>NC_083106.1:23307370-26197850 GCF_949774975.1 Lagenorhynchus albirostris | reverse complement strand
GTACAGTGTGCCCTTAAATGCCCCTGTCTTTGCTCACACTTTCCCATGCACTTGCTTGTTCATCACAAGTTTGAGCTGAGTGCTGCGCACTGTTCAAGGTGCTGGGCTATGAAGAGACCCCCTTCCCTCCCATCTCTGTTCATTCGATTCTCACTTTCTCTAGCTGTTGGAAAAGAACGATAATATGATATTTAGACCTAGGCATACCTGAGACCTTGAGTACACTAAGAAACGAGATACTGGCTAAGTTGTATTTACCAGCTTACTCTGATGCTTCCAGCAAAGAAACCTCTACTTCAGTGCTAACTACCTTGGGCTTTTCTGTATAATTGGAAGGAGAACAGATAATATTTATTCAGGTTGAAGGGTGATATAGGCAATGTTTCTAAATTGTAAACCACTCTTAACCTGTCATTTATTTGTACTTCTTTGATACATAGCTGTCTGGTCCTGGTCTCAGAGTCAGAAAGAGATTTATGGAAACAAGATGGGTCCTGAGCCTTATTTGTGTGAAGTGTTCCCTTTTCTGACAACCCAAAACCTTCATTAAGGAAAAAAAAATGATAAAAGAGACTTGCTTAGGCAGGATAGCAATGACAAGGAGAAATAATTTTTAAAAAGACACTGGTTTTTAGACTCACACTGTTTTTTTGTAAGGGAGAGAGCTCAGAAGAGTCTGTCTAGTGCCAAATGCTTCAGGTGGGAATTTTTCTTTTTCTTTTTTTAAAAATATAACACTTCACTCCTTATTTATTTATTTATCTATTATTATTTTTTTTGCGGTATGCGGGCCTCTCACTGTTGTGGCCTCTCCCGTTGCGGAGCACAGGCTCCGGATGCGCAGGCCCAGCAGCCATGGCTCACGGGCCCAGCCGCTCCGCGGCATGTGGGATCTTCTCGGACCAGGGCGCGAACCCGTGTCCGCTGCATCGGCAGGTGGACTCTCAACCACTGCGCAGCCAGGGAAGCCCCTTATTTTGTTATTTTTATTAAAAAAATATTTTTTTTGGCCGCACAATGCGGCCTGCAGTATCCTAGTTCCCCAACCAAGGATCAAACCCAGCCCCACGGCAGTGAAAGTGCAAAGTCCTAATCACTGGACTGACAGGGAAGTCCCCCAGGTAAGAATTTCTAAGCTCTTGTACATCACATTCAGGGAAAGGCACTACTTGGCTCGCCTTAGCTGTCCACAAAGAGCAGGTCTATGGCAATTTACGAAAAACAGGATGAGTGACTAGCTAGTGAACTGCCTGGAAGAAAAAGGAGAAAAGGGGGGGAAATAAAGAAGATCCCAAATATTGTTTTTTCATAGTAGACATTTAGAGGCAGAAGAGAACTTAAAGACCACCTATGTCAACCCCCAGCCCCATGGAGGAATCCTCTCTGCAAAAGCGTCAGCAGAAACCAGCCCATGCTTGAACCTTTCCTGTGACAGGGAACTCAGTTCCTCATATGGTTATGAATTACGAGCTGCCACTTAATTATAGAAAGCCCTTCCTTCCTTGGAACTGAACTCTGCCTTCTAGCAACTCCCAAATATGTGTCCTAATTTCTTTCTCTGGAGCAATAAACACGTGGCCAATGTCCTCACTCATAGAAAAGTCCTGTGCATGTGGCAGTTGTTTGGACTTCACTAAGCCCTGGATTCCCTCCACACTTCCCCTTATGTCCTGGCTCCTGGGCTCTCTTTGAGACGCTTTTTGGTTGTTCAAGCCTTTGTTAAAATGTGATGCTCAGAATGAACATACACTCTAGGTTTTTGAAACTGGGGTTAAGATCATGTGGGTGGCTAAGAAGAAATATTAGCACACCTTAATTATACTTCTGTTTATACTTCATTTGGGGGAAAGTTAAATGTTTAAAGTTCATCGTTATGCCTGGATTAAAGGCGTTTCCACTTGAAAGTGTTTAAATTTGTAATTTTGCAAATTTTTCATTTTGGAAGCTGCTGGCAACAAGCTGGCTGGAAATATGGGACTTAGGAAAAGCAAACACATTCTATTTGCCAATGGTCACTAAGCATGTGTAACCAAGGCAAGCTTATTACAGAAAGGAACAGTTAGCTGGAGTGTAAAGGCAGAGCATTTGAAAGTCGTAATCCTTCTCTGCATCCTAAAAGCAGCAGAGATCAACTATTAGCTGCTTCATAAGGAAGGGATTTATTTACATTATGTAATTTTTGTCAGTGGGACTGCCTGCCTGCCTGCCTGAGATCTTTTATTTTTGCGGTACGCGGGCCTCTCACTGCTGTGGCCTCTCCCGTTGCGGAGCACAGGCTCCGGACGCGCAGGCTCAGCGGCCGTGGCTCACTGGCCCAGCCGCTCCGCGGCATGTGGGATCCTCCCGGACCGGGGCACAAACCCGTGTCCTTGCATCGGCAGGCGGACTCTCAACCACTGCGCCACCAGGAAAGCCCGCCTGAGATCTTTTTAACTCATTATTACCTGTGAGTAGGAGAAGGTGCTTGCATTTCAGAAGTTTGTGTGAATCACGTGTCCTCCTCACTTCCTGCCAGGGCTCAGGTATTCACTCTTTGAATAATGGCAGTTCTCAGCCGAGCCAAGGCACGCCCTTCACCACGGAAACCCAATGAATCAATTGGTCAATAGTTCTTTTCTGTTCAGAATTTTAGGCATAATCAAATCTTGGGAAACTAAGAAGATCGGTAAACAGAATATCGTCATAAAATACTTGTTTCCGACTTGCAAGGGAAAATGTTTAAGAGCGATCATCATTCCAAATAGCTTTACCAATGGTACAAAGCTGACACTGGTTATGGAACCTATGAGAATGACACAAAATTTAGGGGCTTTGGGGTACCATTATTGTTTTCCTTAATTAAATATATACACATTAGAGGATATATTAATACATATGTGCAGTTTAAAGAAGAATAATCAAAGGAATACACTGCTTCTACCATGTTTAAGGAGACTGTTACTAGTTCCGCTGAAGTTTCCGTGAGCTCTGTGCACTCCCATCCCCTTCAGTCCACGGGGGGAATCCATGATCTTAAACTTTGTGTTAATCATTTCCTTGCCTTTCTTTATAGTTTTACCATGTATATATGACTAGTGTTTAATTTTGTATTTCTCGAGATGTTATGTAAATGGATTTATCCTCTGTATATTCTCTAGAAACCACTATTTTTGCTCAACACGCCTGTGAGATTCACGTTGCCATGTGGACGTGTAGTTCCTTCCTGTCCATGGCTTTCTTCCGCTGATAGATAAATACACTCATTTTGTGTCAGGCACTCTTCTAAGAACTTTCAATATATTGATTCCTTTAAACCTCCCACAACCCTAGGAGGTAGGGACAATTATTATCCTTATTTCATAGATGAGGGAAGTTGGTCCCAAAAGGTTAAATAAATTGCCTAAGGTAATGTGGATGAAAAATGTCGCCTGCCGTATCCTGACGGTGCACGCTGAGGTGTTTCAGGATGGAGAAAAGCAGGACGTTGGCCATAGATAGTTAAGGTGCATATCAAAGGAATGATTTCAATGAGCCCAGACTCTTGGATCTTCCCAGACATGGAAAAGCACTAAATTCATTAACTTGATATGTCTGGTTTTCTTTAATTAGCAGTAGTCTTTTGATGTTCTGATTGATCGTGTTTTTTTTTTAATTTTTATTTTATATTGGAGCATAGTTGATTAACAATGTTGTGTGAGTTTCAGGTGTACAACAGTGATTCAGTTACACATATACATATATCTATTCTTTTTCAAATTCTTTTCCCATTTAGGTTATTACAGAACATTGAGCAGTGTTCAATAGATCGGGATAGATCGGGAGTTGGGGATTGACATGTACACATTGCTATATTTAAACTAGATAACCAATAAAGAATTACTGTATAGCACAGGGAACTGCTCAATATTCTATGACTGATGTTTTTTTGCAAAAACTCTTATATAGCCTGGCTCTTCTCTTACCTCTTCGGAACAGTCTATCAGAGTTACGTGAGAGGCTGCCTCCTGGTCTTCAGTCCTCAGAAGGTCTGCCGAGTAAAATATAATTCTCACCCTTTAGGTTGTGCAGTTTTTTTCACTAGACAGTCCATACATCCCTTTGTTAGTCAAATGCTGCTAAATTCTTTTAAAAGCACAAAATTGACAAATTTAATGAAGATCCAATATCCCATGCCTCCTTTTGGGGGGGGTTGGGATTAAAATTCCCACTGATTTTTTTTCCCCTCTCACATCAAATGTTCTGAAGCGTCTGCATTTCAGATTGGAGAAGAATGCACTCGAGGAGAAGGAAGAATATGTAAACTATCTTAACTCTATGAGACCTCTAAAAGCAGTGGCTAATTCATACGTCCCACAAAAGTCAGTTCCAGGGACAGGCAAATGGCAGATGGTAGCTATCCCCAGCAGCGTTCATTGTCTCAGTGGCCTGGGCGTGAAAACACAAACACCAGACGATGGACATATGGCTTAATACCACTTAATACCAAATACCACTTAATCTAGAGAACGACGGATTGAGATGTCAAAAAGAAATCTGTTGAGGAAGTAAGGGAGAAAGTACCTCGTCTGTTTCCAAATTTAGCAAAGTGCCAGAGACAGGGTTTTAGGGAAACCCATGAAGAGGCAGCCTTGCCTGAGGACAGAAGGAGACTCCTTCAACCGGCACCAACACAACGTAACCCCTCCCGGAAGGGAGCCTTGGATGAAGCAATGCTTTCAGAGCCTTAACCTGCCATCTTTACTGGCATTCAGAAATGAAAACCACCTGGAAGATTTGTTGCAGTCTAAAACTAGTAAAGTACAAAAGAAATCTTGTGGCTGCCACAGGCAAAGGAATCTGGAGGAAAATCAGTGATAAACATGAATGTTTATCCAGGATTTACAGTGAGAGCCAAGATTGCCTTCAAGGATCTGTCACTGAAGATCCTGAAGACCTTTAGAGGAAAGGTGGAAGGTGGTCAAAACTAAGCACAGGGGAGTCCAACACCCTCAAAGGGAAGATACACGACCATCTAAGAGTCATCCAGCCACTCTGCAGAGGCAGTGAGTTCCAGGAAATAACATTTTGGAGAGGTTCAGTTTTCTTTAAAGGATTCGTATCACTTTGCTCTTAATAATGCCAACTTTTGGTTGCTGTTCGACTAAAAAAGTTTTAAAGCATTAAGTTTAGAAAAAATAATTCATCACCTGTCATTTCAGTTGTTCTAGTTTGGATAAGATTGGTGCTTCATAAAGTTAATCTAAGTATAGTTAAGACAGTTATATATTTTCGAGTGAGTGAAAAGAGCAAGTTATAAAAGTTCAGTAGGATTCCTCTTTTGAGGAAAAATAGATACATAAATGTATTGAAAGTGTCTGGAAAATTCTACACCAGGGTTTATCAATGTGGGCTCTATTGACATTTTTGGCCAGATAACTCTTTGCTGTGGGGGGCTACCCTGGGCATCGAAGGATGTGGAAGAGTCTTGGCCTCTCCCCACTAGATGCCAGCAGCACCCTCTCCCTAGAGTTGCGACAACCAAAAATGTCTCCAGATATCGCCAGGTGTCCCATCGGGGACAAAATCACCCCCAGCTGAGAATCATTTCCCTACCCTAAGATGTGTACAGTGGTTAAATCTGGGTGGGAGTATTACAGGTAATTTTAATTTTCCCCCCTTTATCTCTAGTTAGTTTGTAATGAGTATGTGTACATTCTTTTATGTGTACATTTATCTTCTACAGAAAAAAATAAAATCTAGTCTTAAAATACCCACAACCATTGCACTATTTATTTATTTATTAGATTTTAAAATGTTCTAAGCTTATTGGCTGAACTGCAACTAGCCAATAGGCTCCTTGAAACTAAGCAGTAATATATCTTGCTGGTAATTTGTCTGTAGTCACACTCTTCTTTTTTACATTTAAAAAATGTTTATTTATGTTTTAATTTAATTTTTATTTCATATTGGGGTATAGTTGATTTAGACTGTTGTGTTAGCTTCAGGTGTACAGCAAAGTAATTCAGTTATACATATACATATGATTTCTTTTTCAGATTCTTACCCCATATAGGTTATAGAATATTGAGTACAGTTCCCTGTGCTATATAGTAGGTCCTTGTTGATTATCTATTTTATATATAGTAGTGTGTATCTGTTAATCCCAAACTCCTAATTTATTGCATTATTTATTAAAAAATTATAGGCATATGTTCTTGAGCAAAGTCTTTGAAAAACCGTGGATAGAAGATTTATGGAAGATATAATGTGGGAACCACAAAGGAAATAGAAAAAGTTCTTTCCAAGGTAATTTAGCAAAAATTCATCTCAAGATGTGGGATGGCAGTGTGTGGGCCAGAAAGAACTTGATTTATGACCCAGGTGCACTGATCCATACTGGTGAAGCCCTCTATTTGATGTTCTCATTAGATTTACCATGCTGCGCTGACTTGCACTCCGGGCTGTACAAATAGTTTTTCCCTGCACTGATTTCCTTTGAGGTGAACTCAGCCTGGGGGCACCCGATCTTCCCCATGTTGTAGGTTGAGGGGACAAATGTCCCTCTTCTACTTCATTCCCATGTGCAGGATGTGGCACTAGGTTTCATTCACTTTGTAGCAGGGGGTATTTTTATTCACCCAGTTGTTTAGAATTTATGGGGTACGGACATAGGGCCACTAGCAGACATTTTCATGTGGAAAAATCACCTAATGTGGAAGAGGTATGTAAAACCCTAAAACTGATGAACAGCTAGTGGAAGGATGAAGGTGCTGGTCAAAGATTCTGAAACCTCAACTTCCCAGCTCCACTGCGACCTCAGGCCTAGGGATGGAATCTAACGAGGCCCCAGAGGATGACTTCTCGGAGCTGCTGAGGCTCGGGCCACAGAGGTGACAGGAAGCACGATGATTGTTGCTCATAAAGGTAGACTGCATCGAAGACTGTGTCACTTTCCCCCACAAGACATACCTACTGTACACTCACATTTGAATATATATATATCTGCCTGCATTATGTATGTTGCAAAGTACTAAAGAAACAAAATTTTACAAAGGCTCAATACTTCTGATATGCTTAGAATGATAAGAGATGTGAAAGCAACTCAGAATTAGATTCCCTTTTACAAAACCACAGATGGATTTCAATCTGAAGGCATAAAGTAGGAAGCAAATTACTCTTGTACTTTTCGGTAAGAGAAACAAAGAGAGGCAAACTCTGCCTTTGAATCAAAATAGTCATATGTCTAAATGGCTTCTTTTCCTGGTGTTAAGCACAACGATAACAAACACCTAACACTCGTTATGTGCCAGGCACCGTTCTAAATGCCTTCTACGTTCTAACGCTTTTTCATCCTCAAAGTAACCCTAAGGTTGTTGTTATCCTCCCTACAATGAGGACATTGTAGGACATAGTAGATGCTCAGTAAGTATTTTGTGAATGAAATGAATAAGCCAAACAATCATCAATCATTTTATTTTCTTTTTGCTCTTAATAGCAACTCATTCTTTCCCACTCCTGAATTTCCTTTATAGTAATAATAAATTTGTTCTTCAAAACTGGCTGTTTTGAAGCAAATGGTGAAGGAGATGGGAATAGTTAGTGGAAATTAGCTAGGGTAGTATTGTTTTATGATATACGTTCGTTCCCACAGTAAATTATGTCAAAATTTTAATACACTCTCTCTTACATATTTATTTAATAATAAATTTGTTCTTCAAAATTAGCAGAATTATTTTTACGAAGATTGAGAAGAACAGAACACTCTGGTTAATAGAATTATGCTCTAAATTAAATCACTAGATCAGAAGCTGTTTGGATTTGTGGACAATCTGAAAAGACCATGACTTCAGAATCCATCTCTCTTACCAGGGTTGTCTGTCTGTGCCAAGAATATAAATGAGAAAATACGGATGATATCTGTTTTTCTGAAAGAGTATCAATGGATCATGAGCTCATGATTAAAGCAAACATATGCTAAGGTAAATCATACGAAATTGCTGTCTCTACAGGTCAAAAACAGTCAAATATCAACAATTTTATATGGCTCAACTTAACAGATTCTGTCATATTTTAATACAATGTGACTATCGAATTTAATTTTCTAAGCAAATGAAGAAGGAGATGGGAATGATTACTGGAATTTAACTAGGGTGATATTGTTTTATGATATACTTTCATTCCCACAGTAAATTATGTCAAATACACTCTCCCTTACATATAAACTCAACTTATTTCTTTTGTATGTCTATATTTATTGATTTTAAGGTTATGTAGATATGGGATATTCATTCACACATATTCCAAGGAATCTCTAAGGCACTGCTCATTCAAATAGAATATTTAATATTATAATAGTAACAGTGATTCAGCTACTAAACATGTTCTAGTTTATAGATTATCTAAATATCTTTTGAAAAACACATTTCCAGAAATAAATGTACTGTTCTATTATAAAATGTGGCATTTTTTTTTCAGGTTAATTCCCTACTAAAAAGCCTCTGCTAGTTATTGAGAGGACATTTTAAAATTTATTTATTTATTTTTGGCTGCCTTGGGTCTTTGTTGCTGCGTGCGGGCTTTCTCTAGCTGCAGCGAGCGGGGGCTACACTTGGTTGTGGTGCGCACGCCTCTCATTGTGGTGACATCTCTTGTTGCGGAGCACAGGCTCTAGGCACACAAGCTTCAGTAGTTGTGGCTCGCAGGCTCTAGAGCGCAGGCTCAGTAGTTGTGGTGCAGGGGCTTAGTTGCTCCGTGGCATGTGGGATCTTCCCGGACCAGGGCTCGAACCTGTGTCCCCTGAATTGGCAGGCGGATTCCCAACCACTATGCCACCAGGGAAGGCGAGAGGACATTTTCTGACTATAAACTAATAAAAACAATTTATGTTTACACTCGAGAACTTCTCCTAAAGTATTAATATGGCCACTTAAAGTAGCCCAAAGCATATGACATCAAGATCTGTGCCTGATTTATTCACTCTGAACATGGATTATTATGATTGAACAGTAGGTTAGGTCTTTAAATGTGACCACTTCCCACCCACTTAGTGGTATTTGCATGTTTTAAGTATCTCGTCATTCTGGCAATAAACCAAATTCTAAAAAAGTAGCACTTATACAATGAATGGTCTTCATGAAGTATTTTTTACAGTGCTATACGCTTGGTAAGGGCCCAGAAAATAATTGTGCAAGTGCTTGTTAGAAAATCATAAATAAAGAGGCCACAGTACACCCACCTGAATAAGTTCTGCATCCAAGTTGGCCAACATTTTTGAATACTTACTGGGTACAAAGAGGGTCAGCCACTGCACTCTGGGCGCCCACCGTCAGTGCGGGAGACCCACACGCACAACCCAGCACCCACAGGAGGCGGAATGAAACAAGCACTATGAAAATAGAAGGAATAAGTAATTCTCACTGACTCAGAAATCCGAGTAAACTTCTGGCTCCGGTACTTTATTATTCGGTCACTTATCTGTTTGCACTCACGTGTTTTGTAACAGTAGAGGTCTGGCAAAGGGACGTTTGAGTGTTAGTCTTCCATTTGTACATATAATCCCCATTCCTCCATAAACTGCATGAGATAGGCTTCATGTTCCTCCAGTGTCTTGTCTGGAGCCCGATCCTGGTAGAGTCTAGATAAGAGGCCCTCGTCCTCGAGTCCCTCAGACTCAGGATGCTTACATCTCTCTGAGTCATGTTCAAAGCTGGATAATGAAGGTATACACAGCCTGCCAGTCCGAGGGTCCCAATCGACCAGTGTGGTTGATGGTTCTGCCTCTGGCCCCTCCTCTGTGTCCACATGCCCCTGCGGCAGGTGGTCCAAGTCTCTGAGCTGAGGGGTATATGAATATGGTAGTGTTTGTGGACCCAAGTCTGCTAAAGTTGCCTGTTGCTCAGATAACTTTCCTTGTAGGGACACTTCCTCCTGCAAATTGAACTCCTGGTCTCCAGGCCCCACAGAAATGTCGCTAGTTCTTACATCACATTCATATTCGATGACTGTTTTATCTGTGGGCATTGTCCTGCTGGGTGGCTCTTGCTGGCTTAAGGAAGTCCCTTGGGTGCTTTTCTCAGGGTCATACACAATGTCCACCACATGTGAAGCATATCCCAGGTGTTTCACCTCCACTTCCTCCTGATGGGGCTCCTGGTCCTTGCTGGGCTCATTCAGGTCTGAGGCATCATTGCTTTTTTCCATTACACTTATATCCTTATGAGAAGTTTTAGAATCCTCCAAAATATTGAGAGTGATAAAGTTAATCACAACTTTTTCAGCAGGTACAAAGACTCTTTTGTCAAATTCATTTCCATAAATCAAAATCTATAAAGAGAGAAGAGAATAGTTTTCATCTTTTCACTTTAGAGAGACATTAAAAACAGCTGTTAGATAGTTAGAGAAAAGCAAATCATTAGAGAAATGCAAATCATTAGAGAAATGCAAATCAAAACTACATTAGAGAAATGCAAATCAAAACTACAATGAGGTATCACCTCACACCAGGCAGAATGGCCATCAACAAAAAATCTACAAACAATAAATGCTGGAGAGGGTGTGGAGAAAAGGGAACCCTATGCACTGTTGGTGAGAATGTAAATTGATACAACCACTATGGAGACCAGTATGGAGGTTCCTTAAAAACTAAAAATAGAACTACCATATGACCCAGCAATCCCACTACTGGGCATATACCCAGAGAAAACCATAATTCAAAAAGAGTCATCTACAACAATGTTCATTGCAGCTCTATTTACAATAGCCAGGACATGGAAGCAACCTAAATGCCTGTCGACAGATGAATGGATAAAGAAGATGTGGCACATATATACAATGGAATATCACTCAGCCATAAAAAGAAACGAAATTGAGTTATTTGTAGTGAGGTGGATGGACCTAGAGTCTGTCATACAGAGTGAAGTAAGTCAGAAAGAGAAAAACAAATACCGTATGCTAACACACATATATGGAATCTAAAAAAAAAAATGGTTCTGAAGAACCTACGGGCAGGACAGGAATAAAGACGCAGATGTAGAGAATGGACTTGAGGACATGGGGAGGGGGAAGGGTAAGCTGGGACGCAGTGAGAGAGTGGCATGGACATATATACACTACCAAACGTAAAACTGATAGCTAGTGGGAAGCAGCCACATAGCACAGGGAGATCAGCTCGGTGCTTTGTGACAACCTAGAGGGGTGGGATGGGGAGAGTGGGTGGGAGACGCAAGAGGGAGGGGATATGGGGATATATGTATATGTATAGCTGATTCGCTTTGTTACAGAGCAGAAACCGACACACCATTGTAGGGCAATTGTGCTCCAATAAAGATATTATAAAAACAAACAAACAAATAAAACCAGCTGTTGGTTAGAATTTATACCGTCCCCAGATAGTTGTAAAGGCCTATTCTTACCAACTCATGGAAGTGAAAGTTACGTTTGGAATACGCGGGAAAACTCCCTCACCTTGAGGCAAGAGACCCAAGATGCACGAAAGGCATATGGCAGTGAAGAGTGGTTCCCTGGGCGGTCCTGATCCAGTCCAAGGATCGGGTGTGACCGCCTCTTCCTCTAACTGGCTGAGGGAATTCAGGGGGCTTATTTAATTTCTTGAGCCTCCTTTTTTGAATTCTGTAAAATCAGAATTTCTGCTGTGTCAGGAATGGTGAAGACTGAGAGTTTTTGAAATTGCTTTATTAATTACAGTGTACTATGTGTTTATCAATAAGCCATCCTCTGGGCTACCAGCTCTTTTTTGCATATACGCTGGACAGGAAATGTGGCAGGGCATGAAAACTAGTGTAAAAAGAGAAATAAGCACATGAATAGAGACGGTTTTACTTACTTCCCCCATACACCAAACTAATCATGCTATAATAGGGCCCAAAATGGAAATTCACCTGCCAATTTACAGCAGAGAGAGAAACTCTAAATCATGTCAGGAAAACTTGTTTAAGATTAAAGTTTTGCTGGCAATACATGGAAGGTGCCTGTTTAGGTTGTCAATGATGAGTTATGTTACAATCCTCATCATCCACCCTATGATGTGATTTCATTTAACTACAAAATAGGAACTTCAGCATCTTTCTTTTACAAAAATGTGGGTTTCAGAAAGTCACAGGCTGTCAGTTCTCCTGTGCTTTTTCCTCCTAGGAAAGGTCTCCCTACGTCATTGAAAAGCTAACTCTGAAACCTAAATGAAGGCAGAATAATAGAAACATTTAAAAACAGAACTAACAGGAATGCATGTATGTATCGTGTACACGTGAACACGTATTTTGATAATTCCCAAAGAAACAGTTTTTGATTGTTAAAATATGCTCAGCCTTGGGAAACCTCCAGTACATGGTCCAGAAGCATAAGGTTTGTTCCTTCTTTTACTTTCTTGCTTCTCCTTGCTGTGAATGATTAAGCCCTGGCCGCTTTCCCCCTAAACGTGTTTCCATTCCGTGTCTGTCTCCAGCCCTATATCCCCCTCTCCTCTTTTAGACTCTCATCTTCTCTCTCCTGGACAACTCCCACAGTCTCCTAGCTGGGTTTGTTTGTTTGTTTGTTTGTTTGTTTCTAGTCTTCCTCCCCCTGAAGTTGTCTTTAACACTATCCAGTTGTATCTAAAACTCAATCTTGACCATAATGATCCTAGCTCAAAACCCTACAGAGTTTTGCAAACACAATGAAGTCCAAGGTCCTTAGAATAGCTCCCCAATTCTCCCATTATCTGGCCTTACCCCCTCACCCTCCAGTCTCTTCTTTCATAGCTTCTCATCAGGAACCTCATGGTTTTGCAATATTATATGTTTTCCCAAACATCCTCCTACCTTTGCCCCTGCTGTTTCTTCCGCTTGAGGTAGGTGCCCTAACTCTTACTGAACTTTCACGACCAAGCCCAAGCATGAAACTTCCGATCCTCCACGTAGGGTGGCAGCACCCTTCCTGTACCCGCAAGAGTCCCTAGAACCCACTTTCATCTTAGTCTTCACATATCCTTTAAAACTTCTAGTCCCCAACTAGACTTAAGCCTTCGGAGGGGCATGGGTCATGACAATTTATCTGTGTACCTCAAGACCTAGTCTGATCTGTTCCATAAATATAAAATCTTTGTCAAAAGGTAAGGAATCTTTCTCTTTGGTTATGGTACTGAGTTTGTCTAGTACAGAAAGTGTTTTTAATTCATCAACTCTTTTAACTTGAAACTCACTCTGCCCATAAAAGGAACGGTATCTGTTCTAGAACCTCCTTTTCTATCTTCCTGGGTGTGTTATAAAGCCTCCTACCACTCTAGGCACTCACCAGATTTGCTGGGTGTTTCTCTTTGCCGACGTAGGTATATCTGTACATGGAGTAGCACATCACAGAAAAAATAAACACAGTAACAGATATGGGCAGAACATAGCAGAAGATGATTTTAACCTTCAGTGTTGATGTTTGATCTGTAAAAAGAAAAGTAGGGTGGGGTAGACAGCTGTGATTTGGTGTGGTGGGAAAACACTGGTAACGTCAAGAAGCTTTGGAGAGATCAGTTACTTTTAGGAATTCAGTTTTCTCATTTATACATTGAGAAGCTTGAGCTAAATGTTAGAAGGGATCTCAGAATTCTTACTCTCTCTGACAATAGATGGGCTTAAGGAATCATCGGGACTTGTCTCCAACCTTTACAGCAAGGATGCCTTAACAACCCAGGTCAGCAGATATTCCAGCATTTTATATCTGGCTATGAGATTCACACCGGTTCTTCTATTTGCAGAAAAGTGTGCCTGATACTCAAGTAACTCACAGCGCTTCAAACCAAACAACAAAACCTTCTTGTGAAGATCCCATTAAGCTGCCCCACGTTTCCATGCCCCTCATTTGACTCAATCTTTTCCACATATTCAGGACCTTGCCACGAATGTATGGCGTCATCTTCTGTGTGACAAACAGAATCATCCTTACACAGCTGGCCAGGCTTTCTAGTAGGTCTGGAGCTTGGGGATGTGTGGAGAGGCAGCTGAGCTGGTGTGTGCTGAGAATGGCAGTAACTCCCTCCCTGGTCCTGCTGTGCCGTAGGTTCATGATGAGTTTAAAAGTCCATAGAGAAATGAAAAGATCTGGTGAGTAGTTTTAAGAAAAGTAGCCCTGGATCACCATGGATCAGACTATATGCTTGATAGATAGGACTCATTGTGACTAATTTATATTTGTTAAGCTCCTGTGGAGTACTTGTAAATTGTGAAGGTTAAATTTATGTGTCCATCTGGCTAGGCCACAGTACCCAGTTATTTGGTCCAACATTATTCTAGATGTTTCTGTGAAAGCATTTTTTAGATGAGATTAGCATTTACATTAGTAGACATGAGTAAAGCAGATTGCCCTCTATGATGAGGGTGAGCCTCATCCAATCAGTTGAAGGCTTTGACAGAAAAAAGACTGATCATGTCCCAGAAGAGTGAATTCTGCCAGCTGATCACCTTCAGATAAGAACTGCACCATAAATTCTTCCTTAGGTCTCCAGCCTTGCAGATTTTAACTTACCAACCTCCAAAATCATGTGAGCCAGGTCCTTAAAATAAGTCTCTATCTCCATCTTGATGTGTGTGTGTGTGTGTGTGTGTGTGTGTGTGTGTGTGTGTACATTTATACATAAAGATTACGTATATTGTGTTCTATAGAGAACCCTGACTACTACAGCATTTAGCACAAATGACAGAAGTTCTAGGGCATTCCTTACGTGCTAATACAATCAGCAGGAGTGTCGTGGGAGTATTCTAACCCATTGCAGACGTTGGGTACTCCTGATGCCTAGTCCTGGGAGAGAGCAGCTAAGTTACTGTCTGGTCAACTGTCTAGTTAAAGAGTGGAAGCAGAAGCATCATGGACTTCTGGTCAACAATAGCCAGTGGGAAAAGCCCAGGTATGGGGGTCCAACTGCAGGCTCTTCCATCCCGAAGAGCACATCTGTCAACAGGTTCCACATAGAAAGATGCCAATAATGCAGATGGTGCAGATGGCTGGGCATCACCTGCCCCTACTTCAGGCTACAACTCAGTCCGGTCCTTTTTTTTTTTTTAATTTTTATTGGAGTATAGTTGATTTACAATGTTGCGTTAGTTTCACGTGTACACCAAAGTGATCAGTTATACTTATACATATATCCACTCTTTTTTAGATTCTCTTCACATATAGGTCATTATAGAGTACTGAGTAGAGTTCCCTGTGCTATACAGTAGGTCCCTATTAGTTATCTCTTTTACATATAGTAGTGTGTATATGTCAATCCCAATCAATCCAGTCCTCTTAATACAATCCCTGGCCTCTGGACCAAACTCATCCTGATAAACAGAGCCATGACAACAATGACTGAAGGCACTTAGTATACACCAGCACATGTTTGCAACAACCAACTAATAAACTGTATCTGTATTTTAGGAATTGGGGGATTGTGGAGAGCAGAAATATTTCAAAGAATAGTCCCCAAAGAGGTAATAGTGAGTTTTTGAAAAAGTAGACCCTCATAATGGTGTCTTGGAAAGGTATCTGGGGTGCTCTAACAGCTGGGATATCAAGAAAGGTCAGAACATGAAATGGTACCTTGTTATTACCGTTCCAGGACTAGTGAGAAGGTCGGCTCCTTCTGCTTACTGGGAAGTATTTCATTTAATCTGTACTTTAGTTGCTTTAGCTCTGCCAATGGCTTAAATGACTTCCACTGGGAATTCATTCCTACCATTTGCCCACTGATCAAGCTGTTAGTAAACAGAGCACTTTTCCAAATACAAAAATGATTTCCTCAATCTGCTTTGCTTTGCCTTTTGCTTGCCTTGCATTTTAATTTTATTGATATTTGACATATGGTAGAGAACCTTCATTTTAAAGGGAAGGGTATGATAATGATCGAGATTCAAAAATAAAGCTTTTCACTTCTGATATGTATTCACAAAATTCCCTTTTTAATCCTTAGGACAGTTTCATCTCGAAATGTGGGAGGCTTGAGGGGAGAGGGAAACAGGGGTTCTGTCAGCATTCCTGTCCCATAGCTGGTGACGGAACCAAGTCTTGGGGAAATGATTGTGACGTTTGGAAGGCCAGCACATTTGGAAGAGAGAAACAAGAATGGATGAAGAGCCATTCAATGAAGGTAACCTTTAGGATTTATTTTCAATTTTTAGGTTTTGAGTTCAGGGTCTTACCACCCTTAGGGGAGAACAATTAAACAAACGCCAAGCTCCTATAACTCTAGTCTCCTAACAGGAACAAGAATCTTCAACCACACTTCCTTGGCAGCCAAGTTCAGAAAACACGAGGAGACAAATAAAAGGAAAGAGAGAGAAGCAACTATAAGAGTGAGGGAGTAGTAACTGATTTGCTGATCCCAGGCCCTTGCACAGCCTTGCACAGTGAGTGATATCTGAACACAACCCGCAGCGCCTATAATTTGTATTCCCGAGGGGGAGCAAAAGACTCTGTCGTAAGTGTTTTTAGGATACTGCTTTGTTCCTAGGAATAAACTCATGTGATGTTCTTAAAGACCACAGAAGTTCTACTGATCAGAGTGATTATAGTTTTAAAGAAGAAAAACCGTGTGTGTAAAAATTCCTATAATTCTTCTTTCCCAAGATAAAGTCTTGTTGGACTGGTGCTAAGAGTGCCCTAGGAGGTGAAAACACTCCCTACTGTGAGCCAAGTTCAATGGTAGAGTCCCGGGCTGCTCAGTGCATTTCTGGTGGTGGTTGTTTCTGCCTGCACTTCAGCCTGTTTCTGGTAGACACGGATTTTCAAAACCTTGTCTACACCACCATCCTTCCTTCTAGTTTTAGCAGATTTCCTACCTCAGACCAGCTGAGATTCTCAAAGCTTACCTTTCAAAGTACTGACACACTGCTTCTCAGACGGCTGAACAAGGCGAGGAGGGCCTGGGATGAAGGACTCCACGAGGACGCAGTACAGAGTGTCCGGCTCCAGCCAGCTGAATACCAGCGTTCGGTTTGTCACACACTGGGACCACTAGGATAGGGAATTGCGAAGAGCAGTTAGAGCCAGAGGTTTCCAGCACCACCCCAGACAAGTAACTTTAGAAGGAAACAGAAGACTGAGGTACCAGTAAGTCCTTTACTATCACTAAGAGCTTATTTTTTTAGCAACAACTTTAAAATATCCTTTTCCTTTAGCTTGGCAGTCCCAGTTAGGGACTGGGCAAATTGTGGGAACAATTCTAAATAATGACATAAGGAGGGATTTCTTCTTCCACTTTGTCCTGGGTTCTTGCTGATATGTTTTTCTTTCTTGGAGAGTGACTGACAGATGTTAAGCAAGTAAAAACTCTCCATCAAAGTGAGGTGGACAATTGCTCTACCCACCCACAGCAACATCATAGCAGAGTCTTTCTGTAAAGGAAATCTGAAGGCAGTTTTTAAAACTTCTACACATCAGCTTCAACTGTATCTTGTATGGCAACACTTTTGAATGTCACACCTTCCCAGATTCACATGCCGAGAATTTAAGCATCAGGGCTGTGTGTTCCAGCATTAGCTGCAAAAAGTGACACAAATGATAGGTCCCCATTCCATTTCAGGCTTACCGTTCTGTTTGATTTAGTATTATGTATGGACACATTATACTTCAGATTAGAGTATATTTGTTCCAGGGAAATAGAGCTTTCTTCTGGGTTTTTCTTCCACTTCTTTGGAGCCGTCAGAACAATAGATATGGATTTCTCATCAGTAGTCAAAGCAACCTCTGGTGGGCCAATTTGTGCTTAAAGGGGAGGGGAGAGGGAATGATCATGTTCAGATGTAGAAATCACCTCGGATGAAACAATATAATCCTACTGGGATCAAAGCTCTAAAGCCCACCCTCTTATCTGAGATGCCTCAGAATGCTCTAGGTGGGCCCAAGTGATACCGAATCTTGAAACAATCATGTCACACACTGATAGAACGTTAAAGCAGCAAATTTACTTAGTCACATGTAGTTCCTAGTCACATGGCTAAACAGTACTAGATGACGGTAAATATAATTAAAAGTGTTTGCATGGGCTTCCCTGGTGGCGCAGTGGTTGAGAGTCCGCCTGCCGATGCAGGGGACACGGGTTCGTGCCCCGGTCCGGGAAGATCCCACATGCCGCGGAGCGGCTGGGCCCGTGAGCCATGGCCGCTAAGCCTGTGCATCCAGAGCCTGTGCTCCACAACGGGAGAGCCCACAGCAGTGAGAGGCCCATGTACCGCAAAAAAAAAAAAAAAAGGGTGTGCAACACTCCTGGGACCTGAAACGTTGGTGATAAATAACATTAAGAGGATTTGATGTGTTTGTAAAAATCAGAAATGGAGAAATGAAGCGCTGCTAAAGACCTCTGGGGAAGTAAACTTTGGAGAATGATCTAGAACAGAGATTAGCAAACTTTTACCATAAAGGTACTGACGTAAGTATTTTAGGCTTTGCAGGCCATGTGATCTCTGTCGCAACTATTATTTACATAAATGTAAAAACCATTCTTAGCTCTTGTCTTGTACAAAAACAGAAAGGGGAGGGGGTGCTGCATTTAGTCCGAGGCCATAGTTTGCTGACTTCTGATCCAGAAAGGCAGCAAGGGAAAGGCTCCAGCTCCAGAACTCAGGGAGTGCTTGTAAATTTCATCATGGCAGCTCTGAGTGGGTCCTCTATGGCCAAATCAGTCACAGATCAGGGATGGAAAATTTTCAAAGGAAATACCAGGAAGATGTTGCCTTAATTCTGAGTTACATCTAGAAATTATGTAATAACTCTACCAAGTTTGTAACAAGAAGAGACTTAGTTTGGTGATCAGAACAATCTTCAATCAACCTGCGGGCATATGTCAAATAGTTTATAAACCCACAACATGAAAATAAATCTGTCAGTTGTTCCTCAAATTATATAATCTCAACTAAACAATAAAACAAAATCAAAATTTGATAATATTGGCATCTAGGGCTTCCCTGGTGGCGCAGTGGTTGAGAGTCCGCCTGCCGATGCAGGGGACACGGGTTCGTGCCCTGGTCCGGGAAGATCCCACATGCCGCGGAGCGGCTGGGCCCGTGAGCCATGGCCGCTGAGCCTGCGCGTCCGGAGCCTGTGCTCTGCACAGGAGAGGCCACAACAGTGAAAGGCCCGTGTACCGCAAAAAAAGAAAAAAAAAATTATTGGCATCTAGCGTCAATTCTGGATCCGGGAGCAATCTTAGAGACACTTGGCCAAAATTTTCATTCTAAAGATGAGACTCTGAGATGCAGCAAGGTGAAGTACCTTGGGCTGGTCACTTCACCTGATCGACAGAGTGCAGAGCGCTGGCCTCGACAAGGCTGTCTATGAGGCAGAGACTGTTACATTAGGGGGTCAGATGAACTTGATATTGATACATGTTTAACAAACAATTGTGTTACTTACTTTCTAAAAGAGGATAGAATCGTCCAGTTTCTGCCCATTTAGAACAATTCGTTCCCCAGATGGCCTTAGCTTTGGCATAATATTGACGTTCGTAGTCAGAAGTTTCAGCAGAGAGATCACAGTAGGTCCTACTGATATTTCTGCATTCGGATTTATTCAGCCATTTCTTTTGCCCATATCTGCTGAGAAGGAAACTGTGAATTAACAATGAGGTGCTCTCTATGCTTCACAGTAGGAAAAAAAAAAAAAAACAGTCATTATATAAAACTGAATGGAACTTAAGACCTTCTCTTCAGAACAACAAAAGTGCTTGTCATTGAGATAAAAAAGAATCTAATTTTGCTGCTGGCAAATTTTTTCATTAGCTGTCAGGAACATGAGTCAGAGTTTCTATAATCACCTTTCTTTTCTGTGAATTATAATGTGGACAGTACATTTTGAAAGCATGTATTTTATTATTAGGCTTGGCCTACAGTAAACATTTTACAGATTGTGTGATCAATTCTTTTATGTAAATTTTTAGCCCACATGCATACCAAGGTCAATTTGATGCGTCTTTTTTTTTTGGATGGATTGTTTTAAGAAAAATTAGTCATTTTTTTCTTGGAAATTCTTCTTGACATTCTCATAAAATTTAAAAATATACTTGCCCTCAAGGGTTCTGGGGAAAATTCACTAGGTTGGAGTGCATTCCGAAATCAGCATTTTCAATGATCATAGTGATGATGATGATATTAACTAGGTTGTTCACATCTGTTTTTCCTCCCCTTTATTAAAAACATAGCACCCATAGAAAATAGGAGGTGGGAAATATTTTAGCATTTCTCAGGTGGAAGAGACTGAGGTATTGAGAGTTTAAGTGACATGGGAAGAGCCAGGTGAAAGAGACAGGGTTGCACGAGAGGCTACTGAAAGGATTAAAGCAGGTGTGTCGGGCTTTTAGACAGCTAACTCTGGTGGTAGCGTAGAGAATGTAATGGGTCAAGGATGGCTGACTGGGGAGCAGCTGAGAGGATGCTAGAGTGGTCCAGGTGGAAGAGGTAGGTGGCTTGCACAAGGATGGTGGCAGTGGAATGAATGACAGGACAAAAGGAAAAAATATTAGGAGACAAGACTTGGTGATTAAGTACATGAGAGAGATGAGGGAAAAGAAGATGTTAAGGATGATGTCTCTTTCTGTCCGGGCTAGTTGGGTGGAATGGTGGTAACATTTACCAAGATCAGGAATGCGGAAGAGTGGGTTTGGGAAATGGGGAGAGGAGGGGGGAGGGAAAGATAATGAGTTTAGTTTTTGACATGTTGAGCTTAAGATACGTAAAAGGTATCCAAATGCGGATGCTCAGAAGGCGCTGGAGCTCAGGAGAAAGGGGTGAGTGGGAGGTAGGGATTTTGAAATCTATGGCATAAAGCTGCTCATGGAAGGCACAGGCATGAATGAAATTACCCATGGAGACAACGCAAAGCCTAGGATCAAATTTCAGGAGCAGCAAGATTTAAAGGTGAGATACAGGGACTGCCCTGGTGGCACAGTGGTTGAGAGTCCGCCTGCCCATGCAGGGGACATGGGTTCAATCCCTGGTCCGGGAAGATCCCACATGCCACGGAGCAATTAAGCCCGTGCGTCACAACTACCGAGCCTGCGCTCTAGAGCCCTCAAGCCACAACTACTGTGTCCGTGTACCACAACTACTGAAGCCCACATGCCTAGAGCCCATGCTCCGCAACAAGAGAAGCCCGCGCACCACAACGAACAGTAGCCCCCGCTCACCGCAACTAGAGAAGAGCCCGCGTGCAGCAACGAAGACCCAACGCAGCCAAAAATAATAAATAAATAAAATAAATAAATTTATTAAAAAAATAAAGGTGAGATACAAAGTACACTTAGAAATAGCAGCTAAAGAGGGAGAAGGAAAAACAGACATCACAAAAGTCAAGGGAAGACTGGGTGTTGAGAAGGAGGAAATGTCAACTTTATCAAGTGTTGCCAAAGCTTAAGGGTATCTTCTCTTTTCAAAATATGGCAGCAGAGTCCTGAAAGTAAATGTCTCCTGTTTCATAAGTACCATAGCTACCAGAAAACATTAGAAATATAGTTAGATCTTGTTGACCAATTTCTCCATTCAAGTAATCACCATGCTGAGGGGCTTTCAAACTTTTTATTGACTGTGAGCCATAGAAAGAAATACATTTCACAGTGTGACCCAGTTCACACATATATCCAACATACTAAAACAAAGGTCTTGGAAGATAATACCTAAACTTTACAACATGCCAGGCACTTAGTTATTTTCCATTCTAATCCACTCCACACCATTCTAATCCTTCCCGTTAAAAAAAAGATGCTAGGGCTTCCCTGGTGGCGCAGTGGTTGGGAGTCCGCCTGCCGATGCAGGGGACACAGGTTCGTGCCCCGGTCCGGGAAGATCCCACATGCCGCGGAGCGGCTGGGCCCGTGAGCCATGGCCGCTGAGCCTGCGCGTCCGGAGCCTGTGCTCCGCAACGGGAGAGGCCACAACAGTGAGAGGCCCGCGTACCGCAAAAAAAAAAAAAAAAGATGCTAGTTATGTCCCTCAAAATTGACTTCATGGCCCACCAACAGGTCTTGACTTGTGGTTTGAAAAATATTGCCATCCCCTATTTGACCTTTTCTCCTCAAATTTCCTGACTTTGCCGAGGGCAAGGCAGCTTCCCATGACAGATGTCAATGAAGGAGAAACGCTCTTTACTGAATTCTGGACAAAATGCTTTGTAAGTCTGACAAGCTGACAGACATGAATCATTCAATAAATACTACAGTAATGATGTTCATGCATGTCAAAAAGTCATGCGGGGCCCTCAGTGGTCTCTGATTTCTGGTAACGTCAGGAAATATTTATCAAGTGCCTATTATGCGCTTGGACTGCTGCTTAGGATTTGAAAGCTTTATCTCATTTAATTATCATAATAACCTTAGGAGGTAAGTACCGTTATTTTCATCCCATTTTACAGATGAGGAAATTGAGGCTCAGTGATATTAAGGGAGCTGCTCAAGGCAGTCTGACTAGTATAACAGGCATATCTGGGATTTGAACCACTTTTCCCTGATGCTAAAGCTTGTGCTTTTAATGCTACACTCTTATTTTCAGCATTAAATTCTTTGGGTAGATATAATTTAAACTTTTGTTAAAATTTCATGTTTTGCTTAGAAACAAACTTCACTCAAAAGTAAAAAAGTATAATATGTAACCTGCCCAAGGCTACCCATTTAGGTTCACAGTCTGGCTATGACCCCAGGACTGTTTGTCTTTGGAAATGAGCCTGGAGCCCTGTCAGTGACACAAACTGCCCTGTATTCCTGCCCACTGTCCACATTCACAGGCATGTAAGAACTCCACCATGGCAAGTTTCTTTTCAAATATTCTTTTTTGAAATTTATGTAATCTAAATTATCTACTCTCACAGAGCAGTGATTACTCTCTCTCTCTTTTTAAATCCTTTTCTGAATCACATAAACACATAAAGAATAGAACAAGCTCCTTGCTCCACCTAATGAAAAAGGAGACAAGGACACACTCATGAGCCATTTCTCCTGGCAGAGTGATGCCTCTTCCCTAAAACACTGGTTCCTGAGAAATTCTTCGGCAATGAGAATGAAGTTGTAGATAAACGAGGTCATTGTGGGTAGCAGCCAAAGTCTTTCACTGCCTTTAATGGTCAGAATTTTCTTTTCTTTTCTTTTTTCTTAACATCTTTATTGGAGTATAATTGCTTTACAATGGTGTGTTAGTTTCTGCAGTATAACAAAGTGGATCAGCTATACATATATCCCCATATCGCCTCAGAATTTTCTTTTCAAAGACAAAAATGATGTTATTCTTTTTTGTAAATATGGTACAGTTTTTAAACTCAGGCAGTCAGAAAAGTATAACCGAGAGAGAAATAAATTACCCTGAAGCCCATTACCCTGAAACATTTGGTACACATGATTCTGCACATCTCATTATGCTTATATGTACCCAGAGGAAGGATTCAATAGCTGAATATATAGACAAAAGCTAGGTTATGCCATACTTATGATTTTAATAAAAGTAGTAAATTTAACTTGATTGAAACTTTGAAGAAAAAGAAATTGAAATGAATCACTGCAGTTCAAATGTTTCATCACCACATGAGATATTAGTTCTTAAAAAGATCTTTTAAATTAAGAAAATTGTGTATGAAAGATATTGAGAGTTTACTTATTAAAATGATGACATATTTTCATTTTGGATCACATATAATGGCTTCATGCTACGGAAGTCAGTACATATACAGTTTTTCCCCACCTTCTGATTTGTTATATTATTGATAAGGTTCAAACATTTACAAGAAAGTTCTGTAACCATATTTCCCATCACTAGTCTTAGTTCTACATTTAGATAGTTTCAATACCTGCTCCCTTTTTGCCAAAATCTTGTCATTTCTAAGTTCGTTTAGGCTCATCTTTATCCCTCTGTCAGTTGGATATCATCTTTAGTTAGTGTTCCCGCCCCACCACAGCCTGCAAGAAGGTCTCAGGGGAGTGACAGCCCAAGTTCAACCTGCTTGAAAATACAGAAAATACATTTGCTGAACTTGGTAAGAGTCTTAGGTCACACTTATTTTTCCCTCAGAAGATACATCACTGTCATGAACTGAGTGTTGCCAGATAGAAATCATTGCTTTTGCTGTGACGGTCATAAATCATTTCATTTTCTTCAAAGTTAAATAACTTTACCAAGGTATGTCTTCCTATTATCTTTATTAAATTTTCCTAGACAGAGCATGCATTTACGATATGCAATTCCAGGCAGTCATTATTACCTGTTCAATTATTACTACCTGTTAGGTATAATAGGTTTTTCATCTCTATATAACATTTTTATTTTCCATCTTCTTCCTAAGTTCTGCCACCGTGCTTTTTAAAAAAGTTATTCTTCTTGTCTTAGAACCTCTTCTTCGACTGTTATCCCTTCTTTGAGGTTTACCATTAGAGAACATGTTGTTTATGGATTCAAAATATGAACCATTATTTGTCTGAATTTTTCTTTAATTTCCATGAGAAAGCTTTCAGGAACGTTTGACTTGTGTTCGTTTTGTCTTTCTCCCTTTCAGGAATTAGGGATAGGTGTGCTGGATTCTTTGGGACAATTACGCTTTGAATGGAGCCAGCTCTTTATTAAATATTAGGTGAGTGGGTATAGGAGTGAGGATCTAACACACACCCACTTACCATTTTGCATTCCTTCTTGATTGCAATGAGTGTTGAGCGAGAGGTGAAAAGTGAAAATGTCCATTCACTATTATCTTTAATAAAAACTGTGAGTTGTACAGAATTCTGCACTCAGTTTCACTTAAAAATATCCTATAATTCTAATAAGTATAGATGTTTCAGAGGTGATGGATTTCCTTGTTTGCTCAGCCACAGAATAACGTTTTGACAGACTTCTTTTCTCCATTTAAATAACTTCTTCTTGCCTAAGTACTCAATACTCTGTTTCCATGAAGAAACTGTTGTCTAATTTAATCTAACAAAACACAATGAGACAATTTAACATGAAATATCTAAAACCTTTCTTTTTCCTCACTCATTTAATACAATAGATGGTTTATCTTTGCACAGTTAATAGGAGTCTGAGTCTTGTGCTTATAAATTAGCCAAAACGAAAAGAACCAACTTACATGAAATACTGCACAGAATAAGTAACTTCCACTCCTTGTAGGCCCTGTGGTGGGTTCCACTGTAGGATATTCTTCATGTTTATAGATAAGAAGGTTATATTTGTAGGTTTAGGCAGACCACCAGAGACACAGGAAACTGAAAAAGGAGTAGAGAGGAATTGAGGTCTTAATAGAGAGAAAGGAAGACCTAACATGTGGTAGCTGGTCTCCAGATATGGCCCCCAATGAGCCACACCTTCCAGTACTCATGCTCTGTGTATTTCCTTCCAAACTGAACATGGGCTGACCTCATGGCCCTCTTTAACCAACAAAATTGATACTGGGACTGAGCCTTAACAAGGCCTACGAGCTTCCACTTTTGTCCTTTTGAAAGCCCTGAGCTGCCATGTAAAAAGTGGGCTACTATGCTGGAGAAACCATGTCAAGAGGCCATGTGAAGAGGGAGAGGTTCGGCTGTCCCAGTGTCCCAGCTGAGCCCAGTCTTCCAACCAAGGGGCCAGAATGAAGCCACTGTGGACATTCCAGCCCCATGTGCCAGACTGAAGCTTCATGAGAGGCTCTGAAAGAGACCAGCTGAAGAACCATCCAGCTGAGCCCTAGATAAATCCTCAGAATTATGAGAAATTATAAAATGATTCTTTTAAACCACTAAATGTTGGGGCAGTTTGTTACGCACCAGAAGATAACTGAAACAATCCCTTTATTAGATATAGAAATAAAATTTAGGATAGATGTCACTGAAAGGCCAGAGACTGGAGACTGGAGCTGGGGTTAGCTTTACTAAAGTATATAATAAAGAAATAGTTATAATAAGAACTAATGAAAGAAGACAATTTATTTAATTAAACACTGATATGCAGGCTTCCCTGGTGGCGCAGCGGTTGGGAGTCTGCTTGCCGATGCAGGGGACACGGGTTCGTGCCCCAGTCTGGGAAGATCCCACATGCCACGGAGAGGCTAAGCCCGTGAGCCATGGCCGTTGAGCCTGCACATCTGAAGCCTGTGCTCCGCAACGGGAGAGGCCACAACAGTGAGAGGCCCGCGTACGGCAAAAAAGAAAAACAAACAAAACAAAACAAAACAAAAAAACACTGATATGTTCACCTAACTGTGTTCTAAGAAAGACTGTATCCTAGAGGATTAATTTATAGAAATCCTCTGTAAAGGAATGATAAAAAATGGAGAAACTACCAAAAAATTAGAAAAGGAAAAAAGAAAAGTGAAAAATAGTTTCTTATAAAAGAAAACAAAGACGATCCTTTAAATACAATAAATGAAAAAATTCTGTGGTGATATGAAAGAATCAAAATATTAATTTAAACTACTGGAGAGATCCCAAAGTCCTGAGTAATAAATAATCAGATATTATGAAGAACTTATCATAAATATGCATATTCTAGTCAATGAATTTGGAAAATATCAAATTTTGATATTTCAAATCAAACAGGAAATAAAACTGAGCTAAGTCACTGAAGGCTGGTCCAATTTTGGCTAACGTTCAATAATTCTTGTATAAATCAACTGAGACTAATGTCGGAGAAAGGAATTAGCTTTATGATTATGGTAATCCTTGGCTAAGATTATCTCTATACAATGTATTGTAATCCCACAAGCCAGATGAAAAGAAAGAAAAAATTCTTTCCTTTGGAATTAAACTTTATAACGTAACATGACCCTGATTCTGAGCCAAAGTAAGCCCTTTAACACGTGGCAGGGTGACCGAACTATAAGTGGCTGAGTTTGTGTTCAGGCATGTGTGCAAGCATGTGCTACATTTGTAATGACTCCTACTTTAAACCTTGCTCATTTTTTTTAATACCTCAGTTTTATTTTATTTAATAAATTTATTTATTGGCTGCGTTGGGTCTTTGTTGCTGCGCACGGGCTTTTCTCTCTAGTTGCGGCAAGCGGGGGCTACTCTTCGTTGCGGTGCGCGGGCTTCTCATTGCGGTGGCTTCTCTTGTTGAGGAGCACGGGCTCTAGGCACACAGGCTTCAGTAGTGGTGGGACGCGGGCTCAGTAGTTCTGGCTCGTGGGCTCTAGAGCGCAGGCTCAGTAGTTGGGGCACATGGGCTTAGCTGCTCTGCGGCATGTGGGATCTTCCTGGACCAGGGATCAAACCCATGTCCCCTGCATTGGCAGGCGGATTTTTAACCACTGCGCCAGCAGGGAAGTCCTCAGTTTTATTTCAGAGAGGGAAGTTAAACACTCAAAGAGAAGCTCTGTCAACTGGTCACTGTGTGGATGTGTGTGTGTGTAGGAGCAGTAGAAAGGATCTCTAAAGGATGCCACCTGCCATCAAAGTGTCTGTCTTTGATTTCTATTCTTCGAACTCCTTGGAACCACTGCATATCAACTGGTATTGGCTTTTTCTGGAGCTTATATATAATGAATAATTATTAATGATTTAATACTGCTCTGTGCTATCACTAGGTTCTAACTTTTAATCATATTTTTAAGACAAAACAGAGAACTTGGGGAAGCAGCACCATGAAGTATAGTATTCCCCAACCCTTCAAAAGTGGGGAACAGGGCTTCCCTGGTGGTGCAGTGGTTGAGAATCCGCCTGTCGGTGCAGGGGACACGGGTTCGTGCCCCGGTCCGGGAAGATCTCACATGCCGCAGAGCGGCTGGGCCTGTGAGCCATGGCTGCTAAGCCTGCGTGTCCGGAGCCTGTGCTCCACAACGGGAGAGGCCACAACAGTGAGAGGCCCGCATACCGCAAAAAAACAAAACAAAACAAAACAAAAAAAAGTGGGGAACACTGTCAACATAAACAATTCCGAGGATCTTTCCAGATCTAAAATGCTGTGGTTTATATTTTTAGATGACACTAACATGTGAAGAGTGGTTAGCATCTTGTAAAAACTAAGTTAAAATAGACTGTGTATTATAATATCGCGACGGAAGACATTACCAAAACATGGCTCCACAGAACTAACTGAGAAGGAACCAGAATAGTCTGATTTGTGGCAATTTGTTTTCGGAGAATAAAAAAACACAAGTTATCTTAGATATTATAATCCAGGCATATTTTCTCAATGTTTATCTATACAAACGTTTATCTTCTACATTGGTTTCTGTGTGACTTTTAATATAAGTAAACAACAGAATTCTCAAAATGCCTAAAACATACCCCCAAATTTTTAAAGAAATAACTTGGAATAAAGTAAACGGACTGCTCATTTTAATCTTTTTTTTTTTTTTGCGGTACGCGGGGCTCTCACTGTTGTGGCCTCTCCCGTTGCAGAGCACAGGCTCCGGACGGTGAAGTAATCCATTTGAAATACAAATAGGCCCATGGCTTCCACTGCATAAAAGGCTTAGCCTTTTATGAGAGGAAGGAAGAAAGATGGGGGCAAGAATAGCACTGGAGAGACCTGTGGGACTGCAGTTGCAGCAGCCCCAGTGAGGAAGGCTGAGCTTGCACCGAGATGCTGGCTGTGGATATGGAGGGTGAGGTGGGCGCAGCTGGGAGCTCTCTTTTCAAAGTAGAAACAGGACCCCCTGATGAAGCAGAGCTATGAGAGTCACATCAGTAAGAGAGTTGCTGTGTTGTGAAAGCTAAATCAACAGATGAGGATTTATCAAGAAATATTTGCCCTTTTGATGATGCAAAAGAGTGATAAAAAATAGAATTAGCACTTTGTTTTTGAGGAGGAGAAACAGTATTCTAAAAAGAACAACTTATAACTAGTATTTCCTTGTGGTGTTTTCATCTTCGCAAAGTTGTAGGCACTGTTTGTTTCCAGTTTGGAAAACATAAAGAAAACACTCCTGAATAAATGTTCCAGTTGAGATAAGTCATTTTCCTAACCTGCCAGTATCGATAAGATAATTTAACCAACACCAAAGAGGAAATATGTCACACCCACATTGATATCAGGAGTCATGTGCCAATTCGTGGGTAACAAAAGCATTTTTGTTCGCATAGATTGATGGCCTGGAAGTACAGCTCTGATCCTCTGAAAGTCCGTCCATTTAATATCCCAAATCACGAGGCTGTTGGATTAGCACACATAATTTTATTTCTGGGAGTGCTATACCATTACAACTTCGGTTTGGTACACAAAGTTCTCCATGGTCTGGTCTGGCCTCTCCTTTTGTAATTCTGCCAAATGCACTATGCTCATTAGTCACACCAGATCACCCGCAGAACCCTGACTAGCTCTGCGGTTTTTATGCCTTTACAATTTTGGTACCCTCCTCCTATAGTATCTTTGGGAACTAAAAGACGCCTTATTTTTCCATGTGTACCTCCATTTAGAGTACTGGCTTGCACTATTTTAATGACGTGATTACGTTGTGATGTTGTGGAGCGTGTGCATGGTCTCCTCTTAAGGGAGTGGGCATTCCTGACGACAGTCACTGGGTGGGAGGCTGGTCTTTCAGGAGAAAATGAAACACAAAAGATCTCAGAAAGGGACAAGAACTCCAGGCTCCCTTTGAGCTTCCCTGACCGGGGTATGGACATTGGTCAATGGAGGGAGACTTGAGGGGGGCCCCCTTGGATAATGGGTATTTAAGATGGCTTCTGCAAACTAGTGGTTCCCAGTGGGGAGGTGGGGAAGGGCAGTAGGGGTAGGGGATTAAGAGGCACGGACTATTATGTATAAGATAAGCTACAGGGATATATTGTACAACACAAGGAATATAGCCAATATTTTATAACTATAAATGGAGTATAACCTTCAAAAATTGTGACTCATTATATGGTACACCTGTAACTTATGTAATATTGTATATCAACTCTACTTCAATTTAAAAAAGGAAAAAAATTAACCAATGAACAACAACCAAAAAGATGGCTTCTGTCCTAACAAAGCTGTGAGGGGACAGCAAGAAGGGGTCCACTTAATGAACTCCTAAGTAATGATGGGTTAGCTATAGCCTGTAAGTCATGTCATTTAGACCTGTGTTCCCTTCCAGTGTTTATTTTCCTCTCATTATATCTTGGCCTTTGGGAAAGTCTTCTAGCCCAGCTTCATCTATGTTATAACCCCAAAAAGAAAAAGTCCTCTATCTCTTCTTGGGTCCTTCTAGTAGAAAGAGAATAAATAAATGGAATTTGAAATGGGTAAATCTTTGACAACTTCATTAGTGGAGTTTTATAAAATGTGGCTGCTACATTAGTTCCAAGAATTACCTTATAGTTACCTTTCTGTAGGTGGAATGAAATGGTATGTGACATTTTCTTAATGGCCTCAAAGATAATACTAAGGTCATCATCTTAAGTATGTTGCAGTTTTAATTATATGCCTGACAGTAAAAGGTATTTCCATTTCATTATACTGTCGGAAAAGTCTATGCATAAATTAGTGCCTGACGAACACTGGTAAAAAGTGGTGAGGTTTTCGGAGTGAACTCACAAAGGGTAATCAGGCTCGTGGTTACCCAAACCTCTCTCTTCTGGGGCTGAGGCTTTCTGAGTTTCCCATTATGGACAGTATGCTCATTCACTCCTGTGGAAAACCATCAGACTACAAGAGGCTGAACCGTCAAATGTGTCCACTTTTGGGGACTTCCCTTTGGGGCCATTCAAGTCTCTCAAGCTCTGATTAACAAGGAAACCTCAGCATTGAGGAAGCCCTGCCCACCTTTGCCCAGAGAAAGTCTCCAGCCCGCCAGCCCCATCTGTCTTTCTGAAGCTAAGCAATGAAGGCATCACTAGGCTCTGAGCTGTTTGACCCTGGGCACCATGTCTTATAAGATTCTTTGTATCCCCGGTGCCTCTCAAATAAATACTTTTTTTTTTTTTTTTTTTTTTGTGGTATGTGGGCCTCTCACTGCTGTGGCCTCTCCCGTTGCGGAGCACAGGCTCCGGACGCGCAGGCTCAGCGGCCATGGCTCACGGGCCCAGCCGCTCCACGGCATGTGGGATCTTCCCGGACCGGGGCACGAACCCGTGTCCCCTGCATCGGCAGGCGGACTCCCAACCACTGCGCCACCAGAGAAGCCCTCAAATAAATACTTTTGAACTGAACTAACCAGGGACCACTGGGCTCACATAAATTGTAGAGAAAGGGCAGAACCCGGATTCACATGAGCATCTGGATGAGGGTGACACAGTCTGAACCACCAAACCCTGATAGCTTGAAATCACCCCGGGAAACTTACACTATACACAGGGGATTAGCACAGTCAGAAGATACTCAACAGATGCTTTTTAACGAAGGAAGAGCAGCTCATGGCAAGTGGTTGCTACATCTTACAAGTGCCTTTCAAAATAGGAAAATACCTACTATGCTTGTAAGACCAAAAAAAGAAAAAAAAAATCACCTCCTGAATGAGTTTTCTGTTGTGGGAAATGGGGTTAAAAACAATCAATGTACAAGAAGCACCAGAGGGTGATTAATCAGTTTCAGGAAGCAAAAGTTGGATATATCTCATCCCAGCCTCCACCAAAGGAGAGCCAAACAGTGTCACTGCCTTCAAACAGATTAAATATTGTTGTAACTTCATCGTGCTGAAAGGAAAGGCATATTTTCTTTTGTCTTAAGTTATCAATTGTCTCTCCTGAAAAAATATTAACTCCTTTCCTCTTTTCCCCCTTGACATATATTACATATATCAAGTGCCCTTAGAAAGTGAGTCATCTAAACAACACTTGAAATGTTATTCAGGAACTATTTACCTGAGAAAATATACTTAACTGTCTTCTGTAAAGGAGCCAGTACGGTTTGATGTTAACGTTAGTTCCTCTGAACTCGATTATCTTCCTCTATCGATCCCGCTACAATTTCTCTAATTATTTCTTTGCCCACTTGCTGCTGTACTTGCACACTGCCTGTTTTCTCTTATTAGTATACTGAACGTTATATAGGGCACTGCCACCCGCCCTATCTCATTGGCTTCTAATAATTGTTTACGTGAGTAGGTCAGGCAGAAGTTTTAAGAACAAGAGTTCTAGAGCCACACTGGGACCTACTCCCCGTTCTACAGCGTACCTAAGCTGTGTGCCCTGAAGTAAGTCATTTAGCCTCTGTACTCGACTTCCTCATTTGTAAAATAAAACAATCATATCATCTGCCTCATAGGCTTGTTGGAATGATTAAATAAGGTTCCCAAAATAGCGCCTGGTACAAAGAAAGAGCTCAATAATCATTAGTTCAGTATCGTCCTCCATGGTTACTATTCTCCCTTTATAGCTGATTAGATAGAGGGCCAGAGAGGCGGACTGATTTGCCTGTGGTTATCAGCCATCTGGAAGCTGTTTGAGCCCAAGTGCTCTGAGGACAACAGGGTTCTCTACTAGGACACTCACTTACTGCCTTTAGGGAACGCTTCGAGGAGCAGTGCTGTGGGAAGAAAAGATTGCATGGTCATTGGAAAGTGTGCATGTTACAGATGACTGCTTCTAAGGAGATATATAAGAATTTCAATGAGGAGTTCAATTCTTAAAAATGCAAATGCTTCATATGCTGCTTTTCCCTATCTTTTCTCAGTGTGAATAAAAATATGTACACACACACACACAAGGAATTCAAGGAGGAAAACCCTAGTATTTCTCCTTCACTGAAGTTTTTTCTGGTGGAAAGGTACTTAGTCATATCATTCATTCAACCTCATTACTGGGCACCTACTAGAAACAGAAACTGACAGTTACTAGGGTTCAGTGGCAGACAGAAACACACAGAAGGCCCTGCTCTCACAGAGCAGATATTTTCTGAATCTGGGACACAATCCATCAATACATGCTTTCCCTGCCAGGTATGTGAACTTTCATATGGATGAGCGATATATAAGTCATACATAAAAAGCATGTTATTTCTTTATAGCCACACCTCAATAAGTCAATCTATGTGCTTAAACATGTTTTGGAATATTGCTGTTAGTGCTTGAGAGCAAGTAGGACTTTAAGGTTGAGACTACTTCTTAAAATAAATATACTGGCATCTACCCATCAAAAAGAGTGTGCATTGTCCTAGCAGTTCCCTTGGGAGGGTTTATAATTATTCCCTGGTACTGCTCAGCTCTGGCATCTGGGGCATGCTTCCTTTCAGCTACAAATGTCTTCAGCGGTTGCTTGCATACATGCAAAAAATTCCATCTCATTTTTTTTTTTATAGTCACACCTTGTTTTTGCCCAACATAGCATTTCTTAGCTTGATTACCCAAGTTGGTCGGAAGTGGCTTTGAATGCTTTTGAAAATTAAACCACACCTCCACGATGAAGGTTTCCACTTAATGGCAAACCTTAATCTGACCGATGCATACAGGTTCTATTGAGAACTCTGAAAAAAGGAGTTTAGGAAATACATTGTGAGATTTTTGTGCACAGCCTCCTAAAATGTCTATTTTGAAGCTGCCATTATTAATTTGAATATGTTGGTCTCGTTGTTAGAAAAGCAGTCCCACTTCCTTATGTCATCCCTTGTATGTATGTCTTCCCTTCCCTTTCCCTTTCAGACTTGCTTTTTGAGGCCAGGGACTTGATTTTTCTCCACATTTTGTGATCTCCAAAGTGTTTATCCAAATTGAATATCATAGTAACTGTGGAAAAATAGATTCAAATGTGGGTTGGAGTCTCTACAACTTGATAACTTGCCTCAGAAAGGAAAAGATAAAAGAAATAACAGAGTCAAAGACAAACCATTTGAAACCACTAAGGTATTGGAAAGAATAGCTGTTGGGAACTCCCAGTTCCATCACTAGGTGTTTACTAAGTATCAACATACATCATCCACTTTATTTTTCAAATAATTTTCATAAATCATAGTACTTCTTTTTATCCTCACATAAGGAATGTGATGCTTCCACTAACATCTCCATCACTTGAAATTTTCAGAGAGAAAATCAAGATAAAAATGTGAGAAAAAAATTCATAGAAAAAGTAAGAGAGACAAAAATAATGACTTAGTGGAGATTTGGAAGTAATTAGTAGTATTTACTTCTCTTGGCCGTCGATTGGGATTTTGAGGCAAACGAGGTTGAGAGTGTGATCTCAGACTTTCCAGTCAAACAAGATGAAGACAGAGGTGTACAGCAGCCCTCAAGAACACTGTCAGAAAGGTGCAATATTTTTCAATAGGTTAACTCTCCTTCACAGTGACAAGTCCATGCTTTGATGTTTTTGATGGTGACGGGGGCTCGGATCACACCTCTTCAGGGTTGAATTAAGCCTCAATGAAGTTGTGTAACTAAATGTGATAAAATGGACAGGGGATCCACGTGCTGCGCGGGGCTCGCTGAAGATCAGCTCTCTGAGGTGGTTATCCTACCACAAAGATATTAAAACACACTGGTCAGGATAAAAGCAGAGCAGCGGTGAAGAGGCCACCCACGAAGAGCCAAAGGCTCTGACGACACTGGAACCTCTCAGAGAATGGATCAATGAAGACATTCCCTTTGCTCTTGCTGTTAAAGCTAACAGAGCCTTCAAAGGACTGTGTTGATTCAGGAAGTGAGAAAGTGCGCCTCGGGCACCAGCCCTCTAGAAAACCACAGCTGTAACAAGGGAGCCTTTTGATACCTGTTTGTGGTTGGATTCAGTGTTGCACAGAGCCGAAGACCACAGTGACCTGTTGAAGCTGTCAGTGACCTTGAGGTCGGGCTGTCCTACAGCTGCAAAGCTCCTTACTCCCACCCACCTGGCAATAAATACCATCGTCAGAAAAAAAATCACCTGTTTCATAGGATTCTGCTATTTGTTGTTGGGTTTTGTTGGTTGATTTGTAGTTTTACAAGAAAGAAATGTAGGTGGGAAAAAGGAATGTTAACTACGTGGTAGTTTATAGATAGAATATGCTTAGAGAAGGATTTAACTTTATTTTCTTGCTAGCATTTTAAATGCAAAATATAACAAGTATATTGGCAATTCTCATAAGTCTCACTTTCCCTTTTCATAGGAAGCCCTGCCTGACTCCTGGATTAGATCCGTCGCCTTGCTCTGTGCTTCTAAAGAAGCTTGGTTTCCTCAGTTCTGGCATTTATACTTTGATGTAATCACCCGAAGTTAAAAGCTCCACGAAGAAAGAGGCCCTGTTTTCTTGTTCACCTCAATACTGAGAACAGTTCCTGATACGTATGAATGAAAGATATTGAATAAATGAAAGAAAGAATGAATAAATGAAAAATGCTCAAAAGAAGGTTATTTAAAAATCACATTGTGTCAAGTTGTATTTTAACTTATGAAAACTCAAAATGAATGTGTGGGGTGTGAAGGTTAATTCTTTTTCATTAACTCTGACCATCTCCAATACCTCATTCCCCTAAGTTATTTGCTCCTAAGGCACATGTGATATTCTATTTTGCACCTAAAAACTATCAGCACATTTAAAAAATAACAACGTAAAGCATTCGGTAGGATAATTCAGAGGACCTTTTACTTCTTTTATACTTTCATTTAAAATGGCGGAGGAGGGCTGACTTGGAGTCATGTGGACAGTTAGCCTTAAGTACGAAAATGGTCCATGCTGGAGCGAGGGTGAAGATTTTGCAATGAACGTGCCACGTAGAGCAACAGAGATGGAGGTCTGACGAGAGTGAACCCCTTTGCTGAAGAAATTTAAACTCCACCATCTTTATTACATACCCATTGACGTTTCTCTCCTTTTTAAAAAACAGGTATAATGAACATATAACGTATTAGTTTAAGGTGTACAACATAATGATTCCATGTTCGTACGTATTGCAAAATGGTGGCTATCTTTTATGTTCATGTTATGGAAAGTACAGGAGACGACTCATCTCTGCCCTTTACATTCTCAGGAGAGCCTTTCAGACGTGAGACTTCTGCAAAGGTTTCCTTTTGGCAGTGGACAAAGACTAATAAACACGTTGAGGAGGAAAACTGCATGGGGTTGAAAAGGTAGCTTTTCGGGCTTCCCTGGTGGCGCATGGTTGAGAGTCTGCCTGCCGATGCAGGGGACACGGGTTTGTGCCCCGGTCCGGGAAGATCCCACATGCCGCGGAGCGGCTGGGCCCGTGAGCCATGGCCGCTGAGCCTGCGCGTCCGGAGCCTGTGCTCCACAATGGGAGAGGCCACAACAGTGAGAGGCCCGCGTACCAGAAAAAATAAAAATAAAAAATAAAAGGTAGCTTTTCTCCACTTTAGAAGCCAAGCTCAAGTCCTGCTCACTGCCCTACAAGCCGTTGAGGGTGTGGTAGGTGTTATAAATTCAACCGTGGCCCCGCAAAGAAATATGTTGAAATCCTAGTCTCCAGTACCTCATAAAGTAACCTTAATTAGATATAATGTCTTTATAGAGGTAATCAAGTTAAAAAGAGGTCATTAGGGTGGGCTTCAATCCAACATGACTCGTATCCTTATATAAACGGAAAATTTGGACGCAAAGAGAGACGTGCACAGAGGGAAGATTATGTGAAGAGACAGAGAACAGTGTGTGAAGGCAGAGGATTGGAATGATGCTCAACAGGCCGAGGAATGCCAAGGATTGCCAGCAACCACCAGATGCCAGGAGAGAGGCGTGGAACAGATGCTCCCCTACAGCCTTCAGAAGGAAGCAACCCTGCCAACATCTTGATTTCAGACTTCTAGCTTCCAGAACTGTGAGCTAATACATTTATGTTATTTTAAGCTACCCAGTTTGTGGTACTTTGTTATGGCAGCCTCAGGAAAGTAACATAGTAGGTGTCTGTTCCTTGTATCTTTCCTCGAAAATGAACACAATGTTTATTTAACAGAAGCATGAATGCTTTAAGGGCTGCCAAGTAACCTGGAAGTAAGGATGGAGGGATTGAAGTAGGAGAAAAAAAAAATGTCTGCAAAGTTGAAAAAGAGGAAATTCAAATGGCAGAAGTAATGTAATCAAATGCTTCAACTAAGAGGATACATTTGCCAAAATATCTCATATCACCAAAATACAAATGTTAATGGTATGGAATGGAAAATTTCAGGGGGCTGGATTAAAGGCATACATGTTGAGACTCAAGAAGTATAAGGAAAACTCCCTGACAAATCTGTACAGGACAAGGTTTGCCCATTCTCTGTGCCGGGGGGTGGAGCTGGAGTTCGATGATGCGGTGCATAAAGTGATTGGAGAAGCTGAGTGGAAGCCATTTTGGCGTCTCAACGTGCACTGTGGTGACCACCACACTTGAAAAACAGATCTGATTTTGAATAGATAATATTTGTAATCAATAAAAATTTCCAGAAGAGTCTCCTTAATTGCGTTAAAGTCCACCGTGACGGACATCATGTGCTCTAGATAAAACATCATACCGGGCTTCCCTGGTGGCACAGTGGATGAGAGTCCGCCTGCCAATGGAGGGGACACGGGTTCGTGCCCCGGTCCGGGAGGATCCCACATGAGCCATGGCCGCTGAGCCTGCGCGTCCGGAGCCTGTGCTCCGCAACGGGTGAGAGGCCACTACAGCTAGAGGCCCGCGTACCGCAAAAAAAAAAAAAAAAAAAAAAAAATCATACCATACTTCCATTCTCTGTATTCTGAGAAGTAAAGAGAAAGAAAATTGCCTCCACAAACTGAAATTGTATTAATATGAAATGCTGAGTTTAAATGAGGGGTCAAGGTCTGTGTCTTATAGGAAAAGACAGCAAAGGTAAAAAGGGAGGGTAACTTTTAGGCATCAGGAACCCTTTGTTCACCAGGAAACTGATGCTGAATCACTTAAGGACCAACATGCCAGGGGCAGTGATTACAATCTGGCAGACCAGCCATGTCATCATGATCTACAGTGAGTATGCCTGAGAACTTACAGACAATCTGGAACACACACATACAGAAAAGACCAGGAGAGAGAGACGCCTGGCATGACACAACTGGGGAGGTGCTTAGCTGAGACGAATGAAGACAGAGGAAATGTGATGGTTGCAGTCAATGAGCTGAGCAGCTTGTTCTGCATGACTGCATCAGCTTAGAGTGAGGACCAACAATGTGACAAGATGAGAGATCAAGACCTCAGCTCGTTCATGGGAAGAACATTCTAGTAGCTGGAAGTCTACAACGACAGGACATCCTGTCTTGGGTGTCAGGTATCAAGTTTCTTGTGATGAGAGGTGCTCCAACAGCAGATAGGTAATGACTCTGAAGTTATGTTGCAGGGAACATTCACAAGGGAAGCAGCTGGACGGGATTTTAAGGCCCTTTCAAGCCTAGTTTTCTTTATCAAAAGGAATTCTGAAAATAAAGCAGAGGAAGTATTTAATTGTATTGTCTTCAGCCAGCATTCTTTTTTAAAAAAGTTCTCTTGTTCTCCAATTTTATATGGAATTGACACATCTTGAGACAGATTATAGAGATTTAATTCATTTTTCTAGTATCACCTTTTGAGTCAAATAATCATAAATGTGGAGCAAGAAAAAGTAAAAATGCTGTCAGAACATCACAATCATAGCATAAAGGTAATGTTATAAATAAGATGAATAAAATGATTTCACTTCTTAAAATATATACTACCTTAAGCTGCAGTTAATACTTAGCAGTCTTTTTTTTTATCATCATGGAAGTAAACATGTCAAAGATACCTGGTAAAATTGTACATGAAGAAAAAGATGCAAGTAGAGAGTCAGTTTAAAAGTATCATGCAGGGCTTCCCTGGTGGCGCAGTGGTTGAGAGTCCGCCTGCCGATGCAGGGGACACGGGTTCGTGCCCCGGTCCGGGAAGATCCCACATGCCACGGAGCAGCTGGGCCCGTGAGCCATGGCCGCTGAGCCTGCGCGTCCGGAGCCTGTGCTCTGCAACGGGAGAGGCTACAACAGTGAGAGGCCCGCGTACAGCCAAAAAAAAAAAAAAAAAAATCATGCATATAATGAAAGATGCCTTTTAACCAAAAAGGCAAATTTACTGAGTGACATTTGTGAAAAGCACTATGCCAAGCACTTAAACATAGTTAATGTTTTATGCTCATAACGTTTTATGAGATGCTTATACTAAAGTATTAGTTTTATAGCATTAATATTAAAAATTTAAAATATATGTGACTGCTTATTGTCTTTGTCTAAAGTTTAGGCTTAAATGCAAAATCTGCATCCTACCTATGGCTCTGAGTCAGAGCTGTATGGAATGGTGCACTCAGGGAACTGACACCCCTCCTCAGCCCTACCGCCTTGGTCGTACACCGTGCCACCTCCTGTGGGTAACAGATCTCCTTTATTGTTCTCTAGGGAGCAAATTCTGCCTTTCCTGGGTTTGTTCTATAGGAAGCTGGATAAATAGCTACAGGCAGTAGGAGCACATCTTCTGAAAGGGGAGGCTGGTGATACCTATAGCCACACGCTCAGATCTCAGGTATATGACGCTCTCCAGACATGCTGAGGATGGGCTTCGAGCTGATCAATGAGGAGCTATATAACAGCCAAGAAATGATAAAAGTACATGCAAATGTACAAGAAATCCCTCATGTCTGCTCCGAAGGGAATGGGAGAGAAGCTGGAAAAGAGGACAAGCTTGTTTGATGGAAAGAACATTTGAGAAGACAAATCCTGCTTTAGCTGCAATAGAGCACCCAGATGTAGACCAAGTTCTTGACTTTTAGCATACAATATGTTTAAAACCAGGTGCTTTCCTGCGAAGTTGAAGCAAGATTTGGAAACGATTTAGCCTTGATATGAATTTGGCCGGTATAGTCAGGGCCTACCTTTGAGGATTACAGATTTGTGAAGCAGAAAAGACACATCCTGTTAAGTGAAAAAATGCTAAGTGGAAAAGAGAACCTGTAGTATGCTAGGTTTCATGTGAGAAAGAAGGGGAATATGAGAAAATACACACATATCTGTTCACTGGTGCAAAAGAAATACAGGAAGGATAAACCAGTAACTAAGGAGACTGGTTACCTATGGGGGTGACGTGGAATGAGAATAGGAACCAGATTGTAAGGATGATGAGGGGGCAACCCCTCTCCAAGTGTACCATTTGGTACATCTCTCTCTGACTCTTAAACTACAGTAATGTCTCACATACCCTTCAAATACTCCCAAATCAAGAAACAAAACCAACTAGCATGTGGGAAACCCCAACTGAAATACAAACAGTAACAAATGAACCTAACCTTATTACAAATAGACAATAAAGTAAAGAAGGTGAAAGAAAACCGGTCTAATCTAAGTAACTTTGGTCAACAGTATCTTGACTGGGTATTATAAAGCTAAAGACCAAAGAACTGTATATAGATGCTATAATCTAGTTAGTAAATGTCCTTCTCATAGAAGCATGGGTTAATACTTCTGAAACTCTAAACTAGAAATGAAGAAATAAGTAAATCTATTATAGATAATGATATCAGGTTTCTCACTGTTGGAGAAAGAAGCTACAAATAAAGACAATGAACTCTGTGCTCTTGGAATCAGAGGTATCAGTGTAAGCTTATTGTCTTTTGTATACATAGACACATACATATAGATACAGAAATACAGATGTGTGTGGATGCCTGGGTTAGTATACATATTTATAACTTCCAGCTCTTTCCGCTGAGAGAGCCTAGAAACAACATTCCAGTAGCAATGAGTATGCCTGGCAACTAGATTTTGGTTTCTAGATCCTATTCTCCGGTAGAAGGAGCTAGAGCTCCTTGGGGAAGTAGCTGATTCAGCCCTGGGGAAGGGAAAATACAAGATGAACCTGAAACATTTTATGTTGCTAGAAAGCAATGAAATGCTTAAAAAGAATGGGGCTTGTTGAAAGGACATGGGAGCCAAACTAAAAGAGCTTTTAATGGCCAAAGCTGGAACAATTTGAGCAGCAAAATTAATAATAATAGTATTGGATTATAACTCAAAGAATAAAGTAAATATTTATGAGTCCATATTGATATATTTAAGCAATTGAATAAATAAATAAATGGGGGAGAAGTAAATGCTCTTCTTTGCATTAGAATTCCAATTTAATAAATAGAGAAGGAAAAAATGAAATTAGAAAAATCACCATTAGGCATCATAGTCGTTGCATTCAGTATCCACTGATGAATACTAAAATTAGTGGGTGTAAGTTTGAGGAGAAACAGGATATTTGCATGATCTCAAAGTATCTTCCCACAATGTATTTATTAATCAGAAAGTGAAAATAGTAACTATACAGTGAAAAACCCTGCAGACACCACCTAAACCAAATGATCAAGGTTAACATCGCCAGGAAGAAGACACATTGACATCATAAACCCTTTGATATGATGCGCTGGGAAACACAACATAATCTCTGTGGTATTATTGCCCAAAAGGAATAACCTCACTCTAATCAAGAGGAAACTTCAAATGAACCCACATTGAAGGGCAGCCTGAGGAGGAGGTGATAAGAACTCTTCAAAAATGTCAAAGACATGAAAGCAGAGAGGCTGAGGAACTGTCGTAGATTGGAAGAGAGGAAGGAGACACAGCAACTAAGTGTAATAAGGATCCTGGATTGATCCTGGAACAGAAAAGGGGAATTAGTGGAAAAAAGGGTGAAATTGGAACAAAGTCTATAGTTTAGTGAATAGTGTCAATACTATACCAATGTTAATTTCCTCATTCTGAACACTGTACCACAGTTACGTAACATGTTAAAATTGAGAGAAACTGGGTGAGGGGTTTATGAGAGCTCTATTATTTCTATAGCTTTTCTGTAAGTCTCAGAATAGTTCAAAATTAAAAGCTAAAAAGAATAAAATAATGAAGAAAATTTAATTAGTTCACTGGAATAATTTGTGTGTGTTTGAAAAATATCCTGAAATAATTTCTCAGTGAAATAAAATACCTGATGCTGTTGTGTTCATATCAAAGAAGACACACTTCAACAAATACCCTCATTCTGTTAATTATAGTATATTAGTTCTAATAAGCAGAGATGCTGTAATAGACTGCATTCAAAAGCTCCAAACCTAGAGTTTGGCTCATTTGTTCATAGGCATAATAAACAATATTTTTTCCCTCTCTGGGGATTTTGGGAAGCTCTCCTTGAAGGACGCACATTGGAGGTGAGATGCCAAGTCTGAATAGGAGTTAGCCGGGGACAGAGTGGACAGGAACATTCCAGCACCAGGAACTGCAAGTATGAAGTCCTGAGAGGGAAAACGGTTTGGTTTGCTCTAGGAACTGGAAAAAGGCCAGGATAGCAGGAATTCAGTGATGTAAGGCTGGAGACACAGGCAGGAGTGAGCCGTATAAGACCACGTAGGAGAATTCAGATGGAAGCCTTTGAAGGGCTTGAGGAGAGGAGATACATGACCTTGGAAAGTCATCTCCTTCCACTCTCTTACTGGCTTTAAATGCTTGTTTATATTATGCTGACCACGGTTCTTTATCTTCACTGAGGAATAAGACATGGGATTGGGCCAACAGGGCAGAGTTTGATAAACCACAGTGATAAACTTCCTAGTGAAACTTCTGTCCCTGGAGACATAAGAGAGTGAAGGTACAGATGTGTATCCCTCCTGCCTTGAGGGAGTGGCACAGACGTTCTGGATTCCTTTAAAAGTTTACCTGAAATGAACTACGAAGAACTTTCCTAAAATGTTGATGCCCCATTGAATTTTTTTTCTTTCTCTCTCTTTGGATGTTTGGTATTGTACAGCCTGATCCAATCACAGAGTTGTGTGACTTCGAACTTTTGTGCTAAAAGTTCGAAAAATTAAAGAATTCGCCTACTGGAGAATGGTAATGTCATATAACTATTAGAAGGTTCACACTGCTCAGCAGATATGGTGGCGGATCAATCAATATAGAATAGCTCTCTCTTAAGAGCCAGGTATGTAACCACATACCATGTAACCACATATGCCTTCTCACCTGGTTTTCCCAGCAGTCCTCAGGGTGCCTGGAGGCCCAGAAGAGGACAGGAACTCTTTAAGAAGAGCTAAGAAAGTACCTGAGTCTCGTGGGTCCGAAAAGGGTTTCTTCTGTTTTGTTTTTTCCCCAATTTTGCTTTGAAGCCAAGAATATTATTACCTTCTAATGTCAGCCTCCCAACCCAATTAAGGAGCAAGCTTTATTTCTTTGATTAGAAATAGAAACAACTAAATTCATATCTGTTAGTTGAGGTTCAGTATCTGGATAGGTCAGGAGCAGATCTTCCCATTCAGCTTACCTAAGAATATTTATCACAAGACAAAAGAACTACAATTTCTGGTAACTTTAGGATTTAGAAGAGAAACTTTTTGTGTATAATGTCTATTGTCCAAAAATCTCTCCAAGATCTATATGCACACAATTCTTACCTTTGTAACTATATTGAACTTTAGTAACTTTTTCTTTGACTACTAAGGACACCGCAGTTTCATGAACAACTTTCTTCCTGCATTCACTGTCATTGTTCAGCTCTGGGTTAAAAACATGGAAGCCTGGATCAAATCTGTACAAAGCACAGTATTCTGGGAAGTTGTGTTGCTTTAACTTTTTTTTTTTTTTTAAAAAAGGAGGGTCCTAGATATCTTGCTTTTAAAAAATTTCTTTCTCTCAAACACCAGAAATGAAAAAGGAAAAAAAAAAAAAAGAAATCAGGTTAATGAATCATTCTGGTTTACTGGATTCCAGATGGTAGAGAGTTAAAACTTAAAACCAAAAAGCCTTGAGTTACCTATATCATGGATCAGTTCAAAGTTTTGTTACTTACAAAAAAATCAAAGAGCACATACATGTACAAGATCAAAACTGCAAAGGAAAAAAATGACGTGCCCAGAAAGATCTTACTTTAGAAACGTTGCACTTTCTAGCTCCGGTTCCCTCAAAGCCCACTCTTTCAGGAAGTTTGATTTTTAAAGCGCAGACATCGCCTCCTTCCCTGGGGTGCTCTGTTGAAAGGCTACAGGTCTGTGCGGCCACGGCTTGGGTGGCGGGAACCTGCGACGTGCCGGCGAGTGCAATGCGAAAGGTCACTGTCACCGACCGTAAGTTACCAGCTGTGGGGACCGCTCGGAGCTACCACCGTCAACCTTCCTCTACCTCGCCCGCAACGAAAAGTGTGAAACGCGGAGCGCGCGAACTTGACCCTGAAGCCGGCCCACGCGAGGCAGCGGCGAGTTTCTCCCTGGGACTCCAGGGCTCCCGGCGCTGACCCGCGCTCCTCCCGGTCTGCGCTCTTGAAAGCGAAACCCGGGGGCTGGAGGGCCTAAACCAGCCGGAACTGGGCGGTCGTCGCGGCCCCGGCGCTACCCTCCTACCTGCCCGTCCCGTCGGCGCGGCCACCAGCAGCAGCAGCAGCGGCAGGGCCGGGAGGCCGGGTGCCGGGGCCCCTATGGCAGCCGTCTTCGCTGGGGGTCGGGGGGCGCACATGGGCGGCGGGGCCGGGTCACATCTCCGCGGGCGGCCGGTAGTGTCCGACGCCCCCTCGGGCCGCGGGCGGTGGGAGCGCGGCCTCTCCTCGGCGCCCCGGGCCCCAGCTCCCACTGCGCGCCGCGCTCGGGGCGGCCGGGGAGGCGGAGTCGCGTCCCGCCGCAGCCCGGGCCGGACGCCAGGGAGAGGGGAGGGCCCGCGACTTCTAGTCCCAGCTCCTCAGGCTCGCAGCTCTGACAATCTGAGACTCTCCACCGCCGCGACCAACGAGATTACTACTGCAGGGAAAACCTCCCTCCAGTAAAGGGAGCGTGAGCCACGCACACTGAAGAGTGATTCTGGTCTTCGGGCCTGATGGTCATTTCTGTAAAACTTTTGAAATGTCCGAGTTCAGTGCCGGAGGAAGAATGGATATTTATTTCTCCACACACTGTCAGTCACTCTGCCATCCATTGTATTTGATTCCATTGATTCCATTTAATCCTCGTCATCTGCAATTAGGCATTGTCCCATTTTACAGATGAGGAAAGGGACACTCAGAAAGTTGGGGCGTCGGCCTGAACTCCCACAAGCCTGTGAGCAGTGACGCCCGGATTTCCACACAGGCTTGATTCTAGGTCCCATGCTCTTCATAATGGGAGGGCGGGGCTGAAATTAAGACATGTGCTGAAGAGTCACAGATATAGAAAACAAATTTCTGATTCGCAAAGGGGAAAGGGAGTAGGGGAAGGGTAAACTAGGAGTTTGGGATTAGCAGATACAAACTACTGTATATAAAATTGATAAACAACAAGGTCCTACTGTATAGCACAGGGAACTATATTCAATATCTTGTAATAACCTATATTATATCTCTCTATATCTATCTGTCTATCTGAATCACTTTGTTGTACACCAGAAACTAACACAACAATGTAAATCAACTCTGACTTCAGTTAAAAAAAAATGTATTGAGGGCTTCCCTGGTGGCGCAGTGGTTGAGAGTCCGCCTGCCGATGCAGGGGACGGGTTCGTGCCCCGGTCCGGGGGGATCCCACATGCCGCGGAGCGGCTGGACCCATGAGCCATGGCCGCTGAGCCTGCGCGTCCGGAGCCTGTGCTCCGCAACGGGAGAGGCCACAACAGTGAGAGGCCCGCACATGGAAGCAACCTAAGTGTCCATCAACAGATGAATGGATAAAGAATGGATAAAGAAGATGTGGAATATTACTCAGCCATAAAAAGAAATGAAATTGAGTTATTTGTAGTTAGGTGGATGGACCTAGAGTCTGTCATACAGACTGAAGTAAGTCTGAAAGAGAAAAACATGTACTGTATGCTAACACATATATATGGAATCTAAAAAAAAAAAAGTTCTGAAGAACCTAGGGGCAGGATAGGAATAAAGACGCAGATGTAGAGAGTGGACTTCAGGACATGGGGAGGGGGAAGGGTAAGCTGGGACGAAGTGAGAGAGTGACATGGACATATATACACTACCAAATGTAAAACAGATAGCTAGTGGGAAGCAGCCGCATAGCACAGGGAGATCAGCTCGGTGCTTTGTGACCACCTAGAAGGGTGGGATAGGGAGGGAGGATGGGAGGCAGACGCAAGAGGGAGGATTTATGGGGATATATGTATATGTATAGCTGATTCACTTTTTTATAAAGCAGAAACTAACACACCATTGTAAAACAATTATACTCCAATAAAGATGTTAAATAAAATAAAATAAAACCATATGTGGTAAAGGACTGTTTCCCTCCCCCCAGCAAAAAAAAAAAAGAAAAAAAAAAAGAAAAAAAAGAAAATGAAGCCAATACATTTGAGGGGTGAGCTGTAAAATAACACATATATTAAGATGTATACTTATTAATTTATGAAAATGCAGAATGGGTGTGATTTCCTTAGCGTAAGTTACTCTGTAAGGGAGAAGAGATGTCCATTCTTGGATACTCAGCTGTGGACAGGGCAGGCTCAGAATGTACTAAGGTGATTGCTCCAGAAGTAAACCTGAAGATTAGAGGACAGGTGGCAGTTAGAGGGAGAGAGCTGGCAAGATAATGTTCTCTGAAAAGTATTGGGGGTGGGGACAAATTCGAGAAAAGGAGAGTTCTGGGGAAATAATAAGCATCTGGTACTTAGAGGATTTCTATGAGCCTTTTAGTCCACTCTGCCATTCTCTGTGGCTGTTTGGGGCCACTAGCAGTTTTTGTCATGCTGTCTGCTTAAATCAAATTATATCCAATATTTAAAATCCTATGGCATCCCATCTCATCAGATCTTCCTCCAACTCTTCAGTTTTTGTTTTGAAAAGTGGTTCATGCATTTTAAAAAATTTTGTAATTGTGAAGCCTAATATGTATACAGAAAAATGCACAAAGGTAGTTGTTCCAACTCAATGAGTTATCACGGAGTGAAAGCATTCGTAAGCATCACTCAAGTCAAGAAATAGGACAATTCTAACCTGACAGAGTCACCTCGCCTACTCTTTCTCTTCTCCCCCAAATCACTCAGGGTGTATTCTATTGTATTTGGCTTGTCTCACTCAACATTAGGCTATGAGAGTTATCCATGTTGTTGCCTGTAGCTGTTGTGCCATGCTGTGAAGTTATTCATTGCATGACTATGCCACAATTTATTTATGCATTCTATTTTTGATGACATTTAAATTGTTTCTGGTTTGAAGCTATTAAAAGTGCTGCTTTGAACATTCTTGTATGTGTCTCTTGCTTATGTGCACATATTCCTGCCAGATACACACCCAGAAGTGTAATTGCTGGATCATAAGACATACCTAATTTCAACCTCAGTAATTTAAATAATGCCAAACCTGATTTCTGAAGTACTTGTAACAATCTACACCCCTATCAGCTGTAATGAGAGTTCTTTTTCCACATTCTTGCTAACATTTGGTATTTTCAGGCTTTATAATTGTAGCCATTTTAGAAGATATGTAGAATTATCTCATTGTGGTTTTCATTTGCATTTTTTTGATGATTAATGATGTTAAGAACTTTTTCGTAAGTTATTAGCCATTTGGATAATGGATAATTTATCAGCCTTTTGGATAATACATAATTAGCTCTTGTATCATGGATATGCTCAAGTTCTTGCCTATTTTTTTCTATACGATCGTGTCTTTTAATTTTATTTTTAATTGGTTTGAAGGAATTTGTTACATCTTCTGAATATGAGGCCTTTCCCAGTTATATATGTTGCAAATATTTTCCTTCTTGTTGTGGCTTGTCTTTCCAGTCTCTTCAGACAGTAATAAAAGAAGTTCTTAAATGTAATCAAGTCTAATTTACCAATTATTTCTTTTATGGTCATTGCTTTTTTGTGTTCTGTTTAAAAAATGTTATCCTAGCCTAAGGTCATGAAGATATTCTTCTAAGTTATCTCCTGAAAGCTTTATTATTTTATTTTTCACATTTCAAACTATGATCCACCTGGAATTGATTTTATATATGATGTAAAGTAAGGGTTCAAGTTTTATTTTTTATGTGAGTCCAACTGACCCAGCACTATTTACTGAAAAGTTATCCTTTCCTTACAGCTCTTCATAAACTGTCTTTCATGAAGGGGTCTGTTTATAACCATCCTCTGTTCTGTTGATCTATTTGTCTATTCCTACGCTAATACCACACTATTTTAATCATCTTTTTGCTGGCAAACAAGTCCTTCTACTTTGTTCTTATTCGAGTACCTTGGCTATTTTTTTCCCTTTGCATTTCCATATAAATTTTAGAATCACTTGCAAATTCCCACAAAACAACTTGGCTGAGACTTTTTTAAAAAATGCTTTTTATTGTCATACATAAAATAAGGTGCATAAAGTCCACTAATCTTAAATCTTTCGTGTATACACAACCATGTTACCAACTACAGAACAAAATATAGAATATTTCCAGGACTCTGCAAAATTTCCACATGCTCCAATCAATATCCCTCCAACACAGGCAATCACTATTGTGGCTTCCATTACCATTTGATTACTTTTTAATCTTCTTGCCCTTCCTACTAATGGAACCAGATAGCATGTATTCTTTTGCATCTGGCTTCTTTTGTTCCACATAATGTCTTTGAGGCTTATTTATGTTATAACATGTATTAGTAGTTTTTCTTTTTTATTGCTAGGCTGTTCCATGATAAATTTTTTATTTTATTTATTTATTTTTTTTGAGGTACGTGGGCCTCTCACTGTTGTGGCCTCTCCCGTTGCGGAGCACAGGCTCCAGACGCGCAGGCTCAGCGGCCATGGCTCACGGGCCCAGCTGCTCCGCGGCATGTGGGATCTTCCCGGACCGGGGCACGAACCCGTGTCCCCTGCATCGGCAGGCGGACTCTCAACCACTGCGCCACCAGGGAAGCCCTAGTTTTTATTTATGTACTTCTGTACAGAAAATTTGCAAAGGTAGTACAGAGAATTTCAGCACACTCCTCATCCCATTACATTACCATGGTAAATTTTCAAAACTAAGAAAGCTACATTGGCATGTTACCTTTGAGTAAACTCCAGACTTTATTTGGATTTCTCTGTTTTTTCCATTTTTGTTCCAGGACCCAATCCAGGGTACCACATTGCTTGCGACAGCCATGGCTCAGTCTCCTCTGGTCTGTGATAGTTTCTCAATATTTCCATGTGTTCATGAACTAGACTGTCTTAAGGAATATTGGCCAGGGATCCTGTAGATTGAAAAAATATCTATGAATAATTAAAAAATACCAATATGAGTCTAGCAAGTTTTCTAGACGTAAATTCAATATCCAAAAAGCAATTGCACATCTGTACACCAATATTAAACAGGTAGAAAATTAAATAAAATATTGTTTATAATAGTATGAAAGATACCTAGTATGTGAGAAACCTTTATAAGAAAATGTATGAAATTCCAATCAATGACATTGAAGAATAATTTTTTTTTAGGTGGGGAGATATGAATTGTAGTTATCGATTGAGGACTCAATATCTGTTAAAATTAGGTCATATATTCAATGACCACAGATTCAAATCTAATCGAAATTTTAACAGACCTTTGTGAAACTTAACAAGGTGATTATAAAATTTGTGTGGAATTGCAAAGGTCCAGAAATAAAGACTTTTTTTTTTAAAGTTCAGATGGAAGGACTTTCCTTTCCACATATCAAGTCTTATTGTAAAGTTACAGCAAGGAAAGGTGGTAAACTAAAAGATCAATGAAACAGTATACAGGCATACCTCAAAGATTTTGCAGGTTTGGTTCTAGACGACCACAATAAAGTGATTATCACAATAAAGCTAGTCCATGAATTCTTTTTGTCTCCCAGTGCATATAAAGGTTATGTTTACACTATACTATAGTCTATTTAGTATGAAACAGCATTATGTCTAAAAAAAACTATGTACATACCTTAAATAATACTTTATTGCTGAAAAATGCTAACCATCATCTGAGCCTTCAGCGAGTCATAATATTTTTGCTGGTGGAGGGTGTGGTCTCAATCTTGATGACTGTTGGCTGATCAGATGGCTGCTGAAGGCTGGGATGGCTGTGACAATTTCTTAAAATAAGACTACAGTGAAGTTTGCTGCATCGATTGACTCTTCCTTTCAAGAATGATTTCTCTGTAGCATACAATGCTGTATGATAAAGTTTTACCCACAGTACAACAGTGGTCAGTGGAGCAGTCAGAACACACACAACATTTATCGATTAAGTCTTATATGGGTGCAGCTCTTGGCATCCCAAAACAATTAGAGTAATAACATCACACATCACTGATCACGGATCACCATAACAAATATAATAATGAAGAAGCAGTTTGATATTGCTAGGATTACCAAAATTTGACCCAGAGACAAGAAGTGAGCAACTACTGTTGGAAAAGTGGCACCAATAGACTTGCTCAAAGCAGGGTTGCCACAAGCCTTCAATGTTTAAAAAATGCACTGTTTTCAAAGCACAATAAAGTGAAGTTTAATAAAACGAGGTATACCTGTATAAAGTCCAGCATTTATAGACATTTGTTGGCGACATTTTACAGATATTTTAGAAGAGTGGGAAAAGAGTGGGATTTCAGTGAATGGTTCTGGGAACATAGGGTATTTATCTTATTTTACACCACATGAAAAACAACTTGAGGTGCATTGAAGAGCTGTTTTAGATTAAATGATGTCCTTTCCCCCTGAAATTTATATGCTGAGGTCCCGACCCCCAGTTCTTCAGAAAGAGACCGGATTTGGAAATAGGGTTGTTGCAGATGTAGTTAGTTAAGATGAGGTCATATTGGAATAGGATGGACCTCTAATTAAATATGACTGGTGTCCCTATAAAAAGGAGAAATTTGGGTGCAAACATGTACGCAGGGAGAATTCCATGTGAACAGAAAGGCAGAGACTGGGTCATGCATCTACAAGCCAAGCAACACCAAAGATTGCAGGTAGACCATCAGAAGCTATGGAAGAAGCATGGACCAGATTCCCCCTCACAGGTGTCAGAAGAAGCAAACTTTGCAGACATATTGATTTCAGACTTCCAGCCTCCAAAACTGTGAGACATTTAAGCCACTTTTCTTAAGGCAGCCTTAGCAAACCAATCCAAAAACTAAACGTAAAGGTAAAACCAGAAAGATTTTGGGTGTGACCCTTGGGTAAGAAAGCATTTCTTAAGTATAAAAAGCATTAACCATAAATAAAAAGATTGGAAAATTTGACTACATTAAAATTAAGAATTTCTGCTCATCAGAAGACACTGAAAGAGACACTTAAGAGACAAGCTGCAAACTGAAAGACTGTATGTGCATCATATATAACATGTATTATGCAGAACATTATATTATGTATACATATATTTTGGATATATATGTGTGTGTGTATATATATATATATACACACACACATATATTTTTTCTGGATATTAAGCAACTTTAATTTCAAAGAACCTTTTTTCTATTGAAGTATAGTTGATTTACAATGTTTTGTTAGTTTCTAGTGTACAGCAAAGTGATTCATGTATAAGTATGAATTTTATATATATAATATAAATATATTTTTTTCTTATTCTTTTCCATTATGGTTTATTACAAGGCAGTGAATATAGCTCCCTGTGCTTGCTATACAGTAGGATCTTGTTGTTTATTTATTTTATATATAATAATTTGTATCTACTAATCCCAATCTCTTAATTTATCCCTCCCCCATCCTCTTTCCCCTTTGGTAATTATAGTTTGTTTTCTATGTTTGTGAGTCTGTTTTCACTTTGTAAATAAGTTTGTTTGTATCATAATTTAGATTCTACGTATATCTGATGTCATATGATATTTGTCTCAAAGAACATTTTTATCTAAGGGATTTGTAATGTGTTTTTGGTCATCTTTTCTATTTTGAGAACTACTATGGAAAATGGAAACAGTACTCCTAACAGAAACTGGCTTCTGGAAGGGTTTATAAAAAGCCATAGTAGTTACTTCAGCCACTACCGTAAAGCATGGTGGTAATAAAGAAGATGAAAATCCTTGCAAATGCTGAATGACCTTGGCATTCATGATCATCAAAAAAGTTCTCGGGCCTCCCTGGTGGCGCAGTGGTTGAGAGTCCGCCTGCCGATGCAGGGGACACGGGTTTGTGCCCCGGTCCGGGAAGATCCCACATGCCGCAGAGCGGCTGGGCCCGTGAGCCATGGCCACTGAGCCTGCGTGTCCGGAGCCTGTGCTCCGCAACGGGAGAGGCCACAACAGTGAGAGGCCTGCGTAACGCAAAAAAAAAAAAAAAAAAAAAAAAAGTTCTCAAAGCAACAACTGTTGGTATAATAATTCAATTGGTAGTTGCACCTGCCAGGCATGCTAATTAGCCAGCATATGTGAAAAGAAACTAACGATTCCTCTTTTCTGGTATGGAAAGACAAAAGCACAACATTAATAATCCTCTTCGGTCCAAATCCAGAGTAGTCTGGCTTTACTTGGTTGTAGCATAGTACCCTCTGCTGGGTAATTTAAGGAATTTAAGTCTGAAAACTTTTGAAAATGCTAGGTTAGCACAGAGGTCATTTCAGAGTTTTTATTTGAAAAGAGCCTAGAATAGCCAAGATATATCTTGGAGAAGAACAAAACTGAGCAACTTACACAAAGACATCAAGACTTACTATAACGCTACACATTGATAAATTAGAATTCGTTAAAAGTAACAACTGCTGTTTATCAAAAAACACCATTAAGAGAATGAAAGAATAAGAACAGAGCAGAAGATATTTGCAATACATATGTATGACAAAAGAATGCAGAAAATATGAATAACTCCCACAAATTGATGAGAAAAAGACAGACAACCCACTACAAAAATGGGCAAAAGTTTTAACACGTACTTCACAAAAGAAGATATCAAAATAAACAATAGGCTTCTCAACAGCATAGGTTATCAGGGAAATGCAAATTAAAACTACAATGAGATACGAATACACTCCTACTATGATGGTTAAAATGCTAAGTGTGGGTAAGGAGTTGGAGCAACTAGAACTCTCATGTATTTCTAGGGGGAGAGTTAAACGGTAAAGATACTTTGAATAACTCCATGGACAGACTCATGGACAGGTGACCTGTGCAGATGCTCAGGGCCCATAACTTAGAAGGGCTGTATGCATGGTTTGATGCCTTGCTGTCGACATTTTGAAATTCTTGCTGATTTTTTTTTTTTTTTTTTTCGGTACGCGGGCCTCTCACTGCTGTGGCCTCTCCCGTTGCGGAGCTCAGGCTCTGGACGCGCAGGCTCAGCGGCCATGGCTCACGGGCCCAGCCGCTCCGCGGCATGTGGGATCCTCCCGGACCAGGGCACGAACCCGTATCTTCTGCATCGGCAGGCGGACTCTCAACCACTGCGCCACCAGGAAAGCCCCAAATTCTTGCTGATTTTAAACTTTTTTTTGTAAGTGAAGACTTGCAAGACTGCGGAGCATACACCTGAGCAGGAAAGGAAGTGCAGTTTGTGTGTCTATGCTGTTCCTTTGTACCCCGGTCATGGATAGCATTCACTATATCCATGGGCACAGTATTCTAGTGGAACCCCAATGCCTGGGAGTTCAATGAAATTCAAAGAAATGCAAGGTAAGTGGGGGACACTGACAGCCCTGAGAAGCCCCATTTCTGCTTAAACCAGAACTTGCACTGAACAGAAAGAACCCAATGATGTTTTAAGAAACACACAAAAACCCAAAGAATTCTATCATAGCCTTTCTTACTCATGTTACTTCCCTGCATTAACCAAAAGCGTATGCTAACAATGATAACGTGGAAGGAAAGGAAAGATAGGGCCACCTATAGTTTTTTTTTTTGATCCTACTTTCTCACCAGTAAGCTGAGGGTAGAAAGTGTTGACATAATGGGCATGTACAAAGAGAAGACACAAAAATATTTAACTTAGTTCCATGCAGCATTTTCACTGTTCTCTTAAGAATGAAATACATATGCATATACAAACTATGAAAAATGAATTGTGTAATTTCAGTGATCCTGCATACAGGTTAAATGCTTTAATATTTGCATATAAAACAGCCATTGCACAATATTCATTCATATTCATTCATTAAAAAGGTGAAATTTATGCTAAAATTTAAACATTTAAGTTTTTTTACTTACAGGACATTAAATAGAAAATAAAAGAACACGATGACAAGTTGAGAGAGACTTGGGGAAAAGGAAAAAGTTTTATATTTTAGTATCTTTAATAGCATGTTTCCCCACTTTTTGAATAAGGGGCTTTTCATTTTCATTTTGCATTGGGCTTGCAAATTAGGTAGTTGGCCCAGTTTCTGAATCAGTGACTTTAATCCTGGATAGAAACTCAACAAAAATGAATGCTTATTTTCACCCAAAGACACGTACAGAAATGTTAATAATAAATTTATTCATACTAACCCCACCCAAACAAGAAATTATCGCGAAGTTTGTCAATAGTAGAACATATAAACTGTAGCATATTCATATAATGGAATATTAGACAATGAAAGCAGATAGATTACAGCTACATGCAGCCACATGAATGAATCTCACAGGTGGAATGTTGAACGAAAGAACCCAGGTGCAAAAAGAGTACGTACTATGTGATTTCATGTATAAGAAGTTCAAAAAACTGGCTAAATATATGGTGACAGAAATCAAAATACTGGTTATCTTTTGGAGGTTAGAAGGAGGGGGACAAAAGAGACACTTCTGAGGAGCTGGGAATGTTTTATACCTTGATCTCAGTGGAGGTTAAACTTACACATATGTCAAAACTCATATGTAAAAATTAAACAAGCTGCACCCTTAAAGGTATGTGTAAATTATATCTCAAAAAGAGGAAACAAAAAGAAAAAAGTTATCTTTCCCGAAGTAGCTTTATCAAATACCATAATGAATGTAAAACCCTTTCTCCACTCTGTGTGTGTGTGTGTGTGTGTGTGTGTGTGTGTGTGTAACACCCTAGCTACCCCTGGGAGCACTGGGAGGTCTGGGCATGTTGTGTATGGGGACAGAATGAAACATCTGACTATCCACGTTCCTGACTCACTGCCTTTACTCTGAAACAAATTGATTATAAATAGTGGCATTTTGTGGCAAATTGATTATAAATAGTGGCATTTTAGTGGCATATGACACTATTTTACTTTGGGTCTGAATTCCTAATTCAAAGATTGGCTGTAATTAACTCTTGCACTCTCCCGTATAAAATATGAAAGCTGAGTTTAGGCTTATAGGTTCTTTTCATCTTTAAAAATAGATTTAAACTGCTTTCATATGTAATTATTTTTATTTCAACACTGACATCATATTTCATTTTCTCTAGCAGCTGGATTTTGCACAGCAGTTCTTCTTATCATTTGCCTTTCTCTATGTTTGGAAGGCTCTCCTCTGATATATGCATGATCTGACCCTTCAATTCAGGTTTCTGCTCAAAGTCCTCAGAGAGACCTTGTATGGTCACCATCCAAGATAGCAGCAATTCTCTTGTCAAAATCTATGCCCTTGTTTCATTTTCTTTTTAGCATTTACCATGACCGGACATTATGGGATGTCTCTGTGTGTGTGTGTACATTACTGTCTTCCCCAGGAGGGTAAGGATTCCTCTTGTACTCACTGCTTGGCACCTAGTAGGTGCACAATAAACATTTGTTGAATGAATGACAAAGCTTACTTTCAACACCAGGAAAAAATGTAATTTTGGAATTTTACGTTTTCTCAGTTGTTGATCATTAACATTTATTCAATTTTATGATACAATTTAAGACAATGCAGCTGTAGGGAGAGATGAGTGCTTATCCTGAAAGTAAAAAAAAAAAACCAGGAGAAGATGTAGAAGGATAAATATTATTGGTAGAACCTGGTTGATCTGAAATCAGAATCTTCCTGGCGTCTCACAGGGTTCACAGGCTTGGAAGGCCAAAAGCGGAAGTCAGCACCTGGAGTAGAGTGAGTCCCCGTCCCTCCCAATCAGTGTGCACCACACATCAGAAATGCAGCCGGCCGGCCACTGGATGTCACTGTTTCCCACGCTACCGAGTCTGGGTGTCCGGCTGGTCTCTCTACGCATGAATATGCAATGTCCTAGTTTACAACCCTGACAGAGGGCACAGACTCACCTGTAAAGGCCTCCTCAATATGGGATCACTTACTTCTCTTACATAAAATTTATTTTCGGTTCTGAGCAGCACAGAAAGGTTCAGAAGAGATATGTGATCTCAAGTGCCGCTCTCAGCTATAGTCTCAGCCTGAAAACAGTGCTCGGTGGAAGCAACACAGCTGCCAGAAGGAACCCAGCTGCCGTTTATCTTTTAGTCAAGAGTCAAGACTCTTCTACAGACCCAGGCTTGGACACGAGGACTGGAAATCATTTGGGTTTCATAGCTGGTTCAGATTACATTCAAAGATAACACTAAAATTCTTCCATTAAAAAAAGAAACAGGAAATGAAAAACAAGGCTTAGTGACCAGTTTATATCAAAACATGACAGTTGCTCCCTCTTCGAAAGACTAGTGCAAGGTTCCAGTTTGACTTAGAAGTACATCTTCAGCCAGTTCCATTAAGATTTTTAACCCACAGGCATGACCTGCTTGCTTTCCATACTTACACAGCCATATAAGTAGAATAAAGTAGGCAAGTTGCTACGGGCTCCTTACCCATTGCTTCCCTCCTGCCCCCTTTGAGCCTATGCTCGCTCACTTTTATTCATATCAAGGTAGGAATATAGGAACTTGTTACACTTCCATTAGGAATGTTTCCTCTTAAACTCATTTATTCAACTATTAAACAAATATTTATTGAGTACCACCTTCTAAGTACTAGGCACTATTTTAGGAGCTGGGGACACAACAGTGACACAACAGATAAAATTCCTGTTACAGTGGAGCCCACATTCTAGTGTTCAAACAGAGATTAAAATCTTAAGCTAAAGGGAGATCACACAATTGTTTCTATAGATGTCAACCAAGTAAGTGGAGGTGCATCTGTTCTTCTCATCACTGAGAAGGTGGTTTGATAGCTCACTGAGTAAAAAAGGTTCTACTGATTGCCACCACATCCCTGTATAGGCCACTCCAACGGCCTCTGAGAGCCTGCTTTCTTCATATCCATTTTTGCTCTCTCCAATCTGTTCACATAGCCAAAGAGATTTTTTTAAAAGCAAATCTTATAGTAAGAGAGAAAAACAAATCTGACTCCATGTTGGCTCTGTTTATTTAACTTATCCTATTGCTTTTGCTACAAGTTGATCACTAAAGGGATGTTGCCTAGAGCTTAAAGTAGACATAATGGCCCATCTCCAGGAGCCCTGCCTCCTATGCCTGAGCATTAAGCTAAAATATCTTTGTTTAGATCACAGAAAACATGCTGACCAAGCCCACCTGTGAATGGCTCCAGGAAAGAAGAAATTAACACATCCCCTCCAGAGTCTGGCAAGAAACAGGAAATATTTGCAACACCTTATCACCTTTTTTTTTTTTTTTTTTTTTTTTTTACTATACCTCCTCACCTCCTCCTCTTTGTTCTATAAAAGAAACTAGCATCCAAACCCAGGCAAGATGGTTCTTTGGGACACTAGTCCGCCATCTTCTCAGTCTGCTGGCTTTCCAAATTAAGTCGCTGTTCCTTGCCCCAGCACGTTGTCTCTCAATTTATTGGCTTCTGTCGTGCATATGAACTTGGATTCAGTAATATTATCTTTTAGCTTTCTTGCTTCAAATCCTTCAATGATTTATCACTGCTCTTAAGATGACAACAAGGTCTTTACCACGGCTGAGACTTATCCCCTGCCTATTCCTCTAGGCTCACCAGGCGCCATTCTTCCCCTTGTTGCATTTCCACTCTCTAGAGATTCATTTCCCAGTTCTTCTCATTGCCAGGCACTTTTGTGCATCAGAGCTTCTGTAGATGCTGTTTCTTTTGGCTGGAAGTCTCTTTGGTAACCATCCCTCATTCCCTGTCACACACACACACACACACACACACACACACACACACACACACACACACACACACACACACACACTCACCCTTAAGTTTGGCTTGAACTCCAATCACTTCTGCAGTGAAGTCAGTCCCACCGGATTAATCAGGTTTTCCCTATTCCATAGTCCTGATAACGATGCTGTCCATGGTACCTCTCAGATGCCTGAGCCTGTGCACTGCCCTGCATGTTATCCCATTCAGTTCACCACCACTGGACATTTTGACAATTGACTGCTACAATGTACCAGGTTATCAGTTCTCCACGTATGACTCTTTGTAGGGTCCTCATTACCAGCCGGCCAGCAGGCCACCTATCTCCCAAATCCCAAGTTAGAGTCTTATTCTTAGGACCATTTCTGTAAACAACTGTCTTTGGTTGGGTCCCCCGGGAACAGCTCCGAAATGGAGATTTATGGGTAGTGGTTAATTGGTTAGAACTCCAAGGATTAATAAGGCTAAGGAAGCAAGGGAAGCAGTGTTGGTGGAGTGAGGTTAAACTTTGCTGTAGTAGCTGCAACAGGGGTTTCAGCCAATCCCATGAGGAGCTCTGGATCTGGGAGGGGTTATCCTAATTGAGGGAAGAGGCTGATGGGCCTTGTAACCTTGCATCCATCAGTCACTGGGTTCCAACTGCTCCAGGAGAGGGGAGCACAACCTTGTGTAAGGGAGCTCTGTTTAGCCAAGGGCAGTTCCCTGGGACGGACTCAGCTGTGACAACCAACACTTCTGGCAGCTGGAAAAGAAACGCCTCAGTCTGAAGTGGGGATGCGAGTGGTGTGGAATAGCATCCCTTACGGCAACCCAGCCAGGTTTTCATATGGTGGGGTTCAAGAAATTATCGATGGATTATTTTCTCTCTATTAAAACATGAACCTGCTACCCTGACCCTACTTTGCTACTTGCTCTGCTCTCAGATTTAATCTTTGTTGACTCATTATCTCTGCCTTTTATTCTTCCAAACCTAAAACACACGTTCCCTTGGCAGAAAAAAACTTGACTAGAAAGCTTACTATCTATCAGGCACTGTGCTGGGTATGCCCTTTTTCAAACACTAACCTTTATTTCTGTTCTCTTCCAAAATTTGTTGAACACTGAATTCTACCTCTTTGTTTTACCTTTTTATTTCTGAGATGTTCATAAAATTGTTCTGAAGCTCTCTTTCTAAATGAAGACTTATAGTGATCGTGTGTGCGCTAATTGCAGTAATAAAATGAAAACTAGACAAAAACCGAAAAAAGTTATTTCCACAGTAGTATTTAACTATATTATGAGTTATTTTATTGTTTTTTAAGTTGCTAAAATGGATTCATCCTTATTATTTAACATTAACTTCGAAAGGCAAGAGCTTTTAATAACTGTCTTATAAATTTATACATGCATATGTTATCTGTAAATTTCTGCAAACAGTAATTGCAAACAAGAATGGATTTTTAAAAGAATCATTTCACAGCTCTCCACAAGCCCCCTAAATCCTATATTGTGTGCTTTATAATTCTTTTTTGTGTGTGTGTGCTACGCGGGCCTCTCACTGTTGTGGCCTCTCCCGTTGCGGAGCACAGGCTCCAGACGTGCAGGCTCAGCGGCCATGGCTCACAGGCCCAGCCGCTCCGCAGCATGTGGGATCTTCTTGGACCGGGGCACGAACCTGTGTCCCCTGCATTGGAAGGCGGACTCTCAACCACTGCACCACCAAGGAAGCCCTATAATTCTTAATGAGATATTTATTTCTAGTCTCTTGAAGCCCCAACTATATAGTAAAAAATGAAATAAATGTCACTTAGATTGCCATGATATTCTTTTATCTGTTTGACCTAATGATCTCTACAAACCTTAGATTATTATATTTTCATCTTAGAATCTTCTCACTGTTTTGACCTTTTTCCTCATATGGTTTTAGCTATCCCAATATTCATTCTAGAGAGATTAGCACAATACTAGAAGTAAAACAGACTGTATTCTAGAATGAGTTTTAGTTTTCTTATATGTGAAACAGAATTAATGTTAGTATATTTTGCTGTGAGAGGGATTAAGAAAATCTATGTAGAAGTGCACTGAAAGCAGTAAGATGTTTTAAAAATAAAAACATTTTTACTAAAAAGAGAAAAATATAGGAAGAAAGAAACATGAAAGACATTCATTGGCTGTGCACTGTGTTCCAGGTGCTTAATATAGGTTATTTCACAACTGTGCTGTGAGGTAGGTATTGTTATCCCTGTTTTAAGGATGAAGACACTGAGGCAGAAAGAGGTTAAATAACCTCTTAATGCCACTGGCTCGAAAGTGTCTGAGTCACGATTCACACCTAGCCTTTTGGATATTCCAAGCTGTGCCTTCTTTTCACTGCACCAAAGCTGACTCTCAATTAATTGTGTATAATCCATGGAGATTAGTTTACTACAGTCCACCCTCAGTATACATGGGGTGATTGGTTCAGGACCCTCGTGGATACCAAAATCACGATGCTCAAGTCCCTTATATAAAATGGTGTGGTATTTGCATATAACCTATGCACATCCTCTGTATATTTTAAGTCATCTCTAGATTACTTATAATACCTAATACAATGTACATGCTACATAAAGAGTTGCCAGTGCATGGCAAATTCAAGTTTTGCTTTTTGGAAATTTCTGGAATTTTTTCCCAAATATTTTCCATCAGCAGTTGGTTGAATCCCTGGATTTGGAAATTGTGGATATGAAGAGCCAACGGTATTGTGCATTTTTCCATTTATTCTCCCTCCTATCTCTTTCCTTGTCATCTCTGGTAGTGTCCCCTGGAATCTTAGGGAGGCAATGGATTATAATTAAAACTTGTTTTTTGGCAGTTCAGTTTATCTTGTTTCCCATGTTTGTTTTAGATGAAGAAATCTGAACTTGAAAATACGTGCTATCACTGTGAGTTGTGTGTATTTTTATATATCTAATTTTAATCCTTAAAAGGAAGAAATTGCTTTCAGGATGCATCTCACAGGTCACTTCCAGAAGGTCAGGAGGTGCAAATGAACTGAGCTGTTGATTCAGCTGAGGTAATATTGATGAGCACATGCTTGCCTGTGGTTCTATAATGTGGTTCATCTCCGTAAAATTCCAAGCTTTATGGGTTTGAAAGCATTAACTCATGTTTTAGGAACATTCCACATAGATTATTATAATTCTTGGTGTGCTGCCTGACCATCTGCTTACCTACAGGAATTACAATCAGATAGAATGGCCCCATTCAAATCTAGCTCAGAAAAGAAATATGAGAATACCTGAGTCTTTTTCTGTTTTGTTGAAGCAGCACAATTTTTTTACACTCTGCCAATCACAATAATAAAAGTACAATAATTTGTGACTTTTCTTGCTTCAGGGTGATTAGAGTAAGAACATAGTTATCTTTCCTCCCTCCTGTGGTTCTGTGAGAATGTATCAGTGATCTTGTGCAGCATGCCTGCAAGTTAATCATACTTAAATTCTTGCTGCCTTGCATCCTGTCAGGACTTCTCCTCAATTTCAGTTTGCAGATTTAGCTAAATCACAGCAGAAAATATATGGCAGCTCTATTGGGTCGCCTAGTCATGGTCTGAATGAAAGAGAGGGAAAGTGTGAAGCAGAATGACTAGATTCCCTTTATTAAACCAGACACATTATAGATAAAGTATTATTTTCATATTATTGATGAGGAAACTGAGGCTCAAAAGTATTGGTGTACCTAGTTTAAGATCTCACAGCTAGAGATTTGGTGTGGGTAAGAGGGGAACTGGAATTCAAACCCAGACGGTCTGGCTCTGAGTCTATCCTCTGAACCATTAAGCAGCATCTCCATAAATGGACCTCCAATATGTCAAAGGCCAACTTCTCACCATCCTGTTTTGTTTTCACCTGCAGGCACCTTCAGCTAGGATGTCATGTGACAGGTAATTTATACTAAGCCCAGATACACTGAAAATAAAGTCTTACAGTCAGAACGGCCATCATCAAAAAATCTACAAACAATAAATGCTGGAGAGGGTGTGGAGAAAATGGAACCCTCTTGCACTGTTGGTGAGAATGTAAATTGATACAGCCACTGTGGAGAACAGTATGGAGGTTCCTTAAACAACTAAAAAGAGAATTACCATATGACCCTGCAATCCCATTACTGGGCATATACCCAGAGAAAACCATAATTGAAAAAGACACATGCACCCCAATGTTCATTGCAGCACTGTTTACAATAACCAGGTCATGGAAGCAAGCTAAATGCCCATCAACAGATAAATGTATAAAGCAGTTGTGGTACATATATACAATGGAATATTACTCAGCCATAAAAAGGAATGAAATTGAGTCATTTGTTGAGACATGGATGGATCTAGAGACTGTCACACAGAGTGAAGTAAGTCAGAAAGAGAAAAACAAATATTGTATATTAACGCATGTATGTGGAACCTAGAAAAATAGTACAGATGAACCATTTTGCATGGCAGAAATTGAGACACAGATGTAGAGAACAAACGTATGGACACCAAGGGGGGAAAGCCACAGGGGTGTGGGGATGGTGGTGTGATGAATTGGGCAATTGGGATTGACATGTATACACTGATGTGTATAAAATTGATGACTAGTAAGAACCTGCTGTATAAAAAATAAAAATTAAAAAATAAACTAGGGATAGAAGGAAAGTACTTCAACATAATAAAAGCCATATACAAAAAACCCCATAGTGAACATCCTACTCAATAGTGAAAGGCTGAAAGCTTTCCCTCTAAGGTTAGGAAGAAGAAAGGAATGACCACTTTCACCACTTTTATTCAGCATAGGGTGGAAGTCCTAGACAGAGACATTAGGCAATAAAAAGCAATAAGAGGTATCCTAATTGGAAAAGAAGAAGTAAAATGATCTCTGTTCACAGATGATATGATCTTATATGTAAAAAACCCTAAGGATGCCACAAAAAAATTGGTAGAACTAATAAATGAATTCCGCAAAGTAGCAAGATACAAAGTCAACACACAAAAATCAGTTGCATTTCTCTACTAAACTTCTCTTCTAACAGAAGAGAAGTTCTGAAAAGGTAATTATGAAAACAATTCCACATACAGTAACATCAAAAAGAATAAAATACTTAGGAATTAACTTAATGAAAGAAGTAAAGCATTTATACAATGTTAATTACAAACCATGACTGAAAGAAATTAAAGAAGACATAAATAAATGGAAACACATCCCATGTTCATGGGTTGGAAGAAATAATAATGTTAAAATGTCAATATTACCCAAAGTGATCTATGGATTCAATGCAATCCTTATCAAAATCCCAATGACATGGAGTATTTTTGGCTGAAAACCCATCCTAAAACTTATATGGACTCTTAAAGGACCCAAAATAGGCAAAGCAATCTTGCAAAAGAAAGAACAAAGCTGGAGGACTTGAACTTCCCGATTTCAAAATTTACTACAAAGCTAAAGTAATCAAAACAGTGTGGTAGTGGCATAAATACAGACATATAGGTCAATGGAATGGAATAGTGAGCCCAGAAATAAACCCTTACATATATAGTCAAATTGTTTTTGACAAGAAGTCAAAACCATTCAATGGGGAAAGGACAGTCTTTTCAACAAATGGTACTGAGAAAACTGGATATCCGTATGCAAAATAATGCAACTGGACTCTTACCTAACACCACATACAAAAATTAACTAAAAATGGTTTAAAGGTCTAAATGAAAGACCTAAAACTATAACAGTCTTAGAAGGAAACACAGGGCAAAATCTATGGCAATGATTTCTTTGATGTGAAATCAAAGGCACAGGCACCAAGTGACAAAGTAGACAAATTGGGCTTTGTGAAAGTTTTAATGTAAAATGGTACAGCCAGTATGGAAAATAGTATGGCAGTTCCTTAAAAAATTAAAAACAGAATTACCATGTGATCCAGCAATTCCACTTCTGGATATACACCCAAAAGAATTGAAAGCAGGATCTCAAAGAATTCATAGCAGCATTACTCACATTAGCTAAAACATGAAAGCAACCTAAGTGTCCATCGATGGATAAACAGAGCATGGTGTATACATACAATACAATATTATTCAGCCTTAAAAAGGAAGGAAATTCTGACATATACTGCAACATGGATAAACCTTGAGGACATTATGCTAAGTGAAATAAACTAGTCACAAAAAGACAAATTCTGTGTAACTCGTATTAGATGAGGTACTTAGAGTAGTTAAAATGATAAAGACAGAAAGTAGAATGGTGGTTACCAAGGTTTTGACAGAGAGGGAGGTGGAGAGTTATTTGTTTAATGGGTATAGAGTTTCAGTGTTACAAGATGGAGAGAGTTATGGAGATGGATGGAGATGGATGGTGGCACAACTCTACAAGTGTATTTAATACCAGCGATCTGTACATTTAAAGATGGTTAAGATGGTAAATTTTATGTTATGCATATTTTACTTCAATGAAAAAAAATGAAAAAAAAAACCAGGTGTAAGTATAAATTGTGATATACCCATACAGTGAAATTCTCCTCAGTGATAAAAAGGAATGGATTACTGATACACAAAACTAAGTTGATGAATAATTAAGCTGAGTGAAAGAAAACAGGCAAAAATAGTGCATGCTATATGATTATATTTATATAAAATTTGATAAAATACAAGCTAATGTATAGTGAAAGAAAGCAGATCAATGATGCCTGGAGACAGAGAGGTGGATAGAAGTGATGGAGGGAGATGATACAAAGGGACATAATGAGACTTTTGTAGATGATGGACATGCTTTGTATCTGGACTGTGGTGATGGTGTCATGGGTATATACCTTTGACATAACTTATCAAACTGTACACTGTCAATATGTGCAGTTTACTGTATGTCAGTTGTATGTCAATAAAGCTATTAACTTTACAAAACCTTGCTAACATTTTCGGGATACTTGTTTGCTGCTGTGGGTGTCTGACAGGCGGTAAGCACACCTAACTTAAAGGTCAAAGGTGGCATGGGCAGCCGTCACCATTGCTACTGTTGCTGCTGATGGCATTGCTCCTACGACGACCTGGGGATCCTGGGTGATAAGAAGTACAAATGAGAGACAGGGGACAGAGTTACAGCTTCTGCAGTGTGGGGATTCTGAGTCAGATCTCTTTTCCCACCTGGTCCTAGGTGGTGGCCACCCTGCCAAGGGCCTGGAGGAACTTCTGTCATCAATTCCCTCCTTCCTTCTCCCCATTTCTCTCCAGGACTGTGCACGGGCTCCCAAGCCCCACAGCCCAGGTTCATTTTCAGCCTTCACCACTTAGGAGCTGTGTGACCTTACACAACCTAGGGCCGCCTAACAAAGTACCACAAACTGGGTGACTTAGAATAACAGAAATTTATCATCTCACAGCTCTGGAGACTAGAAATCCAAAATCAAGTGTCAGCAGGGTTGGTTCTTCTGAGGGCTGTGATCTGTTCCAGTCCTCTCCCCTAGCTTCTGGTGGCTTGCTGGCCATCTTTGGTGTTCTTAGCTTGTGGCAACATAACTCCAGTCTTTACATGGCATTCTCTCTGTGTATGTGTCTGTCTCTTCACATGTCATTCTTTTTATAAGGACACAGTCATACTGGATTAGGGGCCCATCCTCCTGCAGACCTTCTCTTAACTAACTACATCTTCAATGACCCTATTTCCAAGTAAGGTCACATTCTGAGGTGCTGGGTACTAGGACTTCAACATATGAATTTTGGGGAGACACAATTCAACTCATAACAGCAATTTATTTAACTTCTCAGTGCTTTAGCTTTGTCATCTGTAAAACGAAGCTATTAATAATACCTACACTGTGGGGTTGATATGAAGATGTAATCATTAGAGCACGTAAAGCATTTTGAGATGTCCTGTCCCCAGCACACGGTGAGCCGTTGTTACGTATCAGCCGTCACTGTTGTTCTCTTTTCATACGTGTGCAGATTCCAGCCCTGGAAAGATTTTCTGTTCTGGGTTTACAAACCCACATTCCCTCCCACCCAGCAACCACCCAAAGTTTTTACCACACACATGAAGATAATACAAAACAGCATCTGCTAAGTACTAAAGTATAGAAGGGGTGAGATTTCTGTGGGCCAAGTAGTCATAGGAGCCTTCATGGAGATGTTAGCAGACCTTGGGAGGAAGATTTGAATCCTTTTCTCAAAATCTCTTTTTATTCATCTCACTTGGGGTGGGGTTGGGGGAAATTACTGATCTTTGAACTTAAACTTCTCATCTGTAAAACAGGCATAACACAATTATTGCACTGATTAAATGAGACAATGGAGGGCAAATGTTTGTCAGAAGGCCCAAATAGGAAAGGTGCTCGGTGAATATAAACAAACACAATACAGACGTCGTGCTGTGGGTAGAACTGGGCGAATCCTCAGGATGTGGGCTGTGGCTTTCGAGCAGAGCAAAACTGGGCTTATTAGCTCAGTGATTCCACATGCCAGTACAATGACAACCAGTTTCCCAACGATGACACAGGAGCACAGGGACCATGGTACTCAGGGGACCTCTCCTGCTGTTGCTGTTTGGCCCTCAGAAGCAGCTGGGTTTCAGTTGAAGACGGCACTTTGAAATATGGCCACAGGGGGTCAGTAGTGTTCTGTGAGGTCACCAAGAGGTAAAAAACTGCACCTTCTCTGCTCTTTCATGCATAGATTCCTTCTTCTTAACGAGGAGCATCTGTTCCTTCCATACCTGCAGATAGATTGATAGAGTAGCTTGAAGAAAGTATGTTTGCAGCTTATAAAATAGCAGAGGCACTAATCTCTTCTTAAAGATTCATGTACTACGATACCAGTGTGTCGGAAGAAATGGTGTTCTATTAAACCTATGTTTTGGTTAAGGGTGTTACCACCTGGGTCACATTTAGATCACCACTGTTCAAAGAAAATACATTCTGTATATGTATAATTGGATCACTTTGCTGTACACCTGAAACTAACACAACGTTGTAAATCAACGATAGTCCAATGTAAAATAAAAAGTTTAAAAAACCCAAAACATACACAAACACATCTATCATTAGAATTAGAGTATGCATAATTTCAGATTTCTTTGATGTTTGGGATAGCACTTCAGTACCTTGGATCTCAACCTAATGGACACCTGAACTTATCCGAGCCTCAATTTTGCATCTTTAAAAATGGGGATAATACAGTTATTGTCATAGTTAAATGAGACAATGTAGGTAAAGTGCCTATCATAAAGCCCTAAAATTTGTGGCTCTGGGTGCCCAGTGTCCTTCCTATTTGGGGAGAATCCAAAGATGGATGGGAGACAGGGCTTGCACGACCCCAGTGGAAGCCACAGATCCATTTTCTACTCTTGACCCCTGACTGCTAGAGCATGGGTGGGTGGCCAAAGGGTGGCCAGTCAGATGCTCTCACTGGGAGCATCAAAGGCTTGGGACCACTTAGATATTATTTGTAATGGCAGCTGTGAGGCTGGTGGCCCGGCAGCGAGGACCTAGGAGGAGCGGAGTTCAGCAGGACGTGGGCTGGGCTTTGCTGACCTTAGTTTCTGCCTAAACACAGTTCTCCCAACAATTCCGTGAAGTAATTTATATCCTTTGAGCAAATGCCTGTTTAAATTAGCCAGAAAATTTGCTGTTCTTTGCAACCAGAAGCACTGAAGAGTGTAAGCTTCAACTTTAATTTTAGAGGAAATATGCAAAATAACTAGTTAAAGAAGGATTCTGGTTAGTGGATTTTTGAGTTTCTCCTGAGTTTTACTCCACAAAACAATCAACGATTGTGAAAGAAAAGCTGGATAATTCAAAAGAAGCCTAGTTTCTTGATATTCCAATATAAAAAATATTTCCTAGGCACAGAAAGCAGGGTTTCAACCATACTGTAGAAAATTGTCTGAGAAATAGAGTCACAGATGTAGAAAACTAACTTACGGTTACCAAGGGGGAAAGGGTGGGGGGAGGGATAAATTGAGAGACTGGGACTGACATATACACACTACTCTATATAGAATAGATAACTAATTAGAACCTACTGTACAGCACAGGAAACTCTACTTGATACCCTGTAATGACCTATATGGGAATAGAATCTAAAAGAGAGTGGATATATGTATAACTCATTCACTTTGCTGTACAGCAGAACCTAACACAACATTGTAAATCAACTGTACTCCAATAAAAATTAATTAAAAAGTAAAAAGAGAAGATTGAGGATGGCTGTGGGCACTCATCCTGAGCTGCCTGGATGAGTTAGCTGGATCCCAGGTGGCTTACCTTTCTTCCAGTTCAAGGGGCTGCACCCAAGCTCCGTTTCCCATAGAAGCAGCGACTTCCTCTCTCATTTCCCCACCCCCACCAGACCTCAAAGAGACTGAATGGAAATACCTCTGAAATCCATTAGTAAGAGGGCAGCAGAAATATTGTGTACGCTTGTGTGTGTGACATGCCTCAGTATTAAAACACAGATCCATATGGCCACTAGCCATTGTATCTGAAGGTAACTATTTACCCTTCAAATGATGTTGAGGGTCATTTGTTCAGTTTTTTGTTTGTTTTTTGCGGTAGGGCCTCTCACTGCTGTAGCCTCTCCCGTTGGGGAGCACAGGCTCCGGACGCGCAGGCTCAGCGGCCATGGCTCACGGGTCCAGCCGCTCCGCGGCATGTGGGATCCTCCCGGACCGGGGCACGAACCCGTGTACCCTGCATCGGCAGGCGGACTCTCAACCACTGCGCCACCAGGGAAGCCCCATTTGTTCAGTTTTTAAAGTTAATGTTTTCTGGTTTTGAAATTTTCATTGTGATTTGAAGCCAGTAACTAAAAACAAAACAAATCCCAAACTACTGCTATTTATCTCCCCAAACTGCTCTTATTCTCACATCACACTCACCACTGCAAGTTTCTTGACAGGAGAACTTCTGCTTCCTTCCTTCCTCTCTCCCTCTCTTCATCTCTTTCTTTCCTGTGGCAAATATATAATGTTTGGTTTTCAAGCACCTGGAAAGGCGAATGTTTTCCTCTCACTCTTCTCGGCTGCCTACCCCTCCACCCTTGCCTTGGGAATGAAGCGGTCAGAAAGGATGATCTCATAAATGTCCCCATACTAGGGAAAGACATATGTATCATCTATATTCTAGGTTGATTATAAAACCATCTTATAAAACTGGTTTATTATGCTGGGATTCAACTGTTTATTATGCTGGAAAAGAGGGGTTGGAGGGAGGTCCGAGGTGAAGAAATTGGTGGTGAGGGAGGACTCGACTTACAGCTTTTACTAGCAGTGAAATCTGAAGCCTTGCAAAATCTCAGTAGTGCCCGATTACATAAAACCAAGTTAGTGTTTCTTGCATCATCAATATTTAAAAGCCACTTGGTGGACCATATTGGGACACGTGCGTTTTGAAACAGCTGTGATCATGTTTATACTATTCTATTGAATAACGTGCTTCCAATTCAAGAAGTGCAATTTCGCATTGGTAATGTTTACAGACGTGTTTGCATCCAGAGTACCTAAAAAAAAGTCAAAATGATGTGAAATCTTGGAAAAAAGGAGGCAGCTCATTTCCCTCACCTCCTTTGCTTTTTAAAAATCCTCTCTTTGAATTTAATGTTTTTGCATGATGGTTCTTTCCCTCTAATACCTAAATATTTTCAAAATCACTTTGAAGTCTTCAATGACTCCTTTCTGTACCAAACAGAGACACACTTTGCAGCAGCCCCTTCTCTTACTAACTCTAACGTACAAACCTCCATACTGACATATGTCTCAAATATGGTAAAAGGGATGTTATCTTTCCAAAATAAACCAAGGGAAATGTAGGTAACAAAATCTAATAAAGAGAATGCATTTAACATCATGGTATAGTAGAAACAAACAGATTTCTTTTCCTTTTTTTTTTTCACCTTTATTGGAGTATAATTGCTTTACAATGTTGTGTTAGTTTCTGCTGTACAACAAAGTGAATCAGCTATATGTATACATATATCCCCATATTCCCTCCCTCTTGAGCCTCCCTCCCTCCCTCCCTATCCCACCCCTCTAGGTCGTCACAAAGCATTGAGCTGACCTCCCTATGCTATGCAGCTGCTTCCCACTAGTCATCCAGTTTACATTTGGTAGTGTGTTTATGTCAGTGCTACTCTCTCGCTTTATCCCAGTTTCCCCTTCCCCCCAAACCCCGTGTCCTCAAGTCCGTTCTCTATGTCTGCATCTTTATTCCTGCCCTGCCACTAGGTTCATCAGTACCATATTTTTAGATTCCATATATATGTGTTAGCATACGGTATTTGTTTTTCTCTTTCTGACTTACTTCGCTCTGTATGACAGACTCTAGAGTCCATCCACCTCATTACAAATAACTCAATTTTGTTCCTTTTTATGGCTGAGTAATATTCCATTGTGCCACATCTTCTTTATCCATTCATCTGTTGATTGACACTTAGGTTGCTTCCATGTCCTGGCTATTGTAAATAAAGCTACAATGAACATTGTGGTACATGACTCTTTTTGAATTATGGTTTTCTCAGGGTATATGCCCAGTAGTAGGATTGCTGGGTCGTATGGTAGTTCTATTTTTAGTTTTTTGAGGAACCTCCATACTGTTCTCCATAGTGGCTGTATCAATTTACATTCCCACCAACAGTGCAGGAGGGTTCTCTTTTCTCCACACCCTCTCCAGCATTTATTGTTTGTAGATTTTTTGATTATGGCCATTCTGACCGGTGTGAGGTGATATGTCATTGTGGTTTTGATTTGCATTTCTCTAATGATTAGAGATGTTGAGCATCTTTTCACGTGTTTTTTGGCAATCTGTATGTCTTCTCTGGAGAAATGTCTATTTAGGTCTTCCACCCATTTTTGGATTGGGTTTTTTGTTTTTTTGATATTGAGCTGTGTGAGCTGCTTGTATATTGGGGGGATTATTCCTTTGTCAGTTTCTTCGTTTGCAAATATTTTCTCCCATTCTAAGGGTTATCTTTTCATCTTGTTTATGGTTTCCTTTGCTGTGCAAAAGCTTTTAAGTTTCATTAGGTCCCATTTGTTTATTTTTGTTTTTTATTTCCATTACTCCAGGAGGTGGGTCAAAAAGGATCTTGCTGTGATTTATGTCATAGAGTGTTCTGCCTATGTTTTCCTCTAAGAGTTTTATAGTGTCTGGCTTTACATTTAGGTCTTTAATCCATTTTGAGTTTATTTTTGTGTATGGTGTTATGAAGTGTTCTAATTTCATTCTTTTACATGTAGCTGTCCAGTTTTCCCAGCACCACTTATTGAAGAGACTGTCTTTTCTCCATTGTATATTCTTGCCTCCTTTGTCAAAGATAAGGTGACCAGCTGTGGGTGGGTTTATCTCTGGGCTTTCTATCCTGTTCCATTGATCTATATTTCTGTTTTTGTGCCAGTAATTTCTTTTTCTTGCATCACTGATATTTATAAGTCACTTGAAGCCATTTTGAGACACCTCTGTTTGTTGCAAGTGTAGGTAACAGCTGGGTCACATTTATAGCATTCCACTCAAAACATGCTTCAGAGTCCAGGTTTAGAAATTCAGATTTGCAATTTATAGGCATACTTGCCTCCAGGTATCAGAAGACTTTGAAGTTGGATAAAATCATAGCAAACAAGGTATATCATTCTACTGCAAATTTTTTAAACTCTTTTTTTTATGCAAGTCAAGTATTACTATTAGTATGATAGCTCTTTTTCATATTGCTTTAATTTAGAATAATCTTAATATCTTAAACCCTCCTCCTTCCTACCAATCAGAGTCATTCTTAGCCATTTCTTTCTATACCTACCCCAAAGTACAAAATGCAACCCTGCAAACAATTGAAAACAACTTTTTAATGTGGAATATTGTTGAATTTTATGATGAGTCTTGTTGAATTCTCCAGTCTTTGGAGCAGAATGTGTTGAGAAAAACATGGTCTGTGGATTCTGACCCACCTTTGTTCAAACAGTAGTTCAGTTAGATATCCCTGCACTTGACCTCAGTGAGCCTTGTTTCACTCTTTCATGAAATGGGTAAAACAATGCCAACTTTACAGAGTTGTTTCAAGGATTAAATGAGAATGACAATAGTAGCTAAGATTCATGAAAGAATTTCTACATGTCAAAAACTGTTGGGGAGGAAAAACCTTTCCTCTATTCTCTTAGGTTCTGTGTCTGGGGGCCTTTGAATTTAACTGACAAAAGACAGATTAACAAGAGAAAACAAATACACATTTATTAATATTTTTACATGCACAGGAATTCACAGAAAAGAAGTGAAACTCTTTTGTTATGTAACATTTTAACTTATGTAACATTTTAACAAACAAAAGAGGGTTTGGACTTCAAGGGACTATAAATTGTGGGGAAGTAACAAGGAAATGTATGAGGGAACTAGTGGAAGATACAGGTTATTTTAGTAAAGTTTGTTTATGCAGAGTCACCTTGGTGTTGACTGTCTCTCGTAATAAAGGTCGCTTTCCTCATTCTGGAGCAGGAACATGGGGAGAACTTAAGCCACCCCTCACAAAGGGAAATTTATGCCCTGCATGTAGGCAAGTAAGGGGAGGGCAGAGAAGTCTTCCTGTGTCTGTTGATTCTTAAATTTCCTCTAGCTCAAAATAATCTTTATGTCAAATTGACATATCTGGGGGTGGTATACATTTATTCCTTTCAATACTGTGTGGAAAGCTTCACATAGACTGGACACGATGCAGATCAAATGCCCATGGAAAAGGTGCCACATTAATTAGGCCAGAGAAGTGTGAATTTATTCCCGCTTCCTATGTCATTACAAATTCTTGTAAGAATGATTTTTAATGAGAACTTAATAGCCTAAAGGACACATCCAATATACTTTGCCATTTCCCTATAGCTGAAGAGCGTTTAGATGGTTTCCACTCTTTGTTTTGCTATTAAACTTACACTGTAGTGAATATCACTGTGCCTGAATTTACACCTGCATTTTGAAATTTTCACCCTTAGTATAGAGGCCCAGAAATAAAATTTGAGTCAAGGGATCTGAACACTTCGAAGCTAATTTGTTTTCCAGATTGATTGCCCCATTTATTGATGTCATCCCATCCTTGCTATTATAATTTAATCTTTCCTAGCTGATAGGTGTAGAATGGTACCTTGTTTCAACTTAAGATTTTAACATTACTAATGAAATTTGCAAAACAAAAATTTACTGACAATTTGTATTTTCTCTGTTGAGAACTGTTTAATTCTGTCTTTTTCCTATTTATCTGTTGCTTTGGTGTTTTCCTTGTTGATCCCTAAGAGTTTTCCATATGTTAAGATTATTCTTTGTTCATTATCTGTTGCAAAAAAAAAAAAAAATCACACCATGCTGTTTGTCTTTTAATTCAGGTTGTGCTAAATTTGGGAATTTAGAAAATTTAAAGTTTTATGGGATAAAATCTATCAATCTTTTTCTATTATAATGTCTTCCCTTGTTTTTATAATCTAAAGTCCTTTACCTTCCAGAGATCAGAAAAAATTGTTAAAGTGTTTTCTTCTAATTTTATTTTTTGTTTAACTTTTTTCCATTTAATTCTTTGGTCAATCTAGAATTTGTTTTGATGTGTGGCATGAGGGGAAGATCGGAGTGTTCTTTGGGCTGCACCACAAAGATGGGCCCACATAACTTGGGCCACATTAAAAGTAAACGAACAAAGACATTTAAAGCCAAACACCCAAAGCCAAGTAATCAATTAATGGATTTTTTTCTTGGAAAAACTGTCTTTACAAAAGAAACTTAGAAGACTTTTTGTAACCTCAGATTTAGCTCAAGATTTAAAAATACAAGAAAGCCTCTTTCCTTTTTATCTTAATTATTCAAGGCATATAAAACATTACTTCTACCTTATTCTAGAAAATCCATATCTTGGTATGTAAAGACTTTGAGGCTTATATTTCTATATCTGTATCTATATCTGTATCTATGTCTATATCTAGTCTTTATTATCTACATACATGCATGCATTCCTTATTTGGCCACTACTCACCTTCTAAACCCTGTGAAAATAAAATGATCCTCCAGATGAATGAGGAACTTATAGTCATGATACAAAGGACTTGCTGGGTTAATTCTCTGCCACGCTGCAAGTTAGGACCTCAGGAGGGTATCCTGATTGAGACTGAAGCATATACATAAATAAATCCCTAGCCAATGCTTGATTTGAATAGATATATGGGAGTTGGGGACGGAATTGACCAGATGCTGGACCATGTGATAAACACAGAGGGTCATGGTGTGGTATAAAAACCGGGCATTTATATGGTACAGCTGGCTGTGCATAATCTTCTACTAATTTATAAGGCAGGAGCATCTGGTCTCTAGCTGCCACTCTTTCCAATTTTCTAACGGCCTTCTCCTTGAGTCTCTTGTTTAATCAAGCAGCCCCCCTGAACGTGCTGCAGGAAAGAAGGGCGGGTGGTCACAACACGGAAAAACAACATGGTCCTGAAGCTGCCTTTCAGAGAAGAAAGGGAGAAATATCTCCAGGAAGATTCTTGGTCTTATTCTAAGTAAGACTTCTTTCTAGGATGGTGGCATTTTGAAAACGGTCTTTTAAATGGAGCATCTTGGTTGCCATCATTGGGCCAGGGCTTTCTCTATAAGGAGAAATTTCTCTCTGCTGCTTAATCTATAAGAGGAGAATTTAGGCTGAATTGAAGTCTCACATTGCTTTCAGACAGAATTAGTTTCTGTTTAATATGAACTGACTAGCATTACTGGACACTATGTAGGTAAAATTGGGAAGCAGGAATTGTGATGCTCTCCTTGCCCTACACCTCCCCTCAAAAAATACCTTTGAGGGGATTTGCCTTTCTACTCACTGTTCTTTCCTTCTGTTACCATTTTTCTTTCTACTTCCTGCCAGGGTGTGGTGCGGTTACTGTAGTGGCATATGCTTTGTTACCTACTATAGTAGACCCAGCTTTCTACTACCTCTCTACTTAACTCCACAGATGTATTAGTTGATGGAGGCTTAGAATATTTTTATTTTAAAAATAAATAAAAAAGGAATGAACATCTTCATGACAGAATTTTTGTTTTCTGGGATACATGGATCATATAATTTAAAGAGAAGGAACACTTTACCTTCAAATAATACTATTTTGGAAGAAACCCATTGGTCTAGGGTATAGAAGAGGCTTCAGTTCTGATTCACAAATAGCACTGTGATGTTGGTCATGTCACTTAGGCTCTCTGAGTCTGTTTCCAGAATGTCACAGTGGGGATAAGATCTTCAACTCTTTTTACAAAAAATGCCTTTTAAGATGTAAGGCATTAGACAAATATAAGTGACTATGACTAGAACTATGGACGTGTGGAATTTTAGAGCTATATGTAATTTATATAAGTAATGTAAGTTATTAAGCCAGGATCTTTTGAGAGAGAATGGGGGTGAGGACTGCGCAGGAAACTGAGATAATAGTAAATTGTCTGGGGAAAACCTGGACATATGGTCTCCCTGGCCATAAGAGGCTTTAGAAGCCATATGCTCTAATTACTCATAAGACCAGCTTTGTCCCTCATGTAAAAGAGGATACAAAAGTAAATAAATAAATAAATAATAAAAGGCTTTTCCATTGATGTGTTGTTATATGTTAGGGAAAACCAAGCACATTCAAAACACTCAATGAATGCTGCATTTGATGACCTTCCAATATTGCTCTTTAACCCTGTATCTATCACATTTTGGCCATTTGTCCTCCCTGGAGCCTCCTGCCCTTCCCATCCAATAGTACTGGTAGAGTAGTAAAGAAGCATGCCAAGTGGTTGAGATGATTTCTGCAGTGCTTTACACCCAGTGGGCAGGGGTCAAGGCAAAACTGTGCCCCTGATGATCCCTTCTTATCCCCTCCTTCAGCTTTACCCATTTCTTCTGGGGCTGCATGCTGTCCTTGATTGCCTGTGATCTCCCCCACCATGCCCTGCTCCAACCTAACACCATCTTCATTGATGGTCCCCTGAGTTTTTATGCAATGAATTTTCTTAAACTCCTCTGATCATAAGAATCACTTGGGGTGCTCTCCTGGTGCTTCTGAGTTAGGAGGTTTAGTATAGGGCCTGCTGATCTGTATATTTAACCAAGTTCTCAGGTGATTTTTATCACCACGTGAGTCTGAGATACATGGATTTAATAAATACGAAAGTAGAAAGATGTCCTCAAGATCCTTTAAGCCAGTGGTTCTCAAAGAGTGGCTTTCCAACTAGCAGCATCAGAATCACCTGGGGACTTGTCAGAAATGCCAATTATTGGCCCTCTGTTGAGTAGGAACTCTGGAGGGGGACTCAGTAACTTGTGTTGTAACGGGCCCTCCAGATGGTTCTCACATAGACTGAAGATCCAGACCACTGACTTAGACCAACCCTTTCCTGTTGTCCTCCATTTTACAGACGAGGAATGTTGGCACTCTCGTCTCTCACTTTGGGACTTTGAGTGTTTAGGGAGGGATAGTGCTATAATCCCTAGATGATTGTGAACAGGGTGGGATGACAGATGGTTAGGGAGCTATTGAGGATGGGGCATCAGTGAATATGGCCCTTAATTCCCTCTCCCTACCTCCAGAGTGAGGGGTCTTGCCTGTGTAGATAAGGACTCATGTTTGTCAAGGGGATTGCTGAAAGACACAAGCTTCTGAAGAGCCACGCCCCTGTGGTAAACCAGAGCCTGGTGTTAATAGTGACTTCCCACCTAAGAAATCCCCTGAGAACCCAGACACCAAGAAGCCCCAGTTCCCTCTAGACAGACATGTTTCACTCTTGCAGATGTTTCAGCTCTGCTTTTGGTGGTTAGTCTCTGCTCATTCTCAGGGTGGTTGATGAAAGACTTCTAATTAGTGCTGACTAAGAATCATCTGAAATTGTAACTTATGGGTGGACACTGATGTGGTTTGGTCACATATCTTCCCACGTCACACCGGTGAGAAAGAATGACATCTCTGGTAAGCTCAAAAGCAGTGTTCCTGGATTTCAGTCACTGATTACAATTTTCACAGTGTTTTCAATACTCAAGTACAATATATTCTATAATTTATTTAACATTTCTCATTTACTCAACTTTAAAAAACGCTTTTAAAATAGTTGTACATTTACAAAAATTTTCTGAAGATAGTGCAGAGATTTCCTATATACCCTACACCTGATTTCCCTTATTATTATCTTACTCTGGTATTGTATACTTGGCATAATTAATGAACCAATCATGATACATTATTATTAACTGAAGTCCATACTTTATTCAGATTTCCTTAGTTTTTACCTAATGTCTTTTTTTTTTTCTGTTTCTTGATCCCATTTAGGATACCACATTAAATTTAGTTGTCATATTATAATTGGGTCCTAACCCAGACCTATTCTTTTTTATAACTTATTTATTTATTTATTTTTGGCTGCGTTGGGTCTTTGTTGCTGCATGCAGGCTTTCTCTAGGTGCGACGAGTGGGGGCTACTCCTCGTTGCGGTGCCCGGGCTTCTCATTGCGGTGGCTTCTCTAGTTACACAGCACAGGCTCTAGGCACGCGGGCTTTGGTAGTTGTAGCACATGGGTTTAGTTGCTCCATGGCATGTGGGATCTTCCTGGACCAGGGCTCGAACCCACGTCCCCTGCATTGGCAGGCAGATTCTTAACCACTGAGCCACCAGGGAAGCCCCTAACCCAGACCTACTGAACAGTGAACTGATGCAAAATGATGATACTCTGGCTAAGGCTATTGCTGTGAGTGTTAAAGCTCTTTGTCTCTGACCTAGGAGTCTCATGTCTGCTGCTAGCATTGAAAAAATGTTGACAGGCTAACTTGTTAGCTTCTGAGCAGGGTAAGCTATCAGACCTCTTACAGTTCTTGACAACCTGTGTGTTATACAATTGAGGTGTTCAAAAGGATATGGAATATATTAAATTTATAAATATCTAAAATCATTCAATTAAATTGTAAAAGCCCTCTTAAAAGTGATTGCTGAAAGTTGCCAGATTTATAAACAAGAGTAATAAGGTTTATGAGTTGAACTTAACAAAGAATAACAAGGGATTTGAATTTGCAGTTTTCATAAATCAAGAATTAATTAAAAACAATCCCAATATCCCCTGAATAATTTTTTCTGGCAAAAAAAGCCATTGCTAAGGATGCCATAAACCTCATATAAATAATCCCAAATTGTGTGATCTTGGGTTGCTGTCCTGTGAGAACCCATCCTAGAAATGAATTTACTCCATGAACACCTACCTCAACCCTATATTGAGAACTCTCTCTAAAATTCCTTCTCATCAAAGTGGGTATGTTTTTTCACATTCCCAATTTCACTCCCTCTCTCCTTTTAAAGAAAACCTGGGGTGGGAATTCTGGACATGACCACTATCCAAGGAGAGCAAACAATGCCTAGGAAGTGACACTCAGTTGGAAGAAGAAACAATTACTCCAGAATAGCTCTGCTCAGAATTGCCCAAGACCTTATCTCTGCTTATCTCCATCGTTGCATTTCTGTAAAGAATGGCTCACTCTCCCACACTAACCTGTGGAGGAAGATAGGCAGCAGATTGTACAAAATGATAAGAAAAGCCTCCTCCCCTGTCCTCCTCACCAACTCTCCCATGATGTCAGTGGTTCCACTCTTGCTTCATTAAATTATCTCACAAATATTAATTGAGCATCTGCTATGCACTGGTTCTGTTCTAGAGGATGAAGAGATAGCTGTGGGAACAGAACAAAATAAAGCAAAACAAAATGACAGACCCGCCTTTACATTCTAGTGGAGGAGGGAAAGACAAACAATAAACAAGATGAACAAGTGAACGACAGTGTGTCAGGTGGTTTAAGTGCTGTGAGGGAAAATGAAGGGTAGAGAGAGTCACGGTGGGTAGTTTGCCATTTTAAATCGAATGGTGAGGGAAGCGTCACTGATAAGGCAACCTTGCAGCAAAGACCTAGTGTAGGTGAGGGCGCCAGCCTATGGACTGCTGGTACAGCTTTCCAGGAAGCAGCTGGTAGAGAGGCCCTCAGGCCAGAACATTTGCATTTGAGGGCCAAGCAGCAGGGTCAGTGTGCTGGAACAAAGTGAGAGTGGCCAGAATTAGGGACTGAGGCCTGAGAGATTAGGAGAAAAGGAATCAGATCATCCAGGGCCTTGGAGGCCATGGGAAGAACTTTGGTTTTTTACCTTTATGAGACGGGGAGCCATTGAGGGTTAGGAGCAGAAGAGTGACATGATCTGATTTATGTTCAAAGCATCACCCGGCCACCCTGCTGAGACCAGACTAGAATGAGGCAAGAGCAGAGAGGGAGACCAGCCATGTGTCTCTAGAAATCATCCAGATGAGAAAGGGTGTTAGCCTGGAATAAGGTAGGTGTGAGAAAAGTTATATTTTGGAGTTTAGAGCCAGTAGAATTTATTGACAGATTGAATATAGGATGTGACTGAAAGGGAGGAAACAAAGATGTCCCCAAAGCTTTTGGCCTGAGAACCTGTAAGAGTGGAATTGCCATTTGATCATAGGGCAAGGTCAAGGAATGCCTGAAGTCCTGCTCAACACTGTTTGCTCTTTTCTGGTTGGAACTTAGTGTAGGTCTAAGAAGTCTAATTAGGATTTCATCTGACAGAATTTACAAGTCTATCCTTTAAAAAACCCAAGTAACAGATATGTCAAAATACAAAGCAAAAAAATTAAAAGATTTATTGAAATAGTACAATATATTCCTAACCCAATGAAGAATGTAACAGTTATCATGTTTTACAAAGTATTTTACTCTTGCCTAAGCATGCCTAAATAACTTGCCTAAGCATGAAAGCAAAAACAAAGTACAACAAACATAAAATAAAACTTGATGCTACCTAATAACTTTCATGAGGCAGCCATAACTGTTTTTAGATCAGTCTTCAGGACTACTGAATTTCAAAAACTTAAATGCTATTGGTCACGCACCAATCCTTACTCCATACCCATCCCATTGCTCTTAATTCCCCCTCAAAAGGACAGCAAGGAAAAAAAAAAACAAAAAAAACACAACAAACCGTAATTCAAAAACATAGATTAAAGTAATTTTTATCTCGAGATGTGTGCTCAAATTCATTTTTTTTGACCACATGGGAAAGCGGTGAAAATAATTCTCTAGCTCTTTCTCTGTCTCTTACTATCTCCCTCTGCACATTTCTGAATTTTTAATCAGTTTATTATTGTGTGTAATTGTATATAACCAGAAACACTTAATATATTTTTGTCACATTTTGTAGCAATGTTCATGAGGAATTGTACAAATGTTCTCCAATTCATATCTCTTCACAAAATAGGACAGCCTTAAACACTGAGCCCAAGGTGAGGAAGGTAGCTTTCTGTTGCTACACGGAGCCTGAGCCCATAGACCTTCACTTGTTGTGGGCTGGAGCTGCTAGGAGATTGTTGGTGGGCTTTAACTGGCTCTACAGTCTCTGCCAGCACCAGCCCCTCTCCCCAATAAACCCACCACCCATGCTATGCTTTCATAGCAAGTCAACTTCTTTACCTGGTCCCCAACCATACCCTATGTCCCCAATCAAACTGTCATTCAAAAGATCCTTGTATATAGAAATTATGAAGATGCCACTGGCAAGGGACCCTTCACCAGGAGGATTGAGTAATGAGTGTGGTATAAATTAGAGTTAAACATTCTTTTTTACTTTGTTGCTGAAAAATCTTATACCTGACTTTGAGAAGAAAGATACATTCTTCTCAGGCAATATTAAAAAACAAACAAAAACAGAAAAGAAAACCTTAATGTGAGTATGTGTTAAATGAAGGAAATTGTATTGAGTAGGCATCCTTTTGTATTTAGATGTTATTGCTTATAAACTTAACCTAGATATTAATCCAGAGATCATGAGAGGCTTTTTTTCAAATATTATTATTTACATAGAATAGAATTTAAAAGAAAATATTGGTTCATTAAGTAAGAATATTATATAATAGAAAATGAATGTATGGAAAGTATATTCATATAAAATAGAAATGTATGGGAAAATGCTCATTCACATAAAAATTCCACTTATGTGAAAGTTGAAATATCTATGTCAAGTTAACTGTCAATAGATAGTGAAAAAGGATTGCATCAGGATTGCTTGTCTGTGATGCTATTTTAAAAAATTAATTCAACATTTAAAAACATGCCTACTGCTCCTTGGTTCTTTAATTTTTACTTAGCTGACTTAGAAGAATGGAGATTATGTTAGAGATGTTACAGTCAGAAATAAAGTTCTGTATTTCACAGAGCCCTTTGTTTTCTGCCTCTTCTTTAAATTCTATTTTTTTTTTTTTTGCGGGGGGGAACCGCTTAAATTTAGTTTACAAATAAAATATAAAGGAAGAAAGAATGATTAAACAGAGAGGTCTGTGAAGTATAACGGTGAACATTGCATTAAGAATATATAAAAACTAACTAGCACAACATTGTAAATCAACGATATTTCAGAAAAAATATATATATATATAAACAACTTTCAATGAGATTCTTCAAAACGAGCCGTCCTATTCTCAGAGAGTTTGGATTGCCCCTCTGCAGAGCACTTCAAGGACTTTCCACACATCTCTCTTGGCTTCTCTGACTTCTTCTGTCTAATGTGGGCTGATACATTTCAGCCACTATACAGTAACCAGTGTGAGGTGTTAGAGCTTCAATTTCAACAACTCTGTGAGCTCCTTCATATACCTTTTGCTCCTACACACAAGGGGGAAAAATGAGATGATAAATGGTTTCCAGTAAGTCATTGACTTGCTCTATTTTTGATAAAACTAAGTTGTCCATGACCAGTTTAGATGGGCTGTAGGGTTTCTTCCGAGACACATCCTCCTTCTCCAGAGTCCTAGCTCACAGACTGAGAAAGGGACAGGTCACATGGCTGTGGAGGAACCACATGACTTCTCCCTAGTGATGCTGATTGATTGACCCAGTGGTCAGAGTCTCTTTTTTAAGAATTTGAACTGTGCAGTGAGGAGAATGGAGTAGATTTGGAGACAGTTGTAGACATGTGGCATGCGACCACAGAGAAACGGAGTGAGATTCTTTACAACTTGCTTCTCCATTTCTCCTTTCCAGTGACTGCAAAGCCTGGCAGCACTTTATTTCTTGCTTCTGGCTGTTGTAAGAGTGATCATTACCTCCGAGTAAAAATCCTCCTCTCCCCTCCACTTTTCTATTTGAACCAGTTTGAATGGGTTTCTGTTTTCTACAGCCAAAGGAACCCTGTCTTAGATGGACACACAAAAAAAGGAACATTCACCAAACCAAAATAAAGTCACCAATGGAGGATTATAATATCAGAGCAAAACTGGCACTAATATATAATGCTCCGATCCAAAAGCCACTTTAAAATAAGGTGTGTAAAGTCCATAAAAATGAATATTTGTGACAATCAAATGGAATTAAATATTGTTAATACCAGTCTTTAGATATGCAGGGAAAATCAAAAGGAAACCAGCTGAATGACGGAAAAGGTGCAAACACACGTACACACAATTCTGATGGCGATGGTAACCACTAATTGCTTATCAATGAGGGTGAAAGTGAGAAGGAACTAAAAAACGATAAGGAAAAATAAGAGGGGATAGAGTAGCAAAAGACAGGACCTATTTTATGGCTAAAATGTTGCTTAAACAAAAGAAAAAATACCAAACTTATCTATTCATCTGAACTTACCTTTTCCAGTGAATTGTTAATTACAAAGACTCGGTATACTAGCCCATAGTATTCCATTGATACATTTTTTCTTTTTTGGTCCCTATATGGTAAGTTGGGAGCATGGAGATTCACCAACAAAGATCCATTAACTTGGGTTATATTCATGAATGGAGGATCTATTTTTGCTGAGGAAAAATAGGAAAATTTGACAATATCACCCAAAAATGTAATATTTCATATGGACACATTATACATAATAACAAATCATTATTAAGCTCAGGGATCTGGCAAAAATCATTATGAAGAGATATTGCTAACACCTAAAATATAAATATCTGAGAAGTTTCTTTGCAGATGATTCTTTATTTGCAAAGACATATATTCTGAATCAACTTTAAGAGGACCTTTATCAATCATTTCCACAGCCTGCAGTGATTGTTTTGGAAAACGAAGTATAAAAAGCTATTTGGGTGAAGATCTTAGTGTAAGGCAAATATTTTGTAGGTCCTTAAAGATGTAAAATTTCAAAGCAGCTTGAAAATCATTTGAAGACTTGTTGCTAGAAAATTATTTCAACAGAATTATGTTATATACTATGGAATAGCAGGAGAAGGATCAAGAGAGAATTTTTGTTTCTTGCATTTGGTATCAATAATCAGATGATTGTTAAATAGGAAAGAAAACTAAATAAATTAATAGTCACTTTAATTTCCCCCAGATTAACTATGGTAATTCTAAATGATTTAATTCGTTAATGGGTTTTGTTGTTGTTTTCTTGTTCGGCATTCATTATGTATTTTTAGTTTGTAGATACATATCTTTTATAATTCTTGAAAACTAGCCATAGCCATGATCAATCAACTTAGAGATAGATAGAGATAGAGACAGAGACATACATGCTTTTAATCTAGAATTTCAGTTCAACATCTGTTAGCATTTCTCATTCGATTTTCCATATGTCATTTTCTTTTTTCTTTTTCCATCTTTTTTTTCTCAGTGGAGTATTCTGAAGAGTTTCTTCAGAGCTGTCTTCCAGTCCATCAGTTTACTACTTTGTCATGGCTAAACTGATCTTTAACCCCCCAAATCAACTTTTTGAATTTCAATGATTATATTTTTTTCATTTCTATGAGCTCTATTTGGGTCTTTTTCAATCTATTTGGTCTGAGTAACATTTTGTCCTTTGATTATGTTTTTATTCCCTCTGTTATTTCTTTAAGTTATTTAATTTATTATCTGCTTCCAATATTACAAAACCTTGAAGCGCTGGTCCAGCCAGTACTTGTTTCTTCCAGCCTTGCTTGTGTTGATCTGCTTCCTTGTGTTTTTATTGTGAACACATGTTGAAAGTTGATGCTTTCTTTTTTGTTGTTTAGTTAGAATTTTAAAATTTTAAATACACTTTTATCAACTTATAAGATAGATACAGACAAATAAATCGTGAGGATATGGCTCAACAAATCTTTACAAATAAACACTCCTGTATAGCTACCACCCAGAACAAAAAACAGGACATCACCAACACCCCAGAAACCTCCTTCACCTTTCCTCCAATTACTTAACCCCAGAGGATAACCACAATTTTCCTAACTTTTATCACCATGTACATTCATTTTTGGAATCATACAATATACACTTTTTTGTGTGTCTGCCTTGTTTCACTCTTTCACTTTTATTTGTATATATATAATTATGGGCTGAATTGTGCCTCCCGTCAAATTCATAGTATGAAGTCCTAACACCCAGTACCTCAGAATATGACTGCATTTGGAGATAGGGTCTTTTTTAAAAAAGCATATGGCTTTTTAAAAAATGAAGTCATATGGGTGGTATGGGTGGTCCCTAATCCAATATGACTGGTGTACTTATAAGAAGACACATACAATTGAGCACAGAGGGATGACCATGGAAGGACACAGCAAGAAAGTGGCCAAGGAGAATGGCTTCAGAAGAAACCAAACCTGTGGACACCTTGATTTTGGACTTCCAGCCTCCAGAAGTGTAGGAAAATAAATTTCTGTTGTTTAAGCCACAAAGTCTGTGGTATTTTGCTATGGTAGCCCTGGCAATCTAAAGTCTGTACATCTATCCATGTTGCATGTATCAGGAGTTTGTTCTTTCGGGACTTCCCTGGTGGCTCAGTGGTTAAGAATCCGCCTGCCAATGCAGGAGACACAGGTTCGAGCCCTGGTCCGGGAAGATCCCACATGACGTGGAGCAACTAAGCCCGTGCGCCACAACTACTGAGCCTGCATGCCACAGCTACTGAAGCCTGCGCACCTAGAGCCTGTGCTCCTCAACAAGAGAAGCCACCGCAATGAGAAGCCCGCACACCACAATGAAGAGTAGTCCCACTAATTGCAACTGGAGAAAGCCCATGCACAGCAAAGAAGACCCAGTGCAGCCAAAAATAAGTAATAAAATAAAATAAATAAATTTATATATATATATATATATAAAGAATGCTATAAAAAATTTTAAAAAAAGAGTTTTTTCTTTTGATTGCTGTGTGGTATTTAATTGTATATATAACACAATTCATCCATTGTGTTATTCACAGACTTTTAGGTCGTTTCTAGTTTTTGGATATTCTGAGTAAAGTAGCAGGAACATTCTTGTATATGTCACTTGGGAAACATTCATTTTGTTGGGAATATAACTAAGAGTGGAATTTCTGGGTGATAGAGTTTATATATGTTTAGCTTTTGTAAATTCTGCCATTTCCCCACAGTAGATACACCAATTTATATTCCCTTCAACAGTGTATGAAAGTTCCCATTTTTTTCACATTCTCTCTAATACTTGGCATTATTATTTTTAAAAAGTTTAATTTTGGCCATTCTGGTAAGTGTGTAGTACCAATTTATTGTGTTTTTAAGTTGCATTTCCCTGATGACTAATGGAATTTCATATGTTCATTGGCCACTTGAATATTCCCTTTTGTGAAAAGCCTGTTCAAGTCTTTGCCCATTTTTAAAATTAATTGTCTTGTCTTTTTATTATTGATTTGTAAAAGTTCTTTGTACATTCTGGACATAGTCCTTTGTCCCAAACATGCACTGTGAATATTTTCTCTCTATGGCTTGCATTTTCAACAGGGTGCCAAGATCATTCAATGGGTAGAGAATACCTTTTCAACAAATGATGCTGGGACAACGGGATAGCCATATACAAAAGAATGAATTTGGACCCTTACCTCACATCATATATAAAAATGAACTCAAAATTGATCAAAGATTTAAATGTAAGAGCCAAAACTATAAAATTCATAGAAGAAAGCTTAAGATAAATCTTCATAGCCTTGGGTTTGGCAAAGAATTCTTAGATATGACCCCGAAAGCATGAGTAGCAAGAGAAAAAATAGGTAGATTGGACTTCACCAAAGTTAAATACTTTGGGGCTTCAAATGACACCACTGAGAGAGTGAAAAGACATATCACAGAATGGGAGAAAATATTTGAAAATCATATATCTGATAAGGTAATGGTGTCCATAATATACAAAAAATTTAAAACTCAGTAATTAAAAGACAAATCATTCAATTTAAAAATGGGCAAAGTATCTGAATGGACAATTTTCCAAGGGAGATATGCAAATGGCCAATAAACACATGAAAAGATGTTCAACATCACTAATCATCAGGGAAATGCAAAGCAAAATCACATGAGATACCATTTCACATGCACTAGGATTGTTATAATCAAAAGGTGACAGAGTGGTGCTAAGGATGTGGGGAAATAGGAGCCCTCATACACTGCTGATGGGAATGGAAAATGGTGCAGCTGCTTTGGAAAACAGTCTGGCAGTCTCTCAAATGATCAAACATACAGTTACAGGGTGACCAAGTGATTCCACTCCTAGGTATATACCCAAGAGAAATAAAAACATGTCTACACAAAAACTTGTACATGAACGTTTATAGGAGCTCTATTCACAGGAGCTAAAATGTGGAAACAACTCAAATATCCATCAACTGAGGAATGGATAAACAAAATGCAGTATATCCGTGTACTGCAATATTATTCAGCCACAAGAAGGAACGAAGCACTGATACATGCTACAAAAGGGACAGACCTTGAAAACATTATGCTAAATGAAAGGAGCCAGTCACAAAACATCACATATTATATGATTCTATTCATATGAAATATCAAGGTGAGGGAACTCTTTAGAGACAGAAAGTAGATTAGTGGTCACCTAGGGCTGAGAGGCTAAAGGAGGGAGAGAATAGGAGGGTGATAGCCAAAGAGTATGGAGTTTCTTTTTTGTGGTGATGAAAATGTTCTAAAATTGACTATGGGTGATGGTTGTACTTATCTGTGAATAGAGTAAAAAATTATTGAATTATACACATTATATGAGTCATCGTAAGGGATGTGAATTTTATCTCAATAAAGCTGTTTAATAAATCTAGGTGGAGGCAATGCCCATACACTTGATCCTTAATTCTTCTGGGTTATAACAATATTTTCAAAGAATTGGAAGTTGAGGCTGCCTCCTGAAGGTTGGGATCTCTTTATGCCATTTAACCAACAAGGAGGAAATGTGGTACTTCTGTTGTCTAGGGTGACTGGTTCCAATTATCAAAGGGAAATAGAATTATATATACAGCGGGGTCAAGTATGCTTGGTATCCTTGGACGTGCCTCTTAGAACTCCTATATTCAGTGATAAAAATTAATTTAAGACTATGTTAAGCTAATATGGAAAAGATCAAAAGGACTCAAACTCCTCAAAAATGCAAAGTTGAGATGCTGGCTGAAAAGAAAGAGAATGTTGAGTTAAGTCATGAGAAAAGCAGTTATAAATATTAACTACAGCTTCATGACTAGTTGCCATTGTGAGGACTGTAGTAAATACCCATGTTTTCTGTCTTGTTATGCATATCTTTGTACATATACATTAAACTTTTTTCCTCATACCTTTTGTCTATTTTTTTTTTTTTTTTTTTTTTTGCGGTACGCGGGCCTCTCACTGTTGTGGCCTCTCCTGTTGCGGAGCACAGGCTCCGGGTGCGCAGGCTCAGCGGCCATGGCTCACGGGCCCAGCCGCTCCGCGGCATGTGGGATCTTCCCAGACCGGGGCACGAACCCGTGTCCCCTGCATCGGCAGGCGGACTCTCAACCACTGCGCCACCAGGGGAGCCCGTTATATAAGGTCTGCTGGCAATGGCTCCATTTATAATTTACATCATAGATTATAGTATATTATTCTGACATTATGACTAAATTAGAAGAATATACATCATTGAGAAATGGATACAAGAGAGTACTTTTTGTCTCCTCTTTTGGACAGGTGACTAAAAGTCTTAATTTCCTCAATAGAAAATTTTTCTAATGTGTATTTTCAAGAACCTCACCGTCATGCTTAGGGATAACCCCATATGGCTCCTTTTCTGCTATCTAAAAATACTTCTTTTTTCTAGCAGGCAGCATCCTGGCAGTGGGATAGAATGTCAGCTCTGAATCAGAGGCAGCCAAATTTGAATTCTGAGACCTGGGCTACTACTAAAGTTTCTGTGCCCTGACTTCCTGGGCTGTAAACGAGAATAGTAAAAGCCATCTGCTAGAGCTGTTCTGAGAATGACATCAAGTGAGACGATGGTGTGGACCTCACCAAAGCACAGGGCCTGGTAGCTAGCTAACCATGCTCCATGAGGGCTATTCAAGGGCAGGAAAAGCAAATGCAAAGAAACTCCATGGAACTCACTTTCCCACCAGGGAGAGAACCGCTGTGTCATGGTCCAGCCTGAGTGGACCCCAGCCAGGGTCGTCCTCACTCTCCCGTAGTAAGGTTCCCATATGTCTGACGTTTCATTGGTAAGGTCACAGAAGAACTCTCGAATACCCCAGCAGTCCTCTTTATTTTTCCATTGTCTCTGTCCATACCTATAGAAGGGAAAAGACAAAAATCTGCATTCCTTTATTCCATTGAAGGAGTCTTCAGTTTTATCAGTCTATTCAGTTTTCAGACTGGCTGAAATTTGTCCTCCAATATCAGTGCCACTGTGAAAGCTGACAGCTGTTCTTAAGTATCTTTAAAAGTTTTAAATTAATTGAAGTGCTATCAAAGTGTTTTCTCGTTGAAATATAAACTCAAGCTTGATACCTTCTGTAACACTAGCATGAGGGTTTTTGGATTTTTAGTACTTAGTGAAGTTTTTCTTCTGGGGTCTGAACCAACTTCCATTTTTGACTACGAGCTCTCCATGTCCTTCAGTCTCCTGAGGTTTCAACACTTTGTGGTTTTCCTCACTTCTTATCAGCTTGCTGTTGAGTAACGTGGCTGATTCTGAGAAGTTGCTACCACTTTTCATCTCAGGTGACACCCAACACATAACGTCAATCTCTTTTTTGATAACTGAACGAGGGTTGTAGGAAGGGCTCTTTAAGGAGTTTTGCAATTAGAGGCTGGCAGAGAATGGGGAGAACCCAGGAAGAAAAGGTAATGAGGCAAAGCGCCAGATACGTTGATTCAGCCTAAGACTGTGGGATGGTGTAACAGCAAAAGGGAGGATTAATGCTTCCCTTCCTTACCAGTCACAAATCAGAGAAAATGCAATAAGATGATGGTGGGAACAGAGCAGGAATTAGAGGCTGGGGAGAAAGCTTCCAAAATATTTGTTGAAGGACTTGAAATATAACTTTTTAGCCATATAATGAAGAGCATTGCTGATGTCTACTCTGTAAACTATATGCTGACAGCAGTTTCATTATATCAGAAGACAACATAAGAACATAACCAACAACATATATTAAGCACAATTTAATGTTTTCTAACTCTTATTAGATATTTCCTAGCTGAATTTAGATATTATCTTATTAGATATTTCCTAGCTGAATTTCCTAGCTGAATTTAGCTGTAATGACTGGTTTCTTTTTTAGTGTAATACTTCATTATTTGTCCTATCCTACATGGGACAAAAACTGTCAGTAGACCCATGAGAACTGGATAGACCCAAAACGAAAGATTTTGAAAATATAAATCTGCATTGTGCTATTGAAAATATCACATAGGTAGGAATGGATCCAGGTATTCTGAAATTTATACAAATTTAAGAGCTCTATTTAAGAAAAAGAATTACAACTATGAAATGTTTCCTTGGGGCCCTAAAGTTTAATCTTCATTAATTTCATGGAAAAACAATGTCTAATCCACTGTTTGTGTTGAACCGTAAATAGGCCCACTTTGGATATGTTTATGCTGCCTACAGGGGAAAGATAAAAAGATCACCAATCCCCACTTCCTACAGGGAAGCGTTTCCAACGACGCACACATCTGTTTTGGGAGTGGAGAAATCTTTATTGTAAAGATTTGTGAAGTTTACAGTTGCTACACAAAATATGTTGAGAAAAGCAGTAGTTAAAGACTGAGAAACTTCTGGAAATAGTCCTTCTGAAGTTAGTGAGAGCTTGATAAAGGGAAAAATCTGACTTTAGATCTACCCCATGCTGGAGAGACATGAAGGAATTTATGGCACAAAAATTGCTACTTTGGTCCATAGCTACATCTAATCTTCTGAATAGAAAATCATAAAAGCTAAACTATAATATCTCCTGTCTCATGTTCAGCCGGAATCTCAATCTACGTAAGAGAAGGAAGCGCTTCAACTCCTCTCTGCATACTCCCACCCCAGCCCCCTGAGCAGAGATGTGTGAAGGGGAAAACCTGCCATTTGCAAATCAGGAGCTTCTGTTTCCAGGCCTCAATCCAGGAAAGGAGTGGGTTATATCTGAGTTTTGGCAACGATCCACTAGAATTAGTCTAAAGATCACACAGGAGGAACATGCCTCAGCGTGTTCCAATTTGCATTCATGCTTACAGGAGGCGTTCATTTTTGAAAGGAATTTTCTAAATAGTAAACCCACTCTAAAGAAATGAACTTTAAATTGAAAATGTAGTTTACACACTCACATCCATGTGTCCCACAACTTCTTTTTCAACTATCAATAGCGTCAATTTAATTGAGGACCTATTAGGTGCTGAACAAGTCGCTTCTAACATTCATTCAGTTGGACAAATGTGTATTGAGAGTCTCTGTTGTGAAACCAAAGGCTGACCCTGTGAAGCCTCAGTGCTGGGTCTCTGACGGGAGGGAAGTATCTCCCGTCACAGACTACACGTCATCATGCATTTTGTATCACCTTCAGGGAAGACACACTCCTGCCTCCACCCCTGCTTCTTCTCAACCCTTCTGAAGCTGACAAAAGTTCAGATCCTAACACTCCATCGCCTTCTAGAACATGGAATCTTAGTGGCCATCTCTACTAGCTGGAGGAAGCTCAGATTACTTACGTTTTATACTGCACAAAATAGATACTGCTGTTGCCGGGACAAGCCCGCCCAGGCTGCCAGTGCAAAATGTTGTGAAAATTTTGGGACTGAAAATGTACTCGTTGAGGTTTCAGAGACTCGTGGGCTGGCTGAGTTTCTAAAACAATAAGAAACAGAGCAACACTGAACATTGATATGAGCACCATCGTTATTAGCCATAAGTTTCAATGTAATAATACCTGCATCAGGATTCCTTGAAATAGTTGCTACAGGTGCAGATGGTGGAAGTGCAGCCCAGAAATCAACATTTCTGATCTTTGATGTGATGATTTTGATGCATGCTAAAGTGTCAGGACAGTTGTGATCCAGACTATAAAAACATACGTGATAAACTCCCACCCCACTCCTAAGCTGGAGAGGAAGTAACAGCAGTGAAAAGATAGTATTGTCCTTGATTCCACCCCTGGTGGTGATGGAATGTAATGACTGAGATGAAAGGCCTCACCAGGGCCACTTTGCCCACCTTCCTAGGAGACCCTGCGTTTCTGCTCCTCTGAGGCAAGCTTTTGCCTGGATTCTATTCTGCCTCCAGGACCTCAGCCTGGAACTCATTCCTCCTTTCTCTGGTTCTTTTTTTTTTTTTTTGCGGTACACGGGCCTCTCACTGTTGTGGCCTCTCCCATTGCGGAGCACAGACTCCGGACGCACAGGCTCAGCAGCCATGGCTCACGGGCCCAGCCGCTCCGCGGCATGTGGGATCTTCCCGGACCGGGGCACGAACCCGTGTCCTCTGCATCGGCAGGCGGACTCTCAACCACTGCGCCACCAGGGAAGCCCCTTTCTCTGGTTCTTGCTTCATCTCTTCTTCCTACTTCATTGTCCCTCACCTCTCTCAGCTGACCTGGCTTTATTGCATGTAGGCCGGTTCCACTCCTGAGTGGATGCTCTTACCTGCCTGCATCCTGGTTCCAAGTGCCCGAGCATAACTGCTCAGGTGGAATGGTCCGGGCTGTGGAGGGAAACTGCCCAAGGGCTTGCCACGGAACCCAGCATTCCCGATAAGAGTCTCAACAGGAGTCATGGCAGGAAGGGGGATAATTTCGCACTGGCATAGTTTGTGCTTTCTTGGTCAATTCATGCAACATGAGAGCTCAATCTCACCTACATTCAGTCCACTGGAGGCAAGAGACCTTTGACAAAATTTTATTCTAGGGTCTGAAGGAAACCAGAATATATTACCCCCAAATATGCCTCTTTGACATAAAAATTATTTTGAGCTGAAGGCAATTAAGAAGCAGCAAATGCAGGAAAAGCTCTCTTGACCTCCCCCTTTTTCCGCCTAAAGGCAGGATATATAAGGCTGGCCAAAAATTTCGTTCGGGTTTCTGGCAAGCTCTTGCAGAAAGACCCGAATGAACTTTCTGGCCAGCCCAATAAAGTCTCCTTTTACTTTACGGGAGACAGACTCTTATCAGCCCAAAGAAGGCACCAGAAGAATCTGCAAATGAAACTTACTCCATTAGTTTTCTCCCACGTATTTACTTTCCCACAGTTTCCTCCCTTGGAAGACTAAAACTGCTTTCCTCTGTCCTATCATGTTCCTACAGGTGTATCGTGCTTTGTTGAAGATGCTACAGAAGCTGGAATTCTAAGCCGCCATTTTGAGTTTCTCTTCATACAGGATCCCCCGGTGTTGTACGCTGCACTCATTAATAAACTGTTTTATTCATCTGCCTTTTTGTTAAGCAGTCCTAGCCGACTTTTTTATTGAATAAATTTGACATGTAACACTGTGTAAGTTAAAAAAAAAAAAAAAAAAAGAGTCCCAGCTGAAAACCTAAAATGGGCAGAGGTAAAGCTTTGCCTCTCCAATAGGCCCAAAGTTTCTGCTAAGGGATAGGTGGTGAGCAGGAGAAATGAGGAAGCACATCCCCTGTCTTTTTCTCATCTTCTACCACTTGCTCCCTGGCTTCTCCAGAGTGACCTCCTTTCTCCTGGTCCACCATGCTGGGAATGGCCCCATCTGAGGTCTCTGCCTTGGCCCTTCCCTTCTCCTAGAATACTCTTCCTGGGTGTTCCACATGCCTCATTTCTTCATCTCCTTTAGGTCTTTGCTCAAATATCATTACGATGGAAGGAAATTCTCCTAAGCCCATGGTCTCAGCTCTGAACATTCAAGATGTGTTATTTTCTAATGAATGGGGCTGTTTCCTTAGGTAGTTATTTTTACCAACCAAATAGTGTCATTACTGTTATTTGGGTTTTGTTTGTTTTTATTTTTATTTTTGGACCTCCTTCAGTGCATCAAGTGCTGATGTGTACTTGGAAAGAGTCAAATGCCACCATTGGTTTTGTTCACCCAGAACACTACCCGATCAATCGTATTTAGCACATAAAATTGTACTTAGCAGACATTTTCAGGAGGTGACAAGCACGCACATTTTCCGGAAGATCCTTCCTAGAGTCGATTTGCTGTCCTGAACATAGATAGTCCAGTGTCCTTTACCTCGTCTGTCTTCAGATTTCTTCTCTCATTTTTGTAACACCACTGCTAACCTCCATCAAAGAAAATAGCAATCCCTCTGTAGCAGACACAGAGGGGATTTTACCTGTCTTCACTGAGTCTGCCCAGCTCATCTGTGCAAAAGATATTATTGCGGTCTTCCTCTTACAGACCCAAATCCAAGTCTTGGAGAAGTAAAAGAGCTGGTGCAGCTGCAGACGGTGAGGTTGATTTTGTAACCAGGCTGTCTGGTCCTGGAGCCTGCCTCTCACCCGTCACAGCAAACCCACAGAAGAGCCTCAGGAGAGAGGAGCTAATGGAGGAAGCAGAGCAACGAGAGGCTGAAGATATTCCTTCTTCTTTCCCTCTGCCTCCTTCCCCTGGCCGGCCTTCATTAATCACTGAACGTATTTGAACCTTAAATGTATATCAGGCCCTGTGCTCAAAGCTTTACATCTTCTTTCATTCCCACAACCACCCAATAAGGTAGGTATTTTTATTAGTGCATTTTACACGTGGGGAAACTGAGGTCTAAAGAAGTTGCATATCTTGTCCATATGGTTACAGGTCTGGTAAGATGCAGAGCCAAGGTCATTTGGGTACCACTTGAATTCCTGCCATATTCTGCTAATTGAGTTCTTGGTCTGACCAAAGACCAAAGTCATAGTCTACTCAGATCAACATATTTCTGGGAAATGGAGGATTGAATTGTTGTTATGTTATCAGTCACTGGGCAACTGTACAGTCTTGTGAAAGTTACTTGAGACACTTATACTGAGAGGTACGCATCTGTTAACTGGGGGTCCTAATGACCTTGCTCAGAGGTATGTTGGGATGATAAGATGCCCTCTGCTCTTGAAGAGTTCTCCATGAATACCCACAGCAAATTCTCACATGTTGTTTATTTATGGTCTATTCTGTGCTAGGCACTCCTCTAAGCACTTGTCATGTATTAACTCATTTAATCCTCACAGTGACCTACAATCCCCACCTTACAGATGAAGTAATTGAGGCAGAGGGGCTTTAAGCTGGTTGCCCCAGTTTTTCTAGATAATAAAATGGCAGAGTTGAAGTCCAGATTCAGGCAGTCTGGCTTAGGAGCTATGCTGGTAACCAGTATGCTATCTTGTCCTTGAAGGCGAAAGAAAGGCTAAGGAGACAGAGAGGGGTGTATGTTTGTCCTGTGTGAAGGTTTTGCACCCACAAGAGCGCCTCCTCTTTAGTAGCTACTCGTGAAGTCCGCATGCAGTTATTCAGGCTGCAGAGAGAAACGGACCCCATGTCTGTCCAGACCAGTTAGTGACAGGAGAAAGCTGAAATTTTTACAAAGCCCAGAAATGCACCACGGCCATGTCTGACAGTCCCCTTGAGCAGACTCAGATGACAAAGCTGTGAGCAATTAAAAAGAAATGAAGCACTTACCTACCACACCAGGCAGGAGGACACCGATGAGGAAGGCTAGAAAGCAACATTTAGGTGTCATGGTTGCGAGTGAGACTGGTCAGGCGACCGGCGTTCCCCTCGAGGGGAGGACAGCTCTGGACAGGAGAAGAAACTCGAATCGTCCCACTCAACATCCCCTTTTTGGTTGTAACCATGGTTCTTGAAGCAAATACAATTTCATTTCGTTCATAAATTATATTGTATTATAATTTGGGGGTAATAAGTATTAAGAATCATTTCAGAAAACATTTGCTGTTAAGTCACTTTGATGTGGACGCTTGTTTTTTTGGGAGCTTTGCTAGCTGAGAAGAGGCGAAACACTGAGGATGGGTGGCCCGGAGGGCAGGTAGGGTGAGGAATTATGCAAGATGCTCGCAGGTGAGTGAAGGAGGCCTTCGGGGATTCTGGCAGAGAGGGCAGAGGGGCTGCCAGGGTGATTCTGAGTAAAGGGCTTGGCAGTTGCAATGATCAGGGCCCCTGGCAGTGGTTCAAGCAGGTGGGGTCTCTGGTTGATTCTTCCTTTTCTTGCTTTCATGGAAGCTCCTCGAATAACCTCCCTGGTGCAGGCCTCATACCCTCTGCCCCCTCAGCCTCTCTGCAGGACTCCCTCCCACACTCCACAGCCGCCCCGGTCAATGGGCCCCACTCAGCTCATGCTTCTTCCTTTTCCATTCCTGCCCTCGGTTTCCAGCAACCTAGCTGATAAAGATTTTGAGCCCGTCAAACCAAGTAATTCCTTAAAAGGATGAATGCGGGGGCAATGTTCATTTTGAACTACATTAACTCTTTGTCCTATCTTCTTATCTAATCAAACTAGGTCATCTGTTCTTTGCCCATGATTCACTACATCAGTTTTATTACCAAAAAATTTTTTTGTACCACATGATTTTAGAGACACTAAAATTATACATTAAAGCACAGGAAAGTCATAAAGATTGTTTTAAAGGGGCTTTTCGGGTCAAAAGAAGAAATATATGCTGGTTTCTTTTTCCTCTTGGGTAGTCAAACTTTCAAGTTCTTGGTAGAATAGCCCCTTTAGTAAGGAATAGTGAAGGCTGCTGAGCAGTACTAATTAATCAATAATTATTTAAGTATTAATTAATTAAGTCAAGAACATATATTTGCCGCCCTACCACGTGCTAGGCATTGTTCTCAGCAGCAAGGATGCAGCCGCAAATAAAATAGACATTGCCCTACCTACCCAAACCAGACTTCTAAAGGGGGAAGTAGACATACTTCCCCAGCAGGATGGAGGGTGTTTCCCAGTGCCGTTGTGCTGTGTCAGACTTCTGAATCCAAACTCCTTATCTCCTCCAGGTGAAGTTTCCATTGCTTCTAAGCTGGCTTAGGCTTTCAAAGAAGAAACAAGCAGCCTATCTTAGGTGCCCTTTGCCCCTTCTGGGGACTCCTTGTCTCCTAGCCTCCTCAGCATCGTCCTTCATCTCCTTGCTCATGTTAGCCACTGAACTCTAGACTTTTCATTCACCTTGGTTTTAAATGGGGAATAGAAATCTGGGTTTGAACTATCGATGTTCAATGTCTTTAATGCCAATAGCTTATGTTTTGGAGCAACCAAATTGCTTCAAATTCCAGTTAAGAAAAAAAGAAAATATCTTAATTTAAGGTTTAATAAGTAGCAGCAGAGAAGGAAATTGGGGTTTCCACTGGGTTCCTGATGTTGTAGAACAAATAAGGGGAAATGGGGGAAAGAGAGCAGAGCATCAAATATTCTAAGAACTGAATTCTCTCAGAGATGTGTGAGCTTCTGTGCTATGTTAAATTTCAGAAACCAGGGACTTCCCTGGTGATTCAGTGGTTAGGACTTCACCTTCCAATGCACGGGGTGAGGCTTCAACCCCTGCTCAGGGAGCTAGGATCCCACATGTCTCGGGGCCAAAAAAACAAAACATAAAACAGAAGCAATATTGTAACAAAATTCAATAAATAGTTTAAACAATGGTCCACATCAAAAAATCTTTAAAAAAAATTTCAGAAACTAAACTAGTCTTGTCATCCTTAAATGAGCTCACTGTGTGATATCAGAGTCTGCATAAAAGCCACACTACCAACTGTGACTCAAGGTAATGAAAAGATACAATTCAATTCTAAAATCTCACCAATTTGGAAGCAGAGGAATTTGTACAGAATTGTTTCAAATGAAATGAGATTTGTTTGGGGAAGTAAGAAAATTACAGATAATGGGAGACCCTTGCTTTACTTTTCTTCAGGCATGAAATGCTGGCTTCAAACTTATTCCCTCCCCTCCCCTCTATCTCGCCCCCACCCCCAACCCCCAGCCATCAGACCCTCAGCACAAAGAGACCGCCTTGACAGTGACAGTGGATGCCTCTATCATGTTGGATCTGGAGAGAACTTACCTAAAGCCCTGCCTTGGACCGACTCGATTCTCCTCTTTTCTCCTGTGGCTTCCAGCCGACCAACAATTCATCTAATTAAGGAATCATTATTAATTTATTTTTAAGTGTGATATGGGATTTTGGTTATTATTATTGTTTTAGAAATAGATATTGAAGTATTATAGATGACATGACATAATGTCGGGGATGTGCTTCAAAATAATCCAAGTGTTTGGGGAAGAGGATGACCAGCCATGAGCTGATAATTATTGAAACTGGGTATTGGGTGCACAGGGGTTCATTATACTCTGTACTTTTGTATATATTTGAAAATTTTCATAAAAAAGAAAAAATTTTTAAGCTTATCTACAAGATGTCATCTTTATAAAATTTCTTACAGTAATTTTAATGGTGTTTTAGTGTTGATAATAATATCGAATAATTGTGGGGCACTATGGTGGATTCTTTTCGTACATTATCTTTTTTTAAAGTTAATGAATGAATTTATCTATTTATTTTGACTGTGCCAGGTCTTAGTTGTGGCATGCGGGATCCTTAGTCGCAGCATGTGGGCTTCTTAGTTGCGGCATGCATGCAGGATCTAGTTCCCCGACCAGGGATTGAACCTGGCCCCCCTGCATTGGGAGCAAGGAGTCTAGCCCACTGGACCACCAGGGAAGTCCCATTTTCATACATTATCTTACTTAATCATCACAACAAGCCCAGGAGGTCTGTATTATTATCCTGATGTTACAGATGAAGAAACTGAGACACAGAGAGGCTAGGAGAAGCTGACTAGGCTCCGTAGCATGCAGGGACACAGTGAGGGGTGCAGTCAGATCTCGCTGCCCTCAGGGTATGAGGTTTATTATAAAATCGTGCGTTGTTTTCACTTGTAATGTTGATTCCATAAAGAAAGATTTGACCATTCATTCCTTTCTTTATTCACTCAAACAAATCTTTACTGAGCATGTGCTGTGTGCCAGGCCCCAGGTTAGGCATCCAGTACTGAACAAGCCAGCAGAGCCCATCCACAGGGGGCCAACATCATCTTCTTCATCCCTTCTTGGTAATGAAGGGCTACGTGGTCCTTATTCTCTTCAGAAAAGTCTACAAACTATATTTTCTTTAGAAGAGTGTGCACTTCATTTATGCTTTTAAATGTATTTGCAGAGAGTTGAGCAAATTATTCCCTTATGAGGTATGCAATTTCTGTTTCTGTAGTTTCCCTATTATAATTTCCTACGTTAAGTAGTGATATTTTCTCCCTTGTTTTCTTATTTTTAGTTAGGTTAGCTAGTTATTTATCTTTAAGTTTTTTTCAAGGAACCAGATTTTATGATTAGTTATATATTCTGCTTTTTAAAAATTTAATGTCTCATTCATATCTCCTTTTACCTTTTAAAATTCCTTTCTTCTGTCTTTCTTCTATTTAATCTGTTTTTCTTTTTTTTACGAAAAACTCCTTTTGTCAGATGTTTATTTCATTGGTTTTATTCTTTATTTTATATCAGTACAAGTATTTACACTAGGAATTTACTCTGGAATGTATCCTACAGGCTCTCCCTTTGGCTCTGAAATGTAATTTTTTTTCTCTATCTATTTCTTTAACAATTCTGCAATTTAGATTACTTTTTCTGACCCAAGCGTTTTTACAGAGAGAATTAAAAACAAACCTTCCAAGTGGAGAAGCTTTTTCACTTCAGTTCTCATTGTTGCGTTTTCATGATTCCCAGGGAAGAAAAATATGCTGACTTTGGCAACCATTTGCAATTTGGAAATCCCCTTTCCTATTGTTTTGCTTTCTGGGAGTTGAAGGGCAGAGAAACAGATTAGTGTTCATTTATTATTCATGAGCAAAGGTCAAACATCCAGGCAATACAACAAGATGGACACTGAGCTTTTAAAAAATTTTTTTTAATCCTCATAAACCTGAGAGTAAGGAAAGTACCTTTATGTAAATGCTTTTATGTACTATTTTAAAATAATGCCTTTATGTACTATTTTACATAAAGTACTTTATGTACTATTTTACTATAGCATCATGAGTAACCATCGTAACTTATTCCAGTGTATTTACAGCTTCACTGAAGGCTGTACCTGGAGGTAGGTGCCTGTTGTCAAAGTTAAAGAATAACGTATATTCAAAGACAAGTGGAAGGTTTAGTGTCCCTTTGTTTACATAGGAAGCTAGAGACATCAGACCACAGTGGATAAAGCCTGGACTTCCGAGATAAGTGAAACTCGAGTTTGAGTCTCAAAATACATTTCTCTAAGATTCATTCGGTTGCAGCGGGGTCCCCATCCTGGTGCTCAAAGTCCTATAGGATGCCATTTTTATCCCCCTCCCCCAAGTGCCCAGACAAACCCAGAACACTGACTAAGTTTTGATTACTGGGGTCTCTGGACTCTTTTAAACATCCCATATGCCCCAAAATAGGGACTCCACCTTCATAACTGCAGAGGCCGCCTGCCTTCCCCCAATCCCTGGGGGAAGGGATGTGTCCTTCCCTCAGCCCGACAGACTCCCGCAGAGGGACCTGCTCAAGGTCACGCTGGGCTCCTGTCTCCCATATCCCAGCGCTTGGCTGACTTAGCCTCTGAGCTGCACCTGTCCCCATGCCCTAGCTGCACAAGGCCTCAGCCCTGCTGTCCTCAAAGTTTCATTTACATTCTGAGTTCCTATTATATTCCCAAGGCATATCTCTGTGATTTCTAGTTTACCTAACAACCTTAGCTTTCCTGTGCCCCAGTTTCCTCACTTGGAAAAAAATGTGTAATACTCACCTCACCAGGTCTCTAGGGGATCAGTAAGAGAAATTTGCCAAACATCTGCTTATAACAGAGACTTGATAAACATGAGTCCTACCTGCAGGCTGGGTGTGTGGGGACAGCTGTAGTAATGTTTCCCAAACATTCAGCAGGAGTCAAGTGGGAATCCTGCTATGTGGAACAGAGGATCCCTACAGATCTGGAGAGAGTCATATCTGGTTCCATGCAGCCCTGCACGACAACACTGGAAATGATGGAAAAGAACAGTTCTATAGATGGCATAACACAGGTGGAACTGTTGAGGTAAAATCAGTTCACTGAGTTTAGCACCCTGTTATGGAACGTGAAGATTGGTACTCTTAAAAAACCGAAGAGATGATTTTGGACTTCCCTGGTGGTGCAGTGGTTAAGAATCCTCCTGCCAATGCAGGGGACATGGGTTCAATCCCTGGTCGAGCAGCTAAACCTGTGGGCCACAACTACTGAGGCTGCGTGCCACAACTACTGAAGCCCGCACGCCTAGAGCCGTTGCTCAGCAACAAGAGAAGCCACCGCAATGAGAAGCCCGCGCACAGCAACAAAGAGTGGCCCCTGCTCGCCGCAACTAGAGAAAGCCTGCGCACAGCAACGAAGACCCAACGCTGCCAAAAATTAAATAAATTAATTAATGAATTTAAAAAAAGATTTATGCCCATTTGCATACAAATGGTATCTAAACAAAAAAAATAATAGCAGGTACAAATCCATTAAAAAAAAAGTTGTTTTTTTGTTTGTTAGTTTTGCAAATTGTCTAGCTTTTCTTAGCATCTGACTATAATTCCACACATTTATGCCATAACCACCAGCCGGCAGCTGAGATCTACTGGAGAAAGCACTGGAAGCAGAATCCCCATTCCGCCACTTACTGGGTAAGTCTCTTAATCTGATGGATTCCTCACCTTAAATGCGGACAGCAATTCCTCCTCACGGGGTGTTGTAAAGATGAGACGAGGTGGGTATTTTTGAAAACAGTTCAATAATTATACATCTGTTTTTGTTTGTTCATTCATTCCCAGCTGGTAACTCTAGTGACCAAAAGAGTCCAAGCTCCAGAATGTAGAGGCATAGAAGGGGAGAATGTGGAGTAAGTCCTGCACCTCATAAACGAAGCTAACTAGTCACCGAACAAACAAAGCTGGGATTTATGATGTAAGTCATCCATTTATACTCTTTTTAGGCATAAAATCCAGTATCCTAAAGGTGACACAGGCAGTAATCTTAGACAATTTAACTTGGCATGAAATGATGATGCAATGGCACGAGTTTTTGGAAAGCAGTAGTTATTTAGGAGAAAAATTAGTTTAAGAATCAGAACTGTGTCAGGAAGAGAATCCCCTTATTAGTTAATGTAAATGGAAACACTGATTCTTAGAGCCAAAGGTAGAGAGAATTTAATCCAACTCCCATGAGGCTAAGTGATTTACCCACAGTCACTAGCTTTTGACAAATTTAGTAGGTATGTTGCTCTAGAGAAACAGACTATTCCAATTTATCAAAGTTTGAAGACAAGGGAATAAAATACAAAGTACATTATTGGCAACAAGAAGGCAAGATGATTCTTATTTATAGACGACACAGTTGTATACTGGGAAAACCAGACAATCAACTGAAACTTCATTAAAAGAAAAGTTTAGATGTTAGCTGGATTAAAAACAATCTGTAACAATAGTTTTCTTACATACAGTCATTTAGAAGTCATAATGCAAGATTATATTGCCATCAGCAACACAAAATATCAACGACTAAATGTAAGAAATGCCATACACCTGTAGGAAGCATAAAACTCTAATGAGGGATATAAGACTTGAATAAAGAAATACTATATTCAATACTCCATTCTTGCAGAACATCAAATTTGGAAAGTGCTAGTTATTCCTAAACATTGTACAAAGTCAATGCAGGTTAATAAAAATCCCAAAAGGACCTCCAAATTTTGGGGGAAACTTGGGAAAAATTTCTACCACTCACCTGAAAGAACAATCATTTGCGAGAAACATGAGCAGTGAACACTGACCCAAAGTATTAAGGAGGGGCTCACAAGGTAAAACAACCCCAGTACAAAGCTGTAAGAATTAAAACAGTGTGGTATGGATACAAGACAAAACAATGAACAGTCCCAGGAATACTGAGGATCAGCATATGATGAATCTGACATCTGAAATCAGCACAGAAAAGTTGGATGTTTTAATAAGTAGCGTTGGGACAACTGAGTAATTTATAAGGGGAAAATAGATGATGAGTTGAATTGTGTGTCCTAAAAAGATATGTTAAGTCATAACCCTTCGTAATTATGATTGTGATCTTATGTGGAAATAACCTATTTGCAGATCTAATCAAATTAAAATGAGGTTTTACTGGATTAGAGTGGGCCGTAATCCAATGGTTAGTGTTTTTATAAAGAGAGACTTGGACACAGAGACACATAGGGAAGAATGTGACAAGAGAGGCAGAGATTAGAGCAATGCATCTACAAGTCAAGGAACACCAAGTGTTGCCAGCAACCCCCAGAAGCTGGTAAGAGGCAAGAAAGGATCTTTCCAGGGAGCTGTCAGACAGAACGTGGCCCAGTCTCCGAAATGTGAGGCAATAAACTTCTGTTGTCTTAAGCCACCCAAGTTTGTGGTAATTATTATGGCAGCCCTAGAAACCAAGATAATAAAGCTGAATCCCTATCTCATGCCTTATATGAAAAAAAAAAAAAGAAACTAGACGGATAAAAGAATTAAAAGTAGAAATGAAACAATGACTCCCAAATAGTAGAAGAGAACATGGGTGAAAATTTTTATCTTCTTGGGAAAGGGAGTTTTCTTAAGAATGAAAGGAAAAATGAATTTGACTTTATAAACGTTTTAAACATCTACGTAGTAAGACTTGGGTGAAAGGCAAGAAATTATAAATGTGTAACTCATGGCAGACAAAGGATACAGTCAATAAAAAAGATGTACACAGCCCAGAAAGAAATGGACAAAGGACAACTTTAGTCATCACAGAAGTATAAACACCTAATATATAAAATATGCCCAACTTTACTAATTATGAAAGAAATGTAAATGAAGGCATTAAAGTATTTTTTCTATAAAGACTGGGAGAAATGAAAAAGATTATCAGAATTAGCTAGGGTAAAAAGAACAGGTACTCTGTTTACATTTGGTGGTAATACCTATCACCTTCCTTATGAAGAGTGGTAACTATCACCTTATCCTTGGCTATATCCATTATTTTCATATTTTTGCTTTTTCCCATTCTAATGTCTACAGTTTTCATTTGCCTTAAAAATTTACTTCTTATAATTTTCCTACAATAGAGATTCTGTAAAGGATATGGATTTTTATGGGATGTTATGTGTACTCCTATATTAGTTTAAAAAGCAATTCATAAGACATTGCTTATGAGTATACCCCAAATGAGTATACTAGTACCTTTTTCCCAGTAATAAACCAGCAACGCATTTCCATTTGCACTTTTAAATGAGAAATATTTTTTCCATGGCTTAATTTACTCACGTAATTTGTATTTAACATTTTTTTTTAGTCAGTTAATTCACTTTTGAGTCTTAAAATTCCTATCCTCTTAGTAATTCCCAAGAACTTTTCTGTGGTATATAAACACTTGGTTTGCCTCTGGTTGGGGATTCTCTCTTCACGCCACATGCTACTTAGCTCTTCCTCACCCACTCCTGTGGTTCTGACCACCATCTTTATGCTAGAGACTCCCCACGCTACACCCTCTACAGCTAAATCTCTGCTTCTCCCCCCAAACAGCTTGGGACACACAGCTTGTGTGTTCTGCACACTGATTGCTAAATATTAAGATACAGATATAAAAGGACCATTTTTAAAGACTAGGCTATTTTTAGGACTATTTTAAAGATCAGAGATGAATAATTAGAAAATGATTCTGTAACATTAATGGATGGAAACAAGCAATATTCTAGTTAACCCTGAATAAATGAATACCAAAATGAACTTTGAAGTTACTTTATTATAAAAAAATCCTTAAATGCAATGTTCCATAAAAAATATATACATGTTTTTATTTACATACTCTATTAACACTACTGATTTCAATTCAATTTTAAGGACAATTTTGAAAAGCATTCATGTTTTTTCTGAAAGTATTAGGAAAGACTATATACATAAACTTCCAAAAACAAATACCATGCTGAGGCACAGAAAGGAAAAAATCCATTTTATCTCTTGAAGTGGTTACAAAAGACCCTGGGCATAACACCTACCATTATAGGAAGCAGGGTTATTAGAGACCGTTCACTGTTACTGTTCACAAATCTAGATGGAAAGGTTCACATGTGACAGTGGTTTTTGTTTTTTATTAAAGACTCTGCAGTTTTCCGACCAAAAGTGACAGTGTCTAACAGGCTCTTTACACTTTTATCTAAACCATGACACTCCACTTGATTAATACCAAGAAGACACAATTTCTGAAATCATGATCTTTTCATGAAATCAAAGCAGAAAAACTGTTCAGGAAAAGCAGATCCTTCCAAGTTGGTGACCTTGGTTGATCTTATGAAAACTCTCTGGAATCTGCTGTAGGTCTATAACCAATCAAGGACTCTTTACCACCTTCATCTACAAGCAGATCCACTAACACATGGGGTTTGTCATAACCAAAGGAGGTGGTGGTGTTTCTCAGCGTTATGGACTCTCGTTCTTCTGTCTTTATTTCAGTTTTATTACTTGGGGGAAATTCTGAGTCAGAGCAGTTTTCTGATACCACAAGGCCACTATCAGAACCATTTCTGGAGTGATACACATTTAAAGTGATGTTGCAGGTTTCAGACTGGTTACTGCTTGCATGGATAGAATTTTCTCCCTTTACTGGGGTCGGAGAGCTACCAGGGGCCAAGTCAGAAATATTTTCTTCAGTCATCACCACTTCTGTTTCACTAGAAAGGTCTTCTCCATGCTCTGCTTTTCCTGGACTGTCCTCAGTATGCACGCTTGAAATTGTCCCTGGAGAGAGCTGCTCACTTCCTACGGCAATTGGTTGGTAGGTGATGGGCGATATATATTTTGATTCAGATTTTGTCTCTGAAGAGGCACTTTTTACCACAGACAGCTAGGGGAAGAGAAATCAGTGATTAAAAATAATAAATTATTAAACTTAAGTGCTCATCCTCAAAAGAAAAATGGTCTAATGGTAATGGTTAACTAAATATACAACTGAATGGCATATTTAGGATAACAGTGTAATAGAATCTGATAGTTGCCTTTTCTTTCTTTTTAATGGAAATATATTAAGATCAAAAACAATATTTTAGAATTTTTAGAAAGTCACTATCTCACCAACCTATGTTGCTTTTTGTGTACTACCTTCGACACATATGCATGTTACATTTGTAATAGGAGTACAGCCACTTATTTTATGTAGTATTTCATCATTTGTCTTCATAATTCTAATCTTCATGGGCTCAGTAATTTTACACTGATGGTTAAATAACTTCTATAATACTAAGTATTAAGGTGTTCCAATTTTCACCATTTATAGAACATGCTGAAGTGAATATTTCTATACATCTTTTTATTTATGAAATTATCTTTTAAGAATCAATTCTTAAGAGAGGAATTACTAAATCTAAGAGTGTGGCATGTTTAGGATGCTACTACTCTGTACACCCACTGTATGCTTACCCTCCCCTCAGGGCTATAATTACTTTTTGCCAGCATATACCAGTTTTATTACAAGGTACTACTGGATATTCAGGTTTATTTTTCCTTCTCTAGCGGGTGTAAAATAGCACACTGCAAGGTTGGTTCGTGCTTAACTACTAGTAGTAAGAACATTATAATTCATAGGTGAATTGTCTACTAACTGTTGATAGTTCTTAACCCCGCTACTTAAAGATAATGTGTCCATAACACATTTAAATATGCCCTTTGCATATCACAGATATTTTGCCTGTCATATCTGATTTAAATAGTTATCATTCTGATACTTTTAAATGTTCTTTTCATCAGACAAAGACTTTTAAATGTTAGGCATTAAAATGTCACACTTCTCATTTAGACTCACTGTTGCGTCATCTTTCCTTCTACCCTCCAACCACCATGAAGAGTTTTCAAAAGCCACGCTTTCCTGACACTGGGCCTTAGCACACACTGTCCCTTAGTACCTGGGTAAACTCCTATCTGTCCCTCAAGACTGTTCAGGCATCACTGTCTCTGGAAAAGCCATGACTAACCCTACCCTGCAAAAGTAGAAGAAAAGAAGTCCTCACTGGCATGTACATAAACGTCTATCTTTGAACCTATCACACTGGACAACCACTGAATACTTATCTTTTTTCCCACTAGACTTTAAGCTCCTTAGCACTGTCTCACTGTGCCTTTGCCCCATGCATAAAAAAGCATAGTGCATAGTAAAAAATATGTGGCTTTGGATGTGTGGAAGACTGAGTTATTTATAATAGGTGACACGCTGCTGAACATCATTCTACTTTAAAAAACAAATTTTAAGAATTATCGAAAATTTCAAATTAACATTTTAGTGTACATTTGACCCTTGAGCAATACAAGGGTTAAGGGCACTGAGCGCCTCTGGAGTCAAAAAATCCACATATGACTTTTGACTCTCCAAAAACTTTACTAATAGCCTGCTGTTGGCCAGAAGCCTTACCGATAACATAAATGGTCAATTCACACATATTCTGCATCTTATATTTATATCTACATCTATTTTATACATTCATAACATACCTAACTTTTTCTTAATTTTTTCAGTATTTCTCAACTATGTGGTTTGTCTGAGAGTTTTTTTAAATTCTCACAAATCTCAAAAAATTTCCAGCATATTCATTGAAAAAAATTCAAGTATAAGTGGACCCACACAGTTCAAATCTGTGTTGTTCAAGGGCCAACTGTATACAATTAAAGAAAAAATATTTAAATATATTACCAAGGATTTGGGTAACATGATGTTTTCTCTCTTAAATGGATTCATCTTCTTGACGAGACAACATACAACTACCAGGGCAAGTACTAGAAAGAGTAGTACAGCAGCAACAATTGGAATCCAAACAGGATCTAAGAAAAGGGAAAGACCACAAATTAGAATTACAATAGAACACTGCTATATCCATCAAATAGTTATAAAGTCTTAGTGCTATTCTTCAACAGATTTACATATCAGGTAATTAATATGGTCACAGTTTTAAAGAACACTGACACAGAAGTCAGGAGAGATGAGTAAAAAATTACATACCTGTCCTAGATATCAACATGATTCTTCCCAGCTTTGAGATTCTAAACTTTCTGCGACTACACTGTCATGATATGATGTGGCTAAAATAACTTTTTCATAACAATTTCCTTACAGCCCCAAATACAGAGTGTTTCTAGAGTTACGCTTTTCTCTCAGTTGAAGAGGCAAAAGAAAAAAATTTAAATATATCTCTTTAGAAATAAATTCTGGCAATGTCTCTAACTCTTAAAATAATGTCGTCCCACCCTTCTAAATTCTTAAATTGTTATTTATTTAAAGATTACAAAAACTTATAAAAATACACAGGTGTGTACACACACACACACACACACACACACACACACACACACACACACACACGAAAGTTGAACAGGAATAAAGTCCCCCGAATGAAAACCAGATACAACGAATAATATAAAATTGGGAAGATCTGTTTCAGAGCACAAACATCTATAATCATGGTTGTATATTTTTCTCTAATGCTGCTTTTTATTTTCACAGCACAATCTTCAAGATTTTTTTTTCCATAGTCTTCTCTTCCAAATTAACAGTACTTGGGACTTCCCTGGCGGTCCAGTGGTTAAGACTCCGCACTTCCACTGCAGAGGCGTGAGGCACGGGTTCGATCCCTGGTCGGGGAACTAAGATCCCATATGCCGTGTGGTACAGCCAAAAAACAACAAACAAACAAATCCAAAACCAAACAAACAAACCAAACAAACAAATTAACAGTACTCTACATATTGTGGTGGTGTTTGCCCTCCTTCATAGCATTTTATTACCTTTAATTTCTATTCTAATAATGACTCTGGAAGTTACTCAAATAAATGCCTCTATCAATCACACCTGTTACAGGAGGTGAAAAAAATTATTACAATAGGAAAAGATAAAATAACTCCATAAGAAACACTGGCACGTTGCTTAGAAGCACTGAGCAGGCAGGTAGGGGATGCTGCTTATGAGCCACGATGGTGCCATCGTGTGGACACAGTATCAGCCCAGTTTGTAACTCAGGATATTTTTTTTAAATAAATCTAGGGCATTTGCATTAGTTCAAATTTTATGCATTGATGAGGATTTTCTTCCTCCAAATAGTATAACACAAACTGGTATTAAATGCACTGCATTATTTTAAGTCACCTATTTGAAACCCTCATATAATGGCCTAAAAGTTTTTAGTATTAATTTTAGGTGTTTGGTCTGATTCTTCAGCCTAGATTTCCATTCTTCAAAAAGAAATTTGTACTGTGTTATTTTTTGTACACTTTTTTAACCTAGAAGATATGTTCTAAAAACATCTGAACAATCAAAACAATTATATATACACCCAAAGACAATCACCAAAGCATGATTTACCAGCGAAAAATCTACAAGTAATCAAAAGTCCAAAAATTGAGGAACATTAAATAAATATGATCTTCATAATAAAATGTTCTAGAGATATTAAAAATAATATTAATAAAGTATGTAAAATAACATGGAAAAATATTTATAGCATATGCTTAGGGCAGTATACAAAGTTACATATACTACATAATATGATCAAGGCTACATAGCAAAAGAAAAAACAGGATGGAAAAAAACCACCAAACTGTGAGTAACTGAGTGTTTGTAACTTAGAACTACAGATAATTTTGTTTCCTTATAAATTATCTATAATGAACATTTAAATTTTGTACCATGAAAAAAAAGTCTAAATTTTTGTTAGGTACCTGCCAAATAAGAATGCCAGTTCTGAAGTTCTATCATATGTATCCCCCTCACACACACAGGAAATAATAAAATAAAAATAATGATTTTAAAATGTGTTATAAAATTGACATACAATCCATCATTTAAACCAATCTATATTTATTTTTGGATGTTCATTTCCAATGCTTGTCCAGTTCACATATCACACAATTTTAGTCAATGAACATTGCGGCTTTTAGTTTTTAAACTTACTGTCCCCATAAAGAACATTTTAATGGATATATAACATCTTGTTATATTGGAGTAATAAACTAACTTATATTATTATGCATGATCCTGAAATGCAGACATTTATGCACGTGGCTTTATGTTTTTGTTATATTTTTTCTTTCCTGGGTCAAAAGGTCATCACATGGCTTTCTAAATTGGTTGCTTTGTATCTCTTAATGCCTGAAAAATGGCCTTATTTTTAATTTAGAACTTCTCTGAAGAACGGAACTACTGAGTATTTTTTTGAAAGAGCAGAGGTTTATTGAAATTACAAATTGCCTCTTTTTACATTACCCTATTTTAGTGATCACTCACTACATTTAGGAAAAAATGGCAAGAACTTACCTTCTGTGCTGTTATTATCAGAAACGGTAATACAAAGTTCTTCCGACTTCTCAGTTGTAACAGCCCACGTTTCTGAGACTCCTTCTGCTGAAACGCAGTACTCAGAATTCAGCGAGGACACAGGAATACTTAAGAAGCACTGAGTCTCATTACAATCATCTTCCTTCTTTATGTACATTTTATTTGTGGTCTGGAAAGAGGAAAAAAAACAATGAAAATGCATGACTCCTTTTAATTTGAAAAGAAAATATCATTCAATATGATGAACGTTGGGAACATGTCTGAAAATAGTGTTGATATCAAACAATAAGTCAATTTGTTACTTCAACATGGCATGGTGCTATATATCCATTAAAATGTTCTTTATAGAGATAATAAATTTAAAAATTAAAATAGAGATTATGAATTTAAAACTCAAATAGCAGTAATGTTCACTCTTAGTTGTCAAACCAACAAATGTTCATTAGTCCTATTCCTCTAGTGCTAGAAACTTAGCTGGTGAGAGAGAAAAGCATCTATCTCATGGTAAGAATAACACAGGTATTATACAAAGGCTGTAGGATCTCTTGGCAGTGACACAGAAGGGATTGAAGCAATCTCTGGGAGTTGATCATTCATTCAACCAGCCACACTGCATGGATCACTGTGCTAGGGCCTGAGAACACAAAGGTAGGGCAGTGGTGTCTGACCTCAAATAACTTATGATAGAGTGTGGAAGAGAGATAAGAAAGAAATGTAAGAGAGTCACAAGTACTCCTAGGGGACCACTCTATGGAACAAGGAACAACCAGACCACAGAAGAGGAAACAGTCCACCTTGTCAGAAAAGATTTCGAAGGAGAGATGATATGCCAGCTGAATACGGAAGAACGGGCAGAAATTTTCCAAAGTAGAAAAGGTGGAGAAGGGCATTCTGTGAAAGAGCAGTGTACCTTCAGGCAACTAAGAACAGGAAGCAGTTCACCAAAGCACAAACGAAAATGAATTGGAAGGAACGGGAGACATGTAGCTGGAAATGATGCAAGAGGCCAAATCATGAAGGCCTTGCAGGCCGTGCCATGGAAGAGGATCTAGATATTATTTTGTAGCCGATGGGGATTTGTTAAAGAGTTTTAAGCAGTGAAGTAATATGGTCAGATCTGCACTTTAGAAAGACAACTCAGCTAGCAACCAAAGTGATGTTTTAAAACCTAAATCAGATGTCATTTTTCTGCTTAAATCTTTCCAGAGGCACAATGTCTCACTGAGAATAAGAGTCCAATTCCTCCAAAGCCCTTAGAGAAGTGGCCCCCAGTGAACTCTGACCTCATCTGCCCCCACGCTCTAGCCAGCCTTGCTGCTCCCTTCACATGCCTGGTGCTATTGCCAGGCTCTGCCTGACACACTCTTCCCACATACATCCACAGAGTTCACCTCCTAACCTCCTCCAGCCCTGGCTCCAGTTAACACTTCCCAGTGAGGCCTGGCCGGCCTGCTGAAAACCACTACTGCCCAGCGCTCTTCTCTGCTGTGTTGTTCTCCACAGTACTTATCACTGGAGTTCTTTTGTCTGTACTGTTCACGGCTATCTCCTGGTGCCTAGAAGGCACCAGGCGTGTGCTTAACAAATATTGTTAAATAAAGGAGTGGCAGTGCTGTGGAGAATGGATGGAACAGAAAAAGTCTAGTCAAAGTGTGGTCTGCACACCAGTGCTAGAATGTAATCATGTCACACAGTAGTACTGTTGGTGTTTTCTTTCAAAAACAAAGATTCCAATTAGAGCTTCATATTATTTCATATCACTACAAAACTACCAATGAGGAGGAAAAGATTAAAATTATCCTCATCTTACCAGTGGAGAAATGGAAAAACACAGGTTAATATCCTAGATTAGGACCATGCTATTAAAAGAGGCAAAGAAAAACTTAAAATGTTTTCACATGGCCAGTGTTAAAGATCAACGCCAGTACTGATTCCCTGCAGCAGCATTCACATATTTCTTTTTTCTTAGTAAAACTTACGATCCATGAGTCTTGCCTGAATATTCATGAACATTCCACTTTCATTACACCACATATGGAAACAACTTATGCCAGAAACAGAAAAATTTCCATTTTGAAAAAGATGAAATAGAAACATACCTCACTTCCATTTATTCTCACAAATACATTGTACGTGAATGTATAACAAGTATTTTCATCATCGTATATGGCTTCGGGTTCGTTTTCATTTACAGTAATTAGAGGGTGAAATATATCAACAATGATTTGGTCTTCCTTCTTTGTGATAACCAGTTTAGGTGGTCCAATTTTCCCTGAGGGGACAAAAAAGAAGTAGAATTTGTACCAGCCTTGGAACTTCACAGTGTATTACATGTCACTACCAAAACTCAATCAACCTACTCTTTTTGTTCTTGTTGTTCTAAAGCAGCACCACATTTAAATCATTCCACAGATACCTAGAAGATATTTTAACTGTCCTTAGTGAATCTTGGTAAAAAGCCTTGACATAGTAGAAGCTCTATGAAGTTAGTTTTCCTTTATCTTTGCTTCTGTAGATTAAAAAACATTAAACAGAAAACAGAAAATGTTCTCTAAAAATCGTTTCAGAAAAGGCGCTTTAGTTATCTTTGAATCCTCACTGAAACTCTTTGTGTTTCCAATGCCTATGGATACCTGGAATGAGGCTCTATAAAAGTTTGCTAAATACATTCAATTTTTATTATGAAAATCAGAACTAGATATTCACTGATTCCACAAATATTTACTATATGTCTGACGTCTGGAACCTTGTAGGTGAACCATTTACCTATTCTTCACGTATTTACTGCACACCTACTGTGCGCCAGGCAGGTCTGTCTTTACTCACCAATGTATCCTCAGGAACTAGCACACTTTCTGGCACATAGTATGCCCTTGAAAAATCTGTGTGGGAAAAGTCTGACATACAGATGGTATAACTGTCAGGTGACAAAAGCATGGACTCTGGGGAATAAAACTACTTCAAGGGCAAGTAGAGGAGGGGCCTGTAGAAGAGAAAAAGTAGGCATGATCCAAAAAGAAGGAGCAGAACCAAGGTGGGGGCTGAAGCTGAACTAGGATGAAGGCGATTATGGAACTCTAAAATTTTTAATGTATTAAATTGGTATTAAAATTCCCAAAGGCCTTGAGGAGTTAAGGTAGAGGGGAAGACGGAGAGCAGCTCTCACAGTCCTAGGGAACGCGACTAAGGGAGGAGTGACAGAGGACAGAGAGAGGAAGGGGTGCAGAGTCCAGACCCACACTTGCATGGGGTGGAAGTGTCACAGCTTAGAAGGGGCAAAGTGAGGGGAGCCTCTTAACCCTATTTTGTGGGGCTTGGGAGAAGAGAAGACAGGAACTCCCTATATTCCTCCAAATGTTTCTGGGGCATTCTGATAATTTTTAGCAACTGCTTATAAAAGCAAATATATACAGAAGACATGCATAAGATTAAAATTTAGACATGTATACATTCCACTCACCTTCTTTGCATAAAATAAATTCTCTTGACTGTGCATAGACTGATTCCTCTTGTCCAAGCCTAGCTTTAACTCTAGCCCAGAGAGGACTTGAGGGATCATCAATTATGGAAAAGATATTACAAGAATGATGGGAGGTATTGCAGGCATCAATCCATTGCCCGTCCCTAAAATGAAGAAAAAGAAACACAAAGGTAATTTTTATTGTTAATACATAAACTTGAACCATCTCTGTCTGTGCTTTGCTTTTCATTCGTAGTATGGAGCTGGTAGAAAGAGTTGAGTAAGAATAGGATGGAGAAGCTAGACAAAGTAGGAAACCTTTACTCTTTGGTTAGAAGGTCTATAGTAAATTCATTTACAATAAAGAGGCTCAATTCAAAATAAGACCTGTACAAACCACATTCCACATGTAATTTTTAAAAATCTGTTCTTTAAACAAATCGATTTCATTGAGTCATTACTTAATTACAGAATCCAACATATTACAATCACTCCTAACACTTGTCAAAAAAATTCTTTAAATTTTTCTTTCTATTCAACAGTACATACACTATAGGAAGTAAGAGGACTTCACTGTTTTTAATACAGAACTGTCACCTTTATTTGTCATGCCTTAAAATGTCAGAAGTTAGGGATACTCCTCTACTTCAATTCTGACAGGAAGAAGAACTAAATGGCAGGAAGTGTTCTGAAAAGAACTAATTTGCATCCTTAATTTGCATTACTTCTGGAAGTCTATAAGCCGTTCAGGAAGTTGTGCCACATGGGAAGGAACAATGATGGAAGGAAACAGTCATGAAACGTGCAAGGACCTAGGCAAAAACAGAATGAAAAAGATAAAAGAGTGACACTCACCTATAGGTCATCACCTGTACGGTAAACACAGGGCTCCGTGGCACAATTGGGTAATCCCAAAACAGAACAGTATTCAAGTTATAGGCCTCAATTGTAAGATTGGTTGGTGTTGGCACTGTAAGATGGATGGATGTCAGAAACTAACATTAACATTAGAAAACCTCAATACAAGAAGCCAAATTAGCCAAATATGTACTTGAAGAAAAGAATTCACCGGAATAGATAATAAATTTATTTAAATTAAGGTATTTCTAAAAATTAATTTTATTAAAAAATGTATAGAAGTGTTTGAATTCATTTTAAATTACTGAAACAACATTGTAATGCAAGGGGAACACAAATATAGTATGAGCAATAAATTTCTAGAATGTTTGAGGAGTTTTTATAAATAACTGCACTGCCTGTTGCAATAATAATCCTCAACTCATTTAATCACTAGAATTTTCTATATTTGATACCACAGACTGTATTCAATGTCTAGAGAAGAACTGGCTACAAGAGGGATGGTCAATTTCACTCTAAAATACTACCTGGGCTCTCAACCCTCCACCCAGGACTATTACACACTTTTACTACCTTTTCTCTAGCACAGGAATAGATGCCTAACGATTGCCTGACAGAGCCATCAAGCATTCCAGTTTCATCAACATTTTGCTCTCTGAGGTGTGCAGGGCTTTTTTCAAAACATACCCTATATTTCTTCCTGCTTTTGCTCTTCTAAACCAATTAAGAAAATGTTTGTTGAGAAGACATGAAAGTGTCACACAAGAGAACAGGCAGAAGTCATTTTACCATCTTATAATCAAACACTACCATGACCATAGTCTAGTTACTAAAAGCAGCTATTTTTTTCCCCTGCTCAGTGTAAAAGGTTATTTATTGTCCGGCACCCCTTAAAAAATTGAACACACACACATCTCCTCCCTTCCTCTCTCTCTCCCTCTTTCTTTCCCTCCTTTCCTTCCCTTCTTCACGAATGAACATGAAGGTATAGACAGAGTTCACAATATGACCTGGAATTTAAGCTTATTCAATCCGATCTATCTGGAAAACGCCACTAAACATGATGTGCTTATACAAATAAAATAAATAAATGAATAGCAATGTGGTCAGGTACAGTGGCTTCCAAACATAACTTATCATCCTAAAAAATTCAAAGAGAGCCAAAAGTTTATACTTTTTTAAAGTATCCCAGATGATACTGATGATCACTTATGTTTACACTTAGTAGACTGCTCTAATAAGAAAAATATTCCCTGGGTTGGCTATTAAGAAATCTGGGTTCTTTCCTTGCTATACTACTAAAGAGTTACTTCAGAATTCCTCACCTGTCAAGTGAGGTGTTAATTTCACACACATAGGCTATTTGCTTACTGTTGAAGAAAACACCTACTATATTTTTCCCAAAGTAAAAATTCCAATATTTGAACCCGAACTGGTACATTGTCTTAATTTACAACTATTTAGCACCTGTATTATCGTTTCAAAGCAGAACATGGATCAAGAGTTATATGCACTAAAGGACAATTAGATTCTACTGCCATTTTTTCCCTTTTTTCTGATTATTTTTTCCTTTCTATCAGTGGTTTTCCACAAGGGGTGATTTTGTCCCCCAGGGACATCTGGCACTGTTGGAGACATTTCTGGTTCTCCTAACTGGGTGTTAGTGGTGGAGTGCTACTGGCATCTAAAGGATAGAGACTAGGGATGCTGCTGATACCCGATAATGCACAGGATAGCTTTCCACATTTTGGCAGTCCAAAATGCCACGAGTGCCAAACACTGAGAAACGCTGCTTTATTATAATTTCAGGAATCTTTTTTATTTAGGAGGAAAAACTAATTTAAAAACAGAATGCAATAAGAAATCATCTCACACCAGTCAGAATGGCCATCACCAAAAAAATCTACAAACAATAAATGCTGGAGAGGGTGTGGAGAAAGGGGAAGCTTCTTGCACTGTTGGTGGGAATGTAAATGGGTGCAGCCACTGTGGAGGACAGTAAGAAGATTCCTCAAAAAACTAAAAACAGAGCTACCATATGACCCAAGAATTCCACTCCTCGGTATATATCTGAAGAAAATGAAAACACTAACTTGAAAAGATACATGCACCCCAATGTTCATAGCATCATTATTTACAATAGCCAAGATATGGAAGTAACTCATGTGCCCATCAGTGGGTAAATGGATAAAGAAGATATGGTGTATATATACACAATGGAATACTACTCAGTCATAAAAAGAACGAATGAAATCTTGCCATTTGCAACAACATGGATGGACCTAGACGGTATTATACTTAGTGAAATGAGTCAGAGAAAGACAAATACTGTATGTTATCACTTATATGTGCAATCTAAAAACAAATGGCAGACTATAACAAAACAGAAACAGGCTCGTAGATATAGAGAACAAACCAGTGATTACCAGCGGGGGGGGGGGGGCAAGATAGGAGTAGGGGATTAAGAGGCATAAACTATGTCTAAAATAAGTAAGCTACAAGAATATACTGTACAACACAAGGAAGATAGCCAATATTCTATAATAACTTTAAATGGAGTATAATCTGTAAAAATACTGAATCACTATGTTATACACTTGACGCTAATATATTGTAAATTATACTTCAATAAAATAAATAAATAAATAGATAAATAAAACAGAATTTTTTTGATAAACCAGTACATTTTATGTTTCCCGCTCAGCGAACAGCTTTGGTTACTGTTGAAATGTCTAACTTCTGTATGACTCACCAAAGCAGCAAAACAGTTTGTGCCTAAAGGTTGAGATTATGAAGCTGGAAGGATGTCTCAGATTCAAGTACTCAGTAAGCACAACACGCCCTTTGATCTGCAGCCAGTGATCAGATATCTACCATTTTCCTACTTACTCTTTCTTTCTGGAATACTGTTGATGGCTGCTGGTACTTATCATCTTTGGTTCTCTAAGCAACTTCCTTGCAGGTGAGTCAGGAAGCACTGGTCTTGCCAGATTTAGCCCTGGTTTTGGTGGAGTTCCCATGGCCATACACAGCAGGGTAGACTAAGGTCTCCTTAACAGGGTTCCTTTTTCTATGGTGTGTTCACACCTCAACTTCAGAAACAACCATCTCAAACAGCTTACATTCTATGGTTGAGGAGGAAGTTAAGGCACCCCTCTCCAGGTTCAATTCAACATTGATATCAAATAATAATCACACATACAAATATAATTTTGCAACTAGATAAGAAAGAGAGGTACCTGATGTTAAGCAAACTCATAATGAATCAGAACTTCCCTCAGAAGCCATTTCTTAATTTTAGCATCTTTTGCTTCTCTCATGGCTGAGAATTTACAAACCATCAGGTCCTGGTTTCTTTTTGCTTAACAGTCCTTCCCTCGATTACTCTCTCTAATCTTATATTTTACAAGAAACAAGAAGAAACCACGTGGCACCTGCAATCTGCTTGGAAACCTCCTTCACTAGGCCACTGGGCTCACCAGGTACATTTCCTACTTTCCCGGCTTCTGAAGGTGATGGTGTTGCTAAGCTTCCTGCCACTGTGTAACAAGGATCCTCTCTCTCATTTCCAGTGAAGTTCTTCACTTCCTTTTAAGCCCCCTTTAAAAAAATTATTCCCAATAGGAATGACATTTTAACTGTATGTACTCAATCTGAGATTAATTTCTGCATCTGAGGAAAAGGCATCTAGAAATCAATCTGTATTCTAGAATATCAAATAAAGTGCATTTAAATTTAAGAGGTTACTGAATCATACATTATAAAATACAAACAGCAATAGACTTGTGTTACATTAGATTAGTTTTTCGTGTGAGTCAGGTGATATTTCCCATAATTTAAGTAAAAGCTTGACATGGTTAGACCAGGATAAGGACTTAAACCATAGCTTCCAAAGCAATCAAGACAGGTGGTAGGAGAAGAGGTTTCAACGGAACTAGCAAACAGAAATTACTACTAGATTATAGGAGAAACTTGAATATTGACACCAAAGGATGTAACCTGTGGTTTTAACGCTACCAGAAGAGAAACCATGCGGTTATTAGACATCTGCCTTTGTCATCTTTGCTAAAATCTCACGATAAATTGACACGAGTAACTCGTTTTCTTAAGTTTCAGAATTTTATAACCTAAAGTTTACATGGCTTCATGTTCAGATAAATAATTGAGGCTTACAGCAAACTTCTATTCATAAAAAATTTACCCTATGTCAATAAAAATATATGTAGAAATAGAGTGTGGAGTTAAGGGAAAGATTCTACTAGAGGATTTCATGAAGTAGAATAATCTTGCAGATTTCCCTAGCTCTTAAAATGCCGACAGTTTTCTGTAACACATGTTGTTTTTGGAAATGGGTTCAGAGTTATTTGGAGCATTGTATCTGCATCCTATCCAGAGTGAACTTTAGCTCTTTTAAGATCTGCTTCCCAGAACTCCTCTAGGAACTAGCAGCTGAGGATTAAACAAAACCTAACAAAGGAGAGAAGAATCACTTTTCACAACATTCTGAGTACAATGCAGACAAAAAGGAGAGTTCTGGTTACAACTAACTGTTTCCTGGTGATAAATATGAAAAAAGACCAAGGCAGAGAACAGAAAAGACATATGAAGATCAGCAAGTGGTGAAGCAGTGCCGCTAGATGCGGCAGTGGAGATGTCACGGAAGCCCCCGAACCAGCAGCCAGAACAGCTCTGTAATAATGACTGGGGAAGGCAGCAGAAGGGGAAGCAAACAGCTACAGACGTCTCCAGGTTTCCTCTGCATGGACGGTGACAGAAGCATGGGCTGCCTCCTGTGCTCCATCCCATAACCACCAAAAGTGTCTGTGCCTCTACTGGAAGAGGCACAGCCTCAGTAGTTCACCGATTTTTACATAATAGCATTCGAAGACTAAATAAAAGATGCGTGCATCTAAGGCCAAACAGAGCTCTGTACCCTGTAGACACCGTGTGACTGTGTGCTCACCAACCTCTCTATGGGAAGGACAAACTGAGAAGCATGAAGAAGTAAGGATACACGGGCCAGTAATTAAATCGTTTTGGAGGATTCTAGGTCATCTGACACTACAACTCAAAAACAAACACTCTAAATTAAAGCATCCAGACCCTTTACTGAATGAGCAACTCTCAGAGAAAAGAGCTAACAACTTCCTCGTGTTAAAGATGAGGGGCCATGGACGTTTTCACAAAGGTCTCTTCTTATACTGCAAAATGAGAAATGGCATGAGAAATCCAGGCAGAAAAAGTGAAAAACATCAAATCCGGACTTTGGCATCTTTTTCAGATATATTTATGATTATGATCTATCTACTGAATGGTTTTATAGTGCTGATAAAATAACTTTTTCTTAATGCTTTCCAACTTTTTCTCTTAGCAAGTAGCAGCGTCTTCTAGATTTAAGATGAATAAAGACATTTAAGAATTCTTGCACATGGTGTTTCAAGCATTCATAGAAGTTTTAAAACTGAAACATATCAATATTTGGGGGCTTTGAAATGAATCATATCCATCACTTTGTGAAACTAATGGAAAAACGGTCCTTTTTCTACTTCCTTCTGTTATTTCCTTGTACCTTCAGAAAAAGAGTACCAGAACTAAGGGTTCATGTGAGGACATCTAAAATATTTCAGGACCATTTCACCTTCCATATGATAGCTCCTTAGCCGGGTCAAGACCCCTAGTATCCCTGCAGTCTTCTCTTCCTCCTGTCTGTCTTCACGTTTTACCATTCACTCTCTCTTTCTTAAATGTGGGCCCAGAAGTAATGCACCTGATGTGAATGAAATACTTTTCCTCCTTTTTTTTTTTAAAGAGATGGGCATATCAAAGAGTGGCTTACGCTGAACCCGTAATTAACTAAAATCCCCCCAGATCTTTCACTCAAATCACCAAGATAGGGCTTATCCAAAAAACTTCTCCCCAGCCACTTTCCTGATCTGAAATGCAGGGTTCTATTATTGTTCCTGTTTATTCAATTTCATCCAGTTGGGTTGCTTGGCATGCCAATAAATTCTAATTGAACCAGATCCACCCAGTCCCTGAGAGAAGTCATTTCTCAAGACTAATTCCCTTTTGGACTAATTCATTCTAAGTTGAGAAATAGTTTAGGAACTGAAAAAACTAAAGAGGCCTTTTTAGTCTATGAAGAACAGGAAATAGGTGGAAGGAGTCAGCTGCTGAGCTTACTTTAAATTTTTCATATTGATCTGGATGAGTTTTTTTTTTTTTTGCTGTATGCGGGCCTCTCACTGTTGTGGCCTCTCCCGTTGTGGAGCACAGGCTCCGGACGCGCAGGCTCAGCGGCCATGGCTCACGGGCCGTGGGATCTTCCCAGACTGGGGCACGAACCCGTGTCCCCTGCGTCGGCAGGCGGACTCTCAACCACTGCACCACCAGGGAAGCCCTGGATGAGTTTTTTTAAAAGCTGACACAATTTCTCATTCATAACTAAATCAATTTAATATTTAAAAATATATTTGTGAAAATAATGATGCACATAATTGAACGATAGTCACCAACATATATTAAACATTTACTACATGACAAGCTACGAGCTCAACTTTGTTACGCATTATCTCAGTTAAGCACCAAAACCATCCTAGGAGGGAGGTAATATTTATCAAAAAGAGAAAAAAGGCTTAGAGAAGCTACTTAAAGACTTGACAGTGTGTAAAGTTTTGTTGTTTTTAATTAACAAAAGCTGCTTAAGCATCATTTCTATGATAGTTTAATAAAAGATGGGGAAAATAATCTCCATATATAAATAGGAACTGGAGATAACTGTTTCCTGATGACATCACAAGCATTTGCTTCAAGTAATTTTGCCTGATTTATCATACCATCACATCACATGACGGCACTGCAAAATCTGAACAATGTATTAAATTAAATTATTTATTTAGAATGGACATGATTGAAATGGATATCTATTGAATAGTATTGGGATAATCTAAAATACACTCCCTTAATAAGAAAATTACAAGTAAACTCATTCCTTCTTGTCAGGAACTCTCTTAATTCTGGTACGTCTTTCATTCTGATTCTTTGTCCAATTAAAATGGAAACATAAATTATCCATTTAGCTTATACAAAAATTGCGCTATTACTGTCAAATTGTATAAGACAGCTCTTTAAAGGGGTTATTTTTCTCTTCAATTCTTTAGGGTTTCTTTTATATAGAAGCAAAAGGTGGATCTTTCAAAAATCCATACAAACCATGAATCAGAATAAAATGAAAAAACTATTATTAATACCCTCTTCAATAAATATAATTGAAATGCACAGATTTAAGTATTTTGAATCTCTGAAAAACATACAGATTCCAAAGAAAATAATGAAAAATTTCAACGCACCCAGAGCATTACCTAAAGTTAGAGAATGAAGAGTTGATAAGCAAGTGGAGAAGGCGAGTTAAGAGCCCCACTGCTGTGCTAAACCAGTATGCTCTTCAGATGATACCCAGAGTGGAAAAACAAACGAGAAGAAGGTGGCTGACACCTGTGTTTATAAAATGCTGGAGTACAGAAGCCACAGAAGATCTTCCTGTGGGGGGAAAGCAGGCAATCCTACTCCCAGGGCCGGCGTCAAGGACATACGAATTGTGTAGTCACGAGGGGCCCCATGCTCAGGAGGGCTCTGTACTCAGAAGGAAGGGCTGTGCACTTGGTTTAATGCTCTGCCCTAGCCAGGAACTTCGGTCACCCTCTTCCTCTCTTCCCACATCCAGTGAATCACCAAGTTATGCTGAGTCTGTCTTCTAATTTCTTCTTCTCCATTTAAACTGCCTCCTCCCAGACTTGAGCAGCAGTCTCCTAAGTGACCTCCCTCCTTTGAGTCTACCGCCAAACTATTTTGTAAGATGAATGGTCTTTCTAAGTGGCCTATCTGATCCTGCATGAAACCATTTATCTCCTTAAAATAACCCCACGGCTGTCCACTGACTTGAGCAAGGGACAGCGAGCCTATTATTTTGTTGGCTCAGCACCTGTACTTCCTTCAGGAACATTATTGCTCTTCTTCTGGGAAGTCTCCTACTGCCACCACCTGTAACAATATCCTTCCCATGCAAGCTGGCGTCTGACCCAAGCTAGGCAAATCAGAGCCTTCTTCCAGGATCTTGTTATGGTGGAGGAAGCTGCAAGATGTCAAAACCCAAGAGTTGTCAACATCCATGATTTCTGCCAAATCGAGAAGACTGCCAACACTGAGTCAGCAGTAAGAAATGGAGGGTCTGGGCACTTTTGAGTTCCAGGTTCAACTTCCTGAGGCCCAGCTGGCATCTGTACCTTTCTGTTCAACTCTCACTTGGATTCTCTGAGCCAATAAATTCCTTTTTTTGTCTGTGAGAGCCAAAGCTGTGTTTCTGTCCTTTGCTGTTACACATGACAAGGCACTTCATTAACTGGTTCCTACCTCTCCACATATCCTTTCTCCCCTTATATCCTCACACACGTACTGTACAATAAAATGCTTAAATTATTCCACTAGTTCAACCTGCTGTTTCACAGCCCTTCCTCTGCACACACAAGTCTCTCTCCACCTCCAGTTCCAACTCTGGGGTCATCTTCTTTGTGAAGTCTTTCCTGATTCCCCTGCTCAGAGGCAGACACCCATATCTTGCTTTCCAGTAACCTATGTGTAAGTTCAATATCTTATCACAAAGGATTGCAACTGCCCTTGTGGATGACTAACGCCCTAGGTAATGGCAGAGTGCAGAGTCAAGAACTTGGACTCTGGAACCCAACTGCCAAGCCCCCCAGTGAATAGCAGCAACTTGGCTAGACCTCTCTGTGCCTCAGTTTCTCATCCATATTTGGAGATACAACAGCACCTACTTTATAGGACTTGTGGGAAATGGTGTGATAAGAACTTAAAATAGTGCCTGATAACTGTTAGCTATAAAATCACGATCCTTGAAGGCAGAAACTAAATAACTCCCATTTTTGTATTCCCAACACCTGGCACAATTTCTTTTTCAAGGAATGACATTTGTTTGCTTGAGTTCTAAACGGCAAGCCAAAGGAGAGCTGGATATGAATGGTGCACATCTAACAAGTGTCACTGAGGAAGTCATAACACAGAGGTGCAGACCCAGAGTTTGCCAAGGGTAAAGGAGGCTGGGTCTCCCTGACCCCTTCCAGGCAGCTGCTACCTGCCTGCACAGAGGAGACACTCAAGACTGTCCGGTTTTCTGAAAATCTAGGTGCATCCCTTTTGCAGAAAAACTACTGATTTCACTGGAGCTCTTAATTATCATTATACCTAGCTTTAGAAAAAACATGTTCTTATGTTTCCTAGGAAACATCAAAAAGCAGGCGGAGATAAACGAGGAACTAGGCTATGCAAAGAGACCTTACTGTCTGACAAATGGGCTCATGAGTGCACGCACTGGACCACCTCCAGACTTACACGTAAGAGGCGGTTACTGCCTTTTCACAATTCTCAGCTGGCGAAAGAACTTCTAAGGACTCGGGGCCTACCTTACGAATATGTAAGTCATGAGCTGTGGCCACAGCGTACAACTGCTGACCAGAGAACTCACTTATTTAAAAATTAGGAGAACGTGTTTTGTTGTTTTGGTAACCACGGAAGGGGCCGGAGAAAGCGAAGGGAAGGCTGCAAACTGCGGAAACCCTGCGTCGCCTTCCCGGTGGCCGCCCCCTTAGGACCCGAAGCCACCGGGCATCAAGGGCAAATGCGAGAGTCGAGGACAAATGCGGACGCGGCTCCTCAGCGCGGGGGGGGGGGTTCCTGGCCGGTGGGGTTCCCTCTCTCCCCTCCCGTCCCCACCCGGTCGCGGCGCTGCCGCGAGCGACAATACCTGAGGACAGCTTCTGATCCGCGGCGCCCATCTCAGCCCAGCTTCCGGCCTGCACGGTAAGGACGAGGAGAAGGAAGGGAGCCATGCTGCTCCGGACCGACTCCGGTGCTGCCCAGAATTGCGGGAGGCCCCCGGCGCGGCCCTCGGGCCTAGGCTGGCGTCATTTCCTCCACCGCAGACCATCCCGCCAGCGGGAGGCGGAGCGTGGACGGGAAAGTGGGGGCGCGGACAGCAAAGCCGCCACCAGGACTGGCAGGCCGGCCTGGACGGGAGGCGGGGCCAGAGTGGGGGAGGCGGGCCCGGGGCGCGAGGGCGGGGCCCGGGGCGCGGAGGCGGGGCCGGGGTGCGGAGTTAGGCCTGAGCGTGGTAGTTAAGACGCGCGGGGTGGGTGAGGTGCGCGGGGTGGCGGAGGTGCCCGCGGAAGCGGGGCCTGGGAGGGGAGGAGGACTACAACGCGAAGGCCGCCTCTGTGGTAGCTCGGCGTTAGGGGCACGACAGTCTGTGGTCGCGACCTTGGCTCGCAGGTTTGTGAGTAACTTGGGTCCAAAGGTCATGTTCTTTAAGTTTTGCATGACCTTCCGTGATGCATCTTCCTCTTTTTGCAGTGTTATGGACTTGCAGAACTTTGCCCTAGGCCACAACCCAGCACAATGCTTACTTTATCTTATATAAGACTTCGGCATCAATGCGTCTGGGAACTTAGATTTTAGGGCAGAAATAGCCCTTACATGCCTTCTCTAATCCCTGCATTTGTAGCTGAGGAACCCGAAGCTTCGCGGGTGAAATGGTTTGTGCAAACTTGCATAGCCCAAATAGAATTGGCTCGGCCATGAACTACTTTATTCTTGGAGGAAAAATAACTTGCATTACCTTTTCAGCAATTAAATATCAAATAGCGATTTATTAAGCAGCCTCTCATCATGAGATCTTTCCTCTCTGACCACATCTCCTATTACTCTGCATCATCTCACCTATTCTACTCAAGGCGCATTGGCTTCTGCCCTTACTAGAACACTCCAGGCTTGTGCTCAGGTGTGCACATGGCTAACTACTGAACCTACTTCAAGTCTCGGCTTATTATGGCCTTCTGCAAAAATTTGAAATTGCAGCCCACCTTCCCGTCCTCTTTACACTGCCCTACTGTTTATTTCGTGACACTTAACCTTCCCTCACACTCTATGATATGCATATTGATTTTATTTTTCTCCCCCTTCTAGAATGTAAGCTTTGTAGGGCTGAAATCTTTGGCACTCATTTAGTATTTGTTGGATGAAAGAAGGCATGATTACACTAGCATTAAGTAAAAATTTTAGAGAAAAACCTTATGAAGATGCTGTACAAAATAGAGGCTTTATTTATATTATTTATATGAGAAATATTCATTTATTTGTATGAATAAATATTAATTTTACTTATATGAATAAATCCCTTAGCTCAGTATTTCTGAAAATCAATGTGAACCACCTGGGTTCTTGTTAAAATGCAGTTTGGATTTAGTTGTTTTGATTCAGGTTGGGCCTTGAGGGTGCATTTGTAACAAAATTCACAAAGAGTGCCAATGCCACTGGCTCTAAGGCCACGCTTTGCATAGTAAGGCTTTAACTCAACTAAACTAAGTTTTGGGAAATATTTCATTTCATGTATTTGTGATGTCCGCTCTCTTAGTCTGTTTGGGTTGCTATAACAAAATACCACAAACTCAGTAGCTTATAGACAACGGAATTGTATTTCTCACAGTCTGGAGACTAGAAGTCCGAGAACAGAGAGCCAGCATGGTCGGGTGAGGGCTACTCTTCTGGCTAGCAAGCTTCTAGTTATTTCCTGGCATGACAGAAGAAGGAAGGATCTCTCTTTTATAAAGCACTAATCCCATTCATGAGGGTTCCACTCTCATGATTCAAGCACCTCCCAAAGGCCACACCACCTAATATCATCACCTTTGGGAGTTAGAATTTCAACATATGAATTTTGGAGGCACACAAACATTCAGATCATAGCACTCACTATATAAAAGTCACCTTCTAATCATTGCAAGGATACAAGGATAAGTAAGAAATGATCGTTGCTGTTTGGGAGTTTATGGAGCATAACATTCAAATCAATTGAATATAATATTCAGTTTAGTTCAGTAAATATCTTCGTAGCAGACATCACAGGTTGGGTTACCCATGAAGTAGACTCTTGGGGGAGATTGATGTGCAAGACATGCTCTTGTATGCTCTTGGGATCGATTCCTGTGAAAGGGAGGTGGAGGGAACAGGATTGAGCAGAAGATGATCTATAATGCTATCCTAACAAAGGCCTCAGCTGACCCATTGGAGCCAGAATGACCTTCTAGAGGTATCTTTGAATTGGCACGAGTGGCTTTATCTTCTACTCCCAGCATTGATTAGTCATTGGATACAAACCACCCAGAGAGGGGACATGATTTGGGGTTGCCTGTTTCTTTAAGTAAGGCATTCTCCAAAGGGTACTGGCAGCCTAGGGTGTCTGCCAGTAGCACTCCCAGCAGCAGGACAAGGATGGAGCTAAATCTCCTAGTCCTGGGCAGAGCTTCACAAGCAGCATCCATTGGCGGCACTGTGCTAGTCACTTGGAGACTAAAGATATTTATTAATTCACTAAATATTATTGAGTGCCACTGTGTGTATCCAACACTGCTCCACACTGAGGTGTAGACCTCAGCAAGACCGACATGGCCCCTGCCCTAATGGAGCTTACAGTCTACTGAGGGATTAAGCAGATGTTAATCAAGCTGTTATAAGTACTGAACTTATAACTATTATCAAGGAGAGTCATGGATTTATAGGAGCATAAACAGGAACTTAGTCTAAGTTTTAAGGCAATTCTTTCTTTAGGCGGTTACAATTACGTTAGGACCTGAAGGATAAAAGAGGATTAGCCTGAATAGAGTTGGGGGAAGGGAGAATCACAGAGAGGTAAGAGGAAGATCAGTAAAATAATTTAAAAATCCAATAAATAAATCTTATATAGTCACACAGAAGGCGAATGAACAGTGCCAGTTCCCTTGGTAAACATCTAATGCCTAATGGCCAGAGAGTATCCAAGTATACGTTGGCCCCCACTATATCCTCTGGTGAGTTTTTAAATCCAAAAAAACCCAGTGTGGGCTATGGGGTGGGTAAATCCAGGGCCAAGTGTAAAGAGAAGTGCTGCTCAGGAGCAAAGCTGCGTTTTGTAGGCCACGTTCAACATGGCCTAGAGGAAGTTAAATAAAGGCCAAATAAAATAATTTAAGAAATTAAAACTATGTTGTAATAAGAGCAGAGACTGGGTGTACAGCACAAACCACACTTTGACTCCTGGCCCCGAGCATTTCCTTCCCTTTTTCTCTAGAGCAGAAATGTCTGCCGCTTTCCCTGTAAAGGAAACAGATTGAAAAGTTTGTGGCTAAAGCATTTATTTTTTCTTTTTAAAATAAATTTATTTATTTTTTATTTTTATTTTTGGCTGTGTTGGGTCTTTGTTGCTGTGCGCGGGCTTTCTCTAGTTGCAGCGAGCGGGACTACTCTTCATCGTGGTGCATGGGCTTCTCATTGCGGTGGCTTCTCTTGTTGCGGAGCACGGGCTCTAGGCACGTGGGCTTCAGTAGTTGTGGCATGTGGGCTCAGTAGTTGTTGCATGCAAGCTCTACAGCACAGGCTCAGTAGTTGTGGCGCATGGGCTTAGTTGCTTCACAGCATGTGGGATCTTCCTGGGCCAGGGCTCGAACCTGTGTCCCCTGCATTGGCAGGGGGATTCTTAACCACTGCGCCACCAGGGAAGCCCCTATGGCTAAAGCATTTAGTTCTGAATTCTGATTGTTCTATAAATTAAAGCCGATACTCCCCTACCTTCTCACACTCTACCCTTGCCTCCACACTGCCCCTTACTTAACTATGTTTTAGCCATTATGTATCCACAAACACATAAGCACTGAAATTGTGGTGATTATTGCAAAGAGAAGAGCAGGATTATTGGAGCATACATTCTTTCTCTCTTCCACTAGAAAGTAAGCTCCTTATTTTCTTCACTGCCATATCCCCTGCACCAGGGTAAGTGCCTATAATTCCATTAATATTTATTGAATAAATGTATGAATGGACAAAGCAAGCTTGTGAACAAAGCAAGCTTGTGGGAATGTAGCAGGTATAGTTAAACTTATGGTTGATCAAGCTATAATTGAATCACTGATGAGAATTCACCCATGTTTGGATATCATACTGGTACCAAACCAAGTACTATCTGTTCTTGCCCTGCACACAGCCCCCTTTTGAGGAGAGCTCTCATGCTGACGTCTGATCATATCAGATCAAACCCCTGACTCAAAGGCAGTTATCCATAGACTGCAGAGTCTTCTAGTAGATGGCTTGTTTTGGAGCACTGCCTAAGATCAGTGCCACATGCTAGATTATGACTGTGGCAGGCATTGTTCATTGACTGACTGCTAATAACCTTTCTCCTTGCTTCCTTCCCACTATAGAGTCTATAAAGGCTCAATAGTCACTTTCCCAAGCTTCATGGCAGCTGCATAGTCATATGACATAGTTCCGGTCAACAGGGCGTAAGCAGAAGTCTGTGAGCACGTGTGTGTGTGTGTGTGTGTGTGTGTGAGAGAGAGAGAGAGAGAGAGAGAGAGAGAGAGAGAGAGAGAGAGAGAGAGAGAGAGATGCAACAAGAGAGCTTGCTGGCTTTGACCCTTCTCTAATCTTCCTGCCTTAAAAGTAGGCACATGATGCCTGGATCTGCAGCTGCTATCTTGCAACCATGAGGAAACACGATTAAGGATGAAAAACCAACAGCTAAAAATGGAAGAATAGAAAAATAGAAAACCTGAGATACTGAAGCTAGCATTGAGCAGCTGAAACAATATCTGCAATCACCTACCTCTGGACTCTTGTCATAGGAGGAAAAATAAAGCCCTATTGATTCAAGCCATTGCCAGTTTGGTTTTCTGTTAATTAAGTTGACATTTTTTCACACTCAATGTCAGACCAACCTAAACAAATTCTCTTTCAGAGAGCTGGGATGTAAACCTCAATGGAAGGAAGGTTGGCTGAGGGGGGCAGGGAGGGGGAGGGAAGAAAGAAAAAAGAAGAAACAAGAAACTCAGGAACAGAATGTAGAACACTAGACTAGTAGGCAAAGAAGATCCCTTGTTGAGGGGAGAATAAGAGGCCCAAGTCTTGGAGCTGCAGCAGCAGCCAGAGGCTTCATAGCACTGCTGTGTACCCTGAAGAGTGCTCCCCCAGTGTGCTCCCTAAGGACCAGCTTCAATGGTGATTGTTTCCTCTTTTGACTTTCCCATACATTTGCACCAAAATTCCTTGTCACTAAAGGTAATCAGAGTGTCTCTGTCCCTTGCAACTAAAAGAACCCACCTAACATAATTTCCAGCCATGTGTGGTCAGTTCCATAAAGGACAGCTATCGTGTTCTTTTAGAAAACATTTCTCAATATCACACAAAACACAGGGCTGGATAAACTGTTGCTGAGCAGGATCGAAGCAATGTAAAGAAGCATGCAACTTGTCTCCAGTGCTTCGCACTTCCTCTTTCAGAGCTTCTTCCTCTCAAAGTGCTTTCCCACATCACACCAATGCCCTCTTGCTGCTTTTCAGCGACTGGGAGTCCTCCTTTGAGAATGCTTAGAACTGTCCTAGGTCACAAGGCTTCAGCTTAAGGTTTCTCTCCACCTTAATCTTTGATCAACATTTAGATAAATGGTTCTGTAATCTGCAGGCAGATGCTTTTAGCTGGCTCTGAGTAAAGATGAATAAACAGATTAATTTATAGATATCAGCATTTTGAAAGCCATTTTTGGGTTAATACTCCTACATATTTTAGCATTATAACTTTCTAACTAGCACAGCAATGAATTTACAACCATGACATTGGAGGTCTTGACAAAAACCGAGAGAGTAACGTATTTTGCTCTGAAAGAGGGGTCTTTTAGGTACCTTTAAAATTATATGACAACCCACTTTCCAAAAGACAGGGCACACCTAATACTAGTTACTGCAAACTAGCAGCTCATGGACTAAAGTCAGCTTGTAGACATGTTTTGTTTGGTCAGCAGAGATAATTTTATTTTCGTTGGTTCTAGGTAGAGTATAGATTCCTTTTAAGTTTTTGATATTTATTAATATTATCCTGTACACCAATACTGGGTTTCTAGAGCAGAGCAGATTATTATTATTTATTTATTTATTTTGCGGTACGCGGGCCTCTCACTGTTGTGGCCTCTCCCATTGCGAAGCACAGGCTCCGGACGCGCAGGCTCAACGGCCATGGCTCACGGTACCAGCCGCTCCGCGGCTTGTGGGATCTTCCCGGACCGGGGCACGAACCCGTGTCCCCTGCCTCGGCAGGCGGACTCCCAACCACTGTGCCACCAGGGGAGCCCCAGAGCAGATTATTATTTACTTACAGCAAATAATCATCCTGTCTCCCCTTTGTCCCAATTCTTATCCCTGGGCCATACGATGTCATGTTACTTGTAACAGTGTCTCCTTTAGGTGAGCAAATCACTCTCCCCTAAATCAGCCTACACATTTATATATCTCTCCCTTTCTGAGAGAAAAAGTGAAATCTTTTGCTCCCTCTTGTGAATAAATTCTCCTTGAGGACACAAAGGAGACGGATCCTGGGTTCTTACCCTTTGGGATGTGAATAAATTTATCCACATACAAGATAAGACTAGAGGCTCCAGCTTTACATCACAGAAGACGTCTGCATGGTCCTGCAGGGGTGGGGATGAGGTGGGGTGGGTGCGTGAGGGGTTTTCATTGCTCTTTGACTCTAAAGAAAACAAAAAGCTCTAGGTAAATCTCTCTGGAATTCTCATTAGGCAATCACTCATAAATTCACATCCAGTCTTGTTCTTTTAGCTCAGATCCCAAATGTCAGTAAAATTTGCTCAGAAAATCATAGCATGAAACATAAACACATAAAACAAAAAATTTTTCTCTACAGCCTACCATTCCCCAGTTGAACCACAGGCCCACTGTCTCATTCACTTCACACGCTGCTTATTTATGCTACCTTCTGGGTTCCTGTAGGCATTTGAGTTTGGGACCTCTACTTCATATCATTCTTTAATTTAAATTAACCTTTAATGAAAGCTTTCCACAAAGCTATCATGATCAATACTTTGATCAAAGAATGTATATGTCCTACCATCCAGACATCTAGAAAGAGAATTGAAATACATTAAGTTTGTGTGAAAGAAGAATTCATAATATGATATTTTGGACTAGAAATCAAACCAAAATAAGAAGATAATGTCTTACTACTTGCTATAGACTGAATGTCTGTGTCCCCCTCAACCCCAACAATTCATATGTTAAAAATCCTAACTCCTAATGTGATGGCATTAGGAGGTGGGCCCTTTGGGGGGTGATTAGGTCATGAGGTGGAGCCCTCATGAATGGCATTAGTGCCCTTATAAGAGAAACCCCAGAGAACACATTTGTCCCAGAAGATGACAGTCTATGAGCCAGGAAGAGGACCCACACCAATTCTGCTGACACTTTGGTCTTGGACTCCCCAGCCTCCAAAACTGTGAGAAATAAATTTCTGTTGTTCATAAGCCACCCAGTCTATGGTATTCTGTTACAGCAGCCTGGACAGACTAAGATATTCCTCCAAAGTATGTAGAGAACAATTTTATCTACGTGGAAATTTATCATGTGGAAATGTGTTAATCTTGTTACAGAATCCAGGCTGCTGGTTAGCAGTGAGCAAGACAGTCTTTTCTTCAGTCAGTTCACCATCAGACATTTTATGAGAGAGACAGTACAGTGCAATGGTCAAGCATGAAGCCGCTGAAGCTGGTCTGCCTGGCTTCATCACCATTGAATAACCCATGTGGTCTTGGTCAAGTTACTTAGCTTCTCTGTGCCTCAGTTTCATTACCTGTAAAGTGGAGATAGAATAATGTATACCACATAGGATCATTGTGAAGGTTAAATGAGATAGTTTTGAATATTGCTTAGCCCCAGGCCTGACAGGAAAGTAGATAAATGTTAGCTGTATTAGTATTTGCTCAATATCCCCCACACAGTGATATAGATAAGCATAAGCTATCATTCCTTTTCTGAAGGAACTTATTTTATAAGAGAGAAGGGGGGGAGTTGTAAACTAAAAATGGTATCACAGCTTTATTTGTCTTATAATAGAAGTCTGTGTCAGCTCTAGGGAGAACACAGCAGGGAGTGGTCAGTTCTATTCAAAGTGGTGGAGAATAATCAGGAAATTCTTTACAAGAGGCAGGAATTTTTGAACTAAATCTTGAAACCAGTTTTTACTCTTACCTTGGTCTAGCAACCGCCAAATAGTGGCAGACAAAATAAAATAGAAAATTTCAACAGTACATTTTTTCCTATTGACTACTAAGAAATGACTATCTTTGACCAAAAAAATGCTCACTGCCATAAATTTCAATGATACAAGTACCAAATCTGCTTGCATTTCCCCTGTTTTTGCCTTTTATAACTCCTGAACTAGAGACCCACAAACTCTGCACCTCTACCACGCTCCATTCCTTAGCCACTCATGTCAGATTTAAGAACGCTGGCAGTCAGGTAGAAGACCATAAGAACTTGTTTGGTTTTTTTTGAGGTATAATTGACCTATAAAATTTTATTAATTTCAGTTGTAAAACATGATTCAACATTTGTACACATTGTGAAATGATCACCACAATGTCTAGTTAACATCTAACATCACATATAATTACAACATTTTTTTCTTGTGATAAGAACTTTTAAGAGCTACTCTCTTAGCAACTTGCAATATACAATACAGTATTATTTAAATTTTTTTTTTTTTTGGCTGCACAGTGCGATGCGGAATCTTAGTTCCCCACCAGGGATCGAACCTGCACCCCGTGCATTGGGAGTCTTAACCACTGGACTACAAGGGAAGTCCCTTTGTAAATTTTTTTTTTTTACAATACAGTACTATTAACTAGAGTCATCATGCTGTACATTACATCTTCATGACTTACTTATTTTATAACTGGAAGTTTGAAGTTTGTACCTTTTGACACCCTTCACCCATTTCACCCACCTCCACCTCCCACCTCTGGCAACCCTTCAGTTTGTTCTCTATCTATGAAGGAGCTTGCTTATTAAACTCAAGATGCAATGAAGTTAACACTTATCTCTTAGGCCAAAAGAGGGAGGAACAATTTAATTGTGACCTAAGTGAAGATATTAGCATAATTTAAAAAAAAACTGCATCAGAAGAAGAGGAATGGTTATGCTGGAAACACAGAAAAAAAGTGGAGTTCAGGAAGGTAAAACTGTTTAGTATGCCCCCAGCAGAGTCCCAGAGAGAGATGTCATTTCCTGATTGTGCACGTATGTAGTCCCTTTATCACAGAATACTGCAGTTAATTAAGAGTGTGGTAAACCAGACTGTCTGGGCTCAGATCCCAGCCCCATTATTTAATAACTCTGTGCATTTGAGTAAGTTATTATATCTCTGTGTGCCTCAATTTTCTTGTCTGTGAGATGTGGATACTCACCTCAGTAGGGCAGATGTGAGGATTCAGTGAATGGGGGTAAAAGTATTAGTGCAATGCCTGGCACAGAGAAAGTGCTTGAGAAATCATAGCTAGTATTTCTCTTTTCTTAGCATCATCTGGTCACAGTTTCCTCATCTTTCCTCTGTCCCCAAATCCCAGCACACTCTATATACAAGCCCATTCCATTTTGACATTTCTGACATTAACTTTGGTTATTTAGTGGGGCTGAAGCTGAGACTTTGGCTGGTATGTTAGGTGTGATGGAAGAAATTTTCACCTACTAGTGTATGTGGAAGTCATTCTGAATTATGCATGACTTGGCTTGAATTTTATGCTAACTAGAACAGTCTGTCTTATGGCCTGTCGAACATGCATTATACATCTGCATTAACCATTAAAGACAAGAATGTATTTAAAAATAAAAAATGGAGCGTGGTCCAGGCATCCAAAACAGAGCAAGGTGGCCATTGTGAATATAGTTTCAGGCATGTTCCTGCATCACTGAGAACCTGAATTTTCTGAACTGTATCAAACTCAAGGACAACATCAGCCGTTCTCAAAACAATATCTGCTGTCAGCTTCCAGCTGCAGCCTTATGGTCTCAAGGTAACTATGCAACCAGTTCGGATCCCAACCAATCCCTGCACAACCATCACCCTTATTTCTTGCCAGCTCCAGTGATAATTCTTGACAAACGACTTATGTAATTTTGCAGGTTTTGCCTTTATAAGACTCCCCCATTTTATGGTCCAGCAGAACACAATTCAAGTGCTTCTTGAATCTGTGTCTCCCAGGCTATATAGTTCTCAGTTTGGCTCAAATAAAACTCTTTTCTATTACTGTTATGGATTGTTTATTATTTCTGTCAACAGCTGAAATCCTGCTAAACTCCTCAGAGCACATGGAACAAACAAGCCGAGGACGGTCATGGAATATTGGGGATTTGCTGACTGTCATGAAATGTTCAGGAGCCTTAAACAGGTGCTAGGCCATATGCTCTGATTGGTTTTTTTTAAATTCATTTATTTTTGTCCGCCTTGGGTCTTCATTGCTGCGTGCAGGCTTGCCCTAGTTGTGGCGAGCGGGGGTTACTCCTCGTTGCAGTGCACGGGCTTCTCACTGCGGTGGCTTCTCTTGTTGCAGAGCATGGACCCTAGGCTCAGCAGCTGTGGTGCATGGGCTCAGTGGTTGCAACTCACAGTCTCTAGAGCACAGGTTCAGTAGTTGTGGCCCACGGGCTTAGCTGCTCCACGGCATGTGGGATCTTCCCGGACCAGGGCTCGAACCTGTGTCCCCTGCGTTGGCAGGCGGATTCTTAACCACTGCGCCACCACGGAAGCCCTGATTTTTTTTTTAATATGTATGTTTTACTAGATCACTTTGCTATACACCTGAAACTAACACAATATTATATTCATTCATTTATTTATTTTTTGGCTGCGTCAGGTCTTAGCTGCGACACGTGGATTCTTTCATTGCTGTTGTCGGGCTTCTCTCTAGTTGTGGCGTGTGGGCTCCAGAGCGTGCAGGCTCTGTAGTTGTGGAACGTGGGCGTAGTTGCCCCGCGGCATGTGGGATCTTAGTTCCCCAAATAGGGATCGAACTAGCATCCCCTGCATTGCAAGACGGATTCTTAACCACTGGACCACCAGGGAAGTCCCTGTATCCTCTGATTTAAATGGGACTGGGAACCTCTTGAGATGACCTTGAACCCTGCCTGCAACTGGGACTCAGGAACATAGACCCTGATATGGACAGAAGAGGTGAGAAGCAGGCCTCTGAGAGAAAATCACCATGAGAGAGAAGGCTGGCAGGGGGACCCATGATAGGCCACAGGGCCGGACAATTAGTGAGGGCCTCATTCAGTGAGATGAACGTCTTAATAGAACAGTGACTGACCTCCCACTACAAGAAGGAATTCTGCCAGCGACAGCCTTCAGACTTGAACTTCAACATCGGCTCCTGGGTCTCCGGCTGCCAGCCCACCCTGCAGATGTTAGACTTGCCAGCTTCCATAATAATATGAGCTAATTGCTTAAAATACATCTCGCTTGGTTTACGCAATCATGCTTAGTGTTTCACACGTTTAGTTGGTTACTTATAGACTCTGCTGATAGCCTTTCTGACCAAGTCAGGGAGAGTGTGGGAATCTGCTCTGAACGCTGTGGTTGTCCTTGCAGCACCTCTTCCAGCCCTCCCCTGCTACGTAGCAGTCATGGGTTTTGGGTTGAGTTGCCCCAGCCGTACATTCTAGGCCCTCCTCAATTATGCAGGGCAATTTGCCTTCTCAAGGTCCATCAACTTAAATATAAATCTCATCCAAAAACCCTCTCTCAGAAACATCCAGAATAATGTTTGACCAACTATCTCAGCACTGTGACCCAACCGAGCTGACCCATAACGTTAACCATAGATATTAATGTAAAGTTAGACTCTGAGCACTTTCTCAGGATAACACAATTCACTGGCTCATAGGTTTTTCCTACTCACGCAGGTATTGGTTTGTGATGTGGACAGAACTGGATCTTGCTATTGCAGTCTGGGGGGGTCTTTGTCTCCAAGCCGGCCAAGGAAGAGGGTAGGGACTGGCATAAAACCAAATTCCCAGAAGCAGGCCTGGGAGAGTCAGAAAAGGCCTACACTGTTGAACTTGGACCTGACTACCTGTGAGAAGCAAAACATCCAGAAAAAGGCAAATTAGTAGAATCTGCTTCAGGAAGAAGACAATTGGTGTCCGCTACAGTTTTCACATACGTGCTGGGCAAGGTACCTCAGGAAAATTGGAAATCTGAGACAGAGGCAAACTAAGGAGGTGAATAGCATCCTGATCTTGACTTGCAGAACCTGGGCCGAATTTCTGACTGGGTGAGGTTGCAGGTAAAACCCCCAATCCTTAAAATTTTCAGCAATGTAATAGTTTCATTATAAAATGATTATTGTAATGATGACTGTATTAAATTTAAGTTATTTTTTGTTATTTTAAGTAAAAAAAAAGAAAATAGAGAAATAACAATTTTTGATGGTAAAAATTGTTGTCATTTTCTCTGTCGAAAAAAATTGGAGCCTAGAAGTTTATATAGCTATAGCGAGGCGTTTCCTTTTTCGAAGGTGTTAGATTCTAATCATTACTTCATCATCACTTCAAAAGATTTGTTTTTTTCAACTCTGTGGTTGAAAATGCGTGTGTTAATGTGTCAGCAGTGAAGAGGAGCTGGGGACTTGGTTGAGCCCCACAACTGTAGTTTTTAACTAGATCACTCACTGTACACATTGCTTTAGTCCAGATTTATGTGAATGAACACTTCTATTTTACATGGAAGATTTTGGAACAGCAACAACAAAAAATGGACCGCGCATACAATGTATTTTTAAAAGGTGAAGATTTGGATTTAAAAATCTGTAAACCCAGTGTGGTTTGGAGGTTAGGAAATGAGAAAGAGTAAAACATCTAAAGTTGTTTGAAGAGCCTAGACTTGCCACTAGCTACTGTGGCCGCTGAGCACTTTTAATGTGGTTTGTCCAAATAGAGATGTACAAAATGCTTACCGGATCTGGGAGACTTAGTACAAAAAAAAAAGTAGGACATAACATTAATATTCTTTTAATTTTGATGATATGTTGAGCAATCATAAATCTTGAATATATTGGGTTAAATAAAATATATTATCAAAATTAATTTCCTCTGTCTCTTTATACTTTTTTATGCTTATTTAATATATCTATTAGAGAATTTCAAATCACATAGGTGGCTCTCATGAACATCTCCCAAGCTAGAAAATGATGTCCTTCATTTCTGCCATTTTCTTTACATACCTGTGGTCACCATGTTGGTCTCAGGCTCTTTTGCTTGGTTACTGTTGAGGTTTAAAAACAAGTAAGCAGAGAGAGGAGAAAAACAGCCTCCAAGTTTTCTTTTCCCTTCCCTCTTTTCATGAACAGTCTTACTATTACATTTCTTACTTGCCACAGATGTAACTAATTCTAACAACTTTTTGTTAAAAATTAATTTCATTTCCCAACATTGTAGTTGCTTTCCCTACCATGTTCTTAACTGACTCCCTCTGTATAGGTGCTGATACATATACTTCACAAGGTAGTTTTTCAAAAATCCTTTCCTGTTAGTGTTTGGGTGTGGCCTTAATTAAACAAACCTAACGTTCTCACTCTTTTCTTCCAGTTTTGCTTGGCTGTTCTCATCCTCCTCCAGCATTTTACCCATTTGCAAGAAAGTGTTATGAAAGGTGAACTTACTCCTTGCCAGGAAGGAAGAGCAATGCATTTTCTCGCCAGTAGTAACACATAGATGAGTCATGTTCACAGCGTAATTCTTTCCTGTATATGTATGTTACTGAAACATTTTCTTGCCAGCCTTTAAATGCTTTTTTGTGTATTTAGTATTATCTGTGAGAATCTGGAGGACTAGTTAGCATTAAGGTCTGAGCTGTTATTTTTCTTACTTTATTTGCTGTAATGGGATGAATGAAGTCTCTACTGAGAAAATAGATGAATTGGACAACGTTATGTTTGGACATAGTTTTATGAAGACCTGGCTACTGTTACTCCTTAAGCTTGTTACTAATTGAAGCATCCTCTATACACTATACCTCGGGACCACACAGACTCTTACACTTGAACTTAATATAGTAGAAGTTTGACATAAAGCACACTGATTAATTAAAGGCAGTTCTCTTTAAGATTTTATTTCTGGCTACTGGAACTCACTAATGTTTACTTTGATGATTCTGTGCAGAGGAATCTAACTTTGAATGACTGATTTTGACTCCTAGCTTAGGCAATTTGAATAGAAAATTCTACAGTTATATGTAAAGGTAAATTTGTTCTATGTTCTTTTAGACTCCCAATCAATTTAAAAATGTACTATATTGTGAGTTTTCTTTTTTTGTTTTATATCTGTATTATGTCAACCAGAAATGTATATAGTTTCTTAATCCTTATATTGACCTTTACTCTCTGCTCTAGACTATAAATTTGAAATCAAATGTTTAATAAATTAAGGCTCTAGAATGGGCTACTTACTGTTTCTAGAATTTTTGTATTAGAAAATCTAAAGAATGTTCAGCCTAAAATCTAGAATTAGATCTTCCTTTCCCCCTTCCCTTTATCTCTTCCTGTCCTTTCTTTCTCTTCTCTTCCTTTCCTTTCTTCCTTTCTTCTTCCCTCCCTCCTTCCCTCTCTCCCTTCCTTTCCTTCCTCCCTCCCTCCCTCCCTCCCTCCCTCCCTTCCTTCCTTCCTTCCTTCCTCCTCTCATTCCTATATTCTTCCCTTTGTATAAATACTTACTATGTGCCAGTCACTGTTCTAGGTGCTAGGGATAAAGCAGTGAATATAACAAAGTACCTGCCCTTATGGAACTTCCTTTCGAAAATTAGGTTTATGGAGGTATTATTTACATGCAGTAAAATTCTGCACTTTTAGGTGTACAGTTCTATGATTTTTTTTTTTTTTTTTTTTTTGCGGTACGCGGGCCTCTCACTGTTGTGGCCCCTCCCGTTGTGGAGCACAGGCTCCAGACGCGCAGGCTCAGCGGCCATGGCTCACGGGCCCAGCCGCTCCGCGGCATGTGGGATCTTCCCGGACCAGGGCACGAACCCGTGTCCCCTGCATCGGCAGGCGGACTCTCAACCACTGCGCCACCAGGGAAGCCCTATGATTTTTGATAAACCTATACACTCATGTAACTAGCACAACAATCAAGTTACAGTAATTTTTCCATCACCGAAAAAGTTTCCTCAGGCTCCTTTGTAGTCAGACCCTCCAACCACCACCAGTTCCTGGTAAACAGGAATCTGTTTTCTCTCTCTTTAGTTTAACATTTTCCTGAATGTCATATAAATGGAATCATTTGGTATGTAGCCTTTTGTGTCTGGCTTTTTCTACTTAGCATAATGCCTTTGCGATTCATCCATGTTGTTGCAGGCATCAGGAGTTTGTTCTTTTTATTCCTGAGTTGAATTCCATTTTATGGATGTACAACAATTTGTTTATCTGTTCACCATTTGATGGTCATTTGGGTTGTTTCCAGTTTTGGGTGATTATGAATAAAGCTGCTGTAAATATTCACTTATGGGTTTTTTTTTACCTACTTTCTGGGCGTATGTGAATATATGTTTTAGTTTCTTTTGGGTAAATACCTAGGAGCGGGACTGATGGGTCCTATTTTAAGTATTTAACTTTATAAGGAACTGCCAGACTACTTTCCAAAGTGGCCACATGGTTTTGCATTCCCACAGGAAGCGAATGAGAGTCCCGGCTGCTTCTTGACTCTGCCAATATTTGGTGCTGTAAGGTTGGCTTTGTTTTTGTTTCAATTTTACTTTAATCATTCTACTAGGTGTGTGAGCTTATTTTTTTATTGGAAAGCATCAGTCCTTTGCCCAGTTTAATCAGCATTGGTATTTTTCAATGTCCCACATTTTCCTGGTAGATTTAAGAGAGTCCATCACATTGTGGCAAAGGGAGGGGCCCAACCATTCTACTGGTGGTTCAAACTGGGGCTTCTTTTCTGTGGGGTCCAGGCAGACCTTTGCCATTCACAGGTTCATCAAGCTCTGCTGGGTATCTGGAAGGCATGTTCGTGCATTGGAGTGGGGAAGTGGGTGAGAAAAGCCTCTTATTAGTATGTTTCTGTTAACAGACAAAGAGCTTGGGGAATCCCTGAGAAGACCTTTGTTCCAGGATGACTAATCAGGATGGGCTGCTGGTGAGGAGACTGGAAATCAGGAGGTAGTGTAAGAGGGGCCTCAGGAACCCAGTCCTGAGGTCACAGGGACCTGTATTAGGTTGTAGTATTAGTAAAGGCTGGATAAGATATTTTTTTTTTAAAAAAAAAGGATGGATAGGATAAAAGTATAATCTAAATTAAAAGCTGAATATTGGGGTGAGGATAATAAGGTGTTGATATGCTTGAAGTTTCACATTTAAAGAATAAGAAAAAGGATCCCAATATTAAAGACTGCGTTTCACAGAGTCCTCATCTTATTAAACCCAATGATCAGGAAATCCTCCAGTTGCGTTTACTTAACTTATCACCAGCATTGACGTAGGTCAGTTGACGCACCAGATACCCCTTTCTTCTCTTAACCTTAAGATACTACTCCTTCCTAAATCCCCTTCTGCAGCACTGCCTGCTCTTTCTCGTTCTCCTTTGTTGATTCCTCCTTATCTCCTCCACCTCTGAATATTTATATCTCTGGCCTGAACCTTTTTCTTGAACCCAACTTGCATATCTAACTACCTACCTAACACTGCTGTCCTGGTGTCTAATAGGCATCTCAAATGTAACGTCTCCACAGCCAAACTCCTGGCCTCCATAATCCCAAACCTGTGTCCCCCTGCAGGCTTCCCCTTTTCTTCTAAACGCTCAGGCTCCAAACCTAGAGATCAGCCTCGACTTCTCTTTCTCTCACATGTGCATCACCTCCATCAGCATTTGCTTTTGGCTTTACTTTCAAAACTTGCCCAGCATCTGACCATTTCTATCTGCCTCTGCTTACTACCACCCTAGGCCAAGTCGCCTGCTCTTTAAGCCTATTTTCCTCACCTGTAAAACGGAGATAATAACAATAGCAATAACAACAACAACGTATTTTTCATAGAATTCCACAAAGAATCAATCAGTACAGTATCTTGCACACAGCACTAAATAACTGTTATTTATTATTTCTGAAACTTACAGAAAGAGGTATTCCCCATCAGAAAGCACATAAAGGTACATTTCAAAGAAATTGTCCCTTTTCCCTGGTCCCTACTTTGGATCTACAATTTTCAGTTGCTCTCTTGTAAGGATCTGACTGTTTACACCGTGACAGTTTGTGGTTTGGTTGAGGGAAGTTGCACAATGTACTCTATTTATGCTGACCATTTAAAAAGTTTCTCTGTTGTTACACGGAATTGAATAGTTCTGAATAACCTAAAACATGGCTTAAAACTGGGAATTTTGGGGTTACTGAGAAGAGCTCTAATTGTTTCTAAATTGTTGTTCAGCAGTTCTTTCTGCTTAGCGTAGAATGGGAAAGGCTTTCCGTGGGCAGCCCATTCTTCAGATTGTAGAGAATAGAACATGTGATATTTCTTGTCTCCTTTATTTTGCCTCTAAAGTGAGGCTTCTAGTCCTTATACTGGATGCTCCTTTATTAAAAACTGGAAGATAGGGGCTTCCCCGGTGGTGCAGTGGTTAAGAATCTGCCTGCCAATGCAGGGGACGTGGGTTCGTGCCCCGGTCCGGGAAGATCCCACATGCCGCGGAGCGGCTGGGCCCGTGAGCCATGGCCGCTGAGCCTGCGCGTCCGGAGCCTGTGCTCCGCAACGGGAGAGGCCACAACAGTGAGAGGCCCGTGTACCACAAAACAAACAAACAAAAAACTGGAAGATGGTTTTATTATCTATTATTTGATATAGAAACGTATTTAGGGAGAACTTTTTTTTTGTAATTAACCATAGTTATCGAGAAAGAGAAGCTATACATTCTCTTATTCAAACTCCCTTAACCTTTTCATCCCGAAGATATGAGGTTTAGATTTTGTAAAGATGTCCCACATAAATGTTCTGTTGGCCACTAAAAAAGTCTGTATTATTGATGCATTATCCTTAGGATATAGGTTGCTTTTCTGGTCATGATTTTTAAACATACAAAAAAGAATGTTCACACAAACTTTCTCTCAGTTCTTCATGTGAAAACTGACCGCCTATTAGAAGAGGCTGACCAGGATGTGAGACACAAACTCTAGCCACTGAAAGGAAAGCTAACTGGCGATGAAAGCAGTCTGTACATAGCTGGAGACAACAATGTAGGGCTGTGTTCACTCTAACAACATCTAATGTGTGGTAGTCAAATATTTGAGGGGACAAACCATAGAACTATGTTGGCTTCTCGGAAGTTCTTTTTGCTTGTGGGTTGTCCTGACCGGCTGTGACAACTGCCGTCACCGTGTATTTGCTAGAATTGTACCAGCTCAGTGCTGGGAATACGCATATATTAAAACGAGGATATGCCAGAATCAGTTGAGCCTTGGTTCATGGTCCAAATGAGGAGTCATCGTATTACAGCTAAGATTCAGATATGAACTTTACGTTTTTCCTATTAGGAATTTCTAAGGAAATCATAAAGCTTTAAGCCTGAACATGATTATTTTTCTTTCTTTCTTTTTACTTTTAGGGATTGAACCTGGGCCCTCGGCAGTGAGGGTACAGAGTCCTAACCACTGGACTGCCAGGGAATTCCAGCATGATTATTTTTCTGATTGAAAAATATAATTAGAACAAGAATCAAAGAAATATAGATGCTTAAATATAATGAACATTCTTTTCTCTGTTTCATAAACACTGGTTCTTCATTCATTCTTCACTGAAAAAAAAATTCTTTAGTTTCTCTCCAGACCTCAGGGCTTCCCGCCACAAACTCTCTCATGCTATGCATGTTTCAGAGCTTTGAGAGTTTGACTTAATTTGTGAGTCAGAATACCTAACATTCTTCTTGCAACTTTCTGACTGAGTATTAAAATTCTTGCCAGTTTTTCCAGCCTTTCCTCAGGGTCATTCTCAGAGATTCTCATTCCCTTTCATTGCGATTTCCTTTTTCCTTCCTTCCATAGCGATTGCATCTTCCTATGAAGGGCTTTACTGTTGCCTGGATGAACCCTAGAGATATGGTTTAACTAATCAGGAAATACTTTCTATCTTCTCTCAACCTCAGCTCCAGCTTTATTGTTTTCCTAGTGTATATTCAACAGTCTCTTCACAGCCACGCTTCTCAGATGTTGGAGCTACAAAAAACACAGTTATAACAAGTCCTAACTTTACAAAGTATATTTAAACACTTCTTTTTAAACAGCAAGATTTGAAAACATATGTAAGTCACATCCCCATGCAGGCTTGTTTTACCGTAAGTCCCATAAAGGCAGATACAGTTCTATATATTTTACTTATGTATTTATAATCCTCCCCCAGTTTTGTCTGTTTTGATTGACTTCTGTACTCTTAGCATGTAGAAAGTTTCCTGGCATAAAAGATATTAAAATATTTCTTGAGTGAATGAATTAAGGTCTTTTGCTTCCTTTATGTCTCCTATAGATGTTAAGGGTCTTACCATATTATATTATGTTGAAAAGATCGGTTTGAATGAGAGGTAAGAGGTTCCAAACAAGAAACCCATATATTTTGGTTATTAGTCACAAAAAGATATGATAGACGCATCTTATCTTCTGAGAATTCTGCATAGGAAAATTGAATAAGGTGTATTTATTTTAAATCTCATACAAATATAACATTTAGACACATAAAAGAAATTGGTGCAATAGTTAGAAGTTCTATATTCTGGTCTCAACTCTCTCCTTAATTATATCTGGGACCATGAGCAAATTCACTTTTACTTTTCTGGACTTCGTTCTGTTAACAGTGTCCACCAGATTGGATTAAATATCTCCATTATCTTCACTTGGCCATGTTCTCATTGCACCCTGGTCATCAAACATACATGTTTCTTCCTACTTCCCACCTTACATTGAACATATCTACTTATGTGTGTTTCCCCCACTAGGTTTAAGGAACTTGCACTCTATCTCGTAAAAATAATTGCTTCTATTTTTTAGTACTTTCAAGTGTCATCCTCTACCTAATTGAATATTTTCAAGAAAACCGCTAAATAGGTGTATCTAACTCCATTTTGCAGAAGAGGAAATTTAAGACTTTGAGAACTTAACCATCATGCCCCAGGTCTATAAATATTTGGGATTACAACCTCTACTCTGACCCCAAAGTCTCAGCTCTTAACCACTTTCTACTAGATCCTAGTGTCTCTCTAAAAGATGATTTTCATGTCCTGAACACCTACTGTCAAATACATAGATATTGATTATAATCCTGTAAACCTTGCACAGTAGATATGATTATCTTCAGCTCAGGATAGACCTATAGACCAGGAAACTGATGCTCAGAGATGACATGCGAGTAGTATAGCTGTGCAGTTAGTACATGCTGATTAGTCTAGAACTTCTTTCTGCAAATAATCACAAGATTAGTTGATATTTATGCTAGTTGATATTTATAATATTTATTCATCCTCTATCCATTCGTATTCTCTTTTCCCTTAGCCAGCAGCTTAGCTGGTTGGAATTCTTTACAAGGTTGGATGATTTTTTTACTTGGTTGAGTTTTTGAAACCTTCATTCCTGAAAGGCCTGAGCCCTTAGTGGTCCTATCCCTATTGAGTTGTTCTGGTCTTCCACAAAATTGACCACTTAATATGAAAATCATGACAGATAGTCCCTGACCCCAATGATTTGCTGGGACTGAATTGGGTTGATTTGCTAGAGACTAGACTTGTAAAAATCCTTAATTGGAGTTGTCCCACTTGCGATTTACATTTATGATAATTAACAGGCATTCTCAAGACATATGTCTCCTTCACAGGCCAGACAAGTGAATTAAGTGGGGATGCCATAAGAGTCACCCTTCAATCCCCACATTTTCCACATCTTTCATGGTGGGTGGCACTGATCTCTGTGATTCCCTTAGGATGTGCTGTTGTTTTGATTGATATTTTAGGAGGAAGAGGCAGTCAGAGGGATTCCCACTTTGTCATTTCTACCATAATATATCTTACTCCATGGCTGAAAGATTTTTATTACAACTGTTTCAACTATACACCCAGGGACTGGAGAAACAGTCACAAGTTGAGTTTGCAGACTACTTGAGACCAATTCAGGCCAACACTTCCCTTTCATCTGCCCCTTTGACAAATGGACCCAAGCAGGATACAGGTTCCATGGTGATTAGGGTCAGCTCAGATCCAGTGTCTAATTATATCCCCAAAGTCTGGGAGTGTTCTTTTCCCCAGTGCTTAGTCACCCTGGAAAAGGACCTCATGCTTATTTGTTAGAGATTTAGGAAAAGATTTATGGTACATAATTATGGTGGTAATGAAAGGTCCTTCCTCAAGGGAGCTCTATCGGCTCTTCATTCAAGTGACTCTGCCTCTATAACTGGCCCATATCTGGGAGCTGGATGAGAGACCGTGATTCCTCATTGTAGTGACTCAAGTTAGGCTCCTATTCACTGGTCCCAAAGGGTTTTTTAAAAATACGATGTATAAATACATATATTCTGCAAGAGTTACTTGCTGATTGTATATAAATGTGTCTTTAACTTATTTAGATAGTATCGTGCTGTGATCTTTTACCTTACTTTTAAAACTCAACACTGTTTTTAAGACTGTATTCGTATTCCTTCCGACTGCTGTGTAACAGTTCCATACCAGATTTTACTCATCTGTTCCCCTAGTATTGGACACCTATAATGCCTTTAGCTTCCTGCTTTGTGAAGTTCCTGTGTGCAGACTCAAGTCTGTAGACTTCCGTGGAGATCGCTCTAGGAATATAGCCAGGGGTAGGAATGCCTGTTCATGGGACCTGCTGAGGACAACCTGTGTGCTCTCCTGAATTGCTAAAACACTACAGTCCCACCTGCAGTACATAATCGTTCCCATTTCCCTCTGTTTTTACTAAAACTTAACTTTTTTTGATTACCTAATTGTTATCTATCTAATGTCTAGTTTATCTACCTAAATTTATCTAAAGTTCAATCTTTTTAGTTTGCATTTCTCCAATTAATAGTAGGGTTGAACATCTATTTATATACTTGTTAGCCTTTGTATTTCCTTTTCTTTAAATTGTATCATATCCTTTGTCCATTTTTCTATTGTTTCCTGTCTTTTGTTGACATGTCTCTGTTCTAGAAATAAATCCCTTTTAGATTTTAGGTATCACAAATATTTTCTCCCAATCTTTCACCAATGAGGTTATCTCATCTGTGTGATTTTTGTTGGAAAAAAACCCCTTAATTTCAACATAAGTTTATCTATCAATTATTTTTAAACCTTATGACTTGTAGTATTGGGGTCTTATTTAAAATACTCCTTCTCACCTTAAGTCTGCAAAAATATTCTTCTACATTTTTCTCTGTTACCTTATAGTTTTCATATTCAGTTCTTTAAAACATGTAGAGCTAGCCTTAATGTATGTTGGGAAGCAGAAATCTATTTTTCTCTTTATAATAAGCTAATCACCGACTAAACAATCCATCGTTTCCTTACTGATTACATGTGAATTTATACAAAGGACTGTTTCTGAACTATTCTGTTCCTATGCTGTTTTTATTTGTTTAATTTTTTTTTAAATTTTTATTTTATTTTATTTTTTTGCGGTACGCGGGCCTCTCACTGTTGTGGCCTCTCCCGTTGCGGAGCACAGGCTCCGGACGCGTAGGCTCAGCGGCCATGGCTCACAGGCCCAGCCGCTCCGCGGCATGTGGGATCTTCCCGGACTGGGGCACGAACCCGTGTCCCCTGCATCGGCAGGCGGACTCTCAATCACTGCGCCACCAGGGAAGCCCAGGGGCTACTCTTCATTGTGGTGCGCAGGCTTCTTACTGCGATGGTTTTTCTTGTTACAGAGCACGGGCTCTAGGCATGCGGGCTAAAGTAATTGTGGCTCGCTGGCTCTAGAGCGCAGGCTCGGTAGTTGTGGCGCACGGGCTTAGTTGCTCCGCGGCATGTGGGATCTTCCCGGACCAGGGCTCGAACCCGTGTCCCCTGCATTGCCAGGATTCTTAACCACTGCGCCACCAGGAAAGCCCTTCCGTATCTTTATACTTGCAAAAAGTAGTCATTTTTGGCATTATTATTCTATGTAATCAGTGAGTTTCCAGATTTAGTCATGCATTTATTATTTTCTTCATTCACCGTTCCATCTTGCATCTAAGACCTTCCTTCTGGGATCATTTTCCTTCTTCCAGAAAAACATACAGTCGTCCTTCAATATCCATAGGAGATTGGACCAAGGCCTCCATGGACACAAAAATCCCTGGATGCTCAAGCCCCTTATATAAAACCGTGTAGTATTTGCATATAACCCACACACATCCTCCTGTATAATTAAAGTCATCTCTAGATTAGTTATAATACCTAATACAATATAAATGCCACATAAATCGTTGTAAATACAATGTAAGTGCTATGTAAGTAGTTCATGGCTAATGCAAGTTTTGCTTTTGGAAAATTTCTGGAATATTCTTTTTCTGAATATTTTTGATCTGCAGTTAGTTGAATCCACAGATGCAAAATCTGTGGATACAGAGTGCTGATTATACTTCAGAAGTTCTTTAGTGAGTTTCTTTGCTTGTAACCTTTGTCTTTGTCTGCAAATGTCTTTATTTTACCCTTGTTCTAGAAAGACAGTTTCACTGAATATAAAAATCTCTTAGCACTTTGAAGATGGAGGTAAATGCCTGTTCTTTTTTGGCAACTTTGGAATCTTTTGGGTGTTCTTTTGTTTCAGTACATTTTCAATAGGTATAGATTTCTTTTTGTTTATCTTGCTTGAGGTTCCTTGGATTCACTGAATCTGAAAATTGTTATTCTCTATAAATTCCAAAAGTTTCTTCACCAATATCTCTTCAAAATTTTTTCTCTCATTCTATTGGCTCATTCTGGAAAACTGATTAGCTATACTTCACATTTTCTCATTCTATGATCCGAAACTTTCAACCTCTTTCCTAATTTCCATCTCATCACTTTCTGACTGTGTTTTGGTAATCTTTTCTTCAGTTGTGTCTAATCTGCTGTGCAACTGTCAAGTAAAAGAAAAATGCACAATGTGAGAGTTATGAATTTCAGTCTTATTCAGGGGCTGTATTGAGGACTATAGCCCTGGAAACAGCCTCTCGGTAGCTCTGAGGGAACTGCTCCACAGAGGTAGGGGAGAAGTCAGTATATATATGATTTTTGGTTAGGGAATCTGTGTAGTCAAGCACACATCTCTGTTAAAGTTTACTGCTAGTCACAAGGACCTGATATCTCAGTTAATGATTTTAGTGCTTTTCCGTGTATGGGAAGATGCAAGAGTCTTCCTGAGACATACAACTAACTATAAGAGGTCTGGTTTTCCAAAGCACAGAGTGCCCCATCCTGCTTCTCATCCTACATTCTTTTCAGGGTGCAGGTCAGTTAGCGTCTGCAGTGGCTAATGACTCAGTCTTTGTAGAACTGGTGGACGAGCAACAGTTTTCTACACCCATTGTGTTTCTAATTTCAAGTATTACTTTTTTCATTTTCTGTCTTCTATTTGGCTATTTTCAGTTCTGACTGGTCATTTTTGATAACCTCTTACTTCTTCATTTTATCTTCAGTTCCTTCTATTATTTCTTTAAAACACAGTAAACATATTTATTTGATAACCTGTATCTGATAACTCCATATTAGCAGACATGGTGTGTCTCATCTGCAGTTTGTTATTCCTGATGACTCTTGCTGATGGTGGCTTGATTTCTTGATGGCTTGAGGTCATGACTGTCAAATCATGCTCCTTGGAAAAGTTTTTTTTTTTTTATGGGAATTCCTTGATGTCTGGATTTAAAGTGCATTCTCCTAGAGCATAGTTACACTTAGTTCTGCTAAGCACCTTAGTATACTACCAACCTAGAGATTTTAAACTAAATTTTTAGCTTGGTTTACTGAGAACACAGATTAATTCAATTTTAATTCTCAAGCTCACGTAAGTTTCAGTTTAGGATAGAAATTCTCTGAAAAGACCCTTTCCTCTTCCCCTTCACCTCTCTCCCTTCATTTCTTCTCCTTCTCTCCCTACATTCTATTTTCCCCTATATCTTTAAGCTCTCTCTCTCTTTTCTTTCCTTCTTTCCTCCCTCCCTCCGTCCCTCCCTCCCTCCATTCCTTCCTTCCTTCCTTCCTTCCTTCCTTCCTTCCTTCCTTCCCTCCTTCCTTCTTTCCTCCTTCCCTCTTTCCCTCCCTTCCTTCCTTATTTTTTCTTCCTGCTGCATGGCTATGATTGGCAACTAGCCCCAGCACCTACCTCTGCAGAATGCGTTTTTATTTCTCAAGTTAGTCTCCTTTTATGTTTTATGCAGGGAGCTTCCATCTGACTGGTTTGAACCCCAGACTACATGCCCTGGGCCACCAGAATTAGGAATATACTCTCAGCATAAACATCACTTTAGCCCTGTTGTATGGGGCCTCCAAGAACTGCCTTACTGTCCCAGAAGCTCAATCATGCATTTCAAAATATTTTTAATGTAATTTTAATGTAAGTGTTTTGTACTGGGAGGATTTCTCAATACAGTGAAGGGGAGCAGAATACCCCACTCCAAAATATGCCTCTTTGGCATAAAGATTATCTTGAGCTGGTTATTTTCAAGAAACAGACACAGGAGAAGCTCTGAAAACCGAAGTTACCCTTTTGTAAGAGAAATTTACATTTGTAAGGGAAACCTCCATTTGTAATCATGTTTTCGTCTCTGTACCAAGAAGAGGAAGCTGTCTAAAATTCTGGAAACTTGTGTTAGTGGAGAGAGACAGGACTTAAATCTGCAGAACCTTGCCCCTGTTTACTGTGCTTTTCCTGGCAACCCCCCGTAACTGGCTATCCACACCCTCACCCCCGACACCTTTTATGTTTAGCTGGTGATGGTATTTAAGGTGGTGGCTTGGGTCATTTTGGGGAGTTAGTTTTCTTGGGTATCTCCCATGGATACAGGAGATATACATGTTATTAAACTTCTGTCTGTTTGTTTCCTGTTAATCTCTCTTTTATTGGGGGGGGGTCAGCCAAGAAACTGGAGGTGTAGAGGGAAAATTATTTTTCCTCTCCTTCAGTAGACAATGTTCCATCTGATGAAAATGGAAGTGGAATAAATAACGTGATATTTCTAAAACTTTAGTAAAAGAGATGATGTAAAAGAAATGAAAATTTTTGGTTTAAATATTTTGATTTAAACTTTTGAAATAATTGTAACCATTTTTCTGTGGTGGAATGAGGAATGTGTCTTCAAAAATCTAATTTTACCTGTCACAGTTAGAAGCACATAGCACCGTTCATGTCGGTTATTCAGAGAAGAGAGAGGATTTATGCTTGCTGGGATTTCGGGTCCAGGGCCTATATAGGTAAGACATCAGGGAAAATTATTTCTCATAAGATTTTCCTAAAACTGCACTGAATTAATAGCACGATTCTCTGCGGTGAGCATTCTCATAGCCTGTCATACCGATGGGTTCACTTCCCACATTTTGTTCCCTAAATACTGAGGACAATGCCTCTTAGAATGAAAGCTGAAACCAACAAAAATTGTTAGATTGTAGATGCAAATTCCCTATTGATAGTAATTCTCTTCTCTCCTTACTTGATGAGAAAAAGGCCTTTCACGTTCTCAAATTCAATGATCTTTTCAGCAAAAGGGCAAATGCTTAGTAAATGTAATTTTCTACTTATCAGGGTGTGTCTAAGTTAGTGGCAATAGCGAATAATAACACCCTGCGTCTATCGAGGAAAAATGATTACACTCTTTGGAAAACTCTGAAAAAGATACATTTTTCTTAAACCACTGTGTATTGTTTTACAATTTCCTTTGAAAAGGAGGTCATAGAATCCTTCAGAGTACTAAAATAGTGTATTTCAGTTGTAATAACTTCTGTGAGTCAACTACTTTATATATTTTTTTCTTATAACTCTGCAGGGTAGACATTATTATAGTCAGAAACTGTGGATCAGAAAGGTTAAGTCATTCGCCTAAGATAACACAGCTACAGAGTAACAGATCAGAGATGAGAAACATGTCATACTTTGCTTTATTTATTTATTTATTTTATTATACCATGCCAATGCCTCTTTAAACCTTAAATACCTAAACCCACATAAATATAGAAGACTTAGAGCAGGGAGGAACTTCTACAGTAGGCTATGGTCTACCTTCCTTATTTTACAAATCAAGAAATCAAGGGAGGACTTCCCTGGTGGTGCAGTGGTTAAGAATCTGCCTGCCAGTGCAGGGGACACGGGTTCGAGCCCTGGTCCGGGAAGATCCCACATGCCACGGAGCACCTAAGCCCGTGCACCACAACTACTGAGCCTGCGCTCTAGAGCCCATGAGCCACAACTACTGAGCCCACATGCCACAACTACTGAAGCCCACGTGCCTAGAGCCCATGCTCCACAACAAGAGAAGCCACCGCAATGAGAAGCCCACACGCTGCAATGAAGAGTAGCCCCCGCTCACCACAACTAGAGAAAGCCCGCATGCAGCAATGAAGACCCATCACAGCCAAAAAAAAAACAAAACAAAAAAGAAAACAAGGCCCAGAGAAGTTAAGCAAATAACCAAGATTACACAGTAATTAGAACCTAAATTCTTTTGATTCTTGTGCCACTGACTGTTTCTCCATACAAATCTGCAATTTAGAATTCATGAACTGTGTTGGGACTTCCCTCGTGGTCCAGTGGTTAAGACTCTGAGCTCGCAATACAGGGGGCCCAGGTTCGATCCCTGGTCAGGGAACTTGATCCTGCATGCCTCAACTAAAGATCCTGCATGCCGCAACTAAGACCCTGTGCAGCCAAATAAATAAATATTAAAAATAAAATAAAATAAAATTCATGAACTGTGAATGAAAAAATTTTAATGCGTTTAAAAATCCAAACTTTGGATGCTGTTTTAATGTAGGGTTATTTGCCACCTAATATTGATACTGATATTATGAAGGGGTGGGGAAAGGGCAAGGGAGAGTGAGACATGCGAGGCCTTGATCTTCTTCCCTGGCGGCCGACCTGCTCTAGGAGAGGATGTCAATCCATTCCTTCTTTCCTTTTCCATCTTGGCTCAGGGACTTTGCATGTGCTGTTCCTTCTGCCTTGTATACTTCCCCAATCCTTTACTTGGTTAACCCCCATTCTTCCTTCAGAACTCAGCTCAAAACATCAGTTCCTCAGAGATATCTCCCTGGACCTCCCTGGTTTGGAAATGCCTTTACTAGGCAGTCACAACACCACATCTTGCCTTTGGATTGCAAATCACAACTGAAATCACACTTGCATCTGTGAGGTTTTGACTAATGTCTGTGTGGCCAGTAACCTGGGAGTTCCATGAAGCAGGATTTGTGCATAATGGGCCTCCTGTTGTATCCTCACTGTCTCACACAGTGCCCTGCATAGCAGGGCAACTTAACATCTACTTATTGATGAAAGGAATAAAGGAGCTCAACAAATATTCATTGAGCATTTTTTAAATAAATCTTTATTGGAGTAAAATTGCTTCACAATACTGTGTTAGTTTCTGTTTTACACCAAAGTGAATCAGCCATATGCATACATATGTCCCCATATCCCCTCCCTCTTGCACCTCCCTCCCACCCTCCCTATCCCACCCCTCTAGGTGGTCACAAACCCCCTAGCTGACCTCCCTGTGCTATGCTGCTGCTTCCCACTAGCTAGCTATTTTACATTCAGTAATGTATGTATGTCGATGCTACTCTCACTTCTCCCCAGCTTCCCCCTCCCACCCCGTGTCCTCAAGTCCATTCTCTATGTCTATGTCGTTATTCCTGCCCTGCAACTAGGTTCATCAGTACCAATTTTTTTTAGATTCCATATATATGCATTAGCATACGGTATTTGTTTTTCTCTTTCTGACTTACTTCAGTCTGTATGACAGACTCTAGGTCCATCCACCTCACTACAAATAACTCAATTTCATTTCTTTTTATGGATGAATGATAGTCCATTGTATATATGTTCCACACCTACTTTATCCATTCATCTGTTGATGGACATTCAGGTTGGTTCCATGTCTTGACTATTGCAAATAATGCTGCAGTGAACATTGAGCATTTACTAGGTGCTTTGTGATAGACACTATAGTAAGCTACAAAGACCTATGAAGAAGACCCTTTGCTTAAGTAGATAACTGTACAGTGAGGGAAAAAAAAGAAATACAAGGCATAGCTGGAAGTTACACATACAGTTTTGGGGAGTTCAGGAATTGCCTAGGGGAGAACTGGCTTTTAGATGGTGAGATTAGAGAAAATTTATAAATTTTTGAACTGGGTGTGGTGGATGCATTTCAAAATCTGCCTTTGAAAATTTTCCTGTCAATTACCTAAGATGGCATTTACATTAAGTGCAAGATCAGTTTTTAAAAATTGAGATATAATTGACATATAACCGTACATTAATTTCAGGTGTACTACACAATAATTCAATATTTGTATCTACAAGTTTCCCCACCAACTGAAGGTAGAGCTTTCCCATGACAGCTTCAGTAAGCCGGAAAGGCCTAAAGCGAAGAAGCAATTACCTTAGGACATATCTTGCTGACGGATGCACAAAATAAACTGAGATAAAGCACAGATGCTCACAGAGTTCACAGCTATGGCAGCTTGATGCTTAGATGCCGAGGGTCGGGCCCAGGGAATGTCATTTGGTCATTTTCTGTGTTCTCAAAGAGGATAAAATGTAGACTAGGTGTTAGCACTGTTGGGCCTTTCAAGAGAAACCCTCTTCCTGCCTGGACTAAAATCCCCGGCTCCAGGGTCTGGTGAAACCCTCTCACACCTGACTGTGATTCTCAGACTAAAGCCAGAACCCAGGACACATCCTCTTGGGGTCAGTGATGATGTCCTCACTCTACAGCAGTGGGGCTTTCTCCCCGCATTGGACTCCAGGACCCCAGGGCTGAGAAGTCCCCCAGTTAAATATACTTTCTTTCCGTACCAACACCCTTTCCTTCCTAATTCCACTGTATTCATTTCCTTCTGCTGTTCTAACAAATTGTTACAAATATAGCAGCTTAAAACAACATAAATGAAAACACAAAATGTAAGAAAACACAAAAATGATGTGTTTTCTTACAGTTCTGGAGGTCAGAAGTTGGAAATGGATCTCAATGGATTAAAAGCAAGGGGTAGGCAGGCTATGTTCCTTTCTGGAGGCTCTAGGGGCACCATCTGTTTTCCTGACTTTCCAGTTGCTAGAGGCCACACACATTCCTCGGCTCCTGACCTCCTTCCTTCTCGTCAAAGCCAGCAACTGCTGACTGAATCCTTCTCACATTGCATTGCTCTGATCTTCTCTCCTGCCTCCTTTTCCACTTTTAAGGATTCCATTGTGATTAACTTGACCCACCTGAATAATGCCTAGTAATCTCCCTGTCTCAAACAATTTAACTTGACCAACATCTGCAAAGTCCCTTTTGCCACGTCAGGTGACATATTCACAGGTTCTGAGCAACAGGACATTCACATCTTTGGAGGCGGGGTCATTCTGCTGCCTAACACATCCACCATTTCCATGATGATTATCATGTTCACCCAAATGTATTTAGCAATCTGATTTTTCTCCATCCTTTACCAATTAATTTATTAATTTAATAGATATTTATCGATTGCTTTGATTACAAAGATGAGTTAAAATATCTCTGCTCCCAGTCTAATATGCTATATACACAGCCAAGCAAATAAAAAACAGGTGAAAAGGGCCGTACCTCCCCACCTTTCCTGCCAGCCTTGGCAAGAGCGTAGAAGGATTTTAGAGTAAAAAGCGTTCAGGGAGGAAACAGTGCTCAAGTCGTCCCTGAAAGAGACAGGAGATTGGAAAGTTAGGGGAAGGCTCCCAAGGGCAGTTTTCTCCAGACAGACTCTTGGAGAATGTGTGGAATTTACCAAATAGACAACAGAGGGGAAAAGATGTTAGACAGAGAGGACAGCATGTGTGAAGGCTCTAGACTGTGAGAAAGTGGGTGGGGTTTGGAGAACTGCAGTTAGTTTCATATCACTAGAGCAGTGCAGGCCAATAGAACTTTCTGCAAAGGTGGAAATACTTTGTATCTGTGATGGCCATCGTGGCTGCCACCAGCCACAGGTGGCTCTTGGTCACTTGAGATGTGGCTAGTTGACAGCGGTACCGGATTTTTAATTTAATTTAATTTTAATTACTTTAAATTTAAAGAGTTGCATGTAACTAGTGACTGCCATATTGTCAGCACAGCTACAGAGCACAGGGTATCTCTAGGGAATGATGGGAGGGGATGAAGCTGGAGAATTAAGTGGGGCTTAGATTACAGGAGGCTTTTTTTTGCTTAACAGGGAATTATGAATTTATCTTTTAGAGACGTGGTTTTCAAACGGCATTTCATGGACACCACTGGTTTTGTGGAGGTGGTTACTCAGAGCTGCTGCAGCGGCTGGCAGGAAAGGTGGGGGAGGTCCAGGAAGGCTGAGTGGGTGCTTGCAGGTCTATTCTTCCTTCTCCCATCAACCCATTTCAGGAGTCTCCTTCAGCTGGGCAGCTCGTTTTATCAGTTTAATGTATTGGGGTTTTGTGTACAATATTATGGAGGGAAATGACTGATTTGGGGGATGGTGAGAAGTGGGATGACGGATTTTCCTTTCTGAGAAATCATTCGGCTAGAGGTTAGAATTCAACATAAGGAAGGAACTGGATGTAGAGAGAAGAATTGGGAGTTGGTCTTAATAGTCTGGGTGAGAGATGGTGCTGCCTAAACTCAGTGGCTGCGGCCCAGTGGAGAGTAGGGGCAGATTTAAAGGGGGCCCAGGAGGGAGATTAGACAGGGCTTGGTGAGTGATTGTATACTGGGAATAAGAAAGAGGAAAGAATCCATGACCACTGCTAGGTGTCAGCTACGGGGAAATGAGTGAATAGATGTGCCCAGGGAACACAGGAAGATAAAAAAGTTAGGAGAAAAAAATGATGATAATCTAGGACGCTGTCCATTTACACCTCAGACTACTCTCTACCAAGGACATTTTTATCATGGCTAATCACCTGAGAGCTAAAGCCAGGTGAGCTCCCGATTACACACTGGCCCTTCCCAGGCCGCGCTGGATTGTGGGTGGCACCCTGCTATAGGAGGGAAGGTCTGGAAATGACAGAGGTCAAGTCGTGGACGCTTCAGACAGGCTGACACCATCCCAATCAGCAATACACCAGACACGTGTTTTCCAGGTGGCCCATGGAACTTTGACACCAGAAATTCAGTTTAGAAACCTGCATGGAGCTCAGCAGGCTGCATTTTCAACAACTCACTAGGTGATCCTCATGCACCTTGTGGTTGGAAACCCACATCTTTAAAGATGGTTTGCATAGACTTCCTGCCCTTAGAAAACCAGATAGAAGCTCAGGTTAGGGGAGAGATGGGTAGAGATTTTGAGAATTAAGTACCAAGGTCATTTCAGGTATCTGGCCCAAGGTGGTGGGCAATCCTCTATTCCAAGGAACAGGAGAACAGATTGGAGCTCCCAGTGTGATGGGGAGGAGGGACAGTGCCCTTGATGGTATGAGTGGAACTAACTTATTTGCAAGTAAGCACTTGTGAGGCACACCTGGAGGCACACTGGGGAAGTGAACTTACTGAACCAGAAATCCTGCCTGAGCTGGAGGGGACAATTGTCAAGGAAGTATGAGTCATTATGGTTAATGTGACCTCATCTGCATGTCTGGCTGGTGAGGCCAGGATGAAATCAGATTACAGTATAGGTGAGGAGGCTGAAGTTCACAGATTTTATGTCCGTTTGTTTGTTTCTGGTTTTGTTTTGTTTGTCTTTTGTTTTTTTTAATTGTCTAAGATAACATAACTGCTTAATGAAATCCAACCCAGGTCTGCCTAACTTCAAAGCTCAAGATTATTCTACTATGCTTCCAGGCGATGAAGGGGTTCAAAGCTCTCCTGATGATTTTGAAAATAATGGGAGAGTAGGACTGTCTCCAAGTTTGAACTCATTGTTTTGTTTGTTCTTAGAAAAGCTTCCTCTGACGTAACTCAGGGACCTTCTACAGGTGAGTTCAACGTAATGTTTTCCAATGGGGTGGGCAAGAAACTTATTCATTATTGATATAGAATTGAGTACCAATACACTGTGCTTAAATTATTTTCACTAATTTTTCTCACAATACTCTTGGAAATCATTTATTAATGCAATTGCTGTGTAAAAGGAAGAGACAGGCAAAAAGGATATAGCCAGGAAGTCAATTTTTTTTTCTCGACACTTCATAAAATTTAAATGCTCAAATATACAGCTACAGTATGGGTTTGAAATGCAGCCTGAATAATCTTAAAAGAAAGGAAAGCCTTGTGCTTTAAGTGATGAGAAGCAAAATCTTTTCAATTCTATGTCAATAATTGACCACGTCCCCGAAAAAGTTTTAAGATTTCTCTAGAGAAAGGTGAATCATAACAAGTACCCTGAGTATACCTTAGTTTTGAATAAGTGACTAGCTCAAGGCAAAGTGGTAGTTTTATTAAAGTAAAAAAAAGAATAAGTTGTCAAGAAAAAGGCTTGTCAAGAATTTGCCAAGAACTAATGGGTACAGACTTCCTTTTGGTGGTTATGAAAATGTTCTCAAATTAGACATTACGGAATTAGGTGAACTGTGAATATACTAAAAACCACTGAGTTTTACATTTTACCAGGATGAATTTATGTTATGTGAATTATATCTCAGTAAAGCTGTTATTAAATAAAATAGTAATAAGAGGACATAAGATTTAGTCACACACACGCACACACACACCACCCTAAAATTTCTGGAACTAAAATGTTTGCAATTAAAAATTAAAAGATAAGGTGATCACTGTTGAAACCCAAATTAGTTACCTGGGAGAGTGTTTTTTAATCTCAAGAGACAGAGTAAATATAAAAAGAATAAGAAATCATGACAGAAAGAAATTAAAAGCTTAGAAGACATAACTAAAAATAACATATAAATAACAAATTTCTAGAAGAACAAAATGTATGGGTTTTAAAATTCATATGGAAATGCAAGGGACCCAGAATAGCCAAAACAATCTTGAAAAAGAAGAACAAAGTTGGAAAACTCACACTTACTTCAAACCTTACTAAAAAGCTACAGTAATCAAGACAATGTACTTGTCTAAGGAAAGACACGTAGATCGATGCATTACAATTGAGAAAACAGTTTGACAGTTCCTCATAAAGTTAAACATAGAGTTACCCAACTTATCCAGAAATTCGTCTCTTAGCTATATATATCTAAGAGACATGGAAACACATGTCCACACAAAAATTTGTATATCCATGTTCACAGCAGCATTATTTATAATAGCCAAAAATTGGAAACCACTATGGTAGAGCGATACAATGGAATAGTATTTGACAGTAAAAGGAATTCAGTACTGATACACACTAAAATGTGGATTAGCCTTGAAAATACTATGCTAAAAGAAAAACGTCAATCACAAAAGACATCTACAGTATGATTTCATTTATGTGGATGTCCAGAATAGGCGAATCTATAGAGACAGAAAACAGATGAGTGTGTGCCTAGGGCCAAGGTCAGGGAGGATAGAGAGTGATTGCTAATGAGTATAGGTTTTTGTGGGCGGAGGATGAGGCAAACGTTCTAAAATTAGATTGTAAAGATGATTGAGAAAATCTGTGAATATATTAAAAAATACTGAATCATGAACTTCATGTAATTATAAATTGAAAAATACTTCTGAATTTTATGGTATGTGATGTCTCTCAGTGAAGATATTTTAAAAAAGTCAAGAAAACTGACAATAATATAAATTATGCTGTTATTTCACTTTCCAGAATCCGATTAATTAAAACTCCTATGTCTTGGGACTTCCCTGGCAGTCCAGTGATTAAGACTCCTCTAGGGGAACGAAGATCCCACATGCCGCAGCGTGGCCAAAAGAAAAAATAACTTCCTATGTCTTGCTAATTCTCTAGGTTTCTAGGCCAGATGATAATAAACTTGTGTTTAAGTAGGAATTTCTTAGACACACTCCAGATGAGAACTCCTTAGCTGGATGGGGACCCTTAGAAATTCTGACAGGCAAGTACTGTCTTTTGATCAACAAAGTTGGTTAAGGGAATTATTACTTCAGAAATACTGGTTTTCTGCTAGATGGAATCTTTCAAAACTTAATATTAGTAAGGGAAGTTAATAACAGGGATTTTTGGTAGTGGGAGCAATGTAAAACCTAGCAAGGCCTGCAGGAAATAGTACCATAGCACACATGATTTGGCAGGCACTAACTGAGCACCTACTATTTCCCGGAAGTTGTTAGGCACTGGAAAGAAAGGCCTACAGGCTGGGTCCCTACCCTACAGAAGCTTACAGTCTAGGAAGAGAAACAAACACATATAAGATTATATGTCCGGTGCTGTAGGGAGAGTATGCAAGGAAACTACCAATGGAGAGAGCCAGGAAGGGTCTTCAGAGTTGTTTCTAGGAAGGACTCTGGGTTGGGGTGAGAGTAGGCTGCGAGGCACAGGCATCCGAGGCACAGGCATCTGCCACGTGCATCCAGGGAGAGGAAAGTCACGTGGACAGGGAGAGCCAATGTCTGAAAAGCCACACAGAAGATTGTTCTCTCTTGTGATACTGTGTTTAAGTTTCTTTGAGGAAAGTTTTTTTTTTTTTTTTTGGGCCTCTCACTGTTGTGGCCTCTCCCGTTGCGGAGCACAGGCTCCGGACGCGCAGGCTCAGCGGCCATGGCTCACGGGCCCAGCCGCTCCGCGGCATGTGGGATCCTCCCGGACCAGGGCACGAACCCGTGTCCCCTGCATCGGCAGGCGGACTCTCAACCACTGCGCCACCAGGGAAGCCCCTGAGGAAGGATTTTAAGAGGCAAAGTATTTGAGCTTGAGAAGGAAATGCCTTGATTCATTATTTCCTCCTTAAGAAGTATCACCTCAGAGGACTGCTAAAATACACAGAGAGCAGAAGCAACGTTAGTCCTCATTTTCTCTTCTTGTCTCATCTCTTTTCACATTCGGGTAAATTAAAAAGCCAAAGTTCTTTATCATAGTAGCAGAAATACATATATATATTTTACTTCACAAAAAATTTTACAGTTTTACATTTTCTTTGAAAATCTCTTTATTTCAAACATACGCAGAGAGTGCAGTGTAATGAAACCCCATCTTCCTGCCAAAAAGGTGAAAATACTTTATATATACTTTATAACTATATATATATTCTATGTCAGTATTTGTTTTCTGCTTCATAAATTGAATTTCTATTTACCATGGCCAATGCTATGTTTATTTAATGTATTTTCAACGTTCTTCAAATATTTCTGACAAATTTACTTTCTCTTTGCCTCAGTTTCATAACTGAAAAATTACTGGCTTAGACTAGAGATGATCTTTACATGTCTTTCCGCTTTAACGTCGTTAAATTCAGAGCTATCGCCAACCTTGTAATAACTGCTTGAATCCACCAGATGTCAATGCAACATAGCAACCTATTTTTTTGTCATTTAAGCCTCTTGGATCCTTAGACCTAAAATCAGAAGAATAAGAGCAATAGTAATTTTCATTCGTGTTATTCAGTTTCGTTAAAAGTTAAATGTAAAATAATCTTGTTTAAAAAAGACCATAAATAAACCTTCAAAGGCTATAAGCTTAACTCTACTAGAGGTAATATTTTTTCAGAGGTTTCCTCTTCCCGTTTAAGTTTAAACATTCAGTTCCTCTTCTACAAATCAACACTGGCAGACTATTTCCTATCAGATAAGCAAGTGGCATGAGCATTTGAAAATCAATTATTCGTTCGCTAAATAACGGTTTAACATTTGGTCTGTTTGGGAGAAATCTTGTTTGATATAATCAGAGTTAATGGTCTTGCCAACAAAGTATAATGTTTAGAGTTACATTATATAAAGGTGAAATTACTTATTAAATTATTAATTTAGTAACTGGCTCCATGACAGATTTTAATTCCCTTATGATAAATTGATATTTATCCTGCAGATAAAAATAAACATAGTATTATTTCCCTCTGCTTGAAAAAAAAAGGATGATAATAAAAATAATTTTAAATATAGAAGGTTATCATGTTTAAATCGGAATGTTGGAAATAGTGGTTAATATTTTTCATTAAAACTTCAAGTGTAGTAGTGTGAGACAATTATTGATGTTAGAATTTAGTTTTTAAGATTCTCCCTTTTGCTTGTGTACCATTACGGATAATATACTCAATATGTTTGAACATCAAGCAAATACACGCAAACACACACACACACACACACGCACACACACACACACACACACACTCAAGGCATGTAGTTTTTCCTAACCAGGAACTGTGTGAACTAGTAAAAGCACAACACTAGAAAGAATAATACTAATTATTTCTCAATTCCCTAAACCAGCGATGATCAGGGTTGCAACAGAAGGCAAGGCTAATAACTTGAGGTAACTATTGATAATTCAAATAAAAGATTCACTTTGCATTAATTACCTGAATTATTTAAGTTTATGTTGTAATCTCAATTGTAAACTACTGATAAGAAAATCTTCAATTTAGAATTACGGATTTCCAGTTAAGGTCAGAATAGTAATGTATACTCACTAAGATAACTTTCTGCTTCAAGAAATCTAAATCTCTATTTTACATTCTTTTCTTGGTGAATTCATTACTAAAATAGTCACCGTTTTAACAAAATGACATATTCTATTTACAGTTACATTGTTGCTTGAACTTTAATACAGAGACTCCATTTTAACCCAGAAACTATGCTGTGGAAAGCTTCGTTCTTCCTGATAAAGGACGTAATGCATAACACTCCTGGAACTTTGCATCATTTTCTTGCACTTATGTGGGATTTCTAGGAAGTCACTGATAGATTCAGAAGTCTAGGTTTTCCTTAAAAACTATATAGTTCTATTTCGTATTTATTTTATTTAGTTATTTATTAATACATTTATTTATTTATTTTTGGCTGTGTTGGGTCTCATTGCTGTGCGTGGGCTTTCTCTAGTTGTGGCAAGCGGGGGCTGCTCTTCATCGTGGTGCGTGGGCTTCTCATTGCGGTGGCTTGTCTTATTGTGGAGCGTGGGCTCTAGGCGCATGGGCTCAGTAGTTGTGGCTCACGAGCTTAGTTGCTCCGTGGCATGTGGGATCTTCCTGGACCAGGGCTCAAACCCGTGTTCCCTGCATTGACAGGCGGATTCTTAACCACTGCGCCACCAGGGAAATCCCTCGTATTTATTTTAGATACACTTGGAACAGTGAAAATGTGATATTGACACTCTCCAGCCCTAATGCAAGAAGGAAAGATACGTATGCTTTAGTGATTTCCTTCTGCGGGGAATTCCTCCTGCCGGAAATGGTTTGCAAAGGCTTTTTTGTGGTTGTGAATATTTACATTTTGGGGAATAAACAGCTGGAGAGGCAGGCCTGGAGAGCTGCAGTCTCTGGCAGAATTGAGTTCCAGGTCCAGACATTGGCATCTCCATGCAGAAGCCATTCCTGAAGGCCAATCAGCTGTCTAATGAAGGTTTAAAATAAAAATTACAGGGAAGCCCAGGCAATAGTATCAGGTCTATGTGAAAATGACAGTCATATTTGTATTTATTTATATCTTACTTGTTTGAAAAGAATTTGAGTTATCAGAAAAATGAAGAAAAAGAAACAGAATAGAATAGTGGTTACCTGGGGCTGCAGGGTGAGGGAATTGGGGAGATGTTGGTCAAAGGGTCCAAACACGCAGTTAGAAGATAAGTTCTGGAGATTTCGCGTACAGCATTGTGATTATAGTCGACAACACTGTACCATACACCTCAAAGTTGCTAAGAGACTTGATCATAAATGTTTTCACCCCCAAAAGTAAATGATAATTATGTGACATGATAGAGGTGTTAGCTAATGCTAGTGCAATAATCATATTGCAATATATAAAGGTAAGAAATCAACATATTGTACTCCTTAAACTTACACAATATTATATGTCAATTAAATCTTAATTTTCAAAAATGAAGACAAAAAGGAAAAGTAGGGAGGAAGTCAGTAGAGAACTAAACTAGTTTTAAGCTTTATGAAAACTCTTTTAATACAAAGGGGAAAAGCAAAGGCCATCCTCTGCTAGTAAATTACCTTGTGACAGAAAATTAATGTAAACACATGAGTGAATGCTACTTAAACCTGATTTAAGGTAACTGTTTATTATGATATTGTGATATATATGCATATACATATATATAGTAGCAGCATATTTATATCTATTTCTATATCTGTTTGTACTCTATCTCACCTTAATTGTTATCCAGTAATTTCAATTTATGAAGTTATGTCTTTAAAAAAATTTTAAGGAATTTTATAATTATAAAAAGAAAATATTTCACTGTAAGACATTTGGAAAGTATAAAGAAGAAAATAAAAATATATTTAAACTTACCAATATTTTGTTTTATGTTTATTTTTAAATGATTGTTTATTTTAATAGTTATAAAAATATAAGTTTTAGTCTTGAATTTTCATTTCACACTGTATCATGAAAATTTTCCAAGTCTTATGCTTTGGAAGCATCATTATAATGGCTGAATAATATTCTACCAAATTCCTGAATTCTAAGTCATAGTTTACTTTTCTTAAATTATTTAAAAAATATATATACTTATTTAGGCTGCACGGGGTCTTAGTTTCAGCACGTGGGATCTTCATTGCAGCGTGCAGGATCTTTAGATGCGGCATGCGGTAATCTCTTAGCTGTGGCATGAAAATTCATTTGCGGCATGTGTATGGGATCTAGTTCTCCGACCAGGGATTGAACCTGGGCCCCCTGCATTGGGAGCATGGAGTCTTACCCACTGGACCAACAGGGAAGTCCCCAGGTCATAGTTTATTTTGCTATTTACCTACTGTTGGACATTTTGATTATTGCTAATGTTTCTCTACTATAAATAACACTGCAATGAACATCTTTGCATATACATCTGTGAACCTATCTATGATTATTTCTTTAGAAGTAGAATTACTGTTTTAAGGACTATGAATATATGACAGTTTTCAGATAATTGTCAGTTTGTTTTCTTAAAATTAATAATCAATTTACATTCTTACAAATACTGTATTAGTTAAATTAACATTTAAAGTATATTTTGTCGATTGTACAGATTATAAATAATATATTACTGTGGCTTAATTGCATGTTTCTCTAGTAATGAGTATGGTAATTTTTGATATACTTGTTGTAATTAATGTGTTTCCAATCAAGAATTATCTGTACATGTTCTTCCTTATTAGAGTACTAGTGATTTTTAGAGCCTTTTATTATGTGCTGAGGATAGCCACCTCTTTTCAAAATTATTTCTACTCAATTAGATGTTTACTTTTATATTTTGTTTATGTTTTTGTGCTTTTTTTAAAATACAAAAGTCTTATTAATTTTATTACATTGTTTTTCCTTTATCTCTTTCATTGCCTTTATTTTAGAAAATTCTTTTGTATCTTCATACGAGTTTAAAAAATCTGTTTTCACCTTGTATTTTATAGTTTCATTGTTCACACTAAAATCTGTAATAGAACCATTAGTATGACATAAGTTGAGTACTTATCTTAATTATTTTTCAAATAGATAAATTTCCAAGTCTTTGCTGAATAAATATTCCATCTCTTTTGCATTTGTTTATGATGCTTTTTTACAATACACCTATTTCTTATGTATTAGGATTTTTGAACTGCTTTGCTCTATTAATCTGTCTTAATGCTTTTATCAATACAGTATCACTTACATTGAAATCTTACAATACTTATAAACATAACACTCTTTTCTTGTTTTGGTTTAAATATTCCTGGGCTATTTTTTTTTTTTTTTTTTTTTTTTTGTGGTACGCGGGCCTCTCCCTGTTGTGGCCTCTCCCGTTGCAGAGCACAGGCTCCGGACGCGCAGGCTCAGCGGCCATGGCTCACAGGCCCAGCCGCTCCGCGGCATGTGGGATCTTCCCGCACCGGGGCACGAACACGTGTCCCTTGCATCGGCAGGCAGACTCTCAACCACTGTGCCACCAGGGAAGCCCTGGGCTATTCTTTCTTGTTAATTTGTCCCTAATCATTTTGGAAAGTGTCTCCCATCTCAGATAAAACCTCATTGCCATGTTATTTTTATTTGGTTTTCATTAACATATAAAATTAATTTAGGAGGAATTACACTCATGCATTGTGCTATCCATAAATATGAAGTGTTTCTAATATTTTCAGCTTACCTTTTATTATTCCTCCATGAAAGTTTACAGTTTTCTGTAAATAGGTCCTGCTCATATCTTGTAGGGTTATTTCTAGGCATTGTATGTCAGACTGTGGCTGTTGATTTTTGTATGCACTCACTTCACTGAACTCTATGGGTTGCTATTTGGTTTTTTTTTTTTTTTGGATGATCCAGGTATATAATCATATCATAGGCAAAGAATGATAAGTGCCTATATAGATTATTAAAGCCTGTTAAGGTAGACTTTGATAATATAATCAAAACATGATATAAATTTCTTTATTAAGAAAGTAATTCTCACTAGTTTTTCACTTTACATTTTAGAGTCAAATCTAAGAGTTAATAAAATAATTTTATTCTTATACAGTACTTTTTCCTTGAATATCATTAAAGTAGAATAAGAATCTGAAATTTTTTACAAGTAAAATGTAGCTACATTGGTTTTTTTGATGTCTTAGTACCCAAAGCACTAGAAATGTTATTCTAAACATTATATTTGCACTAGAAATGTTATTCTAAACATTATATTTAACACAATAAAATAAACTTACAAATAAAATAGTGAGTGTATTCAGCATTATTATGGTCTTCTATAAATAAAATATAAATCAATTCTGCATCTCATTAAGAATATCTTTGTTAACTAGCTAATTTTTTAAGATAAGAAACATTTTCTTCATATAAATCTTGGGCGACATATTCCATGCATACTACTTGGGCAGAAAGGGTCTTAATAGTGAAAACATAAACTTAATCCTGCCCACAATGTAGACATTACTAATGCATTTTGAGCTAAAATGATCTAAGAAAAAAACACAATATGAAATAAAACAAACCACCTCTGTTTTATATAGCATAGTTATGTTTATTGTAGAAGTAGGTTGGAAAAATCTGTGCTGATAAATTTATAAATAAAACAAACTTCAAGGTGACTTTTGCAATAATTTTGCTTTTTAAAAAATAGAAGTTTGATATATTTAATCATAAACCTTTTACTAGGTCCATTTCAACTTTTCTTTTTCATACTTGAAAGAAATTTGTATTGTTGTGCAAAACTGATTTTTTCTGCCAAAAATGACATAATACTAAGGGCTACATTTAATTACTATTATCCTAAGGGCAGATTATTGGAATTTATTGACTGAGAATAAATTTGTAAGCACTTAAAGAAAACTCTGGATGAACAATATTCAGAGAAATTCTTAAGTAAATCTCTGCAAAAGGATGTATGTTAGTAAATCATTTTGTATTATTTCTTGATGAATTATGTAAGGTAGACATCTCTAATAAAATAGTAAAATAAAAATAATTCTAAAGGCACTTATACAAAAATACATCTGAATTGATTCATGAATGTAATTTCAGGTTAAGATTTCTGCATACTTCAACATGTAAAAATGATAGCATCCTTATTCTTCCGATTGCTTAATCATCAAACTTTATGTAGCAAAAATGTTTCATGTACATAATCATATTTTTTGTCTGATACCTTGTGTCAGTAAAAGGTATTGTTGCTTACTTAAAATATGTAAACATTTCTATATTGGTGTATCCTTTGGTGTAAAATATATTCTTTACATTTCTGATAAAGTATTGAAGGGATTTCCAGTCTTTTTGTCATTGGGGGTTTTAGACACTGAGATCATTATAATTTAACTAGGGCTAAAATTAAATTAAAAAAATAACCCAAAAGTTTCATTTGTCATCCTTTTGATAAAACAGTTACGTGTTTATTTGCACAAAGACACAGAGTCAGTTAATTTGAGTTCAGTTTGAGACAGTTCACAAAACTGTAAATTCTCTTAGAGAAAACCATAATGGTGCTACATTTCACACAAAATAGTTTTAGCAATTATTATCAGCACGTGATAGGTAATTTTAAGTGATTTTCATTTTGGATAGTGTCTGTATGTTAATATATATTTTATGTATAACATGTTAAATATAATAATAGTAACATTTATTGAGATACAGTGAGATAAAATTTATCTTGAGATAAAATTTATCTTAAAATATGAATAACTAGAGCAAACACTTACTCCAATTAGGTGAACAGCCAAAGTTCTTATTTTAATTAAAATACATTCAATGAGTGAGACCAAATATCAGATTCCTTCCATTACATTTGAATACATACCATGCGTTTTAAAATCATACCATGGAACTTAAATTCACACCCATGGATTTAAATGCATGCCACTATATTTAAGATTTATTTTCAAGAGCTTTAAATAACTATGAAAAGTTTTTATATCTAATTATATTCATAACGAGTTGTGAATAAACTAAAAACTTAAGTAAATTATTTTTAAAGCAACATGTTCTTAATCTAATCTATGGCTCAAGAATTTAAAAATAATTCCTAAAATTTAATTTTTGTGTATTCTATTTAAACTCATCTTACAAGGCTTTGTCTGTTTGCTTGCTTTTCTTGTTTGTGCTTTTTGTCATCGATTTGTAAGCAGTTTTTATTCAAGGGGTTGTTAGAAATGTAGTGATCTCAACTTACCACTTAATTTATAGCAATATATGATATTTAACAAATTAAATAAAAAATCTCAGATGCAGAGTAGTGCTGTAGAAAGAACTCAACCTTCAAAACAGAGATCTGAGTTCTAGATTGGCTGAGAGACTGGATAAATCACTTAATCTGAGTCTTGGTATTATATATATGTATATATATGATGGTAGACAATTACTAAGATAACTTCTATAGACAGCTCTATAAATTTTAGAAGACTTATTGACTTTTTGTCCTTGAAAAAAATCAGAGCACTGAGCTAATGTTCTTTCTTTTTTTATAGAGAATTTTGAAATGTGTCTAATTCAGGAGCATGCCTTTAGCTGAAGATCTGTATTTATTCTTAGAAGAAATTTGAGGGAATTACCAGTTTGAAGGCCTGCCAGTTTACCAAACTATTCTTTAAAGGATTCTGGAATTATCCATGGTTGGAGGGTTTTCGGGGTGCTTGAGAGTTACTGTGAAGGGAAGGTAGAGAGTAAAGGGTTGATAGTACTAGGTTAGCCTCAGGACTAAATAGCTTTGGTTAGTGTCCGTATGCACAAAGATTGATTGAAAAGACATTATAGAATTTTGTGGGGAAAATAAAACGAATTGCATATGAAAAGCTGATCTTAGCCTGTTAGTGTAGGTGGGTAGCAATCTAAAAAAACAAAGTGTATGAAACTCAAATATCTGTCTCTATTGAAAAATGTGTTTATTTCGTAACTTTGTATCATTTGATAACTTTCTGGCTGGGCTTGTTTTCATCTGCTGAAGAGGTACTGAATTTGGAGCTATTAAATGAATTGTTCTACCTATAGTATCCATAGTCTTCCAAATCTAACAACCTGTGAGTAGAATAGATCATGTTTTCCCATAAAATCAGCCATGAATTTTAACCTAATTAACCCTTAAGCCTCCCCAACCTCCAAAAGTCCATTGTGAGCACCCAGGAGTGCTGTCCACCCCTGCTTCTGTGACACACACAGTTCCTTTGGGGAAAATTCTACATTTGGATTCTTACAGAACTTTTATACCATTTTTGTTTTAATGAAGAGGCATCAACTTTTAGAAATATTATACTGTATAATTTATTTCTCTCTTAAAAACAACTTTATCAAATTGATTTAGAGAACGGCTGATTTGGTTTCAGCTCTTTTCCCTGCTGTGATTTCCCTCTCAAGTACAAATCACATCGCATGTCGTGTTTGTTTTACAAGGGTCAAGGATGCCAGCCTTCCAGAATGTGTTTTAGAAAGTGTCTAAATGGAGTTCTTCTTGTATAGACTTAAAATGCATGTTCAGGACATGCAAATGAATTGTGGTCCAATTAACCACTGGAAAAAAAAAAAACAACAGCCTTAAATATCCTGTTAATGAACAGCATTTAGGCGCTAAAAAGACATTGCATCCTGATGGGATTATAAAGATCCTGCCCTTAATTATGAGTTGTAAAAGCCACTTTCAGGTAGAAATAAAGAGGGTAGCAGTTGTTCAATTAGAGGTGAACATTCATCTAGGAGGGGAAAAAAGCCTTTCTGTGATAAGACCCAGAAATCTTGTTTTTCTGCTAATGCGATTTCATACATTTTTGTTGCACGGTGGGCCGAGCAGCATTCCTGCTCTGTTGCCTCGGATGGGAATTGTTCAGCGCTGTGTCACACATAGCCGAGCCCCGAGTCCTCATGCTGAGCGGGGAACTGATCCCAGGGTTGTAAGTGACAGTTGCTGGCGAAAGCAGGGCATGCTGATTCATTCTCAGCCTCCTCTTCCCATCTCTGTCTCCAGCCTAGCATCCTTTTCAAGTTTATTCATGAGCTCATTGCTTGGGAAGAAAAAACTTTATTTGCATTATACCATTACATTTAAAAGCTATAAATTACACAGAGCTATAAATACTGCTCTCGGTAAACACGAGCCCTCATAAAATCTGTGTGTGTTTGTGTCGGCACATGTGTGAATATGTTCTTTGGATTTTTCTCCCTGCTCACTGCATCTTACAGCTCTATTTCGTCATTAACATTCTGAAACCTAGCAGTTAAAACAGTGATCATTTTGCTTTGCTTTCTTTCAATGGACAGGAGAGAATTTGGACTTATTAAAACAAGGTGTGCTTCTGTATGAAGCATGCCACCAGGCTCACTCCAACTTTAATTAGACTGTCATCATTGTACAAAAGTGTTGCGATGTAATATATCTGGAGAGTTAAAAAATAGAAGACCATTTTTGTTCCATGCAGTCCAATAGAGGCATAGGCAACTGAACTGATAAAAATTTTCACCGGCCTTGCCACCCTGGAATATTTGTATAAGTACTTACACCCTGGTAAGACTTTTAAACATCAAAATAATAATTACTATTGGTCACATATTTTTAAGAATTGAAGAGTTTAAAATCTGAGAAAAGCCTAAACTCTTAGGTTGAATACAAGAACAGTCCTGACTCCCTGTCTCCTCTCTCACTGTGAGAAAGAAAGTCCCATACATCAAGTCTGTTACTCAGATGCGTATACAAACTTGAACTTGCAGAAAACCCTTGTGTCCTCTGCGTCCAGTGACTCGGCAACTGGGGGTGTTGCTGTGTACAAGTCAGGGGTTGGTCGTTAGATTATTCTGCCTTGAGCAGCCTGATGAGTCAGGGGTGTGTGTGGCGACGACCCAAGGTGGGGTTGGCCCAAACTGCTTTCTCCTGGGTGAAGTACATGTTGCGAACTGGCTTGATTTATTTATTTTAACTTCTCACGAGCCAAAATCTGAATGACTATTTCAGAAGGTTTACAGGCCAATCTTCTCTTTTAAAAATGACATAATCATACCCTTTTTCTGGTGGTGTCCTTATATTCCAGAAAATCTCCCTCAAGTCCAACTGAAATCCTTCCTACCTCCTTTTAAACCCATTTCTTCTTGCCTGATCTCAAGTGAAAATCAATGAACAATTCAGATTACTCATATTTTGTCCCTCCCAAACCCCAAAGTGTGTAATAAAGTGCTCCTCGGTTTATACTGGAGGAGGGGGAGGTGTAAGTATGAACCTCAGTCTACAACAAGCATGTAAGAAGCTTATCTGTAACTGAAACAGATTTCACTGAAAATGCCCCATTCCTTCGAGTGGCAGAAGGTAAGTTCAGTCAATTTAGTCCCCATCTTCCTTCAGTGTTCTCCATATCTTGCTTTTCTTCAGCGCACAAAGAAAACATTCCCCACTCACACAGCATACTGGAAACAGGAAATCCTTTCTTACCTTTCCTAAGCCCCTGCTCATGCCATCCTGGACCTGGGGGGAACGCGGCAGTTTCAGGGCTCTTCCCTAGACTCACTATTCAGACCTTTCTTCTGATTCTGCAGCTTTCTGGTCACGGGAACCCTAGAGGCTGATGTTCCAGCCCCTGGGCTTCACTGAGGGAAGGCAAAGGTCTTCCCGATCTTGAAATTTCCAAACCTACCCACGGGTGGAGTGCGCAGGGCTCACCACCATCTAAGATCACGCCTGCTCTCTGGCGCTGCTCCCCTTCCTAGGCCCTGGGATCTTACTAGAGTCTCTTCAGGACCTGACTATGTGAGGCTCAAAAGCCACACATAGGCTATGTCTTCCCATCCAGGAAGCAGTATGAAAAGTGGGCACGGGCTTCCCTGGTGGCGCAGTGGTTGAGAGTCCGCCTGCCGATGCAGGGGGGACGCGGGTTCGTGCCCCGGTCCGGGAAGATCCCACATGCCGCGGAGCGGCTGGGCCCGTGAGCCACGGCCGCTGAGCCTGCGCGTCCAGAGCCTGTGCTCCGCAATAGGAGAGGCCACAACAGTGAGAGGCCCGCGTACCGCAAAAAAAAAAAAAAAAAAGTGGGCATCTTTAAGCTAAGGAAATGGAGAAGCGCTGGGAAGAAAATGAAGTGCAGCGAACAATTATTATGATGCCACTTTTTTGTGGACTAAAGAAAACCAGTTCCCTTTGTCGTTTCTCTGGAAAGCTGCTTTAGAAAACGTCACCATTTGATTGTTCTTAGTGCCTTCTCTACTGAGTTCAAAATGAAGCAGGGGTAATGGGGTGGTGAGGCCGGTGGTGAAGAGTGGATTTGCACTTACCGAGAAGAAGGAACGGAACGTGAAAAATACAGAGAGGATGCGAGGTTAGAAACCCTACTGGAAGCAGCTGTGCGCCGGAGGCAGAGTGTGAGGGAGCTGAGGTCCATATGTACACACAAGCGGCCACTGAAGAGCCTTCTGTGATACGCTGAAGAATTCCAAAATTGTGCTCAAGGTGATGGGGCCAGTGATGGATTTAAGCAGGGAGGGGACATGATGAGATTTGTGGTGGAAATTCTGGTTTGGTCATTGCTCAGGATGGGGAGGTCAGGGGCAAGATGGGAGACAGTTAGAAATCCATCTTGGCAGATTAGTTGATCTAAGACTGTGGCCGTTGGAATGGAAGTGAAGGGATAATTTGAGAGATGAAGTGAAGGAGGAAAGGTATGAGTGAAGTAGAGGAGGAGTTAAGAATACTTCTTGGAACATTCCTAGTCAAGAGGAGCATGAGATAGCAGGACTGGTCTTTGGACGAAGAGCTGAGAGCTCCTGGAATCATGCTCAGAGAGACATTAGAGGTGGTTTTATTCCCTGCTTTTCTCCTTCCCTGTACACACACGTCGCCCTTCCTCCATTGTTAGAGGCATCGTAGTCTCAGGAGAAGAATGCCACAGCTGAAATAAGGTCTTTGAACTCTGAAAGCTCTTGACAATCAACAGTTTAAATCTAGAATGTCCAGGACATGGAGCTGATTCGCAAACATTAGCTTCAGACCAATGTGTGATGACTAAAGCAGTCTTCTGACACAGGTGTGGTTAAGAGTACTTGGTCTGAAAAAAAAGAAAAAAAAAAAAGAGTACTTGGTCTGGGAAAGAGAGTTGGAAGGATATTAGGTATCTCCAGAGGGAGCTGTGCTCTCTGACCTCTTCTGCCCTGTCCTGTCCCAGGCTGAGTCCTCAAGGTGGGATGGATACATGACTGTGGCCCTGGAGAGGCAGGAACAACCCACGGGCCCAAGGCACTTGAGGCTTGCTTTCAGAGGAGCCCAGAGAGGGAGCGAGCCACATAGATTTTCCATCGATTTTGCATGTGTGCAGTGGGGACGCTAGAGGTGGCTGCCTGAGTAGACAGGTAGGATAGTGGCAAGAATTTCTCCACATCCTGCTTGGTATAGGGAGAGACCACATGTTCCCAATGTTCCCTGGGGTGGTCAGTCCCTTCTGCATACCCTTCTTCTCTTATGGAAAGTTGGGAATGGGGGCAGGGACAGGAGGGCTGAAAAAATTGAGGCTACCTGGAATTGGCATGGATTGAAATTGTTTAGTTATAGACGATGAGTGAAATGACATATCTTGAACACTTGAATTTGTGTTACACAGGGATAAGAACAAGCATAGTTCATCAGAAATGACAAGAAACAAAGTAACTGGCGATGGTGGGACAGAGCTACCAGATTGACAGGAAGGACGATGGTGGAGGCCAGAGAGATTCCCTGAGGTGCTGTAGCACGAGTTCTCCAGCAAGTATCGAGCAATGAGGCAGCTCAGACAGCTTCTGCTTCTGGTTGGGGTGAGCGGGGAGGATGGTGGTGGCCCTCACCAACGTGGATAAGTACAAGACGTAGAGCAGATATGCAGGGGAGAAGATAAGTCCATTTTGAACATGCTGAATTTGAAGAGCTCAGGTGGGTCTGGTCTGTGGTGTATGCAGGTCAGGATAGTACGGGTATAGGGCTTCCCTGGTGGCGCAGTGGTTGAGAGTCCGCCTGCCGATGCGGGGGACACAGGTTCGTGCCCCGGTCCGGGAGGATCCCACATGCCGCGGAGCAGCTGGGCCCGTGAGCCATGGCCACTGAGCCTGCGCGTCAGGAGCCTGTGCTCTGCAACGGGAGAGGCCGCAACAGTGAGAGGCCCGCGTACCGTGAAAAAAAAAAAAAGATAGTACGGGTATGGTGTTGAGTCTCTAAAATGGAAGCATCGATGAGCATAAGATGATCTGGGCAAAGTGCAGGGACTGATAGGAGGGCCAAGGATGGAAACTGGAGGCCACCAGAGGGCTGCTGGAAAAAGAGGAGCCTGCAAAAGAGACTGAAAAATGATCACAATTTGACCGACTGTGATGGGAAAGAGAGAGTGATGTTGATACGTAAAGAAGGGTTTTTTAAAATACAGGAAGAGACTCACACGATTCTGCGGGTTGAGGGACAAGAGCTCATGCCGGGTGGGTAGGCAGGGGGTGGTAAAGGAGACACAGGGGAGAGATCTTCAAGGGGCTGGAGTGTTGGGGGAAGGTTAACCTCATCCAGCACAGGGCACCCTTTTTCCTGAAACCAGAAAGGAAGGAGAGTAGAAATGGAGATATTCCAGGGGGAAATATGGAGTCGTTCTGGCTGGATGTGCTGTCATTTTATTTGTGTGTGTGTGTGTGTGTGTGTGTGTGTGTGTGTGTGTGTGTGTGTGTGTGTGTGAAGTAGCTGCAAGTGGGACAGGAAGGAGGAAGACCCTCGGGAAGCATCAAAGGCCACAGCTGGATCTCCTAGTGGCCCGATTTTGAGATTTCCCTCAGCTACACATGCAGCCTGGGTGTGGGCACTGAGAAGCCAGATACCAAGTTTGATTCAGGGTTGAAGCTTTGTCAGGAGGGTGTGTCCAATGGAAAGAACGGCACTGGGGAAGGGAAACTGAGACTTTTGGCAAGCTCATGATTTCCTAGCTCAGCTGAAAATAGCCATAGATTTCTATTCTTTCCAAAGGGTAAGCAGAGCTCGTGGATGACTTATCACACAATCCCAGCTCAGAGAAACCAGTGGTGATCATGGAATCCTTTTTCCCTTTTTCTGGGGAAGGAACCTCTTTACTCTTTTAAAGGCAAAAATGGGAAACCAAAAGCAAGGACTCTATGTAAACATTTTTATTAGAGGAGAGAAAACATTAGTTCAACCTTAATACTGGTTGGTGAGAATTGTGTTCTAAGTTCAGGTCATCTTTCAATATGGGTACCAGTTGCAAGTCGTTTCATGAAGAATTACGGTGGGACAATGTGAAGCCACAAGAGCATCTGCTGACTGTTACAAAGTGATGGAAGAAGTGAGACGGATCATGTTACCAAATGCCAGTGTGAGGCAGGTGATGGAGTTTCAGCCAGAGGAATGTTGGCCTGTAACTGGCTCTGGTTTACAGCAGATCATCCCAAATCAAAAAACAAGCTAAACGTTGCAGTTAGTGAAATTAGGGTATAACTAAGAACATTCAGAATGCTACACACACAGTTTAGGTGATCTTGGTATAGTGGTGGGACAGCAGTGATTATAAAATGAAAGTAATTAACATGTGCATGCCCTGTTGGGGGAGACTAAAGGGAAAGAGGTGTTCAGCCTAGAAAAACACATCTCAGTGGATTTCCTAAAAAGTCAATGTGTCTTGGGTTTAACTTTGAAACAAATTAAAAAATTTTTAAACTGAAAAAAAAAAGAATGGAAGAAGAAATACATTATGATTTTCATTTCTAAAATTTGCCACCGGACTCCATTGGACCATAATATGCTTCTCCATCTGCACTGATACTCTATAACCTAAAGGAGCAGAAAACTTACTATGAGCTTCCTGTATAGGCTCAGACTGGGTACTTCTCTTTTTATTTATTTGTCTATCTATTTCTATTTATCCATCGATTTTATTTAGTTAAAATTCCAGCCACAATTTCAAAAACAACTGTCAAAAGAAAAAAAAAGAGGATACAATTGGTTAAAAGAAGCAAATATATAGAAGGCACTTAATTAACATCAGGGATGTGGCATTTGCCGCTGTTGGAAACTTAACATAGCTCTACGTTTTCTAGAAGTCACACATTTACATTTCTTACTGTCTCACAGGAAGTATCAGACCAGCAGATTAGCCGGGACATGTTCTCAGATAAAGGCTGAAGCACAAGCATATAAGGTATATTCATGCGAAACATTTCAAACCCTTAGTCTCACCTCAGTCCTCATACCATTGTCCAAAGAAGCTACCTGACCAAGTCCAAGTCAAGGCGTGAGCAAGTACATCCCATCTAAGGAGGAGATGTGTGAATGTTTATTAACAATAATCTAACCCCACAAATTAATTACTATTAAAAAGTTATTCCCAAAATTCTAATTGTATCTATAAATTATATTTCTTTTAAAAAATATCAAGCAAGTATGATAAATTGGTGAGATGATAAAGCTGCTAATAGATCTTGTTTACATTTTAATTATTCTTAAGAGTTTTCAAAATGTTAGAAATAAAATAAAAATAATTAATTAGTAGTTTTTCTATCTAGAAAATGGGAATAATAACACTGGTTTTGCCTTTTCCTGTGGTTATTATCAAAATGATTTTGGACAACACACGTGAATACACTACAAAGTGTCCCGCAGATGCTGCTGTTCTTATATGACTTGCTGGTAGAATCATGATTCAAAAATAAAATTCAATTAATATCATGATGAGTCCTATATATTTCACCACATTAAAAAAATCTCTAGCAATGATCACTGAAATTAATAAATGTAGCAGTGATCACTGATGTAATACATCTGTTTGAGGCCAATGTAGCCATGGGTAATATTTTAATAGGACCCAGTACTTCCTACAAGGCTACAAAATGCACTTTGAATGACTATTTCATATGTTAGTAAAACATCCACTTTATCTTATTGTAGGTCAAGCTGTATTCTTCTATTAATTTCTGCTTCCTGATATTGCTTATTCCCTCTTTTCCATTCTTATGTCCAAGTGAGACTTATTGGGCAAGTGTCTTTTTCTGTCCTTATGATTAGATGATTACATTGTGAAAATGAAAAGCTGAGTTCTAAGAATTAGCCTGAGACCTTTTTGCAAGCCTTTATGAAAGTGTTATAAGCTAATTAATCATCAGTCAAGTTAGAATTGAGTCTACAGGCAGAAGAGTGGATATACAAAGGAAATACACTGGTGTTTCCCGCTGAAGTTTTTGAGATTATACAGTTTTCTTTTTGTATATAAAAGCTTTAAATCTGCTATGTGTTTCATATAACCCTAGAGGTGGGCAAGAGATTAATGAAAATACAGTTTCTTCCATGGAGGAGTTTGAAGGTTAAAAAGAAAGGAACTGCACAAGTGAATATCCATGTGCAGAAAAATAAAGTTAACCCCCCTATCTCTCAATATACACAAAACTTAACTCAAAATGGGTTGACTTACATGTAAGAGCTAAAACTATAAAACTCTTAGAAGAAAACATTATACATTTTGTGATCTTGCACTAAGCAAAGATTTCTAAAGCCCAAGCAACCAAAGGAAAAAATACATTAACTGGACTTCATTTAAATTCATCTAAAAACTTTTGTACTTCAAAAAACACCATCAATAAAGTGAAAAGGTAATCCAGAGGGTGGGGTAAAATATTTGCAACTTGTATACCTGATGAGAGATTTTACGTAGGATATATAAAGAACTCTTACAACTCAACAAAAAAGAGACAATTAACCCAGTTAGAAAATGAGCAGACATTTCTGCAAATAAGATGAACAAATAACCAATAAACACATGAAAAGTTGCTCTACATCATTAATTGTTAAGGAAGTGCAAACCAAAATCATAGTGACACATCACTTCATACCCATTGGGGAGGCTATAAAAAAATAACAAAAGAAATAATAACAAGTGTTGGCAAGGATGTAGAAAATCGGAAATGTAAAATGGTGCAACCACTTTGGTAGACAGCCTGGCAACTCCTTATGATGTTAAACATAGAGTTATTGTATGACCCAGCAATTCTACCTCTAGGTATATACTGAAGATAATTGAAAACATATGTCTGCACAAACACTTGTACATGAATGCTCATGGCAATGTTATTCATAATATACAAAAAGTGGAAACAATCCAAATGTCCATCAATGAACAGATAAACAAAATATGGTATACACATACAATGGAATATTACTCAGCCATGAAAAAGAATGAAGTATTTATACATCCTACAATGTGAATGAACCTTGAAAACATTATGTTAAGTGAAAAAAGCCAGACACAAAAGGCCACATAATGTGTGATTCCATTTATATGCAATGTCCAGGATATGCAAATCTATAGAGAAAGAAAGTAGACTTGTGGTTTCTAGGAACTGGAAAGAGGGAAGAATGGGGAGTGACTCCAAATGGGTATGAGGTTTCTTTTGGGGGATGAAGTGTTCTGGGATTAGATGGTGGTAATTGTTCTATAACCTTGTGAATATACTAAAAATCAATGAGTTGTACCTTTTAAAAGAGAGAGGGGAAGAAACTCTGTCTTAGATTGTATCTGAAATATTAATGTACCTATGAAGTTCCTAATATCCTCAGTTAGAGTACATTCTTTCTTTTCTCTTCCCTCAGCACTTTTTTAATCCCTCTATGGAATAATGGTACACTCTGACTGGTATCAGGGGTGGGTGGGTGTGTGGGTGTGTGTGTATGCATCTCCCACAACAGATTGTGAGTTCTTTGAGGGTAGGACTTGTAACTTACTCACCTTCCTGTCCAAACAATTAACACAGCACTTTGTGTTAAGTCAGTGCCTAATCTGTGCTTGTTGGCTGTATTTCTCCGTCCTCTGACACATTATGTCAACTGTACTGGCTCATGCAACTTCTCAACTTCCTCAATTCCTAGGAAACTCAGCTCATAGAGATTAAAACCCACAGATTGCAGGAAGCAGATGAGATAAAACACACAGATTGTCTGAGTCTTGGAAAGGACATATTATAGATGGAATTGACATTGGCAAAACACCAAGTAACAGAAAAATGTGGTAGAATTGATTACTTCTGCCCAGTAAATAAAGTTCATTTACCTTCCCAGTTAATCATAGACTTATTACTTCTGGTTCAGGCAGGAGTAAAGGCTTTCAGGCTCCTCAGTTGATAGGAGAGGACCATTTGATCAGAGTGGCTAGACAGGGCTTTCCTTAAGGTATATGATGCTACCTGAGACTACCCAGTTTATAGAACAGACAAGATGAGTCCCATTTGGGAGAGTTCTAGCTTCCCTGTCTTGAGGGAGAGAAACACCCTCCTTTTCTCTTTTTATTTATATTTTTTTTGTTGGGAGGGGGAGGGGTGGAGCAATGGTAGGAAACTGATCATATCGCCAAGTGCCACGTGTGGTTTTCTCAGCTTAGTAGAAGGGAGGCCTCTGAGCAGAAACTTTCGTCAGCCAAGCTGGAAGGTGCTCCCAGTGCTGGATCCACAATTTATCTTTTTAGCATCAGGATTCATTTCTCGGTAAATAGCTTTTTGGTATAAATTCTAGGCCAGCTCAGGTTTTTGCAAACCACTTTGGTGGACTTTTTTAGTGGGATGGTGGGGAGAGGGTGGGTGGTGCAAAGTGAAGGGGAGAGAACACCAAGATGAATAAGAAATAATTCTTATCTTCAAAGTTGGATACAGTCCAGAAAAAGACGGATATGTCTACACCAGTAAGGGAAGTGGTTTGTATGGGCTGAGTGTGGAATTTAGGCAAGTTCTAACTTCTACATTGATGTAGTTCTAAGTGCTTCTCCCTTCAGTTATTTGCGCCATCGGCCACTAATGGGCTCCCCAGAAGCAGGTATAACAAGCTCACATATGACAAGGTTGCTGTCTTTAAGGAGTTTATAGACATCTTGTGGAGAAAAAATTGACCCCATGAACCAGAAATCACATAAAATAGTCTTCAGTGCTGTTATAGGATGGTAACACTAAGTGTTTCACATACAAAGAAAAATTTGGTATTGGCTTGAGTATTTAGAGCTGTCATGGAGGAAATGGGATTTGAGGTGGACTTTGAAGAAAGTAAGGCCTTACAGCAGGGAGAGAATCCCAAGAGACAGCTGACCTGCTAGCATCATATTGTGAAAAGTCTTTTCTGCTATAACGTGATCATTGGTCCTTAAGAAGCCCATGTATTCACAAATATTTTACGAAATATTGATTTCAATTAGGTAGTTGGGTAAAAGGGGGTTAGAAACTGAGGAGTTTCAGAAGCTCATTAAAAAGCTTTTTTTCCTGCAGAAAATTCAATTATAAGAGTTTTATTCATGTGTATTTTTCTATAACAAGTGAAAATAAGAAGATGGTTAATCAAAACTTAGAAAACAGGGACTTCCCTGGTGGCGCAGTGGTTAAGAATCCGCCTGCCAATGCAGGGGACACGGGTTCAAGCCCTGGTCTGGGAAGATCCCCCATGCTGCACAGCAACTAAGCCCGGCGCCACAACTACTGAGCCTGCATTCTAGAGCCCTCGAGCCACAACTACTGAACCCGTGTGCCACAACTACTGAAACCCTGCAGCTAGAACCTGTGCTCCGCAGCAAGAGAGGCCTCTGCAGTGAGAAGCCTGCACACCGCAAAGAAGAGTAGCCCCCGCTCGCCGCAACTAGAGAAAACCTGTGCACAGCAACTAAGACCCAACGCAGACAAAAATAAATTGAAAATAAACCTTAGAAAACGATCACAGAGAAAAATAGGAATAGAACTTTAAGACCAGAACAAAATCAATGAATTTCTAGATCATTATTATTTATCATTTTTTGATAAAATCCCAAATTGAAATAGCTGATTTTTTTTTTTCAAAAAAGCACAAAAGTGAAGGTGTGGTCAAGGTGGCAGAGTAGGAAGACGCTGAACTTAGCTCCTCCCACAGGCACACCAAAAATGACACCTATTTACAGAGCAACTGTCTATGCGAACAATCTGAGGAGTGGCAGAAAAGATTTTTCACAACAAAAGATACAAAGAAGGAACCACAACAAGACAGGTAGCAGGGGCAGAGACATAGAATAGTCAAAACCCACACCCCAATGTGGGCAACCTACAGATGTGAGGATAATCGCAACTGCAGAGTTTCTCCCCAAGGAGCGAGTGGTCTAAGCCCCACATTGGACTCCTCGGCCCAGGGAGCCTGCACTGGAAGATGAGTCTCCCCCAGAACATCTGGCTTTGAAGATGGCCAGTGGGGATAGCAAGGCTGTCACTCAGATTTGAAGGAGGAGAGATAAAGGGTTTTACAAAGCAAAAACTAAAAGAGATCAGCATCACATTACAGGTTTATAAGAAATGTTAAAGGGACTTCTCTAAGTGGAAAAGAAATGACCACACTAGAAATATGAAAATTACAAAAGGAAAAGTCTCATTGCTAAAGGTAAACATACAGTAAAGATAGTAGATCAACCACTTATAAAGCTAGGTTAAAAGACAAAAGGAGTAAAATCATCTACATCCACAATAAGTAGTTAAGAGAAACACAAAACAAAAAAGTGTAAAGTATGATGTCAAAACATTAAACATGGGGGGAGGGGGAGTAAAAGTGCAGCAATGTCAGAGTGCTTTGAATTTAAGAGCTCAGCAACTTAAAATAATCACTTGTATATGGGTTACTATAGACGAACTTCATGGCAACAACAGTTTATATTAGGTAACTAGTGTTTAGTAGTGCAGGGTGGCCGAGCTAGAATGATGTGACTCTCAGCCCGGCGATGTGTCACTGACCTCTCACATTAATGCTCTTCCACAAGAGGGTAGCACATACGGACTGTCTGACAGCATCAATTTCTCTCCTCACTTCTCTTTCCTCTATATCCTTTAGTGCTCAGCCCAAGCCAGCCTCCACTGAAAATGTCTTTCTCTGTCCCACATTAGTAACCTATAAATGTAGGAGTATCGGAAGATGCTGAGAAGCCATATTTGGATTAAGCTCACGTCACTTGTCTGGCGGGAGTTAAACCCCATACAACTGCACTGTCAGGAGACACCGGGGACATAGGCATATTGAGACCAAAGGTTCCAGGGCCAGGCACGCCTAGGTTCAGATCTTAGCTATGCTCTTAATGGCTATTTGAAATGTTACTAAATGCCTCTGAATGTCAGTTTCTATCTCTGAAAACAGAGGTAATAAAAAATAATCTCTGTTTGGAAGTGTTATGAAGATCAAGTAACACATAAAGCCCTGACACACGAATACACAAATGTCAGTCCCCCTTGCTCCTGTCTGTCTTAATGTAGCCAAAGGCACCCATATATGTAGTTCTAAGAAGCACATGCATATTGGACCAGCTTGAGCATTTTAAAAGTTATAATTTTAAAAATTTTGACCTATGTCATTTCTAAGTTCATCTTTTATCCTGAACAATAATTTCTCGAAGCAGTTGAAACTAGATAAATATCTAATGAGCTCAATATCTCTAATATTCAAGGAGTGTGCCAAGACCTACATGCCATGATGGTAAGTCCTATGGAAAATCAAGATGTTGCTTTAAATAGGAGTGTACTGATGAAGGATGTGGGCTCTGAATTCAGGCTTCCTGGATTTAATTCTCTCTCCAAATTCTAGCTTCACAACCTTGATCTTTATCACCTGAAAAATGAACACAGTAATGATACTCATTCAGAAGGGGCTGTGGCGAGGATTAAATGAATTCAACCTTGTTAAGTGTTTAGTACAGGATCTTCGGCACAAGAAGGGCTTCATAAATATTAGGTTTTGTTAGTTTCACTGAGAATTTTGGAGGAGGGGAGTAAACAGCTGACTTCCGACATTATCTAAGGTGGAAGTCCAAAAACGAAAGCACACTTATGGGACTTCCCTGATGCCCAGTGGTTAAGACTCTGTGCTTCCACTGCAGGGGGCGTGGGTTCGATCTCTGGTCGGGGAACTAAGATCCCGCAGGCCGTGTGGTGTGGCCAAAAAAACCAAAAACCCAAGCAAATCAAACAACCCAAAAAGCACACTTGTGAAGAGAAGTTTTGTTTTTTAAGGTGTTTTCAGTGTACATGCATTTTACCATTTCGTATGCAGGTAAATTAATTTGTCTGGGCAGACTTTAGTGAGTCTGTTCAAAGCTTCAGAAGTGCAGATATGGTAGACCAATTAGACATTAAGTCCTTGATAAAATCATATCTTGTTTAAGGACTGAACTTACTTAAAACTCTTGCCCATGAACTTCTAATCTCTATTAAACAACCAAACTCATCAAAAACAGGTATGTTTTGAAAGTCCAATTTATGAAAGATGACTCTTTTGGCTTTTCCTTGCTTTCTGAGTGACCTGTGTGAGAAGCCTGGATAAAATTATTTCTTCAATGAAAGTATTTCTTTTATCATGGAAAGGAAATGTTGAGTTATTCCTGTGGGTCATCTGTAGCTCTCTAAAGAAGGAATCCTGTAGCTTTTCTTGAGTTGCAGGGCCTGCCCAGCAGGGAGAGTAGAACTGATAAGTCTGGAGTTCAGTCTCCTTTGTCAATGGCCAGTCCCTGGCCTTGGGAACTGACTGGCGGCAGTTTGCAAATGTATGTGCTTGACGGGAAGCCTGCAGTTCCTTTTGTGCTTGAACCACAGGAGGCCTGATAGGGCAGCCGGACTGTGTCATCCCTGACTACACTAGTTTCCAAGCAGGAACATGATGGGTAACTTTTCAGACACTATGCAACGTGAGCATTCATCATTTAACCTATTCTTCTGCTGGATACAAATAATAACTAGTTTTACATGCTTGTCTACTAACTTACTGCCAAGTGGAAACACAGATATTTGATCAGGTCTGAAGCCTGAGTTTCTGCAGAGTCTGAATAAGAGTTTCTAATCCTTTTTTGTGTCAACTTCCACCTCCCCTACTCTTAACAATCCAATATTCATCCTCTCAACTGGCTTTCTCCAAATCAAAAAAAAAAGTGATCAAATCAAAACTATTATTTTTACTCTTATCCTAGATAACTAGAAATTATAGACTTTTTCTGCCAAATGGCTTTATATGTGTGCTTTCCTCCATCTAGGAGCTTAGGAAGTACACCTGTAGAAGAGATAAAGCTATCTTGCCTCAATGGATTCAGTTTCATGCTATGGGGTACATCTTTTATAACATAGATGATCCCCAGAAGAGTCATTTTTGGGGTTTCTTCTAATTCTACTTTTTTTAAAACTCAATTGTGAGTGAACACCTTTCTTTCCCAATCCCTACTGAGTTAGACGTTATAAAGTTTCACCAATCCCTGACAGTTTTCTAATTCTGAGCATGTAGAAATGAGGTACTTTCCCACCTTCTTGAGTTTAGGTTTGGCGATGTAATTTACCTAGGCCAATGAATGTGAATGGAAGTAATGTGTGTAGAGAGTGTCGGGAGGAAAAGTTTTCCGCCATCATGTTAAGCTCAAGGGTTGGTGGCCTGCAAAATAACCGAATAGACCAATTAACAAGAAGAAAGTTCAGTGTCTCTCTCCAAAGCAGAGGGCAGATTTGTTTGCTGTCCGGTATAATAATCTCCCTTTCTCTGGGGGCAAAGATTGGGAAACTATGCTTATAGCCCATAAAAAAAAAATTGATTTTCCTAAGTTTAGCCTTCTTCAGCTGACAGGAGAATTGTGGACTGGTGTGAACATGCAAGTTCATGCTGCCTGTTGTGCTGGAGGCTTTCATGTCTTTTGCCTTTGTGCGTGGAACTGTGGCATGCTAAATTGTTAGCTTGCATGCAGGGTAAAGATCTCAGACCCTGCGCAGTTATTCACAGGCAGGATATTACAGCAGCACTTCAAAAGTGCTGCACTCCTGAAGCAGCGTCATCATTAGGGTTCCTTTGACCAATATACCTGGAGTTAGGCATTGTCTGGGTGGAATGGACTTAATGGCTTCTCAACTGCCTGATACATACTGATAATAAAACTGACAAGCTTCTATCACTCAAATTACTCAGAAAATCACTGTCTGTGGAAATGATTACAAGGGGGATTATAATTTTATTTACAGTATATAAAAGTTGAAAAACACAGGGTCACCGTGGGCCATGGCCGCTGGGCCTGCGCATCCGGAGCCTGTGCTCCGCAGCGGGGGAGGCCGCAACAGTGAGAGGCCCGCCTACAGCAAAAAAAAACCCAAAAAACACAGGGTCACAAACTAAAGATCTAATTACATTCTATGACCAAATTCCTTTTGAACTCGATTTTTCAACCACTTCCATTCAAAGTTTAGATGATCGGATAAATATGGTAATCATTAAAATATATGTAAATTTGCCGTTTTCTTTTTCATATCATAAAGTGAAAGGATAGAATTGAATTGAGCTGGGACTAGAGATCTGTTAAAGCGATTTCCCTGTAACATTAATAGTTATTGTAAGTTTACCAAGGAGAATACGCAACACCAGAATTTATGAGACTTGGCCTGAGTTGCTGCAGTTTTCCTTGGGAGACATTCCAGTCTTACAAGAGAGAATTCTGGTGCTATCACTTACCAGCTGTGTTCTCTGAATCAAGTTCCTTAACCTCTTTTTTTTTCCCCAATTTTGAAATATTTAATTTATTTATTATTTTTTATTGAAGAATAGTTGATTTACAATGTTGTGTTAGTTTCAGGTGTACTGCAAAATGATTCAGTTTTATATATATATATATATATATATATATATGTACATGTTCTTTTTCAGATTCTTAACCTTTCTATGCCTTGGTTTCCTCATCTGTAAGATGGGGATAATAGTACCCACTTCATAGCGTCTTTGTGAGTATTAACTGAGTATTTACACATACACGTAATTGTGCTTAGAACAGTGCCTGGTGCATGTATGCTCCATAAGTGTTTGGCATTATTATACATTTATATTAATGGTGCATAAATTAAGACCAGTATTTCATATCATAATACTGAGAATGACACCTGAGGTAATCATTATTTGTTGTTTCCCCTCTCACTAAAAAAATTGTTGCCTGCAGATAATGCCTGCTTGCAAATAATTACCAGGGAGGAATCTTTGGCAAATGGTCATGACTCTAATTATTCCATGCTGGATACGTTGAGCCAAATAGATAAAACAGTAGTCAGTTTTCCTTTACAGGTTTTTAACCCTAATAATCTATCAGTCAACTCATTTTTATTGAGTAACTGTGAAAAATTACATACAGGACATTTTTAGCTCAAAAAGATCATTCCCTTCTAACTCTGAGTCCAGCAGAAATTCTCTGTAAAGCTTTTTGTTAGCCACAAGGGTATGAAAGAACGTTGGATTGATAGTGTAAATAATTATTTCATGATTCATGATTGCAGGTTTTTTCATCTGGTTCCTTCGGTGTTCTAAGACTACTGTTGCTTTATCTTGAGCTGGTAGGTTAAGAGTCAGCATATTCTTATTTATTTTTAAGATTTAAGGAACTCTGTGATCAGAAACCTTGTTTTCTACATTTTGCAACCCAACTTCCTCTTTGGGTCTCATATGGCAGAGTCTAATTTAACACTGATTTCCTTCCCGTCTGCATTATATAGTGTTTGACTTTGCAAGACTCTCTACCCAATAAATGTTGTTAACTGATTGGTAATCTATTATTGCAGTTATTTTGGATCAAACTTAGAACTACCTGCATTATTGAGCCCCTGCAACAGGTCTAGCATGAAAATGCTAATGGCTTTAAATATATATATATTTACAAAATATTTAGCATATTATATGTATTTTATATATATTTTTTTTGGAAGGAAAATCTTATTTAATAACGTTAAACTGTACTTAAAGCACCCACTTATTAGGATCCAAATTGCTGTAAAATCAGCTCAGTTGTCAAACCCAAGAATTGTATTACATATTATATTTTATGCGCATAAGGTCTAAAGTCATATGTAGATACAGTCCTGCTACCCTAACATTTCCCCCAAGACAAAGGGTAGCAACTGGACCAAACTGTGAAGTTTAATTTTGCTGGTTCATGGAGCAAGGATTAAGGCATTAAATATTTGAATTTATATTGGTAGAAAAATAAATCTGCGGGAAGTTACATTTCTCAACAATTTGTAATGTCAAAAATAATTTTAACCTTTTTTTTCCTCATAAGGAAAGGAGTATATCTGTGGTTTTAGAAGAATATATTCTATCAATCAATGTCAATGTCAGTATACCAAAATGACACAATATATAGACATCTTTCCCATAGTGCCTACAGCTCCTTTTAGAACCTAGACTGTGGGTTTATCCTGTGGTACTGGTGGGTTCTGTCTTATTATTTCCAAGCTTTGAGGTGCTTTGAAAATCATCTAGTTTCATTTCCTTGTTTTAGAGAGATGATGAAAGGAAGGCCCAGAAGAGATAAAATTAACCCAACAAAGTCATTGGAGAATAGGAAAAAAGAGTGTAAAATCACACTGCTAGAAAAGATCTTCCTTCATAATTAATTTGAAAATTCCATGTCTAATCTGGAACGAAATATATCCTGTAAAAGAAAATTCCTTGAATACCATGGATAATGCATTCTAATATCTAACAACCTCTCTAGTCAGAAGTGTCATTCTTGAGTGTAATAACCTCTTTTCATGCAAATTAAGCTTATTTCCACTTGTTAGATGCTTAATAGAGATGGATGATAGTCACTGTAATTATTACAATCGCACACATGTGTATTAAATTATTTTTCAGTATTAACTGATTCTCCATTATTTTCTTTGCACTCCCTAAAGAATACGACACCTTTAATTTTTTAACATAAGTCTTTATTTCCCTTCCGCAGTTGCTGAGCCAGGAATGTGAATATCATGATTCATCCTTCTATTTTTCTTCATTTTCCACCTCCAATTAATTACTAAGTTTTTTTGGTTTCACTTCCTAAATAGCCCTCAACTCTTGCGACCTCAATGTCACTACTCTAATTTACGTCACAATCATTCTTCACCTGGATTATCACGATATTTTATCTGATCAATTATTGTGACAATAAGCAATCCCCAACTCTTAGTAATTTAACAAAACAGACATTCATCTAGTGCTTGAATTTCATGAGGACTACAAGGCTAGGTTGGGCTAGGTTGAGTTTGGCTGAACTTGGCTGGGCTTTACGTGTCTTCTCATTCTGGGACCTAGGTTGAAGGAGTAGCTTTCTCTGGGGTTTACTAGTCTCACGGCCAAGGTTAGAAATCCAATGGGGACAGAGCCCTATCACTCACACTGAAAGATTCTGCTTGGAAGTGGCATCTTGTCCAGCAAGATTCTGTTGGCCAAAGTGAGTGTTTTGGTCAAGCTCACAGTCGTTGGGGTAGAGAAGTATACTATGCACGTCAGTGAATGTGTCAAGGGTAGGGAGGGAATAAACAATTACGAACAAATAATGGAATCTACCACACTCAGTAACCCCCCTGCAGTTGTGTTCCTCTCCAATTCAGCCTCACACAATTTACAGACAGGATCATTACAATCCCTCAGTAGCCTTGGGATTATTAAGTGCTGGGTGGGGGGTGTGGGGGGGAAGGAAAGAATTAGGGACCACCTCAGAAAAATGAGTCTTGAGAGATACATAGAATTTTCTAGAAGAGGGGAGGAAAGGAAGAGCATACTGGACAGTGAGAGTTCCAGAGAACAATAAGCTGAGAATACTTCTGAATGACTAGTTTCCTGTTTCTCTAATATCACAGGACTATGCAGACAGCTATTCATGAGAATGTCTCAATTGCAGGGTAATGATTTGTCCCCTCTACCCTGTCTCTGTACAACTGCAAACTTCTTGATGGCAGGCATCATCTCTCTTTCATCTTTGAGTACCCAGTTCCTAGCACAGTACCTTGAACAAAGTAGGCACTCAAGATGTTTGAGCGGCATGTGCTTACGTTCCAAAAGTTCTGATTTAGCTATTTGGGTCCTCTTGATCATTCTGCTGGTCTGAGACTGATGGACTTTAACTGGCAAATGGACTGTCGTTTTCTGACTCCCATCCCATGCATGTTCTGGAGACATTACTCCTCTCAGCTCTTCTTTAAATGTCCTCACTTTGTCCTTACTTACTTCCTCTCCTCCCTTGTCTTTACTTACTTACTTTTAATCATTGCTTCTCCACCTCATCAAGACAATTAAAATGTTAGCCTGCTTTCCTGATCTGGCAGCACCTGTGAACCTAAAGGGACTCATTAGTCAGTCATTCATGCGAATACTTAATACCACATCCAAGACTGACCTTTTACTTGCACACTAGATGTGCACTTTAGCTCATCGTTGAATTTAATCAATTTCCTACAAGGAAAAGGCCATGTTCCTTCCTAAGATTTTCGTTCTCGTTTCTTCACACCCATTTCGCCCTTTAGGTTTGCAGCTCCCTCTCCCCACACCTCCCTCCAAGGACCACAAGGCTCAGCCAGGTAGGGATTTTTGCTATTCCGCAAACACAGCCTGCTCTTCCACAACCCTGGACTTGTCTCTTGTCGATCCCATTGTTAGGTATCTGTCCCTCTTCACCTCTTCTAAGAAAATCCTACTTATATTTCAAGGCTCTACTCTACAAGGAGGTCACTCATTCTGCCTCTAACTCTTCTTAATAGCCAAAAGAATGAATGAGTGAATGAACGAAAGAACAACTAGCTTCTTGACAGTTTAGATTTAATTCATATCAATTTGCAACTTCTCTGTTCTATAGGGGTTGGAAATTTAAGTTGCTTTGATTTGATACTTCTGATTAATCAATTCTATTCATTCTTTCCATATTTTAACTTGGAGTCAGTCATTCTTTAGTCACTCTTTTCAATATCATAATGAGGATTTAGTAATATTTTCCTTTGTAGATATTCTTTCTTTTTCCTCGTTTGTGGGCTGTTGGTTTAACCAGTTTATAAGCCAGCGCTGGCTGAGACTCTAGTCTTCATTTATTTTTGTGCACATTGAGGTTTCTGTCTTCTGAAAACTCAAAACTGAAAATGGACCTCCTTCTCTTTGACAAGTCTTCATAGGATAGATATATCTGTAATAGTGTGAATCTCAAGGAAATACAGATTGCACTTTTTAAAAAAGTACAGACTTTTTTTAAAAGGCACAGACGGGTTATTATTAGGGAAAACAAGAGAAAAAAAGGAATTTTCTCACCCCTTTCAAGACGATGGGGTGAGAGGAAGAAATTAGTGTCCAACTTGCAGTTTATCAGAGAGGTCTAATGACCCAGCCTAATACAGAAGAGAGTATATTGGGAAGTCTCAGTGCTAGGAGAGATGTCTTATGCCTGGACTCTGGAACCAACTGCTTTGGTCTGAATCCAGCTCCACCACTTGGCTTGAGCAAATGACTGAAGCTCCCTGTGTAACAGAGCACGACCCTATGGGGCCTTCCGGGGACAGGCCTTCCCCCTTATCCTCTGCTTTAGCTGCTCTCTGAAGCACCTAAATAACAGCATTTGATGCAGATTTCCTGAGTTGTTTTGCAGACGTGAACCCTGCCCCCCTCCCCCCAAGACACGGAAGAACTACTTGATGACCATGAGCACATAGCCCCAGGCCTCTTGGAGCCTAGGACTGATAATATGAACCCCTGTGACAACACCCTGCTCCCTCACCACCAGCCAATCAGAATTGTGCACAAGCTGATCACAAACCCTGCGACCCACCCCCCTCTCCTGGCCTTTAGAGACGCTTTGCCAAAACCCTTCGGGGAGCTTGAGGCTTTTCAGGGCACGAGCCACCTCTTTGCACGTCCTTGCAATAATCCTTTCTCTGCTCCAAACTCCGACGTTTCAGTTTGTTTGGTCTCACCGTGTTTCGGGCACGTGAACTTGTCTTAACACCTTTGCCTTAGTTTCCTTATCTGTAAGATCAGGGGTAATAACTGTACATCACAGGGCTGTTATGAGGACTAAATGAATGAATATACATGAAGCACTTAGAACAGTGCCGGGCAAGTGCTGTAAAGTGTTATTATTATTTCTGCTTTGGAATTTCTTGCATTTCTTTTTTAAGTTGGAGAAAAAAATCCTTGCTCTCGCACTTCTGGGTTTGGAGTGGAAATATCAGTAAACAGTACGAGGCTTTGAATTTCTAAGTAGATGGCAGCTAACTAACACCAATTCCATCCTAGTCACCTCTCGCCCCTCCCCCACCCACAATCATTGGAGAATGCTGCCCTCTGGTGGTCTCTCATTACCGCTCTATAGCTCAGTCAGACTCATGCCAGAATTTTCTTTGTCTCCACTTTCCTGTAACTTAAAGGTGAATTTATCAGAAGTTAAAGTATTTCCCTCCGGGCATTGCTTGAAACATAACTGCTAAATTACAGAAACATGTAGATTTCAAAAAATTGGACTGATAATTAGTATAATTTGAACGGCTAGAAACTTAGAGGATAATGTATGCAATTATAAAATGTTTTGCCTAAGTCTTTTTATTGACTTGTCTGAAAATCAGACAAATACTAGCCAATTACCTGAGGAATCAAGGAGATACCTTTCTGATATCTAACCATTCCTTTCAGAAAAAAAGTATGAATGGTAGTATAGGTACTATATTTCATAGTAAAATTTAACATTTTATATTAAAATTTTTATTATTCTGGCAAAATGTTTTCCAGAATTGAGAAGTCAAAACCATAGTTATTAAAATTAGAACTTAAATATGTGTATGAAGTCTATTAGAATTACAGGTTTTATGTTATTCATCATCAAAGCATCTTTAGTCAATGCCCCAGTTGCCTAAACCCTATTTCTTCAGGAACCTCATATACAGACATTTATTTTCCAGTGAAATTATGAAAAATGCTTCTTTGCTAACTCTTTTGAAAACTTACATCATTCTGGAATACAGTTTGATACAGTCAGCTCACCTCTGCTGGGTGAACTGTTATGTAATTCCCAGCACCAAAAAGGGAACATCAGAAGATCAGTGACTATTTATTTACACATTTGTTATCGTTTCTACTTGAGAATAAAGAATGAGTTTGAACTCTAAAAGCTGAGCCTGCAGGAAGCCCCATCAGTCTCTCCACACTTCTGCTGTCATTCCTATTGTAGGGAAAACATTATTCAAACCACAGGCTCCAAACTCCCAGGTAACTGAAGCCAGCAGGAAGCTCTGTTTGATATCAAGTATGTTCTTTATCAACCTTTTTGTTGTGATGGGAAGAAATGAACTAACTTTACTTTTATCTTGCCCTGTTTTAACATAACCCAGTAGGTGAATGCTTTATTGGTGTGCTTTGGCCAAACTCTTTGATATATACTGACTTTGTGGTCATAAATTTTCCATACAAAACAATTAATGGTTTTTCATCTACTCATTCCAACCAGAACGTATTACAGGTTCATAGGTTTTTATTAAAAGTGTGCTTAAAATTTTGCTTATAAGAATTGCCACATGGAAAACACAACTTGATTTTTCTTATTAGATGCTGGGAGACAGCAGCCCCTCTGCCATCAAACATCACAGAGAATCAAACATAACAATGCAATCCTGAACTTTAGGGTCAACGTTATAGACTCTACTGAACACTCAGTCTCAATGCTTTTTTTTTGTATTCGAAAGACTCATGTAAGATAAGAAAATGAAGTGTCTTTATTTTTTTCCTCCACGAGTAGTTGGTTTTCAATAAGCAAGCTAGCGGTGCTTATAATGAGGAGTTCATTAACGAGTGCACTTCTAATGCTCATTTCGGTTTTGACACCACTAAACCATATATTAAATCTATTCTTTGTTCTCTGTACAATATTATTTGTGTAACCTTGTTTGGATTCAGTATCTGTTTTACAAGGAAGAAACAAATTTGAATAAAATAGAGAAGCTTTAAGCAACACACATTGAAATCTTAAACATGTAAGATTTAGGCTGATCTTAAAGTCATGTCTTTACCTTTCCTGCATCGTTTTCTGTGATGCCTAATCAATTTTGGATGCTGGGTTTGTTCCAAATCCCCAGAAACTAAATAATCTAAGGCAAGGAATTCAGAAATTCCTAACAGAAAGAAGAAAAATAACGTAAGAAAATTTGACTACTTTATTTTAGCCCAACATTGAAGATTTTATTGTACCTTTTGCAACTTAAAACTTATAAATAATTCAAACGCCAGTTATTTCAGAGCTGTCTTCATTCCAGTATTAGAGATAGGACGTATATTTAAACACTTAATATTCTCACCCAAAACCACTGTAATCGTCTCACAATTCAGAATTTGTGCAGTGAGCAAACTTTCACCTGGCGTTACTGCCTGAACATTTAAAGATTATTATGAAAAGAAAACCTCGGTGCTACTGGCGTTTGGGCTGGATAATTCTTCGTTGTAGGGGCAGTCCTGTGCATTGTAGGACGTTTAGCAGCATCCTTGGCCTCCACCTCCAGGTGACAGTGACGCCTCTTCTTCCACTGTTACAACCAAAAGTGTGTCTAGACATTGCCAGATGCCCCCGCAAGGGACTCAGTTTTCCCCAGCTCCGTCAGAACCATTGTCTTAAACCAATGTGCTGTGTACCCCATTGCTTTTCTTCCAACTTCTCCAGTCAGGAGTTTGCCATTTTGCATGGCTTCTAAGACCAGATGTAAGATATATGGTCACAAGTGTATTTTTCTATCTCTTTTCTACTCCTCACCTCTACCTGTAACATACTTCCCCATAAACACACACGTGTTGTAACTAAATCTTCATCTTATTACGGTGGCTATGAAGGGAGGAACACAGATGAATGGGGCCATGTAAAGAGCATGGTCGAAAGGCCAGCAGCCCTGTGTTTATTTTCTGATTACTCTCCCTAAGTCTATGTTAGTTCGTCCTTGAAAGGATGATCACACCTGCACCATAGGTGTTGTAGAATTGCACTGAAAGGAAAATACCTTCTTTGTGTCAGGGATGAGGTAGATGCTGGATTTAGATCTTCTCACTATGTATGCCCGACATTGAAGTTCTCATTTTACAGATAAAGAAAACGGGGTTCTGATAAAATAGCTTTGCAAGGGCACACTGGTGTTAATTAGCAAAGTGAAGTCTTCGAGCTTTCAAGGTACATAACGCATTTCACACGGTTCCTGAAAACAGGCAATTTTTCTGTTATTATTTATTCACTCGTTCTAGGGAGGGCCAAGAAATTGTTGAAATTTTATTCCATCAAAAGACAAATGGAGCTAAGTGTTAACCTTGTCTTTAATAATCCAAAATACCCTGGTATTAGAATTATTGTCAGAGTCCCATTCCTCCTTCTTGCTAAGGTTCATACTATTCAATTATTTGGGAAGATCATGCTGATGGGAATTAGTCAAGCATTTTTGCTGAAATATGTGCGCCTTTCTGTGGCTCCTGCCTACTCCTTCTCCCGTTGGTTACTTTTATATTTGTGTTCTGGTTTTTGTTTGTTTGTTTGTTTTGCGGTACGCGAGCGTCTCACCGTTGTGGCCTCTCCCGTTGCGGAGCACAGGCTCCGGACGCGCAGGCTCAGCGGCCATGGCTCACGGGCCCAGCCACTCCGCGGCATGTGGGATCTTCCCAGACCGGGGCACGAACCCGTGTCCCCTGCATCGGCAGGCGGACTCTCAACCACTGTGCCACCAGGGAAGCCCCTGTGTTCTGTTTTTAATCACTAGCAGCGTGAAGCTGACAGAAGCAAAAGTAGGTCTGTTAGAGAATCTTTGAGCTGTTGGTAGTGGACTTTTGACATACCTGTTTTTGAAGGAAACGGGTACAAGTAGCTATAAGAGTTGAAAGCAAATTATTTTTCAGATTAAAAAAATATTTTCAGGTAGAAAGGAACTCAGGGGACTTCCTTGATGGTCCAGTGGTTAAGACTCCGTGCTCCCAATGCAGGGGGCCTGGGTTCGATCCCTGGTCAGGGAACTAGATCTCACATGCTGCAACTAAGACCTGGCACAGCCAAATAAATAAATAAAATTTTAAAAAATCTTTAAAAAAGAAAAAAAAAAGAAAGGAACTCAGAATAGAAAAATGAGATAAAACAAGAAAAAAAACTTTTTTTAAGATAGCTGTATTTTTCTCAGGGAAATTTGTATTTCACTCATTTCTGTTGGAGCATGATACGAAAATGTCTTGGTATTGGAGTCCAAACCCAGAGCAGAGACAGAAGCAGGATTCCATGTTGCAACGATCCCCTGCTGGACGCCTCCTCACGTACCCACTGGCTTTCTTATGGGGCCTCATCACAGCCCCATGTGTCTGAGGCCAGAGGAAGAGGTGGAATGATTTCTCCAGCAGCAAATGACAGAACCCACTGGAAGGATGGTGCAGTGCTCTGAAGGACAAGATGGCCATGTTTTCCACCTGAAGTTTTCCTTCTGCCCGTCCACTTTGTCTTTTTCATTCCTTCAGCTCTTTAGAAGCACAATTTTATTTCTAGACTTATGTAATCCCAGAGCTGGAAAGCTTCTATATCTAGAGTTTTTTTTAAACAAACAAAAAACCTCATTAAAATCCATGAAATCCTTTGTCTTAGAGAAAAATTTCAGGCAGAAAATGTGGATCCACCATGGTCAAAGCTGGGTGTCCCAGGCTGCACCTCACTGGTATGCCCGCCCCAAAGTATATGCGCTCAGATGTGTACCTCTTGAACACCACAGGGGCTCCTGGGAACCTGAATTCAAACCTCACATGGAAGAAAGCCCTCGCTAATAAGGAAGCTGCTACTGCCAAGTCTGGGTGGGATGTTCATGACCACACAGGTCTCCAGACCCACAGCGCCTCTGCTCAGAATCAGCTAGAAGGTAATCGGCCACCAAATTGTCTCTGCTGGTATTTCAGACCTCCTCAGGTGGAAGGGGTGAGGGTTCAGGGTTGTGGGATGTGCAAGAGTCTATTCTGATGGTTTTCATTCTGGTTACAGGGGCTTTTGAAAATACTTCCCCAGGTTTTGGTTTTAGCCATAACAATAAAAAGTCCTACCAAGTAGCTTTTAGAAATATTTGGTGTTTTTCATTTTGAAAATGCTGCTTGGAATTTATCTATTTTCTATGATATCATTTCTGTTTGGCAACATTTGTAATCATATACCCATTATAGAGAAAGAAAGGCCTAGACGCAAAAGGATAATAATCACCAACAAATGGAGGCTGTGTTAGATCATGAATTCCTGAGTGACTTTCTAATATTAGGTTCAAACGGCATTTATGAACCTTTTTAATTTATGAAAAACAATTATGCTGTCAGTTTATATTGGCAACTGTGGAAACCAAAATTTAATAAGATGGAGAACATACCAAATAAGAGAGAAAAATGTGTGAAAAATTAAAATGACAAACCGAGGTTGGAGGGTGTTGTAAAACCTTTTATGTATACCACAATGGAGCCAAGTGAAATATGGGCTCAACTTGCCTGAAAAGAATTTCAAATTTTTATAGAAAACCACTTCATAAATATAAAATTACACTTTTATATTTATATGTGCCATTTTTCTATAAATTTTGATATTTGTTGTCTGTGTTTTCAACTATCATTTATTTTATTACATTTGAATTTTAGTGGCTATGGATATAGAAGAGTTGTTCAACTTCAAAAGTTGTGAGTGAATTTCCTCATTTTCAGATTAAACTTCTCACTGTCTATGGTATTTCTGGCAAAATGTAAAAGACAGATATCGGTTTGCTTTTTAATAAAGTAATAACTCCTATGATTTGTTAGCAAGGGCTTAGAGATCAACCACAATATGAAGCAGTTCAATGTTTGTAATATTTCTGATTTCACGTCTATGATTCTGAAATCCCTGCTGTTTAAACATAAAGTGAGAAAGCGTATTTCCACTCACAACAGTAACCATACATGTTGCTGACATTAAGGTGCAGGGTGTGTGTTTGAGAGTATTTTGTTTTGTGTCTTCCCTCTAACACTAACCCAAGCATATCAGGGAATTTGGAGAGACTGATGGAGTGAGATGCTGGGAGCATCCTGCGGTGATGGTCAGCGCACTCTGAGAAGCTGATTCACAGCTTGAGCGGACAGCCGTTGGCACCCACGGTGAGTGGCTCTGGCCGCAGCCCTCAGGCATGAGATGTGGCTTCTTCCAAAAGCAAACAACCTTCGACCCATGGGCTTCATCTGGGCCCATCAGGTCAACAGTTGTTTCCCAGAACATCGGCAATTGTCTTCCTCCTTGTGTCAGGAGCCTCTTGAAACATTATACGAGGATAATTAAGTGGTGAATAAGGGTCAATGTGGACAAATAAATCAAACTGATAGTTTGAACACAGACTGATTGAGCAAAAACAAGGAATTCTGCCATGCCTGTTACTACAGTGCTTGATGTGAACTGACTTCGTTACCATTACATCCCAAGGCAGCAAGTGGGAAACAAAAGCTGAGCAAAGAGACATGGGATTTAATTGTTCAGCTTTATTTTTGAAATAAAGGCATGCCATGCATCCATTTAGTTGACTTTAAGGGAGCACAAAACCAAACCCATTCTTAAGCACGCTAATTGAATTAGATGATGTTTTCCTCTCTTATAAAAGAGATGCAAGAAACACCAGTGGAGTCATCAGACTTTTAGAAGTTCAGAGTTAAAAAAATATGATGAGATGTTAAGTCCCTGTATCTGTTGAGTCAGATTAAATACACCTGTACATGTAATATAATCTTATCAATATTTCAGAACATAAAATCTACTAGTGATAAATGTTTATACACTAAGAAACAATCGAAATCAAATATATTAACTTATGAAGGAGATTTTGTTAGCAGAAAGGCAGCCTAGAAATCAGGAAAAGAATAGGAGAGAGGAAGAGTAAAACAGAGAAAAGCCTTAAAAAAGCTGCTGTGTGTCTGCAGGGTTGTTCTAAGTGGAAACATTATTAGAAAATACATGCCAAAAAAAAATCTATCTTCTAGTAAGAATAAAGAATTTTTTTTTCTTTTGCAAACATGCATCTGGACAATTTTATTTGGGTATTGGAATTCAATTTTTCCTAATGGTCAAAATTCACTCTGCCCCTCTAACGTTGCAGAAATAAATATGTAGTTTAAACTATTAATGGGTAATGTTAATTATCTCAGCTGTGCTCTAACACTTTTGTCTCAACACACTTGCATCAGATTGTGTAGGATCCTGGATTTCATAACATATATCTTCACACATGAACGGCATCAACCTTATAAATGGTGACAATTAAGAGTCTCATATATAAAGTGAAAGAGAATAAGTTGTGTCAACACTTATCAAGCAATTAAGTTTTACCACAAAAAACATTATTTTACAACCTTAATCAATAGAAAAATTTATAGAGAGGAATGAGAAATTACACACTTTCCACACTTCTGCACAGTTGCCATTTTCTAGTTAGATCCTTTGAAGATGCTGGCAATATAGTGAATAGTGATTGCAAGCAGTAATTTCTGAATTTAAAGATAATTAAATGATATTTGCTTGGAAGCGCTGATTATACACCCATTCCCGTATCTGGGCGTCTGTCTTCATTTTTTAAGTACAGTCATAAATATCAATATGTTTAGATTAATGAAAATAACACGATTTGTCATTAATGTTGTCTTTGAACTGTGTTAATATAAAATAACTACAAAGAATAAATTCTATGGGGGGAGGTAGCTACTTACTGCAGTGCTCCTGGGCTTCCCCCAACCCCCCATAAATAATTTCACATAAAGAATTTAAGAGAAGCTCATGTATGAGCAGCACCCCCCACCCCACCCCCAGAAAGTGAGCTGAGAAAGGTGTAATGGATTATGGAGGCACATGAAGGCAAGTTTACACCATATCCAATCAGGCTTTTTCTTAAGGTCAGGACATTCTGTCTGGGTCCATTTGTGTTTTTGATTCTGCCGTTTCACTATTCAGGAGCACAATGTAACTGTCAGTCTCGACAACAGTTCCTGGCTCCACTGGCTCCATGGCTCTCGGGGTAACGTACAATATTTCACATCCACAAAACAATTCGGCGGCTGCGTGGGCAAACCATATGATGACCGTGGGGAGCAATATGGTCACACCCTACTGAGCACTCTTAAGGAGACTCTGTAAGGAACTACATCTAAAAAAGAAGGCTTCGCTCTGCGCTTTTGCCGACTTGCCAAATAGCATTTTAATGTTTCGTTTCTATCAGCAGACGTCAAATGCAAATGCCATCCCTCTGCTGCATCTCAGGAGATAAAGACAGCTTTACTGCTATGCAAAGCAAGTGTCGTCGTGGACTTAGGAGGGTGATAGATATTAGAAATAATTTAGCACATTAATGATGGCTGTGTTGGATTTCCCCTGTGTGTTTTTTGTTATATTATTTCTTTCTCTTCCCAAACAAAACCAGACACCAGCTCAAATTTATAAGGGCAAAGGATGGGTTCTGACAGTCTAGGGAGAGCAGAGAACCAGTACTCCGTATAACATAATTTTTAACCAGTGGAGTCTGAACTGAGTTCTGGAGAATTGATGCATACGGTACATTTTCAAAGGATTTGGCCCAGATTACGACTTTTTGGCCCAGATGATTGATTTAAGTTACAGTCCAATCTGTCGCTTCACTCAGAGGAAAATTGGATAAAGAAATTATTTACAGAAAATGACAGCAGAGGAAAGAAACAATAAAGAAAAGGAAAAGCTTGCCTTTTGAGGCACACGGATTGGTCTGTTTCCCGCCTGGCCAATATCTATTCTTATGGCAGGATTTCCAATCTCTATTCTTTCTTTATCCAAGTTTCATCGTGAATTCATTTTTTTCAGTAAATTTATTTTTAAAGAGTTTTAAAACTTCCTTGAATTTTTCTAACAGCAAAAATGTTTTAAAATGTATTTCCAAATAACGTGTGTTCCCTGTCCGTGCTTTTCAACATTTTATCTGTGCGTCTGAAGATTCTTCATGCTCATGACACTAAACTCATCAGATACATAAATTATTACTTAATGATTCCTCTCATTGTGCTAAGTTTGAATCATGCCTGGAAACCTTATTTCTAGTTCTATGTTGATAATACATGGTAATGCCGATTCATATGAGAGCATGATGATTATGGGGTTTTCTCTTCTGGCTGATTGCAATCTATAATAATAAGGGCCAGTGAGACTTAAGAACCACAAACAATTTACCTCTGGCTTATGAGTGTATTTTTGTGGCTTTGCTGAAGCAGTGTTCTGTCATTTGATGTTATGAGAATTTACCAGGCAAGCTTTAATTTTAATGAATCAATGAGACTGCATGTTAAAAAATGACTTGGGGAAGCTAGAAAAACGTTCAATTTCCCTAATTTTACTTCATGTTTTTCTGCAAGGGATACAGTTGTCACCTTTAATATTGATGGAAAGTACCAGTCTCAGTGAATCTAGGTTTTTATCTAAACTGACGACTCAGTGGAGATTATAGTAAAGAGTATCAAAGAGTAAAGAAAAAACTAGTTAGAAAAATTAAATGAAAGAGAAATCCACAGTTAACAGTGAAGAGGAGGTAAACCTGTGAAAGGGTTGAGGGTAACCACCCTACTTCCCTATTCCCTACAACGGAGTTTCTTGCCATCACAGCTGAAGCTGAACCCTAGATCTGAGTGGGTTGGTTACATTGTGTATGATCCATTGTGTAAAAACTCAATGTGTTGAAGGGCCAGGCCAGAGTAGTGTGGGTGCAAGATAGGAAATTGTGCTGGAGATTCCAGTGAGCCTAGCGCCTGCCCCAGCTGCAAGGTGGAAATGACGGTCTTGTATTTTGGTCAGAATTTTCTTTTTTTTATTGTTCAGGAAAAGTTATACGTTGTGCCGTACTAACGAACTATGTCAGGGAGCTTCCTTCAATCTTCAGGATGCCAGTGTGTGATCTGGGGTAGGTCAGATATGACTTCTTAGATCTTAATGATGTCATTGATGTTATTAAGTCTTGAGTTGGGCTGCAAAATGGTGAATTATTTGTACATCAGATTTGATCACTTCCTTTAAGTTTTAGAGGAATGTAATCTCTTCCCTAGAAGGCAATAAAGAAACCGGGCTGTTTAATAGCTTCTTCGAGATCTTTCCTTTGCAGCTTCCTAAACTGTTTAAAGTATACGCATTGAATTATGATTTCCAATAATATCAACATGATGCAGACTGCTGGTTAGCTCTTCAAACCCCTTCCCCCTTTTCCCTGGGTACATGACTGCGTAGCCAGGGACTGCATTTCCCAGTCTCCTTCGCAGTTAGATGTGACCAAGTTCTCCCTGGTAGAATGTGAGAGGATGAGATGCGTGTCTTCCCTGGGCCTGGAGCTTTAAGAATTGGGCTGCATCTTCCACCTCCTCTTTCCCTTTCATACTGGCTGAATCCAGGCTTGGTGGTGACCCAGCTTCAACCATGATAACTATGACCTAGGAGCGACAAAGTGACGTGGAGGATGCTGAGTGTCTGAAACCTGTTGGGAGCAGGGACGTCCCACAGACCTGGACCACTCACTGCAGAAGTGTCATGAAAGAGAAATAAGCTTCTACTTTTTTGGAATCACTGTATTTTGGGATCTCTTAGCTAACAGCAGCTCAGCATTACTCCAAGGAATACATTCTAGAACGTCCCTCTTAAAGAAAATTACAAAAATATATTTTAAAGCCAAAATAGAAACAATCTGTGGCCAGTCTACATCACTGTTCTCCGCCATTACCATATGCTATTGAGAGCTGACTGTGTCCCTCAAGGAGGAGGAATTCTTCCAAGTGGGCAACTCCCTGCTGCAAAATGCCTAGCATCTACACTAATATTTGTCAAATATGACTCACACTTGCTTTCTTGTAACTTTTATAATATCTATCCTTTTATTTCTAATTAAAATGAACAATTTACTTAAGATATTTCTTTGTAGGATCTGTCAAATAGAAACTAAGCATTAACTTACTCAGCTATTTTTAGTGTTTTCTCTGGCAAAAAGTTGAAGAAATGCCCCACAATGTTTTTCTGGCCAGAACAGAGACAACTCTTGTTTGCTATCAGTAATGAAGGAATCAAGAGGAGTGGAACCAGTCATTTTCTTTCTCCTCACTCTTCTGATGCTTTTGGTCCCCACCAGTTTATCACCTTTTCCAAGATTAATTTCAGGTGACAAAGGGCAAGCAGAGAGGAGTCAAAATGGGTATCCACCAATTAAAATGGCATCTGGAGCGACCTCAAGTTCTTGTCTGTTCCCAGAATGCTTATGGCTCCTTATTACTCACTTTACATTTAACATTTGCTGTCATTTATTAAACTAGTGGAGTGTGGCAGAAAAATCCTGGTCTAGGTGTCAGCAGACCTGGGTCCTGGTCCTGACACAGGATGTCACTCACTCATTGTAATCTTGGTCTCCTTGTCTGTAAAACTGAGGTAATGGTACTCAAGTGAATTGCTCTGACAACCAAAAGAAACGTAAAAACATTTTACAAGCAATAAAATGTTATATAAGAGAAGGCATTATTACTATCACAAGCACATATGTTTTACTGGGTTTTTTTTTTTTCCCAAAATAGCCAGGACAGGGCCCTGTGAGTATAATATCAATAAAATGAATGAGTGAATCAACTTGAAACCTGAAGTCCTGAGTTCTGGAGTCTGTTCTGCCAGGTGCACAACCTTTGACCTGCCATCTGAATTCTGTTCACGCTTTTGTAAAGTGAGAGAGTTTGTGTGGAGTTTAGACTGATAGGTCTCAACACTGGCTGCACGATGCAAACACCCGGGGAGCTTTTAGAAGATGCACATGCCTGGATCTCACCTCAAATGGAACCAGACCCTCCAGAGGTGAGGCTCATGCATAGGTATTAAAATCTTTTGTTTGATTTTGAAAAAAACTACAGACAAGTTGGAAACCCAGAATAAAGAACTTTTTTTCCCCTGAATCATTTAGAGTAAGTTGCCCACCTAATGATCCATCATCCTTGAATACTTTAGTGTGAATTTCCTTTAAGGAAGGACATTCTTCAACACAGATGCAATACAACCATCAGAATCTGTTGGTTAACATGGGTACATTCAAGACGCCATTCAAGTTTCACTCTTGCCTCAAAAATGTCTCTTGCAAATTATACCTGTTTAGAATCACATCTTGCACTTAGTTGTCATATCTCTTTAGTCTCTGTTAGCCTGGAACAATTCCTCAGTATTTCCTTCACTTTTATGATCTTGACACTTTTGAAGCTTACAGGCCATTGATTTTGTAGAACATCCTTCAGTCTGGGTTAGTCTGATGCTTCCTTATTATTAGATTCAGGTGATGCATGTTACACAAGAATAGCAGAGAAGTGATGTTGATTCTTCCCATCAAAATGCATGATTTCAATTTGTCCCATCACTGATGAGGTTCACTTTGATTTGGGTGATGTTGGCCAGTCTTCTCAACTGTAAAGTTAATCTTGTCCCTCTTTATAATGAATAAATATTTAGTGAGGGATATTATCTTGCCCCTTACAAATTTCAAATGTATTCATTTATTTCTGTCTATGTTTTTGTGATTTCCTATTTTATTCAATGTTTTAATATGTTATGATCATTGTTCATTTTGATACTCAAATTGTCCCCAGTTTGGCCAGTGGGAGCTCCATTAAGTTGGCTCCTGTGTCTTTTTCATATGCCCCCATGATTCTTTGAGTGCCTCCTGCTTCCTGGTACATGATAGTCCAGGCTCATCTAGTCCTTTCCTTGCCCCAGCCCTGGAATCACTGATCTCTCCAAGGAGCCCTGGCTTCTTTTAGTGGAGAATGGAATTAGAAGCCAAGTTCAGGGTGCTAGGTATGCTCATTGCTATTGGGCTATTGTTGAATCCTAGGCCCTTTCAGTAGACAGAGTTAGGGAATGTATGAGTATGTGCATGCAGATACTTTTATATCTATATTTATTTCTATCCCTATGTATATGTTTTGAAACCATACATTTATACTAATTCCAATTCTAATTTAATACCACAAGGTTTATCCTAGTTTTCTTCCTTTCAAAATTTGTAATTCCTTCTCATCTTTAGGAGTTTAGGAATTTGAAACAAACACTAACAAAGAAAATCCTCTGGACATCTTCTTCACTTTCATTGCCTGCCAAACTTAAAATTAACATCACAAATTATTAAACAAGATGCATCTCTTTTTTTGTAACTCTTTTGTATATTAAGGTTCCCTAAAAAGACACATGCACATGCATACACACTCACAGCTACACATTTTTTTTTAAGCTAAGAATAAGTACATTCTACCAGATGTTTTAATATTGCTTTTATACAGGTTCATGGAACTGTGCCGTCCTTTATAGCCATTTAAAGTATTGCCTTCTTAATTTAATTTTTAAAAATATCACAGGAAAACTTATCTTCCTGCATTTCAAAACCAGAAACAGGATGCATAAATAGATTTGTCTCTTGTCAGGAGCAGTGGAATGGAAGTCTTCTACAAGATGGGAAAAGTTGTGAATTCAGCAATCCGTGACGAGCACACATTGAGCCAGACAACACTGTGCTGGAACTCTGCCTGCCTGATGGACACACAGAGATGGGATTATTTGTGTTGGTAAATCTTGTGTCAGTCACAATGGAAAAGAGGTGGCTACTGTGGATAGAGACGGCCAGTTGGGAATGTTCATATTATGTTGCACTTTGCTTCACATGCACTTTGTTTTCTATACACCCCTTCGCTGGAAGACCATATTTCCATTCAGAGGTATCACACATTTCATTCACAATCCATACAGTTGTAAGAGAGGGTGTGGGATGGTCTAAATATTGACATTTTCTGTTGAAGTAAGGAAGAGATATCTTTGGGATGTTGAACTGCCAATGAAAAGTTGAACTGTAGTTGAAAATAAGAGAAAAATTAAAATTCTCCTTGAATTCTTTGAAACTGCTGTGATCATGCATATTATGCTGGATTGCCAGTTTGGGTTCATTCTTCGTTACCCAAACACTCCTCATCTTTTAATAGTTCCTAACCTCTTATCACTACAATGTACAGTGTGGTTCATTTCCTTTTCACCACTTAACCCTCTTTTTTTTTTTTTTTTATTGGAGTACAGTTGCTTTACAATGTTGTGTTAGTTTCTGCTGTACAGCAAAGCAAATCAGCCATACGTACACATATATCTGCTCCCTCCCGGATTTCCTTCCCATCTAGGTCAGAGGAATGGATAACGAAGATGTGGTACATATATAAAATGGAATATTACTCGTCCATAAGAAGGAACAAAATTGTGCCATTTGCAGAGATATGGATGGACCTAGAGACTGTCATATGGAGTGAAATAAGTCAGAAACAGAAAAACAACTATCATATATTAACGCATACATGTGGAACTAGAAAAATGATACAGGTGAACGTATTTGCAAAGCAGAGAGAGAGACACAGACGTAGCAAACAAATGTATGGACACCAAGGAGGGAAAGGTGGGGTGGGATGAATGGGGAGGTTGGGATTGACATATATACACGCTCTTTCTTTATAGATGGTTCTGTGTTTAGGCACTGTACCACATGAGTCAAGTCATAGTCATGTGTTTACTGTCTTACGTAAACAATTATTGCTTTAGCTGCTATGTCTTCACCAGACGTTCAGTCATTCATTAAGTACTAACGCACTATCCCATTCAATGAATCATCCATCAATTAATCAATCAGAGTATTTTAAGTTGTCAGTTTTTTGTTGTAGAAATCAGCCATCCCTTAGACCTTCTTTGACAGCTATAACCAAAATTTTCTTTTTAAAGATTGAGGCCAAATAGCATAAATGCAATTTTATTTTTAGATTTTAAAGGAGATGATTGCCCAATGAAAAGGCCCTAAAATATCTATAAATTACATGCTTAAATTAGCATACCCCAATTGGTGACTAGTTGTATTGGCTCACTTGCTTAAAATATCTGTGTTTCTCTTGGGAGGGAGAGGAGGTTGGAGTAGCTGTGAGAAATGGTCATAGAAAAGGAGTCATCAGTTTATGAGGATATAAATGAACCACCACTTTTCAAGAGATTGGACCATGGAAGACCAAATAAATTTTAAAGTGAATAATTGAAAAAATGTGGAGAGAAGTATTTTACAGAAAGCAAGAATGAGAGTAGAATATTCTCTAAAGGGAAAATACTTTCTGAAAGTGAAACTAGAATGTTACTCAAGAGTACTTTTTATGTAACACATCATTTCTTGTTCATATTTGAAATCTGTTGGAAGCAGTTTATCCTTCTATCAAGTCAGTTGAATTGTCTAAACGACACAAAATTATTGTTTTGGTGATTTGAATAGTGATACTACAATGAAGAAAGCTAGTCTAAGAGCTTGCTAAATTTCAGAAATTTCTTACCATGCATTTGAACTAAGACCAGTCAACCCCAAATAAGACAACATTCCATTCGAGACTTAAAAAAAGACAGACATTTCTACTAAATTTTTAAATATCCTAGGGACTGTTCTTTGTCTGAGGGTATATTTTCTGACCTGTTTAGAAAAGTGGTGTGAAAAAAAAAAGTAGCACTCTTTATAATAAAACCTCTTTTTTGGTATAAAACCAGTTAAGTAGAGAACATTGCATCATGCATGAGAGAATCTTCCCCTGGGTGCGTCTAAAACTGAGTACAGAGTGCCATTCACAGATTCTAACAGATGCCCAACAGAGGAGATCCAGGCCCTCACCTCCCTCTAGTCTCTTGTGTTAATGAGGACTCTTGATGAAGTTTAAGGCACACTAGTGAGCAGCTCTAAATCAGAGCGCATCCTGCGGAAGGAAACTTTACAATGGGTACCGAGGCCGGCCGGTTCGAATTCCAGATGTGGGGCCTGTACCCTGCCTCTGACCAGCATCCATTTGTGCGCTCCACAGCTGGTCCATGTAAATGTGCCATATTGCCGTCCATCTGTTCAGAGAGTGCACAGTGGCACATCTTTCTCTGACAGTGGACCGTTTTATTGAGTGCTATAAATATTGAAATTCATAGGCATGAAGCTGCAGATTTTTAATGTTACTTAGAGAGACATTTGAGCCACAACCTTTGGCAGAAGCATACACTGTTAGCATCTCAGTACACCGTGCACCATTTGGTTCAGACTCATGAACAACTTTTCCAGGGATTTCATGGCTCTCCAATCCCAGGTAAAATGGAGTACAGACCCTGAGGGATGATATTTAGTGTGAATGTCACCCTGCATACAATGTGCATTTGGGATATGGACTTTCCAGCCCTGTGCTGTGTTAAACCATATGTTAATGTTTTTATACTCAGAAAAGATTAGATTGGGGACCAATAAAGTTTCAAAACTACAAATAATAGGCTAACCATGGCGAAATGTGAAGCATTCCTTGAGCTGATTTTTTTCCAAAGTCTCTGAAATTTTCATTTTTTGAAATGGCAGGGCTATATTTTGTTAGAGGAAACCAGCTTATCCATATTTTATAAGCTGATATGTGCAAATTTTGTACCAGAGGGTGAATATCCCCATTAATTTGAAATTACTGGCATGTGCTGGATAAGAAATAGAAAATTGCCTTGTGATGTTTTTCTCCTCTTGACCAAATAATCCTAAGCAAACTTTAAGGCAAAAATGAGGTCAATCAGAGCCCAGGAATGAAAAGGGTACAGGTTACCTTGTGTGATTTTGGCTTCTCTGGTGATGTTCTTTGTCTTTAGTGAGCGGAGAGCCAAGTCAAAGCTGTTTAAGACAAAAATGGACACAGTTTCTATATGAAGCTCCCTATACTTTCCCTTCCGTTCTGTTGTAAAAATGCTAAAGAAACAGAAAATGCCATTCTAGCAATTGTCCGGATTTAACAACAGAAGCGGCTCATTCATTTAGAACAGTAAATAGTTGGAAAAGGACGCAGTAATGCTCCCAGTTTGGCATTTGTTTACATCGGAGCTGTTTAACAAATGTGACGACTATTAAAACATAAAATACTTTTCCTGCCTAATTGATGTAAAGAATTGAAGATGATCAAAATCCAAACTGAATTTCAATTATTCTTCTGGCATGTACATTTCTCAAGATCGTGATGCCTTCTAACTTTTCTTCATTATGATTTTCCAATTGCTCTATGGTCTTTGTAGTGTTTTTTTTTTTTTGTAAAATAGCAACTTGCATCTTTATTACTGAAGTTGTAACATTCCAACAATAAGCTGTGTCATTGCTCAAACGTTTCCCTGAGTTCCCAATCAGCAGAGTTATGTAAGGTGGCAGGTTAATAAATGTGACACACTGAAATCATTTGTACCAGATTATCTCTCCTTCCACACTCTGACAGATGCTAAGTCCAGCTGGTAAAAAAAGTTTATAGGCGAGTTGGATTTGGGGTCTTCACACACTACACAATGTTGGCTACCAATGCCGGTTTTAATGAGTCACGGATTGCCTGTTTATCTTCTGCTTCTTGCTGTTTCTGCATTTTCTCTTCCAGAACAATCCTAGAAACACATGCTGCTACAGACGCTGGAGCAATGTGTGTAGACATTTGAGCCAAATTATTATAAAGAACTCTTTCTTCTCTGATATTAAAAAAGGAGGGAGAATTGCACATTGCTTAGCAAATCGTTATCTCAGATGTTCACTGTGACATGCTCAATATGGCCTACCAGAAAAAGTTGGAGACATTTGAAACCTTAACAACTATCAAAATGACACTGTAATTGGCGGGTTTTGTTGTTCATGTTCTGGCTCAGCTAAAACTGCTCTAAACACTTTGTTTAATGATGTTACATTATGACAACACATGGCTTCTATACAGCAAGTCATCATGTTTAACATGCAACTACACAGGAAAAGTAGCAAGTGGCCAGGAAACGGTACCAGGAGTCACCCTTCAAAGTTCTTACGGCAAACCAAACAATGATTAGGCATGAGGTCTCCAAATAATGCCTCTTTTCACTGAAAGCTCACTTAAATCAGGTTTTCAATCCCACTGGTTTAAGGTATCTTTTTCAGAAAGGCTGTTGGTTTGAGTGTGTGTGTCTGTGTGTGCGTGTGTGTTGGGGGGAGAGGGGAATATTGCAATCACATATTTAATATTTAAATGAGACTTGGCAAAATGGCAGAAAAAGAGAAACACACAAACAAGATCATCGCTTTAAGCAAATTGCTTGCTGAAACTCAGTTATTTTCCTTTGAATGCCAACAATTTTTTTAAATGTGACAAAAAGTACACATTCTCCTCCAAATGATTTGTTGGTAGTGTATTCTTCTCCGTTTTAATAAAGTTTTTGGTCATCTCCTGAATGTGTAGCTTTTGCTAAATTAGAAATATATAGTGAAAATGGATACAGCCTCTATCCTCAGATATTTTGGTTTATAATAATGTAGGGAGATGACATACATCAACAAATGTAGATATATATGGAAAAAATGCAGCTATAAAAGAGTTTTGATGGAACAGTTCAGTTAAAGATTACGGTGGGAGGTTGGAAAATGTTTGGTGTGATGTTTGTGGAAGCATTTTGTATTGGGATGACTAAATTTAGGAGAGGAAGTGTTGGACAAAGATACATAAAATCGCATTTAGATGTTTGGGATATTCAGGAAGAAGCCGGGTGAGAATAGATGCTGAGTCTGGGCGTGAAGCGGGACATTCTTACAAGCTGTTCTTTGTGCTCTAGGAAAGGCTTGGAGGTCATGGCTAAAAATAATCATGTGTGCAGAAGAAATTAGGAAACTGGTGTGTGGCATGAAGCAAGGATGTAATATAAAATATTTTGGAGGAGACAAAAGCAGAAGGCCAGGAACTGTGAAGTCATCCAGAGTTTATATTGTGCTTGAAGATGGTTTCATTATCTCAGAAAACCTGAAGGGAGATTTTTCCCACATGTCACTCAATGTCCTTTATAGAAGATCCCTTGTGATAATTATCACTTGTATTGAGTTTTGGAAATTATTCCATTTCTTGAAATAACTCCATATTTTTATTTTAAATAATCAAGGCTGTAACACAATGTACTGTATTACCATTTTAGATGCCCATAACTTATCAACCAATGATTGTTTAAGATTTGTTTGCTCACAGCAGGAGTCTGAAATAGTCTCTTGCTTCTGTCTCTACTGGGACATTTCTGCCATGTTTCATCTTTAAGTCAACTCAGTTACTTTTGGAAGTAGAGAGCATAGTACAAAGTGGAGACGATTCACAAATTTCCTCACGTTGTGTAATGAAAATGTAGCTTTATTTATTTATGCCTCTTGATTTTTTAAAAAAATAATTCATCTAACTTTCATTACAATGACCTGATGGGTAGAGAGAAAACTAAACAGTATTTTAGCAAACTTCAGTCTGTTTTCAATAATTTGAAGACTTCCTCTAAGTGACTCAGTCTCTTTAAGTGAATATTCACTATTTTGGAACCCCTAGTACTCCTCTCCAACATGGCATCTGTGTACTTAAGGAAGAGGGGCTTACTCGCCCTCATGTTGAAATGGAAGGAGGTGTCTGGTTGGTGTTTGCTTGTCCTCACCCCTGCCCGCCACCTCTGCCTTTATCTGTTCTCCTGTGTGTCTGGAAGGCTGACGCCTGCGGAGTCTATCTCCCGGGCTTCCTGGCTGAGTGGCTTCTGTTGGTTTGGTTAGTGGGAGGTGCTAGCAGGAGACAGGAGTTTGGAAGGTGAAGAGTGGAGACATTTCTCCCCTGCCCCCTCCCTGCTTTAGCGCCACATCTCTGGCTGTGCGCCTCCATTAAAATTGCCACAATCCCAGCTCTCAGTGGGCTCTGGTTTATCGTCTCTGGTCCTTTTAGCTTTACGGGGAGGAAGTTGCTAGTCTCTGGGTGCCTCGTTGGGTGCCATCCATCGTTGCTCCCTCAACTCTGCCCATGCCTCTGGAAGTAGCATCTTTGCTGAGAGCCTTCATCTGTGCCATCTCTGTTACCTGCCAGGGCTTTGGTGGATGCAACGGTGTCCTTGCACCGACCTCCTTCTCTCCTTCATGGGAGTCCTTGTTGTTGGCCGCTGCTTTTCCCCTAAGTTTGTGACTGAAACCTGATGAACACAGAGATTGCTCTCTCTCAGTTCAGTCATGACCCAGTGGTCTTCCCTGACTAACAAAGGCTACTTTGGCTCTTGGCACTTCAGACCCCACCGAGCTTCTCCTACTTCCTTCATCCGTAGCTTCTGGCTTAGGCTGTGAGCTGCACAGCCTCTGTTCCTAACCCCTTGTCATCCCTGGAACTCACTGGACTCCACCTGTAGCATCCTCTCTTCAACCTGCCCAGCATGCTCTTTTTTCTAGAACTCCTGCTTCTAGAGGGGAGCTTGGAATACACGTGTCTCGCCATCTGCTTCTCCTCTTCCTTCCCATAATTCTACTGGGCAAAAGGGATGGGTTCTCCCTCTAGTTTTATTGGAATTCTCTCCAACGTTATATTCCTTTCCTCTTTTTCACAGTAACTATTGTTTTCCCATTTTCCTGGGGACATAGTGACAGAATTCCTGCTGGAGAATTATGGGAAAGAGGGTAAAAATACATCAATTTAATATTTTCAGAGTATTAGGCTATCTGGAAGATTCAACAGTAGAGAAAAAATTTTAGTCAACAGACAAGAAGGAAAGATTCTAGCATTGTGACTGTAGCAAAGAAATACAGGTATTTCTGCTCAAATGCAATGTATGTGTTCCTGAAAGTCCTCCTGTTCCCCCAAATTGCAAGATATATACTAAAAATAACAGGGCTCTTGGGAAAAACAGAGTTGGGGCAGATTTTTCAAAACCTATAGAATCTGTAACTGGAGAGTTAGCAGAAAACAATAACAATCGCAATAAAAATTCTGGTATGGTTGTATGTCTACTGGTCACATTATGTCAAGGTTAGCTTTTCTTCTGTAGCCTTAAACTCCAGACCACTGCTTCCGCCTTTGAAATATCTCATCAAAAATAATGTGATCCAAGACATATATTTCTTCATCAATCAAAAAATAATTTTTTTTATCATAACTAGAATGGAACGTCTTCATAGCTTCTCCATCTATATGGTCAGTCTCCCAGATAGTTTTAAAAAATGGATTTGGCATTTTTTTTTAAATTTTATTATACATGAAAAAAAACTTAAGTCCATAGTTTACATGAGAGTTCACTGTTATGTTGTACATTCTACGGGTTTTGACAAATGTATAATGACATTTATCTACCCTTATAATATGGCAGAGAAAAATAACTTCACTGCTCTAAACATTCTCTATGCTTCACCTGTTCATACTTCCCTTGGCAACCCATGGCAACCATTGATATTTTTACTATCTCCATAGTTTTGCCTTTTCTAGAATGTCATACAGTTGAAAACATACAGTATGTAGCCTTTTCAGATTGGCTTCTTTCACGTAGCAATATGCATTTAAATTTCTTCCATACCTTTTCACGGCTTGATAGCTCCTTTCTTTTTAGCTCTAAATAACATTGCAATGTGTGGATGTACCACAATTTGCTTATCCCTTCACCTATTGAAGGGCATGCCAGTTGCTTCCAAATTTGGGCAATTATGAATAAAGCTGCTATAAACTTTAACGTGTACCTAGTTTAGCATAAAGGAAACCTTAGGGACTGAACCAGCCACGTGTTGCACTAAAGAAAGTGGCTTCTGTCAGGTTTTCAGCTTTTTCTTATGACTTTCAAATATTTATAGAACATGAATTGTGAGGAAGGTTGTCTTTGTGTTCAAAATATTAAAGTTTGGGAAAGTTTGCACATGAACCAACATGTTTTCTGCATTTTACTGACATCATACTGTAAGTTAGATTTCAGATGTTCTCGTACATGTAGGAAAATTGTGTTGGGAGCATTAACCTTCTTGTTTCCCAATCTTTCCACGAGTAAGCATTTCTTACACCCAAAAATATTATGTCGGCTATATTTAAGAACATTAGAAATCTTTCAATCACTCAGTAGTGGGATTCTTCTTACCTTCTATCTTCCCTGACTCAACCGAATGACGATTGAGCAACAATCCCTGATACTTTGAATTGTTTGATAGCTTCTATGCACACAAGGCTTTCTGTGTTTAATTTTCTAAAGTCAAAATTTCCTTTATTCTACTCCTTGACTCAGACATCATTATCTTAGCAGCTACTTCATTAAAATATACAGACTACAATATATAAAATAGATAACCAACAAGGACCTATGGTATAGCACAGGAAACTCTACTCAATATCTTGTAATAACCTATAATGGAAAAGAATCTAACAAAGAGAGTATATATATATATATATATATATATATATATATATATCTGAATCACTTTGCTGTATACTTGAAACTAACACAACACAACACAACGTTATAAGTGAGCTCTATTGAAATAAAAATTTAAAAAATACCTCATTTGTCAGTTTGATCATCTCCATAGACTTGAATTACTTGCCAAATTGAGGCACCTATAGCAGAAATATGACCCATGGCCCCTAAACTTGGAGATGGCACTGTTCTCGAGAGACAAATAGATCCCATGGTCACCTGAACAGTGGGCGAGGGCAGGGACCTCATGTGCAGCACCTGGAAAGGTATAGTCAGCACTCAAAGTATTTCATGCACTTTTTTTTTCTGATCCTCACAACCAAATTTATTATTCCAAATTTTTGAGGCGAAAACTGACTCAGACAAGAAAGTCACATGATAGCTAGACAATGGCAGAAGTGGAATCTGTCCCCAGGACTACCCAGTTCTAACCACCATCTTCTTTCCTCTGCCCGACCCACCTGAGCAGCGTTTCTGGTGGAATGCGGTGCGAGCATCACATCGAGGCAGGGCAGGGGCCTGGCCGGTCCTCCTCTGCCAGGCACTATTGGCTCAATCATGGGAGCCCAGGACTGGGGATGGAGAACTGGAGCCAGCGCACGATGTGGACCAGTGTCATGCCAGAGCCACCTCCTTCCGGGACCAGCTATTATCTCACACTGCTGGAAAGTGGCAGTAGTTCGTTAGAAATCACTCGAGTTCTTTATTTTCCTGTACTTCTGGACGGTCCCATAGCAGCCTCATCTTTGGGCTATACCTTTCCACAGCATGGCTGTATAGATATAGCCAAGTTATTCCTTTACAGATAAAAGGGTGTTTGTGTTGTACAAAAACGATGCACGCTGTGTAACACTTTATATATGTAAAAAAAGACAATCTATCAAAATGTCAAGTGCAGCTCCATGAAGACAGAATTTTGAGTGTTTATTTCCTACTTTTCTACATTTTCACAATCAAATAGACCAAAATATCTGTGTTGATGTTTATTTGAGAAGCAATAAGATATGGAATAATACAGACTTTGGAGTCTGGTGAATTGGGTTAAAACCTGTGGTCAGTGACGGTAGAACAATTCAGTAGGTTCTATGAATTTTAGCTTTCTCAGCCTTACAGAAGAGAAGATGGTCTAGTCCTTATAGAATTTCTGTAAAGATTATGAGTAATAATGTGTGTGAAACACTTAGCATAATGCTGGCACAAAGCAATCGTAGTTACCGATATTTACAGCGTGACTCACGTGCCACATAACTCATTTAATGCTCACAAAAGTCCCCATGGGGTAGTATATTATCAGCCTCCCTTCTCAGGTTTGAAAACTGAAGAACAGAGAGGTTATATACCCTGCCTAAGGCTTCACAGCGAGAAGTGGTGAAGCAGGAATGTGAACCTGGGCAATTTGGTTCCCGAAGTTTCTCTTTTAATCACGAAGCAACAATGCTCTCAAATAATACTGTTCTCAGTAACCTTCCTCTCAATGATAGACACCTCGTGAGTGTTGGTGATCATCTCCTCCTTTCCTTCCTATCAAGACGTTCTGTTTTTATGGATTACTTATTTTTAGTATCATTGGTGTTTAAAAGTCAAAGGAAAACACAGGATCCCCCTTAAATAAATATTGACTTAAGTATGACATCTCTTGTGAAGAACTGTAAGGTAACTAGGTCCTCATTCTTCCTTCTCTTTTTAACTAGTTTCTCCAGTTCCTTTTGTCACAGGTCTCCTATCTAAACAGATGGCATCTGACCTCTCTAGGAAGACACTTATCTTAACACGGTTTTCACTGTAATTAGGTCCAGAATCATATTGTTTAGTAACAACATCATGCTAATTGGCAAGAAATAATGAATCATTTGCTATTAGTGAAAAAAAACTGCTCTAACATTGTCAGAGTTTTAAAAGACCTATTTCCAGCCTACTGACTGATTCAGTGTGTTGGGGTTTAATATAAGAAATACAAAGGAGAAGAATTTTCAACAAACTTATGATTATTTATAGAAAATTTAATTTTTTCTCTTTTCTTGCAGCATGGGAAAATGTGCGTCATCCTGGCAGGTGTTAAAACACCAAATTTATGTCTGTCCATTTCAACAGCGGGTGTTATACCCTGTTCACAAAAATATTTGACAGGGGAGATAGTCCATCATCCATACCGTGTATTTAGCCAAGAGAAACTTTGCTCTAGGTATTGCACACCTTCTCTTAAAGGAACCATCATTAATCTAGAAATTGACTTTATTCTCAACTACTTCTTTTATGAAAAAGCCTGTGCGTTTTACATTGACACAGGAATAATGATTTAAAGCAATTCCCAATGGCTTTGTTCGCATTTTATTTAGCTGTTTTAACAGTATGCTAATGACAGGAAGAAAACATACACATAAAATATTGTAAGCATCAGGACTTGGTAGGAGAGAGTAAGTTCGGCTTCTGACCATGAAATCTTATTCTGTGGTTGCCTTCTTAATGGCATCTCTTGAGGCCAGTGGCTTTACATTCTCCCAATTGTGTGGGGTCACTCTGGCAGCACTGACCAAGTAGAAAACATTCAGCCAGAGAAAACAATAGCAGAAGTCACCCTATAAGTGTCTTGCCTTCTATATCATGCAATTGACTCCAAGGCTCCCCACTAAGATGTCATTGCTTGACCAGTTTGCTTTAAAACAGCTTAATTAGCTGAAAGGAAAGCTATGTCTGAGCATGTTGGTGAGAAAAAAACAAAAATATCTCTCCTTTCAGAAAGCTCGTGCTCTATCTTGTCGGAAATCTTTGGTTCTGAAACAAAACAACATTCCTTTCATACGCAATCAGGTCCCTGACAACAATTTTTCCTGGGTAGGGAAATAATTGGATTGGAGTCTCCATGTCGGCATTTAGGTTCAGGTTTTATATATCTGGGTCTGTGTGGGACCCAGACACAGTGGCCTATGGCATTGCTAGAGGGATTCTTGCCAAAGCATGTGTTGATTTCCTTTACCTAGAAAGATCTAAAACTGACCAGGGCATAAAGGCTATGTAGACTTTCAGATCAATATCTACTAACTTTAATGTCAAAATGACTCAAGTGTTAACACTGAAAAAAAAAAAAAACCAACCCTTGATTGATTTGCTTCTGGTTAATATTTTTTAAAATTGTTCCAAAGAAATGACTTGGATGTCATTCCTGAGATGATACGGCAAGAACACTTTTGTCAAAATACTTGAAAATGTTCCTGATTCGACGTGGATCTCCTACAAATGCATGCAGACCATCTGCTTTCTCTGGACGTGGAGCCCTGCAGTGAACAAGAGAAGATATACTTAAGGCCCATCTTATATTCCTTAATGCAAGAGGAAATTTGTTAAGAGTAAATTACACTTGTTTTGTTGTTCCTTGTTTGTTGCATGTATTTTTGTGGCTAAACCTGTTTGAGAGACCCAGGAAACGTGTTTTTACTTTCCAAGGCAAATTGGCAAGGAATTGTTTTCATTTAGATGGGGCCCATGGCAGTAGCTACAGAAAACTTGAACCCGTGTACAGGAGTTCCACAGGCAAACCAGTGAATCGTGGAAAAGGCATGCCACTCCAGAAAGCTTTGTGGATTTGTTCTGTTCCCTCCCTCCCTCCCACCTTTCTTTCTTTCTTTCTTTTTAAAAAATTTATTTATTTTATTTATTTATTTTTGGCTGCGTTGGGTCTTCATTGCTGTGCGCGGGCTTTCTCTAGTTGCAGCGAGCGGGGGCTACTCTTCGTTGTGGTGCAGGGGCTTCTCACTGAGGTGGCTTCTCTTGTTGCGGAGCACAGGCTCTAGGCGTGCGGGCTTCAGTAGTTGTGGCACACAGGCTCAGTAGTTGTGGCTTGTGGGCTCTAGAGCACAGGATCAGCAGTTGTGGCGCACAGGCTTTGTTGCTCTGCAGCATGTGGGATCTTCCCAGACCAGGGCTTGAACCTGTGTCCCTGCATTGGCAGACAGATACTTAACCACTGCGCCACCAGGGAAGCCCTCTTTCCTTCCTTCCTTCCTTCCTTCCTTCCTCTCTCTCTCTCTCCCTCTTTCTTTCTTTTTCTTTTTCTTTCTTTCTTTCTTTCTTTCTTTCTTTCTTTCTTTCTTTCTTTCTTTCTTTCTTTCTTTCTTTCTTTCTTTCTTTCTTTCTTTCTTTCTTTCTTTCTTTCTTTCTTTCTCTCTCTTTCTTTCTTTCTTGTTGAAGAAGAAAATCCCCATGCTCTAAACAATATTTAATCGAAAAACTCAAATACCTCCAACAATTAACCAACTGTAGTGTGGCCTGGCTATTCATCTGATTTCTTCCACAGTCTCTCTTCTCAAGAGTAATTATCTGATGAACACATAAATTATCAGGTTTATTTTCACATCTTCTAAGTTATAATGAACACCAAATTCCAGCTAAGGTACATTTGTATTTTTATTGCACTGAGGTCTGTAATTTGGTATAACTCTGTAAATTGTGTGTGTGTGTTTGGTGTGTCGTGTGTTTTGCCAGTCTAACTCAAGAAAGTCTAAGTTGTGGTTTGCAAAAGATGATGACACCCTTCCTGAAGCAACACTGGATTTTAACCTGGAACCGAATCTCCATTTTTTTTCCTAATGAAGAGAAGGATGACTAAAATTAGGGGGAAAAAGTCTATAATTAGCAATATAAATCTTTCACCGATTTCACGAGGTCACCAGATGAACTGATACAGACTTCAGACACATCTGCTCTTTTGGCAACCACTGCCTCTTCCGAGCCTTCTCATTGGCTCCCCGTAATCAGATGCGCGGCCTCCTGGAAGCGATTTGTGCCTCCCCGGGCCGAAGCCGGCAGATCCGACAAGGATGCTGCACTGCTCAACTCCAGCGACCACGCCGGCGCCGGCCCGAGCTGCGGGCCACCTTCGAGAGAGATGCCGACAGTTGGGGCGGTGCAGCTGGGGCGCGGCGTGGCCGGGGGTAGGCCGCTAGGAATAGCCCTGCGAGGCTGCGGGGACCACGTTTCCCAAGCCCGGAAAGGCTGGACCGCAGCGCCCTGTGATGAGCTGATATTTTCAGGAACGGTAGAAGCGCCCACAAGGTGGCATCATTGGCGCCAACAGCAGAAAGAGGTCCTGGGTTAGTTAAATCTTTAAAGGTGGGGTGCTGTGAAGGTAGGGCAGGAGAAGACAGAAAAGAGCATCCTTGTGAAATAATTCAAACCTTAATGAAGTTGTTTCTTTTAACATGCGTAAACAAGAGTGAGAAGAATGGGCAGAGCGCTGCTTTAACTCGCTGGTTATTGTGCTGTCAGGCAAGAGGCCAAAGGCCAAGTGCCTTGGACAGAACTGGCTATGAATTAATAACAGACGCCAGACTCTGTACTGTCATCAGCGCCCTGTTATAGACATGATTGCAAACTATTGGCTTTCTTTTTTTCTCTTTTTTTAAATATATCTTTATTGGAGTATAACTGCTTCACAATACCGCGCTAGCCTCTGTTGCACAACAAAGTGAATCAGCCATATGCATACATACATCCCCATATCCCCTCCCTCTTGAGCCTCCCTCCCACCCTCCCTATCCCACCCCTCTAGGTGGTTGCAAAGTACAGAGCTGATCTCCCTGTGCTATGCGGCTGCTTCCCACTAGCTGTCTGTTTTACATTTGGTAGTGTATACATGTTGATGCCACTCTCACTTCACCCAGCTTCCCCCCCTACCCCATGTCCTCAAGTCCATTCTCTATGTCTATGTCTTTAGGGCAGGAATAGAGACACAGACAATGAAAATGGCTTTCTTAATGCCTAACAATGTGATACATGTCCCAGGTTCTAGGCTGAGCTTAGACTGCGCATCTGCAAATTCTGAACGGGGAATGGAACAGGAACAAACTTCTTCCTGTTCTTAAAAAGCTGCAGTATTGTCTGTATGTAGAGTCACCCAGAGGAATGAGGCACTTCAGTCTTTTTTGCATCAATGCAGGGTCGAGAGGCAGATGTAATCCAAGTGCAATATCCTCCATGTTCACAACCAGTTTCTTCCTTTTCATATTCCAGGAAACTCTCTTTCCATGAAATAGTGATAATTTTGCCTTATTTGTGAAACTTTCTCTTGATTAGATAAGATCAGCCACCTCCCCGAATTATGCACTTACAAGATATGAGTGTATTCATCTAGAAAACAATTCCTCATATCTGAAGTGAACAAAGCCCATTGCTGTTATTTTCACTTTGATAACTGATATTTGAGAACTTATGCTGATAATTTGATGTCACCTCGCATTCAAAGAGGTACATGTCTGTTTAATGGAGCTGCTTGGTTTTCTCTGAAGCTGGCCACTTAGGGGACTGGTCCAGCTCTGAAGGCAAACGGGCTGGGGTCACACTTGACCGCACACTGCATTTGGGAATGAGACTGGGGGAGGAGTGCTAAGGAGAAGGGGGAAGGGGGAGCGGAGAAAGTTTGGAGCTCTCCCAGCAGTAAAGACCTCAGAGCAGGGGTGATCCCTGGCTGAGCGTCTACTGAGGGAAGCCTGCAGAGCCTTTGTGCCTGGATACCATTCAACAAGAGGAGAAAAGAAAGGGAATAAAAAAGATCTACTATTTTTGAAAGCTCCCTCCACATTTTGCTATTTTATTTAACTCCTCTCTCACCTACTCTTATTTTCATCTCTCCAAAAACATAAAGAGTTTGTGGAGACCATATGGCTATAATGTGCTTTGAGTGTCTATATGTTCTAGTATCTGACGGAGACTCCTATGTTAACTAGGTATTTCACAAAGAAGCATATTTATGCCACAATATATGCTGTCTCAGAGTCTTTCATGGAAAATAATCTTTATGCTACTTCAGAACTGTATAATTCCTTCCTGGTGAGTTATCTTTTTGGATACCAAAGTTAAAAATTTCTAAAATTAACGTGCTATTTTTTAATGTTAAAGGTGCCCCATCATATATCCTGATCTGAGTTATAACATGCCCCCAAATGATTTTTAAGTCGTGACTTTAATAAGTTATAACTCCTCTGTCCTCATTGAGAATAGGTCCTCTCTTCATCACTCTCACCCTGGTTTCTTGCAGATTTAATTACAAAGAAAAATGAAAGGAACTATGAAGAAAATTGTGGTGATGAAGGGATAAAGGGGAAGCATGCACAGTTTCCTTTATTGATATTACTTGGATGTTATTTTTACTCAGATTTTACTAATAGGGTTTTGTATGCAGAGAGTTGTTTCTTGTCTTTGGCTGTCTGCTTCAAAAGAAACTTATTTTTTCAGTTATATTGAATTATAATTGATATACAGCACTGGGTGAATTTAAGATGTACAGCATAGTGTATTGATGTACATATACTGGGAAATGATCGAAAAAACTCAATTTCAAAAAAGAACACAAAGGTGTGAAGGTTTAAGATTAAGTAACTGTGGGGATGGTTATATTTTTAAGGGTTTTTATAAAGATAGTTTTAACCAGCAGTTAATTTTCTTAAATTGAGCTCACTGTTAAATGTATTCTTGCCCATCTTTTTACTGGTAAAGTCTTAGCTATAAGAAATATATAGTAATATATAGTTTATAACTATATATATAACTATATATATAGAATGTAACTATATTTGTATAGTTTTATATTTATATCCAGTTCATCTCTGCGGAGCCCTCAGAATCTGGGAGGTGGGCAGTTTCCACCTTAGGAGCACCTGGAATTGATGGCCTGATATAGAATGAAGGCAACTCAGGGTCTAGGGTGAGAATCTTTGCTTTTCATAATTAGTCTTTCCTGAGGCACCTCCTCCACACAGCACCCCAGATTGCAGGTTGGATCTCCCTGCAACTTACAGAAGGGAAACTCACTTCCGTGAGACCCTTCTCGCAGCTTAAACAAAGGAGGAGATCTATACCTACATTGCCATGTATTTTCTGTGGGATGGGACTGCTCAGGTGATGGATTACTGGTTTGACAATGTGAGAACACAAAAGGGAACCAAGCAAGTGTCAGGGGACCCCTCTCCATTCTTTTGGACACATACCCTTTGTCTTCTGGATTGCTAGGGAAAGATGGAAGTATATATCAATACTTCGATGATACCTACCTATATAACGCTTGATAAACCAAAGTCAAAAGGAACTAGATAAAGGAGTCTGGTAGGGGAGAAAAGAAAGACATCAAGGAACTTCCAAGGTATCAATTTCCTTCCCCTCAGATATGTCATTCTTCAGTGTACATAAGGCTTAAGGCATAATACTGGGCACAAATGCAAAGAGGAAGCGATCTCTTCTTTTGCAGTGTGGAGAAGACACTAACGGTGCTGAAATGACCTTGACAGTACCTTCTGTATTTTATATGGAGAAAGAGGGAGTGGAAGATGAATCACCTGTGATGCCCCTTTTCTGCAGCAGAAAAGGAAGGTCATTTATTATCTTTTGATCTCAGTCTATAAAAAGGTAAGAAAATTAATTTGATGAAGAGTAACCTGGAGCATACAAATCCAGCGGGTCCGTAATTTCCCAAGCAGATCCCCTAATGGATCTTTTCATGAAAATGTTTCTTTCATACCAGTGCAACCTCTCACAACAAGGGACGATTTCCAGTCAAAACGAATGTCCGCTGTGATGCTGACAGCCGCCCAGTGGGATGGGGTCACATAACAGCACTGCAGGCATCCAAGGGACATTGGTTCTCGACCTCTGTGTCAACCTCTAGAGTTCCCAGGGTCGGGTCAGCATCTTAAGGACGCCTGTGGTCTCATTCTGGGACACCTCTGGGGTATCCCACAGAACAGGGGCATTCTTTGCCGAAAACATTCCCAGCCCCGTTTTGTAGCTTGCTTTGTAGAGCGATACCATGGACCACGAAAACAAAAATGGGGAGTGGAGGCTGGGGCAGAGATTGTCAAATCATTGAGAAGCCTGGAAAAGACAGGCCTCTTCTCTGGTATGGCTTTGATGGAAATTATAGATTCATCCTGGAGGAGTTTGAGATAAAGATAGGATGCTTTCTTTATATGTGAGCCACACACATTGTGTTTATATTGTGGATTTTATTTTCCGACCACTTGGCAAACACTGGATTATAATCTTTAAGGGATATGCAAACTTTGACATTAGCACTCCATTATTCTAGGGTCAGTTTTAAGGAAATCTTACGCTCCAGGACAGTACCAAAGTAAGAGATGCCATTGGTCTGCAAAGTCTCCATCACAAGTCCCTTGCCCTAGAGGTACACACCTTAGTTCCTTAGGAACCCACTCTAAGCCTTATTGTCTCTTAGTTTGGGTGCAGTTTCCTGGTCATAAGTAACATCGAGGAAGGAAACCTGAAGGGGGAGAACTGTTAAAGGGAGGGGTGGTGTGACAACTGACATTCTGCTTAGAAGAAGGGAAATTCAGGACAGAATTATAATCCTACAATAAAAAATATACTTGTTTCTAGGGAAAACTCTACATCACAAGGACAAGTTTAAACGATGTCTCCTTGTTCAACACCCTCTATTCTAGGAGATAGAAACGTGAAATATATATTTAAAGCAAATTTCCATGAAAAATAAGGGAAAACGCTGCTTTTTGCATAAGTGGTGAAGTTTATTTACACTATTGTACAATTTGCTTGTGTGGACCTATTAATCTTTAAAGAGGGATAATACACAAAACCCTGCACTTGGATACATATAGTTGGGAAGTTTTAATAGCTTATTATGTTTAAAAACTTCTATTCAGAATGAGTTAATATATATTTACTAAAAATGATAGTAATCAACTTAATAAATGGTGTATAGTTAACTCTGCTCTTACAAGGCTTATTCATACAAGGTAGAAAATGGAGTGTTTTTCTATGAGAGTAAATGCTTTTCTTCTGGGGTGGCAGTGGCCTTGCTGTCTTACTCTTCGGAAAACCTGTGGGAACCCATGTACCAATCCTACCTCTGGAAGGAAGGGTTCCAGGATGAACCCCTTGCCTCCACCAAAGCTAATTTCAATGTCTAGTTGTAAATACTTGGAAAAGACCAATAAAGGTACACTATTAAAAAAGTCAAATGGGAATGAAATCACTATCTTGAAAAGATATCTGCACCCCCATGTTCATTGAACATTATGAACCATAGCTAAGGCATGTAAACAACCTAAGCGTCTGTAACTGCATGAATGTACAAAGAGGATGTGGTATGTGTATATATATATATATATATATACATACATTATATATATATGTAATTCAGCCATTAAAGAAGGGAATCCTGCCATGTGTGACAACATGGATGGACCTTGGCATTATGTTAAGCAAAATAAATCAGACAGCGAAAGACAAGTACTGCATGATCTCACTTATATGTGGAATCTAAAAAGGAAAAAAAATTGAATTCATAGATACAGACAACAGATTGGTGCTTGCCAGAGGGAGAGGGTAGAGGGCTGGGTGAAATAGGTGCAGGTGGTCAAAAGGTACAAACTTCCAGTTATAAGGTAACTAAGTCTTGGGGGTATAATGCACAGCATGGTGACTGTGGTTAACAATACTGTATTGTTTGTTTGAAAGTTTCTAAGAGAGTAGATCTTAAAAGTTCTCATCGAACACACACAATCTTAAAAGCTCTCATCAAACACACACACAAAATTTGTAACTATGTAAGGTGATAGGTGTTAACTAAACTTATTTTGGTAATCATTTCACAATGTATACATAGATTGAATCATCATGTTGTCTACCTACAACTAATACAATTTATATATCAATTATGTCTCAATTAAAAAATAAAAAGTCTGCAAAGACTCCAAATATTAAATCAAATGGTTAGAGAAATAAAAGTTGATGTAAATCACTATTTTATTAATCCATCCTGTCATAAGCAATGGCTAGTGTATATGAAAGGGAAATGAAATTTTCTGATAAATCTCTTAATCAGCTATGTTTTACATGTGGCAGGAATTTTAGGGGTGTAGAGCTATTTTTATTAAATCCAATTGCTTATGCCATGAAGCATGACATAGAATTTCCCAAACAGATCTCTTGAACTGCACAAATACTATTAAACTAATAGTGCTCATCTACTCATTCTGGCTCATCTAATAAACCTTTATGCTTTCAATTCTGATGATTTTCTTGGGACTTTGAGAATCCGTTTACTAGACTCAGTGCAATGTGCATATTTATTCATGCAAAATAAAAACACATTCGTACTGTCAGTGTGTCACATCTGTCAACACCATGCGCTGATTTCAGCTCTTTGCTTGAAATGTGATGTCTAGGCATCATGCATGATCTTAGGGAATTTATGAGGAAAATGGGTGCATCAGGTGGGCCTAGGAGTGATCTTTTATTTGAGATGTCAAAAACTCTAAAAGGAATTAGAAAATGTATCATCTTGAAAATAGTAGGAACATGAAAGTGACAAGCTAGCATGTAAACAAGCAGACAAAGTGAAGAAATAAACTAAAATATTTATCTACATGATATTTCATACAGACTACTCATAGCGAATTCTTAGCTTTGCTTCAAACCCATGTACGTTACTTTATTGGTTTGCATCTTTATCGGGACTGCCCTCCTTCTCCCCAGCCTCATATCAGACATCAGAGGCAGGCCCTAAGACGTCCCCAAATGCCGGTGTCAGATATTTTCTAGGTAGCTATAGTCTTACTTCTAGGTGGTCTATGAATGTTCCTTTTTTTTTTTTAACATCTTTATTGGAGTATAATTGCTTTACAATGGTGTGTTAGTTTCTGCTGTATAACAAAATGAGTCAGCTATATGTATACATATATCCCCATATCCCCCCCGCTCCTTGCGTCTCCCTCCCACCCTCCCTATCCCACTCCTCTAGGTGGTCACAAAGCACCGAGCTGATCTCCCTGTGCTATGCGGCTGCTTCCCACCAGCTATCTATTTTACATTTGGTAGTGTATATATGTCCATGTCACTCTCTCACTTCGTCCCAACTTCCCCTTCCCCCTCCCCGTGTCCTCAAGTCCGTTCTCTACATCTGCGTCTTTATTCCTGCCCTGATCCTTCTTAACAGGAGCTTTTCCTCGCCTTCCTGATAACCAACCCCAGCACAGCCAAGTGGAGGAGACCACGTGGCCATGGGCATATGCTCTAGATCTGGAGATAATCTGCGGAGCTCATCTTCTCTGGGCTCTGCTTTGGGGAGGTAAGACATACCCATTTCACAGATGTAGTTGAGGTTCAGGGAGACAGAAAGGCAAGACAGCAAAGTGAGCACATATCATATTTTAGACCTTCTCTCTGGACTTGTGTCAATACTGATCTGCTATAGACCTCTTTATTATTTTAGACGCATTTTAAAATCTGCCCATTGGGGTGATTTTTGTAAGATGGGAATAATAACTATATACATCTAACGGGGCAAAGAGCCTCAAAAGAAAGGCTATAGATAAAGCTCAGTGCCTGTTTGTAATTCTAATGTTATTGTGTAGCTGTGAACCACACTTGTAGGGCAAAGAGAAATAATACCATTTAACTATTTTTTTTAAAAAAATACAGAACTTTTAATTAGAAGGTGCCTTAAAAATAAAACCTCCTACCTCATTATTTTATAAAAGGCTGAGCAAGGTGAAGTGACTTGCCAAGATTACCCAGCTAGTCAGGGATGCGAATGAGACCTGCACCCAAATCCCCTCATTCCTATTCAAGTCTTCTTTCCACTGTGTTAAAGTATGCTTATTTTTTAATCCAGCATTTTTAGCTTTGGAGACATCTAAGACCCTGTGGGGAATAAGCTTTATTCTTTAGAAAAAAACATTAGCTTTCTGGGACCACAACACTTGATTTCAAAAAGTGATTCTGCAGGAGACTTAATTGCAGGCACTGTCCTTTTTAATTATTTTTTTAAATTGAAATATAGTTGATTTACAATGTTGTGTTAGTTTCAGGTGTACAGCTAAGTGATTCAGTTATACATATACATATATCCATTCTTATTCAGATTCTCTTCCATTATAGGTTATTACAAGATATTGAGTATAGTTTCCTGTGCTATACAGTGGGTCCTTGTTGGTTATCTATTTTATATATAGTAGTGTGTATATGTTAATCACAAACTCCTAATTTATCCCTCCCACCCCTTTCCCCTTTGGTAACCATAAGTTTGTTTTCTATTTCTGTGAGTCTATTTCTGTTTTGCAAATATTTGATTAAGTGGGCCAGTGTGTCTCAGAGAACACAGAACGTTCTCTGTGTCAGAGCCTGCAGCTCCCAGCTAGACACAGCTACCATTTCCCCACCCTCTGGAAAAAACCCTTAACCATGAATCATATGCATTTCCTAATGAAGACTAAACATCACCCAGCAATTGTATCTCTTCAACATCACATAGTGAATTAAGTATCTGGATTCCGGGAGCAGAAGGAAGTTTGCTTGCATGTAGGCATCAGAAGATTAAGGTGAGAGTGGATAAACTCGGGAAAGGGAAAAGAGGCCAAACTGAAGAGTGTGAGAAAATAAGCTCATCTGATTTGATGTGAACATCTGTAGAAATTGTTAATGGGCACTGTGTCTAATTAAATCCACCAGACATATGCATGCTTGTTTTCTGTGGAACTGTCTTCTTCCCCATGCTGCACCTGTTGCTGGCAGAGCTAGACTTGCATTCCATCATGCTCAATGTCAAAAGGGTTCGAGAGAGAGAAATTCGAGGCTCCAGTCTGATTCACTGAGAGACAAGCACATCAGCAGTAGGAGACAGCCACTCTCACAACTCAAATACAGACCAAAAGACAGATACACTGAGCTCTCACAACTCTCCAAACCATCTGTCCAGAGCTCCTCACAATTCTAACCAGGACAGGAGACTGGGTGGTGTAGATTTGAGGAAAAAAATAATTCATTTCTTTGAGCATTCAACCTGTTCCATTGGAGGGCAAAATGGTTGAGTTCCTATCATCTCCATTTGTATACAAATGACTACTGTGCAAATAACAAATGATCTTTGTACATCCAAACGGGCTTGTTTTGGACAGATGTTTCCTTGATTATTCCACACATTTGGTCAGGTGTTAGTTTGTGTCTAGCTGTGTCCCAAGCTGTTGCTTTGATAAATCAGTCTCCACTAATTCAGACAGATCATCTCCCCAAAGTAGTGGGTGTTAGGTTCCACCCAGTTTATTGGGTTGCTAGAGGGTGCAAGTTGCATTGAGGAAGCAGCATGGCACAGTGATTAATAATGCAGGCTCTGGAGTCAGTCCCTGCTCCCCACTTGCTAGCTAGATGACCCCTCAAGAAGTCTTTAGCCTTAGTTTCATCATCTATAAGGTGGAGATAATAGTAGCATCTACCCCATGTGATACTCATGAGATTTCAGTGAAGTAATGCATGCCAAGTGCTTAGAGTTACACTGGCAAGGTGGAAATGCCCATCAACAGCAGGTATTTTCATTCATTATTACTGAACGAGCTATCTCCAGCAGATATCAATTGCAGCTCAGTTCTCAGATTTGTCTAAAGAGGAGAGAAATGCAAATTAAAAATTAAGCCCGAGATTAAATAGATCTGTTTCAAGACCTATAATATTATTTAGACCCCAAATGTTGTTAATCTCGGTTCTGTATACCAATAGTCACTTTATTTCATCCATACCCTGCTCTCCTGCCCACACCACGTGGGTACATGTTCATGGGCTGATGTGATCTGATGAATTAAAAATTAGGCTGATAGAAAAATTGGGTTCTTGGCTAGATTTTCCCACTAAATCTGTAAAAGTGTATAAAATCACTACTGCTTACTTACTTAAGTTTTTAGCTAGTGATATGATAAGAAGGGAATATTCCAAAACTATTATCTCTCACTCATGGTCTAATGAGGAAATTCTAGAAAATAGATCACTGGGGGGATGGAAAGTGTAGGGAATAGGCTATCAGTGAGAAGGGGATATGCAGTCCCTTCATCTAGTGTATCTCTAGCTACTTACCTAAACTTTCCCCTTTCTCATGCCCACACACACCACCCCAGGGTGACATAACCAAGATGAATGAGACCATGATGTGATGCATTCTGCGGTCTTAATAGAAGGTGTGAATAAAGAGGCCCCGTGCATAGGATTAACCTAGGGTGGGGAGATGTTCTGCAGCAGAAGACACGTGAGATCACTGTAATTGGACTCTCCATAGGACCTCTTAATGAATACTTTCCCTATTTTTATCTGTTCATCTGTTTTTATTTCAGCTATATTGAGATCTGAATGATGATTAAAACAATTCTTTAAATCACAATGTGCTCTTCCTGTCACAATGTATTTGAATTTTTATTTTCAATATGTACTTAAAAATTCTCTCCTCTCATTTAACGTAGTGTATTCAATTAGACTTGTAAATAACATTCTGTGATGTTTTCAATGAATATGTTAGTCTATTTTTGTGAGGCATTTGGAACATTTATAAAGTATAAAGAAAAAAACAGTACTACATAAACATTAACATTCATACTCACATCTTCACATCATGTCTGAGAAATTTCTTCTCAAATTAACCCCCATGGAGTAAAAGTCTGTGGAAACAGACGGACTTTGCACCTGGCCCTAAAGGTCAACTGGCAGGAGTGCTGTGAGTTTGGCAGCAAATCCCTTAGTCCAGGACCTTCTCATAAGAAAAGCTTCATCTTCATTTCAATTCAAGTGAAACGAATGGGGTTCAGCTTCCACTGCAGACACAGCATTCAGCTAGGCCTCCAAAGGGTTCTGTTAGTGATGATGATGATGGCGATGATGCTGATGTTGTTTATGAAGGTGTGAAGAACATTGTATTTTTCAGGGCACTTCCACATACATTCTCACAATTGTACTGCAGAGCGAGAAAGGCACACAGAAAGTGTTTTTTACCAGGTGAAGAAAAGACACATAATTCAATCTGGGTTCTCGAATTTCTCACATCAGAAGAACTTTAAGATGTGTTTGAATATACCTCGGAAGAACTCAATTTTCACATTTTTCGATATGCCGTCTCGGCTAGTAATAATACCAGGAACTCTGGCTTGGGGACCACAGAACTCACAAAGCATTCAGATAGGACATACTTTGCACACCTTCACTGACTCTGCCCATAAGAATAACCAACAGGAAATATGGTCCTCATAAATGACTCTTAGGCAGTGATGCGTGCTGCAGCTGCATTGTTCTGGGGGCATCTGTGTTTCCCCCATTAGAAAACTCAGGAATGTGGTTATTTCTGTCCCCCTCTTCACTGAGTCCTTGAACAGTACCCATTTTATGTTCTTAGGTGGAAATGTTTGCTTAACCGTGTGTTTGACAGAGCACAAAATATGTTTCTGAACAGAGTGCTTATTGGATCTTCTCTATGACCATAGCACAGCTCAAAAGAACTTTATTCAGGATCCAGCTAATTTTCTTTTTCTTTCTTTCTTTCTCTCCTTCTTTTTTTCCCTCTACAACCATTGTTGGAGTGTCAAATGGGCATCTCTCTCATCTCCCAGATTGATGGCATCGTCCAGGACTTCCCACATAGACAAGATAAACGAAAGGCTTCCACGGACAGGTATGTAACTGTGGAGACAGCAGCGCTGCAGAAGAGGCCTCCTGATCAGAAAGAATGTCTGTCCCACAGTCAACTCTCTGGCTCCACAGTCACCTTTGACATGACTTGCTGAATAGGAGTTTGTTTTCCAATTTCCATGGTTCAACCATAGGCCATGCTAAGTAAATACTAGTAAATGAGCAACAGTAGGTTCAAAGGAACATAAGACTAGAATCCCTCCTCCTTTGGAAGACAGTTTGGGTAGCATTCACATGTGAATCAATCTGTTTGAGGTCTTTGAAGTGACTTTGATTAAGAGTTGTGGCCCAATGGTAGTGAAATGGGTGGGGGCCATCGAAAGAACTGGCAGTTTCAATATGGACGCTGAGCCTTGCACCACGTCCAGAGAGAGCCCCAGGTAATGGCCCTGTGCACAGAATGCTTTCAACCTCAGAAAAACAAGCCAGGAACTCACTACCCATGGAGCTTTGCATGGCAGTGGGTTTTGTTTGAAGGAAAGAAAATATGCCATGAAATTTCATGTTCCTACAGATCAGCTTTGAATTCAATTAACTCGTAGTCCATTAAAATCTTTTTTAGTCCATTAAACTCTTTTATTCAGTGCTCTTTAATGAACAGAAAGTAATAATTGCCCTTGAAAAAGCAAGCCATTTGTATATTTCCAATAGACACAATTAACCTATGTTTATGAATGAAACTCCAAATAATAATAATTAATACCCAAAATTTTAGGGATCACATAAAATCAAGTACAATCCACTAAATTCTCCTTGATTGTATTAGAAATGTCAAAAATACTGACTATTTTGTAGGCTTTCCAGAACAGAATTCAACAACGTTTCGGAATAAGAAGAAAAATAACAATTTATTGAAAAACTAAAATTTCTACTCACTCCACCTAAATAAGGGAATCTTGAAAATAATTGAAGAATCCATTCTTTTGCTTTTCATCTTTCAATTCAAGCCACTATAAAATTTTCATCTGAATAGTTCATGCTTTACAATTTAACGTAATATTTTCGTCACTTTAAAATACTCTTCACGGCCTACTGCTACAAACTGCTACAAATTGCCTTTTAATTCTTTTTAAAAATTTCTTTTTATTTTTTCTTATTACCTTTTAATTCTCAAACAAACACTGATTAATTTTGGAAGTGAAGCGAAAAGGAAATATTTGAGACCAGGAATACAGTTGGCATAGTGGCTTTGCAGTCAGAGAGAAATTAATAACTAAGTGACTTGGGTCAGTTATTCTACCTTTTGGAGGCTTAGTTTCACCATATGAAAAATGGGAACATAATACCTCTTGCTGAGTTGCTATGAAGATTAGAGATAAAAATGTAAACCATAGGGCTTCCCTGGTGGCGCAGTGGTTGAGGGTCTGCCTGCTGATGCAGGGGATACGGGTTCGTGCCCCGGTCTGGGAGGATCCCACGTGCCGCGGAGCGGCTGGGCCCGTGAGCCATGGCCGCTGAGCCTGCGCGTCCGGAGCCTGCGCTCCACAATGGGAGAGACCACAGCAGTGAGAGGCCCGCGTACCGCAAAAAAAAAAAAAAAAAAAAAGTGAACCATAAACTATGCAGTTATTTGTTCAAAAATGGTAATTACTATTATTAAATGTCTTAGGCCCATTTTCTGATTTTCATCAGGTCTACTACTTGTTTCCTATGATTGGTTCTGTTTTGTCTTGGGACAGCACTGTATTTCATGCACATGTTTCCAGTTTTCATGGGATTTGAATCATAAATACACATACACAATTAATTTTTAAATTAATTTCTCTTAGGGTTAGTCATTTATACTATTAATAACTACGATGAATTTATTCTAGAACAATGATTTAAAACAAACACGAAAAATAGAACTACACTGTTACTGGCTCAAAGTATAATGAAGACAAACACATTCTATTCTAACAAGAATATTTGAATTGTTACCCAATTTGATTCAGAAGGAGTAAGAAATCTCTAGTCAGTGTGGGGAAATCACAGTCTCTTTTTCTGTGCAGCAGAGATCTGAAATTCATTACATTCTTCAGTCCTCCTGACTATTCCCGAGGTACCATTTCTGACAGAGACTCTGGTCCTTTACATCTATGACCAAAAAAAGATCAAATGCTGCTGTTCTCAGCAAATTTTGTTTTCTAAAAGACTGAAAGATCTATTTACATTATATGAAAAAATATTGACCGACTGTTTTAGGAATCTTTAGGAGTTCTTGAGGGTCCCAAAGGAATGTTACTCTGAGCACGCATATAACTCCTGAATAAGTCTTATATATTTACAGAGTTAGCCACTTACCAATCCAGGTGCCAAAGCTCTGATCCTCTGAGTCTACCCAGGTGAGATCTAGCAGAGTTGGTGGCTAAGGTCTCTCTGTGCAGGCTGTGTGAATGAAACCTGGATCAAAAGTTTACTCGTGAGTTGTATGTTTACACTGAATTTATGAAGGGTGGAAAAGCTTAGGAAACTTTAGACTTTTCATAGAATAATATGCCAAGTGAAGTGGTGATGGACATCATATACCAGGGCTGCTAGAATCCCTTCCCAATGCTTCAGCTCACCAGTTTGCCTTCATCAATTCCAACCAAAGCATACCTGAATGCACCTTGTGTCAAAGACTAGTTATCTCAGGCCCTTACACCACGCTTCCCCCAAAATAAGTCTTTCCTCTGAGAAATTAAAAATACCGTCTGTAATTCACGAACTGCCTCTAGTAGACTTTTGATTCATTGAACATGGGAATAATGCTCTTCTTTTTCTCCATCATGTCTCCGTGCTTCCACATGTTAAAAAAACACCTCTGATTTCTTCTTCTACCCCAACACTTCTTTTTTAAAAAGCAAAATATTTTAAGTTACCATTCAAAGTCCAGAAGGAAAGGATGAGATAATAAGGAGGAATCATCCTTTAGACACTTTACTAATGAGAGAAGAAATTTCAGGAAACTCTACTCTTGATTTGACGAGACCAGAGCTGGGGGAAGATTCATTTAGAGATAAAAACCTAGTGAAGCAAGGATCAGAAGAAGAGATCCAAAGAGGTAATCAGTACTCAATAAGACATGAAAAGAGAATAAATAAAGAGATTTTTTGGAGTGGATGGCCTGCTGTCATCTCCTGAAATGAGGAGAATCGGGAAAGTTCCCACATAAAGGAGAAAGAGAAGAGAGAGTGCCTTTGCCAGGCAGGACTGCATCACAGTGATAACTTACCCCAGCCATTACCTATAAAAAAGAAAAAGCTGTGCTTTCTTTACTTGTGTCGTCTGCTTCATTAGCTTAAAGAACATTTCTATTAGAGCTTTATTTGGCAATTACAGTTATCATTTATAACTGGGAACAATTCATACTTAGTGGAAACCTAATTAATGCTTGCTGCTAAAGCAAACATGACTAAAAAGTAATCCCTGATTCTAATGATCCTCGAGAATTCTGGCTTTTTAAGATAATGTTTGAATTTGAAATGTCTGACTGTGACCTACATCTTCTAACACGCAACAGTGATTCCGTTGGATTTGATCGTTAGTTCAGACGTGGCTACATCTTAATTTGCATAATACCTCTTTATAGTTTACAAATTGACCTCACATGCATTATTTTTACAGTGAGAGATAGTTCATATACAGTTTTTATAGTTAAGTAAACTGAGGCACAAAAGAAGTAGCAAAGGCAGGGCTCAAGTCAGGCCTTCTGGCTCCAAATTTAACATTCCTTGCACCAACTAGTGTACAAATTAAATGCACTGGATACCTCCTTTCCGTAAATCTTCTAAAAGATGTCTCGGTGACTGTTCTTGGTATTGAGCAGGAAGAATTACATAACACCATCCAGATGCCTTCCTAAAACTTATTCTAAAAACTACTTCAAGGGTAGGGAGGGCCACCATCCTTGAATGATGTGACAACATTGATTGACACAGACTCAGCTCAGACCTCAGGAAGAGCGGGGGGGAAAACAAGCCAAGTCACAATCCAAATTAGTGCAGCCTCTCCTGCAGCAGGATGAACACAATGTGGTCTTTGACCAATATTTCAAAGCCCTGTGTAGCTTGAGCTCTGATGGCGCTTGTTAAAGAAGGGCAGGGCGGTGCCGAGCTGACAGCCTGGAACACTGACCCAGACACTGCGACTGACGTGTAAATCACCCTCTGACTAAGGGTCCCAAATTTGGCAAAGGAAATGTCATCTCCAGGCTCTGCCCGTCATGTGTTTATGCAGACATGGGCCCGCCAGGTGCCTCTCTCCACCTCTGCAGACAACGGACATAAGGCTGGTAGAGACATTTTTGGAGTTTATTCCCAAGACTGGCTGTAGTTTTTTAAAACACTCCTTTTATCTGAAATTCAACCACTTTTTTTCCCATTAAAATGCCACATCATTCTATATCCAGAGGATAGGAAGCAGGGAACAATATGTAGTCAATGTGTCAAATATCATACCCACTTATCAGGCTGAAATTTCTCTCCACAGACTTTGCAGCTGCTGTCTCTCCCCAGATCCTTGTTCTACCTTTCAGGGTCTCTCGGTTGGACTCTTCCTCATGCAGGTGATTTGACCAAGATCTCAGAACATGATGAGGTGTTCAATCTATCCCTGGGATTTATGAGTGGTCCATTTCTTCTCCTTTCATTGATTGTTACTACTGCGTGAGAGAAATGAAATTAAAAGCCAGCCATTCCTGATAGTAACTTAGCAGTTCTTGAAAATATTGACAAGGAAGAAGTCATGATGTATGTCTAGATACATGGTCAAAAGGTACAAAATTCCAGTTATAAAATAAAGAAATCAGGGGGATGTAACGTACAGCATGGTGACAATAGTCAGTAATACTGTATTGTACATTTAAAAATTGCTAAGGTAGTAGATCTTAAAAATTCTCATTACAAGAAAAAATGTGTAACTCTGGTGATGGATGTTAACTAAAACTTTTGGGGTGAACATTTCACAGTACATATAAATATCGAGTCATTACATTATACATCTGAAACTAATACAATGTTATATGTCAATTATATCTCAAAAAAGATGTATATCTAATATGAAGCCTTTTGTCTTCTCTATTTTCATTTACATGGCCAATCAAGAATAGTTTGTATCAGTGAATATCTGGGTACTTTTGATTCAGTAGGTCTGGGGTGGGGCTTCAGATTCTTCATTTCTAAGATACTGCCTGACCATGCTGATGCTGTTGGTCCATGGACCTCAGCTTGGGTAGCAAGGACCTGCGTATTGCATATTGGCAGAGCAGAGAGTGAGAGGGGTTGACTATGATAAAGGTAGTGCAATTCAGATTATTCTAATAATTTATAAATATCTGGCCAACATAGAGCTTATACTACTGGAAATCCAATCATATTTTAAGAATGCCTATCAGTTGATAATCAATAAGTATCAAAATAAATTAAATGAGAACTAAATTTTCCAATTTTTCTTTCCTTAGTTTGCAAGACACAGATCATTCTCAATTTATGAACAAAGTGCCAGGATGTTCTCTTAAAACTGATTGTTTACGTAACAGAATTCAGAATGGAATTGTGAAAGAGTAGGTGCTATATTGAGACCTAAGTCATCAAGAAACTGAGTACAGCTATGGGACTTTCATCACACCCTGAAGGAGCTCCCCCAAGACCCCTCAGGCCGAATCAGCTTGCCACCATCTCTAAGGGTAGAAGAGTTTTTCCCTAACAACAGTGAGTATTTAGAATACTGAACACCTCTAAGATGAGAAACAATTTCCAAAGAAAGAAGAATTCCCATTGCTGCTGTGAAAAGCAATGCTCTTGGTTAAATGAAATCATCATATCATTTCCTAATATTATATTCAGTTTTCAGTGACATATATAGAATGCTTTAGAATTCAGATTGTTCAACAAATATTTATATACCAGGCCATTTAGCTAGGGGTTACGGATATAGGATGAACAAGACAATCAAAATCTTATCCTTCACTGAGATGTCAGTCTGTATTTGCTTTTCTTTTTTCTATTAAGTATGTCTTCTCATAACTTTGTAACTCACTCCCCCAAGACTTCTTTAATTTTTAAGTACAAAGATGTTTCTTGAACCCTGATCCAAATTTTTTAAAATATGGGCAATTGGAACATTTATAAATGTTGCCACAATTGGAAACGTCATGAATCTTGCACCTATTTTTTGGTGAATGTTTATGTAAATGTACATGTATAAGCTATGGCTTCTGCCCACACAACACCTCGCACCTACTTCTAATTTTTGTGCATGGTGTTGTATTGTAATAACTTATTTATAAGTCTGTTTCCTTAATGAAGCTGTAAATTTATTGGTGGAACCACCACTATCCACTGAGTTGCCAAGCCAGAAACTGGGCGTGTCTGGGCTCATTAAATCATGTTGATTGAATTTTGTAAACACCTCAAGTCATCTTTATCAGGTCCTCAAAAATCTCACGCAGACAATTACAAGAGCCTCTTCACTTGCTTTGGGCTTTCCCCTGACTGCTTTGGGCTTTCCCCTGCTTTGGCTTTGGGCTTTGGGCTTTGGGCTTTCCCCTGACTTCCCATGCTATGCTTCCAGTCTGATGTCTACAGTGCCCAGAGGGAGGTCTCTAAAATGTCAGTGGCTTATGTCACGCTTGGGTTCAGTGGATTCTCATGAACGATCAGGATAATTCCAAAACAGTATACAAGTTCCATGAACAAATACATGTGAAAAATGTTGCATTCTATCTACCTCCTTTGATTCACAGGGCGTTTTAATATATTAAATGTTCTGAGAAGACCTGAAGTTAAACAGGCTTCTCTTGTTTCATTTAACCCACAATGTCTCAAACTTACTTAACTATGGAATTCTTTTCTCCCTGGTAATTCGTATCAGCCTTCCTCCAGCCAGCATTCTCTAGGACAGAGTTCAGGGAATTCACTTGGTGATCTGAGGGCAGATCTCTGACCTTGTCTTTCTGGGGGCCCTTAAGCTGATTCCTCTCAGAGTGGTTGCATTCAACTGCTGTACTTGATTAAACACAGCTGATTCAATCACATTTTTGAGTTAGATTTAAAATTTTAGACTTTTAAAGTCATTGAGGGCAATTCATTGATTTGACATTTAAAGGGAGCAAGGGTCAGAGAGGGAGACATTATTCAAGGTCACATGGGTAATAAATTAGACATTGAACTGCACACAAATAACAGCACAGAAAATAGCAACAATGGCATTTTGGGGGAGCAGATGAGGAAAATGTATATAACAAGAAAATCAATTGGGAAAAGAAAACAAAAATCAAGCAATGATTATCTAGAAGTTGTGCTTTCCAATAGACATATAATAAATACAAGCTACAAATGCAAGCCATGTAACGTAACTATAATTTTTCCAGTAGTCAAAAAAGTAAAAAGAAACACATGAAGTTAATTTGAATAACTTATTATATTTAAATCAACATATCCAAATTATTATTATTTCAACATGTAACCTACATTAAAACTATTAATGTGATATTTTGTATTTTTTAATTAAGTCATCAAAATCTGATGTGAATTTTACATATATAGCACATCTCAATGCAAACTAGCCACACTTCAAGTGCTCAGCAGCTATATGTACCTAGTAGCTATCATATTAGACAGCACAGAGATAGAACATTTCCATCATTTCACAGAGTTCTATTGGACAGCACTGATCTGGAGTGATGTTTCTGAACTGAGGATGATTTTGCTCCCCAGGAAACATCTGGCACCGTCTGGAGACATTTTTAATTATCACAATTGAGGCGGGGAAAATACTGACATCCAGTGCATAGAGGCCAGGGATGCTGCTAAACATACTACCATACACAAAAATTTATCAGGTCTAAAATATCAAAGGTGCTGAGATAAGAAACCCTAGTCTAGAGAATTGGTGAGCTAATGAGAGACTATAATCTGTTCTTTACAAAGGATATGATTTCTATATAGTTTATAGAAATTATAATCTCTTATTCATTCATTCAACAAATATTAATAGAGTTTCAAATACCACTGGGTGCTAAGTTGGGACTTTAGACATAAAGACACATCAGACATCATCAAATATGGTGAATGAATAAGCAATAAGTGCTACACTATGTAAGCCGCAGAGATGGAGCAAAGGAAGGAATAACATTGCTTAGGTTTTTCTCCACTACAGGGTTAACATAAGGTCTATATACAGGTGAGTGAAAGGGAAGATCCAGGAAGGGAAACAAAAAAATGAAATCAAGTCAATACTAGAGAAATCAGAAGGAAAAAGACTTTTTACAGAAAATAAATATAAATAATACACTAAGTTGAGAGACTGGGAAGGAAATCAAAAGGTAAAGTAGAGTGAAATGGGATCTAAGTTATACGTGCAGATAAACAGGAGAAAGGCCAGTGACTTTAGCCACAACTGTCTAGATTCCAATAATATCTCTTTGCTCAGGATCTTCGCCATCCATCGGTCCTTCCCAAAGGATCCTCTCTACGCCTACTTCCAATAATGAGTTTTGATTTTTTTTCCCCCTTTGAGTAAAAAGAGCTTATTTTCTGGAAGGGTATCAAGTTGCTGTATACTGGGAGTGGAAGACAGGCTGACTGGAGATAGAACGGGGTCAGTGTCTGGACAGCAATCTGTCATGAAGCAAAGGCTGTCATAGACAGCCCTGGAGATGCAGACAAAGACGCATGACCATTGTTTTGCAGCGAGAGCCTTTAAAGCACCTTGGGGTCGCCGTCCTGCACGGGGCCCCGAGCTTCCGTGTCGGACCACCTGCCAGGAAGTGTGCATCGAGCTGACCTCTCCCAACCCAATGTGAATAACTTCCGAGAGGTAGCCCCCCGTAAGGGCAGGGGCTGCAAGCCGATGAAGAAAGACGGGAGATTTATAGCTCTAGAATATCTCTGCCTTTTGAAAATGAAATGGCACATTAGGGCCAAAGAGGGGGCTTGGCTGAAAGGGCCTATCTCCAGGCATGACCAGTTCAATGTTCATTACCCAGTGCAAAAGCTTGGGTCGGTCCAGGCAAGTCTGCAGAGAAAAGAAAGGATTGGTGTGTTTAGTAACAGACAAGCAAAGGCTCCTCAAGGCTTCTCTGATCCATTTTTCAAAAGCCTTACCCCAAATGATTTTTTTTCCCAAAGGCAGTGTTTGCCTGGGAGCCTTGGAGGGGCCATCCCTCCTGCCAGCCTCTCAAAACAGGCTAGGTTCTCCTTTGAAGTATCTCGGGATCTGGAAGAGAACTCAGTATGCCATTAAAAAGCTCCTCAAAATAAAGAGAGCTAGGTTTTGTGTCTTTTGCAGTCATTTTGATTTTCCTAACCTCTAAGAAATTGTTTGCCCTCTTAAAAACCCTGCTGATTCTCTTAAACCCCGATGACTCTTTTAATCTCTGAAAAGTATCAACTCTATTTAAAAATAAGATGACAGCAGCATCCCTGCTGCCATTCCCACAGGATAGAGAGTTACTTAAACTCCCAAGTCATCTGTGCTTTTTGACGGCAAGTTGGAAAGTGAGGAGTTTCACCATCAGAAAACATCACATTCTTGAAGGACGGATGTCTTCCTCCAAGTTTTGAGGGACAAAGAGAAGCTTTGGGCAGAAAGACTGAGGTGCAATTTCGGAGTTTCACTGTGGACATGTCTGAGGCTGTACCGGGGAAATCCGTACAATGAAAACACAGACAAGGGAGATTTGCGCAGCTTTTAACTTAGGTCAAAAAAACGTGTAATTTGTTAAGTAAGAGGGTACTAACACGTGCCACGTCACGCTGGATTTTCTTGAAAAATAAAAAAAAATCACAAAGTTAAACTTTCAGTCAACCTGAAAATATTAGCTTTTTATGGGGGCAGGGCGGAACGAATGGAACAGCAGAGCCTTTTTTTTTTTTTTTTTGATTGCCCATTTTCTGAGTCTTCTCAGAGAAAGAATGATAGGGAGTGAGACAGACAGGAAACAGGGAGGGATGGGGGGAAAATATTTAAGAAAGTATTAAAGATACAGCCCAAGTAGAAAAGGTAGGTGTCTATGACTAATGATCAAAATATATGGCGGGGCACAATGATACATGTTGTTTTTCTAAGACTGAAATTTGAAATCTTTTAGTTGAAGGAAGAAAAATGCAAATGAGTCTGTAGCATATGGAATGTCATGGACAAGGCAGCTTGAAGCAATATTTGACCATTTCTAACTTTGAAGTGGCAAATACTTTTCCAGAAGTATAAATCACATGGATTCAGAAAGAAGAGATTTTAATTATAGAAAATTTCTCTTTTTAAACTATAAAAAGAATTTTGGAGAAAGAAAAAGAAAAGAGCTTCCCCACAAGATGATAAGATCAAAGATCAGGATATGTGGACCAGAATTACTTATATTAATAAAACTCTGACAGGGCTTCCCTGGTGGCGCAGTGGTTGGGAGTCCGCCTGCCGATGCAGGGGACACGGGTTCGTGCCCCGGTCCGGGAAGATCCCACATGCCGCGGAGCGGCTGGGCCCGTGAGCCATGGCCGCTGAGCCTGCGGGTCCGGAGCCTGTGCTCCGCAACGGGAGAGGCCACAACAGTGAGAGGCCCGCGTACCGCAAAAAAAAAAAAAAAAAAAAAAAAAAAAACAAAAAAAAACTCTGACAGAAAGCAGGGTATATAAGATACTGTGAGAGATTTCAGAATGAGTTTCACATCTGAAACTAGACACCGATGTTTATTAAATGCTTTTCATTGAAATTTTTTCTTTCTCTTATTAAATAAAAATTACACCATCAAATTTGTAAATTTTCCCCATCTGGTTTTTAATTATCATGACTTCTCCTTATCATTGATTATGAGCATCGTGTCCTAATAAGAAAGCCCTATCTCCTCTGTGTAACTCCCCTCTGACTTTTAGCCAACAATCATGTGCTTTCTAAAATCAATTTTTAAATAATGATGAGGAGGCTAAGGATACTGAATAAGATGATAATAGGATAGTTAATATCTTCTGAGGTCAGTGGATGCTAGTTTAAATCTGAAACAAACTCTACCTCTCTATCATTAATTATCCTTCCATCACCATTTCAAATATTCTCTCTGGTCTCTGAACACAAAAACTGATATCAAAAAATAGCAGTTCTATTGATGTCCTGGGTTTTATGTTAGGACGTAATTGGTGGGGGGAAATGGTGGACCCATGAGTAATCCTACATTTTTGCTCAAATGAAAATCCAGGAAGAGCTTACTGTACTTACACACCCTGTCCTCCCCCTCATGGTACAGGCAGGAATGTGGAGGGAGCTCCGACCCCCAGCGTCCACACAAAGAATGTTGGACAATGAAGAAGGTCGACTCTTTCTATACAGACCTGTCTTTGTGCTCCATTTGGGGCTTGATCCTTGCGGCCCGAGAGCTCAGTAGATGCCACGGAGATAGATGTGATGTGTTTGCCTCATCCAGGGCAGCAGCTGAGCCACTTTCACACAGGCAGGCAGGTACAGCCGAGCCTGGTAACAGATGAGAACCCCTGGGGAGCCCTTGACTATGGAGAATGAACAATGAAAAGAAACCATATTGGACACAGATACAAAGGGAGTCCCCTGCTCCTTTTCTCTCCTCCCTTGTTCCCTTTCTCCCCTTCCTTAGGAAACATCCATGAATGTGGAAAGCTGTCTTTCCCCTGGAAGCATTTGAGTGCACAGGGGCTCCAGATGCTATTCTATGCAAATGGTTTCCACCCTGTCCTGCCTGGGGAGATGCTCTTTAACCCATCTGCATATCCATTTTCTGTCTTTTCTGGAAGGGAGAGGCAAAGGAAGAGATGAAAATACTTTCCAGACAACTGTTTCCACTGCTTCACTCTGGTTGAGTGGAAATGTAATCCGGCAGAAGTGCGCTCAGGTTGCTGTGGCTGTATACTTCAGGGTACCAAGGCCAGCGTCTTCAATGGGGGGAGGGGAGAAGTTAGGGAGCAAGCCCCAGAAGGTCAGTGAAGTATCCATGAAAAGCTTTAAAAACACTAGGTGTTTTCCTCAAACTTGGAAGTAGGGGTGAAAGTATTTGAAAAGACTTGGCACAAAATTATGTAGGTACTTTCAGTGTAATGTAATTAAATTTTATATTTCACTGTGAGAGATGACCAACCTCTACTTTCCCTATTTGCTTTCAAAGTACGACAGTATGATTTTTTGTTGTTGTTTTTTGTTTTACATTACCTGTTTAGGAAGTAAAACCAATTTCATTATTCTAGTTGTATGACTTTGAAAAAAACTTTTTTAAAGTACAAAGGATGACAACCCATTGCCAGGATTTTGAGGCAATAATTGTGAGGTAGACCACCGTTCAAAGCTGTATGTCAAGGAGGATTCCAGGAGTTTCAGGGTTTGGCACTTCCGTGTTCCTCATCCCTTCAGCCCATATTGACATTGAATCAAACTGAGAACTATAGCTCAGGTAATATTCAAACAAACTTGATATATGCTAGGATGTTTAAGGGCTATTTTAGAAGTATTATATAGCTGTCGTGCATATTTGCCTCTTTATTAAATATGAATCTAACGAATATCCTGATGAAATGGACACATTTATATTATATTTTAAAATGTACTTTAGATAATTACACTGAGTTTTGAAAATTATGGTAGCATTATTGGTCTGCCATTTTATGCTGATGTTTCTTAAAATGAGTAAATAATTCATCATCAAAGAAAATAATTTAATCTTTTAAAGGGGATCAGTGCTTCCTGTACCATTTATCTTCAAAGACACATGCATACACACACAGCCTATGTCTTGAAAACAATATTCTAGCAGGGAGTTTGTGATATGTAAAAACCCGTTGTGCTAAGGTTAAAATATATGTGATGTTTTTACTTCCATCCACATATATGTAAGATTCTGATATTAACACAGCAGATTTTTGTGTTTTTTTCCTTCTTAGAGAACATACAGCTATAATTAAGAAGGGTGCACTTAAAATGATGGTAAAGAAATCTAAATTCAGGTCCTGGATCAAATAAAATAATAGTAGACTAAAGAAACAAAATACGGGACATATGTGCTCCCTCTTGCACTCATGGCAGACATCAGTAATCAATCATGACACTTTACACCCTGCTGCAGCCTCAGAATCCTTCTCAACAGTACTCCAAGGAATCACTACTGTTAATCAAGCTGGCATACAGGGTAAGATGACCCTCTACGTGCCCTTCTTGGACTAGTCCCTTAATCTGTTTGTGCCTCAGTTTCTCTATTAGGGAAATGATCACAAAAATTTGAGTTCTGTATGATATAGGATCGTGAATTTCTGGAATAGATTATCAGGAAACATTACCTCTCTTTTTTTTAAGTAAAAGTAAGGCAAGTAATCTCAATTAGGAGAGTCTCGGTTAACTCCATCTGAAAATAAAACGTTACATTATGCATAATATTAGAAAACTCCTTCATTTTTAGAATTCTATAAATTTAGAATGATAAATCAGTGAATAGCTTTTTAAAAATAATTGTGCTAAGGGCTTTCCTGGTGGCACAGTGGTTAAGAATCCGCCTGCCAATGCAGGGGACACGGGTTCGAGTCCTGGTCCAGGAAGATCCCACATACCGTGGAGCAACTAAGCCTGTGTGCCACAACTACTGAGCCTGCGCTCTAGAGCCCACGAGCCACAACTACTGAGCCTGTGTGCCACAACTACTGAAGCCCGCGCACCTAGAACCTGTGCTCCACAACAAGAGAAGACACCACAATGAGAAGACCACACACGGCAACGAAGAGCAGCCCCTGCTCGCCGCAGCTAGAGAAAGCCCGTACGCAGCAATAAAGCCAAAAATAAATTTAAAATAATAATACTTGTGGTAAATGTTATAGAGTAAAATCCATCTATATCTATGTCTATCTATCTATCTATCTAGACTTATTTGGTAGCTATCTTCTTCAAAAGGGAGTGTACCATATTTTTTTTGTTGTTCATCACCTAAAACCCTGATATATTCTAGAGTCTCTGTGCATTGGAATCACCTATGAAGGTTTTTAAAAATCCCACTTCCCAGGCCAAACCCTGAAGAGTTCCATCAGAGGGAGGGAAACCCAGGCATCTGTACGTTTTAAAGCTCTATTCCAATGTGCAGCTAAGACTGACAGACCACTATTACCTAAGGAGAAACATCAATGTAAATTGCCACGACAAGCCCATGTTTTTTCATGTTAAAATATGCTGGATAATTTTAACAGTCCATTACACACAGCCACACTGTAAGCAGCACTGTAGGTTATGAAAGCCATGGAAATATTAGGGTCAACTCCAGCACCCTCAAAGGGGTTAGGGGTGCGGCAATAGATATACTGACTGTGCAAAACAGTGTTTTTGCTGTATGTGCCACATTCGCGTACTGGCCTATGAATGGACTGAATTCAGAAACAAAACACTCCTCTTTTCAATGAGCCTAGCAGTTTGCCAGTGATGAGTACAAAAGCTGGGGAAAGGTCTTATGCTCATTCACAGTCGGAGCTAAGCTGGTGGGATCGTATCTCTCGAAAGCGTGGCTAGAGGCCATTAAAAACAAGGAGACTGAAAGCTTGATGCCTCCTACACATCCACTGAAAGTGAGTGGGTGAGTCAAGGCAAATGCAGCCACCTGCCTGTAAGACATGTATTTAGAGAAAGGGTTTATGCAAAGCATCTCGTTGTCTTTTACTGTGGATACCCACTTGGTCTCCAAAGCCAGGAACTGATGAGCTTTGGGTGGGCAGCTCAAAGGTTGGTTACAGTACTCTGTGCAGGAAGCAACAGTTGGGGTGGGGGACAAAGATTTGGGGTCACAAGAGACTGATCTGAGATATTGCTTTTGGTAATCATGTGCCCATTACCTGTCCTCTGGGTCTCAATCTTCTCAATTTTATAACTAACAATATTTACCTAGAAGGATCGTCTTAAGGGTCAGCTGTAAGGCCCTACATAAATGATGTTCGTTAGCATTGCTTTGTGCCTTACAACAGCCACCACACTGCTCCAATTTTCCTTTTATACAATGAGAGTGAGACCCACCTGCTTTTCCAGAACATTACATAGATGACTAAGTAATGTTATTCTGCTGCTTTTGTTTAAAAAAAAAAAAAACCTTAGAAACACAACATTTTGTCGAATTATTCAATAAAGATCATTTGTGAATGGGCCAAAATCATAAACTAAGCACAAGTTCCAGCCTTCCTTTCCTTCCTGAAACTCTAAAAATAACAGAATTAAAAAAAGAAACCTGACAAAGTCTGAGGAGATATTATTCATATAGTGAAAAATGGGAAACATTTTTATGATTAAGTAATATACGACATACTCACATAGTGGAAAACTATGTAGTCAGTCAAATGTTTCTGGGAAAGTTTCAATGACATAAAAAGTGCTTTTATAAGATGTGAAATGGAAAAAACAGGATTAAAAACTATATATGCAATAAAGTGCCAATTAAGTGAAAGTAAATAAATGATTATAAAAGCACAGGAAACACAAACGGGAATATACTCAACCTTAGTCATTAAAAAAAAAAAAACTCTAGGTTTTCCTTTTTAATATTCTACTGCATTAAAAACCTTTTTTTCAATTATTATGTGTCCGTTTTACGTTAAAATTATTCCATCGAAGCACTAGAAAGAAAAGAACTATGTTATCGGGGCTTGCTTGGTGGCACAGCGGTTGAGAGTCCGCCTGCTGATGCGGGTTCGTGCCCCGGTCCGGGAAGATCCCACATGCCGCGGAGCGGCTGGGCCCGTGAGCCATGGCCGCTGAGCCTGCGCGTTCGGAGCCTGTGCTCTGCAACGTGCGAGGCCACAACAGTGAGAGGCCCGCGTACCGCAAAAAAAAAAACAAAAAAAAAAAACCTATGTTCTCTTTGGAAGAAAAATAGCACCTTGCTCAAATCATCACAGACAGTCCCTCTCACTCGCTTACTCACTCAGCTGGCAGTCACACAACACGTGATTTTTCTGAGCATTTCCTCCATGTCTCCGAAAACTGATCACTGGGCTCCAAAGTGCCTGAAACCCACTGGGGCAGGTGGAACGTGCCTTCTGTCTAGATTAACTTTGTAGTAACACGACATGAATGTTTGAGATAACAAGCAAATGTCTGTCCCAGAGAGAAAAGTTTTAATATTTTTACCACTCTCAATCATTTAACTTTATGTGTAAATAAGAACATCCTGATTTTTTTTACATAAATCAGACAGGCCTTGGCCCAGGACCTAGGTGCCTATAAAATTAGTGTCATTTGCAAAATCTGAAATAATGACCTCCTGCTCCATGGAAGTGTTTTCCTACTTTCCTCAGGTCCTATCATCCCAAGACCCACTATTTTGTTTTAAGAGCGGTGCAAGAGAGAACCAGGGACATTAGAATGCAGTGTAGCTAACCTGGGGGAGAAGTTGTTTACCAAGATGGTTCATTTCTTTCCTGCATGGACTATTCAGAACCACAGAGAACACATGGCTTCTGAAAGGCAACATTTTGACGCAGAAAGGTATCCTAGGGTATCGTTTTGGATTCGGTTCTCAGCATCCTCTTCCCATTTGGAGTGCCTGCTGATGCCTCTTTTGTAGCTGCATCCAGTTATCCAAGCCCTGTATCTCCCCCACTCAACACACATAATGGTTAAATGCAGAAGGTGAATCAGATGCTCCTGTTGTCCTCAAGATCCTGCTCAGATACCACCAGGATGTTTAATCGCCCTGCCGCATCTTTGAGGGAATTTGCAGAGCACTTCTGTAACCCAAGGGCCAGCCCCTTCTATAATGTTTATACTTTTCTCCCAGCACAATTCTTTTACAATGAGCCCCTTGACAATCTGATTATGAGCTTAGTCCATTCAATAAGGATGGCTAAAAAGATGATGAGCATGACACCTGTCCTTCTCCTGGCCCAGTTGATAACCCAGATCTAGCAGCTGAATAGAAGCTAATGAAATTGTTTTATATAATAATCTTATCCTTGGTGTTATCTTATTTTCCTACATCTATTTTCCCTTCACTTTGATTTACATATCCATTTATTTTTAATATATTTTGTAATCATTTATAAGCTATTTCAAATCTTTGGGGGAAGAAGGAAAGTATATGAACAGTTATTTATTGACATAAACGTTTCATCCAAGTCACTGGACAGAAGCCAGAGCTTCACAGTACCTTTTGTGATCATTGGCCTCAATCCAACAAATCGGACTGCTGTATACTCGTAGAAAGAAAATAGACTGTCGTTTCAGAGAGAAATGGCTTCGAATGCTGTCTCCTCAATGTGCAAATCTGGAAGCAGTTATTCTCTTTGAGGATTGGTTAATAAACACAATGTAAAGCTGGGTAAAACAATGCATCTATGATTAAAATAATTTCTGAGATATTAACCTGTTGATTTCCTCAGAATTTCCTTACTAATCTTGGCTTTCCCATCTCTACCCCTCCCTGCCCTGAGGATGTTCTATACTCACTTCTCGGGGTAATATTATGGCAAAATGGAAAGAGAAAGTGAAAAATCAGCTCTTAGCTTTTGAGTTTCAAAATGAACTTTTGTAACTCATGGTAGGGGTAAAAGTATGAGAGGAAGGGATTTGGAGACCCAAACCTCAAGACCCTCATAGGCCAGGGCATAATATTTTTGCCTAAAATAATAGATTAGGAAAATGTAAGTGATGTGATCATGAATCTCCTCTTTGCAGAAGAGATGAAAATCCTAAGGATTGGAAGGAGAGACAAGCAAAATGGGAAAGCAAGACTGAGATCATGGTGAAGATCTTTAAGAGGAAACCATGAAGTCTATTCTAGACAGACCAAGAACAATGGTGAAGATAGAGAGGCAAGAACCAGAGGCAAAGTAGAGCCTCTGTTTCTGAGATCTGAATAACCCACAGTGGTACACAAGCAGAGTCCCGCGGCATGGTCTCGGTACTGGAGTAGTAGAAACCGTGTGTCTAGGGAATTCCCTGTGGTCCAGTGGTTAGGGTTCCACGCTTTCACTGCAGGGGGCACCGGTCCCTGGTTGGGGAACTAAGATCCTGCATGCCGTGCCGCGTGATCAAAAAAAAAAGAAACTCTGTGCCTAGGCAGACAGAGCCTGAGCCAGGCCCTCTGAGAGCATCTAAAAGAGTCCTCCCCTTCCTTGAGAAAAGTTCTAAGTGGCCAACCAGGGGTGGTGGACCTAGAGAGGTCTTGTGGCCAAATTAAGGAAGACCCAGGTTGATCTTCTCTCTATGTACCCACTACCTTGAGACTGTTGTTGACTCCCAGGGTATGCAAATATTAATAAGAAACTGTGTAGTGTAGCGATTAAAAGCATGAGTGTCTTTGGACCAGTCTGCCTGGTCAAAATCCTAGCCCTGCCTTGCACTAGCTAAGAGATATTAGATAACATTCTTTGCCTTTCTGTGCCTTGGTTTTCTCATCTATATAATAGGAAACACAATAACACATACCTCGTAGGACTGTTGAGAGAATTAAATACATTATTATATCTAAAACCTTAGAACAGTGCCAAGCCCAGAATAAGTACCTTATGTGTTAACAAAATAATGGTTATTAGCATTCCTATTATTACTACTATTATTTTATGTTTTCTATTATACAACTTCCCTTTCTTTCCTGCCTTCTTTACTTGACAAACTCTGATGTATCGTTCCAAACTGTAATTGCATCTGCCCCCAACTGGCAACCCTCATCAGAGCCAAATGACGAGAAGAGAAGCAAGTCTCTAAAAGAAGGGAGAGGCATGTGGCTTAAGCTGGGCCAATTGGAGGACTGCTTTAGATATAATATATCCATGGATTAGAAATATGGAGGTTGATGAAGATTCTGTCAGCAAGAGCAGCTTTACTGGAGAAAAAGTGATGGGGAAGAAACCAGGTTGTTTTGTGTTCAGGACTGAATGGGAGGGAAGTCTGTGGAAACAGCATGTGCAGTATCCTTGTTCAAGATGTGTAGCTGTGAAGGGAAGGAGAGATTAAGTCCTTGCAGTCACGGAGATAGAGAAATTGAGAAACTGTGATTTTAGATGAGCTGAACACGTGGATGTTGAATTTACCCTGGACAATGGAAGGAATCCACGTCCTTGATGAATCTGTGAAAACAGCCAGGACACCAGAGGTCCAACCAGATGAGAGAATCAGTGAAAGATAATTTTTGCGTAAAAATGGTGATGTGGAAGGAACAGAGCTCACATTCAAATGCTGGCTCCTGAGTTGGACGGAGTTTCAGAGCAGAAGTACAGTCAGGCCGCATGAGCAGGCATAGTGTTATGGGGTGAGTTTTGTCCCCCCAAATTCATATGCTGAAGCCCTAGTCCTCAGTACCTGAGAATGTGACTCTTTCTGGAGATGTAGTCTCCAAACATAAAGAGGTAATTAAGTTAAAATGGGTTCCTTAGGGTAGGCCCTAATCCACCATGACTTATCCCTTATAAGAAGAGATAAGTAGGACACCAACAACACAGACAGAGGGACAACCATGTGAGGACACAGCGAGAAGGGAGCCACTGGAAAGCCAAGGAGAGAAGCCTCCGAAGAAAGCAAACCTGCCGACACCTTGATCTTGGACTTCTAGCACCCAGAATTGAGAGAAGATACATTTCTCTTATGTAAACCACCAGCCTGTGATATTTTGTTCTGGTTCCTGCTTGGAAAACCTCTAATTTTTTTTCCCACTGCCCACTTTCCCCATTCGTAATTTGACTAAATTGTTTTAAACTTTCTCCATCAGTATCTAACGTCTTAGAGCTTATGTACTAATTAATATACTTGCAACCTTTCATATATTTCTAGTCTATCAACTCAATAAAAGATCCAAAAGAGAGTAGATTTTTTTAAAGTATGTCCTTTTCAATCAGATCAAAGTCAAACCGCCATTCAACTTAAAAAATGTTTAGGGTAAAATAGAGCAATTCTTCCTGGTACTTCGCTTCTCTTCTTCATTGCTGCTGACATTCACTTATTTGACAGAGTTTTGCAGAAAAAATTAGGAGAAAATGTGAACCAGAGCCCTTGCTTGTGGTCTCACTGCCTTGTTCATCTCCTCAACTTGCTGAGACAGAAGGAGAAATCAGGGGAGGGGTGGGGTGAAGAAGACAGAGGGCATGAGGAGAGACAAAAAGAGGAGCAGAGATAGAGAAGCAGAGAGAGACAGAGAGAAGGTAAATGGAGAGGGAATAAATATATTAGGCAGTAACATATGGGAACCCAAAGAGGCAGAAACCAGGCATTAAAACTTTTATTTTATCTCATATTTACTTGCTAGAATATAAGCATAGAGATTAGATGCTTTTAATGGGGGTGTGTGCGTGCCATTTTCAGCCGGGATAGATAAGTCTTCCGAGCACTTAGCAGCAGGCTAAACAAATTGTCTTAACTGCCTTGAATGCACTGAGCACACTTGCCATTTTTATTCATGGGCCTCTGAGCCATGGCTCCCAATGGATCCATGAAGATTAAATGAATTATGTCTCCAATCATTAGTGAACCCCACTCTCTTTTTCATGGCGAAAGTGGAGCCTGCATGCTGTGGACAGAATCTCGGCTTTCTAATGGGCAAGAAAAGAGTTTGTCTTTGCTTTGCGAGGGGCCTAGGCAGAAGACTGAAGATGGTGCCTGGGTCCAACGCAGCCTATCCAGCTGACGGAGCACGGCCAGGGCATGGGAAAGGGGATGAGGGCCATCTTGCCCACTGGGGTCCTTTAGCTGAAAGGGTGACTTCAAGCAGTAATGTTCATTCTTCTCTGGCAGCCGAGGCTCTGCTTCAACTGCAAAAGGAGAGAGAAATGGAGGGGAGCTCTTCCGTGTGTCTCATGGGACATGCTTTCCTAGAGAGGAGAAGAATAAAACCTTGCCTAATGTCGCCACGAAAGATGCCCAACCCCTACAAGAACCCAAAGTGCCTCATTATCACTCCAGACCAAGGCCCTCCAGGCATGTGCCCCATCCCTTCGTTCTGGTGTTGACCTCAAGCCTGGACCAACAGTCGAGGTCAGCAGGGAAATGGGAAATCTATCCTGAAAACTGTCACTTTCCTCTGCTCTCTCCCCCCACCTCCGTATTCCTCCCCAAGGTTTGTTCTTCTGTTAGATGTCAAGTTGATGATTCTAAATCCCAGATGTGTCATGCTCAGTTAGTGAATAACAGACTGTCAAATAGAGCAATAAATCTTCTTGCTCGGTGACTGCTGTGCAGGGCCGCCATGCCAAAGCACTCACTATTCTGTGTGATGAGTGAGGCTGGCGGCAGCCGCATGTTTCCCAGGGACCGGTATCAAGGTGCAGACATATTGAGATGGGATGATTCCTGGATCGGGCCTGTTTTTCCGGCCCCTCGCTTCATGACGGGAAATCCAAAGGCGGCCTGCGCTGTGAGCACTGCTAATTATTTTGGCTTACAGCCTCTTTGGAATCTCTCTCGTTCCTGAGATTCTAACAACTTTTTCAGAGAATAGCATGGTCCTGGCAAACTGGTGGTTTGGATTATCGTGTGAGGGTGTCTTTTAATGTTGGGATTCCTGCATTTTTCTTTATCAGATGGTAAGAGGTGGGGCTTTTCTGTAATCAGCCAGAACATTGGGGATCTCTCTTTTCCCCTTTTTAGGTTTGCTCCCTTAGCCATTCCTCTGGACAGAAAGCATTGAGTTGGTTTCATAAGGACCAGGCAATAGAATAGAATGGATTCCTGGGATCCAGCCAACAATATTGCTAGCCTCATAGCTGTTCTAGATAGTTGTATTTTTCCTTATTCTAGGTGAGATTGTCGCCAGGGAAGGGACACAAAAGTCACCTATTTCCACTAAATGAACATGACCCAAAGTGGTGACAGGATGGGAACTTTGTGCATATCCATGCTGTAAGAAATATAGAGGGCTCTTATGTGCCTAGGGGTATGATATCTTTGACTCAATGGCTAAGAGCAGAGAGTCTAAACAGACTGCTGGGATTTGCATCCTGCCTCTGCTGTATGACCCTGAGCATGTTAAATACTTTGTGCCTCAGTTTCCATAGCATAATATTAGCACTCACTACATAAAGCCAGTGGCAAACCAAATGATGTTATGACTGTAAAGTGCTTAACACGGTGTCTGGGGTGTAGTCAGTGTTCAGAACGTGATAGGAATTATTAGTACAATAACACTGATGACCAGGGTTTCAGTATTTAAGCTTCATTGTTGCTCCTGGCTTATTATTTTACCTTTGACAATCATTTACTACTCCTCTGTGTGTGTTCTGTTTATAAAATCAGCATTTCTATCAGAATTGTGAGATATAAAACTGGGATTTAACTGCTTGTGCTCACTTTTGGAGAAATTCAGCGACTTATCATGTCTAGGCATTGTTTAGCTGGAGGCAAGTATGAAGAAATCCCTTTATGTCCTCTTAGTCTATTTGTCATTTGTTTCTTTTCCAACTCCTAGAATAGGAGAATCATATCATGGGAGGGATGTCGAGGTTGAAATATTTAGAAATAGCATTGATATTTATCTCATCCAGTAAGGTAAAAGTTTTGGTGTAGACAGGGAAATTAACACCCAAGTATAGGTTTTTCTAATCATTGACTTCATAATTTACGTGGGTCCCACAGAAGCTACTACACATGAACCAAAATATATTTGTACCTTCTCAGTTTGACTTCCTGACAAATCCCTGGTGATTTACTTTGTAATTGGGGCCAGAATTTGTCCTATTTAGGTAAAAATCCTCAGTTTTCACATAGGAGCTATTAGATTGCCAAATTATCCCCATCTCCAGCTCAAGTATTAAGTGTGTTGCTTCTAAAACCATAGACTGTTTCCTCCATGGAAAATGTTATTTGCCCCCATAAACTCCTTCATAGTTAACAATCCAGAATATACCTTCTGTAGAGTCCATGATGAACTGATTACTGAAAGGAATTGGTTAAATGCAAAATCCCAAAGATGTCATCTACTTTGTGTTTTTCTTGAAGCCTAGATTGTCTCCTAGTTTTGGATTTTCTATCATGACAGTCTATGGAAAAGCAATTATTTTAAAAAGATGCACTAGCGCAGGCTAACCTCTATCTGCCAAGTGGAATTCAACGCTGGTGCTTGTATGTGGGTGGCTTGTGATGGCAAAATTAAATAATTCTTACGTTAAAAGCGCTCTCAGTGTGACTTCTTTTAGAGGAGGCCTGAACAGTGACAGAAAAGAGTTCCGACTCTTTCACTTATAACTGCGTGACCCTGGAAAGTCACGTCGCTTCTCTGAATCTCAACTTTTTCCTTTGTGAAATGAGGTGATAAAATGTGGCAATAAGCCAAGCTAATGTGCATAACTTCCAGGCACAAAGTAGTAATTCAAAAAATAATAACTATTAGGAGGCTTATTATTCAGCCAACAAGCAACTTTAGAGACATAGAAGAAGTTATGTCAAGACAATGACCCAGTAATAAACGAAGCAATTTACTGACTCAGTTGTTCAGTGTTCAAGTAAGCACGCGTGGATTGCTTATTTAATGGGTTTACAAGGTTTATGTTGAATAAGGACCCTGGTTTCAACATATTTGATCAGGGCGAAAAGGCATTAAAAAATTTAGCAACATACCTCTTCCAACATTAAGTTCCCCAAATCTTTAGAAGCTACGTTATCGAAGAGAGATACTTCTCCTTACATGATGTGTAAACTATTCCTCGTGTCGGTCTTTTGGTACTTACAGTAAGATGAGCTCCTTGCTTTTCTCAAAACCCCGATCCCCCTTTTTTTTTTTTTGTGAGGATGAAGTTTATTTATCTTTCTCCTTGTTACATTCTTCTTATTTTAATACTTCAGGTGTACCATTGCCATATTGTAGTACAGAACTATCAGAGAGGTTTCATAGGTGGAGGACAGAAATGACAAAGAGAAGAGCTGACATTGGATCAGACTGACAATCAAAGGCAAGAGAAAAGTCCATTTCAAAGCCATTTAGTGCCAAGAGAACTAGAGCTCTGAGACCAATGATGAGTCCTTAATATAACATGAAAGTTTTACAGTGAATTATTGTTATATATTATACTCAAAAAGGGAATTGTTTTAAAAAATCAAGAGAAAATTATACCTAGGAATTTCTACACGCTATAAATTTTATTCTAAATCGTGTGTCTTTTAGAAAACATTAGTTGGTCATTAATACATCTTTATGCACAGATGCTTAAATAAAAATTTCTGTTGGCTGGAACAAATTGTCCAACTCTATGTCTGATGATTAATTGATAAATTAATGAATAATTTAGCTGTGCAAGTCCATAAGGACATAATCAAGGTACAATGCCTGCTCAGTAGAAATGTGCTGCGGTTGTATCTCAGCTTCCTCAGCACTGTTACTCTTATAAATTAAAACCAACAGAGAAATCATCAGAAACCTCCAACAGCTCTTTAGAACTGAGGCTGAGGACGAAATGCCAACCATTGGGAGTCACTAACCACCTTGATCGTTACTGCCATCCTGAGCTACCACCTGGCCTAGCCAATCTTCATTTTCCATCTTGACTAAGAGACTGTTTGCTTCGTTGTGGTACCTCCAGAAGACACAGCTAATGCTCAGTCCATATATATTTTAGAAATCAATTAAGCAACCTATTTTTAACTTGATATCACCCGTTTTGGGCTCTGGCTTGACCTTTTCTCTTTCCAAGACCCAGCATCTGTGAAGTCTTACCTGCACTCTCCCATTCTGCACTCACTCCCTCACTAGAGTCTCCCCAGCTGGTGCTTGTGATTCTTTACAGCGCTCTTTTTCATTCTACTTTTTAAAAAGTTAATTGTTTATGTGTCAATATCCTTCTCTACCCTGGAATCCAGGACAAGCTGAGAATTCAGGGGGCAATGGAGGAACCCAGACCCTGGTGAGCTTGAGCTATGGTCATCATCTCAATACCTTTATTTATTTATTTATTTATTGCGGTATGCGGGCCTCCCACTGCCGTGGCCTCTCCCGCTGTGGAGCACAGCCTCCAGACGCGCAGGCTCAGCAGCCATGGCTCACGGGCCCAGCCACTCCGCTGTATGTGGGATCTTCCCCGACCGGGGCACAAACCCGCGTCCCCCGCACCGGCAGGCAGGCTCTCAACCACTGCGTCACCAAGGAAGCCCTCAATACCTTTATTTAATTTAAAAAGCGACACCCAGTCAAATGGTATCAGTATCTCCACTCATCATGGAGGTGAAATTCCTTGGTTTTTTTTTTCTTCCTCATCCCACCACAGGACTCAGCCATTTCGTGATGTGGGATGCCAAGCTGTCCCAACACTGGCAAGGTTAATTCCTACGAATTAGTGATACATGTTTGTACAAGCGTCAGTGGGAATTGTTTAAAGAAAAGGATCAGCTTTTCAGTTGGTAGATAGATTTTTAGATTTAGATTTAATTCAGGTTTCAACAAATTTGTAGAGAATCCTGTCAGTCTGTAATTCCATGTAAAAATCTCATGGACAGTTTTATAATATTAAATATTTGGGAAGCCTAGAAGTCCACAAAGAACAATGCAGATCTCTGTGCTTTAAATTTTTTAAATATGTTAAAATTAGAATAATTTTATCTTCCGCATGCTTGTTTATTAAGAATGTGGAAATAAGGGGTGGAAATCTCTGTATGTTCAAGGTCGTTCCCTTGGAACTACGTAACAACCTAGAGATCACTCAATTTCTCAATTCTGGCTCCATTTCAGGCTTGATGACTTGCCCAGATTTACACAATTTCTACTTTACAAACTCTTGTTTATTCAACATTGTGGATTCTTTTTGCCTTTGGAGAAAATCAGAAGTAAAAGGAAGATGTGCTCTCAAGAAGGAGTAATTTTAAATGAAGAAAGCCAAAACAATTATCTTTCCAAATTCTGACTGCAACCAGTGTTTATAACCTTCTCTCCCTCAAAATCTATTACTAAATGTAAATATTGCAAAACCCGGCTTGCTTAAGTTTAATCTTCTCTTAGTTCCCTTGACTTATAAGACCACAGGAATAAGAGAATCCATTCAATTATTCATTGTGAACGTAAATAATTGAGGGGAAAAAAAAAACTTCTATTAAGAGAAAACTCATCAAATAAGTCCCTATTATTCAGTGCCGTTAAAAAATATGACCTAGGTTTTAGCACATGAGGTGACTGTAATATATTTTCTACCTCTGACCTCATCTTCCACCACACTCTCCATTGCTCTCGGTGCTTAGGTCACGCTAGTCTTCTTTCTGTCCCTTAAACATGCTATACTTGTTGCTACCTCAGGGCCTTTGCATCTGCACTTGCCTCTGTTTGGGATACTCTTCCCTAAGATTGCCTTTTTCTCATCATTCTCATTAGCTTTCTACCCTTTCTTCACAGCATTTCCTCTTCAGAAATTACTTTAATATGTATGCTCACTTATAAACTGTATTGACTGTTTTCTGCCTTCAGAAAATGTTATCTGGGGTCAGGGCCTTGGTCAACTTTGTCCACCACTGTATCCCCCGGTGCTTGGAAAAACCATTTGGCAGGGAATAGCTACTTGATTGATACTTGTGGATGCATTAATAAAGGAATCAATGAATATGACCTTGGGTCAGTTGCTTTAGCTTCCTTGGTTTCCTCGTTAGTAAAATAAGGATAAATAGCACCTATACATGATAATGTTATAAAAATTAAATAAGAAAAAATAACTATGAAATCTAGTACAGCGCCTAGCACATAGCAGCTGTTTGATAAATGTTAGTTCCCTTCCTATTTCCTCTCCTGATTTCTTAGTTGAGCCCCATAGCTTTGCATGGAATAGAAGAGTTCCTCCCTCCCTCCATCCTAAAGCTACTCATAAACCTCATTCCACAAGTTTAGGGATGCAAGGATATGAGGTATTTTTAATATTTAATTTAATTCAATTTTAAAATTCAGTTTAATTTTTATTCTGAGCCTACATTTCTGCTGGTGGCATAGATTTATCTCAGTTAATGGAAGTTTTATTTAATTAGTTTATTTATTAATAAATGCTCCTTACTGGGGACTTCCCTGGTGGTCCAGTGGCTAAGACTCCATGCTCCCAATGCAGAGGGCCTGGGTTCAATCCCTGGTCAGGGAACTAGATCCCACATGTTGCAACTAAAGATCCCACACGCAGCAATGAAGATCCCACGTGCTGCAACTTAGACCCTACGCAGCCAAATAAATGAATAAACATTAAAAAAAAATACTACTAATTAATACTACTACACAGTCCATCTTTGTCCTGTTTATTTGTAGTTCCCTTATATTCACAGGTTACTCTCTGAGCTCTCATTTCGGTTCTGTTTGCCTATTAGTCTGTTCTTGAGCCAATACCATATATCTTAAAATGAGTTCATTAGATCCCAATTGAAGTTTTAAACTCTCCTCATTTCCCTGGCCTGTGTTTAAATTTCAAGGAACTTAACAGAGTGCTAAAACTGGTAGGGGGCAATTAATCCCTGGTGTTATCACTCTCCACCAACACATCCTCTTGTCCATCTACTGCAAACTGGAAAGATTCCAGGGGTGTTTGGGACGGGGAACAGACAAGGCTTGATAATAGATTTATATAAAGGATTATGGAAGGGGAAGAATACAGAATGATTCCTTTATTTAGCTTTAGTAACCGAATATACAATGTTGTCATTTGCTGTAATGGGGAAGAAAGAAGAAAGAAAAATGAGGAACTTAATTCTAGATATCTTAAATTAGAAACGCTTCTGTGATAGCCAAGTTGAGCTATCCAGTAGGTGATTGTTGCTACATAACTAGAGTCTGGAGCTCATGGAAGAGATGCAGCCTGGACGAGTACCACCAAAAGGAAACATGCATATGAGAGAATAAACAACAAGTCCATAGTGACAAGTACAATATTGAGACGAATTTTAAAAATAAATATTTATATGGTTTTTCAAATCATCCAAAGCAAGAGACCCTATCAATGACCCACTTTTATTAGTCTTATGCGACGAACTGGTGGCATCCTGCCCAGCCTCTGACTCAGGACTGTCTTTGCTTCCCCTGATGATAAGTAGGGGAGACCCCTGAGCCCTGCAGCACCCCATCTCCACTCATCCGGTGTGTGCTTCTCAACCCGCACTGAACCCTCACGTCGGTGATTTACATAGTCAAGGTGTGTCCTCACACCAAAATCAAATACAAGTACTGAATGTTAAAACTTCTAAATGCCAGGTTACGAAACTCTGTCTTGCCAGGTCCACCTCGAAGTGGCAAGCCAGGAAACATCCTTCATGCACAGTGTCTGAAGGTCAAGGCAAGAAGGAAATGGAGGAAACTCTAACCCCAGGACTAGGACGCCCTCAAGAGTTAAACTCAGAGAAGCCCTTCGCAAAGCCCTAAGGGGGAAGGTAGAGAATGTTCTCACCCCTGACTCTAGATCAGATAAGTGGGCACGTTGTGCATAAGCTAAGGAATATGGCCACATTATGGGTTGCCTAAGATTCTCTGGATTATAACAAACTGAGTGATTGGTGTCTTTTGCCCTTTCCCGGGCCACATGCTCCTCCAACCTCCTTCTAGAAGGACTTTCCTGGGCTAACTTGAGACAGGAGAGTGACCATGGTTTGTGCTCTGGAAAGAATGCTTCCAAATGGAATCCTGGTGCCAAGAGTACACGGGTGGGCATTTGTCTTCTATTTTTCTCCCCCTGGATCAGCCTAGGATGAGAATTATAATAGAAGGAAGACAAAATACATTGGTTTACAGTCAATTCAGATGCAATCTGTTAGTATAAATAATGGCAAAATGTGATGGAAAAGCCATCTGTCACTTTAAGACAAACATACAGTTACTTTGAAGAAAAGAGACTCAGGAAGAATAAATTTACCCCAAGACTCTAAAGCTTGAAAAGCATTTGAGGAAAAGCAGCTGAGTTTTTCGCACCCAGACGATAAATCACGATGTCATGATTCCAGGTCTTTGTTCGGTTTAGTTTTTCTATCGCAGAGGATCATTTGGTTTAGAGCTTGTACCCTTGTGATTCTTCTGGTTTCACCAGGATATTTGAGCAAGTATCATTTTTAGTGAGGAAGCATATGGCCAGGTACTTTGTTTGCTATTGTGTGCCTATGCATATGTGTGTTTGCTGAATGTAATACACACACACACACACACACACACACACACATATACATCTTTTCAGTTCTGAATCCAAACCTTCTCTGTAAATTAAGAGGGCCTAGAGAGTTGGAAACATAAAAGCAGCAAAAGGCTGGAGCTTGCAGTAACTGTTTCAAGCTGCATATGACATAAAACTGGATTAGAATGTCATTCCCTAACTGACAGATCATTTAGCGTCTTGGAAGAGACTGTTTTCACACCGCGGAAGCTCTCACAGGGGAATTCCGTGTGGGCTCCTATTGTCAGAGCTATTTTTCACCCAATTTGTTTCCAAATGATGTCTAACCTGAGGTCTTCCCACTGAGAGAGGTTTAAGTCATGATTAATGAGGAGTGTTTGGCCAGGCCCACCTGGGAAATGGCCCATCTGCAAACTCAGGTAAGAAGGGGAGGCGTACAAGGCATCAGCCTGTGAACAGCAGGCAGCTTCTCAGGCTTGGGGCTGCCTCGCAGCAGTGGCAAGGTGTTGGGTATTAGCCACAGAATGTTTCAGGAGGCGCTGAAGGGTGTCACCCTTGCTGCTTTTTTCCTGAGATATTCAGCGGGGAAGTGCTCTCAGTCTTGGTATTAGAAGAAACATTTCCTGTTCCTCAAGTTCTTTTATTCTCCTCCAAGCTTTCACACATATGTACGGCCATCAAACCAAATCAACATGTACACAGAGATAGGACTTTGTCTCAAAGGATGAGATTATCAAGCAAGCAGGAGTTAGATTTGTAGTACCCTGGACCTGGTGCATGAACATATGGTCATTTTAAAATTCCATGTACCTAAAATAAACTGCTCTTTGTTATCTTCAAATGTACCTGGTATTTATTTTCAAATGAATGTTTATCCTTGTGAAATAATTACTGGAATGTATTTGTTTTTTACCAGCTCAGTGAGTAGTATCAGTTCTCTAATAACTTGAATAATTTAGAATCTTTGGAAAGGGAGATCCTTTCAGTAAAGCAATAGAATAATAAAAATATACAGAATATAAAGCCACATTGGTTCTGAGACAAAATTATATAACTGGATAAGGAATTCCAAAATTTTAAAAAATAGCGAGCTGACCACATGAGTAAGTGGGTAGAACATAGGCCTTCTTTGTAACCAAGCTCGTTCCTCCTCTCATTGAATACGCACATTCTAGGCTCTCTCTAGATTGTCGTTAAATATAACATTCTGCAATTCTGTCTGTCAGGACTAAATTCTAACCGATCCAACAGTCTCCAGATAAAACAGATTGTTTGCTAGGAACATTTATGACCCATAAAGAGTGAGAGTTTATCCTGGCAAAACATTCCTTCTTGTAAACAACCAACATCCCCTGAACCTCCCTAGCTGACTTTGCATCCATCTCTTTTTCGCTTGGCATTTGGCTTCATCCAAAGCTTCTTTGATGGCATTTTGTAACCAACTGTTGTGCAAAAGATGCTTTCTGTTGAGTTGGTTCTACATTCAGACACCAAAACAATCCCCCACTTTCTTTAACTACTTCTGTTGCCAGCAACATGTTTACCATGATTTAGATGTCTATTATACGCATGAATGACTTGTCTACTTAATTTCATCACAAAAATGAACCCTCGTAAGTGGCACAGATGCTGGTATGATGGTAATCAAATTAGTTTTTGGACAGGTTTATGGCCACTTGCTGTCAGTTAAGCTCTCTTTGGCTATCTTCACTCCTGATACAGTTTTGATGGTGATTAATGGCTCCATTAATACACAGTTTGTGTTATGATAGACCTAACATTATGGTCTCATTTGCTGACCACAGATGACAATACATTTGCGAAGATTCAGGTCCACAGCATACTAGTAATACGTCGAGTGTCCAAGTCTTACTTTCTTGGGCCTACTGTATATATATATATATATATATATATATATAGAGAGAGAGAGAGAGAGAGAGAGAGAGAGAGAGAGAGAGAGAGAAGAGAGAGACGGGATCACTTTAGATAGCACCCTATTTATCCCAAAACTCTTTTTTTTTTTAAGTTAATACTCCTCTCTATGATCTTTCCCTTTCCTTTTCTTTGTTACAGGGATGTTGTCCCCCTAAGTTATTCTCGCTAACCCCATTTCCCATTTGTACCCTCTTCACGCCTACTCCTACTTGCTTCAACTTCTAAATTCTTAAAATTTTGCTGTATATAAACTTCTAAATATTTTTGTTTAATTTTAAAATTTTTTGACTGCTTGAATAATTTTCCAAAAATCTCTAATTATATCTTTTGATAATCATTGTCTTTAACTTTTTTCTTCCAGAGAGCACACATCATTCTATTCATGGCTTTTCCATCCTATTTCTTATATTTTTCTACGAGTACATTTTAAATTGACGTCTTTTGTGAGCAGCACAAGTTTATTTGCATTGTTCAACTGGGCTGCTGAAAGGATGGGAACCAAATGGGAGCCTTGTAGGCTAAACTATAGTAAAAACATTTGGATTGTTTACACAGCTTTTTTATGTTTAAACAAACATGGTTTTTTATAATGAAATTGAGTTTCCTCCTGCCCATATTTGATTTTTATGTTCATCTGTGCACTTGTCTAAGCTCCACCCACTTGCTGCTATGCAAATACAGATTATGCAAATTTTTGTTTTGAATTGGGTGAGCTGAGCAGATGCCCATTTCAGCATAAAGAGTCTTCAGAAAAACGGCTTGAATAGACAAGTGTCATTGTAAAAATATCTAAATGGACATAAAGATTAATGTTTCTTTTCACACAGACAAAAATATTTAAGGGTGTTTCATTCTTATGAGGAACATCTAAGGTCATTTGATAATAAGGCTAAATGCGAAATTCAATTCCTCATTTAACAGCAAGACTCCAGACTAGACCCCATCTACTGTGGTGGATCTTTGAACCTATTAATTTACTGTAATCCCCCCTTCACTTAAGTAAGTATGATCCCAGCTGTCTAGTAAATTGCCTTTATCACTGGCATCTCTGCTGGCTGGTTTTTTGTTTTTTGGATTTAGTTATTGTTGTTACTGCATAGATTTACCAATATAAAAATGGTTTCATATATATTTATCGATCTATTTATTTTTAAATTTTTAAGCCACTTTATTAAGATCAAAAAGCCGTATGTGTTTAATGTATACAATTTGATGAATCGGAGATAATTATACATCCGTGAAACTATCACCACAATCAATGCCATACCCTGTCCATCACCTCCAAGAGTTTCCTCCTGCCCTCTTATTTATTATTATTATTTAAGTGATAAGAGCACTTACCACAAGTCGATGATTTTCACAACCTGGTAGCAATGCAGGGTAATGGACCAGCAAAATACTTGTCTTACCGGTTCACCGTCCTACTAAGAACCAGGTAACAATGTAAGCGCAGGAATTGTAGCTTATGTGTCTTATTTACCTTACAGATCCCTTTACAATGCCTTAATAGGGATTGTTATTTGACCTAAAGTTTCTGGTGCTCCAAGGTTGTAATAAGCTTATTAAAAGAACTGAACAGCAGTTTGCTAAAAGATGGAGTGACCTGAAACTGATCATGCATTTTCCAATTGTTTTCTTTTAAACTGCACAGAAGGCAGAAGTAAATTAAAGCTAGTGAGGATAAATTGAAAAGTGAAGTGAAAAATTTCTTTCTGTTTTAGAAGTCCATTTAAAGCGCTATAGTTACAAAATAAGAGCTCTGATAAGCTTGTGAAACTCATACTAAAAGAGTTAGTAGGTTGTGAATCAGAGGATTATGAAGAAAAGTGCTGCTTCCTTTTTTTTTAAAATAAATAAATTTATTTATTTATTTTTGGCTGCGTTGGGTCCTTGTTGCTGTGCGCGGGCTTTCTCTAGTTGTGGCGAGTGGGGGCTACTCTTCGTTGCTGTGCGCAGGCTTCTCATTGCGGTGGCTTCTCTTGTTGCAGAGCACGGGCTCTAGGAGCGCGGGCTTCAGTAGCTGTGGCTCGTGGGCTCTAGAGCGCAGGCTCAGTAGTTGTGGCTCACGGCTTAGTTGCTCCGCGGCATGTGGGATCTTCCCAGACGAGGGCTCAAACCCGTGTCCCCGGCATTGGCAGGTGGATTCTCAACCACTGCGCCACCAGGGAAGCCTGCTGCTTCCTTTCTGAATAAAGGGAGAAATGTAATAACTGATAATTTATGTGTGTTAACTCAGCATGTTTTGTCAAAACGTACAATCTTGAAGGTTAAGATGATACATTACACTTTCTTCCCCAACTCACTTCATATGCACATACCAGGGACACACATGATTATATACATCCTTGTTTCTATTCTTTGTGGCCATCTAAAAATAATACATTTGATCTGAAGTCTTATTAGTGTTTATGAATTTGTATTCCACCAAGGCAACAAAAGGGTGTTTGGCCATGTTATTAATTATTTGCCATTTGAGCAATTGGTGGCTAAATCTCAACCTATTTACTCCTATTATGTTGCTTCTGCCTTTTATTGCCCTGTGGGAGAATGATTTATATGTAGGTAGTCTGGGAATAGCTTGTATATGACACTGAATTCTTCTTGTTGTTAAAATCTACAGTTCAGTCTGTCAAGATGTCACAAAATGGACTTTAGGTCAATTACTCTTAGCGAAGCTGAGCGAGGGTCATTACGAAGCAAGAATGAGGAAATATTGCCATCCTATGATAGATACATTCACAGATTCCAGAAACTCTATTCAGATAGCTACACTAGGAAGTGTTGGGGAACCTCCACTCTTGGAGAGCAACCCGATGTCTTGCTTTAGCTAAGACAATGGTAAATAATGTACTAGATCATTAGAGGCACAATGCACAATATTCTTGTGTTTCTGGCTAGCTGTGTCTGTAGGTGCTGTGTGAATGTGATGAAACTGATCTAATAGCGACTTGAAAAATAAACCAACTTAGCAAGACTTCAGGACTTCCTGGAAGGATAATCGGCAACCATCTAAAGGCGGGTGTCTAGCCTACAGAAAGACAAATTGACAAAGGAGTCCTCTGGCCCCTAAGAGAAACAAATAGCATCTAATTATCCCTCAAGCCCACATGAGAGTCTCTGTGATGACAGAGCATGTGTGACACTATCATGACCTGAGGACATTGATGAGTAAATTTCCCTCAACAAGAAAGAAGACATGGAGAGTGAATGAGAAAATGAAACCTGTAAGAGGGGCAGAAGTTCCCTTTAGCCCTTCATACCTGTGGTGGTTCACCCACACCTGCAGCCACAAAATAAGGAAATCTAAGTCAAGGTAACTAGAGTTAGTTAAATGTTTAACTCATTACTCTCCTTTGGACTTATGTCAGTGTTCTCTCCTTGACTATGGAATAGTTCTGTCATGCTTATTACCTCTCCATTTTAAAGACACAAAGATATAATCTTTCCTAGAAGAATAATAGGGGACTGGACATCGCCACCTCAAGACGGTCCTATCTCTGTACTGTGGGTGGCAGCTCAACCCTGCTGAGAGTCTGCTCCTAAATCGCAAGACAAGGAACATGGTGCAAGCACAGGATTTATTATCCAGAGACACCCAGGACACTGCAGAGAAATGACACTCATATCTTGATGATGGAGAAGGATATAGAATAAACAGCAGCAAGAACTTTTTAACTGAAACATTCATTGAGTCTAATTCACTCAGTGCATAGACACTAGGGTATTTCTGCCATGTCGTACCCCTCATAGGCTGGTAGCGGTGGATCTTCTTTAGAGTTGGCAAATGCTATGGCTTACTCCTTAGTCCTTGTCCTTCTGTCTACGTCATCTCACCATCTTCCAAACAGTCCTCTTCCATCATTCTTTCTAGCAGAGCCCTCCACAGTCTTCTGACAAATCCATCCCTCCTTTCAAAACCAAGGCAATGTCTCATCGATTCTGTAAGGCCATCTTTGGACTCTTTCATCTGATCTCTCCTTTTTCAGAACTCCAGGTGCATATTTTATTTATCTGTGCCTCAGTTGGCATTTATCATACATTCCTTGACCATTTTTATGATTTCTAGAGTTGTATAAGTTTTATACTTACTCTCCCCAATAATATGGTGAATACGTTGAGGTCAAGACTAGATCTTCATTGGTACACTTCCTCCCCTGAGCAATGATTACCTACCCCGCACCACCCACAGAACTTCCACCCCTAGAAAAGTCCAAGCTCCATGTTGATTGGCATAGACTGTGGCCACATGTGTATAGTTCAACTTCCAAAAGCATTTAATAACATTAGTAGGTTGGTCTTTGCAGCTTTTAAGGAAATGTGGCCACCCAGAGAGATTGACTCAGATCCTAAACCTGTTCCTCCTTGATATGCCAATTGTGTCAGAATTGATAATCTATTTAGTTCATTCTCTGTCACCAAAATATTACTTCTGGGCTATGGATTAGGTTCAGTTTTATTAAATCTACTGTATGAAGCCAGGTTCTAGGATGCATCAAGGGATCTAGAAGTTAGTACTGAACTCCTTCAGGACACTGAAGTGCCCAATGTGACACTCTATGAATGCTATTCAAGTACCTAAAATAGACTGATTCCTGGACTCTCTAAAGATACAGTCAATACATCATGTTAGAGATTATAGGTAAGTTTCAGACTCATCACAGTTATAAGCTGGTGAGTAACCTAAGGGAATCAATCTGCAATCAGAGAAGGCCTTAATTCAATAAAAGTTTTCCCCTTGGAATACGAAATTACAACCTATTATTTCAGCCGTACCCTACCCAACAATTCCAAAGGTAACCAAGAAGTAAGAGACAAAATTCATAGATAGGCCATTCTGTTTGCGCAAGTGTCATAGCAAACTAAACCAAAGGCATATAAATAAAGGCGGTGGGGCTTCCCTGGTGGCACAGTGGTTGAGAGTCTGCCTGCCGATGCAGGGGACACGGGTTCGTGACCCGGTCCGGGAAGAACCCACATGCCGCGGAGCGGCTGGGCCTGTGAGCCATGGCCGCTGAGCCTGCCTGTCCGGAGCCTGTGCTCTGCAATAGGAGAGGCCACATAAGTGAGAGGCCGGTGTACCGCAAAAAAAATAAAATAAAATAAAATAAAGGCGGTGGCTTCCTTACTTTTGGAGACGAGGTCTGAATTTTGCAATATAAAAGTCCCAGACTATAATTAACCTACAAACATTCAAGTGATGGCTGCTGCCATTCTCTGCTCACCTGAATGTGTCTAAGAAACATCAGGAAACCCAAAGAAGTATTTTATGGAGCACTTGGGTGAGAAGGGGGCAGATATGGAAGGCTTATTCACTGTTCCACCAACCTTACCACAAATGGCAAAATTTATAAGGTTTTGATAATTACAAAAGATCTGAGTTGTCCTTGTGGGCAAGCTGGCTCCAGCTGGGTTTGAGTGTGAAGACACTGCTGACTCTGAGGTTGAACAGCAGAATCAAGAGATGTTGGAGAGACCAAACCGAAAAATGAAGCCAACGGTCAAAGACCCAACAGTCAAGGCAAAGCAGCTTTCTGAAAGAGTCATATACAGAAAGATTAGGAATGAGGCCATAAAATAGCAACCAGCGATATCAAGGAAAGCAAGCAGGCACTAATGAGTGTGTAGCAGTGGCCTTGGGCAGTTCCCTGAGTCTCTAGAATGTAGACTCAGAGCACTTTTTATGGGAATCCAGTGACTCACTCATGGATGAGAAGGAAATTATTAAAAGTGCCAAGTCAATGAGAACAAAAGTATTGATTTTGCTTTCTGACATATTTCCAGTTCTCTGCTCATATCCCTTCTTTTTCTTCTTCAGAAAACTGAAGTTCAGAGACTTATTTGGAGACCAATTCTATCACCTTCTTAAGGGTAAATATTCCTTTATCTTCTAGATGTTGTCAAGAAAATTCACTCATAATTTAACTTAAGGGAAAAGACTTTTTTTTCTTCAAATGTATCACAGTTTATTTATCTTCTTAATAAATAAAAAGTGACTATTCATTCATCCACTCTTTTCAAAGCACTCATTAAGGATCCTCTAGTTCCTGCATTTGCAGAGTAGAGCATTTTGGTGAGATCTGAAATGGCCCTTTGACCAATAATAGTGTAGGAGTCTATGTGTGTAGTATTTTGTAGGACATTTTGTTAGTCTTAATCCTGAAATATCCTCCTCTTGCAGCAAAATTATGCAATATATCACATGGAAAGTTATCCATTAACTTATTCTATTCTACAGTAGTTTTCTTTACTATCACTAAAATCTGTATTCTTAATCATACAGTTTGAACATGCAGCCCAATTGTTATTGCATACAAATAATTCTTTAAAAACTTAAAAAAACCAACTCTGGTCCTTTCAGAACATGAATTATATGAGTTTTCATGATCTAATCCATTATTCATTCTAATTTTTTACAATTATATTTTACTTTTAAATTCTTCTTTTCATTCTTTTTTCAACTTAGAAATGTTTAATTCTGTGATCTGTCTATAATGATTTGCTTCAAAAGCATTTCTAATAATGTATATATACAGGATTATATTTAAAACAAGTAACATATTAAAAGTGCTCCTACTGTAAATTTTCTTTTAATTATAGTATTAAACACTTTGCTGACATTATGTTTACTGAGGTTTAGATTAAGGACTTACCATTTTTATTTATATTCATTAGTCAGAAAAATATTGATTTTTATGTTAAATACTACTTGCTTAAAGAAATAATGAAGCTACCTAAGTTGTTTCTTGGGTTACTCGCTTTAACTTGAAGAGACCTAGAGTTTGGCAGTCTTTTCTAAATTTCTTCCAAAGACATCAGTAGAACATTTATTGTCCTCAAAGAGCCCATGGAAGTATCTGTTAGCCTTTACATTTTTGTTCTGTTTTGTTTTCATGGAGTATTCTAATCATTATCTGATTTTTTTTAACTTTTTATTTTATACTGGAGTATAGTTGATTAACAATGTTGTGTTAGTTTCAGGTGTACGGCAAAGTGATTCAGTTATACATACACTTGTATCTGTTCTTTTTCAAATTCTTTTCCCATTCAGGTTGTTATACATAATATTGAGCAGAGTTCCCTGTGCTATACAATAGGTCTGTGTGGGTTATCCATTTTATTTATTTAATTTTTGGCTGCATTGGGTCTTTGCTGCTGCACGCGGGCTTTCTCTAGTTGCAGTGAGTGGGGGCTACTCTTTGTTGTGGGGTGCAGGCTTCTCATTGTGGTGGCTTCTCTTGTTGCAGAGCACAGGCTCTAGGCACGCAGGCTTCAATAGTTGTGGCACAAGGGCTTCAGTAGTTGTGGCTCGCGGGCTCTAGAGCACAGACTCAGTAGTTGTGGTGCACGGGCTTAGTTGCTCCGGGGCCTGTGGGATCTTCCCGGACCAGGGCTCGAACCCGTGTCCCCTGCATTGGCAGGCGGATTCTTAACCACTGCGCCACCGGGGAAGCCCTGGTTATCCGTTTTAAATATAGCACTGTGTACATATCATTATCTGATTAATACTTGGCAATTTGAGTTCTTTCCAGGGCTAAAAAAGTCAGTATGCATTATTTTGAAACTCTGTGAGTACATGCTTGTTCCATCAAAGTTAATCTATTAGTAGGAAAAATTATCCTTAGATCCTGGTCTTGGTTCAGGAGTGGGAGCTGCTGAAGGTGAATTCCTGAGCCAGGTAGGATGAAAAGGGGGGCAGCCTCCATTGCTCAGACTCTCCCTGCTGGGCCAGCCATAGACCCCTGAAGCCAGGCTACCAGGATATGAGGAGCATGGCAAGAGAGGAGAAGGCTTCACGACTTTTGCTGCCTCTTTGTTGGCCTGCTGGGGAGATCTGTAAAGGACATTTTCATTCATCTTTAGCAATGTTTGATGCGTCCCATAATCTCCACATTTGGATAGCAAGTTTTAAGTTTTGCCTTTTATAAAAGCATTCCTTTCTACCGTATTTGTTTACCTTCTACACGTCTTAAACGGACTTGCATAATTATGATGCTAAAATTAAAAACAAAAAACTTGTCTGCATCCTCTACCTAGTTTCTTCTTATTCTTTAATATGAAAAGTAAGGAAAGCTATTCAAACAGCTAACAGAGCTCATGTTCGTCACTATCCTTTATTTTTTTCTCGAACCTGTAATTTAACATTATATAAGTCATGAGTAGCAATTGATATTATTCATTCACTAGGAAATGAATGTTGAGAGAAATTTGTATGTTTAGGCTTGGGTCTGTACTGGCTCCTAGAGTTGTCCCTTTGTCCGAGAGACGATGACTGCTGAGGAACCAGATTTTAAAGAGTATTCTGATATACCAGGAATGTCCAGATCTGTCTATAACCATATGAAACAATTAAAACATTTACTAAAGTCCAGAAAAACCCCTCTCAAGTTGCACTTGACTGAGAAAGCTTTAACTTTCGGCATCCCAAAGATTAGTTTTTGCCTCTTCCATTGTTGGCCCTAGTGGTTTCATCTGTAATATGTATAGTGATTGTTTGCAGCCTGGCAACAGCTCGAAGGAGTGAGGGGGGCTGGAAAACTATAGCCCCTTGTTAGTTGCAGTCCAAACTTCAAAGGCTTTGAGAACATTGAACAGACAGGTTTCAGCAGCCGATAAAGCAGCCATGCAAACAAAAGGCAGCTTCTCTCTCACCGAGGTGTCCCCAGATCCAGGGTGATTTTCAACCCACTTTTTTCTTTTATTTGTGCTGAAACTCCTGGCAATGAGAAAGACTCATTCTGCCCACAGTTGTGTGCCCCCTTGATTCGGCATCAGAGGGAGAGATGGGCATTTATGGCTCCATAAATCAAGGGACAAACCATACATGAGCAGCTGGTACATGTGCTAATAACTATAATTATTAATCATGTCAATTTCACACCCTTCAAATTTATGCTCTGTGCTTTCTGTAGGAAAGCCATCCCTGGCGCCTTGAGCTGTTTATGGTATGAAAATATGATGTGCTGATGGTCTTTGATAATTGTCTTATGACAGTATTGATCTGCCTACAATTGGGTTTGTGGGGCATCGAAGCCCTGCGAAGTGGTTGTCCTTGTCTCCTGGTATATATCATTGTCACACATCCCCCATTGTTAGTGAGTGGCGTGAATTACTTTCAGCATTTGGCCAAGTCTCTAGCTGCTAGGTCACCATTATTCTATCCTTATGTCACTGTGAGGACATTTACTTTGATGTTTCCTTTGTACCTCTTCGAAGGCAAAATCCTTTAACTTCAGAATGGTAGCCTGCAGCAGGGTTTCAAAGAGAAAAAAAACACTACAGGTTTGGGGTGGGCAGAGGCCAAAAATTATGGAAAAATGTGCTGCCCTAAAGAAAGGCGATGTTTTACTCTCCCCTCCTTGCCCCTGTCAAGGCCGGTCTGCAGCAGAGGTAGTGTGGCGAACGGGGAACTGGAGACTCCAGTCCGTTGCCAAGTCTGGTGCTCATTAAATAGCCCCCTTTCAGGACACCCCAAAGTCGCTGCCACACACCAAATTATGAATCTCTGCTGTGGCACAGATGGTCAAGTTCAGAAATCAGACTGGCCCTGAGCGAAGAGTTACCTGGGGCCAAAGTGGCCAGTTTATTCTAAGTGATTAATCCTTTATGAAACCATAATGTATCTTAAAAACAAACCCCTCCGAGACCCAGAGCAAAGCAGCACCTTGCTGGTGGATCGGCATATTAATTTGACCTTGGAGCCAATCATCTGTGAGCGGCCGCGGAGAGTGCAGAGTGCATGGGACTCTGCCCACTTGTTTGGAACTTTGCACAACCCTCACCGGGTAGTGTCAAAATCACTCCTGCTGTCTCTACAGCTGCTCTGTTCCAATGACCCCCGGAAGGTTCTGGGGATTGTTAGAAGAGATTTCTATTAATCAACTACAAACCGACTGTTACAATTTCACACTTTTTTTCCCATCATTTCACACATTTAATGAATTTGGGTGTCTTTTAAATTCAAAACATTTACAATCGGGCCAAAAAAAAAAACCTAAACCCCCTCCCCCACCCCCAAAAAACCTCTTTAACACAATAGGCTGCAGCAAGACAGCAAATGCCCCTTTAAGACTAAGTTCCTGAAGCCCGCCATTTAACTGAGCTGCTGCGGTCCCCCGAAGGCTGCCTGGAATTGTTACCAGGCAGCTGCGGCCTCCGCAGCACTTTATGAAATCATCAGGGAGAAAACACAGAGCTGGTCTGAAGTTTCCATTTGTTCGTTGTTACCGAATTCTTTCAGAGAGTTATTCTCTAGGCCAGACTAGAGTTCAAAATTAAATCTTGCTGTCCTTCAAAACAGGCTCAAAGAAAACACAACATTCACCCCCTTACAAGCAGTCTGAGACCCAGCATTTCATCAGGAGAAGGGCTTCAGTGTCTTGTAGGAGGGTGGAGAGTCAACCAGACTCCTGCCTCTTCTCATTCAGACTTTGCCAGGCCATGGGTCAACAGGAGAAAACGGGCTTGCTGGGGCCCTAAGATCTAAGGTCCACGTACGATTCACCGAAACACAAACTTCGGAAACATGGGCCACCATTTACATTTGCTTCTTAATCTCTAAGCCCAGAACGGCTCATCTCTCCACAATAAGTTAGACTTCCTGTGTTGGGTGGGTCGTCGAAGCCCTGACTGCCCACCAAGGCTTTAGTTTTCTCAGAGGGTTTACTCTGCGGTTCCTCCACTTCCTCTGCAGAGACCTCGGGGCCGGGATTGTTCTCTAGCGGCCCCTGCTGGTCAACACTGAACACCAGCGACTAACCCAGACGTGTTCGTTCCTCCCCACCAGGAGGGAAATCAAGGATTTCAGGGTGTCGGGAGAACTGGGAAGTGGATGATATGACAGGGTAAGAGACCTTCGTTTTGACTTATTCTAAGTTAAAAAAAGAAGAGTCAAATTAGATTAATATTAACATTTGGTGTTGAAAGTGAAAATATGTGAAAATAATGGTTTATCCATCTGCAGAAATCTAAACTGCTTTTCCATAAAAGTCATGAGATTTCATTGTGGATTATAAATTACTAAATACAATATTCCATTTAAAAGTTTACTAGTTTTATCTTCCTTCATTTTTATATTTTGTGTTTAAAGTCTGACCCCTTTTAGGGCCACATGATTACTTTTGTGGTCCTCTGAGCACTTTAGCCTTTGCGGGCCCCTCCCACCAGAATAATATCAACAGATGATTATATAACTTTACTTATTTTTATTGTTTAAATATTTATTTGGTTGTGCGTCTAGTTCCCCGACCAAGGATCGAACCCAGGCCCCCTGCATTGGGAGCGCAGAGTCTTAACTACTGTGCCACCAGGGAAGTCCCCTGATTATTAAACTTTAAATATGTCAACATTTTTTTTTCCCCATTTTGGGAACTGTAATCGATTTTTGTGGGCCCCGAAAAGTATCGCGGACTCTGTGCTGCAATGGAGGAGGCTGCCCAGCTCCTCTTCATGTTCCCCCAAGGGGCCTGGAGCACTTTTCATCGTCAAGTTTCCTTTGTGCCAAAAGTCATTATAATGCTGCTTTACGTGTTAACGTCGTTCTTACTTATATTTTTATAATCATTTCTTCTCACAATATCGTGGTGTTTTTTGTTTGTTTTTTTTTTGCGGTACGCGGGCCTCTCACTGCTGTGGCCTCTCCCGTCGCGGAGCACAGGCTCCGGACGCGCAGGCTCAGCGGCCATGGCTCACGGGCCCAGCCGCTCCATGGCATGTGGGATCCTCCCGGACCGGGGCACGAACCCGTGTTCCCTGCATCGGCAGGCAGACTCTCAACCACTGCGCCACCAGGGAAGCCCTTAATATCGTGTATTTTTAAGGGAAACTTTGTTCACTGGTAAGGAAGCCACTGTAGGGGAGGAAAAAGTTTTCCTCAGCCCTCTTAGGTTTCCAGTTGGGTCTGAAAATTCAACGGACAGAGACAGATTAACAGGAGAAAAGCATACAAATTTATGTAAGTTTTGCGTGACGAGGGAGCTATCATCAGGAAGTGAAGACCCAGAGAAACAGACTTGTGCATTTTTACCCTAGGTGTGCTGAAGAGTGGACAATTGTGGAGCAATGTGACAGGTTAAGGAGTATGACGTAAGTGTAGTAAACTTGGGAAACTTAGCAAGGCCTGTTTGCAAGGATTCTTTGTCTTTGGAGATAAAAATGCTCCTTCCCTCTGGATAGAGAAGGCACCTCTCACATGAGGGTTTATGACCTGCTTTAGGGGAGAAGGGTGTGAGGTGGCAGGGTACAGGCGGGAATCAGAAGGACCTCCTGCTTCTGTGGTTTTCTCAGACTCCTTCAGCTTAAAATATTCAATATGCCAAGGGGACATATTTTGGGGTATTTTAAACCCCATCAGCACCCAAGCAGCTATGTTCACAAGCTGTGGATTTCATCTTGCCTCTTGAAGACCTAGGCTTAATTTCCTGTAAGCATTTCACTGTACACAGAGATGTTTGTATGCAGTTGCAAATAAGCATATACACCCATTTACAGCCGTTAATTTGTTCTGGAAAAAACCCCCAAAACCATCTAGTTTCTCTTGCTTTAATTTTCTTCAGTTAAATTGCCACACCGAGGACTTAGGCGGTGGACCCAGGAATTTGATTTCTTAGGAGATGTTTCCAAGGGCAAATCAAGACAATGGCATGTTTAGTTATCTGAGCTGATGTGCTCTTGCTAAGACACGCCCATCAAAGAGAAAAGTTGCCAAGTTAACTGCTTTCCAGGAGTCCTGACTAGGTATCATTCAGCAAAAGGCAGGCTAAGAGGATGTGAGGGCAGAGCCATTTTGTCCCTAGAAATGAGACATCCACATTCAACAGGGATTTGTTTTCTCTCTTTCTTTTTGTTTTTTTTTTTTTTCTTCCTTTTGAGGATGCTTGTCCCTGACAAGAAATATCGGAGAAAAGCACAGCTTCTTTCAGCTGTCCCTTTCTGTGGGTTTTCCCACACGAAACTATGCCCGGCCTGCCTTTCTGCACTTTGTTATTATGACAGGAAAAAATGAATTTCCTCTGCCAGCTGCAAGGAGCTTGTGGACCTTCAGTCACCAGGCACCCCGAGGGTAATGAGGCTGAGTTAGGACAGAGGGCCAGTCCAAAGAGCATATCTAGGTAAAAAAAAAAAAAAAAAAAAAATCTATTCTCTTTCCCTCTGAGATCAGCACGGAGATGTTCTTAAGGACAAAGACAAATTTACAAACATGCCCTGGGTGGAAGGGGATGTGTATTGATCTTCCCTGTTGAGCACCTGACTCTCACACAGGTTATTTCATTGATTCCCACCACGCTTTCAGAGAGTGTTAGTTCCCTGTTTACAGATGAAGAAAATACAGGTCAGAGAAGCCAAGCCTCCTGCCCCAGGCTGCACAGTTAGTAAGTGGCTGAGCCCCGCCATTTCCCACTTCGACAACACCCTATTTCAATTATGTATCGCACTGGAAATAGCAGAAATTGGATGCTGTCTACCCTATCATGTGACAGGAATGGCTCTGTCCGTGCTCCTGATAGCATTTGGTGTTTTATTAACACTCACCAAGTGCATGGGTGTGGGTAAACACTCTTTTTTTTTTTTTTTTTTTTTTTTTTGCGGTCCGCGGGCCTCTCACTTTTGTGGCCTCTCCCGTTGTGGAGCACGGGCTCCGGACGCGCAGGCTCAGCGGCCATGGCTCACGGGCCCAGCCGCTCCGCGGCATGTGGGATCTTCCCGGACAGGGGCACGAACCCGCATCCCCTGCATCGGCAGGCAGACTCCCAACCACTGCGCCACCAGGGAAGCCCCGCAGCACTCATTTTTAAAATTGGCTTAGACCCATGGCAATGAGTAGCGACTCATACCCTAGAAGACATATGCGAAGAGTGGAAAACGTCTTCGAGGTCATGTAGTTCACCTCTTTTACTTTATCTCCAAGGAAACCTTGGCTCAGGCCCTCAACATTACACATTTGTGTGACTGCAACTCCTTCTCAGCTGGTGATTCTCTTACTTCAGTCCTCCTTTCATGCCCAAGGGAAATGTTTTAAACCTGAATCTGATCATCTCATGCGACTCCTTTCTTTACCCAACAATTCCACCAGATTTTTTAGCATCTGAGGCAAATTGCTCTTTGCTTCTCAAATCCATTCTCTCCTTCTTCCTGGGTACATGTGCTGCACCTGAACCCCAGCTGGAGTCCACATTTCCTAGCCTCCCTTGTGACTGTGTGGTCATTTGACTAAATTTTTATCAATGGAATGAGCTGAAGTGATACGTACACTTACTTTAAAGGAAATTGCTACCCTGGCCGTTCTCTTTCTCTATCCCAAGAGCTAAAACTTGGATATGGCTTCAATGTCAACCATGCTTGCAAAGTCAATGCCCCAGGGAATGCGAAACAACAAAAAGGAAGGGACCCAATATCTGAGCGACCACGTGGAGCAAAGTCACGATTTTCCTCGTGGCTGTTGCATTGACTAATTCAGCATTACCCTTCTCAGTGAGTCCTGTCTTCCTTTCACTCTCATCAGTGGCTACACTTCCAAGGTCTCCCTACTCTCCAATTATAAATTATAAATCTTCCAATTATAAAATAAGACCACACCTAAAGCACTTTCCAGCCCTTTTACAGAGGATATTGTTAACGGCCATCATCCATCCCTCCTTTCCTGGCAATGACATTTTGACATCCCCTTGAGGAACTTAACTCTCCCCCATTCTTAGCCATGTGATTAAGATGAGATTGGCCTACTTCCAGTTTTGGGCATAGTTCCAGATCGGCTGAAGCCTTATCTCCTTTCCATCAATTAAATAATAAATTCAGTGATGAGTATATAACCCAGTCAGGTCTAGTGAACAAAAATGAATTTTAAGACTTTTGCCCCATTTCTCCTCGACAATGGTGGGTGCAGGTATGAGGTCTGGAACTATTGCTGTCATTTGGATTCCATGAGCAAACCCGGCCTAAAGATGAAGAAATGCAGAGCTGAGAAAGTCATAGAAAAATGGAGCCAGAATCTTGATAACATTGTCTGAGCCCTAGATCGAACTATACCTGAAGACAGACCTATCCATCTTTTGACTCATGCCAATTCGAGTTGTGTAGTCTGTTACCTTCAACATAAAGGATTCTAACATACGTTGGAATGATCTTCCTTTGGTCCAGTTTGTTCTGAACACTCTTCCCCATCTGCAAAACTCTTGTTCTTTTTTCAAGGCTTAAGCTATCTCTTACCTTCTCTGTGAAATCTTCCCTGACTTTCCACTAGCCCTACTCCCTCAGCCAGAGTTAGCTGCTCCTCTTGATGCTCTAGGAATGCTTTGCATCAATTTTATCATGTGTTGCAATTATTCACTTAAGAGTGTATCTTCCCAAGAAGACGTAATCACTGAGCAATCTGAGGTAGAAGATTATGGCAAAAATAGACATACTGAAGCAGGATGCAGCTGAGCTTCAACAAGAAGGCAGGATGCTGACATAGGAAAGGTGAAGGCAAGAACTGGACCTCAACCGGGCATGTTGGGGTTCAAGGTAGAGTGTTCAGATCTACAGGGAGATTGGGCAGGCCACAGAGGGGCCCCACAGAGAAGCCCAGTCATGAGGGTTCGATCAACCCAGGAATTGAAAGTGATGCAACCTGGGGACAATTGGGCCCTAAGTTTCACCTCTGTGAAACTGGATTACCTAGTTGGTGCTGAAGGAGTCTCAGAGTGAGACAGACCAATTATACTGGGTCTAGTGAGTATAACTTAACTCAGACTTCCATGGATGCTGGGTGGAGGCTACTGTATGTGTTTTAGAATTTTTCAGGACTGACTTAAAAAATAAGATAGGCTTGGTTCTTCCTGATGGGTATAATAGTCAAAAATACAGATTTATGGAGCTGAGTTAAGATCAAAGCAGAAAAAATAAAAGCAGAGGCCTATGGTACCCATCCTGATGGAGAAATGTACAGCTTTCCTAAATATCAATTAATAGAGATGTTGGCAGTCAACTGAGTACCCCTCATGGTACTATGTTCACCGTTTACCCTGATACTGGCAATGATTTTATTTTATTTTATTTTTATTATTATTTTTTTGCGGTATGCGGGCCTTTCACTGTTGTGGCCTCTCCCGTTGTGGAGCATAGGCTCCAGACGCGCAGGCTCAGCGGCCATGGCTCACGGGCCCAGCTGCTCCGCGGCATGTGGGATCTTCCCGGACCGGGGCACGAACCCGTGTCCCCTGCATCAGGAGGCGGACTCTCAACCACTGCGCCACCAGAGAAGCCCTGGCAATGATTTTAAATTTAGCATTAAGTCTCCATCCCAGAACTAAGATGCAATATGCCCTGTCTGAAGTGTTCATATAGTAAATTAAAATAAATGCAAAGATTTACTGCTTTTGCTTTCCCTTCAGTGTTGGGCTAGCAGTACATTTTGGGCTGAACTCTCTATGGAAGAGAAGAGCCATGGTGAATCAGACTCCATTTACATTTTGATAAAACACAATTCAAATATGTCTAGACTCTTTTGCTCTCTTGTAATAATCTCTCATATAAACCCTTATACTCCTTTCTCTCTGACTGGATGGTCATTTCCCCATCAGAATGTAAACAAAGGCAGAGACTTGTTCACCAATTATTCCAACATAGAACCTTGTGCCTAGCACATAGCACTTGTTCAGAAAAATATCTGTTGAATGAACTTCAGTGTTAGCAGTTGGGAAGTGGGTGAGCTTCCTTTTCATTTCATTCTCTTGTATTTTCTTCTCTCTTTGCTCTCTTGTTTGTTAAGGCCCCTACTAAGTATATGAGATTTTAAAGACCTATTCTGACTTCAAAATTACTTAGGAATCTTTCATTCATTAAAAAGAAAAATGAAGCACCTACTACGGGAAAGATGTCAAGCCAGGCACCGAGAAACACAAGTATGAAAAAGACTAAGACTCTGTCTTTAATTGTTTACTATCTAAAGAGGGTTCCCGGACCCACTTCTGGGAGGCTTCCGCACACCTACAAACAATTCCTGGAAGCCAGCAAGGTGTCTGAGAACTCAACTCATTTCTGACACTATCTACCTGGAGATAGAATCGGATTCCACATGTAAAGGACTCAGTCCCTCAAGACCACCCCACTGCCACTTCAGATGCCAGTCTTAAGCTCTGGGTGTTACCTGTGTTTTTGACCCACAGGCTACAAATCAGAGGTTCCCGCAACCCCCTCCTCAAGCTTAATTAATTTGCTAGAGTGGCTCATAGAACTCAGGAAAACCCATTTACTCCATAGATTACCCATTTATTGTAAGAGGATATTACAAAATATAGCCAGATGAAGAGATAAATAGGGCAAGATCCCCAACAAAGGAGCTTCTGTCTTCGTGGAGCTGGCATGGTGGCACGCAGAAGCTTTCTGTTTCCCTGATATGGAAACTCTCCAAAAAAGGGCAAAAAGCTGTCCTTTGGGGTTGCTATGGAAGCTTTACTGCATAGTCATAACTGACTAAATCATTGGCCATTGCCAATTGATTCAGCCTCCAGCCCCTCTCCCCTTCCGAGAAATCAGCGGGTGAGACTGAAAGTTCCAACACGGTTGGTTCTTCTGGCAACCAGCTCCCACCTAGAAGTCACTTTCTCTGAAGTGTTTTCAGGAGCTGAGAACATGAGGTCGCATATTTTGCTCTTATTGCTCAGGAAATTCCAAGGGTTTTGGGAGCTATGAACCAAACACTGTGGATGAAGACCAAATATATATGAGCAACATATTTGGTCATGGAAATGACCAAATATAAATTTTTCCTATAAATCACAATATCACACTGTCCAATAAAGGAGATAAAATATTCATAAGTTACTGTAACATGGAATATTATGAGCTATGTGATTGGAAAAGAAGCATATGATCCGTATTGTGATCTAGAGATTGTTATAGTCACTTCCACGTATGCAAAAAGTCACGGCACTGTATACGGAAGATTGTAAACTTTATTCTAGATTGAGATATAATTGATATCCCTCATTTTGAAAAGGGAGGCATGAATTTTTCAGTGTTCAGAGAGAGTTTATGCCAATGAGACAGGCTTAACTCATTAATACTTCATCTAATTAAATAGCTAGCTGCCATGATTTAGCCTAGATTTGCTTGGTATCAAAGTGTCATGAACATGCATAAAAACACCAGTGTATGTTTTTGCCATGCATCAAACTCCCTGCTATGTTTGCCTGAACTGTCCAATATTTGATTTTAAAAGATGATCTACGATAATCTTAGGTAAATACAGAGCAGATCTCCACCTTCGATTGGTCTGACGCTGACCAGTTGCCATGTAGGTGAGCAAAATCATCAATATTTTTAATATATTTCTAAAAGTGGAAAGCTTCCTAGAACTTACTGGTCTTAGCAAAGGAGAGCCAGTAGCTAATACCTTGGGAGCCCAGAGCATAGCCCCCACCAGGGACTGATGGCCAGCTGTCAGGCCTGAGTGACTGACTGACCACTGGTCTCCGCGGGTGGTGGTGACATTGATGAAGAATGATGGATGACTCTGACACAGCCCCACCCCACCCACTTACCCATATGCATGACAGAAGGGCTCCCAGCCTAGATGCCCTGGCTGACAATGCCTCCAAGTAGGCATTCAGATGTGTAAAAGCAATGCATTGAGATCCAGCTACAAATATGGAGGCATTTAATGAGTTGCTAATGTGAAAATAATTTTCTTTTCTGACTTTTGAATTGTAGGAATAAAGACACAGGGAAGCCATGCAACTGATAATGACTCTGCTGAAAAAAAAGCAAGTAGCTTTCAAGAAACATAAAAAAAGGTGGACCCAGCCCTGTCAGAGGTTGATAGGAGATTACTGATACATCCCTCCTTTAGTTTTCTTCTATTGCTCTCTCTTCTCACCCCAACCCACCCAGCTTTGTGCAAGTGTGTTCACTACCCTTCTTCTTCCCTCCATCTGAGCTGGATTCTCTCTACCTCTCTAATGCATTTTTCCTCCCTCCCTCCCTCCAACCTTAATCCTTCCTTTCCTTCTCCACTACCCTCCACTCTTCTGTTCCCTCCTTTTCCCTTAACCCCTCTGGCCATGTCCCTCTCTCAAATGAGATTGTTTTCCTTCCTTGATGGCTTTTTCATATTTCATCATCATTTTGGCAAGGATTTCAGAGCAAGTATGTCTTTAGAAATAGAAGTCAGGGAATTTGTAGAATAAAAAGAGCAAGGAAAACGAAAAAAGGATTTTTCAAACTAAAAGCCACCTTAGGAGTTGAGAGGGGAGAGAATGAGGTTCCCAGATTCTGTTGTCTACCTAAGAGGCCTGATGCGGGAAGTGTCTGGGGATGGATCAGCTAATTGGAGGACATGAAAGATGGGTGCGACTTGTACTGACCTGCCCCAATATGTTCAGATGGGAAACCTGCATGTGGAACAGCAGCAAGGCTCACCACCAAGAACTCTTTTTCTGCAAAGTACTGGCTAAACTAAGGAAGAGTCTGAATTATCAAGCCTATCTAAAGAAGTGAACCTCTATTAACTTTCAAGTATACACAGTAAAAGGTGTAGAATCTTCTCTGGTGGTAGCATCTAGACTAGTTTTATTGACTAGGGAACAGTGAGTTTTAGCAACAACTGTACATAAATGAGCATTTCTGCTGAGACTGCTTGAGAATGGTTTACTTTCATAACCAACTGGAAAGTGCTCCCTTGAGTTTTGCTTAGATGATTCATGCATGTGGTAAACTTTCCTTTTAGAGAAAATATCAGGTTAAACTTTATCTCAGGCACTATTTCAAATAATCAGAAACTCTGATTTCGTGATGTCCATATTCATGAGTCTTTATTATCTTTAAATAACCTTAGCTGCAAACACTTACAGACCAGAAATATTTACTGAAAATATCTGTAACTTCTTTCTAGCTTTAAGTTACTGAGAAGTAAATGGAGCTGCATGTTACAAATATTATGTGAGAACAAGCAGCTCCGTATCTTTGAACCTGGTGGTTATGATCTACTTGGCAGCCATATTTGAATGGTTGCTCTGCACAGCATAGGACTTGGGCGATATTTTCAGGATAACTGACAAAACTCTACCAATTGGCTGTATCTTCACGGACACTCAAGGACCAAGGACCTGTTCTTTTAAGTATTAGCATCCACTCTTGCACTGGACCATAGGGATTTATCTCCCTAGTGCTCACCTCCAGTTCACTCTAACAAGTCACTGGGAGGCTCTGAAAGAAACACAGAGTACCCATGGCAGAAAGTCATTGCCTAAATAGACCATCAAATAGGGAAGAGGTTGATGACAGAACAGAGACATTTGGGGCCCTTGTGGGCTAGTTTTGAAGCCCTTTCCTATTGGTAGAAGCTGAGGTGAGAGGACACAGAAAGAATGTGGTATGAATAAGGAGGAACTCAGGGTTCTTCTAGTTTTATAACCCTCCCCCCCAAAAACACCTCTAGAACGAACCCACAGAAGTCATTCTTCAGATGACCAAAACGTACATGAAAAGATCCTCAACATCGCTAATTATTACAGAAAGGCAAATCAATACTACAACGTGGTATCCCCTCACACGGGTCAGAATGGCCATCATCAAAAAGTCTACAAATAATAAATGCTGGAGAGGGTGTGGAGAAAAAGGGAACCCTCCTACACTCTTGGTGGGAATGTAAATGGGTGCAGACACTATGGAGAACAGTATGGAGGTTCCTTAAAAAACTAAAAATAGAGCTATCATATGATCGTGCAATCCCACTCCTGGGCATATATCCAGAGAAAACCATAATTTGAAAAGATGTGCACCCCAATGTTCATTGCAGCACTATTTACAATAGCCAAGACATGGAAGCAACCTAAATGTCCATCAACAGATGAATGGATAAAGAAGATGTGGTATATATATATATGAATGAATATTACTCAGCCATAAAAAAAGAGTAAAATAATGCCATTTGCAGCAACATGGATGGACCTAGAGATTATCACACTAGATTAAGTAAATCAGACAGAGAAAGGATTTTTTTTTTTTTTTTTTTGCAGTACGTGGGCCTCTCACTGTTGTGGCCTCTTCCGTTGCAGAGCACAGGCTCTGGACGTGCAGGCTCAGCAGCCCAGCCGCTCCGCGGCACGTGGGATCTTCCCGGACCGTGGCACGAACCCGTGTCCCCTGCATCGGCAGGCGGACTCTCAACCACTGCGCCACGAGGGAAGCCCAGAGAAAGGGTATTTATCCTATGATATTGCTTATATGTGGAATCTAAAAAAATGATACAAATGAACTTATATACAAAACAGAAATAGACCCACAGATATAGAAAACAAACCAATAATTACCAAAGGGGAAAGGGGGAGATAAATTAGGAGTTTGGGATTAACATACACACATTACTGTATATAAAATAGATAACCAACAAGGACCTATTATATAACATAGGGAATTGTACTCAATATTTTATAATAACCTATAAGGGAAAAGAGTCTGAAAAAGAATATATATATATATATATATATAACTGAATCACCTTGCTGTACACCAGAAACTAACATGACATTGTAAATCAACTATAGTTCAATAAAAAAAGAAGTCTTTCTTTATTTCAGTGGCTACTGGCTGCTAAGGGTCTCCTTGCCTTGGTCCACGTGGATCTGCAGCATTTAGAGGTTATTGGTGCAACCTAAGCTATTGGAAGATTGCCGATCGGAGCAGCAGCATGAAAGCATACATTCAGAAAACAAGTGGCAAGCCATGGTTCAAATCTGATCTCTACCACTTACTTGCTATGTGACCTTGGACAAGTTATTTAACTTCTCTGTGCCTTTGTTTCCTCAGTTTTAAAATGGAGCTAAAATAGATAAAATGATATGATACTGAAACTGATTCAGAAATTGGGGAAAGGAATATGGTAGCAGTAAGTAGGTAAACCAAAATTGGCCATGAGTGTGCAATTATTGAGTTGGGTTGTAGCTCTACGAAAACTTATAATACCATTCTTACTACTTTGTTTAAATTTTTTCATAATGAAAAGCTTGAAATGTTGCATAACAAGATTTTTTTTGGTGGTTTTTTTGCGGTACGCAGGCCTCTCACTGCTGTGGCCTCTCCCGTTGAGGCACACAGGCTCTGGACACGCAGGCTCACTGGCCATGGCTCACGGGCCTAGCCACTCTGCGGCATGTGGGATCCTCCCGGACCGGGGCACGAACCCGTGTCCCCTGAATCGGCAGGCGGACTCTCAACCACTGCGCCACCAGGGAAGCCCAACGAGATATTTTTTTAAAGGTAGCAATAATAATTGTACGTACCTCTGAAATGTGTTACAGGGATTAAATGTGTCAATATATGTGAAGTCGTTCAAGCAGTGTTTGGCCAATAGTAAATACTATATAGGTGTCAGGTATTAGTATAATATTGTTGTTATTATCATCTGACATAGGAGGTACACTTAACACCCAGAGAGCATAGGGGTAACTTGAATAATATTAGATGTATCAGCTCATCTCCACAATCCTATCCTTTTTCTATTTTGACTACCCAATGCTTTAGTTCAGGGCCTGTTTTTCTTTCTCCCAAAGATTTCCAGTAGCTTCCAAATTGTTTCCCTGCCTCCTGTCTTGCCCTCTGGTTCTTTTAATACAGCCAAATGCAGGACAGAACTTGAAAGGGTACCAATAGGTAGAATCTTCAAGGGATAGGCATGGCTGGAGCTGAGGATGCACGTAGTGATGCAAAGCTACTGAGACATCCAGGGATCACATTCTGGGCTGGATGCGGACTGGAAACAAAGCCATTCTGGAGGTTGGATTAGTACTCCACAAATGAGATGATGTGAAACTGGGCCAGGACAGTGAGAGTGGGAAGAATAGGAAACAAACAGGAGAAATAGAGACAGAGAGAGTGCTAAAATCAAGACACTATCTTTTGGAGACAGGCTGAATGTGAGAGCTGAGAAAGGGAAGTACATAATGACTTCAAAGTGTTAAATCAAGATACATAGAATGGTGATGGCCTTCAATTAAGTTGGACCATAAGTGTGTAATATGCAGAACTGGGGATGGCTTAGGGGAAAAGAATGGGTTTGTTTCTCTAGGGGAGCAAAAAGTTTTCCTTGACCCTTTTGAGGTCGCTGGCTGGGTCTGAACATTCAACTGACAAAGACAGATTAACAGGAGAAAAGCATCCGTATTTATTTAGTCTACGTTTCACGTGACATAGGAACCTTCATAAGAAAAGAAGGCCCAAAGAAATGAATAAACCTGTGTGTTTTTATGCAAGGTTTGATGAAGGGTGGACAGTTGTGGAGAAATATATTAGGTTGGGGAGGGTGAGATAAATGTAGCAAACTGGAGGAAGCGAAGCAAGACCTGTTTGTTTGGACTTTTCTCAGGGTGCCACCATATTTGTAGTAGAGATGCTCCTTTCCTCCAGGTATACGCAGGGCACCTCTCACATGAGGGTCTTATGACCTGCTTCAGGGTTAAGGTTAGGCGGGTGGGGAAGGTCAGAGAGACATCCTGTTTCTGCTGTTTCTCAAACTCTTCCAGCTTAAAATATTCAATATGTCAAGGTGCCATATCTTGCAGCAGTATATCCTGAATTCCATCAGTTTTAATGAGCTAGATTTATGAAACCTTGGAATATCCATGCAGAATTGTCAGGAAAGCCAATAGAAATGAGAATTTGGTTCATCTTTGGGGCCCCTTTTTCCATTTTTAACACGTGTTAAAAACATATAATCTTCTAGGGCTTCCCTGGTGTCACAGTGGTTGAGAGTCCACCTGCCGATGCAGGGGACGCGGGGTCGTGCTCCGGTCTGGGAGGATCCCACATGCCGCGGAGCGGCTGGGCCCGTGAGCCATGGCCGCTGGGCCTGCGCGTCCGGAGCCTGTGCTCCACAACGGGAGAGGCCACAACAGTGAGAGGGCCCGCGTACCGCAAAAAAAAAAAAAAAAAAAAAAAAAAAAAAATATATATATATATATATATATAAAATCTTCTTAAAGTTGAGTGTAATTAGAATAAATAAAATGGAGAAAATAAAAGATCTAATTAAGAAAGTTCTTCCTGCTATATCAATGCTGAATAGAATTGAGTTAAGAAAGAACTTTAATTCTGAGAAGTATGCTTATAGATATTAAATTGAATTGTGTATGTGCGCGTGTGTAATAGACATTTCCAGGTTGTCTCCCCCCACCCCATCTCTGTCTCACACACACACACACACACACACAGAGAAACTGTTTTTCCTATTCATCAACGTAGCAGAAAGAAACCATGGTGCTGAGGAAGGAGAAGATGATCACACCCAGCCTCCTGGTTTGATTAATAAGCACAGAACAGTGTTCCTGTTTTCAGGGAGCTTTCCTATCAGGGCTGTAGTCTCTGGAGAGCTCAAGCCTACAAAGCGATAACATCTGGTGTCCATTATTTCCCCAGATCTGTTGTGATTAGTCCATATGATAAGCCTGGCCAATTGCTATGGGCGAGGGATTGCTACATTCCCCCATCAGGGTACTGGAGCTGTCACTTCTGGTTTGTGGGCCCTGCTAATTTGCCACCACAGTTTCCAATATCTGCTAGAATTCCACAAGGACAACTCAGTGCCTCGCAGGGGCAATAGGCTGTGTGGCTGTAGACAGAAGGCTAGCACTGATAATAAAAAGGAGAGGTTTATCAATTAACTCAAGCACCACTGTGTAGACAGCGGCTGGCGGTCCACCCCCGCTTCCGCTGCTCCGGGCTGATTAGAGGGTCCTGGAGAACTTCAGATTCACTCATGACAGAAACAGTGAAGTCTCTGAAAGTTACACGAAAATAAATGATAAGAATATATAAATAAGTTTATCTTATTTACCCTGCTTGTTCTTTAATAAGGTGAGTTTTCTGGCTTTCCAAATGCTTTCTGTTCTTCTTCCTTCACCTTCCCTCACAAACAATGATACGAAAGAATAATCCATGAAGACAGATCCTCGCTGGTCCAGATCAAAGCTGAAGTCCAATATGTACAAAATCCTGGGCCAATAATTTGGATAATTGAGGCTCCTTCCTTCAATCATGAACCTCTTTCCGTTGTTTTTTTTTTTAATCACATACTAATGTATCACTTCCATCAAAGAGGAACTCTCTGAAAAGAAAGTTTTTACTGTTATCATGGGTAAATCAAAGTGTAAAACTGATCTACAGAACTACATAAATGATATAAAAAATTGTAATCAAAATGTGACATTTTATTTCCTTTGTGTTTCTTTAAAGTTGAAAACTACTGTCAATATTTCAGTTTTTCTATGAAGGAAGAGTTACATTTCTGTCTTCTTATAATCGTGTCCATCCAGCCTATGATAGTGATGATCCCTGCACAAGGTTAAAACTTTTAGGAATGAGAGTATTTTGCAAGCTTTCATATACATAAAACAGATTCAGGTCATAGTCAAGCTGCCAAAAGTAGAAGACAATGATAATTCTTGGGCATAGATGGAGTTTTTACTGGATATTATTATTATTATTGCTTTGCAGAATCCCTTCACTTTTCTTTAATGAATACATGTTATTACCCATTTTTCTTCTTTCAAAAAGAAATAATTAACTTAGTAACTTAAACATGGTGAAAAATTTTTTAAAATCCGGAAGTTTTTTCATAGTGACTCCAAATTACATTACTCATTTTTCCAGCAAATGTGTTTTGCTGAATCTTCAATTGCTTCTGCTGATCCATTGCTCAAGAAAGCAAAAGCCAAACTTCAGAACAAAAAGTGAAGCGTAAACTTGAATCATGTTAGCATCAATACGCTCAGCATCTGAGCGTGTGGGTGGTGTCGCTTTGGTGTGATGAAAACATAGTCATTCTGCTGGTTTAAAATATTTTGATTTAATACATAGACTATTTGCCATAATTTGTTTAAAAATCACATGTATTCGAGAATGTTTAAGTGCTTCTCCAACTTTCTAAAATTATACCATGCCAATTGAAAGTGGAATTACTATACTCTTATTTTAGCATTTAATGCATAATAACGTTGAGTAAAATCTCCTGGGGTAGAGATGTTGTCTTCCAGCCCAAGCATAACCCCAGTTGTTCCACTTGACTAGGCTTCCAGAGCAGCCGAAGGAGGTCAGACCTTCTCCATTGACACTAATGGACCATTTTATGCAAAACTGTTCATTTTCCGGAAGGGACCATGTCTGCCTGGTGGAGTGATTCACAAAAATCACTTCATTAAACGACCACTCTTCATGCGTGGCCGTATTCCCTTTAGTGGGCTAGATGCTGTGAGCCTCGCATGGGTACCCAAGGTGGGGAAGCTTATTCCGCGCACCGTGAATTCAACCCCCAGTTCCAGGTCCTGCGCTCAGACAGTGACTTCCTGGGGTGGCACACAGGCTAAGGCAGGCCTGGCGACTCGGTTCGTCCGGGCATGGCCATCCCGCGGGACAGCCTACGAGAACCAGCTCCACCCCAGCCCGTCCCGTCTCCACACCAACCATAGTCTTATTCTTTGTCCCAATTCTCCTTGGAGCAGCGAACGATGCTGTTCACAATGGGCGCGGCCAGCAGGGCCTCGCCTTGGACTCCTTCTGGACAGACCCCTGAGAGCTGCTTCCCTGCCAACCCAGGAAGCAGCTCGCTCCTCCCAAAAGAACACTTCTTCCCAGAGTTTCTCCCACAATCTCTAAGACCATGGCAAGTCCAAAGACAGACAAATAGGAGAGAAGGAAGGTGCTTAATTTGGAAAAGGAGACAGACCAGGGCCTACTGAGGTTTGGAAGGCAGAGTGAGAAGTTGAGACGCTGGAATGAGCCTGGTGAAAATGCTGGGAGATTCCCGGACAGTGTATCTAAACCTGTTGGAGCTTCCAAAGACCGAAGTGTCTTTACCCCTGGGTCACTCTCATCTCCTGAAGTCATCTGGCTTAGTCAAAGCCACTGTTTCTGGGGGCACAGTGCCACAGCTTCTGATGGTGATTCTGCTTCTCTAAACAGGAAGTTTCTCTCACATTGCTTTTCAACTTGCGTTGGACTGGGTAATAGCAGATTTCATTGAATGTTCACAGTCTAAATCCTTTGACCTTTCAAAATACTAAACATTAGCTCTTCGCCTTTAAGAGCGCCTTGGCCAGCAGTCTGTGGAAGGTCTGTTTTGCTGTGATTTGCACAGCCCAGGACTGCTCCGAGCTCAGCTGCACCAGGCTAATTTCCATAAGCATCATGTGGTGTTACAGAAACCACATTTTGCCAAGCTGTCAACTATACAGCCTTCTCTTTGCTAAACAGACTCCCATTAAAACTGTCTGCACAATTTGTCAGTTAAATGAGGTACAAGAGGGACGCTCTATTTGCCCCTAATTAGCTGCGCAGACTACCTTTGTCTGTTTGATTAAGCATTCACATTATCAATTTTGTTTAATCTGATTCATTTCACACACCTCCCCTGGGACAAAGCCCATACGGTTAACTAATCTCTGATACCATCTCTCATATCAGGCAGTTCTCATCTCCCCCGGAATACATTCTACCCACAGGCTCCATGATCATCGAGCTCCACAGAGGGGAGTTGGTCTGGTGAGGGGCAGAAATTCAGTTCAGCAACTGGAGCTAAACCCCGACATGCTTAATTTAAAGCGTCAGGGAGATTCTTCCTCGGTACCACGTGTCCGCATCATTCATCCATTCATTTATTTGTGTTCACTAATTCATTCATTCCAGCGGTAAACATATTGTCTGCCTACTATGCACCAGGGGCTGTGCAGGGAGCTGGGAGGGATACAAAGATGTCTAAGATAAGGTTCCTGCTCTCAGACTGCTTATTTTCTCAGCCCCCAGGATTACTGTAAAAACCGTCAACTAGCGTGGAAAGAACACTTGCTCCCTAAGGCCAGTTCTACTAATATCTATAACGCATGGCCTATTCAGCTCAGCTACCAAACAACTCTCCAAAGAAAGATTTCGGATAAAGGCATAAAAGCAAGTGGTCATGGTTTCTTGAAATAATCTCCCCTCCCATTCCCGTTTGGAAAAAGAGTTGGCAATGGAGACAGAGGAGTTTAAGGAAGTAGAATTAACAAATTACTTGATCATAAATAGTTCTGAAATGTCATTGCATCTGATAACATGATAGAAGTTTTTGCTTAGTGAAACCAAACCACTAGTTGTTCAACTGATATCTTCCGCAGGTTGACAGAACAAATGCTAAGTAGAACAAACTGAAAATTTAGAGAAAAGCAATTGGCTTAATTTACTGGGGAGTATAAAACTATTCTGAAGAATATATATGTTTATATATATATGTATAACTGAATCACTTTGCTATACATCTGAAACTCACATGAAGTAAATCAACTGTATTTCAATAAAAATTTAAAAAAAAAACGATTCTGAAGATGAGAGCAGTTGAAAAATATACTGGAATTTATGGCTCATGGACACTTGTATTCCTGAAAAATTATATCAAAACCTTAGGCTGATTAAGATGACAATCTCAGAAACATATTCCACCCTGAAGGTTTTTGGGTTCTGGCAGGTGATAAGCACTTGAAAATGAATATTTGAATCTCAGAATCAGAATTGGAAGGCTTTGGGATTATTCAGTGCACCCCTCTACTTGTCTGGGAGTCTCCTTGATGACATTCCTAGATAAGGAATTGTTGGATTCTGCGTAAGTCCCTCCACAAATGGGTTCTACCACCCTGCAAAACTGCCCTCCCATTTTCGGTCAGTTCTGACTAGCAGAAATGTAGTGGTCATGCTGGGCTGAAATCTGCCCCATGAAACACCCCCCTCACTGATTGCAGGGAGCTGGTCTGTGCAGGTAGGACTAATCCCTTAATAATTTTGAGGACAGCTTGATGCTTCCTACCCAGACTTCCTTCTCTGAGTACAGCATTGTCAGTGTTTTCAGTAGTTCTGCCCCTGGTGGTTTCTCACCCTTCTACCCTCTCCCCTCCTTCTCTTCCAAATATTCTTTAGTTAGTTAACCTTCCTCTCAAAGTCTGATCCCCAGAACTGAGAACTGTCTCCAAGAGTATCTGACACACGCACCCAGAGGGGGACACTCCCTGACTCTGGACCACGCCTGGTCCAGTTCTATGGATGTGACCTAAGATCATGTTGACTCTTTCAACAATGTCATTGCTCTGTGGATTCATATTGACCTAAAATCCTTCGGGTCTTTTATATGTGGCTTTTATTCAGCTCTCATCACTCTGGGTTTGCCCTGTTACTCAATTTTATGTTCATCCCTGTCACATATTATCTCGTTAACATCAGCTTATTTTAGCTTGCGCGTTGCCCCCTTGACTTCTGTAGTCTCTTAGTTTGCAAGGATGGCATCACTGTTTCGTCCAAGTTATTGATTAAAATGATAAAAAGGCCATGAATCAAGTGAGTAACAGAAAGTCACTGTGTTTCTAGAATAATAATAACTACACTATCATGTATTGCACAATTATACATGCCAGACACTACACTAAGTACTTTATGTATCTTCTCCCATGTAGTATTTCAGAAAACTCTATTTAGTATCATTGCACCAGATTATAGATGAGAAAACCGAGACTAGGAGCCTAAGAAAATAACTTGCCCTAAAGAATGCAGTTAATAATTATGTGGAAGGAGAACTTCAACCAAGGACTGACTCATGCCTGAGCCCAACTTATTAAGCACTTTACTGTATTCACTACTTCATATCTGTAAGGAGGTTTTACTTACTTATTCTTTAAACTCAGTTTCCACTTGCATTCACCTCCCCCCACAGGAAACCTTGCTAAGGAGTTGGATCTGTAACCTTGAATTTGTTTCTTTTTTTTTTTTTTTTTTTTTGCGGTACATGGACCTCTCACTGTTGTGGCCTCTCCCGCTGTGGAGCACAGGCTCTGGACGCACAGGCTCAGCGGCCGTGGCTCACGGGCCCAGCTGCTCCGCGGCATGTGGGATCTTCCCGGACTGGGGCACGAACCCGTGTCCCCTGCATCGTCAGGCAGATTCTCAACCACTGCGTCACCAGGGAAGCCCTGTATATACCTTTGTAAAATATGTAGGGTTATTGTTTTGGCTGGATTTATTTACATAAAATACATTGGACTGTAGACCTAATTCTGTTTCTTATTTTTATTCCTGAGTACTATATGTTACAAATTTACCCCTGTTGCTGGGCATACATCTAGTTCATTGCCTCTAATGGTTGCATAGTATTCCATGATGGGTATGGACCACATCTTATTTGTCCATTCCTCTAGCGGTAGATACATAGGTTGCCTCCAACTCTCTGCTATCACAAACAAGGCCAAGGAACATCTTGGTATGTGAACTTTATCATCTTGAGTGAGAATTTCTCTGGATTCTAGACCAGGAGTGGAGGTTCTAGGACACAGATAGATAAGTGCTCAATGGTCCCACTAGCAGGACATAGGACTTCTGTTTCCCTGCATGCCCCATTTGGTATTTTAAAATGTTTAACCTTTGCCAATCTGATGGGTATGAAGTCACATCTCATTACTATTTTAGCATGTGTTTATCTGATTATTCATGGATTTGAATATCTGTTTATATACTTGTTAGCCATTTGGATTTCTTCTTCTATAATTGCCTTTTTACATCTTTGTCCATTTTTCTATTTGTTTTCTTATTTCCAGATAAGTGGCAGAAATTCTTTGCATAAAAACATACTTGATGGGGCTTCCCTGGTGGCGCAGTGGTTGAGAGTTTGCCTGCCGATGCAGGGGACGTGGGTTCGTGCCCCGGTCCAGGAGGATCCCATGTGCCGCGGAGTGGCTGGGCCTGTGAGCCATGGCTGCTGGGCCTGCGTGTCCAGAGCCTGTGCTCCACGGCGGGAGAGGCCACAGCAGTGAGAGGCCCGCGTACCGCAAAAAAAAAAAAAAAAAAAAAACCAACAAAAAAATCCCATACTTGATGTATTTTCTTGTCTATTTCTTAATTCATATCTGTTTCCATATAGTGAATAATGACAAAACTCTTCAAAAAATTCTGACCATCATCTCTAGCTAATAACCTTTAAATCTATGATCATCCTTTAGCTCTCTATCTAAACTTTTAGGCCCCAGAAACTCAGTGTGTCATATACTCATTATTCCTACCCTATCGTCCATCCTCCTACAGTCTGGTATGAGACTTAATGACATTGCCATCTACCCAGTTGTCCAAACAACTGGCCACTGCGTTTCCTTATTCATCACAATCAGTCACTGCATCATGTCAAGTCTATCTGAGAAATAGAACTCTTAGCTTTCTCCTTACCTCACTTTCTCTTACGCTATGCCAATGCTCATTACCCATTGTCACAGCTCTCAAACAAGCCTCCAAATTGATCTGTCTCCAGAAGTCCCCCACTTTATTTATATTTTAGTTGGGAGGAGCAACACATCAAGTGCTCTTCTCAAGGCCAAATTAGTCTACAGATTGCAGAAATGGGTGTTTGATTGGAAGATTAAAGGATATCTATGGTATAGGGCAGCTTATGAGGAAGGAACAGACCCAAGTAAGAGTCCATGATGAAGAGTCTTGAAAAATGAACACAGTAAGTCCACTTTGAGTGCCTGTTGGAGGGATACATAAAGGAAGGAAAGGGAACTGAAGGGACAGAGAAGGAAAGGATAACTCTTTGACTCTTCTGCATAGACTAACACTACATATTTATCTACAAAATAATTATAAAAATATCTTATTGATTCTTATGCCTGGGATAGACTCAACCAATTAGATTGGAAATTATTTCTTTGATGCCTGAATATCTGGAGACCTGAAGACATGATTTTTGTACATCATCACATTTTAATTGTTCATCTTCATGTGGAAAAACAGACATTTATAATATAAAATTAAAATTTTGGATGGTTCTAATGTGTTGGGAATTAATATTTTATACCAAGTAATAAAGTAACATGGTGAGATCTTAAGTAAGGATGAGTTGGAAAGTTTTCTGCTCTGTATTTTGCCTTCTTTTTCCTGGGATACTTCTTGCTGGCAGAAGACTGCAAAAGCTATCTTCTTGTTAAACTCATTTCTTTCAGCTCACATTCTCATAAGCACTTGCATTTTTTTTTTTTTTATTTTTATTTTTTCTCGGTACGCGAGCCTCTCACTGCTGTGGCCTCTCCCGTTGCAGAGCACAGGCTCCGGACGCACAGGCTCAGCGGCCATGGCTCACGGGCCCAGCCGCTCCGCGGCATGTGGCATCCTCCCGGACCGGGGCACAAACCCGTGTCCCCTGCATCAGCAGGCGGACTCTCAACCACTGCGCCACCAGGGAAGCTCTGCATTTTTTTTTTTAAGTTAATATATCACTTTCTCGGTAAGCTGTGACAAAGTGAGGGAGTGGCATGGACATATATACACTACCAAACGTAAGATAGATAGCTAGTGGGAAGCAGGCTCATAGCACAGGGAGATCAGCTCGGTGCTTTGTGACCACCTAAAGGGGTGGGATAGGGAGGGTGAGAGGGAGACGCAAGAGGGAGGGTATATGGAGATATATGTATATGTATAACTGATTCACTTTGTTATAAAACAGAAGCTAACACACCATTGTAAAGCAATTATACTCCAATAAAGATGTTAAAAAATTATATATATAAATATATATATATCACCTTCTCATGGACTGTAGGCTATAAGCAAAGCATGTATTTGTGTCAATAGAATTTTAAATTAAGATTTAACATAGATACACCAAATTAGTTCAATCAACTTGAAGATAATCAAGAGTTGACAATAATTTCCTCATTGGCTATATATACTTTATTTCAAGGTAAATAAGAAATAATAGTATGACAAAGATAGCAGTTCATACTTGTAGGGATACATACTCAGTAATCAGATTAAAAGCAAAGGTGATATGACTGTAATATCTGTCACTTCATTGGTCAATGGTGTTTGTTTCAGCTTATCTGCCTAGATATATTAGCATCCTGAAGCTTTGTGCTTAGTTTAAGAAGTTAATCTTCCTAAGTGGGGTAATTGGATAGAGGCATTTTTAAATCTAGAATATATGGTATTCATTTTTCTTCACCCCCAAAAATCTCTCTTTAGTATTTCTTGAAGTTCAAATCTACTGATGACCAATTTCTTCATCTTTTTCTTTCTAAAAATGTTTATTTTTCTTTCGTGTGTGTGTGGGGGTGCTGCTTAAAATGACAAACATCTCAGTTTCTGTGGATCAGAAATTTGAGAGCTAGATGGTCTGGCTCAGGGTCTTTCATAAGTTGCAGTCAAGCTGTCAGGAGACTGAAGTCATCAGAAGGCTTGACTGGAGCTAAAGTATCCTCTTCCAAACTCACTTTACAAGACTATTGGAACATCTGTTTCTTGCCAGCTGTTGGTCAACCACTTTCATTTTTTCTCTTTCATTCTTTTCTAAGTGACCTTCTTCATAGAAAGATTAGAATATGACCTAAGAGTTAGCTTCCCCCTGAGCAAGTGATCCAAAGGAGCAATTTTTTTCTTTCTTGAAAGATATTTTTGTTTGTATAGAATTCTAGAATGGCAGGGTTTTTTTTTTTTAAACACTTTAAAGAAGTCTTTCCATTGTTTCCAGACTTCCAGAATTCCTGATAAAGAGTCTGCTTTCACTCTTAGCTTGCAAACTGAAGGCAATGTACCTTTTTATTCTCTGGTTATTTTAAAGATTTTCTCTTTGACTATGACGTGTCTGTGTGTGGTTTTCTTTGAATTCATTCTGCTTGGTGCTTGTTAAGCATTTTTTTATCTGCCTGTTCAATTCTTGCAACAATTTTGGAAACTTCTCAGCCATTTTTCTTCAACTATTTCTTTGGTCCCATTCGCTCTCTTCATTTTTATTGGAATTTCAGTTACACATGTTAGATATTTTTAGCATCTCTCATGTTTCCTACACTATTTCACTTTGTTTTGTTAATTTTTCTTTCTATGTTTCAGTTGCATAATTTCTGTTGACTATCTTCTAGTTCTTTCTGCCCTCAGCTTTCTCCAGTCAACTGTTAAACTCAAACAATGAAATCTTAATTATAGATACTGTATTTTAAATTCTGGATAGTTCATTTGATTTTTATTTTATTTAAATTTTCTGTTGAAATTCTCCAACTTTTATTTATTTTGTCCATATTTTACTCTCGTTTCTTTAACATATTAATAATTGACATTTTGCAGTTCTTCTCTGCTACTCCAATATCTTGATCATGTCTATTTGCCTCTATTGATTATTTTATGTCTCCATAATGGCAAAAGTTTTTTTTTTCATTACATTTTTGTATTTTTAAATTGTATGCTAGTCAAATTGGATGATACATTGTAGAGACCCTAGATTATTTTATCTTTCTCTAAGCAGTATTAGATTTCTTTTCTGATAGATAGCTAAGCTGTTGTTTATTACCTTGACCTGCCACATCTGGTTGTGAGGCTTTACTAGGATGAGTCTATTTTAGTTTTTCTCTCTTCCCTAGGGTGTAGCCCTTGCTCTTAGAACAGAGTGTTTACCTAGGTCTCTTTCTTCTGACTGAGTTCAAATTCCAACATCTCCCTGCAGCTCTGAAAGTTCTAAAATTTTTGCAAAGCACTCTGGCCTCCCATAGCTATACTCTGCTAGGTTTCCTAGAATCATATTTGGGGTATGTGCAACTTATGAGTCAGACAAGGAAGATTTTTAGTACGTATTCTGGGACTCCTTGTCTGCAGCTCCCTACTCTCAGGTACTCTGGCCCTAAATCCAAGCAGTCTTGGCGACCCTGAATTCTGCCCTCTGTTTCCTCCACTCAGTGAGACTGTCACTACTTTGACTCTGTTCCCTCCACCACAGTTTGGAAAATACTCTTAGGGAGAAAGCCAGAGTGAATGCTAGATTCACCTCAATTGTTTCCTTTCTCAAAGGCTGAAGCCCTGAGCTCATTGCTGCCAGTGCTTGCAAACAATCTATATGAAAGAATTTTGGAATAATCTGTGTTAACTTTAAGAAAACCTGACTTTATAATAATAATTGACTCTGATCATGTAGCAAATATTACCAAAATGCAAATGCGTTTAACATTAGAACACCAATTCACAATAAAAGATTGAAGAAGAAAAACAATATGATTATTTCTATAGATGCAGAGAAAACCATCTAATAAAATTCAACATCTTTATGTAAATTTAAAAAACAGCAGGGCTTCCCTGGTGCCACAGTGGTTGAGAGTCTGCCTGCCAATACAGGGAACACGGGTTCGTGCCCCGGTCCAGGAAGATCCCACATGTCGCTGAGCGGCTGGGCCCATGAGCCATGGCCACTGAGCCTGCGCGTCCAGAGCCTGTGTTCTGCAACGGGAGAGGCCACAACAGTGAGAGGCCCGCATACCGCAAAACAAACAAACAAAAAACAAAAACAGCAAATATTTTTCTAGACATGAAATATTTGAAGCATTTAAAATCAGCATTCGGAAAATGATGTCTGATATCACCATTTCCATTCAACATTGAACCTAAGGTCATAGATGGCATAATAAAAAAATCAAAAAGGTATAAAGATTTGTAAGGAAAAGTTTAACTTGTGTTAATTCACTGAGTTCTATATGAATAAAACAATGTAATCCATAGACAGATTATAAGAATTAACATGTTAGTTTAACATGATGACTATAAGATCAATATGTAAAAACCAACTGCATTTTTATAATCAGCAGAAAATAATTAGAAAATAAATTTTATAAACAGTAATAAAGAAAGTCATGAAATAAATGATTCTGTTGCTATATACATTGTGTGCATAGAGGTCTGGAAAAATCTCTATCAACATGTTAATTGTGATTTTCTTTGGAATCTTGCCTGATAGTTTGCTTTGTTTTAGAGAGATTTCTGTATGGCTTAATTTTTTAAATAGATTAACTTCGTCTTCAGAGCTTTAAAAATACACACTGCTATATTTAAAATAGATAACCAACAAGGACCTACTGTATCGCACAGGGAACTCTACTTAATACTCTGTAATAACCTAACTGGGACAAGAATTTGAAAAAGAATATATACATGTATATGTATAACTGAATCACTTTGCTGTACACCTGAAATTAACACAACATTGTTAATCAACTATACTACAATATACAATAAAATTTTTAAAAAATAAATTTAAAATACTATATATAGTCAATGTTAAAAATCACACTTTACTTCAACTATTTAGAGCTGAAGAATAAAATGTGAACGTGTACCTAGAAGTTAATGTTAGTATCTATTACTGCCAAAGCCTTTAGCTGGTAGGAAAAAAATTATCAGAATAACTACTTAATGTCATAAACTCAAACTATTTGTTCATTGATTTAACATTTAATTTTAAACAGCTTTTTGAAACTCTTAGAACACTAGAGAATCATCTAGTTATCCAATAAATGCTTGTTGACAATCTCAATATCTTAAACAACAATAGACTTTTCATTCCTTGGTTGAAATGATTAAAAGAAAAACTAGGTTTAGATAAAGGATTTAAGCTAGTAAGTGTTTAGAAAGTATGTTTTGAGATCACTTAAAGACACCAAGCGGAGTTTTATCCCCATATTTGCTTTCTTATCAGTGTTTCTCTAACATCTACTTATGTGTCTACTTGTATGTTTTAATTTTTAATGTAAATATGCTAAGATCTTTTATTTCCCAGTAAACAAACTGACTGATTTACATTTAAGACTATTACTAACTCAATACTCCGAACTTCAGAATCACTTGATTGTTCTTCCTGGTATTAAACATAACTTGAAGTGCTTAGCAGCAGCCAGGAACATCTGGCTTAGATTTCTAATAAAATAAACCTGAAGTTATAAATTTTTTCATGGAGGCCCAGAAAAATTCACTTCATATGGGTGCATTTTTCTCCCCTCTTGTGCAAATGAAATAATTACTGGTAGGAAATTAAACTATTTTTAAAATTAAATACAAAAATATTCTATTTATTACAAAAATCATGAGAAGTTAGATTAATGTAAATAGATCATTTTAAACGTCATAGCTATGGCTTAAAGTAATCAACCCCTCATTTACATGAATAAGTTTTTTAATAGCTCTATATGCTGTGCTTTGAGAATCATTCTGACTCATTAGTTTCTTTTATCCGATGCTATTAAGTATCAATACTTATGCTCCTTGGCATTGCCATCAGTTTTATATCAATCTAATTAGTATCCCTATATGTAGTCATGTTAATTAAAAAGGAGATCAAATCTCAAAGATGGAAGTTTTATTCTGCTTCATAGCATTTGACCAAAGAGTTTAAAATAATTATGGATAAGTGCCAAGAATCTAAATTACTTCTGCTAAGAGAAGCAAATATTGGGAGGCAACTAGTTTTCCTTCTACTTTGGGAAGAAAGTAACCTTATGGAAGAGTCTGTATCATGCTCTGTGCTTGAGACACACAGAGTGAGGAAAATTGTGGGTATTTGTTTTATTTTTCTGAACAATGGATTAATCAAACCATGTAGTCCTGGCCCTAAAGTAGAGGTATGTGCTTTAACCTCAAATAATCTATGATACATATTTTTAAATTAAATCAACTAAATGATTTCTGAATCTCCCCACTTGTTTTTTGTTACGAATTCATTGTTTTGTTAACTCTTTCATTGATGGATTGTGGATTGATTGATTCATTCATTTGATGAATAAATATACAATGAATATTTACTAGAGAGATGATATTTTGAAATGATTAAGAACATGTTCGTTTAAGCCAGACAGTCTGGTTTACTTTCTACCTCTACAACTTAATAGCTTTCTGCCTGGATTTTCTCATCTGTAAAATGAGGATAATAATCAGGAAAATAATAGTACCATTAATATATATTAAGTGCTTAGCCTGCCATAGCCTATCATTGTCAGCCTGTCATATTATGTTAACTGTTATTACATATGCTAAATAATGTAGGCTCAGACAGTGCTTAGTACTCAGTACAATAACAATTCAAACTTTAAAAGCTATTTGTAAGCTGCTTTGTATATCATAAACTCTATAAATATTTTACTGTCATTATGAATCATTCTCATGTTGTATTTCCCACATAAATTTATCTCTGTATGTACCAATATGCATGGATTTGTTTTACATGGTAGTATTGATCATCATTATTTTCTACTAGATTATGAATGTCATGAAATAGGAAGTTTTTTAAATTCTTGAGTTAATGAAATAGGTGTCTCAACCCTCTCTCTGATTTAAATGAGTAAGTCAAAATGATTTGTCAACCCATAAGCCTAGGCTGCTGAAAGTTTGGATCTCCTGATCAAGATGAGCTTCTTTGGGCTTCCCTGGTGGCGCAGTGGTTGAGAGTCTGCCTGCCAAGGCAGGGGACACGGGTTCGTGCCCCGGTCCGGGAAGATCCCACATGCCGCGGAGTGGCTGGGCCCGTGAGCCATGGCCTCTGAGCCTGCGTGTCCGGAGCCTGTGCTGCGCAATGGGAGAGGCCACAGCAGTGAGAGGCCCGTGTACCGCAAAAAAAAAAAAAAAAAACAAAAAAACACAGATGTATTGCCTCATGAAGTTGTTCTTTATAGACCAATTGACTAAAGAAGAATCGTTTTCAGACCTGATTACAGAATAGTGTGAACCATTTACTGACCTCCACTGGAAGTGGACAGCTGGAACACCACAATTTTTATTAGAATTGTTTTTTAAGGACTGTGGGAAAGGAAAATCCTCTTAGTGGGAAGAATCTAAACTGTTGTATCTAAATGCCACTGAAAAATGAGCAGCAATACTCTTCTTAACCACTGGCTTATGATTTGGCCAATCACTTGGAACTTGGAAGTGATCACTTGGAATCTGAGGAAGGGGTTCAGGGATGGACCTCTCAGAATCAGACCAGTGTGCAAGTATGCCCACTCAAACCACTCCTCTGTTAAATAAAGTTCTCAATATTAAAAGATGACTTGTTCTATGGCTGTCAGTCAGTCTCTCCTCCAGCCACTCCAGAATATGCTAAATGGAATCATGAACAAAATTTTCATGGAAGCAGAGATGGAGACCACCAAAGCTCATCTGGATAAGAACATGCCACATACCCACCTGGCTACCAGAAGCCAACACTGACCCGAATACACAACACCACGCTCCAGATATATTAGTCTTGATCTGAGGACAGACTGCATACACTGGACCCTTTGCATCATGGAAAGGTCAATGACTTTCCTCCCTGGAATAGTGTGAATATCCACCTTCCCTCAACGATTCTGCCAACAACACTGTCTGTAGGAATTATTAACTTTAAATTGCCTTTTTTTTTTTAAACCATAACCAACACACTCAATATCACTTCTGAACAAGAAAATGATCTTACAGAAAAGGATGTGGGGAAATGGGACTGACAATGACACATACCCCATTACCTAGAAGCAGTTGGCTCTATACAATGGAATGTCCTACTGAAGATTCAGGATTAGTACCATCTGTGATGGAGCACTTAGCAAAGCTGAGGTACTCACAGGATGTACTACATGCTCTGAATGAATAAACAATATACTGTGCTGTTTTTCACATAACCAGACTCCATCAAATCATGGGGTGAAAATTTCACCAAAGGGAAATATGGGAGTGGCTTTCACACTATTATACCCAATGACTCACATTTTTTAAACACATCCCCCTATCTTGGGTGTTAAGGATATTCACACTATTGGATAAATAGTAAAAAAAAAAAAAAAAAACAAAAAAAAAGGAGTTTCTGAGTTGGCTTCAATAATTAATTTAGGCTCTCAAGAGTAAAGAGAATTGCTCTTCAATAGTGTATCCAAAAGTAGAATATATGGAACTGAGCTGCTCCCAATGATAAAAATTAATGGAAAACTATAGCACCATACAGGCAAAACCATTCTGAATTCAGATGCCTCATGAATGAAGGCTTACATTACCATACTGGGTAAAGAATCTTGCCTGGGTAAAATATTTACTGTGTACTAAAATCATGGAAGGAGGAGACCGTGCCAGTGAGTAGAAACAAGTGTACAAAATAACAAGATTCGCCCACAAGGAGCCAAAGAGTTAAAACACAGTAGCACTCTTCAAAGTGTGTTCTCCAGCCCCATGAAGATCCATGAATGGATCTTCTCATCTGCAAGAAAAGTCTGGAAATCAAGAGTTACAGCTTGGTCACTTTCATAGTAACTTAACAGAGTAACTTTACTGTTGGATTTAGAAATTTTTTTATGGAAAAACAAATCATGGATTGAGTGGTTGCCGAAGAAAATTACAGACACCAACCATGACCTTTGATATTTTGCAGAAATGAGGACTGTGGTATCCAACATTTTTTTATGCTGTGTCATATATATATATATATATATATATATACACACACACACACACATATATATACATATATATATATTCATATACATTAATATGTACATAAATTCATTAATTTTCCTTTTCCTTCACTTTTTAACTCTGTTTTGCTTCTTTACATGTTAACATCCATGAAACGTGTGTATGTACATTTTTGCACAGTTGACGTCTCAGAAACTGGATGGCATCTAACAACTAATGGCATATTATGGTTTAATGACAGTGTTCCTTTTTTCCTCTTAAGTGGAACAGCATTGATAATGATGCATTTTACAAATGATAAATGTCTTAGATTTTTTCAAATTTAATCAACAGGCTGTGTTGGCAGTAGTTAATCTAGTATTTAAAATTACAGAAAGTCAAGATGGGATTTTGACTGTAATAGAGGAGGAGTAAACCTCACCCAGAAATACTGGAAAGAGTCAGTAAATAATGAGATTGAATCTGGCCCTTTCGGAAAGAATGTGATGGTGTCCTCACTTTTGAGGGATAGTTGTGCTGTGTTAGATGGAGTGTATAGTTGTTGCTATTATTGTTCGGAAGACTGAATGTAGAAGGAGAATATATGTTGTTGGACAAACAACAGGTGGACCATCCTGGATATCAGTTATATGTACCTACATAAGTCATTTGCCTTTACAGTCACTGTGAATTCTGCCTTCTTTAGGTGAAATACGAAAACTACATTTTCCAGACACTTGAGAGTAGACAAGTGTCTACCAAGCAGATGGACACTTGTGGACACAGAGGTTGGAGAACACAAAGGAAAATTTAAACAACTAACGTGATGAGGTAGAAATATTCTATACTACAAGCAGTAAGACCTGTGTAAATGTCAAAGCCATGTTAAATCCTTTTCCATCCCCTCACTTTCAGTCAGTATGTGTCCCTAGGTCTAAAGTGGGTCTCTTGTAGACAGCATATAAATGGGTCTTGTTTTTGTATCCATTCAGCCAGTCTATGTCTTTTGGTTGGAGCATTTAATCCATTTACATTTAAGATAATTATTGATATGTATGTTCCTATTACCATTTTCTTAATTGTTTTGGGTTTCTTATTGTAGGTCTTTTCATTCTCTTGTGTTCCCTGCCTAGAGAAGTTCCTTTAGCATTTGTTGTAAAGCTGGTTTGCTGGTGCTGAATTCTCTTAGCTTTTGCTTGTCTGTAAAGGATTTAATTTCTCCATTGAATCTGAATGAGATCCTTGCTGGGTAGAGTAATCTTGGTTGTAGGTTTTTCCCTTTCATCACTTTAAATATGACCTCCTTCTGCTGAAAGATCAGCTGTTAACCTTATGGGGATTCACTTGTAGGTTATTTGTTGCTTTTCCCTTGCTGCTTTTAATATTTTTTCTTTGTATTTAAGGATCATACACCATGATCAAGTGGGGTTTATCCCAGGAATGCAAGGATTCTTCAATATACGCAAATCAATCAGTGTGATAAACCATATTAACAGATTGAAGGATAAAAACCATATGATCATCTCAATAGATGCAGAAAAAGGTTTTGACAAAATTCAACACTGATTTATGATAAAAACCCTCCAGAAAGTAGGCATAGAGGGAACTTACTTCAACATAATAAAGGACATATATGACAAATCCACAGCCAACATCATTCTCAATGGTGAAAAACTGAAACCATTTCCACTAAGATCAGGAACAAGACAAGGTTGCCCACTCTCACCACTCTTATTCAACATAGTTTTAGCCACAGCAATCAGAAAAGAAAAAGAAATAAAAGGAATCCAAATCAGAACAGAAGAAGTAAAATTGTCACTGTTTGCAGATGACATGATACTATACATAGAGAATCCTAAAGATGCTACAAGAAAACTACTAGAAATAATCAATGAATATGGTAAAGTAGCAGGATACATAATTAATGCACAGAAATCTCTTGCATTCCTATACACTAATGAAAAATCTGAAAGAGAAATTAAGGAAACACTCCCATTTACCATTGCAACAAAAAGAATAAAATACCTAGGATTAAACCTACCTAAGGAGATGAGAGGCCTGTATGCAGAAAATTATAAGACACCGATGAAAGAAATTAAAGATGATACAAATAGATGGAGAGATATACCATGTTCTTGGATTGGAAGAGTCAACATTGTGAAAATGACTCTACTACCCAAAGCAATCTACAGATTCAATGCAATCCCTATCAAACTACCATTGGCATTTTTCACAGAACTAGAACAAAAAAATTTCACAATTTGTATGGAAACAAAAAAGACCCCGAATAGCCAAAGTTGTCTTGAGAAAGAAAAACGGAGCTGGAGGAATCAGGCTCCTGGACTTCAGATTATACTACAAAGCTACAGTAATCAAGACAGTATGGTACTGGCACAAAAACAGAAACATAGATCAATGGAACAGGATTGAAAGCCCAGAGATAAACCCCTGCACATATGGTCACCTTATCTTTGATAAAGGAGGCAAGAATATACAATGGAGAAAAGGCAGCCTCTTCAATAAGTGGTGCTGGGAAAACTGGACAGCTACAGGTAAAAGAATGAAATTAGAACACTCACTAACACCGTACACAAAAATAAACTTAAAGTGGATTAAAGACCTAAATGTAAGGCCAGATACTGTAAAAGTCTTAGAGGAAAACTTAGGCAGAACACTCTATGACATCAATCACAGCAAGATCCTTTTTGACCCACCTCCTAGAGAAATGGAAATAAAAACACAAATAAATAAATGGGACCTAATGAAACTTAAAAGCTTTTGGCACAGCAAAGGAAACCATAAACAAGATGAAAAGACAACTCTCAGAATAGAAGAAAATATTTGCAAACGAATCAATGGACAAAGGATTAATCTCCAAATATACAAGCAGCTCATGCAGCTCAATATCAAAAAAACAAACAACCCAATCCAAAAATGGGCAGAAGACCTAAATAGACATTTCTCCAACGAAGATATAGACTGCCAACAAACACATGAAAGAATGCTCAACATCACTAATCATTAGAGAAATGCAAATCAAAACTACAATGAGGTATCACCTCACACTGGTCAGAATGGCCATCATCAAAAAATCTACAAACAATAAATGCTGGAGAGGGTGCAGAGAAAAGGGAACCCTCTTGCACTGTTGCTGGGAATGTAAATTGATACAGCCACTATGGAGACCTAATGGCGATTCCTTCAAAAACTAAAAATAGAACTACCATACGACCCAGCCATCCCACTACTGGGCATATACCTTGAGAAAACCATAATTCAAAATGAGTCATGTACCACAATGTTCATTGCAGCTCTATTTACAATAGCCAGGACATGGAAGCAACCTAAGTGTCCATCAACAGATGAATAGATAAAGAAGATGTGGCACATATATACAATGGAATATTACTCAGCCATAAAAAGAAATGAAATTGAGTTATTTGTAGTGAGGTGGACAGACCTAGAGTCTGTCATACAGAGTGATGTAAGTCAGAAAGAGAAAAACAAATACCATATGCTAATACATATATATGGAATCTAAAAAAAAATGGCTCTGAAGAACCTAGGGGCAGGACAGGAATAAAGACGCAGATGTAGAAAATGGACTTGAGGACACGGGGAGGGGGAAGGGTAAGCTGGGACAAAGTGAGAGAGTGGCATGGACATATATACACTACCAAACATAAAACAGATAGCTAGCGGGAAGCAGCTGCATAGCACAGGGAGCTCAGCTTGGTGCTTTGTGACCACCTAGAGGGGTGGGATAGGGAGTGTGGGAGGGAGACGCAAGAGGGAGGGGATATGGGGATATATGTATATGTATAGCTGATTCACTTTGTTATACAGCAGAAACTAACATACCACTGTAAAGCAATTATACTCCAATAAAGATGTTTAAAAAAACTAGTGATCTATGCAAATAAAAACTCTTAATACTCAGGGAAAAAAAAAGCCATGCTAGAGAACGTAAATTCCATTTCTTCAATGTAGGATCATCTCAGTGATTCCTTTTCTGGAATTCACATTATGAGGTATATGATGGGGATTACTCCAAGCTGGAGATTAATGAGATTGGAATGGCAGAAAGTCAGTCAGACAATAAGTTTAGGGCTCCAGGAAAGAAGTTTAAAGTATTTATTTGCAGGGTCTAAGATAAAGCAATGGACTAGAAGGTTGGGAAGAAATGGAATGGTGAGGTGATAGGAAAGCTCAGGATAATAAAGACACACTGTAAGAGGAAGAAAGGATACATAAAACAAAAGATACATACATGGAAACACAAATACTATACTAACAGCTTGATTTATGACATCCCAATATTAGGAATTACCCTTCCATCTTTGCTACTATTGCCAGTGGGTCCTGAAAGCCATATTCTCAGGGGTAGGTCAGTTCTGGGAATGAAGAGAAATCCAATGGCAAAATTTCCCCCTTCCTCTCTCATTTTGGAATCATCTCTCTTTTCCTGGGGGAAAATTTTTGCCCATTATTTTCTTGTCTTTTTACACATCAACATTTAAGTTGAACAAAGTCTCCAGAGAATATATTCCTTGCAGTAGTTGGCTTCAGCTAACAGATTCCTAGAAAAGCCCTTGAGAATCCATGCTCCCAGCTTTTGTGGCATTTACACTGAAATTGGCATTGTACAACAGTTGATGTACAAAGTTGTTTAAGTTAACAGAATGTCTTCCTAGAATAAGGTCAAAACAAAGTACAAGGATACATCTTAGTTAATTTCTGCCTCAAACTGCTTTTATTCAACTGGAGAGTGGCTAATTAAAAACAAAAAAAGACACAAAGTCTTTGACATTCCTCCCATTGAGAGCTGAGGTCCTGGTCTTATTCCCTGGTACCTAAGTGGGTCATCACTGCTTTGAGCAACAAAATACATTGGCAGTGGCAGTTCTGGACCCAGGTCTTAAGAGATGGACAATTTTCATTTTTCTCTCTTGGAACACTTGCTCTTGGCTCCTCTTGGCCATCTGAGCCTCCAGGGAAGAAGTTCTAGTACTCTATTGGAGGCACTACATGACAAGGTCCTGACACTACATGACAAGGGGCTCAACTGAGCCCCGTCGCCCATCCTTTTTGTCCAAGTATGAGAGTAAACCTGTCTTTAACCCTCCAGACCAGCCCAAGCGAACAAATAAGTGTCACCAAAAGTCCCTCAGTCAATGCCATGTGGAACAGAAGTGCCCAACCATCTTCTGCCCAAATGCCTGATACACAAAATCATGGGATATAATTAAACGCTTATTATTTTAAGCCGCCAGATTTGGGATAGTTTGTTACCCAGTCACAGATAGTCTGAAAAAAAAAAAGCATGCAACATGTAAAAGCTGCATGTAAAGACTATTTTTATGTCTCTCAAAAATTTCTCCTTAATTTACTTCATAATTTAGAGCTGCCTTCTGTTCTGTTTGGTGAGTACTTTAAGAATTGTTGTCCCTTAAGCCCTTCTCGTAAGGAACTAATGACCTGCCAACATAAGCTTATGCTCATTTGGGAGCTCCAGGCTTAAAGAAGCGGTAAAGCTGAATAAGTTTTTAATAAAAATAAAGCATAAATCTTCCTCTTCTCTCTTGTTCTCACTCCTATTGTAACTACTAAGTAAAATACGTAAGTAAAGCATTTACGTGCCTATGTTTTATAGTTACTCATATACATAGAGATATTTACATATATATACACACACACACATATATATATATTTTTTACACATTTTTAAAAATAGGAGGGTAACGTTCCTCACCGTGGCTGTGTTCCAAGCTTACTCCACCTAATGCCTACAGGCAGAGTGGCTGAAGCTATCTGCAGATCTGTAAAGCAATTGGGATCCTCCTGGGTAAAATGTGGTGTCGAAATTATAAGACCATTATCATTAACAATTGGCAAGAGGTTCCTCTCATTTCTCCTGGACAGATTACAGGATTGAAGGATGTTTCCCTTCATCACCATGCTGACCTCACCTGGCGGAGGCTATTTGAAAGGGAGCCCAATCCCCTGCTCCCTGAGGTCCAAGCATCCCCTCCCTCAGAGCCACAGGGGTACAGTCTACGGTAAAGAAATTCCTTTGCCAGACAAAACGGTTATGGCAGTTGGTGGTTATTACCCAGCATAGTGCTTCGGAGGGAATTAAATGTGAGAAATGTCATAGAAGGAAAAAGAGTTACATTTAGGGCAGCTTCATCAACCTATGTATACACCCCAGATATTCTGGTACAATATCTATTACCCACATTTGAGTTGATATGTATAGCTACACAATATAAACCAGTGTTTAGTTATTTAGTGAAATAATAATAACTATGGTTATAGAATGCCTGTTATGTGCTAGGCACTCTATATACCTTTCTCATTTAGTCATAATTGTGGTTCTATAAATTGGTAAGTATTTTTCATTATATAGATGGGTATGCTTACTGATACCCAAGATTACTTGCCCAAGATTACACAACTAAAAAATGGCAGAAGTAGGATTCAGCTGCTTTCTGATACAAAAGTTGCTGCTTTCTCCACATCTATACACAAAATTGACAATACAGCCTTAGAATTTAGATTCATCTGCTTAAAAAGCAAACAAGAAGATAGCAATAGTTAGAAATGTAAGAGTATTGAAAGAAAAATATCCTACAGTGAGGATTCTAAAAGGGTTGCTTACCAATAAGGAGGTACTGATCAAACACTAAAATAAATACTGAAAAACACAGAAGCAGTAAAGAATAAAAACAAACACCAGTCGAGTGCTTCCTACCATCTAAGTACTGCCCAATGTTCTTATATATTACTATATCTCATCCTCTACAATGACTTGATGAGATAGGTATTATTAATAGCTCCATCTTACAAACGGGGAAACTGCGGCACTGAGAGGCTAAGTTGCCCAAGTATACACAGCCTGTAGGTAACAAAGCCAGGTTTTAAATCAGGAACCTAGCCCCTGAGTCCAATCTCTTAATCTCAAATGCAATGGCCAGGGTTGGAATGTTGGTTCTGTCACTTTCTAGTTTCGTGGCTGCAGAGAAATTACTTACTTTCCTCGTCTCTAAAATAGGGATGCTGGTACCCAACTTATGAAATTGCTGGGAGGGTTACACACGTGATGCATCAACAGCACCAGTCTATGCCTGGCCCATAATAGATTTTCAACAAATATTAGTACCTTCCCAATTTGGGGCTAGTTCCCTTCTTGTTTGCCCCCTCCTTTCTCTCTCCTTCTTGCTTTCTCCTCCTCTCTCGTTCTCTTCTGCTTTGGTTCATTAGTGGCTGCCTCTTGTACTTCAAGGCTGTTTGCATCCACAAAGGCATTAGGGCGGGCATCCTGCCTTCCAGCTGGGGGTGGTGCCCAGAGGAGGACGGACAGCTGCTCAGACCCTTTCCCATTCTCTGTTCTTCCTCCCCCTTCATCTGAGGTCAGGCCACTCAAGGTCACTGCAGTATGAAGTCTGACTGATGCCCTGGGGTAAGAAAGTATTTGTTGCTCTAAAGATCAGAACCAGCCCTGTGGAGAGTTCCAGCAAGTCACTGCAGGAAACGCTGGTACCAGAACTGGGGTTGCTCCAACACCGTGTACTTGGTGACGCCACCATTGTCCTACGGTCTGCTTTTCGATTTGTCTGCAATGGGCCCATAAAACGAGAGCAGAGGAAACATCAGCTGGGCTGGCACAGTTCTTTTTCTTTCATGCCCCCTTGTCTACAGTTTGAAAGTGAGATGGCTAATTTTGTGCCTGACAAGAAAGGACGGATCATTTTCTCAGATGCTGTTATCAGCAGAGTCAGAGCTGGTACCCTCTCCCAGGGAGTCCCTGAACCACAGGCTACTGGCAGGCAGACAAACACTCGCTGACAGCCATTTGTGACCAACTATGAAACACCATCTGCTCTGATTGGGGGAGGAAGGGCTCCAGCAAGTGAGAGCCACCATAGACCCCTCCCTGTGTTAACTTGGGAGAGCCTTTAGGGAGCTCTAGAGGAAAACCAGTTGCGTACTCCTGGAGAGTATGCCTCATCCAGATTGGTACACACATAAATTAGAGAACACTGATGTTTTCCTAAAGGTGAAAAAATTTGAATTTATCTTTCTATTAAAATGCAAACAGTAAACCACTGAATCCAGCAAAACAATATTGTGAAATAAATATAGCCCAGAACTGAATAAAGTTCCTTTGGAGATTTGAACCAGCTTGTGCCTAGACATCATTGAAAGGACAGCAATGACTGGATGGATATGTCTTTGATGTTTTACTTTCAGATTTAAAAAAAACCTAGTATTCCTGCATTTTTTGAGAGGAGAGGCTGCTGACAATTTCAGGGAGGTGTTCTACCTTACAATTCAAGATGTATGTCCAAGAAAGTATAATTATTTATCATGAGTAATGGAAACATTCAGAAGAAAACGATACTTTACTAAGAGGAAAGATTTCAGTTCTTTAAGATACTTAGGAAAAGAGAGTCTTTATTGCTCATTAACTTTAATAAGGCACACAGCCAAAGGCATATGCCAACCCTCTCCCTCTCTGGTTGGAAGTCTGGATTTTCATTTTTAGGAGTCTTAATAGTCCTGTCTCATGATTAAGTAATGAGAGCGGGCATCAAAGTATCTGAAGTTTAGCTGATCTTGCATTTATCCTTATAGGCCAGGGAAGATCGTAAAACAAAATATTTTAGAGACAGATATACAAGCATAGATAGATAGACACACACAGTAGAAAAATGCCAGTTCCTATTGACTCTGCTTGAACTCAGAGGCCCTGGCAGGGGTTACAAGGTTTGCTGGTGAGAAATATTTTTATAGATTAAAATATCTGAGTTCTGTATCCTAGCTCCCAACTGAAAAACCAATCCATAAGTTAATCATTCTGGTTAAAACCTATTGGAATGTTCATGGTTATGTCCCGTCGAAGTCCTTAGGATGGAAGAGATTTTGGATGTGCGTCCCTGCGTTTTAATCTCCTAGAACTGAAGCTCCTCTTCAGTTCCGAAACTAAAATCCAATAACCTCAAGTGAAGGATCCAAATCATCTCTGAAATCTGTGCCTTGGAAGGAGGGGAGGGATGGGGGCGGCAGCCCAGGCCTTTATGAATCCCATTACACCAAAGCGTGGGTATGACCTGCTCATGGGAACATAACCCAGCGGTGATGGAGGATAAGGAAAAAAGATTTAAATGTGCTTTCACTTACGGCCGTGCAATATGAGAAACAAATCTAAACATTTGTCTGTAGAATCAGGTGATGATTGGCTGTCTGCTGTCTCAAGGGGGGCAGGAAAATGGTCCATGCACCTGCCACCTAATTCAGTTTAAAACCTGACACATTTACCAGGAGCGGGCTGGCATAATGAAGTTCATTCAGGCCGTCAGTGGAGTCAATAACTTATCCTCAACTGCTTTTGTTTCAGCAGCGGGCGGTGCCTCTGATCGGCTGAGGTCCTTATTCAAGAAAAATTTATTTTCAATTGCCGGCCATAATGCCTTGGGCACTAGCCTGGTTTGACAGAACCTTTTGCTCAAGGCTATACTATTGTTAAAGTTTGTGTCCATTGTCTGGGGTCTTTGATCTGTCAAAGCTGCTTAACAAGCTGGTTAAAAACTGTTTCAGATAACAGGTGTGTCCTTTGAGGGCACAGGGACATTTTTCAGCTCCTTTAAAAGGCTGGTTTGACTAAAATTTACAAGCTGGTTGGTGGTGATGTATGTAAAGCACTTTTAAAACAAGAAACTGAGACTTAATGTCTTTACTTCCTTGGATTTCTGCAGCCAGCAATCTTTTTAAAGGAGAGACTTAAGAGACCTGTCGTTGTTGTTGTTGTTTTAACCAAGTCAGGTGTTAAATTGTTTGTATGTAGATTTGCATGGAATCAGGGCCAAAGTTCAACGTGCACTAGAGGAGAGAGAGGCGGCTGCAACGCCCAAGCAAAGGCCCCTGTAGCTGCCTGTGGTCCACTGGTGGTCAACCAATTACTTCCTGAAAATCCAAAAGTCTTCTAACTTCCAGAAAGGGCAAACTGAAAGCAAAGGGTGATATGCATGTCATAGAGAGGGTTGAAAACTTACTCCTTGTCCTAGCTTTGGTGCCAGAAAAACCAAAATTAGATGTTACAGAGGTTCTTTTGGGGGGGCCAAGTTATTTCTTCCTATTAGTTTCGGAAACATCCTCATATTTTTCTGAGGGGACATACACCCACAGCTGCCTCTTTTCAAGTCTATCGTAACTTCTTATTCCCTTCCCTTCTATGGCAGTAATTTTGTTTTGGCTGAAGATTAATGGACCTAAAAAGAGGTGGGGACTTGAACCAGGGGGCACAATTGGGTTATTTACGCTATTCATCTGCATAAAGCGGATTCAAGTTCACCAAACCTTCTCTGAGAAGGAGTAGAAATTAACTCTGCTTAGAAACCTTGGCAAAATACCTTCCACTACACAACCAATTTTCTAGGTATTTCTAAATTGAGTCAGAAATAGGAAAATTGAAATTCAAGAACTCAACAGTATCTTTTTGGTCCAAAATCATCCCTGAAAAACAGAACCAACAAAATTTACCTAAAATAATAACATGCATTAGTTTTCTTTCTAAAGTAGTTAAGTCTGAAGGCAGCTACTTATTTATTTATTTGTTTGTTTATTATTTATTGGCCGCACTGCACGGCTTGTGGGATCTTAGTTCCCCAGCAAGGGGTTGAACCTGCACCCTCGGCACTGAAACCACGGAGTCCTAACCACTGGACTGCCAGGGAATGTCCTGAAGGCAACATTATACCTTGAAGTTTCATTAAAGATCTCTAGAAGAGGAGGTTAAAAAGGAAATGAGTAGGAAATTTTTATTTTAAAAATTAATTTAAAACTTCTTTCCCCAAATCAAAGCAAAACAAAGCAAAATAAAGCAGAAGGAAAATAGATAATATGCTTACTGAAAATGAAAAACCCTCACTAGATGCAAAAAGTCCTCATTACATATAAATGTTTAGAGACATCCTCAATAATGGGAAAGGGAAGGGAGAACCAATAAATCACTTGCGGAAGTGTGGTTAGTTATGACAGGAAAAAATCAATTTTGGTTCTCACCCTGTACCATACTCCAAAATAATTCCCAGGTGGAGACACTATAGGTTACATGTGAGTGGAGGCTGTTTAAATTAGGGCAAGATATTTGCTTTTCTAATCCTGATCCATAAATTACTGCTCATTCATAAAATGGGGACAATTATTGTAGCTACCTAAAGAAAGTGTTTTATGATTAAACATGATAATTATTAAAAAGTAAGTTTGGGGCTTCCCTGGTAGTGCAGTGGTTGAGAGTCCACCTGTCGATGCAGGGGATACGGGTTCGTGCCCCAGTCCGGGAAGATCCCACATGCCGTGGAGCGGCTGGGCCCGTGAGCCATGGCCATTGAGCCTGCACGTCAGGAGGCTATGCTCCGCAACGGGAGAGGCCACAACAGTGAGAGGCCCGCATATCGCAAAAAAAAAAAAAAAGTTAAGTCTGGCCCTTGGTTAATACTAGTTATTGTTATTGAGTCACATTATATAACTACTAATATAAAAGATCAATGCTTATCACTTTCTGGGTGCAGAGGCCTTGCTAAAGCATAAAAGCAATCAGAAATAAATGAATTCATGGTTATAACTATATGTAGCTGTAAATTCTCTATGCCTTAAAAAAAATAACCAAAAGAAATTAACTACAAAAAAAAATTTTTAGAGGACAGAAATGAAAAAAAGAAAACAAAAACAACAAAAAGTAATCAAAATTAAAAGGCAAACTACGAAGTAGAAAAGACATTTTTAAGAAAAGATTTACCACCTTCTACATATAGCTCTCACAAAAATTAATTGCTAGAACACTGTTTCCAATACATAATTTGGTAAAAAGCATAAACCAACATTTCCCATTAAAGGAAATACTATTTTTTGGTAGTCGTAACACCAAGATTATAAACACTGGAAGACCCAGGAACTTTATCAACATTGCTTATGCAGTATCTCCAAAATTTTGGAAAGAACTTACAGCATAGCAAATACACCTTCCCCCCAAATCTTTATTATTTCATGAAAAACTATTCCTCTTTTTTATCAAAGAAATATAATTTTAAGCAAGTAGGTAAGAAAACAACCCTAGGTACAAAGAGAGTAGTATACTCCCAATTATTTATTCCAGCCGATTTATAATAATGAGACATTGGAGAAAGCCTTAGTATACAAATATAGAGAAAAGGGAAGTTTTCATCTTATGAAAGAAAAAAAATAATCCTAATTTTTCTCCTTCTAACATTCATTTTAAGGAGAAACAAAAAATGGTTCTGACTTAAGCACTGAAAATTCATTGGCCCAGATGCTCTCTATCCACAGCCAGCAGGCCCCCAGCTGACTGTGAAGCATCTGGAGCTGGGGGTAAGTTTTGGGGACCCTAGCAGTCTCTCACCTGTTGCATGAACAGCGACCATCTTCTAGGACTGTATTTCTGAAGTTTGCTGCTCCCATAAGTAGATCAGTAGTCATCCACTTATAACTGTCTGCTCTCAAAGAATCACAGATAATTAGCAAAGGAAAGAAACTTATGAACATTTAATCCAATGCCTTCATTTCACAGAGAAAGAAATAGGCTCAGAAGAGTTAAGTGTGTGAACTCAGGTCACACAGCTCTGCTGGGGCAGAACTGGCGCCAGAATCTTGTTCTCCTGACTCCAAATATTATTCCCTCAGCCAGTAACTGCCCAGTGTCTCTGTGGTTCAGAGCACTGATCATAGTACTTAAGGAAATATAGAGAAGAAAAAAGAGACAGTCTCTGCTCTTGGAATTAAATTCTTTAAATTCTTTTTTTTTTTTTTCTTTTTTGCGGTACGTGGCCCTTTCACTGTTGTGGCCTCTCCCGTTGCGAAGCACAGGCTCCGGATGCGCAGGCTCAGCGGCCATGGCTCACGGACCCATCCGCTCCACGACATGTGGGATCTTCCCGGACTGGGGCACGAACCCGTATCCCCTGCATCGGCAGGCGGACTCTCAACCACTGCGCCACCAGGGAAGCCCTGGAATTAAGTTCTTAATTATGTAATCCCTCTATAAGGAAGCTCTGTGAGGGCAGGGGTTGAGTCTTTACTGATCATCAACTATCAGTCAGGGTTCTCCAGAAAAACTATATATATATATAAATGCAATCACTGCAACAACCCTATGAGTTAAAGAAATATTATTATTATTTATTATATGTGCGTCTATATATATATAGACACACACACACACAGAGAGAGAGAGAAGAGAGATTTATTTTAAGAATTGGCTCATGTGATTGCTGGGGCTGCTATGTCTGAAATCCATAGGTCAAGCTGGAAACTCAGACAGGATTTCTATATTACAGTCTCATTGCAGAATTCCTTCTTCTCTGAGAAACCTCAGGTTTTGCTCTTACATCCTTCAACTGCTTAAGTAAGGCCCACCCACGGTGGAGAGTCATCTCCTTTACTTAAAGTCAACTGACCATAAATGTTAATCACATCTACAAAATACCTTCACAGCAAACAACTGGACACGGTAGCCTTGCCAAGTTGACACATAACATTCACCCTCCCACATCTCCACCATCCAATCCATTTATGCTTTTTCCCACTACATGGATTTCTCTGGCCTCTGTTGGTACTTGAGGTCACAGGTCATGTGCCACCCCTCGTTGGAGCCCTCCCTGACTTCCCTAGCTAAGTTTAATTACCCAAGACAAATTCAAACTATCCTGCTGTTTGGATTTCTTCATACTTCTCATCTCTATCTTGTTAATTTATTTGTTGTTTGTCTGCTTATTTTCTGTCTCCTCCCTAAAATGAGAACAGAGAGCCTAACCTGTCAGGTGCATCACTTAATCCCCAGAAGCAGTTTACTATAACAGTTAAAAGCATAGACACTGGAGATGGGTTGCGTGAGTTTGAGTCCAACCTTGTCACTTAACGGCTGTGTGACTTTGGGAAAGTTACCCACTCTCTCTGGGCCTTGGATTTCTCATTCTTATAACTAGAATAATAATAATAGTTATTTAACTCATAGGTTTTTTGCAGTGATTAAATGAGTTAGTAGATATAAAGCACGTAGAACAGTGCACGGTACTTGGTAAGTGCTATGTGTATAATCTATTGATTATTTTGGTGGGAAATTAGTCAATATGCATTGAAAACGATGAGTGAATGGATTGCAGTGTCTCTTGGCAACTGGCTCCTTCTCATCTCCGCAGTATCAGATCTTGCTTTGCTCCACTCTAACTCCACTCACATAAAGGAATTCTACTCTCCAGCTGCCCTAAAACGTCTTTCACATCCCCTCTGCTCTTTGGCTTCTGGAAATGTCTATGTCTTTTGCCCCACCTCCTCACCTGACTAACAGTTCAACTTGACATACCCTATGTCCGCGGGCAGGGACTGCCGTCACACCCTCTAGCATAGTATGGGGGCGCTGTTTTGCCATTTGCTTGATTAGTTTCCCCACTGAGCTATAAGATTTCTGAGTGCTGATAGCACATCTTTCTCATTCCCTATGGCACCCTCAGAACCTAGTACAGTGCCCGGAGCCAGGCAAGTTTCATTGGATGAGTGAATGACTAGAGAAAAAAATTTCCAGGACCCCTGATGACCCCAAACAAGACCTTGTTATGGAGGCGAAAACTGTTAGGGAGGGGCTTCCCTGGTGGCGCAGTGGTTGAGAGTCCGCCTGCCGATGCAGGGGATACGGGTTCGTGCCCCGGTCCGGGAAGATCCCACATGCCGCGGAGCGGCTGGGCCCGTGAGCCATGGCCGCTGAGCCTGCGTGTCCGGAGCCTGTGCTCCGCAACGGGAGAGGCCACAACAGTGAGAGGCCCGCGTACCGCAAAAAAAAAAAAAAAAAAAAAAAAAAAAAACCTAATGCTGAGTGGGAAAAAAAAGTAACAGAAGAAGGACTATAACACAGTCCACGTATAAATTAAAAATGGGTACACATACAAAGAAGCACTGCTTATTATACAAGGATTTCTATACTCATAAATATTCAAGATGTATATCATGCCCGTGGGAGGGAGAGGAAGGGGAGTAAACAGTGACCTTGTCCCAAAGAATGATGACAGAGTGCCGGTTGCTGGAAGAGTGTACTGGTCTTAACGCTCTGTTGGCAGAAACTCCACAGGTCTCTTGCATTTCTCCACATCTTGTGGTCTGAGACACTGACAAACTTTGCTACCTCTGCAATGCTCTCATGGGAATTAAAGGACCAGGGGAACAAATGTGAACATGATGGCCATGATACTTTCCATGCAGTGAGAAATAAAGGTCCTTGTTTCCGACAAGGGTCTTGTGTCCTCAGCCAGCATCCACAAAACTGTGATAGCCTTATATGTTTGCGAGTAAGGTAAAATCCCAGATTTTGTGTTTCTAACAAGTTCCCAGATCCTGCTGATACTGCTGGCCCAGAACCCATGCTGTAGGCCTGGGGACACCACTGATCTAGGCCACACCAGGAAAGTTACAGTATTTAACTTTCTGTGCCTCAGTTTCTACATTTGCAAACATGGGAATAATAATAGTACTACCTGCATAGGTTTTCAGTGGGAATTAAATGAGTTAATACTTTCTGAGTATTTAAAACCATGACTGGCACACTGTAAGAACTTTGTGTTTTCTATAATTATTAATATAAATATTTCCCCTAAATTAACACAAGCGGGCTAAGACATGCATAACATCTACCACAATACGTCTATCACCTGCAAAGGCATTCTCATGATAATGCTGTTTTTAGAAGTTAAAACGCTTTCGAACATCTTTGGTTCTGCAACACATTTCCATGTAGCTCATTTTTTTCTGTTACATAACACAGGCTGAGAGAGTGAAGATATTAACAGAGCTGCCCAGGATAACAGAAACCAAAACTTGTTGGAAGAGTAGGCAGATTGCATGTGCAAGGACTGAGTGAGAAGGCTAGGGGAATGTAAACCCCAGGCTCCCCTAAAGCAATGAAGTGGCCAATGCAATGGACAAATAGAGCAGAGGGATGAGCTGGAATGGAGAATAAAATAGAGACTGGAAGCAGAGATGTAGAAGAAGGTAGTGAGCAAGAAGATGAGGAGATAATTGAGAAGCAAGATAGAAGAAAAGAGGAAGAAAGGGGAATTGAAGAGGAAGATAGAGGAGAAAGAGAAGAATTCACCCATAAATCTTCCATCTCTTGGAAGTAAGCAAACATGCTCCTTTTTTCTAAGCAGCATGTTCACCTAAAGCATATATATGTGAGGGACAAACTAATAACAGTAACTTTTGACACCATGTCACCAACAGAAATGGTTTGCCTTTTAAAAAAGTGGCCACCATGTTTCTTGCCTTACTTGCTCCACTTAATAAATCCATTTCATCCCTGCTCCGCAGATTCTATCTCCCATCTCTTTCTTTCAAGTTTAAAGTGCAGAGAAACATCGAATTTTTCAATGAACCTAATTCTAGTTTCAACAAACTCTAGAACATTCTTTTATACCATAACTGTAATATATTTTAGATGATGAAGCTTCACATAAAATCACAAAGGATGCAAATTATAGAAAAAGAAAAGAATGGATTGTGGTCAAGTACAGAAGTATAAGTGAAGCCTCTCACAGCCACTGTCCACTTAGATGAGGTATAGGGTCTGCATAGTAAGAGCACATTTAGAAAAGTAGCAGTCCCCTACCTGTCTCTTCTGTCCTCTTCTCTAGCCACTCAAGGCCAAGTGCCATGTTTGGCTGGGTTTAAATAAAACTGTTGTTTCAAAAAAAAAAAAAAAGAAAAAAAAATGATTAATTCTCTCCATTTTAAATATATTCCAAAAAGTTTTTACTGTTAGTGTTTCCCCTCAAGTTATGACTCCTTTTTAATTTTTTTTTTTACTGAGATCTAATGCATACTCTGAAAATTACACTGCATGTTTCTCAGTATTTTCTATTTAAAAATTTGCCCAGATCAAAAATGATGAAAAGTTACTGATCGTAAGTCAAGGTACTCTGTGGCTCTGAAGAGATCCAGTGTCTCAAGAGCCTGGCAAACAACACTCCACAAGTGACGGAAGTGCTAGGAAATCAACTACCTAAGGGTAAAAAATGAAAAAACATTCCAAATCAAAATGCCCTTTGGGGAGCGCCATTGATACCTGAGCACATTAATTTCTGCAAAGGGGAAAAAGAGGACCTAACCCATCTCTGCAATGCATGGTCAGTCAGTATCATTTCTAAAAGTACTTTACTCAATCTTGGAGTCTAATCTATTCATAATATAAATCTAGTAAAAACTGGAAACAAATTGTCTTCTCTACTTCTAGCATTCCCCATGGACTACTTAGCAAGAGGAACGGCTTCTTGTTTTTCATATTTGTCTATTAGCTATATAGGACTGTGGGAAAGTCAGGATTGTGAGGACATCATGACAAGACAGGCAAAGATGGCCTTTTGTATGGATTTTATTGAAAGGAACATTATCTGAGCTACACAGGTCACACTGTCTCACTCTGTGTCTAGATCCTGTTTCTCACATAACTGGGATGAGCAGTCAACAGTACCCAAAATCAAAACAAAAGTTCAGCCTTGGGGGCCAAGCTGAGGTTAAATGATGGGTTTCTTTTTGATTCACTAGATGTTTTTCACTTTTCCAAAGGAGAGAAAAGTATGTGTTTGCCACCATTCTATATGAAACGCAATTATGGGCGCAATTTAATGCCAATCACCTTTGAGCTAGCCTCTCTCATGATTATAATGATTAGCTCATGCACCATGCAGGGACCAGTCAACTGTGGCAAGGAAGACAGAGGCTGGTTCCCATCAACATACGACTCTTAAGGATCACTTCCTTAAAAAGTGATGGTAGGGCTTCCCTCGTGGCACAGTGGTTGAGAGTCCGCCTGCCGATGCAGGGGACACAGGTTCGTGCCCCCGTCTGGGAGGATCCCACATGCCGCAGAGCGGCTGGGCCCGTGAGCCATGGCAGCTGAGTCTGCGCATCCGGAGCCTGTGCTCCGCAATGGGAGAGGCCACAGCAGTGAGAGGCCCGTGTACCATCAAAAAAAAAAAAAAAGTGATGGTAGATGTGGGAGACTGTGTGGTTTGACAGACTCTCTCCGTTATTGCCTAGTTCAGACAAAGAACTAATTTTCAAAACAGATCATATCCACATTTTTATCATTTTCATGACCCATCTCTCTAGATGCCACACTTCATCTTTCTGCAGTGTTTCATTTCAATGGGTCCACAAAGTCAAATATACACCAAATTAAAACCAACATTTTCTCAATGAGTGTAGAACATGTATATTTTCTTCCTTAAAGAAATATTTTAAAAATTGAACTTTTCTGCTTACCTGTCTCTGACACAAAATTAACTGGATGATTACTCAATGTTGCTTGGGCTTAAGTAGGATTTTTTAAACGTTTTTATTTTAGAAATATATGTAATTGCATGATGCAGTTGTCACCTTACAGATGTGAAAAAGTCACAGGGAATAATAACCCAAATCTATCTCTTATATTTTGATTCTCTACTTTGTCCTTTTTTACTAGAACAATCAAATTTGTCTTCCTCAGTTTAAATCATTAATAGACAAAAATTGGAAAAGATGACCAAACCAAAAAATGTATTAAATGATGAAACAAACTGTAATTCCTACAAAAGAAGATTGGATAAAAGTAGTATAGTCAGAGTCTCAAATAAAAGTGAAAGAAATTTGACACAGGACGATGAGAGGACGGAAGAGTCAACCACGGTCTTTCTTTTAACTTTTGTCCAAGAATACTTGGCCTCAAATGTAAAGATTACCGGAAGCCCCAAAGGAGCTCGCTCCGGGCTTCTCAGGATCCAGCAAAGATTGAACAATTGTATGCTGAATCTTTGTGTTCTAGGTAGGATTATTTATCAGGGATTTTGTTTTGTCTGGGTTTTCAATGGCCCAGTCCCAGCTGTACATTTGGGGACAGACCAATCAACAGAGGGTTTGTAGCAATCTTTTTGGAAGCTTCCCTCCCCCTGCCGGGATGGAGTAATTAACAGACCATTAAGTCAATTCTGCATTATTGAGGGGGATAACGTGCAGGTCATTTCTTTGAAAACTTTTGTTCTTGAAGGAAATTACAGGATTGTTTTATGTCTAGAACATAGCCTGGTGAACTCAGGAGTCAAGAGGCAAGTTTCTGTAGCTCAGGGACCCACAGAGACAAGGAGGGTAATGACTCTAATCCCATTAAAAAAAGATTTCTCCCAACCTCCCCCCTCTTTTATTTTTTTCTTTTAAAAACCAGTTAAAAGAAAAAACGATTTGCTCATTTGGTAATAACTGATGGGGACATGAATTACGGAGATACCCCAGAATGAAGTTTATCTCAGTGTCAATAAATCTCAAAACAACAGCGATGAAACAAAGTACTGTCACCATGGCTTCTTTTTATTTCCATGTTAATCAAAGGCATCTGCTCCTGTCCTCTGTCTGGTAGAGGGAATGAGCAGTGAGTTTTCCAGTATCTGAAAAAGCCTCTGGAAGGCAGGCTTGCAGCACCTGTGTTTTGTGCAGCCACTGGAGGTTTTACCTTAGGACTTAGATGCCTTGTGTTTTCCCACTAGGGTCTGAGGACCCTGAGGGCACGGGCCATTTCTTATGCGTTTGAATGTCCTACTTCTCTTGCTGCTTTGTTCATTTTTCTCCGGTGCCTGGTACACGAAAGCACTCAGAGAGTGTTGATTCCTTAGCTCATGCAGCTGAATATCAAAAAAACAAAAAACCCAATCCCAAAATGGGCAGAAGACCTAAAAAGACATTTCTCCAAAGAACATATATAGATTGCCAACAAACACATGAAAGAATGCTCAACATCACTAATCATTAGAGAAATGCAAATCAGAACTACAATGAGGTATCATCTCACACCGGTCAGAATGGCCATCATCAAAAAATCTACAAACAATAAATGCTAGAGAGAGTGTGGAGAAAAGGGAACCCTCCTGCACTGTTGCTGGGAATGTAAATTGATACAGCCACTATGGAGAACAGTATGGACATTCCTTATAGAACTACCATACGACCCAGCAATCCCACTCCTGGGCATATACCCTGAGAAAACCATAATTCAAACAGAGTCATGTACCACAATGCTCATTGCAGCTCTATTTACAATAGCCAGGACATGGAAGCAACCTAAGTGTCCATCGACAGATGAATGGGTAAAGATGTGGCACATATATACAATGGAATATTACTCAGCCATAAAAAGAAACAAAATTGAGTTATTTGTAGTGAGGTGGATGGACCTAGAGTCTGTCATACAGAGTGAAGTAAGTCAGAAAGAGAAAAGCAAATACCGTATGCTAACACATGTATATGGAATCTAAAAAAAAAAAAAGGTTCTCATGAACCTCGGGGCAGGAAAGGAATAAAGACACAGACGTAGAGAATGGACTTGAGGACATGGGGAGGGGGATGGGTAAGCTGGGACAAAGTGAGAGAGTGGCATGGACATATATACACTACCAAGTGTAAAGTGGATAGCTAGTGGGAAGCAGCTGCATAGCACAGGGAGCTCAGCTTGGTGCTCTGTGACCACCTAGAGGGGTGGGATAGGGAGTGTGGGAGGGAGACGCAAGAGGGAGGGGATATGGGGATATATGTATACATATAGGTGATTCACTTTGTTCTACAGCAGAAACTAACACAACATTGTAAACCAATTATACTCCAATAAAGATGTTAAAAAAAGAAAGAAAGAAAGTGTTGATTGCTTAAAAGGAGGAAAATTAAGAGAAATACCAAAGGAAGTAATGTTGACGTTAACATTGCTGGGCGTGCAGTAGAGAGTCGTCTGTCTACTTGTGGGTTCAAAGGATGCTGTGAATTTCCTTTGCCCTTTCCCGGGAGTGGAAGGGAGGGAGGAGCAGTTGAATAACCAGGAGAAGAGAGTCTTCATAAAATGTGCTTGCTCCAACCTGTTTCCTTCCGAGGTGTTAAGGATCCTGCCTGTGGCAGAAACGTGTTCTCGGCACCTCAGCTCAGCAGCACGCGGGGGTCGGGGGTGGGGCTCTCGGAACCCGGCTTCTGGAGTTTTTCAGGCCCAAGGGGGATTAAAGATTGACAGGCTGCATCTTATACGTAAACTGTGGCGCCCCCAGAATCAGGCCCAGGCTCCCGCACTCTCGGAGGTGTCGGTCGCAGGCTGGCGGGAAAGACCGGCGCTGGTCAAGTCCTGGCCAGACAGAATCCCCAAACTTTTGAGGGCTGTTATCCCAAGTTGCTTCCCAGACCCTTCGGCGCTGTCCCTTCCCTGCCCTCCTCAGGATGGAGACACCCAACCACTCTGCTTTCACCCGAACCCCAGGACACGGCGCAACACCCAGGCCCCAGCGTTGAGGGCCCAGATCTGCGCACCCCTCCCTCTCAGTTCCCTGGGACCCCAGCCCCAGAGGATCCCGATCCCCGCCTCCCCTGGGACGTGTCGAATTCCCGGGGCGTGCTGAACTTCCTCTCCCGAGTGCCGGCTGCAGGGATACTATCCTCACTTCGGTGCCGGAGCCGGGGACAGGGCCAGGGTTGGGTTAGAAACAGGGTCTCCGCGCCAGGGCTTGAGGCCAGGGTGGGCCTCGAGGAGCGAGCCGACCGGGTCCTCCGTGAGGTCCCCAGCGAGGAAACGCGGTTGACGAAGGCACAGCAGCCCGGGCCGCCCTGGCTGACCCGGACCGTATCTCCTTAGCAAAGCTGACCGAATGTCGGCGGGCATCCCAGCATAGGGGCGCGGGGAACAGAGATGAAAGAGCGCGCCCGCACGCTCGGCCCAAGTTTGGATTTGTTACTCTTGTTTTTTCTTCCACCCACTTTCCTTAAACGCTGAGGTATTTCGAGGCTCTTTGCAAGTGTCGGCGCAGTCTGGGTTGGGCCTTGCTCCGCGATGTCCCTCTCCCGCGCGTCTTTTGTCGTCTGCGCCCCGGCTTCGCTGGGCCTGCGGAGGGGACGGAGAGGAGTCGGGGGTCGAGTCGCGGAGACCGATGTTTCCCATGGGACGCAGCCCCGACCCCAGGGCCCCTAGCTCCGCGCGGAGGTGCAGTCTCCGCTCCGACTTGCTCCGAGTTAGACTCCAGAGCCAGAGGCGAGGTGCAGAGCCAGTTTCTGCGACACGGGACCCAGACCCACGCCTGCTCCCTGCTCCCCGCCGCTGGGTGCAGAGGACGGAGAGAGGGGCTGCGCACCCAGTGGGCGGGGGCCGAAACGGGTGGGGGGAGTCGGGAGAGATCCGGTCCCGGGGCTCCCAGGACCCAGGCGATCCCTAGCCCAGCGGCTCTCCTGATCTTCCCCTCTTGGTTCCCTCACCCCACCTTCTCCGGCCCCCTCGCAGCCCCACGACCGGGGTCCCAGGGGAAGGTTTCACTGAAAACAGACGCAACTAAAACAATACTGCAGACCCGAACCTTCTAGGGTTTGCCTCCTCCCGGCTGCTTAGGACGGAAACGGGTACGTGCGAGGCTCAGAGACTTTGAAGGGGGAGGGAGGCAGGGGCCCCTCGTTCTCCCGCAAGTTTGCCTAGAGGCGGGCGGAAGATGCAGGTTCATCCAGCTCACCACGGCCCTCCCCTGGCCTATTTCTTCCAAAGACACTGCCCTCGCCCTTCTGGGGCGGCTCCTCTTCTTGCTTCGCTTCCTGAGCCTGAGGAACCTGGACCGGCCAGTCCCGGGGGACGAGGTTCCTGGATCGCGGAGGCTCCGCGGAGCCCCGGCCCCCGAGGTCTGGCCAGGCCCCCATGGGCGGCAGAGCCGCGGGGGGAGCATCGGCGGGGAGGGCCGAGAGCTTAGTCGTCTGGGCGCCCAGGCTTGGGAGCCCACCTTGAACGCGGGCGGCGGCACGGGAAGAGAGGGGCTCGAAGTCTCTAGAAGGGATAAGAAAAGAGCAGTTAAATCTTGTTAGCTGAGCGAGATGTTCAGAGAATCCATTGTCCTCCCTGAGGGAAGGGGCTTTTGCAATTTCTGCTGAGGGTACCAGTGGAGGCGATGCTTGACCCAGCAGCTTGAAAAAGTTTGAGAGGACACAAGGCCTCCTCCTGTAGGAGTTAGGGAACCTTGGACTTCGTGGACCAACTCCGGTCGCCTCTCCCCGCCCTTTTTTGGGGATATAAACCCAAGGCCCTGGAACCCCGGGGAGGGGGGAGAGGGTCTTTAGGGACAAAGGTTTAGCAGACCCTGACAACTACTGCCGGCTTTCCTTCTCTAAGCGTGACTTTCTCCCCACCTTAAAGATGGGTCACTGGCTTAAAGGGCTTCGTGAGGTTTCTAGTCTAGGTTTCTCAAGATACCTTTGCCCACGAGGCTTTCGCCGTCTTTTTAAACGCAAAGCAACGTTTACTGTGGAATGAGGGGATCGTTGTCGTGTTTCTAGATTGAATTAAAAACTGCTTTAAACTGAAGAACTTTCGAGAAGTTGAAAAATCGGCAGTGAAAAGAAAATCCGGCCAAGAATCCACTCTCACTTCCGCGGCCATGTACATCTGTTTCTGGCATCAGGAAATCGAGAATTTAACAGAAAATGCCTGTAAGAGTCGCCTGCAAAGCCGCATCTCCAAGCAGACCAGCCTGCTCCTGGGCAAGGCCCTTCCCAGTGGAAGCAAGTGGGGATTGTCCCTTCCCCAATAAATCTAGAACTCCAGACCACCTGACTCCCGAATCGCCCTTCTCCTTGGGCTCCTGTACTGTTCTTAAAGGAATCCTTTCTCTGGTCTCTAGGTCAAAGGAATTTTTGTGACCCAGAAAAGAAACCAGTTAGTCTAGGGGGCCTCGTCAATGCTGGAAACAGTGTCTGTTTTCCACTTGGGTTGGAGAATTCATTATAGAATTACCTGGGCCCGAGGCTGTTTTTAGCACAGTTCTCCGAGAGCGTGAACCACACAGCTCTTTATTTATTTATTTGGAATTTTATTTTATTTTTTTTTACACAGCAGGTTCTTATTAGTTATCCATTTTATACATATTAGTGTATATATGTCAATCCCAATCTCCCATTCATCCCCCCCCCTGCCACTTTCCCCCCCTTGGTGTCCATACGTTTGTTCTCTACATCTCACACAGCTCTTTTTACTGACCACTGGAGGTAACTCAAGGGATTCCTGCGTGCCCCAGCAGCACAGCCACCACTCCTCGGGTACAAGGAGCATGGCCTTATTTCTCTTCAGTGCCCAGTTTAAGCCCCAGCCCTAGAGAAGGGATGAAGCCCACCACTAAGCCAGTGGCCAGGCCTCTTGTCTTTCCCCAGGACCAGGCCTTTGAAAACAGGACTCAAAAGAAGCCAGTGACTCAGGGGAAAGTCCTTTTCATGATTGATTAAACTTCTCCCTCTCCTCTCTTTTCTAAATAATAAACTCACAGGGAAAGGCTGGAGGGCTGCCTTGTGTTGGTTTCAAATAAATCCTCAACAGCTCTTTCCTCACCCAGAGAAATGAATCACCCTTGGGAAATAGACGATTATTCCCCCATTTATCTGCCTAAAACCAGAGGAAACAAGCACCCTCCACTGTAGACCCTCACTTAGCTCTATCTCCCTGGCAGTGAGGGAGCTGGGGGCAAAAAGAGATGGAGGAGAATGAGTTAAACAGACCAGAACCCACAGAGGTGCCCTCCCAGAGAGGGGCAGTGGGGGACCTAGGAAGTGGTAGATGCTTCCTAGATGTGCTGTCTACCCTGGATCCTAGAGAGAGACAGATCTATTGCCTGGCCTCCCCCTCTTGAAGAGGAGCTCAGGCCTCAACCAACAGGGAGGTGATGTTACATCTAAGCTAGAGGCAGATTCTGGGGTGGTACATTTCAATCGGGTTTCCATTATCCTTAATGGGAAATAGAGGCATGTGTTGGTCGAGTTATCATCACCAGAGCTTGATTTCTTGTCCTCTATAAACAAGTAAACAAAACCTTCTTGTTGGATTACTTTTGCTTATACAAACTATATGTTATATGGTGGGAAGAGAGAAAAGTAATCGTTTGAAATAACCCCCGTTTTAGCCATTATTTATGTAGAAGACTTTTCTCTCTTTATCCCTCCCCTCAATAACACTTCCAGATAGCTTGCATTCAACTCATGGGATCTTCTAAGGGAGGAAAGAGAGAATTCCCACTATAAATCTGGAGATGCTGAGACTTGGGCGGTCGTTGGCATCACTCCGAGCTCACCTTACAAAGCAGAGAGGCCTTCCCTATCTCTGAGGAGCCTGCTGCCAAGGGGCTGGTGGGGGGCTGGGCATTTGATTCTTTTTAGGATCACTCTTCCTTGATTTTTAAAACATATACTGGATTTTCACTTGCTTGATTTTTTTAAAAAGCCAGACGGTCAATCTCAAGTGAAAAGAAGTTAACTTACTGTTTTGTTCTCGTCTGTTGCCAACACAGCCAGCGCAGTCACCACTCTGCCTCTCATTTCCTGTCACTTTGGGTTTCTAGATCACTTTTTTAAAAAATCTCAACTGTTGAGCTTACGAGGTTCTGATTACTGCAGAGAAATAGGCGCTCAAATATCACAAGACTAGTGACATGGACAAGCCCCCATTTGAAGGATATTTCGTTGTAATAATTAACACCAATGCGTCTGACCTCATTACCTGCAAATGATCAGAGAAAACACTTCGAATCTGCCCACCCCCCCAAATCTCCCCCCCACTCCCAGATATACCTTACTGGGTCCACATGTGCCTTACCCACTACCCCCATCTTCAAAAATTTTAGGCAAAAGCAAAGCCAGGATTTAAAGGTTCTTTTTTATTTGAAATTCTCATCCAGAAACACTGGTTATTAATAAATATATCATAGTTATCAAGAATATATAAAAAATAAAGACAGGTCTTGTCTTCGAAGCCCTAACAAAATAGTTCAAGCAAACGTTCAGGAAAATAAAAACGGCACCCCTCCCCAAACCACAGTAAATTTTCAAAGCTGATGATGGAGAGAGCCGACCCCGCATGCAGAATAACTGAGCAAGGGGGGCTGGGGCAAGGTCGCAGGGGGAGCCCAAGCTCTTGCAGTCGCCAGCCCCTAAAACAGCCCAGGAAGGTTGGGAATGGAGTTTGAAGGGGGTGGGGTGGGGGAGAAGCGCCTGTGCGTGAGTTTGGGTCTTTGCACTCTGCCCCCTTTTTCACTTCTTACAACCACAGACAGATATACGGAGTACTTCGGAGAATTCCCTCATAAATCCTTGTTACAAGGAAAATGGCATCACGGCCTGCACAACATGTTTAGACGAGATTCATTTAGAAGCGTGCATGCATTCTTTCGACCTACACTGCGTCTTAGAGAAAACCCACAGAAGAGCTGTCATGCCCTGGACCGGAGTTGAAATTCAAAAGGGATGGTTGTCTTTTCCAAGGTGAGAACACAGAGCCAGAGACACGGACAGCGACTCTAAAGGCCCTTCGCGGCGTTCAGCTACACCGATCCCGTCTTTATACAACAAATGCCGTTTTGACAAGAGCGTATGGCAGTGAGAAATACCGGCGCGGCATGGAGAAAAGAAGCATGCATGCAAGACACACGACGTCTGGTTCGAGCCCCCCTTCGCTACCACCTAGAAATTGCAGTTTGGTTTTAGTCCTTTCCCTCCGGCGGTCAAGTAGGGTCTGAGATCTCTCAGACGGTGTGGGAGGCCTCGGGAGCCCCCCGCCCTCCCTCCCGCCCTCCGGCCGAGCGCCCAGCCTCCCTTTGCCCTCCCGGCCCGGCACCTCGAGCCCTCCCGCCGCTCTCCGCTCATCCTCCGCAGCCGGGCCGGCCCGCTGCTCACTTGAGCAAGTCCTTGGACTCGGCCGACAGCCGGGCCATGTTGGCGGTGGAGAGAGCGGACAGGTGCGGCGGCGGCATCTGGCAGATGGCGCAGGGGCAGGGCAGCCCGGCCCAGTGCTGGAAGCCGCTGCCCAGCTGCAGCGCGGGCGGGGTGGAGGGCGCCTTGAGCAGCGAGTGGGGAGGCCGGATGGTGCCGATGGCGGGCAGCGAGGCGGCGGACAGCGGGGACGAGGCGGTGCCGGACGAGAGCGCGCCTCCCAAGATGGGGTGCACCGGGTGCACGGCGTTGGCGGCGTGCGCTGGGTGGCCGGCCGAGTGGCCCACAGTTCCGCAGTGGAAGGCCGAGTGGTGGCCCCCGTAGATCTCACCAACCAACCTCTTCATCTCCTCCAGGGAGCTGGTGAGCATGAGGATGTAGTTTCTGGCCAGCAGGAGAGTGGCGATCTTGGAGAGCTTGCGCACCGAGGGCCCGTGAGCGTAGGGCATGACTTCGCGTAGCCCGTCCATGGCGAGGTTCAGGTCGTGCATCCGCTTGCGCTCGCGTCCGTTGATCTTCAGCCGCAACTGCTGTAGGTCCTGCTCCGACAACTGCTTCTTGATTTTGTACTTGCTGCTCTCGCCCGCGGCTTTGGCGCCGGCCCGCGAAAGGCTTTCCCCGGGCATCTTCTGCACCATGTCGCCCTGCGTGGACGAGACCGAGTTGAGACGGCTCTCCTGGTGGTGGTGATGGCGGTGGTGGTGGTCCCTCAGATACATCTCATCCATGTCCGGAGATGAAGCTCTGCTGGAGACAGAGCTCGAATCAGAATTCATTTTATTACAGGGGATGCGGCCCTACTGTGGTGAGACTTTAGGAAGGAAATGAAAGAAAACCTTGAATTAAAAAAAAAAAAAGCTGCAGCCCAGTAACCCACGTCTCAGCGGCAAGAAATGAGAAGAAAAGCTGAGGCACTGCCTTTCCCCGCCTTTCTCCCTCCCCACTCCCCTCTCTCTGGTTTGGCTGTTTCCTGGACAGTAGTTGGTGTGTGCTTGAACTCAACTCACGCTGAAAAAGAGGGGCTTTTATAGAGCTGCGGCGGAGAAAAGAGACAAAAGGAGCCCTCCTATCTATCCTGGGCTGGTTAGGATGACGTGCAGTCATTCAGGGCGGTGCGCTTTGCTGTCCCATTTAGCAAGGATTCCTATTCATATTCATTGTGGGGCCGCCCAGGGACACCTCTGCTCAGAAGCGCTAGGAGCCCCCAGGCACAAAACCCTCTGATTGACACACTCACCGCTCCAGCTCGCGCCTTCTGGATTTTTTTTAAAAAAACTTTCCTTCCCTCCACTCCCCTTCCTGATTTCCCTAACCAAGTCACACCTAAAGGAACCGAAGGAAGGGAAGGAAAGGGGGCCAGGAGGAGATTCTATGGTGATGGAAAGAGGAATTGAAACATTCTCTCCTCCCTTTCACAGCTACTCCCAAGTTTTTGGAAAATGTAGGCAAAAGAAGTCTCAGTGGAATGGTTTCAAGGACAGAGATGCAGATGAAGGGCAGGTTCAATGTGCTGGGGGTCGGGGCGGGAGGGGCAAGAGAATGCCTGTCGATGTGCATGCACTGCCTGAAGTTTATTTCATGAGGCTTCTTTCCCTAAACATTGACATTGTGTTCATTTTGTTTATTGGGCCCTCCGGTGTGGTTTGAATGGGATGTCCATATCTGGTGACGGGTATGCCCCCTGACACTGTTGTGGAGATGGGTTTCTTGCTTTTTATATCTTCCCTTTCGTTTTGAAAAAATAGATTACTGAAAGAATTTCAATTTTGTCAGATTCTGTAACTTCTTAGACCTGGAACTGAAGAAACAAACCCACCGTGGCGTTTACAATAAGAGCCACTTGAGAAATGGAGGAGAGGAAAAGCAGCCGAGGAGGCGGGAGGGAGTTAAGGATTGGAAAGGTTCCCAAGAACTCCAGGGGAGATTGCTCCTGCCCTGCCTACCCCGCAGCCCCTGGACCCCGGCGCTAGCTGAAGATGGAGGGGCGGCCCCCGCCTGCGGCTCGGCTGGAGGGCCTCTGACTGCTGTGCGTGCGCGCGGAGGGAGCATCTGCAGCTCAGCGCCACGCGGCCGGGGCGGGTGGCTTCATCCGGCTGGGGCCGCCCCACATCAGCGGTCCGGGGAGAGCGGGAGCTCAGCGTCAAAAAATACAACACGTGTGTGTGTGTGTGTGTGTGTGTGTGTGTGTGTGTGTGTGTGTGTGTGTGTGTGGTTAGGCACCATAAGGATCTGAAGAGCCCCTTATGCGTGCGCGCGTGGGCCCTGCGCTCCCACGCACAGTCCATTCTGGGGATAAAGAGGAGGCCTGGAGTTTGTAGCCTTCGGTTCGAGTGGGGAGCTCGGCGCCGATCTTTCTTCCGTCTTGCTGTGCTTTTGTCAGTCGGAACTAGCTAAGCAGCGTGAGGGGCGACAAGGCAGAAATTCCCGGAAGGGAAACTGCCCCGGCGGCGGCCTCTAGAAAAACGTGGGCACCGCCAAGCTCCGGGCTCAGAGGAACCAGAGACAAGTGCTAGGTTATGGCTGAGTGGGTGGAAAGTGCGAAACCGAAACAATCCCGGAACCTCGAGCAGTTGGGGCCTCACACAGCGCGGCAGAGTCACTGCAAGCCTCCAGGACTCGTTAGGTAAAAGAGGCCTCACTTTCCATTGACACAAATCGAGCGGTCAACAGAAGAGGAACGCACGCCCAGGGCCGGAGTTTGCGCGCTCCGCGAGGCTGTGTCTCGTAGACGGTCACGCCGCGAAAGCAGCACTGGCAGTACAAGTCGGGTGGGGAGACGCAGTGTTGGAACGGATGCTTTTTCTACACCGACTTTTGCTTCTCTGTAAAGAAAAAAATAAAGGAAATGGCCAACACCGCTTGTCAAGGCCAGGACCTTAGTGCCCCTGAAGATTGGACACAAGCCTTTTATCCTCCTGTCGCCTACACCTCCATAGAAGGAAAGTTTCTTAAAACGGAGAATCCAAGAGATTCGATTGGATGTGAAAAGATTGATGTCCAAACGCACTCCTAATATCCAAGCAAAAGGAATTGTTCGTAATTCACTGGACTCGCCCATGTGAACTCAGATAATGACATCCCCCGAGCTGCTTTTGAGCAAAAGGCTTCCAGAACATCTGCATACATTCGGACACCGCCCCAGGCGATGGAAGGAAGCTGGGGAAGAGGCGTGGTCCAGACCACAGGCTTCAGCGACTTCCCTGCTGATCAAGGTGTGGGTCAGAGAGTGCTCGACAGGAGCCAAAGCGACTTCCCCGCCTTTGGGCCAATGCACAGGCCTGGCCCCCGTCGTCCTCCAGATCCACCTTCCTGACCCTGGGGCATCGACGTCTGTCCTTCCCATGCCCCAAATGAGAATGCTGCTGCTCAGTTTTGATTTCGGGAAGTAGCAAAGTCTAGTTTGAGCAGAAGGGTTGCAAATGAAGGAGTAGAAAAAATCTTGCCGCTGAAAGGTATTTTACCTTTAAAAAAAAATCCCTATTTTCTCAGGGGACAATATGAAATAAAGGGTTAAATCTCCCCTCCCCCCGCCCCGCCAATCAATAGAGAAGGTAAAATTGCAGGGGGAAAAGGGGTGGGGAGAAGTGGAAGTCCTCCCAATACAAACTGAATAACTCACTTGGGCTGAAGGGACTGGGGCCGGGGTTCTGGGAGTCGGATCCAGAAGCCTCTCTGCCTCCGCACCGCCTTTCCACGGAGACAGGCACATAGGCGACCGCGGCCAGCTCCGAGGGGGGCTGCGCTGGGCGGGGAAGGGGCGACAGGGCCTCGCTTGCACCGACCAGACCCTCTCCACCCCGAAGGGGCTTTTGGCTGCAGTAACGCGGCGGTGCTTGGAGTGGCAGATCTGCCATGTCTTGGCCGGGGGCCCTTGGTCGCAGTTAGGGATGCGTCCTCTCTCCCTGATCGCCCTCTGCTTTTCCCAAGGGCCGCTTTGCGTGAGTGTGGAATGGTGCAAGGTCCAGGGCCCCAGCAAGGCAAGCACTTTTAGCGAGGCCTTCCAGGAGTCCCAGACTCTCCTAGGAGGCTTGTTTCCCTCGGAAAATAGAGAGAGTGAGTGAAGGAGCCACAACTTTGCTCGCCAAAAAATGGGTTGATACTCGCCAGGGCCCAAAAGACAGAGATGTCCACCAGGCAGCGCTGGCGCTGCTCCCACACGCTTGCCTCGCGGAGTCACTGTGGACCCTGAGAGTTCACTTCCACTCGACTCCTCCACCCTCGGGCTCGGCCCCTCGGGATAAGCCCCCGAGCCCGAAACGGAGCAGGCTCCGAGCCCACGAGGGCAAGCAGACGGATTTCCTTCCATGGGCCGTCTCTCCATCCACCATCGCCGGCGGGTGCGAGGAGGGGAGTGGAAGGGAGCCAGCGTTGGGCCGAGCCTGCGGCAGCCCAGAGTGGCCTCCGCCAGAGACGCGCCGTGCCCTTGGCCCTGGCCGAGGGCTCCTTCAGAGGGCTCAGGCGGGCCCGGAGCGGAGAGGGCGACGGGGCCGCGCTCTCTCGGGCCACACGCCGCGCCCTGGCGGCCGGGGTGGGCGGCGGCGGCGGAGGGGGTTGGTCCCCTGGCAACAGGTGCGTCCCAAGGCCCGCGGGCTGCTTCCAGCCCTGCCGTCCTGGCTCCGGAAAGAGCCTGTGAGTTTCTCAGCCTTTGCATAGCACTTGAAAAGTAGCGGGTCGGCGCGCGGACCCGATACGGAGATACGTGCCCCGGGCGCACAGCCTCAGCTCTGCATCCCCACACAGGACGCAACCCCGGCTCCCGGGGACCGCACGCTCCAGAGGCTGCGGGGCTCCTCCTGACCCCTTCCCACCTCCAGATCGCCGGGGACCGTGTCTTACCCGATGCCTGGGGCGTGCAGCTCGGTGCCCAACGCCCAACGCTCCGCAGTTCCAGCCACCGAGTTCCTCTCCAGAAGCTGCCGCTCTACCCGAGGCCGCGGCGATTTGGGCTCAGGAGCGACCCCTCCCCAACCCCTCGTAAGAGTCCAGCGACGAATGTCACGCTGGCTGACCTGCCAGGCGGCTACTGTGAGGAACCGGTCAATCCGCAGCGTCCGCGGGCTTCTCTGGCTCAAGCCTCAAACTTGACCGGCAGAAACTTTGGCCAAGACCGAACAGCAGGAGGCTGCCCTGTGGGATTCACCTTTTAACCCAATCCCCCTTCCAAAACAAAAGAGATAAAAGGGAAACCCAGATATCTCTAAAGATGCTCCGTCATGTGCAACTGGAGCAAAAGCCTAAAAACTAGTTGACCACGGAGGAACTTCTCAAAAAGTAGTTTCTTTATCTGCTGAGTAAAACATTCACTTCACAACAATAGCAATGGCGGCCAGGTCATCCAGACTGTTAGGTTGATCAAAGAAGCCGTTATCAAAAAAAAAAAAAATGACATCTAGTTTTTAAATTAAATGTCAACATAGATCGCAGCCATGCAGGAATTCTCTCTTCTCGCGGCAGAGCATCCCAAGTGATGGAGTGTAGTGAGGCTGCTGAACTCCCAGCCCCCGCAGACGAAGACGCCCAATTGAAAACCCTAGGTGCCAGGAGGGCGCAAGGGGGTGGATCTGGGCCGACTGACTAACGTGTTTTAGTTTTCTGCGTTTCCCCATATTTTACATAATATCTCAAACTCTCGTGATCTGTCCCGTATTTCTCCTCATCTTTTTAACATCTGATTTTCATACAAGAAAAATAGCAGAAGTTGAAGGGCAGCAGAATTTTATGAGGCGATAGTGACTGCTTTTCTCAATGTTGGATGTGAGATTGGAAGATGAGAGGAAGTCCCCGAACAGCATAAAATGATGAGGTGCTAATTATGTGAATATATAGGCAAGTTAATACACTGGCAGAAATAGAAGTTTGATTTTAAAGATGCGTAAGCATCAAGGCTGGCTATAACTTACAGACTCATTATAATTATTTAAAGACTGACAAAAGTCAAAGGAGATATGAACTTCTGGGTTTCATTTATAGGATTTTGCTCAATCAGTGAGCAGACTCCAGTACACTTTTTGTTTCCTTTCTGGAAACATCTGCGCAATGCCAAAACCTCTACTGAGTTTTCCTTCTAAAGAAAGCCAATAAATTGAAAACATTTTTCCTCAAGATTGGAACATTTAGGTTGATTTAAATATCACTGGTGATCCATCACTTAAACTGATGAGTTATATTAAAATTTGCATACTTATACACAGATTCTTGGCATGTGTCCTGACATTTTGGATTTGTGGCTCCATTAATACTAATACTTTAACAAGCACTATGTAGATGATTTCTTATTAGTATTTTATTGTTATTAATTGACTTCTTTTATGATTCTAGAGTTAAAGCCACTGTACACAATTTGATATCTTAATATAAAATAGCACAGAATATTAAATTCTGCTTTTTCTTTTGGAAGCTATTTTATCATCTCCTTGGTATAGTCAATTAGGTAGTTAAATGTAACACATATTGCTGTATTCTTTGCTAAAATGCTTAAGGAATTTAGTTTTATTTTAGAGATAAATATTTCTTTTAGAGACAGATATCTTGTGTAACATATGTATTACTGTCATTTTGTATTCAGTAAATTCAGGTTAATACATAAAGTATATAAATAAATATATACCACAAAGAGATTAGAATGTAAGAAACTGAGTATAGAGCAACAGAAAATTAAAGAGATGTTAACATTCCTGTCGTCAATTTATTACACTGCTTTTTATTATAAATACCTATGCATGTGCATTCCAAGACTTACATGTATAATTGCATAAAGTTAAATACATTAAAATATTTATATGAAAACTTTGAGTCCTAAATAGAAAGGAATAAGTTATTTTTCAGATGTTAATAGGGACAAAATTACACACCTGTTCATAAGTAGAGTTACATTTGAAATGTTACATTGATGCCTATCAAATATATATTTACACACATTATTTTGAAAAAATGATAAGGATTCTTCTACTGAATCTTGAAAAGTCAAAATGACAGTTTTTAAAAATCAACATTTCCACGGCTGATTGATTTTATATAGAATCTGCGCTACAGACCAGGTGAATTCTGCTTCATCATTTCTAAAAATAAATGGAAATATAATATACCCTCCTTTCTCTTTAGACCATTGTGTTTTTCTATTTATAGGCATGTTTTATTTTGTTTGCATAACATCAACAGTCTGAGTGTAAAGTTTATAAAGGCAAATTGTCACCATTTACAATATTGGCAGAATTTTCACCTTCATCTTTATATAATATTATAATATACAATAAAATTAAAGCAATTATCCAGACAATTCAAGCCTCAAGTCCTGTTTTTCTTTTATTTTGGGGCATGAGGTCTGAAGAGAGGAAGCAGGCTAGAAACAAATTATTACTCAAAATTTGTAGATATTTAATCATTCTATATTTCAGTTGCAGACTAGTTTGAGTCTCCTGCTTAACCATTGAAATGATATTCTCAACTATCAAGAACTGATACTAAAAAAGTCCTATACATTTGGGATATGTTATTTTTTACAACATAAAGTGATAGTGGAGATTAACATTCAGAACATAACATTATTTAAGATATTGATGAAAGAAACGATAATTTTCCAAACCCTCATTTTGTCTTAGTAATTTTGATTGTGTATTTTATAACACTTGATATTAGGAAATAGCAGAATATTGGACTATGTTCACAGAAGTGAGCGTTTCAATTAGATACTTTAGCACTTTGTTTTCTCTCCTTTTTATTATGGCAAGTGGAATAAATATGGGTAGACTTTTAGGAAAAAACAACAACTTTGTAACGAGGGGGAAAAGGAAGGGGAGGGCATGGAACACACTGTGTAAGTGTCCTTAGCTCATAATACATAAACTTAATCCCACCCGTAAGTGCATTTTAAAGAGTTGTTTGTATGATCTCCACATATATGTTTACTTTATAAATTTATGAAAATTTTAACATTGATTCTAATATGTTAATACAGAGCCCATTTGTGGCTGTTTTCCAGAGTCAGAGGAAGAGCAAATGTACTATTTCTATGGCACTCTGTTCTCCATTCATACATCCTGCCATGTGTTGAACCAGTCAAATTGCCTGAGATAAGCTGTGAGAATGAAAACACTGAGGACTTCTTCTGGGATGGGACTTCTGAGTACTGGGATGCCTGCAAAAACTGCCGTAGAGGTTACGTGGCAAACAGAGCACACTATCAGACTGAAACCCTGATAAAAAATAGAATTAAAAAAAATTAATAATATAGATCTTCTAGCGCTGCTGAATGGGGTTCCCAAACAAGTCCTTAATTTTTTCCAATGACAAAAAGGAAAAATAGCTTTCCACTTTATACTGGGGAACAACGTCAATGTCCCAATAATTGCTCATAATGCAATAAGGCATTTAGTTCAATAAGAATACAAGATGACTAGAAATTCATTGCTAGAAAAAGCCAATTTTTATTTTGTTTATGTGAATTTATAAGCTTATCTTAAAATTCTTTCCAGAGTCAAAATTATTTTTCTCTGGGAAAAGCTTTTATATGTGATTTATTTTTGTCAAAAAAATCAAACACAATTATGCATAAAATTTGCAAGTATACTTGCTGGAATGGTCCTTTCTCTTTCTCTTTATCAAAGTTTTGTCTCCTGTGAAAATAAAGCAAGGCGTAATAGCTCTTTTTCTTCCATTAGATTTATTATTTGAAGTAATTATATTAAATGGAAAATAATGCCTTTGGGAAAGTAATGCCAAGAACAGATACCCAACATAAAAATACTGCTGAAAAATGTGTGGCAGGAAAGACATGGGCCAAACAAGAGCCTATAACCAATTCAACTTAAGAGTTTTATTCAATAAGCAGCTGTAGAAACTAAAAACTAAAATCTAAAGGGCATAGGCAGCCAGGGATTGAAAACCTTTTTAAAGACAGGACTAGAATAAAAAGGGCATAGTTTCTCTCAATGTTTGTGCTGTCCTTCCCATCCTTGTTTGAGAAGGTCATCAATAACAAAGGGAATGAAAACAAACGTCAGCAAAGAATACAAACCAACAAACAATATTGTGTAGATTTCTTTAATAAGCTGTCTTCTGGCCAAAGCTTCCAAATACCATACTCATCTTCCAAGATGAGTTCTTGGAGAGACGTAAACTATTTTTTTTGAAAACTCTTAGATAGTAAACATAGAGATGCCACTTCCCCATTGATGACAGTTCTCTCCTTATGGTATGAAGACCAGAGGTAGATATTACACAAAAAAGACTTCACAACCCATCAAATTTCACGGATAGGATTTGCTGCTTCCCAGATGTGCATACTTACACAAGTTTCTTACCATTTCTGAACTTTCATTTTGTCATCTGCACAATGAAAATAATAATAGTCATGACATACGCCATTGTGAAGATTAAATAACAGTGTTTGGCAAACCTTTTAAAATCATGCAGTATTATGCTTTTGAAATAAAATATTTTCTCACCCTGTCCTCTGTATATAGTTTTACCAGCCAAAAATGTTTGTTCAGCTTTATTCTTTTATAGTTTGCCTTGTAAAAATGTAATCCTGGTATGGCTTTTAAAAATTTCTTACATCTACCCTCACTATTAAGGCAGGAACCATCCTTTCCGATTGCCTCCACTCCCTGGCAAGTTGAGAATTAGTAGTATAAGGCATACCATGGGATTTTTCAGATGCTGGAGCTGGTACCTCGACAGTGTTATGAATTTTAGAAATGAGATTGAAGTACAGAATCCACTAGCTTTAGAAGATACTATGACAAGTTCTCAGTCTCTCTAAATAACATACTAGGGAAGTATCTGATTGCTTATTAGAAATAAAGAAAGATTGTTGGAAGAAACATGATTTAAATTTTGTTTTGTTTTTCTCTTAGGGAAAGCCCTGGAAACCAGTAGGCTTATTTGAATTCTGAGTCCCCAACAAAAGTTTACAAGCCCAGTCTTCTTATTGGAACCCCTAGTCATATACCCATCCCTGACACCCTTAGCTCAGGGCAGGGATTCTTTGGGCCTGTTAGACAGGACTGGCCTCATATGGAGGAGCAGGTATGTGACACTTGCACTATGGGATTTGGAAGCCCTGCTATACTTCGTCCTAAAAGACATTCTGATGATTGGCACTGACTTAACCCTATTCTGGCCTAGCCATAGAGTCCTACCACAGATATCTTAAAAAAGCAAAACAAAAACACAGAGCATCGTTTTCATTCATTCATTCATCAAGCATTTCTTGAGTGCCTCCTATGTATCAGAACAGTTAGAGTTTCTGGGGAACAAAATCAAGTAAAACACAGCACTTACTGTGTTATTGTCTAGGTGCTAAAATGAGAGAGCCAATAATCTCTTGAAGGGTACCATGGATGGGAGTTTTAGGCTTCTGCTATTAATACTGGACATTTACACAGATTAGGAACTTGTCCTGGAGCCACCGAGGAGAGACCTTGAGAAAATGAGGTATGTCTCCTTGTCTTAGCCTGCTTTCTCTTGGTGCAGGATTTATTTGGAAAATGATCCTAGAGAGCAGGAGTGAGGGCCTGGGGGAGAGTGAAACAAAGCAGGAGGAACAGTTAATGAAAAGGTGCTTTATCAAGTTGATCGCTGCTATGGACACCTGGGACTTGATTTCTCTTGTTCTTTCTCATGAGTGTATGGAATACGTCTTTGCTGTGTTCACCCAAGGGATGAAATGCAGAAGCATTTAGCCATTGTTTACAGTACCTTTCACCCCCACATTGGTGCAGTCTGCTCATGGGCCATTAAAGGCTTCCACAATTCTGGGCCACACATGAGAGTGACAAGGGAGTCCCCACTGGTGCTCCATATCCTTGTGTCAGAGAAGCCCCAGGCAAAAAACAGGAGATATGCAGTGCAACTAAGGCCAGCAACGGCAAAGGTGGGCCAAGAATATGGGAATTAGAACACAAGAAAAATCTGCTAATTTCCCCAATGGAGGAAGATGATGGAGTATACAGATGAGTGAATGACATCTCTGAAGTAGGATGTGGAGCAAAGGGAATTTCTAGCTTCAGTGGAGGACTGTGGATAAGTCTACAATAATGGACAGTTGGAGAGGATGTTCAAGGACCAATTTAAGAATTGAGGGGAGCTAAATATACATATAATTTGTTCAGGCTAGTCCCAGATAGGACCCTTGGAGAGTGTGTCAGATGTGGCATGCCTCTTAAGTAGGGAGATTCCACATAAATTGTCTCACTAGCCTCTATGGCACTTTGGCTCTTCTGCCTTAGGCACTGCTGGAATTCTTTCACATGACTACAAATGCAATTGGAAAGACTAATGTTCATATTCACAACAAGTACATTTTTGACATGAAGGAAATCTACCATAATAGAAAACCCTAAAGCCATAATGCCTATGTATTTCTCTTCCTATATGTTTTTGACTATTGCATATTTTTAAAAATCAAAGTGTCTTAAAACTCTTTTTAAAAAGGGTAAACTAAAAACAGAAACAAGAGGGTCATGTGCTAAAATGGAAAGTTGTTTCTTGTTTGTAATGATAGCTTCACAATGCCTTTCTTGTCACATGAAGACAATTATTAGAATTTCCAGATGGAACTCAAGTCATTTGTGAATGTCTAATGCTTACTAACAATGCAGAAATTGTGTATAAGATGCCTTACCAGTCATAAATTCCTTGAATATTTACAATATAATGTATAAACCTTATAATGTTAAATCTTGTTATCCATAAACATGGTATAACTCTTCATTAATTTCAATTTTTAAAATAAATTTAATAAAATTTTATAGTTTTTTTCTGTAAGGGTCTCACATATCTTTAGTCAGTGTCAATTCTTCTGAAACTGATCTATCATTTCAGTAAAATTTAAAATAAAACCCCAATAGAATGTTTCAAGGAACTTAATATACATATGTGTGTGTGTGTGTGTGTGTGTGTGTGCATGTATAAAGGATCAAGAAAGTCAAGGCACTTCTGATGAAGAAAGGTATAGGTAAAATTATTGCAGTATCTGACACCAAGACTTATTTTAAAGTTAAATAAATAATGGCAGTGCAGAATTATTACAATTGGCCAATAGAATAGAATAGAAAGAACAGAAAGGAATCTGCACATATATCAACCACTGAAATATGATAAAGGGAGTGTAGTATATCAATTGGAAAACATGTGGGAAAAGATAGAAAGATGTGAGAGAGAAATGGAAAAAAAAAAAGTTACTTACATAGGAATGTGAGACTAGATTCTTTCCTCAAGCCATAAAGAAAAATAAACTCCAGATTGGTCAGACTTAAAAACTTTAAAACATTAAATAAAAAAGATAAGTTTATGATCTTGAAGTAGAGATGCATTTGTAAAATAGACAAAAACAGATAAAAAGGTTTTTTCTCAGTTGTTTTTTTGCATTTGTTAAGGTGAGTTTTTATTAAAGGAAGTTCATAATTTTAATGGAGTCACATTTATCAACTTTCTTTTTTCCTGTTTTGGGATGGGCGTTAACAAGTGTTTATTATATTATTCAACATAAACACATTACCGTGTGTAAAATAGATAGCTAGTGGGAAGCTGCTGTACGGCACAGGGAGCTCAACTTGGTGCTCTGTGATGACCTGGAGGGGTGGGATGGGGGTGGGGTGGGAGGAAGGCTCAAGAGGGAGGGGACATATGTATACATATAACTGATTTACTTTGTTCTACAGCAGAAACTAACCCAACATTGTAAAGCAATTATACTCCAATTAAAAAAATAAAGAAAATAAACACAAATATTCATGGACCAATAATGGGAGTGTGCTATGAACAAAGAATAATAATAATTTAATTCTCTGTACCTGTGACCCAAAAAACAAAATGAATAACAAAAATATACTCTGAAACAGATGCCTTGGTGTCTATTAGAAATATTGATGAATAGCTCTCATGCAGTGGAACTCATTGTATCTCTTCAGTTCTCATACTCCTACCTCCTAGCAGAGAACCTCTAGGGTTTACAAGTTTCCTTGCTCTGCACACATCTCACTCACACGTTCTATGCTTTTGAGTACAGTTTCTTCTGCTGTGCATAGTTTCTCCATGCCCCTTCATTCAAATTCCATCCTTATTTTAAGTTCAAGTGAAATTCAACCTCCTTCAAAAAACTTTCCCCAATGACTTAAAAACCCTATATTGCTTAATTTCTATACCACATAATCTAGTTTCAGTATTAATTGATAAGAACATATATATATATATTGCATGTCATAATACTTTTTGTTATGAGGACCCATAAATTAGATTCATATCTGATTCCCATTTACAAAGACTTTAGGGAAAGTACAGATATTTGCATAAATCCCTATAGTACTAGGTAAATCTAGCCATGTTTGCTAAAACTCTTCAGTGAAGAAATGGAGAAGGCATCACAGAACAAGAGGCATTTCAGTTGGACCTTGAAAGATAGGGGGGATCTCTAAAAGCAAAAATGGTAGGAGAGGACATTCTGAGTAAAAACAAAATAAGAGCTGGCATTTATTAAGTATTTACTACATGCTAGGCTTGTGTTGAATTCCATATTATTTATATCAGTAAAGTTAGAGTTAGCTGGGTATTAACAGTTACCCAAAATAGCATTCTCTTAAGGATGTAAGTTTTTCTTTTATATAAAATCCAGAAAAGGGCAGTCCAGGGCTGGAATGGTAGTTCTGCACCATAATGGAATACAACCTGTGTTTGTAATAAATAATGTTAGTGAAGAATGTTAATGAATTTTATACTTGAGCAAAACCTGTAGGAGACGAAAGACCAAGTGATTTGGATATTTGGGGGGAAAGTATTCCAGGCAGAGGGATCAACAGATACGAAGAGTTTCCATGGCAGGAACAAGCCTGCATGTTAGAGAAACAGCAAGGAGGCCAACGTGGCTGAAACAAAGTGAGGGGAAAGATGGTTAAGAGATCAGAGAGACGCCTTGCTGGGGTTGGGGAGCCACAGTTGAGAACGCAGAGCATACAGAGCTTTGTAGGAAATTTTAGGTTCTACTCTTAACTGAGAACCTTGGCTTTTGCTCTAAGTATGAAGCATGAGAGGGTTTTGAGCAGAGGAGGGACTTGAACATACTTACATTTGGGAAGGCTCACTCCGTTCTACTAAGAATAGCTAGAAAGAGGCAAGGTCGAAAGCAAGGAGCCCAGTTAGGAGGCTATTGTAAGACTCTAGGCAAGAAATGATGGTGGCCTGTACCAGCTGTGTGGCAGAAGTGTCGACAGGTGGCCAGATTCTGGATATAATATGAAGACTGAGCCAACAGGGTTTGCTGAGAGATTGAATATCAAGTGCAAGAAGAAAAGAGATTAAAAATGAACTCAAATGTTTTGGCAAATATAGATGCAATCCACTGTGTCAGAAAAAAATCTTGAAGGATTTTGGAATGGGAATAAAAAAAGATTAAAAGATTAGTGAGAGTCCTAACTCACTCATTTAGGTCATCTCTGCCTTCCAGTGTTTTTAAGATGCTTTACAGCTTTGTAAAGTGTAGAAAACTGAACATAATGTAAATTATCCTCGTCCATAAAAAACACATTGATTGTGTTTAGTAGAATGCAATTGACTATTTTCTGTAGATAGACCCATTGTGCATGTACTTGCAAATTCATTTCAGAATTTCTTATCCCTATAAATATCTTTATTCCTTGAATGCTTCTTTAAACACGTTGTAATATCTTACCAGTTTCCCTCATAAATTAATGAGTTAAAAAAAATCTTTGACGTGAGTTCAGTTGTATAAACATGTCTGCCATTCAGAGAAAGACATGAGATTAGATAAGATCAACAGGGTGTTTGAATGCAGATAAAGATGAGAACATTCCAAGGATTGAGCCTTGGTGTAGTTCTTGGAAAGAGGGAAGAAAAGGAGGAAGCAACAAAGGAGACTGAGAAGGAGAAGCTACTAGGGTAGGAGGAAAGCCCAGACATGGTGATGTCCCAGAAGCCAAGGATGAGAGGAAGACTCAGATTTCACCTTGTGGATTTATCAAGATGTTTATACAACTGCTAACTTAAATATTTTCATTTGCATAGGCATCTCAAACTTAACATATCCAAAATATCTCCTTCCTCAGTCTTTCCCATTTCAATTGTTAAGAGATCACGGTCAAAAAGTGATACAAAACCATGACTCCCATACATATATAAAACGAACTCATGTCAAAGATTTTTTTAAACTCATTTATCAAGATGGAGGCCACTGACAACCTAGACTACAGTGGTGCTGATGGTATAGTGAGGGCAGAAGCCAGGATGGAGTAAGTTCCAGAAAAAATGGGAAGGGAAAAAAATGGTGACTGTAACTATAAAACCTCTGTCAAATAGTTTTGTTGAAAAGAGAAGGAGAAAAATAATATAATTACTGGAGCCGTATTTCCTTTTTAAGATGGAAGAAACTACAACATGCTCCTATGTTTCTGGGAATTATCTAGTAGTGAGAGGAAACTGATGATGCAGGGGAGGATAATTGCTGGATCCTTGCCTTTGAATAGGTGAGAAGGGATGGACACTCGACACAAGTGAGGAGGACAGGCCTTACAGGAACACAAAGGTGCAGGAAGGTGGAAGTGGTGGTAGAAGCTTCTGGAAGATGTCTTCTATTAATCCTATTTTCTCAGTCGAATAAGAAGCAAGGTTACATCTGAACGTGAGAACTGGGGAAAGAGAAACTGACAATTTAAAGAGACAAGATATGAACTAGTCTTTTAGGAGAATGGGAAAGTAAATGGATTAAGGAAATGCAGTGTGGTTGCCAGGTACACTGCAAGTATGTACCAGTGATCACACAGGCTGTTCAGTCATCCTCCAAGCATAGGAAAGTCAGTTGCTGTGGCTTCTGGGCCTACCATACAGATATTACCAACTGCCTGTCCAAGTCATACCTCAACTTCTTCCTTGTGAACAGATGTCTAATTTTGTATATCTGACAATTGTGCTTACGTTTTCAAATATACAAAAGGGGCTGACTCAAGATTGGTCCCAATCATGGTAATCTATTTCTATTTTGTCAGATACTCACTTTCTCTACTTGAGATAAAAGTGGCCATATGGCCCAGTTCTGGCCAATGAGAATAAAAGAAAGGCTGCAGGAGGCTTCTGGGAAAGCTGTTTCCTTCTCTGATAAAAGGAAATCTCTTTTATTCCTACTTTCTGCTTCTTGAGAACAACAATTACTAGACTGTGGCTGTCATTTTGTGACTATGAGGTTGCATGAGACTGAAAAGCCAATCTACTGGCAGAGCAGAAGGGAAGCAAAAAGCAAGCATTGGTTGAGTCACTAGACTAGACTTGAATCAACTTCCCAACAGTCTTATTCTTGAATTGAATAGATGCCTTATAATGTTAAAGCCACAGAATACTTGTGTATTCTGTTATTTACAGCCATATGCATTTTAGCTGGTATTCCTAGATTTGAAGATAATAACCAAGATTTAAAATTTTTACATGATACACACAGTGTGTGGCTATATACAGAGAAGATTCAGTTCCTCCTTTCTTCCAAAATAAGTTATGTAAATTTAATATTACTGAGATTCCACTTTTGGGTATTTATCAAAAAAAAAAAAGGAAAGCAGGATCTCGAAGGGATATGTGTACACCCATATTCATAGGATTATTCATAAATAGCCGAAGAGTGGAAGCAACCAAAATGTCATTGATAGATGAATAGATAAGCAAAATGTGTTATATTCCTGCAGTGGAATATTATTCATTCTTTAAAAAGAAGAAAACATGGATGCTACAACATGGATGAAACTTGAGAACACTATGGTAAATGAAGTAAGAGAGTCATCACAAAAAGACAAATACTATATGATTCCACATTTATGAGGAATGTAGAGTAATGGATTCATAAAAAGAGAATGTAGAATGGTGTTTGCCAGGGGTTGGGGGAGAGAGAGGTGGGGAGTTGTTGTTTAATGGGGACAGAGTTTCAGTTCTGCAAGATGAAAAAGTTCTGGAGATTGGTTTCACAACAATGTGAATATACTTAACACTGATGAACCGTATACTTAAAAATGGTTAAGATGGTAAATTTTATGTCATGTGTATTTTACCACAATGAAAAAATTTTTTAATAGTACTGAGAAGAAAAATAAGGATAACCCTTATTTTGGATAACCCTTATAAGGATAACAAATAAAACCATAAAGGTTGTGGAGAAATATAGTAGCCCTGAAAATCAAACACACTATAGCAAGATTTTTTTTTATAATGACATGTTTTCAGCAGAAGTCTTAAAAAATATCATTCAATTGTATGATGGAATTGAAGTACTTCAAGGAAGAAGTAAAGGCATGACTAAGTCAGTTGAAAGGTATTGGCCTCCAAGTTGTGCCACTGACACTGGGAGGAGGTTTTCACAAACATATCATATTTGTACCACATATAAATTAATTTTTAGAAAAAAGAATTGTTTGAGAAAAATATGGAGAAAAAATAGAGCTGTGAAGTTTTTATTTCTTAGAAGACACATGGATGTGTGCTCAATAGCATGTCCATTTGAAATATACTCGTTCTTACTTTATAGCCAGAGATGCTTAATATTGATCAAACATCTACTATTTGCTAGGCTCTTCACATGTAGTATTTCTAATCCTGGAAATAGTCTCCAAGGCTCCATCCCTATTTAGAGATAGGGAAACCGAGGCTCAATAAGGTTATGTGGCACATTCCTAGGAAACATAGTAAGTAAGTGGGGAGCCAGGATTCAACTCAGTGTTGTCTGACTCCCAAATTTGTACTTTGTCTACTGGACCATTCTGAATGATTATTATCAATGTCTGATTACAAGGAGCAGAGAGTCTAGATTAATACCCCCACCCAGTGGCAAAAAGTCTGTGCTTCTCTTCCCCCTGCTACAGTGGTTTTCACAAAGATCTGCAAATAAAACAGATTTAAATAAGAGCCAGAATTTCATAATATGATAACTCAAAATGTCCTGGACACATTGAAAATGACTTATCGTACCAAGAATCAGGAAAACTTCAACTTGAATGAGAAAAGAATCAACAGACCCCATCACCAAGATGACACTAATAATTGGAGTTATGTGACAAGGATTTTAAAGCAGCCATCATAAAAATGCTTCAAAGTGCAATTGCAAATACACTTGAAACAAATGAAAAAATGGAGGAACTCAGCAAAGAAATAGGAGATATAGAAAAGAACCAGCATGTAAATCAATGAAGTTAGAACTCTCCCTCACACCATACACAAAAATAAATGGCTTAAAGGCTTAAAGATAAGACAGGACACCATAAAACTCCTAGAAGAGAACATAGGCAAACCATTCACTGATATAAATCATGCCAATGTTTTCTTAGGTCAGTCTCCCAAGGCAATAGAAATAAAAAAAAAGCAAAAATAAACAAATGGGACCTAATCAAACATAAGTTTTTGCACAGCAAAGGAAACCATAAACAAAATGAAAAGACAACCTATAGACTGGAAGAAAATATTTGCAAACAATGCAACCAACAAGGGCTTAATTTCCAAAATATACAAATAGCTTACACAACTCAATAACAAAGAAACAAACAACCCAATCAAAAAATGCACAGAAGGTCTAAATAGACATTTCTCCAAAGAAGACGTACATATGGCCAATGGGTACATGAAAAGATGCTCAACATCACTAATTATTAAAGAAATGCAACTCAATGCTACATTGAGGAATCACCTCACACTGGTCAGAATGACCATCATTAAAAAGTCCACAGACAATAAACACTGGAGAGGGTGTATAGAAAAAGGAACCCTATGAAAAATAGTATGGAAGTTGCTTAAAAAACTAAATATAGAGTTACCATACTATCCAGCAATCCCACTCCTGGGCATATATCCAGAGAAAACTGTAATTCGAAAAGATACATGCACCCTAATGTTCATTTCAGCACTATTTAAAATAGCCAAGACATGGAAGCAACCTAAGTGTCCATCTACAGACGAATGGATAAAGAAAATGTGGTGTGTATATATATATATATATATATATATATATATATATACAATGAAATATTAACCATAAAAAAGATGAAATAATGCCATTTGCAGCAACATGGATGGACCTAGAGATTATCATACTAAGTGAAGTAAGTCGGACAGAGAAAGACAAATATCATATGATATCACTTATATGTGGAATCTAAAATATGGTACAAATGAACTTATTTACAAAACAGAAACAGACTTACAGACATAGAAAACAAACTTATGGTTACCAAAGGGGAAAGGGTGGGGAGGGATCAATTAGGAGTCTGAGATTAGCAGATACAAACTACTATATATAAAATAGATAAACAACAAGGTCCTACTGTATAGCACAGGAAATTATATTCAATATCTTGTAATAACCTATAATGAAAAAGTATATGAAAAAGAACATTATATACATATATCACATATATATAACTGACTCACTTGGCTGTAAACCAGAAAATAACATGACATTGTAAATCAAGCATGCTTTAATAAAAAAGAAAAAAAAAGAATCAAAGAAAATTTTGAAAGTGAAAAATAAAGTAACCAAAATAAAAATCTCTTTGGATGGGCTTAATAGAAGAAAGGAAATGACAGAGGAAAGAAGCAGTGAGTCTGAAAACAAAACAATAGAATTTACCAGTCTGAACAATAGAGAGAAAACAAACTGGAAAAAAAAAAGAAAAGTTTATGGACAGAGAATTGTAATTTTGGCACCACACAAGCTTTTTGGTATTTAAGATCATGTCTTACAGAGATGGTACCTCACTGTAAAATATTTACTCCAAATAATTCCTGCTCCAGGGCTGTTGCAGTTAACTTGTTTGAAAGTAACTTTCTGGTCTTGTGAAATGTGACTGTTCTATGGCAGAGATAACATAAGTGACTTTCTTTTGAAATGATTATGAAGAGAAATATAGTGTTTAAGCCCAGAAATCCTTTAAAGAAGTATGAAAAAGCAGTTTATAAACTGTGCTGTGCCAGGAATGCAAAACTATTAATATTTTAGTCCACCCCCTTTATTTTATATATGAAGAATTTGAGGGCAAGAGAAAATAAATGACTCCCTTAAGTTAACATTTAATTAATGATAGATCGGGGACTGGACCCCAAGTCCAATAGTAACTAGTGTAAATCTTTTTCCATGAATAAAACAAATTTAGAAAGACAGGCTTATTCCTAAGAAAAGAGATAGGATTTTTAGCACCATCTTTTCACTGAAATTAATATTCCAGAATTTACGAGAAGTTAATTTCTAAAAAACCTACAGCCTTGGGAAAGATGTCAAAGTACAATCAAAATCCATCAAAATAGAACCTTATAATCGAGGTTCCCTGTTGCTAAGTAAAACACAAAATATGATTTAATCTAGAGCAAAACTTTTCTAATGTATTAGCTAATGGGAGTCATGGAATGCATGGTGATACGATATAACCTAAAAAACTGGGAATTGTTTTCTATGGCTATTTTGCTCCTTCATAAAGGAAACCAGGCCTTTCTAGGAATGGGAGGTTGAGGGGGAAAAGAATGGGCTGTTCCATGACCTGAAGACAGGAGTGACTGATAAGAAAATTAGTTCTGCTGCATGAGTGGGGAGGGGTGTCTACTTCTGTCTCCACACGAAGTATAAGAAACAACTTCACTACTTCAACAACTGTTTTTCAGGTTTCAAGTGTAATTCTATTACATCTTCCTTTCCATTATCCATTACGCCCCTTAACCCCCCACCACCAGTAAATGAAAACAAATCAAACCTCTGCTATAAGTCATGGCTGGGAAGCTGAGTTTCACTGTTAGATCCAAGCAAACAGAGTTAGGAATAATTTTGCAAGGGAAATCCTGAAGGAATGCCCATATATAATACAGTAAATCACAACTGCGAAAGGAACTGGCTGTAAACAGATGCACTGAGGCGTGTTCCTGCAACACTAGCAAACTCCAAAACGCAGAAGTCTGTGATTTTAGAGCCTGGCGGCGCTGCTATTTGGGTCCCCAGATTAGAGGCCAGGGTACGCTGGACTGCATTAAACCAAGGAGGAATCTGTTTATCCCCTCCGCTTTAAACACCAATCAAAAGCACTGTTCCTCTCTTGAAGGTGCTGAAATGCAAAGTAAGCTCCCTGCCCCTTTTCTCTCTCTTGGTGGCATTTGAAAGTGTAAAGCTTTGAATACCAATTGCTTGAACTGGACATATGTGAATCTCTTCTAATCCTACTAATCCTGTCCCCAAGTGCTTCTTTGTATGTGGAGGCAGCACACATAGATCTAAGTAAAAGTGGCCATAATCCTGGAAATGTGGAAAAATGTCCCAGTGTGAGCGATGCGAGACGGAGCGCTCCCTGGCAGAGGGACCTGCTGAAGAAAGCATTGTGTCAGTTCAAGGAAAAGAGAAGATGTGAAAGAGCCCTCTCACCTTTTCAGAGCTCCTGGGAGGAGAGCAAACCCACCCAGCAGGTGTCCTGTCTTGCAAACAACCTTCGTACACTTGAGCAGACTAACAGAACTGAGACAGTTTCCAAAAGGCTGAGAAATTCCCCCAGCGGCTGCTTTCAGTGGCTTGAACCCAGCAGGCCAGGCCGCCTCGATGTGCAGACTTCATTATGCCCCAGAATTTCCTTTAAAACAGCCGGCGTGTTTACAGATTTCTGAACTGGTGCTCCTGCCAATGGATGGGGGGAGGGGAGGAAATTTCTGTTGAAAAACCAAGAAATAAAATAATCCTACAGACACCACCTTGTCAAGACTTTTCAAATAGAAGCAGCAGACAGACAAGTTTCTAAATTACTGTTTTGCTGAGACAACTGGTGAATCTCCTCTGACTATCCTGCCCCCAATTGCCAGTGAGGAGGCATCGCAGCTTTTGAACTTTCTAAAGGAAATGTGGCTGCATTCCCATCCGCAGGAAGAATGCGTGAATCCGTCCATTCACAAATAATAACTTCTGCAAACAGACTATTTTAAAGTTGGTGGCATATTTAATTACTGATTTTCGAATCAAGTTTTGTGGGCAGAGTGCTGATTAACAATGAAAGTGTTACATTTTTCAAAAAGGAAATTTTTAATTTTACAAATCTTATGGGAAAAATGATGTAGCTATCGCTATTTCCATGTGATGGAAAAGCTATCATAATTATATTAAATACAGCTCATTTATCTGAATGGGTACATTTTATTTTCAGCTTAAATGAGCCAGAAATATTTTAAAAGAACCATCAACACAATACCCCATCCAGGTGGTTACTATAGTTTAAAGTTGTATCAGGAGACGCAGCTGAAACATCTTTATTTCTTCTACTTTGTTAGATTTATTTTTGTTGTTGTTGTTGTTGTTCACTTGTTATTTCTAAAAATTATTAATTGCTATTTAAAACTATGTGGAAAACTTTTAGGCAGAAAATCTTTTTAAAACTCAGGACCTGCTAGGGAAATGACCTTATTACATTTAATATTGAAAGAGAAAGTTGTACCATAAGTAACTAAAAGAGAGTACACAATATAAACTAAATATATGTAAATAAGCAACTACAGAGATGTCCAACTTCTTCTACACCTGAGAGAAAAGCTGAGATAGTTTTGAATAAAAAAATTAGCATTGATGATGCTGGTGTTAAAAAAAAAAAAAGACAATCAAACAAAAGCTTTCCCCAAAAGAGACTGTTTTTAAGGTGCTAATTATTTTAACAAAACTTGTTATGTGTCAGGCAGTATTCTAAGGGACTAACAAATATTAACTCATATAAGCATCATAAGAGCCCCATGGGGTGGTGCTGTAATTGTCCCCATTTTACAGATGAGGGAACTGGGGCCGGGAGGGGCAGGGTAACTTGCCCAGGCTTCCAGCCCCTGAGGCAGCCTGTGATGCTCCCAGGCAGGATGGCTCCTGGCCTCTCCCCAGCTGCCTCTGTTTCCGAAACACCTGTTCTGGACACATAGCTATTTGTGCTGCTAGATCTCAAATCCACAACAACAACAGAACATAAATACTTCTGTTGCAAGATAAAGGAAAGCAGAATCAAGGCAATGATAATGGCATCTCTTGGTAACAAACTCCAGTACAAATGTGAATCTCTGTGAGCTAAGAAACATCTGCATGATTGGCAGAACCAAACTCTAAGACAGTTTTTAATGAAAGTGATGGCATTGGAATTCCACACACTTGTTCTATATGTCTTAGAGACCTAAGAAATATTTCTTAGAGATGTAGTTTAAAATACTTCCATAGGGACTTCCTTGGTGGCGCAGTGGTTAAGAATCCGCCTGCCAGTGCAGGGGACAGGGGTTCGAGCCCTGGTCCGGGAAGATCCCACACGCCATGGAGCAACTAAGTCCATGCGCCACAACTACTGAGCCTGCGCTGTAGAGCCCGCGCTTCACAACAAAGTAGCCGCAATGAGAAGCCCACGCACTGCAATGAAGAGTAGCCCTGCTTGGGGCAACTAGAGAAAAACCTACACACAGCAACAAAGACCCAATGCAGCTAAAAATAAACAAATAAATAAATAAATTTATAAAAAAATAAAATAAAAGACCTCCACAAAGTGCAGTGGAAAATTGAAGCAGTTATTTAGACTAATTTTGTGACCTTGAGAGATCTGTTTCCTCAGCTTGTGCCTCAGTTTTCTTATCTCTCTTAACTTTTGAAAATTTAGACAATAACAACAATAAACCCAGTAGTACAAAAATAAAAGACTGATAGGGTTAGTAAACTACAAGTTAAATATGACTTAGCCTTGGGATTCAGTTACCTGAGTTGGATGCCTCTTGTCCCCGCCCCGCCTCATCCTCTTCACCCACCTATTCTTAAAGCCATTGCTGTTGGTAAGCAGCTTCACACATGGGCACCTGGAAGGGTGAGGGACTTGACAGCCCACAGTCAATGACATTCTGTGACCAAGGATCAATGAGGGAGGGGAGCCTGTGGATACATCAGCTTTTCCTCTATTCCCTGGCAGACAGCTATGAGGTGCTTTCTAGTCAGCTGTTTAGAGGGTCCTGGGTGGACAGACCCCCAGTTACCCACAGTGGTGACCTGCTGGCTTTCCTTAATTCTATTTTATTCTTTTCATTCCCTATTCCCATTTCCTGGCTCTACTTCCCCCAGTACACTATCTGCACATAAGCTTTTATCTGCATATGAGCTCTGATCTCAGGCATTATTTTCTGGAACAATCCTGGCTAAGGTATCTCCCCAAATAAATGCAATAAGACTCTATTAATAGGTGTATGGTCTTCAGAACTAGGGAGGTGATAGTACCTTCCTTCATAAACTACTCTGTTAGTATTGCCAGTACATTCAAAGAGACACGGACAGGGAGGACTGGCCCAGGAGGAAGCAACCAGGATACGGAAGGAACTGAAAGCTGTGTCATGGAGCCCTGCAGGTTGAGTCTGGGGAAGAGTATTCTTCAGAAGGTATAATTTATAAAATTAAATATTAGAAGAATTTTTCTATGATCAGTGGGTGGAAGCAACAGAGAGGCAATTTTAAAAGAAATTTTTAACGGAAACTTAGGGGAAAAAAGGGAAAATTGCCATGTAGCGTGTTTTCCAATCAGAACGCACTGAGCACCCCTCCACAGGGAGGGCTCTAAGGAGGAGATGGCGCTAAAGCAACTCAGGATAAAGTACACAGTAACTTTCATTTGAAACCTGGCTTTGCTGATATAAATCTATCCTGGATTCTAACATTCATAGAATTTACATAAAATTTGTAACACTGCAGGAAATTCTGACCATGAAACGAAATGAGAAAAATTAATTTCTAAATGAGCTAAATTCACACTTGCAACAAATACCAGAAGTATCAAGAATGGTCAAATGCAAGTCATTAAGAGAATTAATGAAGACGTTAAGTTATTCACCAAGTGCCAGACCAGAACTGAGACTTAGCTGACTGCACCAAGTGGAATCTTGAATAGAATTCTAGAATATAGAGGGGGTGCTTTGAGAATTAAAGGGCAGGAAGGAACTTTCTGGAATCCATCTTGCCAACTTTTTCTCATGCTTGCAGGGCTGCCTGTTGAGTTAGATGAAGAAAGGAACTTAGCTCTATAACTTTGTCCATAACTTTATTGGTGACACCCTTCTCCTAAACTGAAGTTTATTGTCTTCATGTTAAGAGAAATGTGATAATGCTACTTTTAAAAAATTTCGAATGTAAAACACTGTTTAATTAAGCATAGCGTAGCCTTGGAAAAATGTAATAAGGAGGAAAGTGATATTGATTCATTTATTATCACTTCAATTGTCAATTCCAATGTGTTAAAACAGAAGCAGTCTTCCAGCTGCAATGTCTAATGAATTCCAAGATCAAATAAGATCTTGCTAATTTCTAAGTCAATGAGGACAAGTTCATAAACAGAGTTATGTTCATAATTATGTGTTTCAAAGCATCTTGAAGCAAAATACGATCCCTATTTGTGACTCTAATGCTATATATTTAACCTTTCTTCCTTCCAAATATATCAAGGAAGCACATGTTGTGTGCTGCACGCTATTAATAATATAAAATTCAGGTAACATGATCCTTCAGCAAATTAAAAGACTTGTTACAAATCACCGAAAGCAGAAAACTCAGCCTATCATTGCCTAGGTAAAAGGGTAGTAGAAAAATAGGTTTAGAGGAGGAAGAATATGACATCTAATAAAGGAAATGGGATTAAAATCCAACAGACACTTCTTTTCCTTCATCGTGCTTCTTATGTATAGACAGGAAAATGAGCTCCTAGGGAACCTGAAGCACCCCCATCTCTGCTGCTCCCTTTCCTACATTTTCTTTTGGTTGTCCCTGTAAGAATGGGAGAACACTGACCCCCATCCAAGAAGCTCAGTTGTTTCTTTCTCTCCCTAAGCAAAAACTCACCAACAATCTGGGATGGTTTAACACCCCATTTTAGTATTATTCGCTTATTTCTCAGAAATGCTAATGAACAATTCGGTTTGGCACTTTAGACCAACACAGTCTGGTAGTGTTATTTGGGTATTAGTCAAATTTGCTAATGACTGATGCTCTGGCTTTTATATGCCAGAGCCCAACCCTTGAAGTAGTGAGGGGCGGGGCTGAAAAGCAAGTGACTAGCTCGCTGTAGGGGAAACTTGTCAGTTTATCAGGTTGAGGTTTAAACTGGAGGCTGTCTAGGCACCACCTACTCAACACAGGATTAGATGGAACCAGGAGAACCCGGGCCACCTCCGTTCACACCACCATCGTGATGGTGGGCCAGCAGTCACCAGGTGTTCAATGTGTGGGGTTTTGTGTTAAATGCAAGGTTACCAGGTAAGGTAAACAGACACCGTGCTTGACCTTCCTAGGTTTTATAACCTAAAAGGCTAGAAGCAGCAAAGATAAACATATTAATGATTAAACACAGATATATCGTGTCACTCTTGTTCGTGTTCAGCAGACAGAGGTGCAGGGGAGACACTTTTAACATTCATTGAGCCCCTGAAGACGGTCTCTACCTCTGATTTATTTTTGTAAAGGAAAAAGACAACAAGAAGACATATTTATCCCCTCCCTCTGTTTTCTAGATGAAAAATTGGGATTTTATCAATTGTATATGGTTAATTCCAGGGAACATAGGTTCTTTTTTTTTTCTTTAATTTTATTTATTTTTTTGGCTGCGTTGGGTCTTCGTTTCTGCCCGCGGGCTTTCTCTAGTTGCAGTGAGCAGGGGCTACTCTTCCTTGTGGTGCGCAGGCTTCTCATTGTGGTGGCTTCTCTTGTTGCGGAGCACGGGCTCTAGGCGCGTGGGCTTCAGTAGTTGTGGCTCGTGGGCTCTGGAGCGCAGGCTCAGTAGTTATGGCTCACGGGCTTAGTTGCTCCGCGGCATGTGGGATCTTTCCAGACCAGGGATTGAACCCGTGTCCCCTGCATTGGCAGGTGGATTCTTAACCACTGCGCCACCAGGGAAGTCTGGAAAGTAGGATCTGAGTTCACAGTTGTATCTAGATAAAGCCAGAAGTCAAGGACTATCTAAGTTGATATAAGGGTGAAGCTGCTTTATCATTAGTTTGCTTTAAAGGCTGCTTTGTCCTTATCTTTTTACTTTCTCAGAGCAGCAACCCCTGGCCCTCCGCTCTACCCCGTGCTGTTATTTTTCTGTCTGAGATGAAACCTTTGGGGGAATGTGGAGCTTGCAGACATTATACCTCAATGGTACTTTTGTGCTCTGGGCACTTGTTGTCAGGAAATTATTCTGAATTATTCTGGGGAAATTATAGCTCTGGAAGGGTCAGCTGATCCTAGACACTCCCCACCTTGATGGGGGTGGGGCTGGAGGGCTCAGGGTTCTCAGACCTAGAGGAACCAGCAGGAGGTTAATCCCTTCCACAAACATTATATCCTCTCCTGACCCATGTATGCATTGGAATCAAGGGTAAGAAGTTTCTTCTGAAGCTTTCCTTTCCTTCTTTATTTGTGTACCTCAGAATGTAGGCTAACCTCGGCTTTGGGATGAGGGGTTCTAGTGTGGCCAGCGGAGAAGATACTCAGTGATTCTAGCAGTTTTGGTACAAGCTCTTCCCATCCAATATGGGACTGTCAGTTATGTGTGGGTAGAGCCTGAGGTCTGAGATGCACAATTTTTCCCTCTTTTTTTTTTAAGACTTTGGCTTAAATAAAATTAGTATCTGGCCTAAATAATATTAACGAAAATATTAAGTAAATAAATAATACTCTGATAAGTAACTTGTAGAGATAATTTCTTCATATCAGGTATTTTTGTGTGTTTGGTTCAACCCCTCCCTTCCCAATAAGCTCTAATAAGGTAGGAAAAAAAAAGAGCAAAGACCTAAAGTGAGCAAACTTGTGCCAGTGGGGAGAAGGAAGGGGAGAGGGACAGCATGGGGTAAGGGAATAGGAAGTACAAACTATTAGGTGTAAAATAAACTGCAAGCATATATTATACAACATGGGGAATAGAGCCAATATTTTATAATAACCACATACAAATGGAGTATAACTTTTAATAAGTGTGAATCACTATACTGTACACCTGTAACCTGTATAATATTGTACAGCAACCATACTTCAATAAAAGAAAAAAAGAGAAGTTCTGTAGTTGTTGTGTGTTTTGTGTGTGTGTGTGTGTGTGTGTGTGCGTGTTTTTTTTTCCTCCCCCTCTCCCCTTTTTTTTGTCATTCCTTTCCCCCAAGGAGGTGGAAGAAGAGAGAAAGAAAAAAAGATTAAGATGTAAGCTGGCTAGATAAGCCTGTGACCGGTTTTATTACCAGCTCAGAATGAGGAAACAAGGATGAAAAGGCAGCCCTGCTTTATTGGAGCCAGAGCAAGGCTGGTGGGAGACCCGGCGTGATTGTGTGCCACTCCAAGAAAGGGTGTTTCATTAATTACACATTAACTGTGAGCACTGTGTAGAAGGGAGTAGATAAAAAAGGCAGATGTTTCTGCAGCCCAGTAGAGTGAGAACCGCTCTGGAGCCTGTCAAAAGGACATTTTGAATCAGAGGGTCTTCATGGGAGCAAAAGAAAGAGTTTTGTGGTTGAGTGCTATGGTGTGACCTTTTAATCATTAAACGCTTTTATGGAGGTAAAATGAACATCCATTGTCACGGCCACACCAGTGGGGCCATCCAACCTGGTGAAACGGGAGGTCTTTGCTCTGGAGGAGGGCACTAAAGAAGGGGACAGGCCGGCAACCATGTGGCATTCATTTAGGAGGTAATAGCAGTTGTATATCACGAAGAAAGAAAAGACATCTCAGGTTAGTTTGCTCAAATTGTTTTCCAAGGCAACACCCTCTGACAAGTCCAACATGCCCGGCACAATGGACATCAGTATTTTACAGATGGCCAGTTCCCCTCTTTTGTTTCCACACAGTGTTTTACTGGCTCAGTTTAATTTTTATTGTTAAGTGAAGGTTACTTAGGAAAGTTGATTGGAAAAGACATTTTTTTCTCAATCACTTTCTACAGCTGTGGTAGAGCCATTAGTGTTGCCAGAAGGACGGAATTGCCTTTCCCCCTCTCCTGCAGTTAGCTTAACCATCCAGTCTGTGCCAGGAGGTGAGATTTATGGAAGACATTGTGTTTAACTCCACTCTTAGAAAGGAACCTGCATTTTGGCTGACCTCATAATTATAGGCTCTCGACATTTTTTTTTTGCTTTTTTACACTGAATATTTCCCAAGACTTAGCTCCACTATTTTTTTCTCCCACTGTTTTCTATTAAGAGAAACACTAGATCTCCTAATACAGTTTTTTTATTTCTCATCTTCCTCCACTGAAACTCTGCCCCCACTAAACACCAGCTCCCTGCTGACACTGACTCCCCATTCTGCCCTCCCCTTGGCCTCTGGCAGCCATCATCCCACTTTCTGTCTCCAAGAATTTGATTACCCTAGGTACCTTATATAAGTGAAATCATACAACATTTGTCCCTTGTCACTGGCTTATTTTACTTAGTACACTATCCCTAAGGTTCACTCATGTTGTAGCACATGTCCAATTTCCTTTCTTTTTAAGGCTGGAACCTATTTCATTGTATGTATATACCACATGTTGTTTATCCATTCATCCTTTGTTGGACACTTGGGTTTCTGCTACGTTTTGGCTGCTGTGAATAGTGTTGCTACGAACATAGGTATACAAATATCTCTTCAAATCTCTGCTTTCAATTCTTTTGGGTATATATCCAGCAGAGAATTGCTGGATCGTATGGTAATTCTCTGTTTAATTTTCGGAGGAACCACAATACTGTTTTCCACAGTGGCCGCACCATTTTACATTTCCACCAGTAATGCCCAAGGGTTCCAAATTCTTCATATCCTTGCCAACACAAGTTATTTTCTGTTTTATATGTTTGTTTGTTTGCCTGCTTTTTGATGATTATCATCCTAATGGGTGTGAAGTGGTGTCTCAATTTTGATTTTAATATGCGTTTCCCTAATGATTAGTCATGTTAAATATGTGACTATTTGGAGTAATGTACTCACATTTAAAGAAAGTATCAACACTTTCTGGCTGTCCTACTAAGTAGAATAAACTATTCTTTCATTGTAATAAATTGAGGTATTTAAAATTATATGAAGAAAGACGCTGCAACTACTAAAATGGTTAGCATGATAAAGGATAGATTAATTCTTTAGGAAAATTAATTTCACAAATGACATAGTTTGCACACATATATGTATTGAATTTTAAAAACTAATAAAGATTATATTTCTTCTTTATTAATTATATTTTATATAAAATCTAACATTAGATTTTGTATAAAATCTAATTAATTAAGGTTTATTAAAATATACCTTAAATTAATTCTCTGCATGTGTGTTTTTTAAACGCTAGTGATGATGCTATTAGAATTCTTTGGGGCCCAGAAACTCACGTCAACACAGCTGAAATTCTATGAAAAAGTCATATTAAACAATGCAGATAAAGAAGAATTGTTTACATGTGCTACCAAAATTCATGAGATGGTCATCAACCTCATACTGCTATTGTATGATCCCAAATCACATTTCTGCATTAGAACTCTTAGATTGGGAATATGTCAAGAAAACTTATGAAAATAAATCGTGATTTCTATAAAATTAGACCAGAGTTACCACTGATTTACAGAGAAAGTTGGTGTGAATTAGTACAAGGAGTTCCTTCCTCCTGGTACTTTATTTCCATCTTTTGGAAAATCATCATGATATAAAGTCTGTTATAAAGGACACTTTAAATTGGGAGATTGGGATTGACACATATACACTATTGATACTATGTATAAAATAGATAACTAATGAGAACATACTATATAGCACAAGGAACTCTACTTATTTGCAATGTGTGACCTAAATGGGAAGGAAATCCAAAAAAGAGGGGATATATCTATATGTATAGCTGATTCATTTTGCTGTACGGTAGAAACTAACACAACATTGTAAAGAAGCTATACTCCAATAAAAATTGATTTAAAAAGAGATGGAACTGATATAGCCTGCCTTGTACACCAGAAAGGCAACTCTACTAATATAATATTGTAAATCAACTATACTTCAATTAAAAGAAAAGAAAGGCAAAAAAAAAAAGAAAGGACACTTTAACTAGAAAATTACAACAACAAATATACAAATGGGTATTACTACAATATAATCAGGGTCCTCTTTAATGTGCAACCCTGTGCAGTGTACAACCTGTGCAACTGTATCAAGATAACTTTATTTTTTGGGCTTTTACAGGGCAAAATTCTTGGAGTCATCCATGACTTCTTTGTTTTATTCATGTTGTAAATGTAATCTATCTTCAATTCGTGTTGGTTGTTACTTCAAAAACTACCCAGGATCCAACCACACCTCATCACCTCTATAGACACCATCCTATTCCAGGCCATCATCACCTAGATCGGGAATATGCAAATTATAGCCAAGACAATGGGAGAGACAAATCTGACCACGCCCATTTGTTTACATATTGCCGCTAGCTGCTTTCTCACTACAGTCAGACTTGAATAGTTGCCACAGAGACCATATGGTCTCCGGAGCCAAAAATACTTACTAGTTGGCTCTTTAAGGAAAAGATTTGCTGACCCCTGACCTAGGTCCTTGCAATGTCCTCATAAATTTGTCATCTTGCTTCCACCCCTGCTACTTATGATCTCTTCACAGAGCAGCTGGTGTCATCCTCGGCTCAAGCTTTCCAGTGACTTCCCTTCTCACTCAGGGTAAACAGCAAGGCCCTTGCTCAGCCTGTAAGGCCCTACCTGATCTTCACCAGCACCCCGCCCTCCACTGCCTACCTGAGTTCTCCCACCATCTCCAGTACTCTCCCTCTTGCTAACTCTGCTTCTGATGTCAGTTCTTAGAAACGTGTCACACATGCTTCTTCACTTGCTGTTTCATCTGCCCAGGAACACTCTTCTCCCAGGTCTGTTCCAAAGTCACCTTTGCAGAGAGGCCTTCCCTGATCACCTTTCATAAAGTAGCACCCCCTCCATCCTCTCCACCCCTCATTTCCGCTTAACGTTTCTCCCCTGTATCAATACTTATCACCAATTGACTTATTTTACATTAATCTCTTGGTTTATTCTCTGTGCCCTGCTACTAGAAGTAAGAGGTGAGTAAATGGATGCCATCTCTATGTTTGTTTTTCTCTTGCCATTTTTGCATATTAACAGTTTGGTCTAGTCTTCTGCTTGAATTCCTCTCACCTCATCGTACTGGCAGACCTGGCTTTTCCTTCTTCACAGTTTTGTTATTTTCTTGTCTAGGGAAGATGCCATGTGAGCATAGCGTCTTTTCCAGGTGCTGCCTCATTTTCCCAAGTCATATGGCTCTGGTGCCTTTACTTTGAGACGGAAGGAGACAGAGACAGAGAAAGACAGCCTTGGCTGTTACTTTACCTGGTTTCACCTTCGTCTTCCCAACCACTGTCTCTCCTTCCCATTCCCAAGAAGGGATGTAGACAAGGCAAAATTTTTTGGTCCCGTTAATAGCATCCACATGACAGGGACAGTTCCCTTATTTTGCTCTTTTTGACTAATTTCTACTTATTGCCCAAACAGTTAATAACATTAACCCTCTGCTCTCCCAGCACAAAATCACCAAAATATTAAACTTCGGTGTTATTTTAAATTTTTTCTTTTTTTTCTCGAGTGGATATCAAGGTGGTCGAGCAGAGGATTCTATACGTGTATTAATAATTTCTAAACCTTCTCCATTGGCAGCCTACTTCCTCTTTCCTTCTCTTTCTGTGGCTGCAGATTATTAGTAAGATTTTTCTAGATTAAAAAAAAAAATCAGAGTTCTTTACCCTAATCCTTCTGAGAGGTACAATTTGTTGCTACATGAAATTGTAACAAGCTTGGCAGGGTAGATTTTTGGAAACTTCTATTTCACTATTTTGATGTCTACCAAGACCATATTTAGTTTAATTTCTGATGGTGTCTTTTTCTATGGCTTTTTTTTTCTATTTTTTTTGTTGTTGTTGTTGCTGTTGTTGTTCATATCATTAAGCTTTGTGAGAGGAGATACTTAAGACCTGGTTTACTTGGCCTTCCTAAACCCAGTTTAGGGGGTCTTTTTGAACTGAATATTTACAATATGTTTACTTCAATTTTATTTTTGCATGTCATTTTCATGCATTTGCACATAAATCTGCTTCATTATCAGCTCTGAAGGGCAAGAATTCTTACCTTATGCACCTTTATGACCCTTGTGTTGCTCAGCATATTGCTTTGGACATGGTGCCCAGTACAAAATGTTTGAGCAAATGAATGGTTCAAACGTTCATGTTTTCGATATACTTAAAATACACCTGTGATAGGATAAGATATTGTGACTTGCCATATGTTTTGTTCAATAAAAAAGAAGAGCGTTAGCCACACTTTGTTACACATTTTCCTAACACAGCTTAAATATAACTTTGAAATGTGTGAGAAAATGAAGTGAAAACTAGACTTCAGCTCTTCAGGCTGGGTACTCTTTCCAGCAAAACATTCTGTAGCTCTTCTGCTAGGGTAAAAAATCAACTACCAGCAAGATTTTCTACCGTTTTAATTCCCCCCAAATCTAAATAGTATTCACCAGAACTGTGAGAATAGATCATTCTGCTTATCTATTTATATGAAGAATAGAGAAGATACTAAGCGTATTTATGGAGAGGAGGTGTTCTGTTGGTCCCTGAGTTTGTACATGTTGCAAGTCAAGGAAAATTTTGTGTGCCTAATGATATTTGGTAACTGTTATAAGGTTGTTGTATAAGATGTGAGATGTATGGCCACATAACACACATTTTTACATGTGGAAGTTAATATGAGCAATTTTGAAAGAATATCATTGCCCTAATTTGTGCTGCAGTAGCATCCTTCATCTGTGCCGACACAGGACTAGTAAAGCCAAAAGCTCGGGAGAATCTGTGTATTTTGTGGATTTCCAAATCCTGAGACTGAGCGAAAGCAGAGCTGTGATTTGACTGAGCCAAGAGGCAAGAGACTAAATGTAAGTAAGCAGAGTGGATGCGAGAATCACGTCCCAGGGCAGTCAGAGCAGTCAGATGTCAGGACCGGCGGGCTCAGGAAGAAGGGCACCCAGGGGAACCCGGGCAATGTGTCAGGATAAAGTGGAGTGAAGTGTGCTACACCAGGGAACCCCTGCACCAGGAAAGGGCATTTGTCCAGGTCGGAAAGGGCGGAAAACTGGATGTTAGTTCACCAGTTGACATTCTAAAATCAGAATACTTCCAGTAGAAGGCCTGCAAATGGTCACTCAAAGTCTAAGTCCTCATGAAGGTCATAAGACTGGAAATGGTGGGCCCCTTTCCCCGCTCACCCGCTCCACTCCTCTGCTTCCCGGCTGCTCTGTGAACATGGCAGCACCTCCCACCTCGGGGCTATCCAACCTTTTCAATGAAGTCCTCACTGCACACTGCCCCCAGCCCCATGACACCCCTGATCTCTCTAAGTTGGATATACATTTTCTCTTTTCCAAAGAACTTTTCACTTTGGGTGGTAGAGCTGCAGAGAAAACAATCTGCAGATTTGAAATGGGTTTTGTGTCAAAGTTGGAGCCTTTATAGGAAAAGAATGGCACCTTGAAATCTGGAACAGGGACATTTAAGCCTGAGTTTCTGCTCAGATAGGACAGTTGTCGCCAGTGACAGGGATTGCCCAGAAAGACACTCAGGGGAACATGACTGGGGTGCAGTCTGCTCAGAGGACCCAACAAGGCTGACCAAGCTGCCACCATCTAGGATTCACACTGTCCATGTGCTAAATCACCCAAGGCTTTACTGAGCATTTCTCTTCTCTTTGTGACATTCCCTTTCCTTGTGACAAGCCTGAGAATAGTAAACCCCCAGATCCCCCAGTAACTTCAAAGCTGTATCCCCTTGTTTGGATGCTAAGCAATGACCTCAATACCAAGCAATGACCTCCATACCTTACAGGTATCTTGCAAAATAATGCTGATCTCCTAAAAACCTGCACCTGCCACCACTTGTTGTCTTCAGACCCATGGCCAGGACCAGGTCTCAGTAAAGCCTGAGCAGGGGAGTTCAGTCCTTACTCAGAAAGAACATAGCTTACATATCAAAGGAGTTGCAGGATTTTCCTACTGGTACCTGTAAAAACTGGGGGACTATAAGTGAGAGAGGATCTCGCGGGTCTTGGACCAAGAAAAGTAGAGTGGGGGAACACTATATAAGGCTAGAAGGTGAGAATTTATTAACATGAAGTCATTAGCCCATGACTCAAGGTTCATTGTTTCTAAAAGACATGAAGTTGATCCTAACAATTTGTTGGCTAGATCCTTAAAGTTTAGACAAGGTAATAGTGTGTTATAAATTAAGTGGAAATGGTCACACTTTGTTTTCATAGAAATGAAGAGGAGATAAGAAGGCTGAAAGAGATAGGTATGTCACAATGGATTTATTATGTTTGACCTGAGAATTCATCACTTGACCTTGTTCCCTAGGAGTGCCCCAAGTATATTCCCTTTACTAAGGCAATAAGGAATGTACTGGTCAAGGAGACACTGGCAACTTTTAGAAGCTCATTGTTGCCTCTTGTCTGTAGGACATGGTTGATAGCAAGAGATCCTACCATGGGGGATTGTTATTATTAACTATGGGGATGACAGATATTAGAATGCCAGAAGCCATTAACAACACTTAATCATCCGAGGAAAGGTCAATAGAATTATCATAATAGGCAGCAAGACTGGAGTGAAAATCAGATATTCTTACACAAAGGGAGGAGTGGACAGGAATAATAGATCATGGTGTTCCTAGGAGTAAAACAGATAGAATACTGACTATAGTGTTGCTTGACTTGGAAAAATGAGATAGAGACAGAGATAGACAGAGACAGAAGATCCAAGGAGATGTCAGACATTGAATGGAAAACGGAGATCCCTCACCAGTCTTCCAGAAATGAGCCAGTTCTCAGATCTCTATCTTAGCAATTTGAAGGCAGTTTGGGTCCCTTTAAGAAGGGCCTTGCAATGCTATTCCAAGTGTATATGATAAATATTGCCTTAGTATTTGTCAGAGTAACTGGGTATTGGGGGAAAAGGTAATATCCACACTTTCAAAGATTTCAGATTAGAGATCTGAGCTAACATGAATTCAAGAAGACCTGAAGTGCTATACTGGCCCCCCAGTCAGTGATGAAGGCCAGGGGTTTGAACCAAGTTTACTTCACAGTAAGTGCAATGTGACTACTAACTGATGGGAGTAGGATGCTACTGTAACAAATACAAATACCTAAAAATGTGTAAGTTGCACTGTAATTGGACAATGGGTAGAGCCTGGAATAATTTTGAGAAGCATGATAGAAAAAACAGGTTGCTCTGAAACTGTGAGTAAAAATATAGACGTTTAAGGTACTTCTAGTGGGGGATCAGAAGGAAACACAAAACATATTCTTGGAAACTGGAGGAAAGGTGACCCTTGTTATAAAGTGACAGAAACCATAGCTGAATTGTGACCTACAGTTGTATGGAAAGCAGAATTTGTACATGACGAGCTTGTATTTTTAGCTGAGGAGCTTTCCAAGCAAAATGTTTAAGGGACAGCCTTGTTTCTCCTTGCTGCTTATAGTACAGTGCAAGAGGAAAGAGGTAAGTTGAGGAAAGACCTCTTAAACAAAAAGAAACAAGGACTTGGTGATATGGGAAATTCTATTCTGATTACAAAAGATGCTAAAATTAGGAGTCACTCTTAAGAAAGCATGCTTTGAAGAGAAAGCTAAAGGTGGTGTTGGAAACTCATTAGCTGGTACTTTGAAAGGATCAGAAGGTCAAGTATTCCCTCACACACAGGGTCCTTTGAAGAAATAAAGCATTTGACTCATGGATCCACTGAACCATCTCAGCAGAAGCCAGAAATGGAGATGGAATTATCCAGGAAGACCTGTGAAGGACCCTCTGTCTAATGGTGTGAATCCAAGCGACATACGTGAAAGCACCAAAAGGTTTTTGAGAATGTTATGTCAGCAGAAACACTGCCAGCTTGGATGCATGGAGGAAGAATGAAGGAAGAATGACTCTGAGGGCAGACCCATTGGCCCAGGGGGTAGATTCTCAGGTACAAAGGCTGGCTCCGTGGGCAAAGAAGATGATACTCAGGCCATGAAACTCTGAGGAATTTGCCCTGATGTATTTCAAATTTTCTTGGGACTAGTGACTCCCTTATTCCTATCATTTTCTCCTGTTTAGAATGGGAATGTCTATAAATATTATTCTGTGGTGGTCCCACAATTGTATTGTGGAAGCAGGTTACTTGTTTTCCAGTTTCATAGGTCCACAGATGGAGAGAAATGTTACCCCGGCATAGGCTCTTACCTATATCTAATATAGATGATTAGATTTGGGACTTTTGGGGTGATGATGTTTAGATGAGATTTTTGGCTTGAGTTGATGCTGTAATGGGTTGAGATTTGATGGATTTGGGGATGGCATAAATGTATTTTTTCATGAGGGAGGGATATGAATCTTTAGGGGCCAGAGGGCAGAGGCTGAATAGTGGGCAACCAAAGATGATTATCAGGTCCAAATCCCTGGAATCTGTAAATGTTATAAAGAAAAGAGGTCTTTGCAGATGTGATTAAGTTAAGGATCTTGACATGGGGAGATTATCCTGGATTATTTGGGTAGACCCTAAAGCCAATCATAGAGTCCATAGAAAAGAAAGGCAGAGGGAGATTACACTCAGAAAAGGAGGAGATAATGTGATCACAGAGACAGGGACTGGAATGATACAGACACAGGACAGGGTGGCTTCGAATTTTCTTCGAAAATTGGATAGATTATAGCAAATGACAGAGGATTACTTTGGGTAATGAAGGAAGAATTCTTCATTCTTTTTTTTTTTTTAATGCTTCATTCTTGATTGCACCAACTGCAGCTACCATTACAGATGTAATTTTTTTTACAGCTATAGGTCAACACAGCTTATGATCTGCTGAATGTATTATTTTTATTCTATCGGTAGGGAAAATCAAATGAAGTTGGCTCTTTCCTGCCAATGACAGCAGCATATATTTACTCTCTTTCCCCAGGGCTATGTTAATTCTTCTGCTTGCTATCATGATAGAGTCTTCAGGGAATTTAGTCCTTCACAGGCCATGTAATGTCATAGTCCACATGATGCTGGTCCATTATATTGATGACATACTGCAAACTGGACATGTAAAGAAGGAAGTGGCTAATGCCTTTGAAGTGTCAGTAAAGTGTTACAAGATAAAAGATGAATCCAATGGAGATTCAGGAGACTGACACGTGATGTAATATTTAGTGGTCCAATGGAAGCAACCTAAGTGTCCATCAACAGTTGAATGGATAAAGAAGATGTGGCACATACATACAATGGAATATTACCCAGCCATAAAAATAAATGAAATTGAGTTATTTGTAGTGAGGTGGACAGACCTAGAGTCTGTCATACAGAGTGAAGTAAGTCAGAAAGAGAAAAACAAATACCATATACTAACACATACATATGGAATCTAAAAAAAAAAAATGGTCATGAAGAACCTAGGGGCAAGACGGGAATAAAAATGCAAACCTACTAGAGAATGGACTTGGGGACATGGGAAGGGAGAAGGGTAAGCTGGAACAAAGTGAGAGAGTGGTAGTGTATATATAGACATATATACACTACCAAATGTAAAATAGCTAGTGGGAAGCAGCCTCATAGCACAGGGAGATCAGCTCAGTGCTTCATGACCAGCTAGGAGGGTGGGATAGGGAGTATGGGAGGGAGGGAGACGCAAGAGGGAAGAGATATGGGGATATATGTATATGTATAACTGATTCACTTTGTTATAAAGCAGAAAACTAACACACCATTGTAAAGCAATTATACTCTAATAAAAACGTTAAATATATATATATATATTTAGTGGTCCAGGGGTCTTAGACATGCTGGGATGAGTCCTCTAAGATAAAGGATTAGCTGTTGTACCTCATGTTTCCTACCACCAAGAAAGAGGTATTGTACTTGATGTACACCTTTAAATTTCAGAGGCAGCAAATCTCATCTTGAGAATAGTTAGTTCACGTTAAGTTTCCTCATATTAAAATTGCTTCTTGCAAAAAATAAAAAAGATCTGACAATACCTAATTGTGGAGAAAACATAAGATATAAATTTCTTATACACTGATGAGAGTATAAGTCAATAGGCAATTTGGAAAGCTGTTCACTATTATTCTGTAAAGTTGAAATTCACATATCCTTTGACTTGGCATTTCCTCTCCTAGTAAGGTGTCATGCACACCTGGAAATGTGGGAAACACTTTTAGCACTATTTGTAAAAGCAAAGCAAATAAATTATATAAATTAATTCTGAAATATTTATACCATGTAAATCATATAAGTCAAATGAATGAATTACAGCATTGTGGCACTATGGTTAAATCTTAGCAGGATAATGTTCAGTGAAAAAGCAGGTTTCCAGAGATGACATATAGTGTTATAAAGTTTAAAAAAATAAGCAATATATTTGTTAGGAATACCTACAGATGTGATAAGATTATTAAAATCACCCAACCAGATTCAGGAGAGTTTTTGACATGGTTTGAGGGAGGCAGGAAGATAGAATGGGGAAGAACTACATTTTAATTATTTTGAGCAAGTATTAGGTCTCTAAATTTAACTTACAACATTTAGGAAAGAAGACAGATGAAAGTAATATATTCCACAGAGGAAATACTACCCAAGTTTGTTGACAATAATTTTTCTCTTCTTTGCCTCTGAAAGATGAGGAAAAACATTTATGCATTTATCTCCTGAACTTTAATTTAAATAATTATTCCTAAAATTTTTTTTTAAAAATCCTACTGGGACAAATTTTCTTTTCAGTTCATGTCTCTACAAAATTACTATTCCATCCTTGATGCCACAGACTTTCTTGTGATTACTTTTATTCTTTCTCTTCATGTATTATTCAAAGTTGGGATATAGATCACTCTCCAATAAGTAGATTGTGGAGAATCAGTTCGCCATAAAAACAGAAAGATTTTGTTTTCCCCATACCAAATAAAAGATTTGAAGAACTGCATATAATTTTAAAAGAACAAAAAACCAAACATACAAAATAAAACAAACAACAAAAGCACTCCATCAAAACATGCTTTTTGAAACAACAGTCTTCAACCGTATTCACTTTAAAGAAGTAGGAATATCAACGTAGATTAAAAACTAGTCTGTTACATTTGGGTCATGTTTATAACATTCATGATTTCATGAAGCCTTTGAGAATGTGGCTTCTGTTTGCAGCAAGACTGTGTGTCAAGTATAGTGTTCCTCTTAGACCTGTAGGAAGGCCAACAAAAGGATGAAATCCCTTCACTTGTTGTACTTTATTCTCTTGTCACAGTTAAAGCAATATTTATTTTCCTCCTCCCTGCTTCTTCCAAGCCTATAGTAAATCAAAAAAGTAAACTCTCAGGTTCATTGTGTAAGGGGCTTACTTCTAGGCCTCTACAGTTGCCACAGTAACTAATTAGAAATTTGCATCTCTAAGAGAATTATTTAATGCTGATGTGTAAGCCCTTTTATTCTTTGGAGCTTGGCCTTTCGCTAGGAAGCTCCTGGTAGATGTTGGGCCCCGAGGTCATACTGTACAAGCTCTGAATGTAGGTGGCCCTGGTTTTCTCTTTTTATCTGGATGATTCATACCCAGTGAAGAAAATGTCTTGCCAGGTCTTTATTGAATGGTGGGCATCTGAAAGGCGACACTTGATTCATTTAGACGCCATTTGTTTTAACCTGTAACTTCTTCCCCGTTGCTCATTAGCTAACTCTTGTGTAATTGAGTCATGCGTGTTAAACTAGTAGAGTTGAGTTATGCCAACCAAGTCACCAACAGGAGCCCCTCATTAGACTCATTGGACTTGTCGTGAAGCCTAAGAAGACAAAGTTGCTAAAATGCAAAACTTGGACAATGTGTCAGAGAAATGCAAAGATGAACATTATCCCTGAAGAGCTGTTTGTTTTCTTAGATTTAAGCCTGACGTTCCCCCAGTGAAGAAAAAAGAGAGAAGCCCTCCTGTGGTGCAAAGACAGAGACAAAAGAGAAGGGGCTGGGGACTCAGGCCAACTTGTCCTGAACCTGAGAAGGTGCTGACTGCATTTCAAGCTGCCATCCTGTGCTGCCAGCACATGTGGGAGATCGGATGGGGGCAAAAAGGTGGAAAAATGGGTTCAGTCCTTCCCAATCCCCAACCATCTACTTCTTCCAAAGTGGAGCCCCTGAGTTTACTGCAGCCAAAGGACAAAACAAATATATGTCCCAAGATGATAACCAAGCCTGCAGTCAAGATTCAGCATATTTGGGCTTCCCTGGTGGTGCAGTGGTTGAGAGTCCGCCTGCCGATGCAGGGGACATGGGTTCGTGCCCCGGTCCGGGAAGATCCCACATGCCGCGGAGCGGCTGGGCCCGTGAGCCACGGCCGCTGAGCCTGCGCGTCTGGAGCCTGTGCTCCGCAACGGGAGAGGCCACAACAGTGAGAGGCCCGCGTACCGAAAAAAAAAAAAGATTCAGCATATTTATGTTCAATGCAGCATTATTTGCAATAGGCAAAACGTGGAAGGAACCCAAGTTTCCATTGATGGATGAATGGCTAAACAAAATGTGGTATTTACATACAATGAATCTTATTCAGCCTTAGAAAGGAAGGAAATTCTGACACATATTGCAACATGGATGAACCTGGAGGATATTATGCTAAGAAAAATAAGCCAATCACAAAAGGACAAATAATACATGATCCCACTTATGTGAGGTACCTAAATGAAATAGACCGAATGTTTGTGTCCCTCCAAATTCCTATGTTGAAATCTAATTCCCAATGTGATGATTTTTGAAGTAAGGCCTTTGGGAGGTGATTAGGTCATGAAGGTGGAGCCCTTTTGAATGGGATTAGTACCCTTGTAAAAGAAACCCCAGAGAGACCCCTTCTGCCATGTGAGGACTCAGAGAGAAGTTAGCTATCCATGAACCAGGAAGCAGGCTCTCACCAGACATGGACTCTATCTTGATCTTGGACTTCCTAATCTCTAGAACTGTAAGAAATACATTTTTGTTGCTTATAAGCCACTCAGTCTATATTTGTTATAGCAGCCCAAAGTGACTACACTAGAGCAGTCAAATTCATAGAAACAGAAAGTAGAATGGTGGTTGCCTGAAGATGGGAGGGTGGGAAAAAAAAGGGAAGTTGTTGTTTAATGGGCACAGAGTTTCAGTTTTGCAACATGAAAATATTGTGGAGATTGGTTGCACAACAATGAGAATATACTTAACACTCCTGAACTGTATACTTAAAAATGGTTAAGATGGTAAACTTTATATTATCTGTTTACCACGATTTTTAAAAAAGGAGGTGGTTCACTGGAAAGGTGGATAGACCTCCCTTTGAAGGGAATAAAAGAAAGATGTTTACTCTTTTATTTCCTCAAAGGAGAAATAGACCAGATCTTCTTAATGTAAAAGAAGGCAGAGTAGGGGCAGAAAGATAGTGGCTTCCCCAGTTGATGGATGGAGGGAACACTGTGCTGATGGAGGTGCCAACCGTGAGTCTCTGCTGTCACTGCCCTGGCCTCAGCACCTGTACATCTGGGGAAATGAATGTGTTAAATATAATCATGCATATGTGTTCTGGAGGCAGGAGGAATTCATCCTCTATTTAATAATTGTTTCTTAAAACTTTTTAATCAAATAAAATGTTTGTGTCGGGCTTCCCTGGTGGCGCAGTGGTTAAGATTCTGCCTACCAATGCAGGGGACACAGGTTCGAGCCCTGGTCTGGGAAGATCCTACATGCCACGGAGCAACTAAGAACGTGTGCCACAACTACTGAGCCCACGCACCACAACTATTGAAGCCTGCGCACCTAGAACCCGTGCTCCACAACAAGAGAAGCCACTGCAATGAGAAGCCCGTTGACACAACTAGAGAAAGCCCGCGCAGCAACGAAAACCCAACACAGCCATAAATAAATAAACGTTTGTGTCTTTTTCTTTTTTTTTTTTTTAAACTGTGAACAAAAAATACTACTGTCTGAGTGATTTTCTGCATGTCTGTTTCTAGCTTGACTCATTTTCTCAGGCCCATGAATGCCAATTCTCCACTAAGAAATTTAAATAATCTGTAGATTTTAAATGTAAAATGATCTTACCTCAATTTTGCTGTCTACAAGGCATTGCCTGATGAGTGTAAAGACTATTAAGTCCTTAGTTCGAGTGGGTTTGCCTTGAAGTTAGGAGCTACAGGTATCTTCCTAAATTTGACTGTGAATTTTTTTTTTCAGCTGTAGGTACTAGCACAATGCCTAGCACATTGGTATTATGCTTTAAAATTCAATAAACTCTATTTTATCCACCAGAATTATATCTATTTTTAACTGACTTCTTGCCAGGAGTCTATATTTCAAATCAATTTCTGTAAAACACCCAGTAATTTTGCCGTTTAATTTTTGTACTTATTTCTAGCCCACTCAAAAGTTTGACCAATAACTAACTTATTAGGGTTATTAGAACATATTCTGGAAGCATGTGATGATTCTGTGAAAAACACCAAGATATATCACATATGTCTATGCAATACATATTTTATTAAAAAAAAACAGCAAAATAATTGTAAAAGCTGCTTTTCAGAAGTGGCTCTCCATACTGTGCCCAGTGGAAATGCCCTAATTTCACAGCTGACCACAAGGTTTCAATTAGCATTTCTATCATGGACTAAGAAATGGAAAGCTATTCATTCTCTCAGGGATTGATCAGTTTCTCTTGGCTCAAAGGCATTTCATTAACACCTTTATGTTGAGAGCCCTCAGGTAGGGGAAGGAAGTAAATAGGAGTAACTGATGATTAGGAGTGATAGAGAAAACTTGGAATGTCACAATCAGAAACTTGTAAGTTTGTAAAAATTTTTTCTGATTTTTTAAAATAAATTTTATTTATAATATTTATATTATAATATATAAATATAAAAATATTTGTAATGTTTATATTTTTATTTATAATATTTTATGTGTAAGACATTAAAAATAAAACATTTTTATTTTATAATTTATAAATTATAAAATATGTCACTACAAATAAAGTGAACAGAAAAGTCCTATAACATTTTCTAAAGATGTCATTCATTTATTCATTCACTCATTCACTCATTTGTTCTCCATCTTCACCCTTTGGACTCCTCACATGACACCCCTGATGCCCCCGCTCAGATTATCTTCCCCTCACATGAATATACAGAACCTTTTTCCTCTTATAGCATTTGCCACATTCTGTTTTATCTTCCTTTTCTGTACTATGTTTTATTCCTATTGTATCATCCCGCAGGACTTGACACATAGCTTGTAAATAGAAGATACTCAGTATATACTTACCAGGTTGTGCTTGTGTGGAGGTCTGAAATGCTTTACTGAGTGTTTGCTGTGTTTACTAGGCTAAAGTAATCATTGCTTGGCTGAAAGATTAATATATCTGTAATTATTTTTATGGACAATTACTTAAATATTTTGTTTCCAGAAAATAAGGTCATTCAAAAATTGTTCAGAAATTTAACATTCAGGAAGATTGATCAAACCATCTGGAATTCAAAGCAATAAGTGTTTAGGAAGTGAATTTGATAAAAGAGAGGAAAGTTCCAGCTTGGGATATGTCTACTAACACAGCAAAGCACAACAAAACAAAACAAAGCTTTGCTAAGCATGGATTTGTAAAAACAACAAAAGAAAAGAAAAGTACTATCTTCTATATTGCTACAGCAAATTTCTGGTTAAAAAGAATTATCCATTTTGTCAGTGATGGTGGGAAACAGAGATTCTTATACATTACTGGTGACAGTGTAAATGGTACAAACTTTAAGCAAGGAAATTTGATTCTATCTATGAAAATTACAAGTGCATATGCCCTTGAATGCAACACTTATATTTCTAAGCATTTATCCTACAGGTATACTCACCCACGTGCAAAATGACATATACACAAATCTCCTCATTGCTTTGTTGTTTCTAATAGTAAAAGCTGAAAATAATCTAAAAGCTTATCAGAAGGGGATTAGTTAAATAAATTATCTTACATACATATACTGGAAGATCATGAAGCTGTTAAAAGTAATTAAATATTGACAATATTAAATATTCATATGAGTGATCTCCAAGATTTGTTAACAAATAAACAAACAAAACACCAAGGGCAGGATAGTGAACACCCTATGCTATCATTTGTATAAAAAGAAAGAAAAGATATCTATGAATTTTTTTGAACACACAAAAAATATTTCTGAAAGAAAACACAAGAAGCTGATGCATTGGTTACCTCTGGAGAGAACTGGGTGGTTGGTAAATGGGAGAAAGAGGGAGACATTTAATCTAATAACTTAAATCATTTATTGAGGTGAAATTCACATAATATAGAATTAACCACAATAATGTGCACAATTCAGTGGCATCTGTAGGTTCACAAATTGTGCAGCCGCTCCTTCTATCTAGCTCCAGAACCTTCCCATTGCTCCAAAGTAAAACCCCTTACCCATTAAGCAGCAACTCCCCATAACTCCCTCCCTTGACCCCTGCAACCAGCCATCTTCCCTCTGTCTCTATGGACGCATCTCTTCTGGATATCTCACATCAATGAATCATAAACTATGCACCCTTTTGTGTCTGGCTTCTTTCACTTAGCATAATGTTTTCAAGGATTGCTTTTTTAAATTACAGTTTGGAAATGTAAACTTTGTTGAGGTATGACATCTTCAAAAACTAAACAATGGAAAATAAAACTATTTTCTTGCTGAACACCACAGAAACTAAAGGGAAGGAGATCTCTAGTCTAAATCAGAAATGGGTATTCTGAACAAGACTTATGAAGAGAGAGAAGTATACCCTTTCCCCGTGCAATATCTCATAATCCTCTTCCAATCGGAGCCCTTTCTATTATCATAACAATACACTGAGGGGACATTATCTGGAGAATTCAGTTTTGCCTTAAGTGACCTTTTTCATTAACTTGCAGATATTTGTCTAGAGCAATGCACTCCTGTTACTTTATTATGAACCTCAGCAGCTACTGACTCTACGCATAAACCAAGGGTCCCAGTCTTCCTTGGTACCACTGTTAGCTCTTGGTTCTGTCACCTTATATGCAATATAGTAGATCAAGAAAATACCACTGTTACCTAGACCCCGCCTAGCAAAATATAGAGGGCTCAGATAAAGGGATTTCTGTCCTAAATAAGGATAGGTGGGAGTCCGGGAAAACAATGCTGAAAAATTAACTTTCATTCCAACTCCTGTCATTTAACTGAGGATTCCAGAATAATTCCTCAATTCTAATTTCGAACTTTTTACTACCTAGAAGGTTGGAGTGGGAACGCACTTTACAAATCATCCAGGCTGACCTCTTAATCACTCAAATAGGAATGTGTTTTAACGGTGACAGTTGATTACTGAGCAGATGCTTATATGCTTCCTGTAACAGGGAGTTTACAACCCAGACATGACTGTAGTAGACTGATATCATTCTAGCCTGGAGTAACCAACACATGCTGGTTGGCCTGGAACTTTTCTGGTATTAGAACTGGAAGTTCCATGTCCTGGGAAACCAACCCCTCAGTCCAGGGCAAACCTGGAGGGCTGATCACTCTGTTGCAGCCCAGAGCAACAAAGGTGGGGAAGGTATTGTGGCAGAGCTAGACTGTGAAGGATGGATTGGGCTTCCAGAATCAGGGTGGGATCAGAAAGGAAAGGCATTATACTCTGCACTTCCTTAACCCACACAATATGAACTCTGATCATTTCTAGTGCATTCATGTGTATTTCCATCCTCGTTTTGGATCCCTAGTTTGGAACCATGGTTGTTAGGCAACAGCAAGTCACTGACATCTGTTAGCAGGGTCGTAGCAAGATCAAAGCTGTTACCTAGGAATATTTATCTGGGGTGATGTGTGTGATTATTATGAGAAGCCCTCGAGTCAAGAAAACCAGTGAGGAGGCTATTGCAATGGTCCAGGTGTGAGAGAGATTGACCTGAGGTAGGATAGGACTATGGGGATAAAGAAGATAAAGAGATTTGGGGAGAAAAACAAGTAGGAAATGCATGCTGTCCCGCTGAGGAGTAGGAAATAGAGGGAGAAATTGCAGACCACCGAAGGCAGTGATTCTCAAACTTGAATGTAGATGAGAATCACCCAGGGAAGATTTTTTTTTTAAATACTAATGCCGGGACCCCCTCCCTGAGATCATTTCATCAGTTTATGAGGGTCCAGATGTGGGTATTTTTTTTTAATTCCCAGGTGATTCCACTGTGCAGCAAGTGTTGGAAACCATTGCTTTTAAGGCTTTCGGGGTAGTTTATCAGGCTTTCTTTAATAGGATGTTTTCTTCTTGAAAGACTCAACTGCATAATTTACTGCAGACACCTTAATCCTGCAGGAATGTCCATGGTTTCAGAGAAGATGAGAAGAATTCGAGCTGGTTCTAGAAGACTAGATGATTGAAAGTACAGGCTATTTGTAATGTCTAGTGTCTGAGACCCTGCCACCTTCCTCCAAAATGAGTTAGTATTCGAACATGAAATAAGCAAATCATTTCACATGCACCATCTCATTGAATGTCTCTTCTTAACCATCCCATTAGGTATGATTTTATTCCCATTTTACAAGTGGTAGAACTGAGGCTTGAAGAGCATGGTGGGTGGGTGAAGATAAGAGCCTGGATCAAATCCCCTTCACTTGGCCTCCAAACATCAGTGTCTGCTTGTTCCAAAAGCCAGGGCAGTTCACGGAGGAAAAGGTCCACCTCTTGACCTTTCCAAACATCTGAACAAGTCGGCAGGACTGAGCCACCTGCCCCACTCGTTCAAGCTTCTACAAAGAAGGCTCAGACTGAACAGCAAAAACATGAGTGCATTTCTATTTATTCAGGTAAAAAAAAAGCTCTTTCTAGATGATAGCTCTACTACATGTGAGATCAGTGATACCAAAGGGATAATAAATATTTCAAATTCTAGAAGAATTCTACAACAGAAATCTTAACTCTGATATAGAATCGTTTGGAGGGTGATTTCTCCCTTATAATATACAACGATCCACACATGTTGAATATTCAGTTTTATTTTTTACAAGGATAGCAAAATTATTATTTTAGATTTGCACTGCTTCTGCTGCAAGAAAGTTCTATATCTGAAGGAGTTTCAAAATGCTGGGCAAGCCCAGGTGAGCTATTAAGATAAAAGATGTGAACTTAATTAGAAAAATACACTGCTAAGTTATTATCGTGACTGCAGAATCCAGAGTGTCCCAAAGTCTTGGATTTCTCTTTGTTGTCCTGAGTAAAAAACTCAGAAGACATTTCTGAAGGCGATTTTGGTCTTCCGGATGATAGTATTCCATCTTCCCTTGACCATTCCCTATTGAGCCACAAAGTTCTTATAAACCAGATTCCAGGTTCTAAGATTCTGCTTTTCAGTACTGTCACTGCTGGGGAGACCTATTGCAAAACTCTGAAACCTGTCTCCTGTCCTCTGCAGCTATGTCAGGTAATCATCCGTGTATTGCTTTTCAAAAGCAAAGAATTCCAGTTTGATGCTTCCAGTTTTACTCTCCCTTCTTCTGTGATGACTTCTTTTTTGGAAACTTCAGGAGCCCTAATTAACCCATGGAGGCACTGCAATATTAATGCAAGGCAAATGTAAAAAAATAAACAGCCACAGCCATAAGACAAAAGCAAACTTCAGTACCACCCACTTTGTGTGCATAGAAGAGACTATACTACTCCTCTTTATTAATAAGGGGTTTGCAATGTGCCGTTCTTTTTCTGTAGGGGGTGGGTGCTTATTGATGCTGCATCTGTTTTGTCAGAGCGTCAGCTAATGGAGAAAGTTAATTGTGTTGGTTGTAAGGCCACCTGTCACACACATGCCTCATTTCCATACTAATGGTCCAGCAGTGGCAGGCAGTGTGCTCTCTGCAGTAACAGCTACTGCCTCTTTGGAAACGTGGGCCAAATGTGCCTATGCAGCAACTGTAGACCTCGTCTGTGAATGTCTCTAGTATTGTGTGGACTAGGGCTTATATTAACCCCCTACTGGCGGCTCCAAACTGGATTGGCAGTAAAAGTGGGGATGCTGTAAATGCTGCTCTAGGGCGAGGACCGAGTCCATGGTGAACCTGCGGGGAAGGCAGTTTTGGCTGCAGAGTTTTAGAGAATAATCCTCTGTATAGCTTATGCACCCCATGTTGTGGAGACAGAGACAGAGGAAGAGAGAGTTCTCGATATTCGGCTTCTCCTTTAAGAATAGCCTCTATGTTATTTCATGGTAGGTTTTAGTATTCTTTCCTAGGAGCATTTTCACCACCTTCCTTTGCCTCTTTGGATCAGTTTGTATCCCTAGGAAAACCTGCAGGCACTACCCTCATTTCCAAGGTAAGGGTCAATTTTAGAGCTCTGAGTAAAAAAAAAAAAAAAATTCCAGTTCTGTTGCCTAAATTATGGAAAACAGCCAGGATTCCTGACTGTAAAGGATTGCACTCTGGGCACTACTTCATCCAGCAGTACTTTTTACAAATTGTTTGAATCTCAGACAGAGTTGAGGAATCTATGCCCTGGAGAAGAGGCCAATGAATATTTTAGTTGGAAACTATTAGATGCAATTTGAGAGAGGTGGTTATCCCCTCAACGAGGTAAGCCAATAAAATTGAGAGCCATTTCTTCCCAGCTCCTAATCCCGAGGATGCAGGAATATACCAGGTTCCGTTTCTTTGTATATGGGTTTCTGTGACCTTACACAGCCCTCATAAAGGGATTTGGGGCTGAGGGCCAAATGCTGTGGCACCGATGGCTCTTAGAGAGATGGGGAACACATGGGCCAGGCTGTTTATATTTTTTAATGGGCAATTTTAGTTGAATTGATGATTATTTTAGACTCGGTTATCTCTATTCTTGTATCAACATAAATTTTAGACTGGATGTCACAGTCATTTGGAGGAGGTTCAAAGTCAGGCAGGTAATGCTTCTGGCCACATAGCAAGTGGAATGTCCTAAGCTGTGACATTCTTTCTGGAATACCTCCAGTTGGAGTTGCTCAGCTAGATGTGGTGATGCTGTCTTCTGGGAGTGCCCTGGGAGAAATCCAGGAGGCTGGGCCCTTGAGGCTGCAGAGTTTTAGGTGTGTCCCTGCCTCAAAGGGCAAAGGATACACAAAACCCTACTGGGAAATTTCCTGACTGACCTCTGTTAGGTCTTGATTTGCCAACGTGGTACAGAATTTTCCCAGAGCAGTAAAGAAGGATGTCTGGTCGCAGTGAGGGTCCATCACAGATTCCATCTTAATGGGGAGCCACTATAAATTCTGGGTTTGCAATGTCAGCCCAGCGATGCTGCCCGGAAGTCCTTTTGCATGTCCTGAGTTGACAGTTTCTTCCGTTCCCCACCATCACTATTTCGAGATTTTGTTACTTTCCTCCAAGTCCCTACCCAGAAGACAACTTCAGAAAAACTGTCTCCCAACTTTGACTCCAAGTTCCCCAACAAGCTTATATTCTTATTCTGCCCCCTCCTCCTCCCTCCTCTTCTCTTTTCTCTTTTTTTTCTCTTCCCTTCTGCTTTCCTCTCCTCTCCACCTCTTTCTCTCTCTCTCCACGACTTGTACCCATGCACATATAAGTACACATGAGCATGCACCTCATGAAAGATCACCCTGAGGGTGGATATGAGCTCGGAAAAGATATATACATACATTAGCAATGATAGTTGTCTGACAAGTGCCACATCCAGCATTGTAGGAACACAGGAGAGAGATGCATAATCAGACTGAGGGTCAGGGAAGACAGTTAAGTTTTGAAGGATATGAGGTGGACAAAAAGGAGAGAAGACAATTTCAAGCCAACAAAATAACATGAATGAAAGGGTTTACCCTGTCCCGGGATCTCAATGCACTTTGGTTTGGTGATAGAGAGGAAATTCTGGGTGGGAAAGTAGAGCCTAGAGAGGTCACCAAGGGCCAGCCATGAGGGGCCACATGTAATAAACCAATGGGATTGAATTTTACCTTATAGGCTATGCAGAGTTGCTGAAGAATTTTAAGTAGGGAAATGAAGTGTTAGCAGTATGAAGGGTGGGGAGGGAACAAGGCTGTAGTCAACAGATGAGTCATTGCAGTGTCCAGGTGAGAAGCTTTGAAAAGATCAGCCATGTGAGAAGAGGATGAGAAATATACAATATGTAATACCCACAGTAGTGGACTCACCAAGCCTTGGTGACTAGATGCTGGAGGGAGAAAGTAGGAAGAGGACAAGGTGACTGCCAAGCTACTGACTTGGGCAGCTGGGAGGACAGAGTTAATATGTCCAGACGCCAAGAGGCAAAACAAATTTTAATGGAAAGGTTCTCAGTTTCCTGTAGCCCATGTTGAGCTTGAAGGACATGTAAGTGTATCTGTTCACCAAGGACAGCAAGATCTTCTGTTATACCAGTAGAGTGGTCTGGCCTGGGAATTCTCTGGAATGGTGGCGATTGAAGCCAATGAGGATGGAATCCCTAAAGACAAATGTGTGGTCTGAGATGCACTGAGGGCCAAGGACAGGTGTGGTGAATGCTGCTGGGAAGGAATAAGGGATGAATGAAGTGATCACAAAAGAGAATCCTTCCAGCTAGATAGGCCCTGGGAAAATCAGGAAAAAGGAGTGTTCTGGATGCAAAGGGGGAAGAGAATTTTAAGAGGCAGAGAGTAGCCAACAGTGTCAAATGTTACAGAAACTTTAAGTGAAATGAAAACTGGAAGGTGACCCCTGCATTGTCAACATGTGAGCCAGTGGTGTCTTCTGCCAGTGCCAGGTGGGCAGGGTGGTTTGCAAAGGTTGAATGGCAGGGAATGGTGGTGGGGGGTGGGCAGGAGACCACAAGCCTGATCTTTCAGAGTCTAGCACAGTGCCTGACACCTAGTTGTTGTTGGATAAACACTTGTTGAATTAATGATGGGATGAACTGCTCTCTCTAGAACCACCATCCTCTGAGTCACCTAACGTTCCCAAGCCTTACTAGTTTTTACCGGTCTGCAGTGCCTCCTCTGTCTCCTCCTGGAAGACCCGGTTCTCATGACTATAGCGTTCAGGAGAACAGAGCCTTTGCTGTGGGCTGAGAAGATGATAGTTTGGGCTGGGTAGACTGAGACTGGGTCTTGTCCCAGAACAAATCATTAGAATTAGAACAGGAAAGCTCTAAGATCCAGGACAAGGTCAACAACACACTTTCTGAAGCAACGCTCCAACATTTCTTTCCTGTCCCTCAAATACCTTTGTGCCAAATTGAGGCCCTCAGAATATATACACCATCCTCTCAAGCCAAATACCTTTTCTCATCAACCATGTAGAAACCATTTACATTTTTTTCAATAGATGATATTTATTTTACACATTAGATATCATCACAAGCTTGTTTCCTGATTGGTTGTTTTTGAAAGCTTCTGAGAGTAAGCTTTGCAAATTTCTTGTCTGTTTTTTCTTTCTCAAGAATTTTTAAAATGCTACAGCCTAATGAAAGACCTTTTCCCCACTTCACTCAAGAGAAATTGCACTTTTATAAGATTGTTGATTATATCTTACCTCCTAGATTGAGAATATGTTTATCTTTTTTATTATTCATCTAATACCCGCATTTTTTCTTCGTAATAGTCTTATTCACACCATCTACATTTTAAATGTGAAATTGTATTTGACACTGAGGCCCTCATGGTGTTTTCTCATTGATGGTTGAATTTTTTAAAAATCAAATCCATATGCTCAGACAAGTTAAGTTTCAAAACCTCAACTTTGCCTATTACTCCGTCTGGCACTTGGGTGGATTAAATAAAATGACACATGCATATATTTTAACACAGTTCTAAGCTTATTATTATCCACCTAGGACTCAAGCCTAGGTCTTTGAAAAAGTAGAATCTGAAAGTGCACAATTAAACTTTCCTCACTCCTGTGTAAGATTTCTGTTAAGAGTGCATTGATCAGAAAGCTTAGGCAGTAAGCTCCTTGACAGTCTTGGTGGTTTTTTAGGATTTGACTCCCAAAACAAAGGCAACAAAAGCACAAATAAACAAGTGGGAGTTCATCAAACCAAAAAGCTTCTGCTCAGGAAAGGAAACCGTCAACAAAACGAAAAGAAAACCTACCAAATGGGAGAAAATATTTGTAAATCATATATCTCTTAAGGGGTTAATATCCAAAATATATAAAGAACTCATACAACTCAATAGCAAAAAAAATTTTGATTAAAAAATGGGCAGAGGATCTGAGTAGACATTTTCCCAAAGAAGACATGCAGATAGCCAACAGGCTCATGAAAAGATGCTCCACTTCACTAATCGTCAGGGAAATGCAAATGAAAACCACAGTGAGATGTCACCTCACATCTACCAGAATAACTATTATCAAAAAGATAAGAAATGACAAGTGTTGGTGAGGGATGATGTGAAGAAGGAGAACCCTTGTGCACTGTTGGTGGGAATGTAAACTGGTGTAGTCACTATAGAAAACAGTATGGAGCCTGTTCCAAAAAATAAAAATAGAACTACCATATGATCCAGCAATTCCACTTCTGGGTGTTTATCAAAGAAAACGAATACTAGTTCAAAAGATACACGTGTCCCCATGTTCATTGCATCATTATTTATAATAGCCAAGACATGGAAACAGCCTAAATGTCCCTGATGGAGGAATGGATAAAGAAAATTTGATATATATAAAATGACTAACATTTGCCATTCGTGACAAAATGGATGGACCTTGGCGGCATTATATTAAGTGGAATAAGTCAGAGAAAGAAATGACATATGACCTCACTTATATGTGGAATCTAAAGAAAAATAAAAAACAAAGAGAAAAAATTGAGCTCATAGATACAGAGAATAGATTGGTGTTTATCAGAGGTGGGGATATAGGGAGTGGGCAAAATAGGTGAAAGGGGTCAAAAGATACAAATTTTCAGTTATAAAATAAATAAGTCCTGGGGATATGATATACAGCATGATATAATGTATAGCAACTATAGTTAATAATTTGGTACTGCACATTTGAAAGTTGCTAAGAGAGTAGACCTTAAAAGTTCTCATCACAAGAAAAACACTTGTAACTACGTATGGTGACAGATGTTAACTAGACTTACTGTGGTAATTTTGCAATATATACAAATATTGAAACGCTATGTTGTACACCTGAAACTAACATAATGTAATATGTCAGTTAAACTTCAATTTTTTAAAAAGTGCATTTATCCAAATATCATTTAAGGAGGAAACATATCATTATCAGTGTAGTCATCACATGCTCTGTCTGGATAAGATTTTCTTCGTTATCATTAGGTAATTAGATCTTATCTTTGAAAATCTATGTAACTGATTTAATTTTTTTTAATTTATTTATTTTATTACTTTTTTGGCTGTGTTGGGTCTTCATTGCTGTGCACGGGCTCTTCTCTAGTGGCGGTGAGCAGGAGCTACTCTTCATTGCAGTCCTCGGGCTTCTCATTGCCGTGGCTTCTCTTGTGGAGCACGGGCTCTAGATGGGCTTCAGTAGCTGTGGCTCATGGACTTAGTTGCGCTGCAGCATGTGGGATCTTCCCGGACCAGGTCTTGAACCTGTGTCCCCTGCATCAGCAGGCAGATTCTTAGCCAGTGTGCCACCAGGGAAGCCAACTTTTTTTTTTTAATTTATTTATTTTATTTAACTGATTTAATTTTGTTTGTGAAATTTGCTTCTATTAATTAATACTCAAGTTGAAGCTCACAGATGTGCTCTGAGTGGATGCAGTGTGTGAACGTCATCTGCTCTTACAGGTATGATTCTCATCCCTGCTGGCATTTCATTCCTTCTGTATCAGCATGCGGCCACCATATCTACCTTGATTTATTTAGTAAATATTTACTGAGTCCTCACTACGTGCTGGCTCTGTGTGAGGTGCTGAAGAAAATCATGGAACTGTTGCCAAACTTAGCATATACAAATATTTTATGGGACATAATTATATTTTAAAAGAATTTGTTATTTATTTGAAATTCAAGGCTTGTTGAGCATCTGTTTTTTATCCAGTAACTCTAAGTTGTGGTCTCTGTTTTTATGGTTTTTTACTGAGTGAGGGATATAGTCAGGAACTCCTCAGGTGGATCACCACATAGCATATTGAGAGGTATAAGCAAGTCCAAGGTGCAGACAGGTATCCCAGAGAAAGTGACATCTGGGCTGAGATGTGAGGGATGCATAGGAGTTCGTTAAGCAAGTGTTCTGCTGGGAAAGGGTTTCAGCCTGTTGGAAGGTTCGGAGGTACAGATCAGTTTGGTGAGTTTATTATAGGCTGCTGCATAATTTAACAATTCATGTAGACCCAGAGATTAGGGGCGTGGAGAGTGTTCCCAGTGAGACCCAACTGCAACCCCAGTCTCTGATTCCTGAGCTATCACCCTGGTCTCCCAGCCATCTTCTCCTTTACTTAAGCTAGCCAGGGTGCATTTTAACTATTTGCAAGTAAAAGCAGTCTTAACTAAAAGGAGGAAACACTTAGTAAACCCTGAAGGAGTGAGCATAAGTAGAGGCTCTGGTCGGGGAGAGGGAACAGTTAGATTATAGAGTTGACTTTTGATGAGAAAAATCTCATACTTACCAAAGTTCCCCTTGAAACATCTCTTAGATTACCTACCACGATTTACACGGAGAAGCATCCAGGAGGGAGACAGCCCAGGAGAGGAGGGGCGGGGCTTCCTCTCTTGCTGGTCCCTGGGCATGCGCTCTGGGATTGGAAGGGCAGGCTACAAGCAGCCCTCACTCTTGCTCCTTCTGTTAGCCAATTGCGTGTTGCTGAATCTGTGTGGGATGTATTTGTGTCAGTTGAATGAGAATTAGTGAGTAGTTAGTGGATGAAGATTATTGTAGTCACCCCACAGAAACACGGTACCCAAAATTTGGTTCAGATGACAAGACGGATGTTGCCCTGTATGTACCAAGGGAGCATGAAAAGGTTTATGACTCACATAATAAGGCTTTCTGGGGAGAGCAGGGCAGCCTCCCAAGCAGGTCTGAAATGCCTTGAGAGAGTAAGAAAAGGACACTGGCTAGGCTTTTACTGTGGTTATCGGGTGGGGCTGGAGTGAGGTTTCTTGGGCAGAGCCAGGGCTTGTGTGATTTGAACTTCCTGGGACCAAGGGAGGGTCATCCAGGCTTTCTTATCAGCCTGTCTAGTTTGAGGCAAGAGAGGAAGAGGGAGGATTAGGGCTTGAAAAATTGTCTCCAAACATCAAAAATGAAGTCAGACTCTTTATCACAAAGCAATTTTTCTGCTTCTGATTGATAATAGTTTCAAGGATCCTGTAAACATAATGCATAACTTTGCACTAACTTCTCCATTAGATGCATCAAACAGGGTCTGCCAGGAAAGAGGTAGCGCGTGCAAATAGGGTAATTTGAAGAGAGTTAAATAAAGGGCAAATGGAAAAAGAATGGGTAAGGTACAAGCAAACAACAAGTAATACTGCAATACCGTGAGACTAGTAATAGTAATAGCCTTCTGGGGGTCCATTTAATGTTCATTCCAGATGGGGGAAGCAAAGAAGGGGTTGCTAGAGCCCAGAGGGAGGGAGAGAGAGACAGAGAGAAAGAGAATGAGGAGAGATCTGTACAGAGAGGGCCACCCAGCAGGAGCTGTGATCTTAGGTCAAGGAAAACAGCCCCTTACAGAGGTACCCTCAAGGAAATGGTAATACAAACTTCAGCCCCACTCTTCTGCTTGCTCTGATCTGTCGCCAGTGCCCCACAGTGGCCACATCCACCCAGAAGTCAGAGGACAAGGGTGCTCACTGAACCAGTCAGCAAAGTCCAGCTCCCAGGACACAGAGCAGAGCCGAGAGGGATCTGGAGGGGCAGGAGACGTGTGGCTTGGGAAGCTTCATTAGTTTTCCCTCTGGTAATAGGATCAAAGCCTGAGTCCTGTAGACAACGTTTTGTTTTTTTTTTTTTTGAGGTACACGGGCTTCTCACTGCTGTGGCCTCTCCCGTTGCAGAGCACAGGCTCCGGACACGCAGGCTCAGCGGCCATGGCTCACGGGCCCAGCTGCTCCGTGGCATGTGGGATCTTCCCAGACCGGGACATGAACCCGTGTCCCCTGCATCGGCAGGCGGACTCTCAGCCACTGCGCCACCAGGGAAGCCCTGTAGACGTTTTTTAAATTTTTTATTTTATATTGGAATATAGTTGATTTACAGTGTTGTGTTAGTTTCAGATGTACAGCAAAGTGATTCAGTTATACATATACATATATCTATTCTTTTTCAAATTCTTTTCCCATTTAGGTTATTACAGAATATTAGAACCTGTAGGCAACTTGGTCACAGAAATTGTTCCCCTGTTCCCGACTCTCCTGGGAAGTTCAGTAGATCTTAGTATACAACATATAAGTTGTCAGACAAAAACGTCATACAAAATTTCTTGTAATAAGTGATTTTCATTGCAGGTATAGCAGTCATTTGGAGTAGGTAAAGGAACATGTTTTATGCTCCCATGCTCTCTCTTTCCTTTAAATTAATGTGAGAAGTTCAGAGAAAACAAGAGCCAGGACATGATGACGTGTAAGTCCATATGGTAATATGTATAAGAGCCCTGGATATAGTGATAGCTCAGTACATGTTTCCTCATCAAACCATTGGAAGAATAAACAGCCTCCTGTGAGGAATGTGGTGAATAAGACTGATAGCCACAGGGACTGTCTTAAAAGAGTTAAGCCTCTCCTATAGCAAAATTGAATGCCTTTGTCAAAGGAGCCCATCTATTTGCCACACACCCTATGCTAATTAACTCCCACATTGGGGAGTGAGTGCACATAGCACGGGTGTCCGGAGGCTAAGGGGGCCATAGAACAGCTGCTTGGTTTATCTACCTCAATTCCTACTCTTTTCCTATATAATGTCAGCACAAATTGAAAAGAACCGAGCAGCTTTTCTGACATTTATTTTCTGTTCTAAAAGGCATTTGCATTTTTGAATGCTTATTTTTGGCCTCGGTTTTAGTGCAATTTTGTTTATATCACTAGAAACTGGGCAATGTGACTTTTTGTTCCTTTTATTACCCCAGTCTGATGCCCAAAGGGATGAAGTCAAAATCATTAAGAAAATGGCCAAAAGCAAATCCATGTTCCCAAATAAAAGGTCACAAAGTAAGGAAAGATGAAAGTGAGATACAAAAAACCACTCACTGCTTTGGCTCAAAAGTCTTCAAATTGTCATCTATCTATGAATAAAACCCTGAAAGGAGAACCAGGGCTATGTTCAATTGCTATGACATTTTCATTGAGCAATGGATTGTGATTTTGTTGATACGTAGCCATTTTTGAAAACCCTTACATTAAAAATAAATAAATAAAAGAGTAGGGAAAATCTGCATTTGAGGATGAGATTTCCTTCTCTTGACCCTCAGAGATTCCTCAAATGAGGAAAGCTCAGGCTTCTATCCTAAAACATGTTCAGTGAAGCAGGAATCAGTGCCCAAAGGAGCAATTTTCTGAGTAAACAATGGGGTATGTCTGGGAACAGAAATAAACTTGTCTCGAGGTGTGGTCACAGAGCCAGGAACCTTCCAGAAACTTCAGGACAAGGCACCCCCAGCCTTCCACGCTTGGTTTTCAAGATACTGCTCACAGATGTTCTCGGTGTGGATTTTCCCCCCAAGTCTGGCAGTCAGACTAACTAAATGAGGCATCTCAGTGTGAAGTTTATAGTACATGACTAGTGTCAGATCAGAATGAAATAAATATATGTGGCAATGCCTTTTTCAGAGACAGCTGTCACTGAGCGTGTTGACACAAAATGTTTGCTTTCTGTTACATACATATTGGACTCTTTAAAATGCCCTTAAGTAAAATGCTACTGTGAGCAGGAAAACTGCACCCAGCACACCTCAAATACTAACTCTGCCTGGGAAATCACACGCGGTAAACACTCATATATGGTAGCTTCCGCCTCTGAAGCAGAAGATTGGGGGTAATTGTAAGATCAATTGCAACCTTTATTTGATTTACCCCAATAATTTTTATATTTTTTGGTTGGTAGTGATAATTTGATGGAAAAACTAAAAATCTGGGTTCCCAAGCTACAATTTTAGGAAGAATTCTCCTCTTTCTACCTTATAAAAATAGATATATTTTTCCTGATTAAGAAATATGGTCACTGTTTTCAAAGTTTGAAAATATAAATTATGAACACATTTCGATGCTTTTTATTCATTTTCTTATTCTTTGGAAAAAAGAAAATTAGGGTCCTGTATATTTTGTTAATTAAAAAATGAATACCTCTCTTTCCTCCTCCCTGGACTCTATACACACACACACACACACACACACACACACACACACACACACACACACACACAGGGGCTGCAGATGGTATTGTTTTGGGTAGGTATATGAAGCTGATGTCTGATAAGGCTGACTTCTGTCTGTTCTCCATGACAGTGGGCTGTTGCTTTATGCAGAATCGAGGCTCATAAAATATTAACTCCCAATAAGCAGAGACTGTAATATTAAACAAGCAGATTCCTTCTGCAAACAGTCTAGGCAAAGGAGACACTATGTAGTGCTTGTAGATCGTGGCAGTCTCTAACGACACTTGCTATGGCCTCCTAAGAAGTTTCCTGAATTCTGTTTTCTCCTTTCTTCTGCAGCTTGATCCTATAGAAACTGTAGCCTGAATGGAGGAATCTGTCATAAGGTTTAGACTAGATTTACGCAGAGAAGGGAGAAAAACTACAGTCATCTATTTTGGTTTTCTTTTTTATTCTGACATTTATAAGGAAAGACCCAGAAGTTAGCTGACAGAATCAGGGAAAAGCAAGGTACAGGGAACTAAAAGCCAGTGAGCTATGATTATAACCTCAGAATGGCTCCTCTAGCTGGAAGGGAGAGCTAGAGATTAAGGAAGTATTTCTCCATCACAGTTGATTATACAGGACATGGCATAAATCTCTGTGTAACTGTTCTTTTTTCCTTATACTATTCTGCTGAGGTGCTTCAGTACAGGTAACGTGTAAATAAATTTAATTAATATTTGGTCAATATTTATACTATTCTGTATATTGCTCTGATTTTGTTGAAAAAAATAAAAATTAGTCTGGACATCATTTTATTTTATAAAGTTCTTTCTTTATATTATTTTTGGATGCGTGAGGTCTTCATTGCTGCATGTGGGCTTTCTCTAGTTGTAGCGAGAGGGCGCTACTCTTTATTGCAGTTCATGGATTTCTCATTGTGATGGCATCTCTTATTGCGGAGCACAGGCTCTAGGCACGTGGGCTTCAGTAGTTGTGGTGCACAGGCTCAGGAGTTGTGGCACACAGGCTTAATGGCTACGAAGCATGTGGGATCTTCCTGGACCAGGGATCAAGTCTGTGTCCCCTACATTGGCAGGCAGGCTGCTAACCACTGCACCACCAGGGAAGTCCCTGGACATAATTTTACTCTTACCTCTTAGTTATTCATACCTGAACCTACTGACGACCTAAAAAGTTTGTAGTGATACCTGCTGGTAGACTTTGGAATTGCAGAATGAGTGGCTAAGAGGAGAAGCTAGAAGACATGATGTGTAAATTCTAATCCACTTCTATGACCACAATCACTGTAAGCCCTTTTCACCCTTTGGGCTTCCACAGCAGGCAAGATTAGCTGAGCAGTTCCTTTATTGTTACAAAGGACATTTAACTAATTGTTTTCAATAGTTTTTAGTATTTAGTCTGTGTGACAACTGTATTAGATATTAGGGATAAGCACACAATCAAGGAACTGACATTCTATGATGTGGCAGACAATATACTACTACAGTACAAAGTGTTATTTATTGTGATAGAGGTATGTATGAACTGATTCTTTAAATTAATTCAATGAACAAATGCTAACTGAATGCCTGTTTGTACCTTGCATTGCTCCAGGAGCTGCAGAATGAACAGTGTCCCCTCATAAATAATAAATGAAGGTAAAGGAAAAACTTAAAAAGTTGCTGGGAGCATTTAGAATAGATGTTCTAGAGCTTGTGGATTATTCATTTTGCTTAAATGAAACTTTATGCACACTGATTAGCAACTCCCCATTTCTCCCTCCCCTCATCCCAGGCAACCACCATTCCACTCTTTGATTCTATGAATTTGACTATTTTAAATACATCATATAAATGGAATCATATAAAATACATCATATAAATAAATCATTCTGTGAATGATTTATTTCACTTAGCGTAATGTCCACTAGGTTCATCCATGTTGTCACATATTGCAAAATTGCCTTCTTTTTAAAGGCTGTGTAGTATTCCATTTTGTATATACCACATTTTCTTTATCCATTCATCTGTTGATGGACATTTAAGTTGTTTCCACATCTTGACTCTTGTGAATGAACATAAGAGTGCTCATATCTCCTTGAGATTCTGACTTCCATTCTTTTGGATAAATACCCAGGATTGGGATTACTGGATCATATGATAGTTCTACTTTCAATTTTTTTTAGCACACTCCATACTGGTTTCCATAGCTCAGAAAAAGCATTTGACAAATTGTTTTTACCTCAACATAATAATGGCCATATATGAAAAGCCCACAGCTTTTCACTTAATTGTGAAAACTGAAAGCTTTTCTTGTAAGATCAGGGAAAAGCAAGGATGTTTACTCTCACCACTTTATTTAACATAGTACTGGAGGTTCTAGCCAGAGCAATTAGGCAAGAAAAAGCAATAAAAGTCATCCAGATTGGAAAGGAAGAACTATCTGAAAAAGAAATTAGGAAAACAATACCATTTACAATAGCACCAAAAAGAATAAAATACTTAGGAAACTTAACTAAGGAGGTGGGTACTTAGTTTTGATTTACAAAATCAGGAAGTCTGATTGGCAAATGTAACATGTAAACTAATTTGAAGGATGAACAGGACTTAGGTCTTGGGATAAGAATAGAGAGAAAAGCATATGCAAAGGTCCTGGAGCATGGATAGTTGAGGAACTGAGAGAAGTTTAGTGAATGGAGCAGAGAGCAAGGGTTAGCAAACTTTTCCTGTGAAGGACCAGATAGTTAATATTTTGGGTCTGCAGACCAAGAGGCAATGTCCTTGCTGAAAGGTTAATCAACTTGCTTTTGCATTTGCTTATTTGTTTTATATTTTATATTGATGTAAAATATAAACATAAAAACCATTCTTAGCTGACAAGTTGAAGAAAAACAGTCAGTGGGCTGGATTTGGCCTGCGGGCTCCTAGCACAGAGTGAAAGGACTCTTAAGAGTCTGGGCTTGGGGTAGATGTGAGAGGATAAGTGATGCAAATTGCAAATGGCCTTAAAAACTAGGCTAAAGAGTTTAGATTCTCTCTTGAAGGCAATGGGAGACCATTAAAAGGACCTACACAAGAGAGGTGATATTTATATTTGGACTTTGGAAGATCTTCCAGGGAATGTACTATGTGGGCAATGTGTTGGACAGGTCAGGAGATCAGCTGTTAGACTATTGCAGAGGTCCAGGGATGATAAAGGCTTGATTTGGGGAACTAGCAGTTAGTTTATGGAATAGAGAAAAGATCTGAAATGAAGCATAATTTATCAGACTTGGTGACTCATCAAATGTATGGGCCAAAAGGAAGGAGAAGTAAATTATTTCTGGTTTGAGTAAATGATATTGATGCTTATTGAGCTAGGAGACTCAGCAAAAGAAAGCTTATCAGAAAAGGCTAAATGGTAATAATTTTCACTTTTCAGTGTATTAAGTTTAAGGCTCCTATGAGACATCCAAGAAGAGATGTCCTGTAACAATGATAATAGTAGTTATGATGGCAGGAAATATTTACTGAGGGCTTATCAAGTACCAAACACTGTTCTAAGTGCTTACTTGCATGAACTCATTATTTTCCCCACAAATCTAGAGGTAGGTACTATTATTATCCCCATTCTATACATGAGAAACTGAGGCACAGAGAAGTTAAGTAACTTGCCCAAGTTGAAAATTGTATGTGTAGCTGAGGAAATATTTGTTTGGGAGTTATTAGCATATGGACTTTGTTTAAGGTTTTGAGAATTAATGAGAACACTCAGGGGCAATGTAGAGTAAGAAGAAATGAGACATCCTGGGACTAAATCCTGAGGGACACCAGTACTTAAGGGAAGGAAGAGAAAGTGGAACCCCAAAGAGCCTAAGGCTGAACAGCTGGAAAGTTAGGAGGCAGACGCCATGTTGCAGACGCCATGAGAAGAGGACATTGTGAAGACGGAGGGCCCAATAGAGACACATGCTATGAAGCAGATAAGTTAGAGATAGATGGAAAAGTCTCCTTTGGTGTTAGCAATGTGTAGTTCATTAATGGCCCTGGCAAAGAATGTTTCAGTCGAGGTGGTAGAGTTAGAGTGCTTCAGAATGTTAAGAAAGAAGTTAAGACATGAAGGGCAGCTAGATGGGGGAAATTCGATGGGGCAGAGGACTGGAGGTCCTTGAGAAGTGATTGATCAGGAAATAGATCAGGAGGGTGTGGACAGGGAGTGGACTTTCTGAACTGTTAATTCAGAGAGTGAGATATACTTGGAGATTACAAGGACATGCGCTGTATCCATGGGAGTGTGGGTGTGAAGTTTGTGAATGGAAGAGTGAGTCTCTAGAACTTAGGAGAACACAATACTGAGAGTTTGGGGTTTTGAAGAAGGTATGAGCCTTCTTCATAAACAGAGCAGTGGAGAAGAAAGTTTTAAAGCAGTGCTAAAGTCTTTAGTGAAAAGGGGAGGAAGAGTAGATGTTAGCAAAAGAATGGGTAAGGAAGAGTGATATAGACAGCTCCTTCAAGCAAGGGTTTTCACATCAAGATGGAAGATTCATGGTCTAGATGGGCAGTGCTGAGTAGGAAGGATGGACAACCTCCCATCATCCTTGCAGCATATGAAATGGGGAGAAATATGCAGCTTTTCCTTAAGAGGGTAACAGGAGAAGCACTTTTCCCTGCAGCATTTAGTGAAGAACTCGAGGACAAATATGAATTTGTTACCCTTGTAACAAGAGTTCCACAGGGCAGAATGGATGATTTGGGGAGAGAGAGTAGAGAAGGAAGTTGATTCAGGAGAAAGAGAAGGAATAGTTGCAGGAGGGGATTGGCATCTGAGGAGCTTAGATTTGGGTAGTGATCAAAGAAAGAGAAATGTATGTAAAGCATGGCTAATTTGGCTGGTTAGAAAAATTTAAAATAATTAGTCCTGGTAGTCTTCTGATGAAAGTCTTGGAGTTAGAAGTGGAGGGTCATCTGTGCTTCTTGGGTATCAGCCTTGGCCTTGGTTGATCACACACCCAAGGGGCTCCTCATGCCTTGGCTGGGTAGAAGGAGTCAGTGATGGGTAAGACTGAGGCTTGGCTCAGGTATGAAGCACTGTAGTGCTGGTGGGGCCCTACAAGTCTACTTAGCAACATATGCCCAGGTGTCGGAGCAGTGCATCTAATTCAATCAAGGAGTCAACAACAAAGTGTCTGCATTCTCAAACGTATTTCTTTCTCATAACAAAAATGATTATGATTTAGTGCACACTGAGAAGCACGACACTGAAATTGGAAGTTAATGGAGAAAATGTGACCACTAGGCCCTTTAACATTTAATCTGCAACTTGCTTCTATCTCAAGGACAACATGTGGCATTTCACAATTGTCAACCTTCCTGCATCATCAAATCATGGGAGTTTCAAAGTCCTGTTGTTGATGGTCCAAGCAGTCCTTGGGCAGGGATTGGTTGGCCAACTTGGCTCAATCTTTAGCCAGAATCCCTTAGACGGCTTCTTTGGAAAGACCCTCCTTCCCCAGCCTCCTTGATCTACAGGTGCTTGACCAAGGCCGGGTCCTCAGAGTGGGAAGTACAACTGTGGATGCTTTTCTAGTGCATCTCTCAAGCTCTCTTTTGTATCCTCCTTTTCGAGGCCCACTTGAAGGCACACAAACATCTGCATTCCCTACACTGTGGAGGCAACACAATGCTTTAAAGACTCTCAGAAAACCTACAGGATAGTTAATATGATTTAAGCCTATATTTAAATTTTATGAGACTCATTTTCAAGGCTAATAACCCAGTTTACTGTGCACAATATCAAATGCAAATTTTATTACTGACTTGGTAAAAACCAAGACGATGTCATTAGCATGTCTCCCTGCATCACCCTTTTTAGCCAAAAGGTGCACCAGGAGTAACAGTGGAGTTTTTTATATGTATTGTAAATTACAGTTATTATCTCATTAGATAAACACATTTAAAATCAGGTTATCATTCACCTATATATCAGAAAGTTGTTTGTTCAATTGCAGCTAGTCTCATATTCAGACATATGGTGCATGAAATTCTTAGACTAATAAAATTTCAAGGTACAGGGAGCTGGTGTCTTGGAAAAAACTGTTTTTGCTCCACGAATGGCTCGATATAATCTGTAATTGCTTTGAAACAATTATGCCGCAGGCTATTTTGTACTTAATAGTATTTACATCCTTGGTTTTATTAGCAACAAAATGTGAGTGGAACTTGTGAAAGAGAAATTAATTTTTCCACTAAAAGATGTAAACTTTTAAATGAAGGCTCCAGCAGATTGAGGAAACTAAAAACATGGGGATCTGTTGGTTCACTATTTCTTCACTTCCTTTTTATTGTGACACCTACCATTTCTCATGATCATACCAGAACACTTACACAATTATAAAAAGCAAAACAAACTCCCAAAACATCCAGGTTTCTGGCTTAAAGTCATAGTTTTAAAGATGTGCAGTGTTCTAGAGCTTACAATGTGTGATAATGTCCTATTGTCAAAACTGGATTGGCACTGGAAGGCTTACTTTGTATTTCCTTTTCTAAGAAGAAAAGCACAGGTAAAATATAAATGTAGATATTCTCATGTGAACTCAACACTCATCTCAAAACAATCAAAAAGACCAATATTTTTTGAATCTAGAGTTCTCATTATGGACAATTCATAAAATAATTTCTTTTTGTTAAATCATTTCCATGAAGTTCATGTGCGTCTTAGAACTGTCTTGGCAATGCTGGGTATTAGAAAGAGTCATGAACTTCAGTTCATTTACCTAAAAAATGATGACACTCGGACCAAACTCACTGATTATTTTTTTAACATCTTTATTGGAGTATAATTGCTTTACATTGTTGTGTTAGTTTCTGCTGTATAACAAAGTGAATCAGCTATACGTATACACATACCCCCATATCCCCTCCCTCTTGCATCTCCCTCCCACCCTCCCTCGCTATCCCACCCCTCTAGGTTGTCACAAAGCACCGAGCTGGGCTCCCTGTGCTATGCAGCTGCTTCCCACTAGCTAGCTATTTTGCATGTGGTAGTGTATATATGTCAGTGCCACTCTCTCACTTCGTTCCAGCCGTGTCCTCAAGTCCGTCCTCTACGTCTGTGTCTTTAATCCTGTCCTGCCCCTAGGTTCTTCAGAACCTTTTTTTCAGATTCCATATATATGTGTTAGCATACGGTATTTATTTTTCTCTTTCTGACTTACTTCACTCTGTATGACAGACTCTAGGTCCATCCACCTCTCTATAAGTAACTCAATTTCATTTCTTTTTATGGCTGAGTAATATTCCATTGTATATATGTGCCACATCTTCTTTATCCACTCATCTGTCAATGGACACTTAGGTTGCTTCCATGTCCTGGCTATTGTAAATAGAGCTGCAATGAACACTGTGGTACATGTCTCTTTTTGAATTATGGTTTTCTCAGGCTATATGCCCAGCAGTGGGATTGCTGGGTCTTATGATAGTTCTATTTTTAGTTTCTTGAGCAACCTCCATACTGTTCTCCATAGTAGCTGTATCAATTTACATTCCCACTAACAGCGCAACAAGGTTCCCCTATCTCCACACCCTCTCCAACATTTATTGTTTGTAGATTTTTTGATGATGGCCATTCTGATTGGTGTGAGGTGATACCTCATTGTAGTTTTGATTTGCATTTCTCTAATGATTAGTGATGTGGAGCATTCTTTCATGTGTTTGTTGGCAGTCTGTGTATCTTCTTTGGAGAAATGTCTATTTAGGTCTTCTGCCCATTGTTGGATTGGGTTGTTTGTTTTTTTGATATTGAGCAACATTTCATGGTTTATCTGCATTTTAATGTAAAAACAGAGAATTTTGCACATTGCTTTATGCAAAGATATATACTACCTCTTTCTAAATTAGGAAGAGTTTAATTTCATTTTTCTAATTGTGATGTCAGCCACTATTCAAAACAGCTAAGTGACAAGTGAAATCAATGGTTAGGGCACCAAAGATCCCAGAGTCAACTGAAGACTTATTTTTAGACTTCTACTCTTGTCCTAGGTGTATACTTTATGTCTTTTAGAAGGATTTGTGCTTTGATTTTTTAAAATAGTAGCCCATTTACTCCTAATTCTGGTTTTCTTAGTGCTTTTCTTTTTCTCAGGTATAACTGCAGTATCCTTAGGAATTCCACTGATTTTTTTTTTTTAATAGAAGACAGGTAGATTTTTTTTTAATTAATTAATTATTTATTTATTTATGGCTGTGTTGGGTCTTCGTTTCTGTGTGAGGGCTTTCTCTAGTTGCGGCAAGCAGGGGCCACTCTTCATCGCGGTGCGCGGGCCTCTCACTATCGCGGCCTCTCTTGTTGCGGAGCACAGGCTCCAGACGCGCAGGCCCAGTAGTTGTGGCTCACGGGCCCGGTTGCTCCGTGGCATGTGGGATCTTCCCAGACCAGGGCTCGAACCCGTGTCCCCTGCATTGGCAGGCAGATTCTCAACCACTGCGCCACCAGGGAAGCCGTCCACTGATTTTTTTAATGTCACTAAGCTATCAATTGATTGACTGCTACTTATACTTTGTCACAAACCACCTATTCATATACATATGAAAATAACCGTCAATCAGTTACTGACCTGGTAAACTTTAACAGAGCAATTTCCCGAGGGAATACTGTAAACACCAGGAGAATTTCTTTTACTAATTATATTGAACTTAACCTAATTAATATTATCCAGTTAAAGTTTTTACAAAGATCCAAATAGAACTAAATATTTTTTATCAATCGTTCTAGTATGATAGGGTTCTCATTAGCAAGACCTCAAACAAATATATTTCATCAGTTTCGTGCAGAAAGAGCTTTTAATACTAACAGAGTAATTCTCTCTTTACATTACAGCAGTGGAATGCTGGTAAATTTTAATGACAGGCTCTCTGGGGAAAAAAAGCCCTGACTTTTTTGTATCTGCTGATTTCTGTGGTGTAACACTTCCTCCATGGCTGATTTCAAGTTACCAAATTGACTTGGGAAGACTTGCCAACAAGACCCTATTGCAAGCCGGATCATGTCAGCTCCAGAGCACCCTCCCCCTCCCTGCATTAGGAGCTTTACACAGTTTGAACAAGCAAAAACGAAACAGAAAGAAAACCATCTATTTTTGGTTCATTAATATCTGTTCCATCACTCAACCCAAAATAAGCTCACGTTTAGTTTAATAATCTCATATCTACTTAAAAACTTTGATAGAAAGCAGTTCATCTGAAAGGGCTTTCTTACATCACCAAGGGCATCCCCAGTATGAGTAAGGTAAAGACCGTCAGTAAACTGTGAGCCTAGAGCATATGAGGTTTCTAGATTTTACAACTTGCAAAAAGTAGCAGTCAGAATCTTCCTCCCAGCTCAAATACGCTGAGAAGACGAACAGGAAAACGGGTTCTGTTCTTCTGTCGTGCCTATGGTTTGAAAAACACAAAGTTTTCCAATTGATTTGTGCTTACTAACAAAATGACATTCTTGTACCTCTTTTCAAGGGGTGGGAACACCTTCGGGGTCACTAAGGAAACAAGAGTCCCGTTGAAGTTTGTGCCCTATTCCTTTTGGCAGCCTCCCATTTGGGGGCTTCTCTTTATTTGAGAAAGGGAAGTGCTGGGATTCCTTGACTGTTTTTTAAAATTGCTAGTCTTCCAGAGGGTGATGATCATTTCCCTGGGCAACGAGTTCAATGCCGAAGTGACCACTGTGATCTGTCCTGAGCAATGGAATGTTGGTGTATCTATGTGCCATTGTGTAGTATGTGTGTGCATATGTGATCATATATTTGGCTAGAAGTCAGAAGATCTGACTTAGATGTAAACAGACACAATTTTCATACATATATATAATCACATATATGATTATATATAAAATATATACAATTATATCATGTATATAATTTTCACATATATTGATTTTGTATGCACTTTATACAATCTCAATACAATTTTGTACAAAATTTTGTACAATTTTTATATACACACATACATACATATTTGTGTATCATATATACTTGGTAGATAAATTGTTTCCATTCTTACTTTTTTTCTGTATCTGTTGGGAAAAGAAGAGAAAATTATCTGAACCAGATACCCTGAAATTGGAGGTCGTTTGTCATAGCTAATTTCTCTTCCAGATGGTCTCCTGGGCAGTTTTCTGTGGGGTTTGCACCCCAGGCCCTGACCATTTCTCCGTCATTTTCAGGGAGGAGCCTCAGTCCCTGCCTCTATCCTGCCAGTGCCCATCTTGGGGAGGTCGCCCTACTAACTTGATTCCCACACAAGGCAGAGGCTTCTTTCTAAGAGAAGGCTGCCAGCTCCTGACTCCTCAAGTCTGGTTTTGAGATCTTAGTGTCTCTCTGTGTTTAGTCTGCGTTTTTCCTCTTTATATTATTCTTTGCATCTACCTTTTTGTAATCTCTATGCTTTTGTTCTTCTCTTTTTAAGATAGATCTTCGACCTTCTTAATTCTTACAGATTTATAATTTTTTATCCCTACACCACTTTGTTTTTATCTTTCACCTTTAATCTCATTACTTTAAAATTTAAAATTTTCATTTGCATTTTGGCCTTATAATCTTTCAGCTTTTAGACTTTTAAACTTTCCTCATTGAGTCTTTGTATTTACTTTAAATATCATCAATTTTATCTTAATTTTTAAGCTCAACCTATATCTTGGGGAGATTTTAACAAAAAAATTCTTTTTCACTCTGTGATTTATTTTTAGAGTGACAGGAAAGACTATGGATACAGGGATTTTAGAAATGGGGGAGCACCCACCGGCCAAGCAGAGGAGGCTGTGTCTTCCTCCCGCAGGCTACCCCTGCAACAAGCTACTGAGCTAGCTAAGGTTAGCTGGGGAGACTGGGAGACATGGGTTCAATATATGCAGGGCTGTAATGGTCTCTATAGAAAGAGAGTGTTTGATTTATTGAAGTGGTACTGCTTCCTTGTATCTTGAAACCAGGGTTAGCAAACTACAGCCCTTGGGCCAAATCCAGCCCAACATCTGTTTTTGTAAAGAAAGTTTCATTGGAACACAGCCATGCCCATTGGTTTACCTACTGGCTGTATCTGCTTTCGTGCTATAACAGACTTGAGTAGTTGTGACAGAGATTAAAGAATTAACTATCTGGCAATTTACAGAAAACCATTGCCAACCCCTATATTAAACCATCCAGTCATTATCTGAGTATTGTTGATGCCAGGCTTCAGAGACAGGAAATTAATAGATGTGATTCAGGAATTCAGTTAACTCACTGTCAGGTGGGATACAGAAAACTAAACATGCGTGGATAATACCGAGGGCTGCGTGAAAAGGACTATTGGTTTTGGGGGGTTTGTTTCTGTATATTACATAATTTTGAATCACACAATATACAGTCTTAGGTCTGTCTTCTTTTGCTGTGTAAAAGCTATAAATTTCCTTTTTAAACACTGCTTTAGCAAATTTTAAGATATTATGCTTTCATTAGCCTTTGGTTAAAAAATATTTGAAATTTCCTTTGTGATTTCTTCCTTGACCCATGAGTTATTTAGAAATACATACTTTAATTTTAAAATATTTGAAGTTTTTGCATATATCTTTTGATTATTGATTTCTAGTTTAATTCTATTGTGGGCAGGAAACATACTTTATATGATTTCAACCTTTTTAAATTTATTGAGACCTGTTTTATGGACCAGAATACGGTCTATCTTGGTGAATATTCCAAGTGCACTTTTAAAGAATGTATATCTTGCAGTGGTTAAAAGTAATGGCCTAAAGAGAGGGAAAATTGGTTGATAGTTGTTCAAATCTGTACCTTAACTGATTTTTTTTTTTTTTGGTCTAATTGTTCAAGCAGTTACTGAGAGAGAAATGTTTAAATCTGCACTGTAATTTAGATTTGTCTAATTTTCCTTTTAGTTTCTTTGGTTTTTGTTTTATTAAAGCTTTTTAAAATATGCTTACACATTTAGGATTATTGTCTTCTTGATGAGCTAACCTCTTAACATTGTGAAATATCTCTTCTTATCTCTGCTACTATTCCTTGTTTAAAGTCTGCTTTGATATTAATATAGCCACTCCAGCTTTTTAATGATTAGAGTTTTCATGGTATACCGTTTTCCACCCTCTCATTTTCAGTCTATCTTTGTCTTTATATTTAAATTGTGTCTCTTGAAATCATCACGTAATTGGGCTTTGCCTTCTTTTTTTTTTTAATTTTAAGAAGAAAGGGATTTAATACAGGGAACTAGGTGCTTACAAAATCATCAAAGGGAAGCTTCAATCAGAACGCACCATAATGTTTAAGAATCTACACTGAGGTATCGTTATTACTCCAAGTCCATAGTTTACATTAGGCGTCACTCTTGGTCTTGTACATTCTGTGGGTTTTGACAAATGTATGACATGTATCATACAGGGTAGTTTCACTGCCGTAAATATCCTGGACTTTGCTTTTTTAGCCAGTCTGAGTAGATAAAACAGAACAAGTATCTCGGGTCGGGGGAACAGCATGGTTAACCGACCCTGAAGTCAGAGGCGAATGACAAAGAGGTGCTTGGGGTGCTGAATGCCACACAGCAGGGAGAAGAGGTGGCTGGAGTGATCACAGGACCCAGACATGTTGGAGGTCAGTATGAGAATTTTAGCTCTTTTCCCTGTGAACAACAGGGACTTAAGGATTTTAACCTGGAAGTACCTGACTGGAAAGACTTGGTCTTTCTGGTGTCCCAGCTAACACCCAAGGTGTTTAGAGAGTTTTCTCCTTGGGCTGGTTGGAAATCCAGCATCTTCCTGCACTGTGAGAGCTTTGGAAATCCAGTAGAGACCAATAGCTGTTCTCCGTCTTGCCTCACAGAGTCAGGCTCTGCACAGGCTCCGCTTTTACCCAGACAAGATCAAGGGGATGCTTATACAGATCTTGGAGCTCCTTTTCTGTACGTCTCTCTTCTCTTCAGATACTCTACCTTGCAAACCACAGCTGCCTCACCAGGCTCAAATTCCAATCCCTGTTTCTCTGCCAGCGATAGTGCAGCTCTCTGGCTGGCAGTTTGGAAAGGACCTCCAGGCTGGAAGTTGGGGGGAATGTACAACGTGCCTCAGGAGTTTTCTTTCTTTCCAGGATAACAAAAGTATTGGAATTAGTGGGTTAGACAAATAACCTCAGATGGCTAGATGGTAAATGTTAACAACGCATCAATGAAAAAAGTGATCGTCAGGCTTTTATGAAGCAGGTTATCTGCTATGTAACTAAGAAACCTCTGATAGAAAGACGCTCCGTTATTTTATGCATCGCTAAGAAAGACCAAAATAAAAAAGGCTGCCAGTTAAATTACCTAGAAATGCTTTATTGTTATCTGAGAGTTTCTACACAATAATATGTCTGTGTCAACAGGGGTATCACTGATGCAGCATTTCTTTAAAAAGTGCTCCTCTGGAATCATCTTCTAAGTTGCTGCAAAACACTTCCCTCCACTGAGGTGATAATTTGAGGTCCAGATCCCTGGCGGGTTGCAGTGCCACCCAACTTTGGGGCTTCCTGGTCCTGCTTATCCATCTGGGAAGCAAACCACTGGGAGGAAGTGGCTCAAGGGTCAGCCTCCATCCCCAACTACACACAGTGCCCGACGCATTTATTTGGTTCCTCGTGTTGGGCTGAGTTTGTCCTGACTTCCCCTTCCAACATGTAAGTTCTGTTTCATGGACTTTGGGGTGTTTTCTCCAACCCATGGACCTCAGCTGGGGCCATCCCAACCTCTCAGTTTGATTCTAATCATGTTGATTGTGAAAAGAGAAGTGACCAATATCTCAATCTCATCCCCCGCCCACCAAAGACTCCTGATTCCTACACAATTTCATCTCTGTTCTGCCATGACCAGCTGCGTTACACCAAGTGATATTGTGAGTGCCGGTCTTCATCAACCACAAACGTTTCCATTTTATTATTTCCTTAAGATAATCGGTGTACCAACTCACCCTAGAATATGTAATTCCAAGGCATTTAAATCTGAATGATTCTTCAAAAGTCTGCCAGGGTAACTTGCTGTGCCCACTTTCTTGACAACATTCTTAGCAAGCTTTCTCACTGAAAATGTTAAGTTCTCCTTCACCAGGCTCACACACACACAGAGACTGTTCTAGACCCTCCCCACGTGGCATACACATCAGATGAGGTGACACTTCTTGGTTAATTGTAAACCTTATCAAGCATCCTCCCCTGACCACAGCGGCTTTGAGGACTTTCTTTTTTCCACTTAATGTTTTATCTAGCTTACACTAAATAAGTATAATGTGTATGTTACTAGTAGCCCAAAATCGAGGCCAAACTTTTTAAACAAACAACTTTTTCAAATCTAAGAATCAAGCTAACTGTACAATATATACACTCAATTGGCTTTGAAGGGTAGATTTTTCCTATTTTCACAGTAATGAAACCATTAAATGCTATAAAAATTCATCCTGATACATCTATACCATAGAATATTATTTGGCAATAAAAAGAAATGAGCTACCAAGTCATGAAAAGACATGGAAGAAACTTAAATGCATACTACTAAGTGAAAGAAGCCAAAATGAAAAGGCTACATATTGTATGATACCAATTATATGACATTCTAGAAAAGGCAAAGCTCCAGAGACAGTAAAAAGATCAGTGGTTGCAGAAGTTGGGGATGAACAGGCAGAACACAGTGGATATTCAGAGCAGTGAAACTATTCTATATGATACACTCTAATAGTGAATACATGTAGATAGATCTTTGTCAAAGCCCATAGAACTATAAAACACAAGGAATAAACCCTAATGTAACCTATGAATTTTAGTTAATAATAATGTATCAGTATTGGTTCATCAATTTAACAAATGTTCCATACTAATGTAAGATATTAATAATAAGGGAAAATGTAGGGAAAGGTGAGGGAGTAAATGGAAACTCTCTGTGCTTTCTGCTCAATTTTTCTGGAAACCTAATCCGCTCTTAAAATAAAGTCTATTGAAAATTTAAAAAATCAGTTGAACTTAAAAATTCATCTTTAGAGTTCTGAACAAAAACCTGTTTCTGGAATACTATAATTCATATGGAGAAAAAAGAAATCGTCAAGTAAAATGATTATTTGACATACTAAAACACAAAGTTACCAACAAAAATATATTATTTATTCTAAGAACTCTCTACTGGGATCAGCTCTTTTCTATTTCCACCATGCCTACATTTTAATAATTCCACCTTGTTCTGAATAAACATGAAGCTGGATATTCAATGGTGAATAATCCCATGGCTTAAGCGGGCCCTAGGTTCTAAGAGAAACAACTAGTGACTTGAAAGAGGTGTTATTCTTTTACAATAAGGCAGAAGCTGGTTGCATAATGTAAAAGCAGAGGTAGTCCTACAGGAATTAGCCTGTGTCATTTGATTTTTATGGACGCTATTGTCTAATGAGAGTTAATGATTAAACACATTTGGTCCTATTTTCTTTGGTTGTTAACTCATTTGTCACAAATCTTATTGCAAAAAAAGGAAAGCATTTCACGTCAACATTTTGTACGATGCTACTTCAGAATTTGTCTCTAATTCATTTTGAATTAAATATTGTACATTTTAACAGATTTCTATAAATTTTGTATTAATTTATAGACATAGAAATCTATGAATTCACAGTATTCAAACTGCTTTATACTAAATGAAAGGAACCAAAAGCAAAAGTAATTCAGAAATCAGTAGGAAGCTACTATGCTTTCACTGTGGTTTGTGAAGCAAATTTGAAAAAAAAAAAACAATCCCATAATTGATAAAATTCAAATTACAATTTTCTATTTTCTTGCTGTCACCATAGAGCAAATGGCTAAATCAGCTTTGAGCCTACTCCTTTAACAGGGAAGTGATTGCAACCACTAGGACAAAATTATGAAGAAAAAAAAATTCGCCAAATGGGATTTCATTTTAAAATGCAGATCCTATTTGCAGAGCTTCACAAAGGAATACTGCTTCTGACAAGTGGAGAAAAATCTACCCTTCAAAGCTAATTGTGGCATTAAAGGATGTATGAAAGAAAGAAAAATGGCATATAGCTATTAAAACTAGTTTTGTAATGCAGACACACTTTTTCATGGAAACAGTAACAACAGCCTCCTGGGTATGGGGGGCGGGGCGGGGCTGTGTGTGGAATGAGCAAGAGGAGATTCTTCCAGATGAATGAACAAATGAATGAATGCTAAAAAAAAAAAAAAAAAAGTCCAAACCCAAAATTGTTTTAGGTGACTAATTAAGACCCCCTCTTAGAAAAGCTGTTGCTAGGTAAACAAAACTGTTTAAAACATGTTCATCATTAGTGTCCCCTGACAGAAGGATGAGGTGGCAGACTTGGTGACAGAAGGGAGAAGAAGAGCGGCATATGGCCCCCAGTTCTGTCCCCTGCTGACAAGCTGCCTCGCTGCAAGCCCCTTTTGCTCTGTATTCTGTGCACACAGCAGATTGCTATGCCCCAACTTTCCCATCTGTACCCCAGACTCGTGTCCCAACAGCGTGGCTGCCGTGCCAGGTTCCGCGCCGTAGGGGCGGGGGTGGGTTTAAGGGGGTGGGGGATGGAGGACAGGAGCAAGGGCTTCCACGGGATCTGGGGGAGGACGGGAAAGGAGATTAACAACCAATCATCACCACGCTATCCATAATGTAGTCTCCACAGCATTACATGGTATATTTCCAGTGGGGATTAGCCCATCCATCACCGGCCTTTATTGGCCCCCTTTTTGTTGTTGTATAAAGCCCAAACACTGTCGTAAAATTCTAAACTGCTTAATTGCTGTGCTGTAAAAATTTGCATATCAGAGGTATGTCATTCCATCATTAAAGCGCACTAGGTATTTGTTACGAGGTCCCAACAATCATGCCAGTGCAGCCCTGAAGAAAGGTCATTATTGGTATTATGCAAAATTTGCTGCCGAATTCAAATCAGCAGCATTTAGGGCTTTGGATACTGTTGGACTCATATTTTGATTCCCTCTGGTTCAAGGTTTACGGCATCCTGACCCCCTTCCTACATGATCAGAATGTTTAAGCAACGTTTTCTACCAGCTTGGGTTCTGGGTCCTTATAAACTTTTCACCTTCACTATCGTATATGCATTGGGGCAGTAAACTAAGTTTTGCATCTTAGATCTTGTCTGTGATCAGAATATTTAAATTGCATCACCTAGGTTGCTTGCAGTGCCAAATCTCCTCCTCACCCTTAAAATGAAAGATGGATGAAGTGTTTGTAAAACTTGGGCAGGGAATATGCCAGGGTGCTCAGTAAGCTCGCAGGATCTCAACGGAAATGAGAGATTCCATAATGGAGAAATGCCCTAGCAGTGGTGGTCCACCTCTGCAGGTCCCCACCGGGGGAGGAGGTGGCAGTGGGTGGTGGCAGCGGGAGGGTCAATGACACCCTGCTCTTTCCCAGAGCCTTTGATCCCTACAGAGCTTTCCGTCTGGGTGGAGGGGGATGATTTACAGAGCCCACTCGGCAGGGCTCCCTTCGCTTAAAAGCAGCCACTCCTGGTTTACCCGCGCCGGCACCCCTCCACCCAGGGTCAGAATGAGAACTAATGGGTAACTAATCCAACTGACGTTGGATTACAGCGGAGACCCTGGAACCATCAGGACTTCAGCTGGATTTCAGCCAGGACACTGGAACAAATGTTGCATTTATTCCCAGCCTGGCAACATTCTGAAACCCATTGATCACACTGAATATCTTAAGTCACCTGCACACAGATCGGCAGAAGCAGGATCAGTGTGCAGGCAGCATGAGGAGTGGTGATGGGGGGCTCTTCTTTGCCTCTGTCTCCTAAGGAGTAAATCATCAATGATAAACAAACAAGTGATAAATACTCATACGGTGGTTACGTCTCGATTACAGGTGACTTTTACTTTCTTCTTTATACTTTTTTGATTTTTTTCTCCCAAGATTTGTACAAGGTGCATGAATTAATTTTATAATAGGGAAAAAAGTTGTTTTTATAAAAGCTACAGAGGAATTAGTAGCATAGGCATTCCTCGTCATACTCGGGCTGGGCGTTAGTGTGGACTCAGAGAGCTTCCATTGCAGGCTTTTCTGGGGGCCGTTCCAGCTAGCAATAAGCACAACTCATTCCAGGCTATGTGTTTTTTTTTTAAAGATGTAGGCCACTGTGAGACTTTACATCAACTGTGAGAACTAAGCTTTTCGCCAAGGATGGCTGGCAGGAGGAAGTGAGGACAGTTGGAGAAGACAGCTAAACAATGTAATGTCAATGGATGAATGGATCAAGAAAATGCGATATATATATATTCCATAATACACATATAGTCCATTATATATATATATGTATATATTATTCAGCCTTAAAAAAGAAAGAAATTCTGTCATTTGCAACAACATAGATGAAACTGGAGGGCATTATGCTAAGTGAAATAAGCCAGACAGAGAAAGAAAAGTACTGTCTGATCTCACTTATATGTGGAATCTGAAAAAAAAGAAAAAGTGGAACTCATAGAGTAGAAAGAAGTTGTCAGTCAGGGGCTGGGAGTTGGGGGAAATAGGGAGAAGTTGGCAAATGGGTACAAATTTTCAGTTTTTTTGTTGTTTTTTTTTTTTGTGGTACGCGGGCCTCTCACTGCTGTGGCCTCTCCCGTTGCGGAGCACAGGCTCCGGACGCGCAGGCTCAGCGGCCATGGCTCACGGGCCCAGCCGCTCCACAGAATGTGGGATCCTCCCGGACCGAGGCACGAACCCGTGTCCCCTGCATCGGCAGGCGGACTCCCAACCACTGCACCACCAGGGAAGCCCCAAACTTTCAGTTTTAAGATGGATAAGGTCTGAGGACCTAATGTGCAACATGGTGACTCTCGTTGATAACACTGTATTGTATGATTAAAATTTGCTAAGAGAGTAGAATTTGAATGTTCTCACACACAAAGGTAAATATGTGAGGTGATGGGTGTTAGTTAACATGATGGGGATGGGAAATTTTTTCACAATATATACATATATCAAAATCATCACATTATACACTTGAAATATCTTATAATTCTAGTATCCAATTATACCTCAGTGAAGCTGAAAAAAGAAAAAAACTGTAAAAATACATATAATGGGGTATCTTGTCAAAGGCAATAACAGTGATAATAATAATAATGGTTAATACTTTGTATAGGCATAGTTTTAAGAAGTTTACATGTATTAAGTCACTTAACACTGGTAACAACCCTATGAAGTAGGTACTATTGTTATTCCCATTTTACAGATGAAGAAGCTGGTGCCCGGAGAAGCTAATTAACTTGCCCAAGCTCATACAACTAGAGGGACTAATATGGCAAATCCAAATCTCTAGTCCAGACCTCTTTTCTAATCCATATATCACTCAGCTTGTAGGTCAGCTCCAACTGGATATTCCAAGGACATTTCATATTCGACATGTTCAAACTGAAATCGTCATTGATCTCCATGCCCGTGCAGTCCACTTTTTGCTCTCTATTCAGTGAACGACACTGACAGTTCTGTCACTTAGGCCACAAACCTCAGGGTCTTTCTCTTTTTTTTTTTGCAGTACGCGGGCCTCTCACTGTTGTGTCCTCTCCCGTTGCAGAGCACAGGCTCCGGACGCGCAGGCTCAGCGGCCATGGCTCACGGGCCCAGCCGCTCCGCAGCTTGTGGGATCTTCCTGGACTGGGGCACGAACCCGTGTCCCCTGCATCGGCAGGCAGACTCGCAATCACCATGCCACCAGGGAAGGCCCAGGGTCTTTCTTGGCTCTTCTTTCTCCTGCATCCATACGCTTGCCAATGGTATCCTCTTAACATCTTTTCCAAGTTCCCTGCGTCTGTCCCACTTTGACTGCCATAGAGGAAGTCCTCACCTCACAAATAAGCGACAGATTATTGTATCTGTCGCTTGTATTGTTTTGCCCATTTCCAGTCTTGACTCCTTCCAATCCTATTACCACAGTTTTCTAGAACATCCATCTTTTCATGTCACACTTTTACCTAAATTTTGACTGGCTTCCAAACTTCTTACAATGAAATAAAGTTTCTTACAGTTCTCTAGTTTTATTTCCTCTGTCACCATATGCCATAACGTTTCACACACTTTGCTTCTTTACAAGCTCTTTCTCTTGCCTGGAATGTACCATTGTCTTCTGGAAGAGTTCTATTTATTTTCCAAGATGCACCTCCACTCTTAGGCTTTCCCAGACACCACTCTTCTGACCCAAGGCGAATTAATATCCTTTCTCCAAGTTCCTGCCCTCTAATGTACATCTAATTCATGTCTGCTATTCCCTCTTCATGCCGTGTACATCTAAATTACACTCAGGTTGGTATCCAAGGAGACAGAGCTGTATCAAATGTGTCAGAGAGCTAAGTTATGACCCAGGGGAATCAGTCCCAAAAGAAGGGAATCCTAATGGAGAAGCTTGTGAGCCCTGCAGAAAGAGAGGTCTACAGCATCCAGCCTACGATTCCCATGAATTATAGGATTTCCTAGGTAGTTGAGTCAAGATATTGTACATTGGACAAACCTACAAAGAGAAGATTGTGGAAAACTAAAGGGAGATAGAACAGACCAGGGGTGTGAAGCAGTTCATGGCTACTCCTACCATTGGGATAAGTAATGGTCTCTGTATTATAAAGTTGTAGTACAGATTAAATGAGATAATGTATGTAAAATGCTTTGCATGGGCCTGGCACGAAGTTAGTGGCTCCCTAAATATTGGTTAGTATTAATAATTGCAATATTGATGCTGGGCAGGAGTGCTACTTCGTTTCTCCTATGTGTGTACATTACAAAAAAGACTTGTGTTTGAGTCTAAAGTGGACCTAAAGGTCTGAACAAAATTTAAAGTGACTTTCTGAATCACATTTACATTTGACCATAACTCATAAATCGACTTGGTAGATAAACCCAGACAAATATCTAGGCCAAGCTGTATAACAAAATGATCAGGGCTCAAATAAATTAGATATTTTTGACATCTCTGCGATGTCAGAGTTAGAAGTGACCAAACTTTATTTAACTGCATGATGAATCATTAACTCTGCAGGCATTTGAGACATAAATTTTGATCACAAACAAGATGCTCATTTTAGGGATTTTATTTATGCATTCTTTCATTTTTGGCAAAATTCTGTATATGAGACCATGGGTTGGCAAAATTTTTCTATAAAGGGCCAGATAGTAAATGTTTTAGGCTTTGTGGACCAATGTGTTCTCTGTTACAACCATTCAATGGTGCCACTGAAGAGATAAAACAGTCAACAGACAAGAGTAAATAACTGGGCACGGCTGTGTTCCAACTGACTTTATTAAAAAAAACAGGTGGTAGACCAAATTTGGCCCATTTGCCAACCTCTGTACTAAATACAAAGCCCTTGACTTTGTGGAACTTATAGCCTGTAGAGGAGGCAGGCATCGCATGAACCAGAAGATACTAGGTGTTATGTCAGAAGTATGTATATCATAGAAGAGGTACTTCAACAGACCATCTTGTAAAATGGGAGGATTGATATGGGCTAGAAGAGATCCCTGAAACTCACAATTCATCTTCTTGGGTGGAGGGATTCAATCTCTCACCTTCGATCAGAATCACCAGAATTGTTTTACTTTATGGCAGTAGTGTTAAACCTGAAGGATGTTAGACTGAAAATTTTGCTTTATTTTAAATACAGTAATGCTTGACCATGTTTCTGGAATGTTGGTATCTCTTCAGGAGATTTGTACCACAATCTATATTCATTATGCTGTCATTATCTCAATAATTTCTTTTCATGTTAAAGCATTTTTTTTTTACCAAAAGGATTGCTTATTAAATTAAGATGAAATGGCAATTAATCTAGAGTGTTATCAAAGACAGGAACATGCGTTTGTCTGAATCTCCGTTTATAAACATCAATGGCCTGTTAATGTACTAATATTTAGGAGGGCAACATGATAAAAAGCTTCCCTGCCTCTGTTAGCTCATTTTGTATTAACATATTCCTGTCACCAGTTAGGCAATTAACAGAGACTAAAGGAACACTAATTGTAGGCTTCTCTGCCAGTGTGCTGGGTCAGCTTTATTCCTAGGAGCTCGCTTAATGAATTTGTAATAATTGTAAGTGATGAAAGTGGGTGATTTTCTTTGAAAAACAAACATGGTGATATTGCTACGGAGATTGAGATTAGAGAAAAGTCCTTTTCTTTGTGACACTCTTGTAAAGCAAGCACTTTGGGGAGATGCAGGGACAGGTCCACAAAATTTTCGGAAAGAGCAATGCTGAGAATGCAAGAGGGTTCCTAGGTAGTATCAAATTCTTCCCAGATGATGACTGTGGAGAAAACAGCTGCAACACAGCTCACCATCTGATGAATTCATACGGAAATTGCTGCCTTCCAATCATATACAGTGAAGTTCCTATGAGTTGGTTAAATTACATGTTAGTCTTGGCCCTTCCCATCCATGTTCAGGAGGGTCTTCTGTACTTTCTTTGCTTATTTTGTATTGTTTGCCCCATTTCAATGAGTGAATATTTTTGAAAATATTCGCTTTTACTAAAAGCAAACTGGAATGGAGCCCATGACGTAAAATGTGGGAGAACAGAGTTGAGGATGTTCCTGAGACCTTTGGTGCAGACAAGACAATAGAAAGAACTTAGAGCGAGTGTCAGGAAGAATGAGTAGCTGGGACATGATAACAGCACCAAGGTGCAGAAAAAAGTTCTGCAACTGTCCTATTAACATACCAGGTTTGATTTGACTCCATTATATTTTATCAAATAGTTTAGAAAGCTCACAGCATAAAACATCATCATAATTGTAACCATATATTTGGAGATTTAACGTGCACACCATAATGTACCATTAGTTACACAAATAACTAATAATTTGCTAATGACAATATTATGTTAAGTCAGTTTAGGGGCAATTAAAGTGAGTGATATTTACATATGCCTAATGAATCACAGTCGATGGCAGATTAAGAGATTCTAATGAATATTCATCCAGACATTCGCAACCAGCTTCACAGTTTATAAACTGAATTATGGTTGATTTGCCCTTTTAAAAATGAATATGTGAGTATCTTCTGCATGGTGAGAATGAACAATTGGGCCTGACTGTAAAATTTTTTTAAAGCAATGTACTGGTCAGAACACAAAACATTTTTATGCACTCTCATACCCTCGGCTTCACTGTTCTTTTTTATATCGCAGATCAGTGTTGATGAACTATCTCCATTTTCATTCTAATCCATGACATGAAATATAGAAATTGTTTACTATAAGATTAAATGGAAACCAAGTTTTATGCAGCCCCACTGAGGAAATAATTACAGGTAGTTTTTGCCATTGAAACAGTGAATACAAACTCTCTTTTCATTCTCTAGCCGTCCCCATGCAACTCAGAAGGCTGCTTTTGTAGCTATATGTTGTCATGATAAAATTGGGGTTGATTTACTATCCTTTCAACTTGGTCATTTTAAAAAGTAATAAAACAAACAAACAAAAACACTTTACTCTGGCCCTGTGAATACAGGTTAAGACCAAACAAGGTTATGGTTTGAGCATTTAATTTCTCCTAAAAATTATAACACTTTCTGCTTTGACTAGCTGTTCCTCGTAAATATTGTTAGTCTTGTCTCTGTTGCAAAGATGAGGGCCAAACTCTTTGTCTTTCTCCAGATCCCACAACAGGTCCCTGAGAGACCAGATATCTACAACTCCCATTTCTTTTTCACCTTAAATTAGACAAAGTTGTCTCCCTGCTGTTTCAGACTATAAAGATGTTAACTATTGCCGGCATTTTTTCCTACATAGGAAGTTAGAGGCTAGAACTAGAGCATCTTGGTCCATGGGAATGTAGTAAGACAGTTGAACAAGCATGTGCTTGATGTCTGGCCCTTATATAAGATGTCAAACTTGTATTAATGGAACTAGTGAGAGAAACCTCCAAAACCAAACAAGTGTTTTAAAGGCATGGGCGTAAACTTTGAAGGGTGACTGGAGCCTCTTGTTCCTAATGGACCAGAGGTCAAGGTGAGTGGGTTTCCAGGCTCAGCAGTTCTTTTTTATTATTATTATTTTTTAATTTCATTTATTTTGACTACACCGGGTCTTAGCTGCGGCATGCATGCAGGATCTAGTTCCCCGACCAGGGATCAAATCCGGGCCCCCCCGCATTGGGAGCACAGGGTCTTCCCCACTGGACCACCAGGGAAGTCCCTCAGCAGTTCTTTTAGGCTGGGAATAGTACAGAAAATATAAAAATGGCCTCCATCTATTCTCCCTATGCAAATGAAGTTCCCATAAGTGAAGAGTGGTCATTTCACTCTCTTATTCAAAAACTTAGCAAAGATGTCAATTCTCCCCACATCAGTCTACAGATTTAAAGGGATCGCAATCAAATTCTCAGCTGGATCTTTTGAAGATATAAACGAGTCAATACTGAAATTGATATGGAAAGACACAGAAACCAGAATAGCTCAAACAATTTTGAAAACAGAAGAATAAAACTGAAGGGCTCACACTACCTCATTTTAAGACATACTCTAAAGCCACAGTAAACAACACATTGTGTATTGGCAAAAGGACAGTTATGTAGATTAATGGAACAGAATAGTGAATTTAGAAATAGATCTACCACGTAAATATGACCAATTGATTTTTGACAAAGATACAGAGGAAATTCAAGGAAGAATACTATAGTGACAAATGATGTTGGAACAACTGGACACCCATAGGCAAAAACAACCACAACCACAACCAAAAAACTTGGATCTAATCCTCACGCTTTAAACAACAAGTAACTCAAAATGGATCAGAGACTTAAATGTAAAACGTGAAGGTATAAAACTACTAAAAAAAAGATATAGGTAAAAATCTTCATGACCTGGGCTTAGGGAAAGAGTTTGACAAGATTCAGAACATGCTACCCTAAAATACGGCATCTTGGCATATTGAATATTTAAGCTGAAGGAATTTGAGAGAAAGCAGGTGCAGGAAGGATTCTCTGACTTCCTTCTTTTCCTCTGAAGTAGATCGTAAGACACTCATGTGAAGCGTCTTCTACCTGGAAGAAAGGAGCATTCTTATCTCTGAAGACAGAGGGACACCAGGGGGAATCTAGACAAACTTGCTAGGTTTCCCCCAGTTTACTCCCCTTAGCTCATACCTTTTTGTGTCATCACGTTTGTCCACGATTTTTCAGTCTTCATCAAACCTAGCATACACATGCTCAGGCTTAACTGTTTCTTCAGGTGTTCATTTCCCTCTGAAGAATCCGATGTTACATTAAACTTATATTAAATACATTTGTATACTTTTTCTTGTTAATCTATTTTTTTTGTCAGTTCAATTTACAGACCCCACCAGAAGAAGCTGGGAAAGTAGTAAGAAAAAGAATTCTTTCCTACCCTGTAAGTTCTTAAACACAAAACCAAAAAAACAGGATCCATAAAATTAAAAATTGGTGAATTAAATTTGATCAAAATTAAACATTTTGGTTCTGTGAAAGACACAGAAAAGAGAAGTAACAAATTGGGGGAAAATATTTGCAAATCATATATCTAACAAAGGACTTGTTACCAGAATATGTAAAGAATGCTCAAATTTTAACAGTAAAAAAACAAACAACCAGCTAAAAAAACATAACCGAAAAGACTTAAAGAGACACTTCACTGAAGAGGGTATACAGAAGCAAATAAGCACATGAAAAAAAAGTCAACCTCAATTGCTAGTGGTAAAAGCAAATTAAAACCACAATATGTACAAAGCTATTTTATGGCTAAAATAAAAAACACTAGAAATACCAAATACTGGCAAGGATGCAGAGCAACTGGAATTGTCACACATTTCTGGTGGAAACGCAAAATGGAAATCAGTTTGACAGTTTCTGATAAAGTTAAACATACACTTACCATATGACCCAGAAATACCATTCCAGGGGTACTTATCCTAAAGAAATAAAAACTTATGTTTACACAAAAATCTGTACACAAATGTTTATAGCAAATCTATCCATAAATATCAAAATCTGGAAGCAAACAAAATGTCTTAGTTTAATGGATGAGTAAGTTAACAATGGAATACTACTCAGCAAGGAATAAACTATTAATACACATAACGGCTTAGAAGAATCTCAAAAGCATTAAGCTGAGTGAAAGAAGCCAGTCTCAAAAGGTTACATACAGTATAATTCCATTTATATGACCTTCTCAAAAGGACTAGCTAGAATGAGGGAGAACACACCAGTGGTTGCCAGAGGTTAGGGAAGGGAGAAAGGTGTGACCGCAAAGGGAGAGCACAGAGGAGATTTCTGGAGTGATGACATTGTCTTGTGTCCTGATTATGGTGGTAGATAAAAGTGTTAAAATTCATAGATCTGTACACACACAAAGCAGTCTATTTTATTGTATGTTAATTTAAAAAATAAAACGAAAACTTTTAGTGGAGTTCTATTTCCTACTCTATCAAATCTAAACTCTCTCTGCCTGTGTGTGAGCCCCTCCATCATCTGCTTCCCCTCTTTGTCATGTTTCTAGGTCAGTTTCCTCTCTGTCCCCTGAGGCAGCTCAGCTGTGCCCCTACCCCCCATCCATCTTCCCTCCTTTTATGAACAAACATTATCGATCCTCTATAAAAGGCCAGCTACAGTGCTAGCCTTGGGGGTGCAAGAGCTTCTGGGCTATAATAGTCCCTCCTCTTCTCTCCTCTTCACCCTTCCTTTCCCCCCCTCCTCTTCTTTTTATTCAAATCAAGTCCCACCCCTTTTGCCACGTCAGCTCCAGGCATTCCTGCAACCACCAGACTCAAGTTCTCTGTCATCCGTCTGCACCAGTAAACTAATTGCACCACAGCTGTTTCTGGTTTTGTTGCATTCTTCCAGTTAGATTTAGTTCTTTGAAAATAGGAACTTTTTGTTTGTTTGCTTTTTCAGTCAGACCTCAGATGATCAAACAGCTCTTAACATAAGAGTGAGTGCCCTATACATAGCTCACTATTTAAAACATGCATTGGGAGATACGTTCGCTAGATTACTCCTTTCTGCCAGTGGACGCTGGGGAGTAAGCATCGTTGATGTCTCCCCCCTCCACTGCCGTCATGTCTAAGTCAGAGTCTCCCAAAGAGCCTGAACAACTTCAGAAGCTCCTCTTCAGAGATGTGATCTTTGAAACAACCGATGAGAGTCTGAGGAGCCATGCTGAGCAAATGGGGAACGGTCACAGACTGTGTGGTAGTGAGGGATCCAAACACCAAGCGCTCCAGAGGCTTTGGGTTTGTCACATATGCCACTGTGGAGGAGGTGGATGCAGCCATGAAGGCAAAGCCACACAAGGTAGATGGAATAGTTGTGGAACCAAAGAGGGCCGTCTCAAGAGAAGATTCTCAAAGACCTGGTGCCCACTTAACTGTGAAAAAGATTTTTGTTGGTGGCGTTAAAGAAGACATTGAAGAACATCACCTAAGAGATTATTTTGAACAGTATGAGAAAACTGAAGTGACTGAAATCATGACTGACCGAGGCAGCGGCAAAAAGAGAGGCTTTGCTTTCGTAACGTTTGATGGCCATGACTCATTAAACAAGATTGTCATTCAGAAATACCGCACTGTGAATGGCCACAACTGTGAAGTAAGGAAAGCCCTACCTAAGCAACAGAGGGCTGGTGCTTCATCCAGCCAAAGAGCTGGAAGTCGTTCTGGAAGCTTTGGTGGTGGTCTTGGAGGGGGCTTTGGTGGGAATGACAGCTTTGGTCGTGGAGGAAACCTCAGTGGTCGAGATGCCTTTGGTGGCAGCCACAGTGGCGGTGGGTGTGGTGGCAGTAGGGATGGCTGTAACGGGTTTGGTAATAGTGGAAGCAATTTTGGAGGTGGCGGAAGCTACGACGATTTTGGCAGTTACAACCATCTTCAAATTTTGGACCCATGAAGGGATGAAACTTTGGAGGCAGAAGTGCCGGCCCCCGTGGTGGCAGAGGCCAATACTTTGCCAAACCACAAAACCAAGGCGGCTGTGGCAGTTCCAGCAGCAGCAGGACCTCTGGCAGTGGCAGAAGGTTTTAATTACTGCCAGGAAACAAAGCTCAGCAGGAGAGGAGAGCCAGAGAAGTGATGGGGAAGCTACAGGTTACAATAGATTTGTGAACTCAGCCAAACGCAGTGGTGGCAGGGCCTGGCTGCTACAGAGAAGACATGTTTTAGACAATACTCATGTGTATGGGCAAAAAAAATTGAGGACTGTATTTGTGACTAACTGTATAACAGGTATTTTAGTTTCTGTTCTGTGAAAAGTGTAAAGCATTCCAACAGAGGGTTTTAATGTAGGTTTTTTTTTTTTTGCACCCATACTTTTGATGGCTAAATGTAATAGTTTGACCATGAAGCTGAATAAATGCGTCTTTTTAAATAAATAAAACATGCATTGGCATTGAAGTGAATGAGTAAGCATTAACCCTAGGAAAATATGAACATAGTTTTGAATTAGAAGGAGGTCTAAATTTCCCTTATTTCCACTTCCTCTTCCATTGCTTCTCTTGACATTGTTATAAACTCTGTCTTTCCTGACTCTTCTCAGCAAGAACTATATTCAGCTTCCGTTCACACCCTTTAATCTTTTCCTGACCTTTTTCCTTCAGGAACCTGAACATTTTCTCTCTTTAATTCTCTAACTTTCAGACTACTTATATTCTTTATTTAATTCTCCACTTTCCTAAGACTTTCTCAGTACTAGATGGTTTATATCTTACAAATGCCTCGTTTCCACTTCATGAAAAATTGTTTGCAATTTTCATCTTAATTTGTTATTTTTCTAGAGCTCCGTCATTTATTTTTGGTAAGAAATAATGTTATATTTAACCCAATTGCAATACAGGTCAGCATTGTCTACCTTCTTAATAGGACATAGTACTTTTTCATGCCAAGAACAAAGATAAGTTAAAACTTTTATTTTCATTAAAAATATGTAAACAGTCTCAAAAACAAGAGAATATCTCTGTGGTCCAGAAATAAGAGAGTGAGGTATGGTGGAGCTTCCAGTCTTCCTGGCTCTAGAATAGGAAACTAGCACGGCTGCTGGGAGCTCCCAGGCATGGCGGAACAGACTTGCACCTCTTCTGGGTGGGGCGTGGCGTTGGCCTGGCTGTGTGACACACAGGGTCAGGGTACTTTGCCCTTCTAGAAAAAGAGCTTAGAAAAAGCTGCAGCTGGGGTGCAAGCCTGTCACCAATAACCAGCAGCAGGAGAGAGAAGCTGGAGGCTCCCAGGCAGAGCCTGTGCCCAAAGGCACCTGCTGACAAAGAGGTGGGACCAGCATTGCTCCCACAGATAAGACACCCAAACTGCTCCCACAGAGCTTGGCTCTGAATGGGGACCTAGGCTGGGTGAGAGCAATCACAATTTCCGAGGCAAGGAGAGGTGAGCAAGAGAAGTGGGGCAACAAACACCAGCAAAAGGAAATTTCCACTCAAGATGACATGGCAATTAAAAGTTTAAAATGCAGAAATGAAACTCACGTCGTAAATGATAGCCAAAATACTCACCGAATCGGGGATTCATCCCTGAACGGATAGAGATAATACAGCCATCTGAAAACCGTGTTAAAACTCCCAGTGAGCTAAGGGGAAAAAGAACTTAGCAAACTAAGAAATTATAGGAAGGGATTATGAAACAAAAGCAAGTGGATATGATAAAGAACCAGGAAAAAGTCCTGGGAATAAAAAGTATCGCCACTATAATTAGAAAAAAATAAAAACAACTCTAGGGGCTTCCCTGGTGGCACAGTGGTTGGAAGTCCGCCTGCCGATGCAGGGGACACGGGTTCGTGCCCCGGTCCGGAAAGATCCCACATGCCGCGGAGCGGCTGGGCCCATGAGCCATGGCCGCTGAGCCTGCGCGTCCGGAGCCTGTGCTCCGCAACGGGAGAGGCCACAACAGTGAGAGGCCCGCGTACCGCAAAAAAAAAAAAAAAAAAAAAAAAAAAAACTCAAGATGAACAAAGAGAATTAATGAATTAGAAGGTATGCTGGGATATTTACCCAGAACACGGAACCAATGAAAAAACATGAGATAGAAAAGATTAGATTCACACTTCAGCATAGATATAACATAAAAGTTCCAAAGTAGAGAACTGAGGACACGGTAGTAGATAATTAGTATAGCTCAGAATTTTCCAGAATCAGAAAACAAATCCTCAGACTGAAAGCACACATGAACAAATCCCTATTTTCTAATACACAATTTATATATACAAATTCCTGTTATTATATACAGTAGGGATTTGTTCATGTTAACGCATGCCCAGCCGTAGTCCCAAATGAAAAGCAGAAGGAAACAACTCGGTCCTTGCCGGGGCTCTCGCCATCCCTCTCACAGTCACTCAAACACACACAGAGGATGCAGAGAGTTACCTCTGGGTAACTTGATGCATGCCTCTTCTTCCCGCCCCATCTCCCACAGCAGCGGGAATCCTACACAGCAGGGGACTTCCCTGGTGGTCCAGCGGCTAAGACTCCGCGACCCCAATGCAGGGGGTCCAGGTTCGATCCCTGGTCAGGGAACTAGATCCCCCATGCAGCACCTATGAGTTTGCATGCCAGCAACTAAAAGATCCCGCATGCGCAACTGAGAGATCCCACGTGCCGCAAGGAAGACCGGCACAGCCAAATAAATAAATAATTTTTTTTTTTTTTTTAAAGAAAGACACCTGAGCTAGGCAAGGCCAACCTTAGGTGTGCCTCTGGTTGCGCCACTCTTATTGGTATGTAACGTACATTGTTTCATTGAAGTTGTAACACGGGGTGGCATGGACTGACTTCTCGGCTCAATTCCTTCTCTCTCCATCCATCCCATTTAGTGTTTCAGTTCTAGGTTATCAAAGAAAAATGTCAGAAAGGGACCATATACCTTTGGTTAACTACAAAATAGACACCTGCAGCCACAAGGGGACCTTTCTTCCTGCACCCCCTGCAGCCTACTTGCTTTGGGGTGATATTTATACCAAGCAGCCCTTCATTCCATCAAGCAGCAACATTAAATCTCTTGTTCTGCACTTTACTGGCTGAAGGTTGTAAATGTTTTATGAGCCGCTGAGCTTGCAGCATTACTATTTTATTAGAAGGTTGAATATCTTTTCTTCGTAGCTGGCCTACTAGTGAAGTTGTTCTTTCTCTTAAAAATGTTAACTTCATGCTTGTTATGAAATGGAAATTGGCAGGATGTTGTAAGTAACCGTTTAAAACTGGTTTGGCCCATTTGAAAGCAAGCTTGGATAGCACTAGGACTTTTTTTTTTTCTTTTGGATTGACCTATAAATAACTGAGGCACGGAAAGGGAGTTTTTCATTCTCTAACAACTGGATTCAATAAAGTCCTTCTGGATTCAATCTGTGATTGCTGAGGTATATTATATTCAAACTTTGGCATCAATCCAAAGAATCAATTATGAATTTACTCAGGTGGACATCAGAATGAAGCAGTCGAGATAGAGCATCAAGTTACCTGGCTGGTCCTGGACAAGCCATAGAATAGTTTTGAACATTTTTTCCTCATCTCTTCTGTCTCCGACATTTCTTCCTCTGCCTTCCTCACAAACTGAAAACCAAATAAGTCAGGGAAGTGAAATGGGGAGAAATTAGCTCTTCTAGAAAGCTAGACTAGGGTGCTTCTCCTCCATGATGAAAGAATGATGTTACAAAGGGACCATGCTCTCACCAACCAGGAAGAGCCAATATGACCACCAGCTTCCCAAAGGGAACCACTCCAAGCATGTTCTTTTCCTCTCCCATGTCTCTGTTCTTACTGCCTCCTCAACTATGACGTTTGTCTCCCCTTCTTTATCTTAAAGGCATCTCATTTTCAAAACCAAGTTCACTTGTCACCTCCAATCTGCAGCCTTCCTAGACTAAATCCCTTTCCCCTCATGCATACAAGTGAGAATTACTCCTTCCTTGCTATTCTCATTTTAAGTCTTACTCCATCTGTTGATTCATCTATTTACTCAACAATCTTCTACTAAATATCTGCTATGTGCCATGGCACTGGAGAGAAAAAGATAAATAAAGTACAATCTATATCCTTAGGAGCACAGATCTTTGTTTCCATATTATATTTGAATTCCCAGGAAAGATTTGTTGAGGACAAGACCTTATTGAAGCCATTTTTCTATCTCAGTGCTTACCGTTGTCTAGCACACAGTAGTTGTTCAAACGATATTTCTTAAGTTGATTTGAAAGGAAGGAGTTGAAGTGTTAGATCTTCATTCTAAAGATTACGTTCCATGGGTGATATATTGGGAGGTCTCCAAAGACTGAGGTCAAAATGATTTTTCCTGTGATGCAGATTCTTTTAGTCTTTTATTTTTTTTAATTTTTAAAATCATTTTTAATTGAAGTATAGTTAACTTACTATGTTGTGTTAGTTTCAGGTGTACAGAAAAGTGATTCAAGTGTATATATTCTTTTTTTTTTTTTTTTTTTTTTTTTTTGCGGTACGCGGGCCTCTCACTGTTGTGGCCTCTCCCGCTGCGGAGCACAGGCTCCGGACGCGCAGGCTCAGCGGCCATGGCTCACGGGCCCAGCCGCTCCGCAGCACATGGGATCCTCCCGGACCGGGGCACGAACCCGCATCCCCTGCGTCGGCAGGCGGACTCTCAACCACTGCGCCACCAGGGAAGCCCCTCAAGTGTATATATTCTTGATAGGGATTCTTTTAGTCTTTAAATCAAGTTGCATTTCTTTAGTTTATTAATTCAGGAAATATTTATTGAGGGTTTACCCTCTATCATGTTCTGTGTTAGACATTGAAGAAAAGATAAATAAGCAATGTATATAGTATACGTGTATATATGTACATAAATATAGGTGTATAATATATACAAGTCAGATATTATTATTGCTATTATTACATGGAAAACCTACAACTTGTCCCTCAGCAGTAGAGTTATGACAAGAGTCTGTTCGGATGAGAGTGAAGAGTTCAATTATCAGTCTCCCCCATTAGACAAATGCTCTATAAAGGACCGTGTCTTCCTTTATGTCATCACCCCAGCGTAATATTGGGGATAGCAGATGTTCAGAAAGAATTTGATGAATGAATGAATTGTACAGCCATTATTTTGAGTGTTGAAGTCTAGTGAAGATATTTGCTTCTGTCTAAAACAGGGCAGCCAGTTGCTTTACAGTGAAATGGTACAGAATTCATTTCGGATCAGACAGGTCTGAATCAAATTGGATTCGTTTTTACATTTATGAAAGTCTCAGGATTTCATAAAAATTTATAAAATCTTAGTTTAAACAAAATCAGTGGAAAGTTCTCCTGTATAAGAAAAAAAGTAGACTCATTCTATAGAGAAGCATAACTTTGAGATTGTACATGTCTTAGAGTTCACTTGTCTCTATTGTTATATTATACATGTCACTATTGAACTAGGACAACTTAAAAAGCCTTATTACTAAGAGACATAGCAAGAATACTTGATATGATAAGACAGCCCACTAAAGCAAAAGGAATCAATTGCTTAACTAGGCAAATAATTTTGAAAATTTCCTTCCAACACAGTGAGACTCCATAGCCAGAAAGTCTGATGTTGTCTCCCCTGTGACTATTAAAATAAGACTCAAATTTAATAAAGGATTTCCCTGAAAGACAGCACATATTATATCAAAAGAAAATATCTGCCTATACAGGAGTACAGCATCATTAAAGGGTTACCGCATTTCAATTCTGAAGTGATTTGAAAACAGCACTTCTAGGTCTTAACTTTTGCCAGAACAGCGTTCAAAACCCTCAAGATTGAGCCAGTGTTTATGAAAGTACTCTGCAAATTCTAAAGTACTCTATAAGCTTAGTTTGTACTATTTCTATTATACTCTGAGATTCTGATATCTTTTCCTGTGGTTCATCAGGGAAACTTCCCACTTGAGTAGCTCTAGTATTTCAGAGCTATATAAATATGATTATTAAAGCAGAATCATTAGAACTGTGTCCAGACCAAAAGGGCATCTTCTGAAGGACAGAAAACACACGTCTCTCTCTTGGAGAGTTTGAGGTAAGGGCTATCTTTGAGTCTCCTGTTAATGAGGTCATCCCTGGCCCCTTTGGTGTAGACGTTCAGATGTTGTAATGCTTCTAAAGCTACTCTATTAAGAAGGAAAAAAAAACTAAGTATACTGCAGATGGGCAGGTGGCCATTATGGACCGGCACCGTCAGTACAGCTTTCCACAGCCGTGGACTTACTTGCTCCTGTGGCGATTCATGGGCTCACAGTGGTCAGTGAAGCACTTAGGCAGGACGTGGGAGGTTCTAAGGGGCAGCATTAACATTCCAAGCCCCACTCTCAGATCTGAATGTGAGAGGGAATGACACAGGCATCTTAAAAGCCTAGGAAGACAGCCAGAATCTAGAAAGTTCGGCCTTCAGCTGCCTTGATTAGGATGAACTGCACTTGTCTCCTGTTGTAGTGAGCCGAGTGCCACTGTCCTAGCAGATTGTTCTTTAGACAATTATTACTAAAGTGCACTGTAGGAAGTAAGTGTTCAAGAAATATTTGCTGATTTATTGTTTGCTCCATAAAACTATCTATTAAGGGAGACAAAAATAAAGAAATAATATGCCCTAAACAATGCAAAAATAGTAAGTAGGAATAGTGCTACCTCTACCTGGTTTCTAAAGTTATGTCCAGAGCTCTTTCTCTCTGTAGTAGTTAGACACTTGCTGGAATAAAACAAAAGCAAAAATGGAAACCCTTGTAGATCTTTCACACTGAGGGGGATTGATACAGGGAATTGGTTACACTGGGAGAAAGAAGGAGCCAAATGGGGCCCCGGAAACAACCCAGAGCTTAGCAATAGCAGCAAACTGCTTCTCCTGTTGAGGAAGTGGAGTTGCAGGAAGCAGTGAGCCAGGGGTCTTTGGCAGGACTTGGGACAATTGTGAGGACTCCTAGCAGCAGCTGGGACCACTGAGGCAGGGGCTGTACAGAGGGAACTGGAGCCACGGGGCAGCACAGCTTCAGCAGGAGAGGACTTGGGAAGCACATGGTTTCTTTCACTGCCTTTCAATCTTCCGATCTTCCACCAGTGACTCATTGGCCAAGCAGCCCGGGAGTGAGTGGCAGGGGAGTCTGGGAAATGTAGTCCCCTCTGGCACAGGGTCGAGGGATGGGGCAGTGTGTGTGTGTGTGTGTGTGTGTGTGTGTGTGTGTGTGTGTGTGTGTGTGTGTGTGTGTGTGTGTGTGTGTGGCGGCGGGGAGCAGAAGAGAGCCACGGGGAAATCTGCAACTGATCACCATGCACTCTAAGAAGAGGTGACTTTTTTCCCCATAGTAAATGGAGTTTTATCCCCGTAGTATTTATATCAAATTAAATGAACTTATAGATTATATATCTTTGTGTCTTTTATTTTCCCCTTACGTTTAATTAGTGATCTGAGAAGGGGCTTGCTGATGAAGATTAAATAATTAACCAGAATTTGGTTATAAAGGACCATCAGTTCTAACACCTTCTGGCAAACTGGAGAAAATAATAACTGGATTCTGCCTTTCTCAGGAGCGTCTATCCAGAGGTAACCTGCAAACTCTCTCAGAAGCATATTCCTCAACCAAGTGTCTGCCTAGTCCAACTTCTTAACCTTTAAGGAAATGAAACTTTGGTCTCTCACCTACTTCAGGGCTGGGCTCTCACTCCTTCTCCCACGCTGTGATGTCTGTTCTATCTGGCCTTGGCTTTCCTTTTTTGAAACTGAGCTCTGAGAATTGGATGGGAAAAGCTGACCAAACACGTAATCGTTCATTGGAAAGTAAGTTTTGAGTTGAGGTAATATGTTTCCATTTTTGTTATTTTTGTTATGGCCAAAGTCTTATTCCAGCTCAGAAAATCCTTCCTAACTGAGAGCTGATCCATGGCTTAAACTTGAGTCCAGATCAGAGGCCAAGAGATGCAGGAGAGAGGAGAATGAAACACAGGTTTTATTGCCCTCACCCAGAGATAGAGCAGGGCTGAAGCACATTTTTGAAATGTGCTCTTTAATGCCTTTGCCTGTACCACTCTTAAGCCAGGGTGGAAGCCTCCACCAGATGCCCAGAGCCCTCCCAATACATCTGCCCCGGGCTCCCATGCCAGACGCCCAAACCATGCTTAAAAATTACCTACCTTCCCTCCTTTCCAAAAAATCAAAACAAATTTAATACCTCCTTTCCAATGACAATGAAAACAAATTTAATACCCTTTCCTCCACTGCAGTTCATAATAATACTTAATATTTATTTAGTGCTTTTTATGTACCAAGCACTGTTCTAAATACTTCATAGGCATAAACTCATCTAATCCATGCAACAGTTCTACGTGGTAAATTCTATTACAATATCCATTTTACAGATGAGGAAACTGAGACACAGAGAAGTTAGGCAGCTTGCCCAGGATTCCACAGATTCTAAAAACTCAACAGTCTGACTATAATTGATGTCTTAGTCACTACACTAGATTCCTCTCAGCTACAGTGAAGAGCTAAGAGTAAAGCAATCAGATAAAAAAGAATTCAGACTTACATGTGAATAATTGATAGTTATTAATCCTCCCGGAGAAATGTGCAGTTTTAAAAGATGTCCATAAACTCAAGGAATCTCAGTCAAAGATGACTCATTCCCAATCTGAATTGCCACTTTAGTTGCTAGCACAGGCCTTTGGTCATAGCTGAGTTTGAATCCCAGTTCTGCCATCTCCAGGTGTTGGCCTAAGCAAGCTTTTTAAGTTACATAGACTTTAGTTTCTTACCCCTGAAAAATGGGATAAAGCAACTTTCTGTGGTAGATTAAATGAAATCAAGGCTGTGAAGCACTTAGCAAGCAAGCCAGCATATAATGAGTGCTCAATATATGGGGCCATTATTATTACGGACTTCCTTCCTAGGGACACGTAAACGAGAATTACAAAGTAGCCTGTAAATGCTAGAGGTGGATTATAACGTGAAAAGGATAGTGTGATGGGTGCAATTCAAATTGTACCCCACGGAGTCCTGGGCATCCACAGGCCTGCCTCCAGGGCTCCGGGGTGGGTATGGAGTGTGCAGAAGGGAAATGACACCACCACCACCCTGCCACCCCTGCTTTCATTTCAACCAGAACAATCCCAGTTTCATGCGAGGGATGTGTGTGTGTGTTAACATTGACTTCCTGTCACACTGCACTCAAGAAAGGATTTTGTCTAAAATCACCACTGGGACTGGCACTCCTAAACGGAGTTTTCTAATCTTTTCTCTGGAAGATCTTGAGTAATTCCCTCACCGTTTCTGACTTACTTTCCTCTTGGCATAATATGAATGAATTCATTTACTGTTCCTCCTAGGTAAAACTTTGGTCAGCTTTTGGAACTGTGGGGAAACTACCCCAAAGTAGACTATTAAGAGGAAACATCTTCCCATAGAAATACCTCCAAGGAGTCAAGCATGTTTGCTAGTATGTTCATTCATTTCTTTACTTGTATCACTTTTTGCCTTTTTCCACGTCTGAATTCAGAGACTCCCTAGAAGTTTCCAGGCTGTCCACAGTAGCCCTCAAGGCAATCGGGCAGCCCAGGAGGGCTCTGGGATCTAGGATCTGGAGTCGTTCTACACACTGGTCAACTCTAATGCAAGTATTTTTAGCTGGAGAATAGTTTTCTCTAATCAAAATTACCTCACGAGTGTCCTCCCCAGACTAGCTGCTGAATTCATTAACACCCATCAGTTCAAGGTGAAAGGACAGTAATATCTAATTTTCTTAATGTGGTAAAAAATACATAACAAAAGTTACCATCCTAATCATTTTTAAGTGTATAGCTCAGGAGTGTTAAGTATCTTCACATTGTTGTACAGAACATCTCTACAACCTTCTCATCCTGCAGAACTGAAACTTTATACCCATTAAACAGCTCCCCGTTTCTCCCTCCCCCAAGCTTCTGACAACTGCCTTTCTACTTTCTATTTCTATGAGTTTAACTACTTTGGATACCTCTTAGTATCCAAATCATACAGTATTTGTATCCAAATCATACAGTATTTGTCTTTCTGTGGCTGGCTTCTGACACCAGGCTTCACCAACGTTCAGCTTATGACAGGATTTCCTTCTTTCAAAAGGCTGAATGATATTCCATTGTATGTATTCTCGTATCTGTGGTGGATTAGCTCCAGGACCAGCCATGAATACTAAACTCCAAGGATGCTCAAGTCCCAAAGAAGTCCCTCCATAGCCTCAGGTTCTGCATCTGAGGTTTCAATCAACCTCTGATTTTAAACACAGTGCATGAGCCACCAGTTGGTTGAATCCTCAGACGCAGAACCAGCAAATATGGAGAGCAGATATTGCTACATTTTGTTTACCCTTTCATCCATCCGTGGACACTTGGGTTGCTTCCACCTCTTGGCTTTTGTGAATAATGAATGCTACAATGAACACGGGTGTGCAAATCTCTCTCCAAGATCTTACTTTGAATTCTTTTGGAAACATACCAGAAGTGAGATGGCTGGATCATGTGGCAATTCAATTGTACCTATTTTCAGTGCTCTTCTGTCACAGGCTCCCTGAGAAACTCACAAGTCACATTTGAGGGCTTTCATGCTGCTCAGAACTTCCTGGTGTTGTCCCATCCAATTCTATCAGGAAATGGCTGCTCCAAGAAGAAGCAGGAGTTACTCCAAGTCTGGGAAGAATGCCTGCTCTTTTGAAATCCCCAGCATGCTACACATGATACGTGAGCTTATGAAAATTACATACTTCCTGAACGCTCCTTTGGCACAAACTTCTGAGGCATTCTAGAGTTGGCCCTTGCAGCGAGAAACCACAAGAATGTCCATAATGCAATGTAAAATATGCCAATTCTCACTCCACTCGTCTGCAAACTAAACAATTCGCACAAAATTCCCTGCAGTCTCACCTCCCTTATGAGTGGAAGTTGATTTGGAAAATATTCATACATAGATTCTAGAGCACCAAGCAGAGCATTATATGAAGTGGATTTTGTTGAATTGTTTATTCACAACACTCAATAATTGAACCACTAGGTACCATGGTGACAGAAATGAAGGTAGATGGATGGGAGTTATAGAAAGACAATGGGTCCCCTGTCCTTAATGGTAATTAGTTGGCCCTGGCCATATATTCCATCTGTTCATGTACTGTGACCTCAACATACATCCTACATGAAGATAAAAAAGAACAAAATGTACATTAAACAATTATCATCGAACCTGGAGATTTTTTCAAATTGATTTAGAAGGCTGATATTTAGAAAATACTACCTTTTCACCTTGTGAAAATTAACTGAAGATATAAAATTATTATTAAGGAGAGAATATTTCTATTTCTTGGCTATTTTCTTCCCTTCCTTAACCATCAGGTATACTTATAGGAGAAACCATCATGGAGAGTTTCTAGTCAGTCATTGGCCAATCAGCTATGAGGACCACTGTCCTGGTCCAGGTGCCACTGCTGGTTTAGATGTGAAGAAGGCCTGGCATGTTGACTTCTTCAAACGCTAGTGGTGTTTCTTGTAATTGTCAAAACAATGGACGAATCAAAACACCTGAACTGAGTTAGACTATTGTATAGGGTGTAAGTTTTAAGAATGACCTAGTTAACGCTATAAAGTCAAGGTCTTGAAATTCAAGAGACTTTCAAATATGAAGAAGTTCCAGTGGGGGTGAGTATTTTAGTCCCAAAGGAAGAGAAGAATCAGAAGTTTGGAAGTATGAGCTTTAAGAGCTCTTATACAGATAGAAAAACTCGCCAAGAGACAGAATTGGAAACACAAAATATACATCTCTAGAAAACAAAATAAATAAGCAACAACAAAAACAAAACAAAAATCTTTGGAGGGGGAAAAAGTCCATAAGGAAGTTTTCGCCGTTCCTATTTGCAACCCCTAAATATCGACCTTCTATGACTTGTGGGAAAAAGAGAAAGTGAAATCTCTGACTTCTTTTCATGGTAAAAACAAATTGAGCTGTTATTGTACGTCCAATGGGAAGGCTGCCGGCGGTAGGTTTGGGGCTTGCTACTTCCCTCGAACCTAGAGGTTAGGACTAATTGAACAAATGGACAGCTGTACAGCTGAATGGCATTTGTGTAGTGGCTCCATGCCTGGGGGGTGCGGGGGGGCATGCAGGGAGAAGGAGAAAGAGAAAAAAGGAGAAACGCTTCAAGGGATAGAGGAGCTGGGAAAATGCCTGGACCTGGGTTGCAGATCCTCACAAAAGGGAAGCTATAGGAGAGTTGTCCACCGTTATCTCAGGCCATTACTTTAAAAAAAATTTTTCTTAGTTTTCTTTAGTCCTTGTTGCTTATCTATTTTATGTATCTGTCAGTATGTATCTGTTAATCCCATACTCCTAATCTGTCCTCCCCATAGGCTTGTTTTCTACATCTGTGAGTCTGTTTCTGTTTTGCATGTAGATTCATTTGTATTATTTTCTAGATTCCACATATAAGTGATATCATATAGTATTTGTCTTTCCCTGTCTGACTTATTTCACTAAGCATAATATTCTCTAGGTCCATCCACGTTGGTGCAAATGGCAGAATTTCACTCTTTTTGTGGCTGCGTAATATTCCACTGTACATATATACCACAACTTCTTAATCCAAATGTCTTCTGATGGGCACTTGGGTTGTCTGCAGGTAATTACTTTTTAAAATAATGGCTGTGTATAAGAGGCAGTATAGCATAGAGTTCAAGGTACAGACTCTGGAATAAGGCTGCTTGAATGGAAATCCTGGCTTTACCATTGTGAGCAACTCAGCATCCTGTCCTTCAGTTTCCTTACCTCTGAAGTAGGCAGAACAACATTTCTGTATTTCTTCGGGTCGTTGGGAAGATTAAGTGGGTTTCTCATGTGATCTTAGCAGTGCGCCTTGCACACGTATGTACGCAGTATGAAATGTGAACAGTGTGTGCTGGCGGTCAAGGGGACGTCTCTGCTGAGCAGCCTGACTGTAGATCTGAAACACGTGTAAAATTTGCCCTCATGCTTTAAGAACACAGGGTAAGGGGTTTCTTATTTAAAACTTAAATAAGGCTGTTACTTCCTTAAGTCACTTGAGTCCAAAGAAGATACTTGGGTCCATTCTTGCCAGGCTTTATAAACATCAGAAGATGAAAGACAAAAATGGAATTTGACTGCACACTTTCATTACCAAAGACAATCCTATTTTTGGTTTCTATGAAGGAACAAGCCTTTCAGAAATTTCCTCTCCCAGCACGATCTTGGATTAGTCAGAATAGCCATGTGTTTATATAAGCATCAATGGAATCACAGGCCACAGGACTTCCCCAGAACGCTAAATAAAACCACATTTTGGGTTTCAGAGTCATCACCTGGTTAGGAAACAACCACTGTCCAAGCACAGAAATGAACGAGGAAGTGTAACATGGGGAGGGGGACATTTTAAGGAAAGAAAACACAGTGGCTTGGCCACTGTGTCTGAGGCAAAGACTCTGAACCTTGGTCTACTGAGTTTCAGTGTTGATAAATTCCTCTGGAAAGGAATGTAGATATGTCTGTTTTTCTGTCAACTGGGTTCTCAGCTGTGGATAGGGTTCTCAGCTTTGGTAGGATTTTTAAAAAGTCTGCCACTAAACTTATTAAAATCTGTTGGACTAGCAACATGTTCAAAGGGTGAGAAGAACAAATATAGAGTTTTTTAAAAAATGCATTTTCCATGTTATATATCACCATGGATACATCCAAATGTTGTTTAAATTCCCAGATGATCCTCCAGCTAAAATGCATTAGCGCCACCCAGATGCAGACAAAATTTTTATCTCCTCATGTTTTCCTGACAGCATTTATGAGTCCCAAACCAAATCATCCTGCCTATATATCATGTGAAAAATACAAAGAACCTGATTTTTAAGGGAAAATGTCTTATCATTGACAATAATCTAGTATTTCTGAAATAAATATCGATGTAGAGTACAATATCAGAAGGTTAGATCAGAACACACACATGTCAGCAGAAGAAACTGATTTCCACATAGTGTCTGGAAGGTGATAGAAGTAAAATGAAGGTTTCCTTGCATTTCTACTGCTGCTCCACTCATGGCTGTCTCACCGATGCCACAGTCTCCTAAAGAAATTATCTCCCGGAAAAAAGCTGCCTCTTGTCTGCCTGCTCGCCCGGTTCTTGTAACACTGATATTCTGATCAGCTTACTGGATTTTACATGGTTTAGACATTTGTTATCACCATTCTCACCATCTTCATCAGAGAAGCAGTGGCTATGAGCCTGTGAAGGCAGCCACCTAGCCATGATGTCAGACCTTTGTATACACACACATAAAACATATGTCACAACGATCTGTGTACGGAGTTGGTAGCAGCTTTATTCATAATTGCCCAAACTGGGAAACAGCCAATATGTCCTTCGGTAGACGAATGGAAAAATGAACTGTGATACATCCAGATAATGGAATATTATTCAACATTAAAAGAAATGAGCTACCAAGCCATGAAAAGACATGGAGGAGGCTTAAATTCATATTACTAAATGAAAGAAGCCAGTTTGAAAAGCCAACTATATGACATTCTGGAAAAGGCAAAATTATGGGGATAGTAAAAAGATCAGTGGTTGCCATGGGGTGTGGACAGCGAGAGGTAAATAGGCAGATCTCAGAGGATTTTTAGGACGGTGAAAATATTCTGCATGATACATAATGATGGATTCATGTCATTATACATTTGTCCAAACCTTTAGAATGTATAACACCAAGATTGAACCCCAAGATAAATTATGGAATTTGGGTGATCATGATGCGTCAGTGTTGATTCATCAATTATAAGAAATGTACAACTCTGATAGGGGATGTGGATGGTGGGGGAGGGTACGCATGTGTGAGGGCAGGAGGATATAAGGGAAAACTTTGTACATTCCCGTCAAATTGCTGTGAACCCCAAATTGCTCTCAAACAGTAAAGTCTAAAAAAATATACATACACACAGAATCTAAACATATGTACTCTGCAATGTTCACCATCTTCCTTTGGTTTATGGAGTACTGTCCCAGTTTTTTGACTAGGATGGAATATAAAAACTAAGGCCATATAGACAAACTCTTTAGCATGGCACGAAGACTCAGCAGGCCCTGCCCCCCTCCTTCCTCTCCCGTGTTTTGTCCCTTCCAGCCTTTTCCTCCCACATACCACCCCTCCTGCATCCTGCCGCCACCTCATACCTTGTGATCCCACATTGGAAATAAACTCTATAGCCCATACCAAATACACTCCACACCTCTGGCTCTGTGTTTCCTCTACCTGAAATTCCCTTCACACCTATCAGATCTCCATCCCACCTCTGCCACCATCAAAACCAGACAAGGCCCATCTCAAACACCCCTTACTTCTTCGGCTCCCCAAGTCAGAAGCAGTGTCTTTCTCATCTGGGCATTTATGTATACCTGTTATTATACCACTTGTAAAAGATTGTCTCCACATTTGGACATTTCGATTTCACCTATTCTCGCCCCTCTTTCCAGGGAGGTATTCACCTACTGAGCATAGAAGATGCTCAATAAACACTGGGGAAGTGAACTGAGTTGAATATGGGGGTTATAGGGGTAGAAAATACTCCAATCAACAATAAAAATGTTGGTATGACATTTTTCTTATTCCACATTCATGAGCATATTTTTTCTGCTGATCCTTGAGAGAATAATTAATGAAAATGTATACACATTCCATCTGAATGAGCAATAGGAATACATTGTTCATATGTATGTACTTGGCTTAGGTCTACATGGAACACACTGGCATTTATGCCCTTTTCTTTCCTCCTGGGTGCTTAATTTGCCTTTGCACTGGACTCCTGCCATCAAAGAGCAGGAGGATTTGGCCACCAGATGCGTCTTTGCATGGCCATCTGACCCCAAGTATTTATTTTACTAACAGGTAAACAGGACACAAGAACGCAGCCAGTTGGAGCAGAAGTTCTTTTCTTAACTCCTCTCCTCCAGGGCAGGGATTTTATCTTGTTTATTGTAGCATTTAGCTCGGAACCTGGCACGCAGTGTTTCAAAATATTTTTTTCCTACACTTTCACGTTGTCTTCATCCAAAAATGAATGTTTTTTTTCTTCTTTCCTTCCTTCCTTCCCTTGGTGGTGCTGTATTTTTTGTTTTGTTAGTGTCGGTGCAAACATTGGAACATGAGATGACAGCCCAGACCCTTGCAACGCGGAGTAGTGCAATTCCGTGTCCAAGGAGCGTGGCTTCTGTCTTGTTAGCAGATACTGCCCTCTTCTGGTGTCTGGGCAGATCTTAAAAATTTACTCCCGTCTTGCAGCAAAAAAGCACCAAGCATTCCAGCAGGCAGTGAATAAACGAAGGTAAATAGGAAACAAATCCTCCCAATATTAATAATCTCGTCAGTTCAACTTTCAAAAGCTCTTCGGCATCACGCTCCATACTTTTAGTACTTCCAAACATTTTGCAAAAATTCTTAAAATTCAAAACTCTTAGCATTGCCTTTCTGCTTTATTTTTCATTCTGTGTACAGCTTGTTGTCATATCTTGAATAAAAGGTGGTCCTGAAATTTTAGATTTTTCACTTAGTTTCCTGTTTCACTTAAGGATCTTTGACGGTGGTTGTTTGTTTTGTTAGCAAGTTACGTGGAGTCATTCCCTGACTCTGCCACTACTAATGAGGTGATCAGGGTCCAGGACAAATCATTTCAACTTTCAGCTTTAGTTCCTTTGTCTAGATATGGCTCTAGAAATACCTATCATGCCTTCCTCACCAGGGACAATGTAAAGATCAGGTGAAATATGGTATATGAAAACATTTAGAAAACTCTACGATGTTACACTCATATGAACTATGATGATTATTTCTAGATTAAAAAAGACACTTTTAATAAGTGATAGTAGATGTTATAATACCTAGTGAAATGAAATTTCACAAAAAAGACTTGACTTATAAATTATGAAATATTTAACATATATGAATGTAGAAAATATTCTGTTTCCTTCCCTGTAACCTCTTAGAATAATATAGAAGATAACTCGTACTTCCCTGAGGAATTTTCGTGTAATCTTAGCAAAGGGCAGGAGATTCAATTTAAAACATAGAGAGTCCTTTTAACCATGTAATTCTATTTTTTTTGCAGTACACAGGCCTCTCACTGTTGTGGCCTCTCCCGTTGCGGAGCACAGGCTCCGGACACGCAGGCTCAGCGGCCATGGCTCACAGGCCCAGCCGCTCCGCGGCATGTGGGATCTTCCTGGACCGGGACACGAACCCGTGTCCCCTGCATCGGCAGGCAGACTCTCAACCACTGCGCCACCTTGGAAGCCCCCTGTAGTTCTATTTTTTAAGTATAGGAATAATATTCAATCCAATGATAGTTTAGGGCCCTTAAATAAAATACTAAATAAATAAATACTAAAACTACCATTTATTGAGCATCTATTATGACCATATAAAAGGGACTTCACATACATTATATAACATTATGGCCTCAAAATAACCTTGTTTTATCATTTTACCTTATAGGGAAGGACGCTGAGACTCAGAAAAGTTAAGAATCTTACCCAGGGTCAGACAACTAATAAATGATCATCATGATTCAGACTGAAGTTGTTCTGGCTTAAGAGTCTGTGCTTAGTTGGCATTTGTCTAATTTATACTCCATGAAAAAATTGTCAAAGGAAAAGTGAAATGTGGAGGGGAGTTAATCCCTTGATTTCTTAGGAGTTATCCTACTTTTCTCTACTTCACTCTGCTAATATAGACTTAGCCAAGAATTGACTTTTAAATTCCGAAAAGCACCAGTTTTGTGACTGTTATCTAACAAAATTAAATACTCCTATTAAGTAAATTGAAAAAACTATGCTCTAAGTATAATTTAAAAACTTATTTAACATTGATCTGATAAGGCATTAATATCCAAAATCTACAAAGAGCTCATACAACTCAACATCAAAAAAAACAACCTGATTAAAAAATGAGCAGAGGACCTGAATAGACACATTTCCAAAGAAGACATACAGATGGCCAAAAGGCACATGAAAAGATGCTCAACATCGGGCTTCCCTGGTGGCGCAGTGGTTGAGAGTCCGCCTGCCGATGCAGGGGACATGGGTTCGTGCCCCGGTCCGGAAGATCCCACATGCTGTGGAGCGGCTGGGCCCGTGAGCCATGGCCGCTGGGCCTGCGCGTCCGGAGCCGGTGCTCCGCAGCGGGAGAGGCCGCAGCAATGAGAGGCCCGCGTACCGCAAAAAAAAAAAAAAAAAAAGATGCTCAGCATCACTAATTATCAGGGAAATGCAACTCCAAACCACAATATGTCACCTCACACGTGTCCGAATGGCCATCATCCAAAAGACAAAAAATAGCAAGTGTTGGCGAGGAGGCGGAGAAAAGGGAATCTTCCTGCACTGTTGGTGGGAATGTAAACGGGTGCAGCCACTGTGGAGAACAGTATGGAGGGTCCTCAAAAAATTCAAAATGAAACTACCATACAATCCAGCAATTCCATTTCTGAATATTTTTCTAAAGAAAACAAAAACGCTAATTCAAAAAGATACATGCACCACTATGTTCATTGAAGCCAAAATATGGATGCAACCTAAGTGTCTATCAATAGATAAATGGATCACAAGATGTGATGCGCGCCCACACACACACACACACACACACACACACACAATGGAATATTACTCGGCCATAAAAAAGAATGCACTCTTGCCATTTGTGACAAAATGAATGGACCTAGAGGGTATTACGCTAAGTGAAATAAGTCATACAAAGGAAGGCAAATACTGTTTGATTTCGCTTGTATGTGGAGTCTAAAATCCAAAACAAGTGAACAAACATAACAAAACAGAATGGACTCATAGATACAGAGAACAAACAGGTGATTACCAGAGGGGAGAGGAGTTGGGGAATAGGTGAGGGAGATTAAGAGGTACAAACTTCCAGTTATTAAAAAATGAGCCACAGGGATGAAATGCACAGCATGGGGAATATAGTCAATTATATTGTAGTATCTTTGTATGGTGACAGATGGTAACTAGACATATCATGGTGATTATTTTGTAATATATAGAAATATCAAATCCCTATGTTATGTACCTGGAAGTAATATAGTGATGTAGGCTAGTTATACCTCGATTAAAAATATGTACATACAGAGAAAATGCATCAAAATGCTACTGACAGTTATCTCTAGGGGGTGGGGATTATGGATAATTGTTTAAAAAATTAGCTAACATTATTAGACATTTTTGATTTCAACACATTTGAGTGACATAAAATTCCCTACCTCCTAAGTACACTGTCAAATATTAGGAAAAATTATTTAAAGAGGAATGAATGCAGTGAAGGTGGAATTAAACTTAAGGAAGTTTAAATCCTAGGCTGCTTTTTCCTATCACTTAGTACGGTTGTGAGATAACACTCTGAATTTCCTAAGGTTATATAAATAACCTTAATATAAAAGTGATATGATATAATAAAATAACATCTAAACATTAAACAATATATATGATAAATTAGAAACTTCACATGACTTATCTCATTTCACCTTCGCCAAAACCCTCTGATGTAGAAAGTTTTATCTGTTTTAAAGATAGCTAACTCCAGGTGCCTTGCCTAAGTCAGCGTGCTTGGCTAGTCAGTGGCAGAACCTGGACACGCCCAGGTCATAATGTTGCCAACTAGACAATGGATCTGGGGCTCTAGCCAGTCCTGAAACCCACAGGGCACATCTTACCCCAGTTCTAGGACTGACCTTCAGCCCACACTCTTCCCAATTACTTTTTGAGGATGGAGTTCTGGACTGTAGTCTCTAGTTTGGGTTGTGACACCTGTCAAGCTCTTCCCCAGCTCTGGCCCATGCCCTGAGCCCCTGCCTCCTGCTCGGGGGTAGGGCCCATGTGGGCAGATGGACAGGTCAAGTGTGCTTTATCCTGTGCTCAACCTTCAGGAACAGGTACATTTTACACCTGCAGCTCTGCAGAAATCCATGTATCTGAACCCCCTGTGAAAATGGCTTGAAAGCCCACTGGGCCTTCACATCTCTTCCCTGGATTCTTCTTCCAATTTAAGGAGATTTAATCAGAAGCTCTACTGACCTGCTTTCTATAGTACACCCCTGAGGTCCTTGAACTTAGCTTGGAAGTCCTCAAAACATGCATATAATGGGAACCTTTTTATCACCTTATGTATAATATAATTTTATTAGATGCATGATGTGAAAAATAATTCTTCTCTATGAATAAAGGCTACGTTGGTTCCTAGGCAGGGCTTTGGCCATCCTAAGAACCCCCGATGTCCTTAAAGCAAATCAATTTTTGCTTAAATGAAGCTGGGGTTGTTTCGGTTGTTTCACACCAAACCCTAAAATATATACCCCCATTCTCACTCTGCATTTGGACTCATTTGTGTACTTCCCCAGGAGGAGGGACTGTTATTTGTTCATTTTTGTGTTCCCCAAAGTGTCTCAAGTCATTAATAAATGTAGAATTCAATTACATGGACCTGGGGTTTTTTTTTCCTTCTAGATTGGCTTTGTTTTTAGGTTTCTCTTCACTTTCCTTGAGGTTCTTCATCATTTAGACTTTTCTAATGGAAGTGAAGCCCCAGTAACAGATCAATCTCCTTTCCACAAACTCAGCTCAGGAATGCTGCCACCACCCAGCAACGATTCCCAGGAGACCCTCTGTGCTAATGGAGCACATTCATTTGCCTCCCTGCCTCTCCCTGCCACTTTTCTCCACCCTGCTCTCTGCGCCAAGATGCTGACCTACATGACCCTATCAGTGGTCCCCACCAGTGGGGAAGCTGGCAGGAGACTGGAGGAAGGGAAGTGAGACCAGGATTCATTCTCCTAGCTGTCTCTGTCTCTCTCTCTCAAGGTCACCCCAGGCTGACAGTGTCTCTCTACAGAGGTCACCGCTTCTCTCAAGGTAGCTGACACTGCACGACTCTCTCTTTCCTGGTTCTGGTAAGCCTCTCTCTCACATTTTCCCTTTAGCTCAGGGGTGAAGGGGTTACAGCTCTGCTGTTACTGAATTCCTGCCTTTTTACTCTACCACCCCTGGTGCCTCTATACCTGCCTCCTTGAAAATCTCCTTTAATAAATAAATCCTTCTCAAAGTTTCCCACTTCCCACATGGCATACTTCTCCTAACATCCACAAAGTATGAGACTTTGTGTTGTGAATTTGAATTGCAATGGGCTCTTTGAAAGGCAGGCTACTCACCAAGTACTTTTGATTCCCCTTGAGGTCTAGATGTTTGCTGCCCCAAATGCAGTTCTCAAACCAAGGGCATCAGCATCACTTGGGATCTGGTTAAAAATGCAGAGTCTCAGGTCCCATCACAGACAGAACCTGTGGAGATCCATAGGTTCATTTTATGCACATGGAAGTGGGGGAAACACGGGTCTTAATTATCCCAAAGTCTAGGGTATAGAGAACCCCCTGGAATTTATGTGATCTTGGTGCTTAATTCCATCGCCAGATGGGGGTAGAAACCATGCAGCTTCCACTAGGAATGACCAATGACTGAAAAGTGAGATGCTCAGTGCTCAAATTTTAATCAACATTCCCCCTCCCCCTCCTCCTCCTTCTCCTCCTTCTCCTCCTTCTCCTCCTCTTTCTCCTCCTCCTCCTCCTTCTTCTCCTTCTCCTTCTCCTCCTCCTCCTCCTCCCCTCCTCCTCCTCCTCCTCCTCCTCCTCCTCCTCCTCCTCCTCCTCCTCCTCCTTCTTCTTCTTCTTCTTCTTCTTCTTCTTCTTCTTCTTCTTCTTCTTCTTCTTCTTCTTCTTCTTCTACCCCTCCTTCTCCTTCACTGTCTTCTTTTTCTCTCTCAATATGGATATCTATATCTATCTGTCTTTCTATCTATAAAAATGGATATATATTTATGTCCATCCATCTATGACTGCCTATCTATCTATCTATCTAGAGATGTTTAGTTTTTGGTGTTAGAGCTCATCATCTAAAAACAACCATGAACATATCTACAGAAAGCAGGAGGAGGAGGTGGAGGAGGAGGAGAATAAGAAGTCGGGTTCATTTTGCTTGCTACTGTGAGGGAGAATACTCTCCAAAGACCCCTGGACCATCTCTGAAAGGGAGAGCTGGGTAAATCTAAGGAGGCGTCCGGGAAGAGGGGGATGTTCTTGGGTGGAGGTTGTCAAGAAGTGGGTCATTTCAATAATCTCAGTAATATGAGTTTATGAGTCAGGAGGTACAAAGCAGTTGTGAGGTGTCATTGGTAAGAGAGTAGCCAGGACTCAGAGGAGATCAGGGATCAGTTTTGCAGCTCTGGTGTGTGGCCTTCTAGAGAAACACTGTGTACTTGGTCTCATCCATGACCCATTGGAAGGACTGTTTAGGTTCTGTTAGAAACATCACTGGATGATTCCCACAGAGCTATTTTCCTTTCTCATTAGGGGAATACAGTGTGTGTGTGTGTGTGTGTGTGATTCCAAATAATAATAGGTGTCATTTATAAGGTCTTTATGTTTGCTAGGCTAGGCAATTTATTTACAATAACTCTAAGCCACAAAGCAATTCACTCAGGAAGATAAGATTGTCTTTGTTATACAGAGATGAAAAGGCAAAGTTCAAGAACACATAGTTAGTAAACACTGCGGCCCAGACTAAATCAGGCCGCCAAAATCCCCCTCATTCTTTTAGTCTGGCCTCTACCAGGCTGTCTCCTTGGCCCAGGCTCCGTTCATCAGATACCTTTGAAATTATTAAGCTATTCTAATGTTTTCTCCCTCTCTCTCTCCTTTCCTATACTTGTAATGAGGTGTCCTGCCTGGGACTGTGCTCTAGAATTTTTTTAAAGCTGAAAAAAAGTCGCTATTTAAAAGTTATAAACCCCTTCTGCCTGAGTTAAATTTGGAGCACACTCTCCCTTTTCCCCTTCTCTCCCAGAGAACCCCCCAGAGCACGCATATAAAGTCAATTCACACCCACTGCGGGTCGGGGGAGCGGCAAACCGAAATGATCACTAACCTGAACGCAGATACCTTTGGGGAGCTGTCTTTCTTTGCTAGCGTAATTCCAGCCGACATCTCTGTACCAGCTGCCTGCCAACCTGGGTTCTAAGGGCTTTATATGTATGTCATACATGATCTTCAAGTTCCTGTGAGGTGAGAATTATTATCAATCTAATTTTACAGGTGAGGAAAGAGAGAAAACAGAGGTTGAGTGACTTGTTCAAGGTCACTTTGTAACAAAGAGGAGGACAGAGGATTCAAACTTAAGGTCTCTGGATGCTGAGCTATATATGTGTATATAGATATATACATCTGTGAAATAAAGTTCATATTTTATGGCAAGACAAGAAACATTTAAAGATAAAAAATTCTTCTCCACCCTTTGGCCTCCCCTCTCCCCCTACTGTGCATTGTGTATCTGCATTAGGCATCGACCAGACCTCCCCCATCAGCAGGAATACCTGCTCAACCGTCAAGAGCAACATTTTCTTAGCATCAACAGGACAACTTTTTAAAAGATAACATTCCTTCTTGATCTTCTAAGGGGTCACACGTGACCCACCGTGATGACGCTTAGATCTTGATCATGTAAACTGTCAACAATACGTCATTTGACGTATAGCCCTCTGGCTCAAAAACCTTGTATAACTATGCCTTGACTTCTGCAGGGTAGAACAGTTCCCAGAGCTTTCTGAGATGCTCTTCCCATGTTATCAGCCTCAAATTTGGCTCAAATAAAATTTTCTGTTTCTTTCTTAGATCGACTGATTCATTTTTCATCGACATGTCTTTTAGCAGAACTTTTCCTTGCACAGATGAGGATAGCCTTAAACGCTGTGTTTAGTGGAGTGTTTAGTGGATGGAGATAGCCTGGACTCTGACCAGCAGGCTCTCCAGGCCCCAAGGGATCCAGCAGGGAGGCCTTTCTGGAAGGGGCTTTGAGGAAAAGCCTGGGCTGGTCAGGCTCCGAGGGAGACGCCACAGCTCGTAGTATGTTGTAGGAGAGAAAGTGGGATGCGGGAGGATGGTCATGTCTCAGGTTCAGGCGAGTCTCTGGGACGGCCGCCAAGTGTGGGTTCTTGGCCTCGCGCAGGAAAGAATTCAAGAGCGAGCCATAGTAAAGTGAAAGAAGGTTTATTCAGGGAGATACACACTCCATAGTCAGAGTGTGGGCCATCTCAGAAGGTCAGAGGCACCAGGGTACAGGGTTGTCAGTTTTTATAGAGGTAGGTAATTTCACAGGTGGGAGTGGGAGGATTATCCAGCTATTTTGGGGAAGGGGCAGAGATTTCCCGGCACTGGGCCACCGCCCACTTTTGGCCTTTTGTGGTCAGCCTCTGAACCGTTGCGGTAGCTGTGGATGTGTCATTTAGCAGATGCTGATGTGTTACAATGAGCGTATACCGAGGCTGAAGGTCTAGTGGAAGTCAGTCGTCCACAATCTTGGACCTAGTTGGTTCTAACCAGTTTGTGTGTGTCCTCAAAGGCTGTCATTCTTTTAATGGTTGTGCCCTGCCCCCTTCCCGTCTCAGTAATATTGGGAGTTCTGCTCTGTGTGGTTTCCCTTCAGATATCCCTGAATTCGTAGTAAAACCAGATTCTGAAGCACCCCTGGTTTCTGCCGTGCTGTGGACCACTAAGGGCCGTGACTATCCCACACTCGGACTGTGAACACGGGCTGTGAGGTTGGCACACGTGAGTATTATTTTGTTAAAAAGATGCTTGAAGAAGAAAATGAATGAGGAAGAAGAGGAGAAAAAGGAGGAGGGAACGAAATAAGAGCAAACAGTATTTATTAAAATACTGTTTATTTATTAAAGCTGAACATATGCTACCCTATGACCTAGCAATTCTATTCCCAGAGGTTTATCCGACAGAAATGTGTACATGTGATCACCCAGAGACTGGAGTATTTATAGCAGTGCTATTTGTAATAGCCCCACACTGGAAACTATTCAACGTATACCAACCATAGAAGGGAGAAAGAAATCAGGAGTATTCATCAAATGGAATATGACCCAGCAACAATAATAAACAATTTCCAACTACATGCAACAGAATGGGTGAATCTCAAGCACATATTGTGGAAAAAAGAAGCAAGACACAAGGGTGTGCAGGCTGTATGAGGACATTTATGTAAAGTTCAAAAACAATCTATGTCGGGAGAGGTCAACACAGTGCTGATCCTTTTTGGGGGGCGGTGGGGTTGGAGAAGGGCAGGAAGGGAGTTTTGGGTGTGAGTAACTCTCTGTTGCTTGATCAGGTCAGTTGAAAATGTGTTGAGCAGTATACTTAGATATGTGCACTTTTCTGCATGTACATCGCACTTCAAATACATTATTTTTTAATTAGAAAAAGATGTCTGACCCCTCAACTAAAGATCAGAATGCTTAGGCAGTGTCATGGCCCTGTCACTGTCTGGACCCATGGACAGTAGACTGGATTCTGGTGCCCAGATTGGGAGGGTGGGCACTTGAATGAAACCTACTCCTTCTTAGGGTGAACACATAATGCCCTGAGAAAACAATCTGGGAAAGGGAGACTGTCTGCGTGACACAGGCCATATCCTACAGGGGTAGTTAGGTCAGGGATGGGGTGGTGTGGAGATGGCAGAGAGATGGGGAGAGGAAATTCGGTGGGCACCTATGGCGTCAAGAGCACGTGGATTAAAACTAACGTGTTCAACCTGGAAGGGACCTTGTTGATCTTGGTGCGTCACTGTCTAACCTTGTATTTGGAGAGCAGAAGCCACAGTCTACGGAAATAAATCTGCTCGAGGCCTTCTATTTACTCTCCAAGGTCCTTGGGTAGCTTCCTCATTGACTGAAGATCTTTCAATTCTTTGGCCTGTGAAAGTGACCCGGGAGTGACTCATCATTCCAAAAGCCCTGGGTTTGGCTGGTGATAAGAGGAATACAAAAATGTGAATAATTTTAATATCATTTTCTGGAACAAGCACTTCGCAGTAAGGTGAGTAGGCTTTTCCTGAGTTTTGACACAGCACAGTGGCCTATGGTGTTTCTTCTTGTTGCTCTGGGCCCCTGGAACAATAGGGGTACTATTGTTAGCCCTGACCGTAGTTCTTTTCTATTATGTCAGTTAGGGAGACGTGGTGATGGCTTTTCCAATCAGACACTGAACAGGACTGAAAGCCATGTCTTCCACAACTTATCTGAGAATCAGCTGCAAAAAGCCCTCAACTCAAAATCAGAATCTATGGGTGTGACTCATGACCTTGATCACTGTCTAGCTTCTGGAACGATTTGGGGTACCTATTTCTTTGCACATAAAACAAAGAAAGATGATACTTGTATACCATGAAAGTTCTGAGAAGAGTGATTTCATATGCCATGTATTTTGAATTTAGCATAGAGATGGTAGACCTGCTCATAAAAGGAGAAAGATTGGACTGATAACACATTTCCTCTTGATGCTGGAATTTATATACGACTTGTTAGCTTTGTATTCATAGTTTCAGGCTAAACCCTCAGTGTACAATTATGAGCTTAAGGTGTCAAGAAGGCTACTGCCCAGAATGAGCTGAGACTTGAAAAGGATACGAAACTCAATATTAGGAAAATATGAGAAGAAATTACAAGGCGGGTTTTAAGTTTTATTTGAGCAAAAAGAACAAGGAAGTGATCTGCCCACTGCCTGGGGCGAGTAAGGTAATGTTCATAGATTTCAGAGAAAAAGCAGAATGGCCCCAGTTCAGTTGTCCTCTGCAGTAAAGGCTGTTCAGGCAGAGAACAATGGGCCGATGGAAGCCCAAGATTGTGGGTAATTTATGAAAGAGAGGAAGCTGATCTAATGGAGCTGATCAAAGGTAGTCAGGATTCTGCAGCTCAGGCAAATGAGGGTGAAAACAGAGAGGAATTTTCTTAAGTGCCTAAAATGATCTCTGAGCAGAGACAGCAAGCGAGGTAACCAAAAAAGAAAAGAGGAGCACATAACATATTGACTTGATCTCTGCAAACTACAGATCAGTAAGACTGATGTTAGTACCAGATAACATTCTAGGGCAGCGCATTAAAATGATGGTCTGTGATGTAATGACAGGGTGATCCCTGCGAGACATAGTGATTTCTGGAGACAGCATCTGGTTCATTAGAACAAGTCCATCTGGACAGTGCTCATTTCCTTAATTGATGAGTTTACAGAGGAATAGGAACAGTGAATACAGATCTTGGCATGGCATTGAACAAGGATCCCAGGACATCCCTGCAGACAAAAGGGAAAAATGTGTCCGTGCTGATGGCTTCATAGTTGTTTGCACTGATTTAGCTCTAAAATGCTCGTTAGTTCATTCTGTATGAAGGTCTCTAGCAGAAAGATGCTCCTGCCTGTTCCACATTTTTAAAAGTATCTGAAGAGGATTTATATGATGCCCGGATCATATCTGTGAGTGCTGATGAAAAGCTGACATTTACAGTAGGAAGGAGGAAATACACACGCGCACACACACACACACACACACACACACACACACATAAAGAGAGAATATGGACTCATTTGATGGAATTAGAATCCTAAAATTTTTCTGATGGACTTGGGTGATGGATCTAATCGGATCTATCTAAACCTTAGTTTTCTCACCTGTAAAATGGGGATAATAATATTCTCTTTCCATAGTGCTGCTGTGGAGATTCAATTAAGATAATGGCTTAATAGTCAATGCATTTAGCCCTGTGCTTAGCACAGAGTTAATGCATATCTATTATTTTCTTTTATACTATGAAAAATAAAGCTACAGGCAATATGTAAAAAGCAAAAATTCTGGATTTAAATCCAAAAAATAACTCCATCTCCACAGAACCAGGAAGGTGTAAGTTAACAGAAATTCATTAGATAAATACATAAGTCTTTGGATTGACCTGAAGTTTAATTTGAGAGTGCATATAACTGTTACTAAAATCTTGTATGTGACTTAGGTTGCCTCAGTGGAACTTCAGTGTCTAGAACAAGGCAAGGAGTTGTTCTGTTTGCCCACTGCAGCTCCCTCTATGCCAGAAATGCTGAGTTTGGGGCTGGGCCACACATTTTCAGAGGTTCTCAGCCCTGGTGGCAAATTAGAATCACCTGGGGAGCACTGAAGCCCACCAATATCTGGGCCCCAATCCAAAACAATTAAATCAGAATCCTGGGATGGTGTTGAGAACCACCACTCTAAATTAAATAATGACCATTAGGGACTTTCTCTTTATAGATCTACCCAAGAAAGTGATGGGATTCGAAACGCAGCCTGAAGAGTGACTAAACAAAATGATTTTTTTAAAAAAGAGAGATGGTACAAACGAACTTATTTACAAAACAGAAATAGAGTCACAGATGTAAAAAGCAAACTTAAGGTTACCAGAGGAGAAAGTGGTGGTGGTGGTGGGGATACATGGAGAGATTGGGACTGACATATACGCACTAATATATATAAAATAGATAATGAGTAAGAACCTACTGTATAGCACAGGGAACTCTACTCAACACTCTGTAATGGCCTATATGAGAAAAGAATCTAAAAAAGAGTATATATATATATATATATATATATAAAACTGTAACATTTTGCTATAGAGCAGAAACTAACACAACATTATAAATCAACTTTGCTTCAATAAAGACTAAAAAAAAGAAGAGAGGTAAAAGGTAAGACCATCAAACAATTGAAGGACTATGATGTAGAAGGATAAGATTTCTTTTTCTTGTCTCCAGAGAGCAGGACTTAGATTGTTGTATGAGTTATAGGGAAATAAATACTTATTTAATCTAAGAATAATATCCCAAGTAATTAAATTTGCTAGAAAACTAAATGAGTTACTCTGGGAAATTATTAAATTTCCATGGTTGCTGGCATTCAATGTTTCCTTAAGTACTTTCCAGGGATGTCATAGAAGGAAGTTGTACACATAAAAGGAGGCTTTATGTTTGAATTAATTAATATGTTAATGATTTTATTAAAAATTCTTATCCTTTTTGGTTATGAAATTGACCACATTCACTAAGTAGCCAGGGGTCAGACATTGTGGTATTTTTAAAACTTTCCCTAGGTGCCTGGCCACTTTCCCAAAATGTTCTGGCCCCAGATTCCACCTTCCATTAAAAACTCCAGTCATAAGAGTGCTGTACTATTAGGCAGGGGTTTGTGGAAAATGATCCAGGACCCTTCATTTGCAGTGTACCTGGGAGAGACTTTAGATGTAGCTAAGGTAACCAAGTCTCAGAGATTATTCAGACAACAGTGATAGAGTGAAATGCTGAATTACCTCCTTGGTAATTTTCTATTGCTTTTTGTACTATTCTAATCTCTGACAGGTAGATTGAATCCTGATAAAGGTACTTTAGAGTAAAGGTCTTCACAATATCACAGAAGATTTTTGATCTTCAGCCAATTTTCCATTTATTTGCAAACAGTCAATACAATTGAATTCCAGTAAAATAAAGGATTTAGATAGTCCCTTGGAAGTTATGACAATAGAGGATTAAATTTGTACCCCAGGGCTCAAAGTCCTGGAAAACCATTGGTTTAGTCCACCTCTTTCTGTTCCTATTTTTAATGCATTGTTCTTTTTGCATACGAATAACATTTCTGTGCTAATAAGTCTGCATTGCTGTAGGTAAATGATTATCAGTTCTTCAAAAGGGTGGAAAAGCACCTTGGCAAAGAAGTGAAGTTTATTTCATCCAGGTTATTCATTAGTGATCAGAGAACAAGAGCTATCATATTAATTCTCTGAAATTCCGACCCATCTCTTTGTTTCATCGCCAAAGATTGAGAGAGAGAAGGGCCTTTCCTTTTAACCCTAATCTCAGTCTCAAGACAATTTGTTTTTAAATTTTAAGAAAAGGCTTTTCAGTCATTAATTGACCCAATAAATGGGGGAGCTCTGTCTCAGCTTGATTACTCAACATCTTTATTTATTCATGTGTTTTATTTCATCCAACACAACCTTCAAAAGAATTGACTGGTTTGGGCCGATCTGGTAGGCCATCAAAGGATATGAAGATATACTTTCATGATCTGAGTTAAGTTAGATTGTTTTGAATCAAGAATCAAATCGGGTCAGAGGAGAAATCCCAGACCTAGGACATTTTGGATGTTTGTTGAGTTAGTGACTGATTCCGGTAATATTAACAACAGTTACAAACTTATCTTATACTCCTATTCATTCATGTGATTCACTTTACGCTACGGAAGTTCTATAGCTTTGTGGTTTGTGCTTTTAGCTTCCTTCCCTCTATCCCTTCAGTCATTTCTCAGTTGCCAACAGAACCCCGATTTTGTTTAGGGCAGCTGTGTGCTCAGGAATATACACTGGCCATAAAAGGAAGCATTTGATAGCTAGCCAATGAGAAGAAAGCCTGACTTGCTAGATGTTTCTTATTGAAAGGGATTGGATATGGTACCATCGGTTCTATTTTTCCCATCTTGAATTAAACAAGTCAAGCATCCATCTTGTGATGCTAGAGAAAAGGCCAGGAGAACTGAAAAGCCATCAGTTCTGACACTGAAGATCTGCTATTCAAAAAATAAGTCATAACATATATCATACACGCAATGTGCCAATATGTAGTTTCTGGTGGGCCCAAAGCACTCTGTTTCATCTATAGGTAGGTCCCCGAGAAGTGGTTGCTTAAATTGTGTATTTGGGCAGGTAGAAGAAGAGCATTCTGGCTTTAGATAAGGCAGATAAGTAAGAAGGCATAATGCATTCTTAGAATTTTAACTCCTACTCAGAGAGATTGCAGAGAGGAGCACCAAGGACAGGCCCAGGGAAAGACAACACTTGAGGAGGAGCTAATAATTAAATGAAAACTGAATGTATGCTTCAGTTCCATGCAGCTACTGATTGTCCACCTTAAAATTGTCTACCTAAAAGAAATGTAATTCAACTCAAGAAAAAGAAATAATAAAAAAGACACTTTACTTTGTTATGCTTATTCAATTTCAACCAACACTAAAAATTATAGCTAGATTTTTCCCTGGTTAACTCAATGTTTCTATTTCTGTTGATTTCCTCTTCTGGTCACTCTATGATCTTTCAGTGGGGAGATAAAATAAATTTGTTGCTGTTAATTCTTTTAAAAAATCACATTTAATTTTTCTAAAGCAGAGATGAGCCCATGTTTTTCTATAAAGGGTCAAATAGTAAATATTTTAGGCTTTTGGGCCATAGGGTCTCTGTTGCAACTATTCTGCTCTATCATTGCAGTGGGAAAGCAGTTCTAGCAATCCATAAATGAATAGGTGTGGCTGTGTTTCAGTAAAATTTTATTTTCCAAAACATGGGATGGCTTTGGCCCATGAGTCTCCTTTGCCAACCTCAACTCTAAATAAAGTTACATCCACACAGGGTTCTAACTATCAGCGTTGGATTAAGCTACTTAGGCCATCTCTGCCTATTCTCTCCCTGTAGGTGCCCTAGGGCAACTTTTATAAGACTCTAGAAAAGACAATGGTTAGATTAGAAAAACAAAAGCGTATTCATTGAAAGAGGAAGAAACTAAGGAAGGTAATACATGAACATTTTACTATAGTGAGTTTATAAACTCATATATGTGTGAAACATATAAACACCTTTCATAATCATTTAAGAGGTGAGAATCAATAATTATAGAGTCAATATTTTCAAGTTCAAAGAGAATAGTCATCCTGCCCCTTTGTTTAACAGGTAAGGAAATTGACTCAGATAAGGATAAGAGACACACTGAGCTGAAAGCAGAGCCAGGCGTGGATCTGGGTATTCAGAAAGTCCAACTGAGTTGGAACTAGCACATTTGTGACACAGAAAAAAAGGACACAGTTTCTAATTTAGAAACTCTTTGGTGCTTTTAGAAGAAGTATGTCAGATTAAAACATGATGTTAATGTTAGAAAAAAAAATTTTTTTTTTTAATTTTGTTTTTGTGTTCTAGGAGATTTTATAGGTTAAACACACACACAGGTTGTTTAGCTGATGCGCTTTTTCATTAGGCAGAGATAACTAGCTTTGCAAATCCCATGCCGCTTTCAGGACTGAATAGGAGCTCAGAGATGTAAACAGTTGTGGGTTCTTCACACCAGGTGCAAAGGCCAGCCCAGGTCCCCATCTGTCTCCTGGAGAGGCCCAGGAGAGACCAATCACACCAGGGGTGCCGGACTCCGAGTCGAGTCCGAGGGGCCTTCCAGGCAGCTGTTAACCTGGATCTCAGACAGAGCTGATTTCCACAACAAAAAGGAGGTAGCAGAGGCAGAAGACTGAGGGATGAAAGGTAAGAAAAGAATGGGTGCCAAACTTCTGGAAAGTCAGCAAAATTATGTGGTTACTTACTTTCCTCTGGGCAAAATAAAATCAAAGGACATTTACGCTCAGGTCCAGCTGCTAAATTTCTACATTACATCCAAGTTAATATCTGCACTACTGCCCTCTGGTGGACAGAAACTGAACTTCATTACAGTGTTAGAACGGAGCTGTAGTTGCAAGCAGCTGTCAACCACCTGTTTAAAGCCAAAATTCTTGAGAACTGCCTTTTTTCCCCCGGCAGCTGGGAACACTGATGGCTATCGTTAGTCTAAAACCAGCGCAGCCTACTTTACATACTACGTGGGTATAAAAATCACTAAGGCAGTGATTTCCAAATGTTCTTTTTTGGTAGCTAAACATGTTATTCAAGCAAACTCTTGGATAAGTGGCTTAGTATGAAATCAGGGCTCATTTCAGCCCCATGGCAGCCCCTGTAGTTCCACAGAACCACGGCACTCAGCAGAGGCCAAGTTTGAAAAAAAAAAATCCACTCTGAGATCTCACGTTTGGAGAAAAACTAAGATGAATGATTTGCAAACCTCTTTCTCTGTTTAAAACCTGTTTTTTAATGAACTGATTTCCCAAACCTAAAGTACTCCTCCCCTCCAAAAAAATGAAGGTTTCAATTTCCTAACTTCCTCAGAAAAAAACTTTGCCAAATTTCTGCAGAGAGCCATAGTATGTCTCTATGTAGTGCTATGGTTATCAAAGGAAATGGGAACATTCTGAAACGTGTAGAAATTAAAGGAATATATACTTCTCCAAACCAGGTGGTCTCTGGGGCTGTCTTCTATGTATCTGTCAGGTGCTTATTTGGTAATGTAGCTTCTTAGTACCCTTGCAGACTTGAAAATTAATTTTCTTGTTTCCCAATAGTGGTTGTCTATCTCTTGGGGCAGACCCACAATAAGTAAGAATCCAAAAAAAAAATTTTAAGTTTATATTAAGAAATATGACATCGTGCAGAGAATTCTCTCCTGTGTCAGACCTACCCAATGTTCTAGCCCATGAGCCCAAGGCCAACTGGAACAGGTCTGAAATCTGAAAATTCGGGTTTATTGAACCATTGTGTTAAGGAAGACTGCACCCCAGAGGAACTGTGAAGCATCTCACCCAATAAAGGGAAGGATGAGTTATTATAGGATTTGAGGAAAGGGTGAAATTAAGGTGAAAATTAAATGCAGTGCTTTGATATCTTGCTCAAAGCAAGATAGGGCTGTGGATAAAGGGTCAACATCAAGTCTGAATCATCACACGGACTTAGAACACTGTTTCTGTGGAAACCACAAAGTTAAGATAGATGTGGAATATTGTGCCCAGATATTCTTTACCTGAAGCTCTACATCTGGATTAGAAATTGAGGCTGCTTTTCTGTATCAAAGTGATTGAGATCCTCCAGGCAAAGTGGAATGTGTTATCCTTACTGATGTAATTTCACACAGCAATGTTTGATGTCTATGATACTAGAGAAAAATGTTTCTCAGTGAATGAGAAAGCAGTAGGCACTCAAGAAAGAAGGTTGGCTGACACTTTCTAGCTGTGGCATGTCCTTGGGAGAAATATTGCTTCCCATAAACTTTGCAGCTAGTTTTCTCATGTCTGTTATTCTAACTTGATGAATGGCTGGCCATGTGTTTAGTTTCTCAATCTAAGAGAATCTGTACTTTCTCAGTGGCTGGCAAATGACTGTCCAAGTAGGCTGTGCGAGCATGTGAGCTGGGTGAGGCTACCGGAGCAAGGTCACTGTCATTTCTAGCATGTGAGAGCATCAGGCTGGGATAGGCAGTCACACTCGCCTACCATCAGCCTCTGACCCTTACTCCTTTCCTTTTTCTCCATTGCTCCTAGGTTCTTTACAAAAGCTCTTATTTGACACATTCCTCCTTTAGATGTGTTAATACTTTCAATCAAAGTTTTCTTCTTTCTGTTATAGTTCATTTTAGGTTATCTTCATAGTTTCAGTCTAAGAGGAGGATGGGGGTCATATCTTATTTCTGAATTATTGGGGGAGACACCTCATGGTTTGTCCTTGATGGGGGTTCTGGACATGCTACCCCCAAATATGTCACCTTGGCATATTGAATATCTTAAACTGAAGGAGTTTGAGAAAACAGCAGAAGCAGGAAGTTTACTCAGACCTCCTCCCACTCAGGTTTTCTTCCCTGAAAGCAGGCGATAACTCGCCTATGTAAAAGGAACCCTCTCTGTACCTCGAGGAAGGGAGACATTCTTATCACCAGAGACAGGGATTGTAGGGCCAAGAAGGCTATATAAAGAAAGCTTTAACTTCACCATTTACTACCCCCAGCCCAAACCCGTTTGTCTTCTCCTCAATTCTTCGGAAATGTGTTGTTTCTTTGTCTAAAAGGTATAAAAGCTTCCTGCTCTGGTCACTTCTTTGAGTCTTCATTCTCTTGTGAAAGCTCCCAGGTACATGTAAAAATTTAATCGAATGTGTATGTTTTTCTCCTGTTAATCTGTCTTTGTCAGTTTAACTTTCACACCCAGCCAGGAACCCTTAGAGGGCTGAGGAAAACATTCTCTCCCCACACCCTAAAATATAGCTGAAAAACTATCTTTGTTTATGTGAGTGAAAACGGATCAAATAATCCTGAGTCAAAGGAATATAATTTTGGTTGAAGTTATAATTTGGCCTCGCTGAGACAAAATAAAATACTGAAAATAGCTTCTAAGTATAACTATCTTATATTTATTTAGTAATACGGTAGTTTGTTTATTGTGATGTGACTCTTTGCCAAACTAAGTGAAAAAAAAAGTGACTTTCAGCCCTATAGCTTTTTTTTTTAAGTAGTTGCTTAGATACAAGTTCTTTTAAAAAAATGTACAGAAAAGTTAATAAATGACTTTTGACTAACTTTCAAATCAAAGGTTTTCTTGATGTGACATCTACATAATTTTCTGAATTTTCCAAATGAGGCAGATCTGAAATCCCCAGGGCCATTTCTGCCCATGGAAAAGCTGGATAAGCCTGGACTTCCCAAGTGATGTCACAGCGAGACTTGAGCTTTGATAATCAGGAATTTCAAGACCAAGCCAACATTTCAAGAGATGGGCTGAGAAAACAATTGTGAGAAAATCTCTGTGAGAGATTCAATTGAAATGAGAGAGTCTTGTTTTCATTAAGTACCTATGATTGCATATTCAAAATAAACTCTTAAAATATCTTGCTATACAGTGTCCAAATATCTTGGAGAGTACATGTTAAAAATTATCTAGCAAGATATTCACACTACAATATTTTTAAGTGATGAAAACAAGTTGTAGAATGATCTGGGTACTACAACTCTCTTTTGTTGAAAAAAATAGGAAAGAAAAGAAATTATCTGTGAATGGTTGTGTGTGTGTGTGTGTGTGTAAAAGGTATCAAAAATATCTAGATATCTGGCAGGAAACCTATCAAACTGCTAAATGTAATTACCTCTTGGAATGTAGAGAGAGAGCAGGAAACTCTTATTTTTCATTTTATGACCTTTTGTGTCATTTGCATTTGTTATGATTCGCATTACTATATTTGTCATTTCAGAATTCAATTAAAAAAGGGCTATCCAAGTTCTGAAATATCACATGTCTCTCTTGACTCATAACTTCTTCAGGTTTGCATGTCGTTAACATTTAGCAAGAACATGATGGTAAATTGCTTTTAATTTCAATATCAATGGGCCAATAAAGTTCTTTCTGATACAGTAAGATATAAAGGAATTGTACCGAACATTACAATATACAATATTAGTATTATGTATTATATGATAGACAACATAATGTGTAGTATGAATACTGGAGTCTCTGAAATTGTCAAAGTGTAATCTATTTGTGAATGTATTCGTTCATTCAATAAATGTTTAAGTACCATCTACTCACAAGGCTCTGAGCTAGATGTCAGGGCAGCAAACATGAAAATGTCATGGTCCTTATTCCTGAGGAGCTTGTGCTCCCTTGGCATGGACCAGCACACAGAAAATAATTAATACACCATGAGAAGTGGTCTGTATAATAGAAATATTTGTATCAAACAGATGCAGGACACCGTGTGAAGGAAGGACAGGGGGGCTCCTAGGAGCTCACTCCAGCTGGAACTTGAAGGATATAAAGTTTTCCAGGCAGAGAACATGGGTAAGGATACTCCAGGTAGAAAAAATAGCATGAATGAAAGAACAGAGATATCAAAATTTCTAGCACAGAATGGGATAGATAAACCTCTTGAGAGTATCAGATTAGCTTACATTGACCTCACTTACTCTGGAAAATGTTGGACTAAGTTGGACTAAGTTGGTCCCTTGGTAACCATGCTTATGTTATGTGATACCTCCCCCCCAGCCATATGAAACAGTTATATTCTTTTGTAACAATAACCTTTTAAACGTGTATGATCTTTATATAATTGAGTGTTGGCAAAAATTAAAGACAACCCAAGTATTATAAGTCAAAGCACCTAGTTGATGAACCAACAATGTTTGGATGAATAATAAAATGACATATAAATTCATAAATTAATATGCATTTATTTCATAAAATATATTTTTCTTTTCTTGTGTTTTATTCAAATGAATAATTATGTTGTTATGATTCAGAGTTTCACAAAAGTTGCGTTCTCTCAACAATAATGTGTGATGTTTCTTGAGTCATTATAGTTCTCAGTTTTTATTAGTTTCAGTTTGGGTCAACTTTGCTCTCCTGAGGCAGTAGCGTCAGGAATGGTCAATAAAATTCTTAAAGCAACACTCAGAATGAACAAGGAGATTTATATATGATTCTTTAAACTTTTTTAAAAATTGAGATATAATTGACATGTACATGATGTTTAATCATTTTAATGGAGCTACATGTAATAAATTACCATGATCACAGAATCTATTATAAAGTATTGTAATTTCGTATGTTACTGTCACTTAGACAAATTTCATAGTCTCTTGGGGCAATATCCATACAGTACTTAAGTTTTTCTTCTTTTAAAAATTTCAACATTGTAACATTATAAAAAATGAAAACAGCAATAACATATTGCTCAGTTTATTGAAACCTCTCTTCGTTCAAGACTATATCTAACCTATAATATGTTCAGAAAATAATCTCGATAGAAAATGGTTTAGAGGTTATGGGTACATGAATCTTCATAGATAAACAAACATTCTCATTTCCGTTTTCTTTATTGGAATGCTACTTTTGTTGTTTATTTTATATGCAGCTTCAATTTTAAAAATCTTTTCTCTAACTTTAAAAAATAAGTACTATTAATTTTTTAAAAGTGGACCAAAAGTATCTGTTTGAGTTCCCTGTAAGTTTTTGCTAACACAGTTATTAGCAAATAACAGTTCACACCAAATAGCCAAATACAAGACTAACTCATTCTGTTTCAAGTGCACTATGTGGTACAAAGAATGATCATGACTTTGAGCTAAAATTCTGGTTTATGCACTTGTTCAAACCAACTATGTTGATGCCATTATCATAGATCTGCCTAGATAACCTTTCAGATCAACGCCTAACACTGAAAATTGCGTTTGCTTTTTTTTTTTTTTAACAAAAAATCTAATTTATTTAACTTTGGCATCTGGGGTCCCAAACCAGTACTGCCTACTCACGGAGCAAGGGGGGGCTATGTAACACAACAGCCAGTGTAGACAGAGGCAGAAAATTGTGTTTTTAAGTATCTTCACTTAAATCAAAACCCACATATTTTCCAACATACATAAAACAAATTAAACATTCTTTGATTTCAATTTTGTTGGGTTTCTTTTGAGGGGGGGTAGTTCAAAAATTTTTGTAATAAAAATTATTCTTCAACATGACTTTTACTTCTGATACAATGTAGTTGAAATTAGTATTATTAGGTTTTAATTTGGGGGATGATTAATTTTTCTCCCTTTATTATATACATACGATTAAAAAATCTTATTTTGAGTTTATTCATTTTTCATTCAGCTTACATGTTCATCCACCATAGCATCAAATTTCTAAATAATTTCTAATAAACCTAGAAACTTGCCATTACTTTCTGTAAATGTTGGACTGTTTTTGCTATGAAAATCTTGGGATAAATAGAGCATACATGATATTATTCTTTTAAACATATGTTAATATCCTATATCAGTGTTACTTTCTTTGCTAAATGCTATCAATCTTTTTGCTGTTTAAACTTTCAAAAAGTTCTAATAATTGCATATTTTGTTTTGTGTGTGTTTGTGTATGTATGCACAATTGACATTTTGTGTTCTTTTGAGACACCAGGTGTTTTTAGCAACAAATACCTTCATTTTGAAGCTAATCTTGAAGACTGATTGTGAGGCATTTGACAGTAAAACATAGTACTTTATCTTTGAAATTAGAATATAAAAGCCAGTTTCCAAAGTTTCTTTTTCCAGTTGAACAAACCTTAATATAAAATGAAGTATTAGATTTTCTGTGATATTCACACAGTGGAAAATCAAAACAATTTATTTGCATCAGAATATGTTTTGCAAGAAACATTCTCACGGTGTCAGAAAGCCACATGGGCCATTTTCCAAAATCATCATCTAATAAACAGTAAAGCCCCAGAGATTTCATCTTTCTCATCTGATTGGCATATTCACGAATGTCATTTTTTCATCTTTTAAAGGGAAACACAGAGTTGCATTTGATGTTTCTGGGTTGTGATGTTGATATGAATAATCATCTTTGCAAATCTTCATTTAATAAAGAATACTCATATTCTTCAATATGAATTCTTGAATATTCTTCAGTTGCAGGAATTTCATCTGATGATGTATCCAAATTCAAGTTCTGTATTTGACTGGAGCAATTTTCTTGTTCATTTTTTTGTTTTGATCAGTAATTAAAACTTCAATAAATACAGAATTTGTAATATCCCATTTATAAGTTTTATGTGGATTTTGCTTAACATATATGTGCTCATTTTAAATGTGTTTTAAAATTTTAAGAAAACAGTCTCTTTGAAGATTTTCTATTTTCTATTTTGAGTTTATATTTTCGACATCTTTTATGATTTTGACTTGTAGTCATTCCTAAGGACCTAAAGAATTAAAAACTTAAACATAATTTTAACATACTTTCATCCAGAATTGCAACAAAATACATGTAAAAAATTAATTAAATGTAGAATACTTTAGAAATGTTCTTATAAAACTATAAAACATATTTCCCCCCCAAAGTTCTTTTTCTTCTAAAGTATTCTAAATCATCTATCAAAATTAAATGCAAAACACAAACTGTAATTTGGTGTCATAATTTTAATCAAAATTAATTAAATCAAGGTGAATTTAATTTTGTGTAACTTTAATGAAAACTTATTGTTTGATAAAAGTAAAACCATTTGCAATTGTACCATTCAATGTCCAGCTAGTTACCAATGAAAAGAGTCAGTACTATGCTTAACTGATGTCATAGATCTACACATATACAAATTGAAAAGTAATCTGAATGCTTAAACATTGTAAAATGTTTCTCAGTTGCCATGTGCAACCGTTGAGAATACTCCACGAAAATCAGGAGTGCCTTTGGAACCACAAATGGTAACATGAAGAGAAATCTGAGAATAGACGGGAGAATAGACCTTCAACACTACTGTGAAACAATATTTCATTGTAGAGAAATCTATTTTATTTATGGTATCGAGGAAGGATTTGACCACTGTAGTCTTTTTTCTTTCCTACGTGCAAGAGCTCCTCATATCTTTCCTGCACTGTGGAGCAGTGTTTGCCTCAAACATGGTCAGCAGCACAGTCCACACAGCCTCACATCACCCAGATGTGGATGCCTTGTACTCCAGGACCTATGACGAGACGGAGAAAGAAGAGTTTCCCTGAGGTTTCAGAATTATATCGTGTCACATCAAGAATTACAAGTGTATCCCAGTGATAAAGACACCGATATGTTCTCTAACAAGTTTTTTTTTTCCCATGGTTTTGTGATATGCAGAGGTCTGTCGTGCCTGAGTCTAAGGGAAATACTGGTGGCTGGGTCATTTGGATTCTCCTCAAGATTTTGGAATTTAGAACGATGGCTTCTTGGGAGTTGAGCGATGTTAATAGCAGAGGGATGGAACTTCCCTTTATGGAAGTTCCTGGATCTTCCAGAGGCTGGGAAGATTACCTTTTCCTTGGATTACATGAGCTTCGTTAATATCCTTTTAATAAATGCCATATTTGCATAGACTAGCTTTGCTTGTTACATGTAACCTAAGGAATATAATAATGCATTGGTCTACTGTGAGGAAGGAAGAGATGAAGCTGGAGTGTTGGTTGGACCTAGATCGTAAAATGACTCCAATACCGTCATACCAGGGTGAAGGAAACACAGCACAGAAAACAGGCTGTGTCTTCAATCTTTCAGTTTGTCTTGGGATCATTGTGCAAAAATCTTTTCAACACTTTCTTTTGTTTCATGTATGATTATAAGATGTCATTAAATGAGCAGGGGTTTTTCTTCAGTAGGTGGCTTTGGGCACGGGCTGGGTGATGGGAGAATAGGAACTCTTTTTTTTTTTTACATCTTTATTGGAGTATAATTGCTTTACAATGTTGTGTTAGTTTCTGCTGTACAACAAAGTGAATCAGCTATATGTATACATATATCCCCATATTCCCTCCCTCTTGAGCCTCCCTCCCACCCTCCCTATCCCACCCCTCTAGGTGGTCACAAAGCCCCGAGCTGATCTCCCTGTGCTATGCAGCTGCTTCCCACTAGCTATCTATTTTACGTTTGGTAGTGCATACATGTCCATGCCACTCTCTCACCCCGTCACAGCTTATACTTCCCCCTCCCCATATCCTCAGGTCCATTCTCTAGTAGGTCTGTGTCTTTATTCCTGTCTTACCCCTAGGTTCTTCATGACTTTTTTTTTCTTAAATTCCATATATATGTGTTAGCATACAGTATTTGTCTTTCTCTTTCTGACTTTCTTCACTCTGACAGATTCTAGGTCTATCCACCTCATTACAAATAGCTCAATTTCGTTTCTTTTTATGGATGAGTAATATTCCATTGTATATGTGTGCCACATCTTCTTTATCCATTCATCCGATGATGGATACTTAGGTTGTTTCCATCTAGGAACTCTTAATTGTCTCCTTTTATTGTACTGTCTGGCTCTGTCAGCTTCTAGCTTTCTGACATCGGAGGATGTCAGAGGGGGAGGATGGGGATTCTGGATATCCATCTATCCCTCACTTGTTCAAGTCAAGTCTTTCCTGTTTCAGGGAGGTGGAAACTGCCATGAATGATGCTTTTTTATCCATATCATTGCATCCACAAGGGCAGTGATAAATTAACATAGATAACACCGTTCAATCTGCTTGGATGTTCATACCTGAGGCTGGAGAAGATCCACTGCCTTTTGTACATCCATGCATTCCTGCGTAGTCTCCAACACGTTACAAGCCATTCTTATTTGTTTAAAAGCTAGCTCCTCTTGTCTTTTGTTCAATTTGTTGACATAGATAATTTTAAAGTAGTTAAAAAAAGACTATGTTTTGATTATGAATATAATAATTCTATTTATTAGAAATAACATGTAATTTATAAGTCATTTCATTGAAGCCATATATTCCATTAGGAGGTATTTTGTTTTACTGGATTAAGTTATTATATGCCTTTACCGAAATGCATATTGCAAAAAACTTTGTGAACTCTGAAACATTAACAATGTTAAAATTACATACTTGTCAGTGATAAAGCTAGTCATGTTTTAAAATACCTTATCAATTGCAAAATCAATAGCCTTCATATACACAAATAATAACTAGTTAGAAAGTATAATGGGAGAAAAAAAACCACATTTACTATAGCAATAAGAAAGCAAAATGTTTAGGAATAAACTTAACAAGAAATGTTCAAAACCAACATAAAGAAAACTATAAACATTCCCGAAAGATGCAAAGGTGGAGAGGAAGAGATAGAAAAACATTTTGAGTTCTTGGTTAGGATGTTTCTGTTGTATTTAGATGTCAGTTCTCCTAAGATAATTTATCACTTTAACGCAATTCCAATAAACAACAAGGTTTTTTTTATCCCCCTGGAGCTAGGCAAGTTAATACTACAGTTCATATGGAAAAACAAACACACTAGAAAAACATGGGAAAGAAATAGGGTGTGGGGTGAGAGGAGTGGAGGAACCAACAGACTAGCCATACCAGATATTAAAACTTATGATGAGGTTTATACTTTGCAAACAGTGTGGTACTGGTACATGAACGGATGGAATAGAACAGAAAGTCCAGAAAAAAACCTAACACATATGGTAATCCAGAATATGATAAAGGTGGTATCTCAAATCTCTGGGGACACAAATGAACTTTTTAGTAAAGTTACTGAGGTAACTGGATAGACACGTGGAAAAAAGATAAAATTACGTTCATTTCTCACACTTACAAGAATAAGCCCCAAATGGATTAAAGATCTAAATGTAAAAAAATGTAACTATACAAATATGGAAGAAAACATGAATGAATTTCTCTAAAATTTGAGGGAAGGTAGAAGATATCTAACTATAACTCAAAATGCAAATGCAAGAGAAGGAGTGCTTGATAAATTTGACTACCAAAAAAATTTTAAAGGCAAAATTCATAAACAAAATTAAAAGACAAATAACAAGTTGGGGGAAAATACTTGAGATACTTATCGCAGATAAAGAGTTCATATCCCAGGTATAGTGTAAAGAACTTTTAAAAGTTGAGGCAAGAAACACTGAAAATCCTATTTTTAAATGGGCAAAAAATAAGAACCGTTCCCAGAAAATACATAATCATGGTCCTTAAACATACGAAAAGATGCACAATTACACTCATGAGAAATTAAAATTGACATCACACAGGGATACCATTTCTCACTCACCAGATTGGCATTCTAAATCTTGACAGTGCATTCTATTGACGAAACTATAAGGAAATATCCACTCTCATGCATTAATAGAGAAGATGCAAAGTGGTCCACCCACACGAAGGGAAATTTGTCAGTAACAAAACCATTGTAATCCTACTTCTGGGTATTTTTCTTGAAGATAAACCTTTAAATTATAAAAATACACAAGTACAATTTCTTAACTGCAGCATTATTTGTACTAGTAAAATATTGGGAACTACCTGAATGCCTAGGAGTACTTCACACAGAGGAGTACTATAGCACTGTAAAAAAAAAAGAAAAAAAGAAAAAAAAAAAAGAAAAGATTTCTATTTACTCCAGGAGATGCAAAGTTTTAAAAAAATTTAATTGCAAGAGTATCTACCATATACTATTTTTTGTGTAAGCAGAAGAAAAAAGAAAACACATAAATCTGCTTATTTGGGGGAAAAGAAACATGGGAAGGAAAACCCAGAAAACAATGAAATTGGCTACCTAGAATGGACTGGGGGGAACCAGGTGGAAGTGATAGGAAAGGGAGTGACACATCTCTGAGTATACCTTTCGGAAATGGATTACATGACCACATTGAAAGTGCTGTGGAGGTGGGGGAGTGGGTCAAATTGCTTCAAGTTACTTTTTTTTTTTTTAATTTATTTTTGGCTGCTTTGGGTCTTTGTTGCTGCGCGTGGGCTTTCTCTAGCTGCGGCGAGCGGGGGCTACTCTTCATGGTGATGCACGGGCTTCTCACTGCGGTGGCTTCTCTTGTTGGAGAGCACGGGCTCTAGGCGCACCAGCTTCAGTAGTTGTGGCAGGCGGGCTTCAGGATTTGTGGCTCGCAGGCTCTAGAGCGCAGACTCAGTAATTGTGGCACACGGGCTTAGTTGCTCCGCAGCATGTGGGATCTTCCCGGACCAGGGCTCCAACCCTTGTCCCCTGCACTGACAGGCGGATTCTTAACCACTGCACCACCAGGGAAGCCCCAAGTTACTTTAAAGTATGATGATTTACTGTAGGGGAAAAATAAAGAACCGCAAATATATCAATTTCTTTTCAGTCTATTTGATATACATAGTGATTTGGGTGTAGCAATTAAACTATTTCATGTGTAGTGTAAGACTGGGAAGATAAGTCATAATCTCGACCTTATTGGAAGTCAGTATTCTCGTGAAAGAAGGGAGAAAAAAGATGATCTGGGGAAGGCAACGAAGAACCTGTGGAGTGGGACGGAGGTTGAAAGTACCAGTATAACATCAGAATTTCAATTACTTATATAGACAACCACTGTGTGTGTACACACATGTTCTGTGTGCATTTTCCTACCTCTGTTCTCTAGAAGGACCTAGATGCAAACACCCCCCCAGTAGCAATGGGTATATTTAATTCTTAGATTTTGGTTTCTAAATACTGTCCCCCATTACAGGGAAACAGAGGTTCTTGGAGAAATGGCCAATTCCGGTACTGGGGCAGAGAAGGTACATGATGAGTCTGGAAATCTTGTTGAACTAAAAAACAAGAAAGTGCTTTAAAAATAATTATGGGAACATATAAAAAACATACAGGAGGGCTTCCCTGGTGGCGCAGTGGTTGGGAGTCCGCCTGCCGATGCAGGGGACGCGGGTTCGTGCCCCGGTCCGGGAGGATCCCACATGCCGCGGAGCGGCTGGGCCCGTGAGCCATGGCCGCTGAGCCTGCGCGTCCGGAGCCTGTGCTCCGCAACGGGAGAGGCCACAACAGTGAGAGGCCCGCGTAGCATAAAAAACAAACAAACAAAAAAAAACCATACAGGAGCCAGCTTAAAGGGACACCAAATTGTCAAATCTGGTACAATTTTAGCATTAGCATTAATAAATACAGGAATGGATTATAACCCATGGTTTGGAATCTGTAGATCCATTATATTAATAGCCAGATAGGGAAGAGGGAAGATGAAAGGGAGGGAGAGAAAAGACATTTCTTATAGAAGAAAAGAACACCTACATGTGGAGAGAATGGGTGGACATGGAAAATTAACATTTTACAACCATCATAGCAAAGACGGGTTACGGCAAAAATCATCAAGTTTAAGAAGAAAAGTACAATGAATAGCAGGATATTTGGATGGGCTAAAGAGTCTCCCCACAGGCTACTTACTAGTTGCAAGGGAGAAAATAGAAACTACAGTGGTATAGTTTAATTAATTAGATGATCACTGTTTAATTAGATGATCAAAATTAATGTCATGAATGACGAGCAGTTGGATATACTATAATTGGGTTATCTGAGAAAGACACATAATCACACATGTAGTTTTCTAGCTGGGGATGCATAAATTGAATCTAATCATGAGGAAATATCAGCAAACACAAATGGAGAAATATTCTATAAAATTATTAATTATCCTTTGTCATGGAAGGTAAAGAAAAGACTAAGGAACTGTTCTAGATTTAAAGAGACTAAAAAGACAGCTGAATGCAATACATGGTCCTGTACTGAATCCTGGGGGGAAATGCTATAAAGGACATTATCAATGTAATTGAAAGAAATATAAATGGTAGATTAGATAAAACTACTGCATCAATGTTAAGTGTTTCAAATTCATTGACTGTATTATGGTTATGTAAGAAAAAGCCCTTTTTCTTAGGAAATACTTAGGAAGTAATAAGAGGTAATGGGAAGTATATATGTATAACCCCTCAAATGGTTCAGAAAAAATAAAGAGTACAGACATGTACAAATAGAACGATAAAACAAATATGATAAAAGTGTTAAAAAATATCAGAAATATGGGTAAAAGATATATGGGCGTTTCATATATTATTCTTGAATTTTTCTATAAGTTTGAAATTATTACAATTAAAACGTTTTCTTATATAATTAAAGATTTTATTAATTCAGAATGTTCTTTGTTCAATTAGTTTGAATTAGTAAGAAATGGCTCTAATTTGTTAAGTAACACCCTGGGGGGTCTGTGAAAAATTCCTATACTGGTGCTCACATTGTCCCTATGGGTGAATCACAAGCCAGAAACATTTGTTGTGTGATGCTACTGGGACTTCTGCCATTTATAAATTTGAAGGAGTACGTTTGGGAAGAAAAGCAGAAGTTTCCTGTTACTTAAGTCTACAATAAAACAGAACTCATACACTTTATATTTCAGAGCTAATCAAGTGGAAATGTCAATGGGGAAATCCAGGTCAATTATAATTCCCATCATGACTAAGTGGCATAAAGACTCAGAATACAGTGACCTAGAACTGACCTCAGGGAGAAATCACAGTCAGATCAGGATCCTTCATTTCCAGGATTCTTTGTAAGGTTAACTCAGCAATTTGTAAAGCTTACCGTTTACTATAAACACAAGCAAAGATCACTACCTACATTACATTCTCTCAGACAAATATGCAGTATAGTACCAAGTTATTTCTCAGGACTATATATGTTGTTTATATATTCTTAAGAAAGATAAGTTCAGATAGAGAAACAACTTCTCAGGTATAAAGGGAATGTGTATGATCATCTTAAATGTGAGTATCAGACATTAAAACTCTAGTGTCATCATTACCTGCCTTGGAGTTTTCAGCTCTGGAAAAGCTTAGTATATTCTTAGCCTAAGCTAAGCATACTCTACTCTTACGCTTAGCACAAGCTTAGCATATTCTTCAAAAGCTGTCATTATTATTAACTAAGAAATACAAACAACACTGATTTCCTTCAAACTTGTTCAATCCTTTTGGTCTAAAAAGGCAGGCAGGCTTTCATTTGAAAGATACAGAAATCTTAGAAGTTGGCTGGCCTTCTTCTCAGAGCATCCCTGATGTTTTATTGTACACCATTATTCACAGTAAAAAAAAAAGTAGCTACACTGAGTCAATTCATTGCAAATAATAATGAATACAAACTTCAGTTCCGAGGTTGTTGACTGTATGATTTTGAACAAGTAATATATTTCTTTGAGCCTCTGTTTCTACATAAAATAGAGCTTCTGAGAAGGGCCAGCAGAACAGGGAGGCATCTGGAAACCATATAATTTACAAAATGCTTAAAAGAACTGGGATACCACCACACACACATTAGGATGGCCAAAATCCAGAACACTGACAGCACCAAACACTGGTGAGGATGTGGAGCAACGGGAACTCATCCATTGCTGATGGGAATGCAAAATGGTACAGCCACCTTGGAAAACAGTTTGGCGGGTTCTTACAAAACTAAACACACTTTTACCATAAAATCCAGACATCATGCTCCTTGATATATTACCCTAAGGAGTTGAAGAAACTCACAAAAAAACCTGCCCATGCATGTTTATAGCAGCTTTATTCATAATTGCCAAAACTTGGAAGCAACCAAGATGTCCTTCTGAAGGTGAATGGACAAATAAACTACAGCACATCCAGGCAATGGAGTATTATTCAGTGCTACAAAGAAATGAGCTATTAAGCCCTAAAAAGACATGGAAGAACCTTAAGTGCATATTACTAAGTGAAGAAAGCCAATCTGAAAAGGCTGCATACTACATGACCCCAACTATATGACATTCTGGAAAAGGCAAAATTATGGAGACAGTAAAATGATCAGGGGTTGTCAGGGTTTGGGGATGAGGTTTGTGGAAGAGATGAATAGACAGAACACAGAGAATTTTTAGACTAGTGAAAAAAGTCAGTATGATATCATGACATTCATTTTCTGGTAGATACATGTCATTATACAGTTGTCCAAACCCATAAGGTAAACTATGGACCTTGGACGATTGTGATGTGTCAATGTAGGTTCATCAATTGTGACAAATGTACCATCCAGGTGAAGGATGTGAATCGTGGGGGGAGGCTATGCATGTAGGGGTGCAGTCAGGGGTATATGGGAAATCTCTGTAGCTTCCTCTCCATTTTGTTGTAAACCTAAAACTGATCTAAAAACTAAAGTCTTAAAAAAGGGAGAGAGAACTGGGGAGATGTTAAATGCAGACTTAGGGGGCTGCCTTCCATTGCGATGAAGGAAGAGAGTGAGATTTGGTTTCTGTGGCTCAGTGGGTAGAATTCCATAGGTGGAAGTGCCAGGAAGCAGATAGTAGATAAAGGCTTAAGATACTAAAGGATTTCCTACCAACTTAGCTGCGTGACGTGGAAGGGACTGTGTAAGGGGTCGCTAATGGGGTCAAAGGAGACCCTGGATGACACCATGCAAAGTCCAACACCCTGCAAGCGATTGCACCTCTAGATAACCCAAACACCCAACTCTAGTTAATGTGATTCTTTGCTTAGTTTAGTCTAAGATTGCATTAACCTTTTTAGGAAATTAAAACAAGCCCTTAACTCATACTAATCTTGAGGTCAACTAAAATCCACAGGTCTTTTTCACAAACATGACTGCCAAGTCAGACTTCCTCAAACTTGTACATGTACAGCAAGTTCTTTTTTTTTCTTGGTGATGTAAAGGGGGAAAGGCTTAGTATAGATAATTGTCAACACATGAAAATTAGGCGACTGAATAGGCAAATTATATAGCATGCACGAGTGAGGCACTAACTAAATTATATTTGTTAAGCTGGTCAAACATTCTAACTTCCTGGAGTGGCTAATCCAGGCTTGCACACTCTTTGGGAGAGTCTTTTTAAACTGTTTCTTTTCTTTTTTTTTTTTTTTTTTCCAGTACGCACGGCATGTGGGACCCTCCCAGACTGGGGCATGAACCCGTATCCCCTGCATCTGCAGGCGGACTCTCAACCACTGCGCCGCCAGGGAAGCCTGTTTCTACCCTGGTACAAAATCTAGGATTCTCCCAGAGTTATTTTATCAAGTGCCCCATTTTTCATTTTCTACATGCTGAGTCTCTATTCTTTTATCACAAGTAAAGGAAACTTCAGTTACTTGACAACTAAGGGAGTCTGAACTGCTGAGAATGGATCAGTCTCATCAAATTAGCAAATATTTATTTAGGGTCTGTCTACCATATGCTTTGGATGGTGCAGTGGGGAATAACAAAGGAGGAAAAGACACTACTTCTCGCTCTCAAATAACATGTAATCTACTTGGGGATATATACATATAACTTACATGCGAGCAGTCTATGATAAGAGTCAGGTGAGTGGAGGAAATAGACATTTATAGGAATTGAGAAGGAATTGCTTGGGCTGATGTGATCAGGGACGTTTTCATAGAAGTAAGAGCTAAAAGGATGTTCAGATAATGATCATGTCTCATTTTGGCATCTCTTTTACTTTTTCTGTTGTCACCGAATATGGATTTATTATAAGAATAAAGGAGTGTCTTAAGAGCTCCAAGAAGAGAAAGGCAGCCAGGCCTCTGAAAACAGCCTTGACAAGGTTTTGGAAAGTCCCAAGTCTTCCTCTTCCGTAACTACCTTCGCTTTTCTGGTCACCTGTTTTACACTCTCTTCAATTACTTTGGTCCCTGGAGAGGTAATTCCACAGCTCCAGAATTTACAGGTCATACTTTCAGCCACCTGCAGAGAGAGAATCCCAAATTAAAATGTCTTGGGAGGTGATGGTGATGAAGCTTGTTAGTTCAGGATAAATAATTTAAAAGATGCACTTTAGAAACAATTGTCAAAAGAAAAAGAATTTAAGGTTCTCAGCTCACCACCAAATCTTCTCCCAAACATTTCTCACAGACTGCTTCTTATCTCCCTGTTTCCTTAGACTCTTTTGTAGCCGGGTTTTGAGACGTTGTTATGTGAAACACACTAGCTAAAATATCCATCAATTAATTACATTTGCATCTGCTTCCACCTATTAGCAGGTAATCGAGAATTGCCTGTACTACTTCTCCGCTAAAAGGCTGTGTCATCAATCAGGCTAGAGCACTATAGAGCAAGATACTAGCATCTCCCACATCCTCTCAAGTGATCAATCAGATGGATGAGTTAAATTAGTGTGTTTAGTCTGCATCTTTGCTCATAAAAATGGAGAACATTTGCTTCAGGTTGTTTTCGAGGAGAAGATCATTTCTTGCGGGGAAAAGCCTAAGCAATGAACCAAAATATTTCTGTTGTGATGTATAAAAACATTTGGAATTGGTTTGTACAGATCAGTATCCAATCAAGGTCCAAACTGCATTTTGTGGTTAAGCTTTTGATCACACGGCAGCCCATCACCTTCCTTCCCTCCTATCCCACCTTATTATGCCATGGATTATTGAAGAAATTAAAGGTCTATCGGATGGTACTGACGTGATAAAATGTGTTTAAGAAGGAATACTGTGTCCAGAGCGATGATTATATTAAAAGAAATATAATACTAAAGTCTGGGACAGTACATTAAGGAAAGATTGCTGTATTCTGGGCAAAAGATGAGGGTGGTCTGAATTAGGTAGTTGGAACAGGGAATGGAGGGAGGAATTCATCTTAGATCCAATCCAAGGGATAGTTCCAAATTCTGAAGAGTGTTACAGCCATTACGTAAGATCTGTAGTAACCTAAAAAGTGAGAGTAATATTTAATAAGGTTTTATTCAAATGTTTAGGCAATATCATTAGATGGTGATCTCTCTCAAGAAGTGTTCAAGAAAGAGCTAGATGACCAGCCACTGGGGATGATGTCACCTTAAGGTAAGAATCTCTTGGCCCTTCCTCCTCATCCTCAACAGGTTCAACCCGCATTTGAAGAGTAAGTGTGAGAGGAAACACACAGCTCTGTGAGGCAGCCCAATTTGGGGCTCAGCATCTGTAGTTATTAGAATGTGTCTCCTGGCAATTAGTCCAAAATCTACTTAGTTGGCTTTGGTTCTACCTTCTAGGACTACATAGAAGAAACCCCATTCTTCATCATCTTCTCTTCTCTGGGCCAAACCTTTTTAGTTCCTGTGTCTCATTTCCCATCTTCAATCCTCTTTTCTAGCCAGGCTCCCAATTGTTACTGCCCTTTTAGGAGCTTGTGCCCAGAACTGCACACCCATTATAAGGGGCAGTCCAACCTGAACAGAACAGAGAGTCTGTGAATTCCATTGTCCATGTACTGTATTTCATTAACATAACCAAAGATGACAGTCAAGGTCATAGCAGCTCCTTAAACTCTTCACTCACTATGAGTCAACAAAATTCCCAAAGGTATTCTTTGCATGTGCTACTGTTTGAACATGTATACCTCTGAAACTCACTTTGGAATCCAAGTATAAAACCTTATATTAACCATATTGCATATCTACTCTTTGGACTCAGGCCATTGCTCTAACCCATCAAGTCCTTTTTGAACCTTAAATTTGACATCAAGTGTTTCAGTCATTCTTCTCAATCATAACTCACTGAAACTTTAATTAAAAAGCCAACTCAGCCCATGTTAACTGAAACAGAAATGTTAAATAGGGTAGGGCTGTGGATGAAAACTCCTGGAAATCTCTGTCCAAGATGACGCAGTTTCTGAACAACATTTTTTTGGATGTGGTCCCTTACTAGTTACAATGCACTTAATTGATTTTATTCTAGCCCCCAATTTTCCTTCTCACCTCCAAGGATGTTAAAGGTCATTAATATTCTCTGCCAACAGCCTTCCGTTGGTCTATCTAAATAAGGACTCTACGGATAAATGAGGTGAGTCCAGCACGGCTTGTTTGTAGGGAATCTATGCTGATTCCTAATCTCTCCTGAACAAGCTCACCAGATTGTGGTCCAGAGACTTCACCTCCCTCCCCTTTGAAAATCAAGATCACATATGCAAACTCCACTTTTTTGGAACCTGTGCCATCTTTCGCCATCATAGATTAACACAGCAATGTGACCTTTCTAGCAACTTCTCTCAGGCAGTTCATTATTCCAGGCCAAGAGATAAACTCACTTAAGGCACTGGGTTTCAAGAGTCTTTCACCAGAGCTTGATCCAACATTGCGGGTCTGAAAGTTATTCTTGTTGATGAAGGTAGTGGAAAGTTGAGTAGGAGTAGAACAATGTGCTTTTTCTCCCTGTTTTCTATTGACATTACACCATCTGGCCCTGCAGCAGGTCTTTCCCTTCCTTGTTCTGCTTCCTGCTTTGAGCACACCCCACACCTCCTCACTGTGCACTTTGGCACTTTTCACAAGCCTTACTTCCTACTAAATGTTTTAGCATTCACGACACTGGATATATCCTCACGTGCACAATTCTTCTTAATTATGAGCTTGTCCACTTGTTTTGTGTGTCTTTCTCAAATCTGAACTGAGTTCCATGAGAGTCACATCAGCATCTTTGCTCATCACTCCAGCTTTTTTTAGGCTGGGTTATTTACAAAGATCAGTAGTTCCTCAAACCTTTTTTTTTAAGTATATATTCAATTTGACTGGGTTCTAAATGGTTTTGGATGCTTTTTTTTAATGTTTTATTTTATCTTATTTATTTATTTTTGGCTGCGTTGGGTCTTCGTTGCTGCACGCGGGCTTTCTTCTAGTTGAGGTGAGCAGGGGCTACTCTTTGTTGCAGTGCCTGGGCTTCTCATTGCGGTGACTTCTCTTGTTGCGGAGCAAGGGCTCTAGGCACACAGGCTTCAGTAGTTGTGGCTCGCAGGCTCAGTACTTGTGGCTCACAGAGTCTAGAGCACAGGCTCAGTAGTTGTGGTGCATGGGCTTCGTTGCTCCACGGTATGTAGGATCTTCCCAGACCAGGGCTCGAACCCGTGTCCCCTGCATTGGCAGGTGGATTCTTAACCACTGTGCCACCAGGGAAGCCCCACTCAAACCTTTTAAGTCATCTCTATTTTATAGCTGAAGTCACAGACTTACACCAACCTTTAACGGAACTCTTTCTGAAATGACTTCCCAGGTCTAGTTTAAATGTCTGATACTCTTCAGGGGACATGGATAGCTTCTCTCAGGTTTCTCAAGGAAGCAACGTGGTAGTGGAAGAGGTCTGAATTCTGAGTCAGGACTTTGCTTAAAGCCTGGACCTGCGCAAATTAGCTGGCTGACCTTAGGCTAGTTCCCTTAATCTCTCTGACACTAAGTGGAGATAATCACGCATTACCTCACAGAGGTAATCTCACATCTCACAGTCATGAGATAAATAAATGAGATGACGTACATATTAAGTGCCTTGAGTGATATCTGATACATGGTGAGTATTCAGGAAATGTTTGTTCCTTTCCTCTTTGCCTTTCCCTCTCCAGTCCGCCAACATGTTATCACTTGCTTTTCATAATTCATTCAGCGTAGAAGTTCCTCTCATAGTTTTTTGTTCCTTTGGGGAGACTCCATATCCAGCAAGGTATGTAAGAATTTACCAAGCTTCTGCCTTTAGAGTGGATGAATCCAGCTGTCAGTTCAGTAGAAATCCCCCATCATTGCCACATCTTGCCTCTCTGCTGCTTTTGCAATCTGGGTCATTTCCTCCATCTGGTCAGGTGTTAACTCTAAAAAATAGTTAGCAAACACTGAAAACATTTTCAGCTCTTTGCTCTTCATTCTTCTTGCGTTTAGCTTTCTGTTCCAAACTGCAGTCATCTTTTGCATCATGGGGATATCTTTTCTCACTCTATACATAAGTCAATTCTGAGGAACCTGGATGGAAAACTTTAATGGAAAAGCCAAAACAGAGTTCCCTGAACAATGCTGGAATGCTGAGGGACGAATTTGAGCTTGGTCATTTTGAGTTGGGACCCTCATCATCACTAGCCTTCCTTCATTTCCAGATTCAGAGCTAAGCTGAAACGCTGTGCTTCCTCAAATGCTTCTTTGACTTTCCTTACTTCCTCCAGTTAAAATTCCCACCCTTTTGGGTTTGAATGCGGATAACCATTTACATTAAACAGTCATTCCTACATTTTCTACTTTCTCTTCACTATTTCTGGTTCACTTTCACCCTGCTGCTCTGTCTTCTTCAAGGTGGACCTGATCTGGACAGCACAGACCACCTTTCCTGCAATGTCTGGAACTAAACCTCCCTCTTGGGCAAAAATATACTTATCAGCCTCTGGACCAAGTGTGCATCACCCAGCTGACAGGGGAGGTAGCAGGAAATGGAGAAGTGGAGCATATGCTCCCATCACTGGGTGATTTGTTCAGTCTTAAGGGACAGCCTGTTGAAATTAGGCCACACTAAACCTCACCTACTAACTGAGTTTGTTTCTCTGGATTTTTCTTTTAGGTCAGGCCTAACCCACAGCTGGATTTTTAACATCCATCATGTCATAACATATATATACATTCTTGCTGATTATTTCAAGAGGACTTATGCTTAGTGCTACATGTTTAAGTAACAATCGAAAGTAGCCCTTCAAGAAAGCTGAAATTTTTAATGAACTTGTTTTGTTTGCAGATTCTCTATTAAACATCTTGAAGACAAAACCCCACACCCACCCCTACTCAATTTACAGTTTTTAGCAAACTTTCAAACATTTCTTTCAGTTACTGACTGTATTGCTGGGCTGATGTCACCATTCCAACAAAACACAAGGTGGACTCCTATCTGATGAAGGATTCAGAAATAAGTTCTTGAACTTATCAATGTAAATGCCATGGTCTATACATCCTCTGTCCCCCAAATACCAGGATCTGTTCTATTTTTAAAAACTGAATTCCATTCCTATTCAAGTGCCCATCTCACATGTCAGAATGACTCCCCATTTTCAGTCACTCTTCAATCTCTCCTTTCCGTGTCCATTTAAAGTTAGTTCGTTTTTTTCCATGACAGTAGGCTGCTAAAGTTTATGGGTTGTCTGGGAGCATCAGCAATGGTAGAACATAACGTATGCCTTGTTTTATTTGGCAGACCAAGCCCCAAGACAGGCCTTTCACTGCTGGTGGTCAGAATGTGTACAAAACAGGGAAGTATTTATATGCTCAGATTTTGGAAGGTAGAGAGAGGCGAGTTGCATCAGTGAACAATCAAAGGTCAAAGCTGGATGGGATGTTTTGTTCCCAGGCTGCATCAGTTATACTAGGTGGAAGCACACAGAGGCTTGGAGGAAATGGGCATGGAACTCCCCACCAGCTCATGCCAAGTGGTGACCAGAACAGATGCAAATAGCACGATAAGCTCAGCATCTCACAGCAATGGAAATGTGGAAACTAATTTGGAACGAACTGGAGTAGAAAGGTCAGGAGAAAAAAAAGTCCGCATCTCTGTGTGGGTGAAAATATGTCTGAGAAACTCCACTCCAAGAAATATGAAGGCAAAGGGGGAATGTCTTGGAATCCAAAGGGAGACGTTTTCGGTGCCTTGACCCCAGTGGAGTGTGGACTCTTGAGACTCCCTGAGCCTGAGTTGTCCCTTACTGTTAGTTTATGCTTTCCGGTTTACTCTCGCTGTTTGATTTCAGAACGTTGAGAAAGGTACTGCTAATGGACTGTTTATGAGAGAACATCCTTTGGCAATGAAAAAGACAGGAAAAAATTTTCCCCTCCTGATAATTTTAGGATACTTAGAAAAACTTTGAGAAAGTCATTTTGAGCTGATTGGTCAATGTTCATTATTTCCTCCTCACTTAGTTTGAATGCTTCTCATGAATCACTAATATTTATTGAGTATTCGCTTTGGGCCAGGCTCATGGGATGCTTATGATCAGCCATGGGTACCCAAGGACCAATAAACTGGGGATTTATGGGACCAAAGACTCAGGGAGGCAAAGATTAAGAGGAGAAATCAATAGTATTAACACGAATCTTAATATCGACACAGGATATTAAAGAGGGGTGGGAGGGGGAGGGGAGGAACAGAAAAGCCTCATAACTTAGTAGCTTTCCTGGTCTCCATTTTCAAGAATGCTTTTAGTTTCTAATTGCTGTATTGTGCCCTTTGAAAGAAAACTGCTACCTCCTCCAATCATGATATAATACATCCAGATTTTCCAATATTCACAATGGAGTAAGAATCTTACGTCAAAAGAGGCCATCGGGCCTTGTAACTCCGACTTGTTCCTTCTCCTTCTTGGGAAGTTTCTTCTAATCCTCACTGCTGCCACCATGATAGCCTCTGGCAGCACTGGTCCCTCCTAAAGGAGGGCCTCGTGCCTTCACCTCTCCCCGAAGAGCATTCAACAGAAGCAGTGAAAGACAGAAACGCTCTGAATCTAGATAACGTGATTTACAAGATGTACTTAGCATCTGGGCCCTCTGGGCTTCTTCCCGTCCTACCTCATGGCTTGTCTCCATGAGCTAGACCTCATCTCAGCACCCAGACCCCATGTTCCCTACACTTCTCCCCAAGGGAGCATTTCCCAGAGAGAGATATAAGTTCAGCCTTTCTGCACAAGACCATCAAAGGTTAGTGATTAAAATCGGGTTTTGGAGCCCAGTAGTCTGGATTTGTGCCCTTGCTAATTCCACCACTTACTAGCTGAGTTCCACAGGTTTTCAGATACCAAATGATGACAATAATTGGATGGTGATGAGGATTAAGTGAATTAATACAAGTAGGGTCCTTGAAATAACCCTGGCAAAGATTTAAAGCTCAATAAAATTTAGCTTCAAACTACACATTAATCATCATATCAGTTAACCCACGAAAGCCTAGATAGCAGCATCAAGGTCGTTTTCTCATAGTTTGTTTTCTAGGAAATTTCCTAACCTGTAAAATCTTTTGTAGCCAGGTTCTGCTTAAGTCAGAACTTTCCTTAGGCATTGAGTGGTCATCGGTCCTCTGTTACAACAAACGTGCTATGAACTTAAAACGGCTCTAGAAAATAAAGTCTATTTTTTAAAAAGGAAAAAGTAACACAGATGAATGACTGAAACAGAAATCTCGTCCCCTTTTCAAAATCACTCAGATTAACTGTCTCAATTTTTATTTCATATTGATGATTGCATCCTGTCAAATCAACACAAGTTTAAAGAGAGAAAGTCCTATGATGGGATGAAGTATCATTAACCTGGGGGTAATCCCAGCCTCCTCCCCTTCTCCCACCCACCAAAGATGGTCACTCGCCACTAGTGCCATTTTCCCCTCTGGTGAAGATGGGGTCTTTCTGACTGGGAGATTTTGTAGATGGAGATGCAGAGGGAGAGTGTGGGATGGGCAGGAGAGGCGAGCCACTTGAGGCTGAGGATGGAGAGAAGGTTTAGCACATCGTGGAGAGAGGCAGCACGTGTACAAGGAGGGTTTCAGAGGAAACACTTTTACTTTGTTGTAAAAGTAGCTGCAGTTGTATATTTGAATCCCTTTCACATTTGTTTTTGTTTGTTTTTAACCACTCAAGTCAAGGATGAATGCAATCCTTCAAAAATTTCTTTTGGCCATCGGACTATATTTCTGCAAGACATCAGCAGTCTAAGAAAGCACAAGGAGGAACTCCAACATGCTGAAGGATTCAGAAATAAGCTTTTGACTCGTAAATCCAAACGTGATGGTCTATAGATTCTCTGTTCTCCAAATTCTGAGACCTCTTCTTTTTTAAAATTTGAATTCCATGCCTGTTAGAATGTTTCTCTCACAGACAGAAACACCTCTCCATTTCCATTCCCTCTTTTCCCTTCCCCTTCCAGCTCAGCCTCTGCACTATCACAGGCTGTTTTGCCAAGAAATAAATCTGATGGCATTGTTTGCCTTCCTTAGCTCCTCCATAGCTTCCTCTCTTCAGCAGTTTTAAATTCAAGCTTCTCAAATTTTTCTGACCTCCTACCACCAACCCTCCTGAAGCTCCCGACCCTGCCCAACCCCCAGAACACCACCAGCAGTGCCCCAGACAGGCCAGGCTGCTCCAGGCCCCGGGCCTTCTAGCAGTCTTCTGCTACTGTTTAAAATGTGTTCCCCATCCTTCCCAGTTAGAGAATTTCTACACGGACTCCCACGGAAACCTCCCTAGCCGACCACCCCTCGTCCACCTCTAGTCCAAAGAGGAGACGGCACTTCCCCTCATGGTTTTCTTTTCTCTCTGTAAATTCTGAATTTTGCTGTAAACATTAGCTTTTATCCGATTCCTCCATTCTGCTTCCAGAGAACAAGTCTGCACTTCACAGCACATGAACTCATCGCGTGGGGGTCCCTTAGTGATGGAGTGTGGAATAAACAAATGAATATATGCATCAATATCCTGCTGCAGGTGCTCCAGGTTTACTTTAAAATTGGTGTTTTTAAAGTAAACCTGGAGCATCTGATGTCCATTTCTCATTGCTTTTAACCCAAAGGCAAAAGTGGTCTGCAGAGACTTATTTTCTTTTTCATGTGAATTATTTTGTCCACTTTTTTTTTTTTTTTTTTTTTTGGCTTAAACAACAGAAATTTATTTCCTAACAATTCTGGAGGATGGAAGTCCAAAAATCAAGGTGTTTTCAGGGTTGGTTTCTTCTGAGGCCTTTCTCTTCGGTTTGTAGGTGTTCATCTTCTTCCTGTGTCTTCATGTACTTTTACCTCTGCTCATGCCTGTGTTCCAATTTCCTCTCCTTAAAAGAACGTCAATCATATTGGATTAAGGCCCACACTAATGGCTTCATTTTAACTTAATCACCTTTTAAAAGACCTTATCTCCAAATATTGTCACATTCAAAGGTGCTGGGAATTAGAACTTCAACGTATAAATTTTGGGGGGGCAATTCTGTTCATAACAACATCATTAATAAAAATCAAAATAAGACAATGTAAAGCTATTAAATGATACAGAAGTGGGCAACTGGGAGAAATATGTCTTTCAGAAAATAAAAAAAAATTACAAATGGCTGATAACATAATGATAATTTTATGTTACAATTTTAAAAGAAAGCATACTTTCATGTGATTATATCATTACTCTCTATTTGGTTATATTTTGTCCACTTTGACAATATATAATCTCACATTTGAAGATCATTTAATGCCACGAAGCCATGAACCCACCTGGAGAGCCTCTGAATTGATCTGGGCCAACCTGGAAGTCACAAAAATATTTGTATCCTTATAAGAACTTAGGAGTGCCTCGTACGTGGTAGACATTCTCAGTATTGAGCTGAACTGACGCCTCAATATTGAGCTGAACTGATGAGGCAGAGAGAGGAAAGGGGAAGTGTCGACCTGGAAAAACCTCAACTCTTGCTGAATGTAATTATCCATCTTCTCCATCGCTGTCCTGGGGCTGCTGAGCACAGCTGGAGAAAGGTAACTAAGTCAATAGATTGGTCCTGCTATAATCTCTCAGGCCCTCAGCACTCCTGAATTTCCCTATGGAGCTGCGTTCCAATTCTCCACTTTCTTCAAATCTCTCATCCCTCTACTTCCTTAAGTAGAGGATTAGATGCAAACCCTAGTAATGACCTACCACTAAAACTTCACATTTTTTAGAAGGATGCTTTAAGTTGCCAGGATTGGAAAACTCAACTAGTTATCATCAGTAAGATAATTTTATCAACTCACATATCAACAGGTGCTGTTGCTGGGCCTCCGACTTTGGTTTGTCAAGTTCAGTGATGTCATCAAGTTCTCAGCCTTCCTCCCACCTCGCCTCTCAGCTAGGCTTAGCCTGTCAACAGGCTAGTCCCAGTTCCAGGCATTACATCCAGAGACGACAACCCTTGACGAAGAAAAATCGTTCCCAGCAATATTTCCAAGCCCCACAGCAAATTTCCCTTCACATCTGCTTGACTAGAACTAGATCACATGTCCATCCCTAAGTCAACCCCAGGCAAGAAGAATGATATTTCCATGTTTGGCTTGTTATACTTAACATTAAACTGAGAATCAGGTTCCCTTTCTTAAGAGATTGATAATTGAACAAAATTGAAGGATAGGCCAACACCCAAATCCATCCCTCCTTCACTACCAGAAACTGTTAGTTTAGATGATGCTCTTTCGCTGCACATAGTATACAGCTTGACTAATATGTGTTGAATAAACCAATGAATCTTGGCTCCTTGGCTTGACCCTGCCACTAACCAACTGTGTAGTTTTAAAAAACTGATTGAACTTCTCAGAGCCTCAGTTTCCTCTTCTGCGAAAGGAGAGATTTAGTGTAGCTTAAAAAGAAATATTGCTGGTTCTATTTCCATGACTCCTTAGCCAATGAAAAAGGTAGCCACACCTGATGAATACCTAGCCTGTCCAGGGAATTGCCGTGACTCTGGAAACTTGCAGAGACTGTCAGCAATGACAGCTACTAATGATAAGAGGCGTAGCAGCCATCTTTCTCCAAGCCCAGCCATGCCTCAGCAGGCAGCAGCTTGCCCACCTGCAAACCAGTTCTGGTTTCAGCTCAAGGGAGCCAACAGGCAGGGCTCTTGAGGAATGTTGCTCTGGCCCCATCCCGCCTGAAAAAGACCCTCTTGGGCCTTCTCTCCTGTCAGGTTGCTGCAGTTGGGAAGTTGATCTCCATAAGCCATTGTTTTCAAAGCACAGAGAGCTCTGGACTTTCCCAGGAATTCCACTGGAATGTAAACAATCTTCAGATCCGAGGCAGAAGCCAGCGGATTTCCTGAGCTGTCACAAAACCACACATGTTGGATCCTAAGGATTTGATACTTTCTAAAAAACTTTTGAGATTTTTTTTGCCTCTTTAAGTATAATTTTGTTTCTAGCTCTAAACCTATAATATGCCTGACATCAGTTAATATTAATTATCTGAAATGAAAGGGTGAGCCAACTGAGTCATAGGTCTGTAGTAAAGATGTCACACAAACAATTTTACAAGTTTCTTGACTCCAGAAACTGTTAGAAATACAAGCTCATCCAATGTCCACCTTCATATTGGCTCAGATGGAACACGGCAATCCTGAGTCTATTCTGTATTGAGTACAAATTCTCGTCCTTCCTTTGCCTGAAGTGCCTCTGCTACCCGGCACAGTTCTCTATAGAGTACTTCAGACATCGAGGACCACAGGAAGCCTGGTACAAGCAGATTAATCCCGTGCTGTGTGTTTATGCTGACTGTACCTATAATTTTTTTTTGCCTCTGTCCCTTAGATTCTCTCTGTGTCACATCATATCACGGCTCAGAAAGCACACTGCCTTTCCCCATTTCCCAAACACATTGGATGGCCAGATGCCCTACAGCCCTGCAGTCTTGTGAAAAGCTTACTTTAGAGGTAGGAAGATCTGGATTTGAATATGAGTTCTGTCCTCTTTTAGCCCTGTGACCTGGAGCAAGTTACCTAACTCCTCTGAGAAGCTGTTTCGTCCTCTGTAAAGTGAGGATAATCATACTTCCCACATGGGCTGGTTGTGAAGATTAAAAGAGAAAGCACATGCCGAGCTTCTGAGCACAGCCTCTCACAAAGCCCTTGACATTGCTGGTTCTCTTCTCTCCTCTCTGGGGCTGTGCTTCCTGGAATCGCAAATGTGTCACGTGAGACCATCTAAAACAGTCCAAGAAATAGTCAAAATGTAAAGGCAACTTCATCCTCGGCCAGCTGTAAACTTACTAGAATAGTCTATCCCAGTAAATCTTTATCTGGTCCCTGACACGCTGTGGCAACTGGATAAAAAGGAATTCAATGAGGAGATGAGGTTATACAGATAAATGTTGACCACATATCTTTCCTTTCTTGGTTTCCTTTTCCTTTGAAATTTCTTGCAGCCCTCTGAGACATCCTGCTGTCACGTTCCTCTTTTAAAATGCTTCGTATCCTTCTTTCTATGTTGGTTGGCAGCTGTGAGCTTCATGATTTGGAGGGTGCTCATAGGCATAAGACGTGGCAGCCTCTAACTATGTGGGGTCGTGATTTCACAGACCTCCTCTGATTAATTTTTTGGTGTCTTCAGAAGACTCTGTTGAGATATAAATGTGGAATCTGAATAGTCTGGTCAAACTGGTACACCAGGACACTTTGGTGGGGACTCAAGCCTGATGAAACTTTTCTAGTAACTTGGGCTCTCCGTTTCCTAGGGGCAGGAGTGAGCTAGGGGCTAATGGTACAAAGGAGGAGCAGTGTCAGTCCAGTTCCTATAAGGATCGAAAAGTCTTTCTTTGGATCTTGGTATTCTTTTCTCAAGCAGAGGGCTTAAGACAATTGGAGAACTAATATTCTAATGCATTTGCATCTTAGAGTAAGCCCCATCCTGCAAGAACAATGAGTGGCTCAGAGTCCAACCCCACCTGCTCCAACCAGATACACCTAGGAGTCTGGTTCAGACCAGATAAAGCCACCTTGGTGATACAGATGGGCCCCATGTCAGGAGTCAAGCCTGAGGACTCCAGAAAGTTCTCATTCACTGAGAGGGAGTGAAAGGAAGGAAGAAGGGTGATCCCAGAGATGCCAAAGTCTGGGTCGTTGGGTGATCATTGTTTATAGGAATTGCTCAGCTGGGGGTCTCCATCTTCTATCACCCGATAGACCTGTGTGTCCTGCCTTGCTTTCTAGAGAAAAGAAAATCTCCATCGTTCTTTGGATATGAAGAGTCTACATCAGTGGTTCCCAGATTTTTGTTTTGGTTTTGGGGTTTTTTTTGAAGTGGTGGTAGTGGTAAATTGCTTTGGCATTGTTAAAATACAAGCATTAAGAAAACCCCCAAAACTCCAGATACATCTACAGTCATTATTTATTAATAGAGACAATATTTTTTCTCAAAAAAAAATGTAGAAGGGCCAGAAGGGCATAAATCTCAGGATAAAGGACAGTTTTTAAAAAGTAACTAATTCTCAAAAAAAAAAGTAACTAATTCTCATTTAAGACAGCCTTTCTAAATTATTTTTTAAATTTTGCTGTGGATTGAGGAAACTTCATCACAAATCAGAACAGAGAATCAGGAGAACCGAGTTCAAATCTAGACTCTGAAGCTCTTTATGTCTCTTGGGCAAAACACTTATTCTCTGGCCTCTGTTTTGTTATTTCCTATATGAGGGGATTATGTTAGTTGATTCCTCAAGGGCCTCTCAGGCTCTAACTTTCTTTGAGCTGCTATTTCTCTGATGACCACGTAGAAGGCTGAGATCTGTTTCTATCACTTCTCAACCACACGTTTTATGGAACATTTCATAACAGATGTTGTTTCATCAGTTTCCCCACCTGCAACCCAGCTAACAACTCCCTTCCTAGGATCCGTAAAGGCTTGTTATATTATACAAAACCCAGTAATTTTCCCACTAGTCTGGGAGTTTCCCAGGATTTTCTGCCAAAGATTATTTTGGCGTCTAACAACTTTTGGGAGTTTTCTGTCATCAGTATTATCATCAACAAAAAACATTTCTTAAGTTAACAAGGAAAATTACTGAATAAAGACATGATTATTTCGTGGGTAGAAGTGCAGACCGCATATGAAAGAGCCGCACTGTCCAAACAACATAAAAACACATCAGGGAGTTGGGATGCAGACTATGTGATTAAAACAGCAGCTTTGAGGGTGACATATTGTCGTAGTAGTTAGTGGAGAGAGAGGCCAGCACCTCTCTTCTAATCAGTCCAGAAAGCGTCATCGAGAGAACAAAATTACTTAAAAGACGGAGTAGGGGAAGGAAGGAAAAGGGAGACTTCATAGGACAGGATGTCAAAAATCGTCCCACAAACTATAGCCACACATTAGACTGGTTCTCTCCACTGGGGACGATATTGTACCTCAGGTGACACCTATCAATGCCGGGAGACATTTTTGGTCATCACAACCTAGGGTGCTATTGACATCTCGAGTTTAGAGGCCGGAGATACTGATCCCTGTCCTACAATACACAACGGCCCTGCAATGCACAGGGTGGCCCCCAACAATAAGAATTATCCAGCCCTAAAGATGTGAAAAAAAAAGAAAAAAATTATTCAGCCCCAAATGTCATTAGCATCGAAGCTGAAAAACCCTGAGTTAGAGAAAACTTGGAAGTGAGAATGAGATGAAGAACCAGAGGACATTTAGCACAGGTGTGGAACACAGGACAGTGTTAACTTGGAGATGGAGAAGGAGAGTGTGGAGGCGCACTCCTTAACTGAAATCTGTCCACCTTCATCCTTTCTTAGGCTCCAAGATCAGCCTTAGGTCTGTCGCTGGGTCTGTTGCTGCCCAGCCAGCCGAACATGGCGAGGGGGTGGGGAGCAGAAGCAGCTACTGCCTTTCCTCCTCTGCCTGGTGGATGTGCTGGGCTGAAGCCTGCTCTGAAGGAGGAGGAATGAGAGCAAGACTGAGGGGTGACGTCACCAGGCACGGAGGTGAGGTAGGCAGAGCAGATTTGCTCCCTCTAGGTGTACGGACCAAGGCCCTGTGCTTTCCTGCCTTGAGTAGCTGAGTCTGTTAGAACAGGGCCACTTTGCTGCTGTCTGGATTTGGCACATAAAATCTCTGACCTAAAATATTCTGGATAGTTAAATAAACCCAGGGTAGCTGGCAGTCCCAGTGAATTTTTCTCCCAAGTTCATTTCCTCCTTGTCCCCACTGCCCCCCTCCTCATTCCAACCACACTCACCTCCTGCTTTAATCCGGGAACACTCCTGGCTCAGGGCCTTTGCACAAGCTGCTTGCTCCCCTTGCTTGGAATTCTTCTCCCCATACCCACATAGCTAACTCCTTCACACACTGCAATTCTCTGCTCAGATGCCAGCATACCTTAACCACCCAAATCAAAATTACAACTCACTCTTCCACACACATTCCCCACCCCCATTCCCTGCATCCTTTCTTCTACAGTATTCACCACTATTTCCAATGCTATATATAATTGTCTTAATCAGTTTATTCATTGTTTATCTCCCCCCATCTGAATATATGCTTGAGGGTCAGAGATTTTAGTATGCATTGTTCACTGATAAATCCTAGAAATAAGTTGAGTACTTGGCATACACACCTATATACATATATATATATGTGTATATATATATATGTATATATATATATATATATATATACACACACACACACTGTGTTTCAAATTTGTGTGCCACGGCTATTCATTCCATTGCTAGTGTGCTTTATGAATTAATATTTTAAATAAATCTTACAATTATATAATGAATAATACAAACTGCATTGAATTTGCTCATTAAAAAATAATTATTTTTTTCAGTGTAAACATTTTAGATATACAATTTTGTTAACTCTCCTTGGACGTGCCATTTTTTTTTTTTTCATAAGCAGAGACCCTTTAAGAATGGAAGCGGCAGAACCTCGATGTCCAGTTTCCCTCACTTAATAAATAAGCCCAGGGGACTATTCACAATGGTGCGGCATTTAGAATCAACATGCTTCCAAACAGGGTGGGACTGTTTTGTTTTGCTTTAAAGATGCCCTTTGCACATAATATATGATAATCTCAGGAGACCAATGAGGCAATCGGGGAGATCTAAAGGCTGGGAACAGTATGTTCTCTGAAATCCCTCTGACAGGAGCAGACAGTCCCTCCTTCCCTCAAACCATCCTGAAGGGGAAGTATGTCGGCTTGGACAGTAATGAGACAGGGTGGGAATTCCCCCTTCCTTTTGGTCTACTTTACAGACAAGCTTCGTGAGGGTGAAAGATGGGTCATTCCCATCCTCAGATGCTTTAACTTGAAGCCAAGACTGCCTGGGAAATAAATATTGGAGAATAAGTGAAACTAACTTTAGTTCCCTCCAAAACAGAATTTTTATAGAAACTAGTGGCATTAAAAATTGCCGACCCTTAGACACTGCTGTTTCATAGTGTCACCGATAGATGGCAGCACATGATCCATCTTTCTTCATCGATAAGTGGATTCAAAGCTACTTTTCCCCGGGAAGGTCCGCTGCTCGTTTCTTCAGCTCCTCTGAAGCTGTCCTTGTCATCAAGCAGCAATTTAGGTGTGCAATAAAATCTTGAGTTTCTTCCCCTCTCCCTGTCTAGATTAAACCTCTTGGTGACTTCAAACCACAATCACCAAGTCAATGGTGGTACTGTGACCGGGAAAAAACAGCGAGGAAATGAAAAACAAAACAAAAACCATACTGTGAGCTTTTCAAGGGAGAATGAGATCATGGCAAGCAGACAGTTAGCAAAATAAATTGGAAACTAGTTATGTTCAGAAGAGTCAAAAGGCACAGGGGGAAATTTTTGTGATTTGCCTTTTTAGGATGGCTATATCCAAACACAGAGAGCTTTAACATGAATGCTAATATTTGGATGGTGTATCCTGAGTTGACCACTGCAATTCCTTCCAGTTCCAAGCATTTCTGATCTGTGACCAAAAAAGTTCCAAAGGGTGTTTCCAATAGAATAAAATTATTTTCCTTGGAAAATACTTCCCTATAAAATACTAGCCTTGGCTAGTATTTAAAAAACAAACAAACAAAAACCCAAATCAAACAAAAACCCTTCGGGTAAACCAAAATATTTAACAGAAAGAAAATCAAAACCCAGTGGACTGGCCAACTAGAACACTGTTTTTAAACTACAGGTTGCTATTGATTCGTGTTTTGGAAGTCAACTATGTAGGCCATAACAAGCATTGTAGAATACATTACATTACGATTCAATATGCGATAGCAATATAATACAATACAATATGCTATAATACAATACAATACATCAGCGTGCATCCTTGTTTATAGGGTTCTATCTGGGTCACGGCCAAAGAAAACTTGCAAAACTCTGCCATGGAGGGTTGTGCCTGCTTTCAACATGTGCATTTTCTATAGTCCAACACCAATAAGCTCCTCACTATCAAAACATCTGATTTAACAAATAGAATTTTAGGTCAGTGTTAAGTGGCATCAAGCAGCAAGCTAAACTGAGGGTGTCCCCAACCACTGGTTACAAATATGAGAATTAGACCGTTTCTCATTCTCATTATCCATATATTCATGATTTTCCAAGACAACCCTATTTTCAGGCATTTTGTTTTACTCTTCCATAAACACATTTATACTCATGAATTTATATGTCCTAACTTTCAGTTTAGAAAAATCTAGCCACTGATTAACTGATAGGCCAGGGGTCAAAACTTAAATGTCTAAAGGAGCTAGTCAGATAAAATAAATGAGTGAAGCAGGCCAGGAGTAGCAAAGGATCGAATTTGGATTTTACAGGAAATATGTAATTTTTTAAAGTTGACAAGTAACATTAAAAAAGGAAAAAGGAAAAAGATATTGTGCTGGGCAGAAACCAGCCCTGCTGTGGACTAAATTGTATCCCCCCCCATGAATTTATATGTTGAAGCTCTAACTCTCAATGTGACTGTATTTGGAGATAGGGTCTTTAGGAGGTAATTAAGGTTAAGTGAGATCATAAGGATAGGGTCTTAATCCAATAGGACCAGTGGCCTTACAGGAAGAGGAAGAGAGAGATCTCCCTATGCACACACCAAGGAAAGGCCATGTAAGCACATGGCAAGAAGACGGCTGTCTACAAGCCAGGAAGAGAGCCCTCACCAGGAATCATATCAGCCAGCACCTGATCTTGGACTTCTAGCCTCCAGAACTGTGAGAAGTACATTTCTGTTGTTTAAGCCACCCAGTCTGTGATATTTTGTTACAGCAGCTGGAACATTCTAATACAAGGCCTCAGGATATGCCCATGGTTCTTGAGGTTGCAACCTCTGCCCCAGTTATACTTCAGATTGAATGATGCACAGCCTCATCAGGGTAAGTAGCTGAAGTCACTTTAAGTGTCAATCCTCACAATGGCTTTGAAGTCTCAGTACAACTGTGACAGGATATTTATTCGTTGAAAAAATATTTCAAGGGTATATGATTAAAACTAGTTTGCCTGTGAGTATACTTAAAAAGTATTAACTTTGTGTTAAGCACACCTCTGGGTGCTAAGATACATCTGTAAAGAAAACAGATGAAAATTCTTATGTTCACGGCTTTTCTATCCTAGTTGGGTGAGACAGACAATCAACAAAATAGATAAGTAAAACATGTGATATGCTAGAAGGCCGTAAGGTACATTTGCAGTACTGTTTGAGAATGCTCACTTTGCTCCAGAACAATTGGGATGGATGAAACACATTTAAGCAACAGTAAGTCAGTTCGTAACATGTGAGACATGTCAGAAAGATAAAGTAGAGCATATGTGCATGAACATAGATAGGAAGAAATGGCAGGGCCCAGAGGTCTGATATTCATGACACTAAACTATATGGAGACATTCCGTATTCATGAGTTCTTTACTCGGCCACCCATCTGGGAAATTCATTCTGGCCCCAAGTGATCTTTGCCCCCAAAACACAGAAAATTCCTAGCTGCTCAGCAGGTTAGTTGGCAAGCAACAGCCATGGCCACGTGCTGGCTCCAGATACCTTCTCTGTCCACTGAGATCCCATGATCATGTTGAACTTTGATCTTGGTAATGATCAGGGAAGGCTGGTGTGGGAGAGAAAGAAACCAACGTCCGAACATTGATGTAGCTGTGGACCCAGGTACGATGTTCCTTTACCCACCTGCTCACTATATTAAGCATGTTAACTTACCCCATCATTCCCCTAGAGTGAGTTTTAATTAATTTAATAAACCCTGTGATTCAATCATTTTAATTCAATTTGTGAGCCTTTCTGGGAGAGCTTGCCTTGTTGTAGACTTAGAGGCTGTCATAGCAATGAAATAATTTCCCATGTGACCAAAATGAAAAGTGCTTTAGCATCAAAAATAGAGTATAGAAGGGAGATGGGGAGTATTTTAAATGGAGTAGTCAGGAGAGGTCTGATTGAGAAGGTACCATTTGAGCAAAAACTTGAAGCGGTTGAGGGAATAAGACAGGCAGATATCCTCAGGAAGATCAGCCCAGACGAGGGAATCATATGTACAAAAAGCCCCAGCCGTGAGCTTTTCTGGCAAGCTCCAGGAACAGCAAAGAGACCTGTGGGAGACCAAGTGAGAGGTAGCACAGGGCCCGTCCATATGGGCCTTTTAGGTCCTTGTGAGAACTTTGGCTTTTACTCTAAAATGATTGCCATTGGAAGGTTTTGGACAGGAGAGTGGTTGAATTGACATTTTAACACTATCAGTCTGGCTGCTGTATGCTGGAAAGGAGCAGGGGCAGAGCAGGGAGGTCAGTTAGGAGACGATTGCAATGATCCAGGCAAAAGGCGATGGTGGCTCAGACCAAGATGGGGGCAGTAACGGTGTTGAGAGGGGATGAGATTCTGGATATGTTTTGGAAGCAGAGCCAACTGGGTTGGCTATCAGATTAGATGTGGGGAGGAAAAGAGGAGGAGTCACTGATGAATCCAAAAATTTAGACCTTAGCCACTGGAGATGGAGACACCCTTAGCCACCTCCAGATGGAGACACACTGGAGATGGAGGAGAAAATAGGGAAAATTTAGCATCATTTTATTGAAGAAGGCACTGAAGCTTAAATAACTTACCCAAACTCACATAGGAAGTGAGTTGTTCAAGCCAAGAATCAATGCAAGTTAGGTCATGCTAAAAAGTAAAGTATAAAGTATAAAGAAGTAGTAAAATAAAATTCTCTAGGAACAAATACAAAATCTTAAGGTCTACACAAGCCAGTCCTCTGGTGTCAACTTGCTCAGCACAACGTCATAGCTATAGTCTCTTGGAGAAGAAAGAACCTTTGTTAGAGATGATCTGTACCTTTTCAGAGATCTTACTGATTCAGAAAACGGCAGAGCCAGGATTGAAAACATGGGGAAAATAAGAGATGAATTCCTATACGAATTAAAACAGTAATGATCAGAATAATCCAAACTATCACCTTTTGACTTCAGTAATTCCACCTGGCTGTCTGTTCTCCCAAGGTCACTGTAGTATTGTTCCATATGCTTTACTTGAACTGTTTGGATGTGGCCATAGGCTTTGAAATAAAGTCTTTGGAATTTAGACAGATTAAAAAGATTATAATTACAGCATTTCAACAGTCTTTCCCGTAGACTCTGAAATGATGGAGAAAAACTTTCTACTGTAACTAACTATCAAGAAAAAATCATCTCTTCTAACTTGATGTTAAAGGTATTTCCCCAGTATTAATAATGATAGATTAAATCATTACCTCCTACTGGAAAAAGGCTTTAAATGTAGAAAATGTCACATGCTGAAATTGATCATAGAATGAGTGGTTTCTAATATTTTATTTTTATTTATTTATTTTTTAATATCTTTACTGGAGTATAATTGCTTTACAATGGTGTGGTAGTTTCTGCTTTATAACAAAGTGAATCAGCTATACATATACATATATCCTCATATCTCCTCCCTCTTGTGTCTCCCTCCCAGCCTCCCTATCCCACCGCTCTAGGTGGTCACAAAGCACCGAGCTGATCTCCCTGTGCTATGCCGCTGCTTCCCACTAGCTATCTATTTTACATTTGGTAGTGTATATATGTCCATGCCACTCTCTCACTTCGTCCCAGCTTACCCTTCCCCCTCATGTCCTGAAGTCCATTCTCGACGTCTGCATCTTTATTCCTGTCCTGTCCCTAGGTTCTTCAGAACCATTTCTTTCTTTTTTTTTTTTTTTAGATTCCATATATATGTGTTAGCATATGGTATTTGTTTTTCTATTTCTGACTTACTTCACTCTGTATGACAAGACTCTAGGTCCATCCACCTCACTACAAATAACTCAATTTCGTTTCTTTTTATGGCTGAGTAATATTCCATTGTATATATGTGCCACATCTTCTTTATCCATTCATCTGTCAGTGGACACTTAAGTTGCTTCCATGTCCTGGCTATTGTAAACAGAGCTGCAATGAATATTTTGGTACATGACTCTTTTTGAATTATGGTTTTCTCAGGGTATATGCCCAGTAGTGGGATTGGTGGGTCGTATGGTAGTTCTATTTTTAGTTTTTTAAGGAACCTCCATACTGTTCTCCATAGTGGCTGTATCAATTTATATTCTCACCAACAGTGCAAGAGGGTTCCATTTTCTCCACACCATCTCTAGCATTTATTGTTTGTAGATTTTTTGATGATGGCCGTTCTGACTGTAAGACTTTATTTTCAGTGTATCTGGGCTTAGTATAAATTACCTGTCACGTGACATCCTAGCTGAAGGTGCCTGCAGGTGAAAACAAAACAGGATGGTGAGAAGTTGGCCTTTGACATATTGGAGCTCCATTTATGGAGATGCTGCTTAATGGTTCAGAGGATAGACTCAGAGCCCGACCATCTGGGTTTGAATTCCAGTTCTCCTCTTACCCACACCAAATCTCTAGCTGTGAGATCTTAAACTAGGTACACCAATACTTTTGAGCCTCAGTTTCCTCATCAATAATATGAAAATAATACTTTATAATGTGTATGGTTTAAATGAGATACTATTTGTGAAAGACTTCCTCTGACGTACTACTTCAGTGTTAGCACAAACACACATGCTCTGGGTAACTGCGCTAGAGGTGGTGTTTGTTTGGGTTTTTAGCTCTTCAGGAGTGAACTGCAGGAGGATGTGGTGACTTGATAAATGGGGCGGCCCTAAGAGAAAATGTTTGTACCTAATTCTTTATAAAAGCATTCCTGGGTTGCGTTAGAACCTAAACAAAAAGAATATGAAAAGACTTATCTTGCAAAGTAATTGATAATACTTAGATCCTTTTGATTCTAAGTTATAACTTAGCTGATGGGTGACATCCACATTCAAGATGCTTATCCAATTTAAACACTATTTCAGAAACTTGGACGAGCAATAATTGATGGCTCATAGTTTTAAAATTAATTTAATATTTATCAGGAACCTTCCACATGCAAAGCACTTGTGGAAGGAATGCAAAAAGCCTGAAATATGATTGCTTCTACCCAAGCAGCTTATAGTCCTATGGAAGATGTGAGTATAATAGAAAATAAACCAAGCTGGGTGGTGGCAGTGTTAAGCGTAACTAAAATTAAAGCTTTCCAGACTCCAGCTATAACTCAGAATGCTGGAGTTATAGCCTAACAGCACTTTTAAGCCCCAAGAATATGCCAGAAGTGAAGACTCTTCCTGAGGCCTGGGGCAGTATGTTATAGGCCAGGGAACAGGTTTTAACAGAAGAAGTTCCAAAGATGTGGCAGCCAGGGAGGGTCTACCTGGCTGGTCTTGGAGAAAAGGATGAATGATAGGGGTATTTCTTTGGTGCACAGTCTGATTTTTAGGAACTTATTGTTTCATAAGAGAGATAAGACATATGCCAAAAACTTATCATTTCACTCTCTGCTTAAAATACCTCAATGCCCTTCAGCACAAAACTGAAGTCCTTAGAAAGCATATAGGATTTTTCATGACTTCGTCCCTACCTGTCGGTATACATTAGGGATGCTTTCAGCTGAAAGTGACAGAACCTTCAATCAACAGCAGCTTCAACCAGTGCTTCTCAGGTTTTAATGTACCTTCCAATCACTGGGGCTTCTTATTAAAACGCACATTCTGATTTAGGAAGTCTGGGGTGGGACCTGAGATTCTGCGTTTCTAACAAGCTCTGAGGTGATGCTGATTCTGTTGGTCTATGGCCTACAATTTGAATAGCAAGACCTTCAAAGAGTGGAATTGTCCCTCTTTCACAAAACAAGAAATTTGAAAGTAGATTTTGTTCAGATCAACAAAGTTAGTGCTCTGGGATTGGCATGTCAGGAATTGGCAAACTATGACCCATGGGTCAAATCTAGCCCGCTGACTATTTTTGTAAATAAAATTTTATTGGAACACAGCCTTGTTCATTTTTTTAATGTACTGCCTGTGGCTGCTCTTATGCTAGAATGGCAGAGTTGTGACAAAGACCACGTGGCCCTTAAAACATTGACCGTCACCCGGACCTTTATGAAACAAGTTTGCTCCCTCCTGGCGTAGACATTATTATTCACTCTGGATGGACCTGGGTCCAGCACCTCTCCAAAACTCAGTGAGGTCTCTGCTGAGGAAGAAAGTCAGGACGTAACCATGCCTGCAATGTGGCTCCTCCCCCTCACATCCTGCCATCATGTCCCCTAACGTGCAACCCATCTTCCAGCCATGGCACACAATTGGCAGTTCTCCAAAGGCATTGAGCATCAGTGCGGCTTCAGAAAACGCCAAAGATGTTTTGAGGACAGTGAGAAGATCACTGGTATAGAATGTTTGCCCCAAACAATGTAAAAAGGCTTACAGGGCTTCCCTGGTGGCGCAGTGGTTGAGAGTCTGCCTGCCGATGCAGGGGACACGGGTTTGTGCCCCGGTCCGGGAAGATCCCACATGCTGCGGAGCGGCTAGTCCCGTGAGCCATGGCCGCTGAGCCTGCGTGTCCGGAGCCTGTGCTCTGCGACAGGAGAGGCCACAACAGTGAGAGGCCCGCATACCGCAAAAAAAAAAAAAAAAAAGACTTATAGCCAGGACAGGCTGTTAGAGGAGTGACATGGAGGATGACCTCAGGTACCAAGCTAAAGAGTTTGAATTTAAAAGTCAGTGAGGGGCCTTGAAGGAATTTAAAGCATGGGATCAGATTATTGTTTTATGCTTTATATGTTTTATATTGCTTTCTATGTTATATGTTTTACATTGTCTTATTACAGTGTTTATGAAATTCTGATAGCAGTCCTAGAATGACCTGTATTAGTCTGCTCAGGATGCCCTAACAAAATACCATAGAGTGAGTGCCTTAAAAAACAGATATGTATTTTCTCACAGTTCTAGAGACTAGAAGTCCAAGATCCAGGTATCGGAAAATCCAGTTCCAGGTGAGGGCTTTTTTCCTGGTTTGTAGACAGAGCTACCTTCTCACTGTGTCCTCACATGTCCTCTTCTCTGTGCATAAACAGAGAGAGAGAGAGAGAGAGAGAGAGAGAGAGAGAGAGAGAGAGAGAGAGAGAGAGATCTGATATTTCTTCCTCTTCTTACTGGATTAAGATTCTACCTACCTTTATGACACAAGTTAACCTTAACTACCTCTCTTAAATCCCCATTTCCAAATACAGTTACCTTGGGGGTTAGGGCTTCAACACATGAATTTTGGGGAGTCACAATTCCATCCCTACCAGCTGGTGGAAAGGGAAGTTTTGGCAAGGAGGTAGGTAGGTAGAACCGCCCATGAGATGTTAGAGGCTGAAAATACCACCGCCTGCCTCAGAGCTAAGGACTGTGAGGATTGTAAGGAAGCAAGGAGTGGCAAGAGAAAGGTGGTTACAAATGCATATTTACATCAGTAGGTCTTGGTAACCAAATGAATTCAAGGAAAAACTCTGACAGCTTCATTTAAAGCCTGCGGATTAGGGAGTAGAGCCACGGTTAACAGGAAAATGAAGACATGGGAGCACGAGCTTCTTTGGGCAAATATGACAGGTTGGGATCTATTCAATCTGAGGTACTATGGGGTTATCTACATATACTTGGAGGATGATTAAGTACTCTTCCCTTAACCAAATGTTGCTGAAAGCACTTTTTATCAAGAAGTTGTTGATAATGAGGTTTTTTTGGAAAGTCATCACACTCGCCCCTTGAGACCCCTTTACTCATTTGTGAGAAGATAGTCAGGTTCTTCATTATCTAACCAACCACACCAGTTCTCTTAATCTGATTGGTGGGAATGATTCTATCACCCCAACATGTTACAGTAACCTCTAAGAAATATTTAGTGGATATTCATTTATGTATGCATAAAAGTGATAAATATATAGTAAATATCAACTGATCACAAGATACAGTTCTAGGCAGTAGGGGTTTAAAGATATTTATCTAAAAAGGAGCTAACTCTAAGCTGAGTTGGAGTGAGCTTAATAGTTCTGTTGTAGAAGTGCTTACTCATTTTCTCATCTAAGCTTTGACTTGCATCAGTTTTCTTTAACTGTCAGAAAATGAGGTAGCATTCTGAGAAGGATCTAGATATATCACATGGAAGTCCTAGGAGAGGCTGGTAGAGGAGACCAGCCATGTGATGGTATTTCTGGAAGATGATTTGACAGCTCTGCCCAGTAGGAGCAAGCTCTCTAAGAGGCAGTCTGAAGACTGGGGTGCAAACACCGCCCAAACCTACAATAACTGTGTCTCATGCTTGCTTTACCTGTGAAGACCATATCCTCATGCACCAGGGTAAGGTTTCACCCTAGCCTGCTTTCTTTAGTTTAATCATTGGAAAAGGAACAAGTCAGAGCAAAAGATCCTTCTAGCTGTTCCCTAAGATTCATCGTTGCTGATAATGTAGCCTCTTCAAAATACTCTTCTAACTGGACGCTATGAATTCCAAGCACCTTTAATGATACCTTCTGTCCTTTGTAGGCTACAAGATCACTCGTGAAAGCTCTGCTTTCCCTCCATTGGCTGTGGAATATCCTCTCCTGTATGCTCTGTTTTCGAGTAAAATAACCCTAGCCCAGTGCCTTTTGACTGTCTGTACTTTCAAATCAACAAAAATTTACTGTCTCCACATGGCATGCATGACCTTGGGCCAGGTGCTATGAGTTAAACAAAGGTCATTGAGACTTGGACCTTGTCCTTAAATATTCAAACCAGCAAAGGACAAAGAACACAATTACAGGGCTGGTGGTTAAGGTCTGGACTTAGACAGGCCTGGGGTGGAATTTCAGCTTCTCCACCTATCAGCCTAAACAAGTTATCTCAATTCTTCTAAGTTCCTGTCTTTTTCTCCACAAATGGTCATGATAATAATAACATCTGCCTCCTAGGCTTGTTGTCACGATTAATTAAATAATAAAGATAAAGGACAGTGGCCGCCACACAGAAAGTGCTTAATACAATTTAGTCTTATTATTTTACTATTATCTTTATTTCCATATGGAAGAGGATTAGATTTTTCCTTCTGAACTCCCCTCCCCGCTGCCCTGTTTTTTTTTTTTTTTTTTTTCCCACTCCTCAAACTGCACAGGATTCTCCAGGGTTTTTTTAAGAGCAGAGAGAAAGATGCTGTGCAAAGGACCTGAGATTTGAGCAGAAGCCTGACCACAGATGTCCAGGCAGCTTGAGAGACGATGTTGTGTCTAGGTTTAATCTGATTCAGTTCTGTTGTCATCCTCTCATTCCAGACCTTTGAGAATCATTTGTTGTAGAAAAGAACCAAAAACGCCATCACACAGCTGATGATTGGTCTCAAGGCATTCACTCCATAAATATTTATTCTACATTTCTGTGCACCAGGCCTGAGTCAGTGCTGGGGACAGAGTGGTGGACGTGGCAGCCTCAGGCTCTGACCTCATGGAATATACAGCCCGGCAGGTGGCAAACAAACACCCCGTGACAAGCAGAGCTCTGGAAGTGAACAGAGCGGGGCTCAGCCTAGGCTATGAGGCATCACTGTGACCTTCCATCAGGGACCACATCGTGAGTCTCATACGCAAGGTGGTAACTCTCCGTTGCCAAACTGGAAACCCAGGGTGAAATGAATAATTGAAAACTTCGAAGCAAGGGATTAAGCAGGAAGAAATGGAAGTCCAATTATATCATTGGTTTTAAATTGCAAAAGAATGTTGCCTAAGGGGCAGTTTTAATGTCTCCAAACAATTTTCTGGCCAGAAACATTAGTTCTCCAAAAGTCATCTGATGATGAAGGGGTGACTGCTGATACTTCCTGTGCCCTTCCCCAGTTTTCAGGACGACAATTCTCAGGAAACCACCAGTGGAGAGTAAATCATGAATTTGGACTCAAAATAACGTAGTACAGTTGGAGAGCACCAACTTCAACTGGATGCAGGACTGGAGGTGCTCCAAATTTGCTTAGTTAACAAGACTGAGCCGGTCTCCATGAAAATGGTGGCTTTAATCGTCATAAGGGTTTGCAGTGATTTTATGCAAAAATAGCATTCAGATGCCTAGCCATTTGACAAGGATCTGGTTGCCATCCTTTGAGATTCAGGAAGTCACAATTGTCGAATCACAGCTGAGCACGGCCGGGGTGGGGTGGACATGGGAACTGAGGCCTGGCATGAAGACTTTCCTCCCACTGGGATGAGTCAGGTGCCGGGTCAGGGCCCAACTGACCTCAGATCCAGCCCCTCACACCTGTGGCTCACTCTGTGTTGGCAGCGGCCACCTCTAACCACAACTTGAAGATGTCCCAAGTGATGCATGAAGCAAACCTCCAGGCACTTGAGAAGGGGCCAGGCTGGGAGTCCAGGCGGTAGTGAAAAGACCTGCCATTTGTTGAGCCCTTACTCTGGGTCTAGCAGAGTTCTAAGTTCCACTTGAACTACCTGATAACCATGATGCTAAGTGGTTAAAGTGAGGGCAGTCCTGCAGGGCAGGGAGTGAAGAGCTAGAAAAATATGTGTACTTGGAGGGCTTAGATAAGAATTCAGAAACTGAGACCAAGGGAAAGGTTCCAGCTGTGTGAACTGGTGCTCTCAAAGAGAGGTTAGCATTCTGTCGGGGTCACCCCAACTCAGGGGCCATGTTAAGAGAATCAAGACACTAGAGAGCAGAGAGGAGGACAAAGAGGTGCTTGGGAAATGATGGGGGAGCCAGAGGTGCATTTGGGTTCCAGGTTCCAGCTCCCAGGTCTATAAGAGAGAGAGAGAGAGAGAGAGAGAGAGAGAGAGAGAGAGAGAGACTTGGGCTGCTTAAATGCTTCTTGATCCATGATTCTTGGGGTTAGCAAGAGCGGAGAAAGCAGGAAGGAGATGAGATGGGCAGGTAGTAAAGGGCAACACAGTCAAAGGCTCTCATTTACCAGAGAGGGAACACCGATTCCCATGTGAGACTCAGGCATTTCTGAGGAAAAATTAGGATTACCTCACGCTTTTGGAGAAAATGTACTTTCATTTTCACCAATGAACATTCTGCCTCCCCAACTTCAAATAAATGTCTCTTCCGTTCCCATCCGGGACAGGCAACTGACAGCAGAGCAAGTCTGCTAGACTCTTTGTAGTTAGAGGGAAAGGAAGTGAAGGACTACAGAGTCGTTTATGAGGTGCAGCTGTACATTCAGAGAGCATGGCTGGCACCACAAAGAAATAACAGGGGTCCCTTGAAGTCCCCTCCTCACTCCTCATTGCCCAAGGAGTATGGCGCGTGGTGGGAGGCAGGGCTGCAGAGAGGGCATGGTAACCAAAACAGGGTGGCTTTTAGGTTCTAAACTGGCTCTGCCAGTTCCTGATTTATGAGGCTTGGGGGGACAGATGTGCTCTCTATCAGCCTCCCTGTCTGCATCCCTAAAATGAGGGGGTTGTGTTTTATGATGCTGAGGATCAGGTACGGATCAGATAAGATGATGAAAAATCCTGGTCCTCCCCCAGATTCCCATACCCCTCAGCCAGAAACCAGGGAGTCAAGGAGACACCTTGCTCCCTTGTTTCTCACCTCCTACTATTTCTGCCCCCTAAATCTCTCTTGAATTCATCCCGTCCTTTTTCTGCCTATTGCTCTTACCTAAAGTTATGCTCGCGTGCTCTCCCACATGGATACACTGGTTCCTGGTGTCCACTTTCACCTTCCATTTACTCATCAGCCTCATCCACTCCCATCAACCATTAAACAGCTTCTAAGGAGGAGGCATTCCACCTTTTCTCTCTCCGTCATCAGGGTCAAGCACAGTAATATTGAATAAGCTCCCCATAGAGTGTCTGAGAAATAAATGACTAAGTGGTGGAATGAATTAATTGGCATATGTGCAAACAGCTTTTTTACAAGATAGTGTATGAATGCGAGTTATTCTTTTCTTTTTTTTTATACAGCAGGTTCGTATTAGTCATCAATTTTATACACATCAGTGTATACATGTCAATTGCAATAGCCCAATTCATCACACCACTATCGCCACACCCCCGCCGCTTTCCCCCCTTGGTGTCCATACGTTTGTTCTCTACATCTGTGTCTCAATTTCTGCCCTGCAAACCGTTTCATCTGTACCATTTTTCTAGGTTCCACATATATGCATTAATATACGATATTTGTTTTTCTCTTTCTGACTTACTTCACTCTGTATGACAGTCTGTAGATCCATCCACGTCTCAACAAATGACCCAGTTTCATTCCTTTTTATGGCTGAGTAATATTCCATTGTATATGTGTCCCATATCTTGTTTTTCCATTCGTCCGTCGATGGGCATTTAGGTTGTTTCCATGACGCGGCTACTGTAAATAGTGTTGCAATGAACATTGGGGTGCATGTGTCTTTTTGAATTATGGTTTTCTTTGGATATATGCCCAGTAGTGGGATTGCTGGATCATATGGTAATTCTATTTTTAGTTTTTTAAGGAACCTCCATACTGTTCTCCATAGTGGCTGTAACAATTTACATTCCCACCAACAGTGCTTGAAGGTTCCCTTTTCTCCACACCCTCTCCAGCATTTGTTGTTTGTAGATTTTCTGATGATGCCCATTCTAACAGGTGTGAGGTGATACCTCATTGTAGTTTTGATTTGCATTTCTCTAATAATTAGTGATGTTGAGCAGCTTTTCATGTGCTTCTTGGCCATCTGTATGTCTTCTTTGGAGAAATATCTATTTAGGTCTTGTGCCCAATTTTGGATTGGGTTGTTTGTTTTTTTGATATTGAGCTGCATGAGCTGTTTATATATTTTGGAGATTAATCCTTTGCCCATTGATTCATTTGCAAATATTTTCTCCCATTCTGAGGGTTGTCTTTTCGTCTTGTTTATGGTTTCCTTTGCTGTGCAAAAGCATTGAAGTTTCATTAGGTCACATTTGTTTATTTTTGTTTTTTATTTCCATTACTCTAGGAGGTGGATCAAAAAAGATCTTGCTGTGATTTATGTCAAAGAGTGTTCTTCCTATGTTTTCCTCTCAGAGTTTTATACTGTCCAGTCTTCCATTTAGGTCTCTAATCCATTTTCAGTTTATTTTTGTGTATGATGTTAGGGAGTGATCTAATTTCATTCTTTGACATGTAGCTGTCCAGTTTTCCCAGCACCACTTATTGAAGAGACTGTCTTTTCTCCATTGTATATCCTTGCCTCCTTTGTCATAGATTAGTTGACCATAGGTGCGTGGGTTTATCTCTGGGCTTTCTATCCTGTTCCATTGATCTATGTTTCTGTTTTTGTGCCAGTACCATATTGTCTTGATTACTGTAGCTTTGTAGTATAGTCTGAAGTCAGGGAGGCTGATTCCTCCAGCTCCGTTTTTTTCCCCTCAAGATTGCTTTGGCTATTCGGGGTCTTTTGTGTCCCCATACAAATTTTAAGATTTTTTGTTCTAGTTCCATAAAAAATGCCATTGGTAATTTGATAGGGATTGCATTGAATCTGTATATTGCTTCAGGTAGTACAGTCATTTTCACAATATTGATTCTTCCAATCCAAGAACATTGTATATCTCTCCATCTGTTGGTATCTTTAATTTCTTTCATCAGTGTCTTATAGTTTTCTGCATACATGTCTTTTGTCTCTTTAGGTAGGTTTATTCCTAGGTATTTTATTGTTTTTGTTGAAATGGTAAATGGAAGTGTTTCCTTAATTTCTCTTTCAGATTTTTCATCATTCGGGTATAGGAATGCAAGAGATTTCTGTGCATTAATTTTGTATCCTGCAAATGTACCAAATTCATTGATTAGCTATAGTGGTTTTCTGGTGGCATCTTTAGGATTCTCTATGTATAGTATCATGTCATCTGCAAACAGTGACAGTTTTATTTCTCCTTTTCCAATTTGTATTCCTTTTATTTCTTTTTCTTCTCTGATTGCCATGGCTAAGACTTCCAAAACTATGTTGACTGATAGTGGTGACAGTGGACATCCTTGTCTTGTTCCTGAACTTAGAGGAAATGCTTTCAGGTTTTCATCATTGAGAATGATGTTTGCTGTGGGTTTGTTGTATATGGCCTTTATTATGTTGAGGTAGGTTCCCTCTATGCCCACTTTCTGGAGAGTTTTTATCAGAAATGGGTGTTGAATTTTGTCAAAAGGTTTTTCTGAATCTATTGAGATGATCATATGGTTTTATTCTTCAATTTGTTAATTTGGTGTATCACATTGATTGATTTGTATATATTGAAGAATCCTTGCATCCCTGAGATAAATCCCATTTGATCATGGTGTATGATGCTTTTAATGTGTTGTTGGATTCTGTTTGCTAGTATTTTGTTGAGGAGTTTTGCATGTATATTCATATATTCATCAGTGATATTCTTCTGTAATTTTCTTTTTTTGTAGTATCTTTGTCTGGTTTTGGTATCAGGGTAATCGTGGCCTCATAGAATGACTTTGGGAGTGTTCCTTCCTCCACAATTTTTTGGAAGAGTTTGAGAAGGATGGGTGTTAGCTCTTCTCTAAACATTTGATAGAATTCACCTGTGAAGCCCTCTGGTCCTGGACTTTTGTTTGTTTGAAGATTTTTAATCACAGTTTCAATTTCATTACTTGTGATTGGTCTGTTCATATTTTCTGTTTCTTCCTGGTTCAGTCTTGGAAGATTATATCTTTTTAAGAATTTGTCCATTTCTTATTGACATAGAGTTTCTTGTAGTAATCTCTTAGGATGTTTTGTATTTCTGCAATGTCTGTTGTAACGTCTCCTTTTTCATTTCTAATTTTATACATTTGAGTCTTCTCCCTCTTATTCTTGATGAGTCTTGCTAATGGTTTATCAATTTAGCTTCTCTTCTCAAAGAACCAGCTTTTAGTTTTATTGATCTTTGCTATTGTTTTCTTTGTTTCTATGTCATTTATTTCTGCTCTGATTTTTATGATTTCTTTCCTTCTGCTAACTTTGGGTTTTGTTTGTTCTTCTTTTCTCTAATTCCTTTAGGTGTAAGGTTAGATTGTTTATTTGAGATTTTTCTTGTTTCTTGAGGCAGGCTTATATAGCTATAAACTTCCCTCTTAGAACTGCTTTTGCCGCATCCCATAGTTTTTGGATCATTGTGTTTTCATTGTCATTTGTGTCTAGGTATTTTCTGATTTCCTCTTTGATTTCTTCAGTGATCTCTTGGTTATTTAGTAACGTATTGCTTAGCCTCCATGTGTTTGTGTTTTTTAGGTTTTTTTGCCTGTAATTCATTTCTAATCTCAGAGCGTTGTGGTCAGAAAAGATGCTTGATATGATTTCAATTTTCTTAAATTTACTGAGGCTTGATTTCTGACCAAACATGTGATCTATCCTGGAGAATGTTCCATGTGCACTTGAGAAGAAAGTGTAATCTACTGTTTTTGGATGGAATGTTCTATAAATATCAATTAAATCTATCTGGTCTGTTGTGTCATTTAAAGCTTGTGTTTCCTTATTAATTTTCTGTTTGGATGATCTGTCCATTGGTGTAAGTGAGGTGTTAAAGTCCCCCACTATTATTGTGTTACTGTCGATTTCCTCTTTTATAGCTGTTAGCAGTTGCCTTATGTATTGAGGTGCTCCTATGGTGGGTGCATATATATTTATAATTGTTATATCTTCTTCTTGGGTTGATCCCTTCATCATTATGTAGTGCCCTTCCTTGCCTCTTGTAACATTCTTTATTTTAAAGTCTATTTTATCTGATATGAGTATTGCTACTCCAGCTTTCTTTTGATTTCCATTTGCATGGAATATCTTTTTCCATCCCCTCACTTTCAGTCTGTATGTGTCCCTAGGTCTGAAGTGGGTCTCTTGTAGACAGCGTATATATGGATCTTGTTTTTGTATCCATTCAGCAAGCCTGTGTCTTTTGGTTGGAGCATTTAATCCATTCACATTTAAGGTAACTATTGATATGTATGTTCCTATGACCATTTTCTTAATCGTTTTGGGTTTGTTTTTGTAGGTCTTTTTCATCTCTTGTGTTTCCCACTTAGAGAAGTTCCTTTAGCATTTGTGTAGGCCTGGTTTGGTGGGGCTGAATTCTCTTAGCTTTTGCTTGTCTGTAAAACTTTTAATTTCTCCATCGATTCTGAATGAGATCCTTGCCGGGTAGAGTAATCTTGGTTGTAGGTTCTCCCCTTTCATCACTTTAAGTAAATCATGCCACTCCCTTCTGGCTTGTAGCATTTCTGCTGAGAAATCAGCTGTTAACCTTATGGGAGTTCCCTGGTATGTTATTTGTCATTTTCCCCTTGCTGCTTTCAATAATTTTTCTTTGTCTTTAATTTTTGCCAATTTGATTACTATTTGTCTTGACATGTTTCTCCTTGGGTTTATCCTGTATGGGACTCTCTGCTCTTCCTGGACTTGGGTGGCTATTTCCTTTCCCATGTTAGGGAAGTTTTTGACTATAATTTCTTCAAATATTTTCTCTGGTCCTTTCTCTCTCTCTTCTCCTTCTGGGACCCCTATAATGCGAATGTTGTTGCGTTTAATGTTGTCCCAGAGGTCTCTTAGGCTGTCTTCATTTCTTTTCATTCTTTTTTTCTTTATTCTGCTCTGCAGCAGTGAATTCCACCATTCTGTCTTTCAGGTCACTTATCCGTTCTTCTGCCTCAGTTATTCTGCTATTAATTCATTCTAGTGTAGCTTTCATTTCAGTTATTGTATTGTTCATCTCTGTTTGTTTGTTCTTTAATTTTTCTAGGTCTTTGTTAAACATTTCTTGCATCTTCTTGATCTTTGCCTCCATTCTTTTTCCAAGGTCCTGGACCATCTTCACTATCATTATTCTGAATTCTTTTTCTGGAAGGTAGCCTATCTCCACTTCATTTAATTGTTTTTCTGGGGCTTTATCTTGTTCCTTCATCTGATGCATAGCCTTCTGACTTTTCATCTTGTCTATCTCTCTGTTAATGTGGTTTTTGTTCCACAGGCTGTAAGATTGTAGTTCTTCTTGCTTCTGCTGTCTTCACTCTGGTGGATGAGGCTATGTAAGAGGCTTCAGCAAGTTTCCTGGTGGGAAGAACTCATGTTGGGTAGAGCTGGGTGTTGCTCTGGTGGGCAGAGCTCAGTAAAACTTTAATCTGCTTGTCTGCTGATGGGTGGGGCTCAGTTCCCTCCCTGTTGGTTGTTTGGCCTGAGGCAATCCAACACTGGAGCCTACCTGGGCTCTTTGGTGGGGCTAATGGTGGACTCTGGGAGTGCTCACACCAATTAGTACTTCCCAGAAGTTCTGCTGTCAGTGTCCTTGTCCTCAGGGTGAGCCACAGCCACCTACCACCTCTGCAGGAGACCCTCCAACACTAGCAGGTAGGTCTGGTTCAGTCTCCCCTGGGGTCACTGCTCCTTCCCTTGGGTCCCGATGTGCATACTACTTTGTGTGTGCCCTCCAAGAGTGGACTCTCTGTTTTCCCCAGTCCTGTCAGAGTCCTGCAATCAAATCCTGCTAGCCTTCAAGTCTGATTCTCTAGGAATTCCTCCTCCTGTTGCCGGACCCCCAGGTTGGGAAGCCTGTCGTGGGGCTCAGAACCTTCACTCCAGTGGGTGCACTTCTGTGATATAAATGTTCTCCAGTTTGTGAGTCACCCACCCAGCAGTTATGGGATTTGATTTTATTGTGATTGTACCCCTCCTACTGTCTCATTGTGGCTTCTCCTTTGTCTTTAGATGTAGGGTATTTTTTTGGTAAGTTCCAGTGTCTTCCTGTCAACGATTGTTCAGCTGTTAGTTGTGATTCTGGTGTTCTCACAAGGGGGAGTAAGAACACGTCCTTCTACTCCACCATCTTGGTTCTCTGGTTCACAAGTTATTCTTTTCTTTTTCAGTTCAGTAAGCATGAGTATTTACTATGGATCTGACACTGTGCTACTGGGCTGGGTAGTGAGGACCTAAAGATGAGTTAGATATTGTCCCTGACATTCAATTGCCACCTAGGGAGCAAGGCAGGCTGTACTAATCAAGGTTCTCCAAGGAAACAGAACGCATAGAGGTGTATCTATATACAGAGAGATTTGTTTTCAGGAACTGGCTCATACAGCTGTGGGCCTAGCAAGTCCAAAATCTGTAAAGCAAGCCAGCAGGCTGGAGACCAGGAAAGAAGTGATGCTGCAGTTCAAGTCTGACGGCAGTCTAGAGGTGGAATTCCCCCTTCCTCAGAGGACCTCAGTCTTTTTCTCTTAAGGCTTTCAGCTGATTAAATGAGACCCACCCACCTTATGGAGGGTCCTCTGCTTTAACCAAAGACTGCTGATTTAAATCTTAATCATATCTAAAATATACCTTCACAGCAACATCTATACTGGTTTTAACCTAACATCTTGTCACCAAAGCCTAGACAAGCTGACACATTAAAACTATCTTTCAGTTACATAGATAATCAATGACAGCACAATGTATACTATTGTATGTCTGTAAAGTGAGTTAGGTCTTTCTTTCATGAGAAATTTCTCTGTAGACGTCAACATTTCAGCTAATATTTGTTAATTGCTCTCTCTGAATATGTCATTTACTCCACTGGGGATTCCACTTATGTAACATTCAATCCGCATAACAACTTGTGTTATGGGTATTGTTATCATCTTTTAAAGGTGAAAGAGATCCCAGTAACCTACATGAGGTTCCACAGCTAATATGTAGAGGAGCTGAGATTTAAGTAAAGCTTTTCCAACCCAAGTTCAATGATCTTTCTACTACATCATGACACCTTTAACAAACACCTAACTTGAAGCCTTGCTTTTCCTCCAAGAAGCAGTTATTTTGCCAGAAATTCTGTCATACCATGAGATTTTCCTAAGAGGGATGCTCTACATTCAAGGATGTGAATCAGTTTTCCCAGCTCATTTCATACTAACTCTGCATCTGGGAGAAGGGCCTGATTGGTCACGACTCTATTGGATCATGCTGAGTCAGTAACCTGAAGGAGAAGCTTCTCAGATGTCATTATTAGGACTGAGTTTTTTTCACAAAAAAAATTGTCTCAACTCCAGGCCAGACACAGAGCACACAGCCACAGGTCTTTCTCAATGGAGAAGATAGAATTGTCAGTACTAAGCTAATCTATTAAGTGTTTGCTCAGTATATAAAGAGTACTCCACTTTAAACTTACCAAAATTAAGTAGAAAAATGGACTGCAAATTTAAAAATGCACTGTCTCTGGAGTTCCAACTTTCAACAGAAAAATAGACAAATGATATAGACATGTGAATTCAGTAAATATTTATTGAAGGCCTGCTAATGGCCAAACACTGTTGACACTTCAAGGGATACAAAATGAGTAGGACATAGTCTCCAACCTCAAGGACACAAGGAGTGGAGAAGAAGAGGAGAAATAATATTTCTTAAATGGCTATTATATGTCAGTCATTTAATCTCATTTAATCCTCATAACAATCCCATGAAGTAGAGAGTATTATCCCCTTTTATAGAGGAAGAATCTTGGTCTCAGCAAAATGGAGTGACTTGCCCGAGATCATCTATCTGGTAAATATTAGAGCTGGGATCATCTCCCAGATCTCTGTCTAAATCCAAAGCTCATGTGAGGATACTGACCAGGAAAGAAGTGATGCAGCAGCTCAAGTCTGAGTGTCTAGAGGTGGAATTCCCCCTTCCTCAGAGGACCTCAGTCTTTTTCTCTTAAGGCTTTCAACTGATTAAATGAGAACCACCCACATTATGGAGGGTCATTACAGAGAAGATAAAACAAATACACAAACTATTATAGCTAGGGAAGAAATATAACACTGAGAAGGGATCAAGGAAAGTTGGGGAAATATGGAGGTGTTATTTGAAATGGACTTTAGAAAAGATGGTATTTTTCAGGTCGAGATGAGAAAAAGTAGAAGGTGTTTGGAGAATAAGAGTTGCACAAGCTCTCATGGAGCTTTAAAACCAAGATAATCATTTTAGAAAGGGTTAATGAATACAGATTAGAGCAAAGCAGATTAGAAGAAAGGGAGAACAGGTAGGACATCCTCACAAGTGTGCTCAGAAGAACCAGCAGGAGTAGAAAGTGAGGACAGATTTGAGACACATCGCAGAGGGGATCGTAGGTGGTACTGAACTGAAATGATTGATCACTATGTCCAGACTTCTGTGGATGCAATGAAACCAATTCTGGTGATGGAGTAGTTTACTTAGTCAGAATCATGGGCTAGAGGTCTTACTAAAGATGAAAGGAAAAACACAGGGAGAGACAGAGAGAGAGAGAGGGAGAGAGAATGAGGGAGAGAAAAGGAGAGGGATTTTAGAATTTCTGTCCTGGAAGCGGAGCACATCTGAGTTGTGACCAAGTGTAAGATGTGACCTTGCTGGGGGAGTGGCTGAGATAGGATGAAAACAGAGCTCATCTGAGTGGAAGAGACTGGAAGATTATGAATCTAGAAGTCATCATGGAAGCTGGCAATGAATCACATGGAAAGAAGTCAGTATTCTGGAGGATGAGACCATTGAAGGAAGTCAGAAAAAGCCTTCAGAATTGAAGGTAACTGGGATCCAGGAGCAGAAAAGCAGAGGGCAGAAAAGTTGGAAATTTACCATGAGTCAGAAGAAAATATTGTCTGAAAATTGGAGACTGTATTATCCTGCAATCATAGGAAGTATTTTCGTGAGAAAAAGAAAAAGACTCCTAACTTAAAATCAGGAAAGAAATAAAATATTAGACATTCAAGTAAAGAATTACACTTTCTATATTTGCTGGCAAGGAATGTCAAGAGAGGCAATGAATGCTGTCAGATCAAATTATAATGCTTTACCCTTCCTCACCTTTCCTTACCTGTCCTGCATCCAACCCACCCAGTCTATGTAAACCTAATAAGGAAGAGAAAAATAGAAGCTGAGCAAATTCTCTCCCATTTTTGTTGTGTCCATCACTTGCTACCACTGAAACAGGCTTGCATGTTCAAGGACACCCTGCCCATCTGTATCACTTGTGATGTCAAGTTGGAAAGACAGAGTGTTGGTTCATGTAATATGCGAGAGGACATGTGGCCTGAGTGAATAACTTCTAATCAGCATGAGGTATAAAAGGCAAGTCTGTCCAACATGGCACCATGAGCTAGTTGCATTCCAGACCCATGACATGGTATGAGGTTTCACGACTCCGTCAGCAATTGTGCTCCAGTTGTTGCTTCTATGAACTACCGGGTTTTGCAAGCCTGGAACTTCCACCTACCCGGAGCAGATTGCTGAAGCTTATCTAGCATCTGTCGGTGAAGAGCTCATTGCACTGTCATGCGTTTTCTGGTTTAGACTTGATTTGATTGTCACATAATCCAGGAGGAAAATAAAGAGCTCTGCGCACTGATCCTCCTGTAATTTCAATTTTTCTATTCTTAGTGCTCTGCCTGCTAGGGAATTCCAGAAAGTGTTGCTTAATGGTTATATGGCAGGTCATGACAAAGATATGAGTGGTACAGCTGTCAGTCAGAAGGGAAGACTGAGGGAAACAGTCCTGGCTGCTGGCAGCTGACCAGATGCGTTTGCTTTGTGTTGACGTTAGACTCTCATTTGGAAGGAACCTTGGAGGTCAGTGAGAACAATTGTTCATTCAAAGCAGCATTGCTGGAATATGGCCTTCCAGGATTAGGGAGCTGGCTGCCTTGTGGGACATGGCTATACTATCAAAGCTGAAATCTATATGAGGAGCTAATATTTATTGAGTGCCTACTGTGTGTCAGGCACTGTGCTAGTTCTATAAATACGTTATCTGAACAGTCCTCACAGCAAACCTGCAAGGTGTGTCCTCTCATTCTCATTTTCCAGATGGGAAACAGATTCCAGTCCTGTGGAGCCAGGATCTGAACACACACGTGCAGTTTGGAGGACCACAGAACCCATGTTCTTTCAACTCACATGCCATGCTGTTCCCCAGGGATTCTGTGTTCCACCCTTCAGAGTACAACATTCACTCTGAATTCTCTGAATTGTTCCCCTGAGCCTTGCGTAACTCAAAAGTTCTGCCAGCTCCTCTCTGGGTTGCCATAAATCTACAGGTTCTCTCGCAAGAATATTAGTAATAATAACAATGGTATGCTCTTAAATGATTTACAAATATATTATTTTCTTTTCACACAAGTCTTATAAAATGGATAGAACAAGTAGTTTATCGTTCAGTTTACAGATAAGGAAACAAGACTCAGAAAACCAAATTCCTTATGTCATGGCTCGTCAAGTGAGGAATCCCGGATCCAAACCCACGTCTTCTAATGCCAAGGCCGGTGGTTCTCAGAGTGTGGCATCTGGACCAGCAGCATCTGCAACATCTGGGAATTTGTTTATGCACAAATTCTTAGGATCCATCACACATCTAATAAATCGGAAACTCTGGGGGTGGGTCCAACAATCCATGTTGGAAAAAGCCCTCTAGGTGACTGCGATGCACACTCATTCGAGTCTGGTCTAAGCCAGAGCGTCTCCCATCGCCCAGTATGGCGTGCACTCCACCAGCCCTCGTTCTGATCTCTGTGATGAATAGAAAGAGAAAAGGTGACTGGTCTAACAGAATCTTTTGTACCTGAAGTAATTTTCCTCAGTAATTTCTTAAGTTTATGCTTGGTGTTAGAAAAAACAGATCTCAGCCCCAACAGAGGAGGTTGGTCAAGGCCATTGAATTTAATTTTCAATGACCTCAAGGGTGACAGTCCTACCAAAGAGAGATTTTACTGTTTTTCTTCTGCTTCCAAAAAATTTTCTTTTACCTCCACAGTACTGCACTTATGAAACACTATACCATCATAATCCCAAACAGCGCTTATGGATTTGGGGTTTTGATAGAATTTGCCTATTATCATTAAACTAAGAAAATATTTTTTCTAACACACTATTTATTACAAATTAGCAATATTCATCCAAATAAGAAATCTAAGGTGATCACTTAATGACCAGTGGACATTATGGTGCCTGGGAAAGCAGACAATTTGGAAAAGAAGTTGAGAACTGACAACTCTGATCAAGCAAATGGCTATCAAGGTCAGTAGAAATATCACTTGTCCCAAATTAATATCTGCTGGGAAGAGAGCATTGCACTGAGGACAAGAGCATGGCCTTTGAAGTCAGATGGTCCTGGGGTCCAGCCATACCTATGCCACTTACTATCTACAGACTTAGGCACGTTACCTATCTACCCTCAGCCTCACTCTATGCATCTGAAAAATGGGGATCATATTCAAACCCACTAGAAGTGATGTTTTGAGAATTAAATGACCTTATACATGAAAAGTACCTAACACAGTGACTACCACAGAGTAAAGACCCCAAAACTGTTAGCAATTATTTTTATGTATTAAGTATATATATGTGACAGGCACATAGTAGGTCAAATGCCAGAGATGTAACAATAACTGTCACGTGAAACTTGCCCTCTGATCCTTAAGTCTAACCCTTTCAATCTATTCTGAAAAAGTCTGTTTTGGGTTTATTTATTTTTATTTATTATTATTATTTGTTTTTTGTGTGGTACCCGGGCCTCTCACTGCTGCAGCCTCTCCCATTGTGGAGCACAGGCTCCGGACACGCAGGCCCAGTGGCCACGGCTCACGGGCCCAGCAGCCCCGCGGCATGTGGGATCCCCTAGGACCGGGGCACAAACCCACATCCCCCACATCGGCAGGCGGACCCCCAACCATTGCACCACCAGGGAAGCCCTTGGGTTTATTCTTAATGCAGCAGTGGAACATATCCAGAATTCACCATATAACCTGGTAGGGCTGGGCTGGCCACTAGTAGGGCTACTTCCCTAAGTATCATATTTCAACAAATCTAAGGCACCATCATTGAAAGTTGCATTATTTGAAGTACAATTCAGAAGGCAAAAAACATGGCCAATCATAATTGTAAGATGCCATTCATTTAGTATCTGAGGAGTATAGTACTCCTCAATACCAGTGGGGAATATTAAGATGTGCCCTAATTTCAATTCAAAAGGTGAAAAAAAAAATGTGTGTTTTAGACTCAATGCAATATGGCATTTTCATTTCCCCATCACTGCCTAGAATCCACAAAGACACACTCTGCCTGGACCGTGCATGTATGTGTGTTAACAGGGTGGAAGAGGAAGTGGCTTGTGAGAAAGACATTTCACAGTAGACTGGAACTGTCTTGGAGGGAAACTGACTAAGCCAGAAAATAAATAAGATATCAGTGAGATTGATTCTGCACTTAGAGAACAGTGAATACCTGGGCTGCCCATGTGCCGTCTCCAGATGACTGCAGCCAGGTCAGTTAGGTATACATTTGCTTGGTCCCTACTCTACACCATTCACTATTGAGCGTAGGGCTACAGGCAAAAGAACATCTATTCTTTGTAGGGGTTCACATACCAGTAGGAGAGACAGACGCGTAAACACAACGCAGATCGATGGTTTCAGTATATTGAAATATGCACAAAATCTAGAAATAGTACAGGGAAAATGATTCATGGGGTGTGGAGGTGGGGAAGAGCAGGGAGTGTATATTGAAAAAGGTTTCCTGTGAGTCAATACCTGAAGGAGATTTTGAAAGGTAACCCAGAGCTGAATGTGTAGCTAGTGAGAGCACAGAATGGACAGAAGGCGTGGGTGCCTTGTGTCCACTCCAACTAACCTTGCCCTACTCCAGCCAGCTAGGAAGAGCAGTGCCAAACCAGTGACTTCGCAAACTCATATGAAGCACCTCACTATTATTACACACATACAGAAAGACAAAATGAAAAAAAAACCCAAAAACCTGGCACAGATTTGGCACTATCTTCCCCCACAGAGTTGACAAGCTCTTGCCTTTTTTCCAAAAAGCAACGTTAGGACTCCGTGTCTTAAGGACAAGTTGAGATATACTTTTTTTTTTTCTAATTCTCTGTATTTTACTTTAGAGAATAAAAGAGAAAGGAAGGGAAAAATAGATTGTAATAAAGGAAGAAGGAAAAAAACTTATCATGATGTTGATATAAAATACAGATAAGTCAGGGAAACGAAGGAGCATGTGTGATTTTTTTCTCAAGGAGGAGTTTGCTATGTATTGGAGGATGGTCTATGTGAGCTGGGAAAGCGTGTACAAATTGATTCCGTTTTTCTCTGGGCACTGGTTCAAATTTGTCTCCTTTCTGTCTCCAGGCAATGCTGATGGTGCAATAAAGTTTTTATTATTCAGACAGGACTCTGGCCACCTCTGACACTTCCAAAGTTAGTGATTCATTTCCTTGATTCTACCAGCTTGTCACTGCCAACATAGGGTCCCTCTGCACACGGCAGAGTATCCTGAACCACAAATTTACTGCTGCTCCTTCCTTGTTTCATTTTAATAGCTGCCATTCATCAAATTGCCTTCTTCCTACATCTGCCACCCACTATACACCCTCATTTACACTCTGATAAACACACCAGATAATGCCAGTTTGATCAGAGATTCATATACCAGGGCAAAAATATACCAGGTGACTCATCTTTGGACTTTCTGGGATTTCAGGGTGAATTTGTTCACAAAGAGCATATGCATAACCCAGGATCCCTCTGAAATAAAATCCCGGATCAGTTGGACAATACCCTGGACACTGATTATGGTTAAGCAGAAATAGACAAGAGTAGATGATTATGGTTCCAATCAAGGAGACCTCACCCTACATAAATATCTTTGCATGGTGATCGTGAATACAAAGCCTTTAGCACCATGCCTGATAAATTAAGACCATCGAAAAGTTAATTTCTGCTACGTAGAGTGATCTCAAGGGCATCCTACCCTAATCTGAGATAATAGGTATTTTAGAAGGATCCAAAGCTATGAAAGAGGAGAAACTCAGAGGAAAGGGGAAGTTTGGTTTGTTTTTATCACAACCTGTTTTGACTTAAAACAGGGAAAAGCCAAGCCTGACTGTCTTCCTCAATATTAAACCAGCTTAGAAAGCCACAAAATCTCATTTTTAAACAAACTTTGGTGGACCAAAGAACATAGCATGCTGTGTATCAATGGGATTCCATGCTCATCAGATCATAGAGAATTTTTTGTGTACATAACTTATATATTTTTGTAGAGCAAAAAGAATTCAGTTTTCATCAGGATCCTTTCTTTAAGTCAGGGCCAAACTCTTCTGTCTTCTGTGTCTGATGTCAGGTCACCCTGTTTCATGATGCGGAGCACTGGGGAAATAATGGATGACAGAAAGGAGAGGGGAACTGGTGGGTTTTGATCTGTGTATGATGCACAGGTAACTCACCTGTGCCTCCTCAATACTTCCTCCTGGCCCCATGGATGTGGTGACAGGAGAACAAGTACAGCAGAAGGAATCAAATCTGAGTGATGACTCTTCCCTCCCCTCCCTTCCCTACTTATGCCCTGTGACATGATTGTCATCCTTCCCACCGGAGTTTTAAATAAAGGCTTCTATGGCTCCCAGGGCCGTGGGAGAAATCCCCTCCCCTCAGCCTTCGACGAAATGTCGTTTGGCAAATTATGATGAGAACACCATTATGGTGTGGAGTTTCTAGTAGAAAGTACTTTTCTGTTTTGTGTTTGAGAAAAATGTAGGTATTGTGTTAAGAAATTAAATAGTTCATACATTTTGAGCACTTTTTAATAGCTATTATTTATTAAACTATTAGCATTTTATTCACTATATATTCAAATGAATCATTGAACATATAACAAATACATTTAAATATTTAAATTATATTCATCAGGAGAAGTACGTTTGGATCTTTTATTTACGGAAAGAGCACTCTGAATAATTGTGTTTTTTGTTTTGTTTTGTTTTTGAATTATTGTGTTTTTAAAAACCACTTAGAAGCATAAAATCCTAACGTTTCAGAGATTGGAAAGCTCTTAGGCATCCCTTAGTCTACTCTAAATTAATCAATAACTTAAGTGCCTCATTCAAAAACAACCAACCAGGGCTTCCCTGGTGGCGCAGTGGTTGAGAGTCCGCCTGCCGAAGCAGGGGACGCGGGTTCATGCCCCGGTCCGGGAAGATCCCACATGCCGTGGAGCAGCTGGGCCCGTGAGCCATGGCCGCTGAGCCTGCACATCCGGAGCCTGTGCTCTGCAATGGGAGAGGCCACAACAGTGAGAGGCCAGCGTGTCGCAAAAAACAAAACAAAACAAAAACAACCAACCAGATAGTGCTTGAGGGGTACACTGGGGAATTTTTCTATCATATCATGATACTCCTGACTTAACTCCATGGATACATTGTACTGAATCATAAAATTTACATTTGGAATAATAGAGTCTAAAGGATCTTATCCAACGTAAATACAATTTGCCAGCATTTTCACTGACATTCTAAAGCAGCAGGATCCCAACTAACAATTATTTCTTCACATTGTACTTTTGTAACTGTCTTATCTACCTTATTACTAACTCTGGTGTTACCCTTTATTATCTAAATAAGTGCCTAAGTTTGACTCATGACAATGTCTCTGTCCTGGATCTGTTTTCATGCTCCCTCTCGCCATCCCTCAGTGACCAAAACATCTCCCTAAAGCAGTTCTTTGGCTAACAAAGAGAAGCTTCAGCACCAAGAAGAATACGCTCCTGTCCAATTAGAAGCAAAAATTTCTGTGAATTCTCTTTGATAGTTATAAATTCAATCATTCACTCACTCATTCATTTAAGAATTTTTTTCCTGGGACACATCCCAAGTCCCAGGCACTGGATTAATGCTGTGAAGAATCAGAACTGAATGAGACACTGACCCTGGACTCATGGAGCCCACAGTCTGGTGAGGGCAAGACGTGCATGCCAGGCACTGTTAATACAGGGCAGAGGAAGCAATAAATAGAAATATAAGGCAGGTGCTTTGGGGGAGTAGAGAGGAAGGAATCATATCTGGGAATCATAAGGAAAAGCTTTGTCTAAATATGCAAAATCCAAGCAGTCAAGACACTAAGGTGCTAGAATCTTCCAAAAACAAGTTAACTTCCCTGAAATGGGGAAGACACAGCCCAGCTGAAAACCAGCATCTGGGCATTCTGATCATAGGAATGTCAACAGTCATTGCCAGATCACCACCCAGAGTGGGTCTTAGGACCTGGAGTAGAGACAGAAGGTCAGAATCAGAAAGAATGGGTCAGAGAGAATCTACTCGGAGACCAAGCCAGCCATCCCTAAGCCATTGGAGAAACAGTCAAACTACACAGCTCTGGAAACACACCTTCTCAGCTGCTCAACCAGGCAGATCAGGCTGGGTTGACTCTGGGAGATCTAATCAGTCACAGGTACATTTTGGCCTTTTAGGTGTGTTTTGGCCAAAGGATCAAACTGTCATTTCACACAGTTGAGGTTGAGGGGTAGCAACTTGCACTTTCTTTCTACTGGAGCTGACACAGCACCAGAGCCTGGGTGCTCTCATACATCTGCACGTGCCTGGGAGATGCCCAGATCGCTATATTGCCTAAATCTCAAACCTTTCAGATAACTTTTTGTGGCTCTGGGGACCAAGGCTAGGATGAGGCCAGTGAGGCATCTAGGATGCAAAATACAAGGGGGCACCCACTGTCAGGTGCTCACCCTGCCCTTGCACCTCTGTGAGATGAGTGAGGGCTCCCCTAAACCCTGCCTCTCCCCCCAGAGTGGCTTTCAATTCCAGGAGGTGGAAGGGCTTCAACAATTCTATGACAGGTAGACACTTAAACAAAGAGAAGTATGGAGCAATGAGAAGCCTGGTCAATTTCCCAAGGAACTGCAGTTAAACATTCCATTGACAGAGTCCCAAAGGCAATGGTATTCCAAATGCCCAGTCAAAATAGGGCTTTTCTGATTTCTTTTTTTCAAAGGAAAGATTTGATTCATCTCTTAACTTACCTCTTTCCATGAACCCTCTTCATATCTCCTCAGCTGAAAATGCATTTCACAGCTCCTTTCCCCTCTGTTCATTGAAAACAGAAATTCAAAATATATGTCACTGAGAAGAAAAGTTTCCATGTAGGATATTTTTCAAATTCTGTTGTGGCTGAAGCCTTGGTTGTTAACACCTGAGTCCTGCTAAGGAGGGCCAGCTCTCGTGTCCAAAGCAGTTTTAGGATTAGTGCATATCTATTACAATGCCCTCTGGCTCCCTCTCCGTCAGTGAGACTTGAAATTAGCAATCATTTTTATAAACAGAGTGATAACCACAAAATATTCAACAAATTAAATATATGGTTTAACAACTACATAATCCAGAGAGAAAGCATAGACATTATTATTTTCATAACATATTCCATCTTCTTCTTCATTATCCAATTTGATTCAAATTCATTATTCTCCTTTATTTAAGAAAAATAAAGCTAGTATTATCATAAATTTGTACCCATGTTTTCCTTTTTATTATATTCTCTTTTTCTTGTAATATCTTTACTCACACTCAAAAAAAAAAGTCCTATTGGGAAAGAGAAAAAAAAAAAGTAAGGGGAAGAAGTTATTTATGAGGCTGGAGAGATTTTATTTACATAGCCCCATGACTTCAAAAGTAATTGGTAGATTTTTCTCAAAGGACCAGAAAAGAACTAAATATGTTGTGTTTCACAGAGTCACAAATACTTGGATACGCGAAGCTGAATTACAACAGACAGAGCACACTCTTTCCTGAACACAGAGAGGTCAGATACTCACACAAAACCTTCACAACACAGCTGAGGGTGAGCCCTGCTACACCAGGCCCGTTGTACCGGGCTCCCAGACAGAGGTCACTTTCCAGTGAACCTGAATGCAGCCCAGCCGATTCAGAGGTGAGGTCAAAGCATCCAGCAGCACAGAAATGCGGGCCTTTCCCTCAGTGATTCATCCCTGTCAGCAATCAGGCAGACTGTCCCTGAGAGTCTGGCATAAATTATTTCATCACTGTCAATTTTAATTTAAAGCCCATTTAGGGACTTCCTTGGCGGTCCAGCGGTTAAGACTTCGCCTTCCAATGCAGGGGGTGTGGCCTCGATCCCTGGTCGGGTAGTTAAGATGCCACATGCCCCGCAGCCAAAGAACCAAAACATAAAACAGAAGCAGTATTGTAACAAATTCAATAAAGACTTTAAAAAATGGTCCACATCGGGCTTCCCTGGTGGCACAGTGGTTGAGAGTCCACCTGCTGATGCAGGGAACACGGGTTCGTGCCCTGGTCTGGGAAGATCCCACATACTGCGGAGCGGCTGGGCCCGTGAGCCATGGCTGCTGAGCCTGCACATCCGGAGCCTGTGCTCCGCAACGGGAGAGGCCACAGCAGTGAGAGGCCCGCGTACCGCAAAAAAAAAAAAAAAAAAAAAGGTCCACATCAAAAATAATCCTTAAAAAAAAAAATAAAGCCCATTTAAAGATCATTGTAGTCTGATGCAGACCGGGACAAGAGAAACTGAAAGTGTTACAAATGTTTTAAACAATCTCACCCAAGTGGGTAAAGGGAGATGTGCAGACCTAAGTCACTTTGGAAATGAGAGGAGTTGGTAAGACTAATAGCAAAAGGAACTGTATATGAGCATTTACTCTAGTGGATGAAGTTGTTTCTCACGGGGGTGCAGGTTAACAATTCTAATTCTACTCTACATGTATACTGCAATGGAATAATTAAGTATCTTCCATGCAGAAGAATTCCAAATAATTTATGTAAGTACTTTTCCCTGAAGAAGGGGGAGTATAAATCCCCACTCCTTAAGTGTGGGCTGTGCATAGTGACTTCTTTCCAGAGTACAGTATGGAAAGTGGTGGGAGAAAAGAGTAACTTCAGAGGAGAAACCTGACAAACGCTACTTCCACCAGGTGATCAAGGTCAGCATCAATGGTCATGAATCATGTTGACACAATGCACCCTTGATATGATGTGATGAGAATGACACTTCACCTCTGTGATCTTTCTCCCCAGAAGTCTATCTTTGAGAAAAATATCAGATAAATAAAGGGGTATCCTAGAATATACCTGATCAGAACACCTCAAAAGTGTCAAGTTTATCAGCAACAAGGAAAGTCCGAGAAACTGTCACAGCGAAGAGGGCCTAAAAAGACATGCCAACTAAAGTAATATGGTATCCTGGATGGGATCCTGGAACAGAAAAAAGACATTATGTAAAAAGTAAGGAAATCTGAATAAACTATGGACTTCAGTTAATAATGTATCAATATCTATTCATTAATTGTATCAAATATATCATACTAATATAACATATTAATAATAGAGGAAACTACGTGTACAGGTATATGAGAACTCCTGGTACTATCTTAATTTTACTGTAACTCTAAAACTGTTCTAAAAATAAAGTTTCTTTAAAAAAAAACAACCATTGTAGTCTGAATGCAACTGAAGAACAGCTAGCTAATTTGTCACTTATGATTAATTCTGGCTGTTTTATATAGTTAAGAGCAAGGAGACAGAAGGGGTGATAAAATATTAGTTTATCCAACTCTAACATTAAGAGAAAGCCTCAAGTATTTAGATAAGTTTTTAGATTTCTGAGACTCTGACATCCAACTCTGTACAATTTGTTAATAAAATCTATCCATATCTGAGGCTATAAGCAAAAAATTGAGACAGTCATGAGTAAGCAGTAATTTTTAAAAATAGCCACCATTTACAACGTGTTATTTCACTGAATCCTCACAAAAATGTTGTGAGGTAGGGTTGATATTTTAATCCTATTTTGCAGATGAGAAAGCTGAGACTTGGAGGGATTATGAAATTTGCTCGAGTGAAATTCTAGCAAAGCTGGGATTTGAACCAGGAGATGTTCTGAATCCACGTTCATCCGTCTAATAATACTAGGCTGTTTAATCCAGATGATGGCTGAGTTTATTATGACCTGCAGGCTCAACTGTAATAAATAAAAATAATCTGTGTAGCAGACAAGTGACTCCTGTGTGCTTGGAAGAGCAACTCTTTGGGAGTATGAGATTAACAGATACAAGCTACTATACATAAATTACATAACAGCAAGGATTTACTGTGTAGCACAGGGAACTATATTCAATATCTTGTATTGTAATGGATAATAATCTGAAAAAATATACATATATATATATACATATATATAACTAAATCAGTTTGCTGTATACCAAAAACTGACAGTACTGTAAATCAACTATCCTTCAATTTAACAAAATAAAACAAATGGTTGTTACCTTTGGTAACAAGAAAGGGGTAAAGGGATAAGATAGAGTAGGCGTATGTAAGTAGATGTAAATGTGTTGGTAATGTTCTAATTTTTTTTCACCGGGCAGTAGTTTCATAGGTGTTTATCATATTAAATTTATAAATAAAGCCAAAAAAAAAAAAGATGGCCTGAGAAGAAAGGCGATGCTGTAGTCAATTTTGTGAGACTCAAGGTCAGCAGGAGAAAAAGCTGATAGGTGAGTAGGCCCGATTGTGCTGACCTCTATGGACTGCATCAAGGCTAACCCTTCCTCACCCTTTGGGAACTGGTTCAGCCACAGAAGGTCCTGGCAGGGGACAGTGGGGACGAGGAGATCGTGTTTGGGCTGTGAATTGCCCCTGCCTGTCCCCTGCCGGCCTGAGCGTTGACAGTGATTGCCTCACTCCTGGTTAGACTACATTTTGTTAGCTTTGGCTTCAGCTGCCCTGGTTCGCACCCTCTCTCTCTCCCCACTACCCTCTCAAATCCAGTAATCTCCTTGCACTTGCTGGTTTTAAAATGGTTACTTAGCCTGGGTTTCCCTGAAAGAAGAGACTGCAATGCAGGCTTGAGTGCACATGATTTATTCGGGAACTTTCCTCAGAGCGCGGGAATGAGAGGCGGGGGAGTGGAGAGGAAGTAAAAACCCAAACAAGGATGAGTTATTGAATTGGCCACCGCTCTCATCAAGTGGCACTCAGTTCCTCAATCTGCTGAGGAATTTTCTGAAATAAATCACAGAACATTTTGCTGGGGAAGTAATAGGGGAGTGGGCATCAACTGGCTTCCATCGCCCCTGCTTCAAGGGTGACGCACCAGCACCAACCCGCCTGTTTCCGGGTTGTGTGTGCCTGGATGCCGGGAACGGTCCCACAGGCAGCCCACGTCCGAGCATCAGAGAAGCCGGGATAGGACTGGAGAGGCCTCAGCAACAGCTGAGATACTGGTGGGAGGCGGAGTAGCTCGTCTCCACGGGGCAGGGAAGGTGGAGGGTGGGTTGTGAAGATTACGCCCTACTCTGCTAGCTCTGGGGTTCTCGGTTACCCTCTTGTTTTTTTTTGTTTGTTTGTTTCTTCACTTTTACTTAACCCTGCCACTCATCATATACAGTTCCTTCTTTAAAATCTCAATTGCCTCATTTGGGACGTCTGTTTCCTGTTACAAGGTTGCCTGCTTCACTGGTATACTTTCACGCCCGCCTTCAGAGACTCTTCCTCTCCTTTCCTCACCACTCTCTCTCTCCAAAAAATGACACCTAATGGTTTTATGCCCCCCTCTTATACTGGGTTGGATAGTATCCCCCCAAAATTTATGTCCTTCTTGAAAACTACAGAACACGACCTTATTTGGAAACAGGGTTATTACAGATAAAATTAAGATGAGGTCATACTGGAGTAAGGTGAGGCTTGGAAGATGACTTGCATCCTTATAAGAAGAGACATAGGGGAAACAGCCTGTGAAGACGGAAGCAGAGACTGGAGAGATGTGTCTACAAGTCAAAGAAAAGGAAGAATTACCAGCAGCCAACAGAAGCTAGGGGAAAGGCATGGCGCAGACTCTTCCTCAGAAGAGGGAGCCATCCCTACCAACACCTTGATCTCAGACTTACACATTCCTCTAGAACTGTAAGAGAATCGGTTTCTGTTGTTTAAGGTAGTGGTCCCCAACTTTTTTGGCACCAGGGACCAGTTTCGTGGAAGACAGGTTTTCCACGGACTGGAGTGGGGCGATGGTTTCCAGATGATTCAAGCACATTACATTTATTGTGCATTTTATTTCTATTATTATTACACTGTAATATATAATGAAATAATTATTATACAACTCACCGTAATGCAGAATCAGTGGAAACCCTGAGCTTGTTTTCACTTGCAACTCACTGATAGAGTTTTTCTTTTCTTTTTTTTTTTTTTTTGCAGTACACGGGCCTCTCACTGTTGTGCTCTCCCGTTGCGGAGCACAGGCTCCGGACGCTCAGGCTCAGCGGCCATGGCTCATGGGCCCAGCTGCTCCGCGGCATGTGGGATCTTCACAGACCGGGGCACGAACCCGTGTCCCCTGCATTGGCAGGCAGACTCCCAACCACTGCACCACCAGGGAAGCCCACTAATAGAGTTTTGATATGAGTCTGCAAGCAATTGATTTATTATGGTCTCTGTGCAGGCAAACCTCTCTGCTAATGATAATCGGTGTTGGCAGCCGCTCCCCAGCGCTATCATCACTGCCTCAGCTCCACCTCAGATCATCAGGCATTAGATTCCCATAAGGAACAGGCAACCTAGATCCCTCGCATGCGCAGCTCACAGTGGAGTTCGAGCTCCTATGGGAACCTAATGCTGTCACTGATCTGACAGGAGGTGGAGCTCAGGTGGTAATACGAGCGATGGGGAGTGGCAGTAAATACAGATGAAGCTTAGCTCGCTCGCCCGCCACTCACCTCCTGCTGTGCAACCCGGTTCTTAATAGGCCACAGACCGATACCAGTCCACAGCCCAGGGCTTGGGACCCCTGGTTTAAGGCCACCCAGTTTGTGGTAATTTGTTAGGAGAACCCTAGGAAACAAATACATCTCCCCATGAAGACTCTCCTTCAAATTTCCACAGAAATCTGTCTACAAGGACTTGTGTTCCATTTTTCTCACAACCCATCAAAATTTATCTGTCCTGGGTTTATCCTTTGAGGTCATAGCCTTTACCAGCTGAGAGGAGGTGAGGAGACCAAGTGTCTCTGCCAGTGCTTTAATAATTAGCTTCCGTGATGCCTGGCCACACAGCACATCTCCTCCAGTTGAACACTCCTGTCTGCTCAAGGAAGTGCTTTGAGAACCCTTAATGTTCAATTAGTGAAGAGGGATTTGGGCCACTCCTCAGACCATACCCCACAGGACACCAGTTGCCCACACTCTACCAGCTTTAGTGAGAAGCTCAATTGGTGTGGAGACATTCTAAACATCCCAGTGCCTGCCTACCTGTTAATTATCCCAACAAAAACCACACAGGAACCAGGACGGCAGCAGCTCAGGCCACTGAGGAATAAACTTGCGGATCAGCCGGGTTGGGAAACAGACAGCACGGTAGGTTGTAACAATCTTCCCAGAAGCACAAATCACCCCTTGATAGGCACTTGCTGATCAGCCCCCCCTTGTCCTTCTCCTTCACCTTTCCTTGAACCCCATTTTGACACATCATTAACTCTACCAGAAGAAGAAAAGCTCAAGAGGAAGAATATACAGCTAGCTTTTCTTGGGTTTGTTGCTTAGATGTAGTTCTTTAGATGTATCAGGCTAAAATGCATCTTTGCACGCCATGGGTTTGGTTTGTTTTTGCTTTGCTTTTGTTTGTTAGTGTTTGCATATGGCAAAGAGCGGAGAGTTAAGCATCCACACCTCTCTGCTGTTCTGCCAGCACTAAGCGTGGACTTTGGTCCAGCTCCAGCTCCTCCATTAATTGTTGACCTGGAGCAAGAGAAAGAGCCTGCTGGAGCTTCAATCTTCTCCCCCATGACCTGGGGAGAAATGCCTCCTCAGAGCATGGTTGTGAGGATTGAACAAGTGACTGTGCTTACAGCATCCTGCAGAGTGGCAGGTGTTTGGTAAGAGCGAGTGAATCTCTTCTCAGAGCTATTCCTCCATTAGGTTCCATTTTAAGCCACACTTTCTGTGATCACTTTGACTCTACTTATTTATACTTATTTAATTTTTTGTGTCTGTCTCATCTCCTCAACTTCATTGTAAATTCAAGGCCAAAATTTTACTGTCATCCTTGTTAAAAAATTAATAAACTTCATGAGCCATCCTGTGTGTCAGATAGCACCCTGAAGCACTTCACTTACATAGTCCCAACAATGACCCACTGAGATAGGATATTAACCCATTTTAGGAGCCTAAAAAGTGAGGCTTACTGCAGACAACTAGTGAGGGTTGGGGACCACAGTTTACAAGGAAGTTTGTCTCAATTCTAGCATCTGCTCTCTTAAACACAGTGCGTCTCTCCCACTGCCAGGCACACAGTAGGAACTTACTAGTAACCTTTGAAAATTGTAAGTAGATCTGATCTATAAGATACCATACAAGACACAAATATGCCTACTAAGGCATGTCAAAGACTTGTATCAAAATCAAATAAAATTATTTCATGATTCCTCAAAAATATTTTTTTCTCTTCCATTTTGCTACTAAACCCTCTCCAATTCGGCTAATACCTACTACTCTACCCAAACTGCACTTATCAAAATCATTCAGGACCTCCATGTGACTAAATTCAGGGGTCATTGCTCACTCAGTTCTCTTCCTTCTTGATCTCTCTGTAGCACTGGACACAGTAGATTAATCCTTCTTTGAAATACTTTCCAGAACCACGGTATGAGAAGCCAAGTCTCCTCTAATCTCACCAGATGATTCTTTTGCTGGCTCCTCCTCTCCTCCATCTGTGAAGTTATGTGCCCCTAGACTCAGCCATGACCTCTCCCATATCTACCCATTGGATCATCTCATCCAGTATCATGGTTTTAAATACCATGCAGTCACTTCTGCTATCACATGACATAGCATTCCTAAAAATCACTATGCCCTACAAAATCACACAGTGACAACCCCAGGGCTTATATGAAAAATGTGATTGGGACATTACACTCAGAAATGTCAACAGTGACATGTAAAGAAAAAGAGATAGAACCTTATAAAAGCAGTAGCCTCGTTTCACACATGTTGGATGAATAAGAAATGCAAAAATACTAAAACTAATATGCTACTTTGACAAAGACCAGAAGGGTTGTAGCTTGCAAGCTAGTGTGAAGTGTTGGAAGGAGAGTTGTCTGAAATTGGTCAGGGGAGTTGTAACAACAGATGGGTACGGCTCATAACACCTGCTGAACTTAGGTAGATGTTTGAGGTGTGCGCTTGTGAGTATTTTCAGTTTTCCTATACAGCTAGGTTCAGCTGGGTGCAGTTGGATGCATTTATTTAGTGTTTCTTCCAGAATAAATCACATATAAGCAAATGTGAAATTCACATTATGTTTAAATTGTTCCCTAATGTATCAACCTGTGTTAAGTCTGCAGAAATTTTATATCTCAATAAGGTCACATTCGCAGGTCTTGGAGGTTAGGACTTCAACATATGCTTCTGAGGAACACAATTCAATCCATAACACAAAGTTTGCTCCAGATTTTCTGGAAGTCTCACCTAATGTCTCACCAGGATTGTTTTTTAAACTTTTATGGACAGCTACCCACAGTAAATAATATATTCTGCATCATGACCTAGCACACACACACAACTGAAACAAAAGTTCCACAAAACTCACTTTGTGTGGTTCAATCTGATATCCTCTATTCTACTTTATTTCATTAGAAAGAAATGATGCTAGTCATGACCCACTAATTAATTTTATAACCGAATTATGAGTTGTGACCCACATTTTGAAAAGCACCATTCTAGAATGAGAACAAAAGCTCCTGTTCTTATGATTCATTTGGATTCTAAGACATTGTTCCTAAGTCTAAGTGTAAGTAGAAAGCATGTGAGCATTGTTGATTACATCGCAAGGGACCTTTATCAACTTGTTTTATGATAAATTTTTACTCTTGAGAATCCTTTTCACTATTTTAAGATTCCTTCCATTTGTATTTGCAGAAGATTTTGTTCCCACTTTCAACTTGTTGTGTTTTCTCACATTTTGGTCACTTTGTAACCTTAGAACTCTTCTTATCCTCTGCTCCATCCCTTCTCAGATTTGATCAGGTTAGGAGTGCTTATTAGTGCCTCATACCAGACGAACACAGGAATGGGCAGAAAGCTAGGGCCTGATGGCAGAGACTAAATGACCACTTGACTTTCACCATCCGTCATGCAGATTTGAAAGCAAAAGTCTGTATCCTCAGACTCCACGTGATCTTGTGGTCTTTGGGGGGTTTGCCCTCACTCCTTTTGCAGACCCTTTGCCCAGAAGGCTGGCATTAGGAAGCTTGAACATTGCTGGTGGGAGGCAGGTACCAGCTCCTGGCCCCAGCGCTGCTCCTCACTTTGGCCCCAGAGGGTACATTACTCCAGCCAAGGTCCTGAGGCCACTCTGCTTGAATGAGGAAAACTCCTCCATCTCACCCCTGCCCCCAACTCACTGGATAATCCCAAAGAAATACACCTCTGAGCTCCCAATGGCTCAGATATTTTGAGGGAAATCAGCAGCCTATTCATGCTAATTTTGCAGAGGAGACATTGCAGACCAGCAATAGCTCATTAAATAATATGCCCCTGTCATATCACAAATTGACTGTAAGCTGAAACCCAAACTCTCATTCCTGGTTTTCCTGGGCGTTTTCCCATAAGCTCTAATGGGTCTTTATCTTTCCACAGTATTGTCAAGGGTAGGACCTATATGTCTTCAAATAAACAAGGACAAGCAAAATCGACTCAATTCTTGTGGTTCTCTGAAGACACTCGAGTGCTAAATTTATCGTAAATATTGACCAAGCTGTGATTTGATCTTTTTTTTCTCATAATTCTCTTAGCGTTTCTCCAAGCAGCCCCCCTCCACCTCCCACAATCCCCTCCACCACCATAGCTTACATCTCAAGTTCAAAATGAAGAATCTGAGCTTAGATCTCTGACGGAGCCACAGAACTGCAATTTTCCTTCAAGTCTAAAATGCTCACTTTTCATACTTTATATCTTTCTGAAATTAGGCTGTGTAAGAATTGGTTTGTCTACTTAATGTGGATTGTTTTATTTCCTCCACAAAAAAGAAAAAAAGTTGTATTTAAATTGATGGTGTTTTCTAAAATCTGTGCCATCTTAAAATTAAACATATATATGAATATCTCTGAAGTGTCTGTACTGCAAATGGAGCTGAAATACCTAAAATAACAAAAATTTTTTATAAGTTTCTAACATTCCAAGAATTACATTGGTAACACTTCTCATAATTTAACTACCATGTTTTAGATGGGATTGTAGACTTTTATGATTAAAACTTCCGTCAAGACTAGTTGGCCACTGAACCTCTCTCTCTTACCTTCTCTCTGCTTTTTCTTCCTCGTTCTCACTTCCACATTGCACATTCCACATAATTCTACATAAGGTTTGCTGACCACTCAGCCTTCTGGCCTGTGGTAGTGTCTTCAGGGGTCAGAAGGTGTGCATATCCCTCTACTCAGGTTGCAGCCAATGCTTCATGGAAACTGCCTGCCGTTGGGGGAACAGGAGAAGTTAAGGGGGTTCCCTATAATTTGTACCCCTGAGTGTGCTATTCAATTCTTTTGGAAATCCCCTCTGAGCAAAGTATTTAGCTTTAAAAACAAAGGTTTTTACTTCAGCATTGGTACAAAACCTTGACATTTCAGGACTGAAAGGAACCTCACCAGGAGAAAACAATGGTGAGAAAATAAGTAAACCAGGTCCAGTGTAAACAGAGGTAGAAAAATATTTTCTATTATAGAAATAAGGCTTTTAAGGGCAAGCAGGGATAAAGGCTAAACATAAAAAATAGGAGATGTTTTTAGAGAGAAAAATAGTTGGCAAGGTTTCCTTGGCCAGCTTACATTGGACAACAATTTATTTCTGGTCTGTGAAGTTATTGGTTTGACTCAAGAAGGGGATTTTCCATTAATAAGTTTAAAAATTATCAAATAATAGCATAAATGCATTATCCATTATAATATTATCTGTGTGTATTCCTGCTATTGTCCTGCTATATGGTTTCTGTGGGATATGGCATTCATGGTTAGACTAGGTAATTTATTAAACTGTTATTTTATTTGTTCAACTGTATGTAACAGAAAACCTAAGTACAGTGGCTAGAACAAATATGAGTTTACTGATTCTTACATAACAGGAAGTTGCTAGGGTGGTTGCTAGAGCTGTTTCAGTAACTTAACAATGGCAGGGTCAGTGTCTCTATGATTCCCTAGCCTGGTCTTTTCCTCATGATTACAGGATGACTGCTGAAGTTCCAACTATCAGGTCTGTATCCAAAAAAAAAAAAAAAGGAAAAAGAAAAGGACATATGTCCTTTTTAGTGATGCAAGCAAAGTTTCCCCAAAATTCCCAACAGATTTTATTTATATCTCATTGGCCAAGAACTGTATTACTTGGCCATTCCAAGAAAGCACAAACTTTTTGAGCAGAAGCAACAAAAGGAATAAAGAGTTAGAAATGGATAATGGATCAACCAACTCATAATGTCTGACAGTTTTTGCCTGGATATTTCTGATACATGATAATATGTAAACAATCCTGGAAATAAATAGCTTCGATAGTTCTGAGTCACCTGAAAATTCCAATGTCACCTAGTCTTTTGTTTTCACTGCAGGTGAGAAATCAAATGCAATCTTAAAAGTGTCAGGGGTAGATGGAATAATGGACCCTCAGTTCTGTCCACGTCTTAATCCCTAAAAATTGTGATCTTGAAACAAAGAGTTGGGAAGGTTATCATGGATTATTTGGGTGGGCTCAATGTAATTACAAGGTTCCTTGGAAGAGGGAAGGGAGATTTGAAGATGCTACACTCCTGACTTTGAAGATGGAGGGAGCGGGCATGCACCAAAGAATGCCTCTAGAAACTAGAAAAGACAAGGAGATGGATACTCCCCTGAGCCTCCCGAAGGAAAGCAACGCTGTGCTGTTTTCAGCCACTATATTTGTGGTAATTTGTTACTACAGCAGTAGGAAACTAATACAATAACCTAGATCAAATTAGCATGGAAGCTTCAAATTGCTCTTGAAAAGTGAAAACTAATGTCATATGAATATGGCTACAAGCCTCAGAATTATCTCCTATAAGCATGCAAACTTGAGGCAAAATCTTATTGCTAACACTCACTGAATTGCTAACACACATTGAATATTTACTATGTGCCTGGAAGCAGTTGGTTGCTACATCTGTGGCTGGGAACCCGTGAGACCATGGGGGACACAAAAGGTCACTTAGGGGACTCTCCTCACTCTTTTCACCAACACTAGGAAAAACTTGACCAAGGACCAGAATTGTAGCTGAACCACTTGGTGACGTCTTGAACTGTGCAGAAGCCCTTTGTGTTTGTCCTGCACTCTGTGAGTAGCCCGAGGCTGAATTAACAGAGGAAATATATGTCTGTTTAAGGCAATCTAAATAACTTATTAATAACTTTAGAGAAAAATGCCACTGCTATAACACAGAAGTATTCTATTCTCCTAAAAGTGATGTTCGAATCTTGACAAGGTTAAATTAAAAAGCACACAACAGCCCTCGCTTTGCATGGTTCTGATACAAAGGTGTTTCATTTAACTGGGCACATGCAAAACAAGGATTGCCTATAATAAGTTCTCAAAGGAGCAAAAGGGAAATAGTCCAGAAAATTACTCTGCAAGGATTCAGATATTAAAAATGTATCAGATGCTACTGCCTTGGAATTTATATCTATCAAAGGTAATTATTACAATAGTACGCTGAAAATTCTGAAAAGATGCGTATAAAGAAAAGCAATTCTTTAAAACTTACTGATATTTACAAAGAAAGCTTCAAAACCTTTCATTTATTATGAACTTATCTGATGTTTAGTGAAAGATGTTCCAAAACATAAGGGAAATGTAAGTTTAAGAAAAAAGTGGTTGATACAATTATGGATAAGAATAGCTCAAGAATACCGAAAACTTAAAGGTATGACATGTGCAAACACCAGCACCAAAGTGAAGGTTTAAGAGCAAGCAATTTTGATATTATCAGAGCCAACATGATCTCAAAGGGACATTTAATTCCATTGTTTAGCCTGCCTTGCTGTACTTTGTTTTTGGAAAAAAGAAACAAAACAAAAATAGCTCTTTTCAAATACCTTCCTTTTTTCTGTGCTTAACCTGGATTTGGGACCAGTCTAAAATTTTGTGGAGCCATGTCAAAAGAGGCCCTACAAAAATTGCTACTGCGTCCCTGAGGGAAGGGTCATCCAGCTGATCTTGGGATCCTGACAGGGGAAAAGAAAGTCTGTCTCACCCTCAGGGAACAAAGATATACAGTCAAGGAAATGACATGACATGTTGGGGTTCAAACAGTAAATCTGACTTTCTGTCAGATGGGCAGTTTCCATGACCTAGGGATGATTATTTGAGATCTTTGTACTTTAAACTCTTTTTACATCATTATCCTTTGTCCTAAAGGATGACAGTCCTGGCTGTTACTTCCTGTGTACGTAAGCGTGTCTGAAAGGAATGAGGCATAGCCGGCCACCTCATTCCCGTTTCCTCCAGTTTCCATGTCCCAGTCAGGTTGTGACCATGGCTTCCAGGACCCGCTGCTATTTCTGGTGATGCCTCAGACCTGGTACAATGGGAAGATTCGAGTTCAAACAGGAAGTTTTCCACTTGACAGTCTTCTTTGTCATTTCCAACTCTTGTCACCTGCCTTGGGTAACTTCTGACTGTGCTTCATAGGTGATTGAAGGATCTCTCCTGTCCATTCTTAGAACATTCCAGTAGCAACCCTTTTTTTTTAATATATATAATTCAGCACAAGAATTTTAGGTGCATGATTGAAAGGATTAATAGGCTCTAAACAGAACAAAACAAATGGGGATGATTACCACACAACCACTAACACTGCCTAACAGTGTCTCTGTGTGCCTGTTAAAACCGTTCCTACCTCATTCTTTTTGTCAGCCTTCAACATAGTCACAGGTTTGTGGGGATACCTGTATACTGCCCTGATGACATCCTCCTGCAGAGTCACAAGGCACAGGTTTTGCATGTCCCAGTTAACAGACCTTAATATTTTGGGGGGTATCATCTTCAACTACGACTCTGATCTCTTACAGGTAATTCATCTGCTCTACTGACAATCATTTGCTGGGCTTGGTTTGGTGTTCTCACGAATAAACATTGCAAAAGTAAATTGATTTGCTGCCAGTAAAGTTGAAAAATTGATTGCAATTTGGAGGCCCATTTGTCAAGGGTTCTCATCACATTTTCTTTGTCCCAGCTTTAGTGAGACATAATTGACTGATAACATGTAAGTTTAAGGTATACAACGGGATGATCTGATACAGGTATGTACTGCAAAATGATTACCACGATAAGGTTAGTTAACACATCCAACACCTCACATGATTATAATTTTTTGTGTGTGGTGAAAACATTTATCATCTCTCTTAGTAAATTTCAGGTATGTAATACAGTATTGCTAACTATAGTCACCACACTGAATATTAGATTCCCCAGAACTTATTCATCTTAAAACTGGAAGTTTGTCCCTTTGACCAGCATCCCCCCATTTCCTCCACCCCCCAGCCTCTGGCAACCACCATTCTGTTGTGGTTGTGTGTACTTTCTGTTTCTATGAGTTTGCCAGCATACGTTTTTCTGTGATCCTCCTCTTGAGAGTCACATAATAGACTGAATTTCCACCTACTTTTGCCAGCCTCTTCCTATCTCACCATAAGCCTAGAATATGAGGTTGAGGAGGATACAGCTCACATCAAGCCCTTGGCACATGTAGAATGTTCCCTTTAACAAATACCACTTAGAATCCTATTGTGTACAATTCAGAAGGACATATTTCTTTTACTTGCTTGTTTCAGATAAGATAAAAGGGAAATACTATTGATCACTGGCTCTAAGTTTGGCAGGAGGGCTATTATGCCAGTTGTGGTTTCCTGGGAAGAGAAGCAACACTCCGAGAGCTTTCCTCCCATCCTGCCTTTGTTGTTCCCTGTGGTAGGACTCCAAGGAAAGGCCTGCCTGAATTCGCTGGTGATAATAGTGCTTGGAGAGAAATTTTCTAAGATAATAAAGCTAAGACATATTAAACACTTAGGCAGCAATGTTTTAAACTCTTTACACATGTTAATTTACTGCATCCTCACAACTCCATGAACAAGTACTATTATTATCTCCTATAAAGTTGCAGAAGAGGCAGAGAGGGGTGGGATCACCTGCCCACAGAATAAAGAGGAGCCAGGATCAGAAGGGATGATTCCCAGGACCTGGTCCAGACACCTGATGTAGGATGGGTACTTAGAGAACAGAGAACAGTACAGTTGTGGACCCTGGAAGAGATCTCCATTTATCAGAGAAAGGACAATATTTGAAGAAAGACCCAAGGATATCGAGTTTAGCAAAGAGAGTTGACTGCAGTGATGGAGAGACTGTGAAATAGCAATCCTCTTATCCATAAGATGGGGCTATGGGTACCACGGAGCTTTTCAGCAGAGAGCAGGACCCAACTGCCACATCGAGACCCAGCTTCTGGGGATGGAATGTGAAAGCCCAACATGGACTCTGGTACCGAAACAAGCCTGGGTTATTAAGATTCTGACTCCAAATAATTCCAGCTTGTGGGGTTTTTCCCCACACCACCAAGCAATTCTCTGACACCAGTTGGGTATCCTACAATTCAACTCCATTCTGACACTAGCTGCCTGGAGATAACAGCAGATCCCCCAAGGTTAAGGGCTCAGTCCTACAAGACTCACCCTCCCTCACCAAACAATACTTCAGATGCCAATTGTAAGTCTGGTTTGTCACTTGTGCTTCTGCCTGAATGGCTGTAGATTGGAGGTTCCCCTCCTTGGGTTCAATCAATTTACTCAAACAGTTCACAGGGCTCAAAGAAACATTTTACTTACTGGATTACCAGCTTACTATAGAAGGATATAGCTCAGGAATAACCAGATGGAAGAGATGCACAGGGTGAGGTATGAGTAAAGGCTGGGGAGCTTCCATGCCTTCTCCAGGCACAGGAGTCTCCCCAGATCCCTACACCATCAGGGAAGCTCTCTGAACCCTATCCTTTTAGGTTTTCTGGAGGCTTCATTACATAGGCATGATTGATTAACTCATTGGCCATTGGTGATTGAACTCAATTTCTAGCCCCTTTCCCCTCTCCAGAGGTCAGGGGGGTGGGACTGAGTGTTCCAAGTCTTTAATCAAGTGGTTGATTTTCCCCACAACCAGCTCCCATCCTTAGGTGTTTTCCAAAAGTCACCTTATTAACTTAACAAAAGATAACCTTTACCTCCTTCATCACCTGGGAAATTCAAAGGGTTTTAGGAGATCTGTGCCAGAAACAGGATCAAAAACCAAATATATATTTCTTCTTATAAATCACATTATCAGAGTTGTTTATGCAGCTACCAGAAGAGGAATTTGAGAACTGGAACAAACAGAACCTCCCAACAGAAGTGGGAGGCCAGTTATCTAGTGGGAACAGGAAGCCAAGAGCTGAGAACAGTCAAGGAGATGCACTGAACCTCACCTCCTGCTTGGTCCTGGCCACTTGGAGCCCAGCTGGGTCAGTTTCTACCCATCTTGGCCTGTTGTGGTCGGGTGGCCCAGCTATCAGTCAGGAGGCGAGGAAGTAGCAGGCCAAGGCTGTCAGGAAACCTCACACCTAAAAACTCCTCACACATCCGCAAGACAAACAGGGAAGGACTGAAGACTCCAATCGCAGCACTGAACGTCGGTCTCAGCTCAGCACTAATTCTTGCTCTTTCAGTCAGGGGAAAGTAAGTTTTGAGCTCAAGAAATAAAAAAATCTTACTGCCGTATTTTTTAATACGGAAAAATAAGAAACAACCAAAATCTCATGAGATATCAGCAAAATCGTGGAGCAGCATTTGATCAAATAAATAGTATGTAGTCATCATAAATCATGTTTTCAAAGAAATATTCATATCCCAAGGAAATGCTTCTAACATGACAGCATGGCAAAAAAACAGCCTGACCTACCACAGCGTGCTCTGGATTCGCTGGGGGAAATTATATTTATGCTCAATAAAGAAATGATTCTGAAAAATGTAGCTTTGTCTTACATAATAAATTCATACAATATTGATAGTACTATTATACTGTTGGAACAGTCAAGGTTTATGAAATATAAAAATGTCCTTACTTTCATAACACTGTCATAAAATTTATTTTTTTAAAAGCCTGTCACCCAAAATGTCTAGAAATGTTGAAAATAACTTAATTGGGATAGAATTTACCTCATTTATGTTAGCTTTCAGCAACTTAGTTTCTTTTTCTCCTTTTGGAACTAAATACAAATTATAAAACTTAAAATTACTACATGGAAATTATAATTATTCACATAAACTTTTCCACAGAGCAGATTAATACACATTGATCTTTACTTCTAATAGATGTGAACAAAAATAGTTAACTATTTTTATTAGGTTGTTATCTGATCTAACTACCTGAAGGAAGAAAAGAAAACCCTCTTTGTGCATAATTTAATTATTTGGAATAGTTTTGAATGGTGCAGACTTTCTGTTAGAATAGACTGAGAACCAACCAAGTATAGGTAGATTTTTACTTCCTGAGGCTTTGAAACCATAAAGTAGAGGGAAGGAACCGCCCACACTCTTGTTTTTTTTGCACGATATCCTAGGCATGAAGTTAAGTTGCTTGGGCTACAGGCATAAAATGTCACTTCAGCAGCCCTCCAGAACTTGGTGGTTGGGAAGTGCATGAGCCTTGTTGATAGCGAATGAGTTTTTTATTTTCTTAAAGACTAATAGAGGGAATAGGAGTGACCTGGCATAAAGAAAAGGCCAACTTTAGTGAAAAAGTGCAGATGGGAAGGTAGATCTCCTTTCACATCCCGCTGGAAAGAGACAAAGCCAGAGATACTAGGTCCCCAGCGACAGGAACCTGAGGATCAGGACAGGTTGATGGGCAAGTGGGTGGGGGCAGGACACAGGAAAAGCACAGGAACCACAGAGAGTCCTGGTAAAGGAGTGTGTGAGTTGGAGCCAATAAGGCAAGAGAATGGTCAGTTATAGGTCAAGGAAGCTAAAGTATGGGGTGTCTGGAATTCCATGGTGTAGCCTCTTAGTTTCTTTGCAAACTGATGAGTAAGCCTTAGGTCTTCCATATTTCCTTTCTTCTATATTCTCTGGTCCCCTTTACGCCCAAGAGATACAACAGCTAATTCAGGCACTAGTGGGCAGCTGGGAGCCAGGCTTCTGTGTATCATCCAGCTGCTTGTGGTGCAGATGGGTACATTGAGAAGATGCTGGGGAGTGTGTGGGTGTTTGAAGACAAGGCTGCGGTGGAAGGAGGGCTGAGGCCAGAGATCTGTCCTATCTCTACTGCTCTGGGGTAATTCTTGCTAGTGTTCAGATTTGCCCCACTAAGTAGAGGTATAAAAATACAGCTTGTACGTGAGGCCCTAGTCAGGGATATCTGCCCTCAATTCAGTCAAAACTATGCTCTCTCTTCGATTCACCACAAGCACTTCCCTCACTCTCAATATTTGTCTTTAAGGTGTTCAGAATGACATCACTCAATCGTTAGGACAGCTCTAAATGCATGTATTCTTTTATGGTTTCTACTTCCCACTCCCCTCTCTACCCACACCCATTTTGAAAAGGACTTGAGGTCTATAAATTTATGTCTTATATAAACTGCAATAGAGAATGAAAAACTCTGTGGAGAAAGGGGGAAGCAAATATACAAGCTGATATAATTACTGCAATAGAGCCAGCCACAATAAATTGATTGAGGAAGATAAAACTACTACGTATTATTTTCTATATCTACTAATATCTCAGAAAAAAAACTCATTTCCATGATACTAATTACCATCAGTTTCATTGTACTTGATTAAAAGTTGTCTTATACCTATAAAGAAAACTAACCCAAAAGATTAGTAAATTTCTTAGTATCAATCTCAGCAAAAATGATATCAGATATCAATAGCTGTATAAAGGCAATCATTTGGTAAAATCAAATGTGAAAGATAAATACAAGGATGCTTAGTCACAAACATGGAGGTTGGAAATCAAGTAGAGTGAAGCAGTGTTGAATTACAGACAAAAATCATGGGATTTGAAATCCAACAGACCTTCTCAATTCAACTTAGTTTCACACCAATTAGCTGTGTCACATAACCTCTCCATACTCCAACTTATTCATATTTAAATCTTTGTAAGGTTGTTTTGAGAAATAGAGATAGATATCTAATGAAGCTACCTGACTCACAGAGATCACTCAATAAATGGTAGATATTTATTAATTGAGCACCTGCGATGAGCCAGATACTATTCTCGGTGCTAAAATTACAGTGGGAAATGAGGGAAATCTTTGTCTTAGTGATGTTTATGCTGTGATGGGGGCAAATAGCCAATAAACAAGTAGGAAAAGAGGAAGGAAGGGAGGAAGACAGAGAGCAAGAGAGGGAGTGAGAAGGGGAGAAGAGGAGGGATGATTCAGAGAATGATGTTTCCTAGAGAAACAAATAAGGTAATAGGATAGAGGGTGTCTTCAGCAAGGGATAACTACTCTAGCTAAGTAGTCAGGGAAGGACTCTTTGAAGAGATGTCATTTTCTCTGAGTCTCAGATGATGAGAAAAGAAGCCAGAGTAAGTTGAGATCTTAGGGAAAGACCATTCCAACCAGAGGAAATGGCAGGAGAAAAGGCTGTGAGACCAGAACAAATTTTGCATTTTCCAGAGACAAAGAGAAGAGCAGAGAGTGGCAGGGAGAGGAATGTAATAAGTGACAGGGAGAGGGGTACAAGATTAGGTCCAGGATGTTGGTGAGAACAGCTCAGGTAAGCCCTTGAGCCCTAATAGAGTTTAGATTCTATTTAATTACAATGGGAGAGTTTTCAGTGGGGAGTGATATGATCAAATATAATCTTTAAAAAGAATATTCTGTCTGATAAATGAAGAATGAAAGGGAGGTATCTATGGGTAGAACAAGCATGAAGGTAGGCAGAACTGTTGGAACAGTTCAGGTGAGACACAATGATTTCTTGGACTAACTGTGTAGCAGTAGAGGGAGTGAGATGTGGTTGGATTGGGGATATATTTTGGAGGTATAGCTGACAGGACCCCCCAAAGAATGGGATGTGAAGGAAAGAACGAGATCATGGCTGATTGGCAGATATTAGACTTGAGCCACAGCCTGACTGGTAATGTCATTGCTAAGATAGTAAAGAGGAGGAAAGGGATGGTTAGTGTGAGGATTGTCAGACACCTAAGTGGAGATGCTAAGCATACAGCCTAGAGATCAGGACCACTCCTGGAAGAAAATGTTTGTTTAAAATGTAATGTAAACTTGCATTATGTAAAATGTCCAATTCAGTCTTACCAAATTGAAAAACAAAAAATTTAACTCTATTAACTGGTGATATGCACTGCTTTTTGTGAAGTTAGGTCTTCTTCAAAACTTCTATTTAAATGACTCTTAAGCTGCCTTTGTTGACACACAAGGGTTGGCTCAGTAAAAAACATAATTTCCCCGTGGTCATCAAAACCTGATAGAAGCAAGTGATGATTCAGTTACAGTATCAAAAACATGGTTTCCATATCAACAGAATTCTTACAGCGTATAGTCATTTATTCTAGATAAAATGCTGCTTCACTTGTTCATATCTTGTAACGGGTGTAGTTCAAATTCTTTCTTCTGGAAGGAAAAAAAGAAAGAGAGGTACCATCAGAGTTATATTTTTCCTGAAACATCTAATAATATGCAAACTATCCTGGCATTAATTACGATAAACTGATTTGGGTTGATTTTTTTTTTTTTTTTTTTTTTTTTTTGCGGTACTCGGGCCTCTCACTGTTGTGGCCTCTCCAGTTGCGGAGCGCAGGCTCCAGACGTGCAGGCTCAGCGGCCATGGCTCACGGGCCCAGCCACTCCGCGATATGTGGGATCTTCCCAGACCGGGGCACGAACCCGCCTCCCCTGCATCGGCAGGCGGACTCTCAACCACTACGCCACCAGGGAAGCCCTGGGTTGGATGTTTTTATTCTGCTCTGGTAGGGTCCTAAGGCTAACCTATTCCCACTATCTCAGAGATGTGATCTAAGGCAATATATCCAATCACTATGCTACATACTCAAACTCCCAGTTGAAATGAGCATCAGATGGTGACTAGAGTTACCTGCCTCTACTCAAACATCCAGTTAGATCTGTCTTGAGAAATCAACTATTCATTGACTGATAACTACAGTGATACTATTTGTTAAATGTCTACTCTATTCCAGACTGATATATTATCTCATTTTAGTCATCACAACTAATTTGGAAGGTTTTTATTTTAGAGATTCAATGAGAGTGTTACTTGCCCAGAGGTAGAACTTGGATTTGTACACAGCTGTGTCTATATCTAAATGTAGTTCCATTATTTTGTGCCTGTCAGTAAGATTAGCATCATGAAGCTGAAGATGCGGGGGTGAGCTGTCACAATGACTGCACTTCCACATCGTTCTGCAAACACATACAGTTGATTCGCAATATTTCCAGTATTTGTATTCTATAAAATCACTGGGAATACTGATTTAGCAAAACTGAATCACTTTGATCCTGGGGAAATACAGTGTTAGGTTCCCACAAGGCTCTCTGGTCACATTTCCATCAACCAACCAATACTTAACCTTGTTTTATGTGTGTTTCTGTTTAAAGACACCCTATTTAATATATATTATTGATTCATTTACATTGAGCTCACAGCCAACAACACTAACTCATGTCTGAACAAAGCTTATCTAATACCCATATTTTCTCCATAAGGCATAACCCAGCCTTCTTGTGCTTGGGAACACTAGACAGCACTTCAGCACTCTGATTAGGGACCATTTCAAACAGTAAAATCACCAAAACAAAAAATGAAAAAGAAAACCCACAAACAAACCAAAAAACAAACCCTAAAACATGGCACTAAATAGATTGTGGAAAAGACATTTGTTGAGTGCTGGGGGTTTGAGGGGAGATTGAAAATACATGAACCTTGTCATCAGGGAGCTTCTAGTCTATTAGGAGAGACAAGATTAACACATGGATCACAGGTAAGAGAACATAACTGAGAGTGGAATGGGATGAGAATGTTTCACATTGATCTACGTGTTATTGGTTGATTTTATCCTACACTTTCTCAGGCTTTTCAAGTACCAGTGATACTTTCTATATGAGGTTTTGTCAGGGGAGAGCAGGTGAGCCTAAAACAAAGAAGTCTATGAAAATTGTGACTCGATTTCTTAAATGCAGAGTAGACACTATAATCTGAAAGCCAAAGGGTTTTGTTGTTTTTGTTTAATTTGCAAGAACCAGCTTTTGTTGAGGGAAATGAATGGCTTGCGTGGAATTCTAGGAGCGGGGCTTTAATGATCAAGAACCTACTTTGGTGGGCTGAGCACTGAGTTTGCACTAACTTCCACAGAATACTGAAGAATGTCAGTTTCTGTATGTGTCATCCTACCCAAAAAGGAAATGAAGATCTACCAATGAGCAAGAGAAAGAGATTCAGAGAGAATAAGACAGGGTGCTTAATGAGTAAGATAGCTGGTGGTGAAATCTGCCCCCTCCTGCAGCCAAATCTTAGGTGGAATGTGGTAAAGACACTCAGGATGACTTTCCAAGTCAGAGCCCAAGAGGACAGCCAGTCTCATAGAAAAGCTATGATTTTGAAGGCATTAAAGCAACATGGCTCTTGGGTCATAAATTGGCAATGACTGAGGGAAGCAGCTAAGCAAACATCTTCAAAGAGCCTTGCAGGGTCCTGCATATAATAGAATAATAGGATAGAAAACTGAGAGTTTTGAAACCTCAAGCAGAGGTGTGGAGGGGCTACAGGAGTTGGTGAGTCACAAGAGATCTAGGAGTGGAGCAGAAGTTTGCAGAAGTGTGGGCTTCATGGTTGATCACTACCAAGGCAGAGACCAGAGTCAGCAGCAATGGCTGCCAGCACACTAGATCAAAGACCAGGCAGGATGGGTGATGCCTCATGGTGACAACCACAATTCCCCAGAGCCTGGAGCATGACAACACAGTGGCCATCAAAGGCAGAGGATTACAGGAGAACACAGATTACTCCTAAGCCCCCTGCCTACTGAGGTCACTCTTAAGGAGAAAAAGAAAACTGAATTTGACTGCAACCTTCCTAAAAGAGGCAAAATCTTAAATTGGAAGTAAGGAGTTATCTTAACATGGAAAGATTAAGAAATATAGGCTATCAGGGCTTCCCTGGTGGCGCAGTGGTTGAGAGTCCGCCTGCTGATGCAGGGGACGCGGGTTCATGCCCCGGTCCGGGAGGATCTCACATGCCACGGAGCGTCTGGGCCCTTGAGCCATGGCCGCTGAGCCTGCGCATCCGGAGCCTGTGCTCTGCAACGGGAGAGGCCACAACAGTGAGAGGCCCGTGTACTGCAAAAAAAACAAAACAAAACAAAACAGAAATATAGGCTATCAGTAAAAATGAAGTCTACACATGGAGCTGAGCAAAGTTTAACTACAGAAAAAAAATTTTTTTTCCCAGTACATATTAAAGAATTATTATTGGACTAAAGTGTCTAATTTTTTTTTTTACACACACACTGTATTTTATTTTTACAAGAGATAAATAAACTGACACCAAGCATTGTAAATGGATGACCACAACAAAAACAACAATGATTGCAATTACCAAACACGAAACACACTCATACCAGGTCATAATATTGACATTCAGTCCAGTAATCATCCCCCCAAAAATTTTTTTAATGTGACATTTCTTCACATCTGCTTTTTGGAACTTGCTGCGTTGGCTGAATTGTGATGCACCAACAAAAAGCCCCATAGCGTGTCAAAACTGAGTGACATGAGTGAGGAGAGGCCTGGGCAGGTAATGGGAAGGAAGTGAAATGAGATGACCTCCACAGCAGGCTGGGCATAACCAGACAGGGAAGGGCAGGTCACTGGGTCAGAAGCAGTGCCCTGAGTTGCATAAGCAGAAACCTGCTGGGTGAGACAGACATCTGGGATTATCAGAGGGCACCTGTGAAATGAGAAATCGCACATTGGGAATTGTAAGTCCTGTAACAGAGAAGTTAGTAGGTTTACCTTTCTTGCCCTGTCTTGCTCCTTAGAGAGTCTACTCCTAGCGTCACTGATAGGAGATCAGCGCCATGGGCCCTGAGCCTACCCGCTTTCCAATGGCACCCTCAGTTGAATGGACTGAGGGTTATACATGCCGGACCCAAGCAGACCAATCAGGAGCCCTTTCCCAGGAATTTGGAATTGGGACCCAAGGACTCCAGTTCACTGACCCTCAAAGTTTAGTGTGCATAAGAATCATGCAAGATTCCCAAGCTCCAGCAGCATATCTTTGGGTCTAGAGCTGAAGGATATTTGATCTTCAGGATGTGTCTGATACAGTAGGTTTGGAGCTCAGGATCCTTTTAACGAGTATCCCCAGTAAATCTAAAGCAAAAAGGCCATGGTTCACAAATAGAGAAAGAGGCCTCTGGACTGGGAGTTTCTCTAGAGCTAAGGTGGTCATTTGGGGCCATCTAAATTGTGAAGCAGAAGAAAGAGGTCTAGAGAGAGAGAAAAGTGTAAGGCAGACACGCAGAGAGGTTGTGGGGCAGGCGGGAGGCTGGCTGATCCGTCCCCCTTCCCAACCTTTCTCCCTTGCTTGCCTCACACTAGTAGAGACTAGAAATTCTAAGCACCTGTGCCCAGTCTTCTTTGAAGCCAGGAGGTCCCATGACATACTTTGGGCCAATGAGAGGTGCATGGAAATCTGCTTTGTTGAGACTGGGCGTCTTGGGAAAGCTTTTGTCTTCGGGATGGAAGGGTAGCCAACAGCCTGCTGCCCATGTTTGCTCTTCTTCCTACATAACACCTGGAGCAACAGTCACCTGTGGTCCATGAAGCAAGAGAAACAGAGTCAACACATTAAGGATGCAAAGTGGGAGAAAGCCATCAAGTGGTGGGTCCAATGCCCTCATCCCTGCTTGTGGCACACGTATATAGTAGAATATGTTTAAATATTTAGTGACTTTGTAGAAGTGAAATCAGGACTATGAGAAGAAAACTGTAGGTGAGACAACTCCAGGGCATCCTGGAGTTGCATCAGTGACAGGAAGAGCCAATCATTACTGCTGCTGCTCTCACATAACCACCAGAAAGAAACAGTTGAGGGCAAGGAGACACGTATAATAAATAGTCAGTTCAGCAGCAATCTTAACAGGGGCATTCTAACATAATCTGAAGGAGAACTAATGGCCCATCCAAGAAAATGAATCTGCTAGATTTTCTTAACTAGTGTAATGAACTACCCATAAGAAATACATGATTATCCTACAGACTATTTCACTATGTTATAGTTATAGGCCAAAAGGAAAATATGCAAAGAAAACCAAAGTCAATAGGAAAGTCAGTTAAAATTCTATGACAAAACCAGAGAGCACTATTAGAGAAGGACCTCAGCCTATGATTGGTGGCTCAGGTTTGAATCATCTTGAATCAAGCTGTAGGCCCCAGCCGAGTTAAGGAGTCAACACACCCAGAACATGCAACCTCAGCTGATTGGAAAATAAGATTAAGAAGCAAAATCATAACAACTGTATTTTTTTAAGCAGGAATGATGAGAAGATATTTAAACAGTTTGGTAACCATAATGACATTTTAGGTTATTCTGTTTGCTTGTTAGGGTGTTAAAAAGTGTATTAGTTTCCTGTGCCGGCTGTTACAAATGACCACAAACTTGGTACCTTAAAACAACAGAAATGTATTCTCTCCTAGCTCTGGAAGAGGGCAGCAGTCCAAAATCAAGGTTGCACTGCCTCCAGAAGCTCTGGGGGAGAATCCATCCCTTGCCTCTTCTAGCTTCTAGTGGCTGCCAGCATTCCTTGACTCATGGCCACATCATTCCAATCCCTGCCTCTGTAGTTACATGGCTCCTCCTCTTCCTGTGTCTGTCTGATCTCCCTCTTTCTCTCATAAGGACATTTGTGATTGGATTTAAGGTCCAGGCAGGTAATCCAGGATAATTTCCCCTTATCAAGATACTTAATCACAACAAAGGCCATTGTTCCTTAGAAAGTAACATTTATAGGTTCTAGGAATTAGGACCTGATATCTTTAGGTAGCCATAATTCAGCCTAATATAGAGTTACTAAGAAAATCTGATATACTTGACTTGCGATTTTAATTTACATTTAGATACGTTTAAGTTTATAATCAACTTATGAAAGTTTAGGGAATTATATTTTTGATTTATCATTTGGACAAGAAGTGTATGAATATTTAAAAGAATATTGCCTGGTTTTTTTAACATCTTTATTGGAGTATAATTGCTTTACAATGGTGTGTTAGTTTCTAAAAGGTCATTTTAAAATAAATTTATCAGTTTAATATATCAGACTTTTAAAAATGGTAATGAATTTCTTCTCTACTTAATGTCCTTGGATTTTAACAAGTCTATAAAATTTTTCACTCGATGTCTCTCTGGATTTACTCTGTGTGTGTGTGTGTGTGTGTGTGTGTGTGTGTTTCAGTAACCCTTGATAGACTATTTCTCATTCTTACCGTAAAAAATGAGGAGGGAATTGAAACTGATGCAAAAAGCAAACTTACATGTGCACGCCCACTGCACAGCCCATGAATGCCAAGAGCTAGGGTCAGGAAGTACAGGGACTGAACACACCGGGTCATTCACATCAGTGGGCAGTGGCCCAAGTGTCACTGCACGAGAACAGCCTCTGAGCTCACCAAAGAACTATCACTTGCCTCATAATGGCTCGTGTCTTGTGCCTGTGGGTTTGGTTCCTTTAACAATGGATCACAGGGTTGTTACAGAACGCTTTGCTTTGTTTATTTCCACTTACCAGGCTAAGCGTGTCCTCAGTTTTAAAGCTATGTTTTGAAGAAGGATATTTGCTGAGATGCACTTTCACAGTGTACTCTGTTCCATGGGGCACATGACTGAATTCAGGGATTGCCCGTCCTTATGCAGTTGAACATCTAGACAAGAAAAAAAATTTTTTTAATTACAGTGCAGTTGATTTACAATATTGTGTTAATTTCTGCTGTACAGAAAAGTGATTTAGTTATACATATATATACATTCTTTTTTTATATTCTTTTCCATTATGGTTTATCAGAGGATGTTGAATACAGTTCTCTGTGCTATACAGTAGAACCTTGTCGCATAACCATTCTATATATAATAACTTACATCTGCTAACCCCAAACTCCCACCCCATCCCTCCCCCAACCCCCTCCCCCTTGGCAACCACAAGTCCCTTCTCTATGTCCGTGATGGACAAGAAAGTTTTGAGAGAGAAAAAAATGCTTTGCCCCAAGACATCTGCTTCTCTCCTCAGACTATTCAACTCTTAAGGCCATTCCTTTCCTGGCCACTAGCACTTCTTTTCCTCCAAAGTTTTCCCACCCCTGGCTTCTCACAGATTTCTGCATGCCTGAGCAGATAGACGGTCTCACCTCATAGGGTCTGCATGAATTGCATGATGTGGGGCTCTCCAGGAAAGTGGTAATAGATCAAGGAGTCTCAGAGGCATGTGGAATGTTTTATGTCTTCCCTGCATGTTGCCTATTGGTTATTTTGTGTCTACTGAAACCACATCCACCACTGAAGATTTTTCCTCTGGTCCTCTTTCAATTTGACGTGTGCTCAAAATGTTGGGCCAACGCTTTATTTCATGCTACTTTCCTTTTTGAGAATGACTTTATTGAATACAATGCACAGTATGAGTCACAGTAATTCAAGGCCATTAACTCTATAGGTTACAACAAACACTACAGAGTATTACTAATTATGCTGTACATATATGGCTTTTGATCTTCAGGATGTTATAAATAAGAACTCAGTCACCTTCTTTACCATGTAATCAGCTCAACATGGCCGGCCCCGTTTTTTTTCTTTTCTTTCTTTTTTTTTTCCTGCAACTGAGGAAATTGGAGGAAGATAGCTTAAGTAATTTACGCTGGGTCACAAAGAGGCATTCTCTGTCAGAGAAAGAATATTCTCTTTTATGATGACTAGATAAAGTAGAAATCACTTCAAGCAAGAAACACTTTAATAACACTAAATTAGTATAATTTTTGAGTCACTAAAGCAGCATTTCCTGAGTACTCTGGGAGTTACCTTGGACACCTTCCACTGAAGTACAAATGAGTCCCAACTCAATCAAGTCTTTGAGAAGAAATGAAGTTATGAGGGGTTTACATGGCATTTTTGTTTCTTCAAGGATGTGTTGATGGATGCGAGACGAAAAGTAGGTAGTCAAGAGCATTCCATAAAATTGAGAGGAATGAGAGAGGAAATTAATAATGAAGACAGTTTAAACTGGGAAGGTAATAAAATTTGCTTTCCCATTCCTAATAATATGTATGCTTTCTAATATTGGGTTTTCTGACTCCTTAATGAAAATGACTCTAGAAAATTGGAGGGGACATGAAGAAATAGCACAGATTTGGAAGTCTACAGGGAAATGTCAAGTTCCTGGTTGAAGATTACATTTTAAACACACCTTGATCAGCTTAGTCACTCGTGTGCCTGAACATTGCGGGTGTTTGTTTGCCATCTGACTGTGTGGGAATTTCTTTTGCTGCTACTGAGAACAGTGTATAGAAAATCTCAAAAGTCATTGTAAAGGGTAGTGACTAACTTGAAACTCCTTGAAGAGAAAATGGGGAAATTTCACAAAGGTCCCACCAGAGGTGGAAAATAATGAGTCTTAAAGTTTTGGGAACTGATTATATAAGCACATAAAATCAACAGAGTGGGAAAATTCATTTCCCAGGGAGTCCTGAAGGCAGCCATGCCAAGTCATCCCAAAGCCTGTGTCACTAATAAATCCCCACAGACAGGACCTATGTTACCCAAGAAAATATGACAAAACTCATGTGGAAATCCTCACTGTGTCCAGCACAGTGCTTTTCAAAATCACATTTTTTAATCAAAATAAAATTTTAAATATCTATATAGCTAGATACACACATCAGTGTAGATACCCATACAGAATATAGTATAAAGAACATGGAATTAAGAGCCAAAACCCCTGGGTTGAGAATTATCTCTACCTTCGTCCCTCTGGAAAATCTTTGAGCTTTGGTTTCCTATTTGTAATATGGGCTAATAATGCTTTCTTTAATATAAGTTGTTATGAAGCTCAAATAAGGAAATAAATAAACATGAAGGCACTTTATAAACTAAATAACTATTCAAATGTAACCTACTATTACGTTCATCATTATTTAAGAAAACTCAGTATATTGGGAAAACCTCAATATTCTCTGATGTTGTGGTCATATCGATACAACACATGCAATCCAAGACCAAGTCTGGAGCTAAAGATACGGGAGTGGGGGTTAGGGACGCAGACATAAGGTGCTTCCTAATTTGATGCTCTTTGCTGGACAACTTAGAATAAAGCAGGAGTCACAAGTGATTATATATTTCCCCTCAACTCATTTCACCAGAGACACCTCTGGGTAAATAAGGTCCATATGAAAATGAAGAAAAGTTATTCCTGTTAGTAATAACTGACAGGAATTAGGTGTGGTAAGAGCAGGAGCCAAGCCACTGAGCTTGTTTCGCAACCACTTACTACCCTCAGGGCCCCAGCCTAGATGGGCCTGTGCCCCCACCAAGACTCCCTCTTTGCTCCATCAAGGCTCTCCTCAGCCTCTCTCTCACTGCCTGCTGCTTCTCCAATCCTCTCTGATATATCTGGGCCGTTTTGTTCCAGGCCCCTTCTCCCTTCACGTTGCAAAGGTACTGCTTTTTCTACTCACAAATTACTGAACTACAATGGAGCTGCCTGCCTTCACACTAATAGACTAGGGTGACCCCTTGGTAACCAACCTCTAGGGTTGGTTGGACAGTTGAAGGTTAGCCTCAGCTAGGAAGGAACTAAAAAGTTCCCTTCTCACAGAATCTGTAATTTGACCTCCTTCTCAGAACAGATAAGAGGGATGTGGTTTTTACTTACTGGCCTAAAGGCACATCATACATTCATTTTACAGATGCAAAAATAAAAATAAAAAAGGAAGCCCTAGAGAGACAGAAAATGTTATATGAAATGTTATAAAGAAAATCTCCCCACATGTCTTAAAACCCAAAGAAAAGTAAGCTACACCTGAGTGTCAGGACTGCCAGGAATTTCCTAAGATGTATCAAAGGGATCTATAAACATAAATCACCATGGGCTGCCCAAGTGTGCAGGTGAAGATAATACCTTAGACAATCAGAGTCCTCTGGTTTACAAAGGATTTTCATTTTTACAATCTTTTTTGATGTACATAACCCTATGAGGTAGTCAGGCCATATATTATTATAATTCCTACTTTAGAGATGACAGAACGAATGCTTAGGGAAGCAAAGCGACTTCTAAAATCACACAGCTCATAAGTGGTGAACAGGGGAGACTTGGATCTCTTGACTCCTAATCCTATGCTCTTTCTACAAAAGAACTAGGACTGAGGTTGGTGGGGAGAACACACTGCAGGAGAACACTGTCGATGGCTCTGCCTGACAAGTTGCTGCAGCAGCATTGCCTTTGGGACACCAAACCCCTAGTAGACCCCTCCTGTTTGCATAGACAAATCAGCCCTAGGCCCCCACAGTGAAGCTTTAAAACTGGTCTTCTGTAGAACTACTCTCTGAGGAAGGGGAGGATTGAAGATGTCCCAATGGCTGCTGTTTTGTTTGAAAGTCTCACCTTCAGCCATTCTTCTAGCTTATTGGGTGTATGACCACTGTTGATGCAAAGTTATCTGGAAGGACGACACATGAGTCATTGTCATCCCTTCCTATGTCACCAACCATGTCCTCAGTGCTCGCTTTGTGCCAGGCCCTGCTAGGTGTCTGGAACACAAAATGTAGTAAGGGTTAAGTCATGAGCTAAGTGGGGGGATGGAAAAGTGGAAACAAGCAAGTACAGAATTGTGTATAGAGAACAGTGGAGGGAGAGGTGGCAAAGGAGAGCATCCAATCCCAAACACATCAACAATTTCCTAAGCAGAGAGCAAGAAGGGGGTAGTTTCTTTTTTTTTCTTCCAGATTTATTGAGATATAACTGACATATAGCACTGTATATGTTTAAGGTACACAGCATAATGATTTGCTTTATATACATTGTGAAATGATAACACAATAAGTTTAGTGAACAACCATCATCTTATATAGGTACAAAATTAAGAAATAGAAAAAAGGTGTGCAGAGTCAAGATGGCAGACTAAGAGGATGTGGAATTCGTGTCTCTGCACAACTAGGGCACCTACCAAGCACTGGTGAGAGACCACGGATACTTAAGGGGATGGGAGGAACCCCCAGTGACCAGCTTGTGAGATCTTGGTTCTCAGGCCAGAGGTCAGGCCCAAGCTTCTGTGGTGGGAGCTCTGAGTCCAACCTGCTGGACTAACAGAGAACCTCAGACCCCAGGGAATATTAATCAGAGTGAGGCCTCCCAGAGGTCCTCATCTCAGCACCAAGACCCACCTCTATCCAACTGCCTGCAAATTCCAGCGCCGGACGTCTTAAGCCAAACAAACAGTAAGACAGGAAAACAGCATCATCCATTAAAAAAAAAAAAATTAAATGACAAAACAATATGTTACAGATGAAGGAGCAAAGTAAACACCAAAGACAAAAAACCAAATAAATGAAGACAAAATAGGCAAACTACCTGAAAAAGAATTCAGAGTAGTGATAGTAAAGATGATCCAAAAATCTCAGAAACAGAATGGAGAAAATAACAGAAACATTTAACAAGGATCTAGAAGAACTAAAGAGCAAACAAACAGTGATGAACAATACAATAACTGAAATTAAAAATACTCTAGAAGGAATCAATAGCAGAATAACTGAGACAGAAGAAGGGATAAGTGAGCTGGAATGGTGGAAATATGGTGGAAATAACTGCCAGGGAGTAGAAAAAAGAATGAAAAGAATTGAGGACAGTCTCAGAGACCTCTGGGACAATATTAAACGCACTAACATTCGAGTTATAGGGGTCCCAGAAGAAGAAGAGAAAAAGAAAGGGTCTGAGAAAATATTTGAAGAGAATATAGTGGAAAACTTCCCTAATATGGGAAAGGAAATAGTCAATCAAGTCCAGGGAGCACAGAGTCCCATACAGGATAAACCCAAACAGAAACATGCCGAGAAACATATTAATCAAACTATCAAAAATTAAATACAAAGAAAAAATATTAAAAGCAGAAAGGGAAAAGCAACAAATAACATACAAGGGAATCCCCATAAGGTTAACAGTTTATCTTTCAGCAGAAATTCTACAACCCAGAAGGGAGTGGCAGGACGTATTTAAAGTGATGAAAGGGAAAAAACTACAACCGAGATTACTCTACCCAACAAGTATCTCATTCACATTTGATGGAGAAATTAAAACCTTTACAGACAAGCAAAAATTAAGAGAATTCAGCACCACCGAACCAGCTTTACAACAAATGCTAAAGGAACTTCTCTAGGCAGGAAACCAAAGAATAGGAAAAGACCTACAATAACAAACCCAAAACAATTAAGAAAATGGTAATAGGAACATACATATTGATAATTACCTTAAATGTAAATGGAATAAATGCTCCCCGCAAAAGACATAGACTGGCTGAATGGATACAAAAACAAGACCAATACATATGCTGTCTACAAGAGACCCACTTCAAACCTAGGGACACATACAGACTGAAAGTGAGGGGATGGAAAAAGATATTCCATGCAAATGGAAATCAAAAGAAAGCTGAAGTAGCAATTCTCATATCAGACAAAATAGACTTTAAAACAAAGACCATTACAAGAGACAAAGAAGGACACTACATAATGATCAAGGGATCAGTCCAAGAAGAAGATATAACAATGGTAAATATTTATGTACTCAACATAGGAGCACCTCAATGCATAAGGCAAATGCTAACGTCCATAAAAGGGGAAGTCGACAGTAACACAATAATAGTAGGGGACTTTAACACCCCACTTTCACCAATGGGCAGATCATCCAAAATGAAAATAAATAAGGAAACACAAGTTTTAAATGACATATTAAAGAAGATGGACTAAATTGATATTTATTGGACATTCCATCCAAAAACAACAGAATACACTTTCTTCTCAGGTGCCCATGGAACATTCTCCAGGATAGATAATATCTTGGGTCACAAATCAAGCCTTGGTAAATTTAAGAAAATTGAAATCATATCAAGTTTCTTTTCCGACCACAGTGCTATGAGACTAGATATCAATTGCAGGAAAAAGACTGTAAAAAATACAAACACATAGAGGCTAAACAATATGCTACTAAATAACCAAGAGATCACTGAAGAAATCAAAGAGGAAATCAAAAAATACCTAGAAACAGATGACAATGAAAACATGATGACCCAAACCTATGGGATGCAGCAAAAGCAGTTCTAAGAGGGAATTTTATAGCAATACAACTCTACCTCAAGAAATAAGAAAAACCTCAACTAAACAACCTAACCTTACACTTAAAGCAATTAGAGAAAGAAGAACAAAAAAAAAAACCCTAAAGTTAGCAGAAGGAAAGAAATTATAAAGATCAGATCAGAAATGAATGAAAAAGAAATGAAGGAAACAATAGCAAAGATCAATAAAACTAAAAGTTGGTTCTTTGAGAAGATAAACAAAATTGATAAAACATTAGCCAGACTCATCAAGAAAAAAAGGGAGAAGACTCAGATCAACAGAATTAGAAATGAAAAAGGACAAGTAACAACTGACACTGAAGAAATACAAAGGATCGTGAGAGATTACTACAAGCAACTATATGCCAATAAAATGGACAACCTGGAAGAAATGGACAAATTCTTAGAAAAGCATAACTTTCCAAGGCTGAACCAAGAAGAAATAGAAAATATAAACAGACCAATCACAAGCACTGATATTGAAAAGTTGATTAAAAACCTTCCAACAGGGTTTCCCTAGTGGCGCAGTGGTTGAGAGCCCACATGCCAATGCAGGGGACACGGGTTCGTGCCCTAGTTCGGGAAGATCCCACATGTCGCGGAGCAGCTGGGCCCATGAGCCATGGCCACTGCACCTGTGCGTACGGAGCCTGTGCTCCGCAGTGGGAGAGGCTGAAATGGTGAAAGGCCCGCATACCGCAAAAAAAAAAAAAAAAAAAAAAAAAAACCTTCCAACAAACAGAAGCCCAGGACAAGATGGTTTCACAGGCAAATTCTATCAAACATTTAGAGAAGAGTTAACACCTATCCTTCTCAAAATCTTCCAAAATATAGCAGAGGGAGGTACACTCCTCAACTCATCCTATGAGGCCACCATCACCCTGATACCAAAACCAGACAAAGATGTCACAAACAAAGAAAACTACAGGCCAATATCTCTGATGAACATAGATGCAAAAATCCTCAACAAAATACTAGCAAACAGAATCCAACCACACATTAAAAGGATCATACACCATGATCAAGTGGGGTTTATTCCAGGAATGCATGGATTCTTCAATATACATAAATCAATCAATGTGATACACCATATTAAAAAATTGAAGGATAAAAACCTGATAACCTCAGTAGATGGAAAAAAAGCTTTTGTCAAAATTCAACACCCATTTATGAAAAAAACTCTCCAGAAAGTAGGCATAGAGGGAACCTAACTCAACATAATAAAGGCCATATATGACAAACCCACAGCCAACATCGTCCTCAATGGTGAAAAACTGAAACCCTTTCCTCTAAGATCAGGAACAAGACAAGATTTCCCACTCTCATCATTATTATTCAACATAGCTTTTGAAGTTTTAGCCACAGCAATCAGAGAAGAAAAAGAAATAAAAGGAATCCAAATTGAAAAACAAGAAGTACAACTGTCACTGTTTGCAGATGACATGATACTATACATAGAGAATCCTAAAGATGCTACCAGAAAACTACTAGAGCTAATCAATGAATTTGGTAGACTAGCAGGAAACAAAATCAATGCACAGAAATCTCTTGCATTCCTATATACTAACGATGAAAAATCTGAAAGAGAAATTAAGGAAACACTCCTATTTACCATTGAAACAAAAAAGAATAAAATACCTAGGAATAAACCTACCTAAAGTGACAAAAGACCTGTGTGCACAAAACTATAAGACACTGATGAAAGAAATTAAAGATGATACAAACAGACGGAGAGATATACCATGTTCTTGGATTGGAAGAATCAACATTGTGAAAATAACTATACTACCCAAAGCAATCTACAGATTCAATGCAATCTCTATCAAACAACCAATGGCATTTTTCACAGAACTAGAAAAAAATTTTCACAATTTGTATGGAAACACAAAAGACCCCAAATAACAAAAGCAATCTTGAGAAAGGAAAATGGAGCTGGAGGAATCAGGATCCCTGACTTCAGACTATACTACAAAGCTACAGTAATCAAGACAGTATGGTACTGGCACAAAAACAGAAATATAGATCAATGGAACAGGATAGAAAGCCCAGAGATAAACCCACGCACATATGGTCACCTTATTTTTGATAAAGGAGACAAGAGTACACAATGGAGGAAAGAAAGCCTCCTCCATAAGTGGTGCTGGGAAAACTGGACAGCTATATGTAAAAGAATGAAATTAGAACACTTCCTAACATCATATACAAAAATAAATTCAAAATGGATTAAAGACTTAAATGTAAGGCCAGACACCATCAAACTCTTAGAGGAAAACATAGGCAGAACACTCTATGACATAAGTCACAGAAAGATCCTTTTTGACCCACCTCCTAGAGAAATAGAAATAAAACCAAAAATAAACAAATGGGACTTAATGAAACTTAAAAGCTTTTGTACAACAAAGGAAACCATGAACAGGTGAAAAGACAACCCTCAGAATGAGAGAAAATATTTGCAAATGGAGTAACTGACAAAGGATTAATCTCCAAAATATACAAGCAGTTCATGCAGCTCAATATCAAAAAAACAAACAACCCAATCCAAAAATGGGCAGAATACGTAAATAGACATTTCTCCAAAGAAGATATACAGATTGCCAGCAAACAAATGAAAGGATGTTCAACATCATTAATCATTAGAGAAATGCAAATCAAAACTACAATAAGGTATCACCTCACACCAGTCAGAATAGCCATCATCAAAAAATCTACAAACAATAAATGCTGGAGAGGGTGCAGAGAAAAGGGAACCCTCTTGCACTGTTGGTGGGAATGTAAATTGATACAGCCACTATGGAGAACAGTATGGAGGTTCCTTATAAAAGTAAAAATAGAACTACCATATGACCCAGCAATACCACTACTGGGCATATATCCTGAGAAAACCATAATTCAAAAAGAGTCATGTACCACAATGTTCATTGCAGCACTATTTACGGTAGCCAGGACATGGAAGCAACCTAAGTGTCCATTGACAGATGAATGGATAAAGAAGATGTGGCACATATATACAATGGAATATTACTCAGCCATAAAAAAAACGAAACTGAGTTATTTGTAGTGAGGTGGATGGACCTAGAGTCTGTCATACAGAGTGAAGTAAGTCAGAGAGAAAAAAACAAATACCATATGCTAACACATATATATGGAATCTAAAAATAAAATCGTTCTGAAGAACCTAGGGGCAGCACAGGAATAAAGACACAGACGTCGAGAATGGACTTGAGGACATGGGGAGGGGGAAGGGTAAGCTGGGACGTAGTGAGAGAGTGGCATGGACATATATACACTACCAAATGTAAAATAGATAGCTAGTGGGAAGCAGCCGCATAGCACAGGGAGATCAGCTCGGGGCTTTGTGACGACCTAGAGGGGTGGGATAGGGAGGGTGGGAGGGAGATGCAAGAAGGAGGGGATGTGGGGATATATGTATACGTATAGCTGATTCACTTTGTTATACAGCAGAAACTAACACAACATTGTAAAGCAATTATACTCCAATAAAGGTGTTAAAAAAGAAATAGAAAAAAGGTTTTTTTCCTTGTGAGGAGAACTCTAAGGATTTACTATTTTCACAACTATCATATATAACATACAACAGTGTTAATTATATTTATCATGTTGTACTTTACATCCCTAGTACTTCTTTATCTTATAACTGGAAGTTTGTACATTTTAACCACTTTCACGCAATTCCCTCTCCCCTCATGCCCACCTCTGGTAACCACAAATATGATCTTTTTATATAAGGTTTTTTGTTTGTTTGTTTTTCAAGTATAATTGACCTACAATACCTTGTTAGTTCCTGATACACATAACATGGTGATTTGATATTTCTGTATTACAAAATGATCACCAAGATAAGTCTAGTTAAGGTCTGCCAACCATTCAAAACTATTACATAATGACTGCCTCCTGTAATTTTATGCTTAGGATGGCCAGCATCTCCAAGTCCCAGAAAGACATCTTAGAATAAGGGGCAGAGGTCTCTTCTAAAGGGGCAGCAGTGTGCTGACAAGGAGGAAGCAGGTTCAGGCGTCTGGAGTACCTGAGTTCAAACCTGAGCTCTGCAATGCGCCCTCCATGGGCTAAGTTACTGTCCTTCTTTACCTACCTAGTATGTGAAAACAGGGCTGTGGTACTGCCTACAGCACAGCGTAACTTAGGGGACTTCATTTAATAAAGGGATTGATCAGGTTCCAACCCTAGCATCACTCCTAACACTAGACCTTGGACAAATAAATTTATTTACACTCCAAGGGTCTCATCTGTAAAAGAGTAAGAACAGTACCTCCTTCAGGGGGTTGTTATGAGAATTAAATGGGATACATGTGTAAAGTCCTTAGCCCAGGCCCTGGAACATGGGAAACACTCGATAAATGCTAGTCTACTAGACCACACGGCTCCCCATCATCATGGCAAAATTCTTCAAGACAAGAACTTTAATCCCTTTTCAAACTGGAGTTCATGCTCCTCATGTGAGAACCAGGTCAAAACAGAGCTGTGGTTACTGTGCTCCCCTTTTCCTGAGTTGTGGAGGAGATCAGAATATGCCACCCCCAAATCTACCACTTTGTCATAAGGATGATTCTGAGCTGAAGGCAATCGAGAAGAAGCAGATGCCTCTCTGGGCTCCCCCTCTCTACCAGGAAGGGTAGGATGATTCTTAATCATAGGAGACAACTCTAGACTCTTATCAGCCCGGAGATGACACCAGAGGGATCTACATAACCAATCTTACTAAAACAAGCCTTATCTTCCACTAGTTTCCCCCATACTTCTGCTTTCCCACAGTTTGGCACCCCTAAAACTCTAAACCCCTTTTTCCTTTGTCTTGTCACTTCTCTACAAAAGTGATTGTTCTTAAGATATTATATAATTCCCAGTTCTAACCACCCCTTTGAGTTACTTATCATTGAGTTCTCCTGCGTGTGTGTGCCATGCATGCATTAATGAACTCTGTTTTTCTCTTGTTGCTGTCTTTTGTTGGTCTAATTTGTAAGGCCCCAGCCAAAAAACCTAGGAGGATAAAGAAAAGGGTATTTTTCCCCTTCCCTACAGTGGACCAGTCGTCCAAAACAACTCTAGTTCTGAACTATTGTCAGGAGCCAGACAATCCCTATACCTGCGGTGGTGTGGGTCCCCAAGGTCAACAGCATGTGTCCAGATCCAGGGCTTACCTCTCCTGTTCACTTCTATACCTCCTGTGGATTCAACACGAGGCTATCTGAGAAGAAGCATCGAACCACAGTGGCCACTGGTCTCATGAGGTGTTGCTTAGGGCTAAGCTCACCAAAGGCCATCACCGTCACCAACACTATTATCCCTGTGATCACTGTGGACCCATGATGTGGTGAAGATGACCTTGAACCAAGCTTACTGTTTATGAAAATAAGGGCTGTGATTTTTAGAGTTCTTATCTGAGTTCAAATTCAGTGCTTCTTAAATGTGTCAAGTTCTAAACAAATCACTGTACAAGGAGCAAACAACCAGAGGCAGTCAGCTCTGCCATGTGAAGCAGCAAACTATACAGACTGAGAACACATTGAAAGGAAAGCAATTTATGATGCCTGCAGAACACCGGCGGTCCCACTGTAGCTTCCAGAAGACAGAGCTCACCCCAGGCCAGGCTGGGCTGAGATTGTTTTGTATTTGGTGCAGGGAAGCAGAGACCTGAGGTCAAGGAACTGTAGTAGGCAGTGACCCATATTCTGGGAGAATAAGCCAATGTCCGACTAGAATCCTGGATCACAGAGACTCCCTCCTTTCCATCTTTCTATTCCCAGCATATGGCTCAGAAAGGATCCTCATAAATGTTAGAGGATGATGACAGATATTCCATGGTTTAAAACAAGACGGATTCCTGAGTTAACGTTTTTACGTGAAGAGGTGTGTTATATGGACACATGCAGGTTTAACACATACCTACATGCATGAACATATGTGAATATAGTCCATAAAGATAAGAATTTGCATTTATTTTATACGACAAGGGCTGAACTGTGCTACTAAGAAACTAGCTACTCAGTACTAACTAAGCTACTGAGAAACTAGCACTCTTGAGTCTTCCTCTTTACCATTCATGGTAAGACCCTAAGCCACTGACTTCCTCTGAGAATGAGTCCAACACATATATTCAACATGAAGAAAGAGTCAAGCATTTATTTCCAGGATGACTAAGTGTGTATATGTGTGTGTAAAAGTTTATTTTATAAGGTCATGCAATTCATAGGAAATTATATCTGGGTTAATACTGATTATGATACATTGAAGAATCATTTACTGTTTCAATTATATGATCTCATTTTAACCACCACTTTTTGCTGTGATATTCTGTAAGGAGCTGTTTAACCGGCACGTTTTGATGGACTTATCTAAGGAAATATTGTCATAGCTCCTATCCAGAGCCCAAAACTCCTATCCTACATGCACAGTGTCTGTCTCCTTTAAGAGGAAAAGGAAAAGATACCTTCCATAAACCCTAGAGTCTTCTCAACATACTGCATTTGAATTCATACTTCATATAAGTACTCAGAATTTGATGAAAATTCATACTTTTGAGAATATTACTTGCCTTTTGAGAGTCCGTATAATATCAGAATAACTTCCATTTTCTGGTAGTACGGGCACTGGAAAAGTTCCAGAAAACTGAAATAGAAAAATGTCCTTTTTTGTTTTGTGGGTTTTTTTGTTTTGTTTTTTGCGGTACGCAGGCCTCTCACTGTTGTGGCCTCTCCCGTTGCGGAGCACAGGCTCCGGACGCGCAGAATCAGCGGCCACGGCTCACGGGCCCAGCCGCTCCACCGCATGTGGAATCCTCCCAGACCGAGGCACGAACCCGCGTCCCCTGCATCGGCAGGCGGACTCTGAACCACTGCGCCACCAGGGAAGCCCAAAAATGTCCTTTAATTAATGAAGAGAAAATAGAAACTGAGTTCTACAGAATAGTGAGTTAATGTTTATTCTTGGCAAATTTCCTGAATCTGTTATTAAGCATGTGGTTTAAGAACACATTTTTTTAAATGTAATTATCTGTAGGGGCCAATATGGGATTTTAGAGGCATAAAATCCCAAAATAAAGTAATAAACTTTTATGATAGTGATTCAGAATGATTGCTTTCTCTGCAAGAACCTTCATAATGATATTGCGTTATTCAAACTCACAAGGGCTGTCCCAGAGGGTGTCTTAGCCGTCCTTGTTTAAGCAAACTTCTCAAACTATTTTCTGGTTTTCACAGTTTCTCTCTCTTCCCTTGGCTCTGTCTTCCAGCAATAATTTCTACTTTCAAGAACTCCAATATCTTATATAATAGTGATAATGTTTTGAAGCTATTATATCCATGGATTTTTTATTTCCTTTCCCACATAGCATGTGTATAATGGGCATTCTGCTGTGATAGTCCAAGGGGAAAGGAGGAGAGTGAGTGACCCTTCAGAAGGGCACAGTTCAGGAGAAGGTTTCATTAGATAGCAAGATAACGTGGAATGCCTGCCCCCTGGGTCTTGGTGGATGGTGAGTAGGAGAAGAGAGGCAAAAAGGGAGGGCAGCAATTTCAGAATTGCAAGCCAACACTTTAATGGTGGAAATACCCAAATGGGTATAGAAAAGACTGAGATCATGTTGGGCTAACAGCACGTTTGGGATGCAGCCACATCAGCATGGAGAAGGAGCCACAGAGCAGCACTTGTGAAGGGCCGTGGATAAATGATGCACCTGAGGTGGCACTCCAGATTCCCCATGACCCATGAAGAACACACTGTAACTAGAACCTGCCATGGCCCATGCTGAGGTACACCAAGACCTGTGGTGAAGATGAAGACATGGTATATGGCTGGGTCTACAGTCTCCTAGGAGAGGTACCAGGATGATGGCCAAATGACCACACAGGCACCATGTGACTCTCAGATCTTGTCTCTCCTCCACCATCACAAACCACAGGAGCTTCGTCCCCCTGACATCAAGATGCCACCTTGGAAAGGAGCAGGGGGCAGAAAGTGAACCAAAAAAGATGGAGCAGTTCCCTGAAACAAACTATACTAGAAGAGAAAACAACATCATAAATTGTCAAACTTAAAGTCAGTTTTCCCCTATGTAAAAGGATACGTTTTCTAAAGTATAAAACCATGACTCTCATGGGTGAAGGATTTTATTAAGGTATGAGGAAACTGGTAAGATTTTACAGCATTTCACAGGAGAATTCAAACACACATATATATATAGGCCATCAGGAAGACTGAAATGAATACCAAAATTGGTCAATATCCAAAGGTCAATAATTAACTGCATCCGCCCCAGACACAATTTGTAAGAGACATTTGCATTACTATCAGTATTCTACAGCTCACAGAGTTGTAAAATAGCTCAAAGTCAGTGACAGGTAGAGATAACTTAGAAGGGTGTACTAGATAGGACAGTCATCTTTTTTGCCCATTTCAAAGTCTTTCACAATTTTTCTACATATCTGCTACTAAGGGGTAGGGACTCTTGCAGAAGCTCAAATCAGTTATAGAAATTAAAGTTGTATGTTCTTTGTATATTTTAGAAGTAATGTGTAGATTACAACTCTTTATGACATCACCCTTCAGGGACATTACTACCATCTGCCACTAACATCCATCTGAATGATCCCTCATCAATGTTCTGTAGAACCAATGGTGACACACTGAGCCAAAGACCCTCAAAACCCAAAGAGTTCCTGAGCAGGAAGCCAGTGCTGCCAGGGTTGGGACTTCAGAAGAAGTGAGAAAAACACTTCTCCCCAACTTGAGGGCCAACCTCATTTATATGAGGAGATGGAAAACCATGCTCTACAGGCTCATGTCAACTTAGAGGACTGTCCTTTAGATTTTATTTGGAGCCCCTCTCCCTACTAAAGATCTTTCAGGTCCATCCAAAGGGCCATCTGAGTACAGGAAATGATCTTTAGATGCATACTCTTATTCTTTGACAATCATTAAAGACTCCTGTTTATGGTACTCTTCCACCCATCCATCTATCCACCTATCCAGTCTTCTAGTTGTTCATACTAGGCCAGGCACTGTGTTAGGCTTATCACCAATTAGTAGAAGTTTCCTATGTCTTATCAACTGATACCCTTCCGAGAGTTCTGTCTCCTGATTCAGGGAAATAGCATGGTGTCTGGGGGAAGGGGCAAGGTGCAAGAGTCAAATAAACCCCAATTTTTTAGTTGTCTCTCTTTCTTTCAGACCAATTATTAACATCTGTAAACTATGAGGATGTAATTCTCACCACCTCATAACCTGCTGAGGTGCCACCATGTGGTTGGGTCTCAGGTTCAGGCCAATTGCTGGGAACCCATACTCTCTCCCTCCCACTTACATTCTTATTTTACTTCAGTCATTCATGCAAATTTTACATCTCAGTTCTGATTGGTTCACTAGCGTAATATAATCTTTCACATTATTATAACTAATGTTAAAATGTCATAATTCTGTTAAATTATTGATAACCTAATTAACATGACTGCTTTGGACTATAATTATCTCATTTTTCTCTTCTTTCACTATACCCTTGTCATGAATGATTTCATCTCTTCCTAAATTTTTGTCACTTTCTTCTCAACTCCTGATTGCCTATTGCATTTTTCTCACTTCTTATTTATAGCTGGAGTTGCTTATATTATCAAACCCAGACTCATCACCTCCCTGCTGCCCCCACGGAATCTGCTCCTCTTATTCTAAGCATCATCTTGTGACCAGTGCAGCGTCCCAACAGTCCAGTTTGTTCATAACCTGACACCTTTCCAGCTTTCTGTTGTTCCATAAACATTGTTCTCTGTCAGGCCAGTGCTAAGAGATGGAGATAGAAGGAGATAGAATGCCCTCCGGAAGTTCAAAGACAGTCTATGGGAATTAAAGAGAGACAGTTATTTAATTCAACATATGGAATAACTTTCTTAAAATTTTTGTTTCTAAAGTTGAATGGGCTATTCCAGAAAATAGTGAGCTTTCTTTTACTGTACTGTTCCAGCCAAAGCTAAAGACTAGCCTACTGGGGTGAGAGAGGGCAAATAATGTAACCTCTAAGCATAGATGGTTCTGGTTACCTGTTGGGACATTGAAGAGGCAGCTCTAACCACAGTAGGGAGATCAACCCTGCAGCTGCCTCCTTCTCCCTCTCCATCTAAGGAGAGGGCCCCCAAAGTCGAGGAGTAGAGAGGCAGGTGGTAGTTGGAGGAGGGTGATAAAAGGAGACAGCCTTTATCCTGGTGACCTTCACTTATTGATTTCCACAGGACTAAAAGAGCCCAAACAAAATTTCTGTTTGGGAGCACAAGACTTAAATTCATACCCTCTATCATTAAACAATTATTTATCCAGTGCCAGCCACGTGAAGTGTCTAGTACAGACTTAAGTGAGAGAATGTTTGCCAAGGACATAGCACTTAATAGCACAGTGAACAATGAATAGGAGTTCCCTTTGGCCACTAGTGCTGTGTTGTTTTCACTTACATTACTCTGGTAAAGTCCTGTTATTTAATTTGAGGAGTAGCAAATCTTCAAATCGCAGTCTCTGTCCTACTCCTTGAAATTAAAATGAAAAACTCATCTGATCCTGACTGTATTATGTTTGTAGCGTAACCGATTTCTGTAACACCACTCATGGGAACACTGTATCTGTAATTGAAGGCCCCCCTTCAGCAGTGAGGGGGTATTTGTGTGTGTTCCCCCATGTGTTCCAGATATACTATTACTTCCCTGAGGACAAGGATTATCTTTGGATTTTCTTTAAGTCTAGCTCAGAGCCAAATATATTAAATGCTTATAAAGATGTTCATAAAAATGACAAAGAGGGGACTTTCCTTCGTGCAATGCTTGTCATTTTTGTCTTACTCTAGTTTCAGATGAAGAACAAAGTGTTCCATCCATCCTCACTCCAGTTTGTACTGAAGAAAAAAAATACATGTAAAGACTTAAATGTTTGATTAGCTGTACGTGAAGAACTCTCATCTGGAAAGGAAGATGACAACGCTAATGATGAATTCACTGAGGAAATGCATTAGGTAAAGCAGCTTGTCATCTTTTTTTTCAAATCATGCGAAAAGGATTGGGGGACACTCCTAACCATAGTGTGTCAACCAGGAGGGTATTTTACAGGTTTTTGGATCTGATATTAATGACTGCAACTGTTTCCTAGCAGGCTGTAACCACCGATTATTCCAAAAAAAAAAAAAAAAGAAAGTGAAGATGTCCAACTTTAGGATTAATTTATTGTATGAGCTCCAGCATCTCTCCTGCCATTGTTTCTTCGTGGATGGCACAGCTGTGATGACCCTTGTGTCTGGCTACCTCCTGGAATATCATTATTTTCAGTCATATGACATTAACGAAGGACACCCAACTCTTGGTCATCCGTTTCAAAGAAATGCAGCCTGAGCCATTGCTGACACAACCCAGATGGCTTTAGTCGTGTGCCACAGCAGAAAAGTAGACTGCAAACTCTGGTAAATGAAGCAGGTGGCAGGTTCCCAAAGGCCCTGCATCCTGACGTCTCAGAAGCCTGCCTCTAAGTATGAGACACATAAACATTAGTTGGTGGCCACTCAGGGTTCTCTGCTGCCTCGGTCCTCCTGGTCATGCTGCTGGCTATGGCTTGACCTCAGGGCCTTATGCAAAACCCTGAAGATGGAATGACTTTTCTCATGCCTCTTCTCTCCTCTCTCTCTGTGCCCTTTCCTTCCATTTGGTGCCCCCCAACCAGAACCGGGTAAATAATTTGGGGGCCCCATGTAAAATGAAAATACAGGGTCCTTTGCTCAAAAATTGTTAAGAATCTCAGGATGGCGACAACAGAGTATTAAACCACACATGGGCCCTTTTAAGTGTGGGCATCCTGTACAAATGCATTGGTCTCACATCCACGAACCATCCATGCTCCCCACCCCTCACCAACAACCTCGGTCTCCTTACACTGCCTTAAGCTTTAGTAAGAATCCACACTCTGGTTATTCCAGTGGAACCACCTTTCCTACAGAGCCCCGTAGAGCCCCCTTCTCCTTTACTTCCTTTCTCTAGAACCCTGCTCTCTGCTGAATTCATTTGTGGTCAGGTGCTGATGCCTAACCATGGAATAATGAGGAGTGAGGAGTTTGCATTGGACCCAATGCCGAGTACCTAGTGAAAGAGTGTGAGGCCCTGGGACAAGCTTCTGGAGGAAGGTACTCAGGCCTTCTCAGTCAAGCACCAATTTCTTGCCTCTTCTTACCTGTGGTTTGGCCAGGAGTGTTGGGATATTTTTAATCCCTATATCCATCTAATGTGTATTGAGCACCTACTATTTGACAGCCATTGTGCTAAGTACTGGGAATGCAAGGGTCCATGAGATTTGTTCCCAGCCTTTGAAGAGCTCCCTTCTACTGGGGTTACCAGAAGCAAAAGACATAATCATGGAGCTGATCCTTGTCCCTCCCCTAGAAATGTAAAAAAGAGCAAGTGAAGAGGGAGGTGGGGAAGAATCTCTAAGTAACTATATATTTACTCCTCACCAAATTATATTTGAGCTGGGCAATGACTGAGATAATATATGTGAATTGGGATGAAAAAAAATCACAGCATTGGGTTTAGTACTGTAGAGAAGGAAAGACTTTTCGTCTACCCTCTTATGTTCTGTGCCTGGGCCTGAGAATTAAACTGACAAAAGATAGCTGAACAATTTTCTGAGCTCATATAGATCTGGGAGAAATTTGAGCGCCTACCAGCAAGAGTGAAAAGACCTTGTTGAATACCCAGTGCATTCAGTGGAGACCAGTGAAGGATCACGCCTTAGCAGTAAGGTTAAATTAGCTCTAGAGTAAAAACTATTTTAGACCCTTCCTAACAAAGCTGAAAATTTAGTCTCCACGATCAAGCTGATGGCAAGTAATGTAATTGCCTGCTAAATAATGTTCAACATTCTTTAAAGGAAGACAACAAAATCCAAACACTCAAGAGCATAACCTTCATACCATGTGGCATTCAATGAAAAATTACTAGATATGCAAAATAAAGCAACAAGTCCTATAAGCAGGAGGAAAATCAGTCTGTAGAAATAAAGCCAACATGGGTGATGGAATTTGCATATAAGGATTTTAAAACAGCTATTTAAATATATTCTCACATTTAAAGGCGAATATAAACACAATGAGTCTTTCAGTAATTACACTAAATATAAAGAGCCTCCATTTTGGATTTTACATTTCATATTTGCATATATACACTTTGATTAGAAAGCAGAGATGCCAGACAGGATGAAGAGCGAGACCTAGTACAAGCTGCTTTGGAAAATACCCTTAAATATAAAGAAAAGGGTAGATTAAAAGTAAAAGGATAGAAAAAATTATACTATGTCAACACCAATCACAAGAAAGCTAGAATAACTATGTTAGTGTCAGATAAATGGATTTCAAGAAAAGGAAGATTATCGGGGTCAAGAAGATCATTTCAAAAACAGAAGTAGAATCACAGACGCAGAAAACAAACTTATGGTTACCAGGGGATAAGGGGGTGGGTGGAGGGATAAATTGGGAGGTTGGGATTGACGTATACATACTACCATACATAAAATAGATAACGAATAAGAACCTACTGTATAGAACATGGAACTCTACTCAATACTCTGTAATGCCTATATGGGAAAAGAATCTTAAAAAAGAGTAGATATATGTGTATGTATAATTGATTCACTTTGCTGTACACCTGAAACTAATGCAACATTGTAAATCAACTATACTCCAATAAAAATTTTAAAGAAAGCTCATTTCGTAACAACAAAAAGGTCAATTCATCAAGAGGACATAAAAATCCTAAATATACATTTTTTTAATAATACAGCTTTAAGCTATGTAAAACAAAAACTGATAAATTGCAGAAAGAAATAATCAAATCCACAATTATAGTTGAAGATACTTGATTAAAAAAAGGTCAATAGAAAATCAGTAAAGACCTGGGGACCCTACCAATCAGCCAGCTTGACTTAATAGAATGCTACCCTCAATAACAGCAGGATACCCATTTTTTTCAAGGGCACATGGAACATTAGCTAATACAGACCATATTCTAGACCATAAAATAAATCTCAATACATTTAAAAGGATTTAAATCATATAGAGTATGTCCTCTGCTCAAAATAAAATTAAAATACAACACAATAATAAAATGATATCTGGAAAATCTCCAAACATTGGAAATAAAGCACGCTTCTGAATAACTCATGGGTCAACAAGAAATCACAAAGAAATAAAACACAATACAAGTAGTCCTTGCCTTGCACAGGTTCTAATATGCATGGATTTCAGTTACCATCAATAACACCAGTCCCCCAACAGCATGGTTCAAATTTCAGTTCCCACAGTATACTAACTGTAAGTAATGCTATAAGGCAGCGGTCCTCAACGTTTTTGGCACCAGGGACTGGTTTAGTGGAAGACAATTTTTCTACGGACTGGGTGAAGGGGGGCCGGGGGGGCGGGGAATGGTTCAGGCGGTAATGCAAGCGATGGGCAGTGGCAGATGAAGCCTTGCTGGCTGGCTGCTCACCTCCTGCTGTGTGGCCCGGTTCCTAACAGGCCGCGGACCGGTACCAGTCCACGGCCCAGGGGTTGGGGACCCCTGCTGTAAGGTATAAACTTCATTGTGAGGTCATCAGTCCATAAATCACTATGCAAATAACAGATGAGCATCATGATCAGTGACCAATCACATCACTTCTCCCAAAATCTGTTGGCAATTCCTTGCTGTGTATTTATTATTCAATTCACACATATGTAGTAAAGTTGTTTCCTCCTTGTCTGCCACTAATAAGCCACATGACATTTTACTGAAATGGGTGAGCCAAAGAAGGAACTGACCAACAAAGATGAAAGTGTATCAAATAAGTGAAAAGTGATCATCTTGGAAGCACAATTTGAATTGAACACAAATGGAATTATCAAAGAAATAGCTAATGTGGGAATGTTAACATTACCGCTTTCCGAGAGACTCTAGATTTGCAGTCAGAGGAATGTAGTGATGGTGACATAATGAGGAAGTGACACCGGCAAAAATGTAACTCTGAAGGAACTCTCAGATTTTTCATACCATTGAATGTGCAAAGGATAAACTGTGAGAAGCTGATCCAAACTTAGAAAGTTCTGAGTGTAACGATTCACAGAGGCTTAGAAAAAGTGCTCACTCCATATCATAACTTATACAATGAAGAGGCAGCGGCACTGTTCAAACTACTCCTGATTCATTTTTTTTCCAATTATGCTAACATATACATAATATGAAATTTACCACTGTAATATTTCAAAATGCGTAGTTCGGTGACATTAGGTACATTCACATTGTTGTGCAACCATCACCACCATCCGTCTGCAGAACTTCTTAAAATTTTCCCAGACTGAAATTCTGTATCCATTCCCTAAGTTTTTACGAAGAAGTAAAATACTTTAATTCTCAAAGTGCTTCATTAGAAATATTAAAGTATTTTTAATTACAGTATGCTAAATAAATATTAATTTTACCATTTTTTAAAATTTCCTATACATTTATAACAAAAAAATTTGTCATAAATTTTCCCATACATTTATAACAAAAAAATTTTGTCACAAAATAATTTTAATGTCATGACAAAAAAATTTAAAGGTCACAGAACAGTTGTTATTTTTTCCATGTTTATTAAGATCGCTCTGCATGATTTTAGTTTACATGGTCATTTTTATCGTTTCACTACTGTGTAAAGCAAGGACTGCGTCTATATCAAAATTTGTGAGGTGAAGTCAAAGTGATCCTTAATGGAGAATTTGTAGTTGTGTATGCTTACATTAGAAAATAAGAAAATTCTTGCAATATATACAAGTGTCCAATCATCACATTATACACCTTAAACTTACAATGTTACATGTCAATAATATCTGAATAAAACTGGGGGAGGGGAGGAAAGGAGAAAATTCTCAAATTCAATTATCTATATTTTCACCTTAAAAGCTAGAAAAAGAAGAGCAAATTGAACTCAAAGTAATTAGAAGGAAGGAAATCATAAAGAGCAGAACTGATTATATTTGTCACAAAATTTAAATAACCATCCTACCCAGCCATAAGACAATAAAAAGCAGAAATTAATACAGTAAAAATGGATAAACAACAGAGAAAAATCAGTGAAATCAAATGACTCAGCAATATTATTCCTACATAATTATTTAAAAGAAATGAAAACATATGTCCACCCAAAGACCGGTACACTAATGTTCGTATAAGCATCATTAATAATAGCCCCAAACTGAAAATAACACAATGTTCATCAAGAGGTGAATGAATAAATACATTGTGGTATGTCTATTTTAATGGAATATTACTTTTCAGCAAAAATGAATGAACTACTTACGCAACAATGAATGAACTACTAACTTATACAACAAAATCTTAATATTTTGAAAGCATTATGCAATGTAAAAAATAGACCAGCCACAAAAAGGTACAGCCTGTATATAATTCTATTTATTTAAAAATCTAGGGGCTTCCCTGGTGGCGCAGTGGTTGAGAGTCTGCCTGCCAATGCAGGGGTCACGGGTTCGAGCCCTGGTCTGGGAAGTTCCCACATGCCACGGAGCAACTAGGCCCGTGAGCCACAACTCCTGAGCCTGCGCGTCTGGAGCCTGTGCTCTGCAACAAGAGAGGCCGCGATAGTGAGAGGCCCACACACCGCGATGAAGAGTGGCCCCCGCTTGCCGCAACTAGAGAAAGCCCTCGCACAGAAACGAAGACCCAACACAGCCAAAACTAAATATAAGTTAATTAATTAATTTAAAAAATCTATAACAGGCAAATCTGATATTATTGACTGAAAGTAGATCAGTTCTTTCCTGGTGCCTGGGGTGAAGTGGGGAGATGGTCTATAGAAGAGGATTGGAAAATTTCAGGGTGATACAAATGGTCTATATCTTCATATGGCAGTAACTGAGTGTCTCTGTTTGTCAAAAGACATGGAGTTTAACATGTGTGTATTTTATTGCAAATAAAATACATCATAATCATAATAATCATGAGGAATACTAAACTGTGAGTGGGAAGGCTACGTTCATCAACTTTGGATTCTTGTGAACCAAGAGGATTGATGGTGGTGTAGGGGAAGTGGACACTTTTACAAGGCCGCATGTTTGTGTTTATGTTTGTATGTCGGGGTACGGGAGGTGACAGAAGGTGGATGGTTCATTTTGCCGTCTCCCACCACACTGCCCCAAAGGAAGCACCCCTTCCTTCACTTTGCTTTCACTTACTCTTCAAGGCGCTTATTTTCCAGCAGACAGAACTTTTACCATAGACATATTTATAACACAAAAATTCAGTCAACAATACAGAAAGCTGCAGCCTGTGTTCTCTGCATTAAATGCCTGGACAAATCCAGAACTGAAGGAAAACACATTTTTCTGCCCAAGAGTAATTTACAGCCTAATGCTTTACTACAAAGTGAGTATTACTCTCTCCAAATTCCCAAACAATAAGCCACTTACTTCCTCAGGGTTTTTTCCAGGAACTACGTCTTTCAAGCATATTGAGGGGTGATAACACAGACACACACACACACACACACACAGACACACAGACACACACACACACACACACACACACACACACACACACACACACACACACACACACACTCAGTGCTGTACTTCCTGGGGGAATTCAGACCCGGTCTGAACTAGTTACCGCGTCTGGCAGTTCCTCCACAGCCTGCGGCTTAAGAGGATGTGGGGCTGCCACTAGCAGCTAGAAGTCAGGATGGAAAGCAGCGGGACCTCAAAAACTGTCCCAGATGGCGCCCAGTTTCCTGCCTCGAAAGACAGCCCTGCTTTCTTTGAATCTTGGCCCCAGAGCAAAGGGCAACAGGCCTTATTGCATTTCAGGGGTCATGTTTCCTGGGCCTAAACCTCCTACTCTGCAAACGGATGCCAAAGAAGCAGGCTAGGCAGCATCTGCCCGTTGGCGTCCTTTCTGAAGCCAGTGGCCAGGACTTGGGCTTCCTCCAGCACCAGAAGTCGGTGCACGCTCTTTGCTGCTGCAGACACATGTGTGCTATGGAAACTGTCCTGGGCTCTGTCCCACCCAATCCTTGCTGTTTTGCTTCTGTTCATTCTTCCATGTAGCACTATTTGTAAAGCCCAGGAGCGGCCTACCCAGCTCCTTAAACACCTTCTTCACAAGCTAATCTTTTAAAGTGGTTGTAGAGTCGGCCCTCCGTATCTGCGGGTTCAGTATCCGCGGGCTAGTTGAATCCATGGATGTAGAACCCGCCGATTAGGAGAGGAGATTTTACTGCAACATTTGAATAAGGAACTTGAGCATCCACAAGTTTTGGCTTCCTCGGGACCCTGGAACCAATAGCCCGCAGATACCAAGGGATGACTCTATGTGTTATTTCAAGGTTGTATCACATGGGCTGCTTCTTGGGGATGTTACACACCAGTGAGCTTGGCAGAAGTCAGTTTTGTTTTCTTAAGCTTGTTTTCTCAAAGTTTCTAAAGCTTCCAATGGCATAGAGATTAAGTTCTAGACTAGGATATACTACACCTACTCCTTTCATCCAGAAAATTGTATCATTCAAATTGATCACACCAATACTAAATATTCAATAATAGTTCCCCAAACCAAAGGAGCTACGAATTGCTTTTTGCTCAAGTTCCAAGTTTTGGGATACCACTGTGTCATTTGAGAAACTCTAGTTTCCCTGCTGGAGGCTGAAGCAAGTGTGGACAGCGTGCTGGTCACAGAAGCCAGACCAACAATGCAGAGATCTGGGCTAAGAGACTCTGCCTTGTGCCCGTGTACAGCTTTCTACTGGGATCTGAACTTGACTTCTGAAACCTCTGAATCACCAATCCAATGGAGCCCATTTTAATCATTTCCAACTCCCTCCCTCATGTTCTTCTTGAGACTGGATACAGTGAGGCAGACAAATGTCCTACACATTAGGTCAAAAAACTCAAGACTCTAAAGTTTAATCTAAAGCCTAAATTCATTTTCTTTGTTGTAGCAGAATTTATTTTGCCCCCAGAAATGCTGGCCAAAAGATGTTAATCAAGTTCTGAACTGAACCAAAAGTCAGAAACAAATTTTTTGAATCTACCTGTTAAAGAAAAGATCTTGTACTCTTTTGCTCACTTATATTGCTGGCTAAGTTTTCAGCTTGAAGAACATGTAAGTTGTTTCATTTGTCACAACCATAGATCCAATGAAAATCATGTGTATTTGAAAATATTTACATCTTAAAAAAATTCCTTGCACTGCCTTTATAAGGTTTTTTTTTTAATAAATCAAACTTAAAACAACTTAATCTTTAGGAGACATCTGATATGGAATCCTAGATTTGAAATGATAAAATTAGTGTTGTTTTAGAATCTGATTAAACAGGTACCATCGCTCACAAACGTAAATTCCCATCAAGCTTGCAAAAAAAACCTTTTATAGCTAAGTAAAATAAGAAGAAGTAAATATCATATTTCATAAGACAGGAAAAATTTCCCCTCTCTGCATAGTACATTAGGTACATTACAGTTGAGTTTTCTTGCCCCAGAAAATTATTAGACTAAATATTAATGGTATTGCAGGCAGCAGTAACTGTGAACTTAATATAATAGGGTTATTGTCAGCCATTTTTTCCCCAATGATGTTAACATTTTCCTAAAAATAAGGTACGCATTGATAGCACCAAACAAGAGTCATCTAATGTTACCCTGACAGTGAGCTCTGAGTTAGTGCTGGGGTAACTGATGGGAGTGGAGAATAGGTGGAGAGGGGAAGGGAATCCCACTTGAAGCACTGACAACTGGTAGACCTTTTGAACATCCTTGAAATTTGAAATAGGGATACTGGCAGCAAGAACAAAAAGAACACAAATCAGCCCAGAACAAAAAGAAGTTGCTGTGTGTGCCAATTCCTCATTTAGGTGACTAAGAGATTGATAAGGTAAAAATTAGAATTAACTAGAAGCTAATGTTGGCCCCTATAAAAATGTGTTTTAGTACCTAAAACATCCATTATTAAAATGGTTCCAGGGCTTCCCTGGTGGTGCAGTGGTTGAGAGTCCGCCTGCCGATGCGGGGGACACGGGTTCGTGCCCCGGGTCTGGGAGGATCCCACATGCCGAGGAGCGGCTGGGCCCGTGAGCCATGGCCGCTGAGCCTGCGTGTCCGGAGCCTGTGCTCCGCAACGGGAGAGGCCACAACAGTGAGAGGCCCACATACAGCAAAAAAAAAAAAAAAAAAAGGTTCCAGACCGTGTTAAATTTCCTACTTAAGAAATGTCATACAATATTCTTGAAAATGCTAATTTTTTGTTTATAAGGATGCAAAAGCTTACCATCGGTTGATAGGCAGATACAATTTTGCTTTTGCCAACAATCTTCACAAGTTTCATGGAATTAGATTTTCATCTAGTTGATCAAAGGAAATCCAAGAAGTAGGGTCCTGACTTCCAGTATAAAACAAGGAACAGGCCTGCTAAGATCTCTGGGGAAAAGTTTTGAATGTCACAACCTGAGCTACACTATAAAGGCTAAGGCTGACTTATGTATCAAATGAAGACACCCTCCCCCATAGGATTGATAGTTTATTATAGGGTCAGAATCACATTCCAAATCCTATTTAAGATAGGTGTGGTTAACATTTGTCGCCACTGTGCTATTAGGAACTATTCTTCAGGAATGGAAACAGTCAGGCTGCTCTCTGTACAAGAGTCCTCATGGCACCAGGACAAAATACTCAGGGCACTGCTACCTGTCTAGAAATGAAGAGAAGTTGCTAGAAAATGGTCAAGGCAATCAATCAAGATCTTGGGCACATTTTAAACTCATTTATAGTTTAATCTGGTGGCAGAAATGGTACCTTCAGCCAACTCTGGAAGTGAAACAACTTCAACTCACTCCTTTGACTAATGCCATCTCTGTTCTATACAAGACAATTAAGACAATTCTTAGAAAAGAAATCTCACATTGCTAGCATGCCTGCAACCCCCAATGTGATCTAGATGGGGAAATTGGGTGGGAGGGGTGGGAGTGGGGTAGAAGTTCCTCTTAAACCCAAACTTCCCAGAAAATTTTTGTCTGAAGTTGTCAAAGTATTGGTAATTTTTTTATGAATTTACTCTATGTTTTACAAATGTTAAAACTCTTGAGAGCTCTGTCTCACCAGAAGCAGAAATGCCCGGTATTGTGGGATAACAAGGCCCCCAGGGTATTTCCAACCAGACTGGCAGCGAGAAGCAGTACAATCATCTAGCAAAGGAAATATCATTCTTGTGCATTACCCAACAACTAGTGTTTAGCCCCAGCAGTGCAGAAGTTTTAGAGAGTGATGTGGAGACTGGCCAGCCCCCAAAAGAGACCCCACAACTCAGAACTTTCCTTGAAGAATCCACTACTTCCCCAAATTTTGTTCATAATCTTGTAGGTGCAGAAATGATCTTGTAAGTGTCCTAGGGTTGGCTAGACTTGAAATGCTGACTCTTTCAAACAAAGCCCAGAGTCAATGATGTATAAATGTAGAATGCTAATTTACAAATTTACATTCATGATGGCCCGAGTAGCCTACTCTTTCCTTCCAGACAAGCTACATTGTCACCAAAGTGTTTGGTGAGCATGGGTGATAACCAAGGTAAACAGGACACAGGCCAAATACATGGTCACTGATAGAATACCTTCTTCTCACACATGTCTTTGTGAGTCTCCCTTCCCTTTGTGTCTATTGCTGATGAATTCCTTTTCTGGTTGACACACTTTTTCTCTTTAGCTATGTGACTTTCCCTTCAGTTTACCAATAGTCATTCAGTAGGATCACTCTCTATGGCTATGGTGGCCTGGTGTGCTGATTTCTTTTCTTTTTCCGCCTTTAAATATATATATTTATAGGAACAATTCCCCATTCTCTGGGACTCAGAAAAAAAAAAAAAAGATCCAATCTGCGAGGAAATAAACAGTGGAGACCAGTGCAGCTCCATCCCCAAAATCACCAACCCCCAGGTCCCAGGCCTGGGTTGGGCCGATGTTGATGGGAGGTGAGCCTAGTAGTCCTTTGAGCCCACCCTCTCCAGCCTGGAATTGATTTTCTTAATTTAACGTAGAGAGTGCAGTCTCATTTCAAGTTGTATGGGACACTTCTCCAAGTGCCTACATTATGAAAGGATGTGAAGATATTGGATGAAAACCTGAAGACCCTGTGACTCTTTGAGAGTTGGTAGCTCATGGAGGGGCAGGGGACATTCACCTTTTCAAGAACAGAATAGAAAAGGTGTCACCAAGATGATTGTGTATCTGGAGGTTTTTATCCTTAAAAATACTTGGTGACAGGATCACCAAGGTGCGACAATTGAAGGAGGAAGAAGGAAGGGGAAAAGACACACATCAACACCCGAAGTTTGGAGGCGTGGCAACCACACCTTGGTTCTGACTTGACTGCTTCTGGCTCAGGTGTAGTTCCTGCCTGAGCACCTCTTATTGTCAAGGTACAGAGCTCTGCGCTACTAGGCTTTCAGAGAAAATGAGGATAACTTGTCACAAATGAGTCATGAACTTTGCTTTTCGGGCCTTGCCAGAACTTTAATTTTTTTTCTTTATTGGCCTGGAATATCTAGAGGAGAGGAAGGCAGGGCACTGCAGGAAGAGATTAGGGAGATTTCTAGAAGGAATCCAAGGAGATGGAAGATAATAACCACCTTCTGGCATTCCAAAACAGGAATTTGCAGCATAACATCAGCTTTACAAACTTGCCTAAATCCTTGAGAAGAGATTGTCCCCAGGTCTTTACCCCTTTAGCTTAGCCATGAGCCTGCCTGACCAGCTAGATCACAGAGTTTTACATGAGGTACTTCAAGAACAGGAAGTGGGTTAGTGAAGGGCGGTGTGTGTGGTGGAGCAAGGGGGCTGTCTTCTTCTGACTCCAGAAAAGTAAGGAAGGAGAAGAAAAGGAAGAGGGAGGCCAGTAGGCAGATGAGTGTCCCATTTGCCCCTTCCTGGCTTTTGGCCACGAGTGAGACTATATCCAGTCAATTCTTATTCACTGCAGTCTGTTCTATAAAATCACTGCAAAGACTGAATTAGCAAATACTGGACCACTGTTTCTGGGGTTAGGTTCCTGTGAGCTTGTGGTCACACTTTTTTTTCCTTTTAAATAGATTTTATTTTTAGAGCAATTTTAGGTTTGCAGCAAAATTGAGCAAATAGTAGAGTGTGCTCCGATGTCCCCCTTGCACTCTCCCCACACTCGCAGCCTCCCTGACTATCAATATCCCCCACCACAATGGCGCATTTGTTACAATGGGTGAAACTACACTGACACATCATAATTATCCGAAGTCCATAGTTTACATTAGAGTTCATCCCTGGTATTGTACATTCTATGGGTTTTGACGAACAATGACACGTAGCTACCATTATAGTATCATATTGGATAGTGTCACTACCTAAAAATTTCCTGTTTATCCCTTCCTCTCCCCTAATCCCAGCAACCACTGATCTTTCACTGTCTCCATCATCAGTCATATAGTTGGAATCATACATTATGGAGCCATTTCAGCTTGGCTTCTTTCACTTAGTAATACGCATTTAAGGTCCTCCCATGTCTTTTCATGGCTTGGTAGCTCATTTCTTTTTAATACTAAATAATATTCCATTGTCTGGATGTACCTCATCGTTATGGACTGAACTGTGTCCTCCCAAAATTCATGTGTTGAATCCTTAGCTCCTGATGTGACTATATTTGAAGATAAGGCATTTACGGAGGTAATTACGGCTAAATGAGGTCGCAAAGGTAGGGCCCTAATCCAGTAGGACTGGTGTCCTTATAAGAAGCATGCCACACAGAAAACAGGCCATGTAAGGACAGAATAAAAGGTGGCCATCTGAAAGCCAGGAATAAATCTCTCACCAGTGACCAAAATTTTCAGTACTTTAATCTTGGACTTCCAGCCTTCAGAACTGCAAAAAAAAATGTTTCTGTTATTTAAGTCATACAGTCTGTGGTATTTTGTTTTAGCAGCTGGAACAGACTAATGCACACAGTTTATTGATATTTTCATGTACTGGAGGACATCTTGGTTGCTTCCAAGTTTTGGCAATTATGAATAAAGCTGCTATAAACATCCATGTGCAGGTTTTTGTGTGGACATAAGTTTTCAACTCTTTTGAGTAAATACATTGAGTAAAGGACTGTGACTGCTTGATCATATGGTACGAATATGTTTAGTTTTTAGATTTGTAAGACACTGTCTTCCAAAATGGCTGCACCATTTTGTATTCCTATCAGTGATGAAAGAGAGTTCCTTTTGCTCCCCTTCCTTGCTAGTATTTGGTGTTGTCCCTGTTCTGGATTTGGGCTATTCTAATAGGCATGCACTGGTATCTTATCACTGTTTTAATTTGCCTTTTGCTAATGACATGATGTGGAGTATCTTTTCATACACTTGTTTGCCATCTGTATGTCATTGTTGGTGAGAAGTGTGTTCAGGTCTTTTACCCATGATTTAAACAAGTTGTTCCTTTTCTTATTGTTGAGTTTTATGAGTTCTTTGTATATGTGGAATAAGAGTCCTTTGTCAGATATCTTTTGAAATACTTTCTCCCATTCTGTGGCTTGTCTTCTCATTCTTTTGACAGTGTCTTTCATGGAGCAGAAGTTTTTAATTCATTAACCAGTTGATATATAACCCTGTTTAATGTGTGTATCTGTTTAAAAACAGCTTATTTAATAGATATTGTTAATTCAAGAACACTGAACTCACAGCCAACAGCTCTATAATGCATGAAGGAAGCTTATTTAAAACATGTTGTCTTAGTCAGCTCAAGATGTCATAACAAAATACCACAGACTCTGTGACTTAACAGAAATTTATTTTCTCACAGTTCTGGAGGCTGGAAAGTCCAAGACCAAGGTTACAGAAGATTTCTGGTGAGAGCTTTCTTCCTGGCCTTTACAGGGTCACTTTGTCCTCACATAGCTTTTCCTCTGATTGCAGAAAGAGAGCTCTCAACTCTTCTTATGACATTAATCAAGGCTCCACCCTTAAGATCTCATTTGACCCTCATTACTTCCTTAGATGTCCCATCTTCAAATACATGACACTGGGGGTTAAGATTCAACATATGAATTTTGAGCACACAAGCATTCAGCCCACACCATATGTATTTTCTCACGTGTTCAGTACATACAACATGTATTTTCTCATAAGGCACTTCACAGCCTTCTTGTCCTTAGGAAGGCTACATGGCACTCCAGGACTACAGTCGTGGGCCATTTTAAACAGTAAAATCACCAATTCAAAACACAAAAATATGAAAAATGTGGCACTAAGTAGAACATGAAAAGAACACTTGCTTACAGAGTGAGCGCTGAAACAAGAAGGCAAAGTGTCATCTTATAGGACTTCACCTAGAAACATACACAAAGGGCAACTCAAATTTTTCACCACTCTGCATGTGTCCACAAATAGTGGTGAAAGTGCAAGAGTGTTGATTCGGGGGTTAAAATAAATTTTAGCAAGTGAGCAAATTCACAAATGTGAAATCTGCTAATAATGAGGATTGACTGTATATATTTTAGGTAAATTGAAGGAATCACTCAGAGCAAGGGGCTCCCCAACCCACCCATTTGGATCTTAGGAGATGATTATAGTGCAGAAGGTACATGACAGCATGTGGTCATCTATGTACTCAAGAGGGTGAAAGGACATGAGCAGATAAGAAAGGTCTAGCTGGCATTCTGGAACCTCTCTTGTTTCTTTTGCCCCACAGGATGCTGGAGTTGAAGGCAGAGGACCAGCCACAGGCAAGGTGACCCCACAGCGAGTCATGGGTAGATAGCCAGGCCAAGGAGCTGAAGGGAATACAGCAGAAACCCAGGGGCTGTAGTTCATTAGTGTTGAAGAGCAGCAGAGTCAGTGAGCAGGAAAGGCATGACAAGTTATTTTCAAGAACTTTGCTGGAACCAGAGTTTGCCACCTGCAGATTTTAGTCCTGAAATGCAACCAGGCGTCCTGGGCAAGAAGCTGCCTACTGGAGATGGGCAGATTCCTGCCAGTACAACTCATGAACGCTCATGAAGCCAGGGGCCTGTCCAAACCCTCCTCTCCTCCCCCAGTACGACAGGGAGTCAATAAGCCATGCTCTAGACTCCACCATTTCAGCTGGGTGAAGACCAGGCTAACTGGGCCACTGAGCAGCTTTATCCAATAGTGATTTAAGATAGCCGAAGGCACTATTAAAATCACTGGAGCTTTAAATCAGACTGGACATTTATCCTTTCTCCTACTCACCAGTGGGTGGGGACTTCGGAGGAGAGCCACTTTAGTTGAACAAACAATAAATTCCGTTTTCTCTGTATATCTCAGCTCTACTGTGAGCTGAACTATGTTGCCCAGTTACATGAAAAACTTTTTTTCAGCTGGTGATTTTTTGAATAGTGGTCATAATCCAGTGAGGGAAATAGATGCTCCATCATTAATCATAATGAAAAGGCAGTTTATGATGAGCGTTCTATGCGTTAGTTAACATTGATTTGTTTTATCCAGAAGGCAGCGGTGAGCTTTGGCAATGCTGTTAGCAAAGAAAGACATTGGATTGGTACACGGGAGAGCTGATGCCGTCCAGCCTGACTGTCTGGAAGGCTGCTACAATACGTGTGGATGTAATTCTCGTGGTTTTCAGTGATGACTGCAGCAGAGTAATCTGTCAAGTGCACAAGCACCAGATCCCTACGATACCATCTTCTTTCGTCCTTCTCACGCACTCTCTTACGTCCACATCTCCATCCTGAGTCCCAGGCATCTGGCCTGGAACACCTTATATAACTGATTCTCTCCAGTAGTTATTGCTTCCCTTTGGTCTGCTCACTTTTTTAATTGACCAGCAATTCTTCATGTTGATCCTGATTCTTTTCTTGAGATTTAATATGTGCTGATTATTTTTCATTGTGACTCCTGCCATTTGCATCCATTTACTGTCCTCCTCTGCCCTGTTGGGTGCTCTTGAAGCACTTGGGGGAATGTGTTCGGGATTCTTGCTGGCCTGCTTCCAGTTGGGTTCCACCTTGGAGGGCTCTCTCTCCCTTCCTCCTTGTACCTTCCCTGCTTTCACTGAGTCTCCGGCATTTGCTGCATCTCTTCTTCACCACAGCCCCTGCTGGGAGCCATCCTCATCAGGCCTATTGTTCAATGGGATTTAGTGACACTAGTGCCCTCCTCTTGTTCCTTTGGTCCTGTGGGTGGTGATGACTTCCCACTGTTGCCAGGCTCTGAGTGCTTTAACAACTCCTACTGCTTCCCTTAAACCTGTCCACACCCCTATCATTTCTTCATTGAGATGTCTTTATTCAGTCACAGGAGTTGGATTCTGCTTCCTGGTACTCCAAGTAATCTCCAATTTACTATTTGTGATACTTCTTTCAAGCCTTGAGTTTTTCTTAGTTCAGATCACAGAGCACCTGCTTTCAGAATCATCATAGTTGCTGGTTAAAAATACAAACTCCTGGGGCCCTTCGCAGCACCTTCCCAATTAGAATCCCTGGGAGAGCTGGTAAAGATCAGGACACCTTCATTTTAAGCGGCTACTGAAGAGCTTCATAGCCAAACTGAAGCCAAAGAACTTTGTACCAGGCTCCCCTCTGCTTGGTGTTGACTAGCACCTGAGTGTGTTCTTGGGTACATCAATAGCTTTCCAGAACCCTTGCATAAAGTCCCTTTTTATTCTTTAAGATGAATCAAAGATTAATTACATGTATTTCAAGTGATTTAAATCTCTAAGAGAAAAAGGAATCTATAAGTAAGATATTTTTGAGCCAAGCCCACTAAATGTTTGGAGGCTTGCCTGTGTGAATCCCTGTCTATACTCTTAGGAGCATCCAAAATGTGTCTGTTAAAGGGAACCTGAAGTGTACAGTCCAGTTTGCTCAGTCACGAAATGGTCCCTATTACAAAGGCACCCCCATTCCTGCTACACTCACTGTTTGGGATGCTGAGAAACTTCAGAATAGCAGTAAACAGAGTAGCCTAGTTGCCATCTGGTTCAACTTACTCACTTTGTAGAAAGGAAACCAAGTTGAAAGGATTCACCCAGAGTCTCACACACAGTTTGTTTGTTTAGTGTATTTTTCGATAGGTTTTCCTGCTTCAATAATGACTTTAGGTGTTGCTTAGATATAGGTAGTGATGAAGTTGACCCTCTGGGTCCAGTCCTTCCACTGACGCTTAGTTGATGACATAAGATTGAACTGTCACCTTTTTGTTTTGTTTTGTTTTGTTTTTGAGATCTGTATTAGTTTCCTATTGCTCATAATAAATTACCACACACTTAGAGGTTTAAAACAACAATCATTTATTATCTATACAGTTTCTGTAGGTCAGAAGTCCAGGCCCAAGTGAGCTAGGTCCTCTGCTTAGGGTTTCACAGAACTGAAATAAAGGTGTTGGCAAGGCTGCATTCCTTTCTGGAGCTCGGGGTCCTTTTCCAAGTTTATGTGGCTGTTAGCAGAATTCAGTTGCTTGTGGTTGTGGGACTGAGGCCCCTGTTCTCTTGCTGGCTGTCTGCCAGGGCCACTCTGTGCTCCTAGAGGCCACCTGCTGTTCACTGCCACATGGTCTCCCCCATAGGCCCTCTTTTGCTTCCAATCATTCTGTTTTTTTCTGTCTCTGACTTCTAGACCCAGTTGTAAAGGACCTGTGTGATTCCATCAGGCCCACTAGATAATCTCCCATTAAATGAACTCAGAGTCAACTGGTGAGTAAACTGGTGAGTGATGTGCCCTTGATCCAAAGCTTCTGCCCATATTCAAGGAGAGGGAATTACACAATAAGTGTATCCCCAGGGGCAGGAATGTTGGGCCCACCTTACAATTCTGACTATCACAAGGCCTTAAAGCAGCAGACATTTATTAGTGCCAAACACTGGTTTAAACCCTGTTAAACATAAACTGAGGCATACTTTTACATTTTAAGAGTTTATCTGAGCAAAATTCAATTCCAATTGGGCAGCACCAAACTGGAAGTGGTTAGGAGTGCTCCACCAGTAGGAGCCAATGGTGAGACTTTATGGAGAGGGTACAGGAGCAAAGAAAGGAAATTATTTGATTGGCTATAGCTTGAAGTCTAGTTGGCTGTGATTGGTTGTCCTTAGCATTTTGATTTTGTAAACTTGAGGCATTTACAGGCATGGATTTTGGTTTGTGTATGTACGCCACTGACAGCATGAGAGCTACCTCATTCTAATGGTCTCCTTGTTTAATTAATATAACAACTTAATACATGTTTTAACTCATATAATTCTTACAGCAACTCTAAGAAGTAAATATTATTATTACTATTATTCTCCTCTTTTTATATACAAGTAAGTTGAGGTATATAAAGGCAAATACAAATTAAAAATTAGAGGTTTCAGCCCCTCTGTTGAAAATAAGGGAAGAGATTCACAGCTCTGCCCTTTCTTGCAGAACTTCTTTCTTTGTCCTTTTCAAATGTACATAAATCTTTTTAATGGCTAGATAAGCTGCTGGCCAGTCTCACAACTCAATGACTGGGAGCTATCTCTTTGAAATGTAATCATCAAGAAAGCCAGTGACCAGTGTTCCAGTGTGCTGGGAAGAGATGGGTCTACTGGTCACCAGACCGTCAGTTGCAAAACCCACCTAATGTAACAGATTGGATTCCCTTAACTATATGAAAGAGTGAGATTTCTTTCTGTTTTAGTAATCCCTTTAGCAGTTGCTTGTGATGTGTATCACATTCATGTTTAATCAATGATAAAATTGTTTTCTTTTCCTTCTACCTTTGTAGCAAGGTCTTCTGGGTTGGGAGGAGATTGTGTTTTTAATTATGTTTTCCCAATAGGTAGAGAGAAGGTAACTAACTTGTCAATGACATCTTGCTGCTGAGTGGCAGAGTTCAGATTGTGAGCTCAAGAAGCCCATGTATCTTACCCATCTCACTATCTTGCTGTTGTTTTACCAGAAACAACTTATGGTTGCTAACTGTTCCTTAATGGAGGTTTCTCTATGCACTGTTCTATGACCAGTAAGGCCTCACATCTAACCATTTAGAGCAGTGTTCCTCAACCTTAGGAATATTGACATTTTAGGCCATGCAACTCTGTGATGTGGGAGTTGTCCTGTGCATGGTAGGATGTTTGGCAGCATCTCTGGCCTCTACCCACTAGATGCCAGTAGCACACCCAGTTGTGACAATCAAACATGTCTCCAGGCATTGACAAATATTTAGGAAGGACGGGGAAAATCACCCCAGGTTGAGAACCACTCCTTTAGTTGAAGAAGTAAGACACACACACACACACATACACACACACACACACCATTGCTTGGCAAACGGCAAGGACAAAGAGGAACCACAGACGGGAGAAAGGCATTGACTTTCACAGAAGGGCTGAGGGCCAACTGTCTGGTAGTTGAAGCTGCAGCTTTCTAAATCTTGATTTTGCAGAAACAGGTAGAGACCAGGGTTGGGTTAGCTTTGGCCTCATTATTCTTTCATCCTATTGTTTTTTTCTGGTTGGGTTGAAGAAGTGCCAGAGAATAGCAAGTCACAACAAAAGTCACTCTTCTTTTACCAAAGATTTGGGCAGTGCAAGTTCGTCCTGTATTTCCCTACTTTGATGAAATTTAAATTGTTAAATCTCCTAAAGCAGGGGTCCCCAGCCCCCGGGCCTCGGACTGGTGCCAGTACCGTGGCCTGTCAGGAACCAGGCCACATAGCAGGAGGTGAGCGACAGTCGAGCAATCGAAGCTTCATCTGCCGCTCCCCATTGCTCCCCATCGCTTGCATTACCGCCTGAACCATCCCACCATCTCCCCTGTGCATGGAAAAGTTGTCTTCCACGAAACCAGTCCCTGGTGCCAATAAGGTTGGGGACCACTGCCCTAAAGGATCTTTGCTGGTGGGGGGATTCGTGAGTTGGGTCAAGGACTACACTTTAGACTTTATCCAGCTGCAAACCACAGCATGAAGATGACTTCATCCTGGAAAATTCTCAACCTAAAGCCTAGGAAGAATTAAATAAAAGAGTTTAAAAAAAGATTATTTCCTGCTGTGTTCAAAATCTTGTGTCTTTCCTGTTACTAACAAGAAACTTACACACACACCCACACATATATCTCTTGGAGCAAGATAACTTATGAACTGAAAACCAACCCAATGCACTTTCACCTCTTTGCCTGAACACTCTATACTTTAAATACACTTCAGAACTATTGCTGCCTTTGTTCCGTGGCCATTTCCTTCCAAACTGTATAAAGGACTGTTCCTTTCAAGCAGTCAGCAAATAATATGTATCAAAGATCTGCTATCTTGCCCATACTTTAGGAAAGACAAAGAATCATAAGATCCAGTCTCTCCACTCTCAAAGTAGGGCACTGCTGTGAGAAACTGGTTGTGTATCTGAGGTGGGAAAGCATTTGCAAAATTTTCCAATCCGGGAGCTCTTCTGTTCACAAGCAGGTCAAGTTTCAAAAGTTTATTCATTTATTCTTTTGTTTATAAGTAAAAGGAGGCCAAAAGGTGGTTAATATTGTCTTGCTTCATTTTTTTGTTTGTTTTGTTTTTGTGGTACGCGGGCCTCTCACTGTTGTGGCCTCTCCCACTGCGGAGCACAGGCTCTGGACGCGCAGGCCCAGTGGCCATGGCTCACGGGCCCAGCTGCTCCGAGGCATGTGAGATTTTCCCGGACCGGGGCACGAACCCGTGTCCCCTGCATCGGCAGGCGGACTCCCAGCCACTGCGCCACCAGGGAAGCCCTGTCTTGCTTCTTGATGTATTTCCACCAAATAGAATGGAGAACGATTTTGTTCATGTTTTAGAATTTGATAAACTCTTTTCCTCTCTACTTGGATATGTTGTCATTGCGTTAAGCATCTTTTTTCTAAAATAAAGTAACTTTAACTAAAATGAAGATCTACTGAGGAAAATTATATCTCACTTGATGATATTTCCAATGTTCTATGAAACCTCTTAGCAACTATGTTTTGATGTTATACAAATCTTAACAGGCATTAAATTTATGAAAACCTCAGTCACATTTTCACCATGCTAAAGCCTGGAGTTATTGAATTCACATTCTACACTTCTCTAAATTTACCTCGGGCTATTTTGTGCCTAGCCTCCTGGCTGGGTGGCCGGGTGGATCTGTTTTATTTCTGCCACCACAAGCCTAATGCTGAGTCTTTACACAGGTCCCTCCAGTACTTTCCATTAGGTGCTGCCAAGGTCAAAGGCTGCCTTCGAAGTCTCAAACACAGGAATCAAAGGCAACTTCTAACCTCAGGAAAATCCCTGCTAAACTGATTATGACATCATGGACAACAACACAAGAGGAGGCTGACCTGACCTCTCTATCTCTCAAAACCCAAGTTCCTGGTGGTCATTATATAATCTAGGGGAGAAAAAACTATTCCTTTACCCTCTTAGGTTCTTTTTCTGCAGGCTGTGAATTAAAATGACTGAAGGAAACCAAAATATGTAACCCTAAAATATGCCACTTGGGCATATTGATTATTTTGAATTATAGGCCGTTAAGAAACAGCTGGTACAAGAAGGACACTCTGATCCTCCTTTTTCTTCCTGAAAGCTGGAGATAAAACTCCCTTGTGAAAGGTGCCCTCCCTGTGTCAGAAAAAAGGAAGACATTCTTATCACCCACCAGAGGTGGGGAGTTGGGGGCTAAGAAATCTATACAAACAAACCTTGTTTTACTAACACTTTTTTTCCTAGCAACTTCTTCACCATTTACTACCCCCAACCCAAACCCTTGTGTTGTGTGAATTCTTCACAAATTTACTGTTTCTTTGTCTAAAAAGTATAAAAGCTTCCTGTTTTTGTCACTTAGAGGCTTCATTCTCTTGAGAAAGCTTCCATGTACATGTAAAAATTTAACCCAATGTGTATGCTTTTCTCCTGCTAATACGTCTTATCACAGTTTGATTCTTAGGCACAGTCGGAGACCCAACAGACTAGAGGAGAATTTTACCTCCCCTACAAGACAAAAGACAGAAGAAATGCATACAAATTTATTTGATGTTAACATTTTTATGTGACATAGAGGTGGGGGAAAGACTTTATAGGAAAGAAATTTTAAAAAAACCCAAGACTTGGGAGCTTATATACCATCTTAACAAGGGACAACAAATTGTTAAGAAATGACTAGGCAAAGGAAAGGAGTTTAGGCGTCTAGGGATGTTAATTATGTGAAGTGACTAGGAAATACACTAGGGAAACTATTGGAATTTTGGGACCCAGGGTGCACCAGCCAAAAATATGCCCCAGTGGCATATTGATTATCTAGAACAGAAGTTACTTAAGAAATGTCCAATGCAATATGGACGTTCTGACCTCCTTTCTGTCCCACTGAAAACAGGAACTAAACCTCTCATGTGAAAGGTGCAGTCCCTGCATCTGGAGGTAGGACACCCTGATCACCAGAGAGAGGGAATTCAGGCCGAGAAGCCTGTAGAACAAACCTTGTTACTTCTTTACTAGCCCAAGCCCAAACCCTGTTTAGATTCTCACTAATTGAGCACCCAAAGCCTAAGGTTTTTGTCCTGTCAATTTCTTGCCAATTTATTGTTTCTTTGTCTAAAAAGTATAAAATATGTCTGCTTTGTCCACTTCTTAGGTCCCTTTTCTATGAGAAAGTTAAAGTTTGTTTCTTTTTCTCCTGTTCATCTGTCCTGTGCAATTTCATCATTAGTGCAGCCACAAGAACTCAAGATGGGTAGGGGGAAATTTCCCCTCCCCAACGCAAGAGAAAGGTTATTTTCAAAAGGTCTGTTTGTTCAGACTCATCTGAACATCAACTCCCCTTCTCCAGTGATAAGAAGTTTCTCTTCTTCCTGGTACTGGGAGGGCACCTTTCTCACGGGAAATTTATGCCTGGCTTTTGGGCAGAAGGAGAAGGGCAGAGAGGCCTTCCTGAACCTGCTGTATGTCAATTGCCTTCAGCTCAAAATAATCAATATGCCAAAGTGACATACTTGAGGGTGGCATGTCCCGATCCCCTTCAATGGGCTCCAGGATTTTCTTGCTGGATCGTCATTTACTTGCCCTGGCAGGGGGCAGGGCTAGATGTTTGAGTGGTTTTCAGGATATTCTCAGGGATGGCCCCTGGGTGTAGCTGGGAGGTCCTCCACCTCTCGCTTCATTTGCTGTGTTTTAGTGAAGGAAATGGCATTGGATCTTAGGCATGAACTCAAGGGCTGACCTTCACATTTGCTATATTGGCCCACCCGATACATTTATTTCCATTTCCTCAGTCCTTTGTTCTCTCTAGCACTGATTACTGAGGCGTGCACAGATGGATCATTTTTCACAGGTGGCATGATTCACTCTTTGCCCTTTAAAATATCTGTCCAGCAATTCGTCCAATTTTGCCTGCAATGCTTGACATGATCTCACAATTTTCAACTTATTATCTGTACTTATGTTTTTGTCAGAGTGACACATTTCTTCTAAGATAATGATCCTAAAACATCCTTGCAACCAAACCTCATCCGACAGAAAAATATAATGGCAGACCTGACTGTGCATGCCCGTTGAGAGTATCTTTTGGTGCCACAGCACAGTTGAAGTGCCTCCTCTCTGGAAGAGTTTTATTCTAAGTTTATAAATTATTTAGTAGACAGGGCTTCTGTGGTATTAGTTTGGAGTCAGTTACACCAACAATTCATTGCTTATCTTCTCCTTGTCTCTTAGAAGACAGTGGGGTGTAACTCAACAGGGACGGACTAGGAACCACGGTCCTTCCCACACCCCATAGCTCATTTGTTCTTGGACCCAGGTCTGTGCACCTCAATGTGGTCACCTTTGAAATGAGAGGGTAAACTAGATTATTTGAATCTTGCATTCCAATGCTTAGATTCTATAAATGCTATTCAAGGCTGTGCATTTCTGTTCATCCAAAAAACTTTTATTGTGTGCAGGTATACGGTGTTAGGTGTATTATGCAAAGAGGAATCAGAAAAGTTGCCACTGTTAATAGTTAATAGAGAGTTAATAGTCTAACAGAAGACATAAGTGCATAAATAATAACACACAATTTATAAAATGATAGACATCTCTAGAAAGGAACAGAAAAAACAATTTCTACTTCAAGATGGTCGTCCGTTTTTGGAGAGCCAGTTAAGATGCTACCCCTCAGTCAGATTGCTTGTATAAGTAAGATTAAGGGCAAGGCAGACAGCGATTTAATACTTTTTGTTTTTGTGTATGTGAGAATTTTTATGATTATAAAAGTAATGCATGAGAAAATGGGCAAAGGACTTGAACAGACATTCACAGAAGGCTAGTCAACATATGCAAAGGGGCTTCAGCTCATTAGAAAACAGGGAAATGCAACTAACCATCCTGAGAAACCACTACACACCCACCCAAAAGGGCTAAGATGATACCACGTGTTCACCAAAATGGGCAACAATGAGAACTCTCATAAGCTGCTGGTGAGTGTGTAAATTCATACAATCACTCTGGGACACTCTGTGGCGTTACTACTAAAGCAACCAACCCTCTCCACACTGCAGGACATAGATATTCTACTTCTAGGTTCTACCCCAGCAGAAATGTGTGCACTTGTGAATGAAAAGACATGGAAAAAAATGTTCATAGCAGCATTATTCATCACAGCAGCGCTGTCCATCAACAGTAAAGCAGGTAGATACATTTTGGAAGATTCATAACTGTAAATACTATGGTATTTTTCTGTACAGTCCTTTTTGTGCATATGTAATATTAAAGATACACCCTCTGTGCCTTCCATTAAAAATGTAATAACACAAGCATTTCTTCCTAAGATAAAAAGTTATTTGTGAACATTTTAATGGTCACACGGTAGTTGACCGTATTCTTGTTAGTATGATAATTAACATGCACTGTGTGCCAAGCACTGTGTTCAGTACTTCGTTTTCTCTATCCAGCCTGATCCCAGAGTGCTGTGCTTCAGCACAATCATTGTTTCATGTCATCACCTATGGCTGAAGTCCAGGCAATCTGCTTCTGCCCAAAGCCCCAGCCTCTGAGGCTGCTGGTCCACTAGTCCTCAAAGCGTCCTTTTATCTCCTTACCAAACCATTAGCAACCAGGGCCACAACCTCAGGCCCACTGGCCTAGCCAATTCCATCTACCAGAGCAATGCTAATACTTGGAACAAAGTGGACATGGTACCACACTTGCTGCTGGTATGGCTGTCCTCCAGTTTATCTGTTCCTTTCTGGAAATTTCAACCTTATCATCTCACTCTTACTCTCATAATTCTGCCTCAAAAATTTGACTGAAGACAGGATATTAAGAACCCTGACAATGTACTTCCATAATCTTCCTATTCTTTTTTTCCTTCCCACTATCACCCAGGCAGGAAGGAGCTTGACATTCCCTCTTGACTTGACATTCCGTCTTCTCAGCTGGAGCTCCTCTTCCTTAAGGCAGTAAAACCACATGGTCTAAGAGAGACCAATGGGAATCTCTTCTCTGCCATGGAAGGAACTCTATGGTGTGAGTCCTCCAGACTTAGCCCTTGATATGGGACCAGAAAACAATACCAGCAATTGGTAAATATCCCAAACAAAAATATATTGGTCTACTATCCAAAAATTTATCTTTGTCTTACAATTACTATTTTTAGTGTAGAGTGAATGCCTGCCTCACGTCTCTCCTGAACTGTATTTATGTGGTTTGTTGTTGTTGTTGTTGTTGTTGTTGTTGTTGTTTTGCGGTACGCGGGCCTCTCACTGTTGTGGCCTCTCCCGTTGCGGAGCACAGGCTCCGGACGCGCAGGCTCAGCGGCCATGGCTCACGGGCCCAGCCGCTCCGCCGCATGTGCGATCTTTCCGGACCAGGGCACGAACCCGTGTTCCCTGTATCGGCAGGCGGACTCTCAACCACTGCGCCACCAGGGAAGCCCTATGTATTTTTTTCATCACCACGTTTACAGGCCAGAAAGAGAGAGAAAGAGAAAAAAAGAGAGAGAGAAGAAAAGAAGTAAAAGAATCTTCAGTTAACTTTAATTTGCACATTTTAAATTTCTAACATTGAAATATTTTTCATTTGTTAGCAATTTTTATTTATATTTCTATGCAATGTTATATCCTTTATTCATTGCCTTATATGGATTTTTTTCTCATAGATCTTTATGACCATTTACTTTTAAAAATTAAGCACAATAACATTTTGTTTGTCATATTAGCTGAAGATACATTTCCCAATTTTTTCACCTTTTAATTTGATTTATATAGTTGGTTTCTGGTAGTTTAAAACGTTATATTATCAAATTGATGGATTTTCTGTTTTCCATTGCCTTTAAACTTGAAAAGTCCTTCCACATTCAAAGACCCAATAAATATTTACCTTCATTTTTGAAAATGTTTATGGTCTGATATTCTTATAACTAAAGCTTTAAGTGAAGTCAAAAATCTAATATGAGTACAATTACTCTTTAAGTAAGATACATTTCTGAGTTGGAAACTGGTTTTTTATTGACTCTCTACAATGTACCACACATTGTATATACACCTGCATTTACTCTACCCCCAAATGCTTGCAGACGGACATTACTGTTTTCCCTTCAAAGATGATACAACTCAAGATGAGAAAGGTCAAACACAAACTTGCTTAGACAGTGATCGGTGCAACTAGATTTAAACCCAGCTGGGACTACCCATGAGATATGACTGGCTCTGAAGACCATGCTATACGTTGTGGACAGTGTAGTCAAGCATTTAAAAAACCAGCTCATGGCTACTAGTGTTTAAACTTAACTGATTTCTCCAAGTTTCAGCTTCCAAATTCACAATGCCCCCCAAAATAATTTAAATTGAAGTGAAGGGAACGATTGTGCTACATTTCCTGAAAAAATGATGACGTTTTACTCTTCTTTTGGTCTCCAGTCCCACTCCCAAACAATTTTATTAAAAAGCAAAAGTGGGCTTCCCTGGTGGCACAGTGGTTGAGAGTCTGCCTGCCAATGCAGGGGACGCGGGTTCGTGCCCCGGTCCGGGAGGATCCCACATGCCGCGGAGTGGCTGGGCCCGTGAGCCATGGCCACTGAGCCTGCACGTCCGGAGCCTGTGCTCCGCAACGGGAGAGGCCCCAACAGTGAGAGGCCCGCGTACCACAAATAAAAAAAAAAAGAAAAAAAGCAAAAGCAACAACAAAAAATGTCCTGAACCATTTTTCCTACCTAGCTATAACATTGCACTAAAGTCTGCACTAGTACTGCCCAATAGAATTTTCTCTGATGAGGTACATCTTCTATATCTGCACTGCCCAATACAATACTGTGCCACTGGTCACATGTGGCTATTGAACACTTAAAAGTGTGGCTAGTGTAACTGATGAACTAAATTTTTAATTTACTTTAATGAAAATTAGTTTAAGTTTAAGGAGTCACTGGCTACTAACTGGCAAGTGGCTAGTGTATGGACAGAACAGGTCTATAGATTAAGTCCCTGTAATTAAGTATCAAAGACTTTCAAATACCAAATTTTAAACCTAAAATTTCTTCCCTTATGTTAGTCCATTGTAAGCAAAATAATTGTAGTTTAGCATCTGGTTCACTTTACCAGAATGGAATTAGTAGTCACATCCACCAGTAGAATGTCAGTAAGAGCTTCCTCATGGGCTGCTATTTCTAAAAAAGAAAATGTATAGACTCAATAGCACATGCATGATTTATGTTAAAACTGCTCGCAGTGGGTCATGCCAAGTGGGAAGAATAACAGTGTCCATCATCGCTGAATCCTAACTCTAACCTGCCCATATCTTCCCCATCGCTATCCAAATCTTCCTGAAATCCTTAATAAAAATGGTAGCTGACATCAGAAATATTGAAGGCCTACAGAGAGACTCCGATTTCTCTTTGAATATTCACCAGTAGCTTCACTGCTTCCAGAAAACAAAGGTCATAAAAACCCAAAATAAGGGTGAAAAAAACAAAAGACTGAGAGTACAAGAAGTCAGCAGAAAAAATACACTTTTCTGAATTGGACTGGTTACCAAGAGTCTCAATTCAAACTAAATGAGGTCTTTTCCACACCTTGGCAATCGTAAATAATGCTGCTATGAACACTGGGATACATGTATTTTTTCCAATTAGTGTTTTAGGTTTTTTTTTTATATATAGCCAGGAGTGGAATTGCTGGATCATATGGTAGTTCTATTTTTAGTTTTTTGAGAAACCTCCATACTGCTTTCCACAGTGGCTGCACCAACTTACATTCTTACCAAGAGTATACAAGGGTTCCCTTTTCTCTACATCCTGGCCAACATTTGTTGTTTGTGGTCTTTTTGATGATAGCCATTCTGACAGGTGTGAGGTGATACCTCATTGTGGTTTTGATTTGCATTTCCCTGATGATTAGCAATGATGAGCATCTTTTCATGTGCCTGTTGGCCATCTGCACTTCCTCTTTAAAAAAATGTCTATTCAGTTCTTCTGCCCATTTTTTAAGCGGGTTATTTGGTTTTTTGATGTTGAGCTGTTTATATATGTTGGATATTAATTCCTGTGGGTCAAATCATTTGCAAATATTTTCTCCCATTCAGTAGATTGTCTTTTTGTTTTATCATTGGTTCTTTGCTGTGCAGAAGCTTTTAAGTTTAATTAGGTCCCATTTGTTTATTTTTGCTTTTGTTTCCATTACTCTAGGAGACGGATCCAAAAAAACATTGCTGAAATTTATGTCAAAGAGTGTTCTGACTACGTTTTCCTCTAGGAGCTTTTTAGTATCTGATGTTACATTTAAGTCTTTAATCCATTTTGAGTTTATTTTTTGTATATGATATTAGAGAATGTTCTAATTTCATTCTTTTGCATGTGTCTGTCCAGTTTTCCCAGCACCACTTATTGAAGAGACTGTCTTTTCTCCATTGTATATTCTTGCCTCCTTCATCGTAGATTAATTGACCATAAGTGGATGGGTTTATTTCTGGGCTCTCTATCCTGCTCCATTGACCTGTGTACCTTTTTTGTGTCCATCAACAGATACATGGATAAAGAAGATGGGGTATATATATATATATATATATATATATATATATATACACAGTGGAATACTCAGCCATAAAAAAGAAGGATATTTTGCCATTTGCAGGAATATGGATGGACTTGGAGGGCATTATGCTAAGTGAAATGTCAGACAGAGAAAGACAAATACTGTATGATATCACTTATATGTGGAATCTAAAAAGTACCACAAACTAGTGAATGTAACAAAAAAGAAGCAGACTCACAGATATAGAGAATAAACTAGTGGTTACCAATGAGGAGGAGGGGAGGAGCAACATAGGAGTGAAGGAGTGACAGGTACAAACTGTTGGGTATAAGATAGGCTTGAGGATGTATTGTACAGCATGGGGAATATAGCCAATATTTTGTAATAACTGTAAATGGAATGTAACCTTTAAAAACTGTATAAAAATAAGAAGTAAAAAAATTGATATAGCAATTAAAAACTAAATAAATAAAATAAAGTATATATGAAAAAAAAAGTAGATGAGGTCCCTCTTTGCAATGCATCCCACCCTTCCCTTCAGGACTGGACCTCCGGGGACTTGCTCTTTCATTGCAAATGGCCAACCAAACGTTTCCATCCTGCTGCTGCACCAGAGCCTTTTAGGTTTGGCTCTGGTCCCTGAAAGTAAGAAGTATTTCTGTCTGGTTCCCAGAGTATCCACCCCTGGCTTCGAACTGTGGTGCCCTGTTCTGAACAAGCCCTACTTCACTCCTTTTCCAAGGTTTTCCACTGTTCGTGACCCTAAAATTCTCCCTTTATTCCTATTCCATCAATCTTTACACTGGATGGTTTACCCATAGAGTTTTCAGCAACCAGTTGTTAAAAATGTGGTCTACTTCTCCTGTGTTTGGAATGAAGTAGCTACTGAACAAATATTTTGTGAATGACTCATAACCCGGGAACATTTAAGCTGCTGAATGAATGATCAAGCCCCTCCCAGCCAGGGAATTGATGTCACCATCACCCACTTCAGGGTAGTGTCACAACTACTAAAATACCTTAAATATCTGTGACAGGAATAAAATTTTTGAGGCATTAAGTCAATATCTTCCTGTTTCTGGTGATTCATTTTCCCTAACTGTTCTGGAAGTTGCTACCCGTTGGACCCAGGGCCAGAATTGGATGAGAACAAGAGCCATCACTGCACGTTGTTTAAAAATGAGGTCTTGGGCTTCCCTGGTGGCGCAGTGGTTGAGAGTCCGCCTGCCGATGCAGGGGACGCGGGTTCGTGCCCCGGTCCGGGAAGATCGCACATGCCGCGGAGTGGCTGGACCCGTGAGCCATGGCCGCTGAGCCTGCGCATCAGAAGCCTGTGCTCTGCAACGGGAGAGGCCACAACAGTGAGAGGCCCGCGTACCGTAAAAAAAAAAAAAAAAAAAATGAGGTCTTAAAATATTATAGTTAGACAAAAGTCTAAAAACAAACACTCCTGTTTTGCAAAAGCTGAGTCTTGCTGAGAAAAAAAAAAAGGTTAAAAAGGAAATGTGTGTGGTCTGATGAGCTGGATGTCAGAGGACTGGTTCTGGGGAAGAAGGGAGAGACAGGCAGTTCTTAGTCCCAAGAAGGGATTAATCGCTAAGCCCCCATGACAGCCTTCCTGGGCTGCAGAAAGGAGCTGATTGAGGGGTAGGGGAGAAGGGCCAGGGCCAGACCTGGGGTAGGGAGAATCAGAGAGGTTTGGGGGGAATCTGTGAACACAGTGTGAACAGGGAAACTAGCCAGCTTCTCATAGATTTCCAGCCATCCTGCCCTGGGGGAATGGACCTGGGGCCACCCCAGCCCCCAGGGGTATCACACACTGCAGTGTGGTACTAAGATGGCAAAGAGAGGATGGGACTGGGGAGAAGGAGGATATAGGTACCAAGGGAACCATCTGACTGGATGAGGCTTGGAGACAGAGTGCAGAATCCACAGACCCATGGAGACCATGTGAGTGGCCCACTGGACATCAGCAAGGGACGTCAGCACGATATCCGAGGTGCATGGGGCTGATCACCCCTCTATGAACAGCAAAGCCTGGGGAGCCGGCTCCTCCGCAGAAGCCTATGGGCTGCAGGGGGCAACCTAGGGACCAGAAGTCCTCCCCCCTTTACCTGGCACACAGTTCTCTAGTCTAGAACAAGAAAAGAAAGAGAGAGAAATTCTTAAACTCAATATTTACCCCAAAGAACTTTTTAGCCTGGAAAGTATGGAAATTGTCATCACTGCAAACAGGGGTTCCAAGTAAAATGAGCTCAGTGAAGGAAAATAAAGATGCATTTCTTCATTTTTTAATTTATGCATATCTGATTCATGGTGTGTGAATTTTGACCCCACTACAAATACATCACTATTTTTTTAACTATCAATATATGTATTGAAATATTTTTTTTAGTCTAAATTAAGAAATCAAACTTTACTAGTATTTAATATGGAGATTGACAATAGTGCATATATTTTGTGATCAGAGTACATGATCAAAATGTGTAGAAACCAACTTCCTCAGAGACTATTTTTCCAACAAGATTAGGAGGAAAACAAATGCTTCCTACTCCTCCTATTAGAAACAATTATTACCAGATTGCATCTTAACTCTAGAAAACTAACTCATTCAATACACACTGGTTTCTTGCTATGCGCCATGCAATGTGCAAGCTCTGTAAGTCCAAACTTAAAATGTAACATTCATTTGGGACTTTGTGAACATCATATCCTCACTGCCAGAGAAAATGGAAAAATCCTTAGAAAGATGATACCTGCATTAATTATAATAATAAAACACAAATGTCTTCACCTTGCTTCTAACAAGACCCCAAACTAAGCTTAGGCATGTACTCACTGGTCACCAACGTGTTGTGACTTCATATGCAGTTAGTACCACCACCTCCAACTCCTCTTCATTACCTATGAATGGATGTTTACAGAGAGTATCGTGTCATTTGCATACAATGACAATTTTACCTCTTCCCTTCCAATTTGGATACCTTTTATTCCATTTTCTTGTCTGATTGTGTGGCTAGGACTTCAATATCACGTTGAATGGAAGTGGTGAGAGTGGACATCCTTGTCTTATTCCAGATGAATGGATGTTTAAATTACCACTTTAGTCCTTAAAATTAAGCAGTATCTCTACAAGCAAAATTATTCCTAAAGTCATAATATATCACTATTAACAACAACTTAGGCTTATTATGTGGGTTATAGTTTACACTGTGATTCACATGATTTCACTTAATGTGATGGCAGGTAGGGCATTTATTACATCCATTCTACAGATGAAGTAACAGGCTTCACAGTTCAACTGTCTTTCTGAACCAGGACTAACCCAGATCTTCAGACTCTCATACCTGAAACCACCCTTCTACTCAAATATCTACCTTGGCTACCACCATTCCTGGGATAACTGATTTGATCTTTGCCACTTATTTAAAGTGGGCTCTGTCTGCTTTAATGTGGAGTATAGTTCCATATCCTCACTTTGCACAAATACTCCCCGACCAACATTGTCCACACTGATCTCACCTTCCTCTCAATGCCCACAGCATGTCTGTTCTCTTGACATAGCCATTTCATAATCTATTCTACTCTCCCTTGAAAGAACTCTTTTTCTAGTACTCACCCTTCAATATGTTTACATCTTGTAGTCCTCAACTACATGGAGCTCCTCAAAGATCTTTTCCTCTCCAGCCTTCTCATACTCCCTTGCAGAGTACTTGGCACACCACAGGACCACATATATTTGCAGATTCATTGATAGGTTGAAAGAGTTCTTTCCTTTGAAAGGAAAAGGGTCCCAGAAGGTCCCTGAACCCCTGGGACAAGAGAAGAACTCCAAAAAACAGGCAACCACTCTGAAAGGGAATATGTCTTGCTTCACAATTTTTCTTATGACCATCCTTGCTGAGACCCCAGCAATTAATTTTTATTTAATTCAGTCCAGTGAAGATTGGGTGATTTCATTCTGCCAACAAGAATGCTGTTCTGTATTTGATGACTAAAACATATACGTGTAGCTTGCAAATATTATAGTAATGTTTTTATATAAAATCAATGCATTCCCAGGGTACTCCTGTGCCTTGCAAAGAACTATCAAATGTAATTGGGCTTTCTGACCTTGTGACACAACCCATCAGCTACAAAGTGCCTCCTTTGTTTCCTTTTCTTAAAAAGTACATTCAATCTGCTCTGGACTTTCCCGTCTGTCAGTGCAGCTTGAGGTGACTTCCTGCCATGTCAGCTGACCGTGAGTCACGTCACTGCTGCACGTTAGCAAGGCTGCTTCTGCATCTTCAGCAACTAGGGAAAGAGAAGGATGGACGTGAGCTATCAGACACCCCGTCCCAGGGAGATCGCTTTTTTCCATGTTCATTTAAACCTCACGGTTATAAGCTTTGCCCTCTATCTCCTGACTTTGTGATGATGCTTGAAAAGACAGGAAAACCAGTTTCCTCCTTTCCAGAATGAAAGTGACCTTTTAAAAAATCCATCTCTGTAGTGAGTGAATCATTTTATCTGGGCAACCCCTTTCTCCAAGGGGGTCCTTCCTTTGAGCCACACTTCAGGGATGTCTTCAGTGTAGTAAATGGCAATGACAGAAGTGCTAGTTCTGGGATTCAATGTGATGTAAGTAGAATTTAAAAGAAATTTCAAAGTCACAGGAAAGGAACTATGAGGATAGATAGGGTGGATGTGAAATACAAAGAAAACTTCCTGGATTGGGGAAGCCATTGGAGCAAAATCATGAAGAAGTTGGGGGCTCAAGAATAAGCAAACTCTAGGAAGTTGGAGGAGTCTGGAGTCCACTTTTGCCTTCTGAAAATATCTTGCATGTTATTTAGCTACTTGGGAGTTTAAAATCCTTATTCAAAGATGATAAGGGAGCAGTGACACTAACTTATCTCATCTGATGCTTTTGAAAAAAGCCAACAAACTACTACTGTGATGCACTCAGCAGATGTAAGTAAATTAAAAATGCTTTTTTCCCTATTAGGCCAGTGACACAACAATCCAGTTACACTGTCATCACCTCTGATTTATCCAGAGATATGGCTCATCAGCAGTGTCAGGGTACTGCCTTGGATTTGTGTTTGTTAGATTTTGTTTTTTCCCCCTTTTCCAGGGATTGTTGGCATGAAAATGATTGGGGGAAAAACAGGTAAATTAAAGGTAGGAGTAGAAGAGTGAACTTATGCTCTCATTTATGATCCTAGCAAAAGGTATGTTTGTTGGGGGGTGGGGAGGAACTGGTCAGCCAAAACCCTCTTGAGACTTAAAGTAGGGAGGGTCACTGACCCTGACATAGTGAAGCTGAGAAAAGGTCTATATGCCTCTCACAGTAGAATGCTCCATCAGCATTCTACTCGTTTCAGTATCACTAATGATTAAATTACCTGTAACCATTCTAACCAAAGCACCACCAGCTCAACTATTGATATACGTGTAATAGAAACAGATGGCAAGCTTCCATTCTGGGTTTTTTTCTATGTCATCTCAATTTGAAACTTTCTTGTCCATTTACTGGACCATACATCTGATCATATAGCCTGATACTGATTTCAGAAAAAAAAATGTGTCAGGTTTTTTTTATTGAGGAAAATCAGGCTAATGCCCATCAAAGGAATAGGTGATGATTAATGGAAATTGGCTATAAATTACAATGGTTTAAAAAAGGTAGAAGTCTATTTTCTTCATATAAAAGTCTGAAGGTAGAAACCTTGGTCTGGTATGGTAGATTTGATCCCCAAATGTGTCAGGGACCCAGGTTCCTTCAGCATTTTTCTTCTGCTGTCCCAAAGCTATGGTCCTAAAGTTCTGGTCCAAGACTTATATTACATCCGACCTATATTAGCAGCAAGGGAAGGTAATGAAGACTAAGGGGCTTGGGTGCATATACCATTAGTCTGTAAAGAGGGTTCCCAGAAGCTACCACCCACATGGCACTACCCTTTATATCCCATTAGTCAGAAGTTCAGCACTTGGACACACCTAGCTGCAAGGGAGGCTAACGAAGGCAGTTTCTTTCTCCATAGGCATGGACCCAGCCAAAAGCCCATCACCGATGAAAGTTACTTACTGAAGGTAATTTCCTATCTCAGCCACAGAACCAAAGGACGTGATATATCACTTAGGTTCTACATATCTCCATGTAGTATGCTAGTAAAGTCATCAGCACTGGTATAAAAGTTTGAAGACAAAAATAATAACTCACACTCATTACAAAAATTTGTAGATCTTTTGAGGATTCTAGACAGACATAGCCATCTATTAGCTCTATAACATCATGTGTATATGTAACTACTTCTTTATCCTAACCTTTTGGGATTAATGATACTAATGATTCATGCTGATGAAATAAATGTAGCCTTCAGCATCTTAGATCAGCACTTTTAAGCCCAAAGAGAAAAGCATGTATACAGATCAGGGTTATATCTTTAGAGCATTCATTGAAGTTAATTCTTGGCATCCTGTTTTGGAGAAATTCGGATCTGTACTTACATGTATGCTTATATATCTTGTTTAAATTAAAAATTTCACTTTTCTGTATTCCTTCCCATAAGGTCTAGTGATATATGGGCACTCCTCAAATGTCCATTTCATAAAAGTTAAGAAATTTCAGTAATATAGATTTGATAGCTAGTACTACTGAAATAAATTGGAAAGTTCAAAATTTTATTAAGAAGCTTTACCAATTATTTAGCGTGAACTGCTCTAAGATTATCCACTGGCTGTCACTTAGAAATACCCTAAAACCTCTGTCATGGGGTTTGGACATCTTAGTTGTTTCTGAATTACCAATGGCAACCTACTGATCATTCTCTAGGGCTGAACCTGTCATTCCTAAAAACGAAATGAATAATGACATCGTCAACTAAACCTGAAGTGGAATCTTAAGGAAACAGTTTACCACTCTTTCAATTAAAATGAAACTACCTTTTTAAGATAGCATTTTCTGTAGAAAATTTTTATAGGTCCTTAAATATGACTAAACCCCCAAACCAGGGAAAGGCTAAAATTCTGTCCTGACTCAAAGACAGAATTCCACTACCAGAGTCACCTACCACACTTCAGCAGCACCCTGGGTTTTCCTGAAAGGACCCCAGCCAAGGATTGGGCAGGTTTAGCCACGTGCTTTTACGAAACCAGCTGATGACACAGTCACAAGGACTATAGCTCAAAGGTTATGGACTGGGCTGATGCCAACCCTGGTAAGATGCCTTCCATTCAATACAAAGAACTGTAAGCTCTTTAGAGATCAAGACACTCCTTTAGTTCAAACATCTATGTTGTCTGCTCATGGCAAAAGCACCACTTTCAGCTCTAGTGTTTTTACGGAGGGTATTTAGTCCACTTTGGCTCAATTCTGGCCTTTCTTGTATTTATGGAAAACACATGTTCATTTTCAGCTGCATCTGCTCATTTTCTTTTAATTCTTCTTATCTCTCTGGATTGCTTCTAAATCGAGAATTATTCTCAAAATCACAGCACAGAAGTCAGCCTAAAGCAGCCGTCATCTAGAGGAGCCTAAGAATCTTAGACTTAAACCATGTTAGAGCTAGAAAGGCATTTAAAGATCACCTAGTCCAAACTCAGTTCAAAGGAGTGAGGGTGCCCATATCAGTGTTCACAAGCAGAAATGCAATCAGACCTGGACCCCAGGAATTTTCAGTTCAACTAACTTTGACCCAGCAATTACACTTCTAAGAATCTAGTCTACAGATACCCTGAAATATATACAAAAATATTCATATACAACCACACTCATCCTATTAATAAGAGGAAGCATACCAGTAAAAAGATGATCATGCAAAGTGATGGAGTATGTATAAGTGAAGGAAACACAGAAAGAGTGAGAGAATGCCCAGGAGCCTGTTTCCACAGTGGTTACCTCTAAGGAATAGGATTGGCTGACCAGTAGGGGAGGAAGAGGGCCATTCACATTTTATTTTATATACTCCTGTTAAACATTTTTTAAATGAAATTAGTAAGGGGTAAAAGGAGCACAGGTGTGACTCCCTGACTCTCAAATGACCATCCTCTCATTCAAAGTATCAGTGTTAACATTTTCCCACCTTACTAAAGGTGTTTACCAGTTTGCCCCTTTCCCAGTATCCAGATAATGTAAGTGTATTCAACATTCTTTACTGTTGGCTAATGCTAGAAACGTGATTTTTCAAAAATATTCAGTATGATAGAAAATGATCCTTTTTCCCCACCAACATTCCCTACAGCCTGTGGAGGCCATGTGGGTGATGATATAGTCGTTTTGATAAAACAGGGCTCTTTCCTCCCTCACTGTGACTCTCCATCAATGAACTGGTTATGAACCTTTGCTAGAGTGTTTCTTTCTCTGAACCTGCACATGGGGATGAGTCCTGGCCATGATAATATTAATATTGTAATTCAAGTTTCCTCCGGGCTTACCCAACTGCACAGATAACAAGAACAACCCCAACTCAAGTTTCCCTGGTTCTTTCCGTAGCTTGGGGACAGTAGACCTTCAACCTCCTGCAAGATAATTTTCAAATATTTCTGAAGGTCCCTAGAAAAGTATCTTCCATGTGCTGCTGAGTAAGATCCCTCCACCAAGCTAGTCTAAGGGCTCTTCCGGCCTTTTGATGGCCATCACTGTCCCCTGCTTGGCACTTCCAGCTACTTTTGCAGCCGAGGCCCTGGAAATCAGAGATGTTCAAGTTGCTTGGCATTTTCTTTTAGGTTAGAGGTGTGCTTCCTCTCACCCCCCACCACTCATGCCCAGCCCCAGTGGCAGTACTCAGCCATGTGGCTTCTGCCCCAGTATATTATAGAATTATTAGTGATTCAGAATTTCACTTTCCCTTTGTAGTTCCCCTCCTGTTCAAAGGACTCGAGCTTTCATTCTTAAATACGTATTGATAACCTGCTCTGTGCAGACATGTATAATATGTACAATGATGGATAAAACAGCCAAGGACCCAGCTAGCATGGAATTTTTATTCTCTTCATGGAGAAAGATAATGAACAGTGAAATAAAAACAAATAAATATACAAACTACAATTGGAGATAGGTGCTGTGAAGGAAACAGAGAAATAAGGAAGGAACTATTTTAGTAGGATGGTCGGAAAAGGCCTCAGAAGTAGTGATGGTTTATATAACAACTAAGACATTGAAATGCCTGGTTTGGAAAAAGGGAGGTGAGGAGATGGGGGAGAGAGGAGAAATAGGAACAGAAGAAGAACGAACATGTTTAATTATTAGGAACTAGGAACATTCTAAAAACTTTACATATATTATATCCTTTAATCCTAACACAATCCTATGAAGTAGGACGACCTTTAGCCCTGCCTCACAGATGAGTCAAATGAAGTGTGGAAAGGGTAAGTAAGTGGAAAGGCAGAACTTGAACACAGGCAGCCTAAGACCCTAAGGAAGGAAAGACTTTGAGTTATTTCAGTAACTTACAAGCCATTGTGGCTGAAGCAGACAGCAGAAAAGGGAAATCAGCACACGATGGAGTTGGCAAGGCAGGCAGGGACTACACCATGCATGAGTAAGTAGTCGTATTTCATCCTTGGAGTCATTCATGGTTAACACTACTCCAAAGGAACAGTGCTGTACTGCGGAGCCAGCTGTAGTCATGAAAATAATGATTACTTATATTCTTTTTGTAAGCAGAAGTATTAGAAAACGAGAGTGCCTTTCTTTTGTTGTGAATAAGACATGAGACTTAAGATCCCAGAGAATTATGATCCAGCAATCCCACTATGGGGCATATACCCAGAGAAAACCATAATTCAAAAAGACACACGCACCCCAATGTTCATTGCAGCACTATTTACAATAGCCAGGTCATGGAAGCAACCTAAATGCCCCTCGACACATGAATGGGTAAAGAAGATGTGGCACATATATACAATGGAATATTACTCAGCCATAAAAAGGAATGAAATTGGGTCGTTTGTAGAGATGTGGATGGACCTAGAGACTGTCATACAGAGTGAAGTAAGTCAGAAAGAGAAAAACAAATATATTAACGCATATATGTGGAACCTAGAGAAATGGTACAGATGAGCTGGTTTGCAGGGCAGAAATTGAGACACAGATGTAGAGAACAAACGTATGGGCACCAAAGGGGGAAAGGAGCGGGGGTGGTGGTGGTGGTGGTGTGATGAACTGGGCTATTGGGATTGACATGTATACACTGATGTGTGTAAAATTGATGACTAATAAGAACCTGTTGTATAAAAAAATAAATAAAATTCAAAAATTAAAAAAAAAAGTAATTAGGCCAATGAATGATCCTACAATGGCCTCTAAGTGCTCAAGTGAAAGAAAGAGTCACACGTCTTACTTTAAATCAAAAGCTAGAAATGATTAAGCTTAGTGAGGAAGGCGTGTTGAAATCTAAGATAGGCTGAAAGCTAGGCCTCTTGTGTCAAACAGTTAGCCAAGTTGTGAATGCAAAGGAAAGTTACCGAGGAAATTAAAAGTGCTACTCCAGGGAACACCTGAATGATAAGAAAGCAAAATAACCTTAGTGCCAAGATGGAGGAAGTTTTAGTGGTCTGGATAGAAGACCAAACCAGCTACAACATTCCCTTAAGCCAGAGCTAATGCAGAGCAAGGGCCTCATTCTCCTCAATTCTATGAAGGCTGATAGAGGTAAGGAAACTGCAGGAGAAGAGTTTGAAGCTAGTAGAGGTTGGCTCATGAAGTTTAAGGAAAAAAGCCGTCTTCGTAATATAAAAGTGCAAGGTGAAGCAGCAAGTACTGATGTAGAAACTACACCAAATTACCCTGAAGATCTAGGTAAGATAACTAATGAAGGTGGCTACACTAAACAACAGATTTGCAAGGAAGATAAAGCAGCCTTACATTGGAAGAAGCAGCCATCTAAGACTTTCATAGCTAGAGAGTAGAAGTCAATGCCTGACTTCAAAGCTTCAAAGGACAGGTTGACTCTCTTGTCAGGGATTAATGCAGCTGGTGACTATAAATTGAAACCAATGCTCATTTACCATTATAAAAATTCTAGGACCCTTATTATGCTAAATCTACTCTCGCTGTGTTCTATAAAAGGAAGAGCAAAGCCTGGATAACAGCACATCTGCTTACAACATAGATTACTAAATATTTTAAGCCTGCTGTTGAGAACTACTGCTCAGAAGATTCCTTTCAAAATAATACTGCTCGTTGACAATGCACCTTGCCATGCAAGAGTTCTGATGGAGATGTACGAGATTAATGTTGTTTTCATACCTGCTAACACAACATCCATTCTGCAGTCCATGGATCAAAGAGTAATTTTGACTTTCAAGTCTTATGATTTAAGAAATATATTTTGTAAGGCTATAGCTGCCACAGATAGTGATTTCTCTGATGGATCTGGGCAAAGTAAACTGAAAACCCTATGTTTCCTTCCCTGTATTCCTGTTCATGGCCACTAACACCAGTATCTATGTCCTAGTAAACTAAGCTGGAAATCTTGATGTCAGTATAGATTCTTCACTGTCTTTGTGTACTCAAATACTCACTACTGCCTTTAGATTATGTGTGTAAATATCTCTTCCCTCTTTGGCATCACTACTTTTGTCAGGTACTGAAGTTTTGCAAAAGCATCCTAATATGTCTTCCTGCCTCTAGTCTCACTACTGTTGTTTCTCAGACTATCCTGTAGTCAGAGTAAATAAAAACACAAATTTGAAAAAAAAACAAGATCCCGGAGAATGAATTACACCTTTCTGGCACATATGTTGACCTGATATATAACTAAGGAAATGGTACCATCTCCCAGTGCTTACCTGTAGCAATTCATCCCCTGTGTTATAGAATTATGGATGACCAAATTAAAGAGCATTCTACTTGGGGTTGAATCCTGAGTTAATAACCACAGAGATGAGGAAGGGCAAGAAGAGGAGCCAGTTGTCAGAGTGAGCTGGTCCTCTGCTGATAGCCAAGAGTTCTGCCTTGATGGGATCAGCTCTGAGTACCACCCTTACTCATGGCCACAGGCTACAACGTGAATCTTCTCTCTGTGCTACCTAACTTGGTCAATAAGTCCTGAAGATGAAGAAGTACCAGTGTCTGGTGCACCCAGTGCAGAATAAGAATGAAAAGGGGTGAAGTGACTGCTTTTCTTAAAACTCCAGTAAGTTACATCACTGGAAAGAATGAAAAGGCAACTGATTTTTTAATCCTATGGTCAGCTTTTTGTTTACTTGCTCTCCTGGATCCTTTTAGAGGATTCCTCCACCTCCTAGGAAAACACAAATTGCTCCCCCCCAAAGAAAAATTGAGAAGATGTACTCAATCTAATCACATAAGCTTGAGTCTAACCTCAGCTCTCGTCACATAAACTAGGAAGAACAGACAGGGGGTTTCCCAAATTCTGTTTGCTTGTAATGATAAACCCTTATTGGTTAGCATGTTCTTTCTTCTTTTTGAAGAGTGTGGACATCCAAACTCCACAGTCCTCTCTCCAGCAGCCCCACAGTTTCTGTTTGGGGATCCACGTGATTCCTAAAAGGCTAATTCCATCTTGGTGGGAAGGAAGGAACATGTGTGCTGGGCTAAGCCATCAGCACATCTATCCCCCAGTCACCATGACCGTGACTGAGCCAGTTCATTCAGAGGGACTCTCAAGGACTTTTGCTAGGAATGTGAGATGAAGCCTCTATGTCCCTCCTGCTGTATTTGAATTAGAAACCCTGGAGCTAGAGCCATCTGGGGACCACAAGAGGAGCCTGACTTAGGATAGGGTCACTGCTAACAAAAACAAAGTAGACAGAGAAAAGAGTGAAGAGCTAGGTTCTGGATGACATCATTGAGACGAAGGACCCCACCCCACCAGAAAACTGGACTTTTCAGGGATGAGAGTTGATTACATTCAGTTCAACAAAAATTTATTGAGTGACTGCTTACATGCCAGATATGGTATCAAGCACTTAGAATACATGAAACCGACAAGAATCACTGTCCTTATTCAGGAGACAAGCAATAGACAATAAACATAACAAGTAAACTGCTAGTGTGTTACAGGGTGGTAAACGCTGTGGGAAAAGGAAACAAAGAGCAAGGTAAGGAGGTGGAGAATGAGGGATGGGGGTTGGGGACAGGGTCTCCTTGATTTAAGCTGGAATGAGATGGGTCTCATTGTTACTTGCTGTCTATTACTTGCAAATAAACACCTGAGGACATTTTAAATACTTGCAATGCCCCAACCCCACCCAAACAAACCCCCAGATGCAGAAATTATAATAGACACCCCCCCCACCAACGAAAGAAAAGGATTGTTAATTATATTTGTTTAAGATTCAGGAAGGGAAAAAAGTTGTATTTGAATTCAGGATAAAGATTGAACGAATTGATTTCAAAACACAGATCCACATTTTGTGGCAGGATGTGGGGAAACTCTTGAAACACTTCCATTTCAATCCTGTAGCACTTTGATATAAATTACAATCCTTTCCTAAAGCAGCAAGACTCTTTTACTCCCACTGCTTCTGCTTCTTGACATATAAAAATAACCACTTGTCTCTGTTTCCAATTTTGATTTATGGAAAATACAGCAAATGAATGTCCTCAATGCTTCATAACTTGAGATGTTAGATTCTGTGATTCATTTTCCCAGGGACCAAGTTGCAAGAACTATGATAAAGTCAAACGTTATCGTAGAACTAAGCTGAAAGCCAACAAGCAAGAAAGGAAGAAAGCAAGGAAGAAAGAATGAATGAGAGAGAGAAAGAGAGAGAAAAGTACCTTAATGTAGAGATGTCTGTTCCCACCCACCTTTCTGTGTACTGTGGCTAGTGGCTTCCTGTAAAGGAAATATTTTGTCGACGCTTGTCTTAGTTAAGACTGGCATTCCCCCCTTGTACAACTGTGCAGTGTTGTGTAAAAGAAGAAACCAACACCATAGAGACTCTGGTCTCTTGAACACTAGTTAGGGTGGCAGTGACTCTCTGTCTCTCACCATAGCACTTACTTTTTAGTGGGTATCTGTTTGTAGGCTGTGTGTTTTTAGATCCAATGTCAGACGAACTAAAGCTATACTCCAATAATGCCAAAAAGACAATTATAAACATGACTAAATTGGCGTAGTGGGTTTTCATGCAAATGCGTTGTGCCATTACCAGTTTCAGATCTCAACGCCAACTTTCCCTAGATGCCTCAGAGTTTAGCCTCAGTGGAGCTGAACTGCGTTACGCAGCAGGCAGAGCCAGGGAGAAGGGTTGGGGAGGACAAACACAGAAGGTATCCTCCCTCTCAAAAGTCTCTCCCTAAAACCTAAATGATGAAAAAGCCCCTGGCCCACTTCAGGAAGACACACTGAAGCTAGAATAATATTGTTCTTACGTTTGTGAAAAGAGGCACCTTAAATCATTGGAAAAGGAAAGATTATTCAACAGATCATGTTGAGACATTTGTCAGCCTTTTGGCAAAAGAAGGTCCTCCCAACCTACCATTAAATTCCCAGTGGCTGACACCCAAGGACACATGCACACAAATGCACACACACAAGTACACACACACACACAGGCAAAGAAATATAACTGTATACATACCCAAAAAAAAAATTAGCTGAATATTTGATCACTGGTGGTGAAGGGACTCTAAGAATCATGTAAGAAATCCCAAGGAAAATGATGACAGACGTGATCACATGAAGATATTAAACTTAAGAAGAATGTAAGATGAAAAAAAAGAAAGAAAGAACATGAGATGAAAATACAAACATCTAAATAGAGGGGAAAACCTTCAACGAATATCATGATAATAATCTAACAGCTTTAAAACACAAAGAGTTTATAAAATGTGATTATAAAAACATGAAAATTCCAGAATAAAAATGGGCCAAAGACTCCAGACAATTCATAATAGAGCAAATATAAATGAGTTTAAAAATAGATGAAAACATCTCACTATTTAAGGCAAAATTGAAACAGCAGAAGGGAACCTTTCTCACTACCAAGTTAGCAAAACATCATTTCTTTTTCTAATAGTGCTGATAAGAGTACAATGAAACAGGAAATTTCATTCACTACTAGTAGGAGTGTAAAACTTTCTGGAAAGCAATCTGTCTTTTCTCAAGAGGGCTCGAAGATGCTTATGTCCTTTGACCTAGTAATCTTACTTCCAAGAACTTATCATCAGAAAGTAATTTAAAAATTACAAGATATGGACAAATAATCACTACTTATAAAAACCAGAAGCACCCAAAAATGTCCACTACTCATTTCAACATCTTATTGAACACCTAATATGTGTCAAACGCTGAGCTGGAACAGAATCCAAACACAAAACAGACGTGGCCCTCATCCTTGCAGAATTTACAATCTGGGTGGAGATAAGCGGTTAACTGAGTAATTACGACATTTGCTACCAGACCTCAGAGCAGAGAGAACCTAACCAGAGGAAGTGACATTTAAACTAAAATGTGAAAAGTGTGTGAAGTTCAGCAGAAGACAGGGATGATAGAGGGAAGAGTGTTTCAGCAAAAGAAAACAGCATATGCAAAACCTGGAGGAAAAACCAGTTAGAGAGCTTGGGAGTTCAGCAGGGCTGGGTCAGCCGGGCAAGGAGAGGTGGGCGGGAACCAAAGGGCGACAGGCTGTAAATCACGTTTAAAAGTTTAGATTTTACCCTGAAGGCACTGGTTTGATAAATTATGCCACATTCATTACATGAAAATATGACCTATTAAGAGAATAGTTCCCATGGTGCTCTATCACCTGAGGAGGCTCAGAAGACTACAGAAGGTGATTTTAACTCTCTTCACCTCCTCAAGGACGTGGAAGTCTCCAGTTCCAGGCTTTGCTTACCACCCTCTCCTTGGGCAACTCCCACCCTTCCCTTCCCAACTCAACTAAGAGGGTCTTTGTGTTCCTGAGTAACAAGAAGGAATACCAAGACTCTATTTGACACAATAGGACCTAGTAGGAACCAAACTGGAATCGCTTTCCTGGAGAAGGGAGAGACAGACATGAGGGAATGCCCCCCATCCGGGAGAAGAGATCTTTCCAGATGGGAGAATGGCTGTGATGGTGCTAAGGGAAGCTAAGTATCAGGTACCAGGTCTTGAATTCATTAATAAAAACGTGAAAACCTCCCCATCACGAGGACAGCCCCACTTCTGAATGCACCACTAGGGCATGGCAAGGAGCAAGGGCATGACAGTCAAAGTGGACTGAAAACCAGAAGACCACACTCCTGGTTTTAGCCTGTGTCAGGCTCCAGGATGATGATGATGATGATGATGTGTGTGTATGTTTATATCTTCAGGAGAACAGTAGAACCATCTCAAAACACAAGTGAGGTTAACTTTTCCAAAGAACCTTGGTGAGTATGGTCAAGACAGACCTTTGACTAAGAAATGAGGAAATCTCTGATCCATACAGCATGATCATGAGAAAATAAAAGAGAAAAAAGAATGTTGATCCTCTGTTACAAATAAGATAAACATTACATAACCAATAATAAATGTATTTATGAAGAGTTTGTAAAGATTAAAATTAAGCAAAAGAAAAAAATGACAAATTGTACAGAGTATATTGTCAGCTTTGCTTAAAATACACACACACACACACACACACACACACACGCATGCACACACACACACACATGCACACAGAGTCAACAAAATGCAAGAATATACTCCAGGCTTTTAATGGTGGTTATCTTTGAGTGACATTTTTTTCCTCTGCTTTAATGCATTTCCAAATTACTGGATAAGCATATTTTATTTTTATAAATGTTTTTTATATATCTTAATCATTTTAAAATGTTAAGATCTTAAGAGAATAAGCCTAGCTCAGTGCTTAGCCCATAGTAGTACTACGTAAGTAATATTCATCAATAAATGAAGTGAAACAACTTCACTGCAAGAGTGTACACAGATTGTGAAAACTATTCAAAATGTTTTTGACCTACAAAGTGTGCATGGGCCCCATTGACTCTGACCAATGACTTACCTGCTATTGTTTTCCTGTTTGGGGGCATCAAATGAAAACAAAGCTGATGCTACTTCTTTGCTCTCAGCAAACACAGAAGAAAAACTACAAGGCATTTATTGCTTTAAAATCTTCATGTCTGTAGCCTCGTCACTACTGATTTTTCAGGCCTGAAGAACGGGGCCTGAAATTTCTACTTACTTTCTTTTTTAGATTACGAGTCATATGAAAATTTAGCCAAATTAATTAAGAATAATCTATCCAAAAAAATCGAAAACTTTACTTTCAGGATCCTCTTAATCTAAGCTAAAGATAAAAAAGCAGCATGAAGGTGCTGCTGTTACCTGGTTAAATTTGACAACTGTGAGACGTATGGATGGTAGTCTACAAGTTTAGAAACAGGAAACAGCGCTTGCAGCACTTGCCATGGGGCGTACTCACCGAGAACGTGGCTGTGTAGGAAGCCAAGATCAGAGGAGTAGCACAAAGGCGGTCTTCGACAACAAAACAGTTTATGGTGAGAGGCAGTGATGTGAGATTGTGTTTATGTGAACACACAAGCCCTCTCAACCCACGTCTGGTGCCTGGAGTGTTTTCTTCCTCCCCAACAACTTTATTGTCAGAGGGCATCGCGTTATTAATCGCGGAAGCATGTCTGTGGCTAGTAACGTATCAAACAGAGGTCTTGATACGATCTGCAGCTTATCAGTTGATTAGGTTTCACCCGCAGGAAAAGCCTGGCCGCAGCCTGCCACAGGCCTGCCAAGCATCTTGTACGGAAGAGTCCTTGTCGCAACCCCGGCGGGAGTGATGTAAGTCAAAAACACACCTGATTCCATCGGCTCTCCATAGCAACAGGGCTAGATACTGAAGATCAGCAGAAAGAGGCTGACCCCGTGACAGAGGGAGTTTTCGAGGGCAATGCGTCAACAATACCCCAGCGACAAATGTTTGTTATGGCGATAGACGGGGATGCACAGCAGAGCAAGGCTGCCAGAAGAATTTGCATAGGGAATACAAGATTCCTGCCCCGGAAGAAGAAACAGAGAAGATATAAAGGTCCCTGGAGGAAGAAGGCAAATGGGCATCTGCTGAGTTGGAGCCTCTCTTCTATTTATCGGATTAACAGAATACTTCCCTTCTAAACATCCCAACACTTGTACAGAACTTCAGATCTCTGCCATTTAAGCTTGTCAGTTGTAAGTAAAAGAAAGCTGCAGGAAACTAAATGAGAGAGGAAGGGAGTCATCTACTGTGTATCCTTCCCCAAGGCAAGGTGGGTCCCCGACCATCGGGGCTCGGACAGTTTTCTTTTGACCTTTATTAGAAGCTGCTTGAGATTTTTCTGTTGGCTTATTTGCTTGGGTGTCTATCTCCCCCACAGTTCCTGAGGGCAGTACTAAAGTCTCTATTTCATCTTTGTATCCATGGTACCTGGCATAGAACAGAAGCTTGATCAATATTTACCAGTTGCTCGTGGTGATGGTTGCATGAAGTACAGCTAAGGGATGGGACATTCTCCTTCTAGCCTTAGACAGATGTGGTAGTCTCTGGGAAGTTCCCGCCCAGATCCTGGACTCTCTAGTCAGGTTAGTCAAGAGGTGGACTTCTCCTGGTGTCCTCTCTAAGAGAGGCAGGCAAGCCTGACAGTTTACAGCATGAACTCTGGAGCCAGATGACCCAGATTAGAATCCTGGCTCCACTTCAAGCTGTGTGAGCTTGAGCAAGTTACTTACCTTCTCTGTGCCTCTGTGAGGATGAAATGAACTCATTAGAATGGTGCCTGGTTCCCTACAAGAGCTCTTTTAAGTTCAGTTGTCATTATTTCCAGTATTGCTGCTCAATCTTAGGAAGAGAAAATTCCAGGGGATGAGACTTTTGCTTCAAATTTTGAGTTTTACATGAAACCCTGCAGTCTTATCCCCTGGGAGTCCCTTCCTGGATGGAAGATGAATCAGGTATCTAAGCTTTTCCCCTAAAGCTGTCAGTTAAGTCACTACTAATCCCCAGGAGTGCCTCTGAGTTCCTCACTAACTTCTGCAAATGTATAGTTAAGTCACTTGAAAAGAAAAGATAAATGGTCCAAACCAATCAATCCACTGTAACTGTACGTGAGCTATTCAGTTTGCCCTTGAATTAGTATTATCTCCTTACCAGGTGTGATCGCTACTTATTATCTAGAACCTCGCCAGATACCATGGCAGGAACTGTAAACAACCAGCACCCAAAAGACTGAGGGGACCTAAAGCCAAGTTGGAGAAACAACGTGAATATTGGGTGATTAACAAACATACAGGTCCAGTGATAGAAATGATACCTTTCTAAAGAAGGGGTTTATCATATAACATGCTGCTTCTTGAGGGCTTGCACTTGTAGAATTGCATTCCCTTCTGCTGTGTCATCTTTTTTTAATATATCTAGCTATTGGTCCTGGTTATTTTTTTTTTTTTTTCTTTCTCTTTGGACCAAAGTAAGCCTTAGAGTACTGACTTCTGGGGCCCAGTAACTTAGAGGTTAGAGTGATGAGAACTTTACATGGAGAAGTGATTTGCATGTATGAGTTAGGAAGGTGTTTTGCACGTATGTTACAGGCTTACTTTAAACCATTTAACTTATGCTCCAAAGTAACTGTAATTTAATGTTGGTAGTATAGCAAATTATGAATAGCTTTAATTGTTATGTTTAAAGTCATATGTTCACAAGCTTAAACCTGGATATCAGAATTTAAGCAATTCTTGAAATGTATGAATGTCTCCTTAATGTACTGATTACAATGCAAAATAATAAAAAATAAATAAATAAAGTAAAAAAACCCCAAACATCCAGGTCCAGAGAGTGGTTGTGTTATGCACCCTCCCCCAAGACACACACACACCGTGAGCCCACAGTGTTCCAAGGACACGTTAAAAGTTAAATGATACCTGGGGAATTTGATAAAGTTCACTCTCAAAGCCAGTGAAATAAGGTCATCCATAACTTCAACCCAGCAGCAAAATATTGCCTGGGGAAAGGACTCTGACTGTCCTTCATTTCAACCACCTTGAGCAGATTCTCTTGGAACTGCAAAAAAAGAAGGCAGGGAAAGAGAGAGAGGGGCCACCATGGTGATGATTTCCAGATGAATAGAGTCCAAAGGTTGAAAATTTCTACTAAGAATCTTAAGTCATTACAACAGTCGCCTCTTTTATCCAGGATTGTATTCCTACTGCGGGGCTGCAGTGTGATAAAGTAAGAGGATCAGGTCTCAGTTTTCCCTGTTATCATATTACAAACATATGGTACATTTGTCACAACTAATGAACCAATATTGACGCATCGTTCTCTTGATTTTTCCCTAATGTCTTTTTTTTTCTGCCCCAGGATCCCATTAGTTAACATTTAGTTGACTAATATCTCCTTAGACTCCCCTCAGCTGTGACAGTTTCTCAGACTTTCCTTGTTTTAGATGACCTTGACAGTTTTGAGGATTACTGGTCAGATATGTTGTAGAATGTCCCTCGAGTGGTATTTTGTCTGGTGTTCCCCCTGTGATGAGACTAGGTTAATATATTTCTGCAAGGAAGACCGCAATGGTTAATTGCACTATCCCATCCTATCAAGGCTGCATACTGTGACTCGAATTCCCGCCATGAGGAGGTTCTTTGCAGGTCTAAAGTAAATCACTTTTGTCAGAGTAGTCGTTCTCAAAGGGTGCTCCCCACATCAGAAATGTCAGCATCACCTGCAACTTTTTAAAAATGTAAATTCTTGGCCCGGTCACAGGCTTACTGAATCAGCAACTCTGGGAGCAGGTCCCAGCCATCTGTGTTTGAACAAGTCATCCAGGTGAATCTGATGCACCTGAAGTTTAAGAAACGCTGTGTCAGAGGCTGCCTGACACGTTTGGTTCCATGTACAGAAGAATGCTTCTCACTGCTCACCCATGGAGCCGGTGGCTCTCAATCCCACTGCATGTCATGAAAGCTATCACCACACAGCATCCCCAGAGATTCTGATTCATTGCAAGCTTACACAGGGTTGAGGGCTCCTGCATCTGGCCCTTTGTTGACAGCAGCACCCCAACTTCTACTCACACTTTCCATCCCCCCACACGCTCCTTCTTTGCCCGCCTCAGACTTCAGAAGAATGGATCAATCAGTAGCCTGATTTCTTAGAAAACATCAAACAGGATTAAATACTGTAGAATTTTAGAGTTAGTAATAGTTATAAAGGTCAATTAGTTAAGTGATTTTAAAACTTTTTTTTTTGAGCAGATCTCTTTTTTCAAAGGAAATCTTATGGGAAAACCCAATATAGAAAAAGAGAGAAAGCCTAGCTGCTCTGATGAAGGGTGAGGGGGCTGGACAATGCTTCTGGTCCTCCTGGCACAGGTGGGCCCTCACTGGCCAAGTTAAACCTTCCCAGGTGATGGTTGTCCACCTTTGCCTTGATCGCCTGTAGCGATCAAAGCTTCTTTACCACTAAGCTACTTCCATTTTCAGTATAGCTCAAAGCTTTTCAAATAGTCTTCTTTCCTTTGAGCCCAAATCTGCCTTCCTATCACCTCTTACCACTAGTAATAGTCATTTTCTTGGTGCTGAAGAGAGGAGACCTAGTTCCTTTCCCACTTGGGGACTTTCCTCATTTCATAATCAAGCCTGCTGCCCCCTAAATAGGGGTTCTCAGCTCGACTCATCTGAGGAGCTTTTAAAACTCCTGATGTCCAGACTGCATTCGAAATCAATAATTCGGTATCTCCCCGGGTGGAACAAGGTAGAAGGACTTTTTAAAGTGTCTCAGGTAGATATGATGTGCAGCCCTGGCTGAGAGTGAGAGGCTGCACCAGAACCTCCCCTGCCCAGGCAAACGCAGCCACGTCTTCTACCCGATCCTCCGTTGACACCATTCTATAGCTTCTCACCATCCTCTTTGCTTTCTTTTCAGAGCACTGCATTGTCCGGATCCAAACAAGTCATGATAGAACAACGATTTGTATCAGCTGTTTCTGTAGACCAACTGTAGAAACCGTTAAGTGTAGGGCTGATATACTATCAAATGCTTCCTTGCCCAAGGAAATTAAAATAAAAGGTGTCTACTGCTTCATAACTCAACCAATTAAGTCCTACCCACCTGTTTCCCCTTCTCCTGAACAGGAAAGATCAGACGAGCCCTCCTACCTTTCTCTAAGCAGGCTTGGATTTGGTGAAAGGGAGCAGCCATCACCTTCACAGCTAGTATACTTGCCCTGCCTTGGTTATAGGAGAGGTAGATGGTGTGATGACTTTTGATGAATGACCCAAGCAACTCCACCCAAATGGCCCAGTTCTTTAGTGAGGATTCCTCGCTCCTCCTCTACCCCCAAACCTATTAGCAAACGACTGAGCTGTGCAAAACACAGGCTGTATAGGATGTCAAGTTCACCAGCCTCCAAGTGATCCCTTCTGAGTCCTCTTACCCAGAATTTCCTGAATGAATTTAAAGTCATACAGGCCAGGAGCCAAGGAGTTTTGCTAGAGAGGGTGGGGTGGAGCTCACTTAGATGAAGCTTTGAAGTATCTCAAATCCTCCAGAGCCAATGACAATTACTTGTCTCCACCAGGCTGGAGAACACATTTCAGTGGTTCCTATCTCCATCTGTTAACTCCTCTTTATTAGGTGACTCATAGCCATTAACTCCAAGGAAGCGCAAAGGGGATAACATCTACATAACCACGGGTTTCCACCAACCGCTCCAGGCTGCCACGCATTGTTAAGACAAACATAATAATTGCGCTGAGAGCTTCATCTCAAACTCACATGCTCCATCCTCGGCTGGGCCCTCAATTCTTCCCTATAATTATTTTATTTTTTTCTTACTTAACTCACTGTGCCATGCCCTACGTCAGTGTCTCAGAACCTCCTCCCAAAGCTCCAGTTTTCTCATCTCTAACAGGGGGATAATTATAGCTTCTACCTAGTAAAGCCGTTCTGAGTATTAAGTGAAAATAATGATCATATGGTTATAAACACATGATATCATAAGTACCTAATAAATGCTGTTATTATTATATTATGTATATGTTATTACATATTATATGGTGTTATTCTTATGTAACAAATAATAAAGTGACAAAATAATATTCTACTCATCTCAGGGTCAAGAGACTTTTTTTAATGCCAGCTATATGCCAGTTATCATGACGGGCACTGCGACTTTTAAAAATTAGTAAGACATAGTCTTTGTTCATCACACAGGGAGAAAGAGGTGTCGAATTTAGAGTTGACACAACATTTTGATGTATACTCTCTGAAGATCCCAGCTCCCTTCCTCTGGATTTCCCTCATCTCATGACCGTTTCCTTCTTTGCTAAGACCAGGGCAAATCAATAGAAGCCCTTCAGTGTTCCTCTTGATCTCAGAATTTCTCCAAGTGTATCAGGTTCTTGTTTTTTTGTCCTCTTGTCACAGAAGAGCACGTCCACTCCACTTCTCAGCCTTGGCCTTTCCCAGGCTCACTGTGGTGCCCCAGAGAGGGTTTCTCCTCAGCCTCTGCTGTAAGCTCTGAACACTGCAGCCCACAGTTTAAAACTGAGTTCTTGTTGTTGAAGAAATTAGAATAGAGTTGAAGTTATGAAAGAAAGAAAGAAAGAAAGAGGGAGGGAGGGAAAGAAGGAAAGAAAGAAAGAAAGAAAGAGAAGAGAAGAGAAGAGAAGAGAAGGAAGGAAAGAAAGAAAGAGAAAGAGAGAAAGAAAGAAAGGAAAAAAAACCCCCCAACAACCTGGAGATAGCTCGTACCAAGTGCCGTCTGTATGAGTCATGCAGGAAAAGAAAAGAGGCGCCACAACCTTCAGCAGAAGAGAACCTTTGAGCTCCAGTTAAAAAATATACTATTCCCAATAGGAATAAAGTTAACTCTCCAAAACTTTGTAATCATATTCATAACACTTTAATATCTTATAGTTTTTGTTTGTTTGTTTGTTTTTTGCGGTACGCGGGCCTCTCACTGTTGTGGCCTCTCCCGTTGCGGAGCACAGGCTCCGGACACGCAGGCTCAGCGGCCATGGCTCACGGGCCCAGCCGCTCCGTGGCATGTGGGATCCTCCCGGACCGGGGCACGAGCCCGCGTCCCCTGCATCGGCAGGCGGACTCTCAACCACTGCGCCACCAGGGAAGCCCTATCTTATAGTTTTTATAAAGTAATTTCACAAAAAAATTGTTTCCTTAAGCCACTTAACTCAGTGAGGAAGGTTAAGGAATATTCTGCCTATTTTATAAATGAAAAAACTGAGGCTGAGAGAGATGGGGGTGGTTAGGAGAACTGGGTCAGCTAGTAAGTGCTGGTCCCAGGACTTTCCCCTGGGTCTTGAGACCCCCCCCCCACCTGCTTTTCCTCCCAGGATGTTAATATTTATTAGTTTATTATGTGCTGGAAAATTAGCATTATGTTTTCTCACCTCCACTGTACAACTCTGAAAGGTAAGTCTTACCGCCTGCATTTTAGAGATCAGGGTGACCTTGTGAGGAGGGGCTGGGGAGGGAGGGAACCTATTAAATAACTTGCCCCAAATCTCACCTCCAGGAATCTAGAGTTGGCATATAAATCCAAGCGAAAAATGAAAGCTAAGTTTAGAGGAGGTGGCAGTGACAGCAGCTAGAAATGGACGAGACAACCGTGGTTAGGTAACTTGTGTGTGTGCCCGAGACTGGGCCATAGTGCAGGATGGCGAGGGGAAGACCCTCCCCGGTAATGGCCAGAAACACACAGCTATCTTCATAAGCACTAATTTCTAAGTTATTTCTGGAAAAAAAAAAGATTTTATGTATCCCTTGGTTTTTATTGCTCTTTATGATCACATGAGATCCAGAAATTCTTCAATGACCCCGGTGCATGGCAGTAATCTACATGTCCATTCAGACCTATCACTCACATAGATAGCCTCTGAAAAATAATATGACTTATGTTTTTCAAATAAATTCCATTTTTTGCATTACATTGGACATGTAGACATCTTTTAAAAGTACCTTAATTAATTTGAAGCTTAGGACGTCAGCAAAAATCTCTTTTGAAGAAAAAAACTAAGGAAGAGGCTATGAACCAATTTAAAGAATACGTGTTCAACAAAATACATTAATAACATTCCTTATAGTGCAGCAAAGTTTAAGGCAGATACTTGACGTGGCAGCCTCTTTGGAATGTTAAGTTTTGAAATATTTTAATGGGTTGGATCTCAAAATTCTAAGGCATGACTGAATAATTTTCTACTGGGTACACTGTACTTTTATGAGGATTTCATCCATTTTTCCCTTTCTGTGTTCAGGCTGACCTGGTTGGTGACTATGACTCAGATGATTGACAGGTTGTGGTTTGAAGGCTAACAGGTATCGCTTCAGAATTCTAAGCTCCTTTGTCATGGACCATCCCTGGGGATTCCAAAGTGTTACTAGCCTTAAAGGAACTCCCCTTCCTCAATAGCCACAACTCCCAACAAGAAATGAGCCACTTCTGGTAGTGAAAATGGGACATTTCAGAAGTATCAACTAATAGTAAAACCAAGTGACAAAAACTCTCTCTGAAATGCACTCTTTGCCATATTAGGAAATGAAGCATGGGAGATAGACAAAAGCTTTGTAAGAAGTAAACTGAATTAACTTTGTAAAAAGCTTATCAACCCAAGATTTTTGTTGTTATTGCTTTTTACCAATGAAATATAGTAGAGAGGAATAACCTATATAAGGGCTGAGTATCCCACTTTGGGGGATCAGACACAGAGAAAGCAATAGTTCCTTGGCATTTTTTAATCAAGTTCGGGTCTGATCAATATTTATGAATACCTACTAAATGCCACCCTGTGTTATCAGGTATTGGGAAGTTAGTAATGCAAAGTCTTTCCCTTCAAGAAGCTTACTATCCATCTATTATCAGAGTTATTAGACAATATTACCTGCTAAGAGCTTTGCTCTGTCCTCAAAATGAATACATGAGAGGACCCAAGGATATGTGAAGTCCTCACACAAAGTCCAACATACGTACTCACTATAAACTTTCATTTGTGGTCTTATTTTTCTTAATCTGTTTCAGGTAGAGACATATTCATTTATTAATAATACTAAAAGTACAATGTGTGCATCCCAGAAAATACAACATACTTATTTTCAACTCAGAAACTTAACTCTCAAGAAATAAGACACTAATTGGGATCAAAAAGAGACTGATCTAAAAAGTAAAGGGGTGCTGGGAAAATCATCAGAGGGCCAAAGTTATAGTTAATTCAAGCCAGAGATTTCCCGGATGTGGCTTAGTATCAATACACTGAATGCACAGATTGAAGAGTGTAGGAGTTTGTGCAAATAGTTTTCTAGAAAGATTATATCATACATAAAATACTTGAACTTTTCAGATTCAAAATTCCCAAGTGGAAGAAGGACTAGGGACTTTTTTAAGGGACTAAATGACTCAACTTGACTCTCCGACTTTGTTTGATGAGTGTTCAAAAGCAAACAAACAAAACAAAACACACACACACAACCTGCCTAATTCTGTCGTTAGGTAATACAGTCAAAACATCCATGGAAGTTTCTAAAGTTGTGAATTATATCAAGTGGTGGCATGTAGAGTTTGAGACTGAATTTTCTATTCCCTTTAATTCCCCCACAGTGATGATCAGTCTTACTCCCATCACGGATATTCACATTTAGTGACTATGCCCTTTGAAAGGAAGAATCAATCAATCAATCAGTGCCTCCATAGGCACAGATGTATGTGTGGATATTTAGGTGTGAGGACTTGTGGATTTTACCTTTTAAATTCCACATCAGGATATTGTAATGAACTAATTCAATGCTTTTCAAATTTGCCTGCTTCTAAGAATCGCGAGGGGCCATGTATTAAAAGTATCAATTTCCAGGTTTCTGTCCTGAAGATTCTGATATGAGAGAAATGTAGAAATCTCTACTGTTAACAAATAGCTCCTGGTGAAATTTGTTATCAAGCAGGTGTAGGATATACCAAACGAATTGACTTATGCTGCTCTGTTTATAATATTTTATTTGTCTGACTGAGGGTTTTCTTTTATTCGTTTTTATCACAGGCTTTCCCAACGACCCTTTCTTTAGTCCCCACTTCTGCTTCCCCACATTTTCCTCTCTTTGAGTCTCATCTGCTTCCTTAAATGATGGCCATGCAGCCCTATCTCAATCTTTATCCCTAACCTGAATCTCTATTCCATTTCCACTTAAACAGTCACCATCGATCACACTCCCATTAGAATCCTAACTGTCAGAGTAATAAGCGTTCATTTCAACAACTTTTAAAACCCTGGAGAGAGGAAACAATTTCATCATTTCAATAGACTTTAGGAAAATTTGAAGAAAAAAAAATAAACTTGAGGAAATGAAAATGTCTGAGGTGTGAAGTCAGGGAATATACCAAAGGAATACAACCCCAAATCTCTTGTTCACACTTCCTCCAGACTCACTTGTAAATTATTTGCACATTCCTACTTCAAAGGAGGTTATTTTCTTCTTTGGCCAAAGTTTTAAGACACTGTAGATGATACTCATGTATCCTGATCATAGCTGGCTAGATATGTGAATGTGTTACTCCCCCCTAATGTGGGACCACATGAAGAAATTTACCTATTCATTCACTTTTTTCATTCATTCAATAATTTACACAATGCAAATGCGTACTCTGTGCCACATGCTCGTATTTGAACTAGTATACAAAAACTAGTGAGAGGAAGACTTCACCTCCAGCTAACTCACAGTTCATTGGAAAAATAGGCATATAAACAAGTAATTATGCTACAATAAGACTATTGTATTAAGGTATATACGTAAGATGCTATGAGAACACAGAAAAATATATTGTGGGTATGGAGTGGGGTCACCTTTAGAGAGGAGATGATAATTTTTTTTGCAGTTATCTATTGCTGAGGCTATTTTTAATTGTATAAATAATATAACATTAAGAAGGATAGTTTTTCACCACTTTGCACATTAACATTTTTTCTTTTCCTATGTTCCCATCCAGTCTTTTTGTCTATACGTAAATAAATATATTTATGTATATACAATATACATACATATTAGAATACATAATATATATAGGTAAATATATTTATATTTATGTGTATATAATATACGTATACTAGAATACATACATTGGAAAGTTGAAATCATAATATCTGTAATTGTGTGTTCCAAAACAGTGCATACACTTGGCTGTTTGAAACCTAAAATATGTTTTCCTATAAAAACAAAATTATTAAAGGTTGTTAGCTTTCCTGGAATAGCCTATGTAATACACATCACCCTACTGCTATACTACTGTGGTTGTACAGTGGAAGAGTAATTGTGTAGTAATTAGAAAAATATATTGTTTTTCTAATACATTTCTCTAGTAAAAAAGAAAACAATAAAATAATTTTTAAATATTTTAAAATGTATTCCAAATGCTCATTCATCCCTGAGATGGGAATTTAATAGATAGCCCATGGCCAGGTAACGGAGAGATGACAACCGAATGCTAGGGGGATGGGCAGTTCTGTTTCCCTTTGATAACATTACAGCTGGGGGTATGAGCAACGGAAACCCAGAGCTAGTGAAAGAGGGCAGGAGTACAGCTTGTTTTTCTAATTTGGAGATGGATGCTCTCCCTGTGATGGGGAAAGGCTGAGCAAGCAGATTGAGGTCAGCCTCTGGCTAATTGGGAAAACTAGCTTCCTGAAAAAGCAGGGCAGGTGTTTAGCAGAGTGGACAGAGAAAAAAGAAAGCAAGTGATCGGGTCCACACTTCAGATGGTTGGCTGGCACAAAAAACTGTTTGCTTTGCCTGCCTGAGACTTGGCACCTATAGCAGGGAAAATAGAATGATTGACCGCAAGGCGTACCCCATGCTCTGGATCCTGGACCCCAGACCCCCCGAATCTGCTGACTTGGGAAAACAGTAGCCCAAGAGTAAAGTGGCTGGACAGGAATTATCATTGCTGTCGTGGTTCCCAGGCATCTGAAAAATGGTAAGCATGGATGTCCTGGGGGGGCACCAGTCTTCCCATTTCAAAGTTAAGTATATCTTAAGGAACTTCAGTTGTGCTATGGTATAGTTGTAAATTTGATATTTCCAATACAGAGTACATCTATGGATAGGTACTTTGGGTTTATTTTTCTGAGCTATATATGTGCAAATTAACATCATTGGCGACCAAAGCTTTAAGGTAATTAAATTAAAAGGCATCTTTTTATTCCACAAATTTCCTACTATACCAGTTTAACCATGAATCAAAAAAATATACATGAGCATATACAATGAATAATCCATTTGACTAGAATACAGAGTAAGTGAAGAAAAAAGGTGGAAAGTTAGATTGGGATTATATTGTGGATGGACATGAAGGTTTAGTAAAGAAGCTTATAAACTGATTTGGTAGGCAATACAAAGAATTTCCAATTAGACTTTGATAAAATTATAATACTAAGTCATGGTCATGGTACAAAATTCAAATAGTATGATTTCTTATTAATTCTTCCAGAAGTATTCTATACGATCACAGTTTTTTGAGCAGAGACTTGAGGTGATCAGAACTGATATTTCAGAAAGATTGCTTTAGAGGTAATGTGAAGGCTGGGTTACAAAGGAAAAGCAAGGATGGAGATTAAAGGAAGAGATCTGGCAACAGGAGAATTGACAGACTCGGTGAGTGATTAGTAGAAGGTACCATAGAGAGTGAACAGAGCTGATTCCCAGGGTGTAAATCTATCTCAGTGAGGGTGGCGGGACTGTGCTCTCATTGGCTGACAAATGGAACACAGGAAGTGTGCCGTTTATAGATTTGTTTTTGAACTGTGGTGAATATGGGGTTACCAGTAGGGCCCTCATTCGGAAATACGAAGCAGCCCAACCTGGAACTCAGGAAGAGGCTGAGGATAGAGACGCACGTTTGCAGCTCGTTCACCTGGAGATCACAGTTGAAATCTCTGGGATGGGTCGTGTAGCATTCAAAAAAACTACTTCCCAGAAAGCAAATAAGAAGTTGAATGAAGGAAGGGGAGCCAGAGAAAGACAGAGGAGAGACCAGAAATGTGGGAGGAAAACCAAGTTAGTACGTTCTCCCAAAAACCAGTAATAGACTTTCTAGGAAGGTTTATCAAATGCCACAGAAATGGCAAGGCCATTGGGTTTGCTAATAAAGGAGTCACTGGCAAACTTTGAAATAGCAATTTCAGTAGAGCAGGGTGGGTTGGAAAAAATCCAGGATGGGTTGGAAAGAGCATGGGAAGTGCAGAATTCAAAAGGGGGTTGGCAGTGAAAGCAGCAGTTTCATTTATTCATTTATTCATTCACTTATCCACTCATGCATTCATTCATTCAACAGATAAATTAATTTGTGCCTTAGCACTGGGGAGCCAGACACTGGGGATAGATCTCAGCCCCCAAGGAGCTTACTTCCTAGTGTGGACAAAAGAAATGAGTTAACAAAAAAATAAATTAATAATGCTGTGATAAGGGCAATTAAGAAGATAATTCAGAAGGACCTACTGTGTCGCACAGGGAACTATTCTCAATATCTTGTAATAACCTATAATGGAAAAGAATCTGACAAAGAGTATATATATACATGTGTAAATGAATCGCTTTGCTGTACACTTGAAACTAACACAACTATACTAACTATACTACTATATAAATTAACTATACTTCAGTAAAGAAACAAAGAAAAACAAAAAAGAAGACAATTCAGTGAATGAGAGTGGGGTCGGGGTGGGTGTGGTAGGAAAAACTATCCTAGGATGATCAGGGGAAAGTTGAGAGAGGTGGGCTTTTTGGTTTTAATAGGAGAGACAGAGCCCATTTGTAGGCTGGAAGGAAAAATCAAAGCAGAAAAAGAAAAAGTGGAAGCTAGAGTAGCAACAATTTATGGAGAAAAGTACAAGAGAAATGAGACCGTCTTAGAGTTACCACTAACTGTAACCACCACTGTAGGTCAGGAACTGCACTGGGGACCAAGCAGGCCAAGTCAAGTAATACACAGAGCTTATAACCATTTTGAAGAACAGAGATCTGAAAACAAATTATTGCAGCTAAGTATAATAAGTGCTCTGATAGAAAGATGCTCTTGGTGGACTGGGGGCCTGGAGGAAGGAGAGACCAGGACTACCTATGGAGAAGGGGGAGAAGGGGGCTCGGAAAAGGCTTCCTGAAACTTGTGAGCTGAATCTCAAAAAATACCAAGTCTCTGGGAAGTAAGCTGGGTGGCAAAAGACGCTCTGGGCCGAAGAGCACCTTGCCCAGAGGCACGCAACAGCATGGCGGGTTAGAGTAAGAAGGGCAAATGTGAACAGCCAGAACATGAGATTCAAGGGTGGCAGGAGGCAGGAGAAGGAGGTGGCACACCTGAAAAGAAAAGTCAGAGAGGTGGGCAGAGGCCAGGCCACAGAGGGCCCTGTTTTGTCCCTAAGGTTGGGCTTTCCTCCTGTAGGTAATGGGACTCATTGCGAGTCCCAGTTTAAAACAAAGCAACGACAAGGTTAGATGTTAGGTCTGAGGCCATGTGGAAAAAGGATTGGAAGAATTCCAGATGAGAGGCAAGGAAACCAATTAAGACAAGGAAAGTGGTCATCTGAATTTGAGAAACAGTTATTGGGACAGAGAGAAGGAAACTGAAAAGAGAGACTAAGTTGGTACAATTAATGGGATTTAGCCAACTGTCTGAATGTCAGAGCGAGAAAAGTGAGTGCAGAGAACCCCTGGATTCCTGGTACGGGTGACTCATGGATGGGTTGCCAATCACAGAAACGGGAAGCGAATGTGACATAAAAGCAGGCTTGGGGTTAGGAGGATAAAGTTTGCAAGTTGTTAGGAGGACTGAAATAAACAATATACCAAAAATGGTTGTCAAGTAACACGAGGGTCAAGTAGAAGCGTGAATGAGTAGTTAACTCACCTGGACATCACCTAGGTTTCCCAGCAAAGTTCAAGAGAGGAGCAGAGAAGCTGAGCTTATCTTTACTCTGGAGTGAGGGATGGGAATGTGAGAATCATAGAAGGCCAAGCAGAAGGATAGCGATCAGGTACTAAGAAGGGTTTGCTTGAAAGTGGTTGCCCTTGAGCTCTGTGCTGGGGGATGAGATGCAGAAGTCGGAGAAGAGCCCAGTGAGTGAACAAGAGTCAGGAACAGTGAGGGGAGTAGAAGGTGCTCTGAGCTCGAACAGCAGCTCAGTGGGAGACAAAGGGATAAGCAGCCTTGGCCACACAGAGAATTTCAGGATTTAGGATAATACAGATGGAGCGCTGTCACTTAGCTGACTTTCAGTTCACGGTGTGGCCGCATTCAGCTGCAGCTTACTTGAACTGAAGTGATGCAATAAGTTTGAGGAGCTGGTGTGAAATGTGGATACTGAAGTAACAGGGTCTCCTGGTGGGAGAGGGGAGGGGCAATACTGAGGGAGACAGAGCAGTGCCCTGAGAGCCCTTCTTGTGGTTTTTGAGGCCCGGTGCCCTCAGCCCCCTCCTAGTCTCTCTCCATCCTGCCCAGGCTGTGCCCTGCCACTCTGGTCCAGCTGGCCTTCTTTCAGTTCCTTGAATGCTCTGGACTCCGTTTCACCCCAGGGCCCCTACAAATATACTTTCCTCTTCTCAGAATTTCGAACCCACTTCAGCTCCTACTCTCCCTTCCTCCACTCCAATCAGATCTCATTTTTTTTTTTTTTTTTTTTTGCTGTACGCGGGCCTCCGACTGCTGCAGCCTCCCCCGCTGTGGAGCACAGGCTCCGGACGCGCAGGCTCAGCGGCCATGGCTCACGGGCCCAGCCGCTCCGCGGCATGTGGGATCTTCCCGGATTGGGGCACGAACCCGTGTCCCCTGCATCGGCAGGCAGACTCTCAACCACTGCGCCACCAGGGAAGCCCAGATCTCATTTTGAATGTCACTTCCCCCAAGAGACTTTCCCCAAGTCCTCAGGCCGTAAGTCTGCATTAGAACCCTCTCTTAGACTTCCCCATACTACCCCGCCCTTCTCAGTACTTACCACCATTGTAACTAATTATTTCTGTCATGATTTGCTTACAGCCAATCTCTCTCTCTGATGGTCAAGCTTTCTGAGGGCAAACAGTGTATCCACCCTGTCTACCAATACAACTCCACTCCTAATAGAGTACCCAGTTATTTATTTTTACCTACCCTTGGTCCAAAGGACCGGAAGCAGCACAGTACAATTGTATGGAGTATTTTGATATAAAACATTGAAACAATGTTGCATTAAATGAATTTAAATTACTGGATCACCTGTCTAAATGGATGTGAAGGTAATTGATTCACTGGGTGTGGAAATAGCTAATCTCCCAAATCAAGACACTCGTTTTATATAAAAAATAGAAGCAGCTTCTACCCACCCAAAGGACTACCTTTCAGTCTTTGCTGAGGTACACCACTGACAAATCAATCTTCTTTAACTACCAGTTTCATCACAGCTCTTCCCTGCTTCAAGTTTTCTCAGCCTCCCTTTCCCCTCCCTAAACAAAGCTGAGGTCCTCTGGCGACTTGCGGTGTCCCCTACAATGGGACTGAGTCCAGTTTTTTTTCTACTCAGGCAAGTTTTTTCACTCTCACGTTAAACTTCTGGGTTCATTTCTCACCTCCACGACTTGGCACATGTAATTCTGGCACAAGGGTCTCTGCTGGAAGGCCCTTGCCCTTCTCCAGAACCCATCTGACACCATCCCTGCTGTTTTAGACCTGACCGCCTAGAGGAGGCCATTACTTGCCTTGCTACTGTCTCCCCCTTTGAACTGGATAGAATTTGATTATTGGAATCACAAAATAGCACTTAACTGTATACAGAACTGGACTGCTCGGTATAGATTTTTGGCAGCTACGCGTACCTCAGTATCTCTTAATAGATACTAATAAATTCCTCATCGTCTAACTGAAGTGAACCGAAGCTAGAAATAACCTAAATTACTTTGTATTCTCTAAACTATGATGTTGGTCAGGTTTTCTTTTTACTGAATGTCCAAACACCTGTAAAAATCATTTGCCTCAAGAATTTCTTTTCAGCTTAAAAGATTTTTGGAAAATGTATTTCAGCAGCCTTTTTTTTTCTGTGGTTTTTCTTTTCTAGTCTCACGTAAGCAAATATTAGTTAATGCGGTATTGGGGGGTTGGATTCTGAACAATCTCTTCCTAGAACACAAAATCAGCACTTTACTGCTGTAAGGTTGGGTTCCCAGTCACTTACTGAAGGTCATATGGTGTTTATGAGTGAGGCCAGACTGAGGCTAGAAACTCCTGGTATTCCATGTATTTTTACAATTGACTGCACTCTCAAAACATATTAAGAAATTGCTACAAAGCATGTTTAAAGCAGTTCAGGACTTCTTCTATAACTCTCATTTAACTAAACAACTTTTTTCGATGATTTTCTTGTCTGCATATTCCATAGAGATGGAATAAAATAATATAAATGGAATAAAATGCAGGCAAGCTCTGCACTTTACCCACAGAAGGAATATTTCTCATAAAACTGAAATAGATTTCATTTTTAAATCTCTAGGAATTAAATCAGTAAAAAAGAAAACTGAAAGTCAATCTGGCATCACAAATGCCACTTATGTGTAAAGTCCTTATATTCATGATTATCATTATATTAATACAAATATTATCATGATATATAATTTTCTACGAATAAAATGTTAATTATGTGCAGGGCTAGAATTCAAGACATACCTATTACTCTACTGGAAATAATGCAGAGATATACAGTCACCTGGAAGGATTTCTTGGAGAATTTAGAGAATTTGAGAATGTTTTCTTTAGCTGAGAAAGCTGACACTAGATCATAGTCAAAGCTTATGAATACAGTTTTTTATAACCATAAAGATATACAGTTCTTTATCCTTTAAGAAAAGGTAACATAACATTTTTCGGTTCAGTGTTCTTCTTGCAAATTAAAAAATAAAAGTGGTAACGGCAATTCTGGAATATCCAGGAAATCTGATCTCACTGATGAGAAAAACTACCCAATATGGGCACACAGAGTGAGAGAATTTTCCAGTGCAGATTCTCTGAGGTATGTGGAGTTGGGAATACCCTTATTAAAAATTCCTTTTCCAAATTGAATACAGAAAGATCTGTTTGATTGTTAGAATGTAATTGATGGGAAAAGCAATAGTCACGATGTGGGGAATCACCCAAAGTTTTCTATAGACTCACAGGATCCAAGTAATCAGAGGCACTAATTTTGGAAGACCTGGTTCAAGTGACTTTTCCTGCTGATCCACAACAGGCATCTTTCTGTTTCATGTTGCCTGTGCACAGTCCACATTTGAGGTTAGGGTCATCACCCACACAGAAAAGAGGCAAAAATATGTGTGCCACCTCCACCCGCTTCGGGTGGAAATGAATCTACATCAAGATACAGAATAGTCTAAACTTGCACAGTACGCCTGAGACTACAGCAGGACTCTGGCTTCAGTGGTTAGTAACCGTGAAATACAAAGACAAAAGGAGTATATCAGATTTGCTCTGTGTCACACCCCCGAGGCATAAAAGAATTGTAAAAGCCTCTGACCCCGTTTTCTCCCTGGAAGAAGATTCCCCACCCCAACACACCCCTGTGCCCCGCCAAATTGCCCCGCCAATTTCATCCAGAGACCCTAGAACTCCTGGAGTGAAAACTTCCTGCGTGTGATCAAGAGCAAGGATGCTGGAACCCGACAATGTTGCCACTTAAACAAAGGGTGGCCTTGGGCATGTTACTTACCCTCTGTTTGTCTCAGTTTTTTTATCTGTCAAATGGGGATAATAATAGTGCCTACATTATTAAGTGATCATGAGGATTAAATAGATTACTGCTTATAAAACACTAGAATATTACCAACCACATGGTGAGTGCTGTGTCAGCTATTAATTATTATTATTATATTAATACCAAAGCACTAGAACATTACCAAGCACATGGTAAGTGCTATATCAGCTATTAATTGTTATTATTAAATTAATACCAACCATGCCAACAGTTCTCTGGAGGGTTTCCCTTGTCTGTCTTGAACAGACATCTCCATACAGGCTCTGCATTGACCTCACCCCCACTTTATATAACTGTACTTAGTTCTCGCTTCCTCTATGTGTTTTCCTCAAAATTGGACGGCCGTTTATACCCACAGTGTGATCAGCGAATTCTCTCTCACGTAATCTGAGCTGATCGGCTCTGAGGTCCAGTCAGATTCTGGTAGGTTCTTGTCCTCACATCCTGTTTCAGTCATTGATGCTAACAATGGAATTCTAACACTGTAATTCATCTCTGCTGAGTATCACAAAAGCTTTCTGTGCATTAGTTCATTTCTTTGTGTCTTCACAATAACCCAACTCTTTTGAGTCCCACTTTGCACGTGAGGAAACTAGGACGCTAAGATTTCAAGGCTTTTCACCGAAAGTGACAAGGCTTGTGACAGAGGTGGATCTGACTTCCAAGGCCTTTGCTCTCCCATCTCAGCTGCACATCTGCCAACTCTTGTGGTTGCTATCCATCTCTGAAAACCTCAGACCCTGGACCATCCCCCTTGGTAAGTTCTTCACCTCTGTCAGAGCAAGGCCATTACATTTCTAGACTGAATAGGAGACAGGAAACAATGGCCTATGAGCTGATCATGTTTGTCACATTTTTACACGGTTGGAAGCAAATCAAAGGAAAAATAGTACTTTGTGACATATGAAAATTACGTGAAATTCGAGTCAGTCTCCATAAATCAAGGTTATTGGAACACAGCCACGTTCATTTCTTTACGTATTGTCAATGGCTACTTTCACGGTATCCTGGCAGAGCTGCGTAGATGTGACAGAGACCACGTGGGCCACGGAGCCGAAAATATTTACTATCCAGCCACCCCTACTCTAGACCTTTGCTCCTCACTGTGTGGTTCAGAGACCAATAGCGTCAGCATCACCATGGAGCTCATCAGAAAGGCAGAGTCTTGGTCTCCATCTCAGAATCTGAACCAGAGTCTTCATTCTAACTCAGTAATCCATCCGCACATGAAAGTTTGAGCAGCATTGGTCTAGGGAAAGGACCACATCAAAGAGGTTTGGGGAAAGATGGTGGATTCTGAGCCTGACACGACTGTTCCAGCATTTCCTGTCTATGTAGCCTTGGGCATAACATGCGACTTAACCCTCAGGTTTCTCAGCTGTAAAGTGGATCCGAGACCATCTACCTTCAAGGATTATGTAGAGGAGCAGAGCTACTGTCTATGGTGGACCTATCCCAGTGACAGTCACATAACAAGCATTTAAGTGAAACTGAATGGTAACTCCAAAGATCATGAACCCTGGATATTTGGGGCATGTGACTTACCTAAGAGCGTCCACCATCTTGGCTCCATGGAAACTGAGGAAACTGGCAAAATTTTTCAATGTATTTGATCAGAAGTGCAGACCAATTCGGTATGTGTCCTCCACACACATTCATATGTTGAAATCTAATCCTTATTATGTTGGTAATTGGAGGCAGGGCCTTTGGGAGTTGATTAAGTCATGAGGAAAGAGCTCTCATGGATGAGATTAGTGCCCTTTATATTATAAAAGAAGCTCCAGAGAGAGCCCTTGTCCCCTCCCCCATGCGAGGACACAAACGAAAAGATGGTCATCTCTAAACCAGGAAGAGAGTCCTCACCAGACACCAACCTTGCCAGCACCTTTATCTTGGACTTAGCTGCCTCTGGGACTATGAGAAATAAACTTCTGTTGTTTATAAACTACGAGGCATTTTTTTTATCGCAGCCCAAAAGGGCTAAGGCCGTGTATTTGATCAAAAGTGAAGACCTAATAACAATGGAAAGCTGTGAAAGAATGGGTAAAAAACTGCCTGCCTACACGCCTCATCCTCCTAATTTCCCCCACCTGGACCCTTGACCACCACCTGCAGGTTCAGTCCCACCCTAGGCTCTGGGATAACCACGTCCTTAGTCACTGCACAGGTGACGCAGCATCAGGTCAATTCCACTCAGAGACCTGCTGGCACCAGGGGTCCTACATTCAGAAACAGGGTGTCTGCTTTATGAGTCATAATCACTCCACAAGTACTTAGATGAATGGCTCCTATGTGCCAAGCAGAGGGCCTCCTGAAGACTCACATACAGCTCCTAGGAACAGGTTTTCCCCTTACAACCCAGTTGGTATTAATTTTACCTGAGAACCTGCCTTGCTAAAATGCCAAATACTCCAGTTCCTGCAAGAACAAGTCCCAGACGTGATCACCCCAGTTATTCTAGGACTGAGGTCCTCTGACACCTAGTCCAGCCAGCATCTCCTGCCAATGCTGTGACCATGTGGATCTGCACTCCCGCTGCTCCCGGACTCTAGGCCTTTCCTCCTGTGGGATTCCGCCAATGCTGACCTTCTCACTCAGTGGTGGTCCCCCAGCTCTAGGCCCTCCACACCTGGAAGGAGTCTCCTCTCTGACAGAGCATTCTTCTGTATGCTTTAGTGATGATCCCTCATTCTTTTTTTTTTTTTTTTTTTTTTTTTGTGGTACGCGGGCCTCTCACTGTTGTGGCCTCTCCCGTTGCGGAGCACAGGCTCCGGACGCGCAGCCTCAGCGGCCATAGTTCACGGGCCCAGCCGCTCCGCGGCATGTGGGATCTTCCCGGATTGAGGCACGAACCCGTGTCCCCTGCATCGGCAGGCGGACTCTCAACCACTGTGCCACCAGGGAAGCCCAATCCCTCATTCTTTACCATGACAAGCCTAACCGGCCTGTGTAAAAACAAGCCTAAGCTGATCACATCAATGGAAACTATAAAAGGAACTCTGGCTTTGTTCATTCACCTTTTTTGATCATGGGACAGTCCTATGTCCTGTGACTCATGCTGAAATGCCTTGCGTGTGCTTTTCCCTTGGCAGTCAATTTCCCCTGATTCACTGGCCACATGCTTTTTCCCCCAGGGAATAAGTAATTCAATGGATCATCTTTCTTATTTGCTGAAATATTTCTTAGATGTTGGATAGGTTACCTGGGAAAGGCCAAGTGGAGGTGTGACACAAATGAATTTCATATCAAATTAAGGCATTAGAAAAAGGAAGACAAATAATTGAATAGAGTCCTCCTTGGTATTGTTTCTATGGTACATTCAGATCACATGAAAATGTGAATCTTGTTCCCTGAAAGCGAATGCAGCTGAAAAGGTCATTAATTTCCCCCAGGACTTTTTCAGGTTTATTTTCAAGAAGGACCAGGCACTGTACCCCTCAGTTGAGGTGTGATTTTATTAACAAAAAGAATACCTACACTAATAATACTTAACATGACAATGCTTCCATTCCAGATGAAGGAGCATGCTCGGACATGCAGTCAAATGGTATTTCAATTTATTTTACAGTTGGTTTTGTCTAACTTGTTCAAACTCTGCTAAATTAAGCATTGTGGTTAATAGCACAGACTTTGGATAAACAAATCTCTAGTACCGGTTTTGTCAGTTTCTAGATCTGTAAACTTGACCCTGTTATTTCATCTGGAAAATGGGATGATCATACCCACTTGTGAAGATTAAACATGCTAAAACAAATAAAACTTTAAGCTCAATATCGAGCATAAAATGAGTGTGCCATGAAGGTGTATAAAATACATGAATATGGAGCACCAGAAATCAGAAGATGATAATAAGACCCTCCATTTCATTGACAGCTGAGCAATCTTAAATCCTCTACTATCCTATGAAGGGAGATTCTGTAACTTCAAAACAGAAATAAAATCTATATTGTATTTGGCAATATTTTCTTCATCCTGCACACAGTTGTCAAGAGAGATGTGAAATGCAAGTCCTATCCAGTCACCTCTGCCTGGGTGACCTGATACCTCCTTGGATAAGCCGGCAGCCATAACCTGTTTAGTTAACTCATATCCAACAAGGATGCCACAGATGCCCCCAGGGGGACTTCTGGTCACCTTAAAAAACCTGCCACAGAGGTGAGTAGGACAGAGGAAAGAATGGCAAAGACAGGGGAATCATTTCTATTTCAGGGTAGAGCCAAGTATGAGTCATAATCATAGAAATTTCAGATTATTGAGAGACTAATTTATCTTAATAGATTAGTCGCTCCAGAGTATGGCAATAAAGTGTGCATTTGTCATATATTATCTTTTTTGAGCATGTGAAGGGCCAGGCACTGTGTATTATCTTCATTTAATCCTCACAAAAACTCTTTGAAGTAGGTACCATTATTACCCCTCTTCATATTATCTCCACTTTTTGACAGCTTTTACAGAGGGACACAAAAATAGTTAAATGGAAAAACATACCATATTCTTGAATAAAAAGTTTCAACATCATAAATATATAGTCTTTCTTTAAAAATTATAAATTTAGGGGGCTTCCCTGGTGGCGCAGTGGTTGGGAGTCCACCTGCCGATGCAGGGGACATGGGTTCGTGCCCCGGTCCGGGGAGATCCCACGTGCTGTGGAGCGGCTGGGCCCGTGAGCCGTGGCCGCTGAGCCTGCACGTCCGGAGCCTGTGCTCCGCAACGGGAGAGGCCACAAGAGTGAGAGGCCTGCATACCGCAAAAAAAGAAAAAAAAAATTATAAATTTAATGCGCTCCCCTCCCCAAAAAACTAATCAATTTTGTTGTAAGGGGAGGGACTAGATAAGTGAATTCTTCATATGAGAAAGTAAGTAAGCAAGATTAGCTAGGAAAATTCTTGGAAAAATTAGAAGATATTATTATTAGATACTCTATCAGATATTAAACATTCTAATTGTTAAAACAATGTTTTCTTTGCAAAAGACAAAAAATCAGTAAAACAGTGTAGTAAGTCCAACCATATGTTAAAATATGTACAGAAATTTAGACGATGATAAATTCAGTTGGAGATTAATGTATTATTTAATAAGTGGTTTGCAACAACAAGGTGGCCACCTAGAAAAATAAAATAAAGAATAGAATAAAATAAAATTAGAACCCCACTTCACAGCTTAAAAGAAAATAAATTTCAGATGGATCAAATATTTGAATGTGAAAAATGAAGTCACAAAATATTCTGAAGAAAGTTGGGAGATTTTAATTTTTTAATTTCAGAATGAGAAAGCCTTTCTAAATATGATTTTTTAAATCCTATATATATATATATATATACTTGCAATTCATACAACAGACAAAAGACTATTTTTCATGTACATAAACGGTTCTTTTTTTTTTAAAATAAATTTATTTATTTATTTATTTATTTTTGCCTGCGTTGGGTCTTCATTGCTGCATGCGGGCTTTCTCTAGTTGTGGTGAGCCGGAGCTACTCTTTGTTGCGGTGCACAGGCTTCTTATCGCAGTGGCTTCTCTTGCTGTGGAGCACGGACACTAGGCACACGGGCTTGAGTAGTTGTGGCACGTGGGCTCAGTAGCTGTGGCTCACGGGCTCTAGAGTACAGGCTCAGTAGTTGTGGCACACAGGCTTAGTTGCTCCGTGGCATGTGGGGTCTTCCCAGACCAGGGCTCGAACCCATGTCCCCTGCATTGGCAGGCAGATTCCTAACCACTGTGCCACCAGGGAAGTCCACATAAACAGTTCTTATACTTTAATAAGAAGAAATCCAACACCCAAGAGAAAATGCACAAGACTTGACGTTTACAGAAAGGGAAATAAAGATGGTTCTTTAAAATGTGAAAGGATGCCCACCCTCAGTCGTGACAAGAGAACATAAAACTACTATGAGATGCTATTTTTACCCAACAGTTTCACAAAGATTTCCATGGGACACAGCACTGGCAGGCACTGCTGGTGAGAATATAAAGGGACAACCACAATGCAGAACAATTTGGCACTGTCTATCCAACTTTCAAATACAAAGATCTTTTTACCCAACATTTCTACTTATAAAAGTACATCTTACAGAGATGTATTCCTGTGTGTGCAATGGTCCATCCACACTGCAGCATTGCCTCCCAGAGCAAAAGACTGAAAGCAGCCTAAATGTCCATCAGTAGTTAAATCATGGTCCAGCTATATAATGCAATGCTGTGTAGCCATTAAAAAATTATAATAAAGTGGATCACATGTGCTGATACGGGTCAGTTCCAAGATATTTTAATCGAAAAAATATGTAAGACTGAGGAAAGAGGCTTTGTGAAATTGAGTAACTTGCCTAAAATAACCTTGCTATTATAGGGTGGTTGGTACTAGAACCCTGTTCTTTCTCAGTACAAGGCCCTGCTTAAATGTGCACTGCTGTTTTGCTGTTGTGGAAAAGTCATGTTGTTGAGAAGATGGTGAGGTTAATGGATTACAGGTCTTCTGTGCCTCTATGCATCCACTGTTTCTTTGGGCAGTTTTTCAAGGACGAGGGGAGAGGGTGAGGAGTGTGGAATTGACCGTAAGACTTCGCTCTAGTTAACATTGTTTCTTGAGCAGTTTATTAAAGCTTTCCCCTTAACATCTGTCAGACATAGTAGGACTAGCAGGGAAGGTATGGCTTACTGATTTCTCTCTGGGTCTCTGGAGCAGAATTGAAGCTGAAAGCTCTAGTATTGGAAGCTGAGGGATCTAGTATTTCCTAACCCTTGGAAAGCATTTTGTACCCTGAAGTGAGCCAAGTACTTATGGCAAATCTTTTCCATTCTGAAGGGAAAAGCCTTCAGCAAACAAGGGCATTAACAGTCTTTTAAAGATAAGTGGCAACATCACAATTCAGTTTAGGAAAGGAAATGAAGGCAGAATTCTTATCTAATTAAAACAGCCTGGGGAAAGAAAGTGGGCAAGGGGTAATTACCTAACTTGGCATTTGGCCCGGAAAAGAAAGGTATTTCTCTTCTTTCAAAAACTGTCAGGAAACTTCAAATTATAATGCTTGCTTTAGAACTGTAGGGAATTTTTCATCCCTGCATCCCATGGTGCCTGACACATTTGAATTATTTGGCCCTTGGGACGCTTCCTTTAAAAAGCAATTATTCATTTTTCTATAGATTTTCACTTTTAAATTCTAGTTCCCTTGGTTTAGTCTTTACTGCTTTTATCAAGTGGAGGAAAACCCTATTTAGTAAAAATGTGCTGGTTTCCTAGAGATACTCAAGGGTTTTCTGGTTGTTGTGTGAGAGTTTGTTTTTACTTTAATCCGTTTGAAAGTTTCCATGACCGCATGATATAGAATGTGGTCTGTTGGGCACCTGGAAACCTGGGGTTTATTTCTAGTCTGCTATTAACCTGCTATGTGTCCCTGGGCATATCACTATACCTTGTTGGGGTCCAGTTTCTTCATCTGTAAAATGAGGATATGTGCAAAATAAGATTAATTCTTATCAGGAATTGCAATATACAAAGTAGATGGAAGCAAAGCCTTTCTGGGAAATTAGGTGTGACCATGGAGGCTCACCCTTCCTCACCCATCCTGCATGGGCTTGAGGATGACCTTCAAATCATCTCCAAGGAATTCTAAGATTCCTGGGTAGGGGGAGATCTTGGTCAAAGGGTATTAACTTTCAGTTATAAGATGAATAAGTTCTGAGGATCTAATGTACAGCATGGTGACTATAGTTGATAATACTATATTATATACTGGAAACTTGGTTAAGAGAGTAGCTGTCGGGTGCTCTCATCACCAAGAAAACCATATGTTATCTGTATACCAAAACATCATGCTGTACACCTTAAATATACACAATTTTTATTTTTTAAAGAAGTAAATTATGATGTGGACAAGAAATCAAGTCATTTACATAAAATAATTGGTCCTGATAAAAATACATTCAGTGGATTAAAAATAAGAGTATATGAATTAAAATTGGTTTACTGTACTATTTTTTTAATGAATAAAAAATTAAAATGTCTTATTGAAAAATAATTTTATATATTGGATACTTTGAAATTTGCTAAGAGAGTAGATCTTAAGTGTTGTCACCACACACACAAAATGGTGACTATGTGAGATTATGGATGTGTTAATTAGCTTGGTGTGGTAATCATTTCACACTATATACATATACTAAATCATCCCGTTTACCTTAAATATATGCTTTTTTTTTTGTCAATCATACCTCGGTAAAGCTGGGTAAAAAATGTTCATTAAAAAACTAAAACATTGTCCAAAAAAAGAAAGAAAAGAAAATTATCAGTCTTGATGGTTTCAAAAGTCCCATCAAATACAAATATTCAATAGTTCTACAATTCTATATTTGTGGGAAAAAAAGTAAATGTATAAAGGAATTCTTGAACTACCTTGCAAAATAAAGGTAATACTCTGCCCCCAAAATATGGAAAACAAACATGAAATGCCTGTTGTACCTTTTAGTATGTTTAAGTCCAAGCAAACATTGAAATAAAACAAATTGTTCTGTCAAGATGAACAATTAATAATAACTAACATTACTATGTGCCAGTCACTGTTCTAAGCACATCACATGTATTAGTTTATTTAATGTTCATAATAATCCTAGGTCTTATTATTATCTCCAGTTTTCAAATATAGAGCTAAAGGAAAAGAAGTGAAGTAACTTGCCCAAGATCATTTGGCTATTAAGTGGCTGAGTTGAGCTTTGAACACAGCAGTGTGATTCAAACCCTGTACACACATTTCCTTATTAAATGCAACCCACTGGAATATTAATTCATATACAGTTTTCTTGACAGAACCAAAGAAGGATCAAATGATGGAGCTGGAATGACTCTTAGGGATTAGTGCATCCAAATTTTTCATTTTATAAATGAGCACAATGAGACCAATTTAAGAAGGTGAAAAATAATCTCTTGGCTCAGCTGAAAGTTTTAAAGTTCCTAAAGTTTCTAAAATGATTTATATCCGAAATTACGCCCCTAAAAATTTAAACTAAAAAGTAAAATAAGTGTTAACTCAGAAAATAGCAAATAGATGCTTTAAGGCTTAAAGTAAACGATCATTAGCTTAGGAGGTTATTTACATTTTCTCATAGAGCGTTTTCCATTCACATCATCTGATTTAGCTCTAGAAAGGTACTTTGAAAGCACAGCCACATGCAGAGTTCTGCAAGGATAGTTCAGTCATCATAAAGCAAACAACTATAGTTAGGGGATAAGACATAACAGGTTGTGTGTTTCTAAGCGATTATAGTTAAAATGCCCAGGGACAAGAATTTTTCAAGCCACCCAAGCAGTACAATAATTTTCCTGAAGTTCAAAGCCAGGAACGTATATATGAATTAAGTTCTTTCATTAAAAAAAAATGTTTGTTTGTTTTTTATCTCAAATCTCACATGTGCCCAGGTTTGAATGTTTGACATCATTGAGAACAAACCAAAGACGTACTATTTGGTTAAACCAGAGAAGCCAAGAACCAACGATGAAAGCGTCAAGAATCAAGGTATTTCTCCCTAAGAATTTATTTCAGAGCTGAAATGCAACAAGTTGAGTTTGGGGGGCTGGGATTACTTCTGTAAAATACCATGAAAGTCACTTGTTCCAGGAGAAAAGTTACATTTCATTCTGAGATGAAGCATGATGCCTATCTAGCCATTTTCTCTAGAGACCTGAACGTGTCTCAAGACAGATTCAGCAGATTTATTTCAATGTGGAAAACACAGGCAGCCTCCAAAGCATATATTAAAAATATGGCAATTGTAAAATTTCCTTCTAGGTTTCTAAATCTTCTATAATGAAAACTAGAAACCAATTAAAGCTAACGTCTTAAGACTTTATGACAATAGACGCAGTTCGGAAAACAAGAGTGCTTTTTTCAGTAACATAAAACAAACAAAAGGTTAATATTTTTGCATACGATAAACTGATTTACAAATGGATTTTTAAAACTAAAGTGCATGAATAAACATTTTAAAACACCTAAACATTCATTTGGGAGACTAGTCAACTTCCCTATAATCAAGAGAATAATACACATGCATAAACATGCGCGATAAGCACACCCGGCGGAGGGTCCTTGCTCCTCTGCCCTGCTGGTGTTTACTCATTCTAATAAGAAAGAAGAGGGGACTTCCCTGGTGGTGCAGTGGTTAAGAATCCACCTGCCAATGCAGGGGACGCGGGTTCGAGCCCTGGTCCGGGAAGATCCCACATACCGTGGCAACAAAGAGTTAGCCCCAGCTCGCCACGACTGGAGAAAGCCCGCGCGCAAGGAAGACCCAACACAGCCATAAATAAATAAAATTTTTAAAAAAAGAAGTAAGAAAGAAGAAAATGTCTGGCTGGTTCATCTCAGGCACATACACTTTTTTCCTGCGATGCCCCATGCACATAATATTAAAAATTAATAAATTTGTAGACCTTTTCTCCTGTTAATCTGCCTATTTTCCGTTTATTTTCAGTTCATACACCCAGCTATGGAACCTAGGAGTGTAGAGCTAAAGTTTTCCCTCCTTTACACAGTGAAGAAGAAGGGGGAATGTAATTACATCAATAAATGTAGGCTATAGTCAGTGAGTAAAAGAAAGAACATGGGTACATTTAATAGGATGAGGTTGTTTGCCCCACCCGCCGTGTTGATATCAAATCCAGGGTATGCCTTGCAGCTATGGATTTTCAGAATCATGGAAATACAGCTGCTTCTCCTCCAGCCTGCTAAGGCGCTTGGCATTTCCACCTTTAAGCTCTGGGAAGTTCTGGTGTCAATAGGAACGTTTCTCAAGAAATATAACACAGTAACACGTTGCAATCTGTTTTTGAAAATGGACACAAGTTACCTTATTAGATTAGCCAGTCCCAGAAAACAGGCCCCTGGGAGAGAATGAACGCCAAAATCCTTTTTTATGCTGATGGGGAGTAGGTGAGGAGAGAAGGCAGGGGTGAAAAGGAAGCAGGATATGGGCACCCCAAACTGGACGAAGGGAATTGAGAGACAAATGAAGGAAAAGGCAGCGCATCAAAGGCAAATTTTCACAAGGGCTTGCACTATTCCAAACAACAGGAGCTAATTTATTTCAGTTAACATCCAGCTTACTATTAAACCCAACCCCGCACACCAGCTGGTTCCTAATAAAAGCCAGTTTAGATCTTTCGGCCATCATTCATACTGGGTCATTAATAGAAGCCTCCAGAGAAATGGAAATGAAACCAAGAATTGAATATTTACATTCATAATGTAAAATAAAATTACTTTGCCAAGTGTTTCAGCCAAGTGTTGACAGAAAGTTAAACCAGAATTCATTGGGGAATGAATTTTCTGACAAGTTTCAGATTTCAGTACCCCATGCTTTCAGGCAAAGTAGGATAAAGAGGGGTTGTACCTGGCACTAAACCAACTCCCTCCCTTCTAGTGGAGGGTCTTTGTTCCTGTTACTAGTGACTCACTGGGTTACCTCAGTTAAGTCCCTTCCCTGTAGTGGGTCTTGGTTTCTCCATTCACCCCAGATGATCCCTGTAGAGGATCTGAGGTCCCTAGATAAGAAGTAGCATTTCAGGAAAATTTGGCATCCATAGGGTGATGAAACCTGTGACATTATTATCCCAGTTCTCCTTGGAGTTATAGCCCACAAAGAACTCCTATTGTCTTCTCAAAACTAGCCCCGATAACAGCCTTGAAAGTGCAAACATCACACTTCAATAATCTCAAAACCCAGCCCTGAGTTATTAAAATTTGAAGCAGGATTTAAAGCTACCCTGTAATAACTAAACTGCCGTACTTACATAAGGCTATTTCAAAATACGTTTAATATGGATTTCCCTTTTCAACAGAGAACAATGCCAGGAAAAGGGGAACAATTGTACCACAGACACAAAATGTTCGATTTTAGTTTAACCCATGATTGCCATGCCATGGAATTCCATACACTTTCAGAAATACACTGTGGCTGTTTCTTAAGAAAGACTCATGGACTGAGTTTTGAGGTGAGCCAGATATGGGTCTTCTTCCCAATTGTCACATCTGCCTCTCTTTAATCAGGTTTCTCCTGCCCCCTTCCCCACCGCCCCCCCCCTCCAACCCCACTATCTCGGGATGCACATCGTTTTCATTATGCGCTACAGGCACACAGGCCACAGTCACAGTCCCACGGACTAACGCCAAGAGGTCATGTGTGCTCATTGTATGAAGTTCACGACATGTGAATATTGGCACCACAGTGAAAATGACACATAACTTGGGAACTCACCAAAACACTCCACATAACCAGGATTCCTCTTCTCTCTTATAGGGAGACATTTTTTTTTCTCCTCTCCTATGTGTCCACACAATGTTGTTTTTTGTGTGTGTGTGTGTGTGGTACGCGGGCCTCTCACTGCCGTGGCCTCTCCCGCTGCGGAGCACAGGCTCCGGACATGCAGGCCCAGCAGCCACGGCTCACGGTCCCAGCCGCTCCACGGCACGTGGGATCCTCCGGGACCGGGGCACGAACCCGTGTCCCCTGCATTGGCAGGCGGACTCCCAACCACTGCGCCACCAGGGAAGCCCCACACAATGTTTATAAATATTCCTTTCTCTTTGCAGAGTTCTGTTCACCTTGATAAGGTCTATTGTAGAAATTAAAGTCCCTTGCAAAGCTTTTATATCTCTCTGGTTTCAATTCATTCCACAGATTTCCCCAAATTTTATATCCCCTTTCTGATAAGGAGTTTCTCCTCCTATACTCTCCCTTCCTCTTCCACTCTTTCTTTCTGATTTACCAGGAAAATTCTTATGGGTCTCGCCCATGTGTTAAGTATTAGAAAAGGAAAAGTGCACAGCCAGAGCTCTGACTTAGAAGACAGAAAGAACAGTAAAAACTAGAGAAGGGCAGGGCTAAGAATGCCTCCTCACAGAGACCATCATTCCAGTGGCAGAACTATGGAAATGGGGGTAGAGCTAAACTGAGGGTTACAGACCACTCCTGCCTCTGACTGCCATTTCCTTGTCACAAATCCTAGCAGGCAAGATGGTATAGCAGCGATCTCAGGACAACTAGAAGTGACAGATATGAGTGTGGTCTTTCAGGCTTGTTATGCCTGTTATTGCATTCCGAACTCATGAAACCGGGGAGCAGATGTAAACCAGAAAAGGGGCAATGGAAGCTACAGGAGGAGTTGAGGGGCCAGAGCCAGACCGTGAGGCATAAGAGCAGGCAAATTCTGTTTCCAAAGGAGCACAAAGGGAGAGTGGTCTGAGGATTGAGGATGTTCTTTTGCATACATCATCTTTTACCATCTCCACTAGCTCAGAAAGTTTCCTGAGGATGACACCAAGGCCCGCCTGGGTCCCAAGACCATATCCTGCCCCTGCCCAGGGTCCACGTCTGGTTAAGTGAGTGCTGTAAGTTTATGAGGCTGTGGCCAGGGTACAAACAGAGGCCCTGAGACTTTAAATTTTGTAGGATCTTTTCTGAGAGTGATTATTTTCTGAGAGGACCTCACAGTGTGGGCTTTGGAGTAAGGCAGGCCCAGCGCCAGTCACGGCTCTGCCACTGATTGTGTAGACTTTGGGCAAATGGAGTAAGCTTCTTATACTTCAGCTTCTTCATCTGCAAAGTGGGGTTGTGAGACTTCAATGGCAGAATGCACTGCAAACACTTAGCCTACAGCCTGGCATATAGTAAGGACTTCCTAAGCATCGTCATCACCGTTACCATTATCATATTACTAGCTTGACTATCAATTGTTTGAGTGTTGGCAGCTGAAAACATTTGTGAATGAGAGGACGACAAATACCAGGGGGTTTGGAGTTGGAAGAAACTGCAGCCCCTGGTTTCACATGACCAGCACCAGCCCTGGGGCCTTGGTCACTACTGACTCTCTCTTCTAAGTGCCACCAGAAAAGTGCCGCACTCCACGCAGCCTCCAGCCCAGGCTCTGCAGGTTCTTACTGGAGAGAGGAGTATATTTTTATAATTCAAAACTTGAGATATACGGCCTGACAAGTATACCTAAGCCTACAAGGGGGCAGTGGTACAGAATACTTCAGTCTGGTTCTAGTCATTCTAGAAAATAAGCCGAGCCAAGGGGGAGACCAAGACAGCAAAAGGACCTAGAGCCCCCTCTCCACAACTCACGTTCCTGCAGAGCCAAGGTGGCTGACACCTATTTCTACAGGACACCCTCTAGGTGAAGACACTGCCCTTAGAATGCTATTTAATAAGGGGGTGTGGGGGGAGGGTAATAAGTATTATCAGCCATTGGCATCTTGGGGTGAACTGTCATCAGGACCTCTAAAAAGACTCCTAATAAGATCTTAGGGGGACGTGGCAAGGACAGTAAGGGACTAGAAGTGATTTCTCAACTGAAATGCTACCTCAATGGGAGGCCCCCCAGGGCCCTGGTACGCAGAAATGGAGATGGAAAATCAGTCAAGTGAAGCCCGCGGTTGATAGTGGTTCTGATTCCTAATTTTATCTGATTCCTAATTTTATCTAAGACTGGCTTTGCCCCTGCGAATTTCGAGGCTGCAGGGCCACGAGATCTGACGTCACTACGAAACGGCATCTCACCAGCTTGGGGTCCGGGGCTGGCACGAATGCTGCGGACGGGGACCAAGGGCTGTGACTGCATATTTTCCTCGAAATCCCCCCGGGGGCCCAGAGTTGGGCGCTCCCCTACGAGCTCATCACGTGCGCAGTCCAAGCTTTGCAAATCCAGCGGAGGCCTGTGGTGGTTTTTAGGGTTTTCTTTCTTTATGATTTCCCTTCTTGTTCTCCACAGTTGATGATTTTCTGCAGAAAAACGGCTGAGAAAAAGAACCTATTTCATTTCCAGTTCCCATCACTGCGATTTCCACATGGATGTGACGTTGAGTCCAGCTTCCGAAATGCCCAGGTGACTCACGCGGGGACACCCCGGGGCGGGGCGCAGGAGTTTCTCGGGCGTCTGGCGAGGCGGGGCGGGGCGGGGACGGGGCGGGGCGGAGCGTATCGGGCCTCCCGCGTCTCCTGCGCCGCCTAGCGGCAGGAGACCACCGGCTTCGGGCGCCCGGCCCGCGTCACGTGACTGGAAAGTCCCTGGGTGGAAATCCCCGGCTGTCCGCGGGCGGTAAAACAGAAAGGGAAAAAAGAGAACTGGCAGTCTGCAGCCTTGGCGGCGGCCAAGTGCAACGAGCTAGGGGCCACGGGGGCGGAGCGGCAAGAGCGGCCGCCGGGGAAACTGCGGCGGCAGCGGCGGCGGCAGCAGAGATCCGCACCCCCGGGCCGGCCCGCGAACTAACCCCGAGCAGGGCGTCCATGGGGCGCCGCCTCCACCTAGCCCCGACCCCGACCGTGACCCCAGCCGGCGGCGCACGCCTGTCCTGACCTGGACTTGGAGTTTCTGCAGAGGATCGCGTGTCCCGAAGAGGTAACCCGCGTGTCCCTGTGCCGTCTCCCCCGGGCAAGGGCTGCGGGTGCGAGTTTGGCAGCGACCCGCGGGCTGGCTCCGTCGACCTGGCCTTGGTTTTGCAGCGGTTCCAGAGGGGAGTTTGTTGGCCGTTTGTACCCGTTGTAGGTTCTGAACTGCTGAGAGTTGAGGGGGCCGCGCCAGATGTTAGGGTGACAGCCGGGATTCAAGGATCCAGCCAGCTGTTTCTTGCAGATAATGCAGAGAACTTGAAAGGCAGCTGCCTGCGGGGAGAGTCGCCCCCGGGGCCGCTTGGTCGCGGGTGGTCATTGGTGCTTTGCTCTTTGGCTTGTCTTTTTTGGAATCAAGCTCTGCATGCTTACGGCTACGTAGCCCTTGCAAACTGCTGTGGCCTCTTTCCAGATTGTTGTAGCACCAGCCCGAAGGTGTGGCATGTCTCAGGGGCAGCAAAACCCAGGGGGCGGGGAGCCAGGTCAGCTCAACTTCCCGGGGACGGCTTGCAGACACTGAGAGTTAAGCAGTGTCAGAGAAGTATGCGTGTAGCAGTGGGTGGTCGGCCTGCCTTTGGGGGCTCCAGTTTAGAGCATCTGCAGGCCACTATCCCCCAGTCAGACTGTCTTTGTCAGTCGGGGTCGTCCCACATCCTGCCACCTGGCCCTTCAGGAAAGCCGTGGTATTAAGTAAGGAAGGAGCTCAGAACTTGTTGAGACCGCTTTGTTTTCTGTTCTCCCTGCCTCTGATCTTCTTTCCTTGGAAAGCTGCTCTGGTCAAGTATCTCAGGGCATCCTTCTGAGAGAACCAGTGTTTCAGGGTCTTCTGGACCACAGCCCTAATGTCCCAGCGTATTAAACAGCCAGTTACTGCTTCAGTCTTGGTGGTCTAAAGTGCTTCTTTATTTTTTTTTTCCAATTCTTTGTACAATTTTTGAATTTTTGGAGGGGTACTTTCTAAAAACTCGATATTTGTTGATAAAAAGCCAATGAGGTAACAAACATGAAAGAAATGTTACGGGTAATATTGTATGTCTTTGCATATAAGGACATTACAATCATAGCTCAGAAATTCTTTATCACAGGTCAGATTATTCTTTAATCTTAAATATGGAGAAGTCCAAGTCCTAGGCAGTTGGGCAGTGGGTTTTGATTTCTTTTAAGGAGGCAGTTCTGCAGGCCGTGCGAGGCTGAACCTATGAGTGAGGTGACACCGGACTATCAATTATTGACATTTGCGTGTCTTGCCTATGGTTCCAGCTCTCACTATTTGAGAACTTTGCTGAAAGATCTTAGGTGGAGAAGAAGATAAAAGAAGAGTCAAAAAAGCAAAAAAAAGGCTACAACTAGCTTGTTTGAAATCTTCCTCTTGCCTGTCTGTTTCCTTGTGAGGGCAGCAGGCACTCTGCAACCACAGGAGTGGTGTTCTGAGATTAGCAAGGGGCGGGTGTTGGAAGACCGGGCTTCTCAGCAAAGCCCTGCCCCTGGATGGTGTGGGACCTACCTGAGCAGGACCCGTCCTGCAGTTGCCGTAGATGGAGACTAAGGTGGTCATGTGATTTCAAGCCGGGGAATAAGGTTGTCTTTATCTTTAGCCTCAGCATCAAGCTGATGGTCAGGCGGTAGAAGTGTGTGGTCAGGCAGTGCCTGTTGAGTGACGGACGGACAAATGAATGACATCGTGAAAGAGGCATTTGCATGCCACCAAGGGGATGTGTGTGTGATCTTTCTATCCCTTCGTTGTGTCTGTGGTCCTGCCATGATTTTGCCTAAATCCACCTGCAAGGAATATCTGACATCAAAGCAGAGATTACCATTTGACCCAGAGAATGACTTCTTCCAGGCATCATCCAGCTATCAGATAAGGAATCCCGAGCTAAATTCACCACCAGAAGCCTCCTCAGAAGCAACCTCAGAGTCTTGTAGCGGCCCGTGAGAATTTAGACCATTTTATCAATGACTTTGAGAGAGCTGAGACCCACCAGGACTGGCTTCTCTGTAATCTAGGTTTCTTCTGCCTCTTACATTGGTTTAACTTCTTTCTCAGCTAGAGGCTTGCCCCAGTAAAGAGTATGACACAAGAGTGGGATTAACAAATGCAGTGAAACTTCCTAGGGGCTCTCTTCGTGCTCTGAAAATGTCTTTGTCTTCATCTTGGAAATTAGGATGGATGGCAAGGCACCCTACTAAGGGCCAGTGAATGTGAGCTGGCTCTCCACAAAGCTCTGCTCTGTAAAGATCCCACGTTACATCATTCCATCATTCCATGCTGTTGGCATGGGTTGGAGATGCTGGGGTTTGCCCCCCTCCTCTTTCATTTGTCCTGAGTGGTCCCTCTGGCTGAAACTTCTTTCCTTGTCTGCTTCCAGACTTTTATTTCTTTCCACCAGTCGATTATGCTTGAAGATTTCAGGGTGAAGACAGGGTGCAAAATCCATCCGAGTGTTGGTACCTGGAGGACGATAATAAAATTTGGTTAACGGTTGAGTTGAAGTAATACAGTTAATTCTGTAATTATATAGAATATAATTCTGTACTTCTAATATCTGCTCTTGGAAGTATAGAATTTATTATTCTATTATTGTTAATGTTATCATTATTCTATTTTTTATTCTGATGTTGTTAAGTTCAGTGGAGAGGTTCTGAAAGACCGCTGACTGTTTGCTCTTAAAATTGCAAAACATCTTGCTGGGAATAAGCTTTTTCGTTGGTTATAAAACATTCAGTTTAACTCTTTGTATATTACAATACATTTTACAAGTATACGCTTTATAAATATTTCTTTTGGGGACTAAAGAGAAGAGTCCAATCAACAGCCTAGGTGGCAGCATAAAATTGCAGGATTTTTCGCAAAATATTTATTGTCTTTCCAGTATAGGGAGGGAGTGCTTGAAAGAGGTAAATCAAGACTTTGCCTAAGAGCGAGGGTTGCTTGGTGGTGCTGTTAGGAAAGGAGCCAGACTTGTCAGGACTACATTGTGCCTGTAACTGGCATTCAGGGCGCCTCAAATCCAGTGGCTGCCCCAGAGCAGCATCAGGATGGAGTGGGATTTTCAGTCGGTTACGAGGCACCATACCTGTTGCTGACAGACAGGCATGGCTCCCTGACAGATGTTACTGAAAACATGGGTTATTCCCCTCCTCCTCGTTGCCCACTCCCCGCCTTCCTTCTCTTGTTTAGACTAATCTTTAAAAGTGATGTAACTTAAAACAGTCCGGTGTGAGTTCATCTTTGGGGCCAGCTAGTATCCTGGGAGTAGAGGTGACTAAGATCTTTTGCCTACCGCTTAGGGTAATGACAAGATCAAACACTGGGGTTTCCTGCAGGCAGGTATATAGGAGTCATATCAAAGCCGAGCTAACGGCATGGGGTTTTCTTTCCCTCCTCTTCAGGTGTTGGAGAGCACCATGGGTGAGCAACTCCTTCCTCTGGCTTTGTATTTGAGCAATATGCGGAAAGCTGTGAAGATAAGAGAGAGAACTCCAGAAGATATTTTTAAACCTACCAATGGAATCATTCACCATTTTAAATCCATGCACCGGTACACGCTGGAAATGTTCAGGACTTGCCAGTTTTGTCCACAGTTTCGGGAGATCATCCACAATGCTCTCATCGACAGAAACATCCAGGCCTCCCTGGAAAGCCAGAAGAAGCTCAACTGGTGCCGAGAAGTAAGGAAGCTTGTGGCGCTGAAAACAAATGGTAAGACCTGCTTTTGTCTGGGGCCCGGGGTAGCTCCCACCGGGCTGGGTGTCCATTTATTAGAAGGTAATAGCACCAGTCCAAATCGAATCTCTTAAGGCCGCAGGTACCTTAGTATAGAGATTCTATAAGGGGCACGTAACGAAAGCAAGCTTGTTTTGTGAATATTTTAATTAAGGATATTTTCTAGTGTATGTTAGACAGCAGAGTGCACTGAGGCTTTAAGAATGCATTTCTAGACACCATGCACCTATTAAGTATATGTGTATGGTATGTATGTATGACTTATGTATGTAATTCTTGCAACTGTTTAATCATCTGTGAAATACCCTTCCCTAGCCAGTAATGGAAATATCAAAAGGCTTTAAGTTCAAAAGGAAAGCATTGTGTGAAAACTGGTGGCGTTTCCCACTGTCATTAGAAAATGCTTGTGATGATGGCCTTACACTTCTTGAATCGGTGACACATTTTATGGGTTAACCAGTGACTGTTGTCAGCTCCTCCCTTACCTGGGTTCTGTTGCCCACAGTCCCATGATACGAACTAGAAAGATACCTGAGATTTTTAGTGCAGGTTTTAGACCTCTACTTCATGGTTTTTTTGGGATTCCTAGTACTGTACTGCATTTCTTGCTGTCTGTGACTGTCTACCCAATGGCCGTTGATGACTAGTAGGTGTTTCCTGTTCTAAGCTTTACTGTTTTGTCTTTTGTTTATTTCCCTTAAGCAAGAGTATGCACATCACAGAAACATTCGAGCATACTGCATACTGCATGCTGTTTCATGCAGATACAAAATTCTACTTTATAAATGTAGCGAATCATTACAAGAAGCAAGTAGGCTGCTTATATTAAGTAAGGCCTTTTTCTCAAAAGGCTCCTGGCCTTAGATCAGTGACAATCGTAAACCATCCCGATCAAAATAATATGTCGAAGGGCAAAATTAGTACATCCTTGTTGACAGTGAGATGATAAGAACATCAACTTAAATAAATTGGTACATTCACTTTGGCCATTTTTGACTTGGGTAACTTGGCACGATTGAGGGACATGTTTTTTTCCTTTGGTTCTGGGAGTTAGCATCACCTTAACATCTTGCTTTTATGTTTGAAGCATAGATTCTTAGAAACATAGAAAGAAAACTGGGGTTATGTAGTATTTATGTTGTTCTTGGCATTAAGTCAAGTGATGCTTAGAAGCAGTTAATTATGTGAAGTCATCATCAAGGGGTTTATGTTCCTGACAGTTTGTGGTTTTAACTCTCCCCCATTTGGTTACGAAAAGATGTGGGAAAGTTGGAAAGAAGAGATTCTGCCAAATTAGAAATGTGGTGGAAAGAGAAAAACCGTATTATCGTGAACTGAACTGAGATTTTAGGGTTAACTTGCTCTGGTTCCTTAAGAGAAAAAATTGAATATAAAAAGTAAATACTGGTTTTGCAAAGATAGGTCATTTAAATCAAGGATTCACGCTACAAACAAAACTACAAAAGCAAGTGCATTCTGATATCATTTTCTGAGAAGTAAGGATTTTTAGGCTCAGAATCCTTTTATTTCACCACTTGAAAAAAAAATTCCTTAAAATTCTGGAAAAGGAAGCAAAGATATTTAGGGGAAGGAAGGAAACAAATGACTTTTCCTCTCTGATTTTTATTAGCACTTTTTTTTTAAGCCTTCCCCCTATAGGAGGGCTCTACAAAGTCAATGGTCTGTTTGGGGAGGGGGTGATTCACAAGTTTGCATTTGAGGATATGAGACTGTGGTGAATGAGGAAGGGAGTAGGTGGCATAAAATTGAAACTTCATGTGAAAAATTCCAACGTCTATTGGCTGCAGCGATTTCACTTGTATAATGAGTAGCCCTATTCCAGCTCACCCTGACCACACCCACTTGGAAAGTCCAGGGTGCACTTCGCACTTTAAATGTCTACACACCAGAACAAAAAGTACAATAGCTGTTGCTCAATTGCTAGTCAAATAACTTAGCGCTGGGGAATTCCAGATGTTACTTAGGGAATTTTATGCTGGTGCATCTCAATAAAGAACTGAAAGTAAGCACAAGAAGAAAAAAAGCCTTATCTTTGCTCTAGATTTTGCAAAGGGGAAATTTCAACAGAATGCAGTTGTTGCTACATTTCTGCCAAGACACGACCCTTGAGCGATCTTTTTGGTTCATTGGTTTGAATGTTTATTTAGCTAGTTTTTCTAAGTGTGTAAATTGAACGGATACTGGCTGTGGATACATTTTTGAGGGATTGTTGTTGTTGTTTACAGTTGACTATAATTAAGACTTGATAAAATTTCAAATAGCTTTATTGCCCCATAGAACAATGTAAGAACACGATTGAACTTTTCTTTATAAAAACAATTATGCACTTCCCAAAAGAGACTAAGGAGTTAACTTTTTTAATATTAAACAGACCTCCAAAATGTTTATCCTTTGGAGTTCAAAAAGCAATGCAGTCTCATGAATTGTGGATTTTAACCTATAAAAGTAACAAAGTTGATAGAATAAAATTAGACCTATCTTTTTCTCAAAAGCCTCAAAATTCTTCAAGTGCCAGCCCTGAACACTGAATTATTTTCAAATGTAGACATCGAGGCCCTCTTTAAACTCTGAAAAAGGACTCTAATTGCTAACAGGCGGGTTCACACAAGGCATTTCTGGGGGTGGGGTGGGCAGGCAGTAGGTAATTCAGTCTTCTCACTCCCACTTTACAGACCAGGAGAGGAAGCTCCCAGGCCCCAAAGGCTGTGGTGGGATGGTCAAGTCACGTACCACTGAGTCATGGCCAGGCCGTCCCTGCCTAGCAAATGGAGCCAGACCAGCTTCCTGGTTTGAGCATGTTGCCCTGGGGGTTCCCTCTCAGAGTCAGAGAGCAATAGTGCTAGCGTCTCAGCCAGAAAAGCAAGGCATGTTAGAAAGGAGTGGACTCCAGAGATCATAATCCAATGTCCTCATTTCCAAAGAGGAAAAATACTCGGAGGTTAAGGAATTTCCCCCCAAGGCCACCTAAACTAGTTAGGGCAGAGCCAGGCTGGAACCAAGGGCTCCTGGCTCTCACTCCCTGGTTCCTTGGCTCTGTTAGTATCATTCATTCAAAATGAGAGTTAAAAGAATGATATATGTTTTTTCCGTTAAAGCTGTCATCACCTTGTGAAATGTTACCAGTTGGCCCTTCGACTAAGACATTAAACCACTGGCGTTTCTCACAAGCGCTATTGGGTCCCCGCGTGGTAGCCGTAAGGCTAGTTTATTCTGTAAACCCCTGCTAGGCCTTAGATGTAGGTTGCCTGAATTGGCTTCCCTTCTGTCCTCAGGTGACGGAAACTGCCTCATGCACGCTGCTTCCCAGTACATGTGGGGCGTTCAGGACACAGACTTGGTCCTGAGGAAGGCACTCTTCGGCACCCTCAAGGAGACGGACACCCGCAACTTTAAATTCCGCTGGCAGCTGGAGTCTCTGAAGTCTCAGGAATTCGTGGAAACGGGGCTTTGCTACGATACCCGGGTATGTTGTGTTTCCTCATCCAGCATCTATTGACAGCGCTCCATGGTGGCAAAACAGTACCTTCGGCCAGTCCCTGCTCTCAAGGAGCATGTGATTTGCCGGGTCACATGAACCTGGCAAAGCAGAGTCAATGGAAAACACCAGAAACCTCCTGTGGGATGGACCTGAGGCTCTTGTCACTGCTGGGAGGCTCCAGGGCAGCAGCTTCCCAGCTGGGGAGTCATTTTCGAATGATCTTTCTGATCTCGGGCTTCCCTGTGGCGTTTTCGCTGTTTTTCAGTTTGATTGCCCTTCTCGTGCTTTACTGAGCCAGCCAATCAGATTCACACGGGCACCTCCCCATTTTCAGTCACAAGTTTGGGATTTTTGTGCACATTTGGATGAGGAGCGTTGACATTATGCCTCATCAGGGATTTTTTTGAAAGCAGGTGCTGTCCCCATCCTCCCCTACTTCTGAGTTTGCCTTGTAGTGGAAAAAAGTAAGGGAAGAAAACCAAAGTGGGGACAAAAGGGTGATCGTTTAAATGATAATTTCAAGAAAGGGTAAAAGTAAGCCGAGTAATACAAGTGATAAATTATAGAGTGAAGCCAGAATTGTTTTTTAGGGCAGAGTACATTCAATGATTTCTTTTCTGTCCCCTTAGAACTGGACTGATGAATGGGACAGCCTTGTCAAAATGGCATCCACGGACGTACCAGTGGCCCGCAGTGGACTTCAGTATAATTCACTGGAAGAAATACACATATTCGTCCTTTGCAACATCCTCAGAAGGCCGATCATTGTCATTTCAGGTGAGATGCCTGCTGATGGCTTATCTGTATTTAAGTGCTTTTCAGCTTTAGTGCTTTACCTCTTAGGAAAACCCATGCTACCAAAGTTACAGGAGACCACAGTTAAATGGAATCTGATGAAAGCCACGGAGGGCCTTATCTTTTCTTTCTCTTTCCTTAAACAGACAAAATGTTGAGAAGTTTGGAATCGGGTTCCAATTTTGCTCCTTTGAAGGTGGGCGGAATTTACTTGCCTCTCCATTGGCCTGCCCAGGAATGCTACAGATACCCCATCATTCTCGGCTACGACAGCCAACACTTTGTACCCCTGGTGACCATGAAGGACAGTGGACCTGGTGAGAAAACTAAGCATCTATTCACGTTTGTACTTGCTGGTAGATACTGGTACACCCCGTTCCTCCTGAACATCAGGGTTTGCTCTTTTGCTCCTTATTGAAAGTCTCATTTAAGTATATTAGTTTTATTTCAATACAGTGTTCTGTCAGCTGTTTAGCAACAGTGATGGAATAGCAGTCATCGTAATGCGCCCCCAACTTTTTGTCTATAGTTTGGGAAGCACTTTCAGCATGTTAGTGGCAAGTAGGAGATAATGTATATTACTGCTACAATTTCTTAATTAGCCCCGTAATACAGTGCCTGGCATGGAGCAGGTAAATGTCTGGCAGGTTAGGTATTATTGTAATAGCTTAATGAGGAACTAATAAGGCACTTTACAAATGCTTAGGTACATTATTTTATTTCATTTCATCTTCACGGCATCCCTGTGGATGCAGTAACCTTATAGTACAGATGAGGCACTTGAAGCTCAGAGAAGTTAAATAACTTACCTGATGTCACAGAGATGGATGGTAGCAAAGTCAGGACTCGAACCCAGGTCGGTCTGGTTCTGAGTGTGGGATTTGACCAGTAAGACCTCCTGCCTCCAGGCTGCTTAATGTGCTGTGGGCGTCCTGGAAACCGTGTGGGGGTTTTTGGTTTTTTTTAATTTTATTTATTTTTGGCCGCATTGGGTCTTCGCTGCGGTGCGCGGGCTTCTCATTGCGGTGGCTTCTCTTGTTGCGGAACACGGGCTCTAGGTGCGTGGGCTCAGTAGTTGTGGCTCATAGGCTCTAGAGCGCAAGCTCAGTAGTTGTGGCGCACGGGCTTAGTTGCTCCGCGGCACGTGGGATCTTCCCGGACCAGGGCTCGAACCCGTGTCCCCTGCACTGGCAGGAGGATTTTCATCCACTGCACCACCAGGGAAGTCCCAACCGTGTGTTTTTTTATTAGAGTTTAGCACAGTTTGTTTCCCCATTTGATTTTGTGGCTAGATAATACTTTTCCCCTCCGTAATTGTATCCTTTCTGCATTTTCAAAATGTAGTTGTTATATATATGGCCTCACACATAATCTCATTTAGTAGAATCATATTTTGCTGATGTGTTATTTTTTTCCCTCAGAAATCCGAGCTGTTCCACTTGTTAACAGAGAGAGAGGAAGATTCGAAGACTTAAAAGTTCACTTTTTGACAGATCCTGAGAATGAGATGAAGGAAAAGCTCCTGAAAGAGTACCTGATGGTGATGGAAATCCCTGTTCAAGGCTGGGACCACGGCACCACCCATATAATTAACGCTGCAAAGTAAGCAGTTTGTTTTTCGCTCTATGCCTTGTCATCTTTAAGCTGCTGCTACCCCAAAGACCAACAGTAAAGTTATTTGAAGCTGGTTTCCTCCAGCGTGAAACAAGTTTAGGGGCTTGTGTGTGAGTCAGAGACAATCACTTCAGGGAGCACTAACTTGGGTTTCAAATGGGAACAAGTAATTTATCCAAAATGATTTTTCTGCATATCTGGATGCTGAGTGTGAGCCCTGTGGCTTTAAAAAGTGCGTTCACATCGAGGATGGGTTTTATTATTTTTTTAATTGCCCTAGTGCTAGACTAGCAAGCGAAAATTCTTAGAGACAAAACACTCATTCTCCTGGCTTCTGGGTAAGGCAGACACACCAGACGCAGACTGGGCTGTAGAATGTGTTTATGTGGCAGGCACGTGACTTGGCCGCATGGGGCGGGGAGGAGAGACCCAGAGTACAGGTTGTACAGGTATCAAAATTGTAAACACTGGCTTGATGATAAAGAGATGCCCATTTCCTAGAACTTTGAAATGCACACGACCGAGAAGGCCTAAGAGAATCAGTTTCTCAAAGTGGAGGTGAACAAATTACAGTCAGAAGTCAGTATGTAACGCCTGATGGTGTGTCTGCCTCTTAGTTACTGCTCGTGGCAGTTACCGCTAATAGAGACCAGGTGCACGTTTAAAATTAATAAAGTAAATTGATAAAGAAAAATACAGAACACATTACAAGGTAGTTTGTACTATAAAGTAAGTTCATCCCAAATGAATACCTTGAATAACATTTCACTAGAAATTTGGTCTCTGAGAAGTTAGAAAGTAAAAGTGACTTTTTCAAAGAGGAAGAGGGTAATTAAGTGTAGAAGCAGCCCCTGAGTAGCCCTTTCTTTAGAATTATCTATGATTTGGGCTGGGCCAAAATTAATTAAATAAGACTGATTCTCAAAATAGTGACGTCTTCTCAACAGTATTGGACTGTGTTACGTTAGAGGTGCAAAGTCTTCATCACAGGCTGCATTTCAGTGAATGGTTATGAAGTTATTACCACAGTCCACATTTTAAAAGTTTGCTCTATGATCTAGTGGTGTAAAGTTGTGTGTGTGTGTGTGTGTATGTGTGTAGTCTCATGTTTTTTTTTCCTTTTGGTCTTTAGGTTGGATGAAGCTAACTTACCCAAAGAAATAAACCTGGTAGATGATTACTTTGAACTTGTCCAGCACGAGTACAAGAAGTGGCAGGAAAACAATGAGCAGGGGCGGAGAGACACGCACCCCCAGAATCCTTTGGAACCTTCCGTCCCCCAGCTTTCTCTCATGGACATCAAATGCGAAACGCCCAACTGCCCTTTCTTCATGTCCGTGAACACCCAGCCTTTGTGCCACGAGTGCTCGGAGAGGCGGCACAAGAAACAAACCAAAGCCCCAAAGCCCAACTCCAAGCTGGGCCCTGAGGCGCTGCCCCGCCTGGTGCTCGGGGCCTCCCGGGGAGAGGCCTGGAGCCCCGAGGAGCCCGCCGGGGGTCCCCACTCAGCCCCTCCGACAGCACCCAGCCTCTTCCTGTTCAGCGAGACCACGGCCATGAAGTGTAGGAGCCCCGGCTGCCCTTTCACCCTCAACGTGCAGCACAATGGCTTCTGCGAGCGATGCCACAACGCCCGGCAGCTTCCCGCGGGCCATCCCTCGGACCCTGCGCAGCATCTCGACCCCGGCAAGTGCCGAGCCTGCCTCCAGGACGTCACCAGGACGTTTAATGGGATCTGCAGTGCTTGCTTTAAAAGGACTACAGCCGAGCCCACCCCGAACCTCAGCTCGAGCAGCCCCCTCTCCTGCCACCAGCGCTCCAAGTCTGACCCCTCACAGCTCGCGCAGAGCCTCTCTCCGCACGCCTGCCGCAGAGCCGGGCCCGAGGCTCCCTCTGGCCACCGCTCCTCGGCCGCACGGACTCCAGGGGACAGGACGGGGACAAGCAAGTGCAGGAAAGCGGGCTGCATGTACTTTGGGACTCCAGAGAACAAAGGCTTCTGCACGCTGTGTTTCATTGAGTACAGAGAAAATAAACGTGAGTGAGAGGATGGGTTTCACCCGTTTCAAAACCCCTCGTAGAAGGCAGTTTGCCCCTGAAATTCAAGAAGGGAGCCCCTTCAAGAAAGGGCTGTGGCGTTGAGTGTGCCTTGCGTGGGGGGGACAGTCACGGTGGCTCTGCCGGCACACCTGGAAGCAAAAGCACAGAACAGCATGTTCCGAAACCCGCAAGAGCCCTGTGGGTGGAGTGCAGAGGATTTGTTTTTATAAGGTCATGTGCTGTAGTGTTTGTAAGGTAGAATTTAGACGAGACTTCTTTTGAAACTCTGGCATACTAGAGAAAATTCAGAACCTGATGAGTGGTAGCTGGAAAGAGAGCGGCCTTCACTGACGTCGTAAGAGTCCATTTGTGGTTTTTGAAATCTCAAATTTGAAAGAAGGATGGGCACTTAATGTCTCTGCTTGTTCTGTTCCTGTGACCGACCAGTGCGGCCTGTTCCAAAGGGAGAGATCTGTAAAGTCAAAGATGTTTCTATTATAGTATTATTTCTGTCGGTTATTTTGCTAGGTTTCTGAAAGGTTGCTCTCGTAGGTAGAGCGCAGCTGGTCTAATCTGTATTAGGAACCTGTTTTTCCCTGACGTCAGCATCTGTCCACTTGGTGAACCGTATGTGTTACTGACGAGCGGTCTGCTCTCTTGTAGATTTTGTCCCTGCCTCAGGGAAAGCCAGCCCCACGGCCTCCAGGTTCCAGAACACTGTCCCCTGCCTGGGCAGGGAATGCGGCGCCCTTGGAAGCAGTGTGTTCGAAGGATACTGTCAGAAGTGCTTCATCGAAGCTCAGAACCAGAGATTTCATGAAGCGAAAAGGACTGAAGAGCAGCTGGTGAGACATCTTGAGGGACGTCCCCCTCCTGTGGGCCCCGCCTCCTTGCCAGAGTGATAAGCAGGCTTTCCTCCCTGCTGAGTTCCAGGGAAAAACCAGGGGAAAAGTCAGCCTGGCCCCCAGGGCTGGAAGCGCAGCGGTTCCTATTGATTTTCATGGCCTAAGTTTACTTTAGGTTCATTTTGAGAAGCAAATAAAACCAGCCGTGGAATAAAACCCGTTAAAGCCTCCGAAAAGCCAAATGGCGATCAGAGGCTTCTTGGATTTGTAGCAGAAGTGCCGACTTTCTTAAGTAATCCCCTTATTATGAGATAGAAGGAAAAGGCAGAACGTCCCAGGTGCCTCCACTTACTGGCATATAAGAAAAGCAAACATTCATGGATAGACGCCTCTCCTGCTGGTTGGAGGGTGGTAGGGGATCTGTCTAAATGAGGGCAACTTAGTATTAATCCAGACGGAAGCGAGCTGGGCCAGCCTTTGCCGGCCTCCGTGTTAGGGATGGTGATTCCACCGGGCCTCCCTGGGGCCAGATCTGTTTTCTTGGGATGGGGAGGAAAGGTCCTTGGAGGCTCCCGTCCATCGACCGCCCGCCGTCCGCTTGGTCAGGCAGGTGCCCTTCACCACACCCAGCCCTTTGTAGAACCCACACCGTCGGATGAGATGAGATGTGGGTCCCTGAACAATGAATGTGACAGTGGTTCTCTCTGCTCTCTCCACCCAGAGGGCGAGCCAGCACAGAGACTTGCCCCGAGCCACCCAGAGCACCTCCTGGTCCAAGTGCACGCGGGCCACCTGCAGGAACATGCTGGCCTGCTGCAACCAGGAGCTGTGCATGGAGTGCCAGCACCTCGGCCAGCGCGTGGCTGCCAGCGCCCGGCGGCCCGAGCCCGTCCCTGAGGAGCCCCCCACGCAGCGCTGCCGGGCCCCCGCCTGTGAGCACTTCGGCAACGCCAAGTGCAATGGCTACTGCAACGAGTGCTTTCAGTTCAAGCAGATGTACGGCTAACCTGACCCAGGGGGCCAGCCCCGGCCCGGAGGGACCTGGAGCCTTAGCCCGCGTGGCGCTGTGCTCCCAGCGCCCCGGTGCCACCCGAGCGTCCGGCCCTGCACGGTGGGCCAGGGTGTCTCTGAGCAGGGCAAGAAAGAAGCTCTCGGTCACCGGCCTGGAATCTGAGCAAAGCGTGTGACTGGCTGCGGGTTGTGTGGGCTCCAGCCCACGCCTCTCCTTCCAAGCAGGCGGCCAGGAACCTCATGGACTCAGAACGCGTGCCAGGACTGCTGCCTCATCTTTAGAGAAAAGGGAAAAGACGCAGGTCAGGCGGGCTGGGAAACTCGGAGCCAGCCCCCCTGCCCTCCATCAGCATTTCTCGGAGATGGGGAGCTGAGGCCCACAGGCCCTGTGCCGGAAGCTCGGGAAGCTCAGGGATAACGGGCAGGCTCAAAGTGCCGGTCGTTCACGGTTTCGCCCTACCTGCCTCGTTCCTTTCCCACGGACACGGCAAAAACGTCCACAGACTGTGATGCTGAGGCTGCTGGGACTGAACAAGTCCACGGTGAAAAGCACACCAGCTGCTCTTTACAATATGCACCTTGTAAGACCCAGAATATTCTCAGTGGGCAGATGTGTAACTCTTTTGGTTATCACTGTCTTTACTTCTAAAGCTTAACTTGAACTGAGGTGAGCGTACACCTGGTTACACATATAATGGCCCCTTATGTTACATATGAGGGAATTTTGTTTGTTACGTTGCGCTGCTGCCCTAGAAGTTTAAGTAAGAAGACTGACTGATAATAATAACCTATTTTCTGGTTGTTGTAGGGGCACGCACGACTCGTAGACACAGCCCACCTGAACTCCACCAGCAGACTCTTGTGTCTGTGTAATCACTTTATTTATTTTATTGCAAACTTTAAGGGTATTTAAGTGAAGCTGTTTCTTCTGGTCTGCAGAAATTGCTATACTGTCTTCTTGAGATAACATACTGGCTTTCGGTCATGTTATAGACACAGCAAACTCCTCACCACAGTAGGGGAGTCGACCTTTTCCACACATTTTGGAAAGAAGAAGTCGCATCGCAAATAGATTCATTAAACTCTCACGCTTCCTCGTGAAACTTTGGTCAGAGCCACTTCCCAGCCCGCCGATGAGAAACCATTCTCCACAGTGTGTAGATGCTTCTGCGTATCCTACCTCCTTAGAGAGACGATTGGGAAGGAGCGGGGATGAGATTGGAGAAGGTCACGGGGAAATCTGGAGCCTTTGGTGATGGTTTTGTTTGCTGTGTTAATGCTGTGTGCTGGGGTGCAGGGCAGTGACCTCGTGGCCACCTTAGCATTGGGACAGCACAACCTTGTAACCATGAGTACGAGGAAATTTCTTTCTGTCCTTGGCCTGCAGTTTCTCTGTGTGTTTTGTGTTACTTTCATACTTGTTCTAGAAAAAAAAAGGAAGGGAAACACATTGTCCCCAGAGGTAAAGGCTGCTATTTTTTTTTGGGGGGGGGGGTGGTCTGGACTTAGAACCTGAAAAGTTTGGCAATCTGTAACTAACTCTCCATGGTCTTTACTTGTCCTACGTGATGTGTTTTCCCCTTGAGATACCATAAGCCTTTTTCCTTGGCAGATCTCTTTATAATGTCTTTCTAAAGATTTCACATAAACTTCAGTGTTTTCATTTAGTTCTTTTAAAGTTGCTATTTTAATATTTTGTGTATCAATATTTTCATTCTTAATGTGAATAAATGGGATTATTTATACTTATTATAGAAGACATTTGAAATTTGCACATTTAGTTGTCTCTGATAGAAAACTGTTGACTCTCTATTGGCTTTCTTCAAGTTTTCCTAAATTTAAATGTAACTTTTCACAGAAGTCAAGATTAAAAAGTAAATTATTTAAGAACAAATGTTGATGTTTTCTGTTTACGAATGATGAAAGAAAAAGGCCCCAATATTAAGACCACACTTTCCAAACAACTTTATTTCAAGGAACACCTGGGCAGGGGGTACATCTCTCACCCATAGGTATTAAGGGAACTTACTGTTAAGGGTAAGGCATCTGGTTTAACAGGGAAGACATGGAGGCCCAGAGGGAAGTAGGAAAGATGTGCCAGTGCCTGTTACCTGTGCTCCTCTGAAGTTCCCTGCCCTCAGCCTTAAGTACAGAGAGAAAAGACAAGGGGGCGGAGCAGAGAGAGACAGGAAGGAAAGAAATCAGAGGGGAGGATGGCGTATAAGACCCCTGGGTCAGATCTTAGAAGAGGCGACCTATGACTGTGATGGCCATGAGGACCGGCGGCACCAGGGTCCTGGGAAATTATAAACGGCCCATTCTTCCACCCAATACAAGTGTACCTAGAGAAGATTGATGCCGAAGGACTGCGCAGCTCCTGGAATCTCTTTTTTTTTTTTAAAGCTGCCCAGGAGATTCTGATCATCAGCCAGATTTTAGAACCATGCATTTAAAGAAATATTTATAATATTTCTAAACTTACTGTGGAAAATTGTAACATACAAGAAAACAGATAAGAGTATCATGAACCCCCATATATCTATCATCCCGTTTCAACAGTTAGAAACATCTTGCCAAATTTGCTTCATCTGTCACCTCTTTTTTTTTTCTGGATTATTTTAAAGCAAATTTCAGATATTGTGTCCTCACACAAATACATCAGTGTGCATCTCTAATTGTTAAGAATAGGTTCTTTTTCTATAACCACCATTATTACACCCAGCTAAATTATTTTCAATACCATCCAATTCTTAAGTTTGTATTCTAATTTCTCACATTTTCCACTATACAGAGTCCTATTGCTTTTGTTTTCTTTTGTTTTTTTTTTCCGGTACGCGTGCCTCTCACAGTTGTGGCCTCTCCCGTTGCGGAGCACAGGTTCCAGACGCGCAGGCTCAGTGGCCACGGCTCACAGGCCCAGCCGCTCCGCGGCATGTGGGATCTTCCCGGACCGGGGCACAAACCCGTATCCCCTGCATCAGCAGGCAGACTCTCAACCACTGCGCCACAGGGAAGCCCCCTATTGCTTTTGATTGCTAACACTTCTTAAGGCTCTTTTAGTCCGTGACACTCCCTTTTTAAGTTTTCATGCTATTTTTAAGGCGATTAGGTCATTTGTTCTGTAGAATAGCTCACATTCTGGATTTGGCAGATTGCTTTCTTCTGGTGTCATTTCACTTGTCTTTCTAGACTTCTTATTAGATCCAGGTTCAATCAGGCAAGAATCATTCACAGGTGACGCTGTGTGTGTCCCACGACACCCCATCCCATCTGATCTGTATGAATGCTTACCCAGGGAAATCACAAAGCCTTGAATTGACCTCTTTTTCTCCATTCTTCCTCCGTCTCTCACCCAACGTTAAAAATTACAGTCCTTCAATCAGCATGATGAACATAAGCATTTGACCATAAGTCATCAGGATTTCTAAAATAGGAAGTGACTTATAATTAGCAAACTATCTCTGACTCAGAGAAACGGCACATGAAATAGGGCAGGTTTGGAGGGCAGCAAGAGAGCCACTTAGGGCACATCTCCAATCTGGAGTGGCGGATGGACCTCAGGGTTGGGGACCCTCTAAAGCATATGTACAATTTTATATTGGGGTGTGTACATTTTCTTTCTGAAGTGGGGCCAGTGGCTTTCTTCAAAGTCTCAAAGAAATCGATGACTTTCCAAAAAGGCAAAGGACCTAGGCGTGGAGAGCTGAAAAATAAGACTTGGAAGGAACGGGCTTTGCTTCAGCTTGCCCAGATCTAACGCTGTGGAATATCACCTTCATACCACACATGGGTGGAAGTTCAGATCATCCGAAACCAAAGGCGTAATGTTTATTCCTGCCCTCTTCCTCTCATGCACAGGCAAGGGCATAATCAGCTTTCATGCCACCTCTAGACTTTTCCCCCATCCTCCCACATCCAAACTTCTGTGAAGTGTGTCTCCAAAATGTCTCGCAAATCCATTCTTCCCCCCTTTCCTCCTGCAGCTCCAGCTTGGACCCCAGCCTCCTGCTGTCTTTTTTTTTGCCTCTGGTCTCTCCTTTCTAGACAGTCTCTTACTAGTTACCTATGCTTGTAAATCACAGACCTGGTAATGCTTCTCCTTTAATTAAAACTCCCCCATGGCTTTCTACTGCTCCTAAAGCCAGGTGCGTGCAACCAGGAGTTGCAGGAAGAAAACAGGAAACCTCTGAGTTCATTTTGCTGATACTTGATATATGAATTACTACCGGTGTTCTCCCCTTGTCAGCATCAGGGGGTCACTGTCACCCAAGCAGTCCTGAAGTAACTGTGAGTTGCTCAGCTCAGAGGGGGTAGCAATAGTGCCTTCATTCACTGACTTCCTGCATCTTGATACAAATAAAATTTGACCTATCCTTTGTTACGTGATTTTAATGATTTTATTACCGAAACTGATGTAGCTAGACACTCTCTTACCTGCACACTTAAACTTGGAAACAAAATATTCTAGTCTGGTTAAAAAGTATCCAAAGGAAGAGTTACAGGGGGGTTTGAACCTGTTTATCGGAAATCTGGGTGTATCTTTACACCTTCCCAACTAATTGAAATCAAAGAAGATTGAAATTTATTAGCTAAGTTTAGACAAAATCTTTTGCATAGTTGATAGCTGGAAATGAAATTTAATTCATTATGAATAAGGAGGCACAATGATTTTTTTTTTCTCTCCATCTTCTATTGTTTCTCCATCTTCTGTAGGTATCTTTTCCAGCTCAGTCAAGGATCACAACAAAGTGAATTTAGAATCAGACTTTGGAATGGCTTTGTTATAAAGCAACAGATATTTTTTTTTAAATAATAAAACATGTCTAAAAATTTTATTTCTTATTTAGAGCAGAAGGTATTTTTACCATTAATAAAAATAGTTATTTGAAAATATTGCTTGATTCATCTTTATCTGTTTTAAAATTCCTATATTTTCTGATTTTTAATGTTTTATATAATAGTGTATTTTAATTAATTTAAAATAACACACATACTGTGAATGCATGCTCAAAAATGTTTTTAAAGATGGTATGAGATCAAAAGCCATTGGGGTCCAATTCCAACACGCTATGCAATGCTCTTCACAATTTGAACCAACTTAACTATTCATTCTTGTCTTCTGCCACTATATTATATATATCTCCTGGCCGTCTATACTTTCTAGAATAGGACACCTTTTTGGTGTCAGGACCCCTTTGCCTTCTTACAGATGATTAAGGACCCCAGAGATTTTTTGTGTATGTGTGTTATACCTATTTATATTTACCATTTTAGAAACTGAAACTGAAGAAACTTCTAAGCACAAAATACACAAGCAAACATCCCATTAGCTTCCAGAATGACAACATTACCACATGTCATGGAGCTTCTGGAGAATTCCACTGAACACTTATGAGAGACTAAGGGCACAAAAGGCATATAACACCTTGGTATTGTTATAAACATATTTTTTGACATCACGGAGTCCCTGACAGAGTCTTAAGGACCCCCAGAGGCCTCCAGATCACACTTTCAGAACCTCTGCTCTAGAACAATGATTCTCAACCAAGGGTTCTCATGACACTAGTAACACCTGCAGAAATGTTTTGAGAATTCCCGCGTCTGTACCCCGACTCCAGCCCGGAGTTCAGAGCATCTAGTCGTCCCTCTGTATGCTCCGGGGATTGGTTCCAGGACTCCAGAAGATACCAAAATGCCGGATGCTCCAGTCCCTTGTATAAAATGGCGTCCTACTGTCAGCACTCTGTATCCACGGATGTGGAACCCACAGATAACAGAGGGAGGGCCGACTGTATTGCAGGGCAGGGGCCTGGGCAGATTGGGTTGCACCAGCCCTGGTTTAGAAGATCTTCTCTAAGCAGCGGACTCTGTACTTTTTTGACTATGTGCCCCTACCATAAAAATTTTTTGAGGGCTTTCCTGGTGGCACAGTGGTTGAGAGTCCGCCTGCCGATGCAGGGGACACGGGTTCGTGCCCCGGTCCGGGAAGATCCCACGTGCCATGGAGCGGCTGGGCCCGCGAGCCATGGCCGCTGAGCCTGCGCGTCCCGCAACGGGAGAGGCCACAGCAGTGAGAGGCCCGCGTACCGCAAAAAAAAAAAAAAAAAAATTTGAGCATGTACTCCCACTGTATGTGGATATGTTTCTTTATAAATTATATACATATATTACCATATCAGTGTATCCTGTGCTTTGTAAAACATGCAAAAAAACAAGAAAAAAAACTAATTAAGAGAAATCCTACCATTTTCCCGTCACGCCCCCAGTGAGTCCTCTGCACACTCTTTGGAGACAGCTGCTGGAGACCATTCTGCAAAGGTCTCTACCTTTCTGTCTTTTCTTGGGAAGTCTTTCCAGAAGCCCTTTCTGCCTTCGCTCCCCTCAATCTTCTCCCTTCACCAGAATCTGGCAGAGTTCTTACCTTCTCTTCTGCATGAGCCCAGATATCATGGAAAGAACTTGATATTTTGTCAAAAAAATTTTAGGTTTAAACCCTGGCCCTATTGCCTATTAGCTATACAGACCTGAGAAAATTGCCTCATGTTTCTGAGCCTCGGGTTTCTCATCCATAAAATGCTCATTAAATGTTTTTAAAAATATATTGGGGAACTTCTCCGCCTTTCTATCAATAATCAAACTCATGGTTCTCAACCCTGGGGACATATTAGAATCACACAGACAGTATTTACACCAAGGCAATGCCCAGATATTCCCATCCTTAATTGGTCTGGGAGGGTGCTCTCGGGTTTTGCATTTTTTTTAAGTTCAGATGAATCTAATATGCAGCCAGGGGTTGGAATCACTAGTAGCCCAAAGAGTCCTATTTTCACAGAGGCAATAAGAGGGAGGGCACACAAGTACAGTTAGTGTGCAGCTGGGGCAGTTAAAGAGGAGGGTGCCTTCTTTCAGGTGGCGTCTTCTGCAGGTGACCAGCTTGTCACCTGAACCCCTACTAGGTGGCATTTCTTTTTTTTTTTTCTTTTGGCATTTCTTATCATTGTGAGTCTTCTTTGGCATGAAGTAGCATAAAAGCTCCATCTTCCAGAGGCAATATCACATTAACCAAGATCAGAGATACGCTACTGCATTGATAGTTTACATGAGAACAATTTTCTACCAAAGGCATACAAACACTTGCACCTCTGGTCAAGGCATTCCCTGCTCAGAGGCTCACTCTGTGGGAATCATTCTCATCAGGAGGCCTGGTGAGGCTGGAATTGGATCCAGGGGAGCTAGTGACTGATGTCATGCCATGATGCATTCTGCTAAATGTTGGGATATCCCTGTTTCCAGGTCTCTGACAGGTCAAGTCTTCATTCTGTGCACTGCAGGCGTTCTCCATGATGCTGTCTCTTGCATATGGTGCTGGGATGGACCATGTCTGCTTTTGAGACCCTGCCTATTCTTTGTGTCACCACCTGTGCCTTCTGATTGGTCCATTTTCCTCTAATCATGTCAACACCTTCAGTTAGGCCACAGTCTGTCTCTTCTGGTGACTTTGTACATTTCTGAACTGCTTTATTATTTAACACACAGAGGGATATACCATTTCCAAGATACAACCCCCTTCAGTCACTACCTAGGAATCTTGGAAAATCCTTAGAATTTATTAGAATGAGATATTCAAATATCATTGTATAGTTTACTGTATTAAAAATGGCATCTGGCTGTCAGTCTACACAAGAATCAAAGTAAGAGAAGACATCATTTACAGCATGAGGAATCATAGCAAACAGAAGCATGAATTTCCTAATATTCAGAAAAGGGGAGGGACTTCCCTGATGGTCCAGTGGTTGGGACTTCACCTTCCAATGCAGGGGGTGCAGGTTCGATCCCTGGTCAGAGAGCTAGGATCCCATGCCTCACGGCCAAAGGGCCAAAGCATGAAACGGGGGCAGTGTTGTAACAAATTCAATAAAGACTTCGAAAGAAATGGTCCACATCAAAAAAAAAAATCTTAAAAAAAAAGGAAGAAAAGAAAAGGGAAATATGGAGCCCTGAAATGATTTGAGAAAGGTGGAATAAATCCCTCTCTCACCATCCTCCCCCCCACCTCCAACCTGCCTCCTGCCTTTAAAACAGTGCTCATCTACTTATCTGTATCCTAACATCTTCCCATCCTATGATTCAGTGAAAGTCTGTTCAGGTTTTAGGAACCTGGACTTCATTCAAGTCCTTGCCCCTGAAATCCTCCAGGTCCAGGAGGTTCCACATGCCCTCTCACCAGCAGTCTGATGAAGGTGAAATCAATGAAAATGTTGGCTGAATGTTGAATTAGTTTCACGAGCATATAATGCTTTTCTGTGAATTCCAGTTTTATAGTTAGATTTTCCAGTAGAACGATGAGTCAGAAAATAGGAAATAGCTAGCACTTCACACTTTTCATAATTATCTTGAGCAAACTTAAACTAAAAATGGCTAGCTAGAAGCCTGGTGGTTGTTTTATATCTTCTTGAGAATTTCAAGATATCATCAGGTGTGTGGTTTTTAAAACAGGCACTTTGAAGTAAAAATACTAGCTACCTGTTCCTCAAAGTATTATGTTTCCTAACTCATGCCTGAAGTTACATTTTATTTAAAACACAATATTCAGAATGGAGAATACTTTTGAAATAGGAGACTGATATTTTTATCTGAGACTGAGACCTACAGCTTTCCAATACCCATAAACAGACTGGAAAAGAAAGCATGCAAAATTATTGCTGGTAAAAAAATGTATTTAATGAGTAGATATTTAAAAGGAAAGATCTTTTTCACAGAGAAAAGAAAAAGAAAGAAAGAAAGAAAAAAAACAGGAGTCGTTTTGAAGAGCGAAAAGGAAATTGTTGACACAGAGGCTTCTGAACCTACAGAAGGATCAGCTCCATTGTCCCAGCAGAAGCTACACAACCTTAGAGGGAGCAGAATAGTCTGTGGGTCTGTGGAAAGTGTACCACAATTATTTAACCACCGAACTAGGAAACATATTACTTAGACTGACTTCATGCTTCTTTTGTCGTCTATGTGGGATTTTGTACTTTTTTTTTTTTTTTTTTTTTTTGCGGTATGCGGGCCTCTCACAGTTGCGGAGCACAGGCTCCGGACGCGCAGGCTCAGCGGCCATGGCTCATGGGCCCAGCCGCTCCGCGGCATGTGGGATCCTCCCAGACCGGGGCACGAACCCGTGTCCTCTGCATCGGCAGGCGGACTCTCAACCACTGCGCCACCAGGGAAGCCCGGGATTTTGTATTTTTGAAGAAAGGACAACTTGTATTCCATGTCTGAGAAAATACATTCATGTCTCTTCCATATCCAAAATACTTTAAAGATCATACCTGATTGTCAGAGAATTTACTAAAGATGTCATAATAATATGGTAGGCATATGTTCCAAACCATTAGGTAAATAGATGATATTTTAAAATATTACTTAATAACAATAAAATGAAGCAGAAATTTTTTTAATTAAAAAAAATTTTTTTTAAGAGGAGAAGAAGGGTTAAAGTCTGTTCATTTGGAATCTATCAGCTCTTCTAGGCTCCCATGCTCATCAACAGATTGCTCCTCACCTGGACCAGGACCTGTTGCTTTCAATTAGGACCCCTGCAAACCATCCTATACAGTGAAGTCAGTGGAGTCTTTGTAAATGTCCATCTAATCATGTTCCCCGCCTTGGGGCCTGTGCAACACCCTAGACCAGGAGGATTTTAGGGGCAAGGACTTGAATGAAGCTCGGAGTCCCTGAACTCTGAGCAGAATTTCACTCAACTGTAAGATTGGTTTTATATGGCCCTCCACGGGCTTTCAGCTAAGCCCGAGCGCCTTCGCGTGGCCCACAAGTCCCTTTGTGATTTGGGCCAGTGGCTTTCTGCATATAGAATCCCATATAGAATCCCACGTGCCATGAGCCTACAGCCTGCCCCTGCCATTCCCACTACCCACCCCACTCTTGTGCCCCAGCCAACTCCTATGCAGCCCTCAGGACTCAACTCCAGATTTCCATAATCAAAGAAATGCCTTCTATCTCACACTCTCCAGTTTGAGTTAGCTGCTTTTCCTAGGTGTTCCCATTAAACTCTATGCACTTTCTGTCACTACTTTGTACTTATTGGTTAACTTATCATTAATGTGAACTTATTAAAGTAAAGAAACTTTCTTTTTCTGTGTCCCACACAATTTGGACTTTCTCTTAGAAACAAATATCGAGAGAGTATTTGAGGTCTAATTTGTTTATTAGAAATCAAAACTTCATATTTTGCCTGGGTTCAGCCCTCTGTACCTTCAACCATAAGCCAAAAAATGAAAAAAAAAAAATATATGCAACTTCTCTTGTCATGATCACCATTAATGACCCTCCACGAGAAGACACATCACCACGGAGTTGAACCCTAACAAGGATGTCAATGCCAATTTACGGGATGTACAAATATTTCTGTGATAGTTTCTGGCCTTACATTTAGGTCTTTAATCCATTTTGAGCTTATTTTTGTGTATGGTGTTAGGGAGTGATCTAATCTCATACTTTTACATGTACCTGTCCAGTTGTCCCAGCACCACTTATTGAAGAGGCTGTCTTTTCTCCACTGTATATTCTTGCCTCCTTTATCAAAGATAAGGTGACCATATGTGTGTGGGTTTATCTCTGGGCTTTCTATCCTGTTCCATTGATCTATATTTCTGTTTTTGTGCCAGTACCATACTGTCTTGATTACTGTAGCTTTGTAGTATAGTCTGAAGTCAGGGAGCCTGATTCCTCCAGCTCCGTTTTTCATTCTCAAGATTGCTTTGGCTATTCGGGATCTTTTCTGTTTCCATACAAATTGTGAAACTTTTTGTTCTAGTTCTGTGAAAAATGCCAGTGGTAGTTTGATAGGGATTGCATTGAATCTGTAGATTGCTTTGGGTAGTATAGTCATTTTCACAATGTTGATTCTTCCAATCCAAGAACATGGTATATCTCTCCATCTATTTGTATCATCTTTAATTTCTTTCATCAGTATCTTATAATTTTCTGCATACAGGTCTTTTGTCTCCTAAGGTAGGTTTATTCCTAGATGTTTTATTCTTTTTGTTGCAGTGGTAAATGGGAGTGTTTTCTTGATTTCACTTTCAGATTTTTCATCATTCGGGTATAGGAATGCCAGAGATTTCTGTGCATTAATTTTGTATCCTGCAACTTTACCAAATTCATTGATTAGCTCTAGTCGTTTTCTGGTAGCATCTTTAGGATTCTCTATGTATAGTATCATGTCATCTGCAAACAGTGACAGCTTTACTTCTTCTTTTCCGATTTGGATTCCTTTTATTTCCTTTTCTTCTCTGATTGCTGTGGCTAAAACTTCCAAAACTATGTTGAATAAGAGTGGTGAGAGTGGGCAACCTTGTCTTATTCCTGATCTTAGTGGAAATGCTTTCAGTTTTTCACCACTGAGGATGATGTTGGCTGTGGCTTTGTCATATATGGCCTTTATTATGTTGAGGAAAGTTCCCTCTATGCCTACTTTCTGGAGGGTTTTTATCATAAGTGGGTGTTGAATTTTGTCAAAAGCTTTCTCTGCATCTATTGAGATGACCATATGGTTTTTCTCCTTCAACTTGTTAATATGGTGTATCACATTGATTGATTTGCGTATATTGAACAATCCTTGCATTCCTGGAATAAACCCCACTTGATCATGGTGTATGATCCTTTTAATGTGCTGTTGGATTCTGTTTGCTAGTATTTTGTTGAGGATTTTTGCATCTATGTTCATCAGTGATATTGGCCTGTAGTTTTCTTTCTTTGTGACATCCTTGTCTGGTTTTGGTATCAAGGTGATGGTGGCCTCGTAGAATGAATTTGGGAGTGTTCCTCCCTCTGCTATATTTTGGAAGAGTTTGAGAAGGATAGGTGATAGCTCTTCTCTAAATGTTTGATAGAATTCGCCTGTGAAGCCATCTGGTCCTGGGCTTTTGTTTGTTGGAAGATTTTTAATCACAGTTTCAATTTCACTGCTTGTGATTGGTCTGTTCATATTTTCTATTTCTCCCTGATTCAGTCTTGGCAGGTTGTGCATTTCTAAGAATATGTCCATTTCTTCCAGGTTGTCCCTTTTATTGGCATAGAGTTGCTTGTAGTAATCTCTCATGATCTTTTGTATTTCTGCAGTGTCAGTTGTTACTTCTCCTTTTTCATTTCTAATTCTATTGACTTAGTCTTCTCCCTTTTTTTCTTGATGAGTCTGGCTAATGGTTTATCTATTTTGTTTATCTTCTCAAAGAACCAGTTTTTAGTTTTATTGATCTTTGCTATTGTTTCCTTCATTTCTTTTTCATTTATTTCTGATCTGATTTTTATGATTTCTTTCCTTTTGCTAACTTTGGGGGTTTTTGTTCTTCTTTCTCTAACTGCTTTAGGTGCAAGGTTAGGCTGTTTATTCGAGATGTTTCTTGTTTCCTAAGGTGGGCTTGTATTGCTATAAACTTCCCTCTTAGAACTGCTTTTGCTGCAACCCATAGGTTTTGGGTGGTCGTGTCTCCATTGTCATTTGTTTCTAGGTATTTTTTGATTTCCTCTTTGATTTCTTCAGTGATCACTTCGTTATTAAGTAGTGTATTGTTTAGCCTCCGTGTGTTTGTATTTTTTACAGATCTTTTCCTCTAATTGATATATAGTCTCATGGCGTTGTGGTCGGAAAAGATACTTGATACAATTTCAATTTTCTTAAATTTACCAAGGCTTGATTTGTGATCCAAGATATGATCTATCCTGGAGAATGTTCCATGAGCACTTGAGAAAAATGTGTATTCTGTTGTTTTTGGATGGAGTATCCTGTAAATATCAATTAAGTCCATCTTGTTTAATGTATCATTTAAAGCTTGTGTTTCCTTATTTATTTTCATTTTGGATGATCTGTCCATTGGTGAAAGTGGGGTGTTAATGTCCCCTACTATGAATGTGTTACTGTTGATTTCCCCTTTTATGGCTGTTAGTATTTGCCTTATGTATTGAGGTGCTCCTATGTTGGGTGCATAAATATTTACAATTGTTATATCTTCTTCTTGGATCGATCCCTTGATCATTATGTAGTGTCCTTCTTTGTCTCTTCTAATAGTCTTTATTTTAAAGTCTATTTTGTCTGATATGAGAATTGCTACTCCAGCTTTCTTTTGGTTTCCATTTGCATGGAATATCTTTTTCCATCCCCTTACTTTCAGTCTGTATGTGTCTCTAGGTCTGAAGTGGGTCTCTTGTAGACAGCATATATATGGGTCTTGTTTTTGTATCCATTCAGCCAATCTGTGTCTTTTGGTGGGAGCATTTAGTCCATTTACATTTAAGGTAATTATCGATATGTGTGTTCCTATTCCAACTTTCTAAATTGTTTTGGGTTTGTTATTGTAGGTCTTTTCCTTCTCTTGTGTTTCTTGTCTAGAGAAGTTCCTTTAGCATTTGTTGTAAAGCTGGTTTGGTGGGGCTGAACTCTCTCAGCTTTTGCTTGTCTGTAAAGGTTTTGAATTCTCCATCAAATCTGAATGAGATCCTTGCTGGGGAGAGTAATCTTGGTTGCAGGTTTTTCTCCTTCATCACTTTCAGTATGTCCTGCCACTCCCTTCTGGCTTGCAGAGTTTCTGCTGAGAGATCAGCTGTTAACTTTATGGGGACTCCCTTGTGTGTTATTTGTTCTTTTTCCCTTGCTGCTTTTAATATGCTTTCTTTGTATTTAATTTTTCACAGTTTGATTACTATGTGTCTTGGCATATTTCTCCTTGGATTTATCCTGTGTGGGATTCTCTGTGCTTCCTGGACTTGATTAACTATCTCCTTTCCCATATTAGGGAAGTTTTCAACTATAATCTCTTCAAATATTTTCTCAGTCCCTTTCTTTTTCTCTTCTTCTTCTGGAACCCCTATAATTTGAATGTTGGTGCGTTTAATGTTGTCCCAGAGGTCTCTGAGACTGTCCTCAGTTCTTTTCATTCTTTTTTCTTTATTCTGCTCTGTAGTAGTTATTTCCACTATTTTATCTTCCAGCTCACTTATCCGTTCTTCTGCCTCAGTTATTCTGCTATTGATCCCACCTAGAGTATTTTTCATTTCATTTATTGTGTTGTTCATCTTTGCTTGTTTTCTCTTTAGTTTTTATAGGTCCTCGTTAAATGTTTCTTGCATTTTCTCTATTCTATTTCCAAGATTTTGGATCATCTTTACTATCATTATTCTGAATTCTTTTTCAGGTAGACTGCCTATTTCCTCTTCATTTGTTAGGTCTGGTGGGTTTTTATCTTGCTCCTTCATCTGCTGTGTGTTTTTCTGTCTTCTCATTTTGCTTATCTTACTGTGTTTGGGGTCTCCTTTTTGCAGGCTGCAGGTTCGTAGTTCCCATTGTTTTTGATGTCTGTCCCCAGTGGCTAAGGTTGGTTCAGTGGGTTGTGTAGGCTTCCTGGTGGAGAGGACTAGTGTCTGTGTTCTGGTGGATGAGGCTGGATCTTGTCTTTCTGGTGGGCAAGTCCACGTCTGGTGGTGTGTTTTGGGGTGTCTGTGGCCTTATTATGATTTTAGGCAGCCTCTGTGCTAATGGATGGGGTTGTGTTCCTGTTTTGCTAGTTGTTTGGCATAGGGTGTCCAGCATTGTAGCTTGCTGGTTGTTGAGTGAAGCTGGGTGCTGGTGTTGAGATGGAGATCTCTGGGAGATTTTTGCCATTTGATATTATGTGGAGCTGGGAGGTCTCTTGTTGACCAGTGTCCTGAAGTTGGCTCTCCCACCTCAGAGGCATAGCACTGACTCCTGGCTGCAGCACCAAGAGCCTTTCATCCACACGGCTCAGAATAAAAGGGAGAAAAAGTAGAGAGAAATAATTAGTAGAAGTAGGAAGAAAGAAATAAAGAAAGAAAGAAAGAAAGAAAGAAAGAAGGGAGGGAGGGAAGGAAGGAAGAAAGAAAGAAGGAAAGAAGGAAAGAAAGAAAGAAAGGGAGGGAGGGATGGTGGGAGGAAGGAAGGAAGGAAGGAAGGAGGGAAGGAAGGAATAAAGAAAGAAAGAAAGAAGATAAAGTAAAATAAAATAAAGTAAAATATAGTAAAGTTATTAAATTAAAAAATAATTATTAGGAAAAAAAAATTTTTTTAAATGGATGGATAGAACCTTAGGACAAATGGTGGAAGCAAAGCTATACAGACAAAATCTCACACAGAAGCCTACACATACACACTCACAAAAAGAGGAAAAGGGGAAAAAAATCATAAATCTTGCTCTCAAAGTCCACCTCCTCAATTTTGGGATGATTTGTTGTCTAAAGGAGGGAAGGAAGGAAAGAAAGAAAGAAAGAAGATAAAGTAAAATAAAATAGTTATTAAAATTAATTATTAAGAAAAAATTTTTTAAAAAAAAGGACGGATAGAGCCCTAGGACAAATGGTGGAAGCAAATTTATACAGACAAAATCTCACATAGAAGCATACACATACACACTCACAAAAAGAGGAAAAGGGGAAAAAATAATCTATCTTGCTTCCGGTCCACCTCCTCGATTTGGGATGATTCGCTGTTTATTCATGTATTCCACAGATGCAGGTACATCAAGTTAATTGTGGAGCTTTAATCCGCTGCTTCTGAGGCTGCTGGGAGAGATTTCCCTTTCTCTTCTTTGTTCTCACAGCTCCCAGGGGCTCAGCTTTGGATTTGGCCCCGCCTCTGCGTGTAGGTCGCTGGAGGGCGTCTGTTTTTTGCTCAGACAGGACGGGGTTAAAGGAGCTGCTGATTCCGGGCTCCGCCTCACTCAGGCCGCGGGGGAGGGAGGGGCGCGGAGTGCGGGGCGGGCCTGCGGCGGCAGAGGCCTGCGTGACGTTGCACCAGCCTGAGGCGCGCCGCGTTCTCCCGGGTAAGTTGTTCCTGGATCCCGGGACCCTGGCAGTGGCGGGCTGCACAGGCTCCCCGGAAGGGGGGTGTGGATAGTGACCTGTGCTCGCACTCAGGCTTCTTGGTGGCGGTAGCAGCGGCCTTAGCGTCTCATGCCCGTCTCTGGGGCCCGCGCTGATAGCCGCGGCTCGCGCCCGTCTCTGGAGCTCCTTTAAGCAGCGCTCTTAATCCCCTCTCCTCGCGCACCAGGAAACAAAGAGGCAAGAAAAAGTCTCTTGCCTCTTCGGCAGCTCCAGACCTTTTCCTGGACTCCCTCCCGGCCAGCCGTGGTGCACTAGCCCCCTGCAGGCTGTGTTCACACCGCCAACCCTAGTCCTCTCCCGGCGCTCCGACCGAAGCCCGAACCTCAGCTCGCAGCCCCGCCCGTCCCGGCGGGTGAGCAGACAAGCCTTTCAGGCTGGTGATTGCCGGTCGGCACCGATCCTCTGTGCGGGAATCTCCCCGCTTTGCCCTCCGCACCCCTGTGGCTGCGCTCTCCGAAGCTCCCCCCCCTCCGCCACCCGCAGTCTCCGCCCGCGAAGGGGCTTCCTAGTGTATGGAAACCTTTCCTCCTTCACAGCTGCCTCCCACTGGTGCAGGTCCCGTCCCTATTCTTTTGTCTCTGTTTTTTCTTTTTTACTTTTGCCCTACCCAGGTACGTGGGGCGTTTCTTGCCTTTTGGGAGGTCTGAGGTCTTCTGCCAGCGTTCAGTAGGTGTTCTGTAGGAGTTGTTCCACGTGTAGATGTATTTCTGGTGTATCTGTGGGGAGGCAGGTGATCTCCGCGTCTTACTCTTCCGCCGTCTTCCCCTCCGGCCTCTCTCCTTTTCTTTTGCTTTTAAATCTTTATTGAGTTCTTCTCAGAGGGGCACTCTAAATAAGAAACTTGCTAGCAAGATAGGCTGGGAAATGTCATTTCTAGGCCTTCAGCCCCTATATAGAAAAGAAAGCTTGGAAGGGCCAGCAAAGATGGTAGCAGCTAACACTACCCATACACTATGTATTGGGATAACTTCTCTACTCTGAAATAGCCAAGTCATCGTAGATGCAGAAATGCAGTACAGAGCTTTCCGCGTGATAGGTCTGTGTTTAGTAGGAGCCATGTTTTCACATGGCCCTAGAGCAGGAGAAATTTAAAAGATGGTTCTCAAAGGCCCTTCACATTCATTGGTTTTTATCCTTCTAACTGTACTGTATCTGATATTTTTATCTTTTGAGGAATTATTTGGAGGTTAAAGTGCTGTCCTAAAAGGCTTGATATATTAATCTTTCATAGTGGAAAGTTGGCTGCCTCCTGAGATGAATTGTAAGGTCAGTTCAAAGTGGAGGTTAGTCATTGCCAGCCCTGTCAGGTGGAAAGAACACTGAAATAAAAGACAAAAGGTCTGTGTTCAAGTCCTAAAGAGGCCATTTATTAACTATGTAAACATAAGTCATTTGACTTCTTAAAGTCAATTTCTTCTTCATGAAACAGAAATTTAACACGCCTCCCATCCTACCTCATAGAGTTATTTTAAGATTTAAAACTAGAATGGGGAAACGGATGGGAAGATATTTTTGTAAACTATAAATGTTGTGAAGGTCAGAACCCAACAAGGCTTACTGAAAAGTCTGCCAGGACCTTGGCAAAGGGGAGATGAAGATAGGAGAGGAAGCCGGAATTGCTGGGCACTCACCTGGCTATAGAACTATCCGAAGATGGGTGGCCAGATTTTCAAGTTATAGTGTCCGAAAGGATATAGTAAACTTGATATGGTATCACTATCCAAGAGGTCCAGTTTGGGGCAAAATAGGGCTCCAGGCAGTGGTGATTTTCAGAATCAGGTGCTTGGCAGGGTTGAGTGGGCTCTATCTGTTTGGGAATGATATCGCAGCAGTAGCACAAAGTCCAGGCAGTAGTATCACCCACACTAGCTTGGCACAGAGTAGGCAATCAATATATTTTTATCAACTTGACCAACTGACTAACAGAATAAATGAATAAATATCTGGCAATAGGAAAGCATGTTGCCAAGGTCCTAGAAAAGCTGAATCCGGTTCATAACCTGGCTCCAGACACATATGGGGAATATCAGTGTTAATCAAGATGAGCTGCCCAGTGACATGGGATGAGCAAGCTCACTGCTGGCCGGAAGGAAGAGAAGGGATGCAGTTCAGTGGGCTAGAGATGTGGGAGCCCACCCCATGCACCGTGGCTTGGCTTCAGCAGAAATTCAAGGTGGCACCTTTGGGTGGAGTTGAGCCACCTGGCTTGGTCAGGCCAGCCGGGTCAGTGCTGGGATGGAGCTAAGGACTGGCAGGTGCCTGAAACTTAACAGGAAGTAAAGATATACATTAATGTATTGTCGTACTGAGTTTTCAAACATTAACTACTCATCTGAAAAACAATGAAAATTTCTCTCTGGGATTCACAGGGACTTTAATATGGGTTCATTTTAATAATTATCTTAATATACAGCCACTAAAATGTCTGTTTTTGAAGAAAACCTGGGAAATGCTAATGAAGTAATGAAGGAAGTAGATAAACAGGCTATGCTCCTATATTTATAATTCTGAGTGTGTGTATGTTCAACAGAATAAAAGTACACTCTCTTACCATCATACATCCTTCCTAAAAGGTATTCAAGTTATAAATATCAACAAAGTCCAACAGAGTATTTCTAAATGCAATGTTAAATCATAAGACATTTTTGTCCATTTATCCCAGTTCCAGGGATGGCTGGGAAGAATGGAATGCACAAAGATTAAATCTCAGTTTTCTTCTTCAAGTATTGTTCAATAAATGTTAATGTTATTAAGAAAAGGTTGGGGCCAATTTTCTCTTTTAACAACGGGAACATACTTGTAACTGGAAAACAGTCTATATTTAAGTAATTTACACATAGCTTCAGTGAAATGCACTTGATAGATTGGGTCATATTGATTTGTGAAGTTAAAATCCAATGCAGAGGTTTCCCAGAGAAGGTAGGAAGGAGGTGAGGTGACCTCTCACTGCTGCTCTTGGTACCGAGAGCACCAAGCTCTCCTCCTCAGAGGAGGACCATAGTCCAAACACCTTTCAGCCCCAAGTCATATCTGGGGTTCCTTTATTCCTTTGTGAGTGAACAGCTTTGGGCACTTTCTAGAGTGCTCTGTCATGGGCTGGAGAATAAGAATAGTGAATTTCAAGTGATCGCAGAGAGTCGAGTTTTGAGGATTCTCTCATTCTCTGCTCGGGGAGACAAACATCCCATACAATTGTCTACGCAGCTGTGTTGTCAATACCGTAATTCACCCTCCTGAGGTTAGAGCATCCTGTGAGGTTTTAGCACAGAGTGTTGATTTTACTCTGGTGGTCTGGAAGAGTGCACACTGCCTGTTAGTGGGAAGCTCGCCCACTAGAGACATATCACCAGTGGATGCCATCCTAAGAATGTCTGTGAAAGGCTGAAAAACTAGAATCAATAGGACATCTGAGAGTCCTCAGCCCCACTACAGGCGAACAGGATTTCCTCTGGGGGGATATGTAGCTTTAAGTAAGTCTTTCAGGTTTTGAAAACCCAGAAAGCAGACATGGGGACCGGAAATTGAATTTATTATTAGACTCTTATCTTAGAAATGTATAGGGCAGGAAAGTCAGCCCAGTACCCTGGAGTTCCCATCTAGTCTGTGGATTCTTGGGGGGCACTTCCCAGAAGGTTCAGGTGCCACAGACGCCCCTGCGAAGCCACTGTGGAAAAACTCTCGCTGCTGTTCTGATGTCCAAGGGGGTCACACTGCAAGCTCCTCAGTCACAGGAGGTTTCTCATTCCAGGCCTAGATAAGGCAATTACATTGAAACGATTGCATCACCTGCTGCAGACAAGCATGATTAAATAGATCTGCTGGAAAGACAGAGGAAGGAGACTGATTACAGAGTCGAAGGAGTGTCATCTATGGTAAAACACCTTTTTCCTTTAGTTTGTAGCAAAATCAATCACAGGTGGTGGTAATTTCTACAACACGCTTTCAGTGATGGTTTGATTTCTACATTTCTAGATAGTGTGTCCCACTCTTTTCTTTCTTTCTTTCTTTTTCCTTTTTTCTTCTCTTTAAGCGACCTTAAAGAAACTTAAATAAAATTTTGACCGAGGGCGGGTAAAGGGGACATGGAGTATGATAGTCACTTTTGTTCCAGTGTTAATTTTCAAAAACTCCAGATGTCTAATACTGAAAGCTGGTCCAGAGCGCGCAGAGTTAAAGAACTCGCTACCTACCCCTCCTCGGGCTGCAGGGCTGAATCACACTGGGGGAAGGAAAGTCTGTCTCACAGAATTATTAATTCACTACTGTGATTTCTTTCTCTGTTGCTAAAGGGGAGCTGGGGGAGGGGTGTGGGAAGTCGTGTGGGCAGCCAGGAAATGTGACATTTGTCTTGGTTCCTTGCGATTGGAGGAAATTCTGTCTTCTTTTGGTTCAGAAATTTTAGCAGCTTAATTTTTTTGTTGTTGTTTAAATGTTTGACTTTTGGCGATGGAAGCAACCCCAAGCCCACCTCTCTGGGGCTGTAAAAAATACTTTATCAAATGATGTCATTCAGATGGAGAGCTGCTAAGAAAAACCTAACCCTGCAGGAGCCAGGTCCCAGCCTGCCTCTAAATCCTTGTGTAATTTAAAGCGGCACTTGTCAGGGGAGTCTGATCAGACCTGTCGCCTTCAATCTCCTCTTTGAACTTCACCTCACTTTTCTACTTTATCTTCTTTTGATGAGAAGTGAACATCAATATGAATGATCTTGAATGCCTGCTCTCTGAAGACCCATAGTCACTAAGAAGTAGTCAGTGACCAATAGTCACTAAGATACTGGACAAAATGTAACTGCCATGTAAATAAACGTCCCTTACTAAATAGGCTGTGGAAAGTTTAGATGATGTGCAGCAACTATTTTGAGTTATTTGGATAAAACATATTCCTCAAATTTGGGCACAATATTATAAATAATACAGCACTAATTTAATATAACCTCAGTATATTTCATTTCAAAAGATTGTAATTTCTATTTCTATTTATTTTTAAGAACTTTTTTCCATTTTTAAAGAACTTGTAATATATTTTATTTATGTATTTTATTTTTGGCTGCATTGGGCCTTCGCTGCTGCGCGAGGGCGTTCTCTAGTTGTGGCGAGCGGGGGCTACTCGTCGTTGTGGTGCGTGGGCTTCTCATTTCAGTGGCTTCCCTTGTTGCGGAGCGTGGGCTCTAGGCGTGTGGGCTTCAGTAGTTCTGGCACACCAGCTCAGTAGTTGTGGCTCGCGGGCTTTAGAGAGAAGGCTCAGTATTTGTGGCGCACGGCCTTAGTTGCTCCGCAGCATGTGGGATCTTCCCGGACCAGGGCTCGAACCCATGTCCCCTGCATTAGCAGGCAGATTCCTAACCACTGCACCACGAGGGAAGTCCCAGAACTTGTAATATATTTTAATAGTGAATTAAATAAATAAATAAAACCACACGTATTGCAAACTTATTATATGGCAGTCCATGAGCTGGGCTTAAAAAGAATATCTCATTTAATTCTAACAAAACATTATGAGTTAAGTATTATTCCAATTTGACAAACAAGAAAACTGTTGTTCAGAAATGTCACACGGCCAAGTTTAAAAATGTGGCTTATCTATCTCAAAAGAGAAATGCTACACTAAGAGGAATGTGTAATATTTTTCTCTCATTTTCAATGTTTGTATTCTTTAACAAAAGACTCTAAATAAACATTTAATACAAAAAAAGCATATTTACAACTTATGTATAAGTTCTAAAGAACAGTAATAAAATGGATCATTGTATACCCACCTCTGGGCTGAAGAAATCAGACATTAGCAACACTTTTGAAGTCTTTTGTACCCTTCCCCAGTCCTATTTTTCTCCAACATTCCAAAGACTGATGATTTCATTCATGGGATTGAGCCATCTCCCCAGTTAGAGAGTAGGCTTCTTGAGAAAAGCACTTTGGTTTTTTGTTGTGGGTTTATGATTCTTCTGTTTTTCTTCCCAGTTTTACCACATAGGAATTTATCCCCAAACAATGTATTGCTTTATTTTGCTTGGGTCTGAACTTCAAAAAATGTCTTTTGTAACTAGCTCTCTTCATTCAAAATGCTCTATGCTGATAAGAATGGCGTGCAGTTCCTCATTTTCACTGCCACATAGTATTCAGCTGTAAGAATATACCCCATTTATTTATCCAATCTCTCCTTTATCTGCATGTGTTGTTTCTGGGTTTTGCTGTTATAAAAAATATAATAATAACGTTATTGTCTAAATCTCCTGGTACACATGTGCCATATAGGTATACAGAGGCGTATAACTGGCAGGTTAAAGGCTATGTGAACGTTCAGTCTTACACGGTGATGCCAAGTATTTTTTTAGTATTTTGAAAAAGAAGTTTTACGTTTATACTTATAGTATTTCAGATGTTCCCTTGTTCCACATTCTCATCAATGCTTGCTGTCATTAAAAGAGCTTTTGATTTTTGCCAGTCTGGTAGGTCTGAAATGATAGCTCATTCTGAATTTGGTATTAATTTCCCCAATTACTAGTGAATTTGAAATTCTTTTCATATACTTACTAATCATTTGAGTTTGCTTTTCTGTGACAAGTCTGCTCACACGTTTTGCTCATTTCCCCAATGTTTTTCTGTTGTTCTGTTTGCCATTTTCTTATTAATTTGTAGGTTGCCTTTTTATATTCTAATTACTATTTTTTCATTAGACATATATGTTGCAAATACCTTCTCCAAATTTTTGGCTGGCTTTCCACAAAGAGAAAGTCAGTTTTAATGTTGGCAAATTTAATTTTTTTTCCCTTTGTAAGCAAAATCTTACCTGCAAAATCTTTTTGTTTCCAGAGGTCATAAAAATGTTATCCTATATTTTCACCTAAACATTTTTAAGCTTTTTTTCCCATATTTAAATAATTAATATCTCTGAATTTGTTTTAGGGATATAGTAAAGAATAGTGAGGAATTTTTTTTTCCATGAATTCAAGGGAGCCACATAGTCTGAAGCAAGACCACCTGGATTCAATAATTTAAATGTTACAGCATTCTCCATTGCATTCGTGCTCCTCCTTTGAAAATGGTATTTCCATGTACCTTATAGTTTTTATTGCTTTTATGACTACTGACTTTTTTTAAAATTTGGTTACTTTTTCTAACTTGTTTGCTCTTATATAAAAATACTATTGACTTTTATTTGTAAATTTTCTGTTTTAATAAATTCTATAGATTCTTCTGTGTTCTCTGTGTAAACAGTTACATCATAAGTGTGATTTTCTATATAAAATAAACAACAAGGACCTGCTGTAGAGCACAGGGAAGTACATTCAGTATCTTGTAATAACCTACAATGGAAAAGAATCTGAAAAAGTATATATATGTATATATATATATGTGTGTGTGTGTGTAAATATATATACATATATATTTGTATAACTGAATCACTGCTGTATACCTGAAACTAACACAATATTGTAAATCAACTATACTTCAATAAAAAAGTATGATTTTCAAGTTGTATGTGTGTATGCGCACATGTATAAGGATACATTAAAGACTAAAATGTATCCATTATTCTATTATTTTACCACTGGAAAATTGAAGTCCTTTTGTATATTTATTGCATCATTTGTCCATATACATAAACTTTCTATAGCATATATTTTGATATGTTTTCTCATTTTTAAATAATATCTATTCGATGAGAAAACTTAGAAAATAGGCATAACAAGAAAATCAAAATCACCCATAATTCTACCACACAATTTAATAAAATTCAACAATATATACTTTAATAACCTACTTTGTATCCAAATGCAGCTATTTATTTCCTATTTTCAAAGATTTTCCTTTCTAGTGAATAGCTACTGTCAACTTTTTGATGTTCTACTCATTTGGTCCTTTTTCTAATGATAAATTCATATTTTTAACACAAATGAGGTAATATTATACATGTAATTATGTAACCTGATATATTTCATAAATAATATATGTAGCTTTTTTCACATCACTGAAAATTCTTCTGCAATATTATTTTTGATGAATGCATATTATATTCCATTATACATGGAATTATATTGCATGTATATTATATTCCATTGTACATGGAATTATATGCATATTTTTGTTATAATTAATTATTTTGTTGCATACATACTGTGTTCAATTTTTTGCTACTATAAATAGTTATAACTTTGCACGGTTCTGTGATGATTTCCTCAGAAAAATTTCTGGAAGTGGAGTGCAAAATTCTAAGTTTTTAAAAAAATTGTATAGCCGAATTGCCTTCCAGAGATTATGTTCTAATATGAACATCCACCAACAGTGCGTCTGATCCGTTCTGTAATTCTCTCTCTCTCTCACACACACACACACACACACACACAAACACACACACACACACACACACACATACACACACACGTCTCAAGACTCTAAACTTGAATCATTAAATGGAACCAAAAAACTTCCTAAAATTTTCACTAAAACTACCTGGGAAAACTCCTTGCAAAATTCCCCACCCTAGATATTGTTATGCTTGCTCCCACTGAGTTTAAGGAAAAAAAAAAAAAAGGATTTTCTCCGGGCAGTTTTCACCAAGAAGACTAGAGTATAAAACTTGATTTTTCTTTCTAAGGTTGAGAGAAGCTTTTTATTTTAATTTTATCACATCTGATGGAATTCCTTCATGTATTTATTGCTTTGTTTCTAAATATAAGTATGACAAGCTCATCTCTGTCTGTGGTTCTGCGGGGGTTTTTGGAAACAATTTTAGCTTCGGGCATACCCCTGAACGTGGGCAGCGCCCACGCACTCTCATCTCAGCCTCCACTTACCCTTTTGGGAAATCCTGATACCCTTATGGGGAGGGGTTTTTTTTCTGCTTTTTTTCTTTTTTACCACTCTCAACTCAAAGAGGGGTTTTCTTCTATCCCCAGCCCAACTTTAACTTATAGTTTTTTAACAGGTAGTACTATATTGAGAATGCTTGTTCTGCAATATTAGTTCTCACCCCTGGAGACACATTAAAATCACTTAGGGAGTTTTTTAAATACCCATCTCTAAGCCCTACCTCGAGATTCAGGTTGAACTTTTCTGAGGCATCAGCCCCGGTCCTTGGTGTTCTAATGTGGATTCTGTCCTCTACTACTGTCATCATCAAAATGACCTCTCCAAAGAAGAATGGGCTTAGAAAAGGGAAAGCAAGGAGCTGAAGAGAGGATACTCATGAAGCAGAAATGAAAGACTCTCTCTTTTTGTAGCCAGGCAAGATGTTAAAGGTGAAGAAGGTTAAATCGTGTCGGTTTAAGAAAATTAGGTAATGTAAGAATTTCATCATTTCATCATCGTGTTTGGAACATCCATTTCAGCTCGGTGATCTGCTTGATAAATCATGAGTGTCTTCCAAAAGTGTAATTTTACAGTTTATTACTTCTCATTTCCCTTCAAAGAGGAGGGAAGAAGGAAAGTATAGGGATGGGGAGGGAGGAAAGGGCAGGAGAGAGGGCACAAAAAATGTGAAGGGTAAAAATAAGGGACAGGAGAGAAAGTGTGAGTAAAACCTGTCAAGAGAGCAGAAGAGTACAAGCAAGGGAATAGCAGATCAATGGCGGATAAGAGACCCCTGTGAGGGGCAGGCAGGGAGGCTCATTAAACACTTGTCAAGTGAAAAAATTCAATGGAAAAGAAGGAGGTCAAAGTAGACAAGACTGACGGGAAAGGAAGAGGGAAACAGGCAACACCAGTGCTTGGGGCTCACCTCAGACAGAAATACAAGGCAAAATATAGGACCCCAAGAATCGACCTTCCCATTTCCTCATATGCTCCTAGTCTTATAGGGCAAGCAGCTCTCAAAAGAAAATTCAATCCCCAATTCTTAAACAAGACAGCAGTTACTCAAGACATCATAGGTGGAGATGCTATAACTTTCTTCAGTGATCTGTTTATTCTTACAATTGAATTTTCCTCATTTTCTTTAATAATGTCTGTGCATTTACAAATTAGAAATAAACATTAGTTATTATTCTCCTTCTATAAAAATTAATGTATATTTAAGTATCTTTCCTATAACTTCCATCTATCTACCTTAATTCAAGTGGTAAAAGAGAAGGACTGTGTTTAGGGGCAGGGTCGAGGTGAGAAAATTTTGTTTTATAAAGGTAGCAGGTACCTTTCTTAATTCTTCTATAGGAATTAAGAATGCTTGTAGGGCTTCCCCCTGGTGGCGCAGTGGTTGAGAGTCTGCCTGCCGATGCAGGGGACACGGGTTCGTGCCTCGGTCTGGGAAGATCCCACATGCCGCGGAGCGGCTGGGCCCATGAGCCATGGCCGCTGAACCTGCGCGTCCGGAGCCTGTGCTCCGCAACGAGAGAGGCCACAACAGTGAGAGGCCCACGTACCGCAAAAAAAAAAAAAAAAAAAAATGCTTGTAACGACACATACAGAAACACCCATGATTTCAGTTGTATTGTTTATAAGAAGCCTGGAGATAGGTACTTCCAGGGTTCACTAAGTGTCTCAATAACTGTTAGGTTCCCAAGCGGTGCATCTGTCTGCTCAGCCAGCCTCAAGGTGTTGTCCTTGTCCTTGTGGCTTTGCTTCATCGTTGTAAGATTTTGTCCTCAACTCAGCATCTCAAGCAGGTATGGGGGACAAGGGCAAGTTTCTCTCCTGTTAATTAGAAAACAAAATATCTTTCCCAAAAGTCCCTCCACAAATCTACTCAATGCTTTCTTCACCAGAAATGGACCCAATGGCCACCCTCAGTTCCAAGAGAGTGTGAGAAAGAAATTCTGTGGCTGCCATAATGGGAAGAGGGATGGGAGAAGGGGGCTGAGGGTGGCTTTGAGGAAACCCAACCACAGGGACTTCCATCTCTCACCCCTCCTTTGGCTGGAGTCCCTTTCTGTCCTCCTCTCCTGCTTCATGCCTTCAAGCACCATTTCCAGAGTCTATTCCTTTTATAGAAACACAAGCCTATGGAATTTCCACCTATTAAAATAAAACCCAGCACATCGACATGTATTTTTAAAATATTATTTTTATAATAATAACAACACTATGTTTTCCTGGGGTCATTACTTACCTAATAGGTTATTTAGGTCCCTTGTCTCTTCCTTGTCATCTACCACCTTTAAAACTCCTGACTTCAAATATAACATGACTATAGCTGGTCTTGCAAGAGCTATGAACCAATCATTTGCAGGTTAATTATTGCTTTCATCAGTTACGCCATGTATCCACAAATTCTCCAGCGTCTTTAAAATCTCCCTCCACCCCAATAATCTTATTCTTTTTAGCAACAGAAAATTGTCTGTTCCTATTTTATTTTCCTATAAATAAAGCTCAGTTGTTTTTATTCTCAAAGAGTGTTCCTTATGGGCATTCAACGCTTACTGCCCACTAAGAAATCTTCCCTGACCCTCCAAGGGTGTCAAGGCTTGAAAGCGTTGGAAACTGTGCTGTGTTCTCATAGTTTCCACATCATGTATATTATAGACACCACCGTGAACCCCGCAGTGCGTGTGAGCATGCTGTATTCACTTCAGCAACCCCCTGAGCTCAGTTTAACCTCCAGATTAGAGTGGCCCCTTTTCAGAGACACTGGGCGAATGCTGATTGAATTGAAATGAAGGGAAAGGATCTGAAATGCCCCATTTGGCCACATGACAGTCAGCTGGTTGCAGCTGATTCACCCAGACCAGGTAATGATCTGTAGAGCAAGTCCCTCCGGAGCTTCCTTCTGCCACAATCTCTCACCACGGCGTTCTTCACCAAAAAACTCCCCTCCCATCAAGTCAAACAGAAAAATAAGCAGATTTAGGCAATGAATGGAGTGAGGATTGATGGCTAAAGCCACACTCGTTTTTGGCATCTTCGCTGCTCATTTGTGCTGGGGAAGCACTTTTATGCTACAAAACAGGTCGATTGGCAGGAGGACAGGCAGAAAATATGTTAGGGAAACAACAGAATTCTGGAGCCAAATTGCCTCTCTCCTGCCCCTGAAGCTCTTCTTCTTTGGTGGCCATTCTTTTCATTTAAACTCATTTCCTATTTAGAGATTCTTCTTGGGCAGGTCCTGAGGGCATCCCAACGAATTAGTCCAGCAAGCACAGTGGCTTCCTTTTTTGTCAGCCTGCGAGATCGGCCATCATTTTTAACTCTCTCTTAATCAAAGTCTTTGAAATCAAATTGGACTATAGCCAAAAGCAGTCTTGTCTATCAGTACAATTGAAAAATATACTTCTTGGGGACTAACCTGGTGGCACAGTGGCTAAGAATCGACCTGCCAATGCAGGGGACATGGGTTCAAGCCCTGGTCCAGGAAGATCCCACATGCCGCGAAGCAACAAATCCCGTGTGCCACAACTACTGAGCCTGCGCTCTAGAGCCCGTGAGCCACAACTACTGAAGCCTGCATGCCACAACTACTGAAGCCCGCATGCCTAGAGACCGTGCTCTGCAACAAAGAGAAGCCACCATAATGAGAAGCCTGCGCACCGCAACGAAGAGTAGCCCCCCCTTGCCGCAACTAGAGAAAGCCCGCGTGCAGCAACGAAGACCCAACACAGCCAATAATAAATAAATATTAAAAAGAAAAGAAAAATGTACTTCTTGAGAGCTTGTTTGGAGGTTCTAACAGGGGATCGCAGCTACTCTTATACCCTTGACCGAAGAGCGGTCCTCCTCTGTGGGGAAGGTCATCATCTTGAAAGGAGCACGCAGCTTTGGGAGGGACGCACATGGTGGGGGAAGAAGGGGACACCCGCCTAGCCAACGAGATCAGCCGAATCAAGCCTGGCGATCAATGGGGTGACAGATGTCGCAGCCAGATCGCCCTCACATCCAAAAAAAGTACTTCTTGGTGAAAGACTTAGTTCATTAATCTCATCTAACTTTATGATGACCCTTCAATGTACCGCCTTAGCATTTATATTCCCAACGTCTCCTTCAATTTCTTATTTAGTGTGAGTGAATGTTATCCCCAGTTAGAAAGTAGGCTTCTTGAAAAGAGGACTGTGTTGTGTTCTATCACGTTTTAAAATCCTTCTACTTGAAAATACTGTTCCACCTGCTAATGTGCTCATCATTCTATTGTTATGTGTGATGGATTTAACCTGCCCCTGTCATAGACAAATTCTGACCTGTAAGACACTCGGTTCAGTATAAAGTCACTTGTATTCTTAGCGAACTCATATAATGATGCACATATTGTAAATGCTGAGCAGTCCTAACTGCCTGTTAGATATTCAAACAGGGCTGGACTTTTGCATCCAGGCTACTATATTTGCAATTAAATGAGTGAAAAGGACACTATAAAGATCAGTGCTGACCCTGGAAAAAGTTGCAAGTGAGACACTTTTCAATAAAAAAACATACTTTAAATTATGTCACATCACAGGAGACTGGAGACAATGAATCAGGCTGGCAGCAAAATCAACAACACCGGCTCTCTCTAGGTTTGAGTTCCATCATTTTTAGTTGGCTGCCCTTTTGTTCTCCTGCTTTTTGGATCATGATGAAAAATGATACCATAATGGTGAATACATGTCATTATACATTTGTCAAAACCCATAGATTATACAACACAAAGAGTGAACCCTAACGTACACTCTGGATTTTAGTTAATAATAATGTATTAATATGGGCTCATCAGTTGTAAAGAATATACCACACTAATGCAAGATGTTACTAATAGGGGAAATGGAGCAGGTGAGAGAGCATATGAGAACTCTGTAATTTCATTTCAATTTCTCTGTAAACCTAAAACTGGTCTAAAACATAAAGTCTATTAATTTTAAAAAACTAATGTACATTAAGTGTCTAAAACACAGGGAAGGGACTTCCCTGGTGGTCCAGTGGCTAAGACTCTGAGCTCCCAATGCAGGGGGCCCGGGTTCAATCCCTGGTCGGGGAACTAGATCCCATATGCCGCAACTAAGAATTCTCATGCCACAACTAAAGATCCCACATGCCACAAGTAAAAAATCCCGAGTGATGAAACTAAGACCCGGCGCAGCCAAATAAATAAATATGTTTTAAAAAAATAAACACAGGGAACACTCAATAAATAATAGCTATTATTATTCACCATCTCCCTGGTGAGTACATCCATGACACAGTAACTTCCATAGCTGGCTAAGGGTACCCATTATGTTAGAGTTTCTCAACCTTGGTACACCACTGGCATTTAGACTAGATAACATTTTATTGTGAAGGGCTGTCCTGAGCACTGTAGGATTTTAGCAGCATCTATTCTCCGCTAACTAGAGAGAACCTGCTCCGTATCAACCCCCATCTTCATTCCGTGACAACAGAAAATGTCTCCAGACTGTCCAATGCCCCCTGGGGGAAACAAGTCACACCCAGTTGAAAACCACTGCATTAAGAGCTTTCGAAGAAAAATAAAAGGGCTCCAGAGATCTTAACCTGTACCTCTGTCACGTTAGATGAGAGCTTCCAAACTCTAAATATAAAACGTATGCCACTAGAAATAAATTCTGTCTGCTGGGGATTTTTCATCTCGTGATTTTGGCCTTGGGACCAAGATAGCTGGGGACCTAACCTGGTTTGGCATTACTTGAAAGCTGAGAGGCTATTCAGTCTCTGCTTTTGGAAGTTTCTTGTCCAAACTGATCCAAATAAAACTAAAACCGTATGGCTAGAGCAGGGGTGTGATACTTACCCTTTTTACCCTCATCCTTTCGATATAAGCACAGGAGCCAAGAGTGGCAAATATCTTTGCTGAAAGGACATTTTCAACCTGTTTTTTGTTTTGTTTTGTTTTGGGCTGCGCCGCACAGCTTGCGGAACCTTAGTTCCCCAACCAGGGACTGAACCCCTGCCCTCAGCAGTGAGCGCGCAGAGTCCTAACCATTGCACCAACGGGGAATTCCCTGTTTTGTTTTGTTTAAACAATTATTTAGGACATTTTGATACATCGTGGTATTTTCCTCCCAAGAAAAAGAGTTTTCAGATTAGTAATATTTTTCATCACTAATCTCAGCCTTAGCCCCTAAACCTCAATCAAAGGGTCTGGAGAAAAGCAAAAGAGCCTGTTTGTTACTTGTTAGGTTAAAAGGGGATTTTATGGGGTCACATTAATTGGGTCGGATACCCTATGACTATCTTCTTGAAGTTTGAAAGCTGGGAGTTTCCAGGAGATATGCTAATCTTGATTTGCCTGTATGAGTTTTTATTAGGTACCAGCCAAAAGATTGTATTTATTTGTTTATTTATGTAAAAAGTGAGGGATTTCGACACTAGGCCCCAGTCCAGGGGAATTCATGGTTCAATAAAGACTAACAGCCCAGACGGGGCTAGTGCTTTCCCCACTGGGTTTCTCAGGATTCCCTATCAAAGGAAAAGAGGCCTCCTAAGAAAGAGCTTCGGATGAATAATTCCTTCTCACCAAAACTCCTTAGTATAGCCAAAAGATACTCTAGTTAGATGGGGAAGGAGGAGGGGGAAGGTGGGCAGGGGACAAGTAGGAACATGTGTGAGATGGGGGCTCAGCTGGCTCCAACCTCAGAGAAGACCCTTGGTTACTGTGCTGCCCAGCAGGCCCACTTCTAACACTGCAGAGCTTCCGTGGGGCTTGAACGGTTAGTTAAGAGTGTTTAGGGTTATGGGCTGTACGCTAGGCCAGCATGTGGCGTCAGATCACAAGACACAGAGCCACGCGTATGTTATTCTTCAACAAATTTACTTTTTATGTGTGTGTGAAACACTGGGCTCTCTCACACACAGGAGCTAGATGATTCTTGCAGTAAATAAACACATGACATCAGTCATCTAAATCATCAAAAGACTCCTTACTCAGAGATTTCAGTAAAGGGGGCAAGCAGTTAATTCTGGCCAAGTATCAGAATCAACGTGTGGAATTTTTTACTACTATGGACACCCAACTTCTGCTCCAGCTCTTCTTAATGATATTCCTGGGGTAAAGTTCAAGCATCAACATTAGTTTGAGGTTGGAAGCCACGTTTACGTAGGCTATGTAAAAACAGTAGTTCCAGAAGGTCACCCGACTATGTGTCCCATCTGGATGGCTGACGAGTATCAGTGGCCCATGTCATGCCCTGTCTCTGGTGAGGATACGAAGCAGAGAACAAAGGGTGCCTGTGTTCCGTAGTTCACCTTGGATGGCCATGGCCTCAAACCTTCCGCACATATATCTTACTCTCCATAAAACTGTTATCACAGCCAGCCTCCAGGTTGTGCTTAATAAATGAACGAATTAAGGAAGCAGCTGTCTGATTCCATTCCCCAGGTCCCTAGTTCTGTCTCATCAATCGGTACCTACATATATATTAAAAGAAGCAATAAAGGTTTGAGATTCCTGAGGGATCTGGAATAATCTCCCATGGGAAAAAATAGTTCTTACAATAGCTCATGTGTCTGAAACCTGGAGAAGCCCTGCCAGAAGGTGACATTTTTAGGGAGAAGTTGAGCACGTTTGGAATGTAAAAGGTCCTTTTATGTAGACAAACATCCTGTGTGAAGAAAGTTTTAAATTTACATTTAAAAGACTTATTGAAAATTGAATCAGAGAAATTGTATAATAAGCAAGATCCCTTTGGCCTGGTCAGGGGAGAGCTGGAGGGGCCATCTCTCAGGGCTGACAGTAGCACCAGCCAGCACAGTGACTCTCAGCCCTGCCCCGTGATGCACGATGACCTCTGGGGTTCATAACCCCATAATGCGTGGATGACTTCTTGATGCTGTCTCGTAAAAGATATGGTCTCCAATGGTGGGGCGTTCGGATCCACTACTGGGCAAACTCTGCCTCTGGTGGAGTCCTGTGCAACAGGGTTCATGCAGATGGGCACCCTGAGAGTTCAGCTGCAAAATTTAATTGTGACTGAAAATTATCTCAAAGGTCAAACCATAATCAGATGGGTAAGTTGTGGTTCTGCCACTAAATAACCCTCTGTGACTTCGAGGATGTTAATCAGTTCACTCATTCTTTCATTTATTGGTTTGTTTATTCATGTACTTATAAAGTACCTGTTACGTGCCAAAAGATATGTCAATAACTGGGGACACAACAATAATCAAAACAGAAAGCCTCGTGCCCTTGCCTGGTGCGGAAACAGACATAAAGCATCACACGGATATGTGCAGAATTAGAACTTATAAGGATTGGAAAGGAATGGTGTAACAAGAGGACCCCCCCCCCATTAGGCTGAGGGGTAGGACCTCTCAGGGTCATTAAACTGAAACCTAAAGGATAATTAGGACTCAGACCAAAAGGTGTGGGAAGAGGGTACCAGACATTGACAGGGGTGAAGGCTAGTGTTCAAGGGAAAGAGTGTTTGGAGAAGTAGCCATGGGAGTTACAAATCTTTGCCTCACAATGATGAAAATGGCAGCCCAAGGATTCTTAAGCAGACATGAAGGAAAATGAAAGAAGGAGGTGCTGAAAGAAAAGAGAGAGTGAGTGCATTGGGTCGGGCTCAAGGCTGATGAGATGGCAAACTGTTGGAGTGATGGAAGTCTAGCTTACGCGCTAAAAGGATGCGATTTTCTCCTTGGAGAAGTTCTCCTATGAACTAGTAATAGAGGTGGTGTCCAGGACATGGCAATGGGGTACGGCTGAGGTGGAGTGCAAGAGAAATGTACCGTAATGAGGAGGAAAGGGCCTGTAGGATGGGCTCTACGTCAAATGGATCTCTGGGTTATTTATGTTTTTTAGGATAAGACTAGTCCAGGTGCCAGAGTCTTCAGTGAGTGAGGACAAGTGATCAGGAGGCTTGCAGACAATCACCTCACTCCCCTGGGGGAAGCCCCTAGGCCTTTTGCAGTAAGCAGTAACAATACTCACTGTTTTTTTTTCACTCTTTCAACATAGTGAAAAACATGCTAGACTTAAAATCAGAATACCCGGGTTCAAGTTCTGGCCCTGAGACTCTCTAAATGTGCCCTTTACCTTGGACATGTCACTCTGAGCCTTTGAGTCTGGGTTTTCTCACCTGTGAATTATATAAATGACCTTCAGAAGTTTGGTGAGAGGCGGGAAAGGGATGGTGTGCCTCCCTAGGTAAGTACATCAGAATTTCCAGGGCAGTGGTTTTCAACCCTGCTTGTACATGAGAATTACCTGCATTTGGTCTAGGTTGGGCTAAGCTTTGGAATTTTTTAAAAGGTCCCCCAGTGATTCTAATGAGCAGAGTTTGGGAACCATTGCTCAAGGAAAACAGATGTCAATGTCGTTTAAAAAGCTTATTCAAGGGCTTCCCTGGTGGCGCAGTGGTTGAGAATCTGCCTGCTAATGCAGGGGACATGGGTTCGAGCCCTGGTCTGGGAGGATCCCACATGCCGCGGAGCAACTAGGCCCGTGAGCCACAACTCCTGAGCCTGCGCGTCTGGAGCCTGTGCTCTGCAACAAGAGAGGCCGCCATAGTGAGAGGCCCGCGCACCGCAATGAAGAGTGGCCCTCGCTTGCCGCAACTAGAGAAAGCCCTCGCACAGAAACGAAGACCCAACACAGCCAAGAATAAATTAATTAATTAATAAACTCCTACCCCCAACATCTTTAAAAAAAGAAGCTTATTCAATATACACCACTAGAATATAAGCCTCATTTCCTTGTTTTGTTCACCAAAATGACCCTAGTACCCAGAATATCTGACACAGAGTGGGCACTCAATAAATTGTGTTTGGCAGTATCTTGATTATAAAGCAGAGCAGAGCACTTCCCCAGGGATACAAACAAAGTCAAAATTGCTACTGAAATTCTTATTCAGTTACTTAATTCTCTGGTCAATCCTGGCCACAGAACTGCAGGTGACCCTGTAGCCTCAAGCATAAGTCTAAAATATTAAGTAGAATTTGTTTACCTATAATTAACCTTCTGAAATGCCCCTCTCCCCACACACTCACACAAAATGTGACCTCGATCTCATGAGAAGTCTGTATTCAGGGAATTTCTTTTCATCACACCCCTGGGGAAGACTGAAGCATGTTTCTCTCTCTGCTCCCACGGCCCCTTGAACCTCATCCTCATCCCACAGCCATCACAGACTGTAAAGATGGTCTGTTTGTAAGTCTGTCACCTCCCTTTATGCAAAGTTCCCTGAAAATAGAGAATTCATATTTTCCTTGTAATTCTAACACCTATTGATGGTGATGATGATAACGATGATGATGTCCCTGGAATCGAAACCATATAATGAATACTTTTTTTTTTTTTTTTTTTGCGGTACGCGGGCCTCTCACTGTTGTGGCCTCTCTCGTTGTGTAGCACAGGCTCCGGACGCGCAGGCTCAGCGGCCATGGCTCACGGGCGCAGCCGCTCCGCGGCATGTGGGATCTTCCCGGACCGGGGCACAAACCCGTGTCCCCTGCATAGGCAGGCGGACTCTCAACCACTGCGCCACCAGGGAAGCCCATTAATACATTTTTATACTGTCTGGGACACTGTATTTCCCTTCTGATAGAGAAAGAACCAGGAGTAAACCACAGATGCCAACCAGAAATTTACTCTGTGATGAGCGGTGGGATAACTTAAAAGGTTTATACTTTCCTGGGACAAAGATAAAAGGGAAGGAATGGAAGAAATCTTTGATGGGCACCTAAGAACTGGCTGGTGGGCTCAGGTTACTGGATTTTCCCAGCCTGCTTTGGGGAGGTCAGCCAACCTTGGCAACAAAAGCACCAGGATGAAAGGAGAGCTTATTGGGGTCAGAGGTATTCCTAGCTGCAAATTCTTCCACCATGTGGTCTCCCAGAAATAACCAGAGAATGAGAATTGGGAAATTCAGTCTCCCGTCTTGTTATTAACCAGCTGAGTGATACTGAGTAAGCCACTTAAATGTTCTATGGGGGAGTCTTTTCATCCATAAAAGAAATGGCTGAAAGTTGTTGCCTTACGGTGTGGTAGTGAAAACAAAAACTAGGTACTACGTGTAAAACCTCTTTACAATGAAACTCTTTAGTTGCTATACGAAGTGACGGAGTTAGCAAAGCACTGCTCATACCACGTCAGTAACTTAGGTTCCCCGGGGCTTTGCTGCATGAGCTCCACGTGCAAGGCCCTCATGTGAGTGGCCCCTCGGTTCAGCACAGGGCCTGGGCATTAAGTGTCGCCAAGCTGTTGCCTATGTGGCCTGTCATTTGAGCTGTGAATGGTGCTATTGTCTCCCCTGAGAACAGACAAGAGCCCAAGGGAAATACAAACTTTCCAGAATACTTCAAGCTCTCCATTCCCACCCTCACCTGACCCCCCTCTCCCGCTGTAAGGTAATAATTAGAGCCTCTTTGAAAATGTTAAATTACCTGCCCAGGCCTGCTAGACCTCCTACCTGTGGATGGAGGGACAGAGCTGCCAGGGGCCCTGAAGAACTGAGCATCACCCCCAGTGGCGTCCCCATCCTTGTTTTTTGCAGTTCTTCCTCCACACCCACTTTTGCAACTTTTCCTCTTTATCCCTCTTGATAAAAATCCAAATTGCCCAATAGCTTTTAATCCACAAGAACAACTCCTCCTTCTTCAGAGAACCATCTTTGACCAACCAGCCGTGAAGCTAGCTGGGCTTCTGCCTACTCCCTCCTGCTAAGGCCCCATAAAATAGTCCACCGTCCTCCAAGTTAGAGAGTCTGACACCTGGCATTCTAAGTGAAGGCTTGTGTTAACGGTATTTTCGCTCGTTTTCTTCCTCTGCCTTTACGGCAAGTGGGTACCAGCATAGGCGAGACGTGGTAGCTCTTATTTTCTGACTTCCTTCCATGGTCAGTAGAACAAAGGCATCTTTCCTTCTCTTCTTGCTGTTGTCATCATTTAGATGGGGCTGAGCCTTGTTGGGGAGAGAAAAAAAATTTTTTTCTTCTACCCATCTTAGGTTCTCCAGCTAGGACACTGTAAACCGGACTGACAAAAGACAGATTAACAAGAGGAAAACAAGTTTATTAACACGGGCATCGCACCTCACATGGGAACACTCGGGGATGTGTGACTGAAAGGGGTGGTTAGAACTCGGGGTCTGTATATCTTAACTTAGCTGGGCAAAGGGAGGGGGAGAGAGGGCACTTATGGAAAAGCAAATTACTTTTTGGAAAGATAACTGAGCCCTTAAGAGAATAGATGGGAGATATGATTACTTGTGAGATGTCTGTCTGGATGTGGTATGGTCTTCTCTGCTCCCAAAAGAGAACATTAGTGTTGCTCCCAGGGAAAGAATTTATGACCATTGAGTTCTTTCGAGAGGTTCTGCTTTTAGGCAGATAAGGGATGTCAGGAATTCAAATGTTTTCATGTCAAAAGAATTCGTATGTCAAAGTGGCACATTTGGGGGGTGGAACATGCTGCTTCCCTCAACTTTCTAGACCAAATCACTACACGTCGTGTTATGGGATTGACTTTGAGGACTGAACAAGTCTTCAACCTTGCTTTGGGCAGGGCTGGGGCTGGGGTGCATTGACTGAAAAAAAAAATGCACCACGTGAGAGTTGTGGGTTAAGTTTTATTTGGGGCCAAATGAGGGCTAGAGCCCTGGAGACAGCCTCTCAGAGAGCTCTGAGGAGCTGCTCTGAAGAGGTGGGGGGGGGTCAGTTTATATATATGATTTGGAAAAGGGGGTACGTGCAGTCAAGCACGCATTTTGGCAGAAGGTTGCTGCCAGTCAGGAGGAGCAGATGCCACCATGAATGATCTTAGTGCTTTTCTAGATATGAGAAGATGTGAGAAAATGGGCTCATAAAATCTTGTCCTGAAAATATCTAACTATCTGAAGGCCTGTTCTGCTAGTCTTCCCCAGAGCACAGAGTGCCTCATTCCTGATCTCAGCCCCAAATTCCTTTCAGGGGGTGTTGAGGGTCAGCGACTGCAGTGGCAAATGACTTCATTCTTGTAGAACCAGATGGCAAGTGACAATTTTTAGTTGGCAGGTGAGACGAGTGAACACCGGCCTTGACTGCAAAATTTAGGTGGGGTAGAGGGGGCAAAACCCTATCATCAAGATAGATAGGATTTTAATGCTGTATTTTAAAAACTAAAAAGCAATGGAAAAATCCAAGGTGAACAAATAAGAAAATTTTACACTAAACTAGGATCAGTATTATTGAATACAGGCCACTGGCCAAAGGGATCTATTTTTTTTTTTTTGGCGGTACGCGGGCCTCTCACTGTTGTGGCCTCTCGCGTTGCGGAGCACAGGCTCCGGACGCGCAGACTTAGCGGCCATGACTCACGGGCCCAGCCGCTCCGCGGCATGCGGGATCTTCCCGGACCGGGGCACGAACCCGTGTTCCCTGCATCGGCAGGCGGACTCTCAACCACTGCGCCACCAGGGAAGCCCTTCGAGGGATCTATTTCTGATACAGATTTGTGCTGACTGCTTCCTTGTATGGGAACCTACCTCCAGTGGGGATTTTCCTAAACCACAGCATCCTCAAAAGTCTCCCATGTTCTCCTCTCCTTCCTTCACCTGCGAGTCCATCCTCACGTGTTTCACACCAGCAGCCAACATTTCTCAGCCACATGCTAGGCAACGAGCCAAGATCTTCGCATTCATGATGTCAGGTGACCCTCACCACCTGCACAAGTACTAGTAAAGCAGGTCCTGGTGTTACCCAAGTTCTATGTTTTACAGTTGAAAAAGCTTCAGAGAGGTGGTACCACAGCCACAGGTGACACAGCCAGTACACAGCAGAGCAGAAACCCGACTCACCCACCCTCTATACTGCTCCTCACAGATTAAGTCCTCCGTCTTGTCCTTTCTTCTACATGTCATTCATCAACTGCAGTCAGGATTCCCTTTCCAAGATCTCCTGACTTGTCTCTTTAGAAGCTTTATGTTGAATTAGAAGCTTCGCTGAAATTTATCTTGCCAAAACGGAAAGGCGGAAGGGGCGTTAGAGAGAAAGCATTTAATCCAAAACATTCTATTCCCTCAATTTGCAAAATAGGAAACTGAGTCCTGGAAGGGCCATGTGACTTGCCAAGTTGGCGTTTTGGTAACCCCAGGAGAACCTGCTCTGCGGCTCTGCCTTTCCTCTTCCCACCAAACGAAGGCTCTGTGTCGTACTGTCCTGTCCTGAGTTCTCCCGCCCCTGTCAGTCCGCTGGGAGTTTTCCCACCAGTTTCCAGGTTGTGGGCTTTGTTCCGCAGACTGCTCTAGTTTTCTCCTCTTCAAGCCCATGTACTCCCTACTCCCCAGAAATGGCCATTGACGGCTTCCTACGTGCAAGGGGTTTTGCTGATACTTTAGGCGGCCCTCTGAAAAACAAATCAATAAACGTCTGGCTCAGAATAGAGCTTTGGGGCTTGAAAAACAAAAAGCGGGGGTTGGGTGGCGGGTGCGATCTGGTCAACCTCTTGGAATGCACCTTGGGATGGACAGGATAGATGAAAGGAAACTTTCCATGAGGTGAGAGGAATCTAGTGCCTTAGAATCCCGAAATGGCCCAAGCCATTGGCAGGCTCGTATGTCACCCTGGTACCGATGGTTCCCAAATTTCATCCACAGGGGAGCTTTACCCAGAAAGGCTGCCGTCTGGGAATGTTCCCGCTTATTCTGCCAATGATTAGCAAGTTAGGGAAAAAGAACCAGAACATTCTAAAACATTCTGTAAAACCTGGGGACAAAAATGCACCAAAACAGAAGGAATTAGTCGTTTCAAGTGGATGGTGTTCAGGTAAAGGAGACATTTTAAAATATTTGATGGAAAACTCTAACCACCAACCTGTGGACTTGGCATCACTGCTCAAGGGAAGGGACAGGAAGTGATTGGGATTTCTGGATCTTCCTTCCACTTTTTAAATGGAAGCAAAGAATCATCCTCTATGAGTCCTTTAGGGTACGGCAAAAAGAGCTTCCTCCCTCGTCCTGGTTTTGTCCCATCAGCTCCACTCTGGGGCTACTGAGAGGCATAGCACGTTACAGTTGCACAGAAAGTCCTTTGCAGGAGGGATAGGAAATAAAATAGAAACTGGATTGGACTGACCATGCACCTCCCTAAATCCAAAATTAAATCCACATCGATACATAATCTCTCTAACCTTCACCTTACTGGGTACCCAGAACACACCAAGTAAGTCCTGCTAAACTATATGTGAGAGATCACCTGAGATTCCACATAAAGCCCATCTTTGAAAACCAGCTTTTCCTTAAGGAGCTATTGAATTTTAAAGGGATTGTTTTTGGGTTTGTTTTTTTTTTTTCTTTTTAAAAATAAGTTTATTTTTACTTTGTGAGCAAAACTGCTCGTAGTAGAATTTATTTTTTTCCTGCTTCTATTTTTGCATGATGTGTAACTGATGTTCCATGTTACATGGAGATTTCTGAGGCTTGCTGGCTCCAGACCGAGTCTTCATGGCTTGGAGAGGCCCTCACCAAGGCACTGAGAGACTGCTGCCCAGATCTGGGACATCTCCTTGGTGAAAACCACAATATAGAAAATTTGAAAAGTACAGAGAAGCCTGAGGAAGAAAAAAAAAAGTCCCTTATCATTTCACCACTTTCAGCATTTTAATTAAAATATGTGCTTGTCAATGTAACAGCTCTTTCATCTTGATTCCAAACAGAACCCCCGGGGTAAATCAGGCCAGAAAATTTTGAAGACTCGTGCCATGTTGCAGATGGACTTTAAAAGCCATGATGGGGCGTGGGGAGGAGAAAGCTTCTAAATATAACAAACTTCCCAAAAAGGCAAGCAACCCTAACTGAAGTCGTACTATTTTTGAAAGTGGAAATCCCCTCCTTCACCACACAAGTCAGTGGTCGAGCCGTCTAAGAATTGAATTTCTGTGCTGCCGATAGGACAGAGCGTCCTTTGGTGAATGCCACGGTCACTCCTCTTCCTTCCTGCCGCCCACAGGGTCACTAACAAGCGCTATCAATTAAACGTGATACCTGGTGCCCAGGGAGCTGAATCGCATGTGTCAGTGCGGTTCCCACTTAAACAGATATTCCCTTTCAAGCATTTCATTTTAACCCTCATTTCAGTTCTGTACTAGTTTCTGGACTTCTGCCAACACTTCTCCTTGAAACGGTCTGTATTAGCTTTAAATTTTTTTTTTTTTAAAAAGAGGCTTATATTTTGGAAAATATACTTCTCTAACTTTTAAAGAACTGACGGAGAAATGTGGCAGTTTCATTTTGCAAATTTTCAATGTAGGAGAGAGATAGCAGTCACTTTAAAAAGAAAGTCAAGCTTGTCCACGTGGGGACACTCCCTCAAGTTCATTTCCATGTTCAGCTTGAATTGGGCTATATTTAAGGTGCCAATTAGCCTGCCCCAGACACTTCTACATTCTTGATGTTCAGGGCTACATCCTCACCAGAAACTGGTTTTAAGACAGGCCCCTGCCACGTACAGCAAAGCCCCTCACACCTTCCTCCCCGTCTGGCCTCTGAGGGACAGAGGATGAGCCCCGGACAGCCATCAGAGCAAACTGCTTCTGTCACCTACTTTCAGGCAAATTCTTTCAAAGACTTTGTTTTTTTTATCGCAGTGGTAGGTTTACAACAAAATTGAGAGGATTTACAGTGATTTCCCATACACCTTCCAGACAACGTTGAGACAGCTTTTCTTCATTTATTTTCACTCTTAAACCCTGACACGATATAATGATATCTCAAAAGCCCCTAAGTGTTCAGAGAAAATAATTAAAATCACATTTTACATAACTGAAGACAGGCAGCTCATGGCTTAGTAATGTTCATCCCTGTAATTCCTTACTTCTTAATGTGCTGTTTACTTCTGTTGCTGTTAGATTGAGTTTCTGATTTTTTTCAGCCAAGGATGGGAAACAGTAGAAGAGAGGTGACCCGACAGCAGAGACCAGAGGCAGCCTCTCAGACCACCCTGTGTACTTCTAAAAATTAACTTTTTTTTCTAATGATGTAGGTAATTCATGTTTACTTAGGAAATGTTGGAAAAGATTTTAAAACATCAAGAAGGAAATTGGATTACCAGTATGGATCACCTCCCCCAGATTGTCACTCTAAACATTTTGGAAAATGGTTTTCTGGCATTTTTTTCTATGCCTATAAGCACATAGTGCTACCCGCACCCCTCTTATTAGGATCATGCTAGATATACTATTTCATAACATAATTTTTTCACTTGCTATGCTGTAATCATTTTCCTGTCATTAAATTTATTCATCTATTGTTTTGTTTGTCATTATAAAAGGCCAGAGAAATAGCCAAGGTAGTTATTAGTCCCATTTTACAGATCAGGAAAATGAGGCACACAACAAACAATGCCCTTCTCTCCCATCAAATTAAAAGAGTGGAGAAGCACAAATTGAGGGATCATTGCTATTCCTTTGCGAGAGAGAGGCATTAGTGATATGTAGTTACTATACGTAATCTCCGTCCATTATTCTTTCATATTTTTTTCAGGTTCAGCTTTTTTTTTTATTGAGGTATAGTTAATGTACAATATTATATAAGTTACAGGTATACAACATAGTGATTCACAATTTTTAAAGGTTATACTCCATTTATAGTTATTATAAAATATTGGGTGTATTCCCTGAGTTGTATAATATATCCTTGTAGCTTATTTATTTTCTATATAATAGTTTGTACCTCTTAATCCCCCACCCATATATTGTCCCTGTTCCTCTCCCCTTCCCTCTCCACACTGGTAACCACTAATTTGTTCTCCATATCTGTGAGTCTGTTTCCTTTTTGTTATATTCACTAGTTTGTTGTATTTTTTAGATTCCACATATAAGTGATATCATACAGTATTTGTCTTTCTCTGTCTGGCTTATTTCACTTAGCATAATGCTCTGCAAGTCCATCCACGTTGTTGCAAATGGCAAAATTTCATTATTTTTTATAGTTGAATAGTATTTCATATTTTTTTAACTGAAATGTATTTGACATACAACACTGTGTATGTTTAAAGCATACAGCATGTTGATCTGATCCATTTATATATTACAGTATGATTGCCGTTTAGCATGATGTAATTATCCTTTTTTTGGGGGGATGGGAATAATTAATATCCAGTGTCTTAGCAAGTTTGGGGTTTATAACACAGTATTATTTATAATCACTATACTGTACCTTTGATCTCCAGGATTCATTTATCTACTAGTTGCAAGCTTGTACTCTTACACAACATCTCTCTTACTCCACAAACTACCTGCCCTTGGTAACATCATTTTACTCTCTGTTTTTATGAGTTCAGCTTTTTGTATTCTTTATTTATGTTTCTATTTATATGTATTTATGTTTACACTAGCTGTTTCCTATGCCTGGAATTTTCTTCCACTCTACATCCAAATAGCCACTCCCTCACTTCCTTCAAGTCTTAGCTCAAACTTTCTCAGTCCAGAGCTACACAGACCCCCCTATATAAAACTGCAACCCCTACTCCCATCTCAGTATTATAGATTTTCCTTACTCTGCTGTTTTTTCTTTCCATTGTACATATCACTTTCTTTATACTATGAAATTTACTTATTTATTATGCCTATTGTCTGTCTTTCTCCCAATAAACTATGAACTCCACGAGAGAGATGTGTTTCTATTTTGTTCACCTCTGCATCCCTAAGAGAGGGTAGGCATGCAAGAAATATTTTTCTCATGAATAAGTGAATGAAGATGGGCGATCACCCTTTCTGACAATTGTATTTAGAATTACTGTGGTTCATAGATTCTTTCCAAAAAGATTCAGTTATTTGTACTCCCAACTAGTAATATATGAGTATGCTTATTTCCCCATATTTTTATTAGCATTGCATGTTATCAGTCTTTTTTAATTTTAGACTATGCAGTTATAGTTAATTGATTTTTTAATTTCTATGTTTATTAATCACTTATTTCACTTCTAGGGATTGCATATTTATGTTATTTTGTCACTTATTTTGAATTGTCTTTTTCTAACTTAATGGGCTCTTTTATAAATTAACTTAATCCTTTATCTATCAGATATAGTCTAAATATTTAATTCCATTCTCTCTTTGTCTTTTAAACATTTGACATGAATTTGACTAGCTACTTTTCCATTCAAAGAAATGTAAGAATATGAATGTTCTTTTTTATTATCTAGATGAAACAAAAGATGTTTATTTTATAGCTAAACTTTATGATGTCTTTTTTGCAAGAAAGACTTATTTTCAGGGATCAAGGCTCTTAACCAAATTGCGGTTGTAGTTAGCAGCAAGGACAGGAAACTGTCAGCAGATGACTTTGCACAAAGTCTTGCCTTTCAGGGAAAGGGAAAACAGAAAGATAATTGCTAGGCTAGCTTTAAATCACTTGACCTATAGCAGAATGCTTTGTAAGTCAGTGAGAAGAGACAAAGTGTGTTATTGTTGATTTTTCCTTTGTTTTTGATAAAACAGAAAACCCAATTAGTTCTCAGGATAACCAAGCCATGATTCTATGAGCAAAGGATAATAATTTTATAAAATAGTGCATTCCATTTGTATAATGATTTATAGTTTCAATGTACTTTCGTAAATATTATCTGATTTGATCCTCAAAAGCAAAAGCATTTTACAGAAAGCTAATTCTGGCAACCAGTATCCCTTGTTGATTCTGTGTCAGAGCCAGACCCCACGGCTCCCAAGGAGGATTTCCTAGTCAAATGAAAGATCTAGAATTTTAATAAATTAAAATATTAAAGAAAATGATACTAGAATATGAAGTTGAACAGATTGAACCTAAAAATAGATTATTTCTCCTTTTTGTTCTAATAAAAGTTCTTGTGTATCTCCTCCTGTCTTTCAAAACACACTGACATCTACCTGGTGCCTATTCTCGCCCTGGGTCAGTATGTATGATTCACAGAATACAAGTCAACAGCGTCAAGAGAAAAAGGCATCTGGCAGATCTTACTCTGGTATTTTACAGTCTCTTAACTTTTGAGGACCTCCTTTCTCCATAATACACTCTTCTTGGATTCATAGGTTGAAGACAGTTTTTTAAAGATCCAAAAGAACAGCAACAACTTTTAGATAATAATCAACGCATTTTTATTTTAAAAGTGTATAAGATCACAAAGTGACACACCTATGTATCCAAAAACTCTTGAATCCTATGCAAATATATGGCATTCCTATTTTATATACTTTTATTTTCTCCTTAGAGAAGTCATAGTAAAGACCGTAATGAAGTTAACTAAGGGGCAGTCTTTTAAAGTCACATTTACAAATATCCCTGGTGAGGTGTCCATACACACAGGGATCCACCTATTCTCCGAAACACGGGACTTCCTTAGCCGTATAAACTAAGCCTGAGTCCACATCTGGGCACATGTTCCATACTCGGCTGGCCCCTGCCATTCTTAATAACCCTGCTTGTGCCAGATATTTTTAGTCTTTTATGTCATCTGTTTCCAAACACTGTTTTTGCTAAGGCCTGGCTGAGTTACCCCTTCATTCAACAGCCCCTATATTTGCTCCTCCGTTTGTGATTGCTGTGTGTCAGAGTTTGTGTTTCAGAGATTGGTTTCATTACTTTGAGGCATAAACTCAGTAGAGGCACCAACTCTCCCCGTATTTCAAATAATTCTCGCCTTGGACACTTCCTTAGTATTTGGCCTGAGACATGAGAAGACCTTGTTCAGCCTAAAGAAAGCTGGCCAGCAAGACTGTGTATCAGCCTCAGTCTGGAGACCAACTCATATCAGCATCGCCTCATGACAATAAACAAAGGACTTTGGGCAGCCTGAGAGGGAAGCGTTCAGAGAATTACAGTATTTTTCTTGTGCCGTAAGTGAAGATGGGGCTTTTGGCTTGAAACCACCTGTGGCAATGGCTCACACTGATTTGTTCCGGAATATCCATTTTTCTACCAGTAACGTCCTACCAACTAAATAAAAAGAAAGATAGTAGAGGTTTCTTAGGATGCCAGCAGTTACTTGCTGTTAAGATAGGCTTCTTCTCGCATAACTTGTTTTTCTACTACTAGAGAAAATTCATTAACCCATATGTTTCTAAGTTTTAGCTTAACTCAATACGAGTCCAGAGCTGCAGAAATTTCTTTGGGGAGATAACAAAACAAGAATGTTGAAAATAAAAGCTTGTAGCCTTGTAGCGTTCCTCAATCTAGGTCACTGTTATCTGCCTAGGATTTTATTTTCCAGACAGGGACTATCATATCTGCTTAGTTTTCTTCACCTACATCCGCCCAGGACTTAGAAATATGATGTGACGACATTATTTGAATAATTACCATTGGACCTTGTGCTTTTTCAATTCAATGAACAGACTTCTTGTGTTAGGCAAAAAAAATGATGGAATTTATACTTTTATCTCTCCTTACAACATAATTCCCCCCCAATATTCATTATGGATTTTTGTTTTTTTATTTAATGAGCCCCATGATTTTCCTCTTCCCCTCACTTTTCTTTCTTACCTTATGCAAAACAAACAAAAAAAACACGCATAATTCTAATATCTCCATTTCCAGGGAGGATTTTTGCCCATAATCAGGCTCATCTTCCTGGCACTAGCTGATGTGTCTAGGTGGTCTCCCCGCCTCCCCCATCCCACCCACCCTAACTCGAGCATCTGTTATGTCAGGCTGGCCCCTTGTGTTCTGCTCTGGCAAACGTGAAGACAAAATTCAAGAGACTTACATGCATTTCCTGATCCCACCTGAAACTAACTCTGCTTTAAACCCTCTAACAACTTTCCTAGCAGTTTCGCTGAGTGCGATTGCCTGTTAGAATAGGGACTGAAGTTGGGTAAATGCGCTTTCACTTTTCCTCATCATTGAAATGGATTATAGAACTTGCAGTTGACCCCATATGTGCTCATCAATAAGTCACTGGTTTTACAACTGAGACTTCTCAGTGGTTTAGGGGGACTCCTCCCACATCTTCTCTAAACTCTATTTTAGAAAAGGGGACTATAGGGGAATTCTGGTTCTAACACCCCCTCCCCCGTCTCTTCCGGAAGCTGCCAATGTACTATGTCTAGAAACCTCAGGCAAGTCTGAGAAACCCCTCATCCAACACCCTGCCCAGCTTGCAAAGGGCTTTTTAGGTCAGATCTTGGCAGAAATTTCCAGTCACTTTTTGGACTGTTTGTGCTTAAACAAAATCACTAATAAATATCAGATCATCCTCACGATGCCTTCACTTTCACAACTACACTCAAAAGAAATGAATCAGAGTTTCCAGATTCAGCTCAGATGCTCCTAAGGGAACATGAGAAGCCAGGTTCCCATGGGTAGATTTTTTCCTGACGAGAGTACAGGAACCAAGGAAGTGAAGCACCCCCAATATTTAAAGATCTCTCCTTGTTGGTAGCAACTGGGTCACAAAGGGAAAACTGAAAAGGAGTAGATAAGGCTACAGAGAAAACTTTCACATACATTTGCATTCGGAAGATTTGGAAATGAGGTGTTCTATTTAGTTATTAGATGTAACTTATTAACTGGAGTATTGGTTTGACTGCAGTAACAATGAGACTCAAAATAACAGTGGCTTTTAAAACATAGACCGTTTATGTCTCTCCAGTATAAAAGGGCAAGTTGGCAATACATCCTGTTGAGATGACCCCACAATCTTGAGGCCCTTATTTTTTTTTTTACTCTTTCATCCTCAGCTGGTTTCCATCTGAAGGTCTACAATGGCTGATTCAGCTCTCACCGCCACACCTTCCTCCCAGCCAGAGGAAGGAGTAGAGGGCACAGGACGGCACCCCCTGCCCTCTAAGAGCACAGCAAGCCGTGGCCCACAGCAGCTCCACTCATATTCCATTGGCCAGAACCAAGTTCATGGCCACACCTCTCTGCAAGGAAAGCTGTGAAATAAATAAAAACTTGAACTGGGTAACCACATACTATTTTTAAAAGAAGAGAATGGATTCTACAGGACAACTACTAATTTCTGTCACAGCCTACTTTCCAAGGATCGGAATATAACATCTACAATCGATAGAGTGGCTCTGATATTAACTTCCAATCCCTTCTCACTGAAAACTTGGTGAAAAACCTAGTCTAGAGTTACCCTGTTTTCATTGCTATGACTCCAAATATTTTTCCTGATCCTCTTCTGTGGTCCACATGTTTTCACGCCATATACCTTTATACCAAATACAGATCCTTTTGAGTGTCTTGGTCTAACATTTCTAAATGTTCAATTTAAGGTAAGATTTTTCATCAACTATCTTTCTACAGTTACTGATGATCCTGATTTGTATGGCAAAGAGCCAAAAATTGTGTGAATTTTAAGGAGGCAAATCTGGAGGGATGGAAATATTGTGAAGTTGAGTCAGATTTCTCCATCAAATCTCAGCTCAACTTTTTACTAATTATCTGCTCTTAGACAAATGACTTTACCTTTCTGAGCTACATATTTCTTGGTTTTAAGTAGGGCGCTGGGAATACCTCCTTAAAGTCATTGTAAAGATTAAATCATGTGTTGCATAGCATTGCCTAGCACATAGCAGATGTGTAGTAAACAGTCATCCTTTTTCCTTTCATTCTTAATACACTTTATAAAATTCCTACCACAGCCATTCATCTGGAAATGATCTCCCCCCTCTCCGCTCTGTGTCATGAAGAGTTGAAGAGAGTCCTGACTTTGGGGTGACTCAAGCCCCACTTTAAAGTAGCATATTGCCTGAAGAATTCTTTCCCAGAGTGCAGAAGGCATGTGTCCTGTGAAACTAAACCTTATCATCTCTCACAGTTCCTTCCCCAATAGTTATAGGAGAGCTGGACTTGGCCATTTAATTGTTTCGTACCAGCTGTTAAGTGAGCAAGATGTGGCCAGGCAAGGTAACAGTTACTTACCAAAGTATATCATTTCTAAAGCTAAAAAGAATTCAGGCAGCTTACAAAGATACATCTAGGACAGCAAGCTAAAAAAGCAGAAGACAAAATTAGAAAAATGAAACAATGGAAAATGAAGAATGGGGCATACATGAAGCCAGGAGTGCAATCCGTGCTCAAATGCTCACACCAGAGCTCACAGGCACCTCCCTCTGTCGTTGGACTAAACATTGTATATTATTTTGCAAGGCCTGTCTCCTTGGTTTATCTCCTTGGCCATCTTCTTGCTTACACAGTGTTCTTGTGTGTGTGTGTGTGTGTGTGTGTGTGTGTGTGTGTGTGTGCAAATTTCCCTTTCTTATAAGGACGTCAGTCATATTGGATTAGAAGTCACCCAATAGGAGGGGGAAGGATAAGCTGGGACAAAGAGAGTGGCATGGACATATATACACTACCAAAGGTAAAATAGACAGCTAGTGGGAAGCAGCCGCATAGCACAGGGAGATCAGCTCGGTGCTGTGTGACCACCTAGAGGGGTGGGACAGGGAGGGTGGGAGGGAGGGAGACGCAAGAGGGAGGAGATATGGGGATATGTGTATATGTATAGCTGGTTCACTTTGTTATAAAGGAGAAACTAACACACCATTGTAAAGCAATTATACTCCAATAAAGATGTTAAAAAGTTAAAAAAAAAAAGTCACCCAATAATGGAGCCACCCCTTAAGGACGTCACTTTGACTTGATCACCTCTGTGAAGGCCCTGTTTCCGAGGAAGTGCACATTCCTTGTTTACTGGGGGGTTAGGACTTCAACCTATGTATTTTAGGGGGACACAATTCAACCTGTAACACATTGCTTCTGACAGAACAAATTCAGAGCTTGTTGTTTTGCTTTATTATGTGTTTCATGAGCTTTTAAAAAATTGCTCAATATCTTGCTTTGGAATTTCACAGGGTCTTAGGATGAGCATTTAAACATCAGTTACTGCACAGAGGGCTAGAGAAGGCCCTGAATTACATGGGCTAAGGGATCACTGGGATTCTCTAAGAGCCAGCTTGTTGCCCTTGGATGAATTAAGCTCTGAGAGCAGCTGGTAATGGAGTCTTATTTCAGATCTGTGTCTCTTATAAGTAACATAAATAATACTTTTTTCCATAGTGTTCCATAGTACTCTCTGGAGCGCATGACTACTTCTCTATTCTAGCAGTTTCCCAGCAGTTCTGCTGAGTGCAATAATGTATCCAAATATCTGTAAAGTTGCATAAATGCTCTTTCGCTCCACCAAGAGAAATGTCAGTCAAGAATTTGTCTGAAAACCCAGAAGACAGAGAAAGGTTTTTACCTTTTAAAATTTTCTTAGTGAAAATAATGACGCCACAATCTACTCTTTGTGGCATTAATGCCTCAACATTTCTTAAGAGAGCAACAAGGAGTGAAAATCAGAATTTTAGAGCCAGAAGGCCGTAAATGTCATCTCCTCCTTCATTTTCAGGAGAAACAACAGAAGCCCAGAAAGATGAAGTCTCTCAGCTCCCAATCCAGTCATCTTTTTTTTTTTTTTTTGGAGGTACGCGGGCCTCTCACTGTTGTGGCCTCTCCCGTTGCAGAACACAGGCTCCGGACGCGCAGGCTCAGCGGCCATGGCTCACGAGCCCAGCCGCTCCGCGGCACATGGGGTCTTCCCGGACCGGGGCACGAACCCGCATCCCCTGCATCGGCAGGCGGACTCTCAACCACTGCGCCACCAGGGAAGCCCCAGTTATCTTTTTATTAGGCTTTCTTATCATTGTCAAACCCAAATATAACTGCTTCAAACACCACCTACAGTTGGGATGTGAGAACACAGTACAGGTGTCTTTTATCTGAAACCCTTGAGGCGATATGTGTTTGTTAATTCGAAAGGTGTTTGGACTTCAGAAAGGCAGTTCAGCGCGCACACCACATATCTCATAATATCCCCAGTGGGGTTGGGACGGCACCTTCTAATCAAACACACTCATACTTCCTAGGGAAGTGTGTGAATGTTTGCATTATGTGCAATAATAAGAATCCTGCATAGCTTCATAGCACTTCATGGGTCAGATTCTGCCACCCCAGTCAGTTATGCAAATGTTTCAGTTTTCAGAGTTTTTAGCACTCTCTGGGTTTCAGGACTGAGGATAAAGGATTGTCGGCTCTCCTCCTCTAGAAGAGAGAGTCTCAAGCTTGGTTGTGCGGAGGAACTATTTGAGGTGCCCCAGCCCAGAAGCATTGAATCAGATTCTTTGGGTTGTGGCCTGGGAATTGGAATTTTTGACAAGCAACCCAGCTGATACTGATGCAGATGGCGCTGGGTAAGGGGGAAAGAAACAGTGCCTGGAGCACAGAGTTCGGTCGTGGGAAACAGGTGGGAACCTCGGTTAGGCTATTTTTATCACATGCCTCTCCCGACACCTCCCTTTGACATCAGTGTGACCCTGCAGTCAAGTTTCACAGAATTTTTCCGTGACACTTTGATGGGAAATGAGCATCCAAAGGGTGTATATATCCAAATATTCAAAGGAACGGGAGAGGAAAGCAAAGCCGAATGAGGAGGAGAAAATCACTATTCTAAGCATGTTCAAGCCACAATCTGGTCACAGGATTATGTCAAATGTATTCATTCATTATTTGAGTGCTTACTGTGTATCAGACACTGATTCAGACAAGTGTACAATCACAGAATTGTTCTGTACCAGCTAACGTTGTTGTTGATATTATTATTACTGGTCATTCTCCTCTTTCCCCACACTTCTTGTTATTGATTTTTCTGAGGGGTGCGCGTCAGCCATTGAAGTGCATTGAGCCCCTCCAGGCTGCAGCTCCATCTGCTGGAATACAGGGAAATCAACCCGTGTCCCACTGGTGTTTAATATAGATGATCCTTCGCGTATATTAAATCATAATGCACTATTTGACTGTGACAGTTGTGCTCATGGAAGTTATTTGTTTGTTAGCTGTAGGTAAGATATGAGAGAATTACCTGTGTAACCACATCGGAGAGCATTAGACTAATCTGCGTGGTTAAGAAGGCTTTAGTGTAAATAGGTTAACCCCAGGGAAACTTCCCTAATATAGCCTGTGCTTGCTAGGGATGAAGAATTGACCTTCCTTGTAAGCGCCTTCCTCTAAGCCCAGGCTGCTGAGAAAAGCCCCAGGGTGGCTGTCACTGCTTCCCGATCTTGGCAATCGGCATGGAGCACAGATGACCACTGGAAACTTGTTAATGGGCCTTCTGGGTTTAGCATTCCATCTGGGTGGCCTGAAATTGTTTTGCTGACCTCTCATCTACCTTCCATCTCTCCCTAAAGTCCCTCTTCCATTTTAGTCACCAAAGCTCATGCTTTCACACCCCTTCCTCTGAGAGTCTGTTTCTCTCGATTTCTCTCTTGGTATCAGCTGACACATGGAGCTCTGATTGTCTCTGCACAGCTTTCTATGTTGATGTCTCTCACTGGAGCAGGATCTCTGTAGGCAGGAGCGGAGGTGGGCAGAGGATGTTGATGTTTAGATACATCAGCACTCACAGGTGGGAATGTAACTGATGCTATTTTTTGACTGTCTGGCTTCTATGGAAATGGAGGATTTGAATACAGGGAGGGGAGGAAAGAAGGTAAGGAGGAAGAATGAACATTTGAAGAGGTTGGAATGGATATGACCCGTGGGCAGGCCCCTGAGAAGACTAGAACGGGGAGACCCCCCTCTCCAGTGTCAGCTCCACAAGAGCGGGGGCTTCACCTGTTTGTTATCTGGAGTCTCCTCAGGAGCTTGAAGAGGGCCTGACATGCAGCAACCGCCCGATGTTTGTTGACTGAATGAATATTATTGTTGTGATGGTTACCGTTACCTAAAACTGTGCCCTACAAGTACCTAGAACTTCGTAAGTTGTAGAGTGTGTCTTAGTCAACAAATATTTAGGAACATCTGTGGTGCCAGAAATAGTTTGGGGGAAGTAGCAATGAGTCCATTCAAGTTGGCCTTGAAGGCCAGACAAGCAGTTTTGAGGTGGAATAAGATGTTGCGGTAATTCTGGTTCTGGGGAGGAGGGTTTCTCGGTCCCGGTGGGACTCTTCACAAATCCTACATCATTCATCACAGCTCAGCTCCTTACTAACTGGATGACTTGGGACAAGATTCTCTTTTCTCATCTGTGGATTCTTCTCCTTTGCCAGACCTATAAATTATCAATGTTGGGGTGCTCAGACCTGGGGGGGCCTGCTCTTTTCTATGCATATTTTCTCCTCCAACCCAGTGGCCCTAAACACCATGTATATGCAGATAAACCCATATTTTTTCTCTCTCATCCACATTCGTATATTCAACTGTCTAACTGACCTCTTCATTTGCATGGTTCCTCTCTCTCATTTTTACACGGCCAAACTTGATTTCACGTCCATCTCTTTTTGTCAAAACCTGTTTTTACTCCAGTCCTCCCAACTCAGTTCCTGGCCCTGCCATTCACCCAGTGGCTTAAGCTAGAAACTCTTTTTAAGTCCTCCCTTTTCCTCACCTCCCTCCACATCCATCAGCACATCACGAAGCCTCTGCCTAAAAATAGACCCCTCGGGACTTCCCTGGTGGCGCAGTGGTTAAGAATCCACCTGCCAATGCAGGGGACACGGATTCGAGCCCTGGTCCGGGAAGATCCCACATGCCACGGAGCAACAAAGCCCGTGAGCCACAACTGCTGAGCCTGCACTCTAGAGTGCGCAAGACACAACCACTGAACCTGTGCGCCTAGAGGCCGTGCTCAGCAACAAGAGAAGCCACAGCAATGAGAAGCCTACGCACCGCAACGAAGAGGAGCCCCCACTCGCTGCAACTAGAGAAAGCCCGCGTGCAGCAACGAAGACCCAACGCAGCCAAAAATAAAATTAAAATAATAAATAAATAAATTTATATTAAAAAAAATAGGCCCCTCATCTCTTCACTTGTGTCCATCTCCACTTGTTCCTTGAGCCCAAGCTCCATCATCTCCTGCCGTGGCTCTTGGAGTAGCCGCCCTGCTGGTCTCCCAGGTTTACGTCTTGCACCCTCTGAAGCCAGAGGGATATTTTAAATTCTAATTCAGATTAGTCTTTGCACTGCTCTCACTCTATCCAGTCTTCCCAGGGCATAGAATAAGCTCCAAACTCCTTGTCATGGTGCACAGAGTTCTCCATCCTCAGGCCTCTCCCACCTCACTTCCCTCAACACTGTCAGCCCCACTTTGCTCCAGGCCTGCCTGTCTCTAAGTCTCTTAAACATGCTAGTTCCTGCTGGTTTTGAGGCCTCTGGACTCTCCCCTCTGTCCTTTCTTGGTTAAATCCTTTCTCATCCCTTACATCTCAGCTTAAATGTCACTAGTTAGAGATGCCTTTTTTTTTTCTTTAAAGGAAATTTTTCCTTTTTGTTTTTTAAACTCATTAGGCCTTTTTTTTAACTTTATTTTATTTTGGAGTATAGTTGATTAACAATGCTGTGTTAGTTTCAGGTGTATGGCAAAGTGATTCAGTTATACATATACATGTATCTATTCTTTTTCAAATTCTTTTCCCATTTAGGTGGTTACATAATATTGAGCAGAGTTCGCTGTGCTGTGCAGTAGGTCCTTATTGGTTATACATTTTAAATATATGCCTTTTTAAATTACTCAACCCAAAGTAGGCCAGCCCACCTATTAGTCACTCTCACAAGACTCTACCTTTTACTTCTCAGGACTCTTCACAGTCTGTAATTATTTTATTTGTTGACTTAGTTAGCCCTAATTAGGATGTAAGTTCCATAAGATCAAGGATGCTGTCTTACGTACTGGAGAATCTCAAGCTCTTAGAAAAGTGTCTGGTACAGACTAGGCTTTCAGTAAACACTTGCTGAATGAATGGATGAGCTTCTGTAGGTCTCATTTTCTTATTCTGTGACCCAAAGATAAAACATACAACCCTGCTTCATAGAGTTGTTATAAGGATTAAATGAGAAAATACTAAGAGATCAACAAATATTAGTCACAATTATTATTACCAGTACTATTCTTCTATATTACTACTAATATTAATACTACTTCTAGTAGTAGTCATAGTGGTAGTACCACTATTCTTTCAACAACCCATATGAGGTAGTTAAAATTAACTACAATTTACAGATAAAGAAATGTAGATCAGAAATGCAAATAGCCTAGGTAAGGTCACTTAGCTAGCACACATTAGAGCTTGAATTTTAAGAGTGAGGAATTGGAAATAACTACAGAGCTCAATTCCGTGCAATTGGAGGAAAGGTGTTTCCAATGGCATAAATAAGTTTTGGACAGAGATGGCTCTAAAGGGAAGATGTGTTATGCTGAGCGGATAGCTGGATATCCAAGGTTTGATGAATAATAAACTATTGGAGATAGAACTTACTCGGGTGAGAGGTCAGGAATTTGAAATTTGTGCATCCAAAAATATAACCTCTCCACTGTGATCACAACACCATATCTAGAAAGCTGTTCAATTAGAGTCTGTTAGCAGAAACACACACACACACACACACACACACACACACACACACACACACACACACACACACACACACACACACACACACACTCCTTGAGGCCAAAAGACAGTGCCTGCTCCTCAGAGGGGCCGCTCCCTCTCTCTAATCTACCCACCCTCTTACCTCCCCTGCCCCCTACTGGAATTCCCTTCTGTGTTTTCTATTCCTAGATCCTTCCTCACAGCATCCCATATCCATTTTGGAGGCTCACTATGAGGGCCTCAAGCGTTAACTTCAGGACTCTGAAGCAGGTCTTTGGGGGCTGAGGTAGTATCATGCTCGGGTGATGTGAATTTTTCGGAATGGAACAACAAAACAAAGTATGACACCAAAAACTCCTCTTCCTATATTGATGTCTCTAAAAAGAGCTAAAAATGATCCAGCACTTATCATATGCCAGGGACTATTCTAAACACTTTATATAAATTAACTAATTTGTTCCTTATAACAGCCTTCTAAGGTAGGTGCTATCATTTTCTTTTTCTTACAGAGGAAATTGAGACACAGAGTGGCTAACATCACAAAGCTACCTAGGAGAGCTGGGGTTCTAACCAGTGCAGTAGGGTTGCAGCATCATTGTTCTAAACCACTGACCTACGCATTCTCACAGGGTGGGCTCTGTCTCTCTCTACCCCATCTTCCCAAAGATGCATTTCCCATCAGAGGTGAGGAGGAGAAAGAAGAGAGTTAGAGGAACAGCTATCCTGCCACAAAAATATAAATGTTATGCATACATCCCTGAAAAGAGATGGCGAAAGTGGGAAGAGAAAACCAGGCAGTTGAGGAAAGGGCCTGAAAATGTTTATATTAGGGAGTAAGGAAAAGAAGGGTGATGAATAGAGGAAAGAGAACAAAGAATATAAGGCTGATGAATAAAGGAGAAGATGGATGAGGTAGTGTTTTAGAAGTCAAGCACTTCAAGGAGGAGATATCCACAGTATCAAGTCTCTTCAATTCGGGGAAGAAAATTAAGTTCATACTTAACTTCAGAAAAGTGTTTCAATAGAGAACTTAGAAGCAGATTACTAGCAAAATGAGGGAGGAAGTATAAGCTGAAGGTACAGACAGTCTCACACATTTGACAGCAAACAGAAGTAGGCAAGTAGCGTGATTGCTAGAGAAGACAGCAACGTAAAGGGAAACATTTGCTTAATTTGGGAGACCCATAAATATTGAAAGGTAGAATACAGGAAGCAAAAGGGGTGGGAGGAGAGTGAAGATGTGGGAAGGGAGAGAATAATGACGGGTGCAAACACCCTTCGAAGTTGAGCTGAGACCAAATAGAGCTAAAAAAGTGGTTTTTAAGCTGGGATGCATAAAGGAGTCATTTGGGAGCCTTCAAAACAATCAAGGCCTGGATCCCACCTCCAGAGCTTCTGATTTAATTGGTCTGGGGGTGCCTGGGCCTCAAAACATGTAATATTTCCTAATTGATTCTAACAGGCAGTCAAGTTTGGGAATTGCTGATCCAGGACTCAGAGACTACATCTTCTTTGAGTCTGAAAATAAGAACCAAGAAAACGATGTAAAGATAGATCATTTGAATTGAAGACAAGTTTAATTGACGAAACTCACACATGTTGACTTGGATCGTCTCAGTAAAAAAAAAAAAAAAAAAAATTAAACAGGTGGTCTGATCGTCTGTGGAGAGGGAAGAAGGAAGTTTGCAGACAGAGGCTCCTCAAATAGCCACTATGAGGGGAACACAGGAGAGGCTCCCGTAGCAAAGGAGTGATAGACAATATGGGATAGTGATGATGTTGTGCCTGGGTCTTGGTTGAGGCAGGACTTCACACAGATTGGTCTTCTTAAAGCTGGGCTTCATAGACTGATGGAGATGTACAGAAAGTTGATGGAGGGTGATCCATGGGCTCAGGAAGGTCAAAAGAAGAGGAAGTCAGTTGACGATGGAATCCAGTGTTGGGCTGTGGTTGGTTAGGAAACAAGTTGAGTAGATTTGGAGAGTGGGAGAGAAGACCAGTAAGGTTGTGGGTAGAGAAAGGAACATTCACAACTGAGATCCCAGTTGGAAAATAATCCTTCAGGATCTATAACTCTTAGGGCACATTAAAAATATTAAAAATGCACGTATCACGTGACCTCTGAAGTTCAAGGAAGTTTGGTGAAATGAACAGTAGACACAGATTCTCAGATCAGTCATTAGAGCTCTGCCAACAACCAGTCCCTCTGTCCATCTTCAGGGCTCAGTGTACACTAGGAAGAGGCTTGCTGAGATACATTCTCAGAACTTGTATACCTGAATCACTACATCAGCTTGTCAGGTTGCTTAGCTACACACATCACGCACCTATAAAAATATCTTTCCTTACCATGAGTTTCTTCCTGTGACTTCCCCCACCTCGAACATTTTTTTTTATGTCTTCTCTCTCCTCCATACTCCCATCCCCGAAATGGCTGTAGCAATCTTGATATTAGAAGCAGGCATCTTAAGGGGAAAAACCTCAAGGTTCCCATTTGTTTTCTAGCATTAAACTAGCAAAAGAATTTACCGGTAATCTGTTTAAAGAGGTGGAGCCTTATTAAAATCAAAACAAAAAAACAAATGGCTCATGAGAAAGCTTTTGTGCACTTAAGTATAACTCCTTATTTGTGTCAGCCAAAAGTTGTACTGACTTATATTGTCCTGAATTTTAACCAAATTCCAGTATCACATCATCATTACCAGTTTCACAATTTGTACCCTAGAGTTTTCTTCTTCCTTTTTTCTTTTACTGAAAAGTTGAGTTTAAGGTAAAACTTCAACCTGCAAAGTGAGCAGGGTGATCTAGCCCTCTCTCAGCTGACTTGCTTGTTTCATTTGAAATGAAACTCACTTTTGCTCTTAATACTCCCTCCTTCTCTCCTCTCCCTTACTCTCATCTACTTCCTGGAAATGTCATTCAGGTCAGAGTTCTCATATGCAACATGAGATGGTTCTTATCTTCCAGACCAGGTGCCGAAGCATTTGGGACTACACAGTACGGTGGCTGTAATGTTTAGACACAGGTGTGTGAGGGAGAAGAGTCTAATGACAGAATCTTCTATTTAATGCAGACTCTACAGAAATTTTGAGTTGCTTAGATACCAGTGAGTTGTATATAAGAGTAGAATATATATATGTGTGTGTATGTATACACACACACACACATACATACATACGTATATATACATGCATATCTCCATCATACCAATTTGCAAATGAAATCTACTGAAATGCAAAGAAAACCTTATTTAAAAGTTACACTATTACTAACAGTAACCATCATGATGATTTATACTATTCAGTACACTTCCACATACATTTAGTATATGTTCTTCCTAGTAATCCTCAGAACTGTGCAGGAGGTGGTTGAACATTCGTTCATTCAAGTCAACCGTCCTATCTCGTGAGGGGGCAAAAGTCCAAACAGCCCCTTTGAGCCAAATGGACGGGGAATTTGAGCAAAGGCCAGGTATTTACAGAGGCTGATTGCATCCTGGGACTCAGAGGTCAAGAAGTGACATGCAAGGCACTCAGGAGTTTCTATCATAATTTAGGCAAATGATTCGCACTAGAGTGAACAGCACAAGATTTACAGAAGCCTGACAGCTGGGCAGGGAGGATGCTAATTGAGAGCCGAGCCACCAGGTGGGCATCCCTGGGATGCATGACTGACAGCTTGCCGGAGCAACAGATCCTCACCTTGTCAAGGGAAAAGTATTCATGTTCAACAGCAACATATCTTGGGGACTCCCTCCCCCCATGCTAATAGTTGTCCTCTTTGTATCTGTTAATTGAGAAATACATAATGATAAAAATCAACCAGGAATCACTAAAGCGTTGAAATGGATTCATACTTCACTGATTCCAGCAGTACTGTACCAGTTTTCAATGTATTGCCTCTCAGTTCCAAATTCCTTCCATCACTGCTCTGCGTATGTGAACTGTAACCTTTATGCATTTCTCCCTGACAGTGAGCACAATGCTAAACTTTGTCAGTGAGGGCTTGAGCTGGAATAACATTGCTGGGGGTGGGGGGTCTTCCCGTCCTGGCTCTGGTGTGCTCAGTTCTGCTTCTTCTTGTTCCTGTTGCCTGATTGGCCTGTGGTGCCACGTGTGCCCCTGCCACATGCCCAGAGATACAGTTCCCCAGACACTATTCAGCCCCAGCCTGGGCTGTGACCTCCTTTGCACAGCCCTCCAATGTGGGCATTGCGTGCTCTGGGCCTCGCCATGTCCACAGAGGCAAGCTGGCTCCCTCCATGCACCTGCCAACCAGCTGCAGCTTGCCTATGTGCCAGAGGATTGCTCCCACTGTCTTCCCAACACATGCACCAAGCATTCCAGGTCTTACACTGTCTTAGTCAGTTCAGGCTGCTATAACAGAACACAGACTGGGTGCCTTAAACAACAAACATTTATTTTTCCCAGCTCTAGAGGTTGGAAGTCTGAGATCAGGGTGCCCATGTGGTCAGATTCTTAGTGAAGTACTTCCTCCTAGTTTATGGGTGTCTAGTCTTCTGGCGGAGAAGAGAAAGAGAGGGAAAAAGAACTAGCTGTCTTCCTCTTTAAGGGTGCTAATCCCATCATGGGGCTCCACCCTCATGACCTAATTACCTCCCAAAGGCCTCACCTCCAAATACCATCATATTTGGGCTTCAGCATATGAATAGGGTGGGGGGGGATAAACATTCAGTTCACAGCATGCACCTTCCCCACTCCTTTGCAAGCCCGCCCCCCAGCCTGTTCCCAGGCCCTGATCGGAGATTGCTCCCTGCTTGCCCAGGAACTATGGAGCAGCTCTGGTCCCAGCAAACAGTCGTCTTCTCTGACATCCAGTGGGCTACAAACACCTTCTCCAGCAAGGCCTGAACCCCTCCTTCCAAGTTGTCCTCTCATGGGTACTTCCTCCATCCTAGGATGCCCTTTAAAGCTCTTTTTACATCTTTATGGTTACTCTTCTATCATAGTTTGATAACTCTTTATGTTAAACACCCCCTGTTTTACATTACTGTGTGGTTTTTGTGTCTTGATTGAACCAAGATTGATACAAGTTCATTTGGAAAAGTAACAACACATATTTGTATGAGTTAGTCAATCTACAGACAATAGTTGGAATATAAAAGAATTAACTTTCTTACAACTGCTACCTGAAATCTTCCAGGTATCCACAGTCACCAGGTTGGGAAACCCTGGGCTAGAACTGGACAGATGGGCAGGAACAAAAGCAGAATCCCTGACATGGAAATGGAGCTGTTCAGGGAATGAGATGCATGGCCTGGGGTAGGGGGTGGGGCAGCTGTGAGTGTTAGGGAACCATGCTGATTCTTGTGGTCAGCCTTGCCTCCTCTTCTTTATTGAGAATCTATGAATATCACAAAGACGAAATCTGTCTTGGATTGAAGGGGTGGGGAGAAGGGAACTGAGCCTATTCTAGGTCAGGATGGGTTCAGATGCTGGACTGGGATGGAACACGCAGGTAGGAGAGGAGAGGCAACAGCAAACCCAAGAGTGAAGATCTGAGATAGGCCCGGGAAACGGAGGGCAGATGACACCAGCATTTATCAAGCACCTGTTTGACAGGTGAGGCTATAAAGCAGGGGGTACCAAGTGAACTGCTGGAGAGCACTCAGTTTACAGGTGAAACATGCATGATTGGAAAACAGGTCCTCTGACTCCGAAATAGGTTCCTCTTTATCACACTGCCAGTCGTATCAGAGCTTACTATTGGGAGCAGAATAGAAGGTTTCCATTATTTTCAATGATCTGGAACAGATTAAACAGCATAGAAATCATCTTTTTTTGGAAGGTATTTATGGAATTAATCTTTCAAAATATCCAAATCTGGCTTTAGGAGGATTACATTTTAGGAAATATTTTAAATTCCTCTTTGGTTTTCCACCTAATTGGTTTCTTTTGTTATGTTTTTGCTTTTTTTTTTTAAGCCATTCCTTGAGTCAATTTTGGTAATTTAAAATTCCTGCAAAAGAGTACTGATTTTATCTAAATATTCAATTTCTTTGCTTAATGTTATAAATACTATTTACTGCCTAAGTATCCTCTATATCTGTGGTTAAAACCCATTTCCCACATCAAATGGTGTTACTGTTTTCCTCCTTTTCTTCATGGTCACAGATACCAGGGATCTTTTCATAGAACCACCTCCATATTTTCCATGCCATTCCATTCCGCTGCTTGCTTTCTTTCTTTTTCTTTCATTCTTTCTTTCTTCTTTCTTTCTTTTTTTAATTTGATAGTAGGAGTGTTACAGGGAATCTCAGGTGCAGAGATAAGAGTTAATCATACTTCCTTCTTTATGACTCATTTTTACAATTGCTCTGTACAAGACTCTCTATTTCAATTCTTTTATTTATTTTTTTACTTTACTGTAATCCCTACCCCCGTTCCTTTCTCCTAAATAGACTTCTTCCAGTTCTTGGATCAGTGTGTTTTCTAGAAAAACATAATATCTTTTTTATTTATTTCACTCTGTAATTTTTAAACCTATCCATATTGTATGCTTATATTAGTTTCTTATTGCTGCCATAACAAATTATCTCAAATTCAGAAGCTTAAAACAACAAAAGTTCTTATCGTATGGTTCTGGAGATCAGAAGTTCAAAGTTAATATCAACTACCACCTTAAGTCACTGGGCTAACGTCAAAGCGTTGCCAGGGTTGGTTTTTTCAAAGGCTCTGAGGGAAGAATCTTGTGTCCTTGACTTTTTCGGCTTCCAGAGGCCACCTGCATTCCTGGGCTCATGACCCCTTCCTTACTTCATGCCAGCTTCTTGCTTCCTTCATTACATCTCCTACTCCTGTGATCCTACTGCCTTCCTCTGTTAAGGACTCCTGTTATTGCACTGGGCCCACCTGGGTAATCCAGGATACTCTTCCCCCACCTCAAGACCCTTAACATTACTTAATCACATCTGCACAGGTTCTGGGGATTAGAACGTGGCCATCCTTAGAGGACCATTATTCAGCCTACAACAGTCCTCATCTAATTCATCTCTTCTAACAGGTGTGTAGTATTCCATGTCATATATGCACCATCCTTAACTTATCCATGCCCCTAGGGATGGACACCTGCTAACATGGACATCTCTTCAATGAATATCCTCTAACACATCCCCTTAAGAATCTGTGTGAGACTTTCTCAATGCTATACAGAAGGAAAATGAGGGGTGGGAGGAGCTGATACAAATTGCCAACCATCTGGAAGGGTACAAGGGCCTAGTGTGATATCAGTACAAATCCCATGTAAAGGTGTTTGCGGAAGTCCACCCTTGATAGGAGACCCGAAAACAATTTTCCCTAAAGGGCCAAAATTCCATGCCATAGCCCTGAGTTATACCCAAAAATGTTGCTAATTGCAGTATGTAGACAGGCCATTTCTCCAATATGTCTAGGTTGCTCTCCACCTGCAGTGCAAGGAGGTTCTTATTTCCCGCACATCCCTGCTAACATGGTAATATCTGCGTATAGTCAGGCCATTCAAGATGGCTGTTCTCTTGCTCTCTGTACATCTCCTGCTCAACTGGCCCTGCTTGACACACATGACTATCCAATACTCTTTTATTTTTTTTTTTCCCCTGGCCGTGCCATGCAGCGTGCGGGATCAGGGAACGAACCCTCACGCCCTGAATTGGAAGCGCGGAGTCTTAACCACGGGACCGCCAATACGCTTGATTACAGGGCTTAATTAGTTACTGCCTACATGCTTGCCCCTGCCCCAGCTGCTGGTTTCCCTGGTAATTGATGGGCCAATCAGATGTCAATTCCGCCTATAAATGGTAGCCTCCTTCTCCCCCAGATAGTGCAAATGGTTGCCATGTCCTGCCTGGCGGTCTGCCGTTCACAGTGGGATGTCGCTCCAGGACCCTTCTGCTTCAGACCGGTAAGACCCTTGTCCAATGAACTGTTGCTGTCTTTGTCGCCGTCTCTGGTCTCTTTCTTCAGTCTCAAGGCTGGGCAACTATAAGGCGTGCAAGCCTGCGGGGTGCGGCCCAACAACCTGATTTTCTAATTATTTACTTTTCTTAAGGGAGCTAATGTTTTCTCATTATTTTCATCAGGTTCCTATCGTGAGGTTAACCGTCTGTTGATATGCTTGTTATCCATTCTGCTTTCTATTTCTAGGAATCTTTACTGATTTTCTTCCAGGGTATTTCATTTGTGGTGGTGGTTGATGTTGCTGTTTTTATCCATTTGCAGGAATTCCTTGTGTTTTCTAGATTTATTACTTGTCAGTTATAAATATTGCAAATACCTTCTCTCAATATACTGTGCATCTCAGCTTTTCTATGTTGCCTTTTATTTAGCAGGAGTCTTTAATTTTGACATAGTCAAGCTCATTAGCTTTTTACCTTAGAGTATGAGTACTTGCCTTCTAACTCACTAATTTCTACATTTATTTTCATTTCTTCCTTTCCCTTGTTTTTTGTTTACTCTGTCTTTTTTTCTCGAGTATCTTGAGCTAAATGTCTACATAATTTTCATCTTTCAGTTTTTTAATTTAATCAGTGGATATTAGTTAATATTCCTTTGGTGAGAGATGTTTTTGAACTTGACAAATTTTCAAGTAAATTTTTAATGTATTTTGCTTCAATCTTTAACCAAAATATTTTTCTGCTTTGAGCTATTTCCCATCCAGTACTTTGTAGATGTTAGGTGCATTCACAAAAAAGGTATATTTTATTATAGCTGGACTAAATTAAATATATTACTGGAAATTGCAGTCTGCATGTCATAAAGAGGAAAAGTAAGGTATCCATTAGCAAGTGAAAAGAAACTGCAAGCGCAAACCAAGCCCAGCCCTTCCTATCTTAATTTCCTTCTCTCAGCTGTTAAATTTTAAAACTTGGGATTGTTTTGAGATGTTGATTTTTACTTTACTTGTTTGTATGAGGATGGTGATTTGTGGGAACGCTTGAAATGCTTTGTTATGGAAACAGTAAGATTAGAAAGGGAAATTGAAAGTCATTTTGTCAGTTCATTATTATCATACAATTTTTTAATTATTGCAATGAGGATAAACTAATTTATACAGAACCTATATTTTCAGCCAGTGCAGCATATACAAACTGCAACTTTAGAAAGCAAAAGAAATATAGAAGCTGACCTATATTTTATTCACTTGTTCAACAAATGTTAAAGGCCTACCACGTGACACTGTTCTGAACACTGGGAATACAGCAGTTAACAGGGTAGACTAGATCCGCAGTCTAATGGAGCTTTTGAGTGAGAGAGGCTGTGATAAAGAAATAAACAAGGTAATTTTAATACAGGTATTTCCCAGGAAAAAGATAAAACATGATGGCATATGAGCCAATAACTTACCTGATAAGAAGCAGGCACCCATCCACATGGAGGTCACCTCGTGGAACATCTGGATGGAGCCACAGCAAATGCATATGAGCCCAACGACGCCCTTCTCTTCTTCCTCCAAAATGCAGCAAGAATCAGGCTTATTAGCGTGGACAGCTAGAAATGAGAGAAACTGTTCCACATGCCTGTTCATCACAAAATTCATCGCACAAACAGGATTGAGTGTTACACTCTTCTCTTGTGATGAGACATGCAACAGGGAGAAGTCATCCTTTTGCAGGAAGGCTAATTTTGGGAAAATGTTTATGGATTGTTTTCTTGGAGAAGAGTGGGGAGAAATAGGTTCAGATATCCATAAGGATAGACTTCTCAGCCAGTAACCACCATTTCACAGGGAAGTCAGAAGGGTAACCACAGCCCAGCTCTCAACACACAAATTCAAACATCCCAATTCAGCATGTTTCTTCCACCCCAAACTTTTCATCCAACCAGAGGGGTTCCTTCTCAGTCCTTCCCCCTCCAATTTCCATCCCAGGTAGCTCTAGGCTTTCACATTCCAGGATATTTCCCCAGGCATCTATATCTCTTCTGTTTCTTACCAGAACAATTTATATCCACCCTATCCAACATCCTCTTAACTCCTAGGCTTACATCGAGACCTCAGCAAAAGAGACGGCCCCTTCAGATACTAAGGCCACCCATTAGAAGGCAATGACAAGGACTTCCCTGGTGGTCCAGTGGTTAAGACTCTGCTTCCACTGCAATGGCTGTGGGTCTGATCCCTGGTTGGGGAACTAGGATCCTGCATACCACGTGGTGTGGCCAAAAAAAAAAAAAAAAACACAGGCAGTGACAAGTTATAAATGAGACCAAGACCCCTTTAAAATTCTGTCTCCTATTGTGATTTGGCATTCTACCATTTTCAATAACAATTGTTTTGTGTTGTGTGTTGTATGTGTTGTTCAGGTTTTAGAAGCTACATAACCAGCATGTATTACAGTAACTTCATGGTACTGACAAGCGTCTGTACAAATTTCGTTAACTGAACTGGTTCTGAAGCTGATTCATTGTGGCTTTCCTTGACTGACCTTATAAATTACTTAATTTCAACATATAGTCTGTCTCACGGTGCTTCCTAATTTCTTAAGACAACTAGTCTGAAGATAAGATGGAAAAGAAGACCATATTTACAGTAGCATCTAAAAAGATAAAATACCTAGAAAAAGATGTTTTAAATGTGCAACTTCATGTGAGGAAAATTGTAAAGCCCTCCTGAAGAACCTAACAATAGACTTTGCAGGGGTTCAGAGCATACCACCCTAAAATATGCCACTCTGATGTAAGGATTATTCTGAACTAAAGGCAATTGAAAAGAAGCAGACACACACACACACACACACACACAAAACATTTCTGCCCTCCCTTCCTCTACCAAGAAAGGCAGGACAATTCTTTTTTTTTTTTTTTTTGCGGTACACGTGCCTCTCACTGTTGTGGCCTCTCCCGCTGCGGAGCACAGGCTCCGGACGCGCAGGCTCAGCGGCCATGGCTCACCGGCCCAGCCGCTCCGCGGCATGTGGGATCTTCCCAGACCAGGGCACAAACCCGTGTCCCCTGTATCGGCAGGCGGACTCTCAACCACTGCGCCTCTAGGGAACCCCAGGGCAGGACAATTCTTAATCAACAGAGACAACTTTAGACTCTTATCAGCCCAGAGAAATCTACATAACAAATCTTACTAACTAGTCCTCATCTTCCATTGGTTTCACACATGTATCTACCTTCCCACAGTTTACAAGCCCTTAAAAACCTAAACCCCTTATCCTTTGTCTTGTCACTTCTTAACAAATGTATTGTTCTTTTGCTAAGATACTATGTAAGCCCCAGTTCTAACCACCCCTTTGAGTTATTCATCACTGATGAGTACAGCATGTGTTAATAAAGCGTTTTTTCGGGCTTCCCTGGTGGCGCAGTGGTTGAGAGTCTGCCTGCTAATGCAGGGGACACGGGTTCGAGCCCTGGTCTGGGAGGATCCCACATGCCGCGGAGCAACTAGGCCCGTGAGCCACAACTACTGAGCCTGCGCGTCTGGAGCCTGTGCTCCACAACAAGAGAGGCCACGATAGTGAGAGGCCCGCGCACCACGATGAAAAGTGGCCCCTGCTTGCCACAACTAGAGAAAGCCCTCGCACAGAAACGAAGACCCAACACAGCAAAAATAAATAAATTAATTACTAAACTCCTACCCCCAACATCTTCTTAAAACTAATAATAATAATTGGAAGAAATCTTATAACTACATCAGCCACCTAGAAATTCAAGAACTTCCTCAAATATTAAAAATAAATAAATAAAAAATAAAGTGTTTTTTCTCTTGTTAGTCTTTTGTCGGTCTCATTGCAGGGCCCCAGCTGAAGAACCTGGCAGTTAGAGGGGAATAGTTTTTCCTCCCCTAGAACTTCAACGTATATAAAGACATATCTTAGATATCATGGATAGAAAGACTCAATAAGGAAGAGGCGCCAGTTCTCCCAAAGTTAACTTCTAAATATGGCATTATCTGCCCCAAATAACACCATAAAGTTCATGTGGAAAAATAAATTTAAATAGCTAGATAAACTAAAAGAAGAAAGAATGTGGGAGATTCAGTTTACCAGATATTAAAACTCACCACAGAGTCTTAATAACTACATGTCTGGTTGGTACATAAATAGACCCGTAGATTTGAAGAAAATTTTAAAAATAGACACACATTCAGTAATATAGTGTATGATAAAGATGACATCTATATCAATAGAAAAAAGATGGCTCTTTAGATTAATGGGACAACTTGTCCACCTAAAGAAAAGATAAAATAAAATTGGATCTATACCTCACATTATACATAGGGATAAACCTTCAATTATAGCAAGTATTTAAAAGTATAATGAAGTTTTTAAAAATCACAGAAGACAACGTAAGTGAATTCCTTGCTAACCTTGGAGTAGGGAAGTCCCTTATATGACTGAAAATTCATGTCATAAAATCAAAGACGATAAACTACATATGTATTTTAAAATCCATTAGCATGACAAATACACCATAAGCAAAGTAAATGACAAAATAGTAAGCTGGAAAAAAATTGCAAATCCTATAAATGACTAATACTGTTCTCCTGAATAGATAATGAACTCCTAAGGAGCTGCCAGGAATAAAGAAGATTAGGAAGAACCCAACAGAAAAACAGGCAAAGCACATGAACAGACATTTCACAGAAAAATATTCATAGCCAAATGGAATACAAATTAATATGAGAAATACAAATAAAAATGCCATTACTTTACCCTGAAGAGAAAAATGGCGCAGGCCCTGTGCAGGGGACTCTGGAACTACTTGCCAACATGACAGGTTCTGTGATCCTTAGACCTGGCAATCCCACGCCTAAGCATCTTTCTTACAGTTACATCTGCACACATAGTAAATGAAAACGTGCAAGGCTACTTATTGTGACGGAGTTTGGATAGGACCCAAATAAAACATGGCATATTTACAAAATCAATCCTATGCAGCTGTAAAAAAATAATGAGCAACTTTTCTGCACTGATGTACAGAGGCATTTGGGCTGTCCTGTTAAGCAGAGAAAACAGCATGCAAAACTCAATACGACGTGGGCTGCATTTTTGTGTAATAAAATGAGGAGGATGGGTAACAGTATATTCTATCTGCGTATGTAAAAAGACCTGTTGGAAAGGTAAATACGCCAACAAACCAAAAGTAGTACAAAGAGTGGGAAGTGAGAGAGGATAGGACAGATGGGAAGGGACAGATGTGAAGTGGACTTCTTTGTGTGTACCTTCTATATCATTTTGATTTTGAACAGTCTAAATGTATTAGCAACTTGGAAAAAAATAGAGTGTTATTTGAAACAAGAGGGTTTTTCATTGCAAATGAGACAGTTCTTTAGTTTCCATACTTTACAACATGACTTTTCAGCTGTTTTTTTCTTTATGGCAAGAGTCATGGTGGATAATTACACTTAATCTCAAAATATCCCCCTCCCTACACACTCACGCTGTATCCCCGCCAGTCTCTCCTCCTGCCCACCATGTCCCCACTCAATCGATGAGGGCCTTCACCTCCCAGCCTCTGACGCCAGCTGTGTTCACTCCTTCATCAGATTTGTGTTCAGTTTGCAGCAAGCTGAGTCCAAAGCATTAAAAGCCATCACTCCCATATATGTCCATGATATGATGAAAAAGAAAAGAAAGCTTCAGTGTAACCAAAATACATTGACAGTGACTTAGAATAAAATTGTGAAGTGAGGATTGTCCTTGATTCACTTCTCTCTCCCATTCTAAGGACCACCTGCCACACTGCGCTGTCTTCTTCCCTGGGATGCTCAGCTCCCACCTGGTACCCAGCGCCTTCCCGTGAAGAAGACCTCCAATGGGTTGAGCCCCACATAAGGTAGCTGTTATTTATCATGTACTCATTTATTCTTTCCCTACCTATTCCAGCTAGTGCTTTAGAAAGATGGTAGGATTACTTTCCACTTTTCTATGGAAATAGAACCTGAGGCCCAGAGAACTAAGTAAATTCCCATTATCCCAAGAACTTCAAGTAGCAAAATCAGGACTGGAATCTAGGTACATCTCATGCCTAAACTTGCCTCTCTTGCCTGACCTGTATACACACTATCCCTGTGTCTTCCTCATGGAGCAAGGAAGATTTCTCTCTCTCTCCCTCTGTCCTGTCCAATATTCCTAGGGAGCTATCGCTGTGGAAATCAATCTGATAAATTAAATGTGCTCTAATGATAAGGGCCAATAAGGGTTAATAATAGCCTGTCATACATAATAGCTAAGGTTTATTGAGCACTTACTGTGGGCTAGTCACTGAGCAAAACGCTTTATTTATGCAACATTATAATCTTTACTAGATTTTTAAGAAGTGGACATTACTATTACCTTCATTTTACAGATGAAGACATTTAGACTTAGAGGACAGGGACGTTCCCAGATTATTGTTAAGAAGTGGCAGAGCCTGGATGGGACCAGATAGGACACTTTGAAGCTGGGTGCTTGGCCATCGCACAGGTCTGCCTCTCTCGTTCATCCCTCCAAAGACACTTGTAACTGAAGGAAACAGTCTTGGCTGAAGCACAGATTTAATCGCAAGAAATAAATCTGAAATAGTGACCTCCTAATGTCCAGCTGGGAGATCCTTGATACATGAAGGAGCTTTCTTAAGGACTTTCCCAGCTCTTCCAAATATGCATACTTCCTCTGTAGGCCAGTCTTGGCTCCCCTGAAATCAACCCAAGTTGAGTTTTTATACTGAATCAAAATAAGACTATGTTTCTCCTTAGGTCTCAAGGGATTCGTGGTATATGCGTCCAAAGAAATCACATCCACAACTCAACAAGTTGCATCCCTACAACATCTGGCCAGTCGGCAGCTTCCAGGGCCAGTTACTCTAATTTTTCAGCCCCAAACCCTTTCTTCCAGCTCTAAGTGTATTCTCCCTTAGTCAGAGAGGGAAGGTGAAACGCATTCCCAGGCAAGCATTTTCTCAAGAATGTTCCGGGGAACTTTATGTCCATAAGATGCTTTGTCCCCTCCCCAAAGTGTGAGTTAAGCCGTTTGGGAACGATGGACCTGCACCATACATGCATTTTTTCTCACTGGAATTAAACTACACTTACCTCACACACAAAAAAAGGAAGGAGTGGTGGGAGAATCCTTTATATCCTCTATTTCTCTTCCTCCATTTCAACTAGACTTGGTCTCCACCATCAAAAGAATAGAGAGGGGCTTCCCTGGTGGCACAGTGGTTGAGAGTCCGCCTGCCGATGCAGGGGACGCGGGTTTGTGCCCGGGTCCGGGAGGATCCCGCATGCCATGGAGCGGCTGGGCTCGTGGGCCATGGCCGCTGGGCCTGCGCATCCAGGGCCTGTGCTCCGCAACAGGAGAGGCCACAACAGTGAGAGGCCCACATACTGCAAAAAAAAAAAAAAAAAAAAAAAAAAAAGAATAGAGAGAATAGAGAAACAAAGACATTAATTCTCTACTGTTGTGATTCCATAAGCCCAGCAATATTCCCTCCTTACAAGCAACTACTGTTATTTGAAGGGTCATTGTGACTGTATACTGTTTTTTGCCTTTTTCAAGTCTCTTTAGAACAAACCATTCTCCTGTATGGTTTTATTGTTTATGTATCACCTATATATAAACACATCAGCTACGGCTGCTTTCATGGTACAACAATAGAGTTGAGTAATTGGGACAGACACCATATGGCTCACAAAGCCAAAAATATTTACTATCTGGCCCTTCACCCAAAAAAGTTGACCAACCCCTGCTTTAGAACTTCACCCCCTGCAAGACATAACCCCACTCTAGTGGTTAAGGATTTTATGCTGGAGTCAAAGCAAGAATTCCAATGAGAATTCAGTGCCACAGCTTTGTTGGTCGTGCTCTTAGCCAAGTTTCTTAACTTCTTCTAAACGTCAGCTTCTTTATCTATAGAACAATATCTATAAGAACAGCACCGGCTCCTGGGCTTGTAAGGATTTTGTGAACTACCCACCACATGTAAACACAAACTATAGTACTTGACACGAAGCAAGTCCTCTAAAGGTATTGGCTATTATTATCAATATTATGGTTGATATGATTATTGATATTTTGGTTAAGATTTACAGGCCTGTGAGGATAATTAAGAATCTGAGAAGAATTTTAGGAATAGAAAATTTTTCTTTGTTTACCATTTCTCAGATTTCTATGACCAAGAGTGCCTTGTCAGAGACAGTGCCCGACCTTAAGGCATTAGTGCGAAGAGTCTGTCTTCCTTCAGGTCCTGCCTCTCCTCCCTTACATCTCTCACCTCTCACTCTTTTTCCTTCTGTGGTCTGGATCTACCTGTGAAGTGCTTAATGCTTCAAACCTCAGCGTTTCCTCACCCCTCATTTCCAGCAAACTGTACTTATCCTGCCACTCGATTCGCTGGGGATCCAGCTCTCAGCTAATTGAAAGCCAGCCAGTGTGATAGATGAGCTGGTCCTTGCTAACATATTAGTGTCTGAGGATGTTACCTCTTTGCATTCTAATGGGGCCTTTGGACATGTAATGCCTTGCCCAAAGCAATCATTCTAATCAATCTGGGAACTTCAGGCACTGGGACAGTCAGCTAAGGAAGAGACGTTAGGGCAAGGAACCATTTGGCACTCTTCCAATTCACAGTGTGTATCTGTTGTCTATAAATAAAATGAGTCTAGGATAATTGCCAAAGGAATACTTGGGCATTTGTTCTGGTTAGAGCAGCTAGGGAAGAGATCTGGAAACAAACACTCATCCTCACACAGATGCTAATGACACTTGACCAAGCCTCCCTGAACTGGATCACTAGCTTCATCGTTATCTCACCCATGCTTTTCTCCCCAGCATCATGTTCCATCCTGAGGTTGCAGGCCCTGGAAGGGAGCCAAGATCTGGGATGGGAAGAGGAGACAGCTTCCCTCTGCAGTCAACTCTTGGCGTTCTAGACATAAGAACACCTAATCCAAGCTGGGCTTTCTTCCGGGAATTTGATCTTTGGTGGTAATCCCAGGTATGGACGTTCCAGAGATGAGGAAACCAAAACTCGGAAAAATTAAGTATCTGCTCAAGTTTCAACAGGCAGTAAAGTGGTAAGTCTTGAATTCAAATTCAAATCTCTTAGACTCCAAAGCCCCTTCTCTGTCTACTACACACACTACCTCTTGAAAAAGACGGTTTTAGCCACCACTGAGAAGTAATGAGGCTCTTTCACCACCTCAAAAATAGAATTTAATAACATAGGCAGAATAAAAAAAAAGAAAAAAGAAAAACAAATAATAACATAGGCACTTCTTTAAAGTGGGCCATGCTCATCCAATTAATTCAACACTTTATTATAAAAATCTTACCCAGTTCTTATAGCACGCACTGCTCTAGAATGAGCAAAGAGAATGGACATGCCTGCCTGTCCTGCATCAGAATACTTTATAAGTTCATCTTTCCACATCTGTGCACCTATGCTAGATGGAGACCTCCTTTGCCCCTGGAGCTTCCAGACTCTGAAAGCGCAGCCTGGGCCATATTTTCTTTCCTTCTCTCCTATAGGTGAGCAAGTAAACTATTTCTGTTTACATAAAATTTCTCTTATGTGTCCTTGTTGGATGGGCCTGACCTAGGTTTTTAAAATAACATAGTCTGAAAGAGGGGGATGATAGATATCAAATGATATGGTACTTGTTTTCCATTGGCTAGATTTTAAAAAGTGATGTTTTAAAAATCTATTATTTATAATATGTAAGAAATTACATCCCTTGCCACTGTTTAAGCTTGTGATGACAAATTTCAGAATGTCAAGCTGAAAATATGCATGGCAGTAGTTAGTTTTTCAAGTAATTTTAAGGGATCAAAGTAAAGATGTTTGAAGATCAATACTGTACGAGGATGGATACCTATGTTAACCCCCAGGACTGGGCAAGGGAACGAGGAGGAGTAGTCAAGAGGATTGGCTGGAGGAGGTGGTGGGTAGGAAGTCTTGAAGGGCTAGGAGTAAGGGTGGTCACCACAGTGGAGAGGGGAAGAACTTTCTGGGGAGGGTGGGGGAGGGACCAGTATGTGCCAAGGCTCAAAGACAGGAGAGAGCCTGGCGTATCTGGATATGACTGACACGCAGTTTCAACATAGGCAAGTGGTAAAAAAATGAGACTCGGAAGGATGGTGGGGATTCACATAAGGAAAAAAAAACCTACCCTAGCAATACCTTTTTATGCACTTTCTTTGTCATGATTCTGGGCTCTGGGTAACGGTTGAAATGGACTTGAGTCCAATGAACCTGGCACTGAATCCCAGCTCCACTCCTCTTACCTGTGAGAAGTTGGACAAATGATCCTCTAGGTCTTTGCTTCAGTATTTGTAAAAAAGAAAATTAAGAGTACTTACTTCATAGAGCTGCTTTTAAAATTAAGTAAGATACACATGTAAAACATGCGGTACAATGATATATAATAAGCACTAATAAATATTGGCTATTATTTATATTATTATTTCTAAAACTGTACTTAAGTCTGGTCCAATCATTCCCCTGCTTAAAATCCTTGGGTTCTTTCCTTTTGCCTTCAGGATAAAAGTCCAAACTCTCTAAAGCTATCTGAAGCTTCCCCCTCCCTGTGTCTCAGTGGCAACACCTACGCAGGTCACTCCCCAGAACCGGAGTGAGAGAAGTAATAAAGTAATATCACCATGAGCAACTTAAGCTGTCACAGATAATGTGGAACTAAAGGACCTAGTGATGCCCTCTAGTCCAGGAAGTCAGGGAATCTATCCCCGCGTTCAGCTCTGTCCCCCACCATCACCCTGCTGTCCCAGCTCTGTCCCCACCACCTCTCTACTGTCCTAGCTCATGCTTCTACAGTGTGGTTAGTGCCTCAGGGTGTCAAATATCTGATGAACCTATATTAAAATGATGCAGAGAAGAGGCAACACACTCCAGTTCTCAAATGTCAAGCCTTTGTGGAGGAATGCTCAGTACAGTGAAATTGAGAGAGGGAAGTTAACCAGTGATTTTGAAATATGTGGTGGGAATTGCCCCAATCTAAATATCTTTTAGTTCCTTTTTATCACTTTTTTTCTATTTTATTTTACACTGTTTGAAAGAGAAGTTTCTCGGATGGGAGCGGGAGGCTTGGGAGGGGGGGCCATTATCATGGGCTGTATCCTAGCTTTCAGCGCTCCCTCCCCGATGTCTTGTCTCTGCTGGCAGGGAGGAGGTTAGCAGGTTTGTGTCACCAATGGCTAGAAGGCCTGGAAGCTAGCATTTGCAATGTCCTGACTCTGATCACAGCTCTGTATGTATTCCCTCAGGGGGCAGAACTCATTACTTCTGCCCAAAAAGCCTCATATCTCACCCATGACCCCTAGACTATGACACAAAAAAATGGAGAGATAGAAAACACATTTCAAATACATCTTATATAACTTATCTATCTGATTAACTGAGACAGGTAAGGGAAAAAGAGATATCTAGGAAAATTCCCATACCTCTAGCTTCCGTGACTAAGTGGATGGCTATACCATTCACTGAGATAGGAGTTACGAGTCAAGGGTTTTAACTTATAAACTTTAGGTCCCCGTGAGATGGTTAAATGGAGATGGTCAGTAGGCAGCTGGGTCTGTGGGTCTGAAGACCAACGTGAGATCAGGGCTGGAGGTATAGACAAGGTTGTAATTAAAGCTGCTGGCTACTAATGAGCCTGCCCAGGTAAAATAAACAATGCTAAGAAAAGAAGAACAAAGGCAGACCCCCTAGGAAATTGCATCATTTAAAGATAAGAAGCCACAAAACAACTGACAGAGGGTTAGAATGAAAACCAAAGAGAATGTTATCTGAGCAACTAATGGAAGAATTTTTTTTTTAAAAGAGGACATGGTTAACTGAGTTGCATGTAAAAGAGGTCACAGACAGGACTCACTCATTCATTCACTCATTCATTCAACAGATATTGAATGTCTAATCTGTGCCATAGATTGTTCTAGACGCTGGGCACAAAGGTAACTATGAAACCGTCTTGCTGGCAGGGAACTTAGTGTATTGAGTGAGACAGAAAAGAAAATAGACAATTACAACATCAAATATAATAAATAAGTGGGGGTGTCATGAGGTGACATGGATGCGTCAGGGCCTTAGGGACATCACTTTCAGTGGAGAGACAGAGACAGATACAAGTCTGTGCAGATGTGGCATTCAAGGGACTTGGTTCTCAGCAAACAAAGAGACCTAGGGTGATAACAGCAGATGCACAGAGTTGGGGAGAGGTGTTATTTTTGAAGATAGAAACAATTTGGGTTTATTCAAGAAAGGGAGATATTAGAGATCAGAAATAAAGAGGGATTCACTGGTCTGCAAGGTGTCTGGGGAGAGTGAGGAGGCCGAGAGAAGGGTTTTGTGGGGTGGGAAGGACTGGAGTCCAGAGTCAGGTGGACAAAGTAAATTTGTAGATAAGGAAAGCCTGTCTTTCATGGAGATAGCTATCAAGAAGAGGACGAGGGGGCTTCCCTGGTGGCGCAGTGGTTGAGAGTCCGCCTGCCGATGCAGGGGACGTGGGTACGTGCCCCGGTCCGGGAGGATCCCACGTGCCGCGGAGCGGCTGGGCCCGTGAGCCATGGCTGCTGAGCCTGGGTGTCCGGAGCCTGTGCTCCTCAACGGGAGAGGCCACAACAGTGAGAGGCCCGCCTACAGCAAAAAATAAATAAATAAATAAATAAATAAAGTAAAGAAAATAAATTTAAAAAAAAAAAGAAGAGGACAAATGGATGGAGGGATGCATGCAGGGATAGAAGTGCAGATAAACTTTGGAACCAGAATGACAGATTTTTAAGTACTAGAAATGATCAATTAGCAGAGAGGATTATTAATCTCATCTTTCCCTCCACATATATACAAACAAAATAGTAAGTAAAAGGATTTACTTGAGTGAGCAACCTCAAAGGCCTTTCAAAGAATCTGGTAGATTTTGCTGGAAATATTTTAATCATCAGCCTAATACATGGGAACTGGGTTTGTGGGGCTCTGCTGGGAAGTGCTCGAAGCCTGGGCCACAGTCCACAGAGGAGAGGGGAGTGCTTTCTGACATCAACAACCGTGAGGCACAAAGGTCACCGGGCCCTCGGAAGCAGTACATCCATTTCCTCCCCACAGTTTCCTCTGTAACACTACACTCAGCCTCTGCCCTGGCTGCTTCACTGAAACCTGTCTCTGAAGGTCACCAATGACATCTTTATTGCTAATTCAAATGGCCTTTTCTTCCACCTTTTTCTCATCATCCCCCAGAGTCTATTGTTTATCAAAGTCCTTTCAGTGACGGCTGCCACAGTTGACCTCTTTCGGAAACTCTCTCCGGCTTCCATGACACTGCACTACAGTGATTTCCCCCCCTCTGTGTGAGTAAAGGGTAATTCCTAGAGGATGGAAAAATAGAGTTGACAGTGTAATTCGGCGAAGGATGGATCTGTGTTAGTATTACAGACAAAGTTCTCACAATGGGCATCAGGCCCAGCAAAATCTGCTCTCCTATCCTGCGCACATCCACTCACCCACTCACCCCACCCCAGCCACCCTGTTCCTGCCGTTCCAGAAACACACCAGGCACAGCTCCCCTTCGCCACTACTCTCCCCAGGCTGTTCTTCCCTTTGGTGTCCTCCTGGCTAACTCCTTCACCTCCGTAACGTGTGATTACTACATTTGAGAATATTCAGTTCTGCTCTCAGAGATGGGAAAAACAGTGGGATGGATAAAACTCCTAAGATATGTTAAATACGCTAAGTAAATATCCTATGAGATATGCTAAAGCTAGACGTAATGAGTGAAATATATGATTTTCAAAGCATGGAATCATCAAGAGTGTTATTTCTATAAAGAAAGGGATGGAAGGACTAAGCAGTAGGTCCTGATCGTGCCACCTCCAGGCTGACAGCCGTGTTATCTCAAATTGACCACCCCCTGGGAATATGCATCATGGACCCCACTCTGACTCCACGTGTTTTCCGCCCAAGAGAACCAGGAAAAGCTTGTGGCTGTTCAACAGGCTTATTATATGAGCTACAGCTTTAGACCAAGAGTGCTTGGCCTTGAGTCTCTCTGATAGAGCAAGCGTGTGTTGGTCCCCAGGCATCTTCTCTCTGCTGAGCTTCTGGGTTAAGTTCAAGTCTGGTCCTATAACTTTACTATCAGTGAGAAGGCTGGTGTTTGTGTGTGTGTATGTGAGAGAGAGAGAGAGAGAGAATATATTAACGTTGCACAACTCGGGATTCATCTAGTGTGAGCCTTCTACCTGCTTATACAACATCCTAAGTATGTTAACCTATACCATCTCTTTCCTCTTGCTACTCTCCATGAGTTATGTGTTAGGTTGATTCAATAATCTGCATGATTTGAGTATCTTAATTTGGCCTGTGAGCCTTTCTGTTCCATAACAGAAGAGCTTGACTGGTACTTGGATGTTCCTACGGCATTAAGGTCATTTCCCACAGCAACCTCTTTCAAGTCTTTGTTTAAATGCCACCTTCTCAAAGCGGCCTACGCTGAACACTCTACTGAAAATTGCAATCCCCATTGCCAGCCCCCTAACTCCACTCTATTGGTTTTTTTCCTTAGCAGATATCGTTTTCAAACACATATAATTTACTTATGTTTTCTGTTCATTGCTTACTGTCTATCTCTGCCACTAGACTATAAATCCTCCTGCTCTTTGTCTGTTAGTGATAGTCGACATTCGTTAACACAGTGCCTGGAACATAGTGGAAATATCAGTTGCTGGGTTGAGGTGTCACAGACTAGGCACAAGTAGAAGAGGTAGCAGCAGTGCTGGGGTACACAGGTTGGTGCTCACAGTTTACAAAGATGTGAAAGTCCACATCAACTCCAGCACTGAACAGCAGCAACGGTGGAAGGTTTATAGTGCACAGCTCCTGGAGAAAGCTACACAACTAGGGGTGATCACAGTGGGGAAGACAAGAAGGAAAGGACACTTTAAGAATAGTCCTTGGATATATGGAAGGACGTCGAATGGAGGATTAGCTCTTGTCTCCCATTTCTAGTGGACTGTTAGAAGAAAAAGTCAATTTTCATTGGTTTTATCAGATTAAATTTTGAGAACACCCTTTTCTAAATTTAGGTGCAAATTCCACTGCTGAGAGGGGCTAAGCAGATAATTAAGTGAAGCAAGAGGAGGGTAATAGATTAGGGCGTGGTGTGGGTTTTGCTGAACTGGAGAGCCCAGAGCCCATTAAAGACAGCGACCCCTCCTTGGCTTCAGCACAGGGTTGAGATACAGGAATGTAGACTCAAAGTCACCACATTCAAGAATGTTAGAAATCCAGCTTTTCCCAAATTTCTCAATTTTCAGAACTCTGAACTGAACCAAAGTTATTATTTTGGCCTGCCAGTTTATTATTTCTGGATTACATTCAAGGCCCTGTGTCATTTGTTGCCAGCCACCCTTTCCAACCTGTATTACCTCTCCTTCTCAGCACAGATCTTCCATTCCATTTAGCCATTTGTACCCTATGCTCTCAACACCCTTACACAGTTTTACCGCTTCTCAGAAGATTGCCCTTTTATAGAATGGAACCTGCACTTGCCCATCTTTCTAATCTACGTCTCTAATCTTCTATTCTTTAAGGACACACAGATCAAGACCCATCACACTCTATTGCTCAGATCACTCTAGTCTATAGCAATGTGTCCTGTAATTTTTTTGGAATAGATATGACATTAGACGTTATGACATTAGACACCTTTCCCGTGTACATGCATTGTTCCCCTAACCAGACTGTAATCTCCTCAAGGGTTAGTGTTTGGGACTAGAGCATACACAGTCCTTGGTGTTAGGAAGACTGGCCCTTGTCACCTACCATGAATGTGGCATTGGGCTAGTGACTGAACTTTTCTCAACCTCGGTTTCTTCACCTATAAAATGCAAATAATATTTCCTCATAGAGAGCTTGCAAAGTTGAAAGGAGATGAATAGAAGACGCATCTTCACAGTGGACAGAAAAAGTGTCTGGCACATAGTGAGGGTCCGACCAGCATTAATTGTTTTCATTTCTATAAAAATTCTTTTACTGTTTTGTATGCCCTACAGTGCCTGGCATAAGTCTTTGCTCAACAAAACATTCATAATAAATATTTGTTGATTTGTTTCATATAGAGAACATTACTCTGACTCTAACAAAGGCATTTATGTCCAATTTCATACTTGGAAAACACATTTGAAAAACACATGTTTCTCTGTGGACTCAATATGAGTTTCGCCCATGAACAGGACAGCAAGATAAACAAAACTTTCAGGATTTTCTTCGGTTAGTTAGAGTTTATCTAAAGCAGTGGTACTCAAATGGGGAGGTGGAGATAAGTTGGTTCCCTCGGAGACCCTTGGCAACGTCTGGAGACAATTTGGGTGTCACAGCTTGGGGTGGAGGTGTTCCAGGCATTTGGTGGTATGTGCCAAAGATGCTGCTAAATATCGTACCATGGGAAGGACAGCCCTTCACCACCACCACCCCCCCACGAGAAAAAGAATTGTCTGGCCCCAAATGTCAAGGTTAAAAAATGCCAAGGTTAAAAAAACTCAAGATGAAGCAATCACCATTCTTAAGATCTCTCCCTTTCTTGAACTTTCTGCTATTCCAAATTCATGAGACAGGGGACAGAGCAAGTAGCCAGAAGAGATCAACGACAGTAGGTCAAGTAAGTGGTGGGTGGTCCATGGAGACTCAAAGAGCCAATGCTGAAAGAATTCTGCTCAGCTCAGGGGCTTCCAGGACCACTGAACAGGTGGCACCCTTTCTATTTCCAACACATCAAGGCATTGCTGCCAGTGTGTGTCTAATTATTCTCTTCTTGAATAATGTATCCTATTTCCCCACACAATTAAACATGGAAACCAACGTGTAAGACCTCTATGAAGGGTACTAGATAAAATAAGTCTTGAATCCAAGCTGATCTTTATGCTAACGTAAGACTGACTTAACTGGACCAGAAGAACACTTTGTAAATGTAAATTCATTCTCATAGTTTCCCAGAGACACAACTGCTTTTATAAGAAGGTCAAATGTCTATCTTATACTCACACATCGAGGCTGTGAGTAAATGTGGTTATAACACTGGTTTCCTCTCTCGGAAATTTCCTACATCGGTGGCTTGGTTCTTTTCTTTCGTTAAATGTAATCTAGCTGAATGTTTGTGAAATGTTTTTTCTCCGTTCTTTTACTTTGCTTTTTCATTGCCACCTCTCCCTCCTGCACCCCACTTTCTTTTCTTTTTACCTCTGTTACTTCCTTCCATATTTCTTTCTTCCTTTCTTTCCAGCTATAGGAACAAGAAGAAAAGTTCTCAGTTATGGTTTCCTTTCGAAGTCCTCTTTCTATGCGAGCTCTAGAAAGTCACCTACTTTTAAAAATTAACTTCGTGCTGCCATCTTGTGGTGAATTGAGATATTCAGCCAGTCAAATGCGGAGTTCTGAATTACTGAAATACCTGAAAATGCACAACCCTAGTTAACTAAGAATCAATGTCATCTCACCTTATGATTTAAGATCCAGGGCCCAAAGCTAAGGCCCCCTCAAGCCCTACGATCCTCCCTCCTCCCAGAACCTGTGATTTCTCCCAGGAAAGGAGGCAAACATTGTTACCAAATTGAGTCTTGAAAACCCTTGAGTATAGAAGAAGAAACCCTTTACATAGGCCTGTAGCACCTTTTAGCACTTCAGAAGGAACTTCTCAGGTTTTGAGCATTCAGATTTCTTTTGTCTCAAGTCATCCATGTAGATTCAAGATCTACAATGTTGACATAGGGGAATTGCCTAAAGTCATAACATTGATGTTAACCTAGATAAGTAACCAAAAGTCAAATACTTTGGGACAGGCAGAAAATAACACAAAAAAGTTAGGGAGAGATTTTTAAAGGTCAAAATAGAATTTGTTCAATGAAACAGTACAAATGTCTGTTGCCTTGTTGTAGCAATAGACAAAGTTGCTACACAAAATACAAAGTTGATATTTAATGAAAGCTCTAAAGAGTCTGGGTCCCTCAGGTGATGCTAGGACCTCAAACTGAGCAGATCCAGAATGAAATTCACTCATCTCTTTCCCCAGCCTTCCCACACCCATCTCACACACACACACACACACACACACACGCACGCACATGGTCTCCATACTACAGCCATACTGTATCTCTTTAAAATTCTTATCTGATCATATAATTATCCTTAATGTCCTTCATTCGTCCCCCGTGTCCTCAGATTAAAGTCTGAAATCCCCAATGCAGGTCTGATTCCCTGTCCACTTCCCCAGTCCCCTGTGTTCCATCTGTATTTACCTTCTTCTGATTCAAGCACTGTGCGTTCTCTCACTAGGTGGGTTTCCCTGTCTACATGCACCTGTACTTCTCCTTTTGTAACAAACCTCTTGCTGATAATTCATTTTTTCATCTCTATTGTTCCTGTTACAGGAGGGTAGGGGCTCTGGTGCATTTTCCTTGCTACATAGTGAATGCTCAGAAATATTGATTTAACCTGCCTCTGAACATGCTTCTCAGCAACAGATAAGATAGGATTTTAGAGTGAGGAAGACTATAGGGCCCCTGCCATGGTTTCCAGATAAGAAACAGGCCCGGCCAGCCAGGGTGACCCTCTGGCTTGTCTTAAGGCAGCCCTGGAATCAGAATCCCGTTAATCTGACAAACAATTCCAAGGATTCTCTGGGAAGAGAGATGGAGAGACGGATGCTCCCTTTGGCATAAACATCGGATGCGATAAGGGTTTGGGGGATGAGTGTGAGTCTGGTCGCTGATGCTTCCCTTAGTGAAAGCATCTGCTTTCACCCTGTGCTTTGGGAGTTTACCCTGAGTTCTGTGGTTCTCTTTGTTCAGAAGCTTTAAATGTCCAACTCTATGACTTTGTGGTTTGGGGAAGGCCATTCAGAGTGATCTTGGTGTTCTCTGAAGAAAGGAAAAGGGAAAGAAAACTAACCTTTATGTTTCCAGCTTTTATGCCCACTCTATAAATCATCTGTTACTCTCCCTAATTCAAAATGAGGAAGTTTAGGTTCAGAGAAGTTAAGCAAGGGGGCCTGTGGGGAAATGAGCTCTGATGACTGAGGTCCTCAGCAGTGCCAATCTCCATCTCCAGGGAGGGGGTGCGTCAGCCCTCAGAGTTGGAAGGAGGGGCTCTTAGGAGATACTGGGGAGGCGGAAGACATTCCTATTGTTGATGGGGAATTCAGCCTTGGGAACTAGCTAAAGGCAGAAGTTTCCGCCCCCCAGCTGTGATATTGTGATTTTATTATATAATAAGAAATATATATTTGGGCTTTGTCCTGGTTCCTGACACAGAGCTCCTGAAACCCCCGTAAATTCCTCAGTGATAGACAATCAGGAGCAGCTTTTGTTCTAATGGGGCGACTCTGGTTGGGCTCCTGGATGGGGCTGGTCACCAGAAAGACCAAATCATTATTAGATGCTCGGAACTTTCAGCCTCATTCCCCCAACCCCCACCACTCTAGAGAGAGGAGAGGGGCTGGAAATGGACTTCAGGATCCATCATGCCTACGTGATGAAGCCTCCATAAAGTCCCAATAGTGGGGGGTTCAGAGAACTTCCAGGTGGGTGAACACATCCCTGTACCAGGCTGGTGATGCGTCCTAACTCCACAGGGACGAAGCTCCTGTATCCAGGAGCCTTCCAGAACTCACCCTGGGTATCTCTTTATCAGGCTGTTCATCTGTATCCTTTACTAAACTAGTAAACATAAGTGTTTCTCTGAGTGCTCTGAGCTGCTCTAGCAAATAATCGAATCCAAGGGGGAGAAGATCATGTATGTAGCCACGTCTGACAGGGGTTGTAGGTAAACTGGGGACCTTCTTTCTACTTGCATTTGGCATCTGATGTAGGAGAGGGGCAGGCTCTCGGGACTGCGCCCTTACCCTGTGGGATCTGATGCTGACTCCAGGTAGATAGTGTCAGAATTGAGTTACGTTGTAGGACACCCACCCGGTGTCACAGAAAATCACTCAGTGTGGGAAAACCCCACAAACATTTGGTGAAGAAAAGTGTCAGAAGTGCTGTGAGCATGGTAGTCATGTGAGAGTAAAGGAGAGACGCAGGAGGGAAGACTTGATGGTTTTCTAAGTCACTCTCCCAGACCAGAGCCCACACCATACATTGAACCATAGTTATACCAACTGTGTTGGGATTCTAGAAATTCTGTATTATGCCAATTTTAGTTATCTGTGATCTATTTGTTGTCTTATATATTGGTGATATGCAATAAATCTTTTAAAATGCAAAGGGCCTGGGGACTTATCTTCAGAGATGAGTAGGGAGGGAGGGGGCAGGGGAGGGGGTAGCGGGCCCGGCCCTCAGGGGACAGGAAGGGTCCCGGAAAGCAGGCTGAGTCACCGCAGCCTGCAGTAAAGGAAGAACAAATCAAAAGACCCCAGAGGTGTGTGCTTGACAAGAGGCCATAAGCTGACTAAGAAGTAGAGAACCGGACAAAGTCCTCTGACAGGTTCAGGGCTGGAGAGGGAGGAACCGGGCCTCACACCTGGGTGGGAACAACTAATCAGCCAGTTGAAACCTGTTTCCCATAAAGGGGGGGACTGGTGCTTCCGGGCTGGCTCTGTGAATGGTGTGTACTGACTGTAAAGGGTGAGGGCCGGGCTCATAGAGAGCGTGCTTGTTTCAAGACCCCAGGGACAGTGACATCTGAGAAAGTTATAGCCACCTGTCACTGGCTCTCGGTGGATTAGTGATTACCAGCCTGGGCAACTAGTTCAAAGGTGAGTCACAGCAACAGCACTAGACTTTATTTCAGAGATTAGTCTTGCGCTCTTTGTGTGTTTATTGCACCATACACTGTACCTTTAAAGGAAATGACTGCTGAGGCCCTCCAGTCCCAACGGGCAGGAAAGAGTGAGGACTGGGTCCCACAGCCCTCTGCCTGTGTCTGTAGATAAACTCCGCTGCGTCCACCCTCCATGCCCACACCACTTCTGCTCTTCCTTACACTTGCCTGGCCAAACCCCATCCTGGTTAAGTCCAACCCTCTATCACTCTATGCCTGAAACCCTACCACTGCGCATGGCTGGAAAACCCACCCAACCATGGCAGCTGGTCTTATTTTAAACTGATGGCAGCAAATGTCTAAGATTCTCCTAGGCCCATAGTAGCCCCAGCAGTCCTGCCATACTTCCCCAGGCAGCTCATTCCTGTGACCTTGTAGATGACCGTCATGCACCTCCTCCTCTCCAACTGCCCATCACACCCCCCCGCTTCCTGACTCTCAGCTAAACATTTTCTTCCCACTTCGTGATGAAAGTTGAAGCAACCAGAAGAAAAATTCTATCCCCTGCCACCTCCATGTTCACCCACCTGCCCCACCTGCCTCTGTAAAAATAATTTGCCTTCCCTCCTGTAACTCTGGCTAAACAGCCCATGATCTAATCTAAGACTGATTTGTACACTGTGTCCCATCCCTTTTCATCTACTCAAAGACACCATTATCCCCTTGATCTCATGCATCATTCATTGCCCTCCTCTACTGGACCAGTCTCATGCTGTAATAGCTCCCATGTTACACACCACATCTTTTGAAATCCACTTTCCTCTATAGCTATTTTCCTATTTGTCCTCTTTCTTTTTCTTTCTTTTTTTTTTTTTTTTTTTTTGCTGTACGCAGGCCTCTCACTGTTGTGGCCTCTCCCGTTGCGGAGCACAGACTCCGGACGCGCAGGCTCAGCGGCCATGGCTCACGGGCCCAGCCGCTCCGCTGCATATGGGATCTTCCCGGACCGGGGCACGAACCCGTGTCCCCTGCATCGGCAGGTGGACTCTCAACCACTGCACCACCAGGGAAGCCCTGTCCTCTTTCTTTTATAGCAAAATGCCTTAAAGAGTTTTTAATCCTTTGTGATCTCCACTTCCTCTCTTCCCATGCTCTCTGGAACCCACTCCAACTGGGCTTCTGCCTGACATTCCGCTGCAACGGTTCTGGTCAAAGTCAGCAACCTGCATGTGGTCATGCTCAATGGTCACTCCACACTCTTTTTGTCTGGTCCATCAGCAGTATCTGTTGTTCCTCTCTGCCTTCCTGAAACACTAACTTCATTGGGCTTGTAGGGCGTGACTTCCTCGTGGTTTTCCTCTGAATCCATTGGCCTCTTGTAAACATCCATGAACTTCACCCTCACCTGATCTCTGGATGTTGGAGGGCCCCAGGGTACAGTCCTCTGACCTTTTTGATGCTCAAACTACATTCCCCTCCTAAGTGAACTTAGTTTCCAATGTCACTACAGGCCAGCAACTCCCATAACGACATCTCTAACCAGACCTCTCCCCTGAATTCTAGGATCCTGAACCTATCTGCTGGCCATCTGTGGTAACCCGTAGATCACAGTGGTTCAGCATTTGGCCTCCAGAATCTACTTGTGATGGAAGCATAGCTCTTCTACTTAGCAGATGCATGTGCAGAAAAGTATTGACATATCAAGTGTGACTGCTGGTCTTAAAAAGGCCTCCTTGCAAGGTTGGTCTTTGGTTGGCATCCGGGAACTTGGTTTTCAAGAGCATTCACTCCACTTCCCAAATTGGTAAGAGTAACTCCCTGTGTCTGAACTGGGCAAACAATACGATTCATGCTGAAAACCTGCTTTGCCTTCTGGGAGTCTGGAATTTTGATACATGCTGGGCAGAGGTTGCCTGCGTGGCCAGCCTCCAATAAAAACCCCAGGCATTGAGTCACTAATAAGCTTCCCTGGGAGTCACTTTGCACATGTGTTGTCGCCACTTATTTCTGGGGAAATTAAGTGCATCCTGGGTGACTGTACCGGGAGAGGACTCTTGGAAGCTTGTGCCTGGTTTCCCCTCAACTTTGTCCCATGTGCCTTTTCCCTTTGCTCATTTTGCTTGGTATCTTTTCGCTGTAATAAATCACAACCATGAGGAGGACTGCATGCTGAGTCCTGTAAGTCGTCCTAGCAAATCACTCAACCTGGGGGAGTTGAGTGATCCTCAGGGATGCACGACACACATGTGTCTCTGAACAAGTCACTTCATCTTTCTGTCCTTTGCTTTCCTCATCTGTAGAGTGGGAATAATAATGGCATCCAACTCATAGGGCTGTTGTGAGGATTAAATGGGTTAAGAAATGTGAAAAACTTAGAACAGTGCCTGGCTCATGGTAAACACCCAATAAATATTATGTTATCTCAAACATAAGTGTCTAAGAATGTACGGTAAATGTTATGTTATCTCAAACATAAGTGTCTAAGAATGTACAGTTAGATAATAAAGGAGTCAGGGTAAGAACCTGAATATCCCTGAGTTTTTGGTTTTACTGTGAACATTATACTCTTGTCATGTCTCAAACATTTAAGTTACTTGGGACTCTATATTTAAATACCTGTCTGGAATAATTCAATTCTGTAAGCCATGTATTAGTTTACCTATAGAGAAAAAGTGTTTAGAAGTTCATCAGTCAGTTTGCTTCCTTGAATAGTCACATAAACACATATGACAAATTCAATCTGTTAGAATATAATTGCAAGACACTTGACTAAGATTTATTGAACATTTTTATCCTGGAGGGCCTCGTGCTATGGACAAAGCTCAGAGACAGCTGTTTAAAAGGTTACACGTTCACAACAGAACCTTCAGTTTCTCTCACTAAGCATTGTGAAGCTTCTCTGCAGAGCTCTATAAAGGTACAGTGTTGCTAAGAAACATCATTTAGTATTTCAGACAGTGACCATCACTGACCTTGCCACTTAGCAATGGGAGCAACAGAGGGGCTGTCCATCACACACCACACAGCTTCCTCCAGACTGCAGGAAATTCTAGACAGGACTTTGAGCTCATTTCACACACCCACATACCCCCCAGCACACACAAAGCAAGGCAGTGAGGCTCCTGATGAAGTGTGCACTTGGCACTCCTCACATTATCTCTCCCAGGTCTTTCTCCAGGGCTCTCTCACCTTCTCAGCCAGGACCAGGCATGTCACAATCTACGTGGCCCCTCAGCTCACTTCTCTGAGACTGTTCACTCTGTGACTCCTCTCTCCTTGACACCCTTCTGTGATTGGGGAACCTACCAGTACAGCCCAACCAGACTCAAAAAGGGAATTCACCAGGGAAGCCCTGTGAATATGGTTATTTGTTCATGCCTCTAAAATAAGGATCCCAGCCTATGACACTGTAAGACAGGTGGCTTGGTGCAGGGAACCTGGGCTCTGAAATCAGCATGCCAGAGCCCTTCAGTTCTGATTGCGGTCCGTAGGGGATGCCTGTGAGGTGAGGAGAGGAGGGTAGGCACCAACCAACCAGTGGACCACCTGTTTACAGAACAGGACAGTGATCTTGAGAAGCAAGACGCCACTGAGGTTTGAGTTTAGAATACAGTGTTTTGAGTCATGAATCAAAGACAGCTTCACCTGGTCCTAGCAGATCCTGTTTCTTGTCCTCCCCCATCTCTTCTCCGCATAAGAAGATGATCCTTTAATGATCCTTTAAAAACGTTAAGTCCCAACGTGTCACATCTGTGTTCAAAGACTTGCAGTGGCTCCCCTATTACTCTGAGTAAAAGCCAAAGGCTTTGGGTGGCCTATAGCCCCTGCATGACCTGTCCCCACTATACTCTCCGACCTCATCTCCTCTTGTTCACTCTGCTGCAGCCCGTGCTGTTCCTCAAACACACCAGGCACGTTCCTGCCTCTGTTTTCGTTCCGGCTGCTCACTCCTCCAGAGTCTCCTTCCTCAAAACAAACATAGAGGCTCCCTCACCTCTTAAGATCTGTGCTCAGGCCCTGACACCTCTGATTCGCTTCCTCCTACTTTATTTTTCTGCACAGCACTTGTCACCATCAGACATACTATATACTTGATTATTTGCTTATGGTCACTCTTCTCCACTAGAATGTCGGACCTAGATGGGGAGGGACTTGAGCTGCTTTATTCATTGTTTAGTCCCCAGTACCTGGAACTCTGCAGGGTCCATGACGGTGCTCAGGAAATCTTTACTGTATGAATGAATAAATGAACGAGTGTTCAAACACTTACACAATTTAATTCCTGTGGCCAAGTGTCTTCTTAGTTGCAAATTGATTTCCAAGCATTGAATATCCAAAACAAGAGAAGAAACAAGTCAGTGAAAAGACTGGAGGAAAATAGACATTCCTTGAGAATGACTTTGCACACAGAATTTTAAATAGCTTTCAAAACGGAGCTGGTAACCGAGAATGATAAAGGATCCTGAAGTGACTGCAATGGGTCAGTTGCCAATCTAGGGAGATCCAGCTTTACGTAGGTAGCAGGTGCTGATGCCAGAAATTCTGAGTGTGCATTGTTTTCAGTGAAGGTAGTCTCTCCTGGAAAAATCCAGCTTACATTTTAGTTCAGGTCAAGGATTCACATAAGTAGCACAGATTTCAAATATATTCTCCCATTGTGCCCATATTTGTCAGATAAAGGACCCCAATTTTTGTTTCACAAATAAGCTGGTCATAATTGCAACGTGAACATGACTTTGAGGATAGGTTTTGTCGGGACTTGATGTTGTACATTCTATGGGTTTTGACAAGTGTATAATGACATGTATCCATCATTATGGTATCAATAGAGTAACTTTACTGCCCTAAAAGTCCCCTGTGCTCTGCCTGTTCATCCCTCTGCTCATCCCTCCCTTCCTCACACTTTGGGGGACTATTTTTTAAATTTTTTTTTTCTTTACTGTTCCCTTAGTTTTGTTATTTACAGGATGTCATACAGTTGGAATCATACAGCATGTAGCCCTTTCAGATTGGCTTCTTTCACTTAGTAATATACAATTAAGGTTCCTCCATATCTTTTCATGGCTTGATAGCTCATTTCTTTTTAGCACTGAAGAATGGTCCATTGCTTGATATACCACAGTTTATTTATTCATTCACCAATTGAAGGACATCTTGGTTGCTTCCAAATTTTGGCAATCATGAACAAAGTGGCTATAGACACCAGGTGCAGGTTTTTTTGTGGACATAAACTTTCAAATCATTTGGGTAAATACTAAGATGTGCCATTGCTCAGTTGTACGGAATGTCCTTCTTTTTAAAGAAAAAAAAAATTGTTGCCCCCCATCTTCCCAGGGCTGGGCATTTATCATTGAATTTAGATACATCTTCAAACTAACATATATATAATTACATTAGGGAGGAGTGAGAAATATTTCTCATTTTAAATATTTCTCCAGTTTAGACTTCTAGTAAAAATTATAGTTAATATAATAATAATTCTTATAAATATCCTTATTGACAGTCTTTTCTATAATAGCTCAATCACAAAATCTCAAATTATCACTACCAACTGAGCCTTCAGTACATCTTCTAGACTTGTATTTTAATGTTCACAGTGATTACCAAGGCAGTAACGATGCAAAGGTGACTTCTAGTCATCAAGAAAAGATTCCATTACACTTAATATACCATCAATTATATTTGATATGTCCTGATTCTTTGAAAATTGGTATACCATGCGTTTAACATGATAAATTTTTGTTAATTGGTATATTTAGTAAACCAAAATACTGATTTTTCTATCATATTGGAAATCATATTTAATATCTCTAATGCATAATAAAGTAGAAGATGATGACATTGTTATGTCATAGATAGTGGTGAGTCCCACTTTCTGTCAAGAAAGGAGGGTCAAGAATTTCCTAGAGACTGTCCCTGAACCACAATGGCAGAGTAGAAGGATGCGCTCTCACTCCCTCTTGTGAGAACACCAGAATCACAACTAGCTGCTGGACAATCATCAACAGGAAGACACTGGAACTCACCAAAAAAGATACCCCACATCCAAAGACAAAGGAGAACCACAATGAGACGGTAGGAGGGGGCGCAATCACAGTAAAATCAAATCCCATAACTGCTCGGTGGGTGACTCACAGACTGGAGAACACTTATACCACAGAAGCCCACCCACTGGAGTGAAGGTTCTGAGCCCCACGTAAGGCTTCTGAACCTGGGGGTCTGGCAATGGGAGGAGGAGTTCCTAGAGAATCAGACTTTGAAGGCTAGTGGGATTTGATGACAGAACTTCGACAGGACTGGGGGAAACAGAGACTCCACTCTTGGAGGGCACACACAAAGTAGTGTGTGCATCGGGACCCAGGGGAAGGAGGAGTGACCCCATAGGAGACTGAACCAGACCTACCTGCTAGTGTTGGAGGGTCTCCTGCAGGGGTGGGGGGTGGCTCTGTCTCACTGTGAGGACAAGGACACTGGCAGCAGAAGTTCTGGGAAGTACTCCTTGGCGTGAGCCCTCCCAGAGTCTGCCATTAGCCCCACCAAAGAGCCTGGCCAAACAACCAACAGGGAGGAAACCCAGCCCCACCCATCAGCAGTCAATCGGATTAAAGTTTTACTGAGCTCTGCCTACCAGAGCAACAGTCAGCTCTACCCACCACCAGTCCCTCCCATCAGGAAACTTGCACAAGCCTCGTAGATAGCCTCATCCACCAGAGGGCAGACAGCAGAAGCAAGAAGAACTACAATCCTGCAGCCTGTGGAACAAAAACCACATTCACAGAAAGATAGACAAGATGAAAAGACAGAGGGCTATGTACCAGATGAAGGAACAAGATAAAACCCAAGAAAAACAATTAAATGAAGTGGAGATAGGCAACCTTCCAGAAAAAGAATTCAGAATAATGATAGTGAAGATGATCCAGGACCTCGGAAAAAGAATGGAGGCAAAGATCGAGAAGATGCAAGAAATGTTTAACAAACACCTAGAAGAATTAAAGAACAAACAAACAGAGATGAAAAGTACAATAACTGAAATGAAAAATACACTAGAAGGAATCAATAGCAGAATAACTGAGGCAGAAGAACGGATAAGTGACCTGGAAGACAGAATGGTGGAATTCACTGCTGCGGAACAGAATAAAGAAAAAAAAATGAAGAGAAATGAAGAGAGCCTAAGAGACTTCTGGGACAACATTAAACGCAACAACATTTGCATTATAGGGGTCCCAGAAGGAAAAGAGAGAGAGAAAGGACCAGAGAAAATATTTGCAGAGATTATAGTCGAAAACTTCTCTAATATGGGAAAGGAAATAGCCACCCAAGTCCAGGAAGTGCAGTGAGTCCCATACAGGATAAACCCAAGGAGAAGCATGCCAAGACACACAGTAATCAAATTGGCACTAATTAAAGACAAAGAAAAATTATTGAAAGCAACAAGGGAAAAATGACAACATACAAGGGAACTCCCATAATGTTAATAGCTGATTTCTCAGCAGAAACTCTGCAAGCCAGAAGGGAGTGGCATGATATACTTAAAGTGATGAACAGGAAGAACCTACAACCAAGATTACTCAACCCGGCAAGGATCTCATGCAGATTCAATGGAGAAATCCAAAGCTTTACAGACAAGCAAAAGCTAAGAGAATTCATCACCACCAAACCAGCTCTACAACAAATGCTAAAGGAACTTCTCTAAGTGGGAAACACAAGAGAAGAAAAGGATCTACAAAAGCAAACCCAAAACAATTAAGAAAATGGTAATAGGAACACACATATGGATAATTACTGTAAATGTAAATGGATTAAATGCTCCAACCAAAAGACTCAGGCTTGCTGAATGGATACAAAAACAAGACTCAGGGCTTCGCTGGTGGTGCAGTGGTTGAGAGTCTGCCTGCCAATGCAGGGGACACGGGTTCATGCCCCAGTCCGGGAGGATCCCACATGCCACGGAGCGGCTGGGCCCGTGGGGCATGGCCACTGGGCCTCCGCGTCCGGGGCCTGTGCTCCACAACGGGAGAGGCCACAACAGTGAGAGGCCAGCATACCACAAAAACAAAAACAAAAAACAAAAAAAAACATATATATGCTGTCTACAAGAGACCCACTTCAGACCTAGGGACACATACAGACTGAAAGTGAGAGGATGGAAAAGGATATTACATGCAAATGGAAATCAAAAGAAAGCTGGAATAACAATACTCATATCAGATAAAATAGACTTTAAAATAAAGACTGTTACAGGAGACAACGAAGGACACTACATAATGATCAAGGGATCAATCCAAGAAGAAGATATAACAATTATAAATATATATGCACCCACCATAGGAGCACCTCAATACATAAGGCAACTGCTAACAGCTATAAAAGAGGAAATCGACAGTAACACAATAGTAGTGGGGGACTTTAACACCTCACTTACACCATTGGACAGATCATTCAAAATGAAAATAAATAAGGAAACAGAAGCTTTAAATGACACAATAGACCAGATAGATTCAATTGATATTTATAGGACCATCCATCCAAAACCAGCAGATTACACTTTCTTCTCAAGTGTGCATGGAACATTCTCCAGGATAGATCACATCTTGGGTCACAAATAAGCCTCAGTAAATTAAGAAAATTGAAATCATATCAAGCATCTTTTCTCGCCGCAGCGTTATGAGATTTGAAATGAATTACAGGGAAAAAAACGTAAAAAACACAAACACATGGAGGCCAAACAATACATTACTAAATAACCAAGAGATCACTGAAGAAATCAAAGAGGAAATCAAAAAATACCTAGAGACAAATGGCAATGAAAACATGACGATCCAAAACCTATGGGATGCAGTAAAAGCAGTTCTAAGAGGGAAGTTTATAGCTATACAAACCTACCTGAAGAAACAAGAACAATCTCAAATAAACAATCTAACACTACACCTAAAAGCACTAGAGAAAGAAAAACAAAACCCAATGTTAGCAGAAGGAAAGAAATTATAAAGATCAGAGCAGAAATAAATGAAATAGAAACAAAGAAAACAATAGCAAAGATCAGTAAAACTAAAAGCTGCTTCTTTGAGAAGATAAACAAAATTGATAAACCATTAGCCAGACTCATCAAGAAACAGGAGAGGACTCAAATCAATAAAATTAGAAATGAAAATGGAGAAGTTACAACAGACACCACAGAAATGCGAAGCATCCTAAGAGACTACTACAAGCAACTCTATGCCAATAAAATGGACAACCTGGAAGAAATGGACAGATTCTTAGAAAGGTATAATCTTCCAAGACTGAACCAGGAAGAAATAGAAAATATGACCAGAGCAATCACAAGTAGTGAAATTGAAACTGTGATTAAAAATCTTCCAACAAACAAAAGTCCAGGACGAGATGGCTTCACAGGTGAATTATATCAAACATTTAGAGAAGAGCTAACACCCATCCTTCTCAAACTCTTCCAAAAAATTGCAGAGGAAGGAACACTCCCAAACTCATTCTATGAGGCCACCATCACCCTGATACCAAAACCAGACAAAGATACTACAAAAAAAGAAAATTACAGACCAATATTACTCATGAATATAGGTGTAAAAATCCTCAACAAAATACTAGCAAAGAGAATCCAACAACACATTAAAAGGATCATACACCATGATCAAGTAGAATTTATCCCAGGAATGCAAGGATTCTTCAATATACGCAAATCAATGTGATAAACCATATTAACATTGAAGAATAAAAACCATATGATCATCTCAATAGATGCAGAAAAACCTTTTGACAAAATTCAACACCTATTTATGATAAAAACTCTCCAGAAAGTGGGCATAGAGGGAACCTACCTCAACAGAATAGAGGCCGTATATGACAAACCCACAGCAAACATCATTCTCAATGGTGAAAAACTGAAAACATTTCCTCTAAGATCAGGAACAAGACAATGATGTCCACTCTCACCACTACTATTCAACATAGTTTTGGAAGTCCTAGCCACAGCAATCAGAGAAGAAAAAGGAATAAAAGGAATACAAATTGGAAAAGAAGAAGTAAAACTGTCACTGTTTGCAGATGACATGATACTATACATAGAGAATCCTAAAGATGCTACCAGAAAACTACTAGAGCTAATCAATGAATTTGGTAAATTTGCAGGATACAAAATTAATGCACAGAAATCTCTTGCATTCCTATACCCGAATGATGAAAAATCTGAAAGAGAAATTAAGGAAACACTTCCATTTACCGTTGCAACAAAAACAATAAAATACCTAGGAATAAACCTACCTAGAGAGACAAAAGACATGTATGCAGAAAACTATAAGACACTGATGAAAGAAATTAAAGATGATACCAACAGATGGAGAGATGTACCATGTTCTTGGATTGGAAGAATCAATATTGTGAAAATGACTATACTACCCAAAGCAATCTACAGAGTCAATGCAATCCCTATCAAATTACCAATGGCATTTTTTATGGAACTAGAACAAAAAATCTTAAAATTTGTATGGAGACACAAAAGACCCCAAATAGCCAAAGCAATCTTGAGGGGAAAAAAACGGAGCTGTAGGAATCAGACTCCCTGACTTCAGACTATACTACAAAGCTACAGTAATCAAGACAATATGGTACTGGCACAACAACAGAAACATAGATCAATGGAACAGGATAGAAAGCCCAGAGATAAACCCACGCACCTATGGTCAACTAATCTGTGACAAAGGAGGCAAGGATATACAATGGAGAAAAGACAGTCTCTTCAATAAGTGGTGCTGGGAAAACTGGACAGCTACATGTAAAAGAATGAAATATGAACACTCCCTAACACCATACACAAAAAATAAACTCAAAATGGATTAGAGACCTAAGTGTAAGACCGGACACTATAAAACTCTTAGAGGAAAACATAGGAAGAACACTCTTTGACATAAATCACAGCAAGATCTTTTTTGAACCACCTCCTAGAGTAGTGGAAATAAAAACAAAATTAAACAAATGGGACCTAATGAAACGTAAAAGCTTTTGCACAGCAAAGGAAACCATAAACAAGACAAAAAGACAGCCCTCAGAATGGGAGAAAATATTTGCAAACGAATCAACAGACAAAGGATTAATCTCCAAAATATATAAACAGCTCATGCAGCTCAATATTAAAAAAAACATACAACCCAATCCAAAAATGGGCAGAAGACCTAAATAGACATTTCTCCAAAGAAGACATACAGATGGCCAAGAAGCACATGAAAAGCTGCTGAACACCACTAATTATTAGAGAAATGCAAATCAAAACTACAATGAGGTATCACCTCACACCTGTTAGAATGGGCATCATCAGAAAATCTACAAACAACAAATGCTGGAGAGGGTGTGGAGAAAAGCGAACCCTCTTGCACTGTTGGTGGGAATGTAAATTGATACAGCCACTATGGAGAACAGTATGGAGGTTCCTTAAAAAACTAAAAATAGAATTACCATATGAGCCAGCAATCCCACTACTGGACATATACCCAGAGAAAACCATTATTCAAAAAGACCCATGCACCCCAGTGTTCATTGCAGCACTATTTACAATAGCCAGGTCATGGAAGCAACCTAAATGCCCATCTACTGATGAATGGATAAAGAACATGTGGTACATATATACAATGGAATATTACTAGCCATAAAAAGGAACGAAGTTGGGTCATTTGTTGAGACGTGGATGGATCTAGAGACTGTCATACAGAGTGAAGTAAGTCAGAAAGAGAAAAACAAATATCGTATATTAATGCATATATGTGGAACCTAGAAAAATGGTACAGATGAACCGGTTTGAAGGGCAGAAATTGAGGCACAAATGTAGAGAACAGACGTATGGACATCAAGAGAGGAAAGTGGAGGGGGTTGTGGGTGTGGGTCGATGAATTGGGCGATTGGGATTGACATGTATACACTATGTGTATAAAATTGATGACTAATAACAACCTGCTGTATAAATAAATTTTAAAAATTAAAAAAAAAAAGAATTTCCTAGGTTTCAAACAGAGTGCATTTGGAGTTGTTGCTCCAGTTACAGACTCACCTGTAGTGGTTTCTCCAGTTATACTCTTGTTTTGTGTCCTCTGCGTGGCGCCAGCCTGTCTCCAGGTGGCGCCAGAGTACAGAAGATGTCTACCAACGTGGGCAGCAAGTTGAATCAAAATGGTACGTGATAACACATACATAGCAAAATACTAATTGTAGAATCTAGGTTATAGGTATATGGGTGTTCACTGTACAATTTTTAACTTTTCTGTATGTTTGAAATTTTTTATAATAAAACATTGGGGAGAAAAAAATTGGGTTTTCCTGACAAAAGGGCTGTGTGTAAAGTGCAGTTACCTACATAGAGATGTAAATTGTGGTTTATTCATCTCTGTATTATTTTTATCATCTTTAAAATTTTCATTTTATATATTCAGTACTTTGGCTCTTTAATGAAATTTTAAGAGTAAGGAATTGTGAATTGTGATGTTTTCCTGACAATAACTTCTTTCAGTACTGGCTATTCACATACATATGTCTTACAGTCCAAGCTAAAATACAGACTCCTTGAGGGCAGGTTCCATTCCTCTTTGTATATTTCCCCAGCTCCTAGCTAAATATACTAAGTGCCCAGGAAACCCCTGATTGATTTTTTATTTATTTATTTAATTTTATTTATTTATTTATTTGCTGCGTTGGGTCTTCGTTGCTGCGCGTGGGCTTTCTCTAGTTGCGGTGAGCAGGGGCTACTCATCGTTGCAGTGCGCGGGTTTCTCATTGCGGTGGCTTCTCTTGTTATGGAGCACGGGCTCTAGGCTTGTGGGCTTCAGTAGTTGCGGCTCGCAGGCACTACAGCGCAGGCTCAGTAGTTGTGGTGCATGGGCTTAGTTGCTCCGCGTCATGTGGGATCTTCCTGGACTAGGGCTCGAACCCATGTCCCCTGCATTTGCAGGCAGATTCTCAACGACTGCGCCACCAGGGAAGCCCCCTGATTAACTTTAAATGATGCAGAGAAGGAGCACAGTTTAAAACTGAAAAGCCAGGGGCTTAGTGATTATTGAGACTTTAGCACAGTGAAATACAGAGGAGAGGTTCCTTAATGAATTTGAAATGTGTAGATGGAATTGTCTAATTAAAAATGCCCTTGACGTCTTGGTGGTCCTTGTATTTCATTTTAAAATGCCATTGTATAGCAATAATGTCTCTTCCACACTTCTAGGAGCCCACTTTCTAATTGCTAGGAAAAATCCAGAAACGTGTAGATGTACATCGCACATGTTATACCTCGACAGTGCCTAGTGATGAGCAGATCCTCAATATTTAGTATATGAATGAATGAAAGAATGAATGATGAACAGCTAGAGAAAGTCTTCAGTGGTAGTTTGAACTAGGGAGTTAAGTTCTTAAACAAGTTGCCAAGCATCTTCCCTTATGAATTGTTATATATATACTAATCTAATTTTTGTATTTCTGAATTCTTATGTTACCAAATGTGGCTCTTTCTGTTACATTACATTCTATTACATTTACCCCAAAGTTACACACTCTACTCTCATGTGGTTCATATTTTCTCAAAGGTCATACAATTAATGAGACTTTGGAAGAATTCAGGCCTACTACTTAAAGAATAATTTTTACTATATATTGGAGTGTATCATAAAATGTTCACAGTTTAACAAATTATGCAAACATATAAATTACACTGTATGTGGAACTGTATTTAAACATATTGTAGCTGACCAAGTGCATTTAGAAAAATCTATGACATATTCCTTTATGTTGAGCATATTCTCTTAACTCATGAAATCCCTGAAGGATGATTGGCTACTGGCCAGCTAGGGCGTGAAATTAATCAAATAAAAAACTATGAATCAGACCCACATTAGCTAAGTTTTTCTTTCTATAGCAACTTCAGATTTACGCTGTGTTCAGCAACTATGGATCCAGTTGCCTTCAAATGCTAAATATCCTCTGGGATGGGACCCTAAGAAGCACTGGTGACCATGGTCACACAGGTTCAAAAATGAAAGAAAATTAGCCCTGAAGTTTGGGGTGGGGTGGGAACAGTAATGGAATGCCTTATACGTGAAATTCCATCGGGTGGGACCCTTGGGAAGGCATTGATTGCTCCTGGAGAGAAATGCATCGTAATGAGAGGAATGAAGAGGCTGTTCAGAGTCATTTTGTCTTCAAATATAACAACAGTACTCTTATTTGCACTAGTTTCAGCAAATGCCTGAATAATGGAGTCAAATTCGGGTAGAATCATATAAAAGGATCTAGAGAATATATTCTCTAATGAACCTTTGTGTAATTTGATATTTTAATATTACTTAGTCTTTTATTACTGCTATATAAAAATATATGCATATAAATATAGAGATCCATAGTCTTGCTTTTGAAAAAATACCCTGTTACTAAGTCCTGCTCAAAACAAAGGCAGCCTCACAGCATTTTTCAAAAGACATATCTCCCACAAATCGTCTTGCTCCTCCCCAAGCAAGGATTACTACAAACCAAAAAAAAGAATAAACAGTCTTGAAAATGATGGGGAAAGACCGACACCCATTGGTGGAGGGGATTTCATTTCTTACTTTGTAGTGATGGGTGAGATCATTGTGTACATTGTGGGTATTTCCTCTAGAAGAGCCGTCCCCAACCTTTTTGGCACCAGGGACCGGTTTCATGGAGGACAGTTTTTCCACGGACCCAGGATGGGGTGGGGGTGGGGCGGGGGGGGTGGCTTCGGGATGATTCAAGCGCTTTACATTTATTGTGCACTTTATTTCTATTATTACTACATCAGCCCCACCTCAGATCATCAGGCATTAGACCCTGGGGGGTGGGGACCCCTGCTCTAGAAAATATGGGTTTTATTTAAGGCTCAGGGCCACTGAAAGTCTGATTAGTCACAACAAAAGTACATTCTTCACCTGAAAGATTTTTTAATTGATCATTAGAATTCAAGTGTAAATACAGAAGTTCCCAGAGAACATGAGAAACTGCAGTTTTCTTCCTTCTCTAGACTCTTGTGCTGTTTTTTTGACACACACCCCAGCTCCCACTGCAGCCTTGTTCTCAACCTTGCCCTTTTCTCAGTAGGTACAGACAGTGGATCTCCAACTAGAAGATGTCCAGCCATTTTCAGGGTACCTGTTATAGAGGTAGAAGACTGACCCTGCCCTAGACCTATAGAGAGGGAAGTTCTGGGAGTGGGGCTGGAATCTTCATTTTAAATAAGCCACAAGCTCACCTCTGACCTGTGAATATACTAGCTAGAGCCCCGTTTTTCCTTGTACTCTCCATTCCTCTGTCAACTCCCCTTGACACAGGAAGGAGTGATTTACAGGGGCACTGCTCAAATTTTATTGCAAATTGACTCACCTGGGAATCTTGTTCAAAATACAGATTTTGGTTCAGTTGGTCTACTTTGCATTTCAAATGAGTTCCCAGCTGATACTGATGCTGCTGGTCTAAGGACCACATTTTGAGTAGCAAGGATTTAACGCAGGAAATCTGTGACCTTTACAGAATGCTCCTCCCCTCCCCCCACTTCATTCCCACTGGGGAAAATGCCCCTACTTGGGCCTCCTTAAATTGTGGGTTTGCTTCTTCAGCAATAAACCCTGAAGGCTGAACAGGCATTTACAGTCCACTACTCTAATCAAATAAAATCCACAGCAAAATTAGCAATCATTTCACAATGTACCGTCAATAATGTCCTGCATGGTAACTAGGCATAACCTCCAACAGGCCACATAATTGCCATAATTAATATTGCCTTAACACAAATGTCATCTTTAGAATTTCTCTTCTCATTTGATCACGTTCCTCCCAATACATAGTCATGTTCTCACTCACCCAGTGATGTGAATAAAGCTTAAACTGTAGTATAGATGATTTTACGATGCCATTTTGTGTTGACGTGGAAAATAGTTTAGGAAAATAGGAAGGCTTTTGAAAGGTAAATCTTTAAAAAAAAGAAAGTAGAGTCAGAAAAAGTTTAAAATCAAGACTTCCCAGATTTATAATGTTTTTTTTTTTGGCTGCGTTGGGTCTTCATTGCTGCGTGCGGGTTTTCTCTGGCTGTGGCGAGTGGGGGCTACTCTTCATTGAGGTGCGTAGGTTCTAGGCGCACAGGCTTCAGTAGTTGTGGCACACGAACTCAGTAGTTGTGGCTCGTGGGCTTTAGAGGACAGGCTCAGTAATTGTGGCACACAGGCTTAGTTGCTCCACAGCATGTGGAATCTTCCTGGACCAGGGATCAAACCCATGTGCCCTGCATTGACAGGTGGATTCTTAACCACTACTCCACGAGGAAAGTCCCAGATTTATAATCTTGTCTAGGCTGACTTTCTCTTCATGAGCCCATTGAACGACAAAGCTACATGCATGATAAATGGCTACTTGGAACATCTTCAGAAAGACGGGGAGTAAACAGATTTTGACACCTGCTGCTGACAGAGAGCAGGGAAGAGGACAAGGGTTGGTAAAAAAAAAAAAGTATTGATGGTGAAACACCTATATGAAAAGAAACTTTGTTCAAATATAATTTATGTTTTACATGGATGTTTAAGGTTGGGAGGTGAGAAAGGAGAAAAGTGGTCTCAGAAACAAAGCTTCTAGGTTCTGCCTAGACCTACAGTGGATCAAGGGATGAAAGGATTCAGACACATCACTGCTGGGGAAGGAGACGTTTAAGTAACCAAAAAAAGAAATAAAATAGTAATCTTTATTTGTACTATTTTATTCTCACGATTCTATTTCAGCTACTCTAGCCAGCAGATTAGAGCAAGAAGAAATGAATGATTTATCCATTTAAGGGTAGGAGAATATGCCACTTTAGCATATTGATTATTTTGAGCTAAAGGCAATTGAGAAGAAGTAGGTACAGGGAAGCTCTCTGCCCTCCCCCATTTGCCTAAAAGCAGGACATAAATCTGTGTCCCCGATTGCCCCCAGCCCCTCTTTACCAGGAAGGACAAGTTAATCACCAGAGACAACCCTAGACCCTTATCAGCTCAGACACAATACCTCAGGACCTGCGTAACAAACTTTAACAACACTTACCTTCCATTAGTTCCCCCATAGCTTACCTTCCCCAAATTTGCTGCTCTAGAAGCTCAAAGTCCTTTTCCTTTGTCTTGAACCTTCTCTACAAATTTATTTTTCTTTTGTTTAGATGCTATATAAGCCCCAAGTTCTAACCACCTCTTTGAATTACTCATCTCTGAGTGCCCCATGTGGATGCACACTGCGCAGGTTCATAAACTCGGATTTGTGGATTTGTTCTTCCCTCGTTAATCTGTCTTTTGTTGTCTGATTTGCAAGGCCCCAACTGCAGAACCTAACATGGGTAGATTTTTTTTCTCCCCTATATAACTGACTGTAGAGAAACTAGGCCCGTGATATTTAACCAATGTAAGATATACTCTTAGAGAGATTCAACGAAGACCATCACACTATAAAATGACGTGCTAAAATACACCAAGAGATAATAGCTCTAACGATGTTTACATTGTGTATGGAGAACAGAAAGGTTGGAGAAAAGAAAATAGGAACAAAAGCCCAGAAACAATAGAGAAATACAATCCTAAATTACTGGTCTTTTGATGGCAGGTGAACAGAATAGAAAGGCCATGTTTGCCCTTCTTGCAGCAGGCTGACTTATTCGGGTGGTTCTTGGACCTCTCTCTGGGTGCAGGTGAGACGGATATGATGACGTTTATAAGGCACTAGAAACCATTCATTAGAGTTAAGACCTCATATTAGAAATTTCCCTCACTTCTATAATTTAGTCAGTGTCTAGATCTATTCCATTTATTGTCACGGAAACATTCTTTAGAAGTCTCTACTTAATTTTTTTTCCTGAACAGTATATTTTAATTCTTAAATTTATAATTTTCCATTCTCCCTAATCACAAGAAAGTTTTCAGATAAGAAAAATATGTTAAGAGGAATTTCTTGTTAAGTTATTCAGGGTGGCGTTTGAGCAACAACGTTTTGAGAGAAATCAAGTTAGAGCATTTGAAAGTGTTCCTCGCAGCCCATCTCCCCAGAGAGCCCCAAGGTGTGTACGCTTAGCAGGACTGTTCAGCTGCCCCGGTCCCAGGAAGAAATCCTGATAGGACTCCCACCTCGGTCGCGGTTGAGAGCAGCCCTCCAGCATCTTTATGCTTCCTTGGGCCAAGACCAATGATGCCTACTAGCTCTGAGTTTCTCTACAGCCCCTGCACCACTTTTTGAAGCAAGTGGCTCCCAGCTCTGCAAGGGTCCTCTCTGTCACTGGGATCTCCAGGTACCCATGACACCTTGCAAGTTTGCTGAATCAGTGTCTTTCCAGCCAGACATGTACATCACAGAGTGGTGGTAGTTTCATTCGAGTTAATGCTGCAAAAGATGACTAAGGGGTCCTATGGGAGAGGAATGGATTGGGTATTTTGTGGTGTGTCTTTATGGTGCAGGAAAGTCAGTCTGTGTTGCGTTAATACTTCTACTGGGATAGGATGGTAGTGTGCTTAGAAGCACAGATCCTGGAGATGGACCACTGGGGTTTCAATCCAGTTCAGCCATTTACTTACTGTATAATATTAGGAAAGCTACAAACCTCTCCCTATGGCTAGTGTCCTATCTATATCTGAGGTATGTACATACCATACATACTATATATATATATATATATAAAATTTTAAAAGTCAGTGTGTGAGATAGGGAGGGTGGTAGGGAGATGCAAGAGGGAGGAGATAAGGGGATATATGTATCCTGATGTATGGCTGATTCACTTTGTTATAAAGCAGAAACTAACACACCATTGTAAAGCAATTAAAGTCCAATAAAGATGTTAAAAAATAAAAAAATTAAAATTAAAAAAAGTCATTGTGATGTGTGGCAGCTATAGTGAGACTACCCTAGGATTGGGTGGGACTCGCTTTACTCGAATCAGATTCCGCCAGGGTAGTCAGATCTAGCAAATCACACAGCAGTTATGCCTCCAAAAGAGGACTTAACAACCTCAGGAGGCGGTAATTAAAGTCCCTGATTGCACAACATTATTCAGAGGTTCCCCACCTCCTTTAAGGAATCAGCATGCCTCTGTAGACCCAGCCCTAGAGGCAGCCTGAAAGAGATTTGGCTAGATTTAAAAGAAATCAAGCAGTATGCAAAGAAACTCAGTAACAACTAAAACCGAAACCACGATTCTCCTCTCTCTTCTGTACTTCACTCGGGTCCCCCCGGAGGCAAGCCAAGCTGCACCATGTAAGGAGTCTAACCAAAGGCAGGACTAGAGCCAAAGGAGGGCCCCAAGATACCATTTGGTAGGAAGCTACAGGCCACAGGAAGAGCTTGCTTTTGACCGGTCGGTCTTAAGCGCGGCTGCGCATTGGAAACACCTGGGAAGTTTTTTAAAAATACTAACGTGGTGCTGGTGAACCAGCTCTTAAGGGGAGGACGAGGAGGGCAGATCTGTGATTTGTAGTATTTGCCAATTGCTATGGTAGAAATACCACATGGTGGCCGATTTTAAGCCACCAAGCTGATGTCCCTGAACAGAGCTGGGGAGAGAGAAGCACAGGCAGGATGAGCCAGCCCCAGCGCCCCAGTGAGGTGACAGGGCCTCACTGGAGATTCTGTTTTTCAGTGGTCAGGGGTGAAGCCTGGGTGGGAGGGACGTTGCAAATCAACCCCAGGTGATTGTGATGTGCGGCCATGTTTGAGCGCCAGCGACCCCCATCCAGGTAGCTATCTCTCAGGCACTCCTGCCCTCGCAGTTCCATCATCTGCTCTACGACTGTCAGGTCAGTACATTCCTTTTAGAATGATGTTGCCATTTTCGGATAGTGTGTTTTGGGGAAGCTTTTCCTTCTGCTCTCCCGTTCCAAGTTCCTCCCTGGCGGGTGTCGGGGGTGGGCATTGTCTCTAAAAGTAGTTCATTTATTCAAAAACATGTACTGAGTAATGTGTTCAAGGCACATGCTTGGTCCTCAAGAAACAAGGTTGAAAAACACGCTTAACTTCAAGAGGCTTAGAGTCTGGAGGGGGAGGGAAAGGAGTCAGACAGCGGCATCAGGAAGGAGCGCAGAGATAGGGGGATGGGTGCAGACACTGATTATGGGCGAATCCAGCAAGCTTTCCCAAACCCCTTGCCGCACCAGTATAGTGACCAGAAAACTAGACACTCTTTTCCCCGGCCTCCCTGAAGCTATGAGTGGTAATGAGACAGTTCTACCCGTGAGAGATATAAGCCAAAATCAAGTGGGAGCTTCCAAAAAGGCTTTTGCTTTTTCTGTTAAAAAAAAAATATATATATATATATATATATATGTATGTATATGACTGGTACAGCCTGTCTTATTTCTATCTGGAGCCCAAGGCAGCTGCCAGAAGCTGCTGCAATCATTTTGTAACCATGACGTAAAAGCCAAGAGAATCACAGATAGACTAGCTCTAACCTCTACTGTTAAACAAAAACAGAAGCTTCCTTTATCTGTATGTATGCTCGTAAGTTAGGTTTTCTCTAACTAGCAGCTGACTGCAGTCTGAACTGCAAATTTGTACGGGTTCACACCCGCTCTGGAAGATGGGGATGCTTTCTAGAATCCGTAACAATGGAGCTCAGTCTTAGAGGATGGGACAGCTTATTAACGCAGGAAGAATGAGGAGAAAGGGGTCCTAAGCAGAGCCGTGTGAGCCGATACCTCCAGGCACACAAGAGCCTATGGCACATTTCGGCAAACCACAAGTAGCAGAGGATGACAGGACGGCAAGGGCACATCTGAGGACTTGGAGGAGGTGAAGCTGGAGAGGCAAGAAAACTCCAGACCATGCGGCATCTCTCGTGGTAACTGCTGGAATGAAAAACTTATCCTAAAGACAAAGGTTGACTTTTGAAGAATGTTAGGCTGAGAAGGTACATGATCAAATTTGTGTTTTTATAAGATAATACTGCCCTTCAATGCAGGATATTACTTCTAGGAATTTTTTATTCAACTCCTTAATTTATAACGGGGAAAAATCAGAAAAAATCTAAACGTCACCAATAGGACATGGTAGAATAAATTATACCACCCTATGACAGTATCTTTGCAACCATATTTTTAGGGAATGTATTATTTACTAGTGACATTATAACTAAAGGAAAATGCACAATATATAACTATGTACCATGAAAATCTCAATTTTTTGGGAAAAAACATGGAGAAAAAGACTAGAAAAAGAAATAAAATAGTAATTACAGTTCTTGCCAGGTAGTAAAAATATCACAGACTTTTATTTTCTTCTTTTATAATTTTTCCAAATTTTCTAAATAAACATTTTTATAATCGGGGGGAAATACATTACCTAGAACATAAAAATGTCAGCTGGAGGAACCAGACTAGAAGCAGAAAAATCAGTTTGTTGGTATTTACAGTTCATTCAGTTTCTGAGTCTTTGTACATAGCAAGCCAGAGGTGGAAAACAGTATCCTTAGAAATTCTCTGGACCTTGATTCCCTCCCAATCGCCTCCTATGGTCCCCTTCAAGATTTCTTGAATCTCCAGAACCTCTTCCTGTCATCTGCACTCTCAATACTCCTCAGTGATTTTGGACTTTGCTATCTTCTGGAGTTCTCGTTTTTCCACAATACTGGGTGAGCCTCCATTCTCTTTGGGGATAAGAATTCTTATAGTTTTTTAATATCCCCAGGAAGAACAATGTGATCACACGTCTGTGTGGATGCCTTAGAGTTTTTGCTCTGACCATGGCTTTTGCCAAATGCAACCCAGGACAGCCACGGTTCATACCATGAGACTCTTAACCTACCAATGGATGGTAGTAATTGGACTATGGTGGACTAGCTTGGGCACCTACTCAAGGGCCGTTCATCAGTGGGCTGGCATTTTGAAACTAAGCCAATCAGGTTCTTCCCTTGGGGACTTGAATTGGGAAGGACAGAGAGTAGCAGCCAGTTGGCAGCAGGAGCTAAAGTTGATGGGACACATAGAGGAAGCCAGGAGGGAAGGCTGCAGTCATGTTTAGTCATGGCCAACCAGTCATGAGATAGCAGAAACTATGAGCTGGCAGAGTCAATGATGTAGGGGAAAGGTATGCAGAGTAGAGGGGAAAAGTGAGTTGCAGTGAGAGGTGAACAGAGCTAAACCCTCAGAAAATAGCGTGGAAGAGAGTCAGAGCAAAGGTTCAGTCACTCCAGCTGTTGAGGGTCTTAAACGTTGCTGCCTTACCAGATGCTGGCTGATCTGGTGTTTCTTATTTTTTTACTTTGGTTCATCTCCCTAGGTTCCATGTGTTTCCTTATAATAATAAACCCACCCTACTCCCCCATCTTCCTTTATACTTAGACTTATGTTATGGAAGTCTCCATTTCTTAAAATCAGAAGGGCTAAATTTGAATTGTGATTGATCCATTTACTTATTTATTGAATTGTGTATCCACTTGTTAAATCTTTCATATATTCTACACAATATTTAAAATTGTGCCGGTATTCTATGCGCTAGGGACAAGAAGATATGTGATTCGATACTTGTCCTTAATGCTTATTCTGTATATGGCCCTCATGGTGGTGATAGATCATAAATTTGAGAGGTATAGAGGATAGATGGATATGATTGAATATAGGGTATGGATGAAGGAAAGTATAAGGGAAAGGCAGAAGAGATATTTTAAATTATGTTTCAGGTCTCTGCCTCGGTCATTGAGAGAATGACAGTGCTGTTCTCCAAAATAAGGAATTCTAGAATAATGAACATTGAGTTTAAGGACATCCAGGTCTGGTTATCTAATATGCAGCAGTGGAAAGAGATCACAACTTAAGCATAGAGTTGGATCTATGGCTTTTACAATGAAGAGAAGGCTGAGAACAGAACTCTGGGCAATACTTAAGGGGAGGCAGAGAATGAGGTTTCCAGGAAGGGGACCACATATGAGTGATCCATTAGTAGGAGAACCAGGAGATGAATATGTCATGGATGCTAAAGAGTGGTAGATCATTTCAAGCAGGAGGACATAATCAACAGTGCAAATGCCACAGACACGTTGAGAAAGATATGGACTGAAAGATGCCCATTATGTTCGTAATATAGAAGTTCCTGGTGACCTAGATGAGAGGGCTTAGTGAGAAAACCGTTAAGAAACTAATGAGCTGAGGGTCAAACAGTAAGCATGAATTATGCATTCGGTTAGCTAGACTCTGAAAGGGAAGAGAGAGGCAGAGGAACACCCCAAGAAGAAGATGTGAGAGGATGTAGAGTCAGGAATTAATGGAGCCCATTATGGAGCCCACCCATTGGTCTTTACCCTTTTTAACGTAAGGTGGGAAAGTTTAACTCTCTTGGGTTCCAGCTGAGTATCCACACAGATCTGCTCCTCTGTGTTCTGGGCGCCTCCCAATTCTTCCAAGTCCATTGAGAACGACCGCATGAGGCTGGATGCAGCCTCTTCTGCCCAGGCTCCTCTTCCTTCAAGACTAGAAGAGAACCACCCCCTCTTTCAACTTATACCCTACCTCTTAGGTCTTCCCAGCTGTTCCACATCTGACTATAGGGGTGTATATGCCATTCTCTTCTAAAGGACTGGAGAAATGAAGTGGGGATTATATAGCATAGGAGGAAACTGAAAGCTGTGCTCAAAAATGTGGTTTAGGAAGAAGGAAAGCAGGTGTGGCCAGGATTGGGTGTGGGCCTTCCAAGTCAGATCCCCTCTGGGGTTCCCCACGCCTGTTGGCACCTATTCACGCGTCTCCCAAAACAAACATTAACTCTCAAAGGATAGACTTACAAAGGGGAATAAAATACATTGTTAACGCTTTCATAAGTTTCCAGAATCCTCTCTGCTTGGATTCAATAAGACACAATGTTATAATCCCTTAGTTACACTAGAGAAATTTTGAGATGAGATACTTAAAAAGAACTCAGACTTGGGTGGGATTCTCTTTAGCTTCTATATGGGGGAAGGGAAGGGAATGCTTAATGCCAAGCTTGGCTCCCCTGCTAGGAGGGACAGGAATGGATGATAAATGGAGTCTAGTTCCTGAGGAAGGAGAAGGGGTGGGACTCTGGGGGCATAGGAGGGCATAGTTCACCTTCTGGAAGAGAAAGTTGAAAGGATTGGGGGCAGGTGCAGATACATTTGTAGATGTGGAACAGGACAAGACAGAGTTCTCATTCATGGTTCTGTTTTCATAGTAAATTATAAGCAAAATCTGCTGGCGCTAAGAGTTGAGGAGATGGGAACTACTGCTGCTACTAATAGCAAATCCGTATATTGGGAACTGAAGCGGGGCCAGCTCCTTTATATTCACTTTCTTCTTTTTTTTTTTTTTTTTTTTTTTTGCGGTACGCGGGCCTCTCACTGCTGCGGCCTCTCCCGTTGCAGAGCACAGGCTCCGGACGCGCAGGCTCAGCGGCCATGGCTCACGGGCCCAGCCGCTCCGCGGCACGTGGGATCCTCCCGGACCGGGGCACGAACCCGTGTCCCCTGCATCAGCAGGCGGAGTCTCAACGACTGAGCCACCAGGGAAGCCCTATATTCACTTTCTTATTGAGCCCCCATCACAGCCTTCTGAAGTACGATTAACCCTTAAATATAAGTTTGCTAATAGAGGGCTTGTTTTGTGTCTTAGCTATTTCCCAGCATTGCTGAAAACTTGGGAAATGCAATATTCCACTGAATACCAATGAAAGTTACATGAAAAGGTGTACAAATAGACGTGCTATTCTACATCTGAAGTAATCTATCGATAGGCAAATTTTGCTTCCCTGGTCATTTCCTAGCATTCCATAGAGACCCTGGCTTCTAGGATTACAATTACATTAATGTCCAAGAAGCCTTCATAAAAATGAATTTTAAGTTGTAAGGATCTTTATAATTTAATCTTCTGGTTCCTGATCATGAGACCAGCTGGGGAGGAACTTGTCAAAGGCCTTCAGGAGTACTAAATTATTGAAATTTATCAGATATCAGGTGTTAGAGAAAGGGAAAAATGTAAAGTCACACCTTTCAGTGTCCTGTCTTTAGACTACCACATCAAAAGACTTGGAATTCTGTTCAACTGAACAGCAACGTATGAGCATTAGGCTTATCTTCAGAGCTTTCATATCAAGATGACTCAAATGAACTCAGTGGCCATAAGGAGTTTACAATCAGTCAGAGGAAGAAAAACACCACACAGATAATGGTTTCATAGACTTTATGGCGGATGCAGCCTCGGGATAGGCCTAAAAGAATGAGTAGGATTTCACAAGGTAAAGATAAGAAGGAAAGAACATCAGACCAAGTGACCAACAAGATACAGATGTCAAAGATTCAGGGTATCTGAGGAAAGACTTAGTAGTCCAGTTTGTATAGAGCAGTGGTTTTTGGAATGTGGTTCCTGGACCATCAACTTCAGCATCACTTGGGAACTTGTTAGAAAGACAGATTCTCAGGTCTCAATATAGAGTCACCATATGACCCGGCAATTCCTCACCTAGATCTATATTCCAAGATCATTGAAAACACAAAAATGTATACAGGAATGTTTATAGCAGCATTATTCATAATAGGCAAAAAGTGGAAACAACCTAAATTTCTGTCAGTTGACTAATGGATAAATAAAATGTGCTATATCCATACAGTGAAATGTTATTCAGCCATAAAAAGAACTGAAATACTGGTCCATGTTACAACATGGATGAACCTTGAAAACATTGTGTTAAGTGAAAGAAGCCAGTCACAAAGGACCACATATTATATGATTCCATTTATATGAAATGTCCAGAATAGGCAAATTTACAGAGACAGAAGGTAGGTTGGTGGTTTCCAGAGACTGGGGAAAGGGGGAGAATAATGAGTGGCTGCTAATGGGTTTCTTTTAGGGTAATGAAAATTTTCTAGAATTAGATAGTGTTAAAGGTTGCACAACCTTGTGAATATACTAAAAACCACTGAATTGTGTACTTTTAAAGGGTGACTATTATAATATGTGCATTATATCTCAAAGAAAAAAAGAAAAAACATGATCAGGTCTCACTCCAGTCCTATTGAATCATAAACCCTGGGATGGGACTCAGCACCCTGTGTTCTATCCAATGCACATGAGTGTGATTCTGATGCACACTCATGTTTGAGAACCACCTGGCTAGACCAGGGCAGCTCAGTCTGAGCTGGATATTATTCTCACCTGTGGAAATTCAAAAGGTATCCATTTCCTACACCCCAGGCTTAGAGATTCTGATTAACTGGCCAGGGAATCAGTGTTTTTTGAAAGCTACTCATGTGACTCTCCTGTGCATCACAGTTGAGAACCCCTGACCTGGGACCTAACTACTGCTAGGCTTAGGTGGATCAATGAGTGGTGGTGTAGATGATACTAGAGGGAGGGGCTGGGGCCTCCCTGTAGATGGCCTTGAAAAACAACCTTGAGGGAAGCCGATTTTTAGATCTTCATGGGAATGTTATCCTGGCAAAAGTGGGGGAGGAAGATTGGTATGTGTAGGCACTGAGGGTCATGAAGTCAGTTAGAAAACTTGGAAAGGCAAGAGGAATCAAGGGTTGAGTGCAGAACTGGGCTAGTAGAATTAAAGGAAGGAGTAAGTGAGAAAAACAAGACGACAGATAGACAGGATGTGAAATTTAATGAGATAGAGGGTGGGGAAGGAGGGGCAGGAGGTGAAGTCGTCCTCAGAGCTTTAAGTGTGGGTGACTGGATAAAGGTAATGTGTTAAAATACGTGAGGAAATCAGATGCTTCTGCTGCTGATCTTGATGTGGAGGAATGAAAAGTAGAGGACTGGGGGAAAGGTCAGAGAGCAAAGTTGTAGATAAAGATAAGGAGCAGATAGTCCATGATGCTCCTACTTCAAAAATAAAACAAGAGGGCTTCCCTGGTGGCGCAGTGGTTGAGGGTCCGCCTGCAGATGCAGGGGACGCGGGTTCGTGCCCCGGTCCGGGAAGATCCCACATGCCGCGGAGTGGCTGGGCCCGTGAGCCATGGCCGCTGAGCCTGCGCATCCGGAGCCTGTGCTCCGCAGCGGGAGAGGCCACAACAGTGAGAGGCCCGCGTACCGCAAAAAAAAACAAAAAAACAAGAGCTGCCACTATTCTAGGAGCAAATCGTTTTCAGTAACATCTTTCTAAAATTAGCATTGCAAGTATATTTAGTCAGTTATTGGACCTTTTATTCGTCTCCCATTGCTGCCATAACAAATTACCTCCAACTTAGTAGCTTAAAAGCAATGCAACTGTATTATCCTGCAGTTTTGTAGGTTAGATGTCTGACATGGGTCTCACTGGGCTAAAATTAAGGTGCTGGCAGGGCTACACTCCTATCTGTAAGGTCTGAGAGATAATCCATTTCCTTGTCTTTTTTAGCTTCTAGAGGCCGCCTGTATACCTGGGCTCGTGGGCCCCCTCCCTCCATTTTCAAGGCCAGCAATGGTGAGTCCAGTTTTTTCATATTGTGTCACTCTGACTTCCTCTTCTGCCTCCCTTTTCCACTTTTAAGGACCTTTGTGATTACGTTGGACCCACCCAGATAATCCACAATAATCTCCCCCATTATAAGGTCACTCAATTAGCAACCAAAATTCCAACTAAAACCTTCATTCTCATTTGCCATGTAATATAATATATCGTCACAGGTTCTGGCAAGTAGGACATGGTCATCTTTGGGAACCATTATTCCATTTACCACAGAGCCATTTCATATTTTTAGACTCATCATGTTACAAATTCAACTTCTGACTTCCAAGTCTGTTCTAGAATTTTATAATGTACATAAAACCTTGTTCCTTTTTGCAGAGACTTTACTCTATAGTATTGGGACTAACTACCACAAGCCAGATAACAGTGGGGTATCCATATCTTATAGTTCAACCTAGATGGATAATGTTACCTTGAGTGTGAATATTTAAAAAAAATCGCAAAGGATTCCTTTCTATTACTATAGAAGTCAAGAAGTTTCTTAATCACTTCCACCATTTTACTTCTATTTTGTCCTTTTTTATGAGACGTGTATTCATTTGCTAGGGCTTCAGTAACAAAGTACCACAGACTAGGTGGCTTAAACAACAGAAATTTATTTTCTCACAGCTCTGGAGGCCAGATGTCTAAGATCAAGGTGTGGACAATAGTTGGTCTCTTCTGAGGCCATAGGGAAAGCTGTGTCCAAGTCTCTCTCCTTGGCTGGTAGATGTCTGTCTTATCTCTGTGGCTTCCCATCATCTTCCCTCTGTACATGTCTGTGTCTAGATTCCCTCTTATAAGGACACCAATCATTGGATTAGGGCCTCCCCAATGAACTCATTTTAGCTTAATTGCCTCATTAAAGACCCCCTCTTCAAATACAGTTACATTCTGAGGGACTGGGGGTTAGGACTTCAACATATGAATTTTTCAGGGAGACAATTCAGCCCATAACATAATAGGATAGACCTATTACAAAGTGAATCTCGTGAGCCAGCTCTGCTGGTTGGTGGCTGTGTCAGAGCATCTTTTGGCAAGGATTCTGAAGACATATCTGGGCTCAGTTGCAAAGACCACTAGGATCAACTAGCAATGACTGTGGGGGACGCCAGCTGGTGGAGTGGCAAGTAGCATGCCGTGGATTTGCAAACCCTCTCATTGACTCAGTTACCACACAAGGGATGAGAGATTCTTTTGCTAAGTACAGAGTAGACTATGATCCAGGAAGAATAATGATGCATGCTGATGTACTGAGCCGTTGGTTACATTATAAGCAAGAATTCATTGCCCCGCCTCTGCTAGAATTTTAAATATTATTATTTGTATACGGTCCCAGACCCGTGAGAGGCCCGTGTACCGGAAAAAAAACAAAAACAGCTTTGAACTGGCCATTTACAAGGCAGCCCTGTTTCTATAATTTCTGAGGGTGAGTCTGTAGTTGAATTTAAGAAAATTTGGATTAGAGCCTTGCCCCAATTATCCCAGTCACGCATCTCTATTCTCATGCAGCCAGTGGGGCTGAAGATGTGGTGGACAAACAGGTAACGCTGATCCAAATGAGAGTGCTGAGGGAGAGTGGCTGAGACCCGGCGTTATTCAGTAACAGGAGTCAATTCTGTTGGGAGGACTGACGTTTCCAGACTTGCATGAACGGACGCCCAGAGATTTTACAGGATAAACCAGAATGTGTGCTGGATGTACTCTGCACCTTGTTTATTTTTACCACAAAGGTTAGTCTTTCCTGAGAAGTATGGAGTGGGGCCAAGCTGGCTTCCTGCCACTCAGCTTAAGCTTGTGGGGACAGTGTCACGTGAGGCTGGCGCTCAAGAAAACCAATGTGACGTGCCCAGGTCAACCAAGGTGACCTGACAACAGTAGAACCAGGACGTACTAGGGTTAGCAAGGGACAGACAGCACGAGTAGTCACTCCTCTCCATTCTCAAACAAATGAGGAGAAACCACCTGGTAGTTCTCATTATCATTTTAAGCTCACAAGTATTATATGAGTGTGAATCATGATAAAGAGTCTGAATATAACAATCATTTTTAAAATAGCAATACAAAATTATAAACAATATTTAAGCTCACAAGGGTTATATGACTCCTTATAAAAGGTGTGACTATATCAATTATTTTAAAAATATCAATGCAAAATTATAAAAAATATATAAATATAAAAAATATTCTCTTAATGGGAACCCTCCTACACTGTTTGTGGGAATGTAAATTGGTGCAGCCACTGTGGAAAACAGTATGGAAAAACTTAAAACTTAAAACACTAAAACTAGAGCTGCCATATGATCCAGCAATCCCACTCCTGGGCATATATCAGGAGAAAACTATAATTTGAAGAGATACCTGCACCCAGTGTTCATAGCAGCTCTATTTACAATAGCCAAGACATGGAAGCAACCTAAATATCCATCAACAGATGAATGGATGAAAAAGCTGTGGTATATATACACAATGGAATATGACTCAGCCATAAAAAAAGAATGAAATAATATCGTTTTCAACAACATGGATGGACCTAGAGATTATCATACTGAGTGAATTAAGTCAGAAAAAGAAAGATAAATACCGTATGGTATCACTTATATGTGGAATCTAAAATATGACACAAATGAACTTATTTATGAGACTCACAGACATAGAAAACAAACTTACGGTTACCAAAGGGGGGGAGGGGTAAACTAGGAGTTTGGGATTAGCAGATACTAACTACTATACATAAAACAGATAACTAACAAGGTCCTACTGTATAGCACAGGAAAACTAAATTCAATATCCTGTAATAAACCATAATGGAAAAGGATATGAAAAAGAAAAAAAAATATTCTCTTAATGAACTTTCCTAATTCCATTCTCCTTTATAGATTTAACCATTGTTTTCAGTAGTGTGAATATTCTTCCAAATCTATATTTCTGTACAATTACAGCCAATCTATGTACATAGATACATATGGACAGGAAGATGTAGATATATCTATATTTATATCTATATCTATCTATGTAACATTTTATCTATTATTCAGCAACTTACCTATTTTTCACTTAGCATTTTGACTTGGGGATTTGCCATAGATGTACCTCTTCTTTTAAACTGCTATGTAGTATAATAATATAAGATTTTACTTAATCATTTTGCCATTGCCTGCCATATAGACAGTTCCCAATTCTCTGAAACAGAAAGTACTGCTGTGAGTAAACTTGCCTTCCTATGTCTTACTATGGCAAGCGAGAGTTTTCTCTGTGGTAGAATCAAGAAAGAGCAAATGTTGGGAAAAGTATATTCGCTTTTGATTTTAATGAATACTGACAAATTGGCCCCTAAAATACCTTTTCTATTACATTCCCACTAGCAGTATATGAGAGAGCCTTTTGCCCACACACTTTCCCAACATTTCGTATTGCCAGTCTGTTTAATAGTTTTTATTTATGGCCCAAAATGTTATATCACTGTTGTTTCATTTGTATTTCTCTCCCCTAGTGTTTATATACATGCTAATATAAAACAGAAACATACCGTGTGTGTGTGTGTGTGTGTGTGTGTGTGTGAGAGAGAGAGAGAGAGAGAGAGAGAAATACAGAGAGAGACAGAGAGAGAGCACAGAACACATGAGGTTTGGAGGCCAGGTCTGGAAGTGGTACCTCACCTTTTTCATCTACATCTCCTTGGCCAGAATTCTGTTGCAAAGCCCCATTAACTATAAGGGGCTGGGAAAGATAGTCTTTCGGTGTGTTTAGAAACACAAATATTGGTGAGCGACAACTTTCTATGCCACAAGGTCACAGTCAAGACACATAAAAAACTCCTCAACCTTTCCCAGACTGCTGTGCAGAACTAAAACCACAGAAAAAGGAGGTGCATAGAGGTTCGGTTTAGTTGACTACCAGCACCCTGCAATTTTAGATGTCAGAAAAAAAAAGAAATACAGGGCTATTGAGGATAAAAAGCTAGTTCATAGTAGAGTTGCAACAGTAACCCAAGTCTCTTGATTCCTAGTTCAGTGTTCTTTCCAAAACTATGTCTACACAAAAATTACAGTACTGGGCACATGGTATAGAGATTTGATTTAACATGGTGTAACTCTGGAAGGCAAAATGAGAGTCAAGTGGTTAAAGTGAAAGAGAAGTGGTTTGTGCTCCATCAATAATATATAGTTGGTACAAGAGGGAATGGACTGCCTAGTAAAATAATGAATTTACCATTGATGGAGTATTAAGTGAAAGCTCCACGGCTAGTCCTTGGGATGCTGCTGAAGTAAAGATTTATATCAGGTAAACTCGGGTTCTTTTCAACTGTAAAAACTATAATTAAAATATTGTCTATTTTCATTTTTCTTTTGAGGTCTGAATGTAAATATTTTATGGTTATCTTTATAGGAAAATGTTCAACCTAACATATTAAAAAAAAACACTTTCAGAAACCAAAAAAAGTCTTGAAATGTTTAAATGCCGTAGAAGAACATTAAGTAAGGAGCAAGAAGTATCTCAACTTTTGAACACATGTTTTGTCAATAAAATGGGGGAAGCAATATTGTCTTCTTCACACGGTTGATATGAGAGAGAGGGAAAAGCATTTATACAAGTGTTTTATAAATTAAAAAACATACAAATATTACTTACCTATTATATTATTGTAACTTCTGAATTATTACAATTTTATACAGTTTTTACTGAAATGGCATGAAACAATTTTTTTGATAGACAACTATAATCTGTTTATTGCCTTTCTATTTATTGTTATGGAAACAAATAACAGCAAAGCTAGGGCCATATGTGATAGCTTGACCCTTGAGAGTGAGTAGAAGAAAGTTTTTATTAGAAAACATGATTGAATTGTATGCTTGGAAATAATAAAACAGATAAAAGCTATCTTACAACTACTCACATTATTTATTAAAACCTACAAAGCCAAATATCAGGAATGTGACCTCTTGAAAGCTAGTGGATGAAGAAGCATAGTAATGTACTGAACACCCACATTGTGTCAGTTACTGGACTAGGTGTTAGGGGCATAAAGATATGGGAGGCAGTCCTTGAACAGGAAAGAGACACACAATCTTAATCTAATATGCTGGCCCAGCTTGTGTATGGGTGTAACAATCCCATTCCTGCTCCCTCATATGCTCTCCCTGTATCCCAGGATCTGGAACCCTGAAAACTACATCTGTAGTTTCTCTTGTCAGCAAGGTTCCATTTTGGTTCTGAGAGGCACCACATGAGATCTGGGAGGCATGAGAGAAAGAGAGGCCATTATTGCTCCAGCAGCAGTGGTCAGGCATGTCTTAGACAGAGGACAGATATAAAGTTTTGCAGCTTCTCCAAAAGTCTTCCTGCAAATCACCCACTTTGGTGTTGCAGGTACCTGAGATAATCTGTGGGGATTGCCCACAGTTACTGGAATTCCCGATTTCCTGAAAGCTAGCAGTGGCTAGGCTCTTCCAACCCATCACATTGTTTTCTTGGAAGTGAATTTCCTGTATTGTATCCCCTCCTACCTGAAATACCTTGAGTGGTTTTTGTTTTCTTGACTGATCTATGTTGTAGATGATAACCTATAGAAGTATATACAGGTGCTAAGGGATTATAGCTTTTGGTTGGCAAAAATGGCTTAAGGTAAGGATACACATGAATGCCTGGATAATGGAAAAATTGCTTGACTTGAAGGTGTCAGGAGCTCAGCTGAGCTGGGAGAGAGAGCTGGGCTACCAGGTATGGGAGTAGCCAGCTGAAGGAAGAAGCCACAAAGAATGAAGAGAGGCATGAAAGGGTTAAACCTTTAATCACTTACTGTGACAGTGTTAAGAAAAGGCTAAAACTGGAGCAAGTGCTGACTCCGCCTGTCCCCATTTTTTCCCATGGAATAGTGTGCTGGTTAAGGATGAGGGGGTTAAGCACAGACGTGGGGGGCCTCTCTCTGTTGAAGGACCTCAGAGAAAAAGGCTCTAGCAGTTTAATGGGCTCTGGGGTCAGGGGAAGGTCCAGGGGACAGGTAGAGGGCTAGGAGCAGAAAAGTAATAGGTACTGAGAGTTGGGAAAAAAGTACCTTCAGGGTTTCCCCTTTCTTCCCCCGTAAGGACATTTCAGCAGAGGCATCTGAAAAGGACCAAGGTCTCAGATAGAGAGCCCAGCACCTGGGCTAAGAATGCAAATATATAAAGAGCATGACAGCCAGAGGGGCCTCTGTCCTTGACTGCAACTTCTTTCAAAATCTGCTGTGCACCAAGTCTGGTGTAGGGAGGGCGGTTTTCCTGGTGAGACCTGCTGGGAGAAGCCTTTTGTAACTACATTTGTAGTTGGTCAGGCCTGAAAAATTACACATAGTTTTTTGTGTTTTTTTTTAAATGTCATTAACTTTTTTTTTTTTAAGATGTTGGAGGTAGGAGTTTATTTATTTATTTATTTTTGCTGTGTTGGGTCTTCGTTTCTGTGCGAGGGCTTTCTCTAGTTGTGGCAAGTGGGGGCCACTCTTCATCGCAGTGTGTGCAGGCCTCTCACTATCGCGGCCTCTCCCGTTGCGGAGCACAGGCTCCAGACACGCAGGCTCAGTAGTTGTGGCTCACGGGCCCAGTTGCTCCGCGGCATGTGGGATGCTCCCAGACCAGGGCACGAACCTGTGTCCCCTGCATTAGCAGGCAGATTCCCAACCACTGCGCCACCAGGGAAGCCCATTACACATAGTTTTTAATCAGCAACTGGACTCCTCTGAAGGGCCTCAGAAGGTGCAAGATTGGAAGTTTAGCAAAAAGGTATACAGGTGGACTGATGTGAACGGACACAAACCACAAGGTTTTCTGCATCTCATGTAAATGCCCAATAGAGAGCATCCACTGCGGAGTGGCACTTAACCACCAAGAGGAGGAGAGGACTTGTTCTGTGGATGTCATCCAGCCTGTCTCCTAGGCCACCTTTGTTTTTGCAGAATGGGCCCATGAATGGCGTCTCTGCATTGGCCCAACACTTGTGCTTCTTCACACAAGGCTTGACCTAGCTGCTGCTACTGGTGAATCCCTAACCTTCTGGCAGCAGTAATGGACACTGAACCCTCAATATAGAGCCATTCCTCAAGGAAGCCATAAAGCCACTTGGTGGCAAGTTGATAACACTAGTCCCTCTACCAGAGAGGAGACAAGGAGTTGTCCTTGTTCAGAGAGGGAATCTGCCGTAGGCCGTAAGCATCCATGCCCATTCTTTCTGAGTCTGCTAAGAATACAAAGCCCTCATAGCTCTTACCCAGACCATGTCTCAGGGTTTTGGTTGCAGCAATCTATCATGAGGGATGAGGTAAGGTCTCCCCTCAGGACAAAGAGAAGGCTGGTTTATTGCTTGCTGTAGAACAACAGATTCCCTAAGCTGAGTATTCCTCATTTGTGATGCGAATCTACCTGGGCCTTCTGTCACTCTTCTGTGAGACTTGGACACGGGAGGAAATGCTGTACATCATGCTGCTTACTAAGAGTAAAAAGTCTTTGTCTCTGATCTAAGAGTCTTGTGTCTTCTGCCAACATCCATAAAATAGTAGCAGATTAACTTATTAACTTAAAAGTAAGGTAAAATAAATCCCATACCTCACAGTTCCTAGCAGAATTGATACCAAGTCCAGATAAGCATTTGCCTTCTCTGCTTTCAGTATGTCCACAGTACCATGAACCAAGAGTTTATAGAATATTTGAATTATCAACTTGGTATCCTATAGAACATTGCCTTAGATCGAGGAACTTTTTTTTTTTTTCTTTCTGCTGTATGCAGACCTCTTACTGTTGTGGCCTCTCCCGTTGTGGAGCACAGGCTCCGGATGCGCAGGCTCAGTGGCCATGGCTCACGGCCCAGCCGCTCCGCGGCATGTGGGATCTTCCCGGACCGGGGCACGAACCTGTGTCCCCTGCATCGGCAGGCGGACTCTCAACCACTGCGCCACCAGGGAAGCCCCTCCGAGGAACTTTTTTAACAGTGAGGGAGGTACAAAATATGGTACATGAACACAGTACCCACTGTTCTTATCATGTGCCCCATCATTCAGAGGCATTTGTATTTTAAAAAATGGCAGTCTGTTAAAGATTCAGATAAGAAGTCAGCTGAGGGGCAAAACCCTGTGGTTTAGCTGTAATTTCTGCTAGCATGTGATAGACACATTCAACCAAAGATTGATACAGAGTGCATCCCCAATAGCTATAAGACATTGGTCCTGAAACCCAGTAGCACAAATAAAATTGGGCCTTCTTGCCACCTGTCCCAGTATCCCACTTACAGAATCTATGCTTCCCTTTCTTGAAGCCTTTGACTCTGCTAGGTTAAAAATCTTAGTTCTTTGGGAGAAACCATCAGCCAAAGGATACAGTAAAGGTTCCATTGAACTTGGAATTGTAACTACCACCAGATCACCATCTAGCAGTGGACCAGCAACCATATAAAGGAATTATACTACCACGGAAGTAACTGATAATGATTAACGTGAAGTTCTAGGATATTTTCTACACAATGGGTCAGAGAAGAGTGTGTTTAGAATCTAAGAGATATACTGGGGCTCTCTTGGTGACTCCATGCCCAGTGAGAATGATAAATGGGCAATTGCAGGTATTATACCCCCAAATAAAAGCAAGGTAACATCACTTGACAATAAGAACCTGGGTCAACCATCAGTCAAATCACTGAGGCCAATTCAGTGACGGTTGAGTAAAAGGGAATTCTAGAAGGGATGGTGAAGCAACAAGATAATGAAAATCAGTTATGCCCATTGGATTAGCTACAGCTTTAGCAACTATAATTTGTTTCACTAATCTCTTGCTTTCAATCTTTTCAGACATATAACTGGCTACTACCTTGAAACAGACTCTGTGACCAATTGAACATACACTTTCTCTCCTGAGGAATAAGTGAGAAAATCTTGTTCTCACAAAAATGGAGTCTCCACATTTTAGTTATGGGTGCTAGACACTTAGAGAGCACAACTGAATTTGAGTGGTGCAACGTGTAAAACGCTCAGGTGCCACATCAGCCTCCCCTGTCTCCGAGGTCTTTGGGCAGAGTTTCCACATCTCCACATACGCCCTGAACTTCAAGCAGCCACTACCCAATAGCAGTTGTCTCACGCCAGTGCCACATACTCTTTACCTCCTCCCCTGGCTTTCCTATTGACGCTAAGGAATCAGGCCCCAAGAGAACTTGTCGGGGTTCATGCAATCACCACCCAGAAATTCAGAATTCATGTCCCATGGGACCAATATGTAGCCAATGGGAAAGGGAGCTGAGCGAATAAATGTTTCTCAGTCCATCTCCCACTACTCCCAACCCAACAGTCCATACTGACAATGCCACTCACTCAAGGGGAAATCCCAGATCACCTCCCCCCAAACTCTTCACCACCCAACACAGCCTCAGTAGTTTATCTCTGTCTTTGAGCCCCAAGTAATTATGGAAATTACATCAGAACACAAAGGTACTTAACAGACTCCAATATTCCCCACACACTAAAGCCCCCCAGGCAAAGCAGGCTCAAGCAAAAGACCTGAGTGTTCAAGTCCTTTCCAGTCGCAGGGAGTGTCCAATAGGCTCTCCCCAAGAAAGGCAGTGTGAATCTTCTGTGAGTCTCCCGCAGGATGGGTAGCAAAGTTTATTCGGATTCTTCCTCCTCTGGCTTTGCTTGATCTGATTTTGGGTTTTCTCATGGTACACTGGGTGCTGATGGTTAGAGAGGGATCCTCAGCCAGTGCCCCAGGCTCCCTGAGCCACCAGACAGGTAAAGCCTGTACCCTGGTGAGAGGTGCTTCACAGCATTGGGGCGAGTGACCCAATCCCATCCAGCGGGTCCCGCCCATCAAATGATGCCACAGGTCCCACTCCCTAGGGTCCGTTCCTTGTTTCACCTAGAATGAGTGCCAGGCACTTCTCCTCGTGATTTATCTCACGTGGACCAGCCAATGCAGTTCTGGACTCCACTTTTCTCATCAGCTTTCCTCCCTACATGAGCCCCAGAGGAGCCCCTCACCCCACCTTTTTTTTCCTCCAGAATGAAAAACACTAAAAAATGCAGATAAGTGAAAATAATGCTTTGGAGAGATGAGAGATGTGATCATAACTTAATGATCATTTTTATTTTTAACAAAGTACTAAAGGCATCAGAAGGCCTTGCCGAGGTTGTCAGTGACCAGCTCACAGCCCAGGGCTCGATAGGAATATGAACTATAAGACTTGCTCCTCAGAAGTCTAGTTGGCAACTGCATCTATAACAGGGATGCACAGGCTGGGGAAATTTCAAAACAAAATTTCAGAGAATGGCAGAGTTTTATTTTGTCATGTGTAGGCATTACAAGCACACAAGAGACCCTGCCATTTATTCTCACCGTTGTATCTTAAATGAAAGGAAATTTTAACATCTAAAGATGGGAAGAACGTGATTCAAATAAGGGAGAGCCTTTGACTAAATTAACATCAAGAAAAAAAAATTACTGCCTTGTTCTTTTCCTCATTTCGCTCCAGATAAATGTCAATTGGTCAGAATAGACCTGCAGGAGTCCATGTTCAGACCTTGGGAACCACTCCTCTGTAGCATAACTCAACCAAGAATTTGCACAGAGCTTCCTGTGCAGCGGTAGGAACCCCTACAGTGGGTACAAGGATATTACTAGCTTCTCCGTGACCTGTGCTGGAGGCCTGCCCCAGCCCTCTGACCATGAGCAATGAGATGCTGTCTTTCAGTTAGGATGGAGACTGCAGCCATATGGAATCTGAACGCAGCTGTGCTGTGTAAAGTATGCCGGCAGCTTGGGATACAGATCGTCTTCTGTTGCTAGGCCAAGTGAAATGGATTCTTTTTTATTCTCCCTTAAGCAATCCCTATTTTAAATCTGTTATTGAAAATCTATAGGACAATTGTTGCAAGAAGAAAGATATAATGAAGTATTACCTTATGGCAATGTGTTTTTAACAACATAGACTATCAAATTACTAAGAGACTTCAATATCACAGGCAACTCTTAAAATTGGAAGATCCCCTAAAAGTCATCAAGCACAACTCACTGCAGTTCAGGAAACCCTACCCCACATTGCAGCCCTCACTCCGTGCCACACGGCTTACCTGGCCCCCAGGGCTGCTCTCTGCTTGTGCCCGGCTCTCCCAAATCTTTAATTCTAGCCATTGCCCCTTGCCAGAATTTGAAGTCTCACATGAGAAAAGTATTATCATTTTTGTTTCCACTCAGATTGGAGAAAAAACAGACCTCACCCTTATACCCTCCAACCAAATCCTATTCCCCCAAATCTTTTCCCTCCAACTTGAGTTGCAAAATGAAATCTCACATGTGTACCTGGATGACAATAGATGCAGGATAAGGAGAGGGACTGGAGAGGGACGAAGGGCCCTTGCTCAGCCACCCAAATTGCCTGTTGCCTATGGGATCTTATATATTTTCTTTCCATAGAAAATCTCCAGGAGCTACTTCCATGGGAAAATTAATTTCAAAAGTACAAGAAAAAAGGAAAAAAGCAATGAAGAGCCATGTCAGGTTTTGGCTGGGTGTTTGCAAGGCTCAGGCCGGCCTGGCTGGGATTATGTGAGATGATGTATCAAATATGACGGAAAGGGGCTGTGCAGGGGAAGCAGGGCAGAGCTGGGCTGCAAGGCGGTGGTCACTACAGTACATCTGTCAGATGAACAACTGACTGATCATGCCCTCAGGCAGAGTTATCTGGAAACCTTTTACTTTTTAAAATTTCTGCAATTATTAGCAAGTAGTATTCTTATTCTAGAGGACAATTCTGAGACCATTTTTCTATTCTTTCTATATTATCACCAAGTGGTGATTTTCTCAGCTGAACCGTTCATTTCCGTTGAGTTTATTGGCTCCTTTTTGTACCTGGTTGTTTTGCAATCTAGTCACTCACCAATATACACTCCAGGAGTCTGAAAAAATGGATTTTGAAAGTAGCTCTTCCTGTAAGTTTCATATTGAAGGAGGAAAAACTGAGCTGGAAAGTGTTGCCTAGAACCCAACTCTGTACTTGGTCTGATATTTGTGAAATAATTAGAACGTGACCCTTGCTTATGGTGAACTCGTTTTGAATTCCTAAGTGATGTAGACATACTGTGAAGCAAGATTGGGCAGGTTCCTACAGACCATTTACCATTAGGAACAGAACGTTCCCAGGAGAAGGTGGATGCCCTTGAGAAACATAGCTACGAGCAGCGCTGTTTTGAGAAAGTGGGAAAAAAAGTCTCTCTACGAACTGTCTAAAATGTCCCATTCCCTAAGCTCTCTAGGCTTTGGGCTGTGCTAATACCAGAGAACAGAGAAGCTAAACCAGCACATTCTATGAGAAAGGGCGAAAAGATACGCTTGATTCTCTGTCAAGTGTAGCAAGGGCTGGAGAGAGGCTTTGTAAAGCCCTGGCAGGAAGCCCCATTCAGGTGACTTGAAGAAGAACAATTCCCAGGATAGAAACTTGTCATGTATTTATGAGCCACTGATTTGAGTCACCTGGAGCAAACCACATCCTCAGGGTTTCTTCACATTTCTCAGCTGTCCGACTCAGAGTGAACTAAACTGAAAGATAACTGAGTGTAGTTTTCAAGAGGAAAGAAGTTTCGGTATGAAATTGTTCCTCTGAGGCATCTGTGGCTGGGACCCTGTCGGGGCAGAGGGCCTCTGCCAGACAGCAGGCCACGCCTGGCTTCCCAGCAGGCCCTGCCTCTAAGACACGTATCATTTCAAAACTCTCCGCTACCTCTCTTCCTCAGTGTACCTTTTCAGTGTGGCTGCTTCTTTTGTTTCGCTTGTTCTTTTCTTGCCCATAACGTTAGAACCATATATTTTTTTAAAAACACCCTATGGTAATGGTTTATGATGGATCCCCTTAAAAAGTCTGAGCTCGAGAAAGAACCAGAAGCATCAGGAACAGGGTAAAGAACTGTGCTGTCAAGGGCTGCACTAGAGCAAAGTCCAGCTGAGTTGGAAAATCATTTTACAAACTTGTAAGAATGGAGTCCCTCAAGCCTTGCACGCCTACGTCTTTCAAAAGGCAATTTACAAAGAAACGAGATTTGAATTTAAAAAAAAAAATTTTAAAGGACAAGGTGTGCCCTTAAAATCAATATCCCAACATATATTCTAGATTTAATTCTGACTCCAAAATAATTCAGTCATGTGGCAGTCACCTTGCAAGAAGAGATACCATTCCACAGCTGCACACTGAACGAGGCATTTACACAAAAGGGCCAGTGAATATCCTTGCTGACGTGCTGGGGGATGCAGGGCACCATGGGCCTTTCAACTCCTCTCAGAGCCAGCACTCACCTGTGAGCCCTGCCTGAGCCACAGCTCTCAGGGATGACCACTCTCTGCCAGTGTTTTTGGGAACTTCAAAACTAGCTGTTGGGCTTCCCTGGTGGTGCAGTGGTTGGGAGTCCGCCTGCCGATGCAGGGGACACGGGTTCGTGCCCCGGTCTGGGAAGATCCCACATGCCGCGGAGCGGCTGGGCCCGTGAGCCATGGCCGCTGAGCCTGCGCGTCCGGAGCCTGTGCTCCGCAGCGGGAGAGGCCACAGCAGTGAGAGGCCCGCGTACCGCAAAAACACAAACAGACAACAAAAAAACTAGCTGTTAGGTCCCCCGAGCTAGATCAAACCAGTTCAGAACACACCCAGATGAGCTGACTCCAGCTTAGACAGTATTGTAACATGGAGGAGAAACAACATAAAGGAAAACAATGTGCCACTGTTCGTACCTGACTCTGCCCAAGTGCGGTGAGCCCAGTTTCTGTCTCAGAAAGAGCTGGATGCTACTCTTGGCGTGGCTTCCATCTGTAAGTATGGTCTGAGACCCGTAAAAATGCAAAGGAGTGAGCAGCTGCCTCTTCCTCTTTCTACTCCCCCATCCACAAACCACCCTTGTGTCCTGAGTGAACCCGAGTCAGCTTCTAGGGTTGCCCATTTGCGTGATAAGAGTGTAGAAGCCATGAGCCGTCAGCACAGGCCAGGAGAGGTGCTCAGATTCTGGGTACCAAAGAAGCTTCACTGACAATGGAGACTAGAGCCACGTGGGCCCTGAGGCTGTGACGAGCAGCCTCATCCACTGTGGAACTGTCAGCAGTGGCTCTTGACCAGGGATGATTTTACCCCCAGGGGACACGTGGCAAAGTCTGGAGACGTTTTTGGTTGTCACAGCTGGAAGGATGCTCCTGGCATCTAGCAGGTAGAGGCCAGGGATGCTGTTAAACATCCGACAACACACAGGACAGCCTCCCCTCAACAGAGAGTCATCCGGCACAAAACGTCAGTAGTGCCAAGGTTGAGAAGCCCTGATCTAGATAGAGAAGGTCACCAATCCTACACTGAGGAAAAGCAGGGAGAGAAGATCCACAAAGTGCTCACTGGCTCTTAAGAAAGCACAGCGTTGGGGCTCCCCTGGCAGTCCAGTGCTTAAGACTCTGCGCTTCCACTGCAGGGAGCGCAGGTTCGATACCTGGTCGGGGAGCTAAGATGCTGCATTCCACGTGGCATGGCCAAAAAATAAAAGAGAAAGCAGAGCATTGTCCTGGGTTTCCTCCGAGGGGGTTTGTGAGGAGTAACAGTGCTTCCCAGCAGGAGGGAAGCAGTGGTGGTGGGTCAGGTCTGTCCTGGCTGAGGCCCTTGGAGTGGCCTTAGTATTTGCTACCTCAATCCTTGTAAATGATTTTACAGAAAAAAAAAAAAAAAAAAAAAAACATGAAAAGGAATTCTTGCAGCTCCCCTAGGGAGCAGTTCTGAAAATCCTACTTTTTGTTTCAGAGTCAACAGAAAAAGATGACGTCATAGGGCAGGGGTTTTTGTCTGTTTATTGACTGATACACCGCAAAACCTTAGAGCAATATTTGGCACATGGAAGGCACTCAAAATACAGTAATTGAGTGAATAACACCCTCAGATCAGCCTAGGATCCTTCTCAGACTCCCTCCTTATTGGAGAAATAATAACTGACATTTATTAGTTGTTTATTAAGTACCAAGAACTGTTCTAAATGCTTATAATATCCACATTAATTAATCCTCAACCACATTATGAAGTGGGCGCTATTATTATCCGCATTTTACAGAGGACAACAACGAGACAAAGAAAAATTGAGTAACTTGTCCAAGGTCACCCAGCTAGTCGAGCCAGTATTCAAACCCACGCTGTCCTGCCTCAGAGCCTGGTAGCTTACAGGTGGGCGGGGCCTTTTTCCCCAGGGAAGACCATATGCCGGGGTCCAACGCTGCTGCGTCTCACTCAGCACCAGTGAGAAATAAAACTAAAAGCAGAAAATAATAGTACCTCCTGGCCTAGAATTAAGCCCTGAAATTATGATAAAGATGCAGGTCCAGAAAAGGAAAGAGTTGAAACATCCCCAAGTTCTGGAAGACCTAGAGGAGTCTTTGATGCTGCAAGGTGACAGATGAGTAGGTTAGGATCAGACAGCAGTGCTTTGCCCGGCTCCCTACCCAGCTTCTGCACCTTCATCCTTAACTGTCAGCAGAGTCTCCTCCGGCTCAGTGCCCACCGCCTGTATCCAGCTATGCATCTGAACCTCATCAGACAGAACTGGAGGGGCCCTGCCCCAAGCCACTCAGCCACTTAGATGTCAGCCTTAATGTCAGCTTTCTCCTGACTCTGTGCTCCAAGTAACCCCAAGCTACCTCCCGGTTCCTCTGAGCTAATAACCTTCTTAGCTTCTGCCTGTCCCTTCTCTCCCTCCCAGGATGAGAGCTTTGATCTTGAAGCCCCTTTTGCAGTTACATCCTATTGGCTTCTGTCAGACCATCAACCTGACCACATCTCCACAGATTGTCTTCGTTCAACTACTATATCCCCACGCTCTGCTCCCCTCCCAGAGCTCTGAGCTGCCTGGCTAGACCTCCCTGACGCCATCACCTGCCTGGACTGCCACTTGGCATTAGTTCCATCCTTTTCACATACGATGCTCCACCTGCCGGGACTCCCCACTGCTTGCAGCTGTGTTTGTTCCCAGCCTCTGCCCTGAACCCCTGGGGTGGATATGCCCAGTCCCCAGACAGGTGGAACAACTACCTCCTGAGAGCTGACACCTCAGCTGTGATGCTGCTTAGAATGAAAGCTTGACCCTATGCTGAGATCAGCACAACAGCACCTTTGTCCTCCACCCCACATAGAGCTGTGTCACATCCTCTATGCAGGCTTTCCTAACTTCCCCAGGCCAAGTTGGCCATCTTCCTTGGTAAACTTGGAGTTCCCTGGATAGGTCTCTATGAAGACACCTGTCATTATAATAATATTTAATTTGTAATATATGTAACAGGGTAGAGAATATTCTCTTCCTTTGTAGCAGGCATGAGATTTCTCTTAGGGCCGGAAGCATTTTTGTTGGGAAAATTTTCTTAAGATTGCTTGGCTTTAGTGAGTTCCTGCAAGAAATATCTTCTGGTGCTTAGACCTCAGAGAAAAGGTCAAGATCACACCAGACAAGGAGAGCCATCTATTTGATCCTCAGAGCAAGGGGAGAGAATAAAGGAAGGAGAAATATATGGGCAGGGAAAGGAAGTGTCCTAGATCACACTCTAGGATGAGATCCTTTCCCCTGGAAAAGCCAACCAGCCTTACAATAAGTAAGTTGTTGTTAGAAAGCAGAAATGAGTTGGGATTTGGCATCCAGGTTTATCTGAAAGGAATCAGAAGCAACATGTGTAGACACAGACCCAGAGACAGAAGAATTGTGGGATTGCAAACCCTTTGGAATTAATTGTATATATAGATATATGCTTTTATGTTTTTATATGTCGGTATAGATAGATAGATAGATAAATAGATAGATAGATAGATATAGTTATCTCTTGGCGAGGCTTAGAACTTCCCAGCCATAAAGTGGAGATCCAGCCATGCCCATCTAGATGTCAGAGATGTGTGGAGGGTAGGAGGGTGGGCAGCTGACATCTGAGTAGCATGAGCCTCTGCTATTTAGCATAGGACTCCTTGACAACAAAGACCACTTTTTTTTTTTTTTTTTTTTTTTTGCGGTACGCGGGCCTCTAACTGTTGTGTCCTCTCCCGTTGTGGAGCACAGGCTCCGGACGCGCAGGCTCAGCGGCCATGGCTCACGGGCCCAGCCGCTCCGCCGCATGTGGGATCTTCCCGGACCGGGGCACGAACCCGTGTCCCCTGCATCGGCAGGCAGACTCTCAACCACTGCGCCACCAGGGAAGCCCAAAGACCACATTTTATTCATCTTTGTTCAGCCTTTCTTTGACACAGTGCCTGCCTGGCACACAGATAGTGCTCAGCAAACATATGGTGAATTGGTAAATGACTGCAGCTATCCTGAGAACAGCTCTACCTTGCTAGGTTTATGCAAGATATCCTTGTATAAACCAGTCTCCCTAAGAAATTGGAAATGATCATCTGAAAAATCTTCACACCTTGTGAGAAATCATCTCAAGAGAGTTACCAAGCCAGGGAATTATGTGTTGCTGCCTTGCTTGTTAGGGCAGAGGGCATGGAGCCCCGGGCAGAGGGGCTGCCATCCTCCCGGGCCTCCAGGGAGTGCGGAGGCCAGCGTTCCTGAGTCAGCTCATGGGAGGGGCTCAGGTAGAGGGCCCCAGGTGGAGGTGGGAACGCTGTCAAAACCTGGGTGGGGTAGGGAGGGGAGAAGCAATTTCAGCTTCTGTGTGCATGCTGGTTTAGTTCTCACAATTATTCCTCTAGACTAGAGGCTGGGCATGAGAGCTGTCTACTCCCTGAGAAATGGAGGGGGCTCCAGATGAGACATTAAAGGTACAAGAGTTGCAGGATGACCAACCTGACACAATAACTTACACTTAAAAAACCCAAAAAACCAAACAAAAAAAAAATCGCTTACACTTGGCCCTGCTCTGATGCATCCCATTCCTTTACCTGGCTTCTGAGGGCCTCCTCGGCCTGACCCCACTTGGCTAGCCAACAGATTCCCAACATCAAAGACACGCCTTCAGAAGTTGACCTCCCTCACCAATCGGGAGGCCATGTAGGTTGGTCCCAAGTAATAAAATTTCCATGAACCGTACGAGCAGGGACTCTGAGAGGCAAGACCCTGATCTTCTAACTGAATGGCCACCCATTTGTTGCTGAGGTTGTTAGTCGCTTACCCTGTCTTCTAACCAAAGACGAGGTAGCCTCTATTTAAAAAGCCAGTTGATCTGATCTCTCACCAGCTGATTTCTGTGTGCTGTTTCCACGAATGAGTATTTACATACTTTCTAAGCCGTGTCACCATCATGTAAGAAGCTCAAGCAATACTTACACATGTTATATCGTAGAACACGTTATTTTCCTGGAAACAATGACAATAAGCGCTACTTACTCCCTCTAATGAGAATGTGCCAGCCTGTCTATCACCCAGGAGGAGGAATGACAGGAGGTCTTGAGATGCCCTGAAGGAGGCTCTAGGACTCATCAGCTGAGTTCAGAGAGAGAACAGTCGCTCATGGTGGTGTTTCCTTTAGCCAGAGGCTGATATCATGGCTATTTAGGCTGCAGTGGGGTAATATTCAAAAATTAATCACTGGAGTCATATAAGAATATTTGCATTGTCTCACCTGAAGAGAACACCTATGTTCATAAAGCACCTGGGATCCTCACAGCTCTGTGGTGGGTCTCTCAAGATTGAACACTGCCTTGTCAACCAATCCCCCCACAGTCACCACTAAATATTAATAACTTTGCCCTTTCAGCCCTTACTCTTAGCAGGGACTGTCCTTAGGTCTTCCACGTGTTGACTGGTTTAATCCTCACAACCTTATGATGTATGCACACTTAGTACCCCCCTTTGACACACGAGGACACTGAGGCTCGCCCAGGTTAAGTAATTTGCCCAGGGGTGTCGTTAATAAATTGTAGGACCTGGATTTGAACTCAGGAAGCCTGACTCCAAGACCTATGTACCAAAATGTTATGTTACTCCAAAAAAAAAAAAAAAACTGAGAGAAATGGAAGAATGATATGTGAATGGCATAGAAAACCAACATGAGTTAAACTATCTGAACTGGGGGGAAAAAACAGAACAAAAAAGAAATCAGAGGAACAAAACTATCCTTTTATCAACTCTGTAGTTCTCTCCATTTAAATCTGATGTTGACCTCACTCCCATGGGGAGATGGAGACCATAGTTAAAACACAAGTGGAAACCAAAATAACTTGCTTTGGGGTTTCAGTGTGAGGATAGAATTTTCGAGGGTAATTTGATTATCTGGGCTTTTCCTTCAAATGTTGAGTTTAGACCCTAACCCCCAACAAAACATGACTCCATTCAGTTGAGGTGACTGGCTGGGGCAAAGCTTGTAGCATTTTTCCATCACTGAATCACCATCAAGAAGCATCCTGAGAAGCACCAGCTGTGCACCAGGTTGGCATTCAGAGCTATTCCTTCTTTCTGCTGCAGGGGCCAGAGCCCTCCTGTGCCCAAGTCACTGAGCTCAGTAGGCACCGAGGCAGAGCTCACAGAATAATAGCAACTAAATTAAAACAGCCGAGACTTGTAGTCAGATGCTGGCCAAAACACCATTAAGCAATTCTCCATACATCAATCACACATTAGTAAGAACTGCTCCATACAGATTCTATTCGTATTTTCCCCAACCTTACAGCAAAATATCTGCCCACAAATGCCCAATACTAATTGTTCTTCCATGTCGAAAGCCATTTCCTTTGTGCAATGTCCCTCATGTCATTTGACAAAGGTATTTTGCCAGAAGCACTTTGGGTCTTCTTTCTGAGCATCATATTAGTCATTATCTTTGAAGCTGGTTTTAGAAGCTTATCACAAATAGTGTAACTCATACTATTTTTGCTCTAAGAAGCTCATTTGGTGTCAATCTTCAGGTAGAGAAGAGGGCCTTGGACAGGAAGCTGAAACTAAGAATGATGTATTCAGGAATTGAGAGGGAAGGGTCAGTCTCCCATTTAGTTTAGACCAGTAGTTAAGTACCATACTTCAGAGTCGCCTGAAGAACTAAAGAAATTAAAAATAACTCCTAAGCCCCACCCAGGTTTTGATTTTAGGGTCTATTTCTATAAAATAGTTTGCCAAATAAATGTTTGTTACAAGATGGTAAAAAAGTATTCACCCCCCTCCCTGTCCCAGGTCAGGGAGGCAGGTACCTGGGAAATTATTTTAAAGTTTTCTAGCTCATTTCCATGATCAGCATAGACCAGAGCTCTATTGTAAAAATAATATATTCCAGAAAGCCCTCTGTGCTGCAGTTATTTTCCATTAGTTATAGACCTACTATCAAAATTTAATTTTTCCAAGGATTAATGTTTATAAAAGATGAACAACTATCATGGAGCATGTATTAATGAGAGTTTAAGATTGTAAAATTGACTTTTTTACTTCCTACCTATATTTTCTCTCAGAATGAAACAGAAGAGTACCACCTAGGAGAAACTCCACACACTGACCAGAGCCTCAGAGCCATCGCCTTCCTGGTTATCCCAACAGGTAAGGGACTGATAAATTTGACACGTGCCATAAATAAAAAAGCAAGATGAAAGTAGCTTAAACGTTCTCAGAGGCATCATAATATACTGCTCCCCCATTCACTGCTTTCCCTCAGAAGCCAGAAATTTTGTGGGGAATGGCAAGGTGGAATACATCCCAGACGAGCAAATGTCAAGTGCAGAATTTCCTCTTCTTTGTCTGTTCTACTATTTCCTCATTGGTGATGTTGGTCTCACATCAGACTCAGGAGACACAGGCAGCGCTCAATACCTTCAAAAAAACACTGGACCAAAATGTGATTTCCCTTACTCCATGGGGAGATACTAAATAAAGAAATGCATTTTATTAGTTTATTTGATTATTGAATTTTAGTGATAATATGTGTTTCATTAATCCAGTTTCTGATATCTGTTAAGATATTTGGTTCGGATTACTTTAATTCAGAAAAAGAGGTTTCTAGAACAGTGTTTCTGCATCATCCCTCCAGCCTCCATCATGAAGTTAACCCTACAGTGGACATCTCTTAATTGGATCAAAAATCAAGGACTAAATTCCTAAGAGCTTGGGTAATAAGATGGCATCAGCGCCATATGTACTCAGACTGGGAGCTTAAAAGCAAAGGTATAATCCTAGAGTCTTTCCTCCTCATTCCACAAGAAAGGGCATGTTTTCAAACCAGAGGTAGGTTTGTTTTATAAACCAGGTTATGTAGGCCCAAAGGCCCATCTGTGTTTATTTTCCATGTGTTATCTCCTAGTGTAGGTAAAGCCTTATTTGAGTGTTCCAGCCTGTCTCACCAGTGCTTCCCAGACTTGAGGGAAGAGTCATAGGTCCACATTACCCTGATGGATCAGAGAGGAAGGACTCCTTTAGAGGCAAGGTCTGTGGTAATTTGAAGCTTGAGGGGGAGAGCAAATTTCAGGATACAGAACAAAATTAGTATGGCCCAACTCTACCTCCCTATAAGGAAATGCTTCTTTCAAGGAAACAAACCAATTAAGAGGTTTGACATTTTTTCTCCTTATTAAGTAAAGTTGCATAACCTACGGAGATAAATAACCCCGTCTTACAGAAGAAATAACTGAGGCCAAGGTACGTTGAGTTTCTTTGCCCAAAACAGCAGAGCTGCAAGTGGTGTTGTAAGAAGTGAGAATCATACCACTTAGTGTTTCACATCACCGATTTCCAAACTTTGGGGAATATAGCACACTTCTTTAAATCTTTTTAAAGTTGTTGTAAAATACATAATGAAAAATTGCCGTCTTAACGATTTTTAAGTATACAGTTCAATAGTGTTCATATATTCACATTGTTGTGCAACAGATCTCCAAAAATTTTTCACCTTGCAAAATTAAAACTCTATACTCATTAAATAACTCCCCATTTTCCCATCCTCCCATCCCCTGGCAACCCCCATTCTATTTTCTGTTTCTATGAATTTGAGTATATTAGATGCCTCATACAAGTGGAATTGTACAGTATTTGTCTTTATTTAAATGGCTTATTTCACTTAGCATGATGTCTTTAAGATTCTTCCCTGTTGTAACATGTGACAGGATTTCCTTCCTTTTTAAGGCTGAATAATATTCTGGTGGGTGTATATATTATGTTTTGTTTATCTAGTTATCTGTCGATGGACACTAGAATTGCTTCCAGCTCTTGGCTATTGTGAATAATGCTGCAATTAATGTGGAAATGCGAATATATCTCCAAAATCCTGCTTTTAATTCTTTTCGGTATATACCCATAAGTGGAATCGCTAAACTGTATGTAATTCTATTGTGAACTTTCAGAAGAACTGTTTTCCTTAGTGGCTGCACTATTTTAAATTCCCACCAACAATGCAAAAGAGTCCCAATTTCTCTACATCCTTGTCAACACTTGCCATGTTCCATTTTTTTGATAGTTGCCATCCTAATGGGTATGAGATGACATTTCTTTTTTTTTTTAACATCTTTATTCGAGTATAATTGCTTTACATTGTTGTGTTAGTTGCTGCTGTATAACAAAGTGAATCAGCTATACGCATACACATATCCCCATATCTCCTCCCTCTTGCGTCTCCTTCCCACCCTCCCTATCCCACCCTTCTAGGTGGTCACAAAGCACCAAGCTGATCTCCCTGTGCTATGTGGATGCTTCCCATTAGCTATCTGTTTTACATTTGGTAGTGTATATAAGTCCATGCCACTCTCTCATTTCTTCTCAGCTTACCCTTCCCCCTCCCCGTGTCCTCAAGTCCATTCTCTACATCTGCATCTTTATTCCCGTCCTGCCCCTAGGTTCTTCAGAACCTTTTATTTTTTTTTAGATTCCATATATATGTGTTAGCATGCGGTATTTGTTTTTCTCTTTCTGACTTACTTCACTCTGTATGACAGTCTCTGGGTCCATCTACCTCACTACAAATAACTCAATTTCATTTCTTTTTATGGCTGAGTAATATTCCATTGTATATATGTGCCACATCTTCTTTATCCATTGAGATGACATTTCATTGTGGTTTGACTTGCATTTCCTTAATGATAAGTGATGTTGAGCATCTTTTAACAAGCTTTTTTGGTCATTTACCTATCATCTTAGGAGGAATGTCTATCAAGTCCTTTGTCAATTTTTTAACTGATTTATTTGGGTTTTTTGTTGATTTGTAGCTGTTTATATATTCTGGATATTAACACCTTATCAGACATATGGTTTGCAAATATTTTCTACCATTCTGTGGGTTGCCTTTTCACTCTTTTGACTGTGACCTTTGATGCACAGAAGTTTGTGGGGTTTTTGTGTTTTTTTAGTTTTTTGGTTTTTTTGTATTTTTTAAAGAAGATGTTGGGGGTAGGAGCTTATTTATTTATTTATTTATTTATTTATTTATTTATGCTGTGTTGGGTCTTTGTTTCTGTGCGAGGGATTTCTCTAGTTGTGGCAAGCGGGGGCCATTCTTCATCGCGGTGCGCAGGCCTCTCACTATCGCAGCCCCTCTTGTTGCGGAGCACAGGCTCCAGACGCGCAGGCTCAGTAGTTGTGGCTCATGGGCCTAGTTGCTCCGCGGCATGTGGCATCCTCCCAGATGAGGGCTCGAACCCGTGTCCCCTGCATTAGCAGGCAGATTCTCAACCACTGCGTCACCGGGGAAGGCCTGCACAGAAGTTTTGAAGTTTGATGTAGTCCCATTTATCTATATTTTTCTTGCCTTTGCTTTTGGGGTCATATCCAGAAATCATTGCCAAATCCAATGTCATGAAGCTTTTCCTCTATGTTTTCTTCTAAGAGCTGTGTAGTTTTAGGTCTTACATTTAGGTTTTTAATCTAGTTTGTATTAATTTTTGTATATGGTATAAGCTAAGGGATCAATTTCATTCTTCTGCCTGTGAATATCCAGTTTTCTCTGTACCATTTGTTGGAGTGGTCTTGGCACCCTTGTTGAAAGTACTCACTGCCTCAGCAAGTCTCCCTTCAAAACTTAGGATTAAAGCTCACACATGTTTTAGCAAATGAGATCTTTCTCTGATGTAAAGTGCGTTGTTATTCCTTTACCTCTTTGGTATGTCCAATGTCATTAATTATAGCAAAAAAAAAAAAAACCACACACACAGCAACTTACACATTAATCAAAATTTGGTTGCAAGCCAATGACAGAATTGTGGTCCATCAATGCGCCTCAGCATACCAGTTGAGCACCGCAATGCTATAGCGTAGTCTCTCAGGGAAGGTATTTCTTGGAACCCTAAGCATATTTTGTCCATCCTTACTAAGCGGAATAATTACATGAATTTAATCAGAAAGATTAAATTTTCTGACTACTGTGGAAAACATAAACTATTATGTATTTATTTTTGTCTTTTTAAAATTAAAATATAGTTGACATACAATATTAGGTTAGTTTCAGAGGTACCACATAGTGATTTGACATTTGCATGCATTATGAAACGATCACTATGATGTGTAGCAATCACCTGTCTACATACAAAGTTATTACAATATTGTTGACCATATTCCCTATGCTTTATATTACATGCCTGTGGCTTATTTATTTTATAAATGGAAGTTTGTAGATTTTAATCCCCTTCACCTATTTTAACCCCTCCTCTTCCCCTCCCTGTAACCATCCATTTATTCTCTGTATCTATGAGTCTGGTTTTGTTTTGTTTATTTGTTTTGTGTTTTAGATTCCACATATAGTGAGATCATACAGTATTTGTCTTTCTCTGTCTGACTTATTTCACTTAGTATAATACTCTCTAGATCCATCCATGTTGTTATAATTGGTAAGATTTCTTTTTTATGGTTGAGTAATATTCCACTGTGTATATATACCACACCTTCTTCATCCATTTGACATTTATATTGCTTCCATATCTTGGGTATTGTAAATAATGCTGCAGTGAACATTGGTGTGCATATGTCTTCGAATTAGCGTTATTTCCTTCAGGTAAATACCCAAAAGTGAAATTACTGGATCTGAGCAGTGTAAGTAACCCTCTCGAGTAAGTTAAGTATTTTCAACTTAAGATTTCTGATTTTGACAGTCTAGTGGGTGTGAAATAGCATATCATTGTTTAGTTATCATTTATCTAAAAATTAATGAAGTTAACTATCTTTTCTATGTTTCTGCCATTCACATTCTCAATTACCTATTCATGTTCTTTGCCTATTTTTCTTACGTATTTTCTTTTTCTAATTCATTTATAGAAATTTTTAATCATTACATACTAATTATTTTATACAAACATATACATGTGCATGTGTGTGTATATATATATATGCTTTTTAATGACTGTATGACAAAGAGGAAATTTTAATGACACCTAGAATTGCTAGCACCATAAAGACCTTAGAAGTGATAAGGCAGTATATGTCAAAACTATAGGATGAAGGGAAGCACTTATCAAGCATTTATTTTATGGCAGGTACTGGAATACCTCATTTTATCATTTTAGCAAACCTGTGAGAGTGACATATTTTTCCCTTTTGTGTTTGTGTAAGTAAACTGAAAGTCGGTGAAGTCAAACCCATTGCTTGGGCCATGCCAGTAACCAGTGAAAAAGGTAGGACCCTTCAACAACAGGGATTTGAACTGTGTGGGTCCACTTATAGGGGGACTTGTTTCAATAGTAAATACTACAGTACTACACAATCTGACATTGGTTGAATCCCGGTTGCAGAACTACAGATACAGAGGAACGTGGTTACAAAGGGCTGAGTATAAATTATACACAGATTTTTGACTGAGGAGGGTGGGTGCCCCTAACCACCATCTACCCTGCGATGTTCAAGAGTTACCTGCGTTGGATAACAAAGTCTGTGCTTTTTTACAGCACCACACTAGCTCTCATTAAAATATAACCTACTAGTTCCATCCCCAAGAACCTATTCTCAAAGAAAGAAATCTAGTGGATAAATGCAAATACACAAAAATATTTATTATAGCATGTACTGATAGTAGCATAGGTATTGTATAAAAACCTAAGTCCCCAACATAAGGGAGTAATTTACTGAGACACCCCTGATAATGCAGGCAACAGAAAAATTAACAACCATGGCTTCTCAAGGAATTCCCTGCTATAGCTGTTGCTGGGTAACCAAAAAACAGTCCTTTAGTGAATGAAGACAATCCACAAGGATGACAAATGATGCAGTAGTTGATTAAAGTGACTTTTTGTGGGACCACAGAGGCAAATGCTCTAAGGGATTCATTCATGCATTTGTTCAGGAGGCACTAATGAACACCTGTATGCACCAGACCTGCACCTGTATGCACCACGAAATAAAAAACAAATAAGACATGCACAGTGCCCTTGGGGAGCTGGCAGATTACCACGTGCAACAGATACGTAATGCAGAAAAATCAATTCACACACTGTGGGTGAGTGAGGCAAGCGTGCCTCACAAACAGATGTAGCTCTTGTACTTTCCATAACTGATCTCAGCTTGCGTTTTGGTAATGGCAGGAGAGTGAGGGAAGGTGAAATTAAACTTGACAATGAAAGGTAAAGTAGCCTGTTCTAGTTTAATAGTCTCTCTTAGGGGAACTTAATCCTCTACAGGCAAATACTTAGTTATCCAAAGTTCACACTTCTTTGTTTCATCCTTTCCTCAAGGGTCTCCCATCCATCTCCCCCTTCCCAGGAAGACAACAGGGCGCAGGGAGCATTTACCTGCTTGTGGGGAGGAGTGGTCTTCGTAATTGCTGAATCATAATCTCCCTAATTGATCCCCCTTTGCTTCTCTCTCCCTTAACAAAGGCCCATCCTTGGAGTGGTCGTCTGTTTCCTTGGTTCTAGCAAGGCTTGGGTGCAGTTTCTCAGGGACCTTAGCCATCAGTTGCTGCTGACATGGCCCTCCTTGTCCTTAGCTTGTGCTGTAAATACCTGTACCTTTAAATGGCAATGTGGTAGAGAGGCTGAAAGCATGGGACAGCCTGAGGTTGAGTCCCAACCCTGCCACTTACTAGCTCTGTGATTCTAGGCAAGTTACTTAACTTCTGTATGCCTTGATTCCTTCATCCGTAAAACGGGGACAAGAAAAAACACTGTCTACCTTGTTGGGTGGTCAGCACTGCCTGGTAACCTTGTGGGGTGTGGTGGAGAGGATTTGGGTCCCTTCCATGCCACCTGGCAAGCTAAGAGAGATGGCTTCCTTCTGAAGTTTTCAGTGGAAAGTGAGGCACGTGATAAATACCCGCCCCCCCCCCCACACAGATCCTCACGCTGAGCTTCCCTCTCTACTTCTCTGTAATTTCTATCCCTCCTGATGCCTCTTCTCAACCCAGATCTTTATCCTAAGAGGGTAAGTAGGACTTTTAAACCTGACCACTTGCCTCTGTCTACCCTCTACTTCCACCCATAATTCCTCTTTTCTAGCAAAAGGCTTTCTTGTTCTGTTTAGTGGGAACTTAACATAAATCGCATGCTAAGTTCTCTCTGTCTAAGGCTTAAAGTAGAACTTTGTAATGAGACCTCCCTGCTTTGCTCTTGATATGTCAGGGGAATTCTTAGAATATAGAAATTCCTTTTTTCTTCCAGTTAGGCTGATTTCACAACTCAGGAGACTCAAGAAAGTCAGCTCTGAGATTCAGAGCTGACCAGTCACCTCTTTATTTTGGTGTTTTATATCCTCTCTGTGAAGAGGTGAATGCTATACACAGCCCTCTTTATTTCTCTGCGATTTCTACCCCTCCTTGATTCCTATTCTCAACCCAAGGAAAAGCCCCAGTAAAACAAGGTTTATGGGAGAAAACAATGCTAGAAAAATTTTCAAAACATCTACACTATCTACAAAGAGCAGGAGCTCTAATTTCTTGAACACTTGGTATGTGTCAGACACTGTGCTGGCTCATTTGTTTGTTTGTTTGTTTATTTATTTATGGCTGAGTTGGGTCTTTGTTGCTGCACGTGGACTTTCTCCAGTTGCGCCGAGCAAGGGCTGCACTTGGTTGCAGTGCACGGGCTGCTCATTGCGGAGCACGGGGTCTAAGCGTGCAAGCTTCGGTAGTTGTGGCTCGTGGGCTGTAGAACACAGGCTCAGTAGTTGTGGCGCACGGGCTTAGTTGCTCTGCAGCATGTGGGATCTTCCCAGACCAGGGCTCGAACCCGTGTCCCCTGCACTGGCAGGTGGATTCTTAACCACTGTGCCACCAGGGAAGCCCTGGACTCTTTTCATATATTCTTTCAATTAATCACCACAAACATTATAATCATCCCCAACTTACAGATAAATAAACTGAGTCTTAAAGATATTAAATATTTGTTGAATGACACACAGCAAATAATGAGCAAAGATGTCTAACATCGCAATCACTGTGCTGTTTTGCTTCATAGATAAGCAATAAGATGGAGTAAGGGTGATGTGGTGAGCCTACATGGTCCAGGGCTTGGCTGCTAGCTCGTGTCAGGGCTTCACGGAAAGGGGGATACAATTCTGGATAATATGAAAGAAGAATTTGGATCTTTTGGGAGAATCCAAAAGGGAGAGGATAGGGAAGGATAAATGGTTAAGATGACTGAATGCTCTTCGCTGTGACCACATCCCCAGCTCTCCCCTGAATCATCAGGGAAGGTCATGAACATCAGTGAAATTCTTGGTGCTCTTCAAGGCTTTGTAGAAACATTAAAAACTGTTTAGTTCTGCACCCAGGTGGGTGTGGGGATAAAATAGGAGTCAGGTTGCTATGGTGGAGGAGGGGAAGTAGAAAGAATTACGTCCAAGGGAGTTTGATGAAACCTGGGGGAGGATTACTTTGAGCTTTCTCCAGCCTTTGAATGTGTCTTCTTTAAAACGGCCTTTTATAGTCTCAGCTAAGGTAGCCCCTCACAGACCTTTCAGAGCTGGGGTCAGGCCCTTGTACCTTCACTCCCAGTGTTTAATTTGAGGGAACTTATGCCCCCTGTAATAGGAATTTTAGGGTCGGCAGAATTCGAGGTCTACGTCTTTGTGGGGTTGTGCTTCGACCAGGGGACATGATAAGTGTTACACTGAACCTGAAGCTACTGCCAAGGGTTATTTTGGGCTCCTCGTGTAGGTGGACCAACAGGCCAATAATCGGTTATTGTACTGGTGTTAATTGACCTTGATCATCACAGAAGGGAACAGCTGCTGTTACAAAATATCGATTAAAGCCTCAGCAAAGGCTGAAACTATGGGGACTGTAATTCATTTCACTCATCTTCCCATTTATAAGTCTACTTAGAGACCATGGCCTTCAACTGCCTTGAGGCATCAGAGCTGCTCAGTGTGGGGCAGGGGTACTCTGAGCAAAGCCAGGAGTGGGGGACTGTAACAGGCAATGTCCCACCATGTCTCCTTGGCACTCATCTGGCCCCGCAGCTACAGGACAGTGGCCTTGCACACTGACAGCTTCCCAGCCCAAATGCCTGTCTCTCCGCCCCTTGGCCTGAGACCTTTGCCTGGCGCCATGGGTATTTGCTTAGCCTGCACACAGGAGAATTCAAACGTGCTGGGATTTAAACCCCAGAGCAAATATCAACAATAAAGGACAGCAGCCGTTGGATAAATAGCCCAGCCGCCCTGTCCTGCAGCAGAAGTACATTGAGGTGCATTCTTCACAGCTCCTCAGCGATCTTGAGCCCCAAGTCAGTGATGTGACTATAAACACATGCTTGACTGTCGTTTATCCTAAGCGCTTCTACTCTGCTCATTCCTTCATTGGTGCTTCCTGAGATCACCTCCCAAATAAACTACTTACCCCCAGTCCTTGTCTCGGGAATCCAAACTAGGGCAGTGTGCCATGACAAAGGGTTCTGTTGTCAAAAGCTCCTCTTGGGCTTCCCTGGTGGCGCAGTGGTTGAGAGTCCGCCTGCCGATGCAGGGGACACGGGTTCGTGCCCCGGTCCGGGAAGATCCCACATGCCATGGAGTGGCTGGGCCCGTGAGCCATGGCCGCTGAGCCTGCGCATCGGGAGCCTGTGCTCCGCAACGGCAGGGCCCACAGTGGTGAGAGGCCCACGTACCGCAAAAAAAAAAAAAAAAAAAAGCTCCTCTTGATGACTTAGAATTCATTTTAGCACCTTAATAGTTCTGAAATTTGTATTGTAATAAGACAAAATTCTTTACACTGCATTTACCACTGTATTTCTCTAGCATATTTGTGTATGGTTGAAAGAATGGACTTTGGAATCAAACCAACCTGGTTTAATGACGGCTCCATTATTTACTTTGGAGTCACTCACCTCTCCTAAGCCTTTGGATCCCAAACTCTAAAATTGAGGTAATAAAGTAACTGCCTAAATGGATTGTTGTTAAGGTAAAAATAAATGCCTGGTACATAGTAAGAAAGTGATAAAACGTAGATGTTACCGCAGTTACGTGACTATAGCATCTTTTTTAGTAACAGCTATTAACCTCTGGAACACAAGTATTTTTTGGAGCTTTTTGTATGTATTTCTCTAGGGAAAATCAACGTCTCATCTTGTGCTTAGAATATTAAATCATGATTCTATGTGGTGACTTTTCTTCTACAAAACTTTTAAAGGCATTTGTAGAACTCAAAAGAAAAAAAAGCATTTGTATCAGTTAATTCCTGCAAAGGAGAAGCCTGTGTTGAACATGTAAGCTTGGCGTGGAATATAAGCCTTGGAAGCTTCTTTGAGGATTCTCATTTTGTCCACGTTTCCAAACTTCTTTGTTCAGTGAAAAAGGTGTTTCAGGAGAAAGCGCTGTGTTTTTTTTTAATTTAATTTTTATTTTATATTACACTATAGTTGATTAACAATGTGTTAGTTTCAGGTGTACAGCAAAGTGATTGAGTTATACACATACATATAACCATTCTTTTTCAGATTCTTTTCCCATATAGGCTATTACAGAATATTGAGTATACTTCCCTGTGCTATACAGTAGGTCCTTGTTGATTATCTATTTTATATATAGTAGTGTCTGTATGTTAATCCCAAACTCCTAATTTGAAAGTTTTGTGTTTTAACGTGTAGAAGTTATCTACACCGGGTCTGCCAGTCCTAACTCATGCTGTGGTGACTCACCGCCCAGGTTGAGGAAAAGATTGGGCTGCTCTGTTACCAAAACATAGGGCCGCAAACAGTGCTTTCCTCCTGGATGACCTGTGAAAAGAAAAACTACAGAAGACAGGCTGCCTTGGGCTTAACATCACCCCATTCTTCGTTCATTTCCTAAAGCAGCCCTAAGATTACACAGCTATAAATTCTGAAAAGTTTTCTAATCTCAGAACAAAAACCTGTCAAGTAAAAGAACATGAACAACTAGGCATGTTTTATACACAAATCCCTTAGTACCAAACAAGCTGAATTGAGACAACTCCAGTGGAAGCCTAAAGGCAGGCTGTCTGCTTGAAATGACTTTCCCGTAACAACTCACCTTTGCCGTGGGACAAGGACAGTGCCAATCTACGCAAGTGTGAAAGTCGTGGCTCTTCCAGTGATTCTCAGAGAATCCCACCAGGACAATTAGGCTAGGAATTAGCCAGTTAGAGCCAGAAGCTTATTGTTAATCTGCTCAGTCAGGAGGTGCAGAAATAGCATTCTGAGCTGAGGAACTTCAATGCAGCATTTCTTTCTTTTCTTTTTGTTTATTAATATGGCATAGTTTCCCCTGAGGTCCCTGTGTTTGCGGCACATGTGGATAGAAAAAGACAAATCATTTGACTCAGTTTCAACTTAACTGGTGATGTTTCCAGATGTTGAATTTACCCTTTAGTGTGTTCACCTGGTACTAAGTCCCTGATGCCTCTGTGTTTCTGAGCCTTATAGAAGTTATTGATACATCTGGGGAGGGAGGTGTGCAGAGGGGATGGAAGAAGGCATGGCTGACTTCTTAAAACTATTCTGGTAGTAATTTTCATCCATACCAGAGCTCCTCTTTGGAGTGAGGGCTATTCCACTGTGGCGTTGGGATGCCCTGATCCCACAGCCAGGGCTGCCCCTGGTGGGGCTGTGCAGCTGTGTCCTGCACGAGGGCACCCAGCCCAGATTGCTCCTGCTGGGAGGCTGCATCTGTTCTTTTCCTAAGTTGTAACAGCCCTACTGGGAAGATCCCTCCAGAGTGAGGGCCGGGAGGCTGATTTACAAAAGCGGTTTGTGTTTGTTTGGTGTCAGCCGGGAATTCATTTTATCACACTGCTATCTCTAGCCTTGAGACCCAATTTCTGACCTGCTAGACATCTTCAGAAGAGGAAATTATTCCAATGGTAAATTCTGTCAACATGAAATTAATCATGGCAAATGCCGGCTTCCTATACACGCTTCAGTTTATTAACCTTCTACATCTGCACTGAAACCAGTTTTTCTTTTTGTTGTTGTTACTAAAAGAGGGTTAGGTATTGAGATGTTGCTTGACCAGGAATTGAGTGAGGTGTAATTTGAAAATATGAATTTTCACAGAAGCATTTCAATTTAAAAATAGCCGCTAAAGAGAAAGCATAGAACAGGGAAACAGAGGATTCGCACGTGAAACTTGGTTTCAAAGTCTCACTCAGCAATTTACTTTTAATGATTAAGTTCAGAGTTTCCAAGTGAGTACCCTCTTGAAAGTAACTTATTCAAAACCAGTTGATACTAGCAGGTTAGTTCCCTTGAATCTTTGTACGGGAAAAACTAGCTGAGCAAACCATTATACAACTGCCTATTATGATTATTTGATGACTTATTTTCACTAAGGCAATCTTAAGCCATTTAAATCAACAGGATTCCATTTCTTCACCAGAGAACTATCTTTAAACACACAGACACACAAACACACACACACACACTTCTGAGTTTTCCTTTATTTCTGCAGCTGGAGAGAGTACGTTGTTAAAATTTACAGCAAAACACAGAATAGTACAAGTGGAACATCATTAGTGGGACAGAATCTGAACCTCTTTTGATTTCCCTTTTTGGCTTTCTCTTTCCCACACTTCAGGTGTGTTGTTATACTCATGTCTGCCACACCCCGAAAACACACCCAGATACTTACCAGAATTGAGAAATCCAGGAACAATGCACTGGAAGAATGACAGGGCAAGCCAAGCTCACTGAAGAATCTCCAAAAGCCAAGGGCTCTGATCATCCAGTAGTGGGTCCCAAGCCCGGTCTGTCTTCAGGAATTTTAAAATCTGAAACCACTCTACAGAGATAAGATAAAGCCATCTTTTGCCCCCCAAGAAACCTGTTTTTAAAGCTCTGTTGCAAAAATAACTGTTGCAGAAAGATCAAGGAAAAGAGAAGAGATTTCAAAAGAGAGCTGGCGCTGAATCTCTTCACCCCAGCTTCCTAGCAACCTGCTCCTGCCCGTGGCAGAAACATTGGCCACAGTTTCAATTACATCCTCACTGCATAATTGTAGAAATATTCTCGGTCAAAGTCATCGCTTTTTCAGACCAGTTTAGATGTCAAAATTGTTTGAATTCCTATCATGGTTTTACTGGTAATACTTTGTAAATTTATTTATTTTATTTTTGGCTGCATTTGGTCTTTGTTGCCACGCACGGGCTTTTCTCTAGTTGTGGCGAGCGGGAGTTACTCTTCATTGCGGTGCGCTGGAAGGGAATGAAGTCTTAGGACTATTAAAAACGTTTATTTGTATCTTCTACCTAAATTAAATCAAGGAGTTGGAGTTTACATAATTGCCTCTAAGGAAACAATGTCTTCCCCAAATGGGACAAGCTTCACTCACGTCATTCTATTTTATTTGAAAGTTTGTGGACTGAAGGTGGAGGGTTAAGTAATTAATAGATTTGTGATTTAAAACATTTTTATGGTTAAAAAATTATATATTTTTATATATATTTTAATCTATATTTCAGATTAAACATTTATACAAAAATTTAAGGTAGGGCTTCCCTCATGGCGCAGTGGTTAAGAATCTGCCTGCCAATGCAGGGGACATGGGTTCGAGCCCTGGTCCAGGAAGATCCCACATGCCACGGAGCAACTAAGCCCATGCGCCACAACTACTGAGCCTGCGCTCTAGAGCCCGTGAGCCACGACTACTGAAGCCCGTGCACCTAGAGCCCGTGCTCTGCAACAAGAGAAGCCACTGCAATGAGAAGCCCACGTACCGCAACGAAGAGTAGCCCCCCTCGCCGCAACTAGAGAAAGCCCGCATGCAGCAACAAAGACCCAGTGCAACCAAAAATAAATTTAAAAAAAAAATTAAGGTAAAACTGGGGGTTATGTATTCACTTTCCTCTCCTGACAGTACTTGGGTGATGATGTAGGAAAGTGAAAAGGAGCCCTTCTTCCATGCATTTCTTTCTCTGATCAGGAATATTCAGTGTCACAAAAGCCAAAAGGATGAGATATGGTGTATCTATACTGATATACTCTATGTTCTATGTGAATATCATGTGTTCACTGTGTTTTCTTCTGTAATACGTATTTCAAAATATTCTTTATACAACAATGAAGATGCACAGCATTCTATACTGTATAGTGTATACTGTATGGTGTATGGATGACTATTGTTTTTTAAAAATTATACTTCAGTTAGGACCAGTAATCTGTAGTATCAAAAGCAGCACATTTTAGAGAGTCTAAAAATTAGTGCTTAGGAAAGAAGATGAAAGGGTTTTTCTTTACAGTGCCCACTCCATCAAGACTGGCCCCTCTAGGAAAGTCTTATCTTGAGAGTCAAAATAGGCCCTCTTTTGTATGCTAATTTTACTATTACTTGTTAATATGTTTGTCTTTGTATCTAAAACTGTGATGATAATATCCGTCTTATAATTTGTTCATAGGACTTGAGAATTTAAGAGGCTAAAACTATCAGTAATATAATAAGTTCCTAAAAAAAAAAAAAAGACTGGCCCCTCTAATATCAGCCACACCCCTGGGATGATTTGGAAAATGGCTCCTACCTGTGATGTTCACGAAGTCATGACTCAGGAAGTAAGGGTCCAAGCACAGAGAAGTGCCCAAAAGAAGATAGTCGAACCATGAAAACCCAACACAGTGTGAACTGTGTTTCTCACACACGGTGCAGTGAGATACAGAGATCCTAGAAGATTTTTTTAATTCCCTTTTTCTCTTTCTCATTAATTTCCTTCATCTTCCTCTCTCACCCCCAATTCTCTCTGAAGAACCAGCCCTCACCCAGGCCTAGTCCTTTACACTCCGGCCCTCCATGCTTCTCCATTATACAATAAAATGCCCCCAGAACACACAGGCAAGGTAGAACCCTCCCTGGAGTATGGAGAATTAGAAGGGGTTGAGAGACCCATACAGACACGATGGAAGGAGAGGGAAGCCTGGAATCTTCATATGGTATCAATACCTACTGGACTATGCCTTACTGCATCAAACAGTACCGCGGGCTTCCCTGGTGGCGCAGTGGTTGAGAGTCCGCCTGCCGATGCAGGGGACACGGGTTCGTGCCCCGGTCCGGGAAGATCCCACATGCGGCGGAGCGGCTGGGCCCGTGAGCCATGGCCGCTGAGCCTGCGCGTCCGGAGCCTGTGCTCCGCAACGGGAGAGGCCACAACAGTGAGAGGCCCGCGGACCGCAAAAAAAAAAAAAAAAAAAAACAACTGTACCGCAACACGGTGTGTTTTGTATATATAATTACCGTTGTTATTTACTAGCTGTCTGACCTTGAGAAAATTACTTCACATTCCTGTGCTTCCATTTCTTCTCTGAACAATTAAGATCATTAAGTTCATATCAGAGGGTCTAGGCCAGGTTTACATGGGTTAGTACATGGGAAGCACTTAGAGCATGCTACTTAGGAAGCATGACCATCATCTTTGGGTTCTTCCACTCTAAGTTTCAGGTGGCAGCCTGGTGGGGGCATGGGAGGCCAGGCCAACTGGTGAACTCCTCATGGGGCAGACCTCTAACTAATCCCCCTGATTTACACCCTCCTCCTTTCCCAGTCCTACTTTTCCCTGCCAGCGTCAAGCTTGGCACTTATCAAGCAGCACAGCTGTTACTTGCCTGACGGCCAGCTTGAGTTTATGCTGGGTGGCAGCTCCAGTGCTATGTTGACAATGTCACTCATTTTTCGTCTTCCAGAAATTTGACAGAATCTGTGGTCAGCTGATAACATCCCTCTTTGGTTATGATTTATTTCCTCTGGCACTTGTTTACTATTCTACACTTTTTTCTATCCTGGTCAGAAGTGATTATTAAATAGAGTCCATTCCGCCATCTTGAATCAGAAGCTCCGTGGAATATAAAGATTTTCTTCTAGGCTTCAGGGCTCCTTATGCTCATAATAGAGTCTATATACACTTACTTAGTAGATCTTCCAATGAAATGAATATTCTTTAATTTTCAATTAAAGAAAAAAATTCCATCACAGTATTAAAAAGATGTTAGTCATTGTCTCTAGTTATGAAAATCAACTTGAAAAAACACACCAAAAAATAGCATTACTTTACCATTTTTCCTTTGCCCAACAATATTTGAGTAAATTAATAATGAGCAGCTGCACATACAAACACACTGAATCAGAGAATTCTGAAGGAAAAGGATCACTGCAATCATTTTACAGATGAGGTTATGAAACACATGGGGTGGTAAACCGCTCAAGCTATAGACTCCTGCATAGCTAGCAAGAGCCAACAATGGGATGAGACTCAAATATGCCCTTTTCAGGTCTTCCTAGGAAAACAACAGAAGTCGATTCAGCATTTGTGTTTATTATATTAATAGGACTGTCATCAGGCGTTTGTAGCAAAAATCAACCTAATGAGGTTATTATGACTATATTTTTCTATTGTTTTGATTCTCTTAAGGAAGGAGAGCCTATCAAACTTTAATGTCAGCCCTGCAACGTATGGTTTTGAAGCTAAAAGTAATTGCACTCCACAGTTACTTTGTGTGAGACCCCAAAGTCCTAGACACATTACCTCTTTGTTACATTCAGTGGCAAATGGCATTTGGCATACCTGACTACTTACAGTGGGAGCGTGAGATAATTGTTTGGGAACCTAGAACTGCTTGTTTAAAGGTTGGGGACTCAATATAATTACAGAGCTAGAAACCAGCTTGGTTTAATCATGGGAAATCTCATGCAATGCATCGTTAGTCCTCAGATGGCTTCTCAGTCAAATTCTCCATTACTTTCCTGAATTCCCTGGAATTCTCCTGCTCTGTTTATGACAGAAAGGTTTCTGTCCTAATGAACATGAACTAACAAGGAATGGAGGATCTCTATGCTGGAACAAGGCTGAAAGAAGCGGAACATTTTAACCGAAGTAATGATGCTTCCTCTGTCTTTGTCACAAACATTCCAGCAGAAATGTTTCTGTTAGTACAGACCATGGATTCCAGGAAGCTGTATTTTTCCTAAATGTGCATCATTAGGATCTAGTGTGTTACTTGTTTAGGAGGGGAAGAAGAGAGTTGGAAGGGAAAAAAATCCAAAGACAAAAGTGCTTGCTTTAGAGCACCTGTATCTGAGAGTCATTTTCATGTCTAATGGGAGACCCAGTTTCTGAATCTCTAGATATCCATTATCTTCTTGAATTAGCTATGCAATTATTTTAAAAGATGGCATTTTAAACATTGTTAATGATCACTTCAAACCCTGGTGTTTTTTTTTTGTTTGTTTTAATTTTGGTGTAAACAGTCACCCAGACCAGATCCTTGTGGATTTATGATGAGAAACGTTCACCTCAAATTTTGAAATGCACAGAAGAAAAAGTCACTGCCAAGGACCAACTGGCCAACAGAAGCACTAAGAAGAAATATCGTTTCTCCCACCATGCTACTATGCAACCCTTCTTCACATTTATATACACCAGAGGAGAATTCACCTACGAGCCATCGTGGGAAAAAAAAACGATCAACCGGCAAATGGAAGATGGACAAGAGGAAAAGAAGTAAAGAGACTGCTTGCAGTCCCATGACCTGAATGGAAGAAGATCCCATCTCAAGCGGGAAGCTGTGCCACGGAAGATACAAGAACCACCAACTAAACCACACTGATGTTCCCGGGTGTCCTGACCTACCAGAAAGCTCTTGGTCCATTCCCTCTGGTGACAGCACTGGATAAATACTATTTGATATCTGTGTCCTGGGTATTGGTCACTGAGGAAGAAGTTCAGGGAGCAGATTACTAGAAACCATTAAAGTTCATTCAAAAATTGTTTTTTTAATGCTCACCTAAAATGAGCAGGACCCTTAAAACTTGAAAATGATAAAAGCAACTTTTCATTTTATCCAATGTTCTTACTACCCCACTACTGGGCATAGACCCTGAGAAAAGCAATCTACAGATTCAATGCAATCCCTATGAAACTACCAATGACATTTTTCACAGAACTAAAACAAAAAATTTCACAATTTGTATGGAAACATAAAAGACCCCGAATAGCCAAAGCAATCTTGAGACAGAAAAACAGAGCTGGAGGAATCAGGCTCCCGGACTTCAGACTATACTACAAAGCTACAGTAATTAAGACAGTATGGTACTGGCACAAAAACAGAAATATAGATCAATGGAACAGGATAGAAAGCCCAGAGATAAACCCACACACATATGGTCACCTTATCTTTGATAAAGGAGGCAAGAATATACAATGGAGAAAAGACAGCCTCTTCAATAAGTGGTGCTGGGAAAACTAGACAGCTACATGTAAAGGAATGAAATTAGAACACTCCCTAACACCATATAAAAAATAAACTCAAATGGATTAAAGACCTAGATGTAAGGCCAGACACTATAAAACTTAGAGGAAAACATAGGCAGAACACTCTGTGACATAAATCACAGCAAGATCCTTTTTGACCCACCTCCTAGAGTAATGGAAATAAAAACAAAAATAAACAAATGGGACCTAACGAAACTTAAATGCTTTTGCACAGCAAAGGAAACCATAAACAAGACGAAAAGACAACCCTCCGAATGGGAGAAAATATTTGCAAATGAAGCAACTGACAAAGGATTAATCTCCAAAATTTACAAGCAGCTCACGCTGCTCAATATCAAAAAAACAAACAACCCAATCCAAAAATGGGCAGAAGACCTAAATAGACATTTCTCCAAAGAAGATATACAGATGGCCAACAAACACATGAAAGGATGCTCAACATCACTAATCATTAGAGAAATGCAAATCAAAACTACAATGAGGTATCACCTCACACCGGTCAGAATGGCCATGATCAAAAAATCTACAAACAATAAATGCTGGAGAGGGTGTGGAGAAAAGGGAACCCTCTTGCACTGTTGGTGGGAATGTAAACTGACACAGCCACTATGGAGAACAGTACGGAGGTTCCTTAAGAAACTAAAAATAGAACTACCATACGACCCAGCAATCCCACTACGGGGCATAGACCCTGAGAAAACCATAATTCAAAAAGAGTCATGTACCACAATGTTCACTGCAGCTCTATTTACAATAGCCAGGACATGGAAGCAACCTGAGTGTCCACTGACAGATGAATGGATAAAGAAGATGTGGCACATATATACAATGGAATATTACTCAGCCATAAAAAAAGGAAATTGAGTTATTTGTAGTGAGGTGGATGGACCTAGAGTGTGTCATACAGAGTGAAGTAAGTCAGAAAGAGAAAAACAAATACCGTATGCTAACACATATATATAGAATCTAAGGGGGAAAAAATGGTTCTGAAGAACCTAGGGGTAGGACAGGAATAAGGACGCAGATGTAGAGAATGGACTTGAGGACACGGGGAGGGGGAAGGGTAAGCTGGGACGAAGTGAGAGAGTGGCATGGACATATATACACTACCAAACGTAAAATAGATAGCTAGTGGGAAGCAGCCACATAGCACAGGGAGATCAGCTCGGTGCTTTGTGACCACCTAGAGGGGTGGGATAGGGAGGGTGAGAGGGAGACGCAAGAGGGAGGGGATATGGAGATATATGTATATGTATAGCTGATTCACTTTGTTATACAGCAGAAACCAACATAACATTGTAAAGCAATTATACTCCAATAAAGATGTTAAAAAAGAAATTCCCTTCCTCAGAATGGGGGGGGGGGGCTGAGAAGCAAAACCAAAAAAACTGCAAACTAGATACAAGATTAGAACACCTGGTTTATTGGGAAAAATTCATAATGAAAACTGCAACTGCTTATTTTTACAACTTATAATAATTTGATACATAAAATGAATTGGTTTTCATTACATAAGTACAAATATTAAAAAAAAATCCATGTGATATATCATATTTGCCATTCAGAGAAATCCCACATCCCTGAATTCTCCTGTTGCATGTTTTACCTCAGATATTTTTAATCTGTTTACCAAGGGAAACCAGGTTTTTAACCGTATTTGAGTTTTTGATTACAGCTGCAATCTATCAGAAGCTGTGTCTACACGATTAGAGCCTGGTCAAGCCTAAGGCGAAAAATTCAAGCCATTTCTTCTCTTTAGGCTGTTTTCATGTTACTTTTGTGATGGGAATGGCCCTCCTAATGGTTTACTAAACAACCTAATCCCACCTAGAGGTTACGAAGAATTAGACCAATCCACCTTTTAATCCAGTCTACCCTAGTCTAGAACATATAGACACCAAACAGCGCAGAATTATTAGTAGCACTTTACCACACCCCAACCCTACAAACCACTTTAAAAGAGAAAATTTCATCTTAAGATTTCACTACTTAAGGAGGTCTTACTACTGCAACAGGCTTTGGCTATGAAAGAATACTTTCCTAGATGCCATATCAAGTTAACGGGAAGCTTAGCCCCAAATCAGTTATTCATGATGTTAATTAGAAATCCTCACAAATGATATGCGTTTAGGAAATGATATGGCTTCTTTAAATAGCTGAAGGTTTGAAAAAATATTTATTTTTTGCATTTCTTTTAGAATATTTGGTCACTGGCAATTTTTACCAGTATCTTCCTCTTCTCCTTAAGTCCTTAATAGACCCCGTTCATTCCATCTGGGAAAAACAGAAACCTGATCAGATTACTCAAATCTCTGAAGCCTTCTCATTTTTACCTTATAAATTACGTAAGTTTCCTTCTCATATTCTTTTACAAATGCAATATAAATGGTATGGCTAGATATAAGGAAACACTGGCATATTAATAATTAGGTAATTAGTTAAAAGAAGTAAGTCTTGTTTAACTCTACAAATCACAGATAAAAGATGAATATGAAACTCTAAAACTATTTAAGAAATATCCTCTCCCAAAGTATTGTAGCACTTTGACTATAGTTTAATGATATGAACACTGCCCCAAACATAGGTTCAGAGTAATCCGGGGGAAACAGTTTCTTTCTCTGGAGTCCATCTCAGCAGCAGTGATGTTCTTCTGCTCATTCCTCACCTTAGGGAGATGTGTAGAAGTACCTCGGCTTGGCATTGCCCAGCAGGTCATCTGCATAGTTGGGGAGGCAACAGAAGAAGAAGGCACAGCCAATCAGGATAATTGTGGCCGCCCACCCAAAGCCGTAGGCCCAGTCATAGATGTAGATGCCACCAGGGCTGTCAGCCAAGTTAAAGGTCTCGTTGTACTTCACAGGGTAAATTACCAGGGCGATGATCTGGAACACAGCTAAAAGGAAGGAAAAAAAAAATACAAAGTATGAATGTATGAATGAATGAATGCATGGTAACAACAGATTATTTCCTCTTCCACAACATTTTTGCCTTAAAATAAGTATTAAATCCACCTAAATAATGCTGATAAAAGGGGCTGGGGGAGTCTAGTTAATCATAAGCCAAAAAAGATGACTGAATATTGTGTGTCAGAGATACCTGGCTGAGTAGAATACTGAGTATATGAAATACAGACAGAAAATTAGAGATTCATGTACCTATGTAAGCATTATACATACTAAAGTAAAACGTGCTGAATTGTGGTGTGCAATAGGAAGCAAGAGGGTAGAGGAGAGCCTACTTTTTCATCTTTGCTTTTCCTGTGCCAAACATAAGTTAATATTATCACTGTTAGCAAAATAAAACATATGTACATATACATATGTCTGTGTATGCACACACAGACACAGATAGAGGAATATTCATTCAATAAATAAATGACTAAATAAAACAATGAATCAATGATGCAAATGATCAATGGGAGAATCAGGAGAAAAGCCTGCAGAGGAAGGGGGAATCTGAAGAATAAATAGAAATGAAGAGATGGAGGAGAGGAAGAAGAGCATTCCAGCCTCTGGGGAAATAGAAGCAAAAGAGGGGAATAACCACAGTGCTTTAAAAAGTGAAAGGGGGGGCTTCCCTGGTGGCGCAGTGGTTGAGAGTCCGCCTGCTGATGCAGGGGACACGGGTTCGTGCCCTGGTCCGAGAAGATCCCACATGCCGCGGAGCGGCTGGCCCGTGAGCCATGGCCGCTGAGCCTGCGCGTCCGGAGCCTGTGCTCCGCAACGGGAGAGGCCACAACAGTGAGAGGCCCGCGTACCGCAAAAAAAAAAAAAAAAAAAAAAGTGAAAGGGAAGATACGGGAAGGAAAACATATGTCAAAAAAATTTCTAAACTCTTTGATATGAGTCACATTGTTACAATTATTATTAATCATGTATTAACAATTTACATTGCTTAAAAATAAAAGGAATTTATTAAATCTACTTTGTAGTCTTTTTCAATGAACATGCATAATTCTATAAAGCTCTAATGAGTATACACATGCTATGCTATGCTATGCAATTTTTACCTAGTATTTAGTATATGCATTGCCATGACTTTGGGTATAAGCAGATTTTAGCTCTGTGACACTCAGACGCTACTCTTCACAAAGAGGGATCAGCTGGCTGAACTCCCAGGAGTACGTCAGGGAGTCAACAGTCCTCGCCACCACCTTTCTTTCACCTTAATTTTTTTCTACTAGCTCCACAGATATACCCTTAACTAGTTTTCTTTTTTTTTTTTTTAATTACTAGAAAGGCTGTAGATGTTTCCACATCTTGATTTGTTGCTTCTATTTCCCAACTTAAAATGTTCTTCTTTGGCAACTTATGAAAGGCAATCTTAGTGCAGATCTTAAATATTTCTCTGGTTCCTGTCTACTTTATTTATTTATTTTTAAATATTTATTTATTTATTTATTTTGGCTGCACCAGGTCTTAGTTGAGGCATGCAGGATCTTTTTTTTTGTTTTTTTTCAGTTGTGGCATGCAGACTCTTAGTTGTGGCATATGGTCTTCTTAGTTGCAACATGTGAACTCTTAGTTGCGGCACGCATGTGGGATCTAGTTCCCCCACCAAGGATCAAGCTCGGGCCCCCTGCACGGGGAGTTCAGAGTCTTACCCACTGGACCACGAGGGAAGTCCCACTTTCTGTCTAGTTTAAATAACAAACTCTCACTAGTTAAGTTTGTCATTTTCTGCAAATCATTGTGTATGACACAAAAGGAACACTTCTCTGCATTTTTCTCTAATATGCCTAATGATAAATGTTAAACATTGTTATTTACCCATTTTGGTTCATCACATAAAGTTCTTGTAATGGTTTGGATCAATTTTTACAAAATCTAAATTGTATTGGTGTTCAGTTATTCTGATTTTAACCCAATAATATACATCACATTAAAAAGAATTGTTATGAAATATATCTTAAAAATCAAGTAGGGCTTATTCAACATTATTACCACTAAAAATGTATTGAGATCTCTAGGCTTTTTATTTTTCTATTAAACATTTCCCATTCCACTTGTCCAACTTTGAAGAAGAGGAGAATTAAATTGTAAGATGAGAACACGGGGTTAAGCAGGACAGTTCAGCTGTTTATCTATCGAAACTCACCAGAACGAGTTTTTTTTACAATAACTCCTGCAAGCCTGTTAGCTAGAGATGGCGATTACTAGATCTTAAATGTTTTAATGTTAAGGTGGACAGAAGAGTTTTACTACGATTTCTTTTAATTTTGGTAAAATATACTCAACATAATATTTATCATTTTAGCCATTTGCTAAGTGTTCGATTCAGTGGCATTAAATACATTCACAATGTTGTGTAATCATCACCACTATCCACACCTAAAACATTTTCAACATCCACAACATGTACCCGTTACCCCCTCCCCTCGGCTGCTGGTAACCTCCAATCGACTTTCTGTCTCTGTGAATTTGCCTATTCCAGGTACTTCATACAAGTGAAATCATAAAATATTCGTCCTTCTGTATCTACCTTATTTCTTTCAGCATAACGTTTTCAAGGTCCGTCCATGTTGTAGCTCACATCAAAATTTCATTCCTTTTTATGGCTGAATGATATTCCATTGTAGGTATAGACTACCTTTTGTTTATATATTTATCTGCTGCTGAACACTTGGGTTGTTTCCACCTTTTGGCTATTGTGAATAATGCTGCTATGAACATGGATGTACAAGTACCTATTCAAATCCCTGCTTTTGGTTCTTTTGGATATATACCTAGAAGTGGAATTGATGGGTCATAAAGGATTCTTCAATGAACGTTAATGTCATAGTGTTATTTCTAATGGTGATTTATATAGGCATCTACCTAGTCTTCTAAGACATGTGATAGGAAGCTACATCAAATTGTTTCTTTGATAAGGTCTTGTAAATTTGAACTACAAAACACCAAATAAAAGTGGAGGGGGGATTCAACAAGATTCTTCATATGTTTTGTGATTCCTAGCCATTTCTGATTCTAAAATATTATTCCAAAAGCAAAGTTTGAAACATGAGGAACACTCGAGTAAACTTTATTTTGAATCAAGAGACATGTTTAAATGTACAGGGGACGGTTAGACCTGCACTGGCTGGTTCTCGGAGGCTACCTCCTTCCTCCCAGCCAGGGCCTTTTTGCTCCTCACTTATCCTGCCCTAGATCCTGCCATCACCTTCTTTGTACTCAGGGAACCCTGCGCACAGCAGTCCCACTCAGGTTCAGGCTTGATCCTATGGACCCCTCTAGTTACAAGGCTTCTGACTTGTTTCCGAAACCATATGCTCACTTTGTATTTATACCCCAGGTCTGTGGCTGGACTTCGGCATTTGTTCCATGAGCCTAAGTTAGTAGCTTGAGAAATGGACTATGGCCGCCTCAGTTTGCCCTTATCAGCATCTTCTTCTTCTTTCCCCTCCTCAGGAAATCCAGATTTGCATCTAAATCCAGCTCTGTGGCTGGGGTCCTGCTCCTTTGGCAGACTTCCCTACTGCCAGGTGCCCACCTAAAATTTCAAATAATTCTTGCCTCTAGATTCTTGCTAGTTCTGATATTCCCTTAATAAATGTTCTCTCCAAGCCCCACCCAGCTGCATAACTAAGTTTCCCATCCCCCAACCCTGGCTCTAAGCTGCAAAGAGGCAATTCCAGATCTGGCCCCTCCCAGATCCCCCATCCCACTGCAGAAAACCCTTCTGTGACCCACCACATCCTAGGACTGCAGAACGCCTTCAACAAGTGCAATGGTTCAGGGACATTCCAGTCCCCTCAGGCATGGGGCTCATGGGAGGCCAGCCTGGGACCACTATGGAGACACTGCACTTCCAGCCCTGGTCCCTCGGGGCAGGGGTGTCAAGGGCATGGGGTCATCTACGAGAGATACCAGCAGGTAGAGTGACAACCTTCCTCACTTGGATGGGGGACATGGAACGCTGTCTCAGGCAGAGGATAAAAGGGATCCAGCTCTTAAAATACATCTCTCCTCTGTTACTTCTGCCTTTGGTGACACATTTTCCGAGAACAGATCAGGAGCTGTATTGTCAGAGATCTTCTTTGTGGCGTGGACATTATTATATTGATGTCCCCTGCAGAGAGGAAGAAAGGATTGCTGGCGCACAGTCTTACCAGCCAGGGCCAGGAGGCTTCCAATCATTCTCAGGAAGACAAGCATTTGGGATCCGCAGAGGGCAAAGAAAGAGAGGATGAAAGAGATCACCAGGATGATGAAGCCACAGAGGAGCATGGCGGCAGCTGCCTTTCCCCACGCTATAAGAAAGAAACAGCAATTAGTAAGACAGACAAGCCAAATTTAAAAGTTACTTATCAAAGCATCAATGGGGTTTTTTTTTTCTTTCTACTAATTGTATTTGGGTGGAAGAACAGATTTTCTTTAGACAATACTTAAGCATCTCCATATTTTAAGGGAAGAATAGGCGATTCATAGGTAGGACATTAACATACTGATATGCAGTAATGCCTTATCCCCTCAGTTTTGGGGCAAATGTTTATACCTCCGAAATGAAAAGTAAACTACATCAAACTGTATCTCATTTAATAAACTGGCATATAAACAGGTATATTTAACAGAGTCGCTCAAGTTCTACTATAACATGACCACAATAAACAACATTTTTACTATGGAACAATCCAAATTACAATCTCTTCAGGAACTGTTTCAAATACCTTTAAAAGGGTCTTTTTTCCATATTAAGGTTTGGTCCCATGCAAAAATAATTACTGAAAACTCATAGTACGTATGACCAGACAGAGATATAAAATAAAACAATTTAATTGTAAAGTAGCTAGCTGTGCTTTTTATAACACGTTTAGGTGCAAACAACATTTCTAAATTTTAACTTGTGAAGTATTCAGAATTTATTGCACAGTAATTCTCAATTATTGACATGGGCCCTAAAAACAATAAGGATGAGGTGGAAATTGAGTTCTAGATTTGAAGATCTACATGGGCAGCTCTAGCCCTGGGTCATTCTGCTCTGCCCCTGTGGGAAGAGAAGAGTCATGACTCCCAAGCTAAGGATTCCAGCCAATCATTCTTATTGTTCAAACTGCACTGATTTGTAAAATCTCTTCCCACACAACCTTCTCTCTAGAGGTAGTAACTGACATGTAGGAAGTAATCGCTCTGTGCCAGGCACTGGGCTGAGAACCCAACGTGCCTTAGCAACCTGAATCCTCACAATAACTTTTTAAGGTTCACACTCTGTTATCATTTCTATTTTAGAAGTGAGATTATACTAAGCCTTGGAGAGTCCAGATAACCTGCCCAGAGCCACACAGCTGGCAGCCAAGTTTGATTTCCAGACTGTCTGAATCCAGAACAGGACTCTTTTTTCTTTTTTTTTAAGATATAAGTTACATACTAGAAAATTCATCCATTTAAAGCATACAATTCTGTAGTTTTCACTCCATTCACAGGGTTGTGCAACCATCACCGCTTTCAATTCCAAAATTTTCATCACCCCAAAGAGAAACCCCACGTCCGTTAGCAGTGCCCTTCTCCTCCCCGCTTCCTTCACCTTCTGATCTACTTTCTGTCTCTATAAATTTGCTTATTCTGGACATTTCATATAAACGGAATTATATACTATGTGGCCTTTGTGACTGTCTTACGCTTTCACTTAGCATAATGTCTTCAAGGTTCACCCATGTTGGAACAGCATGGATTAGGACTGCTTTTCTGTTTGTTTTTTGCTTTTTGTTTGTTTTTTTTTGTGGTACGCGGGCCTCTCACTGTTGTGGCCTCTCCCGTTGCAGAGCACAGGCTCCGGACGCGCAGGCTCAGCAGCCATGGCTCACGGGCCCAGCCGTTCTGCGGCATGTGGGATTTTCCCGGACCGGGGCACGAACCCGTGTCCCCTGCATCGGCAGGCGGACTCTCAACCACCGCGCCACCAGGGAAGCCCTGCATTCCTTTTTATGACCAATAATTATTCTATTGTATGGATAGCCCACACTATGTTTACCCACTCATTCATTAATGGATGAACATGCACCCTTAACCTATTTTTCTTTATTGCATTTGAAAAGGAGAGCTGCGTGTATCTCGGCACTGGTTTTACTCCAGCTTTAACCGAGCTTGGCTGGCAAACAAATCCTGACTTAATTTGGGGTCATTGGACTGGTCAGTGTTAGACAAAGTTAAGGACTAGCAGAAAGAACAAGGGCTTGGGAGCCAGCTTGCCCTCGTGTATACCCTGCCTCTATTACCTATTAGCCACTGTCAGTCTGCTCCTCTGTTAACCAAGGCTAAAATGCCTTCTTTCAAGATTACGGTGAGGATGAGAGCTCTTGTGTGAAAAGTCATGGAGCTATTAATTCTCCAGCCCTCTCTGTTCAAAAATGTCCTCGTGTATTCCGATGACTTTTTCCAGTACCTCAAGTTTTCACTTTATTCAACGTTCTCAAGGTTCTACACTGTCACATGAAGACTCTTCCTCAGTTCTCCACTGCATGTTTACATCTTCAACTGTCAGAGACAAACCTGGGCTGAGCTCCTCTGTTCCCTTCTCTAGCCTCCACACTCCCTCGAAATCTTCATCTACATTCAGGGATGACTGGGGTATAATAGGTAATTAAGGAAACGACACATGCTCAATGTTTTTTACATGCTCAAATACCATGTTTTCACACAGATTACCCCTTAGTGGCACTGGTCAGGATGGCGTCATGACAGTACCTGAGTGGGCCTAGTTATATGTTTATAATTTTTATTACTTTCCTCCACGTCTTGCTCTCTTCCCGTGAGATCAGTAAGACCAAGGTAAAATAGAAATGTTTTATTTTAAAATAGACATGGATAAAGCCAAAATGTGAGATTAAGTCTCTTTTCTCACTTTTGCCTTGTCCTTCGAGTAAGGTAACTTTCCAGAGGAAACGGACCATGCTTTGGAAAGAACATTAATTAATCATACCATCTCGAAGTCCAGCCCATAAACCACTGACTCAAAATCATCAGTGGTGCTTATAAAAAGTATGGATTCCGGGCTTCCCTGGTGGCACAGTGGTTGAGAGTCCGCCTGCCGATGCAGGGGACGCGGGGTCGTACCCCGGTCCGGGAAGATCCCACGTGCCGCGGAGCGGCTGGGCCCGTGAGCCATGGCCGCTGAGCCTGCGCGTCCAGAGTCTGTCGTCCGCAAAGGGAGAGGCCACAACAGTGAGAGGCCCGCGTACCGCAAAAAAAAAAAAAAAAAAAAAAAAAGTATGGATTCCTACACATCCCTCCAGACATACTGAATCAGAGTTGGAAAGGAATCTGCATTTTACTGGTATTTCTTACATTTATACTAAAGTTTGAGACCAACTAAGAGAGATGATTAATCTTCTTATAAAAATAGCTGGAGCATGTAACTTTCAGTATGTAACCCACTGTCAGTTACAGTCTCATGTCTGTAGATTTTTGCATGGCTACTGCCAATCATTAAATTCAATTAAATAAAATCATTAAATTCCAATAAGCAGACACTGAGTTTTCCTTTTAAGGTGACTTCACATGTTTGAAACTGTTCAATGAAAAGGCAACACAGCTATATAAGCCATACAGAGGAATGCAAACAGGAAGATCAGTTGTATAGCAGAATGTGAGTTTTCAATAAAAACAGGAGAAGCATCCTAACAGGGAACATATTTAGTAATCAAACTTTGACAATCACAGATTAAGGTTTTTAAAGTATAGCTAAATAAATTATGTATGATGTTGCTATAAAGAGTAACATCAATCATTTTGCCTGTTTATTTGAGGAAGATTAATACAAAGTTAGATTATTGCTATTACTGCTTCCGCTGACATTACCGCTGAGGTGTAATTTACATTTAGTTTCAGGTACTTGAAAGGAATTAAATAAAAGAAATAGTAAGCCAATTCACCTAACCTAAAACCAACAGGTGAATGTAAATATGAACAGATCATTTTAAGAAATTTTCCTATGTTATGTTAAATCAACTCAATTAGCATCTTATTTAAAATGCTGAGTCTAAAGAAAATCAAAATGGAAAGTTAAGAAACAGTCTGTCTGGAGAAAGGCTGCCTTGGAAGTAGAACGTGTAAAACCTGCTCCTTGAGAGTGGAAACACCCACACTGATTCACTTAACTATCATTTAAGAGGTGGCACATATATACAATGGAATATTACTCAGCCATAAAAAGAAACGAAATTGAGCTATTTGTAATGAGGTGGACAGACCTAGAGTCTGTCATACAGAGTGAAGAAAGTCAGAAAGAGAAAGACAAATACCGTATGGTAACACATATATATGGAATTTAAGAAAAAAATAATGTCATGAAGAACCTAGGGGTAAGACAGGAATAAAGATACAGACCTACTAGAGAATGGACTTGAGGATATGGGGAGGGGGAGGGGTAAACTGTGACAAAGAGAAAGAGGGGCATGGATATATATACACTACCAAACGTAAGGTAGATAGCTAGTGGGAAGCGGCCGCATAGCACAGGGAGATCAGCTCGGTGCTTTGTGACCGCCTGGAGGGGTAGGATAGGGAGGGTGGGAGGGAGGGAGACGCAAGAGGGAAGAGATATGGGAACATATGTATATGTATAACTGATTCACTTTGTTATAAAGCAGAAACTAACACACCATTGTAAAGCAATTATACTCCAAAAAAGATGTAAAAAAAAAAATTACAATGAGGTATCAACTAAAAAAAAAAAAAAAAAAAAGATACAAATCTTGACATGGTTTTGAAGGTCCTGACTGATGGATAACAAGGAAGGCAATCTGCTGCCTCATGTCAATGACTATTTTGTTGTAAGATGATGAGATGGATCCTACCAGGTCTGAGCAGGGTCCTTCCAGCCCAATATTCTGCCTGAGAAGGGAACCAACAGCCATGTAGACTAACAACATGGCAATTCTCCATGACATACATTTTGAAAACTTAAGATAAATCTGTAGGCTAAGTGCCTTTGGTCTCCCTTAATCACCCAGAATGAGTCTAATATCTATAAATTTACCCAACCCTTTGGGAACTATATATTTTTATATTATACCTTGGTCTAAATTGTACCCTATTTACCAGCCTCAATGGAAAAACATCAATTTGTAAAACTTATCTTGAAGCTACTTGTTTCATGATTCAACATCAACAGATGGTCCTCAGGTCTTTGAAGACAGTCCATCTTCATCTATTCTGAAGACAAGTCTGTCCTTCATTAATATTTTATACACTAAATTTCTGCCTTTCCTAATCCACATTTTACTGGTATTTCTTACATCCATACTAAAATCTGAGAACAACTAAGATAGATGATTAATTTCCTTGTAAAAACAGATTGCAGCACTGCCAAAAAGGAGCGTGTAACTTTCAGTATGTGACCTACGGTCAATTATAGTCTCATTTCTATAGATTTTTTTTCATGGTTACTGCCAATCATTAAATTCAATTAAATACTATCATTAAATTCAAATAAGCAGAATATGTGTGTGTGTGTGTGTGTGTGTGTGTGTGTGTGTGTGTGTGTAGGGGATTGGGGAAGGACTGTCATTGTCAATTATCTTTCTCTGAATTGAGACCACAAAAGCATGTGCACTCCAGGTAAACAGAGTTTCTGCGCAGGAATGTTGTTTTTTGTTTTGTTTCCTTAAGGGAAGATAAATTTGGTGTTTCATATATATATATAATTTATTCTGTCCTAAGTTTATTTTCTAAGTACCACTTGAAGAAATTTATGTTATCAAAGAAACCAGCAACATTATAAATCCACTTTTAGATAAGATTCATTGAAGATCCAGTTAGGTAATGAAGGGCCTATCCGATTTTGCTATTGCTTGCAAAGGTTCAACATTAAGTCAACAACATGGAAACCATTCACTGGTTACTAATGAAATTCTGAGTTTCTTCTAAAAAATGTTTTTAAGTTTTTTGTATGAGGGATAATGCTATACGTTTTCCCAGAGATTATATACTAAAACATGATGTTACAAGGCAAATACAGCTGGGAAAAGACCAGTAAGATCGACTGAGAAGAAAAGAGCAATAAAAGTAAAAATAAATAAATACCTTGAATATCAAGCTAGAAACCGTAAATCAAAGTTAAGTTTATGAAAAGAAAAAATAAATAAACTTTTATTTTAAGACAAGGCGAGCACTACTGCTCTATCGTGGGTGACATTTTGGAGACTGTCATTACTTTTTCAACCCAAATTAGTATTTCTCTTAATGGATTTGCTGCATTCTTCAGTAGCTTTACATGTGGGCACCAAACATTGACCAAAACAGTCTGTGGCCTAGCCCCTTACTCAGTGCCCTGCAGATTCCAAATTGTCACCCAACTAGAGTAGAGGATGGTTCCTTTCCAGAACAAAGGATTCATCTATGAACAATACAGAAAGCCCTACCCATTAATACAAGATTTTGTCAGATTCCTTCCTATTGTTTCTATAAAGTTCTTTATTGTCATACACAAGCAGAACTGAAAACTGGACAAGACCATAATTGAAAAAATAAAAAAGATGCTATCTTGTGACCACCTAGAGGGGTGGGATAGGGAGGATGGGAGGGAGATGCAAGAGGGAGGAGATATGGGGCTATATGTATATGTATAGCTGATTCACTTTGTTATAAAGCAGAAACTAACACACCGTTGTAAAGCAATTATACTCCAATAAAAAAAATATATATATATATATATATATATATATATATCCTCCAGGTTCAAAAAAAAAGATGCTATCTACAAATAAATATAAACATGGGTAGATGATATATTCAAAAAGACTGTTGCATAGTCAATGAGGAGATCTGCAGTAATACAGGCCAGTGCTTCTGAAACTTAAAAGTGCTCACGAATCACCTGGGGACCTTGTTAAAATACAGATTCCAATTCAGTAGGTGGGGCCTGAGATGCTGAGTATCCAGTAACCTCCCAGATAATACTGATGCTGCTGGTCTGTAACACACGAGTAGCAAAAATCTGGAGGATGACTCAGGAAAGCCTCCAAAAAAATCGACACAGGAAGAATGATTCTGCAGAAGGTTTGGAAGGCAGGAAAGGAATGGCTTAAAGGAAGAATGATGCCGGGGTCTCTGGGGAGAAATTCCACAGTAGGTGTGAGATTCTTTACATGCTCTACATTTTCCCCTGAAACTGAGCCAGATGATAACCCTTTCCCATTGGTTTTTATGGAACTTTACCCCTTTATGGCCTTCTTTTAAAGTCTGAGTGGGGAAACCATCCTACACGGGAAGATGGGAAAATACTGGAAATTCTGTGTGAACTCAGACAAAATAACTAGCAGCAAATTTGGAATCTACCCTCAAATGTTTGAAAATCTGTCCGTTGGAAGAAGGCTGGAAAGAAGAATTTACAGAGAAGCACATTTCACCTCTTGTCAGTGTAAGAGAGGTACTTTTAAACAAATAGCATCGTGGAGAAAATTAAGTTGCTGAACAACGGGAAGAAGCTCAGATCAGCCGTGGGCGATGCTGATAGGTGGGCTTTGGAGAAAGCTTGAGTAGGCGCACTATTCATCCCTCCTAGATCTAAGAGTCTAGGAGTCTCTGGCCATTTACAAGGAGAAAAGACAAATCAGGAATTGAGGCTCTCTGGTAGTGCTAAGCGCAGCAAATGTGGAGTAAACTGGTCAAGATCACTGGTTCCTAGATGTCTAGATTTTATAAATCAACATATATATTTTTTTAATTATGAAAATCAATTGAGAGTGGCCAACTTTTTGTGTTACTATGTACGAATGTGAACACATGCCCACAAAGATTAATCTATCTACTAATGCCTAATTTCATAAAATAAGAGCATTTGAATACGTGACCCTGCCCCTCTGCAAAAAAGCCACAAGAACATAATCTCAAAATGAACTCCTTTAAGTTGAATTTAGGCTAATGTAAAACTATTAACTTCATACTTACTGATATTTTTCTCATTTCTCGTACATTTAAGAACCATAGGGCTAGATGATCTAAAAATATTTCCTGTATTAACCTGATTCTTTGACTTATCCAAGTCTGATTTCATGTAAAAAACATTCAATGTGGTATCTTTGGTAAAAAGGAGGCTCTGCACTTCTGAGTTCAGATCCAAGGCAAAGGCTCTCCAATGCTGCCACACTGACTCCCCGCCGTCAGTCTTGGAGCGTAAATTCATCTCAGCTGTCCCTGTAATTTATGCATAAACTTATCTTCATTAGTCTCTACCCTGACAAGTCAGAGCTTGCTTAGGACTTGAAATCTACATCTCTGATGCTGAAAATATCCTCCTGATGTACTCTTTCTTAAAACTGTAAAAGAAGGTGCCAGGAGTGCAAAAATACTATCTGTGAACATGGATTCAAATTTAATTTAGCATCTTCTTTTATTTATTTATTTTTGGCTGCGTTGGGTCTTCGTTGCTGTGCGCAGGCTTTCTCTCTAGTTGCAGTACGCAGGCTTCTCATTGCCGTGGCTTCTCTTGCTGTGGAGCACGGGCTCTAGGCACGCAGGCTTCTGTAGTTGTGGCCCACGGGCTTAGTTGCTCCGCGGCATGTGGGATCTTCCCGGACCAGGGCTCGAACCCGTGTCCCCTGCATTGGCAGGCGGATTCTTAACCACTGTGCCACCAGGGAAGTCCTAACTTTGCATTTTCTTTATACATGAAATTTGAATGATCATTTCAATGTTTAAATCTAAAGTTTTCTTTTCCAATTTTGAGGACTAGAAACCATGACTTTTTAAAAAATTCAAACAAGAATTTGTATTTATTTAGTTGTTACTATTATGTAAAAGAAAATATTCAGTGTTTAATTTGATTCATTGATGAGGAAAAATGAGGTGATATGGTAATCTGAAATTCTTTTAAAAAAATTAATGACAGTGAAGAATATAACATTCTGCTTTTTACATAATTCTATGGAACTATTTACCTTTATAAAAAAGTCTCTATTATTTTATTATTGCTGATACCTGCCAGCAAAATGAACATATTGTTACAAATGCCAGCAAATAAAAGAGATAGTGAAGCACTTTGTAATAAACAGGTATACTTTCTTAATACTGTAGTTTACAGTGGTAAATCACAAGGTTTATTTTCTAGCACATAGCAAGAATTTTTTAAAAAGTGATTATACACACTTAATTCTCAATATTGAGATATCATTTTAACTAGAGCCATCAACCTTATTCCTTGTTGTGTTTGTACATACGTGGGAGTGTGTGGAAACTGCTTACTGTATTTTAGATAAAATATGACCTCACGTGGACATATTGTTTTTGGCAAGGCCTAACTGCAGCTATCTGAAAATCTCAAAAGTTCAGAGACGCCTAGATAATCAACCTACGGGATAGGAATACACAATTTCTACACCTGTGAGGCAAAACTAGCCAACAGTCCATGGCAGGAGACAGAGTGGAAGTATAATAATCACTCCAACTCATCTTTGACTTCAATAGCCTGGGATGGACCTCTCCTGGTGAAATCATAGCTGTTTTCTTCTTCCCAAGGTCACCTAGTGACAGTGGGTGCTAGAGTCATGATCTGATTCTAGGGCTTGAGCAAAAGCCACGTCTAACACATCCTTGGCACTTGACTATCTTTGCAAAGGTCACCAGAATAACCAAATTGGAATGTGAAAGCCACCGACCGCTTATGAAAATCATTCTAGCTGCATCACAGAGGCAGTACTAGATTCCTCAAGGCTCACTTGGAAAACCGAACTTTTCTAAAGACCAATTTCTATATCAAATTGAAACATCAACTGTACACTGACTGGATCTGTCTTTTCTCTACGATTAAAAAAAGTTAATGCTTTAGACTCCTGTCTAATTAAAAAATTAGAAAAATTAGAAAACAGAAACAAAACCTGCTTACTCCCTTCTATATCAAAGCACTCTATCAGCCTGAGGTTAGAAGAGCCACACCCTAGGAAGGTGAGTTCATCCTGCAAATCAAGAAAAATAAAAACTGCATTGTGTATTTTTCACAAGAGGGCTGTGGTCACAGCCAGAGCTGTGCAGGCCAGATCACGTCCCAGCAATAGTGCTGATCTAGGCTCTGCCTGCACCCTTCTCCCCGCGGCACACTAACCTCCTTAATTCATATGCGCAGGATCGCTGAATATTCTTTGGGTCTGTATTAGTCTTTGCAGTGAGATACGATTATCAAAGTCTGTTTAAAAACACACCTGTTTTAAGCAAGTCTATTAAATCCCCTACAAGATACTGAACTCTGTTGCATTTTAACCAGAAGATAGAGACACATTATTTCAAAGAAATTAATTCCCTTCGAAAACCTAAAAGACTTGGGGTAATACAAACCCTGGCAGGTGTACTCTTTGCGCTTTAAGAGAGGAAAAACACAGACTTTAAGGAAAGTAGGAATTCCATTTAGTCTTTACATTTTATTACCTGCTAAGGAGAACCATGCCTCCTTTGGGGAGTAAATTTTTGGGGAGAACTTCCAAATAATTCCACGGTAGATACGATAAAGCACCAAGCCCCTGATACAGGGTCCCAGAAATAAACAGAGTTTGGTTTGAAGCCCTGGGCCACTTTGGAGGTGCGGGGCAAGTCAAAGGTCCTAGCAGAGAATGGGGAAAAAAAGCAGGGTAGCCTTCTTTCTCAGTTTTAAACTATTAAACTCAGTTGGTAAGGCTCCATTCAGTAGTAGTTGACTTTAAGCTTCTGATTATTCTCATACTTAAACCCTCCTCTCCCGAACCCCTCACACAATGCTAATCACGATAGACCCCGGCTGTTCTTCCCATCTACGAGAAAGCAGGGGGTGGTACCGGCCCAGAGCAAGCTCCTCTCCAGTCCCGCGTAATAGTAACAGGTAGTCCCTGAGGCTTCCTCCATGCTGGAAAAATAAAATACTCTATCTGCAGTATATTAAATTGTCAACTCTGCTTCATTTCGCTGGTGTAGAAGATGTGTTTGCTTTTTAGATTTCAAATCAGATTAAAATAAAGTTTTCTAAACTGCAATGCCAGGCCTAAGCCCAAAAGACACTCCCTCTAACAAGAATTAGCCTGCAGCATTAAACACTGCAGTATCTACTGAAATCTTCCCTGCTGAAACTTTGATTTAAAGGCCTTTTTTAAAGGAAGAAGAGCTGCTTTCACTTAGTTCAAGTTAAACGAATAATACAGCAACATTAGGGAAGGTACGCATTTTAAATACTTACATTTTAAAATATAAGGCATATTTCATATTTTAAGATATAAAATAGGTGGCGGAATGGGAAGAAATTTCAGTAGGTCTCCAAGAAAATATACTTTGTTCATTACATTTACTCATCAAACCCTTTTCAAATGGCTGAAATCGTCTTTTGCTGTACCAACAGACCCTACGAATAAACGTAGCTTGAACTAGGGCCATTTTCTTCCAGTGTCGAGCCTGATTTTGGACACGGAAAGCTGCTACTGCTTTATTTTGCTCGGGTCGGATGTATGAACCTAGGCTCTAAAGAGAGATTTGTTGAATCACCCATTACCCCCGACCCTGTTCAGTCCCTTCTCGACCCTGTTTAGTCCATTCTCATAGGGCGACTTCCGCACTCCCAGGGCGCCGGCGCTCGCCCAGCAGCCGCCCGGAGGACTTCACGGAGGCGGCGGCACTCACCAAATTTCATGAGGCTGTCGCATGTGCCGTCGAGGGTACACCGCCGCCACAGCGAGGAGTGCTCTTCGGTACCGCTCAACTGTAGCCATCCGCGGCCGGCCAACGCGATGATGTCGAAAATGATGGCGCTGAACAGGAGCAGGGGCAGGATCCACCTGCAGCGCTCGCAGGCCAGGCCGCAGGCCAGCATCTCGACGGCGGTGGTGGAGAGGAGAGGAGCGCGTGGGGCTCGGACGCCGGCGGAGAGTGACCCTAGAGCGCCGGCAGCGCGACAAAAGGGAGGAGGCCTCGGGGAGGCGGCTCCAGGAGGACGCGGCTCGGGGCAGGCCTCGGGGGCGAGGCGCTCGCCCCACCTAGATTCCGGTGACTCAGAGCGCACCGCCCTGACCTGCCCGGCTGGCCCAGGCGCGCGCGGGGGAGGAGGGGCCGGGCTCGGGTTACACTGGGTGTGTGTGAGCTTACTCTGCCCGGAGAGACCTGGAGCCGCGGGGTCCCACTGCCTCGTTTCCCTCTCACTTGGTCCTCTCGCATCCAGTGCTTTTCTTCGCAGTGCTTCAACGTGTACACATTTTAATCTGCGCATCACCAATTAAATATTTAACCCCTGAAGTCGGATCACGGTCAGATTTTCAACAATACGATATTTAAGTTTCGAGCCATTTGAGATGAGTGTTCACGTTGGACAGGGGTCATTGCCGCACTCTAAGCGCGTGTACCGAACCCAGGAGCCGGTCCCTGACCCTCGCCGGCAGGGCTGGGCGATTCCTGCTGGGGTCCACCTTTGTACCTTGTACCATGGCTGCTTCAGACGCTTCACTGCTTACATCCCCACCTTCCCCACTCGGGTGCCAACTCTTTGACAGAAAGACCATGTTTTATTAATCTGTGTATCCCTGGTGTCCAGCACTGTGTCTGGGTCTCAAGGGGGACGCTATAAACATTTTATGCGTGAACACACTGAAATTAACAAATGCTCATTTCCGTCCATTTCCGGCTTCTCCAGATAAATTCAGGTCCTCTTTGCCACAGTCCACTCCCTACCACAAATCTCTTACCTATTTAGACCCCGCTGCATCTACCCTTTTCATTTCCTGTTTTGAGGTTTCTCCAAATAAAAATCATATGTCATGTCAGCATGCAACCAGCACCTAAAGCCCCACCTCCTGTGTCCTGGCCCTGCTTCTGTCACCACCATGACTCCTCAGGTGTGGATGGGAGGGGGACTGAGGAGAAACAAGTTCTCAATGTCTGCACCGCCATGGCCTTGGGCAAAGCGTGAAGAATATCCGATGAGGGTCATATCTTACCTTGTACTTCCAAAGATTTATTCTGAATCACTTTTCCTTTTTATTTAATTGAAGATTTACAATATACTGTTAGTTTCAGGTGTACAGCATAGTGAGTCAGTATTTTTATAGATTATATTCCATTTAAAATTATTATAAAATATTGGCTATATTCCCTGTGCTATACAATATATCCTTGTAGCTTATTTATTTTATACATAGAAGTTTGTACCTCTTAATCCACTACCCCATCTTGCCCCCCCTTCCCTCTTCCCACTGGTAACCACTAGTTGGTTCTCTATATCTGTGAGTCTCTCTGTTTTGTTTTATTGTTTCGTTTTATTTCTTTAGATTCCACATATAAGTTATATAGTCTTTGTCTTTCTCTGACCTATTTCACTAAGCATAATACCCTCCAAGTTCATCCATGTTGTTACAAATGGCAAAATTTCATTCTTTTTTAATATTCTCTATATATATATATACACCCCACATCTTTATTCATTCATCTGTTGATGGACACTACGTTGCTTTCATATCTTGGATATTGTAAATAATGCTGCAGTGAACATTGGAGTGCATGTATCTTTTTGAATTAGTGTTTTCCTTTTCTTCAGATACATTCCCAGGAGCGGAATTGCTGGCTCATATGATAGTTCTATTTTTAGTTTTTTGAGGAATCTCCATACTGTTTTCCATAGTGGCTATACCAATTTACTTTTCCACCAACAGTGTAGGAGGGTTCCCTTTTCTGCACATCCTCACAAACATTTGTTATCCTTGGTCTTTTTGTTGATAGCCATTCTGACAGGCATGAGGAAATATCTCACTGTGGGTTTGATTTGCATTTCTCAGATGTGAATCCCTTACTTTTCCCATTAATTTAAAATGAAAGAAGTGGGAAATATTTAGCAGTGTTTAAAATTTAATCTCCTATATTTCAGTTTGGTATTCTCAATAGAAACAAAATACTATATTTTGTGTTATGCAGTTCTCTGGCAATTTTTGAGGATGAATAAAATAAAATTACTGAGAAAGTTAGTGTCTGAAACCACCTGAAATAATTTCCCCAGCCTTCATTTTACATAAACCAGCTTCACATATTTTCATTAAAAACAAAAATTTTCACTTTCAAAAGTAACACAAAGGGGCTTCCCTGGTGGTGCAGTGGTTAGGAATCCACCTGCCAATGCAGGGGACACGGGTTCAATCCCTGGTCCGGGAAGATCCCACATGCCGCAGAGCAATTAAGCCCGTGCACCACAACTACTGAGCTTGCGCTCCAGAGCCCGTGAGCCACAACTACTGAGCTCACATGCTCCAACTACTGAAGCCTGCATGCCTAGACTCCATTCTCCGCAATAAGAGAAGCCACCGCAGTGAGAAGCCCGCGCACCTCAACAAAGAGTTGCCCCTGCTGCCTGCAACTAGAGAAAGCCCACGTGCAACAACGAAGACCCAACACAGCCCAAAAAATTAATTATTTTTTTTTTAAATAGCACGAGGGGCTATTCTGCCGAGAGTTAACTGCATACGGTGTAGACTGTGTGAAGAAAATGCTCTCAGTTTTCAAAAGTAATGAAAATATTTGTTTTATTAGCTGTATAATATATTTGTGACGAAAAATCATATTCTTACAAATCAAATAAAGTACCGATTGCAGGCAAAGTGATTTCAAACAAATTGAGAGTTTCATTGGTGTCTTAACATCTTCAGATAATTTTGGACGAGATGTGATTTCTTTGTCTTGTTTCAGTAGATTTGAGGAATAGAGCTCATTAATGCTGAAGTGAAAGCAAGGAAAGTACTCTTCAGAATTTCTGGAAGAGACCCAAACTGACCCTGGTTGGGTTCCAACAATAACATACCTCACACGTGATTCCCAGACTGTGGAACCAGATAGCTCAGGTTCAGATCCTTTCTCATACTAGCTGTGTGACGTTGGGCCACTTAACTTCTCTGTGCCTCAGTCTCCTCATCTATAGAATGGATGGTGCCCACCCCACAGCATTGTAATAAGTATCAAAAGAGCTAATATATGTAAAATGCTCAGGATAATGCCCACACGTAGTAAGCTGCAACAAAAGTGTTGGTGATGATGATTATGATGATGATGATGATTTTCACATAGGTTTTCCATTTTAATAAGGCTGGAAATGGGGCTTTTCATGTTTGTAAGGGGCAAATTCTATGTATGAATATTAACAGTAAATCATTACCATAGACAATGCAATCATTCACCCAGCCATATTCCTGAAATGATGGATTATAGTGGATAGTAGATGGTTAAATAGCGCCTCCTACTGGATAATATGTGGATTGCAGAACACTCAACAACGTAAATTGTTACTGAAAAAAGTTTCTATTTTTATAAATCTGGGGGTTTTATGGTTATAAAAGCAATGAGTGTTATAAACAAAAATACATAAATATATCATTTTAAAGTGAAAATTTTTAGTTGTTTTACCCTCCTGTCCAGAAAAAGTAACAGTAATAATAATAGCTGACTCACATTTGCTGGGAGTTTGCTACGTGCCAGTAAGTTTTTCACACCCACCCTATGAGGTGTGTACCACTATCGCCTGCATATAGATGATAAGAGTGGGGCACAAAGAAGTTAAGCAGCTTTCTCAAGACCACACAGTCCCTGAGTGGCAAAGCCACACGCCACCCAGCTTGACACCAGAGACAGTACTGTTTATAACAGCCACTCATTAGAGTTTGGGAGATATTCCTCCAGAAGTTTCCTTCTTTCTCTCCTCTCCTTGCCCTCAAAAGCATCCAAAGCACTGCCAGTTCTCTCCCAAGCTGTAGTGAAATGACCCCCGTGTAAGTTGTCACGTCCTCACTAGTAAACCAAACTGACAGCAGTGCGGTAAAGAGGTGATGGTAAAAGAAGCACTGAACAGAAAATCAGGTAGTCTGCGTTCTGGTTCTTGCTGACCCTGTATTTCCCCTCTAATCCTCATCCAATCTCTTCTCCCTGGCTTATGCAACCTTTCAATTATCGCTACTCTCTCTCTCTCCATTTTCCTTCCTCAGCCAACTGTAATTTTCCTTCTACCTAGTGATGTGATGGCCAAAGTTTAACAACCAACTCTCTGAAGAAAAAAAAAAACCCTTGACATATAGTATTTGCCAATTTCTATGGGGTAGCTACTCTCCCATGGCTGATTTCCAGCTACCAATTTGATGTCACTGAACACAGAGTTAGGAAGAATATATATAATCATTTGTCTCAAGCATCTACTCCTAATATCCTACTAAAACTGCTCTCACAAAGGTCACCAGTAAGCTATTGCCAAATTCAATGGATATCATTGGCCTCTTTGTGGCAATAGATACTTTAATATCTCCCTCCATGAAGCTTTCTACTCTCTTGGCTTCTGTAAAGATGTTAGGGTCTTCCCTGGTGGCACAGTGGTTGAGAGTAAGCCTGCCAATGCAGGGACACGGGTTCGTGCCCTGGTCCAGGAAGATCCCACATGCCGCGGAGCGGCTAGGCCCGTGAGCCATGGCCGCTGAGCCTGCGCGTCCGGAGCCTGTGCTCCGCAACGGGAGAGGCCACAACAGTGAGAGGCCCACGGACCGCAAAAAAAAAAAGATGTTAAATTCCAGTGCCATTCCAAAGACCACCAGGAACACACTGATAGTCAAATAAAGTTAGATTTACTGACTCACTGCAGCTAGGGAGGCTGTACCCCATGAGGATGTCTCAGTGAGAGGGTGTTGGGGGGGCTAGTAATAAGATTTAGGCTTCTATTGGGTGATTTTGAAGAGGATTCAAGGAAGTGGGTGTTTTGTTCTGAGTTACATTATTTCAGGAAGAATTGCATGGTGTTTTTGTTTTTTCTGCATTCAAATCTAATTATGGAGTGGGCTTGTTTTTGTCTTGTGCTACCACAATTACAGAGTAACCTTGTCTGGTGTTAATAGTCTGTGAAATTAGTTATGCTCGGCATTGGATCCTCATAGCCTAGCTATTGGTTGCCAGGCCAACTACCAGCTGTCAGAGATGTCTTTTTCTTTCACGCTAGCTCTCCATCCACCCCCTCCCTGTGTCCTTACTGTGCTAGTCTTCCTCTGCCCCTGCCTTCATCCAGGGTTGCGTTCTCTGGGCTTCTTTCCTTTCACCACTCTTCTGTTCCTTCCATACATTTGCTTTGAGTTACATCATCCACTTTCATGATTTCAACCCCTACCTACATACTCATGACTTGAAAATACATGTCTCCCGTGCATACTTTTCCTCTGTGCTTCAGACCTTTAGACCAACTTCCAGCAAGGTGGCATGACCTGGATTCTCCCTCAGACAATTTAACCTCAACCTGTGCAGAGTTCAAATGGCCCTCTCTTCCCTAAACCATTAGCTTCTTTCTGCAGTATCTCCATCACCTTGCTCACCGAAATTAAAACTCCAAGATCATCCTTGACTCTTTCTTGTGTATCCAATATATAGGCAGCATTGGAAGCTTTGCCACCTACTTTACCTCCCCAGTATTTCTACAATGCAGACTCTCTGCTCCATCCCTGTTCCTCCTGCTCTACTTCATTTGTCTTTACTGCCACGCTGCCTCCTCACTGCCCTCCGTGTTTCCAGTTCTGGACACCGCCCGCCCTCCCTAATCCATCTTCCACAGGACTACTAACATGATGCAGCTAAATGTGAACCTGACCCTGACACTCCTCCAGGCTCCCTTCACTGCTGCTCCGTCACCTCTGTGATCAAGAATGAGATTTCCAGGGCTTCCCTGGTGGCACAGTGGTTGAGAGTCCGCCTGCCGATGCAGGGGACGCGGGTTCGTGCCCCGGTTTGGGAGGATCCCACATGCCGCGGAGCGGCTGGGCCCGTGAGCCATGGCCGCTGAGCCTGCGCGTCCGGAGCCTGTGCTCCGCAACGGAAGAGGCCCGCATACCGCAAAAGACAAACAAACAAACAAAAATGAGATTTCCAAAGGTGACACACAAATTCCTCCATGGTCTGACCCCTGTGAGCCTCTCCAGCTTCATCTGTCACCCCTGCTCATTTTACACTCTCTGCTCTTCTTTTAAATTTCTCACATACAGCGGACTATTTTTGCCTTTCTTTCTGACGTTATTTCTGGAATTCGTCTCTTCCCAGTCCCCGCCCTATTCACCCATTTAGTTCCTGCTGATCTCTTAAGATCTGCTTCAGACCACATGTCTTCCAACAAGATGGCCCTGAATCTTGGCATATTCCCTACCTTCCCGCCTCCGATCTAAGGTAACCATGTGTCCTTTCCCTGTGCTCCCAGAAGACTTGAAGCATATGTAGTAATCAGATTGTTTTATAATCATCCTTTTCTTGTCCCCATTAGACAGTGAGTTTCTTGAGGAAAGTGACCATTCTCCTATTCGCCTTGTATCCCCAGCACCTTTTCTAATACAGGTGTTAAGTAATTGTTTGATGAATACATGAATGGATGAATGGCTATGTCAATAGCTACCTGTGAGCCTTGGTCTCTCTGAGTCTCAATATATTCACTTATTTATTGAGGTGGTTAAAAAAATGAACCGTAGGGAAAGTTACAGCTCTAAAAGGCTATGAAAGTATAGATAAATGAAAAATTCTAAGAATCAAATTAAAAAAAATTATTCAGAACAGTAGATGGCAGTAGAACACTGTTATTCAGTATAGCATGTGCAAGACAAAATCGACTAAACGACCATAGAGAAACTATTAGTCACATAGTATGATTTTCAGGGTGATTCTATAACTTCAGTTAATACACTATATCCATATTGATTCATTAAATGTAACATGCGTACCATACTGATGTAAAATGTTAATAACAGGAAATCGGTAGGGGTTTATGGGAACTCTGTACTGTGGCAATTTTTCTGTAAATCTGAAACTGTTCCAAAAATACTTTCGATTTTTCTTTTTTTCTTTTTTTTTTTTTTTTGCGGTACGCGGGCCTCTCACTGTTGTGGCCTCTCCCGTGGTGGAGCACAGGCTCTGGACGCGCAGGCTCAGCGGCCATGGCTCACGGACCCAGCCACTCCATGGCATGTGGGATCTTCCCGGACCGGGGTACGATCCCGCGTCCCCTGCATCGGCAGGTGGACTCTCAACCACTGCGCCACCAGGGAAGCCCCTTTTGATTTTTCAATGCCTCTATATTGCTTGGTAAATAATTTTCCTCATAAGAAAATGAAAATTCCAATATCAATCATTTTCCTCATATAAAATTAAATATGAAAACCCTACAATCAATAATTAATCTTCAAATTTTAAAAATGTTTTTAGGTATCCAGTGTGGACTGAAAAAAAAAAAAAAAGCACAACCTAAAAGCTGAAAATTATATTTTGCTTGGGGCATTACTGAGGACGTAAGCCTGAGGTACAGCCTCTAAGATAGCTCTGAGGGACTGTTACAAAGAGGTAAGGGAGGAGCCGCAACAGTAAACAAAGGATGTTGCTGCCATGACCCCATCAGCCATTGAAGCCACCCTCGCCCAAAGTGCACCCTGAGAGGATTCAGGATAAAGAAAAGCAGGATAATGGCCCTAGATAGTTAAGGTGCACATCAAAGGAATTATTTCATTAGGCCTAGACTCTTCCCATACACAGAAAAGCACTAAGTTCATTAACTTGAGATGTCTGGTTTTTCTTTAACTGGCAGTAATCTTTTGATGTTTAATTACCTGATTGTTTGGGCTTTCTGTTGGTTTGCTTAATGCTTCCTTACAAAAACTCCTATATATCCTGGCTCCTCCCTTGCCTCAAAATATTTTGATATATCTCTTCTTTCTGTTTCTCTTTTTTTCTGTATGGACACACACATATCACCCATATACATTATATGGATTATATATTTTTTGGTTTTTACAAAATTAGGATTAAACTCTAAATATAACTTGGTATCCTGTTTTTTTTATTTGATAGGTAAAAATATGAATATTTGGAAGTTCTTGATACACCTTGCCAAGTGGCTTTTCTGTTTACACTTTCCATAACAGTATTTAATACCTGATTTGTCCTACCTCTGCTACCTTTATTTTCTCTGTTTGGATCTTTACATTTCCGTATAATACTGAATATTATATTTATTCCTCCAGGAAATATCTGTTGAGTTCCACTCATACACACTGCACTGTGCCAGGAAATAGTCTAGAGATCTGGAGAGGACATGGCCCCATAGCCACCCACTCGGTACTTGGGCTTTGCAGAAGATAATTATACCAAGTGATACTGCTGATGCCAGCACTGTGTGCTGTCCTAGTGCAGGACTGTGCCTGGGGCTGTAGGAGCAGAGTGGGGTGTGTATCACTGATGGCTCTGGAGCAATCAGCACAATTATTAAGAGTGGGACATAAGGCTTGTTTCAGGTCTGTTTGTTCTCTGTGCCTGATTATAACTCAATTCCAGTTCTAAGCCCTTCCCTGGGACTAGTGTACCAACATTCCAAAAGGGATTTGTTGACAGCCTTCCACTGAGTGGGAACAACTAACATTCACTTAAAATTGCTACGTTCCAAGAGCTCCGCCAAGTTATCATACAAGTAATATCTCTTTAAATTCTCACAACGATCTGTGAGTTAAAAGCTGTTATGCCCATTTGGGACTTCCCTGGTGGCACAGAGGTTAAGAATCCGCCTGCCAATGCAGGGGACATGGGTTCGAACCCTGGTCCGGGAAGATCCCACATGCCGCAGAGCAACCAAGCCCATCAGCCACAACTACTGAAGCCCGTGCACCTAGAACCTGTGCTCCGCAACAAGAGAAGCCACTGCAATGATAAGCCCATGCACTGCAACAAGGAGTAGCCCCTGCTCGCCACAACTAGAGAAAGCCCACACACAGCAACGAAGACCCAACACAGCCAAAAAAGAAGTAAAAAATAAAATAAAATAAATTAAAAAAAACTTTAAAAAAATGCTGTTATGCCCATTCTACAAATGAAGAAAACTAAAACTGAGCTATTAAGTAAATTACTTTAGTAAATGAGGGGATTCAGACTCTGACCTACTTGTGCAATGTCCATGCCATGTCCACGCCATCACACTGATGTCATGATCTCTGAGTTGAGCTAAAGGTGGCGTCTTAGGTAAGTACAGCATTTGGAACCAACAAGGAAACAGAGTTAATGAAGGGTTAGTGTAGGCATATACTGTGAATAGATAATGGTTAAATCTCAACGTCAGTTCCAAGCTCTGAAAGCCATGAAACAAATAGAGACTGAAATACTGAGCTCAAAAATTGTCATCTGGAACACATAAGTTTAATTAGAAATAATAAATGTTAACATTTATTGAGTGTTTCAAGGTATGTAGCACTATTCTTAGTATATGATATGTATTCATTTCTTTATTCTCAGAGCAATCTTATGAGGTAGGCTCAATTATTGTCTACTTTGCAGACAGAGATGCTGAAACACACATAGTTTAAATTACTTGTTTAAGATTGCTCAGCAGGGCTTCCCTGGTGGTACAGTGGTTAAGAATCTGCCTGCCAATGCAGGGGACACGGGTTCGAGCCCTGGTCTGGGAAGATCCCACATGCCACGGAGCTTCTAAGCCTGTGCGCCACAACTACTGAGCCTGCGCTCCAGAGCCCGTGAGCCACAACTCCTGAAGCCCAGGCGCCTAGATCCCATGCTCCGCAACAAGAGAAGCCACCACAATGAGAAGCCTGCGCACTGCAACAAAGAGTCGCCCCCGCTCACCACAACTAGAGAAAGCCCGCACACAGCGACAAAGACCCAACACAGCCAAAAATAAATAAATAAAATAAATTAATTAAAAAGAAAAAGGATTGCTCGGCAGCTTGCTGTTAGAGCTAGGACAAGGCCAGACCAACCTTCTTAGTCTAAGACCTCAGTACCACTGTGCAAATAATAATAATAGCACCTAACCCTTCTCCAGCACTTACTATGTGCCAGTCGCCGTTTTAAAGACCCATTCATTTCTCTTATCCTCACAACATCATGAGCAATGTACAGCTATCACTTCTACAGATGAGGAAACTGAGGCACAGAGAGGTTAATGACTTTCCCCAGATAACACAGTAAGTGGCAGAGCTGGGTGCCAAGCCCAGACATTTCGCTGCAGAGCCTGCACAATTAACTCCTGAAACGCAGTTTTAGTGTGCATATTCTTAAATTGATTGGCGCACATTTGAAATCTGTAGAGCATAGCCAGTTGTCAGTATATATTTTAAGACTCTAGTTATCTCTCCAAACCAATTCAAGAGTATGCTTGCTCTCACGCTCTCTCTCTCTCTCTCCCTCCCTCCCTCCCTCTCTCTCCCTCCCCCTCCTTCCCCCACACCCCCCAGTACAAAGGAGATTATTGTGCTCCTGGGAGATCACTAAAATGCAAGTCAGCCTGGAAATTTTCCAATAAATATTCAGCTAAGACCTATATGTGTAATACATGCTCTCAAAATGCACTTTTAAAAAATACACTTGCAAGATAGGGAAGAGGATGAGAAAGCACAGACCTAGGCTGAGTAAGGTTTTATTAAAAATTACACAGACTTGCTTCTTTAGCAAACTGAAGGCATATCAGAGTTGTATTAAAAAATTACACAAACTTGTTACTTTAACAAATTGAAGGGACCATCAATATTTAGAAGACTTTTTATATTTAAAATTTCCACATTTCACTCTGTTTCTGAAAGGGACATTTTGGTTTTTTTGGAATTTTCTGTGAGTTCTGTCCTGCTTACGTTTGAGCCACTATGTGAGGTCACCTCAGCCCAGCCCATAATGACTTTTCAGAGCCCGCTTGGTCTTGGTGGCTGCCTCTCCACAGGTGTCCATGTCATCTCCCAAACTGACCTTAAAAACCTCCAAGGGAAGATTTATACTGTTCTGTATTCCTACAATGACAACTTAATCTACCAGCAGCCTCCATTACTCTCCTTTTTTTTTTTTAATTTTTGGTTGCTTTGGGTCTTCGTTGCTGTGCACAGGCTTTCTCTAGTTGCGGCGAGCAGGGGATATTCTTCCTTGTATTGTGCAGACTTCTCATTGTGGTGGCTTCTCTTGTTGCAGAGCACAGGCTCTAGGTGTGTGGGCTTCCGTAGTCGTGGCATGTGGCCTCAGTAGTTGTGGCGCACGGGCTTAGTTGCTCCACAGCATTTGGGATCTTCCCGGACCAGGGCATGAACCCGTGTCCCCTGCGTTGGCAGGTGGATTCTTAACCACTGCACCACCAGGGGAGCCCTCCATCACTCTTGATTTCAGGAAATATAACCACCAAATAAATTGGATCATCATATGGATAGAGATAAAAATGGGAAATGGTGTGACCTGGTCATAAAGCTTGGCTTGTGCAACAATTTTTTCAATACTTGCAGACACTGTTTTACCTTATTCACTTTTCATTATGCATCATAATTCCATGGTATAAAGTAACCACAGTTAAGTCAACTATTCTCCTGTTGATGGGTATTTAAGTTGTTACCAGCTTTCTGCCACAACAAACATCCCGTTGTGTATTTCTGCAAATATTTCCTTGGGATAAATCTCTATCAGTGGAAATAATGGATCAGAGACGACGTTGCAAACTGACTGATATTAACAAATTGTCCTTCCAAATGGTGGCACCCATTTTTATTTCCACTGAAAGCACACGGAGTTCTGACCAATGCTTGCCAACATCGTGTTTTATAAATGTCATTTTTGCCAGTCTGATAAGGGAAAAAAATAGGCATCTCCTTGATTTGATGTTCAGCTTATTTTAAGTGATTTGGAACATGTATATTGGACATTTGTATTTCTTAGTGATTTAAAATTAAGATTGTGCATAGCACTGAAAGTAGGGTAACTGCTACTCAGAGCAGAAGATATGGAGAAGGAGTAACCTCTCCCTTATCTGAATTCGTATTCAGTGCCCGAAGACCCCTGCCCTTCCAGAATTGTTTGCTGGTTGTTTCTGGTAAGATTTACAGTCGTCCCTCATTTTCCACGGAGACTTGGTTCCAGGAACCCCACAGATGCCAAAACCCGCGGATGCTCAAGTCCCTTATGTAAAGTGGTGCAGTGAAATCAGCCCCCCGTATCTGCAGATGTAGAACCCAGGGATACACAGGGGTGGCTGTAAGTGAGGCTGCAACCTGACTGAGCCCCTTCATAAAATGACTTCACTTGCCTCAAGTTACTGCTGTAGTTAAAAAAAAAAAAAAAAAAGCAACAGAACTGGGTGTAACCTCACCCAGGGAAGACTCATTTGCTTCCAACAAAATCCAGACCCGTTTCTGAGACCTAAAAGCCTTGCATGATCTGGCCCTTGCTACTCTGACCAACCCCATCTGCTGCCACGTTGCCTCTGCCCCCCAGGCTCTTGGCGTCCTTACTGTCCCTCCAACATGCCCACAATTTCACTGTCCCAAAGCCTTTGCAGTTACTCTTCCCTCTGCCTGGAGCACACCTCCTTAAGCTCTTCCCATGCTCACCACCCTCTTATCCCTCAGGCTTTAATTCATTTCCCATCTTAACTAGGCACCCCACGCCCACCCCATTAATCGAACACATCACCCTGTTTATTTCATTTAATGTGGTTTGTGTGTAGAGGGTCCCCGAGACCAGGCTCAGACTCAGTGATTCACTACAAGGAATCACAGGGCTCGGAACAGCTATTATACTCAAGGTTGTGGTTTATTAAGTGAAAAGATACAGAACAAAATCAGCAAAGGCAACAGGTGCGTGGGTGACGTCCAGGAGAAACCGGATGCATGTTTCCAGCTCTGCTTCCAGCACAGTCACGTGAAGACGCCCTTCATTCTCCCAGTAACAATGTGTGACAACACGGGTGCACTATTGCCAATTAGGGAAGTGCTGCTGAGCCTTCGTGTCCAGGGTTTTTATTGAGTGTCAGTCACATAGCTTTGCAGTGCCCACGTGGCTGGCTTACTACTCAGTTTCCAGCTCACCTCTCTGCAGAGGTCAAACTGACACAGCATGGCCAAGGCCTCAGGCATCTGAAAACACTCTTATCAGGCAGGACATCGCAAGGACTCAGAGGTTACCTCCCGGGAGATGGTCAAAGACCACTCCCCCTGAAAACCGGACTTTCTTTAGAACATGCAGGGTTTGAACAACCTGGGCCTGTTAAGCTAACCTCTCACTGTGCAGTCTGAAATGTCCTTGTTCATTTATTCATTGCTTGTTGACTATCTTCCCCATTAGCAGATGGTTCCATGAAGGCAGAGAGACCTTGTCTGTGTCCTCCTATGCTGCACAGCCCAGCATCCGGCACAGACAGACACTCAATAGATACTTGCTGAATGAATAACTAAATGAGTAAATGGAACATTTGGATAAGTATTTACAAGTTCCTCTTACATCAGCTTCTTATAGGAATTTTGTCACACTTATACACATTGAGAGCTTGGAAGAAAGTCATAAAACATAACATTTTCACAAAGAAAAACAAGCCTCTAAAGTTCAGTCCTCATTAGCATAAAATTCCGAGCATCCCTTCAAGCCATGTTTTAATTTCATAACTATTTGACTTGGCGTGAAAATTCTATCTAAATATGTCAGGGGTTTAAAAAATAATTTTGGCTTTGTAATGAATCTCACCTTATTGAAGAGCCTGCCTTTCTCAAATTACAGTTAATTCTACTGTAATGTTTTCTGAAACATTTATGAATTCCTTTAATTTACATTTCAGTAGCAGCTTAATCTTTTGAACTTCCTGATGTGGAAATATCTTTTTATCTAATGTATAAATTTCTTGCAATGTACTCCAGCAGAGTAAAAAGAAATCCTTCAATAAATAAGTTTCCAATTTAGAACATTTCTGCTTTAGGGGGAGTGGTGTTTTATGATTACATCCCCTGATGCATAGTTTTTGCTGTCTCCTCTGCCCACTAATTATAAATGATGGGAGAACTCACAAACATGTAACAGATAAAAATGATTTAAAATCCCTGTATCTGTTTCTTTCATTTAAAAATGCTGCTAAGAAGACATTTATGATTATTCAGGATTCAGGCATGAACCACGGAGTGAACTGGTCATACATGACAGGACAATTTGTTTCCTGGACTAACGATTTCCTAAATCTAATATGATGCTGGAGTATGACTATAATGAAAAGTTCATAGCTTCTTAAGCATTAAGGCACAACAGAAAGTGAATTATTTAAGGGATGATGCTTATGTTAGGGTGATGACACAGAGATAAATAATTTCAACTATATTCATTTTGTGGGAATCTGTGTTTTGAGATGAAAGGGATTATTAGAGAAAAAGAAAACAAGATGTGAGGATATACCTATACCTGTATCTATATGCTCTGCAGATTTGCACCATCAGAATAATAATATATCCTGCTGTAGTAGAATAAAACCTACTGCGAACAATAAATTTAAGCTCTAACTAAAGCCACAGTCTCATGATATTCACATTGCACCTGTTTAGGCAAGCGTGGGTCCCTTGTTTTTCAAAAAATTATTACTCTGCCCTGGTAAGCCAAATACTGATATAGTAGATTCTATACTAACCATAGACTTTGGTAATAATAATAAGAATCAGTTCGGTGCTTATTAAAATCACAACTTTCTAGACTTCATGCCTATAGAAAATGTTTCTGTAGGAAGGGAGAGGTGTGTCAAATTTATCTTCCAAATGTTATGCTGGGCCAACAGGAAATGGCCTTGGCAAACCAGACCGTATGGTCACTAACAGTAGGTCTGGGTGTATACTTACCAAGAATTCCATGTGATTCTTGTGGAGAGAGAATGGGAATGCCCCTGAGGGAATTAATCATCTCCCTCCATCTCTGGGGACCTAGAGCACTTCTAGGAAGAGTTTCTACCTGGAGGGAACCATCTGCTCTGTCACAAGGAAGGGCGTCTTACAGGGAGAGGGTGCAAACATCCTGGCTTACCTGGATCCCCAGGGAAAGGGGACTTTCAATGCTAAAACCAAGTCCTGGGCAAATGGGGACCTTATCGCCTACCCTGGAGAACCAGGCAAAGTAGCTTTTCCAGAGACTTCGGAATGGGAGAAGCCAATAGAAGGAAAAGTGTGTGAAATATTAGGTCCAGCCTCCCGCTGGTCTCCCTACTCAAGGTTGTTTTAGTAGAAGAGGGGCTTCAGTTCTCATGAATTCATTTCATCCCAAGACCTCCTCAGAGGTCAGCTGGGATTGGTTACTATCTGCTTGGGCACTTTATCTCACTTAGGAGAAAGTTTATCTCACTTAGAAGGAGAAAGCCCTCACGGCCTAATACAGAGCGGGAGAGAAAGATAGCCTGAGGTCCAAGGGATCTCATACAATTGGAAGTTCTTATTGAGGGAGGCAGGGAAAATCGCCTCTTTAATAGGGGCCCCTGGAAGGCCGGGGTCCAGGGACGTGTTGGGGGAAATACATACCCAGACCACTGATGGGGATTCAGAGAGAAGTCAGAGGGACCAAGTGTGTGACCAGAGAGGTGCGAAGATGGGGTGTCGGGGCTAAGGAGGGGAGAGATCACTGGAGAAAGAATTGAGAGGGAGATGCAGGACCACAGTAAGGCAAGTTAAAGAGCCAGCGCTAGGGGCCGTCTGCACTGCGCGCATGCGCCTAAGAAAGGGGCTGTCAAAAGTACAGCTGGGGAGCAAGGAGCCGCGCAGCTCCTGGTAAGAGTTCCTTTGCTCTAAGATGGGGTGGCAGCTCTCAGCTGCTACAGACTGCAGAAGCAGGGATTTCCACCCTTGCCCGGCTCCCAAGGGGCGAGAACAGTAGCAGTCACCATCTGAAATACTACAATAATTTTGTACTCAACAGCGTGTGTCTTTACAGAACGTTGCACTTTGCACAGCTTACTGAATGAAGTAGAGTGTACTTTCCTTCAACCTTTGAAACGGTTTCTCTGCATTTTATCCCAGATTGCGAAAGATATTTTCTTTAATGTATGGAATGAAAGTGTTCACAAAATCACAGTCGATTTAACTTCTTGTAAGGTCATTGTAATAGCTTATTCTGACAATTTTTATGTGACTCCAGAAAAAATAGATCAAGTTTGAGGAACTTCTAATCATTTTTTTCTATATATGGACTAAGTCCTGGTTTTCAGAATTGAGTTTGTAGAGAATTATGTTAAGACAGTTTCAAAGATACCTAAGAAAAAAGACACCATGTCATTTCATAAGGTCTTTCCTGTTTTATTATGTATGGCTATAATTTCTTCTCCAAAATTTTTTGAAGGAAACACAGCTGCGCACAGGTGAATTTATATAAATAAATTTGAATCCCAAGCATATTAATATTTGAGAGATGACAATAACAGAGCTTCCCAGGGTAAAAGTTTTGATTCAAAAAGTCAGGATTCCTGGGTTCTCACTCAGACTCTCCAGTAACTAACCATGTAAACTAAAACTTCTCTAACATCATTGTGCCTTAGAAGTCTTTTCTGTAAAATAAGTTTATTCAACAGTTAGTCGTTTTCAAACGACTAACCCCAGCTGAATTTTCCTTCTGACTTTTCTCACTCATTCTAGCTGGAAATTGCAAAAGACCAATAAGCAACACAACTTTTGTCCCTTTCTGAGTTTGGAAGTAAGTGAGTGATCAATGCTGGAATCAGATAAATGGAAAGCAAAATATGGGTTTGATTACTGACAGAAGATGGACTAGTGAAGGTAACTTGCAAGTGCTGTAACAATGGGCCTCCTTGTATATCTGTCACTTAAGTCAGTGGCCCACCTGGGCCACCTCAGGCCTTGTCACACAGGTGAACTGAGAATGTATGTGTTCTGCAGAGGGACTGGGTCCAAAGGGAACAGAAGCCCAGAAGAGACTAAGCCAAAACATTCAGTCATTATTTTCTATAGAAATTAACATTTATATGAAGTCTAAACATTATCAATCTGTTTAATGCCTTTTAATTTTTGAAATTAAGCTATGGACATCACAGATTTCATTGTAATTACGAGTCAATCAGATCTTCATCTCAGGAATCCATATTTTTTAAATCTTCTCTGTAAAGGTGGAAAAAAAGAGTTGACTTCAGTGAAGATATGGATAACTTTGCATAAGAAGGTCAAGAAATTGAATTTTCATGACAAATGTCAACTTTGTCATTTTTTTCATGTATTCAATACACACGGATCACTTTCCAATAAACAATCTAGGGCTCTCCCATTTTTCCAGATCAAGTATTTACCAAAGTCCTTAGAGTCAAATTGTCTGCTCTACAACACCTATCAAATGCTAATATTTGAGGGAAGTGGTTAACCACAGGTGGTTTTGAAGATCACCCATGCCTTTTTATCTTTGCATCTGTAGACTTAACATAGTACTTGTTGAATGAATTAACATTTCCAATTAGAATAACTAGAATGAAATGTCTAGAAACTATTATATGTATAAATATCCCCTGACTTATAAACACTTGACTAAATAATACAACTGAATGACCACTCCCATGTGCCCACAGTTCCTGTCCTATCACTGATATCCTCTTCACCAAGAACCTTCCCGTGTTGGTGACACCTGATTCATGGAGCCCTTTCCTCCCGTTTCTGTGGAGACCAGTAGGAGCCCTTGTTTGGGGCCTCTCCGGCCAGTGGCACCTCCACCCATTCTTCCCATTGACAAAATCATCAGGGCTTCAGGGTCTCAAGACTCAACAGTGTTAGGGCTTAGAATTTAGAGTGTGAGGTGGTGGTCCAGTCTCTTTTTCTGGGAATACTAAGAACTACGCCCAGGAATATGTGATCCCTGTGATGGATTAAATAAGATTTTGTGAGTTTGGCTAAGAATGTAGCCACCATTTATAATCATAGACTGAACAAAATAATTTTCAGGTTATATACCTTTCATAAGTTGGGATTACCTGTAAGATGAACATTAAAAGTTCATCTTTTAAAATGATAAAATATTATTTAAATGATAAAATATTAAATCAAATGTACATTTTATCTTTAATATTAAAGCCCAGTCCAACTGTAAAGATAAAAAGGGAAGTGCTCCTTTCTGGGCATGCCTGCAGCTAACTGAAAGGATCTACCAGCCATAAAGGCAAGCAGAATTTCTTTCCCCTTCAAATACATGGCTTATCAATTCCCTTCTACATTTGTTTGTGTGTCAAAACCCCTAAGCTTCTGAGGGGGGCATGATCTGTGCTTGTAAAACATATACATATTGTTCCCCCTAAATCAAAAATAAATAAATAACCTGAATTGCGGAGAAGAAACATTCAGCCTTCCTCACTTCTGAATTTCTTCAAAAATCTCTTCAGGTTTTGTTAAAACAGAACATTTTTGGGAATTCCCTGGTGTTCTAATGGTTAGGACTTGGCGCTTTCACTGCCGTGGCCCAGGTTCCATCCCTGGTCCAGGAACTAAGATCCCGCAAGCCACGTGGGGCAGCCACAAAATAAAGAAAAAAAAAAAACAACAGAACATTTTTGCAGTATAAACTTCCAGCTGTGACAAAGGCAGATCACAGTAGAGCTCTAGAGAAGATCCCTGTGTAGTTTTACTGCCCAAAAGGCAATTTTCATGTATTTCTACTTCTGGGACCAAAAGTTTCTTCTCCAAAACAGCAGGCCACAGAGGAGGGTTCTTCACTTTCTGCATCTATCCTATCCCGCCAGCCAGACAGCTCCACCAGCCACCGTCTCCCTGTGTGTCCTGGACTCGTAGACTCTAAACCACACCCCACAGAGTCGTAGTCAAGGAGTAGAACACTGCTACCCAAGCTCCCACAGGTCAGATATATCTGGTTGATTCTAATTCTCTTTCCCAGTTCTCCTGACTTCTATACTCAGCCGTAGATGAGACCATTTGAGATTAGAGCGGTGAAGTCCATTTTGTTTGGTTCTTGAATCCACTCCTAAGTCCCAAGAGAAAATTAATTCTCTTCCAACCACTAAATTATTGACTTGGTGAGTCTCTCAGAGCTTGCTAACAAAATACAATCCTTTATCTAAAAGTATACCTACTTCCAAAAAGATTTGAAATAGTTTATTTGTTCCCTTACTGAATGGACAGTTATGGTTTAAATGTAAGCCAGAAGGTCGAATAGAAACATAAAGCTAGGTGTTTCCAGACACCTGGAGTAATGTAAGTAAAATTGTTCACTCAAGCATTCATGTATTGTTATTGAAGAACAGCTGTGTGCCGGGCACCAAGTTAGGCATTGGCATTCAACAGTGAGCAAAACAGGCATGGTTACTTCCTTCTTGGCTGTTAAACTACTTGCACTTGGAAGAGATGGCTGAGCTGGCGCGTGATCAGCACAGTGATAGTGTCAAAAGCTCCAAGAGTGGGTGTGAGAGCCTGTGGAGGGTGGGAGGGAGAGAGAGGAGAGGCAGAAAAGAGGGAGGGAGGGAGAGAGAGACAGAGAGAAAGAACCATGAGAAAAAGAGAGCTAGGATTGAGAACTGGTTCTCTCTAATGAGAACCAGCAGAGAAAACGGAGGTACGGTTAGAAAGTGCAATTAGAATAATAAAAAGACAACAAGGGAAATGTGGTTTCACAGAATCCAGCAAAGGAGTGTGTTTCAAGGACAAAGTAATCAATGGTATCAAATAAAGAGATACAATAAAATGGAGCTTGCCTAAAGTATTTAAAGAAGAGACCTGGCAGGAGCGGTGAGGCAGGAGCCATCACTAAAACAAACCACTTGGAAGAGGAGGCGTTGGGAGAGGCAGAACATGAGGAACCTGGAACCCTTGATCTCCCCTCTGGCCACCTGGTTCTCTTCTACTCACGTTCAGGTCAAAGCTTAGATGGTGCTACTTGTGGGAAGGCTCCCACCCCCAAGTCTTGATTAGGTGCCCCTGCTATATGCTTCTATAAGCGCTGTTTACTTCCCATATGGCAATGACCATATTTTTTTTTTTTTTTTTTTGCGGTACGTGGGCCTCTCACCGTTGTGGCCTCTCCCGCTGCGGAGCACAGGCTCCGGACACGCAGGCCCAGCGGCCATGGCTCACGGGCCCAGCCGCTTTGCGGCATGTGGGATCTTCCCGGACCGGGGCACGAACTCGTGTCCCCCGCATCGGCAGGCAGACTCTCAACCACTGCGCCACCAGGGAAGCCCAGAAAGACAGTTTTTTGAAAGGATATTTGGTAGTTCACAGAATTTTCAGGGAAAGGCTGCAGAATGAAGCTTAGAAGACAGGACAACTCTAAAGGAGACCAAGCAATGTGGGATACAGTGGCAAGATCAAGTCTCCAGGTGGGGGGTAGGTTAGCCAGCCATCCCCTACCTGGTTCCATCGCCACTATTGCCACCAGATGCTGGGTGCCACTGCCATCATATCACTGCAGGAATGAATTCCAAACTGTTCCCTGCGCCTTCACTTTATTAAGAGGGGAAGCTTACATATAAAAGGGAATATAACATGTACAGTTCAAAGACTAATAGCGTGAACACTTCTGTAGCTACTGCTAAGTCATGATTTTGAAGCCTCTTGAACACTCTTCTGAGATTTCCCCTCATTTCTTTTTTTTTCTTTTTTATAAAATTTATTTATTTATTTGTTTGTTTTTGGATGCATTGGGTCTTTGTTGCTGCGCGCGGGCTCTCTCTAATTGCGGCAAGCGTGGGCTACTCTTCGTTGCGGTGGGCGGGCTTCTCATTGCGGTGGCTTCTCTTGTTGCGGAGCACCAGCTCTAGGCGCGTGGGCTTCAGTAATTGTGGCCCCCGGGGTTCAGTAATTGTGGCCCGCAGACTCAGTAGTTGTTGCTCGTGGACTCTGGAGTGTAGGCTCAGTAGTTGTGGTGCACGGGCTTATTAGTTGCTCTGCAGCACGTGGGATCTTCCCAGACCAGGGCTCTAACCTATGTCCCCTGCATTGGCAGGCGGATTCTTAACCACTGTGCCACCAGGGAAGCCCCCACCACCCCCCGCCATTTCTTATAGCTGGATAAGTCTTGATTTCTGGTAAGTCATGTCCCCTCCTTATTTCTTCTTCCTCAACAATGGTTTAGTTCTTCTTGACCTTTGCTTTTTCAAATGAATTTTATTTTACTTTATTATTTTTTATGCACAACCAATTTTTTAAAAGAAATATTTGTAAAAATTCCTAATACCTAGGAGTTGCTCAATACATTTTTGGTCTTTCTTCTCTCATCTTCCACTAAAGTTAAACTGTGATTCTTGAATAAACAACTTAGAGTCTCAGAAAATAAGAGTTTTGCTTATTTTACTTAAAAACTCTTACTTAAAAAATAAGAGTTTTAAGTTTTGCTATGAGGTGAGATTAGCTTTCCAGTGGAACATTTAAAGTCTCTTTTGCCTGCACATTTACCAAAGCTCCCTTTAACTCCAGGGGTCTTTTCTACATTCATCACAAATAACAACAGAATCAGGCTAAGAGAATGGTAGCAACATAAAGGGGGAACAAGAATCATCAAAAGTGTTATGGGTTTTAAGACTGATTTCTTTTTTTTTGAATGAATGAATGAAGATCATTTATTTATAAGATCTTATAACACAGAATTATATTAAATATTCATGGAGTTACCATAAATTTTTGGCTGTTCTTTTTTATTGGAGATAGATGTAAGGTTTAAAAAAACAGATCCCACCAAAAGGAAATCACTAAAAAAGACCCAGAGGTAGCATGTGTATTGACATTATGTTTCAACCGATGAAGCCTTGTGGTTAGCTATGTGATTTCAATAAAGTCCCTTGTTTTGAGTCTCATTTTTCCTCATCTGAAAAATGGGCTCCAAAAATCCCTGATGTCCCAGAAGTTCTAAGGAGGTGTCTGGAGGTCTGCAGCAGGGTAAATGGCTGCTTTCTTCTTTCTGAGTTATAATCTGAGTTTATTTGTAGAGAAAGTTTTGTGCTTAAAAAAAATATTTTTTATACAATTGAATGCTATGTCTCCCAATAATGCCAATATTCCAGTTTCTTTAATTAACTGCAGTATAATTAATAACAAGATGATTCTCCTTTATATGAAATGCAGCCATATCATGAAAATGAAGAGATTAGGAAAAAGTGATTCATGTTTTCAATATCATTTAGATTTCTTTCTTTTCAGAAACTATAATAGCTTGTAAAGTTTTACGGCATGAACTGTATCATAAGGGAAGGAAAGAGAAACTAGCAACTAGAAATTAGATCTCTCTCTGTTTGTTTTTATATTAGTATACAAATATAAGTTTCCATTTTAAGAAATGTGTTTGCTAGTAAGTTTCTTTGTACAATGCCTTTCTCACATGTACACAGAATTTTAAGAGTATGGCTTTGTCAGGAAACATTTTCTTCTGAATCCTCACTAATCATTTCAACTATTAGTAACTTATTTTTCAGAGCATTAACACCCATGTTTAAAATACAAATGTGAAAAATGTAGTAACTTAACACAATTATCCATTTTGTGTATGGACACTTGCATACTCCCTTGTTATCAAAAAGGATGTCAAATTGTTATTACTCAGCTCTTAAGAAAGCAATTTTAAATTCTATCACTGTAGCTACGAAAGCTTTACATTATATGAGAAGAAAATGGGCCTAAAAATGAACTTGAGCACATGTTTTTTTTTTAACACATGATAAATAATATACTTTGTTGGATAATCATCATATACTCGATATACAAGTATTCATCTAGGACTTGTGTCCACATATTAAAATATCTAAATTTATCAAAACTTACCAAAATAACATGAGCTTATGTTGTTCATCATGTATATAAGGCTTTAAAAATAAATTCTGGTAACTAAAACTCAAAATGAATTTTTGTATAAAGAAATATAAAAGATAAACATATACAAGGAACTTCCAGCTTGGACAAAATGGCTTTGACCCATTTTTCCCTACTCATCTCTGCTAAGCACAACTACAAACTATGAAAATAATGAGACACCAAAGGAGAACTCTTAAAGGTGGTGAAAAAGAAAGAAAACTAGTTTGGGACCCTAGGATTGGAGGAACAACGCAGCAGGAGGGTATCTTGTGTTCCTTCACCAACAGAAGGAAGACACTCAGATCCAGTGTTTCCTGACTGCTCACCTAGAAACAGAAGACATCCCAGGTAAGGTCATTACTCAGAATTCCAGAAGAAAGGGAGAAAGAAAGTGGAGCTGAAAGAGTATTTTAAGAAATAATATCTAAAAACTTCTCAAATTTGGTGGAAGATATGAATCTACAGGTTCAAGAAGCTGAGCTAACCCCAAAAAGAGTAAGCCCAAAGAAATCCATTCCAAGACACAACCCAATTAAACTCTTGAACACAAAAGACAAGGGAAAATATCTGGAAAACAGCCAGAATAACACATTACCTAAGAAAGAACAACAATTTGAATAACTGGATTAATCATCTGAAACCATGGAGACCAGAAAGAGGTGGCACAATATTCTTCAAGTGTTAAAAGAACTGTCAATTGAAAATTCTATATACAGAAAAACTACCCTTTAGGAAAAAAAGGAAAATAAAAACATTTTCAGGTAAGGAAAACTAAAAGAATCTGTTACCAACAGCCCTCATCTTAATGACTAGCTAAAAGAAGCTCTTCAAACAGAAAGGAAATGATAGAAATAGGAACTTTGAAACATCAGAAAGAAGAATGTAGAATACAGAGAGCAGAAATATGGGAAATTACAATAGACTATGCTTTTTAATATAAATTTTCTAAATTATATTTGATGATTAAAGCAAACATTATAACACCAACTGATAATCAAGGCAATGATATTTAAAAGCAGAAAGGTAAAGTGGCCCAAACAGAAGTGGTAATTCCACATTATACTCCCAAGACAAGGAAGTCCACTCCTACCACTCTTATTTAGCATCATATTAGGAGTTCTAGCCACTGCAACAAGGCAAGAAAAATAAATAAAAGGCATACATATTAGAAAGAAAAAAATAAAATTCTATTTGCAGATAACATGGTTGTCTACATAGAAAATTCAAGAGATCTACTAAAAAAAAAAAACCTAATACAAATGAATACAAATGAATGAGTCAGCAAAAGCACAGGACAAAATCAACACAGAAAAATCAACCTCATTTCTATATACTAACAATGAACAAGTGAAAACTGACAATAAAAACATAATACTATTTATAATTGCTTCAAAGAAAATTTTTTAATTTACATGTTCAGGATCTATATCCTAAAAAAATATAAAATGCTGATGAAAGAAATCAATAAATGAAAAGATACACTATGTTCATGGATGGAAAGACTCAACATAATAAAGATGTCAATTCTCTCTAAACTGATCTACAGGTTTAATACAATGTCTATCAAAATCCCAGAACCGTTTTGTGTAGATTTATTATTTTTTTGAATATTATTTTATTTTTTTATACAGCAAGTCCTTATTAGTCATCAATTTTATACACATCAGTGTATACATGTCAATCCCAATCACCCAATTCATCACACCACCACCCCCACACCCCCGCCGCTTTCCCCCCTTGGTGTCCATATGTTTGTTCTCTACATCTGTGTCTTTATTTCTGCCCTGCAAACTGGTTCATCTGCACCATTTTTCTAGGTTCCATATATATGCATTAATATACAATATTTGTTTTTCCCTTTCTGACTTACTTCAATCTGTATGACAGTCTCTAGCTCCATCCATGTCTCTACAAATGACCCAATTTCATTCCTTTTAATAGCTGAGTAATATTCCATTGTATATATGTACCACTTCTTCTTTATCCATTCGTCTGTTGATGGGCATTTAGGTTGCTTCCATGTCCTAGCTATTGTAAACAGTGCTGCAATGAACATTGGGATGCATGTGTCTTTTTGAATTATGGTTTTCTCTGGGTATATGCCCAGTAGTGGGACTGCTAGATCATATGGTAATTCTATTTTTAGTTTTTTAAGGAAACTCCATACTGTTCCACATAGTGGCTGTATCAATTTACATTCCCACCAAGAGTGCAAAAGGGTTCCCTTCTCTCCACACCCTCTCCAGCATTTGTTGTTTGTAGGTTTTCTGATGAGGCCCATTCTGACCGGTGTGAGGTGATACCTCAGTTTTGATTTGCATTTCTCTAATAATTAGTGATGTTGAGCAGTTTTTCATGTGCTTCTTGGCCATCTGTATGTATTCTTTGGAGAAGTATCTATTTAGGTCTTCTGCCCATTTTTGGATTGGGTTGTTTGTTTTTTTAATATTGAGCTGCATGAGCTGTTTATATATTTTGGAGATTAATCCTTTGTCTGTTGATTCATTTGCAAATACTTCCTCCCATTCTGAGGGTTGTCTTTTCATCTTTTTATGGTTTCCTTTGCTGTGCAAAAGCTTTTAAGTTTCATTAGGTCCCATTTGTTTATTTTTCTTTTTATTTCCATTACTCTAGGAGGTGGATCAAAAAAGATCTTGCTGTGATTTATGTCAAAGGGTGTTCTTCCTATGTTTTCCTCTAAGAGTTTTATAGTGTCCATTGTTACATTTAGGTCTCTAAACCATTTGGAGTTTATTTTTGTGTATGGTGTTAGGGAGTGTTCAAATTTCATTCTTTGACATGTAGCTGTCCGGTTTTCCCAGCACCACTTATTGAAGAGACTGTCTTTTCTCCATTGTATATCCTTGCCTCCTTTGTCACAGATTAGTTGACCATAGGTGCATGGTTTATCTCTGGGCTTTCTATCTTGTTCCATTGATCTATGTTTCTGTTTTTGTGCCAGTACCATATTGTCTTGATTACTGTAGCTTTGTAGTATAGTCTGAAGTCAGGGAGTCTGAGTCCTCCAGCTCTGCTTCTTTCCCCTCAAGATTGCTTTGGCTATTCGGAGTCTTTTGTGTCTCCACACAAATATTAAGATTTTTTGTTCTACTTCCGTAAAAAACGCCATTGGTAATTTGATAGGGATTGCATTGAATCTGTAGATTGCTTTGGATAGTAGAGTCATTTTCACAATATTGATTCTTCCAATCCAAGAACATGGTATATCTCTCCATCCGTTGTCATCATCTTTAATTTCTTTCATCAGTGTCTTATAGTTTTCTGCATACAGGTCTTTTGTCTCCCTAGGTAGGTTTATTCCTAGGTATTTTATTCTTCTTGTTACAGTGGTAAATGGGAGTGTTTCCTTAGTTTCGCTTTCAGATTTTTCATCATTAGTGTATAGGAATGCAAGAGATTTCTGTACATTAATTTTGTATCCTAAAACTTTACCAAATCCATTGATTACCTCTATGAGTTTTCTGGTGGCATCTTTAGGATTCTCTATGTATAGTATCATATCATCTGCAAACAGTGACCGTTTTACTTCTTCTTTTCTAATTTGTATTCCTTTTATTTCTTTTTCTTCTCTGATTGCCGTGGCCAGGACTTCCAAAACTATGTTGAATAATAGTGGTGAGAGTGGACATCCTTGTCTTTTTCCTGATCTTAGAGGAAATGCTTTCGGTTTTTCACCACTGAGAATGATGTTTGCTGTGGGTTTGTCATATATGGCCTTTATTCTGTTGAGGTAGGTTCCCTCTATGCCCACTTTCTGGAGAGTTTTTATCATAAATGAGTGTTGAAATTTGTCAAAAGCTTTTTCTGCATCTATTGAGATGATCATATGGTTTTTCTCCTTCAATTTGTTAATATGGTTTATCACATTGATAGATTTGCATATATTGAAGAATCCTTGCATTCCTGGAATAAACCCCACTTGATCATGGTGTATGATCCTTTTAATGTGCTGTTGGATTCTGTTTGCTAGTATTTTGTTGAGGATTTTTGCATCTATGTTCATCAGTGATATTGGCCTGTAGTTTTCTTTCTTTGTGACATCCTTGTCTGGTTTTGGTATCAAGGTGATGGTGGCCTTGTAGAATGAATTTGGGAGTGTTCCTCCCTCTGCTATATTTTGGAAGAGTTTGAGAAGGATAGGTGTTAGCTCTTCTCTAAATGTTTGATAGAATTCGCCTGTGAAGCCATCTGGTCCTGGGATTTTGTTTGTTGGAAGATTTTTAATCACAGTTTCAATTTCAGTGCTTGTGATTGGTCTGTTCATATTTTCTATTTCTTCCTGATTCAGTCTTGGCAGGTTGTGCATTTCTAAGAATTTGTCCATTTCTTCCAGGTTGTCCCTTTTATTGGCATAGAGTTGCTTGTAGTAGTCTCTTAGGATGCTTTGTATTTCTGCGATGTCTGTTATAACTTCTCCATTTTCATTTCTATTTTTATTGATTTGAGTCCTCTCCCTCTTTTTCTTGATAAGTCTGGCTAACAGTTTATCAATTTTGTTTATCTTCTCAAAGAACCAGTTTTAGTTTTATTTATGTTTGCTATTGTTCTCATTGTTTCTATTTCATTAATTTCTGCTCTGATCTTTATGATTTTTTTCCTTCTGCTAACTTTGGGTTTTGTTTGTTCTTCTTTCTCTAGTTCTTTTAGGTGTAGGGTTAGATTGTTTACCTGAAATTTTTCTTGTTTCTTGAGGTAGGCTTGTATAGCTATAAACTTCTCTCTTAGAACTGCTTTTGCTGCATCCCATAGGTTTTGGATTGTCGTGTTTTCATTGTCATTTGTCTCTAGGTATTTTTTGATTTCCTCTTTGATTTCTTCAGTGTTTTCTTGGTTGTTTAGTAACGTATTGTTTAGCCTCCATGTGTTTGTGTTTTTTACGTTTTTTTCCCCTGTAATTCATTTCTAATCTCATAGTGTTGTGGTCAGAAAAGATGCTTGATATGATTTCAATTTTCTTATATTTACTGAGGCTTGATTTCTGACCCAACATGTGATCTATCCTGGAGAATGTTCCATGCACACTTGAGAAGAAAGTGTAATCTGTTGTTTTTGGATGGAATGTCCTATAAATATCAATAAAATCTATCTGGTCTCTTGTGTCATGTAAAACGTCTGTTTCCTTATTTATTTTCATTTTGGATGATCTGTCCATTGGTGTAAGTGAGGTGTTAAAGTCTCCCACTACTATTGTGTTACTGTCGATTTCCTCTTTTTTTTTTTTTTTTTTGTGGTACGCGGGCCTCTCACTGTTGCTGCCTCTCCCGTTGCAGAACACAGGCTCTGAACACGCAGGCTCAGCGGCCATGGCTCACGGACCCAGCCGCTCCATGGCATGTGGGATCTTCCCGGACCAGGGCACGAACCCGTGTCCCCTGTATCGGCAGGCGGACTCTCAACCACTGTGCCACCAGGGAAGCCCTCGATTTCCTCTTTTATAGCTGTTAGCAGTTGCCTTATATATTGAAGTGCTCCTATGTTAAGTGCATATATATTTATAATTGTTTTATCTTCTTCTTGGATTGATCCCATGATCATTATGTAGTGTCCTTCCTTGTCTCTTGTAACATTCTTTATTTTAAAGTCTATTTTATCTGATATGAGTATAGCTACTCCAGCTTTCTTTTGATTTCCATTTTCATGGAATATCTTTTTCCATTCCCTCACTTTCAGTCTGTATGTGTCTCTATGTCTGAAGTGGGTCTGTTGTAGACAGCATATATATGGGTCTTGTTTTTGTATCCATTCAGCAAGCCTGTGTCTTTGGTTGGAGCATTTAATCCAATAACGTTTAAGGTAATTATCGATATGTATGTTCCTATGACCATTTTCTTAATTGTTGTGGTTTTGTTTTTGTAGGCCCTTTTCTTCTCTTGTGTTTCCCACTTAGAGAAGTTCCTTTATCATTTGTTGTAGGGCTGGTTTGGTGGTGCTGAATTCTCTTAGCTTTTGCTTGTCTGTAAAGCTTTTGATTTCTCCATTCGAGAAATTTCTCATTCGAGTCTGAATGAGATCTTTGCCGGTAGAGTAATCTTGGCTGTAGTTTCTTCCCTTTCATCACTTTAAGTTTCATTACTATGTGTCTCAGCGTGTTTCTCCTTGGGTTTATCCTGTATGGGACTCGCTGCGCTTTCTGGACTTGGGTGGCTATTTCCTTTCCCATGTTAGGGAAGTTTTCAACTATAATCTCTCCAAATATTGGGTCCTTTCTCACTCTCGTCTCCTTCTGGGACCCCTATAAGGTGAATGTTGTTGCGTTTAATGTTGTCCCAGAGGTCTCTTAGGCTGTCTTCATTTCTTTTCATTCTTCTTTCTTTATTCTGTTCCGCAGCAGTGAATTCCACCATTCTGTCTTCTAGGTCACTTATCCGTTCTTCTGCCTCAGTTATTCTGCTATTGATTCCTTCTAGTGTATTTTTCATTTCAGTTATTGTATTGTTCATCTCTGTTTGTTTGTTCGTTAATTCTTCTAGGTCTTTGTTAAACATTTCTTGCATCTTCTAGATCTTTGCCTCCATTCTTTTCCTGAGGTCCTGGATCATCTTCACTATCCTTATTCTGAATTCTTTTTCTGGAAGGTTGCCTATCTCCACTTCATTTAGTTGTTTTTCTGGGGTTTTATCTTTTTCCTTCATGTGGTACATAGCCCTCTGCCTTTTCATTTTGTCTATCTCTCTGTGAATGTGGTTTTTTTTCCACAGGCTGCAGGATTGTAGTTCTTCTTGCTTCTGCTGTCTGCCCTCTGGTGGATGAGGCTATCTAAGAGGCTTGTGCAAGTTTCCTGATGGGAGGTACTGGTCGTGGGTAGAGATGACTCTTGCTCTGGTAAGCAGAGCTCAGTAGAACTTTAATCCACTTGACTGCTGATGGGTGGGGCTGGGTTCCCTCCCTGTTGGTTGTTTGGCCTGAGGCAACCCAACACTGAAGTTTACCCGGGCTCTTTAGTGAGCCCAATGGCAGGCTCTGGGAGGTCTCACGCCAAGGAGTACTACCCAGATCTTCTGCTGCCAGTGTCCTTGTCCCCACAGTGAGCCACAGCCACCCCCCCGCCTCTGCAGGAGACCCTCCAACACTAGCAGGTAGGTCTGGTTCAGTCTCCCCTGGGGTCACTACTCCTTCTCCAAGAGTGGAGTCTCTGTTTCCCCCAGTCCTGTCGAAATCCTGTAGTCAAATCCCACTAGCCTTCAAGTCTGATTCTCTAGGAATTCCTCCTCTTGTTGCTGGACCCCCAGGTTGGGAACCTGACGTGGGGCTCAGAACCTTCACTCCAGTAGGTGGACTTCTGTTTTATAAGTGTTCTCCAGTCTGTAAGTCATCCACCCAGCAGTTATGGGATTTGATTTTACTGTGATTGCGCCCCACCTACTGTCTCATTGTGGCTTCTCCTTTGTCTTTGGATGTGGGGTGTCTTTTTTTGGTGAGTTCCAGTGTCTTCCTGTCAATGATTGTCCAGCAGCTAGTTGTGATTCTGTTGTTCTCGCAAGAGGGAGTGAGAACAGATCCTTCTACTCCACCATCTTGGTTCCTAATCTCAAGACTGATTTCTTTTTGATATTGGTTTTTATAGCAATATGCATAGCTAATTAAACTTAAAACCTTTTCCTTTAATTCGATCATAAGATCTTACAAAGTCCCTTTATTTTCTTTTTTAAACTTATTTTTATTTTTTAAAAATTTTCACACATTTCTCCCACCCTACCCCCACCCCCCACCTCTGGCAACCACCAATCTGTTCTCTATGTCTATGAGCTTGATGGTTTTTGTTTTGGGGCTCTTTTTAGATTGCACGTATAAGTGAGTGAGATCCTATGGTATTTGTCTCTCTCTGTCTGACTTATTTTACTTAGTGTAATGCCCTTGAGGTCCATCCATATTGTCACAGATGGCGAGTTTCATTCTTTTTTATGGCTGAATAATGTTCCATTGTGTATATATACCACATCTTCTTTATCCATTCACCCACTAGTGGACACTTAGGTTATTTCCATGTTTTGCCTATTGTAAATAATGCTGCAGTGAACATGGCGGTTCATATATCTTTCTGAGTTAGTGTTTTTATTTTCTTCAGACAACTACCAAGAAGTGGAATTAATGTATTGTATGGTAGTTTTATTTTTTAATTTTTGGGGAATGTCCAAAATGGTTTCCACAGTGGCTGCACCAATTTACATTCCCACCAACAGTGCATAAGCGTTCCGTTTTCTCCACATCCTCGTCAACACTTATTATTTCTTGTCTTTTTGATAATAGCCATTCTAAAATGTGTAAAGTGATATCTCATTGTGGTTTTGATCTGAATTTTCCTGATGATCAATGATGTTCAGCATCTTTTCATGTACCTGTTAGCCATCTATGTGTTTTCTTTGGAAAAACGTTTATTCAGACCTTCTACCAACTTTTTAATTGAATTTTTTGCAATTGAGTTGTATGAACTTTTGTGTATTTTTATTGTTAGCCCATTAACAGATGTATAATTTGCAAATATTTTCTCCCATTCAGTAGGTTGCCTTTTCACTTTGTTGATAGTTTCCTTTGCTGGGTAGAAGATTTTTAGTTTGATGTAGTCCTACATGTTTATTTTTGCTTTTGTTGCTTTTGCTTTTGGTGTCAGATTCAAAAAATCATTGCCAAGGCATACATTAAGGTGCTTATTGCCTATGTTTTCTTCTAGGAGTTTTATGGCTTCAGGTCTGATGTCAAATCTCTAATTCTTTTTTTTTTTTTTTTGTGGTACGTGGGCCTCTCACTGCTGTGGCCTCTCCCATTGTGGAGCACAGGCTCTGGACATGCAGGCCCAGCGGCCATGGCTCATGGGCCCAGCCACTCCGCGGCATGTGGGATCTTCCCGGACCGGGGCACAAGCCCGTGTCCCCTGCATCGGCAGGCGGACTCTCAACCACTGCGCCACCAGGGAAACCCTCTGATTCATTTTTAGTTAATTTTTGTGCATGGTGTAAGATAGTGGTTGAGTTTCATTCTTCTGCATGTCATTGTTCAGTTTTCCCAACCCATTTATTGAAGAGACCATACTTACCCCATTGTACATTCTTGGCTATATTACTTTAGCTATATTCAAAGCTATAGTAATTAAAACAGTATGGTATTGGCATAAAAATAGACATATAGATCAATGGAACACAGTAAAGAGCCCAGAAATAAACCAACACACATATGCTCAATTAATTTATGACAAAGGGGCCAAATGAATTTTAAAGTCATCCATTTCTGCTCCATGAAAACACCTGTTGGGAATTTCACTGGAATTGCTTATTACCCAATATTTCATCTTCTTTATACAAATGAGGTATATCTCTCCATTTTCTTGGCTCTCCTTAAAATTCTTCAGTAAAGACTTGGAGCATTCTGAACAAAGGACTTGCACACATTTTCTTATATTTATTCCTGGATGCTTTATATTATTTTATGCTACTAAATTTTGGGGGGGGGGGGGTTTGCTCGTGAATAGAAATGCAATTGTCTTTTTATATTAATACTACATCTAGAAATCTTGCTAAACCCTTATTATTTCTGAAAATTTATCTGTAGATTCTTTTAGATTTTCCTTGTAAATAATTATATCACCTACAAATAATGACTATTTCATTTATTCCTTTTCTAATTCTTGTACTTTTTTTCTTGTTTCATTGTGCTGCCTGAGATCTTTAGTCAGTATACAGTTGAATAGAAGTGGTGACTGGAACATTCTTATCTCGGGTCTATGTCCCGTCCTTCTTTTTGGTGCTTGCTTCGGAATCAGAATCTCAAATGGACACATTGTTGAGGAATAATAAATGCTTCCATAATATGCTGTAGAGCTCTTTCTCTAACCTTCTGAGGAATTTTCAATACATTGTGATGCTGAAGAATAGCAATACTGGTTCTTTCCTGCACTGTTTGTGGAAACAGATATCTGTGTACCTTGATCATATTCTGGCAATAAGTTGTCAAAGCCTTTTACTGTGTATGCTTTTTGACTCAGCACTTCCACTTCTAGGAATTTACTCTAGGAAGGTATGTACGGAGGTAGGGAAGTAATATAATAACTAAATGTTCATTGAAGTCTTCTTTATAATAGTAAAATCTGGAACCAACAATATAGATTGAGTCATACAACAGGAATAATAAGGAGCCATTAAAAAGGAAGACTTGTCTGTGACAAAACATTGAGTGAAAAGAGGCAGAATGTATAAGAACATGTATAATGTTACCTCATTTGCATAAAAGTATACCAATATTTACACATACATATACACATCTACACACACAGATTTATCACGACTATGAGAAAGGCTGTTCATTAAAATTTTTTTAATGAGTAGGTGTCAAGCTTTTTGGGGTTATTTATTTTATTGTTTATAACGTTATATATAATTTTATGTAGCCTTAAGTTTGTGTGATTCCCCTTTCCCTACCACCTTGTTTCCTCATGTTCTAATTGCCTTAATAACTCAGAACTACAATTTTCATCATCCCATACCTTGAGAACTCTCGCATCTCTAGATTACCATTTTCAGCTTGGCCTCTATGTGCTATGATGTGAACTAGCAAGTGCTCCAAGGGGAAAAAGTAACTGTAAACAACTGGCTCACTTTTGTGCATTCCCCTTCACTCTAGGATCTTGGCCCTTCAAGTCCTGGCAGTTTTGGTTGCTTTTGATGCCTTCAAACAATGCTTTTAATTTTTTAAATACAGTTTTACAATTGCTTTCAACAGTAAGTTTGTTCCAATATAAGCTGCTGTTATCATAGCCAGAAGCAAAAGTCCAAATGTATCACATTGAAGTACATACTAATTATTACTAAAATAGAAAACTGTTTTACAAATAAAGGAATCATTTTTCAATGTTATTAATATTATCTATTTTGCGTATTTAATTTTTATCCTTATACAAGTGTACACTATATATTATATAAATTACTTTAAATGTATTAAAAATCATTTACTTTTTTTTAACATCTTTATTGGAGTATAATTGCTTTACAATGATGTGTTAGTTTCTGCTTTATAACAAAGTGAATCAGCTATACATATACATATATCTCCTTCCTCTTGCATCTCCTTCCCACCTTCCCTATCCCATCCCTCTAGGTGGTCACAAAGCACCGAGCTGATCTCCCTGTGCTATGTGGCTGCTTCCCACTAGCTATCTATTTTATATTTGGTAGTGTATATATGTCAATGCCACTCTCTCACTTCATCCCAGCTTACCCTTCCCCCTCCCCGTATCCTCAAGTCCATTCTCTACGTCTGGGTCTTTACTCCTGTCCTGCCCCTAGGTTCTTCAGAACATTTTTTTTTTTAATTTCATATATATGTGTTAGCATACGGTATTTATTTTTCTCTTTCTGACTTACTTCACTCTGTATGACAGTCTCTAGGTCCATCCACCTCAGTACAAATAACTCAATTTTGTTTTTTTTTATGGCTAAGTAACATTCCATTGTATATATGTGTCACATCTTCTTTATCCATTCATCTGTCGATGGACACTTAAGTTGCTTCCATGTCCTGGCTATTGTAAATAGAGCTGCAATGAACATTGTGGTACATGACTCATTTTGAATTATGGTTTTCTCAGGGTATATGCCCAGTAGTGGGATTGCTGGGTCGTATGATAGTTCTATTTTTAGTTTTTTAAGGAACCTCCATACTGTTCTCCATAGTGACTGTATTAATTTACATTCCCACCAAAAGTGCAAGAGGGTTCCCTTTTCTCCATACCCTCTCCAGCATTTATTGTTTGTAGATTTTTTATTATGGCCATTCTGACTGGTGTGAGGTGTTACCTCATTGTAGTTTTGCATTTCTCTAATAAAAAATAATTTACCCTTTTAAATGCTCAAGATCACAAATGATTTTATAAACCATCTTCAAATTAAATGCTATTTTCCTAGGCTGAATTTAATACAAAATTGAATTTAACCCCAAAATAAGCTTATTTTACTTTTAGATTATACCGGTGCATATTTGGGTTAAATGATGTTGCAAACAAGTCTCATTAATATACTGTGAGTTAGGCATCAGAGTAAGTGAAAAGGTCAATGATTTGAATATCAGGTAAAATAAGTTTGGAAGGGAGATTTGAGCTGGAAATATGGATTTAGCACCATCAACCTTTGTGATCAGCATCTGAGGCAATAGCAAATTCACTAGGTATTACCAGACTTGGAAATTTTGCTGAATTGGGACTGCTTCCTAAATGTTCATAGACATTTAGGTTCAGAGACTAAAGCTCTCAATACTTCAAGGAAGTCTTCTATGCATTCTTAGTCATCTCTCTTTCCCTTTTCCAAACTTTTGGTCCTCTGTCTATTCACTTCTCCTCCTACACTCAATAAATGTCTTCCTAATTCACAAGAAAAGCAGAAGCTATCAGGTGTAGCTCCCACAAATTCCTGTCCCCACATCAACAAACTAAACACTGTCAAAACTCAGTCTCCTGGCTTCCCCTCCTTGTCTGAAGATTGCCCTTCATCCTCTAACTGGACCAACGACTCTGTCTGTACTCTAAATACCATCTTCCCTATATTCTTAGAATACTTGTTTCACCCATTAGGCTGGCTACCTCCGACCTCTTCAGCTTCTGCCTTTATGTCTTTTTTCTGTATAATATGCTTTCCATCAAATCTCCTGCTGGTCTAGTGTTTTTCAAATTTCAGTTCTCTACCCATTAGTGGATTGTAAAATCAATTAGTCTGTTTCATCAGACAATATTCTTTTCAGAAGTAAAGTAATGTGGCACCTTCAATATCAGAATGCCATGTGTATATATATTTTAAATGGTGCTGTCCACATTGCAGCAAGTACTGGGGAAACCTGAGTTGAGTGACAGCTGGTGGAGGGGATGTAATGGCTATACGCATTGGCTGGGAGTCAGCCGGCCATTCACTCTTCTGTTCACTGCTATCTCATTTGATTTTCTGGATTTGACCATAATGGTATCAGGAAGTTAATGTTTTATAGTTTAATGTGTGTCAGTGTAATTTACAGTTAATCATGAAATGAAGTTTAGAAGAATTTATCCACTATTGGCAAGACTTCCCATCAAGTTTTGGTTATACGTTTTTTTGGATTAGGTGTAATTGTTAGGTATTTTTGTCTTTGCAATAATTGTACGTTTTAATCAAACCTGTATAAGCTATTCTCAAAATAGTTTATTTTATTATTACAAGAAATGAGAATGATGATGTAAAAAGCACAGAAGGATGTTCTGGTTGAACTGCCAGATCTGGACCTACAAATAGTGAAAACATCGGGAAAAATGTTTCTTTTAATCAATAAATTTTAAAATTTGAGCTTAATCAAAAAAATAAATTCAAGCCTTCTTAATAAAGATTAAATATAGTTTGTCAAATGCTCAACACCATTGAAACTTTATTATTTGTAATATTTTTGCAAATGAAAGCTTAAGTTTGTACACACACATATAAACTTGGAAATACAAGCCAAACTGGTTGGTAAGGCCCTCAAATATTTTCAAAGAAAGAAAAAAAGACATAAATTTGTCAACACTATTTCAGGTCAGTTAATGAAAAAATATTACTATCATATTTAGTTGCATATGTGTGGCGAGAGAGAAAATTACTCACATAGTTACTGAAAAAACTATTCTCAGCATACATGGACATGGTGAATATGATTCTTAATGATAAATCAGCTGAGAAATTTAAAAATATACTTCTAAGTGATAAGACATTCTCTTAAACACATTTATGGTTCTATAGAACATATAGAATAGAATTAATACTTATTAGGCCGATGTGAGCAGACATAGGTTATGTGACTCTACTTAACAAAAGCACTAATATACTTTCAGTTTACGCCAAATGTACATGACAAGACAATTTTTATAAAGGATTTATTGTGTTGTTTAAATTTAACCTAACCCATAACTGGTTTAAGTAACCTGATAAAATTAGAAAAATATATTATTTGGAAAACATAAATTAAACTGGTAAATTGTAACAGAATTGCAAGTGATTCAGAAGTAAATATGACCAGGAAACATAACAAAGTAATTTAAAATATTATTAGAAATTACCATCTACTTTACTATTTGGAATTACTGTTTCACACATTGTAAAGATTTGGCATCTTATGGATTCTACTGAGTCTTTACTGAATCTCTTGAAAACCAATCATAGTTGTTTGATTTCATCAAGAGAAAGCACTTTTTGATGTGCTTTGTTCAGAAATTCAAGGTGTGGCTGAGATTAGCTGTCACCCACCAAATCCTCCTCTCTCTGCCACAGCAACAGAGCTGTGGCAGGGGTCCTGGGGGCACAGACGGACTATATTGTACCCAGGTGTGTCTCTGCAACTGTCTTCACCAATGGAATATAGGAAAATGGATTTGTGTGACATCTACATCTGAGACCTGGACTCCTTTACTCTCTCTTCCTCTTCCTGTGAACTAGAGCACAACCTGCCTAGGACCCATCCTTGGTCACACAGATGAGAACAACTTGCTCTGGGATGGTAGAGGAGTAAAATGTAAGGTACATGGTCCTTGAATGATCTCCTGGAACTGCTGTATCAACCTGCACCACCAACTCAGGACTTAATTTAAGCGAGAAATAAAAGTCTGTGTTCTGTAAACCACTGTATTGTTGGATCTTTGTTAGCCTTTCCATTGAATAATATGTGCATATGTTATATCATACTGGAGTAATTGATTGCTATGAGGAAAATACTAATTAAGTTACATGAACTAAAAAACATTTTTCTGTTTAAAAGCAATCTCCTTTGGCTAACATTTTTGGAGATGATGTTTCAGTAACAAAATTGGCACATATAACTAGATTTTTTTTGACATTTTTAATTAACTGAATTTGGATCTATAGGGAAAAAGTAAAAATATATTTCAAGATGTTGACAATATCCAACAGTTACAAAATACATTTTGAGTAATCACTGTGGTTACTATATGTCCTCAACATTTTGCAACACAGGAAGAGAACATTATTAATGAAAACATTTTGAATGGAATAAAATGAAAGATACTAATAATATTGCGAGTATTTGTTTGAAACTTCAAACATTTCCAAAAAAGAAATTTGAAATATCAAGGAAAAGCATTTAGATAAAAGATCCATTTGTTTTTTAAAATCCCAGATGCATATTTGAGTTAAAGTTGATGCCCAAAGAAGGAAACTAATTACTAATACTTTGTTATTCAAATATCTTGAAGAATGATTATAAGTTTATCACCATTTTAGATTAAGATTAAAGAAGACTTCACTGAAATTTGCAATTTCTATTGCTAAGTAGAGTATATTGTTATTAATAGCATCCACACCACTTATTTGTGTGTGAACCAGAGTTTTTAACCAACATAACTAAAAACAGCGGAAAGAAATAGACATCAAAGCACAAAGCACCTGTGTTACGCATGTAGCATTGTGTTCATGTCTCCAACCTGGATTGAATTTCCAAATGGGTAAGTGTGCCTGCAACAATGCATAAAAATCATATTTAATAGTAATTCTATTTTATTTAACAGTAAGTATTTTTCTAGAAATAAAATTTTTGTTTCAGTTTTTTTTTTTTTTTTTTTTTCTTTTCTGTGGTACGCAGGCCTCTCACCGCTGTGGCCTCTCCCGTCACAGAGCACAGGCTCCGGACACGCAGGCCCAGCGGCCATGGCTCACGGGCCCAGCCACTCCACTGCATGTGGGATCCTCCTAGACCGGGGCACGAACCCATGTTCCCTGCATCAGCAGGCGGACTCCCAACCATTGCGCCACCAGGGAAGCCCTGTTTCAGTTTTTTAATCTAGCTATACATGTACCTATGTGTATACTGGGTGGATTCAGGACATTTTTTGCTGTGAGTTGACATTTTTTAAAACAAAGGTCTTTTAACTATTCTTCTCTTACTTTCCTTCACAGCCAATATCTTGAGTGGGTTATTTAGACATGTGTTTCTACCTGCTCTTAATCCACTGCAACAAGATTCTGCCCTCATTATTCTTCTGGGGCAGGCTTCCTGACTAAACTCTCACATCCATTTAATCCTTTTTTGTGTTTATCTTTGTCCTCTGTGGCCAGTGACCTTGTTGCCCGGATACTACTTTTATTTCATTTTCCCACCACTTAAAAAAAATAATTTGCAATCATAAAAGTAAAAATGTTCAAGGAAAAAGTAAACTCACCTATAACCCCATCAGAGATAAGCACTGTTAATAGTTTATGTTTATTTTCCATTTATATATATGTACATATTTTAAAACATATGTACATCCATATCAAATATTTAAATAATAAAATGGGGCTCATTTAGCGCAAAGAAGTACATAGCATTTTACAACCTTCTATTTCATTTAACTATAAAGTAGAAACTGCTTTTCATGTCATTCAATATTCCTCTCCTGCATTAATCTTAAAGGCTATATACTGTGCTGCTTTATGGATACATACATCATAAATTATTCATCCATTTCTCTGTTGCTGGACATTTAGATAGTTTTCAATTTTTAAAGATAATTGAATGACACACTGAAATCCTTGTGGAAAAAAACCAAAACAAAACCTTTATCCACTTCCATAATCACTTGCTTAAGATGAATTTCTAAAAGTGGGATTTCTGGGTTGGAGCCATACCTCTGCTATAAACACATTCAGAATCCCTCCAGGAATGGGTACCAAGTTATCCTTCCACCAGCACCCATAACATGAGAGGACCTAATTGGCCAGCTCCTTACTAACACCAGGCAATAGTATTTTAAACCTCTTAGCCAATTTTATTAAAAAGAAAATCACCTTTTATTGAAAGATTTTGTGCCCTTTTGATTAGCAGTTGCTTGAACACTTTTCATAGGTTGTGTCATTTGTATTTATTCCTCTGTGAAATGACTTCATATTATTGCCTATTGTTTTAAAGTGTGCATCTGTTTTTTTTTAATACTTTGTAAAAGCTTTTTTACAAAGCTATTGAATCATTTTATCTCTGAAATATTATTTTTCTGGTGTATAGCTTAAGTGAATTTGTTTTTAATTATAAAGATAATAATCTTAAAAAGAGTAAAAAACATAACTACACATAAAATTAAAAGGTGAGTTACTCTCTCTTCAATCTGCTCCTCAGAATGTCATTTGCTTTTCATTTTTTGTATGGAACTTTTGACATAAAGCTTCTACATATTGAAATAGTCAAATCTGTTGGCCTTTCAGTTTCTTCCTTAGCTGGTTTATTAGAAATAATCTTAATGCATTAAGATAAGTATATTCACTTACATTTTCTTCTAAACCTTCTATGGTTCAGTTCTTAAATTTAACTCTAACACATTAACACATTTGTAATTTATTTCTCTATATGGTATAAAGTTGTGATCTCTCTCTCTATGTATATTTCCAAATAGTTAACGATGTAGTCTAACATAATTATATTATCGACTACAGTGTTTTTGAACTTTTTTTTTTAGCACTGGAAACACTTCTTCAAATGATGGTTTCATAAGGTGTGTGGATGTGAGGAGAAGGGTCCCTAGGGGGCTACACTTTGCAAGTTTTGCCTCCTCACTACCAAGAGGGCTTAAGCAGCAGTCTGAACACGCCCCATCTGTTGGACACCCTCCTGCCACACTCCCTTTCCTGGCTGCCCTCCTTCCCGCACTGCGGGTTTCTAACTGCTCCTTCTCAGCCTCCTCTGAGGGCACTTGCTCCTCTGACCATCATTTGAGGGTAAGAGGCCCCCAATTTCCTCTCTGGCCTCCTGCTCTTCCCATTTGATCCACTGCCTCCCAGCAACCTTTGCCAAATCCTAGGCATCAACAATTTTCAATACTTGATGGTTTCAAATCCTTATTTCTATCTCGGAGCCCTGTCCTGAGTTCCTGCCCATAAACAAAACACCTTATGGTATCTCATTACCATTTCAACCTAAACGTGTTCAAAACTGAACTCATATACCCCCTGGATTCCAAACCCTTCTCTTCCTCTCTTCTTTAAGTTGGAGGATGGGGCCACCATCCTCCCATTTTCCCAAACAAAAAACCTGGAAGTTATCCCATATGTTACTACCTCGATCAGTCAGTAAATCCTACTGCTTCGACACCTTAAATATCTCTTGCTATATTTTCCTCTGTTCCTTTCCATCTATCATCGGCTTAACTTATTTCTAGATTACTGCAGAATCTTCTTACTCCTTTCCCAGCTGCCAGTCTACTCCTCTGAAATGTAAGTTCCTCACTACCACCACAGTTACATTTCTAAAGAACAACGAAAATGCTTAAAATCCTTTCTTAGTTCCCAACCGCAGCTTGCACAACAGGAAAAAAAATGAGACTCCAAATAAGACTCCTGCTTTCCTCTCCTTTCTTCCTGCAGCAACCATCCTAGGGCTCCCATCGCTGAACCCGACTTGAAGTTCTTGAAACACAGGTGCTCTCCCAAGAGTAGAGGTCCTGCCTCACACTGCCTTCCCCATCCGGCCCCCCACGTCCGCGTCCGCCTCCCAAGTTCGGCCTGAAGGTTCTTCATTGCTGAAGCTTTCTCTGTCCACCTCTCCCACCCCTACCCAAGTCACGTAGCCCTAGTGCGCCACTCCCCCGCCCGCCCCCGCCTTTATTTTTCTTCAGAGGAAAACAATTCAGGTCAACAGAGGAATGGAAAGGGAATAAAGAGAGATTTTAAAAAGGGGTTTTGGATGCAAGAGTGTGTTTCGAGTCCAAATCTTGTTGCTTTGGGAAGTACCTTAACCTGTGTATAATGAGGATGTTCATCACACACACACACACACACACACACACACACACACACACACACACACACACACACACACACACACACACACACACACACACACGTGAGATGGCGTGGAATACATGGTTGGGCAGAATCACAGTCTATTCACAGGTAGCGCCCGAGCCTGGCACAGAGGGTGGCCCAGAAGAGCTGCTCATCACTAACGAGGGAGCAGCGCCTGGACGGCGGGACGCAGAGGGCGCCACGCCACCCAGCGCTGGGAGCTCAGCGAGCCGGGGCCGGGCCGCCCCAACTCCGCCCGCTCCGGATGGGGGTGTGGCGGGAGCAGCGACGAGGCCCCTCCCCGCCCGCTGCCGGCCGCAGCCAGACGCTCCCTCGGGCCGAGCCCGGCCAACGCCCAGCCTGCGAGCCAGCCCAGGACGTCCACCTCCACCTTTCCGCGAGCCTCCGTGCCCCCGGGACCGCCTCGGGGGCCGGGGCCGAGTCGCGGCCTCCGATCCCCAGCCTGCCGTCGCCGTGGCCGTCGCCGCGCGCTGGGCGCACCTGACCTGGCGGGCGGGGCGGCGGGCGGGGCTCCGGGCCTGACGTAGCCGCTGCATGGAGCGGGCGTGATTCATCAGCCGCCGCGCGGGGTCGGAGCGGGGCGAGCGCAGCGGCAGCCTAGGCGCCCAGGGCCGGGTTGCGGTGGCGGCGGCGTCCCCGCGGGGCCTCGCGTGCGCTCTCCTTGCTGTCTGCGGCCGGCCCCCGGCGAAGGTCAAGATGGAAGAGATCCTAAGGAAGCTGCAGAAGGAAGCGTCCGGGAGCAAGTACAAAGCCATCAAAGAGAGCTGCACCTGGGCCCTTGGTAAGCGCGCCGAGCGGGGCGCGGGGCGTAGGGCACCTGCCGGTGGGTCCTGCTCGCCGCCGCCGGAGGGTCGCGCGGGCTGGCTGCAATGGCCCCTCTGCGTGGGGGGCTTTCGCTGAGCATCTGTGATCGAAGCATTTCGCGCAATTGCGAGAGTTGCCTCGGTAAACTGATGTGTGATACGCGAATTTGGGTTCGGGCGTTGACATCCATCCGCCTCCCCTCTGGTCTCTTTATCATCTTCCAAACCTTAACGGGGAAACGCCGTCCTCCCCTCTGGGCGGCCCCTTTCTTCAGATCCCCAGCACGGCGGACGGTGGTCACCCATCTCCGAGTCAGGACCGCAAGCCGGTGGGAATCCAGGGGCCTGATTCCGAAGCGCCGGTGGGCAAGAGGGAAGTTGAACCATCAACCCCGATCTCAAAACCTTGGCGAGTGTAACCGGGAAAGAATAGCTTGTTTAATTTGATTCTCCTGATAGAGGCCAGCTTGTTAAGTATTAGCTTTCATGGTTATTCTACATGAAGAATAACGTACGGGTGGGATGGTGTTACCTCTGCAATTCTGTTGTCGTCTGCCCTTCAGACAGGTGGGATTTTAAGATTTGTGAGCTGTGCAAGCATTGAAAGAAGTTCCAGGTAGCAAATTTGTGTTTCCCATCAGACTCAGGTTGTAGAACTCAACCTCGGAGAAAATTGAATGACATTCCAATTAGGCAAGAACGTGGGCAATCAAAATCGCCTGGGTGGGAATGCAGAGAGATCAGGAGCATGCTCAGGTGACAGTGATGCTTAAGGAGAAAAAAAAAAAGGAAAGGCGAAGGAGAAACCAGGGCAGCTCCCTTGGCCTCTGGCCTTGCCCAAGCCTGCATGTGATCCCTCAGTTGCCACTTAATTAAAACATAAAATTGAATCCCTTTCTCTCTCAACCAAAGAGCCATCAGTGCTTGTCATGACACTGTACTGTGGTACAGCCTGAAAGGAGGTAGAGAAGGGCTAGTAGCAGGTTTTCCACTAAATGGAGAATTCTGATGGTGCTTTAGGTGGTGACTCGGTTAATATTTAGGTCTGAATTCACATGTTTGAGTGTGTGTGTACACAGCCACATCATTTTCTTTTTTTTATGTCTGCCTATCATCACAAAATTTCCTAGAATGTTGTCTAGGAAGTTTATCTCATAGGCAGAATCAGAACTTGACCATTTGTTTACTGTTAGAGGAAAAAAAAAATGGACCAGGTACATAAGAGAGAAGCAAGGCTCTTAAAGCCACAGTACTATTTTTGCATTGCCACTGTCATTCAGCAGAGTGATCAGGGTAGATTCTCAAATGCCTCTAATGAAGGGTCACAGATGGCTGGGTAACATAATAAAGCAGGGCTGACTGCACTCTAAACATGTTATTCCTTGTACTCGTTATTATTTTGCTGTAAGTTAAGCAGATTTAGATAACAGGGAGGAGGAGAGGAATCTAGTATTTTTAATTTTCATGTCGATACTCAACATCTTGTTAAGTTAAAGTGCAGTGTTGCCAGTTTAGGTCCTTGAAGTAACCGGGAAGCCCAGAGCTGAGGCAGGTAGATGATCTGAGCAGAGCCTGGACTCCAGCCTGCCTGGAAGAGTAGATGTGATTCTTTTCCCAGTGGCTGTTCTTAGTAAGCAAGAAGAGATGGGAGCTCATGAAACAGTTAAATAACAGTGCGGGGAATTCATTGTGCAGGTTGGAATGAGTAAACCAGGAAAAGAGATCAAAGAAGAGGGCATGAATGTGGGGTCAGGGGTGTGCTGGGGGGATTGGTGTGAGCTGGTGGGGCTTTTGAAGTAAATTGGACTTGGAGAATGGGTAAGCTGTGGGTTTCTTCTCTTCTTCACTTATGTAGCAAAGATTTATTAAGACCTCCTCTGTACTGAGCAGTGGGGATAGAAAGATGAATAAAATGCTCTCTCCCTATAATTAGTTTGTTAGAAGGGTATGTTGGAGGGAGAATCAGGCAGAAACAAAGACATGAAGGTATGGTTTCCTGTTCTCTTTCCCACTCCAGTCCATTTTCCACTGTTCCATTTTTTTTTTTTTTGCTATAAAATGCTTTTCACTTCTCAACCCCCATACTTTTTTTTTTTTAGAGTAAAGTGTGAATTCCTTAGAATGCTTTTTGGAATCTAGCCCCAGCCTTCTTTCCCATCGCCCCCATAGCAAGGGTTCGTCGGTCCCCAGTAAGCCACGTACTTTCTTGTACATGCCATGTGCTGCCCACTTCTCTGCCTGGGCTTGTGCTAATCCTTCTGCCACAGCTTTCCTTTCCAGAATCCCAAGGCCCAGCTCACATACGAAGCCTCCCCTGAGCTCTGCAGTCGAATCAGTTGCTCCTCTGGGCTCTGAGCCCTGCTGTCAGGACCCTCTTATAGCACCTGCTGCTGGGGATTATAGTTGGTTACGCACAAAGCTACTCTTTTAGGGGCAGGGTGATTGAGAAATATACTGGATTCAGGAGACCAAAAACCCTGATTCAAGCAGACTTAAGCAAAATAGCATGTATTCACTGTGAACTAAATACCCCTTGGAAGGCTAGCTGTGGGTTGAGTTTGGTTCAGGAATTAGATACTGTTTCAAGGACCTCGCTCTGCTCTTTTGGGATGATGAACATTCTCAGCATGAGTCTCCACAGCTTTGGGTTCATGAATCAGCACACTTAGACCATCTCAGGAGAGAGGGATCGTCTCTGACTTAGACCATCATGGGAGAGACGGGTCATCTTACACTTGGGGCCATTATAGGGAAGAGGGGTCACCATGACATTTAGACCATCCCAGGAAAGAGTCATCTCTTATCAAAAGTACCATTGGAGAGAGGGGTCATCTTCACACTTACTCCATCTCAGAAGAAAGAGCTCATCTCCCACTTGGACTGTTATAGGAGAAAGACATTTAGACCATCACAGGAGAGAGGAGTCATCTCCCATTAAAACTGTCATAGAAGAGAGAGAGAGAGCATCTCCACGTTTAGGCCTTTACAGGAGAAAGGGGTCATTTCCCACTTGGCCTATCATGGGATCATCTCAAGAGAGTGGGGCTCTTGCAGTCACTCCCACCCAGCCCTTGGTGTCACAGTTCTCTCTTCGTCCTGATGGGTTGAGTATGTATCCCTGAACCAGTCCTCTGGGCTAGCTGGCTACAAGGCCCAGTGAAATCCCAGTCAGGGAAGGATGGCTTCCTCAAAACAAAATTAGGGTTTGCTGCTTCAGAGGCAGCGGAGTGGATGCCAGTCAACGAAAGCAACAAATGTCTACAGTGTAGACGTGAGCTTCCTGAGCACAGGGACTGTATGCTTGTCTGTGGCTTCTGCACCTACAATATGAGAGGCACATGTTCACCACATAAGTAAATCAACGTGTTAATGTCTTATTTGGGTTTTAAGTGATATTTGTCTTGTTTTCTAGTTACATATGCTCATTTTAGAATATTGAAAAATATTCGAACACTATAAAGAAAAAAATTAAGATCACCCATAATGTCACCACCCAGAGAAAACACTCATCACATTTTGGAGTATTTCCCTTCTGCAGAGGGTTCTACATATATGGCGGATTGTTACGTGTTTTTCAACTTCAGCTTTTCTTCTACTTTATTATTAATATGTCTCTGAAAATCAGTTTTCTTAATGGCTGCATAATAACGGGCAAGGAACATGTATGTACTTTTTCTCTATTTTAAGCTATCTAGGTTAGATACTTTTGTCAGTGAGGAAATGGTCTGACTAAGGAATAGAAAAGAACAAGGGACTGGGTCAGCGAGTGGAGAGCCTGAAAGAATAGCATTCTCCTTCAAGCACTGGCAATCCTGGAGGCTTGGGAGCTGGGAATGGCAGGATGAAATAGAATGGCAGAACATTAGAACTGGACCATGTCCCTTTTAGAAACTTTAGGTGTTTGCATATATCAGGGAACTCCTGTAGAATGGATTTGGAAAATGGAGAAGAGAAAGAAAATGAGAGGCCTGAATACCAAGTAAGAGAAGACGGATGGTCTATCTAACCACCATCCTTCCGTCTATCTCTCCACCCGCTTTTCCTTCCAGCCACAGCATCTGTTACCTTCACAGCTAACCTTCTTAAAAAGTGAATGTAACTAAACATACTGCATAGCACAGGGAGCTCTACTTAATGCACTGTGGTGACCTAAATGGGAAGGAAATCCAAAACAGAGGGGACATACGTACATGTATAGCTGATTCATTTTGCTGTACAGTAGAAACTAACACAACATTGTAAAGCAACTATACGCCAATAAAAATTAATAATAATAAAAAAGGGAATGTAGTGATTGTGTCCACATCCTCACTTCCTGCTTACTTTTCAACTCACTGCGATCTGACTTTCTCCTCTGTTCTTGAACCGACTGAAGAATAAGGTACCCAGACCTCAGTCTAGCAGACCATGCTCACATCCCTCTTACCAGTCCTCTCAGCCACACTGGGCCCCCACTTGACCTTGGCCTCGTGCCCGCACCCCGTCCGTTTTGATCTGACCTCTTGAGCTGCTCCGTCCCCTTTGCAGCTCCTCCCCAGCCTTAAAGTTTGCGTTTCACAAGGATGAGCCGTGAGCTCTCCTCTCTGACTCGCAGCCCGACTGGAGTTGAACACTTTGAGAGCCATAGCTTCAGTTTCTGAGAATGCGATGCCCACATTTACGTCCCTGGGCTTCACCTGTGCTCTGACATGCCACCCCCGATGCAGCTTCCTATCCGGCGTCCCTCCTGGAACGGGATGGGCTTGTTATGGCTGCTCTGTGACTGCCTTTCTCTTTTCCCTTTCCTCTAGCTCTCTGTTAGCACTTGTAGAGTTGGGCATTGTCGCACATCCTGAGTTGAATATAAACTCTGCTGTGTGATGAGGAAAACCACAGCGATTTGGTTGTTCAGCGTCAGACCCTCTTCTTGGGATGCAGCGTCCAGTTGTCCTGGGCACTGGCTCTGCCCTGTTGACTGCTAGCCTGGACTCACCCATGAGGTGCAGTCTCACTCCCTGCCTCTGCATCTCAGGCTTTTGTTTTCTCATTATCCTGCCTCATCTTAAGAACTGACTTCAGTCCTTCTAGTTCCTCCCTTGGCCTTGTGACCACAGCATCACCGACCCTGCTTATCCATCTTTCTATTTTGCTATCTGTCTGGCGTACACCCACTGTTTTGCCCCATGGACCGCAGCGGGCCCAGACGCTATCATCATGTTTTGGCCTGTTCTCAGTCCTGAGTCTCAGGGATACATTTGGTGTCCACTGTTCCCTCTGATCTGTTAGCAGGGTGGGGAGAGATGTTTCTCCTTCCCCAATAAAAATAGTTCAGATCAACAGGGCTTGTTGACTCTAAACAGCGAAGAGAGAAGGCAAGAGTTTGAACAGAAAAACTGGAGACCGGTTGGAGTGTGTGATGTTGTGATTTATAATAAGAAATATATATATATATATATATATATATTTGGTCTTGGTCCCTGTTTCTGGCTCAGAGCTCCTAAAACCCTTGGAATTTCCCAAGTGAAGAGAGCTATAGAGTCATTTGTTAGGTTAATGAAGTGATTGTTGGACCACACGTAGGGATGGGGGCTGGCTGCCAGGAAAACCATCCTTTTCAGTCCCACCCCCCTGACCTCCACAGAGGGGAGAGGGGCTGAAGATTGAGTTCAAACACCAGTGGCCAATCAATCATGCCTATGTAATGAAGCATCCGTAAAACCCCCAAAGGATGGGGTTTGGAGCACTTCCCGGCCAATGAACACAGGGACATTTGGCGAGAGTGGTACACGGAGAGAGCAAGGACTCTCTCTGCCCTTTCTGCACACCTTGCCTCATGCATCTCTAGCATCTGGCTGTTCCTGAGTTATATCCTGTAACATACCAGTAATCTACTAGGTGAGAGTTCCTCTGAGTTCTGTGAGCCATTCTAGCAAATTAGTTAAACCCAAGGAGGGGGTTGTTGGAAACTTTAATTTCTAGGCAGTCCGTCAGAAGCCCCGGTGACAACCGGCCTTGAGATTGGCATCTGAAGGTGGGGTGTGGGGGGTGTTACAGGCTTGTAGGATTGAGCCCAAATCTGTGGGATCTGATGCTCTCTCCAGTTCGTGTCAGAGTTGAGTTAAATTGGAGGACACCCAGCTGCTGTCAGGGAATTGCTTGTTGGTGTGGGAAAACCATCCCCCCCCAACCCTGACGCGCGCGTGCGCACATACACGCAAACACGCGCGCACACACACGCAAACACACACACACACACACACACATTGGAATTGGGTGCAGGATTGTTGGAGCTATTGAAATAGAACAGTTTTTATTTTTGAAGAGAATCGTGAACGTTTCATTATCTCAACAACTGGAGGCAGCAAGAGGGTGAATAGTCCACAGCAATGGTAAAGTACTGAACATCCAGGTCAGAGTCATGAGACTTGGGGGGTGAGCCTCCCAGTCAGTACCCCTAGCTATAGTATGATTTTTAAAAAGTTTCATCTGCCGTGTCATAAATGTGTGTGAGATGAGCTGTGGCATAAAGTGCTTTGTGAACTTGAAAGTCTCTCACAAGTATAAGTTATTATTTAAGGGTATTAAAACGGTATTTTCAAGGAAATAGCTTTTCTTTCTCTATTGTTATTGCAAGAATACAACATTTTTAGCCAGGTGCAACTAGATTAAATGGGCACTCTGTTTCAGGTTAGGAATTTAACTATTTGTTCTGTCTCTAAGCGAAATGCGTCCTAATCTTTAAGCTCTGAGAGGAAGTCTCGTGGGCTATAGCAAAGGAAAAGGATTTTTAAGTATGGATGATTTGCGTGCAGATAATTGAGAATTGACTATTTATAATTATAGGAATTTCCAGGGGGAAAAAAGAAACTAATGGTGAAATTTGTATACAATCTAAATTCTCAGTCTTTACATATTTATTTTTAACTTTGTAATTTTCCCTTTGCAGAAACCCTGGATAGCGTGGATACCATTGTGAAGATCCCTCCACACTTGCTGAGGTAAGGAGACTGGAGTTGTATAATATAGTGGAAGTAAAAATTGCCCGCTGTGCTCTCTTGAAGGGCCAGAAAACCTCACTGGTTTATAGCATTTTACTTGCTGACTGGTGGCTTTTTTCCCTCAGTGAACTGGGATGTTTCATGAGGTTAGCATGATGGGAAGCTGACTGCACTGATTTCTACCTGTCTTGGAGTGAATAAAGTCAGTAATCCGAAGGAACCAGCTGTGGAAGTCAGGGATGAAAGGATAAAATTGGTCAAGGAGAGAAATGACCAAAATCTAAGTGAGGATGTGGACAGTGGACAGAATCTTCCACCGTGACTTGGGAAATGGCGCCCCCTTAGTGGGAGAGCGGCCCTGCACAACGTGGGTTGGATTTAAGCTCTCACTGGCCCCTTGCTTGGACACCATCTCGCAAACTCTGTAGGCATCAGCAGCAGCCCTGAGACAGTGAATCTATTTCCCCAATTCCTCAACTTCCCAGTCCCCACCCTCCTCCACCATCATGAGAGAAATACATGCTTTTTGTGGAAATTGGGAAAGAGCAAATAAGAAAGTTACCCATAATTACACCACCTAAGGATAACCACTGAACACGGCTTAATAGATTTTCTTAATAGACTTTCCCCCCAGCACACATACAAATTAATATGAAGTTTTATTTACAAGTTTATTTCCTGCTTGTTTTTTCGGTCAGCACCATATGAAGTACATTTTCTAATGTCAATATATGTTCTTCAAATTAGAATACTGCATATATGTCCATCGTATGGCTGCTGCAACATAAATTATTTCGCAGTTTTCTTATTTTTAGACATTTGGATTGTTTCCAGATTTTTCTTTGCGATTATTAAAAATAATCTTTTGTTGCATATAGTTTCTATATTGTCAGGGCACTGATTTATTAGGTATTTTCTCTTTTCAAGTAGATTAAACAAGAGTTATGTTTCTGTCTTTTTTAAAAATGTGTTACTTCTCCTGTAGTGTCTGCTACAGGCTGATATATTGTAAGGTAATTCATATGTTAATCAAACCAAGTGTACTTTTGTGGGTATAAAACTTCTAAATGGGTAGAATGTCTGGCAGCAACAGTCTTGCCTGGAGGAGGTATATTCCAGCTGGGATATCCATGTGAAAACACTCCAAGAGATACGAAGGCGTGGATGGTTTAAAGGAGACGATTTCCCAATTTCTACCCTTTCTTAAAATTATTTGCTTCAGAACTGATTTTGCCATGTCTCCTTTTCCATTTCACTTCTTAACCTTCTCCTGACAAAGGACAGCTCTTACCCATCCCATCCCGAATCTGACTGTGGTGTGTTTTCCTGGGGTGCAAAACCCTCTTCCTACCAACAAAGGACTATGAAAATATTAGTGTCTGTGTTGATAAAGGGGATGAATACAGTGATCAGGGCACACATCTTTTTGCAGGTTAGTTTTTACTTCTTGGCTTTCAACAAAATTGAAGGAGGAGCTAATCTAGTTATGAGATAATAGACAAAAAGATTTTTTGATGATAAATCTCCTTCATTCCTTTCTTATACAAAAAATCATTTCTTATTGCTTATGTCTTTAAACCTGGGAAAAAAAGGTATGGAATTGATGTTAAACCCCACCTTATTTTAGCAATAGAGAATATTCATCTATAGATATATGAACTAGTTGAGAAAAATAAACAAGCCCTGTCCATTTCTTTAGAAATACATTTCCAATAAAATTGTAATTTCCATGTTAACTATATTAACATTCTTATAATTAATGTTGTTTGGATCAATCATTTGCATCAGAAGAAAATGGAACACTTTTAAGCCTTATAGCCACAGGAAATTTTTAAAACTCACTTTATACACATTTTTGTTACAGAGAAATATAATAGGGAGATTAATAAAATCAAGTGTTAAAGCATGTTATATCAAGAGAAAATTCTCTGGTTGGGGGTGGGGATAAAGTGGAAATACAAATTCCAGGAGACAAAAGAACAATACAGCCTTTTTTTACTCTAAAACAAGAGTTTGTTCACGTATTTTTTGATGGACGAAGGTGGTTTTCAAATTGGTGTGGTATTTGGATTTCATTAGATACCTTGAAATGAGTGATACGTTTTTTTTTTTTTTTTTTTTTTTTTTGCCCGCGCCGTGTGGCATGTGGGATGTGGGATCTTAGTTCCCTGACCAGGGATCAAACCCGTGTCTCCTGCATTGGGAGCGCGGAGTCTTATCTGCTGGACCACCAGGGAAGTCCCAGAGTGATACGTTTTAATTAAAATTTTACTAATTCCAATATGCCAGAATTACAGCCTTTGCCGTTAATTAAAATTATGGTTGAGAAATTTAAATGTCAACTTAAAATGTGTGAAAATGGAATTTTAAGATTTTCTTAGTGGCTGTATGAGTAAAAACATTTGATGATACTGCTCTAAAGGTTGTTTCTTTATCCAAAGGGTTGTTGAAGCTACAGTGAGACTTTCTATGGTTTTGGGTCTCTGATAAGGTTTGCCTTCAGCGTTAGGGGCAAGAAGGTGATGATGATACCAGAAGAGGCTCCTGGTACAGTGCCTGGGAATGTTCATCAAAAGACAACTGACATTTTCCAACTCTAGGTGTGTGTGTGACCAAATGAGTTGGAGAAAGTACAGTGTTAATGGGCCGTGTTTGATCCCATTTAGCCACTGAGCGTTGCTTTTGTCCATGGTCTTGAGCTTTACCCCAGAGCCAGCTGGCCATCTTGTTCAGCCATAGGAGGTAATGACAAAATTGGTGGGAAAGTTGCTGGATGAGGAACCGTGGATGAATATGAATATATATATATGTGTGTGTGTGTGTGTGTGTGTGCGTTTACGTATCTTCACCATTATTAGAAATATGATTCAGAGTATTTGTCTGAATGATAAAAAGCTGGTGATGTCATCCTGTATACGGAGGACTGTGTGTCATTGTATTCCAGATGTGTGACAAAGTCCATCAGGCATTCTTGTACAGAGAACTGAATGTATGGATGAGACATAGCAGATTTAAGCCTTGCACTCAGTTTTGTATTCCCAGGGAGGAGAATGAAGACAAATGTAGCTGGAGAACACTGTTAAGAGGCACCAAGTGTAAAGTTATTGTAGAATTTTATGCATAGCAGAAGGTTTCAGTCTGACTGTGATTTGTAATAGTTGGGAGCCCTTCAAAGCCTTTTTTAGGGTATAGGAATAAGCCGGAATTAGGACAAAAACGAGCTATTGAATCAAGTCTGATTGCCTGTTTCATTTGATATCAGGGAAGTGATATAATGAGAACATACACCATAGTGGACTTTCCCCCTCTGTTGTGAATCAGTTTTCCTTTAATCCTTTGATTCATCTTCCAGGCATTTTTCTTTTCTTTTCTTTCTTTTTTTTTTTTTTTTGCGGTACGCAGGCCTCTCACTGCTGTGGCCTCTCCCATTGCGGAGCACAGGCTCCGGACGCGCAGGCTCAGCGGCCATGGCTCACGGGCCCAGCCGCTCCGCGTCATGTGGGATCTTCCCGGACCGGGGCACGAACCCGTGTCCCCTGCATTGGCAGGCGGACTCTCAACCACTGCGCCACCAGGGAAGCCTTCTTCCAGGCATTTTTAAGCCCACAGGGCGCTTACTCTGTCCATTATTATGTTTAACATGGCATCTTTCTATTGTTTGAGCACAATAAATCTCAAAAAAATTTTAAATGTAGGCACTGTAAATATTTGCTTATAAGAAAGAACTTGGATATGTTAATTTTTTTTCTTCAGTTATATTTCTATTTTAATGAGTTTTTTCTTCAATGATATTTAGTATACGAGAAAGAAGCCAGGTTCATAAACTATTTCTTGGCATTCTGATTTCGTATTCAGATTGTTTCCATTTCTGTTACATAATCACGTAGAAGTGATTATTTGCAGATTTTTTTTTTTTGTTTCAGGTTTTGGAAAGAGCTATGAGGACTAAATCAAATCCCAAATACTTCTTAAAAATTAAAAAAAAATATTTTTTAGTGGGAGGCAGGGAGACGCAAGAGGGAAGAGATATGGGGATATATGTATATGTATAGCTGATTCACTTTGTTATAAAGCAGAAACTAACACACCATTGTAAAGCAATTATACTCCAATAAAGATGTTAAAAACTTTTTTTAATTGATTTTTATTGGAGTATAGTTGATTCACAATGATGTGTTAGTTTCTGCTGTACAGCAAAGTGAATCAGTTATACATATACATATATCCACTCTTTTTTAGATTCTTTTCCCATATAGGTCATTACAGAGTATTGAGTAGAGTTCCCTGTGCTATACAGTCGGTTCTTATTAGTTATCTATTTTATATATAGTAGTGTGTATATGTCAATCCCAATGTCCCAATTTATCCTTCTCTTCCCCCTTTCCCCCTTAGTAACCATAAGTTTGTTCTCTATATCTGTGACTCTGTTTCTGTTTTGTAAATAAGTTCATTTATACCCTTTTTTTAGACTCCATAAGCAATATCATATGATATTTGTCTTTGTCTGGCTTAACTTCATTGAATATGCCAATCTCTAGGTCCATCCATGTTGCTGCAAATGGCATTATTTTGTTCTTTTTTATGGCTGAATAATATCCCATAGTATATACGTACCACATCTTCCTTATCCATTCATCTGTTGATGTACATTTAGGTTGCTTCCATGTCCTGGCTATTGTAAATAGTGCTGCAATGAACATTGAATATCTTTTTGAATTATGTTTTTCTCCAGGTATATGCCCAGGAATGGGATTACAGGATCATATGGTAGCTCTATTTTTAGTTTTTTAAGGAACCTCCATACTGTTCTCCATAGTGGCTGTACCAATTTACATTCCCACCAACAGTGTAGGAGGGTTTCCTTTCTCCACACCCTCTCCAGAGTTTACTATTTGTAGATTTTTTGATGATGGCCATTCTGATTGGTGTGAGGTGATGATACCTCATTATAGTTTTGATTTGCATTTTTCTAATAATTAGTGATGTTGAGCATCTTTTCATGTGTCTCTGGCCATCTGTGTGTCTTCTTTGGAGAAATGTCTGTTTAGATCTTCTACCCATTTTCTGATTGGGTTGTTTTTTTTTTTTGATATTGAGCTGCAAGAGCTGTTTGCATATTTTGGAAATTAATCCCTTGTTGGTTGCTTTGTTTGCAAATGTTTTCTCCCATTCTGGCTTTTCTTTTCGTTTTGTTTATGGTTTCCATTGCTGTGCGTCAAATACTTTTGCTGTGCTGATTTTCTTATTTTTGCTTTTGCCATTAATTGACTGCTTTTCAAGTTAAATATGTTAACATTCTGATAGATAATTACTAATACTGTTCTGATCAATTGTGTATGTTAGTAGTGATAGCTCAAACCAGAAGAAAATTGAAACCTTGAAAGAACTATGGTTGTATTATCTTTTTTTTTTTTGCCATTGATTGCTCTGAGGACTTCTTGTGAAAACAAAAGTCTAGATGTCACGTGAATGCTTTTAGTGACTCTGGTGACTGGAGTTTGTCATGCATAAGGCACTGAAGGGGAGAAACCCACAGAAAAAAGTTTTAGCTGGAATGAAGGAGTGGTCAGAGGCATTGCTTATTTCTGCCCTGGGCTCTTTCGCTGAGCAAATGCCTACTCCCGTTGGTGATACGGTGAGCAGCCTTAGCAACCAGGATGGGGATTCACGCAGAGTGCCCAGTGAGATTGAATGTCAGGGATGGAGGAAGGGCTAGGGAACCCGCCCTGTGGAATATTTCCCAAGTTTGTTAGTAGATAGTTATATGAAAATCTTTCCACCTTCCTGCCCATAGTCTTGCTTTTGATCTTGGGGGTGAGACTTAAGCACCCTTATCTTCCTCCATGTGGAGACTGGACCCTCACTGTCTTTCCTCCTCTCTCCCCTCTTCTTATACTTCAGATCTTACACAGCTTCACGGGGTTGAATAAAACCTGTGAGTTGGTGGGCCATCGCGGTGTGCCCACACTCGAGAAAGAGGCCTTCCAGAGCTCAGGCTGTCACTCAGGTTGGGGTTACCATCTCCTTGGCCTCCTTGTGTGACTAGCAAAAGGCAGCTTAGATTGATCACTCACAGTGACACACTTGGTAAAATGTCTCTGCCCAAGTCAAGGTATTGCTAATAGTTACTGACTGTTGTTGTTGGCTGCTGGTCTTTCAGCCAAGTAAGAAATAAGTCCCGGAAGCTGCTGAACAAGAGCTATTAGTAGTTAACAACATTAAATGTTTTCTCTTCCCGTTTTTCTACTTCCTCTCACCCCCTACACCTCTTCCTTTTTCCCTGTGGTTTTGGGAATCAAGTAATAGAACCAAAGTAACCTGATCATTTATGGAATTTTCAGGGCTGCTCTGGTTTTTGTTATGAATATTTAGGGCTGATGTCTGTTTTGTGAGGCCGTCACCAGGCTTGAGCCCACCTGGAGGTACCGTAACTTCTGTAATGTTTAGCTTCATGCACGTTGATGCATTGGTCTTCCCCTTCTGTGCCCCACTGTCTTTGTGATGGCTTGATTATGATGATACCTACATCTGTCTGATCATTTTTCTCTCTGAAGTGTTGAAAAGCTTATATTTTTATCTAACCGTATATGTTAGTAGGAAAAGGGCTTATGCCATTTCTGTGGACCGTTCAGTACCATTGTTGTTTGCAGTCATTGGCTCTTTTAGAACATTCTTGACCTGCTGGCGCATTCCCAGGGAATGTTCTTCCCTTTCTGATGGACTCCTGCAGTGTTCTTCTGCTTCCGAGTCTTGGTTGGAAGCGGTCAGCTTCTCTGCTGGCATCTGGGCCAGAATGTCCTGCCTGCTGTCTTCTCTAGTGGATTTGAAACTCGAAATCCTGCCTGGAGACTGTCATACAGAGTGAAGTAAGTCAGAAAGAGGAAAACAAATACCGTATGCTAACACATATATATGGAATCTAAAAAAAAAAAAAAAAAAGGTTCTGAAGAACCTAGGAGCAGGACAGGAATAAAGACTTAGACATAGAGAATGGACTTGAGGACATGGGGAGGGGGAAGGGTAAGCTGGGACGAAGTGAGAGAGTGGCATGGACATATATACACAACCAAATGTAAAATAGCTGGCTAGTGGGAAGCAGCTGCATAGCACAGGGAGCTCAGCTCGGTGCTTTGTGACCACCTAGAGGGGTGGGATAGGGAAGGTGGGAGGGAGACGCAAGAGGGAGGAGATGTAGGGCTATATGTATACGTATAGCTGATTCACTTTGTTATACAGCAGAAACTAACACGCCATTGTAAACCAATTACACTCCAATAAAGATGTTAAAAAAAAAAAAAAAGAAACTCAAAATCCTGGAGCATTGGGTCTGGATACCCTCACATGGCTCTGTGTATATCTGCAAGGAGGGTGCTTTTCAGCCCGTGCCGAGGCCCACAGACGTTCGGCCTCTACCACTTTGGACATCATGGCTGAGCTGCCTGCTCTTGTATGTACTACTCCATCTTCCCTGCCAGATTTCCAAGAGGCTCACTTTCCCAGGACTGGGACCGGGGTGAGGTGAGTGAGGCTGCGTTGTACAAGTACATGCCAGATCCTGTCTCAACATTTTTATGTTTTGCTCATCATAGAATTTTTACATTAATTTTGAGTTTTTCCAATGTGACCTTAAAATGTTATTTATCTCGAGGGCTGAGATTTTAGTGCTCCCTTAAATTTTGTACCCAAGGCCAACTCCCTTACCCTAGTTCTGGCCCCACACTCCCCATTCTGTCAGAAAGTTCTCACGGCTTCCGAGGCCAGCCACATTCAAGTCAAGCTCCATTCTGCCTCCTCCAGCTTCTACAGACTGTGGTCCTGTCCTGCGTTGAATCGCACCTCAGTGGCAGGCACCATCAGAGAAACAAGCCTTTCCCATGACCAAGGACACGTTTAGTAAGGCCCCCACTCCAGGATACCCTCTTGCACATGTACTAGGGTTTTACAGAGGGCATTTCCCAATCTCTGCCCCTCCTCCTTTGGGGACCCTCTCATACGTTGAAGTAGAGCATACTTGTTACAAGTCCTCTTCCTTTTGCATGCCAAAACCAAGACAGCAGGTCTGGAGGTCTATAGTTAACAATCCAATACTCCCCTTTATATGGGACACTAAAATAATAGGGGGATGTTTCTGAGCTGCTCTCTTCATCAAAATTGTCCACTGTGTGTCTCGTAGCATGCAATCTTTCTCACTTCCTCTTCCTACTTACCCTTGAAGACTGAGCTACGGTGATCTTTCTCTCCTTCATACTCTCACTGTACTCTTCACATGATTCTGCCATGGCATTTATCAATCAGGTTGGCTGTTGTTTAGGGAGTCTGTTCTGAGCCCCTATCCTCAAGGAGTTCATATATATAAATTATTCATCTTTTCACCCCCTAGGTCAGTGCCTCTCCAGACTCTGCATCTCAGGGAACCTGTGTCCTCATCACCTAGATTCTTGGAAAACATACTGTTTGGAAGACTCTGTGCCAGAATGGGAATCTCAGCTTTGGCGACAGAACCTCTAATAGCTCACTGGCCGAAACAGTAGGTCCCAAAGAGTAGACCGGAAACCCAACACCCAATCCATTGACCTCAGCTAACATAGTCTTAAACTCCTTACTCTCTACTCAACCAAAGCCCTGACTAGTCCAATGTGTATTATTAGATTGAGGTTGAGGGTTGGTGATAGTTATCAAGACCCTGATTACTATTCTGTATCAAAGGACATTGAATATACGAGAGGTTCAGCTCTCATTGGGTTCCCATGAAGAGTCCTTGGCCCACCTGGAAGAAGCACGCAGCCTGCCATACACCGCCCCCAGCATGAATTTGACTTGGAGTATTTCTGTTCTAAAGAACTCAAGAATCTCCACCTCCATCCCTCTCCAATCCAGGATTTTCCCTTTCTCTAAGCCCAAGTAACTTACAACAGGACTGGTCCAGATGAGATAAAACCGTCAAGGGAATCCTTGAGCAATTTTGTTGAAAGACAGCCATTGGCAGCAAACCTCTTGTTGGCATTTCTCAGTGCCCTTTGGGAACAATCCCAGACATTACTCCAGCCGTGGCTCAGCTGCCATTTTGCCATTGGCAGCAAACCTCTTGTTGGCATTTCTCAGTGCCCTTGGGGAACCATCACACATATACCTCCAGCCGTGGCTCAGCTGCCATTTTGTTTGCCTTCTCCATGATTCTTCAGAGCCAGCCTCAGCCTAATTACTTTTCTTCTGCCAGTTGCAGTTCCCAGAAAGACTCTAACAGCCTCCTTCGCATTTATCCTTGTATGGCCCCCACCCCTTCCCATCCCCACCCCGGCTGAGCCGCTACCCAGCTTCATTTTGCCTTCCTGGTCCAGACACTTCTCTCAGCCCAGATGTTGACATGTTTCTCCTTATTTTGATCTGGGGACCTGCTGAGCTTTCCTGTAGGGTAAGAACACATTCGGTAGCGTTTATACTTGGAGAGAACCATCCATAATAGCTTCCTATTCTTTGTATGGTTTTAATTGCTTTTCTGCTGCTTTTATCTATTTTAGTGCTTTAGTTCTGTGCTTTGAGCCCTGGGGCATCTTCTACAGGTTGTGCAAATTTTTTTTTTTTAATTTATTTTTTACTTTCGGCTGCATTAGCTCTTTGTTGCTGCACGTGGGCTTTCTCTAGTTGTAGTGAGCGGGGGCTACTCTTCCTTGTGGTGGGCGGGCTTCTCATTGCGGTGGCTTCTCTTGTTGTGGAGCACGGGCTCTAGGCCCGTAGTTTTGGCACGTGGGCTCAGTAGTTGTGACTCACGGGCTCAGTAGTTGTGGCTCACGGGCTCTGGAGTACAGGCTCACTTAGTTGTGGCGCACAGGCTTAGTTGCTCCGCAGCATGTGGGATCTTCCCGGGCCAGGGCTCGAACCCGTGTCCCCTGCATTGGCAGGCGACTGCCCCACCAGGGAAGTCCTTTTGTTTGTTTTTTAATTGAAGAAATAAGTGTCTCCACATCAACTGGGAAGGACTGTGTGTGATTGAAAATGGAGCAGTGGGTTTTGGCAGGCAGTTTGTATGTCATCATTTGTTTTTTCCACTTCTTACGTCATGGAGAAGTGTTGGGCTCCCCTTGCTACCTCCTGCTGTCAAGAGGAGGAGGCAAAGGGTGCCAGTGTAGAATTCCCAGGTCCTTCAGCTTATGCTGACTGAAGGGAGGATGTTAGCATAAATGCAGGACAGGTGCTTCTGATGAGGCTTCCACGTTATTCCAGGTAAATTGCAAACACCTGTGCTTCTCCTGGATTTAAATTCATCGTGAGGTCTCCTCTCTTGGCGGTTTCCGGCTCTCCTCCATAGCACGGCTGACTTCTGTTTGCAGAGGCGTGCAAATGTAAGTAAGTTTTGGCTCTCTTGATCTTTTTCTGGTTCTGCACTAGAAATAAATATACATATAGAAGGCTTTAGACACTTTGGTTAGTCTAAGCCTGGCTCAGTCTTAGAGAAGCCTTTGTCCCACGGAGCCATGAAAGGAAAAATGGAGGGAGCTGTCCATCTTGCCCGGGGTCAGTGGGAATCATTCAAGTGACCAAGGGCCTGCCAGGAAGTCGACCTGAACTGTTCCGGCTCCCTGAGATCTGGCTGCCCCTAAACAGGTGAGCAGAGTGACATTTCTGTGTTAGCTACAAAAACCAGTCTGCAGGGAGAAAGTGGCATGTGGAATAGCCGGTAAGCCCACCCTTTAGCAGTGGGGCTGCTGAAATCCACGTTAGAAATCAAGGTGCCCCGAAGATCTAGTTTCTCTTTTTCCTTTCCCTATTGCTGTGGAAACAAAGAGTATTCCTGTCACCTTTTAACATAGTATAAGGGACAGTACTATATACTGTTTCCTAACTTACAAACAGCTGCTTCTGTGTATCTGCCAGCCTGTAAAGCCAGTTCTAATGGTTTTTGTGTTCTAACCCCTTTGATAAGGAAGACTTACAATTAACTCTCAATTATAAAGCTTCTCCTTGTTAATAGCCCTGGACCTAAAAGCACTTTAAATGATGCAGTCAGTTAGAGACGTGCATAACCTACCCAAGCTGGGATGTAGAGGTTATTGGGCTTGAGTGATATTTTGGGATGTGAGCAACATATTAATGTTCAAAACCAGCCATGACCACTCATCCTTCCTTTGTAACAAGTAGTTGATGTCCTTTATTTCTTGGCACTTAGCTCTAAAGGGAAGTGTTAGAAGGAAACATACTCAATTTTGAAAAAGTCTAACAGTCCAATCATGAGTTTTCTTTCTTGGGTTTTCATTCCTTTTGAGTGGAATGAAGGTAGGAGTTTTGCTGTGTGGGCTAGTCTGTGTGTACTCTTTATAATTAAACGGTGTCTTACAGGCAATTTAGGTCCAGATCTCCTGCTTTAATTTCGAAGTATGACTCTGAGAAATTGTTTACATTGACGGGTTATAAAAATGGATTCCAAGAGATGGGTAGGGACCTGAGCTTATCGATTCAGTGATGTAAATGGCTCAGTGAGGTATTTGAATCTCTCTTTTTCACCCGCTAGAACCTTTCTACTGCGGATGGTACAAAGACTAGAATCGTATTTAGTTTCTTTGGACATCTTTGTTTATTAACTATTTCATATTTATATTTTACTGCATAGTTATGTGTAGTTGAACTGTTTATAACTCAGTAGGATTATGTAATTACATAATGCCCTGATACATATTTTTCAAGCTAAGTCCAATTAATTTGACACAGGAGCTCTCCCTTTATCTGTTTTATAGTTCAGTACTGTTAATACGATGCTTCTTGGCATGCTTAATTGCCTGTGATTCACATGTTCCCAACTAAGTTTGGGACGTTCTACTAAGTCAACATTTTTCAACCTTTATTATGTGCCAGGGACTCTTAGGTGTTATACATGCTGGTCTCCATCCTGCCTGCTCTCCTGTGAGGTAGGGGGAAGCCCTGAGATGGAAAGACTCCTTGAACCAGTCTGGGACAGTCAGGACTTGGGGTCAAAGTTCACCTTCTTAACCCATTACAGAGTATTACCTCTCCCATTATTGACTTAACACAGAAGTTTCTGTTTTCTGATTTGTAATTTATGTGAAAAGCTGAGATATATAAAACTAAACTTCATGCAACAAATTATTTGACGAAGCACCATGATTGTAAAGAACTCTTGGGAAATCGGCTATAGTTAGCCACTGCTCATTTATGAGTACAACTTACCAATGCTGGAATATCAATGAGACCACTTTGTATTGAAAACCACTTTAAGTGCAATCTCCGAGGAGCTAGAGCTTTTAAAAGAGGGAGTGTCCTATATGCAGATGAGGGGCGAGCCACGAATTATTAGAGCTTTCGAGATTAATGTGTAGATGTGACTTTGCCAGGAAATGACCTAAATTGATTTCTCCTGTCTGCAAGGCAAAAGGAGACTTCAGATGAAAGAGATGTTAGTCTGAGATTGATGTGAATACACACTGGGAAGCCTGGGTAATTATGTGATTCAAAAACGAACCCTTACCTCTCCAGGTTTCTGCTTACGTGATGGAGGGAAGAATCTAAGTAGCAACTGAGGTGCTTTCTTTAGGGATGGTTAAGATGAGGAAACCTGCAGAATTACCAAGAGAAGACTTATGGCAGAACTCATTTTTAGGCCTAAACTAAAGGAATATATCTAGAACAGGTTGTATTTTGAATGGGGGCAGACCTAGGCTCATTTTTAATTTAGTGACATCCAGAGAGCTATTGCATTTCAAAGATTTTTTTTTTCCTCTCCCCATTGCTGGCTTTGTTTTGTAAACCCCATTTTGTTTTTCTGTATTTACCAGCTGGGAGGAAAGTCCTTCAAAAACAAAAGGGGTTTTGTGTGCTTATTTCAGAGAGGTTGGTAGAGAAGCCGGGAAACTGGGTCCAGCTGTGCAGGAGCTGAGTCCTGGGGAGAGGGCCTTAGGGAGGGCCCTGAGCACAGAGGCCGCCCAGCTTGGGCCGCGGAGGGCTGCGGACCCTCCCGGATTTTCACTCCATCTCTGTCTCTGAAATAAAGCTGGATGTGGATGATAAGGCCAGTAACATGATATTTGCTGAAACGGGGGAGGAGAGCATGCATGTGTTTCAGAGATAGTAAAAATATAGATGTAGTTTAAAGTCAGTAGGGTATTTGATCAAGAAAGAAAGCGATTGTTAGTTTAAGGTGTGCGCGCCCACGCATTCAGTACAGTGGACGCCTTTATAAATATTTGTTCGCGCTGATTGCCTTGCAGCTCTGGGTCCTGAATGTCCACATCTCTGTCGGCGGCATCTGGAGCCCTGATCGGTAGTAGGAGGACAGTGCGAGGGGCATCTGGGCTCTGGGGAAAGAGGCAGTGGCTGGGGTGAGCAGGTGTCCTGAGTTTGGAGTTAGGGCCGAGCAAACAACGTTCTGTGGGCTGGAAACACAGTGGGGAACAAAACGCAAAATCTCTCCTCTAAGAGCCCACCGCTTGTTGAGGGGAAGGCAAACATAATCGTAATACATTAGGTCCTGGGTGCAAGTCCTGGTGCTCCCATGAGGGGCCATTGGGACCCTGAGCTAGTCATTTTGCCTGTCAGCTTCTGTGAGTGGATATGGACACGGAAGGATGGGCACTGGTGAAGGTAGGTACCTCTGTTTTCCCCCTATGATCACTGACCGAGCAGTAGATGTAAAGGAGACAGATCTGCAGGGACCACATTGCAGGCCACAGGTGCGGACCAGCTCTCCCTAGCAAGGGTTCACCATGCCTGCCTGCTGCCTCCTGCCTCCTGGGCAGGGGAAGAGCCTCTGTTTTCCCTCCCGCATCTTCATATTTCCTCAGCATCCTAGTGAGAAAGCAGCTTCTAGCCCACAGGGTTTGTCTCAGGACCCTCTGTGTCACTGGCATATATATATATATATACATTTTTTTCCAGCTTTATTGAGATATAATTGACATAACGTTGTGTAAATTTAAGGTATAAAATGTGATGACTTAAGTATATATTGTGAAATGACCACCACGATAAGGTTACGTAACACATCCATCACCTCACAGAGTTTGTGTGCGTGGTGAGAACTTTTGAGATTTACTCTCTTAGCAATTTTCAGGTATACAATAACATTAACTAGAGTCACCATTCTGTACATTAGATGGCCAGAATTTATTCATCTTATAACTGGAAGCTTGTACCCTTTGACCTCTTTCACCCATCCCCCTACCCCGTGTCTGCGGCAACCACCAATCCGTCTACTCCATTTTTATGTGTTTGGTTTTTTAGATTCCACATATGAGATCATACAGTATCTGTCTTTTTCTGACTTATTTCACTTAACGTAATGCCCTCAAGCCTCATCCATGTTATTGTAAATGGCAGGATTTCCTTCCTTTTAGAGCTGAGTAATTTTCCATTGTGTGTCTGTGTTTGTGTGTATATATATACACACACACAAACACATGCAAATCACTGTGATATTGTGATTTATAATAAATATATACAGTTGGCCCTTGAACGACACACGTTTGAACTGTGAGGGTCCTGTCCTCTTATACACAGATTTTTTTCACTTAATGCATACTACAGTACCACATGATCCGAGGTTGGTTGAATCCACAGATGCAGAACCAAGGATGAGGAGGGCCGCCTGTAAAGTTATACTTGGATTTTCTACTGCAGGTGGTCGCCACTCCTAACCCCCAAGGTGTTCAAGGGTATTTGGTCTTCATCCCATTTCTGGCACCAGAACTCCTAAAACTCTTGGAAATGCTTAAGTGACTAGAGCGAAAGAGGTGTTTTCTGTTATGTTAACGAGGTTAATGAGGTGACTTTGGAAAGCACCTAAGGGTGGGGGCTGGCTGGGTGGAGCCAGCCACATGATTGGAGGGCTGGCGCTTTCAGCCCCACTCCTGGACCTCTGCGGAGAGGGGCTGGGGATTGAGTGCAGTAGCCTAGAGCCAATGATTTAATAGATCGTGCCTACGTCATGAAGCCTCCAGAATTCAGACAGCTTCTTTGTGGAGATTTGCAGAGAGTGGAGCGCTTTGGAGAGAGTAGGGAAGCTCCTTCCTACACACCTTGCCCTCTGCATCTCTTCCATCTGGCTGTTCCTGAGCTATGTCCTTATACAATAAACCGATAATCTAGTAAGTAAAATGTTTCTCTGAGTTCTCCGAGCCGCTCTAGCAAATTCATCCAACCTAAGGAGGGTGTGCTGAGAACGTCCACTCTGTGACAAGTCGGTCTGAAACACAGGTAACAACCTAAACTTGTGATTGGCATCTGAAGCAGGGGTGGGGGTGGTTGAGTCTTGTGGGACTTAACTGGAATTTGATGTTGTCCCCAGGTAGACAGCGTGTTGAGTTGAACTGTAGGACACCCCACTGATGTTGGAGAGTTGCTTGGTGGTGGTGGGGACTCCCCCGTTGGAACTGGGTGCAGAAAATCACACATTTTCTTTATCTGTTCTGCTGAAAACTCGGCCTCTGCGCTGGTGCTGAATCGAAATCTGAGACAGAGTTTTGGGTGAAGTAGAAAAGAATAGCTTTATTGCTTTGCCAGGCAAAGGGGGACACAGTGGGCTCGTGCCCCTCAAAAACTGTATGTCCCAACTTGGATTTGGTGAGGAGTTTTATAGCAAAGGTTCCAGGGCGGGGTTGCTGATAATATTAGGGTGTGTGCAGGGTCTGCACTCCCTTAATCTGGCCTCAGGTGGTCTCTCCTTAGTGAGCTTCTCAGGTTCCTTTAATGGTCTCAATTGGTCTCTTGATAAACTTTGGTTCCTTTAATCTGGCCTCAGGTGGTCTTCTCTGGAATGAAGAATGCTAACACCTTCCATTTGTTGAGGGTTTTAGTTCTGTAGAGAATTCAAAGATATTGTTATGTGTATCCCTTGAGGCGAACCAGAACCCTGCCCCAAGGCTGCACTATTGTTTCTCGGCTGCTTGTACCTTGTCTCTGCATCCCCTCCCTTCCCTGATTAGCAACTGTTGGAATCTCCCCTTTGAAACTCTTGGAAGGTCATGGAGGCTGGAGTCTTTTTGCCTACAAACAAGAAATGGGGGACAAAAAGGCTTCCACACTCAGGAGCCCCACGGGGTCCTGCTCAGTTTCAATTCATTCGTTACATTAATGCAGCAGTTCTCAGACATTTTGGTCTCAAGACCTCTGACACTTTTAAAAACTACTGAGGACCTCAAAGAACTTTTTAAGAATTTTTTGGATTATATTTACCATATTAGACATGAAAATAGAAATTTTAAAATATTTAATTCATTAAAAATAAGCTCATTACATATTAATATAAAGACTTTAAAATTTCTATTCATTTTATTTATTTTGTTTTTGGCTGCATTGGGTCTTCATTGCTGTGCGCTGGCTTTCTGTAGTTGCAGTGGGCGGGGGCTACTCTTCGTTGCAGTGCGCGGGCTTCTCATTGCGGTGGCTTCTCTAGTTGCAGAGCACGGGCTCTAGGCGTCCGGGCTTCGGTAGTTGCTGTACGTGGGCTCAGTAGTTGTGGCTCACGGGCTCTAGAGCGCAGGCTCAGTAGTTGTGGCGCACAGGCTTAGTTGCTCCGCGGCATGTGGGATCTTCCTGGACCAGGGCTCGAACCCGTGTCCCCTGCATTGGCAGGCAGATTCTTAACCACTGCACCACCAGGGAAGCCCTGTAAAGACTTTTTTTAATGAAAGGTAACTGCTTTCAAAACAAATTTTACATTTTGCCAATACTTTTACTATCTGGCTTAATAGAAAACAGGTGGATCCTCAGCTCTGCTTCTCCATTCAGTCTGTTACAATCTGTTGCTTTGGTTGAAGTAGATAAAGCAAATCCAGCTTCAACAGGTAAATAAATGATTTAAGACAGGAGGGTAATTTTCATCACCTTTTCAAATAATTGTGAATATTCTTTTTTGATAAACTCCACCGTATACTCCTAAGAGATTGAGAATGAAAAGTTTTGAACTTATGGACCTTCTGACAAGATCTCAGGTGTCTAGGCTATACTTTGAGAACCATTTCTCCCCATTTCAGAAGCCAGAATCTCAAATCATTCATTCTTCGGAGTCACCAACTCTTCCTCATACCTGAAAACAGGAGCTGCTCTCAGCCCTACCTTCTCAGGACCTTGCCTTGGCCCCCAAAGCTTTAGGCCTGCCCAGCAAGCATGCGGTTATGCTTTGGAGGGAGGTGGCTGGCTGTTCTCCTGCCTCCCAGGCCTGTGGAAGTGTCCCCGGATTCTTTTTAGAACCACTAGCCGTGGAAATTGCCCTATCATAGTCCTGCAAACAATACCCTCCTTATTGAGGTCTTACGAAGATTACATAAGATATCAAATAAGACAGTACTTTGCAGAATACGCAACAAATCACAGGAGAAGCTTCCCTCTGATAAAATAGGCTCTTGGTGTTCTGGCAGTCTGTAGCAGGATTAACGGTTTTTTGTTTTGTTTTTTCTGGTCCTGAGTTTCAAAGTGTGATGTTAAGAGTGGAAAACAAAGTTCTGGGAACAAAGGAGCAGATAAGAATCTGGATTTAAGTGTTGTTTCTGACTTCCAAGAATACAAAGAAGCCTAATTGGCCCTTGGGAATTACAAACAAATCAGCCCAAGTTGGCAAGATCTGGAAAACTGCACTGTGGCCCTTGTAAATGTTCTTTAAAATAAATTTTGGCATCTGAAATAGGGAACTGGAACCATCATTTTTCTGTGGAACAGAAACCTTTGGTTGCCTAACCGCCCCCTACCCCCAACAGGCCTGATTGGGAATCAGGAACTGCCTCTGTTATCAGCCATGTGCTTCAGAGGAGGCTGCCCCATTGCAGGCTGGACTGTCTGGTGTGGCCACGGGCTTGCCCTGCATCCCGCGTATCAGAATGGAGCGTGGGAGGGATGCTGTCTCAGTCCTGTCGAGGTGAAGTTCTTTCTTCCTCTGAAACTTGTCCCATTTGAATGATGCTTGTCGCAGCTACAGCTGCTTTGTCTCTGAGGGGAGCCAGCAGCCAGGGGATAAAGCTGACAGATCGAGGGTGGATTAGTAGAAAGATGGAAAGAACCTGGGTTCTTGGCTGTGCCTTGAGAGCATGGACGTACCTCAGCCTGGAGCCAGCCTGCCTCTTTGTTTAAGCCTCTTGGGGAGTTGGATTTCCTAGCACTTGCAGCTGAAAGCACCCTCCCCAGTACACTCTCCCTAAAGGAATCCTGTGACCCTCCGGGACGCAGCGGGTAGGAGGATAGCTCAGGTGAATGTGGCAGCTATAGCCTGAAGGTCTATTGATGGGGCCTTTTTCCTCTTTTCTGGCTGTCATTTGGTCATTTTGTTGTCCTTTTTATTTCTTCTGCAGGTCAAGTTGAAATTCTAAATTGAGTGTTTGGTAACTGGTGGAATAGGAGAGCTGAAACATCTGTGGCAATTACAAGGCCTGGGGCCTTGGAGATGGAGCCAGGCTTCTCTCCCACACCCTGGGCACACAGGTGGATACCATAGCCTTGTCCCACTGCCGCAAATAACTGATTTACTCGTGTGCTCCGTGAGTTAGACTGCAAACTCCGTCGTCTTTATACTCAGGGACCCTGCTCTATATAATGTGCCTGCCCCTGACAATACTGAAGGCTACCAATTATGGAGCATTGATCTATGCCAGGAATTGTACTAATGACTTTATGCATTGTCCTTATTAAAGTTTACAACAAGTACAATAGGTTCTAATATAACCTATATTTTAATGATAAAACAGATTGGAGTGATGAAACCATTTGCTTGAAGTCACACAGCTAATATATGATAGAGGTTCAAATACAGGTCTGACTTGAAAATTGTTCTTTTAACTAATATATTCTATGTCCTTGATGCATGTTTGCTGAATACCTGTCATTTAGATGTGTTAGAATAGGAATGAACGTTGTCCCTATCTGTTTCCTCATTTCCCCTTTCCTCTTTGGAAAAATGTATCAAGAGAGAAGGCATATATGCAATTATTTGAATACTGGCTCTTCTCTAGGAATAGGCTTTATCACAGTGTATAGGTTATGAATGCCTTCAGTGGTAAGTAGTGGAAAGTCTAACAGCAGTTTAAACGAGATAGGGCTTATTTCCCTCATATAATACGCAGTGTGGAGTTAGGCCTTCAGCACTGGTATGTCCAGGATTCTGTCGGCCTTCCATTATAGTTGGCTCTTCATACCACAAAAAGGCTGTTGCAGCTCCAGTCATCACATCCTAATCCAAGACAGAAGGCAAAAAAACTGAAGGCAGAAGGGCAGTGCCAGCTAAACAGGTCTAGTCCTTTATATCAGGAAAGCAAAAGGTTGTTCAGAGCCACAGGGGAGGCTGAAAAGTAGGAAACAGGATTCTCCAGAAAGGCTTAGATCAATCTTGATCTACCAGTTGAGGCTGACCATACTGTCAGTCAAAACAAAGTTGGAATCTAGTTGCTAAGGAGAAGGCTGCCAACCACACATTTCAGAGAAGTAGAGGCTTTTAGAATTTGAAGAGGTGATAGAGAGATCCCCATCTTGCAGATAAGACAGCTGAGACTTAAAAAGAAGGCGGGTGTCTGAGCCAGGACAAAAGAGGGTTTCCTTAGCGTTTACTCTCCCCAGTACATCTCTCCCAGTACACCTCCCTGATACTTCTATAAAGTGTTTGCTTTCAAAGCCCTTTCATATCTCCTACTCAGTTTATCCTTCTCATCCTTTTGAAGGGGGCTGGGAAGGGCAGACCCTTCCCAGTGTCTTGTGAGTAGAAGCGACGTCCCAGAGAGAGCTCAGCAACACGCCCAGGATTATACCTTGTGTTTTTTGTTTGTTTGTTTGTTTTTTTGCGGTACGGGCCTCTCACTGCTGTGGCCTCTCCCGTTGCGGAGCACAGGCTCCGGACGCGCAGGCTCAGCGGCCATGGCTCATGGGCCCAGCCGCTCCGCGGCATGTGGGATCTTCCCGGACCGGGGCACGAACCCGTGTTCCCTGCATCGGCAGGCGGACTCTCAACCACTGCGCCACCAGGGAAGCCCCCTATACCCTATGTTTGTTGGCCGAAACGAAATCGTAAATCTCCAGGTTGGGCCAGAGTTAATAGACTTCATTGCCGCCCACGATACCGTGATTTTCCCTATGGCCTTCACACTTACACCAGGGCAGGGGCGCTCCCTGCTCAGACACCTTGAGCTTTCAGTTGGGCAGGTCCGGCTGCCTTGGCATGCCAGCAGAAATGTCTCCGGGGATGACTGGGTGGAGCTCAGCCTGCCTGGGGACATTGGGTCCTTCTTTGTCCCCAGGGAGAGAGGACAGCCACCCACTGTGGCTGTGAGAGTGGTGATGAGTAAGGGCCCATAAACGTGAGTCTGAATGTTTATTTCCCAGGTTGATCTGACCCTGTCTTTCAGCTGCAGGGTTCCTGGTCATTCTCATCCCGTTCAGCATGTTCCTGCTGTGATATAGACAGTGGGTCAGGTCACCCTAGTAACAGGGCATCTTGTGCAGCTGGAAGAGTGTTTACGTGGTCGAGTCAGTTACTCTCCGTTTTCTGAATGGGGGTCCTTTCATTACCTTGGAAAAGGAGAGATCTTTTTCTTTAGCTAGAAGAGTCTATATAGTGGGATTTTACTGATAAAAATAGTAATTATAGCAGAATCATAGTTATAGTGTTTAAAATATGTGAATACTTGATAAATTCATTGACGCATTTCCCTTTCTGCCATATGAACGTCTTTATCAGCCTTGAGGACCTTAGCTTGTTTCCACTGATTTTGTGGGATATGTAGTTTTGCAAACTCACAAAGTCTCTATTTGGATTTAGGGCATTTACAGCCAAGACTGTTGTGAATGGCTGTGTTGCATTTGTTCTTTGTGACCTCTGAGGGATAAGCGTGCCAAGGATAATAACACCAGGAAGACTTATGTGAACGCCCATGAGAAGGAGGGTCTGGAGGGCAGCTCAGTCCTTTGCAGTCGCATTGTCAGGCCCTGGACTGGGATTGGTGTCAGGCTGCTCTTACTGTCTTGGTTTCCAGTCTTCTGGTCTTTAAAAATTTCACTAAGAGGACAGTCTGCTACTGTTTCTTCCCTTCAGTGCATAAAAAAATACTGGGCATTTGTTTTTCTTCCAGTGCATATTGCATTTAGGAAGGTCATGCAGTTACAGAATAGATACGCTATTACCTTGAGAGGAATTAAGTAGCCCATGGCTGATGTATGGTAAATAAAACTGCCTACAGGGTGAGCATGTTTAAGGCGGTTTAAAACAGGCCGAAAGGTAACTTGCCAAAGTTTGAAAACTGCAACTTTCAATTTGGCACTATAATGCCAATAACAAACCCAGCCTTTAAAAATAAATTTAATCCCAGTCGTGTCTTCACATCAGGTGAGGCCAGACCTACCTGTTGAGTGACAGATTAATGTAGGTCTTATTCAGCTGACTGTACAGGCTGGGAGAGGGAAAGTATAGAGTCTATAATGTGTTTAAAGCAGGCAGCTAATAAGGAACCAAACTAACCTTTTTTGGCTTTCACCCAAGGCTTATTTTTTTAAAAGTGCTTGCAGTGCTGAATGTATTGGGATATTCAGTTGTTGAAATACCACAAACATATTATTGCTGGGAGACGTTGCTGCTTATGGGAAAATAAAATTTAACATCACTGTTCTCTGTCTGATGCTTATTGTCAAAATGAATTGCTTGAAGGGAGTCATCTCTGTACGTGGAATGCTGAAAGTGATTCTCAATGCCTGTGGAGAAAAGAGCTGCAGCGCTTTAAACAGGGGACAGAGACTGTAACTTCAAAATATAAAAGGTTTCATTCTGCCCCCGCCAGATTTATTGAGGTATAATTGACAAATAAGATTGTATATATTTAAGGTGTACAGTGTATTGATTTGATATATGTATACATTGTGAAATGGTTACTGTAATCAAGTTAATCAGCACATCCAACACCTCACATAGTTTGTGTGTGTATGGTGAGAACACTTAAGATCTACTCTCTTAGCAAAATTCAAGTATACAGGATTCGAGTATACAGTACAGTATTACTGATTATAGTCACTAAGCTGTTCATTAGATCCCCAGAACTAATCCATCTCATAACTGAAAGTTTGTACCCTGTGACCAGCGTCTCCCTATTCGCCCGCCCTCCAGCCTTTGGCAACCACCATTCTACTCCCTCTTTCTCTAAGCTTGACTTGTTTTAGATTTCACATATAAGTGTGTGTGCTCATGCAGTATTTGTCTTTCTGCCTCTGGCTTATTTCATTTAGCACAGTGCCTTGTAGATTCACCAATGTTGTTGCAAATGACAGGATTTCCTTCCTCTTTATGGCTGAATAATATTCCATTGTGTGTGGTTCTATCTGTAGCTAGATAGGTATCACCTTTTCTTTATCCATTCATCTGTTGATGAACACTTAAGTTGTTTCCGTAACTTGGCTATTGTGAATAAAGCAGCAATGAACATGGGAATGTGGATATTTCTTTTAGATACTCATTTCATTTGGATATATACCCAGACAAGGGATTGCTGGACCATATGGTAATTCCATATTTAATGTTTTGAGGAATCTCCCTACTGTTTGCCATAGTGGCTGCACCAATTTATATTCCCACTAACAGTGCACAGGGTTTCCTTTTCTCCACATCCTTGCTAAAGCTCATCTTTATTCAGACAGAAACAATTCTTGATGGTACTTGTCCTGAGAGAAGTGGGGATTATTGCACTGGCTTTCTTGTGCTGCTGGGTTGTTTTAGGGGAGAACATAAGACAACTGGATGATTAATATTTTTTATTACTTCGGTTAATTTCCAGGAAGGTCTGTGTTTGTTTCCGCCTTGTAGATGCCTTTCCCTTCCCCTTTTAGTTCCTGTTCCCTAATGATGCAGAGGCAACTTGTTGCTGTGGAAAGAGTGTAGGCTTTTGTGTCACACAGTCCTTACATTTGAATCTGGACTCATCCATTTACCAGCTCTGTCCGTGGCTACTTGGCTCTCCATGTCTTGAACTGTAAGGTGGACTTGATAATGTCCACTGCCCCATTTCTCATGAGGATTAAACGAGGTAACATCATGAGAAAGTTCCTAGTTCACAGCCTCTTCCATTGGATGGGCTCATCACTCCTCTTCCTTTCCATACCTTCTTCTGTACAACAGAGACCAAAGTGTTCCTAGTTTTTCCTCAGTTTTAACAGTAGGGTTCAGCTTATAACGGCACCTAATGCTTTACAGTAGTTATGTGACATGGGACAATTTACTTACTGTCTCTGAGCCTGTTAGCTCATTGATGGCATGGAAATAATTACCTATTACATAGTGCTGTAAGTGCTAAATTAAACAAGATCATGTATATATGCCAAGTCATAATGTCTGGCACAGAGTGGGCACTCAATGACCGATTGGTATTAATACTGTATGGACATATCTTGAAGGCAGCCTTCTTTCTGCCATCTTCTTGAGCACCACAGCTTCCTTTGACTTTTCCTTTGCTGGCATCATTTTTCTCTCCACTCACTGACTGGAGGGATTTTTCTAAGCTCTGTCCTTCTGTTTTACATCTTTTACTTTTCCTTGAAAGTTTCATCCACTTCCGAGGCTTCACCTACCACTTTTAGTTGGCTACTGTCTACATTTTTTCTGAGCTCCAGATGGGTACATCCAGTTTTCTGTTTGTTAGTACTTGGATGCCCAAAGGAATCTTGAACTCAAAATATACAAAACTATAGTTATTATCCTTCCCACTTCCTTCCTCAAAACTGTTTTTCCAGTAGGTCCTCTCTCCTCTACTTCTGTGCTATCTCTAGGTTCTGTTTCCTCCTTTCCATTTTTTAATACAGGCCCAAGTACATTGTACCTTCAGGACTATATCCCTATAGCAGAGGGCAGTTCCTTCTTCCAGATCTTCCCGCTGCCGGTAAATAATATCAACAACAAAACTATTAATAACAAGACAGTGTGACCAGTAAGAAAAAGTACCTTGACAACAATCATTTGTTGGGCGTACAAGATGTTAGGCACTGTCATACCACCCTAAGCCCTGGGTGAGGTGGGACCCTGCCCTGGGCTCATATTGTAGAGGCCCCGTTCTCCTTCTCCTCGGGGCTAAGGGAACATTCCCACCCAGAGCCCACCCTGCACCCTCAGCTCATGCTCTGAGTACTTGAGACTTAAGAGTTCCCTACTTAGATTATGCTGAGCCTCCTTCTAGAAACAGCATATGGGCCCTTTCCCCACCTGTGTCTTTGGGAATGTGCATCTCTAGGCTTGAGGCCTGGCCACAGGGCAGCTGTTTGCATGCATTGTGGTCTGAGATTTGCCTGCAGTCTGGGATGTCCATACCTGTGCCCACGAGACCTCTCCTGGGGCAGGACAGATCCAGGGGTTGGAAGAGAAGGGGGTTTGGCCCAGGCGTCTTCAGGAGTGCTGAGAAGGTTAGGCTGGGAATCAGCAGTGTTTCTAATGTAGCGTCCTATCAATCATTGCAATACTTCTCAAGGTAGATAATGTTACTTCTGTATTTTGAGATGAATAAAACGAGACTTGAAGAGGTTGAAAACTTAGTGCACAGGTTGTAATTGGCAGAGCCTAAATTTGACCCAGATTAGTTTGACTCCAAAATTCTTTTCCATGATATTTGTACTTTTTATCCATTTCCCACATTGTAGCCAGAGTTCCATTTTGTATAGAAAATGTCTGAGATCACCTTATTCCCTTGATTAAAAATCTTTTATTAGCTCTTCATTTTCAATTGGCTAAAGGCCAGTCTCTCTGGCCTCGCATGCGAGACCCTTCAAAACCTGGTTCAAATCTACTTTGTCAAACTCATTTCTCACCAGTCTTCCCACCATGACTTATTGGGTCATAACTGTACTTGGGCTGTTGCATGAATCCACGCTGCGTTTGCACTCACAGTCTCAGCTGGGTATGTCCTTTCCCTCTTCCTCACCTGGCTGACCAAGTCCCATACTGTCCCCTCCTTTTTCAGGGCCAAATGAGTATCACCTTGTGCATGAAGACATTTGAATTTTTCTAGATAGGCTCTCTCCTGCCCCTATTATATACTTCTGTAGTTGTGTATACCTTAATACAAGTGCTTATGACTTTGTACCTGTGTTATCTCCTTTAGACAGTGGGTTCCTTGTGGACAGGAACTCTGTCTCATTCATCATTATGCCTAATACTTCATACAGAGCCTGGATGTCTAGTAGGCTACATAAATATTAAAATAAAAAATCTTTTTATTACTGAACAACTTACATACTTCTCAAAGATAGATTATTAGCCATTGAGGAATACAAATTTGGTTCTGACATTTGTGTTGATTTGCTAATAGACTGGTTTTACAGGCGTTTTGACATCGTAACTGGAAATTTCTGTCTCACAGAAAAATGTAACTTTACATTTAATCCTACCATTTTGCTGTCATGACAGTTAAGTGGTGAGAAGTCATTATAATAAATGTATACACACCATTTGTGAGCTTTAATAGGCCAGTGAGTTCTGAATAGAATGTAAAGAAATCACAGTTTTGTCTCAAAGGGATTAGTTTTTTTTTTTTAACGTGGTCACTGATTCTTTGACACACCTCTGAGAGATGGGGTCTAATTCCCCTCTCTTTGAATCTGGTTGGACTTGTGACTATATGACAGAAGTGATTTTTTTTTTTTTTTTTTTTTTAGATGTTGCGGGTAGGAGTTTAGTAATTTATTTATTTATTTTTGCTGTGTTAGGTCTTCGTTTCTGTGCGAGGGCTTTCTCTAGTTGTGGCAACCTGGGACCACTCTTCATCGCGGTGCGCGGGCCTCTCACTATCGTGGCCTCTCTTGTTGCGGAGCACAGGCTCCAGACGTGCAGGCTCAGTAGTTGTGGCTCACGGGCCTAGCTGCTCCGCGGCATGTGGGATCCTCCCAGACCAGGGCTCGAACCCGTGTCCCCTCCATTAGCAGGCAGATTCTCAACCACTGCGCCACCAGGGAAGCCCTAGTTTTTGTTTCTTAAGTTACCTGTTTTTGGTTATATAGGTGTTTCTGAATGATGTTTATTGCATAGACTTACTGTTTTTCAAGAGGTAACTACTATTTGCATAAAGTTATCAGCACATAAAAAAGATGATGTTGTGGTATGGCTCATTTTCTCTTCTTCCCTAAGATTTGAGTATTAGAGTTAGAAATCTTATTTGTTCTAGTGCTTTCTCCCTAATTGTCCCTCCGCGACAGAGATTCTGGGCAGAGTCTTGCCTCTAGATTGCCTGTCAGAGCATTTTCATCATGAAAAAAATCAGTAAGTAACAAAATGCCTGTGGTTCCATGTTAGAGGGCAGGGCAGTTCCCATAGGCATGTTTCATTCTGTTAGCATGTTCACACTGTAAACCTGAAAGCTTGATTGGAAGAAAACATGCCATAGAAAGAAGCAAAATTAATTTAAGCATACTGATTTTAGATACATGTGACTTTGGTAATTATATCAATACTTGAGGGTCATAAGCAAGCCTGTTTTCAGCCACAAAGGTTTTGGGGAGAAGAAAGAATTCAGTAAGTGTTTGAAAGATGCTAAGGAAATGTCTTTGGGGAAAGAAACTATTCCAGGAATATTGCCCAGCTTTTGATAAAGTGGGAAGGGTAGTGACTTGATGAAGAGAGGAAGTTGGCACAGAGGAAATTCAGGAAGGATGAGATTGAAGCCGTTACTGGAAACACGGCCTTTGAGGATTCTAGGCGAAAGCTTTGAAGGAAAGGGGGTGTGTGTTTATGCACATACAGGAGAGGGCTAGCCTCCCTTCTTCTCTATTTCTAAAGGTAATATATTTTATTATTGAGAAATTTTAAAATGTTGAAACATGTAAATAATAAAACCAAAACCATCCATGTTCCCAAAAGACTGAGATATATTCCAGAGGGGTTTTGAGGAATTTCTTTCCAGCCTCAGTCCCTTTTTCCTCCACTCACTTGTGTGTGTATATAACTTTTTAATTCAAGTGTAGGACCATGGTATGGTATATTTTCTACATTGTATTCTCATTTTAAATTTCTTTGACATAACATTTTCAAAGCATTCTCCTGTGTTAATAAAAACTTTTCAAGATACTTTAAATTATTGTATGTTATTCCATTTCAGAGATGTACCAGAATTTATTTAACCTTATTTACATTATAAATAAAACTACAGATAAATCTCTGCATGTGATACTTTGCTATATCTCTGATGATTTCTTTAGAAAGGGTTCATACAATAGAAAATCCTAGGTCAAAGCATACTAATATTTTTAAGCTCTTGAGATACATTGACAAATTGTTTTTGATGACAGAATTAAAGAGTAAAATCTTTCCATGGTGCCACAGGAAGTGGTTATGTGAGGAACTGATAAGTGTGTTGATGGAGGTGAGGAGGGGTTTATAAGTGGAAAAATGTAAAAGTTCATGCGTGAATGATTGACGTGGGAGATAAAGTGAGGAAGTATAAGGATGGATTGACCATGGACAGAAAGGAGTTTCTTTGTGAAGCGTGCTTCACGGTCTTGCTGTGTGTGAAATGCTTAACCAGGTCTTGGAACAGGTGTGAGAGTGACAAATGGTAACCATTCACGTCACATGCTGTTAAGGAGCTTGAGTTCAGGGGTCCAGCGCTGCTCCAGCCCTTGTCCAGGAGTGACTGGTCCTCTCTCCCTTTCACTTCCCTCATCAGTAAATGTCGATAACATTCGTCCTTCCTCGTTGGGTTGGTGTGCAGCTTAGATGAAATTGTGTGCCTAGGCCCTTAGCCTGGTGTGTGGCACACTAAGGCTTTAACAATTGGCACTTCCCTTGTATCAGTTAGTTATCCTCTGGTTGAAAGTGACAGAACACTCCATCCAAAGAGAAAAGCCAGTATGTTGTGTCCAACACAGAGCGTTGTATCCGATGGAATGGGAATGCCACTTGATTTGGTCTTTTTTTTAACCGGACTTGTTTATTTTTATAAGCTCAACCAATCTTTAAATGGCCTTTATGTTAACACTTCTTAGGCATTTTCCACTTATTTGTTCGTTTGTTTACTCATTCATCCATTCAGAAGGTGAATGTACACATTTACACTTGTCCCTATCTTGAAAAGGAATGATATCTGTTTTCCTGTTTTTTTTTTTTTCTTTCGGTACGCGGGCCTCTCACTGTTCTGGCCTCTCCCGTTGTGGAGCACAGGCTCCGGACGCGCAGGCTCAGCGGCCATGGCTCACGGGCCCAGCCGCTCCGCAGCATGTGGGATCTTCCCAGACCAGGGCACGAACCCGTGTCCCCTGCATCGGCAGGCGGACTCTCAACCACTGCGCCACCAGGGAAGCCCTTCCTCTGTTCTTTACTCAGTGCCATGTGCAGTGCCCCAGACATAATAGATGCTCAGTAGTTGTTAAAAAAAAAAACTCAGGAACAACCTCCTTATGATTAATATGGACTTTATTTTCTCTTTTTTTGTCCTCTAGGGGGGAAAAAAAAAGAAAACCTTTAGTGTTTTTCCCCCGATTACATAGAATTTATGTCTTTTGGTAGAAGTAGTAGTATTGATAATTCTAGATTGCAGGTGAAAATACCAAGCCACCTTTAATTTTTTTCAAAGATAAATAAGCTATGGGGATATAATATACAGCATGGTGACTATAACAATACTACATTATATATTTGAAAGTTGCTAAGACAATAGAACTTCAAAGTTCTCATCACAAGAAAAAAAATTGTAACTATGTGAGGTGATCCTTGTTAACTAAACGTATGGGGGTCGTTATTTTGCAATATATACATATATCAAATCATTTTGTTGTACACTTTAAACTTCTACAATGTTATATGTAACTTACATGTCTCAATAAGTCATTGGAAAAAATTTTTTTCAAAATGAAAAAAATTTACTCTTATAAATTAGCTTCTTGACCTATTTTATATTTTTTAAATATTGCAAGAATATTAAAATGAAAAAGATAAACCCATTTCCCTATTACAGTAGTATACCAAAATGTTTTCATATTTATGTTGCTTTCTGTTCTTTTACGGCTTATTTTTTAATTACACATGTCAAATAGTAAAGATAAAAATCTAGATAGTATTTACAAATTTTCAGGTGATTGATAACCTACTAAATTGTTTGCAGTTGTCCTCTCAGTACAAAAACCTATTAGCATAGTGACGCCCATCAGGTAAATGGAGGTTTACTTTATAAACAAGAAGTGTACATATAATTACTAAAAAGGACACTTGGACTGTTGATGTAAGTGCCAAGAAGAAAATGAGTTCCATATTTAATATTTTCTATGTGTATGTGCAGATTCACTCACCTTTTTGAGCTGAACAGGAGAAGAAAATACTGTGATGTTAACTTGTGAGGAGCCAGTGACTTTGTGGCTTTTTGAATATTTTCTTCAGATTATATCAGTATATTCTAGAGTTATTATATAAAAATTAATACAAATAGAAAGTATAAATAGAAAGAAAATGAAAGACCCCCCATGCCACTCTCTGGACATACCCATGGTCAGCATTCAGCCCAGCTCTCTTCTTAGGTAGTGCCCTAATTGATTTTCATTGTTGTGTGTCTCTCTGTACTGTTTGGATTTTGTAATGTACATGTATGCCTTTTATAATGAAATATAATAGTATATTTTGAGGGAAAATATGAGCATAACCATATTATATTATTTAGGATTCTTTTCTAAAAAATTTTTATTGAAATATAGTTGATTTACAATGTCGTGTTAGTTTCAGGTACACAGCAAAGTGATTCGGTTATACATATATATGTATATCCTTTTTCAGATTCTTTTTCCTTACAGGTTATTACAAGATATTGAGTATAGTTTCCTGTGCTGTACAGTAGGACCTTGTTGGTTATCTATTTAGGATTCTTTTTAACAGAGTGAATCATGTAAAATGATGAATATTCAACCCTTTCTGATGTACAGAAAATGGCAGTTTCGTATGTTCTACTTAATAATCGCAGTAGGCTTGCTAAGGCATCTTGAAATCCTGCAGGAGAAATGGGATTTTATGTTGTTCACAGTTGTATCCCTAGGACCTAGAACAGTTCCTGAAGGATGAACCTAATCTTTGTTGCGAAATATAGAGGTTACTGATGAAGATAATTTCATAAAAATAGGAGTGAAAATAGAAAGAAAATGGAAACATTTTAACTGCACTGCAGAGAAAATCAATTAAGGAAACAATTCAGTTCCAGTTGGCTCAGTGAATTGGCTCTGGCGAAAGCTTAGTCAATGAAAATTCATCAGTGTTGATGCAAACTGTTTAAAGCATCGGTATTCATAAACACAAATAATATCCCAAGTGTAACAACAAGGGGCTGAAAAACCTTCTGTACTCAAACTAGGAAAGGTCATGATTACTAGGAAAAGTGATGGCTGTCCTTGAACCCAGCAGCTAGATCCAAAGCCACATTTATCCCATTCATCCAAACTGTATGTACCTTTCCATAACTACATTCATAACTGCATTCCAAATGTCAACTGTAACACATTTCTTCATGAACGACCCCTCACAGTAAGATAATTTACATTACTTACTTGATGTCTGTCCCCATTCTTTTAAACGGGTGGACATCTGAGTTGCTGTTTGTAAAGCAGGGTGCCGTATGCCACAGTTGGTGGGGAGCTGCCTGCTGGCGGAGGCCAGAGAACAGGGGTTTTGAAGACATGGTCTAAATTTAAACCACAGCTCTCTCATTTACAAACATGTGGCCTTGGACAGGTAATCTAGTCTCTCTTAGTTTGTTTGGTCAACAGTTAAATCTCTACATAATAAAATAGTAAATATGACTGTGAACATGGTACTTGGGACATACGGGCCCGCGGATATTCAATCAGAGCCATGGTTATTATGTGAAGGAATCTGGACAGTTACTGAATAAATGGCTTAGATCATAGAATCCTAGAAGTATACAGTATAAGCAGACCTCAGAAATCTAAGGTATCTTTGTGCTTCGTCCCATGTAGTCCATCAAAGAGGAAGCAACTTAAAATTCAGAAACAGGTTTGGTTTTCCATGAAGTTCATTTTTGTGCTCATTATTGAAAGGTAATTTTTGGTACATCCTATCTGTTCCCCCATTCACCCATTTTAATATCCCTTTGTCCATTGTTATCTTCCAGCCCAGTAAAGCTTGTCTGTGAACCATGACAACACAGTTAAGGAGAGAGACTCAGTCTCCTTGACACAACCAGTCACTGTCACGGGATAATGTCCTCCTCATGCATGTGCAGAGCTGCTAATTATTCTTCTTTAAGAAATAATGACATGCCAAGGCATGAAACCCGGGGCCACTGTCCACATTTAATTAGGCAAGAGTGATCTTGCACATGCTCGTGCATAAAAAATAATCGCTTGATGTAACTGAACGTTGGTTTTGGTATGCCCTTTCCCCAATTAGGCATCATCTAGCAAGATCAAAAGATGATTTATTCCAAGATGGTCTGTGCAGAGGGGACTGAGTGTGTGCCACGTTGCATCTTCATTATAAATTTCATCCTGAGACTCAATTAACAGGCCTGTTATTCTCTTTTATTAAAATCACTTTAAAAAATTAAGGCAGCAGGGTTTTTATGGTACCACAGAGCAAGCAGTGAAATCAGTTGTGCCCCACGTGTGTTCGTTTCTTGTCGAAGTCGTGATCTGAGGCTCATGACACTCATCTAGGGGCCTGCTGGGGCTGAGGCGCTGAGAGACATTGGATCCTGGGGTGGGTTAGTCATCCCTCTCACCTCCTACACACACACAGCCACACACACACACACAGCCACGCACACGCACACACGGCCACACGCACACAGCCACACACACACACAGCCACCTCTCTGCTTTAGGGCTCAGTGTAATATCACTTCAAAGCTTTTCATCCTAGTGGAACCTTGAGCCCAGCCAGGGAACATGGCCCACTTCTCTTACACAGACACGGAAGTTTCTGCCATGTTGGGCAGGTCCTTTCTCCGGAAAGCAGGGGCTCTTAACTTGGGATCTATGTGGAGTTAGGGCTTGAGGGGGCCTGTGAATCCTCTGAAATTACTTGCATGCTCCTCTAGGAAGAAGATCTTTTTGTGTTCATGATCTAAAAAAGCTTAAGAAACAGAACTATTCTAGCTTTGCTCTGATCTTTTGACACCAAAGGGTGTTGGAAGAAACTTTGTCTTGGGAGTGAGACGGATTTCCATTTGAATTGTCTCCGATAGGTTTTAGCCATGTAACATTGGGCAGGCTGTGAACCCTCTCTGAATCTCCATTTTCTCAAATGTAGAACAAGGGTAAGAATGCCTATTTTAAGGTTACAGTGACTGGTAGACTAAATAGCGAAATAACAAGTAATTTTTATTCCCTTTTCATCCCATGAATAAAATGAAAGCAAGTATCTGTTCTGTCTTGTTCCGTGTTGGGTCTTTGCAAGCATCCATGACGGTCCCTTGCACACAGCAGGCACTCAAGTGTTGGTTGGATGGATAGCTGGATGGCTGGAGTGCCTTGGTTTAGTACCCAGATGAAGTCTGTCAGTCTGCTTCCTCGAAGCACTGATTTTCTAAGAGAAATCTGTCTTGCTAAGACCCTCCCAGGACATGTGCTCTATGTCCTTTGCAAAATCTTTCTGGATACTATGACAAGATGAGATAGACCTTGTTATCCTGTACTGAAAATCATGGTCTTTGCTGCGCCTTTGTCTATATCAGGGCTGGGCAACTAGCCTGTAGGCCAAATCTGGCGTGTTGCCTGTTTTTGTAAGTAAAGTCTTCTGGGTTTTTTTAATGAATTTATTTATTCATTTATTTAGTTTTGGCTGTGTTGGGTCTTTGTTGCTGAGCACGGGCTTCTCATTGCGGTGACTTCAGTAGTTGTGGCACGTGGGCTCAGTAGTTGTGGCTCATGGGCTCTAGAGCGCAGGCTCAGTAGTTGTGGCACATGGGCTTAGTTGCTCCACGGCATGTGGGATCTTCTTGGACCACGGCTTGAACTCGTGTCCCCTGCTCTGGCAGGTGGATTCTTAACCACTGTGCCACCAGGGAAGTCCTGTAAATAAAGTTTTATTGGAATGTAGCCAGGCTCATTGATTTACATGTTGTCTCTGACTGCTTTTGTGCTATAGCAACGTTGAGCACAGAGACCGTATGGTCTTCAAAGCCTAAAATATTTTTTGTCTACCTCTTTATGGAAAACGTTTTCCAACCCCTGATATATATTTTCTGTACTCTTTACTATAACCCTGCAGGATTGGTCTTCAGATGCTCTTGTAATGGATTGGGAAGCTAAGATTATTTTTTAAATGTTTATTTATTTGGCTGTGTTGGGTCTTTGTTGCTGCGCTTAGGCTTTCTCTAGTTGCGGAGAGCTGGGGCTACTCTTGGTTGCGGTGCGGTGGCTTCTCTTGTTGCGGAGCACGGGCTGTAGGCGCACGGGCTTCAGTAGTTGTGGCACACGGGCTCAGTAGTTGTGGCTTGCGGGCTCTAGAGTGCAGGCTCAGTAGTTGTGGCACATGGGCTTAGTTGCTCCGCGGCATGTGGGATCTTCCCAGCCCAGGGATCAAACCCGTGTCCCCTGCGTTGGCAGGCAGATTCTTAACCCCACTGCGCCTCCAGGGAAGTCCAGGAAGCTAAGACTCAATAGAGTTAAGTGTGTTAACTGAGATTGAACAATTTGTAATTGTTAGGGTTTGAATCCAGGTCTGTGTGATTCCACAGCCCATAGTCCTTCCACTAAATGGTGATACCTTGCAATTAAACCCAAACCCAGCTGAACCAATTACATCTTCCAGTCCTTCCTGGTGACCACGACTGGCATGGGGAACAGTTCAATGATGTCCCCTGGAATCGTGGTGGGACCTGGTAGTCCTGGCATTTGTCAGCAATCTGTTTCCGGTCTGCAATAGAAATTGTGTGAATGTAGAAGTAGGTAAGAGAGTGGAATGAGGATTTCAAGGACTGGTACTGTCAACGGCAGAGCAGTGTGAGCATGCTGTTGTTTATCTGCAAACATAATGCTGCTCCCTAAGGGTCCGGGGGTTCAGCATTCCAGGAAGGTCCTTGTTGCTGCTGAATGTGGCATCCACTCTCGCTTGGTGCCTTGGATGAGAAATGTGTAATACGTGTGCATTTTCAGCACACAACCACTCAACAGAGAATTTCACTGGCCCAGGCTATGAGACTGTTAAGAGTTTGGGACATCGACACTTGCTCACTACTATCATGCCCTCATTGGCAGATCTGACTCCAAAAACTGGAGATGAAAGTTCTTTCCCAGTGAATTAAGCCTGGTGGAAATTTGATTGTTTCAAGGGTTTCCAGATGAAGTTCTATGGCTCTTCTGTTAATTCCTCCATCAGCCCATTATTGCTAATTCTCACTTGACTTTCACCCTTCCAATTAATTTTTCTAAGCTTGTAAACTGGTTACGATTAAATAAAAGAATCAAAATTGGGAAAATTAGCTATTCCTGCTTTAACTGACTGCATAGCAGTGTTTGCCTCGAAACTGAGAGAAACTGACGATAACCATAACAGCGACAAAAATTATAGCCACCCAACTGGAAGTAACACAGTTGGGTAATTTATCCACCTGTCAAAGGATGTACTAATGAAAAATGGCTGTAGTGTGAATCAATTTTCATATAAAAGTGGGGTATTGTAACTTGGGGATAGAAGAATTAGGAGGGCTTAATGCCCTTTCCGATAGTCTGGTTTTGTTCTTTGTGGCCAGCGTTACGGGGAGTGTCTGGTACTCTCTCAATCTGTCATGGAGCTGCTGATGGAGGATTCCATGGAAAAGCTGCAGGGTGAACAGGAAGGAATCAGAGCTATAATTAACTTTCTGTTTCACTGTGTCCTGCAACAGTGACCCTTATTCCTCCAACGGCTACTGTAGTCTTACCCTGTGGCTTTCATACTCTCTAAAGTCGATGAATCTTTCCGTTTATGCTGAAAATATAAAACAGATAAAACTGGGGCTGCTCTGGTTTAAGTGAGGGTGGAGGAACCTGGTGAAACTAAGTGACATTTCATTTGTTGTGCCAGTGACTCTGTGGGGAAGTAACGGGTTGATTAAAATTCTTGATCTATTGTTTAATTATTTAGAGTGAATGCTTCTTACCGAAAAATAGATTTCTCTTTGTAGCCTTTTTGGTTTATTCCTAACATATTTTAGGGCCCAGTTATTTTTTTCTTAAGCTTCAAAATATACACATAGTTCTCAAGCCACTTTTTTTGTCTTTCACTTGACGCCAGGTACTTCTCATGGATCAAAGCTGTTGATGGTTTGTTTGTATTTCTGTCTTGGAAACATGTTTATATGGAATCTAAAAAAAAGAAATGGTTCTGAAGAACCTGGGGGCAGGACAGAAATAAAGCCGCAGACATAGAGAATGGACTAGAGGCACGGGGTGGGGAAGGGTAAGCTGGGACGAAGTGAGAGTGGCATGGACTTATATACACTACCAAATGTAAAATAGCTAGCTAGTGGGAAGCAGCCGCATAGCACAGGGAGATCCGCTCGGTGCTTTGTGACCACCTAGAGGGCTGGGATAGGGAGGGTGGGAGGGAGACGCAAGAGGGAGGAGATATGGGGATATGTGTATATGTACAGCTGGTTCACTTTGTTCTACAGCAGAAACTAACACACCATTGTAAAGCAATTTTACTCCAATAAAGATGTTAAAAAAAAAAAAAAAAGAATCCATCACAGGGACTTCCCTGGTGGCACAGTGGTTAAGAATCCGCCTGCCAATGCAGGGGAAATGGGTTCAATCCCTGGTCCAGGAAGATTCCACATGCTGTGGAGCAACTAAGCCTGTGCTCCACAACTACTGAGCCTGCGCTTTAGAGTCTGTGAGCCACAACTACAGAGCCCGTATGCCACAACTACTAAGCCCACATGCCACAACTACTGAACCCCGCGTGCTCTAGGGCCTACGTGTGGAAACTACTCAGCCTGTGGGCTGCAACTACTGAAGCCCTCCCACCTAGGGCCTGTGCTCCGTGACAAGAGAAGCCACTTCAATGAGAAGCCCCCTCTCGCCACAACTAGAGAAAGCCTGAGCAGCAACAAAGACCCAGCGCAGCCAAAAATAAAATAAATAAAAAAATAAAAATAATCCGTCACAAAATTTAGGTCTCCCTGATGGAGACTAAAGGGCAAATTCATAAATTATAAGTGATTATTGAACAGTTTGAATTGGGGAAGAAATTGACAAGTGCATCAAATTTCAGTTTATATCCATGAGGCAGAGTAGTGGTGGTGATGCCCTCATTTGCCAGGTCGGGGAGAGGAATGAGCAAGGCATAGAAATCTAAATAAACAGTGTTTTCTAGCATTATACACCCCAGGTGTACTGAGTACAGGCAATTATATTACTTCTGGAAAGAGCAGGGCATGTTCATGGACTGGGAAGGGACTTACCATGTGATGATTATTTCACCAAAACAATTGTTTGAGAGTACTTATGTATGTTTTCTTTGTAGCCATCCTAAGAAAGTGAGCTGCTGATATGCTGGGGTTTTTTTGTTTTTTGTTTTGGTCGCACAGCGCGGCTTGAGGAATCTTAGTTCCCCGACCAGGGATCGAACCCCCTGCAGTGGAAGTGTGGAGTCCTAACCACTGGACCGCCAGGGAATTCCCATGATATGCTATGATTTCTGCAGAGCTTTTTTTTTTTTTTTGGCTGTGTTTTTAAAACTCCATGTGCAGTTTCATTATTGGTCATAGTTTTGTGTACGTGTGTGGCGGCATTTGGGGGTGGGTGTACATAAGGCTTGGATCACTTGACTGCCAGCGTTGCTGAGCTCACATGTTGTCCTTATTTATGTGTTTGCCAGGGAGAAATGCCTGCTGCCTCTCCAGTTGGCTTTGGAATCCAAGAATGTGAAGCTGGCCCAACATGCCTTGGCAGGGATACAGGTATGGCTCTGAGTGCAACAGGATGACAGAAATTGACAGACCACTCTGGCGTTGAAAGAGCAAATAGTTAACATTCTAAATACTAGCTGTTTAAAGACCCAGACAAAAATTTGATTGAACTGAGTAATAACCAGAGAAGATAACAGGATTTTCTTGTATTTACCAGCATTTCTCTGTGTACAGCATTATCTTGCTAAACATTTGTTGTTCAGACACTGACTCATGGAGACTCAGCTAAGCCCACACAGAAATGAAATGGTTTTTGTGACACCAAACTTTTAACAGAGTAAGGGCTCCCAAGAGAGATGCTTCCAGTTCTATACCAACTCAAATCTTATATGCATTCAAGTTCTCTGGGTCTGTGTCATGAGCAATGATGGTAAGCTGGAAAGAGTTTGTTTTGTTTTCTGTTCTACAGTTAGGTTGGCGAATGGATTAATGTGTTTTGCTTCCAGAACAAGACTGGGAAGAAGAAAGAAATTTTGGGTAGTCAGAAAAGTCAGATTGCACAAATGCATTTCCTGCTCTGAGCATTTGTTCATTTTGTTTTACATCGTACATAATAGGTCTAATTCCAAAGGTGCAAAGTTGTTGGCTGTATAGATACATTGACTTCTTAAGTGGTTTGGTATGTGAATGACAAGTACTGTGCAGTTCAAGCCTACGGGGTATTCTTGCAGCCTGACCAGGGATTGGTGGCATTTGTTGGATGTCTTCTCACATTACTGTTTCATCGTTAGCTCTTTAAGTTCAGAGAGGTCTCTAATACCTTTAGAGAAATAAATATGAAAGAGTAAGAAAATGACAACTCTTTTTTTCCCTAGAAGATTGGAATTAGAGGATGTATATCTCAATATGCAATAGCATTAGAAATTCTTAAACATTAAAAAAAAATTTAAACAAACAATGAAAACTTTATCCAAAGTAATTGGGCCAACTTTAAAAATGAATGGGGGACTTCCCTGGTGGCGCAGTGGTTAAGAATCCACCTGCCAATAGGGAACACGAGTTTGAGCCCTGGTCCGGGAAGATCCCACATGCCACGGAGCAACTAAGCCTGTGTGCCACAACTACTGAGTTTAGAGCCCGCAAGGCACAACTACTGAGCCCATGTGCCACAACTACTGAAGGCCACACGCCTAGAGCTCGTGCTGCGCAACAAGAGAAGCCACTGCAGTGAGAAGCCCGTGCACGGCAATGAAGAGTAGCCCCTGCTCACTGCAACTAGAGAATGCCTTTGCACAGCGACGAAGACCCAACGCAGCCAAAACTAAATTAATTAATTAAAAAAAAAAAAAAAGAATGGGAGTTTGTTTTGACCTGCCACTATGTTCCCTTTTCTTTAGTAGTATATAGATTTTCCATTTAGTTAGTTTTTTTTTAACCCTCAAACACTCTAAGTTACAGTATCATGTTTTCAATAATCGTGGGAGCTTCACTGATCTGGGGGGCAGGGAGTCTTCCTCTCAGCATCCCTTGTGACCTCCCATTAACTCAAGGCATTTTTTAAGAGCTTTCTAGTCTTTATCACTTTAAGTAAAAACAGGTTTGTATATAAACTAACTCTGGGCTGCCCTACATATATTACAGGAGAGTCAAAAATCTCTTTTGAGAGAATACCTCAGAGATATTGTGGGTTCAGTTCCAGACCACCATAATAAAGCAAATATTAGAGTGAGCCACATGAAGTTTTTGATTTTCCAGTGCATATAGAAATTATGTTTACACTATACTGTAGTCGCTTAAGTGTGCAATAGCATTATGTCTAAAAACATGTACATACCTTAATTAAAAAATACCTTATGGGTAAAAAATGCCAACATCATTTGATCCTTCAGTGAGCTGTAGCAGTAACATCAAAGATCACTGATCACAGATCATCGTAACAAATACAGTAATAATGGAAAGGTTTAAATATTACCAGAATTACCAAAATGTGACAGACACGATGTGGGTAAATGCTATCGAAAAAATGGGGCCAATAGACTCGATTGACGCACGGTTGCCACAAACCTTCAATCTATAAAAAACACAGTACCTGTGAAGTGGAGTAAAGCTAAGTGCAATAAAATGAGGTATAGCTGTATAGACAAATTCAGGGAGTCCTAAGAAAAAGGTTTAAAATACTTGTTTTCCGGATCTGCAGTGACATTCAGCTAGAAGAGGGAGTCATTACCCTGGATGAATCAGAATTCCAAAAATTCTTCATGGCTGCCACCCTATGCTGCATCGGACAAGGACAAATTTAATAGGGATAAATATAAAATCCATCCTACACTGGGGTCTCAAAAATCAATTGCCCCAGGACAGAATAGGGAGGAACAGCTTAACTGCAGCCCTTGTGAATGAGAAGTTCCTGGGTGAATCAGCACAGAATGTGCTGTGACTTAGAACTAAGCTAATTTGATCTGAGAATGTGATTAAACTTCTGCATTACTGTTTTTTGTTTGGTTTTAGGCAATAAACAGATTTAATTATCTTACACAACTAGAATTATAGAGGTAAGCAATTCCAGGTTTGGAATAGGAAAGCAATGGTGCCACCAAAGACCACGTTTCTTTCTTTCCCCTCTGCCATCTTTTTACTATTATTCTTCTTAAAAGACTTATTTTAGAGCAGTTTTAGGTTTAGAGTAAAATTGAGAGGAAGATGCAGAAATTTCCCATATACTCCCTCCCCCCACACATGCATAGCCTCTCACAGCATCAACATCACTCCCAGAATGGTACTTTTCTTTTTTAACCAAGGATGAACCTACATTGACACATCATAATCACCCAAAGTCCATACATTTACCTTCATATGCACTCTCGGGTGCCCCCGCTCTGTACCAGAAGACCACCCTTGAAGTGTTACATGCGCACTGGAGGCCACATGTTAAGGAGGAGAGTGTATGTGAAACCATATCACGCAGAGAACATCCGATGGCTCCCGAGGAGGTTTAGTGTGGAGAAGAAGAGATTTAGGTGGACTTCCTAGCTGACTTGAGATATTTTAGAAGCTTAATCTGCGTGACTCCAGGGACAGATGAGGGCATAGAGGTGGCAGGCAATGGCGTTTTGGTACAATCTCAGAAAGAATTTTATGAAAAGTAAGAATTGTTCTCACATAGAGGAGAGCTATCCTGCAAGATGTAATGACTTCTGGGAAACCTCATGAAAGTGACTGTCGTCTTGTGTAGGTTTTTGTGGGATTGATTTTCTGATGGAATGGTATTAAGATTTGTAGATTCATGAATAATTCCTGGGTAAATGACAGCTCACATTAGGAAGTACAAAGGTAAATATTTGAAAAATTAACTCGTCTCCAGGACCTTCTCCTTTCCTGTGGCAAAGCTACATTCAGAACGGGCAAGTGTAGGGCTTCCCTGGTGGCGCAGTGGTTAAGAATTCGCCTGCCATTGAAGGGGACACGGGTTCAAGCCCTGGCCTGGAAAGATCCCACATGCCGCGGAGCAACTAAGCCCGTGTGCCACAACTACTGATCCTGCACTCTAGAGCCCGCGCGCCTAGAGCCCGTGCTCCGCAACAAGAGAAGCCACCGCAATGAGAAGCCCAAGCACTGCAATGAAGAGTAGCTCCCGCTCACTGCAACTAGAGAAAGCCCGCGCGCAGCAACGAAGACCCAATGTAGCCAAAAATATAACAGATTAAAAACTTAAAAAAAAAAAAAAAAAGGCAAGTGTGAATGTTGTGAGGGGCTACATTCCCCTTGGCACATTTGTCCTCCGTCCCCACCAACCAAATGACCTATTTGGCCACCACGTTAAGAACTGCACTTCATAAAATTTAGAGTGAATTATCTAATAGCAAGAAAAAGCCTTTGCCAAAAACGGTTTACCAAAGGCTTGGTGCATTTTTCTTTTTAATGGCACATAGCAGCAGCTCCTCCTAATGGCCTCCAGCTATGTGCCTCCCCAGGAAGAAACATTATCCTCAGTACATGCTAAGCTACAACAGAATGAGGCAGCAGGGGAAAGCCTATCTGATCACTGCCTTGTGCCTCTTTACAGAAGCTTCTGGCGGAAGAGAGGTTTGTATCCATGGAAACGGACTCTGATGAGAAGCAGCTGCTCAATCAGATCCTGAACACCGTGAAAGTGACGCCTTCCCTCCACGAAGACCTGCAGGTGGAAGTGATGAAGGTGGGTTGGACGCGGCTCCCGGTTTGCGTCACTGGAACGGGAACAAACGCTGGTGCTCCCGCCCTCATTGTTATCCTGAAAATGCCTCCGCGCGGTGGTTTGGAATACATGGTTATTATCCTCGCTTAGGATGCCCTAGAATAACCTTGATCGTTGAACGGAAATGACAACGATCATTTCCGTTCAACGTAAGTAAAAAGGTACGATTTCAATAAATTCGTAAGATTTTTGGCCTCATCTTGCGTATCAAATGTTGTTAGCAAATGTTTTTGTGACCGTTTGAGAGAATGTATGTGAGTAGTTGCAGCTTGGGGTAGATCTGATCATTCTAGGCATTCTGCCTGCCTGTATATGGTAAAACAAAGACCTAATGATGTTTTGACATATACTAAGGTTATAGAATAGTCAGTTTAAGGGAAGGGAGACCATCCTTGGGAGCCATATCAGAATCACAGCTTTATTTCCGTCCTCAAATCTTGTGAACCTTATCTCCCACATGGGATAGCGTCTCTGCCATCCCTTTCCCCCCTTTTTTCCCTCCTGTGAGTGAACAGTGAGTTGGGCAGAAAAGGATGGAAATCTCTATCCCAGAACAGCACTTTGGTCAGAGTAACACAGCTGGAACCCATGAGGTGGCTTTTGATCACATCATCTGTCCATTTCCTCCCTAGAGGAGTGTGTGTAGAGAAATGTGTAAGAGTAGCTGCTGTCATATAATGGTTGATTTCTTCCTGGAAATGCACTGAAGGATTTTTATCTTCGATAGGAGATGTCACTTTTCCAGCTTTTAGTTTCTCCATTGAGAAGAGAAAAGATCAACTTCAATCATGACATTGTCTTAATGCCCTGCGTCTCCCCCTAGCCCTGTTGGTAGGTAATTTAGGGTAGTGATTAAGAGCTCAGACTTGGAAGCCAGCCTGTCTGGCTTTGAATACTTATTCACTTCCTAGTTGGATTTCCTTGGACAGATTCCTGAACCACTCTGTGCTTTGGTCTCCTCATCTGGAGAAAGGGGGAAATAGAAGCACCTACCCCATAGGACTATGGTGAGGATTAAGTGAGGTGCTAGTTGTAAGGAATTTAGCACAGTATCTGGCCCAAAGCAAGTGCTTTAGAAGTGTTGTACATTACTATTTCTATTCCTACTACTTCTGCTACCACTACGTACTGCTGCTGAGTCATAATCTCAGTGGGTGGGTCTAGGAATATTGTTATACACAGTAAACACTGAGAATCTCTGAGCTAGCTGATCTTTAAGCTCTCATTGACTTTAACTCTCTTTGATTCTGGAATATCCCGTTTTGTCTTATCCTTTGACATAAATTGGGCAGCTGTGCATTCCTAGGAACCGAAGAGTAACTGCCTCTTAGATTTGTTTTACTTTTCTGCTACCTCTGTGCCACCATTGAGAGAGGCAAGGCCGACTGCCATATTCATCGCTTTTATGACTTTCAAGTCTAGCCTGTTGATCCTTCTTCCACTAATAGGTCTCCAAATACTGGAGGTTGAGTGTTGATGTCATACTAAGAGACACACCTTACAGATTTCATATTATTCTGGAAATTCTCCCAGGAATACAGCTTTTCATGGAAAATAGGAATTTGTATTAAAAATTAAAATGAGAAAGTACCTATTCTTCTAGGAGCTATGGCAGGATGTTTAATGGTTATGTCAACAGAAACACCTGTTTTAAAAACTTACACTTGCTTTCTAATTCCAGCCCAGTGGTGCCTTCTGCTAGCCTTGCTGAGGACAGGAGTTGACACATGTTAGCTCTGCTGGAAATCCTGGAAAGCCTGTCTTAATGGACTTTCTAATGATACTATACTAGACTGTGGTACTTGTAGTTAATGTCTGGGAATAGATCAGACATTGTCAGAAATAAAGAAAAACAATAATCTGGGATGCCATTCTTCATAATTAGATATCCAAAAGATTTTTAAAACATAAGGGCCTTTGGTACATGCTACTGTTTTTAAACATTTAAACATTGTTGGTATTGGGGAAAAAATATTTCAATTCACGATAAACCTAGCCTTAACATAGTTTTTTTGTAGTATACTTTTATTTTAGACAAACATTTTTGGCCAAGCAGCTAGGAAATTAATGATGAGAAAACTGTACTTTACAGTAATACTATTATTATTATTTTTAACATCTTTATTGGAGCATAATTGCTTTACAATGGGGTGTTTGTTTCTGCTTTATAACAAAATGAATCAGTTATACATATACGTATGTCCCCATATCTCTTCCCTCTTGCATCTCCCTCGCTCCCACCCTCCCTATCCCACCCCTCTAGGTGGTCACAAAGCACTGAGCTGATCTCCCTGTGCTATGCGGCTGCTTCCCACTAGCTATCTGTTTTACATTTGGTAGTGTATATATGTCCATGCCACTCTCTCACTTTGTCCCAGCTTACCCTTCCCCCCCTTATCCTCAAGTCCATTCTCTAGTAGGTCTGCATCTTTATTCCCGTCTTGCCCCTAGGTTCTTCATGACCATTTTTTTTTCCTTAGATTCCATCTATATGTGTTAGCATACGGTATTTATTTTTCTCTTTCTGACTTGCTTCACTCTGTATGACAGTATCTAGGTCCATCCACTTCACTACAAATAACTCAATTTCGTTTCTTTTTATGGCCGAGTAATATTCCATTGTATATATGTGCCACATCTTCTTTATCCATTCATCTGTTGATGGATACTTCGGTTGCTTCCATGTCCTATGTAAATAGAGCTACAATGAACATTTGGTACATGACTCATTTTGAATTATGATTTTCTCAGGGTATATGCCCAGTAGTGGGATTGCTGGGTCGTATGGTAGTTCTATTTTTAGTTTTTTAAGGAACGTCCATACTGTTCTCCATAGTGGCTATATCACTTTACATTCCCACCAACAGTGCAAGAGGGTTTCCTTTTCTCCACACCCTCTCCAGCATTTACTGTTTGTAGATTTTTTGGATGATAGCCACTCTGACCGCTGTGAGGTGATATCTCATTGTAGTTTTGATTTGCATTTCTCTAATGATTAATGATGTTGAGCATTCTTTCATATGTCTGTTGGCAATCTGTATATCTTTGGAGAAATGTCTATTTAGGTCTTCTGCCCATTTTTGCATTCGGTTGTTTATTTTCTTGATATTGAGCTGCATGAGCTGCTTGTAAATTTTGGAGATTAATCCTCTGTTGCTTCATTTGCAAATATTTTCTCCCATTCTGAGGGTTGTCATTTCATCTTTTTTATGGTTTCCTTTGCTGTGCAAAAGCTTTTAAGTTTCATTCGGTCCCATTTGTTTATTTTTGTTTTTATTTCCATTTCTCTAGGAGGTGGGTCAAAAAGGATCTTGCTGTGATTTTTCTCTTAGAGTGTTCTGCTTATGTGCTCCTCTAAGAGTTTGATGGTGTCTGGCCTTAAATTTAGGTCTTTAATCCATTTTGAGTTTATTTTTGTGTATGGTGTTAGGGAGTGTTCTAATTTCATTCTTTTACATGTAGCTGTCCAGTTTTCCCAGCATCACTTATTGAAGAGGCTGTCTTTTCTCCACTGTATATTCTTGCCTCCTTTATCAAAGATAAGGTGACCATATGTGTGTGGGTTTATCTCTGGGCTTTCTATCCTGTTCCATTGATCTATATTTCTGTTTTTGTGCTGGTACCATACTGTCTTGATTACTGTAGCTTTGTAGTATAGTCTGAAGTCAGGGAATCTGATTCCTCCAGCTCCATTTTTCGTTCTCAAGGTTGCTTTGGCTATTCGGGGTCTTTTGTGTTTCCATACAAATTCTGAAATTTTTTGTTCTAGTTCTGTGAAAAATGCCAGTGGTAGTTTGATAGGGATTGCATTGAATCTGTAGATTGCTTTCGGTAGTAGAGTCATTTTCGCAATGTTGATTCTTCCAATCCAAGTACATGGTATATCTCTCCATCAATTTGTATCATCTTTAATTTCTTTCATCAGTGTCTTATAATTTTCTGCATACAGGTCCTTTGTCTCCTTAGGTAAGTTTATTCCTAGATATTTTATCCTTTGTGTTGCAGTGGTAAATGGGAATGTTTTCTTAATTTCACTTTCAGATTTTTCATCATTAGTGTATAGGAATGCAAGAGATTTCTGTGCATTAATTTTGTATCCTGCAACTTTCCCAAAATCATTGTTTAGCTCTAGTAGTTTTCTGGTAGCATCTTTAGGTTTCTCTATGTGTAGTATCATGTCATCTGCAAACAGTGACAGCTTTATTTCTTTTTTCCCAATTTGGATTCCTTTTATTTCTTTTTCTTCTCTGATTGCCATGGCTAGGACTTCCAAAACTATGTTGAATAATAGTGGTGAGGTGGGCAACCTTGTCTTGCTCCTGATCTTAGTGGAAATGGTTTCGGTTTTTCACCACTGAGGACGATGTTGGCTATGGGTTTATCATATATGGCCTTTAATATGTTGAGGAAAGTTCCCTCTATGCCTACTTTCTGGAGGGTTTTCATCATAAATGGGTGTTGAATTTTGTCGAAAGCTTTCTCTGCATTTATTGAGATGATCATATGGTTTTTCTCCTTCAATTTGTTAATATGTGTAGCATGTTGATTGATTTGCATATATTGAAGAATCCTTTCGTTCCTGGGATAAACCCCACTTGGTCATAGTGTATGATCCTTTTAATGTGCTGTTGGATTCTGTTTGCTAGTATTTTGTTGAGAATTTTTGCATCTATGTTCATCAGTGATATTGGCCTGTAGTTTTCTTTCTTTGTGACATCTTTGTGTGGTTTTGGTATCAGAGTGATGGTGGCCTTGTAGAATGAGTTTGGGAGTGATCTGCCCTCTGCCATATTTTGGAAGAGTTTGAGAAGGATAGGTGTTAGCTCTTCTCTAAATGTTTGATAGAATTCGGCTGTGAAGCCATCTGGTCCTGGGCTTTTGTTTGTTGGAAGATTTTTAATCACAGTTTCAATTTCACTGCTTGTGATTGGTCTGTTCATATTTTCTACTTCTTCCTGGTTCAGTCTTGGAGGGTTGTGCATTTCTAAGAATTTGTCCATTTCTTCCAGGTTGTCCATTTTACTGGCATATAGTTGCTTGTAGTAATCTCTCCTGATCCTTTGTATTTCTGCAGTGTCACTTGTTACTTCTCCTTTTTCATTTCTAATTCTATTGATCTGAGTCTTCTCCCTTTTTTTCTTGATAAGTCTGGCTAATGGTTTATCAATTTTGTTTATCTTCTCAAAGAACCAGCTTTTAGTTTTATTGATCTCTGCTATCATTTCCTTCTTTTCTTTTTCATTTATTTCTGATCTTTATGATTTCTTTTCTTCTGCTAACTTGGGTTTTTTTTTGTTCTTCTTTCTCTAATTGCTTTAGGTGTAAGGTTAGGTTGTTTATTTGAGGTGTTTCTTCTTTCTTAAGGTAGGATTGTATTGCTATAAACTTCCTTCTTAGACTGCTTTTGCTGCATCCCATACTTCTTGGATTGTTGTGTCTTCATTGTCATTTGTCTCTAGGTATTTTTTGATTTCCTCTTTGATTCCTTCAGTGATTTCTTGGTTATTTAGTAATGTATTGTTTAGCCTCCATATGTTTGTGTTTTTTACTTTTTTTTCCCTGTAATTCATTTCTAATCTCATAGCGTTGTGGTCAGAAGAGATGCTTGATATGATTTCGATTTTCTTAAATTTAGTGAGGCTTGATTTGTGACCCAAGATGTGATCTATCCTGGAGAATGTTCCATGCACACTTGAGAAGAAAGTGTAATCTGCTGTTTTTGGATGGAATGTCCTATAAATATCAATTAAATCTATCTGGTCTATTGTGTCATTTAAAGCTTCTGTTTTCTTAGTTATCTTCATTTTGCATGATCTGTCCATTGGTGAAAGTGGGGTGTTAAAGTCCCCTACTATGATTGTATTACTGTCGATTTCCCCTTTTATGGCTATTAGTATTTGCCTTATGTATTGAGGTGCTCCTATGTTGGGTGCATAAATATTTACAATTGTTATATCTTCTTCTTGGATCAATCCCTTGATCATTATGTAGTGTCCTTTGTCTCTTGTAATAGTCTTTGTTTTAAAGTCTATTTTGTCTGATATGAGAATTGCTACTCCAGCTTTCTTTTGATTTCCATTTGCATGGACTATCTTTTTCCATCCCCTCACTTTCAGTCTGTATGTGTCCCTAGGTCTGAAGTGGGTCTCTTGTAAATAGCATGTATATGGGTCTTGATTTTGTATCCATTCATCCAGTCTGTGTCTTTTGGTTGCAGTATTTAATCCATTTACATTTAAGGTAATTATTGATATGTATGTTCCTATTACCATTTTCTTAATTGTTTTGGGTTTATTACTGTAGGTCTTTTCCTTCTCTTGTGTTCCTGCCTAGAGAAGTTCCTTTAGCATTTGTTGTAAAGCTGGTTTGGAGGTGCTGAATTCTGTTAGCTTTTGCTTGTCTGGAAAGGTTTTAATTTCTCCATCAAATCTGAATGAGATCCTTGCTGCGTAGAGTACTCTTGGTTGTAGGTTTTTCTCCTTCATCACTTTAAATATGTCCTGCCACTCCCTTCTGGCTTGCAGAGTTTCTGCTGAAAGATCAGCTGTTAACCTTATGAGGATTTCCTTTTGAGTTGTTTTTCCCTTGCTGCTTTTAATATTTGTTCTTTGTATTTAATTTTTGATAGTTTGATGATATGTGTCTTGGCATGTTTCTCCTTGGATTTATCCTGTATGGGACTCTCTGTGCTTCCTGGACTTGATTAACTATTTCCTTTCCCATGTGAGGGAAGTTTTCAACTATAATCTCTTCAAATATTTACTCAGTCCCTTTTTCTCTTCTTCTTTTGGGACCCCTATAATTCGAACGTTGGTGCGTTTAATGTTGTCCCAGAGGTCTCTGAGACTGTCCTCAATTCTTTTCATTCTTTTTTCTTTATTCTGCTCTTCAGTAATTTCCACTATTTTATCTTCCAGGTCACTTATCCATTCTTCTGCCTCAGTTATTCTGCTATTGATCCCTTCTAGAGAATTTTTAATTTCATTTGTTGTGTTGTTCATCAGTGTTTGTTTGCCCTTTAGTTCTTCTAGGTCCTCGTTAAACGTTTCTTATATTTTCTCCGTTCTATTTCCAAGATTTTGGATCATCTTTACTATAATTATTCTGAATTCTTTTTCAGGTAGACTGCCTATTTTCTCTTCATTTGTTAGGTCTGGTAGGTTTTTGCCTTGCTCCTTCATCTGCTGTGTGTTTCTCTGTCTTCTCATTTTGCTTAACTTACTGTGTTTGGGGTCTCCTTTTCACAGGCTCCATGTTCGTAGTTCCTGTTGCTTTTGGTGTCTGTCCCCAGTGGCTAAGGTTGGTTCAGTGGTTTGTGTAGGCTTCCTGGTGGAGCAGATTAGTGCCTGTGTCTTGGTGGATGAGGCAGGATCTTACCTTTTTGGTGGGCAGGTCCACCTCTGGTGGTGTGTTTTGGGGTGTCTGTGGCCTTATTATGATTTTAGGCAGCCTCTGTGCTAATGGATGGGGTTGTGTTCCTGTTTTGCTAGTTGTTTGGCATAGGGTGTCCAGCACTGTAGCTTGCTGGTCGTTGATTGGAGCTGGGTCTTGGCGTTGAGATGGAGATCTCTGCGAGATTTTCACCGTTTGATATTACGTGGAGCTGGGAGGTCTCTTGTGGACCAGTGTCCTGAACGTGGCTCTCCCACCTCAGTGGCACAGCCCTGACGCCTGGCTGTAGCACCAAGAGCCTGTCCTCCACACGGCTCAGAATAAAAGGGAGGGAAAAAAGAAAAAAAAGAAAGAAGATAAAATAAAATAAAGTAAAATAAAATAAAGTTATTAAAATAAAAAATAATTATTAAGAAAAAAATTTTCTTAAGTAATAAAAAAAAAATGGACAGATCCCAAGGACAAATGGTGAAGCAAAGCTATACAGACAAAATCACATACAGAAGCATACACATACACACTCACAAAAAGAGAAAAAGGGGAAAAAAAAAATATATATTGTTGCTCCCAAAGTCCAGTACCTCAATTTGGGATGATTCGTTGTCTATTCAGGTATTCCACAGATGCAGGGTACATCAAGTTGATTGTGGAGATTTAATCCGCTGCTCCTGAGGCTGCTGGGAGAGATTTCCCTTTCTCTTCTTTGTTTGCACAGCTCCCGGGGTTCAGCTTTGGATTTGGCCCCGCCTCTGCGTGTAGGTCGCCTGAGGGCATCTGTTCTTCGCTCAGACAGGACGGGGTTAAAGGAGCGGCTGATTCAGGGGCTCTGGCTCACTCAGGCCGGGGGAGGGAGGAGTACGGATGCGGGGCGAGCCCGCGGCGGCAGAGGCAGCATGACGTTGCACCAGCCTGAGGCGCGCCGTGCGTTCTCCCGGGGAAGTTGTCCCTGGATCCCGGGACCCTGGCAGTGGCGGGCTGCACAGGCTCCCCGGAAGGGGGGTGTGGAGAGTGACCTGTGCTCACACACAGGCTTCTTGGTGGCGGCAGCAGCAGCCTTAGCGTCTCCTGCCCGTCTCTGGTGTCCGTGCTTTTAGCCGCAGCTTGCGCCCGTCTCTGGAGCTTCTTTAAGCAGCGCTCTTAATCCCCTCTCCTCGCGCATCAGGAAACAAAGAGGGAAGAAAAAGTCTCTTGCCTCTTCGGCAGCTCCAGACTTTTCCCCGGACTCCCTCCTGGCTAGCCGTGGTGCACTAACCCCTTCAGGCTGGGTTCACGCCACCAACCCTAGTCCTCTCCTTGGGATCCGACCTCTGAAGCCCAAGCCTCAGCGCGCAGCCCCGCCCACCCCGGCAGGGTAGCAGACAAGCCTCTCGGGCTGGTGAGTGCTGGTCGGCACCGATCCTCTGTGCGGGAATCTCTCCGCTTTGCCTTCTGCACCCCTGTTGCTGCGCTCTCCTCCGCGTCTTCGAAGCTCCCTGCTCCGCCACCCGCAGTCTCCGCCCGCGAAGGGGCTTCCTAGTGTATGGAAACCTTTCCTCCTTCACAGCTCCCTCCCACTGGTGCAGGTCCCATCCCTATCCTTTTGTCTCTGTTTATTCTTCTTTCTTTTGCCCTACCCAGGTACGTGGGGAATTTCTTGCCTTTTGGGAGGTCTGAGGTCTTCTGCCAGCGTTCAGTAGGTGTTCTGTAGGAGTTGTTCCACGTGTAGATGTATTTCTGATGTATTTGTGGGGAGGAGGGTGATCACCACATCTTACTCTTCCCCCATCTTGAAGCTCTCTCTCCAGTAATATTATTATTAACATCAGATGAAACTTTGGAGTTGGTGGTCTGACTGTGATAACCCACAAGTGAGGGCTCCATGATTATTTCCGATTTCTGAGATTTCAATTACTCATTTGGGCCTAAAGATATACACAACTTATAGCATATGGGGCTTAGAAATACGTTTTATACCCTTTCTTCATGCATGAGGAATTTGTATACCAACTTTAGTCATCTTCAGATGTGTGCACCCTTTTATCTTATAATTTTGTAATGCTTGTGATGACCCGAGTAAAAACTTTAAAATAAGTCCTTGTTTTGCTAATATCATTACCACATTAAAATGCTTTTACCATTCTTCCTCCCAGAAATTACACATACACACACACACACAGACACACACACACACACACACACACACACACACGCATAATATGTATATATAGAGAGAGACAGAGAGAATATGAATTGGATGAGTCCTCAGATGGAAAGACTGGATTCCCATTATATGTGAAGGGTATATTAATTTATTCTTGGTGCTTCTATGTAACTCATTCTGATAATAAATTATCTAAACTAGATATTTCTTGTAAAAATTCTCTAGTCATTTTATAGAAATATATTGTAGGAAAATCTTTTAAAATGTTATGTGGTAGACATTTTCAAATGTTGGTCTGAGTATACTATTCAGGAGAGATAAAGCCACACCCTGCAGTTTTTATTTGTGTCTCTCCAACCGTGGCATAGTACATTTTTATGAGAAATCCTACGTGCTGTTTTTCAAAAAGCTGTATCGTACATTTTACTCACATGTTGCTATCTGCTAGTGTTTATAAACATGAGAAATTGAGCCATGTCACGTTCTTAGAAGTGTTGTAGCAATTGTATTAAATTCCTGGGGAGAAAATAACATGGTTCCCTCTTTTAGAGATTTCCCTGAGATTAAACAGAAAGTAGCTAATAATGAAACCCAAGATTCTGATGGTAGTGTTCTCATTAAGAAAGAAGGCCCTAGAATTTCAATTGGAGGGTTAAAAAATGTCAATGATACTTGCTTCTGACAAATAGGGATAAGTTTAGAACACTTTGTTATGCTGTCTAACGGGGGGGAGGGAAGAAAAGGCAACTTTGATTTATTGAAATGGCTGTGGAACCCAAATAAAAATTTTACCGCTGAGCAAGTAGAGTGTCAGAACTGTAGATAATGAGGAAGAAGGTTTCTCTGAAGATGCATTACCTTTGAAATGGATTAGTAGATGGCAGGGAGCCACTTAATATTTAGGTTAAATACTTGTTCGCTTTGGTAACATTTTTCCCGTGGTGTGTGCCATTTCCGTAAATGCCATGCAGACTTCATAGGAGCCAGGTACATAACTAATGACACCTGACTAGAGCAATTAGGACTTTTTTTCTCTTTCTTTCTGATGGATAATCTTTAGTGATGTTATTAACTGATACAGCTGGCTGACTCTTCAAAGAAAGGAGGGAATTGCGGCTGGCCTTCTGCCTCTGTAAGCATGTTAGAGATGTGAGCATCCTGTCTGGGGAGGGCAGCCGGCTTTGTTGGTAAGGAAGGATATGATGCTGGATACTGAGCAAGCATTTGATGAGCGTTCTGTTATTGGACATCCTATTTTATGTGAGTCTTTAGATAATATAATTGAATATTGGTGGAATGCTTTACATTTTCAAAGGAGAAATGACAGGGGCCAATTATTTAACATTATGCATTAGACACTGTTAAATACTTTCACACTAAGATCACACAGCTAGTGAAATGGCAGGACCAGTATTTGAATTGTAATTCGGCCTAGGCTCAAACCTGTTTTCTTAAACAGTAGGTTACCTTGTCTTCTAAGTCTATCCTGAAAGACGTAGATGGTTGTCATTACTATCCGCATTTTACAGATGATTGAATAGAAAAGATCAGTTACAGGCTAATAAGGGGCAAAGCTAGGAGTGGCTCAAAGTCCTGTGTGTTTTCTGTATCCTTCGATGACAGTGTATTCGCTCACTAGTTCTGTGAGCTAGATTCAAATATAAAGAAAGAATCCAAGTCTCTTTCCCGTCATATTAGCTCATGTCTCTGGGTGGTGGTGGTGGTGGTGGTGGTGGTGTGTGTGTGTGAGAGAGAGAGATAGAGTTGGGGGAAGGAAGAGAATATCATTGAGGTATTTTTATATTTTATAACAAAAGCCAACCAAACATCTATAGAAAATGTAAAGGGGAGAGACTAGTGGAGAAGGAGCTTACTAACTGTAGGGCTGCTAGACCTAAGCTTTGGGATTTCCATTTAGAACCTGGTCCTACAGGGTACCAGCATGGCAGTCACCGCCTCGGTGTGAGAGTAGGAAACAGGCCAAATGGAAGGACCATTTCTAAATCTCCTCTCAGTAATGTTTTAATAGCAAAGTCTTATATTTGGACCATTTACTCAAATGGTTACTTTTTATATCCCTAATTCTGGGCATTTGATCTTCTAGAATGCCTTATGGAAGGAATGATCATTAGTAAAATTTGAAGGGGAAATGGTTGAATTGTCCTGCCTTCTCATAAGCAAGGAGAAATCCCTTCTTAGTCTAAAGCTACCAACTTAGAAGATTTGCAGCAATCTCTGGTATGAACAAAAAAATCTGGTGTTTGATGAAAAATGTTTAATTTAGAATGTACCATTATTGGAGGTTAGCTACATTCTTACATATTATTTCCATACTTAATGCAGGGAAGTATCTAAAACGTGGTTCTGTGAACTAAATGGTTCTCAAAGAGCCCTCCCTCTTCCTGCTGCTAAGATCAAATGTTGATCATCTTTTTCCTTTGTACACATATAGAGAAAATTCTAAGTTTTCCTCCCAGACTTCTTTACCCTTTGGTATGAATGCATTAGACAGACAATAAAAATATATGAAAAAGTCAGAAGCAAACAATTGAAAACTGAGAAAAGTGATTTTCCATTAAATACTTTATGCATTATTTGTTTAGATGAAGCTATTTTCATCTTATCTATTAATTTCCCTTTTTTTTACAGCAAGCACCACCATTTTCAATGCCATGCCCTTTGAATATATTTGAGAGCAACTCTGCTAAGTATTTTTAAACTTTTCCCCATGATTTTTGTTAAAGCAAGTATAAATGCAGAGCCCTGTGGTATTTACTGTGGATGTTCTAGAATTCCTAGAGTGGGGAGATCCTCCAATTTTTTCAATCATTTACTCCACAAATACTTGATCTCTTCCTGTCAGGCACTGTGCTAGGCACAGAAGATCCTGTGGCGAAGAAAACAAAACCAGACAAAAAAAGAATCTTTGTTTGGAGGCTAGTGATGGAGATAGAAGTCAATGAAATAGATAAATACGTGTAAACTGTGATAAATATAAGGAAAGAAAAATTTAGAAAAGTGTATTTATAATAGACCCTGCTGGAGGGCAGATGAAGAGAACAGAGAAGGCTGTTCTTAAGAAGTGACATTTTTAAAACAAATAAGATCGAAAGCATAAGGAAGAATCAGGTAGGCAAGGATAGGGTTGGAGAAAGGGAAGAAAGGAAGGCTGTATTAGGATTCATTTCAGCTGAAACAAGGCAGAAATTTGTTTTTCTTTTGCACTACCTTAGGCCAGTATTGGCTGAACCCCATTATCAGAGACTGTTGTATCTTGGATTATGTTTCTCCAGGTTGTGAAACACAAGGGCTCCCCGTTTCCTGCCAAAATGTCTACATTCCAGCCAACTGGCAGGAGGAAGGTGATGCAGGACACCTCTGCTTCTCTCCCATTGGCCAGGACTCAGTCATATGGCAACAGTTGTAAGGAAGGCTGGAAAGTGTAGTCTTTATTTTGGGCAGCCATGTGCCCAGAATTCTATTCTTGAAAAAGACAGGGATAGTGCTGAGAGAGAGCTGGCAGTCAGCCACCATCACTTATCACGTGAGAATCATAGTCTAGTTTCTTTCCCTCAGTTAGAGGCAGCTGGTGCATCAGCCCCTCCACCACCTGCTGCTTTTTTTTTTTTTTTTTTTTACTGCACTTTCCTCAGAGGGAAGGGATGATGATGCCTTCAGAGAGGTATGAGGTTAGCTAAGGCCGTGGCTTATTCAGGGAAACTGCATATGCTGTGGCTTATTCAGGGAAACTACATATCATAATTTCTCCAACTAGTTAGTCCTAAACTCAACTCAGGCATAGTGGAAAAGTTCACTAGTTAGTAAGTGAAAACTAATTACATATTATTAGTATTGTTTTTATCCCTTTGGTGCCTAACAGAGCATCTGGCATATGGCTTACTAATTGCTTGCTAATTTAGTTACTGACTAATGGAGAGAGGGAAACACGTGTGGTGGTTTCCAGTGGCCCACCAGGATAATTGACAAAAGAAGCCAAACTCAATAATCTGAGTTCAAAGATGAGAAAGATCAACATGTATTCACACTTTAGAATTAAAGTAACCTCATACATAATCAGGTCCTTCTTTTTATAGGTAAATTGAAGCTGGAGTGGTTCAGTTACTTAACTGGGCTTACACAGTTGTTGGTAGCAGAGTTGCTTTTTCAATCATTTGTGTTCTTGTGGAAAGGCATTGTAACAAGGCTGGGAGTTGATCTGTTTTTTGCTTTTTTTTTTTTTGCGGTACGCGGGCCTCTCACTGTTGTGGCCCCTCCCGTTGCGGAGCACAGGCTCCGGACGTGCAGGCTCAGCGGCCATGGCTCACGGGCCCAGCCGCTCCGCGCCATGTGGGATCTTCCCGGACCAGGGCACGAACCCGTGTCCCCTGCATCGGCAGGCGGACTGTCAACCGCTGCGCCACCAGGGAAGCCCCCGATCTGCTTTTTGGATGTGTGGTTTTAGAAGAAAACTGTGCATCCTTGTTTAACTGCAAGGTAAATGTGAGTAATACGGCTTCTGAAAAAGAGTGAAACATCATGAGAGACTAGAAATCTCTTAGAGTAGATAGGAATTCATTGAGGAAACTTTTAAGTGGCCAAGTGTGTCTGGGAGAAAGAATGGCTTTGTGTAACTGTCCTATGAAACAGTCTTTGGACTCTATTGTTTTTAAACTTCTTGTTACTTTTCTTCTTTTCAAAATACCTGGTAGCAGAGTGGTAAGAGCACAGCTTCTCAAGCTAGAATGCCTGGTGACCTTGGGAAAGCTATTTATCTGCCTCAGTTTTCTGATCTGTAAAATGCAAATAATATTAATTGTTATAGTGACTCTTAAATGAGTTAATATAAAAGAAGTGTCTAGAACAGTGCATGGCATAGGGTTGGTGTTAGCTTTCATTTTTGTTAGTTATTAGAAAAGAGTATGTGTAGCATGATAATAAAATGAACACCTCTGAACTCACTCAAATTATGAACCAGAACATTAGAAGTACCATTGCGTTATGTGTTTCTTCTTGTCTCTTTTCTTCCTCTATAGCCCCTTCCTATACAGCCTATAACAGGGTAATTTTCTTCTATAGTAAAGGAAGGGAGAAAAGAAAAGAAACTATATATATTTCTGATTCCTGAAAAGGGACCTCATCATATTTACTATTGTCGAATTGTAGCTTCCTCGCTTAAAAGAAGAATTTTGTAAATTATATATCTATTATCCACCTAGATATATTTAGGGTCCTAACCAATAGCCATGATCCCATGGTCTACAGAAAACATCCCACCATTTATCTGTGCAAGTAAGTTCCTATTTTCTCCTACTAGGCAGAGTTCATATGATTTGGATATTCTACAAGAGTTTTATAATTATTAAATGTTTAACATATAGAGAATCAAGTTGTCTTTAGCCCTTTATAAACTGTCTCAAGAGGCTTTGTTGCTCATTTCTCTAAGCATTGAGTATAAAACTATCAAAAGCCTCATGCGTATATAGGCAGATGATCTGAGATGAGGCACCCATTCTGTGGAGACTCTCAGAGGGAAAGAGAGAAGGACGTGTAAGGGTGTTATCCGGAACACACCGATGAAGTTAACTTCTTAAAAATCTAACTGTGAGATTAGGTCAAAATAAATTTGCTACAGTTAAACTAGAAAAGATAATTCATTGGACTTTTTTTTTTTTTTACTTTATTTCATTGTCTGTGAATATATTTACATTACCAACAATACATAAAACTTTATAGTATTAAAAGCAAAACCAAGGCAAGGATTTATAATCTAATAGGAAAAAGATAAAGGTGTGCACAGTTACCATAATTCAAGATAGTTGCATATGTTGTAGCAGAAGAAAAGTTCAATGGGAAAATTCAGAAGGAAAACCCACATTCAACTGGGGGTTTCAAGGAGGGGATACTGTTTGAGTTGGACTTTGAAAGGTGTTTGGAATTCAGTTCATTATATATATTGGGAGGGAGGCTGGACATTCTTGGTAGAGGAAAAGTCTTGGAGATGGAAAAGCACAGGGTGGAAACCCGGATTAGTGAGGGATAATGGTCGATGAGCCTGAAGGGGAGGTTGAAGCAGATTCTAGAGGGCCTGGTCAGAGTAAGTAGCCGGGAGTCTGTAGAGATTGGGGGGTCTTCAGAGTAGCAAGAAAGTGACATGTTCAGAGCTGGGTGTTAGATGTTGAAGGTGGGGGGAAGGGGAAAGTGTTTTGCAGGATGCTTAGAAAATCAGCAGAGCCAAGTCAGAGGCACTGGTGAGATGGCTCATTGTGAGAGCCAGGTTGGAGGGGACAGGAGGGGTGCCCCGCAGCTGAGTGCAGAAAAGTGCAGCTGAGCACGCTGAGGGGATTTGCAGTAGCTGGTGATGGGCGGGGGGCATAGGCGGTGAGTAGGTGAGAAGGGGAAAATCCAAGATGATATCAAGACTTGCAGCTGGGGTTTCTGGCTGAATGATGGATTTTAAGGGGCTAACTTAGGAGAGAGATGGTGAATTCATATTGTCAGATATCAAAGAGTTACAATATTTTAAAAGAATAAATACAAGGAGTTTCATATTACAGGCTTTCCAAAATAGAAAACATTCATTGTAGATTTCATCACTGTGACTGACTTCTGTATATGCGTTTCTAATCATATTGATTTATGTGTTTACAGTTACATTCACTGTGTATATATGATTTTATTTTTTGCTTTTCATTTAACTTTAGATTATAAGCATTTCCCACACGGCTATATTTATCCCCTCACAGATAATTTTAATGGTTGCATAATTAAGAATTTCAGAGCAGGAAGAAGTGTTAAGCTGTTTACCATGTGGGAGACTTAGTGTGGTTTGTGTGATTTTCATGAAATTGCATATATCATTTCTGATGTTTATAAGCTGAAATTAAGGTTTGAAACTTGGGAGAAATATTGGCTCTAGAAATGCATTTGTGAGGCTTCCAGTTAGAGGTAAGAGTTAGGAGAGTTTGCCAAGGAAGAGAGTTTAGAGGGAGAAGATAAGAAGAATAAGAACGATTGGATTATTTGTTCAAGCAAATTAGCTAAGTTCAAGTTCATTATAATTTAATATTTACATATTTTTTCTACAGATATCACTGGTGTACTATTTGCTAGAATTAGGTGCTAAGGGCACATCTGATGTGTATGTTGAATATTAAACTTATTACTAGTGGCAACAAATGCCAGGAAAGAACCTGAGACATGACCATAAACCAATAAGTAATTTGCAATGTTTTCCAAACTGGGGACTCATGAGCTCTAGAAAAACCTTCTACTGACTAAAAAAAACCTCTCAGAATAGCTATTTGCCAGAATTTGGGCAAGTTGAGCCAGAAAGGGATTTCTGTAATTACCTGTCACCTCAGCCTAATGTAAATCAATTCAAGTGGTAGACGTTTCATGCGCTAAAATAATTTGATTCATTTTCTTTGGATCAAAATAAAGATTGGGGTGTGGCTCAACAACAGCCTTGTTGTTACCTTCAACTCAGGATCTCTGAAGCCCGGTGAAGGATCAGTGGCTCACCCCAGGTCCCCTCTGGAAGTCCTGCATTCTAGCTCTGAGGCTTTTGGAAGCCGGGTGATGTAGAGATTCTCAGTTATATCCACAAGGCATGGGGTATAAATGACCTAAGAGTGGTTCTCAACAGGTGAGCATTTTGTCCCCCAGGGAATATTTGACAATGTCTAGAGACGTTTTTTTTGGTTGTCACAACTGGGGGAGGGAGAGCCACTGCCATCTAGAGGTTATGGGGGCCAGGGACGCTGCTAAACATCCTATAATACACAGGACAATCTCCCACGAAGAGAATTATTTGGCCCAAAAATGTCGGTATTTCTGAGGTTGAGCAACTTTGATCAAGACAAGAAAAAAATGCTTATCTTTGGCCATCCACGTTTTAAATTTAGACCATAGGAAGATGGCCTCTGAAATTCTCTGTTGACTTTGTGATACTGCACCCCCCAAACTAAAGATGTGTACTCTGCCCTTCTGCTGTCTGCAGGAGACTGAGCCTGCTTTGTTGTTTATAGGTGCACCATGAGGGGAAGCATCTATTTCTAGTTCATGGCCGAGGTACGCTTTCAGCAGCACATAATCACAAGGCTGCACCCCCAGGAGGGGGGCAAGCCCTGCACACAAGAGAAAGGCATTTGGTGTCTCAGTATTCCTGTCCTTGTCACTGAATTTTCCATCCTTGTTTTTGCCAAATTTAACGGAGTTAAAAAAAAAAAAAAAAGAACTGGGCTGTTTCTCAAGAAAAGGAATTATGCAAATACATTTAAGTTTATGAATCTTCAAGCCAATATACATGAGAGGCCAGAAGGGAATGTGCATTAAATAACAAAGCGAAAATTTCAGCCAGAACCAGAGCTGGGGTTTGAAACGGTGCCTGGCATCAAGGATTTCCAGAGAGTTTGCTCCTCTTCAAATAAGGGAAAGACAAAGCCCCTGTGGGCTGTACTCAAATTTTGAGTTACTTTTTTGAGCTATAGTAGATTATTTGATTTATAAATAGCATCTGATATCTGGAGAAATGAAACTACAGTGACCTCAGGAAGCACTTATGTGTAAACTAAGCACTAATGTATATTTTAATAGTGTAAGGAAAAGAAGATTCCTGTTCATTCACCATGCCTCCGTGTCCCCAGTGTGCCTTAGGGTAGGTTGACTCCCACGGATTAGCTCACTTCTTGATGGTCTCCTCATCTTCCTCCCTGGGTTTTTCACTCCTTAATTATATGTGTTACAGCATAAATTTAGAGTTCTATTAAAGATGAGTATAGGGACTTGCCCGGTGGTCCATTGCTTAAGACTCCACCTTCCAGTGCAAGGGGCACGGGTTCACTCCCTACTTGGGGTACTGAGATCCTACAGGCCGGGAGGTGTAGCCAAAAAAAAAAGGATGAGTATAACATTACAGTGTGCTGTGTGTTAGACCCTGATATGCTTTTCAGAGTCCGGTGCATTTTCCCAGTCATCATGTTCATCACAACTGACTGTAATCCCTTGTTTTGTCGCTGTCTTCGAAACCAGATGTTAGCTTTACAGAGCGCAAGGATCAGGGTATCTTTTTTAGTTCCTCCTGTATGCCCAACACCTAGCACTAGGCCTGACCACTCGTCACACCTCAGTAAGTATTTGTGGAATGAATGAATGAATGGCAGCCTGAGTAATGCAGCACAAGGGAGAGATAAAGTGGGAGTGCAGTTGCTATCCAGTAAGCTTAGGAATCATTTCTTTACTCCTTCATCCCCTGCAAATGGTCCTGTAGAGGACTCATTTGGAACTTTAGCAGAAATGAGCTCTTTGACTCAGAAATCTTACATAAGTTACCAGTTACTGTGTTGAGTGCAAAAAAAATAGGTTCTCAGCAGAGAGTAACGGATGTTCTATAAGTCTCACGGGAGATGCCCTCTGGTTGGTAGAGATGTTTTTCTCCCTGTCCTGCCTGAGGTCCTGCCAAATAGCTGGACATCCTGAATGGGGGCTCACTAAATTCTGATTACCCTAACGAGGTCATCTGAAGCTCTAGTATTGTTACCCATAAGGCTGCAAAAACTGCCTTTAGCCAGTCACACCACCTGGATCTGACATTCGGATTCCCAGGACAGTTTCCTTCTGTGTCACCGGCCTGTCTTATCACATTGCCTACACATTTTACAATAGTGACTAGGCACACAGATGCACAGTCCCACTGAAGCTCTGTGTAGTTGATTATTCATGTGGACAATGCATAGGAGGGATTGAGCGTGGGCTGGGACTCACCACACCTCCCAGAGCCTGGCAAGGCACTATAAACATGGTGCGCATCAAGAAGTTAGACCTGGGCTTCCCTGGTGGCGCAGTGGTTGAGAGTCCGCCTGCCAACGCAGGGGACGCGGGTTCATGCCCTGGTCCGGGAAGATCCCACGTGCCGCGGAGCCTGTGCGTCCAGAGCCTGTGCTCCGCAACGGGAGAGGCCACAACAGTGAGAGGCCCGCGTACCGCAAAAAAAAAAAGACCTTATTACCAAGGAGCTCATAAATCTAGTGGGCGGTGGAGAGGGCACCCAGATTTAAGTAGTATATCTAAACTGCTCCAAATAAATGCTATGGAATAAGCCTTTTGCGTTTTCTGCCCATTCTGGGATTAATTCACATCTGTAGAGTAATATTTATGTGACGGATTTTGAACAAGGTATATCTTTGTTCTCTAAAACATGTTACTTTATTATCTAATATAAAGCTTGATAAAATATATGGGAATGGGGTATATGAGAAATTTCAACCAGGTTGACTAGAATGGTAGGGAGTAGGTGGGGAGAGAACAGTGGTTGGTGACACCCAGATTTCATATATGGGTGACCATTGCCTTCTATTTGTGAATTCCCTTCATCTCTTCACCAGTGCACCCCAGTCAGTTCATTGCCACTGGAATGACTAGGCTCTGTCTTTAATTCATCTACAACATATTGTCTGCTTTATTGCTCTGATTTCCAGTTTGCCTCAGTACATCTAGTTTTTATTTGTTTGTCTGTTTGTTTAGACTGTGCCATGTGGAATGCAAGGTCTTAGTTCCCTGACCAGGGATCAAACCCGTACCCCCTGCTTTGGGAGCTTGGAGTCTTAACCACTGAACCACCAGGGAAGTCCCTACATCTAGTTTTAGTTGTGATTTATTGCCCTAACCAGCCCTAAAATAATCTGTGCAAAAGACTTAACATGGGGCATTTAAGTTGATTTGTAGTAAGGTTCCAGCCAACCTTTTTAGCACCATCTCCAGCCTCTGCTTTCACACTTCATACCTTTACTCACAACATTTCCTTTGCTTGGTACATCTGTCCCTCCCTTTTCTCTCCTGTATCAGTGCTTTGCTCACACATTATCTAATCTGTGAATTCTCTGCTCTCCGAAGTCGAGATGTCTTCTGACCTTAAGAATTATCATATACCTCACGGTTGCAGTAGCACTCTATAGTCAGCCATGAAGTATGGTTGTACAAGTATTCATTTCTCCAATAGATGGTGAGTTTGTGATGGTAAAGATGGTGCTTGCTTTATATTTGTGACCCCACAGCAATTAGAACCTTGGCGAATAATGCCTTGAATTGATTTGGGGCCTGAAAGGGAGAACATCAAGGAGAGAGGAAGCGGAGCTGGGTCAGAATGACGAGGGCTTTAGACAGTAGGAATTGGGGGCAGCGATACATAGTAGGATGAAGACTTGGAAAGATTTATACTTTTGAATGCGGGTGATCTGATTGGTTTTTTTTCTTTTGTTTTACTTAAAATGCATCTAATTATTTACACTGGAATGGCTGCCATGTGTTACATCAAATGGAGGCTTGTTTAAACTCTATGAGAAGATAGCCTAGAGATATAGGTACTGTGTGTACTCTTTTTTTAAAAAATTAATTAATTAATTTTTGGCTGCACTGGGTCTTTGTTGCTGTGCGCGGGTTTTCTCTAGTTGTGACGAGTGAGGGCTACTCTTCGTTGCGGTGTGTGGGCTTCTCATTGCAGTGGCTTCTCTTGTTGCAGGGCATGGGCTCTAGGCGCGCAGACTTCAGTAGTTGTGGCACGTGGGCTCAGTAGTTGTGGCTCACGGGTTCTAGAGCTCAGGCTCAGTAGTTGTGGTGCACGGGCTTAGTTGCTCCGCAGCATGTGGGATGTTCCCAGACCAGGGCTCGAACCCGTGTCCCCTGCATTGACAGGCGGATTCTTAACCACGGCGCCACCAGGGAAGCCCCTCTTTTTTTTAAAAAAAGTCATTTAATTAATTTTTTCCTCTAAATATCCTTGTGAGGTGGGATGGGAATTTTAAAGATAAGGGGCTTAGAGGATGTAGGCAAATTCACAGCAATTAAATACTAAATCACATGCCACAGTCACGTTACTGAAACACTTGTGTTTTAGCCCTGACATCACAGCCCCTGCTCTGTCGTGATTGTGATCGCAGGGCAGAATGAGCCTGATGGAGAAACCCCAATCATGACGATAAGATGCCCTTGCCTTGGGAGAGGATTCATCCGGGGTTTTCCTGATGAGAAGTGCATACCTTTGACCTTGCACTTGTCATCATTATCTATCCGCATCTGTCTCTCTGTGTTCCTAATGTGGCTAAATTTTTCAGATTCTTATCACTTGGGCCCAGTGCTTGCAATAATCAGCTTCTCTTTCTCCTTTCCAGTCTAATCTGTTTTATCCAGTGTTTCTATACACATTTTTAATTGCAGGGTTGTTTCTTGTATATAGTAGCTATTCAGTTATTGTTTTTTCATAATTGTGATTTTTATTAGCCTCTGTAACGATCGCGCCCTTTTTGTGGACGGTTTTGCAGCTACTTTCCCCATCCTCTTGGCTTATTTATGGAGGCAGCACCAACCATCTAGATTGCAAGACACTGCCTGTCACTCAAGTTCTTGCTGTTCAGTGATAATGTAGTCAGTATGCTTTAATGACCCTGTGAGGGATGTATTTTTAATGGAATTGTCCTCAATATTTAGGTGCTCCTGTTTTCCTTGAGGCCAACGTGCTCAGAATACCAGTCTAAACTTCTTACTCTTTCATTATGCAGTGGAAGTCAGACACTTGAAATTAATTTGCCTTCACCCTAAATTTCCTACACCCGGTCTGTGTTTGAATCCAGTGAATTAGTGCTTGCCAGGCTTTGGGCACCGTTTTTCCATGTATCATTTGCAATAAGTCACTTCTGTCTGCTGCACCATCCTTGCTAGAAACTGGGGGCCCTTTATATGTCTTGGGAGTCATAGGGGGGCCATGGGCACCGTCAGCTCTGGAGTTAAAACCTGCTCTGCTTCCAGAAAAACAAGTTGTGTGAGCTTAAGGAGCCGGCTTCATTATTATGCTTCACTTTCACTATTTTTTCTTGTTTTTAGTTTTTGCATAGAGCTCAGTGAGTCTTTGGATCTTAGTGGCCAGACATTAGGTGTGGAGAGCCTGGTTCTCCAATGATCTTTTGAACAGGATCAGCATCAGTTGCTATGAGGCCTCCCTCTACACTTGGCTGGCTTCCCAGTGGCGGAGTCCAGCCTCCTCTGTTCCCCTGAGAAGCTTGATTAGCAAATATGCCAACTCGATGCCCTTCCCGAAGACCTCACCATAGACACGGCTCCCACTTCCTCCAGCCTCTGTTGCATAAAGCAGCTCTTGTTCACAGAAAACCGGGTTGGCTTTTGAAAACTTCTTTCTTACCCTTGCACGCCTTGTATGAATGCACGGAGCGATGGAAGGCAGGAAGTCAATCATTGGTCCTATAAGTAACATTATTAATTAGCCAGTTCAGACAAAAATTTGCCATGATTAGTTTCATATTGTAAGGTCTTGCCAGTTGCCAGCCTTTATTGTAATGACTTAAAAAACCAAGGGCCAAGATGGGCCACCTCACCTCCCCAGACCACCACCTACACCAGCCACTGTCTCATACCCTCCACCCACCTGCCGTGAAACATGACGTAGAAAAAATAAATAAGAGAGAGAAGCTGTGCAAGGTAGCAATAAATCAAAGTACGAAAGCCTGAGGGCCTTTCAGATGCTCAGTGGACGTTATAGTCTAATGAGAAGGTTATAAATAAGTAAATAAACAAAACAGTAATTGATGAGACTGGTGCTTGCTCTGAAGCAAGTGAAACAAGGAGCTGTGAGAGAGACCATTTCAGAGAGAGGGTTCAGGGAGGGCCACAGGCCTCTCTGAGGGGCGACATTTGAGTTGAGACCACCAAGAAGCCAAGAGAGGAGCCACATGAGGAAAAAGCCTAGGAGGATCCCAGGATAGGAGGGTGTCAGGCAGAGATACCATCAAGTACAGAGGCATTAGAAGACATGGCCTCTCCCCAGGCAAATTAGGACCTAGTGACACTGTTGTCCTCAGCTCTCATCCCTCCTTGCATGCCAGACTCCAACCCCCAAAGATAGTCATCAAACAAAAGAAAGCCTTTTCCCATGAAGCCATGGGGCAGTAGTTCCCACAATCCCCCTCTCTCGGCCAGCGTGGCATTCAGACGATTTTTATCTGGAGTCAGCTCTTGGCTCTCAGGTGCCTTAAGGAACAAAAAATAGTGAATTTATTCTAACCTTGTGACTAAAATTGGCAAGAATCCCTTTTTCCTTCTTTAATTACCTACCTGTTTGCTTTCTCTAAAGGCGTGACTGTTCCTAGGGCTGGCCTGGCTGGTAACTAAGACTGAGCGATTTAGGAGAGGTTCCTTGTTCCATGGGACTGTTATACTTTTTGATGTGCTGAGCAGGTGTATATCCTGTATTAGGTAAATTTGCTAGGCTTCAGCGCTATTTCACGAGTTAGGCAGAACCAGGTGAGAAACATCCTCTGAGGCTGCCACTGACAGGCCGAGCTGCAGGCAGGACGTGGCTGTTGGGTTTGGGGATCAAGGAGCAGACGTCAGCAATTTCATGTCTGGGACCACCGGCGAGATAATTTGCAGCATCAGAAGCCAGATGGACAGGGGAGCATCTAGCCTTTTATCTATAAAATTAGAAGCAATTCTTAAAATGCCCTGGGCTTTTATTGATCTATTCCCTAATAGCTCTACAAGTAGAAAGTGGAATTTTTAGTGGTCTTTAAAGATCTTGTAAATGTCATCGACTCACTGTCTATGTAACTTGGAGAATAAGGGGAACCTGGAACTAATAAATAAGCCCCAGGCAGTGTGCTGGGGGAAATAAAGAAGGAAAGAAGAAAGTGCCCATAAAAGAATGTCTAATCCCATGTGGATCTGGGAAGGCGACAGGAACAGAAAAATACAGTGACGCTTGGGTCTAGGAAGATGTAGAGACAGTATTGCGTGGTCAGTCAGGGCATGGAGTCAGATTACTTGGGTTCAGATCTCAGCTCCACAGCTGGTACCTGTGTGACTTTGGCAGCTTATTTAATCGTTCGGAGGTTCAGTTTCCTTATCAGTAAAATGAGGACAGTAATAATGACGCTTACTAAAAATATCCATCTAGGTAATTCATGTACAGGACCTAGCAGTGAGCCTGGCCATTTGGTTTTCTTTATTACTGGACAGACCTGGAGTTGAAGAAAGCCATCTCTGGCCAGGCTTACAATGCTTCTTCCTCTTACAAGTATTAGTCTCTATTTTATTGGGCAATGTGTGGTCACTAATTAGAGAGCAGTGGGTGGGATGGAAAGAAACATATGAAAAGCAAAGAGCGAAAGAGTCATAAAAAACAGGACTGCACTAATAACATGTAAAGTGGAAATTTATTTCTAAATTTTTACTTCCTTCTCTCTTCCTTCCTCCTCTGCCTCCTGGCTGTTAAAGGTTTTACTCTGCATAACGTACACCCCAACCTTTGACCTGAATGGGAGCGCAGTGCTGAAGATCGCGGAGGTGAGTATCCGTTTTCCCCAGACGCTCAAGTGCTGCTTGTGTGTGCTGTCTGCTCACAGCTGCTTTACCCCGACCTGGGATAAATGCTGGGGTGGAGCCAAGCCGCAGCAGTGGGGTGAGCCCTTGTCTGATCATTATTGTGGGGAATTTCCACTACGGAGTTGATCTGTGGGAAGCAGGCTGTGTGGGCCACCATCCTTAGTCGGTGCTCTGCATGCTTTGGTTTGCTTGACTTGAGGCTTTAGCCATGGAAATAACAGTACCGGTTCTCCCGACGCTGCTACACCTAGGTATTGCCCTTACTATTTTTCCTAAGATTGATGGAAGAGAATTTGATTTTTTTTAATGGTTTTTAAGAAACCAAGTGTGAGATTTAGAGGAGATGTTTATTGATTAAATTGCATCCCCGTCTCCTAAACCCTGATGAATGCATTTTGTAACGATCATTGGAAAGCCTTCTCTTTTCCATCTGTATTGCAGCCTAGAGTAATATGTACCTTCAGCACTCCCAGCAGTATGTCCAACAGAAAACTTGCTTTCTTGAATGTCTGGCATATGCCTTTGGCTTTTGGAAACAGCATCATTCCAAAGCTGTACTTTACTATGCTTAGAATGAATTACCTGCTACTTCTTGAAAAGAGTATCTTCAGGATTTGTATGTTTTGACAAGACTACACACGTAGACCTCAAGGAGCCAATGATATATTCAGAATTCTGAAATTATAGAGAAAAAGAAAGCCTAACTATCAACAGTCATGGGTATTTTTTTTTTTTTAACACTAATGATTACCATTTATTGAGTATACCAGGTAGACGCTTAACACTTAGGGCATGTTTTCTTTTTTCCTCTTTTTCTCATCATTATTGAGGTATAGCCAACAAATAAAATGTTCGATGTTTCGATATGCATATACATTGTGAAATAGTCACCACAGTCAAGCTAATTAACATATCCATCATCATACATAGTTAACATTATCATGAGTAGTATTTATATTGGCTGATACATGTGCTTTTATGGTATTATGTGGCACTGAAGAGTGAAAATTGAGAGAAAATTATTTTTGAGCACATAGAACATTTTTATGTGTCAGTCAAGAAAAAAAGACAGCTGACCCCTCACTATGACATAAATCAGTTCTCAAATGAGTATTTATGTAGGTAGAAAGAACACTTTTCTTTACCACATTAGTATGTTTCACTCTATATAAGTAAAGAAATAGAATAGCTATCAGTATTTTTAGTTGAATTTTAAGAGATACTTGTGAGTGATCCTGTCATTTGTAGGTTTGCTATTTTTTTTTTTCTCGGTACGTGGGCCTCTCACTGTTGTGGCCTCTCCCGTTGCGGAGCACAGGCTCCGGACGCGCAGGCTCAGCAGCCATGGCTCACGGGCCCAGCCGCTCCGCGGCACGTGGGATCCTCCCGGACCGGGGCACGTACCCACGTCCCCTGCATCGGCAGGCGGACTCTCAACCACTGTGCCACCAGGGAAGCCCCTGCTTTTTTTTTTATTAACTGTGGTAAGAACACAACATGAGATCTTAACAAATTTTTTTTTTTTTTTTGCGGTATGCGGGCCTCTGAACTGTTGTGGTCTCTCCCCTTGTGGAGCACAGGCTCCAGACGCGCAGGCTCAGTGGCCCTGGCTCACGGGCCCAGCCGCTCCGCGCCATGTGGGATCTTCCTGGACCGGGGCACGAACCCACGTCCCCTGCATTGGCAGGCGGACTCTGAACCACTGCGCCACCAGGGAAGCCCCTTAACAAACTTTTTAACTATACAATTCAGTAGTGTTAACCGTAGTGCAGTGTTGTATAGCAGGTCTCCAGAACTTATTCATCTTGCATAACTGAAACTTTATACCCATTAAATATTAACTCTCCATTTCCCTCCTCCTCCCCACACCGTGCAACCACCATTCTACTCTCTGTTTCTATGAGTTTGACTATTTTAGATACCTCATGCCGGTTTGCTTTCAAAGTGACAAATGTAGTTTTGAGCAGAGCAAGAAACAGGATTGGCATGTAAGAGGCTTGTTATTTCTTTGCCATGTGAAGGGACAAGAAGGGAAATGCAGCGTGTCACTGCCCAGCCACTGCCTAGCTCGACCCCTGCCCAGGAGCGGTATGGGGAAGGGGATGGGTTGTTGTAGGACTCTCAGGACTGGGGAGGCCACCAGGGATTCCCAAGCTCCCTTTGAGAGGGTGAGGTCTTTATCATCCTCACAGGCATGAGTTTTTGAATGAGAATCTGAAAGATTCGAGATGTAATTCCCAAACAGCAGATACACACTGCCATGGGCCACCCAAGTCAAGGGTGATTTCAGAGGGGATCTGGAAGCCAGAGTAGAGAGTTGGCAGACCTGTCTAGATAGGATGAAACATCAAAACACAGTGGTCTCTACCAGAACCTATAAAGGGAAAAAAGCTTTTATTTATTTATGTTTTAAATCTCAGCCCAAGAGTGATATAAAGATAAAGGCGTTTGAGCTTGGTGGTGACAGTGTGGGCTCTTGAGTTGCACTGGTTGGGTGTAAATCCTGGCTTTACCACCTCCCAGCGGTGTTGCCTTAGATACCTCCCTGGGCTTGTGTTTGTTCTCTGTGTAAAAGCAATGCTAACAGCGCCTACCTCGCTATCTCGTAGTATGGTTGTGCTGATTAGACAAGAAAGATAGAATCCATGTAAAAAGCTTTCAGTGCAGGCAGCCGCATTGTAAATGCTGGGTCAAGGTTAGCTACTGCTCTCCTGGAGCAGCAGATGGATGACGACGTCCAGGCTTCCACTAAATAATGTTGACACGGCCGGGACCCTGAAGGGATGGGTCATCAACTGGGCTTAGGTTCCTGAGACAACATAGCAAGCTTACTTCCTCTTCTTGCCCCTCCTGCAGCCTCTTGAGATCCCCTAGTTGGAAGAGTTCCCAGCAGAATGTCAGCATGAAGGTCATAAAGCAGGGGTCAGACCATCATGGAAAAATGCGTTACTTCCAGTGCTAGCTTTGACTTATTGTTCAGGATGGAGGCTTCGGACTGCATTCCTCTGAAGGAAGGACTTGGCAAAGATCTTAAAAATAAACTTTTCATCCTGTATTTGATAGCGGGGACCTTCCCTTGACAGTGTGCAGGCTCCCAGAAGATGTTTTTAGGCCCCGCCTCTCCTATAGATCCACAAGAAGGTCCTACCACCTCCCTGTCCGTGGTGGAACTTAACAGTTGAGGCTGCAGTTTCCCCAGCCCTCACTTAGGTGCCCCACTCTTTTCTGGTGACTGGAAACATCAGCAGATTCTCCAGCATAGCAGGGGGATGGAGACTGCTTTGTAAGGACCACAATGGTCACCCCTTCAAAGTGCTTTTGATAAATGGCAGTGTGCAGAATCACTCCTCTCTGCTAGCCTGGACCTGGCGTGGACACCAGGTTGAAGGGAGTAAGAATCCAACTCCTGCAGCTGGCCAGTCCATGGGTAAGGACATCTGCACGCCAGGCTGCTGAGAGAAGCAGAGGACGAGCATGCAGATGCCAGCACCAGGGGCTCACTCTATCCAGTGGCACCGATCAGAAAGCCAGTGAGAAAAACACCCTGGAAAGTGCTCTCCTGCTGAGAATAGTGGATCTTTTATCCATCAGGCTTGGCTGCAACTCAGAGTACTTCCACCAGGCATTAGCTAGAGCTCTGGGCTCTCTGGCCATTCCCTCTCAGAGGTGATCATTCTGAGGAGGCTTGAGAACATAACATCACTCTTGGTGGCAAGAGATAAGTACATATTACATGGCTAAGACAATGTTACATGGCTACCTTTAGTACATATTTAGCTCTCTGCCAGGCACCGTTCTCAGAACTTTCCCCGTATTAGATCATATAATCTGCACAACAGTACTGTTGTACTAGCCACACAGCTAGGAAGTGATAGAACCAGGAAGCAAGACTGGTCGGTATGACTGAGCTTTTGGTCTTTATACCCTGTAACACGTGCTGTCATAGTTTGGTTGTGGAAGGGACACTCACAGGGGCCCTTACACTTGCCCCGTGGAAATCAGTGGTAATTCTCAAAGGGGCTACCCTTCCCCTCATCCAGACCATTCCCAGGCGTGAGCACCCTGCAGACACAGTGTTGAAGTTAAACTAATCTTGCCTTTTATCTTTAAAATAGATCCTTTTTCTTAAGAGAATAGTATGCCTCAGTTCACCACCAACAATGATTAAAGATCAGAACTAGAGACAGACTTATACAAGTTTGCATAGGTTCCTGTATAAGGCTGACTGTTTTCAGTAGTTACTTGGTTAAACTTTGACCTCTCTTTACCCTCCTGAAACGAACTCTCTTACGTATGGGATACTTACAGTTGCAAAGCATCAGAGGCCCTACTTTTATGTTGAGGGTTCTCTTCAAAAGCTGCATATTTGAATCACCTGGGAAGTATTAGCAAAAATAAGATGCCTAGAGTTGCCCTAGAAATTCTGAGTTTTTTGGTCTTGGAGGGATCTGGGCAAACAAATTTTGTAAAGGCCTCCGGTTGATTCTACTGCAGAAGTCAAGTTGAAAATCACTGCTCTGATAGTTACTGTTCTCTCCAACAAGCTGTGTTGTAAAACCATATTGAAAGGAGCTGTGATGCTCTAAAGCCTCAAGTGTGGTCCACTCGGCAGATGCATGGCAGCACCTGCGAGCTTGTTAGAAATGCAGATCCTTGGGCCCCAATCCAGACCTCTGAATAAGAATCTGCCTTGTAATAAGATACCCCGTGGGATGCATAAGCGTATTAAAGTTTGAGAAGTGCTGCCACAAGTGAATATTGGTATAATCTCATTAAAATGAGATCTAAAGATAGTGTTCTGCTGGGTTTATAGACCTAAATCCCAGGCAAGGTCTGCCATGCCTCTTTGCCATGGCTAATCGAGCCCCCTCCACGAAGTAGGGACACCCACACAGCAGCAGAATCCTCTCAATGGTGGCCCCTAATAAGTTACAAGATTTTGACTCTTCTAATTTCCCTTGTCTTTCATCATCTTCTCCTGCCAAATCATCTCCACGTTTTCTCCTTCCCATTTGTCATTGCTTGATATATATCAAACATATTTCTTAAAACGCTTTAATGGTTTAAACTGCCACAGAGCTATCCCACTGTTCCTTCTGAGTATGTGTTTCCGCCAAGAAGGCCCTGTCAACCTTTAAAACCATACCTCCTCCCCAAATCCATATTTATGTAATCTGGCATAAGACGAGCATGGAGTAGATCTATTTATATGAAAAGCATAAGAACAATTTATAAATATAAGCTTGTGGATCAGTAGCTACAGCTGTTAGATTATTAAGTGCCTTATGTATGCATAATTTAAGAAAGGATAGTAGACTTATTGGAAATCATTGTTTACTTCAGATACACATGATAGGTATAAGTATTTTTCTTACATTGCCTACATTTTCTATTTCCTCAAATTTGCAAAATAGCTTAGAACCTTTTGGTTTTTCACCATAGAAGTTGCTTAACAAATACTTTTTCATCAACAGGAAGCATTAACTACAAAAGAGAGTTGTACTGCCACAAAAATAATGGTATTCTGTAGACATAGTGAAGCCCAGTGATTTTGCAGGTTTTTGCATGTTCTCAAGTGCTTTCCACCTGCTAATTTAGCCTTTGAAAAATCTGCATCTCTATTTTTAAAGCAGGACATTTCAGCCTAAAACTACCGCTTAGCTCCTGGAAGCTTTCTTGGTTGTAGCTGAATTTCTCATAAAAATAAGTCTTTGACTTCAAGAAAAAAAATCTTTTCTCCTATTGTCACTTTTGATATAGCTGGAAACAATTTATAAAAAGACCTTAAAGTAAATCATTTAAAAGCCCTGTGGAAATGTTGGGAGAAAATCCACGCACTCTCTTCTTTCTTACTCTGTCTGCATTGACTGTTACTCAAGAATAGTGTTTACCCTGGAACCTGTTGATCAGGAAATGGGATGTGTGCTTAAGTATGAAAAATGAGTCTGTTTTCCCAAGGTACTGCTGAAACTATAAAAGGATCATTAAGCGCTGAAAATGTAAATAAGAGGGCAGGCTTCATTTGTGTGTCTAACTTTAAGTTGCTTTATTAAACTGCAATAATGACAGTTTTTCAGAATAGGGTCTTCTATGATGCAGGAGGAATAAATATCAACCGAATTTAGAATTGGACAGTTATGAAATATCCAACATGTGTTTTCTGTTTAATTTCATGAATTATCATTACTAAAACTCTGTATAGATACAAAACTCTCTTCATTGGTTGAAAGCTGGACGCTTAGTATTTCTCCTACTATTATGCCCAAATGAGCAGATGTGTTGAGTGTTCCGAGGATAGTTACCTTAACGTAGGAAAAAGCTGTCGAAGTAAAAATCGCCAAGGCCTTGGGAAGAGGTAGTGCATAACCAGAAGCTCTGTGAAGCTGATTTGAAGATGGTTAATGATACTGTTTCATTGGTGAGATTTGGAGCATATTCTCACGCCTGCTGAAGGCTGCTCTATGGGATTTTTCTAAGTGAGAAAGCCTTGTTTGTAAATGTGTATTTGCTGGTTTGATCTTAGTCATGGGAAACTTCCAGTCTTTGACCCTGTGGCATGTTATCAAGTTCAAGCAGAGTGTCTCTCAAAGACCTTTTTTTTTTCTTTAAGATTTTTACTTTCAGGAACCTCCCTTTTTTACTCCATCCATCCTCCATCCCTCAATTCCAAAACAGTGGTTAATAATGGTAGCTACTGATGGTTGAGTTCCTAGGGTATGTCAATAAGTATTGTATTTTCCACACATTCTCTTTTAATCTTTACCATAACCAAGCTATATAAAGAATCCCAGAGAAAGGGAGGTTAATTTGCTTGCCCAGTGATTTTAGGCCAGGAAAGCCCAAAGGTGGATGCGAGGGAGGGGTCTCCAGGCTGGAGTCTGATTGCCCCCACTCCACTTTCCACATGCTTCCTTTGTAAGTAAGCTCCCCCCACTGCTATCTAGACTTATTTTATACTGATTTGTTTATAAATAAAAAACAATATTGAAGAAATATTTTTTTTAGATATTCAAATCTAGGCTTTTTATATTTCAAATATGTGCTGTTAACCACTATGCTATACTATTGCTTCCTGGCTACGCTCAGTCTTAGAAAATGTTAGTGAAATCTTGCCATATTAATATAGCAACCGACTGAAATTCTTTGGATTCTCATCCACTTTGGACCTTTACCAAGGCTGTATGGTGGCTTTACATGTAAAGCAGAAGTGTTGATGCATTTTACTTTTTCTGTGACCGTAGATTCAAGTGACCATCGGGCATATGCCACTTTCTTGGGTGTCTTTACATATTGATACTCAGTTTGTCTTTTCTGAACATTACGTTATCCTCAGAGGATATGGAGTTTAGCAATAGTTCCACTTGTTATGCCAGGGAACTTAAAAAACACTGAAGCTCAAGACCTGCTGCCAAAGATTCTGATGTCACGGTTCTAGTTGTCACTAAAGTATTATTTTAATTGGGCTGACTTCTCTTTAAATATTCAGTGATCCTTTTTTTTTTTTTTTTTTTACTCTAATGTGGAAGCGTTATTTCTGAGCCATACCTCAAATAAAATATTTTACAATTAAGGAGCAGATAGTCTTCAGATATAACCTGGAAAAAGAGTACACAGATGACTTACTTGGTCCATTTATCCTGGAAGCATCTTATTTGTCTTGTTCTCTTTAAGACTGGGAGGGGTAGCCCCACCTCCTGGCAAGAAATCCAACCAAGGAAGCTGCCCCATTAAACCAGCTGAGGCTACTGGATTGAGGAAACCCCATTCTAAGGAGCTTCTCCACTTTTCCTTCCAGAAACTCTTTCTTTCCTTCCTCGTGGGCCAGCCTCTTTGCTGACTCTGGTTTGACTCCTCTAAGGTGTCTGTTCTTCGGCTACTTCCTGCCAGATTGGCTTTGAGCGAACTAGTCCTTTGCAAGACATTCTCCACTTTCCTTTAACCTCTGGCTCTTGAAGAACTTAGCTGGAGTTAGAAAACACACTGAGCAATGCAGAGATCCCCTCTACTTCATTTTGGGTTGGTTCACTGGACAGAGGCTAGAGTTTGGTAGACCCTGTGTAGACAAAGCAGAAGGCTCTGCCTGAGAAGGTGCAGGCATTGAGGGGTTGAGGGGTCTTAAGCCATTTGAATATGCCAGCTGAAGCCAGGAAGAACATGGAGGAGGAAGAAGGAAGTCCCAGTGAGTTTTCCGTAAATGCCTGGGCACTTTAAGAATTTCCTTGTAAGTTGAGATCCAAAAGGAAAACCAGCAAATTTCCCTACCCCAGCATGGGATCAGATTTACTTACACAGGTATTTCTTAGGAATAATAAAGCAACTTCAGTTCATTCTGTCTGTGTGTATGTATGTGTGTGTACCTGTGTGTCTGCATCAACAGGACCCGTTTGATGAGGTGCCTCCTGTCACATACCGTTACTGATGTTTACCTGGGAACGGCAGAGCCACCGAGCTGTCGTCACGATATAAGAGTTCAGATCATCAAAATTTCCTTTGGTTCTAATGTGATCGGCAAGCATTCATATGAGACATTTCTGCTTTCTTGTAGCTTACTTAATCTCTGATCCTTTCTATTTTTTATCACCATAAATTGTCATCTCCGTAAAAATTTTCCAGTTGGAAACATACTAGCTCTTCTCTTTATAGAACTCATTAGTCAGTACCATGCACTGTTTTAACAAAGCTATGCCACTAACCCCATTAAGATAGGGAAGAGAAGGTAAATGCACAGTTCAACAAAGTGAAGGTCATGCGTACTTTGTAAAGCTAAGCAAACTTCTACTGTGGCAGCTTCTTTAAAACTTATTATCACTTTGGTTAATGTATATCGAATATCTGCTACATTTCACTGTGCTGCCTCCTATTTAATAATAGTGATTACACCGTGGTTGTAACCTAGTACTGTTATTTATCAGTCTGCTGACTCAGTGATACAAAACTTGCTTATGTATGGCTTGCAAACTTGTGTTTTCTTGTTCTTGTTCCTTCCTGCTTTCGGGGTCTGTTTTGCTTCATTAATGATGTATGTTTTTGCCCTCAGTTGTGTCTAGCATGCCATAAAGCTAGATGTCCACAAATGCATGAAATGATCAAAATGTCCCTTACGAAACTCCTCACTGCCCTGTGTCTTCGTGCATTCCCTGGCGATCAGGGGCCTGTGGCTTTTCACAAGGTATTTGACTTGCCCTTTGAGCCTCTGGCAGAGGTGCAGGACTGAGGCTTTTTAAGTGTCAGTTCTGCACCACGAAAGCAAAGGGCATGGGGAGACAGAACTGATACAGGATATATGAAAAGAAGAAACTGATAAGCTCCTTTTCCAGAAACTCAGCCTGACTTTGGACATGGTGTTCTCTGAGCTTCTCTGACTCAATGTGCTCATCTTAGCACTGCCCTGAGGTATAGGAAGAAAAACATTCACAAAGTGAAAAATCACTGGTCTTGAATTACAATGGTCAGGTTTATAAGGGGAAACGTAGTTCTGCAAAACTTTCGGATTTACCAATTTATTATTAATATAGCAAGTTAAAGGAACTTTTCTTTAGAAGATGTCAGGATAACTGATAAAGCATTTCTTTCTGAGTACCTAAAGAGAGTGATATTATCAGATACATGATTTTTTTTTTTTTCTGTTTTTGCGGTACGTGGGCCTCTCACTGTTGTGGCCTCTCCCGTTGCGGAGCGCAGGCTCCGGACGCGCAGGCTCAGCAGCCATGGCTCACGGGCCCAGCCGCTCCGCGGCATGTGGGATCTTCCCGGACCGGGGCACAAACCCGCGTCCCCTGCATCGGCAGGCGGACTCTCAACCACTGCGCCACCAGGGAAGCCCCATGATCATTTTTATATTTAAAAGGATACCCTTTTGTCATATTCCATATTTATACTCCCAACTTTAGTAGAATGAGATCCTTAGGTTAATCTTTTTTTTTAAGCAGACTAAACATGCCTATCTTTTCCCTTAATAAAACGCCTCTTGCAATAAGTCATTTCCAGTGTTGTACATGTAGTAATAGCACCTAAACATTAAAAATGGTGATAACATTAAAACTCAAAGAAATGCATTGGTTACTTGTGAAGTTCATCTGTTTACAGCACTGTTTGTGTTGCTTCAAATCCAGTTCTTCATGTGTGCTTTCTTTCTTGGGTCTAAAGGGACTGATAGAGTTTTTTAAGCAGGATATAGATGGCTCTCAGTATTCAAGAAAATCATGTTTATGTTAAGTGTATAGTTCAGCTCTCCAGATAGCTACTCTCATCTTTAGTGCGTCTAAGGCTTAAAATTTCCCCTTAAATTTATAATGTCAGAGCTTAGAGATTTAAAGATCAACAGTTATAAAGATTTCTTGGGAGAGTATAAGATTTAAAGAAAACTGTTAAATCCTAAGGTATAAATAGTACGAGTGTGCCTGATTACACTGTGGAGAATTTGATTTCATCAAAGTGAAATACCTCACTCAGATGTATTTTCACAGTTTTTAAACTATTTCATCACATGCAAAAGTAAAAGCCTTTCAAGATTAAAACATGTTTTTTTCTAAGTATGTATACATTGTACCTTCTGGTACGTTATAATCCACGATTGTTTAAGAAAATGAATTTAAAACTGATAGACCCTAAATGGTAGTTTGAAAAACAAATATTTTGGAACTTGCTCTTATTTTTTAACTTAAAATGAATTAATCTAAGCCAACTTCCAAATACACTGTTGAGTTTTCAGTGCTCGTTTGGAATATTAAGCATTCAATAGGAGATAAATTAAACTGTTAGAAAATATTTACTTTTACCTAGTTAATTTTACCAGGAAGGTTATTATAATGAGGCCCGGCAGAAAGGTCTAGCTTAAGCAGTAGCAGCAACAAAGGTTAACATTTAGTTTCTCTCTTGTTTCAGTTATCAATCATCAAATTAAATTTGCCATTTGGGTGAGAACCCTGTATTTTCCTTGTGGATAGTCTTGGAGTTACTCCTAGAAGAATAATTTAGGTACATTAAATCCCCCTTTTTTTCTTTTTGTGGGACTAAATATGCTTGGAAAATGGAAAGGATAACATACTTTATGCAGAGGAAAAAGTGGGCAAATTTAAAGCATGCATTTATTGTCAATGCCCATTCCTATAGCTTCCAAAGGAATTAGAGGCAATAAAATCTGAAAAGTCATGCCATTTAACGTCAACATCATCATCAAATGAGAGATTTTTTTTTTTTTTCCAAATTGGGACTTCTCCATGCAGCAGCCGTCAGGGAGTCTTCTCATGTTCAGCTAGACATTCAGACTCACAAGACCCAACCAGACCACAACTGGCGTTATGTTCACTTAGCAGGATATAGGACAGGAAACAGAAGTAGGTTAACGGCAGGCATATATCTTTCACAGGAGTCCTTGCTGCAGTCCAGAGGCTAGTTGCTGGCTCTCAAATGTCAGCTTAGGAGCAAAAAGATGAGAGCCACCTTTGTGGGTACAGAGTCACCTTGGCTAGCATCCCCAGGTTTCAACTATGTAGGAACCAATAATCTGTAACAACTGCATGAGCTCAGCTGGCAGAGGTCCCAGAGGGTGTGATCAATGACAGCAGTCACCCAGGGAAACTTCTCACCAGGTTTTTATAGTTTGTTCACAGTTCTCCGAATTCAGATGCAGCTTAGTAATCGGGGGACATTTTTACCCTAAGCCATGCTGCCTAGTAACACAGCTAACTGTCCCACTTTTATCAGGTTCCAAAAGAACACAGCTGGAGACTTAATCCAAGGTCAAACTTGTTTATAGAGGAGAAAGGGTTTCATTAACCCTTTCCCCACACTTCATAACTCAGGAGTTAAATTCTGTTCCTGTTTTGTCATGGAGAGAACTTTTCCTGATTAATTTCTAGCCACCTGAGTTTGTTCTAGGTAGAATTATTTGGCATATCTAAAAATCACTAATTTGCATTCTTCTGTGATGCTCAGAATAATAAGCTTCTAAGAGTGATAATCTTTAGGGAAAGATTACTTTTCCTATATGATTAAAAACAAATTCCCAGGGATTTAAAATACATATTTAGTAGTACTCATTGACAACTAGTCTTAAATCAGGCTGACTTTCTATTTAAGAGAGACGTAACATCCTCTCCAATTAATTCCAAAGCATGTTGGTAATGAACTGATATCTACAGATCGTGTATGTTGCTGTCTTATTTCTTTACCAGGTGTGCATTGAAACATACATATGTAGCTGTCACCAGCGTAGTATAAACACTGCTGTGCGGGCAACTCTCAGTCAAATGCTGAGTGACTTGACTTTACAGTTACGACAAAGGCAGGAGAATACGGTGAGCCTCTCGGTACCCACACGTTCATCCCGGTCTTGCCAGTGTCTATGTGTAACCGCATGCTAAGTGTCCCACATCCTATATGCTTTCCCCTCCCCCTGCCAGGGCTGCTTCCTACTGAAACATTAGGAAGGGCTGGCTTGGTTCAGAAGAACATTTATTTATATAAATTAACTCTTTAAATGTGTCTTTGCCTGTTTCACTCCAATGCTTGGAGAGTTATTTTTCCTTATGGTTTCGGTCATGTTTTTAGTCATTAATTTAAAATTCACTTTTCTTTTAAAATCATGTTTTAAACATCTCTGATTGAACAATTTTATTAAAAATATTTTGATGTATTAACAAACAGAAGTAAATTCAGAATTAAAATTACTAGCAGTTAATTAATTACATGCTTTGAGGCTTGGTGTATATGTTTCTGTTTATGAAATAAAAGGCTGGGGCAGGAGGTTTCCTTCACCTGCTGGTACCATCAGGGAAGAAGCTGGATTTGTCTTCTCTCTGTCATCAAAGCCCACTCGAGCTTTTTGCTCTAAACTTCAGCAGTTTGTCTAAAATGAGCATTCCCGGGAAAAATGTAAATGTAATCAGCTTCTTGTATATGTTATCTCCTGGGAATGTTAATTGAGGAGATGATTCCTCTTCAAAATTGGTGTTTTAAAAAAAAATGCCTCTAATAATTCAGATTAAACTTCTTTTAAAATCTGCAAGAAGTATTCCGAAATGAACACTTTATGAGTTATTTTTTAGAATAGGAAATCTCAATGGCAATCCAGAATATCTCAGAAATTAATTTTACAGAAATGAAGAGTTCATTTCTAATTTTTAACTTCAATTATTTTCTAATTTTAGAAAATCATGGCGTTGAGTGAAACCTTAGAGATTATCTGGTCAAATTCTTTTATTCCTCAGAAAAACAGCTGGGGAAGATGAAGCCCAGAGAGATGAAATTGAAATCTAAAATTAATGAGCGTATCAGTGAAAGAGCCAGAACAAAAGCCCTAGTCTCCTTACTGACTCCCAGTCCAGGTTATTAATATGCAGTCTGGCAGCCAGTGTATTTTTGTTTTTTGTTTAAATCCACTAATCTGAAAAAACAAATACTGATTTTCTTTTCTGTTTGCTATATCTAAAGCCCAAGTTTTTATTAAAAATGGTTGAAACTTGAGGTATTTTTATTATATTAGCTTACTCTGTTAAAAACTATTTCATTTATACTAAGGTTTTGCATATGACGGTATAGATATATTAGTTTAAAAGAAATTCAAATCTATAAGCAGAAAGCATTAAGAGAAAAAAATTTCTTAATGGAAACAAAGCTAAGATGTTGAGAGTCCTGATACTAGTATATTATCGTGTTCCATCCTTGCTAAATGGCAACATGATGGGAAATACTATAACACTAATGCTTTAAGATGAAGCATTTAAATGAAACTTTGTAGTTTCAAAGAGATTTCAATTATGATAGTTTATTTCGTTATATTTTTAAATTTTTAAGTAGGAGAATTTGGGGTTTTAAGTAAAACGACTCAGCTTTTTAGCTTATCTTGCTCTTCTGTAACAATGGTGACAGGTATGGTTGTAGAGGTCTGGATAAAACTAGAGGGTTGTCTGCCTCTGTCCTAGGTACTGTGTGGCTAATCAACCTTCTGGTCCCCCTCATCACTGACCATCTGGACTCACCCCATCCGGAGGCAAGATCCCAAACGAGATAGAAAATGAGTGTTTCCTGTTAATTTCCTTTCTATTACTCATTAGATCCCTGGAGATGTTATTGTGTCCCAGAAATACATGATTCTCAGGATGCTAATATTTGAAGCATTTACGATGTTTAGTAGAGGGAGACGTAACTTTTGCCACCTAAGAATGGTTATTTTAAAAAAAGCTATTAAAGGGGAGTGGTCCCTAGGAATGGTGAGGCTCACTCTAAGTAGGCTGCATGTTCTGCCATGGGACACTTAGCATTACTTGCAGAAGATGTGTATAGTGCTTAGCCTGACCCATCCCTGGAAAGACATCATGGGCCATCTCAGAAAATTAGAAAGACTTAAGTACAGTGGAAAGAAAATAAATCTAGAATGCCAAAAGCTTAGCATGAAATGTATCTTCAGCTTAATGTCTAGCCCCTCCCAACCCCTACTCCCAGGGCAGAGTACTCAGTTTGATTTTGTAGCCTCAGAAACCCTGAGTTATTACCGAGCTTTATTTTTGAATTATTTCGATGACAAAAGCCATTGTTAAATTGTTGTTACACATTTTAAAAAGAAAAAAATGCCACATGTAAATATTTGGGGGTAGGTGGTAGTGGTTTTCCTATCCATAAAAATGATTCAGATGGATTTCCTCCAGAAAATGTTGTTCTGAACTTAATATTTATCCATGTGCTGAGCTGTAGGCACTAACATAGCATTTCCCAAAACACTGTAGAAGTTGCTGAGCTTGCAAAGTTATGAACAGAGAAGAGTAGAAATACATGCCCGTAACAAGTTTAAAAATGATCAGTGCTATGGTATGATTTATATCTGGTAGTTAGTTGGCATGGAAATGCCTTCTGTTTATCTCCCAATGCTAAGAGGTGGGGAGACTGAAGGGTTGCCTTCCTGTTCTCAGCTCAGTAGTCACTGAATTATCCGTATCATGGGAAATAATCTTACTACCAGTAAATGTCTTTTCCTTCCTATTCTCCCTTCCCTCCAGGTTCTGTCTCTACCCTGATAGTTCTAGGCCTACCTAGAGATGGCCTAGAGGGTCGGTCTGGTCAGACAGTCAGAAGTTAATACACTCCCCCATCAATTAGGAATCTGGTGCTTCTGACCCGCAGTCATCTTGGACTTGTATGTTGAAGTCCAGGAACCTGATTCTTCTTACGATTAAGAATCTGTATTCATTAGGTGCCAGTCAGAGTGCAGTCTGTGACCTTGGGGCAGATTGTTGTGCAAAGAGAACGCACCTGTTTAGGCAGGTATTGCCTCAGGTCATAGCCCTGCAGCATCCTGGAATGATCAAGTGCACGGTGGGCCTTAAACTTCCAGGGGGTTGTGGACTCTTGAATGAGTTATTTTTGGAACTGATAACTCAGTTCAGACATCACAGCCTTTTCATAAGTACCATGAGTAATGAAATGCTATCAAGAGCCGGAGGGTGCGCCTAGGTAAGTTAGCAGAGCCCAGAGCACTCAGATGACACTTTGTTTCCTAGAACTTTCCGTTGTTTAACAGTCGGGATTTTTCTTGCCTGAATCTCCTAATTGTCCTGTGTGTGTCTCCCTTACTAGATAATTGAAAACCCGGATGTACCGCAGGAATTCAGGAGTCAAGGTATTGGATTTGATTTCTGTGCATTCAGTTTAAAAAGCCGGTGTAAAGACACCTACTATGTGCTTGGGGTGGGGATGTAACGCTGAGTAAAAGCTCTCGGGTTAGTTCCCCATTCTCCTTGGAGGCTCTGCTTAGCTTTAGTCAGCTGTTTCCTTCTGTTCCTACACCTTCTGCCAACCATACTTGTCCCTGCTCCAGCTGTGTCAAGGAAATTAACTCTTCACACACCTTCCTGCTGGAAGCTAGTTTTTGTAGTTACATCACTCTTCATGAAGTCAGGTTCATTATTTCACCTGAAGGGTATTTGTGAAACACCGAGTTTTTGATATGAAAAATGAGTCACCTCACAGGGAAGGACAGACAGCCCAGTTTCAGTAGCAGGTGAAATCAAGGTAAGGAACTTTCATTCTGACCCACAGGACAGGAAAAAATAAAGGTCCGCGTACAACAGACAAGCACTTTGACTTCTTCAAAATGTTTGATGGTATTGTTTTCTGAAAGAGATATGAAAAATTCAAATTATCTGATTGAAATACTGAAATATAATTTTTATTTTGAATTTTATTCAGTAATTTTTAAAATGTTGGAAAAAATCTGCTTTTCTTTGATAGTTTTGCCAGTTAATAATGGGGAAAGGGGGGGGCGGGGTAGAGAGAAGATGAAAAAAACCAGGGAATGAAACAGAGAGAAAGAAGTAGCTAAACAGCCACAGTTAGAAAAAGAATAAATGAAAGAAAAATGACCGCTTTAAGTCATTTTCTAAAGCATCACATTAGCATGTTGTTTTAGTCACATCCTCCTGCATTCTTGGGCTGCAGTATCCTTTCACCTTTTGAAGCTCTCAGTGGTATACTCCAAGATTTTCCACCAGTCTCTTCCTCTTTTGGCTCTTGCAGTTCCCATAATGTCTTCCTTTAACGTAGGATGATTTTATAAACTAAAATAAGAGGTCAAAGTCCTCTTGGTTAAGGATGCATCTTTAAAATCTATATCAGTAAAAAAATTGATGGACTCATTTGAAATTTACCTAAAATTGAGTTTCAAGACTACTTGTGGGTTTTATTTATTTTAAACTATCATTTATCATTGTACTTTATCATTTCTCAATTTGTTCCTGCATTTAAAATATTAAATTCTGAGGATCAGCCATTTATCATTCCCTTGCCCTCCTCCAATTTTATTTTTATTTTCCTTCTTACACTCCTGCCATTTTTTCTCCATCTTCTCTGACCTCATGGTCATTCATTCATTCATTCATTCTATACATCCATCAAACACTTGGGCACATTTGTATAGCTCTCCACAGGTTTTTATTTAAAAAAAAAAAGCTAATGCTTCCACTGGTTACTTCACTTGGCCCAACAGAGCTGGGACTTCATTATTATTTATCGCATCTTGCCGAAGGCTAAACTGAAGCTTACCCAAGCTCACAGTCAGCAGACTGTGGACCAGTACTTGAACAGATTCCAAATTTCAGCCTTTTCCCAATACACTTCGGTGCTCCTGTGGGAGTTTTGTTGCTAGATTCTGGACACAAACATGTTTGAAAGGAAATTTTTTTCTGACCGTGGCTGTTGCTCCTTTAACAGTGAAGGCCACGTACCCTGAGGATGCTGGACAAATAGCTAAAATAGGTGAAGATGGTGACTAACTTATTTTGCCTCCTTTCCCTAGTTTCCTAGTATGAAAAGCCCATCTTTCTTCCATGCCACCATATTTTCTCTCTCTGGGATACAGCTCAAGTCTGCTCAGGAGACCCAGAAATTGAAGAGGTCAGAATAAGGGATACATGTGTAGTCTGCTGGCCTAAATATTGATAAAATTGTTATTGATTGTGTTGTTCCTTAAATTAACCAAATCTTTTTTGTTAAGTGTGAGTGAATTTTACTTATAATGAATAGTCTATTATTTCCTTCCTGGACTATCTTGAGTGTTTTACTTTGGAAAGGACTGATGGGATAATCGGTCCTTTAATTCTTTTCTGTGACCCTTTTGGTGACCTGAGGAAGGCCCAGCATCTGAAAATCATCTTTCCAGTCCTGAAAGTATCGAAAGCAGAAGATGGGAAGGACTGTTGAGGAAGCCTGTAGTGCCCCCTGCCGATGTCTAATGCCTGTCACCTCCTCTGTTTGAAGGGTCAACCGTAGAGTCCCTCTGTGATGACCTTGTCTCTGTGCTCACTGTTCTGTGTGAGAAGCTCCAAGCTGCCATCAAGTAAGTGCCTTCAACACTGGTGCTCTGATTCGTTAACGGACTGTTTCTGAAGTAACTTTTGCCTGCAGCATCACTTAAAGTTGCAGAGCATAGGGACAGTGGTTCCCACCACCCCGTTGGTATTCACTGAGCAGTTCACTGTCTTTCCTGAGGCATGTGTTCAGTGATCTTGGGCAAGCCCGCAAGCCCGCATGACCAAATACGATTACTGAAGGATGCAATTTTCTGATGAGAAAAAGGGAAAACAATACCTTGCAGAAGAGTTAATCCCTTGAGCATGGAGGTGAGTGGAAAAAATGTTGGCTAAGACCTGGTTGATATGAGGGCTGGTCCTGACCTGGCATGTCCCAGGTCTGTGACTCCAGGTGAGCCTTCTCATCCGGCTATTGCACCTTCCTCCTCTGCTAAATGGCCAGGTGGGGCTGTGTGATCTTCTCTATTTCTTCTAACATCTCCTGAGCCTGTGAACTCACACACCTATCTTTAAAAAGTGCGTTATTCTGATTTTTATATACTTTTCATTTATTTGCATGACAGTTTAATCAGTGATATTAGTTCATTTGTGACGTCCACTGTTCCAACTCTCCATGCAGTAAGTTGATAACTTCTGCATCTGTAGTAAAGACAAATCATAAAAAGGCCAGACTTGCCAAGGTGAGATGAAAGTCTCTACCAGCTACATATAATTAACTGCAACATTCTACAACATGGTAGGATTCTGAAGTGCCCTTTGAGTTGGGGAAGACACATTAAACTATTGTTTACTGGTAACTAGAGTAATTGATAATTCAGAAAACTTTTCCTTGTAGAATTTTATATATGGTAATGAGCTACGAGAAACAGTCCAGTTGCAGACATGAATGAGCTCTCTCACTTTGCTGGAAACACTGCAGAAATTTGTTGTTGTTGTTTCTTCATAAACTCAGGATTATTTTTAAGCTAGGCTTAAAACTACTCTTAAAAGTTGTTGCCGAATAGTCTCTACTTCAATTTATCTATCATTCCTCCAGGTCACCTGCATATTTTAACCAATTTAAGCTCAATTTATATCAGGCACTTAAAAAATGAAGAGATTTATTTAATACATAGGTAGTACAAACCAAAATGAAATAGTGCTTAACTTCTTCCACACCCCACCCTCAAGTTTCTCCCACCCCAGGACCCTAGGCAGGCTGCAGGTATGGGCATTATTTTTCCCTCGGGGGGAATGTACATGGAATGTACCTGGCTGCTCCCGTGCCCCACTCAGGTCCCCTCTTCCTGACCATGGAGAGCTGGAGCAGTAGGGCTGGGATGCAGACGAGCATCCTAACCTGCAGGCTCTAACCCCAGCCACGGTGACCCCATCTACAGGGACCCCGTGCTACCTGATTGCCTTGGGACAGTCTCAGGCTGTGCCCGTTGTGTGTGATTACAATCACCCTCCTTTACTCTCAACAGTGTCCAGGCTGGGATAGGTTATATATTCACTCTACCCATCCATGCCCGGGGTTTAGATCTCTTCCAGTGCTAACTTCTCACCACCCCTGCCCAGTTCCCGTCCATCTTGGCAGAGCCAGCTGTTAGGGCTGGAATATGTTTCTCATTGGCTTGTTTTCTCCTGAGAGACAATCAGAGTTTAATTACTATTGGCTCAACTGCATTATCTTTGTTGGATTACCTGGGATAAAACCCCTGTTAGGCCCCTTACTAGCTCTTGACTTTGGGCAAAGAGCTCAACCACCCTAAGCTTCTTGATCCTATAATTAATTATTATTAGCACGTTATATTATTTTATTATGTTATAATAATATTTATAATAAAATAACAATGTTAATTATATTTGTAATATAATTTTAATATTGATATGCTTAATGATTATTCAAAATATTTTAAATTTGCATTATAATCATTATAATATAGTAATATATATAATATTAGTAATATAAAATATGTAATATTAGTAATATAAAATATGCTAGGGTTTTTGTAAGGATTGAATGAGAAAATTAACCTAAAAGACTGTCAGTGCCCACCAACCCAAGATCACCAGGAACATCTGAGGTTAACAGAATTAGGATTATTAACTTGCTGCAGTAGGGGAGCCTGTACACTATGCGAACGATAGGACATCCAGTAAAAGGGTGGGTATTAGGAATTGTTATAGGATTTGAACCTGAGTTAGGTAATTTGGTGCGGATTAAAGGAATTGGGGGTTCTGTTCAAGGACTGGCTACTGTCAGAAAGCAAGGGGCAATTCTAGCATTGAGCACCCTAGTTTTCATCTAGCTGACAAGAGGGCCAGATGGGAGCCAGAGCTGTCACTGGAGAAGCAGCAGGAGTCACTTACAGGGGAGGATAATATTTGGTCATTTTTGTAATTGTACAGATTTTTTTAACATTTCTGTTCAGATCTGATTGTCGATTTGCTTTCATCTTGTTACATCATCATTGTGGAGAGTCCTCATCTGATGTTAACATTCTGTGCAGTCGTTTCTGTTCCCCAGGGGGACACACAGCTGGCTGGTAGCAACTCATAAGATGGCTGTTGCCAGCTGTCAAGGATTCTTCTTCTTGGCCCACCCCTTCAGGTCTTAGCCTTGTCGGGGAATAAAACAAAGACCACCGAAATTTTGAAAAACTTAAAGGCTATGTTCATTACTGTGCTGACAAGGGAAAAGTAATAAATTAAACTCTTTTTTTCTGAGTAGTTTGCTAAGGGAAAAATCTAAAATTTTTAAGTGCTACAAAAGTGCTAATAATAGTTCATGGTAATTATGCCATTAATAATTTTTAAATAGCCATCAGGAGAAGTTAGAACAAGTCTGTAGGTCTATAAATGATACCATTGTTCATTGGTCCAGAAAGAGCCTTTAGCAGTCTAGGAAGGACCTGCCTGGCATCTGGGGTTCATTCAGTTCATGGTTCTTTAAAACCTGGATGGCTCTAATGTCACCTACAGGGACCCCTACCTATAGGGCAACCATATAACTTGGCTTACCTTAAACAGTCCAAAGTTACGCTTATTGTATAATTATTATTAAAGACACTCATATCGATATCCTCTAGGAAATACTGGTATAAGTGGATTTTTTTTTTTTACTGCACAGCACATAATAAATATTTGATAAATATTAGCTCTAAAATAGCTTGTTTGCTTTCAGAATTATCAGTGCTAATTCTAGTTGGTGACGCATTTAGGAACACTGAGTTTCTTACATTAGAAATTTGACTGAAGGTTGTTGGGAAAATGCAATGCACAAACGTACATTACAAATGCTCACATATGTGTATTAGAAACTAAAGGTCATACATTTCTATCAGTCACTGAAAAAATGGAAATGTTCCTAAACCATATGATTCAGGAATAGGCTTTAAATGGAAAAAAAAATAACTCACGTGACATGCATATGGTTTTCTAGGATTTCTCATTGGACATTGGATCAAAGATGGCTTTAGGCATATTGTTATAGAGCTTAATGATTTTTATAGGATTCTCATAGTCTTGCTTGTTTTTTCAAAGCAATTTCCTTATCATAATTCTGCCTCTGGAGACTCCTCTCCTTGTTTGGTTATGGCCTTTCCCATCATGGTTCCATTGCCCTAAGATGGGGGTTCTATTACTGCAGAAGCTGGGGTGCAGCAGGCTTAGTGCAGCTTCTCTGGGAAACGTTTAACACCCCCGGGTCAGATAATACCATGCCCTTGGCTGCTCTCACTTTGGTGGTTCTATTAATTCTCCTTAAATTTTCACATCTATATAGTTTCTTCTGATTTTACTACTTTAACTCCTTTTATTTCCATTGGCTAAACTTGACACCTCTCCTACCTTCTAAGTAAGTTCTTCCTCTGAAATCACACCACGGTCATTACTTCCCACCCAATATCCATTCCCAAGATCAATGCCGATATACCTCACAGGTCTTTAGGTCTGTAGGGGTATGTACTCATGATATGTTCAGTCTCTCAGGAGAAATCAGAAAATGCATTCAGGCACACAGGTTAACTCACATGCCTTGGAGATGCAGTATTAATAGAGCTCTATATTAGGCAAGTTGAGTTACGTGATGCTGTTTAAATCCAAGAATTTTTGGAAGGATACTTGTGATTAGAAAGATATTTTTTCATTCTCTGCCCGTTGGTTTCCCACCACCCTCTCCCCACTTCCCTCTCTTCTCAGTACAGAATGTCGGAGAGGAATCTATACTGAGGCATCTTGGAATCAATGAGGCGAGGCTGAGCCTTCATATTGTGTATTCTAATTCCATTCCACTCCTTATGCAACTCCCTCTCTCCTTTTTCTAACTAAATTTGAATCTGTTTCTAAGGGAGGCAAAATCAAAATAGTTCAAAGCGAAACAAAATTTTAAGAACTCCAGAAATCGAGGATGTGCTGCCAGGTTGCTGTCACAGTAACCCTGCCAGGGCTGCACTGCTTCTCCTTCATGGACCACTGGTCTACCCACGAGAGTTGTTCTCTGTGGATCATGGGCCTGGGAGGAAATCCAGAGACGAGCAGAGAGTGAGACCAGTAGGTGCTCAACCTGTTCAAACAAAAGGCCAGACAAAGTGACTCACAGCCCTCCTAAGTAGGCAGATGTTCCCTAGTGGGTGCTGAAAGAGTTGGCTAGTTTCTAGGCTCCTTTCTGCCCTGTGCATCTCACAGATTCGTCTGTCTGTAGTCAGACACATATGAAACGTACACACACATATGTGTATTTAGTGAGGGGCATGCATGGAAGGTGCTCCTCTAATGACATGACGCGTGCCAGGCCACGAGTACTCATTTTTCCAGACTGCAGCAGCCCACAGAAAAGCTGCCGCATTCAGTCTCCAAGGAAACTCCCAGGCCAGTTTCCTTGGCAATGCGCTCTCTCTGTCACCAAGTCTGATGCCTTGGGGTTGCCATATTGCTGCAGCACGCTTTGCTGATATGTACTCATAGGGAACTTGACTGCTTGTAGCTTTTCTCTGGGTTTATTTCCAGTGATTTCAGAAACTGAGACTCTTTATTGTTTATAGTTATTTTAGTTTTGTGATGTTCGACTGACAGTTTGAAAGATAGACATTTTTCAGTAAGGGCATTTAATAATTATTTTTCTTAATTATGAGTCAAGTGATTGGTCAGAAAGACCACCCACCTGGATTTTAATACTTTCTGGTGGATTAGGCAGAAAACTTAATCCAGGTATAAAAATGTGCATCCCATAAACTTATCTGTTATTTTTTAATCTGGTTCTATTGAGGAACCCCATAGTAATAATTATGAGAAAAATAATTCATCTGTTGAAAAACCATGCTGCTTTCAAAAAAATGAAGAAAAGCCAAATGCAAGTTAGGAAAGCATTAATCATCTAAAAGATATCATGGTACAATAAAACATCTGAAACATATTTAGACAATTAAACATATTAAAAATTAATATTTCTGGAATAAACTGGACTTTAGGCAATATATCAATATTTGTTCATTAATGGTAGCTGTTAATTTGTTGATTAATGGTAAGATGTTAATAACATCTTTACCAGGATAAACCACGTGCAGGGGTGGGTAAAATGTCACTTTCCATACCATATTCAGTTTTTCTGTAAATCTAAAACTGTTCTAAAAAGTAAAGTTTATTACAGAAAAATCATCCTAACTGTATTAGTTTGTTGGGGCCCCCATAACAAAGTACCACGAACCAAGCGGCTTTAACAACAGAAATGTATTGTCTCGTGCTTCTGGAGGCTGGAGATTGGAGATCATGATGTCAGCAGAGTTGGTTCCTTCTCAGGGCTGGGAGGCCTCGCTCTTTGGCTTGTAGACGACCGTCTTCTCCGCATGTCTCTTCACATTGTCTTCCTTCCATGTGTATCTCTGTGTCCTAATTTCCCTGTTTTATAAGGACACCAGTCGTATTGGATTAGGATCTACCCTAATAACTTCACTTTAACTTGGTTACCTGTGTAAGGTCCCAACTCCAAATAAGACCATTTCTGAGGTGCCAAGGGTTAGGACCTCAGCATATGAAAGGGGGGGGGGCACAAGTCAACCCGTAACACTACCACTGCCCCCTACCCCAAAATTAACACCCTGTGATACCTAACATTTCCCCAAGTGTTTTCCACACGTCGCCTCTTTAGTTTCGCCTTTACCTTGTGTGCATTTGTATGTTGGTTCTGCTTCTTTGCAGTGACAGTCAGCAGCTGCAGCTTCTGTACCTGGAGTGCGTTCTGTCCATGCTCAGCAGTTCCTCCTCCTCCATGCGGCTGCACAGAGGCTTCACGGACCTCATCTGGTGAGTGCTCATCCTGACGCCGACCCCTGCTCCACCCCAACCTGGGGGGCTCGCTCCCTCTAGCTGGGTCTGCGGGTCCCTTCCCAGGGCATCCATGCCTCACTGGCCATTTCATCTATGTGTAAATATATTCGAGGGAAAGTAAGGAGATAGCTTTGCTTATATGCACCAGACGAAGCTACAGAGAGAAAGGGGAGAGAAAGCGATAATTATTGTAACAAACTATGCCTCCCAAGACCCTTTTGCATTTTGTTTCCATCATAGGATCATGAGAGCCTACGTTCTAAATCATATAAAGGCACCAGAGAGTTGCACAGGCGAGGTGATTCACCTTCGCCAAAACTGGACCTTCTTCTCAGCCTCACCCTGGTACTTTCTCCATCTCAACCTGAATTCTATTCTCTTAATCATAGTCAGAGATTCACACAAGTGACAGGACCCTCAGGCAGCCAGCTAGCTGCTCTGGGTTCCTGCGCTTATTGACAGGGAGAAAGTCGAATGCTATGTATATGATATGTGTCAGAATTTTAAACCAACTTCTCAAATGAGGAGTATAAACAACTTTGTTATTTATAGTAAAATGAAACTTCATAACTAAGTTAGCATTTTGAGTCCATTTTCCTCACATAAGATGATTTCTAATGCTTCTCTTGATATTTTATGTAGTTAACCCCAGCTTGAATTATGAGGCAAAGTATTCTGTTGATATCCCCAGGAGTGATGAGGAGTCAGGGAACGCTGGGGCAGAAGGTAGCCAGAAGAAGGAGCAGTAAAGAGCCCAACTCTTACTTGTCTTTTTTTTTTGCGGTACACGGGCCTCTCACTGTTGTGGCCTCTCCCGTTGCGGAGCACAGGCTCCGGACATGCAGGCTCAGCGGCCATGGCTCACAGGCCCAGCCGCTCCGCGGCACGTGGGATCTTCCCGGACCGGGGCACGAACCCGTATCCCCTGCATCGGCAGGCGGACTCTCAACCGCTGCGCCACCAGGGAAGCCCTTACTTGTCATTTTTAAGGCACCTGGCATTTACCCTCAGGATAGTATTCGTATTTTATCATTCGGCTTGTAGGGAAACTTTCCTTTTTTCTCGTTCTCTTCTCAGGAAAAACCTTTGCCCTGCTCTCATCGTGATCCTGGGCAATCCAATTCATGACAAAACTATCACCTCTGCTCATAGCGGCAACACGAGTACCAGCATCGAATCGGACTCTGCGTCTCCAGGGGTTTCTGACCACGGCCGGGGGTCAGGCTGCTCCTCCACCGCACCAGCCCTCAGTGGGCCCGTGGCTCGGACCATCTATTACATCGCAGCTGAGCTGGTCCGGCTGGTGGGGTCAGTGGACTCCATGAAGCCCGTGCTGCAGTCGCTCTATCACCGTGTGCTGCTTTATCCCCCACCCCAGCACCGGGTGGAAGCCATCAAAATAATGAAAGAGGTAGGGAGGCAGTGAAGGATGCCACCAGGTCTGCCAAGAGGGGCTGAGCACCGTGTCCTGCACAAAGGAAGTACTTAGAAAATGTTTGTCAATCGCCTGCTGGAACTTAATTGCTTCTGTACAGTATCCAGTAACAAATAGTATCTTTAGCACTGGGGGCTGTGTGTGCATGTGTTGGGAGTTGGGCTAAGGGGGTGTTGATAAGTGCTCACTGAAGCAAAGCCATTTGATAATTTTAACTACATGCATCTGACTGGACCCCAGGCTGAGCTTTCATTTTGCTCCCTCAGGTACTGTCTGTGCAGATGTATATGTTTTTTGTTTTTTGGGTTTTTTGAATTTTATTTTTTTTTTATACAGCAGGTACTTATTAGTTATCCATTTTGTACACATCAGTGTATACATGTCAATCGCAATCGCCCAATTCATCACACCACCACCTGCACCCCCTGCCGCTTTCCCCCCTTGGTGTCCCTACGTTTGTTCTCTACATCCGTGTCTCAGTCTCTGCCCTGCAAACGGGTTCACCTGTACCATTTTTCTAGGTTCCACATATATGCATTAATGTACAATATTTGTTTTTCTCTTTCTGACTTACTTCACTCTGTATGACAGTTGCTAGCTCCATCCACGTCTCTACAAATGACCCAATTTCGGTCCTTTTTATGACTGATCAATATTCCATTGTATCTGTGGACCACATCTTCTTTATCTATTCATTTGTTGATGGGCATTGAGGTTGCTTCCATGACCTGGCTATTGTAAATAGTGCTGCATGAACATTGGGGTGCATGTGTTTTTTTGAATTACAGTTTTCTCTGGGTATATGCCCAGTAGTGGGATTGCAGGGACATACGGTAACCCTATTTTTAGTTTTTTAAGGAACCTCCATACTGTTCTCCATAGTGGTTGTATCAATTTACATTCCCACCAACAGTGCAAGAGGATTCCCTTTTCTCCACACCCTCTCCAGCATTTGTTGTTTGTAGATTTTCTGATGATGCCCATTCTGACTGGTGTGAGGTAATACCTCATTGTAGTTTTGATTTGCATTTCTCTAATAATTAGTGATGTTGAGCAGTTTTTCATGTGCTTCTTGGCCATCTGTGTGTCTTCTTTGGAGAAATGTCTCTTTAGGTCTTCTGCCCATTTTTGGATTGGGGTGTATGTTTTTTTAATATTGAGCTGCATGAGCTGTTTATATATTTTGGAGATTAATCCTTTGTCCGTTGATTCATTTGCAAATATTTTCTCCCATTCTGAGGGTTGTCTTTTCGTCTTGTTTATGGTTTCCTTTGCTGTGCAAAAGCTTTTAAGTTTCATTAGGTCCCATTTGTTTATTTTTCTTTTATTTCCATTACTTTAGGAGGTGGCTCAAAAAAGATCTTGCTGTGATTTATGTCAAAGAGTGTTCTTCCTATGTTTCCCTCTAAGAGTTTTATAGTGTCTGCTCTTACATTTAGGTCTCTAATCCATTTTGAGTTTATTTTTGTGTATGGTGTTAGGGAATGTTCTAATTTCATTCTTTTACATGTAGCTGTCCAGTTTTCCCAGCACCACTTATTGAAGAGACTGTCTTTTCTCCATTGTATATCCTTGCCTCCTTTGTCATAGATTAGTTGACCATAGGTGTGTGTGTTTATCTCTGAGCTTTCTGTCCTGTTCCATTCATCTATATTTCTGTTGTTGTGCCAGTACCATATTGCCTTGATTACTGTAGCTTTGTAGTATAGTCTGTACTCAGGGAGGCTGATTCCTCGAGCTCTGCTTTTTTCCCTGCAAGACTGCTTTGGCTATTTCGGGTCTTTTGTGTCTCCATACAAATTTTAAGATTTTTTTGTTCTGGTTCTGTAAAAAAAATGCCATTGGTAATTTGATAGGGATTGCACTGAATCTGTAGATTGCTTTGGGTAGTATAGTCATTTTCACAATATTCATTCTTCCAATCCAAGAATATGGTATATCTCCCCATCTGTTTGTATCATCTTTAATTTCTTCCATTAGTGTCTTATAGTTTTCTGCATATAGGTCTTTTGTCTCCCTAGGTAGGTTTATTCCTAGGTATTTTATTCTTTTTGTTGCAGTGGTAAATGGGAGTGTTTCCTTAATTTCTCTTTCAGATTTTTCATCATTAGTGTATAGGAATGCAAGAGATTTCTCTGCATTAATTTTGTATCCTACAACTTTACCAAATTCATTGATTAGCTCTAGTAGTTTTCTAGTGGCATCTTAGGATTCTCTATGTATACTATAATGTCATCTGCAAACAGTGACAGTTTTACTTCTGCTTTTCCAATTTGTGTTCCTTTTATTTCTTTTTCTTTTCTGATTGCCATGGCTAGGACTTCCAAAACTATGTTGAATAATAGTGGTGAGAGTGGGCAACCTTGTCTTGTTCCTGATCTTAGAGGAAATGCTTTCATTTTTTTACCATTGAGAATGATGTTTGCTGTGCATTTCTCGTATATGGCCTTTATTATGTTGAGGTAGGTTCCCTCTGTGCCCACTTTCTGGAGAGTTTTTATCATAAATGAGTGTTGAATTTTGTCAAAAGCTTTTTCTGCATGTATTGAGATGATCATATGGTTTTTCTTCTTCAGTTTGTTAATATGATGCATCACATTGATTGATTTGCGTATATTGAAGAATCCTTGCATCCCTGGGATAAATCCCGCTGATCATGGTGTATGATCCTTTTAATGTGTTGTTGGATTCTGTTGGCTAGTATTATGTTGAGGATTTTTGCCTCTATATTCATCAGTGATATTTGTCTGTAATTTTGTAGTATCTTTGTCTGGTTTTAGGATCAGGGTGATGGTGGCCTCATAGAATGAGTTTGGGGTGTTCCTTCCTCCGAAATTTTTTGGAAGAGTTTGAGAAGGATGGGTGTTAGCTGTTCTCTAAATGTTTGATAGAATTCATCTGTGAAGCCATCTGGTCCTGGACTTTCGTTTGTTGGAAGATTTTTAATCACAGTTTCAATTTCATACTTGTGATTGGTCTGTTCATATTTTCTATTTCTTCCTGGTTCAGTCTTGGAAGGTTATACCTTTCTAAGAATTTGTCAGTTACTTCCAGGTTTTCCATTTTATTGGCATAGAGTTGCTTGTAGTAGTCTCTTAGGATGCTTTGTATTTCTGCGGTGTCTGTTGTAACTTCTCCTTTTTCATTTCTCGTTTTATTGATTTGAGTCCTCTCCCTCTTTTTCTTGATGAGTCTGGCTAATGGTTTATCAATTTTGTTTATCTTTTCAAAGAACCAGCTTTTAGTTTTATTGATCTTTGCAATTGTTTTCTTTGTTTCTATTTCATTTATTTCTGCTCTGATCTTTATGATTTCTTTGATTCTCCTAACTTTGGGTTTGTTAGTTGTTCTTTCTCTATTTTCTTTAGGTGTACATTAGATTGTTTATTTGAGATTTTTCTTTTTTCTTGAGGTAGGCTTATATAGCTATAAACTTCCCTTTTAGAACTGCTTTATGCCGCATCCCATAGGTTTTGGATCATTGTGTTTTCATTATCAGTTGTCTCTAGATATTTTTTGATTTCCTCTTTGATTTCTTCAGTGATCTCTTGGTTATTTAGTATTGTATTGTTTAGCCTCCGTGTGTTTGTGTTTTTTACGGTTTTTTCCCTGTGGAAAAAGCACAGTGTTGTGGTCAGAAAAGATGCCTGATATGATTTTAATTTTCTTAAATTTACTAAGGCTTGATTTTTGACCCAAGATGTGATCCATCCTGGAGAATGTTCCGTGCACACTTGAGAAGAAAGTTTAATCTGCTGCTTTTGGATAGAATGTCTTGTAAATATCAATTAAATCTATCTGGTCTGTTGTGTCATTTAAAGCTTCTGTTTCCTTATTAATTTTCTGTCTGGAAGATCTGTCCATTAGTGTAAGTGAGGTGTTATAGTCCCCCACTATTATTGTGTTACTGTTATTTCCTCTTTTATAGCTGTTAGCAGTTGCCTTATGTATTGAGGTGCTCCTATGTTGGGTGCATATATATTTATAATTGTTATATCTTCTTCTTGGATTGATACCTTGATCATTATGTAGTGTCTTTCCTTGTCTTTTGTAACATTCTTTATTTTTTTTTGTTTTTGTTTTTGTTTCTTGCGGTACACGGGCCTCTCACTGCTGTGGCCTCTCCTGTTGCGGAGCACAGGCTCCGGACGTGCAGGCTTAGTGGCCATGGCTCACGGGCCCAGCTGCTCCGTGGCATGTGGGATCCTCCCGGACCGGGGCACGAACCCACGTCCCCTGCATCAGCAGGTGGACTCTCAACCACTGCGCCACCAGGGAAGCCCTAACATTCTTTAAAGTCTCTTTTATCTGATATGAGTATTGCTACTCAAGCTTTCTTTTGATTTCCATTTGCATGGAATCTCTTTTTCCATCCCCTCACTTTCAATCTGTATGTGTCCTTAGGTCTGAAGTGGGTCTCTTGTAGACAGCATATATATGGGTTTTGTTTTTGTATACATTCAGCAAGCCTGAGTCTTTTGGTTGGAGCATTTAATCCATTCACATTTACAGTAATTATCCATATGTATGTTCCTACTACCATTTTCTTAATTGTTTTGGGTTTGTTTTTGTAGATCCTTTTCTTCTCTTGTGTTTCCCACTTAGAGAAGTTCCTTTAGCAGTTGTTGTAGAGCTGGTTTGGTGGTGCTGAACTCTCTTAGCTTTTGCTTGTCTGTAAAGCTTTGGATTTCTCCATTGAATCTGGATAAGATCCTTGCCGGGTAGAGTAATCTTGGTTGTAGGTTCTTCCCGTTCATCACTTTAAGTATATCATGCCATCCCCTTCTGGCTTGCAGAGTTTCTGCTGAGAAATCACCTGTTAACCTTATGGGAATTCTCTTGTATGTTATTTGTCGTTTTTCCCTTGCTGCTTTGAATAATTTTTCTTTGTCTTTAATTTTTGCCAATTTGATTACTATTTGTCTCGGCGTGTTTTTTCTTGGGTTTATCCTGTATGGGACTCTCTGCGCTTCCTGGACTTGGGTGGCTATTTCCTTTCCCATGTTAGGGAAGTTTTCGGCTATAATCTCTTCAAATATTTTCTCTGGTCCTTTCTCTCTCTCTTCTCCTTCTGGGACCCCTGTAATGGGAATGTTGTTGTGTTTAATGTTGTCCCAGAGGTCTCTTAGGCTGTCTTCATTTCTTTTCATTCTCTTCTCTTTAATGTGTTCCGCAGCAGTGAATTCCACCATTCTGTCTTCCAGGTCGCTTATCTGTTCTGCCTCAGTTATTCTGCTATTGATTCCTTCTAGTGTATTTTTCATTTCAGTTATTTTATTGTTCATCTCTTTTTTTGTTCTTTAATTCTTTTAGGTCTTTGTTAAGCATGTTTACGTCTTCTCGATCTTTGCCTCCATTCTTTTTCCAAGGTCCTGGATCATCTTCACTATCATTATTCTGAATTCTTTTTCTGGAAGGTTGCCTATCTCCACTTCATTTAGTTGTTTTTCTGGGGTTTTATCTTTTTCCTTCATCTGGTACATGGCCCTGTGCCTTTTCATTTTGTCTATCTTTCTATGAATGTGGTGTTTGTTCCACAGGCTGCAGGCTTGTAGTTCCTCTTGCTTTTGCTGTCTGCCCTCTGGTGGATGAGGCTATCTAAGAGGCTTGTGCAAGTTTCCTGATGGGAGGGACTGGTGGTGGGTAGAGCTGACTGTTGCTCTGGTGGGCAGAACTCAGTAAAACTTTAATCCGATTGACTGCTGATGGGTGGGCCTGGGTTCCGTCCCTGTTGGTTGTTTGGCCTGAGGCGACCCAGCACTGGAGCCTACCCGGGCTCTTTGGTGGGGCTAATGGCGGACTCTGGGAGGGCTCACGCCAAGGAGTACTTCCCAGAACTTCTCCTGCCAGTGTCCTTGTCCTCACGGTGGGACAGAACCAACCCCCCCCTCTGCAGGAGACCCTCCAACACTAGCAGGTAGGTCTGGTTCAGTCTCCTGTGGGGTCACTACTCCTTCCCCTGGGTCCTGATGCGCACAGTACTTTGTGTGTGCCCTCCAAGAGTGGAGTCTTTGTTTCCCCCAGTCCTGTCGAAGTCCTGCAGTCAAATCCTGCTAATCCAAAGTCTGATTCTCTAGGAATTCCTCCTCCCATTGCCAGACCCCCAGCCTTCGGTAGCCTTACGTGGGGCTCAGAATCTTCACTCCAGTGGGTGGAGTTCTGTGGTATAATTGTTCTCCAGTTTGTGAGTCACTCACCCAGCAGTTAATGGGATTTGATTTTATTGTGATTGCGTGTGTGCCTCCTACTGTCTCACTGTGGCTTCTCCTTTGTCTTTGGATGTGGGGTATCATTTTTGGTGTGTTCCAGTGTCTTCCTGTCGATGATTGTTCACCAGTTAGTTGTGATTCCAGTGTTGTCACAAAAGGGAGTGAGAGCATGTCCTTCTGCTCTGCCATCTTACTAATCAGTGTATAGATTCTTATAAATTGTTTAAGTGCTGATAAAAATGTAGTCTTTGATTATAGGGCATCAGTATACCATTGCTGGTGTACTTTATCTTTGTAGCTTTTTCTCCAAACTCCAGAGGCCCCTACAGATGTATATGTTTATTCACTTTTGCCAGAATTGGATTTCAAAATGATTTTATACTCAGCTTGTACATTACCCCAAAAAGAAAGTTTTCCCTTCCACAAAGAAACTAAGACTTCAAGGGGTCAAATGATTTGCCCAGGGTCAAAAGAAAGAGAAAGAGTGCAGATCTCCATCTGACCCTAAGCCTATGGTCTTCCCTACACACATTTCTCACTGGACTTGATTTTCATATTACAATGCAGATGATTCTAGCGACTCTTTCCTAGCACTGGTTCAGCTACCCCTTTAATGAACCTGGGTCTGAGGCAAGGTATGAATCCTCTCTCTGCCACCTATCAGCTAGGTTATAGTAGCTAAATCATTTAACTCTGAACTTAACCATTTTATTATCTGTACATAGTGGCAGTATTCCAAAGATTGCCAGTTCAACATGCAGTAAAGTTTGTATAAGTACTTTGTGAGTCTTTAAAGTGATAAACATCTGGTAAACTTACTGCTACCCTGAGGAAGAGAAAAACATACAGAGGCTGAAAACAGCTGGTTCTCATCACCTCCTGCCTGAGGCAGTGCACCCTTCGACCTGGTTTCCGTGACTCCTGCCTGTCTTCTTTTCTTCCTTTTATTTTCCTGGACTTATGTTTGTAAATCACCACTGTTAATTTCCGCTCTTCAATGGTGCCTATTGCCTCTCCCATCAAGCTTGAAATGCTCTGCCCACTTTCCAGATCCGGCATCATTCTCACGTCCCGTCATTTCCCAGGATGGACCCTCATTCCATCTAACTGACCCTGCTTTGTTCCGTTTCTACTTTCCCGCTTCTGTTCCAGCTCCCCCTGTTCTGTGCCCATTGGCCACACTTCCACTTCACCCAGTTAAGTGGTTGATCACAATAAGCTAGGCAGACACTGCTGGCACTTCATATTAGCTTATTTACAAACTCCTTTAGGGATATAATATTATGCCCATTTTCCAGATGGGGAAACTGAGGCTACATGAGGAGAGGTTTACTTGCCCAGAGTCCTTGTGAGCAGTATGACTAAAACATAAACCCAGATGTTCTAATTACAGCGGCCTCTCTGTTAAAATCCTTTCTTTATGGCTCTGCTTCCTCAGGCCATTGATTTCGCTCTTCTGTAAATCCCATCCCACCATTTAGCAATTGATTATGTCTCATCACACTGACTGCTTCCCAGTACAATGTGGAACAAGCTTCTTGTCTCCCTAAATATAGTTTTGTATACATTGTTTTTGTGTGTTCCCCTGGTACCTAACACTACAGTGCTTATAGTTTTGTATACATTGGTTTTGTATGTTCCCCTGGTACCTAATACTACAGTGCTTGAATGAGAATAAGTGTACATTTTAACTGAATGATGGAGAAACCCGAAGACAGGATATCTGCCAACAGGGTGTTTTGAAGCAGCAGCATCCCTTCTTTCCCCCTCAGAGTTGACAGGCACTGGAGTGATTATTGCCCACGGCAGAGCCACTAGATAGCTGAATGCTAAGTAAATACTTTGCCTACAAGGTGTGTAGTTCTCAGTGTACTTTCAATAACAACTTCTTTAGTACTGCAAAGGAAATTAGTTGTGGTTTCCCCTTTTCATAGATTTGCTAGCTTCCCAAGGTCAGTTTGCAGGGCGAGGCTGGAACTGACACCAGGGGATCACATCCAGGCCGTGCTGCCCCGCGGAGCGTGGCAGACTCCCGTGGGCCAGGTTGTTCTCAGAAGCATTGCGTCCACTTACTGTGGCAATACCAATAGCTTGGGAAGGTTGGTAACCTAGAAACCAAAATGTGCAGGGCTTATGCACACAGAGAAAACCGCTGGGCGCCCAGGATGTTTGTTTACCCCTTTGGAGTTTGAACGCCCGTGTGTTATTTCCCTGTTCTCTCTCTAATTTGTCACTCCACCATGTGTGTTCTGTGCCTATTAATCAAAGGCATACAGGACATTTTGCTTTTCAAAGTACATTTTCTTTTTTGCTTCTACTTTCCCCCCCAAAAACATTCCACCATCAAAAAGAACACCTTGCTTCCTTTTCTCTCTCCCATGTTTCGGCTTTAGAAGGAAGCCCTAGTCTTTATCAGACCTGTGACACCCTAGCCCCTGACACCATGTTCCTCATTTCCACCGGAAGAAGATGAGGTTAAACATGTCTCGCTTTTCTTTAAGTATTTGTTGAGAGTCCTCCAGAAGCCTAACCACTCAGTCTCCTTTCGCTCCAGGTTCTGAAGCACCTGAAAAATAAACACAGGATCAATGTGAGAATTAAAATATGTCACCTAAGTTATTACTGGTAAAGTTGGATTAGGGAATGTAATGGGATCCCAAGAGAAAGTGAGATTTCCCACTCCTGTGGCCCTGAAATGCACTTGTCCTTCTAACAAGAGATGGGACAGCTAGAGGCCCAGAGGCGTAGCCACTTCACTTGGCTGCCAGCCTGCAGGCAGGCAGAGGGAGAGAGGGGGAGAGAAAGAGAGAGATTGCCTTGACCTCTGGCATTATCACTGCTTTTTTGATGTCAAAGGAAAAAAGTGGAAGCTTCATCTTTGTGCCTCCAAGAGAGCAGAAGTTCCCAATTTCTGGCAGAAGAAAGAAATATGGAAAGAGAAAAACATGTAACTTTTTCTACTTGATATACATTTTCTTGCAAGTATAAGTCCCTTTGAAAATAATGGACATAGCAGTAGGATGTCTGCTTCAATATACTTAATTAATCAATCTTTCTTAGTCTCAATTTGAAGTTTTCTGTACAGACGCCTACCATATGGAAATAAAAATTAGTGTGGACTGAAAAATTATGGAAATTCTATACATGAAGACTTGTGAGATACAGCCAAAACAGTGCATAGAAGGATATTTATAGTTTCAATGACTTACATCAAAAAACAGAAAGCCTAAAGTTAATGTTCTAATTCTCCAACTTAGGTAGTTTGGAAAAGAAGAGCAGATTAAATTCAAAAAAGTAGAAAGGAGGAAAAGTAAGCATAAAAACAGTAAGTACTGATGTGATAAAAAGCAAATGTAATATAGTGAATTAATAAAGTGAAAAACACCAGGACTCTGAAAAGACTAAGGAAATCGAAGAACTCCTGGCAAAAGCAATTGAAAATTCTAGAATAGGTAAAAACAAATAAATAGAAATAAGAATGGGGGGAAAAAAGCATATAACCATAGATGTTGCAAATATTAAAGAAATTAAGGAAGATAGTAAGGCACCTTTAGGCCAGTAAATTTGAAAACTTAGATATAATAGATAAATCCCTAGGAAATAACACAACCTTTAAAAAATTGGTTCAAGGAGAAATTGAGGACCTAAGTAGTCCTATCATCTTTAAAGAAATTGAATCAGTAGTTAAAATCTTTCCATTAAGAAAAAAAATTAGTGGCCCCATACAGCTTTAGAAACAAGTTATACCAACATTCAAAGAATGGGTTAGTTCTAATAATACATGAACTTTTCCAGGGAATAGAAAGGGAACTGGTTTCTCAACCCAGTTTTTGAAGCTAGCCAATTTGATAGCAAAATAAGACAGGGAGAGGATCAGGACGTTAAATTACAGGCCAGGCTTACTAAAAAACATAGATGCAGGTGCTTGTGGTTCTGTGCTATAAAAAATTTTGAAACAATCCCTCAGGGGATACTCTTTATCTAAGCCAGTCCTGAACTGGGGAGCCAGGAACCCAACGTGCATTCTAAGTCAAGAACACCTAGGTCAGATTTATTAAGATTTGAATTCCAAATAGTTGTGTTTCTCCTTAGACTGTATCGTGCAATAGAGAATGTACATGCTTATGTGATCTCACGGTTCTTTTGCTTTTTTATGATATTCACTTTTCTGTTATTCTTTTTTCCTTATTCTTAAAGCTACTTGGGAGCCCGCAGCGTCTCTGTGATTTGGCAGGACCCAGCTCCACTGAACCTGAACCCAAAAAAAGATCAATTTCAAAACGAAAGTCTCATCTGGATCTTCTCAAACTGTAAGATACATTCTCATTTGGGGGTCTGTATTGATTGGTGAAGACTGCTTCTCTGAATATTCTTAACGTTGTTTCCAAATCCCTGAAATTGTTTAAATCTATATTATATGAAATGGGACTAATAATGTACCTGCAGGCCAGAGGAGAAGTCTTACCTCAATTTTTTATAATCATATAACTTTCCATATTTTCATTGACTTCAAGAAAAAAGTGTACCAGATGAAATGTCCAAAAATTCTTCATTGGGGTTATTTTAGGGAAATCCTTTTTGATTTACAGTACTGTAGCTATATGATTCCTTTACATATAGCCCCTCTAGGAAATGGAATATTATCTGATTTGTAATAGTTGTAGTCACATGCATCTCTTCAGAAATACAGTTCTTTGACAGAGGAAGGTCCATATTATCCTATAGCCATTATAAATGTTTTCTCTTTGGAAAACTGAACATAATACAAAAGTGAGATGATTCTGTGCCTGTCCTTGTGAAGCTTATAAATTCCCATTCACAATCTTTATTTGTACTCAAATAAACCAGCCAACTGAGAGTGTGATTCAAGGTGGGCCACTTTCCAGCCTGACCATGTTTGTTTCACTTATTGTTCATTTTATTTTTTTGCCCAGATTTCATGTAAATTACAGTGTCTGTTTTGAATATTAGACTGTTCACCAATCTAACAGTTCTTATTCATTTTGGAGCCTTTTCCTATGTTTCGCGTATTGATGCCGTCTCCTTTGAACGCTTTCAGCATCATGGATGGCATGACGGAGGCGTGCATCAAGGGTGGCATCGAAGCCTGCTATGCTGCCGTGTCCTGCGTCTGCACCTTGCTTGGGGCCTTAGAAGAGCTCAGCCAGGGCAAGGGCTTGAGCGAAAGTCAGGTCCAGCTGCTGCTTCTGCGCCTGGAGGAGCTGAAGGACGGGGCCGAGTCGAGCCGAGACTCCATGGAGATCAATGAGGCTGACTTCCGTTGGCAGCGGCGAGTCCTGTCCTCGGAACACACGCCCTGGGAGTCGGGGAACGAGCGGAGCCCTGACATCAGCATCAGCGTCACCACGGACACGGGTCAAACCACTTTGGAGGGAGAGTTGGGTCAGACCACACCCGAGGACCACTCCGAAAACCACAAGAATGGCCTCAAGTCGCCAGCCGTCCAGGAGGGCAAGGAGACTCTGAGTAAAGTGTCAGAACCGGAAGCCGTGGACCAGCCAGATGTGGTTCAAAGGAGCCACATGGTTGCCTACCCCGATATAACTAACTTCCTGTCCGTTGACTGCAGGATGAGGTCCTACGGATCCAGATACAGTGAGAGCAATTTCAGCGTAGACGACCAAGACCTCTCTAGGACGGAATTTGACTCCTGTGATCAGTACTCGATGGCAGCAGAAAAGGACTCGGGGAGGTCTGACGTGTCGGACATCGGGTCCGACAACTGTTCTCTAGTTGATGGGGAGCAGACCCCTCGGGACTGCCTGGGCCACAGGTCCCTGCGGACTGCGGCTCTGTCTCTCAAACTACTGAAGAACCAGGAAGCCGATCAGCACAGCGCCCGGCTGTTCGTGCAGTCCCTGGAGAGCCTCCTGCCGCGCCTCCTGGCCCTGCCCAGCGTGGAAGAGGTGGACTCGGCCCTCCAGAACTTTGCCTCTACCTTCTGCTCAGGTTTGTGAATCATTTTTTGCTACTTAGTCAACAAGACTATTCAGAACATTTTGCTTAAGGGGCAGTTACCAGCATGCGTGAAGTTTGAAGTGCTCAGAGCATCTTAATGAATCTTTGGGTTTCTTATATTTAGAGAGAGCAAAGGAATGTTAACTTACTGGTGGTGGTTTGTTTGAAGTGCACAGCCGTCGATGGCTGGAATACACTGTGAGGTTGATAAATTTGTATGGTGCGGAGTGAAGGGTAAGAGGTAACGGCATTCTAGAAAGCTGCTACTGACTGAAACAAAATGACAATCTGTCATTCTCAAAACACTGAATTCTTCCTATGCTTCTACGCCTTGATGTCTAAGAATCATAGAGCACTGCACTTTTGGTTTATTGACGTGTAAATTATTTCAAATGAGGTCTTGGAGCAGATGCAGGCTGTCCTCCCAATATATTCTGAATTCCCCTGAACTTCAAACGGTGTGTGTGTGTGATACTCCAGTATACTATGGCAACATCACATTCTCCAGTCTCAGATCCTTCCTGTCTGTCAAATGTCAACATTGTGACCCAGACCGTAATTTAAACAGGAGTGCTGTGGGCATCTTGGCCAAAGTATACCAGAGAGTTATACTGGTTTTATTGAAGGGCAGAAGATCGTCACCTAGGATTTTGGTGGAGGAAGGAGATAAAGAATACAGGGTAGCAGCATTTCACACAGGGAATAATTAAAGATTGTTTTCTTGAAAGGTACTCATAACGGGAGAACCCAACTTTTTCCTTTCTATGTAGGGAAAACCCCAGTTCTTTCCTACTGTGTTTCTTCCTTCTTTTATGGGTCACACAGAACACTGTACTTCTGATGCTTCTGGTCATCAAATGTGTGGAAGTTTTCCCCCCAAACGACAAGCAAGCCTCTGACACCAGCTGGGTGTCCTACAGTTTAACTCAGTTCTGACGCTACCTACTTGCTACCCCCGCTACAGACACCAGCTGCAAGCCCAGGTAACACGAGTTACCTGTGCTTCTGATGGACTGGCTGTAAACCAGAGGTTCCCATGACCCCCTCCTTAGGCTTGCTTAATTTGCTAGAATAGCTCACAGAACTCAGGGAAACACTCACTTTTGTTTACCAGTTTACAAAAGGATCACCCCAGGGTGATCAACTGTGCCTTCCCCTGAAATTCAGGGGTCTCTTGACCACAGGATATTGAGGTGCATGGACCTCTCTGGGCCTGTGCTCAGGACTAGAAAGGACTGACCCTGAGGACCAACATGGAACCGTCAAAAGCCAAGATCACCGCTTGCTCTTCCACCACTGAGCCTTGAACATGTGTTTGTCGTGATGCTTCCTACATTTGTCTACCCCATTTTTGATCTTCTAACAAACAACATCACACACAAATACAAAAAAAATTCTAGCCCAGTTCCTGGAACTTGGTAGAAGGGACTGCTGTGTTGTTAAAAGGGAGCTTAGGTATCTTTAAGAAGTGATCAGATTGTCCTTTGTCAGAAGGACAAGAAAAACACTTTGATCCAGGGATATTTAAGGAAGAGCATTTTTTAATATGAGAATGATCCGATACTGTAGCAGCAGGCACCAGCAGAGACACGGCGCTTCTGATCCTGGGCTGCTCAGTAACTCTGACCTACCTAGTGGTTAGGAGAGATGCATGTAATTTCTCAACTTTCCTGACTGCACTGTGATTCTTTTTAAGGCATGAAAATACCAATTTTTAAGGCTACCCGACATTTTTTCTCAATATTTTTCTTTTTGGAATTAGATATAAAAATAGAGTTTGGTTATTTGATTTGTGTGAAGGAATATACACACACACCAAAAAATCATGTTTCATTGAAAAACTAGAAAAATATATAAATACTCTTCTTAAAAATTAGGGCTTCCCTGGTGGCGCAGTGGTTGAGAGTCCGCCTGCTGATGCAGGGGACACAGGTACATGCCCCGGTCCGGGAGGATCCCACATGCTGTGGAGTGGCTGGGCCCGTGAGCCATGGCCGCTGAGCCTGCGCGTCCGGAGCCTGTGCTCCGCAACGGGAGAGGCCACAACAGTGAGAGGCACACGTACCATAAAAAAAAAAAAAAATTATATTTCTCCCTAATATCTTTTATGCCACCATCATTAGATTTTACATTCTTTTATTGAACATTCCCAGTGTATGTGTTTTGTGTATGTCTTTTTTGTTTCTCTCTTTCCCTCCCTCTCTCTTTCTTTCTCTCTCTCACACACACACACACACACACGTGCACACCCAAATGCTTCTTCAGTCAACATTTATAGAGAAACTTCACTGTGCTATGTCCTAAGGGTGCAAGATATGCATGATTTATCCTCAATACATATTTATTGACTGTAGATTGATGAACTTGCTTTTTGGTTTCTAAAGCTATGAATAGTTCATGTGCTGAGAGAATCAAGGGTAAAGCCTGAGTTGGAAGGAGTTTGGTAGGGCCTCTGCTCCTGTGCCTCTTCCCAGCTGGAAGCATTCTTGCGGGGAGGAGCTTGGCAGCCTGCTCTGACCAGCTTGATGTCCCTGGTGCCAAGGCAGAGAGCCTGGCACCCATCAGTGATCCCCCAAAACAGCTGTGTATCAGATCACAGCACTGCCCCTGGTTGCAGTAATGATGGCCTTGAGTCATCAAGAAATGGTAAAATTATATTTAAGCCCTTCTATTTAAAGTTAAAATTATCCATACAAAATAACTCGGCTGCAGAAGTTTCAGCGTTTAAGCATGTAAGATTCAGCTCTCAGATAAATTCATGTTTACAAACAACATCTCCTAGTAATTCCAGATTAAATGAGTTGTGACAGTGGTAAAGAATGACTTCCAAAGGGCCTGCCTCATTTCCTATGAGAATTAGGAAACATAATCCTAGCAAAGCCTTTTTACAAAATTTGAAGCAAAGCCTCACATTTGTGTTTTTGTGTCTTTCAAATCAATACTTATTTGTAGCACGTGCACAACAGCACTTTCGTGTATGTTTTATGTGACCAGAATGCGGCCCCATGAATGTTGCAAACTGCTCAACTTTAAGAGGTCTATAAAATGTCCCGTCAAACCCAACATGCTGTGACACTAGTTTTTACGTGTAGAAATCAATACATTGAAAAGAGACTTCAGAATCTTTCGGTTGTTTCCAAATGCAGTTTATGGTGATTGTCTCTAACCAAATTGTTAGGCATTTGTCTTTTTGATTCTGGTGACCTCCACAGCGCTTTTACCAGTTAGGAGTTGGTCTCTGTATCTGAATTACAGACCCATCACTCTGTGGTTCTGCTGCCAATAAGCTGATTCTCTTCAGTTACCACTATGGTTTAGTGGTTTAGTGGCTCACACTGAATGTCGCTGTGGGTCAGCCGAAGCGACTGGATGCTGGGTCCACGTCTGGCCTTAGGCAGAGCTCTCCCTCCCTTGCACATGTCACCTCCAAGATGAAAGATGAGTGAAAGAGAAACATCTGTACCTGTGAGACAAGGGGACGGCAGATTTCCTTTGTTCACCCAAGAGAAAGTTATGAAAGCCAAAATAGGAGAAGGGGAGAAGGGAGTCTCCCGGAGTCATAACCCAGATATTTTACTCATTATTAACTTCTGTGTCAAATGCTTCAAACCTTATTTTCCCCAAAACTTCCATCGAGCATTTGTCCCTGCTTTGTTAGCAGGGTCTGCCCTCCTGGCTAAGGTCAACCCCACTTGGTATTTCTCAGGGGCTCCTGTCCTCCAACAGCTAACTTACAGTTGAAATGAGCCTTCTGAATTCCACATGATTCAGGGGAGCTTTTTCTTCGAAAGCAATTCAAGTTTCTTCTGGTGGGGAAGTTTGAAAACCTTCTGACAAACATGGGTTTTATGAAGATGGTATTGGATGTGAGCTGCGATGGCTGCTGCAATGCATCTGGTCCTGCGTAGAACAAAGTGGCATCTGTGTAAGGTGCTCCTTGGGGACCAGAAAGCAAGAGCCAACCTCCCCCAGCCATTGACAGAGGGGCACGGGCACGTGGCTTTGGGATTGCTGTTCCTTAGACTGGTGGTGTTTGGTGAGGATCTTGAGACTGACTGTGACTAAGTGTGAGGCTAATTGCAAGCAGCCTGATGTTTATGAAGTACCAAGTTTCGGAAAAGGTAGTAGAGCTAGTATGAATCTCAATTGTGCAAGAAATATCTATTTATTTAAATTAAAACAAATCTGCCTCCAGACCTCCAGCCTGCCTAACTGGCCAGACATTTGATCTCTGCTAGCCCTCAGGTCCCCATGCCAGGGTAAAACTAGAAGTGGGAGCTTATGTGGGATCTGGATAGGGAGGCCCCTCACCTCTCACGTCACCAATGTGCCCCCGTTGTCCCACTTCACAGCCTTTCTGGGAGGTCCCGTGATTTCTCTACCTCCCTGCCAGGGTGGGGCCTGGAGTGTTCTGGCAAGGCTGGGGGTGCCCCTACACATCCTGTGTCCTCCTCCGGGGTCCTGCCAACCCTCCAGGTGCTGCCAGGTAGCAGCGAGCCACAGACCTCCACCACCTGCCCAGCCAGGGCATCTCCCTTCTCTTCCTCATTGCTTCCTCCTCCCATCACCTTCCAGAAATGGACCATAGTCTCCGGAAGAAGTTCTGACTTTGTGAATACGGAACCAGAAGGCAAGTGTGTTGCCAGCTTCAGGTTGTGGCCCCATGATTTAAACACCCCAAAAGGTGACAATGCACATTTATGTCCGTATCTTTGTGGAAAACAGAAGGTAAAATACAGGTAGAAAACCTCGCCTCTACCAGTTAGGATTAGGTTTGCATAGAGTAGGAAACTCAACTGATTACTTAAGAAAGAAAGATTCCTTAACTTCCCCCTACATTGAGTCTCAGGTAGGCCATCCAGTGCTCTGTGATGGTCTGGGACTCGGGCCCGTCCTGTCTTTGGAAAATATTTTGGCTACATCTATCAAACTTAATATATGTGTTTATTCTGCTTTTAGGAACATATCCCACAGATATTCTTACAGAAGTGTTATTTCATCATTTCATCCTTTTTCATAATTGAAAAAATATCAGTGTCTACCAGTAAAGCATTAATTAAATAAATCACAATACAATCATGCAGTGGTATATGCACAGTTATTAAAAAAGAATGAGGCAGATCTGTAAGTGCCAGTATCAAGAGATGTCTAAGGTATATTTTTTAGAAAACACCTAGTTGCAGTATAATGTATGTCATATGATCTCATTTGTGATTGTATTTCCACATAACACACAGAAGGAAGTGAGTCTTTTTGGGAGGGGCCTCATTGGGGCTTGGGAGAAGCAGGGCTGTTGTTCATATTGTTTGTACTCTTCAGTACTGTTAAATGTTTCACATCAAGTATTTAACGTTTACTTTAAAAAGAAACATCACATTATCTTAGACATGGAAGGTACTTTTCAAGGTCATTTTATGCTAATCTTGTATCCAGTCTTGCCCTGGTAACCAGTCAAGCAGGTGATCCATCCTCCTGTTGCTAACAGTAAAGGACATCTTAGTTATAGAGAGAGAATGAACTTTAGTTACAGATAAGTAGAGAAAAAACCAGATAGCCAGAAGATGTTAAAGGTCATAGTTACTATAATTTGTCACCCCAAATGCAATAACACTTCAATGAGACCAATCAGAAGGATGGATGAAAACAGAGGATCTGTTAGGAACATGATAGATTGGGATCTTTTCCCAACATTAGAAGCAAGTACAGTGTGGCAGAGTGCAAAAAGCCTGGAGTTTGGGCCCAAAAGACCTTTGCCAATTTCTAGCTGTGTAACTTTGGGCAGATTACTTAACATTTTCAAGTTACTTTCCTCACTGGTAAAATAAAGTGGGGCATCTGATATATATCAAATTTATATATATATATAGATATATAGATTGATATATATTATATATCAGATGAAATAATGTGTGAGAAGAGATTGTTCTGGAAGATAGAAGGCATTTAATAAATTGCACCGATCATGTTATTTGCATTATTAATATCACCAGTGAACTATATCTGGTAAATCAAGAAAATTATCTTCCTTAAATTAATAGATTATACCTTCTTTTGTTTTATTGTCAAATTTGCCAGTTCTTTGTAAGAAATTAATCTGCATACAGATATACGCCAGTACCAACAGATTGCCCCTAACACGTCTAACACATTATTTCAGAACTCGGCATAGCCACCCGCGGTGACTTGCAGGGCCTTGTCACACCTCTGCTAATGATTTGGATCTTCGTGTCAGCAGACACATTAGCTTTTTTCACTTTCAGCATCTGAGCATGTGCTCAGGTTCCAAAACATATTCCAAAGTAAATAGTTGGTTTCAAAATTTTAAAAGAAATTATTACTGATGTCTAAGATCAAAGCCACTTGCAGATTCTTTCCCCCCCCCGACCCGGTTGATAGACTCAAATATTCCTTTCACCTGTGACCCAGGGTAGTTAAATATCCAGCAACACTGCATGCTGCTTTCTGTGTACTGTGGAAGGAGACTGCGCTTGTGCTTTATCTACTCCAGAGAACTGGAACCAACCCACCAGGACCTTAAGAGGGTGGAGTATTCCTGTGGACCATCAGGGCCAAGTACTCTCAGTAAAAGAATCTTGTAAGGCAGCTGCAAAGTTCTCACCGAACTCTATACAGAAGGCAAAGGGAATGCCTAATCTTTGCCTGCCTTGGTGGTTTCGTTGGGGTAATAGACATACTTACTCCTACCAAAAAATGTTTACACTGTTCTCAAATAGAGCAGAGGTCTTAAAGTTTTCTCAGCTTTGAAAGCTTCTTCTGATTCATATCTTCTTACCAGCATATTCATTAAGAAGTCCACAGATATATAAGTAACCATTCCAGTTAGACATTTGTGTTTCCCACTTAATTGACCGATAATTTTTGCACTTCATGTAAGAGGCACATTTTTGATTAGAGGATAATTTTAGACATGCTCTGAAGAGTATACAGGTGCATGTCATGTGCACGCACATATTCAGGAGGGGCTGTTTCACCTACATCCCTAAATCCAGCCTCAGAGTGTTTGTAGGAACAAGTGTAGCACTGGGGCAGACATAGTACCAGATGAGGAGAAGCAGGCTTGGGTAGTTTTTGTCACCTCAAGCTGTCTGTGTAAGTTTGACCTAGGCATCAACTCTCTCTGGCTGAATGAGGCCATCTTTAGATCATGAGGTATCACTGATTTTTGTTTTTACAGTTAATTTATGAAAAACACAGGAGCCTTTCAAAGTGAAAACCACACTATGAAATATAAAAGAATGTTTCAAAACAATAGCTGGGGGGAAACCAATAACTTTTTTTATATATATTTTGAAACTTTACTCATTGATTAACAGCTTTTATTGAGATATAATTCACATGCCATGCAATGCACCCATTTAAAGTGCCCAATTCAAAGGGTTTTATTATTATTATTATTACTCTATTATTTTAGTTGCTGCAGTGAACACTGGCATACAAGTATCTGTTCAAATTCCGGTTTTCAGTTCTTCTGGGTACACTCCTAAGAGTGCAAAATCACTGGGTCATATGGTAATTCCGTGTTCCGCTTTTTGAGGAACATTATTACTTTTAGAAAAGTTTGTACGTATGAGTTACTGCACTAAGCATCTTAAATGTGTATTGCATCTAGTTGCCATAGCAAACGTCTTCATTCATTCTTATTCATTCATTCAGCAAGTAATTTTAAAGGATCTACTATGTATCAGGCACTGTTCTAGGCACTGAGGTTCTCTAGTGAACAAATAACAAAGTTCCACTCTCTTGTAGGTCTTACATAATAGTAATAATGGCAGACAATAAACAAATATATATATATGTGTATATATATATTATAAATGCCATTAAGGCAATGAAGAAAAGTGCATGGTGAGGGGGAATATTGCAGAGGATGGTTGTAGGTATGGGATGCTGTTTTAGATGGAATTAAAGGGGAATGTCTGTGAAAAGCTGACACCTGGGCAGAGCCCTAAAAGAATCGAGGCAGGGCTTCCCTGGTGGTGCAGTGGTTAAGAATCTGCCTGCTGGGCTTCCCTGGTGGCGCAGTGGTTGAGAGTCCGCCTGCTGATGCAGGGGACACAGGTTTGTGCCCCGGTCTGGGAAGATCCCACATGCCGCAGAGCGGCTGGGCCCGTGAGCCATGGCCACTGAGCCTGCGCGTCCGGAGCCTGTGCTCCGCAACGGGAGAGGCCACAACAGTGAGAGGCCCGTGTACCGCAAAAAAAAAAAGAATCCACCTGCCAATGCAGGGGACCTGGGTTCGAGCCCTGGTCTGGGAAGATCCCACATGCCGCGGAGCAGCGCCACAACTACTGAGCCTGTGCTCTAGAGCCCACAAGCCACAACTACTGAGCCCGCGTGCCACAACTACTGAAGCCCGCGCACCACAACGAAGAGTAGCCTCCCTCGCCACAACTAGAGAAGGCCCACACACAGCAACAAAGACCCAACACAGCCAAAAATAAAATAATAAATTAATTAATTTCAAGAAAAAGAATCGAGGCAGCTAGTCATCCAGAGATCTTGGGAGACCATTCTGGGGAGAGGCAAAAATGCAAAGGCCCTGAGGCACGTCCAGGCTTGGTGAGGTCAAGGAACAACAGACAGGTTGGGGTGGCTGAGGGGGAGGGGCGGGGTCGGGTTTTTTTGTATTGTGATGGGAAGTCATTTGGAGAGTTTGAGCAGGAGACAGAGGCAATCAATTATTCTGCCTATTTCTAGGTAAAGAAGGCTTTAAGTGATTTTACCAAAGCACCCGGTGAGTAACAAAAAAGATTTTCCCAAGTAGGTTCACTCCGGAGTGCATGCTCTTCCCCACCAGTCTAGGGTGCGTCTCTGCCCGAACGCTATTCCTTGCTGGCTGTCGTTGCTTTACAGAAATGCCTTAAGAGGTGCTCCTTCCCTGGGATTTGTTCGTGCCTCTCCGTAAGCGGTAAGCCAGATGTTAAGCGGGTCTTGCCAGGCGTGGTGTTTGAGGTCTGTGGATTCTCTCCCGCAGGCATGATGCACTCCCCGGGATTCGACGGGAACGGCAGCCTGGGCTTGCAGATGCTGATGAACGCGGACAGCCTGTACTCGGCCGCGCACTGCGCCCTTCTGCTCAACCTGAAGCTCTCCCACGGCGACTACTACCGGAAGCGGCCCGCCCTGGCGCCAGGCACCATGGTGAGTGTGCGTCTCCGCCCCGCCACGCCGAGGGCCAGCGGCGGCCTCTGGGCTGGCACCCGAGCATCACTGGGTGAAGGGATGGCCAGGGATGGCCAGTGTGTTCTATCTCACACTGATCTGGAATGGGTGATGCCCGCGGGGCTGTGGAGGGTGGGCGGACGCGATGCCCAGGAACCGTTGTGCAATTTGCAAGCTCAGTGAGCCGCAGAGCTACCCACCTAGCTCCAGGAGCAAAGAACCCCATGTGCCTGGAAAGGGCTGCCTACCAGTGGCCCAATAACTTCATCCAGTGGCATTAAACACACGTGTGTAAGACATATTCAAAAACGTAATCAGGGCTTCCCTGGTGGCACAGTGGTTGAGAGCCCGCCTGCCGATGCAGGGGACACGGGTTCGTGCCCCGGTCCGGGAAGATCCCACATGCTGTGGAGCGGCTGGGCCCGTGAGCCATGGCCGCTGAGCCTGCGGGTCCGGAGCCTGTGCTCCGCAGCAGGAGAGGCCACAGCTGTGAGAGGCCCACGTACCGCAAACAAAACAAAATAAAACAAAACATAATCAGTGTCTTAAGTGACAGCAGGAGATGTGCAGAGAATGGTCCCCTTTGCATAAAATGCAGGCATGCTGCTGCAAAAACCCTTCACTGAGTTCCAAAATATACCAGAACCCACTCGGACAATGTCGATAACAGAACACCTCCTGTGAGGTGATGAGGATTCTTCCGTGGTTGGCTCCCTGGCGTGAGCAGACCCCTCCATGGCGGACCCTGTACCAGTTCGAGAGCCTAAATCCATGGAATGACATTAAGGGATCAGCAATCATTTGTTTGATAAATGATTGACAAATTGTATGTTTCCGAGGGTGAGTGGTGGCTTCATGAGTGTAAGTCAAGTATCTCTTGAGACACATGTCCTTCAGGGAGGACATGCTACCTCTGCTGCCGATGGGACAGTAAGAAGGAGGTGCTCTGTGAAACATTTCTGTGCATTTTCTAATCCTCCCACATGTCAAAGAGCAAAAATATAAAATGTAGTATCCCTACTCCTTCTATAGGGTTTCTTAAAAAGATTACATAAATGAAAGGACCTTCATGAAGTTTGGGGCTTTTCCATTGCAGTTTCCGCTTCCCTCGCCACCCTCTGTCCCCCAGGCAACAAGGTTGTGTTTTTCCCATAAGCGGTGACTCAGTGACTCGGGACGGGTAGAGGTGGCAGAGGAACATGAGAGCCTGTTTGTTTGCAAGGGATCATATCTGGTCACCTTCTTGTGTGGTCTTCTCTGCAGAAAGAGTTCATGAAGCAGGTCCAGACCAGCGGGGTGCTGATGGTCTTCTCCCAGGCCTGGATCGAGGAACTTTACCACCAGGTTCTCGACAGAAACATGCTCGGGGAAGCCGGCTACTGGGGCAGCCCCGAGGACAACAGCCTTCCCCTCATCACCATGCTGACTGGTCAGTGGCTCCTTGCACGGCTCCATGGCACTCGGTGGGGTGGGGAGGGCCCACGCTTCAAAGCCCCTTTCAGGGAAGCAGTAGTGTTTCAAGCAGACTCTGAAGCAGCACCCACAAACCTCCCTGGCAGCTGGTGGCAGTTCCAGGGAAGTGTCATGAGTTCACCTCATAAGAACTTTCTTTCCTTTTTCCACGTGGGACTCTGTGGGCTCACTGTGCCCCATTGGATTAGGAATTATTTAGCACCTATGTCTGCTGGGATAAAACTGTAGACCTCTTCTGGGGATATGAAGTACTGTCTGGGCGCAAAGCCCAGAATTATTCCTGGAAACTCTCACATGCTCATAGATACCCTGTATCATTCAGTGCTTCTGAGGATTTGCCAGTAATGTAAAATGATTGATTTTAAACTTGGCATCATCCCCATTTCTTGTCCATATCAGAGATCCTCCCTTCCCTTCCCAGCTGTACCGGAGTGAAAAAGAATGCAAGGGAATTGCCCAGCGTTAGGACTCTGCACTTCCACTGCAGGGGGCCCGGGTTCAATCCCTGGTCGGGGAAATAAGATCCCACCAGCCACGCAGCAGGGCCAAAAATAAAAGAAAGAATGTAAAATAGCTTGCCCAGCATCTTTTCTTTAGTGTCTTGAGTTTTTAAAATCCTATTTAACTATTGGAAATATCATATGAGAACATAGAGAGAAGTATGGGGTGTGGTCATAAGGCAACATTTCGGCCAAAGCAGCCACTCATGGCTCGGCGTGGCATAACTACAATGTCAGGTCAAGATCGGGGAGTGCTCAAAAGTTTGGACCGGTCATCAGGAGCCTTAAATTTGATCCCAGTTCCCAGACTGGTTTCCATCTGAGTGATCTTTTCATGGCTCCCACTGATGCGATAAGTAGAGCATGGCCCTACGTGGACAGCTTCCCTGCCCTCTCTGTGGTGTGTATGTCCTCACACAGCTCAACACGGCTTTGCACCGGACAGGGCACACCGGCAGGAACCTGGGGCAGTCCAGCTGGGAGGCAGAATCTGTTGTCCCAGAGGATATGTTATATTGCCTGTGGTTGCCACTCTTACAAAGGTGGTAGAGTGAACTACTGACAGGTGGAGATCAACACTGAGGAATTTGGGGGAAGGCACTATTTAGAAATCAGGCAGGGAGTCAGACATACAGTGAGGTCTCTCCACAGCAGGCAGTGTCTTGGTCATTGTCTGGCATTTGGAGTGTTGGTTCCAGAACTAGGATGGAATTGGGGGAAGCAAGACTGGGTCCCAAGCCTTGCGGACCATCATCACCAGACAGGTGACCAATTAGTATTTTATGAATCATGATAATATTTACATCCATTTGAAAAATAGGAATTCATATTTATGAAGACATTTATGAGACATTTATTCAGTCTGCCTGTAAGTAATGCTTGGTTTCCATCTCTCTGCACAAACTGGCTTCAGGTTGAGATTAAAGGTACTCTCCAGAGCTTCTAAGTGCCTTGAAATTTAGATGAAGGTCTTCAACATGCCAGCTTTAATTTCAATACCATAGTTTCTGCCAAAATTAATCTCTGAATTTCTTCCCTGAATCTTAATACAAGGAGTCATACAATAGATGTAAAAATGAACAAATAGGGACTTCCCTGGTGGCGCAGTAGTTAAGAATCCGCCTGCCAATGCAGCGGACCTGGGTTAAGCCCCGGTCTGGGAAGATCCCACATGCCGCAGAGCAACTAAGCCCGTGCGCCACAACTACTGAGCCTGTGCTCTAGAGTCCACGAGCCACAACTACTGAAGCCCGTGCACCTAGAGCCCATGCTCCGCAGCAAGAGAAGCCACTGCAATGAGAAGCCCGCTCGCCGCAACTAGAGAAAGCTCACGCGCAACAATGAAGACCCAATGCAGCCATAAATAAATAAATAAATAAATTTTAAAAATTGAACAAATAACAGCCTATTCACAGGAGCCGTATTCATTAGTCATCAGTGTTAATCAGCCATCTCTTTTATAATGGAACGATAAGTTCAATTGCTTCAGCCATAGGGAAGTTATCTAACTTTAGATTAATGATAGAGAAACAGAGACTTTTCATAAGAATTCAACAGAATTACGTTCTGTGATTCTTTGTAGCAAATTTCAGGTGTGAAGTGACAAGTGAATTTGAGCAGCAGTTAACCTAGAGCTTGGAAACGTCCGTCTAATCTTTTCATTATGTGTAAGGAAAAGCAATAGCAGTAACCTGGTCATCAACACTGTACTACCTGTGGCCATTCCTCACGTCATGTCAAAGTATTCTAGATTGTGGAATTTTAGCACTTAGATAAGCTTTGTGTTACTAGAATTCGTCAGTCCTTTACCTAGCAGGTAGGAAACAAAACTTTGATACGTGGCAATTTCTGGCAAATGTCATTAGACCATTTGACCATAAGTCACATTAATTTCAGTGAAACTGCTCTGTTCCCACTGTAGTAGTCCTATAGATTTCTCCCTGCCTTCCCTCCCACACCCAGTTTTACTGAGAGGTAATTGACATATTAATCCCAGGTGTACAACATAATGATTTGATACATGCATATATGGTAAAATGACCATCACAGTAAGTTTAGTTAACATCAATCACCTCTCATAGTTACAAATTTTCTTCTCACTGAGGTGAGAACTTTTACGATCCATTCTCTGAGCAACTTTCAAAGAGATGTGTTACCAGAAGTTTCTAGACTTCCTGGAGTTACTGTAAGAATCAAAGATATAATGAAATAATTTTCAAACACCATGCAAGTCTCACCCTACTGGGGTGAAGGTGAAGTTCTAAAGTCAGGGAATAAGCTTATGTTACCCTCTTCTCCCGTCCCCTCTGTGTGGTGCATTCGCCTATGTTAGTTGCATTCAAATGCGTATGCTTCTACTCCATGGTCACTCTTCCAACGGTTACTTCCTTTTTACTGAGGAATTTGGGGCCCAGAGAATGGAGTACCTGGCCCAAGGCTACAAGACTACTTAATTCAGAGGCAAGGCTGAATTGAAGCCCAGCCCTCTCAACCCAGGCCAGTCTCTTCTTACCAGTATGTTAAGGAATGGTTCATTGAACTAATTCTGTAGATGAGAGTATATTTTAACAAAAATTTAAACAGGGTGAATTAGAATCCCATATTGAGCTGAAGTTTGGTGTCATGGAAGGAGACCTGGATGGGTGTCAGAAGACGTGAATACTAAGTCTAATTCCTTCCTTTGCCAGCCTCAGGATGTGGGCGATTTACCTACTTTGAATACTTACTTCTTCCTCTGTGAAATAAGGAAAGATAATACCTACCCTGCCTACATACTTGGAGTTGTTGGGAAGATCTAATGAAAAAAATGTTATGTGAAAACACTTTGAAAATTGTAAGGTATTATTAGTAAGGTATTGTGCCTTCCAATCAGATTATATGATTATCTGACCAAAGAGGCTTATCCTCCTCTTAATTCTTTAGAGGAAGCTCTGAAAAACAGATCCATGTTGGAGTAACCTGTACATATAAAACTGTAAAATGATGCCACGATTTTGAATAAAAGCGAGTATGCAAAGATCAAAATATTCTAAATCAATAGATTTTCTAGCAACAGAGGTATCAGAATTTATCTTTATTTTTTCAAATAAAAAAATGCATCAGCCTCACAGAAGAATGCTCTAGCAATGAAAGAAAACTGTACTGAATGGATAAAACAAAAATTTTAATACTGATAAAAGGTTGCTACATACTTGGTACATAACAGATCCCATGACTGTTTGTTGGGAAGAAAATGAATATTGTGGTAGCCATTTGTTTTTGACTGGAGTGTTCTTTAAAAAGAAAAAAAAACCTTGCTCTTTTTCCTTGACAGATATCGACGGCTTAGAGAGCAGTGCAATTGGAGGGCAGCTGATGGCCTCAGCTTCTATGGAGTCTCCTTTCACCCAGGGCAGGAGAATTGATGACTCCACAGTGGCAGGTAGTGACGTGGATCTTGAGTTTATGAATATACATCCATCGCATGTGTTACCAGCAATTAAATTATTATGTGGCAGCTTTCTGTACTGACGTAAATGAATTAAGATTTCATCTTGGCAGAAAAATACCTGATGAAAGTTACTAGCATCGTCCAGCTGCTGATGCAACATTCATTTTTTATCAGCACAAAGTGAAGCACAATCTGATATAACCCTTTCCATTGTATTTCCTGTAGTAGAATTGCACGTGGCTCGATAATGCTAATGTGATGGTCAGAGAATCCCAGGCCGTTCATCGCCAGGTTGTTTTATCTCCGGAAGGTAACCCACACCCCTTCACGTTCTAGGTGTGGCGTTCGCTCGCTACATTCTGGTTGGCTGCTGGAAGAACTTGATCGACACTTTATCAACCCCCCTGACCGGCCGAATGGCGGGGAGCTCCAAAGGGCTGGCCTTCATTCTGGGAGCTGAAGGCATCAAAGAACAGAACCAAAAAGAACGGGATGCCATCTGCATGAGCCTCGATGGGCTGCGGAAGGCAGCACGGCTGAGCTGTGCTCTAGGTATGGCGGACACGGTATCCCTGACCCGTGGCCTGAGGGGTGTTCCCGACGAACACATTAGGAACGGCCCTAGTGGACAACAAGTCTTTTAGGAGTGCTTCTGCCAGGTGAGTGGTTAGAGGATAGACTCAGTTAAGGGGTGATTGTTTGTTTCCTCTAAAGGAGTTGCAGCCAACTGCGCGTCAGCCCTCGCCCAGATGGCAGCTGCCTCCTGTGTCCAGGAAGAGAAAGAGGAAAGGGAAGTCCAGGAACCCGGTGATGCCATAGCACAAGGTAACAGCAGAAGGGCTAGAATCCACCTGGTGCCTTTGTGAGGTTTGCACGTGCCCGCACACATGAGCACACACTTGTCCCTGTTGGCATGTGTGATACACGGCGTATTGTATACCACTGGTGATGAGATCCCGCTGGACCACAGGCTTGGGTCAGTTTTACATGGCTGATCCTCCAGACTGCTGACAATAGGTCCCTCTGGACACAAGAGCCATACTGGCTTCTGGCGACTAGGAAAGTGCACCTGGCTGCTAGCCAGAGGCCCACCTGGCTCAGCTATTCACACCTGTGGCGTCCTCTGGCCACTGGCTTTGAAGCTTCCCAGGGTGCACATTTGAGGACCCCCTCAGGCTACAGTGGGAAAGATAGAATGGCCAGGGTTCTGAGGGGGGAATCAAACCGATGGAGGAATCCCTGAGAGGAGGCTCAGGAAGACTTTCTGTTGTCAGAGAAAAACCTGAGCTTTGTGAACTTGGGAAAGGGTTGATTTTTAACTTGTTTAAATTAGTCAATGAAGTGGATGGTTATCTAGATATAAGGAAAGAGAATGGCCTTTCTAATAGCAGTGGAAGATAAATGGCAGACAGCAAACAAGGAAAAATTGGAAGCTTGGTCCAACATGTGCTAACAATGTATCAGGTATATAAAATAGGTAGTCACAGAAAGAGTCAGCACATTTTTAGCTGAGAAAAACAGGTTAGGTTGGGGTTCCTCAAACCTGAGTAATAGAATCATGTGAGAACAAAGCAACTCTTACACATCCCCAGTGTTAACTGCAAAAGGGCATCACACTTTTACTTAAAATGTGCAACTATAAGTTACATAAAAATACTTAAAGTTCTTCAAAAACTATTAAACCAGAGCTAGTATTTGAATTATAGACAAATAAAAGATAAAATCAATATCACATCCGTGAGACAAATGACGCTTTGCTAAAAATCAGTTTGCCCTTTACAGTAGGAGCATGGTTCGGTTTCCTCTGTAGGGAGCGTGCTGTGTTTCCGGGTTCTGGACCATTGCTCAGTTTTCCCACTAGACCCATCTTCCAGTGACTGGACACCTTAATTCATGGAGGATGCTGTCGTTTGGCCTTGCCTTGGCATTTTGCGTAATTGACATCTTAAGTCACCTTCTGCATCCTTTCTCATTCATTTTCTACAATTTAAAAAGTATTATTTGAAGATCAAAGTATAAACATAAACTCGGAGTGAAATGATATGGGAATTTTCAGTTATAAAGCGGTCATCATGGCGCTGAGTGTGTACATATGTTGTTTTACATGATCATCATCATGAACACCTAATATTAAATAAACCTCAGAGAGGACTTGGGAAGGCCAGGAATTCTTTCCTATTATCAGTATGAGTACACAGGGGCAGAGGATGGGTCTGGGCACAGATGGCTTTAGCTGGGATTGGCACTTGAAGCCCATCCTCACTGCTGTGACTGACCCAGATCCCAGGGGTGGGCCCACAGCTCAGAATCCATGGACTTCTGAACCCCGGGGCTGGGGTCACCAGTGTCTGTGGGCCTGTGGGCTGGGTAGTTTGCATGATGAGCCTCGGGGACCTGCCATTGAAGAGCTCGCTGCCAGTGACATCCAGTGGCATCCCCCGTTTCCTTTTGCCCTTGCACAATAACACATTCTTTCCTTTCCCTCCTTTCTCCCTCCCCTTCTGTCTCCCTTACTTGGACTGTTATTCTAATGAATGTCTTTCTGACGCAGTGAAACTAAAAGTGGAGCAGAAACTGGAGCAGATCGGGAAGCTGCAGGGGGTATGGCTGCACACAGCCCACGTCCTGTGCATGGATGCCATCCTCAGTGTCGGCCTGGAGATGGGCAGCCACAACCCGGACTGCTGGCCACACGTGTTCAGGTGTGTGACCGGATCCCCAGTCCCGCAGGCCTGGCACCGCCTGCCGGTGGTGGGGAGGGCCGGGAGGGGGCCTGCCATGGGGAAGGGGTAGAACCCCGCCCCTGCCAGCACGTAAACAGTTCACAGTAATTCACAGTTTGGAAAAGCCCCAAATGAGAGGTTAAAAAGAGAAGAGGGAATAAGGGCCCAACTGAATGTATGTCTCAGAGAACAGAGTGACAGAACTGAAGTTAGGAAACTGTGAACTATCATTGACATTGTCTGTGAGAGGCAGATACAGTATCCCAGGGAAGAAAAACTGATTCTCAACCAGAGGCTGGTAAAAGACCACGTAAGTTAGGTGAATACTAGGCAGATCTAAAAGCTGGTCATGTGTCAGCAGCATAACGTGGCTGTGTGTTTATTAATGTCCTTTTTGTTGAAAGAAGGATTTTTGTTAGCTTACATGGACACATCATAAGGACAGTTTGCCTACTTTTAATTTAGCTAGACAAAGGAAAAAATAGAATAGTACATTGTGTCAAAGACAGCCAAAAGTTTGGCTCTTAGCTTTGTAGTATCAAAGTAAAACAACCTCCCCATCAGTTACGCAGTTCACAGCACCTGTAAAATAAAAACAGAGTGAGAGCTCCACGGTTCTCCCACGACCAAGAAGAAAAGCCTGCCTTCCCTGGCACTGGCGGTCGGGCGGACCTCGGACAACGGGAGGGCCGCTCTCCACCCGCAGCAGGCACAGGGAGGCTGCGGCTTTCTCGCCCGTCCCCCCGCGCACGCCCCAGCCTCTACAAGCTCAGTTCTGGCCGAGCGGCGGAGGGTGGTCAGGGAGGCTGCGGCTTTCTCGCCCGTCCCCCCGCGCACGCCCCAGCCTCTACAAGCTCAGTTCTGGCCGAGCGGCGGAGGGTGGTCAGGGAGGCTGCGGCTTTCTCGCCCGTCCCCCCGCGCACGCCCCAGCCTCTACAAGCTCAGTTCTGGCCGAGCGGCGGAGGGTGGTCAGGGAGGCTGCGGCTTTCTCGCCCGTCCCCCCGCGCACGCCCCAGCCTCTACAAGCTCAGTTCTGGCCGAGCGGCGGAGGGTGGTCAGGGAGGCTGCGGCTTTCTCGCCCGTCCCCCCGCGCACGCCCCAGCCTCTACAAGCTCAGTTCTGGCCGAGCGGCGGAGGGTGGTCAGGGAGGCTGCGGCTTTCTCGCCCGTCCCCCCGCGCACGCCCCAGCCTCTACAAGCTCAGTTCTGGCCGAGCGGCGGAGGGTGGTCAGGGAGGCTGCGGCTTTCTCGCCCGTCCCCCCGCGCACGCCCCAGCCTCTACAAGCTCAGTTCTGGCCGAGCGGCGGAGGGTGGTCAGGGAGGCTGCGGCTTTCTCGCCCGTCCCCCCGCGCACGCCCCAGCCTCTACAAGCTCAGTTCTGGCCGAGCGGCGGAGGGTGGTCAGGAGAAGGATGTTGGCCCGCAGCAGGGCTCAGGCATCCAGGTCTTTCCCAGAGCACTGGCCAGATCTAGGCTCTGTTTATCATCCTCAAAGCAAGTACAGCCTTGAGTGAGTGTTGGTCGACTTTCAAAGATGGTTCTAGGGTTGAAAAACTCATCTTGAGAGGAACGTGTGGAAGGGCCAGCATGAGTCGGCCTGGAGCACAGTGGGTTTTAATGTGGAGGCTGGGGACCCGCTACTCTCCGTTGCTTTCACAGGCAGAAAGAGAAAAAGAGAAAGACTTAAATTGCACCCAGGCAATTTCTATGGAATCAGAAAATGGCCTGATTGTGGAACGTCAGAGTGGATTATCCACGATAGTCTTTCCTAGTAACTGGACTTACTCTGGGGTGAGGGGTCTCTAGTCCCAGGTCCTACTGGGAACAGTTTGGAAGCTGGCAGCTGTACCATATGTTGTGACTCTTCTCTGAGTTTACTGTGATTAGGTGACCGCCTCACCCCCTGCCCCAGTAGTGGTTACGTGGAGCTATCAGGACCCAGTGGGACATGGCTGGATGGAACCCCTGAGTGAGGGCCCATTGTGGCCAGAGGGCCAGTCCACCACATGCGCACTCATTCTGGGATCTCAAAGTGAGGAGATGTTTCCCGAGTCCTGACTAGAGCACGAGAGAGAGGGAAGAGGACCCTTTGGGAAAACTCACTCAAACAGCCAAAGTCCTGATAAGCCAGTACGCCGGACAGGATGTACCAGGATAAACAGAGCTCTGTTCCCAAACTTTCACCGAGGAATCCTTAGCCCACCTCCAGGCTGTCTGGTCCTACTCAAACAAAAGTATGTATAGCGGGAAGAGAAGAAGTGGGAGTGGAGAGAGGGGGGGAGAGAAGTGGCTCTCGCCGGAGGAAGGGGAACAGTTCAGGAGGACTGTAAGGCTGGCTCAGCTCCTTTGTATCTCACTGTGGGGTTGCCAGAGCGGGCCCGGCCGAGCTACAACCTTCAACGGCTGCTGTGTGTGACTCTCTCCAGGGTGTGCGAGTATGTGGGCACGTTGGAGCATACCCACTTCAGCGACGGCACCTCTCGGCCCCCACTGACCATCAGCCAGCCTCAGAAGGCCCCCAGAGGCGGACTCCTCGGGGACCCGGAGAGCGAGGGCTCACCCCAAGAGCAGAGCCTGGAGCAGGGGAGCTCCCTGAGCGCGGCCCCCGTCATCCAGCCCCTCTCCATCCAGGAACTGGTCCGGGAAGGCAGCCGAGGCCGAGCCTCCGACTTCCGTGGGAGCAGCCTCATGACGGGCAGCAGTGCCGCCAAGGTCGTGCTCACGCTCTCCACCCAGGCCGACAGGTGCGCGCTGTTCCCACCACGCCCCGGGGGGCTGTCCCCCAAAGAGCACCCATCGTCTGCTGGCCACACCACATGCTCCTCTTCTGCTCTCAAAATCCTCCCCAGGACAGCTCGATTTGTTAGCCAGTCATTGAAGCCTCTTGTCATTTTTTTCAAGTACGTCTCTGTCTGCCATCACGCTGCACACTCACAGTGAACTCTTTTTGTCTAGTGACTAAGGCTGGAGGCTCAGGGGCGGGGTCAGGCAACCCGGGGCGAAGGCTCTGCACTTACTCTGACCACAGGCAACTTCCACAGTCCTTGCTTTCTCATCGTAGAATAGGGCCATGAAGTAGCATAACTCTCACAGGCTAGCCATAAGGTTAAATTAATTAGTTCACTGGAAGTAGTTAGGACAGAGCTTGGCAAATAGTAAACATTCGCTATTTTTATGATGATATTTTAAAATCCTGCACCCAGGAGTGTGATCTAAATTGATGCCCAGCAGTCACATGAAGATGTAGAGGGAGGAATCATCAGGAATTCCAACTGTTAGGTGGTCCTCCTTCTTTTCTAAAAAAAAAAATGCATATTTATTAGAGAAAATGCAATCTTAAAACATTTAAGAATTTATTGCAAGACTAATAGATACCATTTGTTCCCCTAGTATAATAAGGCTAAGGTCAACATTTGTCCCAATTTGTCTTCAAAAAGGTTTTTCTTTCTGCCTGTGCAAAATTACACTAATGTACTAATATTTGTGAGCTGTGTACAAATGATAATATATTGTGATTATTTGGCTACTTGTTCCGTGGCTGCACGTGAAACTAGACAAGAAAGAGCCCCCTCTTTCCTGTTACCTGCTTTTCTGAACTGAGGTGGCCCTTCTTGATGCGGAAAGTGCTTTGGTCACCTTCACCTGGAGACCATCCCACTTCACTCTTCCACACTTGGCGGCTGTGGCCCAGACGACCCAGCACAGGCGCAGTGAAGTTCACATGGGAGGATGGACAGCAAGGGCGTAGAGATGTGGGAGGAGCATCACTGGCTGGGCTCAGAAGACTCGAGTTCATTCCTGGCTTTGACGCCAACCAACTGCAGGGTTGAGTCTGTGTAAATAGTTGCACTGAGATTCAGTTTCTTCATCTACTGATTTGGTACAACAATCCCTTTTTCCTGTCTGTCCAACAGGGTGGCTGTGAAAGTGTTTGGGAAGCTGGAAAGTGGTATACAGGTGTCAGATGGGATATAATATTCACCACTCTTTTCCTACTAGGAAAGAGGAAGAAGAAATGATTAATGGGATCCAGAAACCAAATGGTGTTGAAATTACAAAACACACAAAAAATATATTTGTTTAGATAATTTGTGAATGATTAATCCACTGATTCCCATCTTAAAACTTGTGTGCCTTGTATTATCCCTTCACAAGGGCTTTGTTATTCGGTTCCTATTGGAGACGCTCTCCCTTACCCAGAACATGGCATCCCATAGGGCTGCTTCCTCTTCTCGTGTCACCGCGGATTTGGAGGGCAGGCATCAGGATGACCCCAGAGGAGAGGGAGGCTGGCTCGCCTCATTCCTCATGTGCCACATAAACTGGTGTTTGATCCCAACATTCCAAGTGCCAGTGAGCCTCATCCTCCTCTAAGCCCTGCTACCTGTGCTTACCTCCTTCTCCCTAACTCCTTCTAGAAATGTCTGTGCCCAACAGAGTGGAAAACAAAAAGAACCTGCAAAGTCCTTTATGTTAGGGAATATTCATTATTCCAGTACATGCTTGAGCTTCACCATGTCCAGGGCTCTGGGTGTATGAGTCAGAGGGGTAAGAAGGTCAGTCCCTGCCCCTGGGGGGCTTACAGATCAAGTTTACTCTGCTTCTGAATCCTCCTCAGAGCCAAGCCCAGCATTAAACTCGCCAATTGTAGCCCAACAAAAGCCTTGATTAACTTGCTGCGTTTTTTCTTTAACATAGCTTATGAAATTGTAAGAATTCCATTCCCGGTTTTTCAGTTTCTGGGAGTGATGCTTTGCCATCTTTCAACTTCTTGCCAAATGTTTTATGAGTGCCCATCTCAGCTGAGCTAGGCCATGGAGCTACAAAGATTATTTTTTTAAATATGGTCTGTGCCCTTCAGATTAGAATCTTAGAGTAGACTTGTACTCAGTAATAAGAGATATAATACATTATTATATAATACATTATAATACATTTATTATATAAATGTATTATTTATAATACATTTATATAATACGTCATTATATAAATGTATTATATAATACATTTATATACATTTATAATACATAATACAGATATAATACTGTACATTTCTTCACAGTGTTTACACATTTTCATTAATCACATCTAAGAAAATTACCATAATCATTCTGCCATAAAGACTTTGCTGAATTGTTTCCAAGTAACAAGTCTTTTTGTTTCATCCAGGCTCTTTGAAGATGCTACAGATAAGTTGAACCTCATGGCTCTGGGAGGTTTTCTTTACCAGCTGAAGAAAGCATCGCAGTCCCAGCTTTTCCATTCCGTTACAGAAACGGTTGATTACTCACTGGCAATGCCAGGTAATTCTTTCCCGGCAGAAACTGTGCCATGAGGTTAGCAGGAAACAGCCCAGATCTCTGATACCAACAGCCTGCCTAAAGACTTGAACCCACATTCCCTTCGTGCACAGTCACCTTGGCTCGAGTGGAAATTTGTCATCTGGTGTTGAGGCACGATCGCGGCAGGTGGGGGTTGGCGGTTTGCGCGGGGTATCATCCTTTGTGAATGGAAATGTTGCTGCCACCGCTGTTGCAGGTATCACCGCTGGAGCTGGACTGTGTTCTGCTAAATCTGGTGCTTGTGATGTAGAAACGGTGTGGCTCCTCGATGCAGATAGCTTCACGTAAGGGTAGGAACTCCTCTCCGTATCACAAAGCACACACCTGCCTCAGTCCAGCCTACTTGCAGAAGCAGCTTCTAATTTCAGAAGGACCTGGGAGAGAAAAATGGAAGGCTTGACAGAAGCCTCAGGCCACTCTTAGAAAAACTGCTCTCATGGCATCTCCCTTTAACGGTGGGTCAGTATCTCTGTCTTCATGGATGAGGCCAGATGAAGGCCCTCTTGAAGGCCAGCACGTGGAAGAGGGGGTAGAGTTGTACTGAATCACCCAGGCATCCCAAGTGGGTGGCAGGTTGCTCACAAACTCAGCTGTCCATCAGCAGCCAGGGTTGTTGTGCTATAACAGTGAGTACCTTGTCCCCATGGCAGAGTCACAGAGCCGTGGGCCAGGATCGCACTGGTGGCAGGTTGAAGTGCACGACCTCCGAGTTCCTTCCATCATCAGGAATTTTGATGCTTACTGCAGATTCTAATTTGAGAACCATAGTCCTTTCCTGTGAGTTTTTAATAGACTTTAAAACCTTAGCTATATAAAGCCAACCTCCCAGACCCAGCCAACTGCCAGAGCATCTCTGAGCCCAGAGACCACTTTCAGAGTCTTCTGCATGGAGAAATCAGCAGACTCCGAGCTTACAAAAAACAATGAGCAGTGAGGGTCAGGAAGAGGCAGCAGACCTAGGGGGAAGAAGCATTGGCTTTGGAATCAATCAGATCCAAGTTAAAATGCTGCCGTCACTACTTACCAGCTGCGTCATTTTAGGCAAGTTGGTTCACCTTTCTGATCTTCAGTTTTCTAATCTGTACATGGCAGTAGTTACATTTACTTCTTAAGGGTTGCTTTTAAAATTAAAGTGATTACAGACATAGAGAACAGACTTGTGGTTGCCAAGGTGAGGGGTGGGAGAGGGATGGAGTGGGAGTTTGGGATTAGCAGATGCAAACTATTATATACAGGATGGATAAAGAGCAAAGTACTACCGTATAGCACAGGGAACTATATTCAATAGCCTATGATAATCCATAATGGAGAAGAATATAAAAAAGAATGTGTATATGTGTATAACTCAATCCCTTTGCTGTACAGCAGAAATTAACACATTGTATATCGACTATACTTCAATAAAAATAAGAGTGATTAAAGACACGAAGAGCCAACACAATGTCTGATGCAGAGTAGACAGTCAGTACATGTCAGTGATTTTTGGTACTGTCATCTTGAAGTTTATTTGATACGGCAAGGCGACCTAGAAAGGCACGTTCTGGTTGGAAGAGGCTGATCGTGATCAGTATTTTGTAGGTGTATGGGAGAAGCAGGAACACATGGGCAGAAAGAGAGTGGAGGAGACTAAGGTGACAGTGGCAGAGAAGTAGCAAGAGATCCGAGTAGGCAAGGATTGTACGGAAGCAAGACAGAGGTTAGATCGCATGTTATTGGGTGCAAAGGGGCCTGACCTGCTTGGCAAGGGCTTCAGAGGTACCATTAAGCACTGACCAAGTGGATGGTGGCTGTAAAGGATGGGGATGATAACAACAGTAACAGTATAACTAAGTGTGTGGGGCAAGCAGTCTGTGCCAGGCCCTGTGCTAAGTACTTTATGAGCATTATCACATTTCATCCTTGAAGTAACTTTAAGAAGTAGGTGCTATTGTCCCCACTTTTACAATGAGAAACTGTGGATTAGAGAGGTAAACTTCTGGTCCATCATAACCCAACTACTACGTGATGGAGCCAGGATTTGGGCCTAGGCAGCCGATTCCCTGGCCCTTCTACTTAACCACGACATCATTCCTCCTTATCAACAAGCATTGTTTGCCTGACAAGTGTAAATGTCAGGGATGCTACAGTGAACAGGAGAGGTGGGCCCTGGCTTTGTTAAGTGAATCACCTGTTCTTTCTTGAATCCAGGCTCCTGTCCTGTGTTGGCAAATTCATACCGAATAATCCCACTGATCTGAGTATGGCTCTTTGATTTTCGTCCTCTCTCCATGCTTGAACAGGTCAGACTATTTCTGAGTTTTGGATTGATGGCTTTCATGGTCTTACCTTCCTGTAGGAGAAGTGAAATCCACCCAAGACCGAAAAAGTGCCCTCCACCTGTTCCGCCTGGGGGACGCCATGCTGAGGATCGTGCGGAGCAAATCGAGGCCCCTGTTCCACGTGATGCGCTGCTGGAGTCTTGTGGCGCCACACCTGGTGGAGGTGAGCACCTGGAAAGTGGGCAGCCCAGGGGCCTCCTGCAGCAGAGCCAGCACGGGGCTCTCCAGTCAGCCTGGGACAAAGGGCACTGTGACCACAGCAGTAAGGTTCCCATCACCTGGCCGTAAGCATCATTGTTCTCTGATTATACCTTATGGCACCTAAAGAATTGCCGCAAAGGGCAGCGCTGCCCTGGTATCACTCTGACCCTCTTCCTTTAAAACTATGTGACTCACCTAGACACCTCACACTGCCGTTTTCTTATACTTCATGGTCTGCTATCAACCTAAGTCTGGAGTTTCATTTTTATACATGAATATAACAATGTCTTTTGTTCCTGCCAGGCTCTCTTTTCTAATAGCTAAACATATTCTGGGCAGTGCCTTCTAAGTAGGGGAACCATAAATCCTGGTTTTCCCAACAAAATTAACTAGGACCCCTTTGACTCTCCAAAAGAAAGCAGTCCATATGATAAATTATATGGTAACTCCATGTAAGCATCTCGATACATGATGACTGGCTACTTCTAAGTTGATGGGGAAATTGTTGCCCTGTTTCACAGTGGTAACTATTCCAAATAGTCCTTTAGCACTTACTTGGTAGAGCTATGTCATAAAATAAAGTATTTGGGGGAAATAAATTTACTAACCTGAGAACATGTTTACTAACATGAGAACATGAGATGTGAGCCAATTAAAGCTGTATTGGTGCAATCATCCCACATCCCTGAGGGACAGATGTCACATTTGATCTTCGTATGTTTGGGGCATGGCTAACAATGAGACCATGGGTGGTTTCCAGACTAGGTTCCGGTGTCTTTAGTCAGCATGTTCTATACCACCCAAGAAAACAGTCACGTTACAGGAAAAAAGAAGAAGAAATTATTAGAAACTCTTATTTTTCCAGAAACTTCAAAGTGAAATTGGAGATGTGTCTGATCAGTTGGTTAAATTATTTAAAATGCAGTTTAGTGTGCTGTTCATTGATACTTATCCCTTGAAATCTTTTACTTTAGCAGAATTGCTGCTTCCACCTCCCTACGATAAGGTGTGTTAGGAAGACCTTCAGAAACCAGATTCTTAGTTGCTTGAAGTCCTGAGGGTGTTTGACTCTCTGAATTTTGCAGGCTGCCTGCCATAAGGAAAGACATGTGTCTCAGAAGGCAGTTTCCTTCATCCATGATATACTGACGGAGGTTCTCACCGACTGGAATGAGCCACCTCATTTTCACTTTAATGAAGCACTCTTCCGACCTTTTGAGCGTATCATGCAGCTGGAGTTGTGTGACGAGGATGTCCAAGACCAGGTCAGTGTGTCACGGTAGCAGTGCTGCCATCATTGCCATAGCCTGCTGGCTCTTGTTGAGTGCACTGGCAGGACTGTTCTGTGAGTGCTGCATATTAAATCTTTCCAATAAGCCTATATGGAATCTGTGACAAGAAGAGGTTAAGCAATTTAGCTAAGGATTCATGATTAGTGATTGGTGGAACTGGGATTTGAACCATGCAATCTAGCTGTAATAGTCTATACTCTCATACCTAGCCTATACCCTTAACCACTATCATATTCTCTGCGGAGAGACAGATGGTAAAGAAACTAGCTAGAGACTTCATATTTATCTAGCATGATGGTGGGCTAGGAACACAGACAGATTCTCTGTCTCTGAAATCTACTAAAAATGTTAAACAAGGGTTAAAAATTTTATTTTAAACATCATGTACACGCTGGCAAGAAAGTAAGGAATACTAAGATGCCCCAAACTAAGTAACAATGGGAAGCCCAAAGAAGTAAGCAGAGCTCTGAGACTGGATTGGCCATGAGGGAATTGGCCATTGGGTGAAGCTGAATGTCTGCATTCAATCTAAAATAATTGGCTCATTAGGAAATAGAATGTCATGAATACAGAAATAAGATAATAAAAATAGACACACACACTGTCCCTAACTCCCCACCAGGAATCCAGATATTGGAGTTATCAGAGACTGACTTTAAAGTAACTATGCTTATTAAGTTCTGAACAATGTTCAGAAAGATTTAGGACAGGAGGAATTTTGGCTGTGGTGGCATGAAGAAGTTAGTGAATCCTCTCCACAAAAATCAAGTATATGAAAAGAAAAAAATTGTCAAAAGCAGCCATTTCAGGACTCTTGCGATTGACCAAAAGGGCAGACAACAAATTGAGTAGCATTTATGGTGAAAAATAGTTCCTGCCAGAACTTTGGTTAAGAACAGTGGGAGTCTGTGACCTTCTTGCTGAAGATGGAAGTCATCCCTTACAAGCTGTTGGCAAGAATAGTAATTTGACCAGTGTGGGGCTGACTGGGAAAATCAGCTTTTCTGCGCTAAGAGACAGACTTGGTTTGAAGAAGAGGAAAAAAGACCATTGGTCTGTCAACTAAAAGTGGTGAATTCATTAGGAAATGAGCAATAGAATAATACTACAACTTTGCTAGCCTAAGGCTGCAGTGGTGAACCAGTAAGAAATGTAACGTGGGACTCTGGAAGCCAGAGATTTCATAGAAGGACTAGGTAAGTCCGTCACGCATCCATCTCTAGCTGACTGAAATGTGGGCATATATAGGATAGACTGTACAGATCCCATCAGAAAGTAAAAGACCAGAGAGACTTAGGAACTGGCTGAACTTTGTATATCCTCCCCAGCCTGCACACACAGATTGGTTGGCAGAGGGTGGAAGCCTTAAAGGCTCAAGGTATTTAAGCAGAATCTCTGCCTACTTCATCAAGTGACAACTAACCTATGCAGACACGGGGACAGCACTAGGAAGTCAGGCTGAAAAATAAAAATAAAGAAATTGAGTAGAGACATTATTGGTGCCTCATGCCATGGGAAGAGTAGAGACAGATTCTACAGTGTAAGTCCAAGCAACTTAGTCAAATAAATAAATAAATAAAAACTCAAAAATAAATCCAGCATTGCTACAATATATTATCTAAAATGTCCAATGTTCAGCAAAAAAAAGTGAGATATGCAAAGAAATAAGAAAGAGTGATGTATACTTGGGGGAAAAACAATAAATAGAAACTGACTTAGAGTGAGACCAGATGTTGGATTAAGCTAAAACCAGGATTATATATATCCAAAATGCAGATTTGGAGGTGGGAAGACAAGCAGACACAGGATCTAGAAGAGCCGGTGACCTCTACCAATGATGCCGTCATGGTAGAAATTACAAAGTATTTAGCCAAAGAAATCTGGTGCACATAGTGGGAAGAGGGTTCTGTTCACTGGGTCCTGGCTCTGGCTTGGGATGGTGGATTAGGGGACAGAGACTTTAAGCAGCTATCATAAATAGGTTCAAAGAATTAAAGGAAAATATGATGACAATGACTCAAAAATAGGGAATCTAAGTAGAGAAATGGAAACTGAAAGAATGCAAATTCTAGAGTTGAAAAGGACAATAACAAATGAAAAATCCACTAGATGGGCTTACCAACAAGATTTGAGATGGCAGAAGAAAGAATCAGTGTAAGATTGGTTTAACAGCTCAAAATTCAATTAATGTCATGTATCTTATAAGTAGAATAAAGGATTGAAACCCTATGGTTATCTTAACAGACACAGAGAAAACATTTTACAAAATCCATCACTCATTTTAAATAAAAAACTTTCAAGAAATGAGGAATAGAAGGGAGTTCCCTAATTGGATAAAGGGAGTATTTGAGAATCTTACATCAAACACTACACAGTGGTCAAGGACTGAATGCTTTTTCCCAATAATTAGGAGCAAGGCAAAGATTTCCATCTTTACCAGTTCTATTCAACATTATAACTTTTACTCACTGTACCAAAAAATTAAAGGCATCCAATTTTGAAAAGTAAAACTGTCTTAGTTCATAGACAACATGGTCTTATATGTAGAAAATCCTAAGGAATTTATTTTAAAAGTTACTAGAATTAATAGTGAGTTTCGGGACTTCCCTGGCAGTCCAGTGGTTAAGACTCCATGCTTCCAATGCAGAGGGTGCAGGTTCAATCCCTGGCCGGGGAACTAGGATCCCACATGCCATGCGGCGCAGCCAAAAAAATAAATTTTAAAAAAAGAATAGTGAGTTTAGCAAGATTGACGGATACAAAAACAATGTATTAAAATCAATTGAATTCTTATATTCAAGATGTAAGCTATCAAAAGTTGAAATTAAGAGAACAATTCCATTCACAAGAGCATTGAAAACAAAATATTTAGGAATAAATTTAGTAAAAGATGTGAAATACCTGTACACTGAAAGCTACAAAACATTGCTGAGAAAAAAATAAAGAATATTCCAATAAATTATGAGATATGCTACGTTCATGGCTTGAAAGACAGTATTTCTTAAATGGCAGATTTCCACAAGTTGATACATAGATCCAGTGCAATTCCTATCAAAATATCAGCAGACTTTTTTGAAGAAATTGGGAAGATGATTCTCAAATTTATATGCAAGTTCAAAGGATCTAGAATAGAGAAAACACATTTGCAAAAGAACAACGAATTTGGAGAATTTACACTACCCAATTTTAAAACTTCAGTCATCAATCCAGTGTGGTATTGGTGTAAGGGTAGACCTATAGATCGGTGGAACTGAAGAAAGTATAGAAATAAATTCTCACATGTATGGTCAATTTTTGACAAAGATGTCATTGCAATTCAGTAGAGAGACAGGATATTACTTTTAGCAAATGGTGCTTTGAACATATACAATTAAAATGAACTTACACCCTTCCTCTTACCATGCACAAAAAATAACTCAAAATGGGTCATAGGCTTAAATAAGAGCAAAAACTATAAATGTTTCTACAAGAAAGCATTGGAGACCATCTTTTTGAGGCCTTGGGTTTTGCAAAGATTCTTTAGAACTGACACCAACAGGATCCATAAAAAGAAAAAAATTGATGATTTGGACTTCATCAAAATTTTAAACTTTTGCTCTTCAAAAGACACCGTATAAAAATAAAAAGAGAAGCCCAAAGCTGTGAAAAAAAAATTTGCAAATCATGTATCTCAGGAAGGGCTTACATTTAAAATGCACAAAGAACTCTTAATAACTCAATAAAAAAGACAATAATGAGAAGACAAAAACCTAACTTCAGAAACACCAAAATATTTACAAATGGCTTGTGAAAAGTTTTAGCAACACTAGTCATTAGTAAAATGCATATTAATGTGATACGGCTGCTTATTTAGAAGACTTTTCAGTGAGTTTTTCTAGGTTCTGATTTTTATCCTTCACTAAATTTAACCCAGAAATAGGGAGCAGAGAAGCACATCATTCTTCCCAGAAATTCGCCTGCTTCTTAGAAGGAAAAGGCGTTAAATGCCACCTCCTTTGCCTCTGCAGGTCGTCACATCCATCGGTGAGCTGGTTGAAGTGTGTTCCACCCAGATCCAGTCGGGCTGGAGGCCCTTGTTCAGTGCCCTGGAAACAGTGCACAGTGGGGACAAGTCTGAGGTGAAGGAGTACCTGGTCGGTGACTACTCCATGGGTAAGACTGTGCGTTGATTTCGTATCCTGAAACTTGTTTATTAGTTCTAAACCATAATTATTATAGCTCTAAGGTTTTGTTGTTTTGTTTTTTGTTTTTTGTTTTTTTTGCGGTACGCGGGCCCTCTCACTGTTGTGGCCTCTCCCGTTGCGGAGCACAGGCTCCGGATGCACAGGCTCAGCGGCCATGGCTCACGGACCTAGCCACTCCGCGGCATGTGGGATCTTCCCGGACCAGGGCACGAACCCGTGTCCCCTGTATCGGCAGGCGGACTCTCAACCACTGCACCACCAGGGAAGCCCTAGCTCTAAGGTTTTTGAGTGGAATCTTTTTGGTGGAATCTTTAAGACTTTCTGTATACACGATCACGTCATCGTCAAAAAGAGGCAATGTCACTTCTTCCTTTCCAATTTGGATGTATTTTATTTCTACTCTTGCCTGATTGCTCCAGCTAGGACTTCCGGTACTATGTTGAATAGGAGTAGTGATAGTGGGAAGAACGTGTGGATGATTCTGGCTGTGGAGCATTAGTTCTTTATGCCAAGCTTCATGCTATCAAAAGAATTCGGATAGGGCTTCCCTGGTGGTGCAGTGGTTAATCTGCCTGCCAAGGCAGGGGACACAGGTTCGAGCCCTGGTCCGGGAAGATCCCACATGCCGTGGAGCAACTAAGCCTGTGCGCCACAACTACTGAAGCCCGCGCACCTAGAGTCCCTGCTCCGCAACAAGAGAAGCCACCACAATGAGAAGCCTGCACACCTCAGTGAAGAGTAGCCCCTGCTCGCCACAACTGGAGAAAACCCCCGTGCAGCAACGGAGACCCAACACAGCCAAAAATAAATAAATTAAAAAAAAAAAAAAGAAGTTGGATAATAGGAAGACTGGCATTCAGCTGTTTTAGCCGCAGGAAATGAGCTGGTGTGTCAGGAATACAAGTTCTGAGTTCCGCCAGCAGACCAAGAACCCTGAGCGTTATCAGGCCCAGCTCTCAGTGACAGATGGGACAAAAGGCCGAGAGACTTCTGTTGTTTCACTTATACGTATCTGTGTTGAGTTCTTTCGTAAAGCCAAAAGAAAAATGTTATCCACTTGCTAGGAAGAAGCAAAAAGTATCCAAATAACAGGGAGTTCGAATTAGGGAGATCAGGTCTGGCTGGAAATAGATGGGCAGCCATACAGCAGGCCCAGTGACCAGAGGTGTTGTGTCAGGGGTCCCCAAGACTACCCCTGCACTTAGAGACCCATCAGAAGGACTCATGGGACTCAGCCTGTAGTTATGCCAAGAATTATTACATAGCTCAGATTTATTACATGGCTAACAGCCAAGATTTATTATGGCTACATAGTAAGGACAAGCCAGATCATAAGGGGAAAACACAGAATCCCTGCACAGGCTTCCCTGAACTCTCACCATCCCATGAGGGGGTCCCACAGAGCACACTCTTCCTCCAACAGGGAAAATGCAGCAACATGTATGACCATAGGGCAGTGTGTAGGTCTTTCTGCCCAGGGAAGCCCACTAGAGACCCAGCTAAGGGCTGGTCACTTAGGTACCCTCTGCCTAGCATATTCCAAAATCCATACTCCCTGAAAAAAAGCAGGGGTTCAGATTAAACCACGTTGTTTGCACCAACCATCCAGTCACAGTGAACCATCCAGTTAACTGTTGCTTGGGAATATTCTGAGAGCCGGCTTCCCAGACTCCAGCCAAGGGCCCACTGTGCAAGCAGGCCTTTCTAAGGATAGCAGCCTTAAGCCTTCTGTGACTCTTTTCGGCTCAGGTATGAATAAATTAGTATATGCCATCAGGGGTTTATCTAAACCTTCCCTTCCCTATAATTATGTGTGGAGGAGAATTCCAAAAGACCGCATATTTAATTGCCCTATGTAGACCTACCCATTGCCTCAGCCCTGTGTTCAGCCGGCTTTGCCCTCGTCCCTCTACTGAGCTCTCTTCATAGCCTTCCTACAGTTCCCTCTGCAGGCAAAGCTGAGAAGGACAGCATGGGAGACAAGCCAGTTATCCAGTCAAAAAGCCCAGGCTTTTCTCCAAAAGACCTTTTTTAAGGCTCTGTGGAAGGTGCTGTGGGAGTATGGGCAACCTGAAGGATAGAGACTTAACTTTCTTAAAACTCTATAATCTTCCTCCCTCAGGAAAAGGCCAGGCTCCGGTGTTTGATGTATTTGAAGCTTTTCTCAATACTGACAACATCCAGGTCTTTGCTAATGCGGCCACTAGTTACATCATGTGCCTTATGAAGTTTGTCAAAGGACTGGGTAAGTGGAGCCCTCCTTTCCTGCCTCCTGACAGCTGGGGACCCTCTCCTGGATGGCTCTGTGTGAACTGGCTGCAGCAAGCAAGCCAGCATCCTGGTATAGAAGCAGATGGCGCTATGCTGTGTGCTCAGAAGCACAAAGCTTACTGTAAACGCAGCTTGGATTCTGTCCAGGGTTGATACTTTTCATTGTGTTCATGGAATAATTTTATAATGAAGCATGTCTTCATATATTATTTTACTCCAACTTCTTTTTGAATCTTAAAATATTCAATATTATGTTCAATAACTACCCTCATACAGGAAACTACTGTCCTCAGTGTCATATAATTAGAAGTCTATTAATTAGTCTATTAGCCTAATTAGAGTTTGAGTTCCCAGCTCTTAAGCAAAAATTAAGAATGCCTTCCCCCAGACCTTACTGATTACAAAACGTATTTTGAAGGTGTAGAAGTCAACCTTCTTTGAGACTTTGTGTGTTTTAGGAACTACCTAGCTGACTTTATGCTTAATTTAGAAATACTTTAATACAGTAGAGTCTTGCTCTACAGCATAACCTGCTGGATCAGATGTTTGTATAACACGTGTTTATCTGGGGTGAAATGGAAGGGGGAGTAGCAGTTAGTTAAACCCAGCGTTTAAAAGGAACTTAAGTCTTTACGTTTTCAGATTTTCACCCTGGTGTGCTCTGAGACCTGTAGCCTTCTTTTAAAAAAAGAAAATATAAGGTTCATAATATTCTTTTGTATTCTTGCAAAATAACTGAAAATTTCTTTGTAAAAGAAAATAGGACACAGAGAAGCTAGATGACTTCATTCATGTTCCCCTTATTTTGGAGCAGGAGTAAAATGCAAGTTTCAAGACAGAGGCTGGAGGCCACAGGTCTGATCCACAGACCCTCCTTGTTACATTCTGTTCTTACATACACCCATTCTATGCTTCTGTATACCCTGGGAAATAGAGGGCTGAGCTGAGGGGCAACCGTGAAAGCCCCTCACTTACCCACTTTACATAATGGGCTTCAGAGGAAGGTTTCTTTTTTTTTTTTTTTCGGTACGCGGGCCTCTCACTGTTGTGGCCTCACCCGCTGCGGAGCACAGGCTCCAGATGCGCAGGCTCAGCGGCCATGGCTCACGGGCCCAGCCGCTCCGCGGCATGTGGGATCCTCCCGGACCAGGGCACGAACCCGCGTCCCCTGCATCGGCAGGCGGACTCTCAACCACTGCGCCACCAGGGAAGCCCGGAAGGTTTCTTTTGAAAGGCAGAGTAAGATTTTATTCTTTTTAAACTCTGCTCTACACTAAATAGAAGCCAAACAGTTTAGTATCTTAATCATAAGAATACCTTAAAGTAATGAATCTCTGTCTTAGATAGTAAAAAATCCAGTCCTTGTTTAGAAAAAACTTTCCTCCTGTATTTCTCCTTTACTCTCTCAACTACTACTTCACTCACAAGAGTTCTGACACCAGATGTGTGGGCTTTGTTCCCACACCAAGCAGTTCTCTGTGATGCCAGCTGGGTGTCCTATTGTTAAATCAATTCTGACCCCAACCAGAGTTAGACCAGCAGACCCCACAGGTGAAGGGCTCGGTCCTATGAGACTGCCCCCTGCCATTTCAAATGACAATTACAAGTAGAAGGTCCCCAAGTTACCCACAACTTCTGTTTAACTTGGCTACAAATCAGAGGTTCCCGTGACCCCCCATCCTTTGGATTCAGTGATTCGTTAGAACAGCTCACAGAACTCATTTATCAGCGTATTATATAGTAATAGATACGCTAAAGGATACAGATAACAGCCCGATCAAGAGGTTATATAAGTTGAGGTCCAGGAGGGTCCCAAGCTCAGGAGCTCCTGCCCTCATGGAGTTGGGGTACACCCTCCTCCCAGCATGTAGATGTGTTCATCAACCCAGAAGCTCTCTGAACGCCATACTCTGGGCATTTCTTATGGCGGCTTCACCATGTGGCCATGATCAATCATTAACTCAATTTCCAACCCCCCTCTTCTTCCTATGGTTTTTCTGGTGACCAGCCCCCGTCCAGGAGCTTACCAAGCTCTTCGCCTCACTAGAACAAAAGACTCTATCACTCAGGAAATTCCAAGGGATTTAGGAGCTCTGTATCAGGAACTAGAGTTGAAGATCAAATATTAGAACAAAAGAAGCCTAGTAGTCTTATCATGTAGGAAATTAGGGTTTTAGGAGCTCTGTGCCAGGAACCAGAGGCAGAGACCAACATACGTATTTTCCATTATTCCACAACCCTATATTTTATTTAAGAACCATTATTATTGGTATTCTATTGTTTGGTGAACAGTTGAGGACCTGCTACGGGGGCATGGTGACCCGTACATACTGTGGGGATACACAGATGAATATAACATGCTTCCTGCCTGTGAGAGGCTCACAGCCTCTTCTGGGAAACAGACACAAATCAATAGTCACAGTTCAGGAAGATGAATATTTTCATAGAGGCTAGGAAAAAAAAAAAAGCTATTTAAGCTGAAATGAACAAGCAGCTGAGCCGGGGTGCTTGGTAGTAGGGCCACGCAGACTTCAAAGGGAAAGTGACAATTGAATTTTGCGGCGTGAGCTGCTGTAGGTTTACTTTTCTAAAAGTAGGGTACGTTGGAGGTACCACAGAGGAGGGATCCTAGGTGATGAGACGGAAACAGAGGAAGGGACCAGGCTCTAAAGGGCCCTGAATGCCACACCAGGAAATCGAGAATGTGCAGGGACGGTTCTGAAGCCACCGAGTGGTGTATCACATGTGACATTAGAAACTGAACTGGCAGGCACGTGTCCCTGTGGGTTAAGGACAAGAGGCTGCAGGCAGAGACCAGTGTGCAGGAGTTTGGGAGAGAACAGAGAGGATGGAGGTCAGGATATTGTAGAGATGGGGTCCAGAGGGCTTGGACCGCTCTGACGTGGGGTGTAAGGGAGGGTGGAGCTGAGGTTGACTCCCCAAGTTCCTTGCCAGGACTGACGTTTCCCAGAATTAGGATATCCAAAAGGAGTGGAGGAGAGGAACAATAATGAATTCTATCTTTGGGCACTGGGACATGTTGAGTTTCTATGAAATATTCAAGTGGAGATGTTAGAAATTTTCACGGTAGAAATGTCAGAAGTTTGAGATCTTATCTCAGCGAGGGAGCTGGGGCCTGAAAATGGAGATGCAGAATTATCAGTGCACACCTGAGGATATTTAAAACAGAAAGATTCCATTTTTTTCTGTGAATTATAAGGTGGAGTTACTTGTCTGTGGCTTGGGGTCAGTGGGCACATCCGAGGCCCCAGTACAGCCACGCTGGCTGTGTCCTGCCCGCCTCCAGGGGCCGCCCCGTGCACAGACTTTGATGTGTGACATAGCAGCCTCCGTAAAAAACTTGGAACACTGTGATTAACAGGCTAGGAAATGGATTTATTTTTTATTCCCACTTGGTTATGTCGACATGAATTTGAATTGCTCTGTGTTTTTATACTGTAAGGTGTGTTAATCTAAACTAGGGGTTGGCAAACTATGGCCCACAGGCCAATCCCACCCACTCAGAGTTTTTAGAAATCAAGTTTTATTGGAACACAGCCCTGGTCATTTGTCTGTGGTTGTTTTTGTGCTATAGTGACAGAGTTGAGAAGTTACGACAAAGAGAGTGTGACCTGCAAAGCCTAAAATATTTACTGTCTGGCCCTGTATAAAAAAAAGCTTACCAGTCCCTGATCTAAAATATACAAATGGTTATCTTTTCTTTCTTAAGGAGAAACATGCCTCTTTGTCTGCTAAATTTTAACTAATACCTGGTAATTATGTCTGTTTACCCACAGGGAAGGGTGCCAGTTGCTACGATTGTAGACAGAAGCAATTACAGTACTGTGGAATAATTGCATTAAAAGTATAGAAGTAGATTCGTACATGAGAAGAAAAATGATAATTTCCAACTACTGTGTGCCTGTAGACTGTCTAGATGTCCTCTCCAGATCTGTTAAATTTCTAGATATATACACACAAAATAGAAGTCATTTCAGTTCGGTTTAGTAGTCTCCATCCCCAAACCCCAGATGTCTCAGATCTTCCCAGAGTCTTCCTTTATCATCCCTGGTTAGTGCTGAACACTGGCAACAAAGGAGGTCCTTTTCCAAACAGAGAGAGGCCTAGTGCTTCCTTTCTGCCCAGCACATGGCTGGTCTCCAGGATCATCCTGTCATCAAAGCTTCAGAGTCACACCATCAACAGCAGGGCCCAGGGAAGTGAATTAGAAAAATTGCAGTGTGTCCAGGTACAAAAACCCACCATCCAGCCACTGAAAGTACTGTTGCAGGATATGGAAAAAGTGGTCATCGTTTAGTGAAAAGGGGAGTTACGGAACAGAATAATTTCAACAAGGTAAGATGTACAGTGTGATCCCAAATGTGTTTAACATGTACACATGTAGGGGGAAATTTGACTGAAAGCGTTGTACAATTTGGAGTAATGTTTCCTTTCTTTTCTACGTTAGTAGACATTTGGGGAACGCATGCTGTATGACTAAGTAGGTCTTCTGTTATAAGGGGATAAACAATATTTGTCTCTGTCTCCCCTGCTGCCCCCAGGGGAGGTGGACTGTAAAGAAATCGGAGACTGTGTCCCAGGATCCGGAGCCACGTCCCCAGACCTGTGCCTCCCTGCCCTGGATTACCTCAGGCGCTGTTCTCAGGTACGCAGGCCCTGAAACCCACCTCAGAAGATGCTTACAAAACATGCATGGAGGTATTTTGTGGATGCCTAAGCGAAGTACTTTCTGCTGTCTCTGAGGAGATCGGGGCTTAGTTTTGGAGTATAAAGTTTTGTCCCCCCGCTTCTACCAAGGAGAGAAAGAAAGTAATGAAAATGTACTAAAACACACAATTGGGTTTTGAGATCTCTGAAACTTCTCATTCATACTGCGATACATGAACTACCATAATCTCTATATCTGTGTCAGATATTGAAGTCCTTCCGATGGTACGAAAACATGGACAGTGGGCTGCACACAGTGAAAGGAGACATTTAAAAAAGTATGCAGTCAAGATCTAGTAAAAAAAAATCCAATGAAACATCATTTATCAGTGTGAACAGTGACCTTCCTTATGCTAAGTCCAGCGACTCTCTGTCGTTACCGTGGGACAAGATGATGCTCCCTTCTCAAAGCCCTTTCTCCCTAGGCTTCGGTGACACCCCCTCTCCGTAGCTCTTCTCCTGTCTTCTAAGGTTGTGTCCCTGGCGTCCTCTTGTCTGTCTGTTCCTCACTCTCCCTTGGTGATAACATCAATAGCATTAAGGCCCAGGGCTTTAGAAAGGATGCACAGCCCTGATTTCCTCCTCCAGCTGCTTCCACAAGGCCCACATGCCCTGATTCCGCTCCCTTTCCCCCCTCAGCTCCTTGCCCCTCACTCACTGTGCTCGCCACACTCCCTTTCTGTCCCTCAGACACACCCTACTTGTTACTGCTCAGGGCTGTTGCTGTTCCCTCTGCCTGGAATTTTCTCTCCTCAGATCTCTGTATGACACGCCTTATCGTCCAGATCTCATCTGAAACATCATCTCCTCAGAGAGACCAGGGCTTAGGTATCTGCCAACTCCCTGCCAGCATTCTCCACACATCTAGGTCGCTCGTTCTAGGACTGCCTAATTTTTCTTGTAACGTTTCTGTCAAATTTTATTTATTATTTCTGAAAGGAGTGTGTCTGTGAGATGCACAGGGCAGGATTCCTGTCTGTCTCACTCCCAGCTGTTTCCCTAATTTCTGAAACAGTGGGGTCACAGCAGGCACAATTCTAATTCGTGACGGTACAAGGCTCCTTGCGAGTCTGTCCCAGTAACAGATTCCGGCGGTCTGGACTGTAGCGGTGAGAGCGGAGTAAAGAGCCAGAGCAGCCTATTAGCTCTGCTTCTCAGGCCTTCATCGCACCCACCCTGCCCTCGGATTCCTCCATCCCCCACGTGCCCTCCCCCTACCCCCATTTCCTTGATGTTGAGTCAGGGGAAGGGAAATCAGAGTCTGGTATCTCATTTGCCTACAGACTCTCTTCCCAGTGATCCCCATAGAACACTTTCTCTTAGGCAAAAATTCTTGACAGGTTTATGGTTCCCTTCACAGGTTTATAAAAGTCTATAAAACTCGTATGCAATTAAGATGCTGAAAAGGTATCCACAGAATCTTTTCCTCTACCTTTTTGTTGCCACTGAATGCTGTTTCAGCTGCTTCATGGGATAAATGCCTCTTGTGGACTGCCTTATGAATCCAAATCACAGGCAAATTTAAAACTTTGCTACAGTGGGAGCTTTTCTGGTTTTCTCTCCACCTTCTCTTCCGGTATATAGTTTTGTTGTCATTTAATAGAGTGCAGCTTTTTCCAATTTATAATTGCAATTTGGTATTTTTAATTTAGTTGTTGGCTAAAATCTACAAAATGCCCTTGAAGCCAATATTCCTTAGTGGGCGACTCGCTAGCTTGCCCCGAAGACTTCAGGAGCAGTCAGCAAGCAGTGAGGATGGAATTGAGTCAGTCTTGTCTGACTTTGATGATGACACTGGTAAGTTAATTGATTGGGCCTAACCAGGTTATTTGCTACGTTTGTATTCCCAAAAGCCTAAGCCATGAATTCAGTAGTTTCCAGATCATGAATGGTCATCCGTTTATGTTGTTATTATTTATAATTCTAACAGAACAAGCCTACCTAAAGTTTCCATGGACTCTCCGACAACATTTTACATCAGTGTCTCCAAACCAATCCTTTTTAGATGGATACCTCCATCTAAAACCAGTGTAGATTTGCAGATTCCACTAAATATAGTTTTTAACTCTGAATTCTTTTGAATTTAGCAAATTGGACTGTGGTTGCATTTGGTGCATTGATACTTAAATTGGCTGGTAATTGTCTTTAATACATTCTAGGAAACACAATCATTGTATAATTACTTCCTGTAGGACTATCTGGTTAGAGACTGGGGAAATTAAGTCATTACTGACGAGACAATCTGTTTGTGACTGGTGAAGCTGAAGGCTCATTAAAAGAATAAATTTAAAAAATATGTTTCAAATTAGTTCCTGTGTAATTTCCTGTGAATTCGACTTCGATCTAGTAACTTTGGATAATTTTCAGATTGGTTCACTCATGTTTACATTTGCTGTTTTCTAATTCAGATGACCCTGTCCTGTTTCTAGACCTAAAACTGGAAATGATATCCTTAAAGAAGTCTAATATCTGAGCATAGGTGTTTCAAACCCTTGCAAAAGGACTTTCTGGGGAAGATTTTTTAATTTGCTCTTTTGTTTGTTTTTCATTATTCGTCTGTTTTATTTTTCAAGACACAAATTCACTTATGGGGATATCTAGAAATTTTCCAGTTTTCCATAGGGATTATAAACAGTAAAACCTTACAAATTCAGATTCGTTTTCAGGAAAAAAATATAGGAAAGAATAAATATCTAATGTACAGAACAATTAAATATTGGAAATTGGCTAGATGTTGCCTAATAGAGGTTTCATTTTTAATGATTATATAGGAATTTTTACATAGCATCTTAAACCTCCAACCCAGACGGTTAAAAGCAGAAGCTAATGTTGCTTATCTATAGTACAGTCTTTAAAACAGTTGCAAACAGTTTGTATATGTGACAGTGAGCATTCCCTGCCCATTTGTGCAAATCGTTAATCCATTTTTTTTCTAGGCAGCCCACCTAAGGTTTCCCACAGTATAAATTCATTGAGGGCTTTAAAGTTATATATGAAACATAGCTAGATCAGAGAAAAGAATAAAAGTAAGAGCTTTAAGTTAGTATTAAAAATTACTTCTCATCATTGATATACTTAGATATTATTCCTCTGCTTTCCGAAGGCAAATAATTGCTTTTCCATTCTCCTATGGAAATTTCAAACACATAAAACTAGACAGAATGGTATAATGAACCTTCATGTACCCATCATCCAGCTTCAACTTTTTTTTTTAACATCTTTATTGGAGTGTAATTGCTTTACAGTGTTGTGTTAGTTTCCGCTGTATAACAAAGTGAATCAGCTATATGCATATGTATATCACCACATCCTCTCCCTCTTGCATCTCCCTCCCACCCTCCCTATCCCACCCCTCTAGGTGGTTGCAAAGCACTGAGCTGATCTCCCTGTGCTGGGCAGCTGCTTCCCACTAGCTATCTATTTTACATTTGGTAGTGTATATATGTCAGTGATACTCTCTCACTTTATCCCAGCTTACCCTTCCCCCTCCCCATGTCCTCAAGTGCATTCTCTACATCTTCGTCTTTATTCCTATCCTGCTCCTAGGTTCTTCAGAACATTTTTTTTTTTTAGATTCCATATATATGTGTTAGTATACAGTATTTGTTTTTTCTCTTTCTGACTTACTTCACTCTGTATGACAGTCTCTAGGTTCATCCACCTCACTACAAATAACTCAGTTTCATTTCTTTTTATGGCTGAGTAATATTCCATTGTATATATGTGCCACATCTTCTTTATCCATTCATCTCTCAGTGGACACTTAGGTTGCTTTCATATTCTGGCTATTGTAAATAGTGCTGCAATGAACATTGTGGTACGTGACTCTTTTTGAATTATGGTTTTCAGGGTATGTGCCCAATAGTGGGATGCTGTGTCATATGAGTTATATTTTCAGTTTTTTAAGGAGCCCTCCATACTGTTTTCCATAGTGGCTGTATCAATTTACATTCCCACCAACAGTGCAAGAGGGTTCCCTTTTCTTCATACCCTCTCCAGCATTTATTGTTTGTAGATTTTTTGATGATGGCCACTGTGACAGGTGTGAGATGATAGCTCATTGTAATTTTGATTTGCATTTCTCTAACGATTAGTGATGTTGAGCATCCTTTCATGTGTTTGTTGGTAGTCTGTATATCTTCTTTGGAGAAATGTCTATTTAGGTCTTTTGCCCATTTTTGGATTGGGTTGTCTGTTTTTTTAATATTGAGCTTCATGAGCTGCTTGTATATTTTGGAGATTAATGCTTTGTCAGTTGCTTCATTTACAAATATTTTCTTCTATTCTGAGGGTTGTCTTTTCCTCTTGTTTATAGTTTCCTTTGCTGTGCAAAAACTTTTAAGTTTCATTAGGTCCCATTTGTTTATTTTTGTTTTTATTTCCATTTCTCTAGGAGGTGGATCAGAAAGGATCCTGCTGTGATTTATGTCATAGAATGTTCTGCCTATGTTTTCCTCTAAGAGTTTGATAGTGTCTGTCCTTACATTTAGGTCTTTAATCCATTTTGAGTGTATTTTTGTGTATGATGTTAGGAAGTGTTCTAATTTCATTCTTTTACATGTAGCTGTCCATTTTTCCCAACACCACTTATTAAAGAGGGTGCCTTTTCTCCATTGTATACTCTTGCCTCCCTTATCAAAGGTGACCATATGTGCATGGGTTTATCTTTGGGCTATCTATACTGTTCCATTGATCCATATTTCTATTTTTGTGCCAGTACCATACTGTCTTGATTACTGTAGCTTTGTTGTATAGTCTGAAGTCATGGAGCCTGATTCCTCCAGCTCCATTTTTCGTTCTCAAGACTGCTTTGGCTATTTGGGGTCTTTTGTGTTTCCATACAAATTGTGAAATTTTTTGTTCTAGTTCTGTGAAAAATGCCATTGGTAGTTTGATAGGGATTGCATTGAATCTGTAGATTGCTTTGGGTAGTATAGTCATTTTCACAATGTTGATTCTTCCAATCCAAGAACATGGTGTATCTCTCCATCTGTTGGTATCATCTTTAATTTCTTTCATCAGTATCTTATAGTTTTCTGCATACAGGTCTTTTGTCTCATTAGGTAGGTTTATACCTAGGTTTTTTATTCTTTTTGTTGCGGTGGTAAATGGGAGTGTTTCCTTAATTTCTCTTTCAGATTTTTCGTCATTAGTATATAGGAATGCAAGAGATTTCTGTGCATTGATTTTGGTTCCTGCTACTCTACAGGATTCATTGATTAGCTCTAGTAGTTTTCTGGTAGCATCTTTAGGATTCTCTATGTATAGTATCATGTCATCTGCAAACAGTGACAGTTTTACTTCTTCTTTTCCGATTTGGATTCCTTTTATTTCCTTTTCTTCTCTGATTGCTGTGGCTAAAACTTCCAAAACTATGTTGAATAGTGGTGAGAGTGGGCAGCTTTGTCTTGTTACTGATCTTAGAGGAAATTGTTTCAGTTTTTCACCATTGAGAATGATGTTGGATGTGGGTTTGTCATATATGGCCTTTAATATGTTGACGTAGGTTCCCTCTATGTCTACTTTCTGGAGAGTTTTTAATCATAAATGGGTGTTGAATTTTGTCAAACGCTTTTTCTGCATCTCTTGAGATGATCATATAGTTTTTATTCTTCAGTTTGTTAATATGGTTTATCACATTGATTGATTTACGTATATGGAAGAATCCTTGCATCCCTGGGATAAATCCCACTTGATCATGGTGTATGATCCTTTTAATGTGCTGTTGGATTCTGTTTGCTAGTATTTTGTTGAGGATTTTTGCATCAGTGTTCACCAGAGATATCAGCCTGTAGTTTTCTTTCTTTGTGACATCCTTGTCTGGTTTTGGTATTGGGGTGATGGTGGCCTCATAGAATGAGTTTGGAAGTTTTCCTCCCTCTGCTATATTTTGGAAGAGTTTGAGAAGGATAGGTGTTAGCTCTTCTCTAAATGTTTGATAGAATTCACCTGTGAAGCCATCTGGTCCTGGACTTTTGTTTGTTGGAAGATTGTGTGTGTGTGTGTGTGTGTGTGTGTGGTACACGGGCCTCTCACTGTTGTGGCCTCACCCATTGCAGAGCACGGGCTCCGGACACGCAGGCTCAGCGGCCATGGCTCACGGGCCCAGCCGCTCCGCGGCATGTGGGATCTTCCCAGACCGGGGCATGAACCCGTGTCCCCTGCATCAGCAGGCTATCAACCACTGCGCCACCAGGGAAGCCCTGTTGGAAGATTTTTAATCACACTTTCAATTTCAGTGCTTGTGATTGGTTTATATTTTCTATTTCTTCCTGGTTCAGTCTTGGAAAGTTGTGCTTTTCTAAGAATTTGTCCATTTCTTCCGGGTTGTCCATTTTATTGGCATATAGTTGCTTGTAGTAATCTCTCATGATCCTTTGTATTTCTTCAGTGTCAGTTGTTACTTATCCTTTTTCATTTCTAATTCTGTTGATCTGAGTCTTCTCCCTTTTTTTCTTGATGAGTCTGGCTAATGGTTTATCAATTTTGTTTATCTTCTCAAAGAACCAGCTTTTAGTTTTATTGATCTTTGCTATTGTTTCCTTCATTTATTTTTCATTTATTTCTGATATGATCTTTAGGACTTTTTTCCTTCTGCTGACTTTGGGGTTTTTTTTGTTCTTTCTCTAATTGCTTTAGGTGTAAAGTTAGGTTGTTTGAGATTTTTCTTGTTTCTTGAGGTAGGATTGTATTGCTATAAACTTCCCTCTTAGAACTGCTTTTGCTCCATCCCATAGGTTTTGGGTCATCGTATTTTCATTGTCATTTGTTTCTAGGTATTTTTTGATTACCTCTTTGAGTTCTTCAGTGATCTCTGGTTATTTAGTAGTGGTATTGTTTAGCCTCTATGTGTTTGTATTTTTTACAGGTTTTTTTCCTGTAATTGATATCTAGTCTCATAGCATTGTAGTTGGAAAAGATACCTGATACAATTTCAATTTTCTTAAATTTACCATGGCTTGATTTGTGACCCAAGATATGATCTATCCTGGAGAATGTTCCATGAGCACTTGAGAAGAAAGTGTATTCTGTTGTTTTTGGATGGAATGTCCTATAAATATCAATTAAGTCCATTTTGTTTAATGTGTCATTTAAAGTTTTTGTTTATTTATTTTCATTTTGGATGATCTGTCCATTGGTGAAAGTGGGGTGTTAACGTCCCCTACTGTGATTGTGTTACTTTCGATTTCCCCTTTTATGGCTGTTAGCATTTGCCTTATGTATTGAGGTGCTCCTATTTTGGGTGCATAAATATTTACAATTCTAATATCTTCTTCTTGGATTGATCCCTTGATCATTATGTAGTGTCCTGTCTCTTGTAATAGTCTTTATTTTAAAGTCTATTTTGTGTGATACAAGAATTGCTACTCAAGGTTTCTTTTTTTTTTTAATTTATTTACTTTTTATTTATTTGTTTTTGGCTCAGTTGGGTCTTTGTTGCTGTGCGCTGGCTTTCTCTAGTTGCGGCGAGCGGGGGCTACTCTTCATTGCGGTGCTCGGGCTTCTCACTGAGGTGGCTTCTCTTGTTGCAGAGCATGGGCTCTAGGCGCACGGGCTTCAGTAGTTGTGGCACGTGGTTCAGTAGTTGTGGCTCTCGGGCTCTAGAATGCAGGCTCAGTAGTTGTGGTGCATGGGCTTAGTTGCTCCACGGCATGTAGGATCTTCCCAGACCAGGGATTGAACCCGTGTCCCCTGCATTGGCAGGCGGATTCTTAACCACTGCACCACTAGGGAAGTCCCTCCAGCTTTCTTTTGATTTCCATTTGCATGGAATCTCTTTTTCCATCCCTTCACTTTCAGTCTGTATGTGTCCCTAGGTCTGAAGTGGGTCTCTTGGAGACAGCATATGTATGGGTCTTGTTTTTGTATCCATTCAGCCAGTCTGTGTCTTTTGGTTGGAGCATTTAATCCATTTACATTTAAGGTAATTATTGATACGTATGTTCCTATTACCATTTCCTTAATTGTTTTGGGTTTGTTATTGTAGGTCTTTTCCTTCTCTTGTGTTTCCTGCCTAGAGAAGTTCCTCTAGCATTTGTTGTAAAGGTGGTTTGGTGGTGCTGAATTCTCTTAACTTTTGCTTATCTGTAAAGGTTTTAATTTCTCCATTGAATCTGAATGAGATCCTTGCTGGGTAGAGTAATCTTGGTTGTAGTTTTTTCCCTTTCATCACTTTAAATATGTCCTGTCACTCCCTCTGGCTTGCAGAGTTTCTGCTGAAAGATCAGCTGTTAACCTTATGGAGATTCCCTTGTATGTTATTTGTTGCTTTTCCCTTGCTGCTTTTAATATTTTTCTTTGTATTTAATTCTTGATAGTTTGATTAATATGTGTCTTGGCATGTTTCTCTTTGTGTTTATCCCGTATGGGCCTCTCTGTGCTTCCTGGACTTGACTATTTCCTTTCCCATGTGAGGGAAGTTTTCAACTATAATCTCTTCAAATATTTTCTCAGACCCTTTCTTTTTCTCCTTTTCTTCTGGGACCCCTATAATTCGAACGTTGGTGCATTTAATGTTGTCCCAGAGGTCTCTGAGCCTGTCCTCAATTCTCTTCATTCTTTTTTCTTTATTCTGCTCCCTGGCACTTATTTCCACCATTTTATCTTCCAGCTCACTTATCTGTTCTTCTGCCTCAGTTATTCTGTTATTGATTCCTTCTAGAGTGTTTTTAATTTCAGTTATTGTGTTGTTCACCACTGTTTGTTTGCTCTTTAGTTCTTCTAGATCCTTGTTAAATGTTTCTTGTATTTTCTCCATCTGTTTCTGAGATTTTGGATCATCTTTACTATCACTACTCTGAATTCTTTTTCAGGTAGGTTGCCTATTTCATCTTCATTTATTTGGTCTTTTAGGTTTTTACCTTACTTCTTTGTCTGTAACAATTTTTTTGTCGTTTAATTTTGTTTTTTGATGGGTGCTTCTGTGTTCCTGTCTTATTGGTTGTTTGGCCTGAGACATCCAGCACTGGAGTTTGCAGGCAGTTGGATAGAGCTGGGTCTTGGTGCTGAGATGAGGACCTCTGTGAGGCCTTACTCCAATTGATACTCCCTGGGGTCTGAGGTTCTCTGTTAGTCCAGCAGTTTGGACTCGGAGCTCCCACCACAGGAGCTCAGGCCTGACCTCTGGCCTGGGAACCAAGATCCCGCAAGCATGCGGCAGGTGAAGTAACAGTCACCCAAAAACACGGACATCCAAATCCCTGGAACTGCCTGGCTGGTGCACGGCAATGGGGACCCAGGGCTGCAGGAGGGGCAGGGCAGTGGCCTCAGGTGCACAGGGCAGCCTGGTGTTCTCAGAGTCAGAGCCAGGCCATTTGCACTGCCCGCACTGCCCAGCGTGCCAGGGACTCCACCTGGGCCTGACAGGCCTGGATTCATGTCCAAGGTGGCTTCAGCTATTTTTAACTTATAGCCCATTTGCCAGTTTTCTTATACATATCAGTTAATCTTCAAGGTTCATGTAAGATCTACACTACATGTGTGGCTGCTCCATCTCTTAAGTCCTTGTCAGTCTATAGATTTTCCTCTCCATCTCTCTTTTACGTCTTTGCAATTTATTTGTTGAAGAAGTGAGGTTCTTTGTCATGTAGAGTTTTCCACTTGGATTTTATTGGTTGCTCCCCTTACAGTAGTGTATAACATGATTTTCTTTCCCCTGCATATCCTATTAATTAGCTTGTCCACCCCCACTTATATTTTGAGGTTCATGAGAATTTCTTGTCACCTGGTTTTCTTATGTTTATTGTGTATGACTTTGGTTTTGGCTCCTATTAATGGGGATAGTCAAAATTGGGGAAGTAGGTTTTTTTTAATGGGAGTATTTCAACATTGCATCTTCTCATACAGTTTTCTTTTGCTGGAAAATTAGAAGTATTAAAATAAGATATAGAGTGAGCTATTTTGCATATTCTACTCTAGATAAGTACTTTTGTACCTCAATAAACAAACTGTGGTATATACATACAATGGAATATAATTCATCCATAAAAAGGAATGAAGTTATGATACATGCTACAACATGGATGTACCTTGAAAACATTATGCTAAGTGAAATAAGCCAGACACAGGTTAGCAGGTGCTGGAGCGATAACGGAGAATGCAGAGTTGTTGCTTACTGGTTATAGTTTCTCTTTGAGGTAATGAAAAAGTCTTGGAAATTAATAGTAATGATGGTTGCACAACGTCATATGTGTAATTAATACTACTGAATTACACATGTAAAAATGGCAATTTTTGTTATATATATTTATAATTTTTTAAAAAAGGATTAAAGTGATGAAACTAAAAGGATATTATTACTTTGCTATCATCAACTTCCAATGAATCTAACAATTGTTTCATATAGTAGAATTTACACACCACATCACCTTCTTCCTGAAGGGGAATAAGGAAGACACTTGAACAGTATTTTTTTTTTTTCTTTGACTTTGTCAGAACATGTAAGTCATAATTAATCCATGCTTATAGGCATTGAGGGCTACCTTACAGGGTGATGCCTTATATCCATATAGCGCTTGGTAGTTTTCAGAAGCCTTTTATATATAGTGTTTAGTTTGGTCTTGTGACGATTCTGTATTATGTTTGACCGAATTTCACAGAGGTCTGCTTTTGGTTTCCAGGTCTGATAGAAGTCTGGATCATTCTGCTGGAGCAGCTCACAGCAGCTGTGTCTAACTGTCCACGTCAGCACCAACCCCCGACCTTGGATTTGCTCTTTGAGCTGTTGAGAGATGTTACCAAAACACCTGGTAAATATTTCTATGTCTGTCTTTCGAGGGAGTTTGTTATACATATAACTTTTCTCAGGAAGGTATTTGTATGAGTGTCTATTTCACTGATGTAACCGCAGAGAGCATAATAGATGCTCAATATATATATTTGTTGAACATTTAAGACATGTTCTTGTATTGTTTATGGGTTTCCCACCAGTCCATTTATAAGTAATGGGTGGTGGCCAGGTAGGTGAATGTGTAGAACCCCACTATATTCAGGCCAATGCTGTGGTATCAATGTCCCCTTGAGCCAGTTGGCTTTGCTCTGTTCTATGGTTACAGCCTTCCTCTGTGGCTGGGTCTCATATACTCCTGGCCCCAGGGCTGTCAGTAGAGCTTAACAGGTCTACCACTGACATGAACCAACCACTCAAATGTATGAAGACAGCAACATCTTAATTGTATAAGGGTCGTAGGTGATTATATTTGGGAAAAGACATCTAGTGAGTTCCTGATAGTACAGGAAATGGCCTTTGGGTATTTATTTCTTGTTCTGAATTAGTCAAGGTTAGCATGCACGCTTACTCATCAAATTTTCCCAAGATCGGAGAAATTTTTTTATAGAAATTTTAGTTTTCACTAACAATCAGAACCACAAATGAAACCACTAGTTTAATTCTCGAGTAATAAGAGGAGTTTTGTATTCAGCATAAACTGATGAAGACTTGATAAGTGATACTGTTTTAAGACCCATAGCAAAGTTTATATCAGAATTTTTTTCAGGAACACCATTATAGCTACTTCTACACATTAAAAATTTAAAGACTTTCTATCCAAGAATAAGCAGGTATCTTATAGAATTAATTATATGCCACTATTTCTAAATCTGTTTTATTGGTCAGTATCATTTTCTACTACTAAGTGTGTATGAAGAGTGTTTTAGCCCAATAATTCTACTCCTAGAAATCTATCAAAGGAAATTAACAGTAATGAAGATAACATTCTATATATAATGATGTTTGATGAAGCATCTTGAATACCAAAATAATTATGAACACCCTAAATGGGTTAAATAAGTTATGGTAAAAGCATGTAAATATCTACAGGCATTAAAATGAATATCTGTGAATAATATTTAATGACATCAATAATTGTTTACAGGGCATTATGTTAAAATATATATAGCCTGGAGTACAATCTCAACTTTATGAGAAGCATTTATAAATATACACATACACCCAAAGATAATACATTCAAAAAGTACTAGAACGAAATACATCAAAATATTATTTTCTTCTTCTTTATATTCTCATGTGTTTTCTGTGTTTATTATGAAAAGGATACCTTGCTTGTGTAGTCAGAATTTTAAAAATCCATCAACATTTCCACAAATATTTTTATTACAGTGTTGTTCATAAAGCAAAATATAGAAACATCTTAAATTTCCATCAGTAAGGAAATGGATAAGTAAACTAATGCATATACAGTTTGAATAGTTTGGAACAGTATGTGGTAATAAAAATGAGGAATATCTAATTTGCTGACACAGAATGATCTCTAACTTGTAACTGTTATGGGCAAGAAATCAACATGCAGACCAAGGTTTACCTTATCCCATTTATATAAAAGTAATTTAAAAAAACCTCTATTTCTCTGTTTCTTATAAATATATGTACTCTTAGTTTCATATAAATATACATAGAGTTCAAAGGGTGAACTTTTTCTTATATGTGTATATGTATTTGTATGTTTATGGGGACTAAGGAATTGATCAAGTGATACTTTAGCTTTATCAGTATTGTTTGAATTTTTAACGAGTATATTTACATATTACGTAATTAAAATCATGCAGAAACAAAACAGAAAAATGTCACCAAAGACCATATATTTCCCAATCAGTGGTAAATTCTTTTTCCTTGCTCCTTCTCAGAATGGGGAGCTCCTGCGAAAGAGGAAAGAGGTGGGAAGCTCTCTGCCGTCACTGGGCGCTGCCATTCTGTTGCAGGAGAGGTGCCAAGATCACAATTCTGATGCTGACCTTTCTTTTTCAGGACCAGGGTTTGGCATCTATGCAGTTGTTCACCTTCTCCTTCCTGTGATGTCCCTTTGGCTTCGCCGTAGCCATAAAGACCATTCTTACTGGGACGTGGCCTCTGCTAACTTCAAGCATGCCATTGGTCTGTCCTGTGAGCTGGTGGTGGAGCACATTCAGAGCTTCATCCACTCAGGTATCTATGGTGCCAGAGCAGCTCATGCTGAGTCGCTGTTTAGCAGGCAGCAGCATTGTCTAGAAGTGCTTAGTAAACACCAGTGCATGATTTTTGTCCTGGGAATTATTAAAATAGAAGTACATGCTTAGTGCCAGCCTTCTAATAGTAGGTTGTCAAGAAGAAAATTGGTACCCCTGTGTCCTCTACAAAATTATCAAACAGAATGCTTAAAATACATGTGTGACTAAAAACACCTAATGAGGTCTAGGATATCTGTGCATTAGGAGAGGGGAGGCAAGTTCAAGTATATAATAAATTAAAAAAGAAGAAATACCCCTCTGGGCTGGGGGGTAAGGGAGAGAGTGTATCCTGTTGTCCTGCTGCATCTGGGGAGGCTAAATGGAAGAGGCAGGGTTTTAGAAAAGGCTCAGATTATGGGCAAGAGGTTACTTAACAGATTAGGGGGGAAGAGGGGGGTCATATCTGTGGCACTTTGAAAAAGATGTGGAAGTGTGGGGTGGATAGTATGCTGAAGTCAGCAGAGAGAGAGGGAGCTGTTATGTCAGCTGTGGTACCAGGGGAGCAGCATTTGTGGAATAGATACTTGCCATGGAAAGATCTGGAAATTTGGGAGCAGGAGGAATCTTGCTGCTAGCCCTAAAGGTTACAAAGAAAAGGGAAAGACATACAGAAGTTTAAGGGAAGAGGGGCGGTCAGAGGCTCCCTTGTTGGCGAGGTTAGAGAAACTCATGGGAACTTGACCCCAAGGAAGAGTCAAAAAGCAAAAATAAGAAATGGGGTTCTCCACTAAGCTTAGTAAGGACAATTTGCCCTGCAAAAAACACACCAATCGAGAAAGAAGAAAAATGGGTATTTCCACATGCAGGCACTAACTGCATCCCTAGTGGCAGAGTTTCTGTCCAGGTCCTGGCTTTGCACAGCTCAGGACCCTTGAGGATTCCACTGAGAATTGGTTCTGTGGCATCGCAAGGACTTTGTGGAAAAGAACACTGGCGTATTCCTTGAACTGGGCAAACAGAATGTGATTTGGGGAGGTCTTATTTTCTTTAGTCTGGGGACAGCATGCAGACTGAAGCCTAACTGAAAAGGTTCAAGAAGTGGTAGTTGGTATGAGAAGATTTTTTGTTTACTAAGAGCATTTAACTCAATCTAATGCAACGATCAGCCGTAAGGAATGTTTGTTGTTCCCTTTAAGAATTAAAATTTTTTACTAGCTAGTATTCAGGCCGTATAATAGTATATGTTCTATTTTGCTTAAGCAGAGGAATTAAATACTTTGAAAAGTGTACATCAACACATTAAAGTGAGCCACATGCATTTCATCTTGATATATCTAGAAATGGATGAAACAAGCTAAAATTAGGTAAAAACCAAGATAATTTTTGCTATAATGAGTGTTTTATTTTTGTTGTTATTGTTATGGCCATTTTTCTCATTGTTCTATTTCCCAGATCCTTGTATATTTTTTGTATCATTTAGCCTTTCCTCTTTTGCTGTAGTATAGATGCTGTCCAGCCCGTTCCTTTGCAATACCGCTGAGTGCAATCTTGCTTTGATTTTCCTGCAGACATCAGGTACGAGAGCATGCTCAACACCATGCTGAAGGACCTCTTTGAGTTGCTGGTGGCGTGTGTGGCCAAGCCCACAGAAACCATCTCCCGAGTGGGCTGCTCCTGTATTAGGTGACATAAAGGTTCCCTGGCTCTCCACAAAACTGGAGTTTTTATTATGAAATCCAGGGGAATTAAGTTCTTTGATGGTAGCAGTCTACTTCTTATAAATAAAAATGACTGACTGTGCTACTAACTCTTCATTTCATCCAGTCAGCAAATATGTATTGTGTAAGTCACTATACAGGGTACTCTGCTGCCCAGAAAGTGATGTGACCAAGGTCCCTACCCGCAGGGAGCATACAACCTGTTCTAAAGGACAAAGAGAGTCATGGGAAAAGTGGTAATAGGAAGGAGGAACTATAAATGCCATGAAAGGACGAGACGCCTGGGGAGTAGAGCAGTCAGCAAGACCTTTTGTAGTAATGATACTTGGTCAGATCTCCCAAGGTGGGTTAGCTTCCGCTAGGTGGCGACTTTGTAAGTAGAAGAACAACATGAACACATACATGGAGATAAGAGTTACAAGTGACAAGAGGGTTTTATCTTGTTATGTGTAGAGGAGTAGTGGCAAATTGGGCTGGAATGGGGAAATTAGTATAGAATATATACATGCAAGCCTAAGTTTAAACATCGGCCTATTTGTAGTGGGGATCCATTGATTTTTTTTTTACATTAAATGGGTTAGGAAATTGTATTAGGACGATGGCATACCAGATGGGCCGAAGGCAAGAGTGACAAAAGACAGCAAGACTTGTAAGGGAACTACACACTAAATCTAGGCACGCGTCTGGAAGGACCTACCTACCTTTTGTGACAATAAAATATATGAATTCAAGACTTCTTTCCTTTTTTCTCCCGGCAGGTACGTCCTCGTGACAGCGGGCCCCGTGTTCACGGAGGAGATGTGGAGGCTCGCTTGCTGTGCCCTGCAGGACGCCTTCTCGGCCACGCTCAAGCCGGTGAAGGTAAGTCACTCAGAGGAGAGACCAGGGCACCTCCAGCCTTCCTGGTGATCCTCAAGTTGGGTCGCCTGGACTCCGCCTCCCTCCTTGTAGCAGGCAGTCTCACTTGGTGGGAACAAGGTAGCTGGATGAGTACTTTGTCCCAGACACAGTGACAGTGGCAGATCAAAGAAACAGCCTGGAGCCATGAACTCAGGTGCACCCAGTGAACGACTGCTGTGTTTCTCCCCAGGATCTGCTGGGCTGCTTCCACAGCGGCACCGAGAGCTTCAGCGGGGAAGGCTGCCAGGTGAGGGTGGCGGCGCCGTCCTCCTCCCCCAGTGCTGAGGCCGAGTACTGGCGCATCCGAGCCATGGCTCAGCAGGTAAGGATGGGGTTTTGGATCCCAGGGTCTCTGGAAGCTTGAGCTATTGCTAGGGGTGGTTTCTGAAGGCCGTGCATCACCACACTGCCTTTCATTCCTTTAGGGACATACGTGTCCTGGCTCTGAGCTCTAGCCAGTGCTGTTCTTTTCCAGAAATGACTTGAACCTAGTCAACAGCGTCACGGTCCTCTCACCATTTCTAGCTTGTTGCATCCTGCAATGCCCTGATCAAATAGGGTCCTTTTCCACTCGGCCGCTGCACTCCATACATAACTTGACTTGCACTACTTATGTTATAAATAGTTACTGAAATACTATTGTTAATGCTAGACTATGAGTGTCTAAAAATGGTAAACTTATTTTTTTTTCCCTGTATCTCCCATACACAGCAAAGAGCTTAACATTTACAAGTTGTTTAATAAATTTGAGTTGAATGTTAACTAACCAGTAAAATTAAGATGTACTTACCGTGCAGGAATCACCGTGTACCAATGACTTTTTCTTCTGACACATGGCAGAAGTCACAAAAGTTGGTTGTAAGCTGATGAGTCAGGAGCGGAGAACATATTCTGTATATTGGTAGTCCTAGAGTAGGGCAGATGGAAGGCACTTATTAAATATTTCTTGAATCAATGAATCACTAAATTACAGAAGTCCTTAATAGAATTTCCCCTTAGCACACTGATAACCCAGGATTCCCTATCCACAAAAAGAACTCAGTCACGTTCACCATATTAGTGGAGAAGTTTCCTGCCAGGTCTGGCTTCTGAAGCGCTTTCCCCAGCTCTCCTCAGAGAGTGGGGCAAGAACCTCCCACCTTCAACTACTCACATCTGCTGAGCACATTCCTAACATCCCGGACACGGGTTCTGGCCAGGAACCATAACAGAGAAGGCAAGAGGGTGGTCCTCCTCTGAAGGGGTGGCCTCTCTAAGTAGAAAGCCTTCACAGCTGACTAGATGAGGAATTTCCACCCACAGCAAGAATATGAAAATGGAATCCTGTTCTGAAATAGTTAGTGGAGAAGAACAGCAGAAAACAGCGAATCTTTCATTTCTTCATATTACTTTCTTCTTCAGTCCCAAACCTTCTCCCGTATTTACCCTTCAGATAACCCAGTATTCAATGATCTGATAGTTTAACAAGATTTGGAAAGAAAAAATTCCTTAAGAATACTCAGGTTTCCAAAGGGAAGTAGTGAAGGTATATTAAATAATGTCAAATGAAATCATTTGGATCAGAATCCGAGAAGTGGCTACTGTTTTCTAAGTCACTTCTCCTATTGGCTGTTAATAGAGCAGCATGGCCACAGCAGCAGCCCTGACAGGAGAAGCCCCAGTTAGTTTCCTGTTCCTGCGTGGTTTAGAATATGTACCAAACGGACGTCTAAAGCAGAGAAGACCTCTTACCAACATAGCCCCTTTTTATTTACTCTTAGCAACATTCAGTGTCAGTCCTTGCTATTTGGAGTGTAATGACTTGTCCCGTGGCAGAAGCAGTAGTGTTATTACTACTCATGCCAGCAGCTAACTTTGATTACTTACTCTTCTGTTCTAATGCTTTGCATATGTCAGTACACACATATTAATTCATTTAATTCTCTCAACAAACATACCAGTAGGAAATCATTACCAACCTCATTTTAAAGGTGAAAAAATGAGTAGAAAGAATGAGTAGAAAGAGTGAGCCACTTGCCGAAGGCCATCCAGCTGAGCCCTGGAGGAGGCAGGTCGAGGATGGTGGTGCTCTGACCTGTACCTTTGTATACGTGTGCAGGTGTTTATGTTGGACACCCAGAGCTCCCCAAAGACTCCAAACAACTTTGATCATGCTCAGTCCTGTCAACTCATTATTGAACTGCCTCCTGATGAGAAGCCAAATGGGCACACCAAGAAAAGGTAAGCAGCTAAGCGCTTATAAATAGGAAAGTCCATTTATCCCCAGCTCCTGCTCATTGTGATTCAGGCTTCAGCCAAGAATACTGAAGATGGTTGTGGAGTCACTTAGCAAAAACTTGCCAGCATTTTAACCAAATCGCCCACATTTCACATGTGTTCGTTGGCTAGGGCTGCCATAACAAAGTACACAGACTGGGTGGCTTAAACAACAGGAAATTAATCTCTCCCAGTTCCAGAGCCCAGAAGTCCAAGATCAGGGTGTCGGCCGTGTTGGATTCTTCTGAGGCCTCCCTCCTCGGCTTCTAGATGAACGTCCGTTCCCTGTGTCTTTGCATGGTCTTTCCTCTGTATATGTCTTTGTGCAAATTTCCTCCTCTTAGGAGGACACCAGTCATATTGGATTAAGGCCCATCCTAATGCCCTCGTTAACCCAATTATTTCTTTAAAGACCCTTTTTCCAAGTGTGCATTCTGTGATACTGTGGATTAGGGCTTCCATGTATGAATTTGCCGGGGGCGGGGCACAACTCACTGTATCTATAGCATCATACATATCATAATCCTTTTTAAAAAAATAATATGAGCTCTGATTCATATTGTTTCAGTGAGAAATACATCATTAACTTCTCATGAGCAGTACAGCTGTTAGGATCCAGAAAGCTCAGTGCATGCCACAGGAAACCTGCTCTTTTTAAATACTATCATCCTGCCAAAGAAAACATTGTTCCTAGAGTTTAAGATGAAGCCAGTGACTGAAAGTTCCCATTTTAAAACTTCTGACACACATAATAATGATGATAAGTATTTGAGTTCAATAGATGAAGTACAGGGAGTAGGTAATCCACTTTCACTTGTGCATGAGGAAACATTCAGGGAGACTGCGAAGCAGGGGAGCTGGAATCAAAACCAGGTCTAGCTGAGCACAATGCCTGTGTCCTTTACCATTTCCATGTTAGGGGGAGAGTGTGAATTTTCCAAAACTTACCAGGTAGCATAGCAGTTTGATTAATAGACCTATTTGGGTGAAATTTCCAGGTGCTAACTTTTTTTTAGTCAAGTGTGTGTGGTACATACAGAAGACTATGTGGAAGGTTCAAAGGTTATCAAGCATGAAAAAAAAGTGAAATAACTATGAACCTGCCACTGCACTTCAGAAGTAGAACTTTACCGATATCCCACGTATTCCTCCCAGTTCTGTGCCCTGCTTCCCTCCACTGCCGATCACGCAAAACTGTTGGGCATTTTTATCTGTTCTGCATACCAGTGATTGTGCATTCCTTTCCACAGCTTTAAGCGTTGATCTACTTTCAAATTTCAGTTCTTTTCTTACCTGTTTTCCTTTTTTATATATATTTCTAGTCCCTTCAGCCAATTATTCCTACTAAAACAATTTTTGAAGTAAAAGGAGAAAAAGGGGGAGAGGAATAATAAGCTGAATTCACATTATAAATAAAACACAGGAAAAATAGGATCACCTAATATTCCTATGTTACTGGTTTAACAGTTTTAAAAGGTTAAGATTTAAAAATTTATCACCATGGTTCCTCAGTTTACTTAGTACTTTCAATAGACAATTACCCCCTCAATGAAATTCAGGAAAACAGGAAAAGCACACATTCTTTAGTAGAAGCCACTATGCCTTAAAACATCCTCTAAAATTCTTTAAGTATTTTGCGTTGTTGGATTTGACTCATTCACAGGGGCAATTCTTAGCACAGAAAGTAGGAGAAGATGAGTTAGACGTAAGAAAAGTTTGTGCATCTGCTGGTTAGGTGCGTCCTCAGAGGTCCACATTAAAATCACCCATGGGGAAAAAAAGACTGGAACTAAAACCAGATTGCAACATTTAAGTAAAGAGAAATCTGGGTTTGCTTGTTTGTTTTAACATCTTTAATTGCTGTACAGTGGTGTGTTAGTTTCTGCTTTATAACGAAGTGAATCAGTTATACATATGTTCCCATATCTCTTCCCTCTTGCGTCTCCCTCCCTATCCCACCCCTCTAGGTGGTCACAAAGCACTGAGCTGCTCTCCCTGTGCTATGCGGCTGCTTCCCACTAGCCAGCTATTTTACCTTTGGTAGTGTATATATGTCCATTGCCACTCTCTCACTTTGTCACAGCTTACCCTTCTCCCTCCCCATATCCTAATGAAACTTAAAAGCTTTTGTACAGCAAAGGACACCATAAACAAGACCAAAAGGGAACCCTCAGAATGGGAGAAAATATTTGCAAATGAAGCAACTGACAAAGGATTAAGCTCCAAACTTTACAAGCAGCTCAATATCAAAAAAACAAACAACCCAATCCAAAAATGGGCAGAAGACCTAAATAGACATTTCTCCAAAGAAGATATACAGACTGCCAACACACACATGAAAGAATGTTCAACATCATTAGAGAAACGCAAATCAGAACTACAATGAGATATCATCTCACACCAGTCAGAATGGCCATCATCAAAAAATCTAGAAACAATAAATGCTGGAGAGGGTGTGGAGAAAAGGGAACCCTCTTGCACTGTTGGTGGGAATGTAAATTGATACAGCCACTATGGAGAACAGTATGGAGGTTCCTTAAAAATCTAAAAATAGAACTACCATACGAGCCAGCAATCCCACTACTGGGCACATACCCAGAGAAAACCATAATTCAAAAAGAGTCATGTACCACCGTGTTCACTGCAGTTCTATTTACAGTAGCCAGGACATGGAAGCAACCTAAGTGTCCATCACTTCTGAAGGTTGTGCTTCCTACTTCAGGAGTCCAGGCTGCCAGCAGGATGGGGTTGAAATGTCAGAGCCACTGCTCAAGGAGACCATTTCTTCCAGGCACCTGCACTCAGAACTAATCTGGTTTTTGTTATTTTGGTTTGTTTTGAATGCTTCTCTCAGCATACATTTGCCCTGGGACAAGAAGATGAGAAAGGCACTGCCCTGTCCCTTGAAGATTTATGGTATAGTGGGGAGGCCAGCCCAGTGATAAGTGACAGGATTTCCCTTCTTAGTTAGGGTCCTGTAGTTGTGGACATGAAGCACTAGACCAAATTGGTGGCTTTCACAGCCTGCTTCTTCAAAAGAGTGCATATTCAGGTCTCCTAATACCTCAAGTAACTGCTATGGTGGGGGAATTGGGAGGGGTTGGGGAGTTACCATTTAATGGGTTCAGAGTTTCTGTTTGTGATGATGAAAAAGTTCTAGAAATAGATAGTAGTGATGGTTACACAACATTGTGCATGTACTTAATGCTACTGAATTGAACTTTTAAAAATGGTTAAAATGGTAACATCAGGTTATATATATTTTACCACAAAAATGTTGCTTAAGTGATATGTTACAAGGGGTTACTGTTTGTGAGTGACAGCTCTTTGTACATATTCCATTTTTGCTGAAAGTACGATGTTTTCTTTGAGATACCACTACGCAAAGGCCAAGGTCAACCTTTAAAAAATGTATGGGAGGATTTTTGTTCTTTTTTGCTAGTTAAAGTATTTTTCCTGCTAGTTATAAAATAATTTTTAAATTCATGGTCTTAAAAAATGGTACAAATGAACTTATTTACAAAACAGAAATAGAGTCACAGATGTAGAAAACTAATGGTTACCAGGGGGGAAAGGGAGTGGGGAGAGAGAAATTGGGAGATTGGGATTGACATATACACACTACTATATATAAAATAGATAACTAATAAGAATCTACTGTATAGCACAGGGAACTCAATACTCTGTAATGGCCTATATGGGAAAAGAATCTTAAAAGGAGATATAGGTATATATGTAATATGTATGAGATATAGTAACTGATGCACTTTGCTGTACACCTGAAACTAACATGACATTGTAAATCAACTATACTCCAATAAAAAAAAAAATTTTTTTAAGTATTCATGTAACAGTTGGACTTTTGAAATCAGTAGTATGAATGAGCTGTAATTTTGTCATTATCCAGTTATGGGAATTAGTTTGCAACATCATGGCATAAGCTATTTTCGTGAAATTCTAAGAGCAGTGAAAAGAATGGGAAACCATAAACCCAAAACCACGTTGGTGGATTAAAATGTTGGAATTGGAATTGAGAGTGTTTTCTTAGTACAGGAGTCCAGCCAAACAAAAGGGGCTGGATCACCAAAATGTGAGCATTCACTTCTCATGTTGCCTTATCAGGGCTGTGCCCTGATTGATTAGGAAGTTGTCATGACTGGCGGGTTGCACCTGCTTCTCAACCAGGAGATCTGGCCAGATGTCTAGGGAGCATTCACCCTCTCCCACCTCCCCCAAATGCACATCCAAGGCCCACAAAGAAGTCCCACATCTGTGCTGGCAGAAAAGGATGCAGAAAGGAATTAGCCTGTGCTGAGTGAATGCTGTTTTCTCTCCTAGGTTTGTTTTAGAAGGCTGCAAATTAAATTATCAATTTCTTTCATTTCTTTCTTTGAAAATATTAGCCCCATAATACCTCTAAAGTTAAAAAACTTTTCAGTGTTTAGACCTTCTCTATCTCCCACACTGGAAGCACTAAAGCTTTTATACATATGTACGTACCTAAAGCATTAACATTTTTAATCCTGGAAAACTGGTTTGGTGCCTATAAACCAACTTCAATAAGATTCTAAAATAAGATTCTAAAAGCTTTGGGTTTGAAGATGGTGGAGTAGAAGGACATGAGCTCACCCCTTCTTATGGGAAAACCAAAATCACAACTAACTGCTGAACAAACCACTGACAAATAACTGCTGGAACCTACCAAAAAAGACACCCTACATCCAAAGAAGCCACAATGAGACAGTAGGAGGGGCACAATCGTGATAAAATCAAACCCCATACACACCAGGTGGGCAGCCCACAAACTGAAGAACAATTATACCACAGAAGTTCTCGCACAGGAATGAAAGGTCTGAGGCCCACATCAGGCTCCCCAGCCTGGGGGTCTGGAGGAGGAGCCCCCAGAGAATCTGGCTTTGAAGGCCAGCAGGGTTTGATCGCAGGAATTCCATAGGACTGGGGGAGACAGAAACTCCACTCTTGGAGGACGCACACAGGGCTTATGCACAGTACCCAGGGAAAAAAGCAGAGACCTCATAAGAGACTGGCCAGACTTACCTGCTAGTATCGGAGGGTCTCCTGCAGAGTTGGGGGTGGGGGGTGGCTGTGGTTCACTGCAGGGACAAGGACACTGGTGGCGGCAGTTCTGGTGAATATTCATTGGCGTGAGCACTCTTGGAGGCTGCCATTTTCTCACCAAGACCTGGCCCCACCCAGCAGCCTGTAGGCTCCAGTGCTGGGATGCCTCAGGCCAAACAACCAACAGGGAAGGAACACAGCCCCACCCATCAGCAGGCAGGCTGCTTAAAGTCTTCCTGAATAAACAGCTGCCTGATAAACACACCCCCTGACATGGCCCTGCCCACCAGAGGGAAAAGATCCAGCTCCACCCACCAGTGGACAGGTACCAGTCCCTCCCACCAGGAAGCCTGCACAGGTCTCTTACACAGCCTCATCCACCAGGGGGCAGACAGCAGAAGCAAGAAGGACTACAACCCTGCAGACTGTGGAATGGAAACTACAATCACAGAAAGTCAGACAAAATGATATGGCAGAGGAGTATGTCCCAGATGAAAAAACAAGATAAAACCCCAGAAGAACAACTAAGTGAAGTGGAGCTAGTCAATCTGCCTAAAAAAGAATTCAGAGTAATGATAGTAAAGATGTCCAAGATCTTGAAAAAAAGAATAGAGGCACAGATCGAGTAGATACAAGAAACAAAGACCTAGAAGAACTAAAGAACAAACAATATAATAACTGAAATGAAAAATACACTAGAAGGAATCAATAGTAGAATAACTGAGGCAGAAGAACAGGTAAGTGAGCTGGAATACAGAATGATAGAAATCACTGCTGTGGAACAGAATAAAGAAAAAAGAATGAAAAGACGAGGACAGCCTAAGAGACCTCTGGGTCAACATTAAACGCACCAACATTCACATTATAGGGGCCCCAGAAGGAGAAGAGAAAGGACCTAAGAAAATATTTGAAGAGATAAGCTAAACACTTCCCTAACATGGGAAAAGAAACAGTCACCCAAGTCCAGAAAATGCAGAGTCCCAGGCAGGATAAACCCAAGGAGGAACACGCTGAGACACATAGTAATCAAACTGACAAAAATTAAAGATAAAGAAAAAATATTAAAAGCAAAAATGGAAAAGAAACAACCTACAAGGGAATTCCCATAAGGTTATCAGCTGATTTCTCAGCAGAAACTCTGCAGGCCAGAAGGGAGTGGGATTATATATTTAAAGTGATGGAAGGGAAAAACCTATGACCAAGAATGTTCTACCCAGCGAGGCTCTCATTCAGATTTGTCAGAGAAATCAAAAGCTTTACAGACAAGCAAAAGCTAAGAGAATTCAGCACCACCAGAGCAGCTTTGCAACAAATGCTAAAGGAACTTCTCTAAGCAGAAAAGAAAAAGCCACAACTAGAAACAAGAAAATTATGAATGGAAAAGTTCACTGGTAAAGGCAAACGTACAGTAAAAATAGGAAATAATCTGCACACAAATATGATATGAAAACCAGCAATTGTGAGAAGAGGAGATCACAAATGCAGGATATTGGAAATGCATTTGAAATTAAAAGAACAGCAACTTAAAACAATCTTGCTTTTATATAGATTTCTATATCAAAAACCTCATGGTAACTGCAAACCGAAAATCTACAATAGATACACACACACACACAAAAGTAATCCAAACACAACACTAAAGTTAGTCATCAAATCACAAAAGAACAAAAGAGGAAGGGAAGAAAAAGCACGTACAAAAACAAATTCAAAACAATTAAAATGGCAATAAGAATATACATATCAATAATTACTTTAAATGTAAATGGATTAAATGCTCCAACCAAAAGACACGGACTGGCTGAATGGATACAAAAGCAACACGTGTATATATGTTGTCTACAGGAGACCCACTTCAGATCTAGGAACACACAGAGACTGAAAGTGAGTGAATGGCAAAATGTATTCCATGCAAATGGAAATCAAAAGAAAGCTGGAGTAGCAATATTTATATGAGACAAAACAGACTTTAAAGATTGTTACAAGAAACAAAGAAGGACACTACATAATGATCAAGGGATCAATCCAAGAAGATATAACAATGGCAAATATATATGTGCCCAACATAGTATCTGCCTTATATATTGAGGTGCTCCTAACAGCCATAAGAGAAATCAACAGTAACATAATAATAGTGGGGGACTTTAACATCCCACTTACATCGATGGACAGATCATCCAGACAGAAAATAAATAAGGGAACACAGGCTTTAAATGACACATTAAACCACAAGGATTTAACTAATATTTATAGAGCATTCCATCCAAAAGCAGCAGAATGCACATTCTTTTCAAGTGCACATGGAACATTCTCCAGGATTGATCACATGCTGGGCCACAAAGAGAGCCTTGGTAAATTTAAGAAAATTGAAATCATATCAAGCATCTTTTCCAACCACAATGCTATGAGATTAGAAATCAACTACAAGAAGAAAACTGTAAAAAACACAAACACATAGAGGCTAAACAATATGCTACTAAACAACAAATGGATCACTGAAGAAATCAAAGAGGAAATCAAAAAAGACCTAGAGACGAATGAAAATGAAAGCATGATAATCTAAAACCTATGGGATGCAGCAAAACAAGTTCTAACAGGGAAGTTTATAGCAATACAATCTTACATCAGGAAACAAGAAAAATCTCAAATAAACAACCTAACCTTACACTTAAAGCACCTAGAGAAACAAAAAAAAAACCCCAAAGTTAGTAGAAGGAAAGACACCATAAACATCAGAGCAGAAATAAATGAGATACAGACAAAGAAAACAATAAAAAGATCAATGAAACTAAAAGCTGGTTCTTTCAGAAGATTAAAAAATTTGATAGGGCTTCCCTGGTGGTGCAGTGGTTGAGAATCTGCCTGCTAATGCAGGGGACACGGGTTTGAGCCCTGGTCCAGGAGGATCCCACATGCCACAGAGCAACTGGGCCCGTGAGCCACAACTACTGAGCCTGTGCGTCTGGAGCCTGTGCTCCACAACAAGAGAGGCCGCCATAGTGAGAGGCCCACGCACCGCGATGAAGAGTGGCCCCCGCTTGCCACAACTAGAGAAAGCCCTCACACAGAAACGAAGACGCAACACAGCAAAACTAAATAAATTAATTAATAAACTCCTACCCGCAATATCTTCTAAAAAAAAAATTTGATAAACCTTTAGCCAGACTCATCAAGAAAAAGAGGGAAGAGAGCTCAAGTCAATAAAATTAGAAATGAAAAAGGAGAAGTTATAACAGATACCACAGAAATACAAAGGACCATAAGAGACTATTATAAGCAACTATATGCCAATAAAATGGACAACCTGGAAGAAATGGACAAATTCTTATAAAGGTACAATCTCCCAAGACTGAACCAGGAAGAAACAGAAAATATGAAAAGACCAACCACAAGTACTGAAATTAAAACTGTGATTAAAATACTCCCAACAATGGGGCTTCCCTGGTGGCGCAGTGGTTGAGAGTCTGCCAGCCAATGCAGGAGACATGGGTTCGTGCCCCGGTCCGGGAAGATCCCACATGCCGCGGAGCGGCTGGGCCCATGAGCCATGGCCACTGAGCCTGTGCGTCCAGAGCCTGTGCTCCGCAACGGGAGAGGCCACAACAGTGAGAGGCCCGCGTACCGCAAAAAAACAAACAAACAAAAAAACTCCCAACAAAGTACGAGGGCCAGATGGCTTCACAGGTGAATTCTACCAAACATTTAGAGAAGAGCTAACACCCATCGTTCTCAAACTCTTCCAAAAAATTGCAGAGGAAGGAACATTCCCAAACTCATTCAATGAGGCCACCATCACCCTGATACGAAAACCAGACAAAGATACGACAACAAAAAAAGAAAATTAAAGGCCAATATCACTGATGAACATAGATGCAAAAATCCTCCACAAAATACTAGCACACCAAATCCAACAATACATTAAAAGGATCATACACCATGATCAAGTGGGATTTATCCCAGGGATACAAGGGTTTTTCAGTATCCGCAAATCAATCAGTGTGATACACCGCATCAACAAATTGAAGAATAAAAACTATATGATCATCTCAATAGATGCAGAAAAATATTTTGACAAAATTCAGTACCCATTTATGATTTTAAAAATCTCCAGAGGGCTTCCCTGGTGGCGCAGTGGTTGAGAGTCCGCCTGCCGATGCAGGGGACATGGGTTCGTGCCCCGATCCGGGAAGATCCCACATGCTGTGGAGCGGCTGGGCCCGTGAGCCATGGCCGCTGAGCCTGCGCATCCGGAGCCTGTGCTCCGCAGCGGGAGAGGCCACAGCAGTGAGAGGCCCGCGTACCGCAAAATAAAAAAAAAAATCTCCAGAAAGTGGGCATAGAGGGAACATACCTCAACATAGTAAAGGCCATATATGACAAACCTACTGCTAAAATCATACCCAACAGTGAAAAACTGAAACCATTTCCTGTAAGATCAGGACAAGGATGTCCACTCTCATCTCTTTTATTCAACATAATTTTGGAAGTCCTAGCCACAGCAATCAGAGAGGAAAAAGAAAGGGAATCCAAATTGGAAAAAAGTAAAACTGCCACTGGTTGCAGATAACATGATACTATACACAGAAAATCCTAAAGATGATACCAGAAAACTACTACAGCTCATCAATGAAATTGGTAAAGTTGTAGGATACAAAATAAATACAGAGAAATCTGTTGCATTTCTGTACACTAACAACGAACAGTCAGAAAGCGAAATTAAAGAAACAATCCCACTTACCATCACATCAAAAAGAATAAAATACTTAGGAATAAACCTACCTAAGAAGGCAAAGGACCTGTACTCTGAAAACTATGACACTGATGAAAGAAATTGAAGATGACACAAAGAGTTTGAAAGATATACCATGTTCTTGGATTGGAAGAATCTATAGTGTCAAAATGACTCTACTACCCAAGGCAATCTACAGATTCAGTGCGATCCCTATCAGATTACCAATGGCATTTTTCATAGGACTAGAACAAAAACATTTAAAATTTGTATAGACACACAACAGACCCCAAATAGCCAAAGCAATCTTTTTGATTAATTAATTTATTTATTCATTTATTTAATTTTGGGCTGCATTGGGTCTTTGCTGCTGCACACGGGTTTTCTCTAGTTGCTGAGAGCTGGGACTACTCTTCGTTGCAGTGCACAGGCTTCTCTTTGCAGTGGCTTCTCTTGTTGCAGAGCACGGGCTCTCGGCATGTGGGCTTCAGTAGTTGTGGCTCGCGGGCTTAGTTGCTTCACGGCATGTGGGATCTTCCCGGACCAGGGCTCAAACCCGTGTCCCCTGCATTGGCAGGTGGATTCTTAACCACTGCACCACCAGGGAAGCCCCAAAGCAATCTTGAGAAAGATAAACAGAGCTGCAGGAATCAGGCTCCCAGACTTCAGACTATACTACAAAGCTACAGTCATCAAAACAGTATGGTACTGGCACAAAAACAGAAATATAGATCAACAGAACAGGATAGAAAGCTCAGAAACAAACCCACACAACTATAGTCAATTAGTCTACAACAAAGGAGGCAAGACTATATAATTGAGAAAAGACAATCTCTTCAAGAAATGGTGCTGGGGAAACTGGACAGCTACGTGTAAAAAAAATGAAATTAGAACATTCTTTAACACCATACACAAAAATAAACTCAAAATGGAATAAAGACCTAAATCTAAGACCAGATATTATAAAACTCTTAGAGGAAGATATAGGCAGAACACTCTTTGACAGAAATTGCAGCAATATCTTTTTCATTCTGTCTCCTACAATAATGGAAATGAAATGAAAAATAAACAAATGGGACCTAATTAAGCTCAAAAGATTTTGCACAGCAAAGGAGACCATAAACAAAAGGACAACCTACAGAATGGGAGAAAATATTTGCAAACAATGCGACCAACAAGGGATTAATCTCCAAAATTTACAAACAGCTCATGCAGCTCAATATTGAAAAAAACAAACATCCCAATCATAAAATGGGCAGAACACCTAAATAGACATTTCTCCAAAGAAGGCATACAGATGGCCAGGAAGCACATGAAAAGGTGCTCAAGATCTCTAATTAGAGAAATGCAAATCAAGCCTACAATGAGATATCACCTCACACCTGTCAGAATGGCCATTATCAAAAAGTCTACAAACAATAAATGCTGGAGAGGGTGTGGAGAAAAGGGAACCCTCCTACACTGTTGGTGGGAATATAAATTGGTACAGCCACTATGGAGAACAGTATGGATGTTCCTTAAGAAACTGAAAACAGAGCTATGGTCCAGCAATCCCATTCCTGGGCATATATCCAGGGAAAAATGGTTCAAAAGGATACATGCACCCCATTGTTCATTGCGGCGCTGTTTACAATAGCCAAGACATGGAAACATTCATCTGTGCATTGACAAATGAATGGATAAAGAAGATGTGGTACATATATACAATGGAATATTACTCAGCCATTAAAAAGAATGAAATAATGCCACTTGCAGCAACACAGATGGACCTGGAGATTATCATACTAAGTGAAGTGAGTCAGACAAAGAAAGACAAATATCATATGATATCGCTTATATGCGGAATCCAGAAAAAATGATACAAACAAACTTATTTACAAAGCAGAGACAGACTCACAGATTTAGTGAATGAACTTATGGTTACCAGAGGGGAAGTATGGAGGGGAGGGATAGATTGGGAATTTGGGATTGACTGGTACACACTGCTATATTTAAAATAGATAACCAACAAGGACCTGTGTAACACAGGGAAGGAACTCTGCTCAATACTCTGTAATAACCTAAATGGGAAAAGAATTTGAAAAAGAATAGATACATGTATATGTATAACTGAATCACTCTCTGTGCACCTGAAACTCACACAACATTGTTAATCAACTATACTCTAAATTAAAAAAAAAATCTCTCCAGGTATTCTCAACGCTAGGTGTCTTAGCAGAGTTGACACACTTGACAGTTGTAGTCAGAATTCCTATATCTGGAATGTGCAGACCAGTAAATACTTCCTTCTTCCTCTCTCTTCCCCCAAGCCTATATGGAATATTGCCTTTGTCTGGGTATGTTATACAACGTGCTGTCACATCCTGACTTTGTACTTTCAGAGGCTATCCTTGCACAAGATAAAATGATGCAACCAGTTAAAGAATAACATGAAATCTTGCAATTAGCTATTTCTTGGATTCCCTAGATAACCAGCAGAAGAGAGACTTTAAGCTCTTAAGCCTATCTTAGTGAAATAAAGACTTCATTCCTAGATATGCAGGAAAAAGTGAAACTCGGGAAACAAAATGAACTCAAATGTCCAAGCATAATGTTAATTATTATATATTAATTTTTCTGTTTATTAAAAATTCCTCAACCATCACTTAAAAAAAATAGTAAAAGCATTGGGTTTAAGGAAAAATGGCAAAGGGTTGGAAAAAGGCCAATTAAAATTACTATAACTCAACAGAAATTGTTACTTTCTTGATTTGTTTTATTACTCATAACTATGAAAGAAAACAGGTCATATAACATAATTGTGTCTACGTTAAAGATTTTTTAATAAAATTGTTCTATTTGTTTCCTAAGTCTTGTTGAGAATCGTTAACTCAATATCATAATATTAATTCTATAGCTCCCAGATTTTAAAAGTGTCAGGAATTCCATTAATCATGATTAAAATTGTCACCTTGTAATGCCCCAAGAAATGTGTCCTTTTTGAAGAAAGACATTAAAATACAAGTAGTTTAGTTTGTAATTTTGCCTAGTCATCTGTTTGTGTAAGGTCTGAATTGCTTTAAGGTAACTCATATAAGGCAGCTGGCTACTAATCAATGCCTTTCTTTTCATTTGAAGTGTTTCCTTCAGGGAAATTGTGGTGAGTTTACTATCCCATCAAGTGTTACTCCAGAACTTGTATGATATCTTGTTAGAAGAGTTTGTCAAAGGCCCCTCTCCTGGGGAGGAGAAGATCCAAGTGCCAGAAACCAAGCTGGCTGGCTTCCTCAGATACATCTCCATGCAGAACTTGGCCGTCATCTTTGACCTGCTGTTGGACTCCTACAGGACGGCCAGAGAGTTTGACACCAGCCCTGGGTTGAAGTGCCTGCTGAAGAAAGTGTCTGGCATCGGGGGCGCTGCCAACCTCTACCGCCAGTCTGCCATGAGTTTTAACATTTATTTCCACGCACTGGTCTGTGCTGTTCTCAGCAACCAGGAAACCATCACTGCTGAGCAAGTGAAGAAGGTCCTTTTTGAGGACGACGAGAGGAGCACAGATTCCTCCCAGCAGTGTTCATCAGAAGATGAAGACATTTTTGAGGAGACCGCCCAGGTGAGCCCCCCTAGAGGCAAGGAGAAGAGGCAGTGGAGGGCTCGGATGCCCTCCCTCAGTGTCCAGCCCATCAGCAACGCGGACTGGGTGTGGCTGGTCAAGAGGCTTCACAAGCTGTGCATGGAGCTGTGTAATAACTACATCCAGATGCACTTGGACCTGGAAAACAGTATGGAGGAGGCACCGATCTTTAAGAGCGACCCTTTCTTCATCCTTCCCTCCTTCCAGTCGGGGTCATCCACCCCGTCCACTGGGGGCTTCTCGGGGAAAGACACACCTTCCGAGGATGACCGCAGTCAGACCCGCGATCACGCGGGCGAGCCGCCGAGCCTGAGGGGGACCAGCGGGGAAATGCTGCTGCTGCCCCCGAGCCCCAAGGTAGAGAAGAAGGACCCCAGCCGCAAGAAGGAGTGGTGGGAGAACGCCGGCAACAAAATCTACACCATGGCAGCCGACAAGACCATCTCAAAGCTGATGACCGAGTACAAGAAGAGGAAACAACAGCATAACCTGCCCACCTTCCCCAAAGAGGTCAAGGTGGAGAAGAAGGGAGAGCCACTGGGGCCCAGGGGCCAAGGCTCCCCGCTGCTCCAGCGGCCACAGCACCTGATGGACCAGGGGCAGATGCGGCACTCCTTCAGCGCTGGCCCCGAGCTGCTGCGCCAGGAGAAGAGGCCCCGCTCGGGCTCCACCGGCAGCTCCCGGAGTGTCTCCGCAAGGGACGCCGAAGCCCAGATCCAGGTGGGTACCCGCCCCCCACCGGAGGATGCAAGGGTCCACAGCCGGCCACGCAGGAGGGAAGCTGGGTACCAGTGACGCACCTGTGCCCCTCAGGGAGCACTCAGACACGTTATGATCCTCCACAGTCAGGGGACTGCCTGCCCCTAAGACATAGGATCCATCAGTATATCCTTGTGAAACTGAAATTGTATTCTCATAATTTCAGGAACTGTTTCTATGGGTTATAACAGATACTACTGAGAATTAGGAACCCACCTGTGTAAATAAGATGACGTCAAAGCTTAGAAAATGGATGGACTTAAACCCAGGGCTCAATGCCAGTTAGTCATTTGAAGATAGCCCTGAAGCAATTCTGTAGTTACGAAGAATTATGTAAAGGGAAAAGGCAAAGTGCATATTATGTGGTTATTCCAATGAATTGTTTTTCTAGCCCGTCCTGAGCACATAAAAATTCTCATTTTCAGAGTGTTCCTATTCCTTTATATAATTAATATTTGCAATTCTATGGTACCTCCCAAAAATGAGCTTGAGAAGTAAAGAAGAGGGGCACTGTTTCATTCAATTTAAGAAAAGATGAGATGGGAAAAGACAGAAGGATCTAAACTCATGGAGAGCCCTTTAAAAGTCATCTGGACGTTTATTTTAAGTTGTAGATTCCTGTTGCAGGCATAGTAAGATAGGAGCTCTTGGGCCCTAGGATTCTGTGGACCTATACAGGAATGTATTCTTAGAATGAACATAAACTTGGAATTAGTATGAATCTTGCAAGATACTTTTTTCCTCTGATGTATCTTGAACATAGAACTAAACTTCATAGTTCAGAATCCAAAAAAATCATCTTAGACTGTATTTGTAAAAGTATCCAGTCAAACTGAGATGTAAGGTTATTCTTTAACAGATGACCTTCTTGACAAATAACAAATCTTAATTGCTTTTTCACGTCTTGGAGATTTGCTTATGATTTCAAAAGTTACCCTAAATTAAGGTAGACCTATTCCAAGTTTTCTAAACATTAGAGAGACTGCTGATTAAAAATGTCATATGGCCTATGAAAATCTCATCATGAGAAGGCAAGAGGGTTTTTAAAAATCTGAGGAGTAAGATTTTTGTATTTTGTAAAAGCTGGAAATAATGTATTCCTAATGTGAAATGAGTCTCTGCTAGTCCTTATATATATATATGAACTTAAACTGATGTTTTATTATAAGTGCATTAAATTAGTAAAGACTACATTTATTGAAGCCTAAAGCCTGAGAAAACTCATTTGCATATTAGCCACACTTGAGTACAAATGAAACTGCTAATTCTCTTAATCCCTTTCTCTTAGGCATGGACCAACATGGTGCTAACAGTTCTCAATCAGATTCAGATCCTTCCGGACCAGACCTTCACAGCGCTCCAGCCAGCAGTGTTCCCGTGCATCAGCCAGCTGACCTGTCACGTGACTGACATCAGAGTTCGCCAGGCTGTGAGAGAATGGCTCGGCAGAGTGGGCCGTGTCTATGACATCATTGTGTAGAAGACTCACATTCCATTCCCAAGGAGATACACCAGGAGGGTTTAGAGTATGTCTGCCAATCCAGCTGATAGCATTTTCCCCACCACCAGCCCCCGCGACTCAGAGAACACCCAGTTGCTCCCTAACTAATCAGCACTGGGGCCATTCTGGATACTAAGGTTGTATCTGGATGACACAAGTGAAACTCTAAATTTGCACATAATTTCAGAAGACTCTATATTCCTGGACACATTTCTAAATCTTATTTCCCAATGCCTTTGCCTGCAATATTGTCCCCAAATGAGTCACTTTCAAGGGCCACTCCTTTGAAAATATTACATTGATCCATCATTTTATTTATTTAACTACATCGGTCATTTACTACTCCACCGGGTCTTAGTTGCCTGCAGGATCTAGTTCCCCGACCAGGGATTGAACCCGGACGATCCATCATTTTAAAGAATGCAATAGCTAAAGAAATATCTGCTGGTAAGTCAAGCTGATGTACACACAGACATGATTACCAGACATGATTAATTGGAGGAAGTACCAGACATGATTAATTGGAGGAAGATTTATATTATGATTATGAGTTCGGCAGGGAAGAAAACAGTTGGAAAAATGTATTCTTGGGTGTCATAATCTTTAAAATATTCCAGAACATTTCAAAATTGTTCCTAAGTTGTCAAGATTTTCTGGTTGGTATTTGCCAACTTCCTCATGTAAGGTACTATTGTGCCTTCACTTCCCTACTTCTAAAGGAAGGAAATTCTTTCATGGCAGGATGTTAAGTCTGTGGCATGGCAGCCTTTGACACACAGTACTCAGTGGTATTGGCTGATACAGATAGAGCCAAATGACTTAAGACCGGCCACCCTGACTGTCCCAATAGTCTTTGCTTTTGTTCCCAACGCAAAAATGAAAAGGGAAAGAAAAAATGGTGCCTTAGTTCCTTGTTGCACACACATTTCTATGCTCCACAATTATCTGAACATAAGGTATAACATTTTGTCTTTAAGAAAACAAAACAACTCATTTTATATCAACACCCTTGGAAGAAAGGAACTCAAGAATTCACCGTCCAATGAACAGACTTCTCAGGGAAGGGAGCAGGAAGTGTGGGGTTAGGGAGACAGCTGGAAGGGATGGGAAAGGAGGTGATGATGAAATCATTTTAAATCTGAAAATATTAAACAACAATCGTATGAAATTATGGTATCGTTCATACACACTCTAGTCTCAGAAGAATATAAAACTACAGGAGAAAAGGACACAGAATGAAGTTTTTCAGTTTAAAATATTTCTCCTCTCTGGCAAGTAGATTTGCCCTCTGTTTGAGGTCTTTTAATTCAGGCATATTTTAACCAGATATTTATTTTCCTAATTATTATTAGAAAATTAATTTGGAATCTTTATCTTATTTACAGTATATTTAATATTTCTTAAATTATAATAGTGATTAAAACTCCTCAGTCAAGCCCACTCACACACATTCTAAAGAGTTAGTTGCTAAGAGATATGTTTTAATTTTCCCAGCTTCTAAAAATTATTCGTAATTGAAAATATTGTCCCTAAAACATCAACTCTTAAGGGTGGAAGTAAGGATTTAAAACTGACAGCTTTATTCAGTGCTGGTATTTGTAAACTTTGTCTTCCTTGGGAATATATAACTATCTGCAAGGTTAAGAGGAAGACAGGGTTCCCTGATTTATTTAGGCAATCTAAAAGAAAGAACCTTATCATTCGCTATGCCATCCGGAGATCACCACAGAATTCAGAAGATGTTTTTCCAGTTCCACAAAACACTCTTTGCCTTCAGTTTTTGCTCATTAGACAATAATGCAAGTTTAGAAACAGATCAACAATTTGATGTTAACAAGCAATGAATCGTTGGGATAGCAATAAGTTGTGTTCTATACTTTAGATTTTTTATATTTTGTAAGTAGAATTGAAAGTTGGATAGACACTTTTTTTTTTTTTTAACAAAAGCAGTACACCATTGTTGTTTTGTTTCTTTTTGTAGCTCATCTAAGGTTCATTTCCTTGTGAGCCTCTGAGTATTCCGCAGTTTACGGGGGTGGGGGGAGCTTCAGCAAAGCAGAGTATTATCAAATCAGAGTAATTACAAAATGTTTATATCTGGCAACTTTTTATAAAGTATAAAAATTCAAAGGAAGCCAGTCTCAATCCATGAAGGTCATGTCCTGGAAGTTGGTAACCGTTTAGAAGTCAGAATTCATCGTCTTGACAGATTCTCTATTGTGGGATTCATGGCTAGCTTATGAAAACAAGTTTACCCCATTCTGTATTCAAACACTGCTCTAGTACCAGCCTAATTATGGGTCCCAAGAATAAAAGATGAGAGGATGTACATCATGCTTTACCTACAATTTTGTCAGAGGATTTTGGTCCCTTCCAGTCATTTTTTCTGTAGACCACCCCTCCGGCCCACAGCAGTCTTCAACCCTCCTCCATTCCCAACACACTCTGTGCATCACATCCACAGAGTGTGGCTTAGCTAAGTCACAGTAATACTTCTCAGAGGTGTTTGCAGTTTTCAAAAAGGACATGGCTTGATGCAAATAATCTCCGAGGAAGAGTACACTTCAGGTCATAGAGAAGTTAGTCAGATCTTCCCAGGGGTGAAGAAGAAAGGGACATATGTAAAAACCCTTAGTAGATGAGTGGTCCCTCCCCACACTGCCCCATCAGTCCCTCACTCTTCCTGGTGTCTCCATTTCTGCCTTTCCCCATCTCTTCTTTCATTCCCTCCCATGGTCTCTGAAAGACCAAGGTCAAGACAAGCCTTTGTAGTTACAACGGCTATTACCATATATTTTCAGATCTAAGCAGAATAAGATTTTTATTGCTTTTAGTTGCCTGTATTTACTGCCAAAAGTGTGTTACCCTCTGGTTGAGATTTATTCTTTTTCTAATATTTTGGTAGTGTTCATCTTTTCCAAAGTGAGGAAGCACGCTAGAAAACTCAAAGTGCAAAAGAATTCCTGACTGAATAGCCCAGCCAAGTACACCACACTCTGCAACAGATTTCTCCTTGCCATAGGAGGACTTAGATTTGATGGAGGGCTAATAAATTGTTCATAGGATCTCTCCTACCTCTTGCATCTCCTGATCAGCTTTGACAGATGCTTAGGCTGTCTCTTTATACCCTCTTGTCATCTCTTCCCTTACGATTATTTTCCTGCCTTCTCCATCAATACAAAACTAGGGCAACTTTTACCACTTTTAGGCTGTTTAATGACCAAGGCAGATGCTAACATATAAAACAGCTCAGACTAAATCAAACATGACCAAATGTTATCATAATTCCAAAGTACCTTTAAATTGAAACTTCTTGGTACAGCGATCAGTAGGCTTTGTTGTTGCTGTTCTTGTTGTTCCAAGGAGAGGGATTATACAGAGTCAGTTGAGAGTCAAATAGCCTTAACTATAAGAAGGTAATGCAATTATAGTAATAGATATTTTTGACTTCCCCAAATACATCATAGTACTGCTTATGTAGGAAAGTTTTCTTTCTCAGAAAGAAAAATCCATTTGTGTCAGTCCCATCAAACTAAGCAAAATGAAGACCTCTGGGGCTTCCCTGGTGGCACAGTGGTTGAGAGTCCGCCTGCCTATGCAGGGGACACGGGTTCGTACCCCAGTCCGGGAAGATCCCACATGCCGCAGAGCGGCTGGGCCCGTGAGCCATGGCCGCTGAGCCTGCGCGTCCGGAGCCTGTGCTCCGTAACGGGAGAGGCCACAACAGTGAGAGGCCCGCGTCCCGCAAAAAATAAATAAATAAATAAAAAATGAAGACCTCTGTTTGGAGCTGATAACAATAGCAAGAGGTTACAAACAGCAGTGGGGGGAGGTAACATCATTGAGTGCCTCTGAGAACGTGGACCTTTACCTACTTTTACCATATTTAATTCCCACAATAACACTGTGAAACAGGTATTGTTGTCCTCATTTTTTCAGATGAGGATGCAGACCCAGAGAGGTTCAGAAACTTGCCCAAGATAACCCGTAAATGGCAAAGTTGGTTGCAAAAGAGATGTTCCTGAGTTCAAAGGCCAGGCTCTGTACAACACCATGTCTAAGTGCACAGTGTAAACACTTCAGTGTTTCAAGGAATTAAACAGTTAAAATGAGTTGAAGATATTACATTGATGTCCCTATCTATAATGTTATGGGGATTTTTCAATAGGGTTAAAAGAAAAAGATAGTGTTTAGGCGTAGTAAGGTCATATATAACATAATATTTTTATGTTTGAAAATAAAGAAAACAAAATCTAATCTTAAAGTAGATCCTCAGTGGTAATTTAGGAAACTCACCAAATTAGGTGGACATGATGGAATAATATTGTCCATGGCCAGCTATTATGTGGAAAAACATGACAGTCTGTGTCTGGAATGACAGCAACAATTTGTTGACCTTTACCAATTACCATTTAATCACTCAGAATAAAGTGTCCTGTAGCCAACAGTGCCTCTCTACTTGCTTCCCCTGGAAGTATATAGGACTGAATTGTAGGTCATCATCAAACTTTGGGAATATGCAAAATAAATGACCATTTTTCAAAATGCACATTCTCTGAAGAAGCAGCAACACAAGATTGCTTAAACATTCAGGTACTGAGGGCATCAGGTCAATATGCAGAGTAACCACGTGCCATGACACCTAAATATACTTGCCTTGTAGACAAGGAAACAGGCAGAAGGAAAAATCCAACATAATGCAGTAAGTGAATGACAAAACTTACATCTGCTTGGGTACCATTTAGGAAGATTTAGTGTGGCCTTAAAAAAGCAAGACTATTTTTAAGCACTTTTTATTGAATATATGAGCTTGTTTATGGCAAGATTTATGAAATTGGGTAAAGAAGTCATTTATAATTATGCCTCATCCAAAAAAAATGTGCTCTTCTCCTTCACGAGTGCAGCAATCTAGAAAATGTTGTCTCTGTCTTTCGTGAGATCCCTTTCCTCTGGCTGTATTGTAATATTTGTATTTGATGTGGAAGTAACTAATAATTAAGGTTTTGGATTAGAACACCATTCAGATTTCCAAAATACAATTATTACTTCAGGGAAGATAGACAAAAAAAAAAAATCATCCCCTGGGATAATGTAGGAGAAACTTACTTGAGAACAATGCCTAATTTCCTTGTAAAGAGGGGCAGTACTTATCAATTGAAGAAAAACCCACTACCACACAGCTAGCACCATCCAAAACCTTTCCCCTCTATCTTTGTGTGATAATGCAAGGGGGGGTCTAGGGAGGAGAGACTAGCTAGCTGGCCATCTTAGTGACACAAACTGCAGTCAACTTCTGCTGAATTCCATCCAATTACAGTCCTTCCAGCCTTTTCAACTACCAAAAATTGTTTGTACTGTTAATTCCTATCCTGAACGTTCAAGTAGTGGTCGTCTCGTATCTTTTGACGTTAGAACAGTTGTTGTCAAACTTTAGCACATATCAGAGTCACCTGGAGGTCTTGTTAAGGCACAGATTGCCGGTCCAGAGCCCAGAGTATCTGATTCAGTAGGCCTAGAAATTTGCATTTCTAACAAGTTCCCAGATGAGGCCAGTGCTGCTGGTCTGGGGACCACACTTTGAGGTCCAATACCTGGAAAAAATTTCTAACTACTCCCTTTAAGATCAGCCTGACTTATCAAGCACTAGAGAAAAACCGAACTTCACCTTGGGCAGACAACTTGGAATTGGATTCTCTACAGCACTGCTGTTCAGTCTTCCCAGTTTCCAGGTTTATTATTTATTATTATGCCAACAATTGATTTTTACAAGGTAGAAGACAATGAATGTATAAGTTCTATGGAACAGTGAGATCAATGTAAGCTTCTCGTCTTTGTATTTAGAAACATTAACTCTATGGATGACCTTTTGTATCATGTTGACTTTTTGACTTGTACTGAAGGTGATTTTAAAGTATGTAGTGTTTTAATTTCTTCTGTCCATAGTTTTGATGAGATGTTTCCATGTTGATTCCATCACAACCTTGGCTCCTGGCTTCCAGAAATTTTTGAGTAGTTGCTCGCTTGTCAGTAGTTTTATATCCCTCATTAGTCACCAGAATACCAGCACATCAAGATGATACTATACTACTTGATGTGTCTTCATCTTTCACTTAACTGTCTGGTGTAAATTAATATTTTAATTTCCTACATATCTGTAAAGAGTCTACCAAATGGCTTCACGAGAATTTGCAAGTGGAACCAACTCCCTTTTGAGCAGCACATGTGCCTGTTTTAAGGACTTTTCATTACATATGTTGTGTTGTGCATGTATCTACACAATCAAGACCATATTCATTATCTCATTTTCCAAATGAGGAGAAAAATGTGAAAGCACATCAGTATGCTTTGGGAATACAGTGAAATCATGTTAAATATAGATGGGGCCTTAGTTTATCTCTTAACTCTTTATTCAGTTAATTAGTTTTGGAAATTCTTTTTCCGTTAAACAAAATAAGGACCACAGAGGTAATAATTCAAGAGAAAAAAAATTGAGTACCTCAAAATCATCTCCCTTGTATATATACTAATGACACAAAATTTTTATTGATTCAGTAAGTTTCTCTAAAGACTTCTGTGTAAGTATCCTGACATTATTTAAACTGTTATATAAGTAGAAAGTAATGACTATATTTACTAGAATTAGTGAGATGAGAAAGCACACCAGTGTTAATGATGTCAAGGATTCAAGTCCTTGCCTCTGTAGACAGGAATAATTGAAGCTTTTCTACTGCAGCTTCATTTCCCCTAATCATTTTTGGAAATGATGTGTGCGTTTCGTTTTTTTAATAATAACGGATGTTGAATTAAATTTTAAAAATTAATCTCTAGTAATCATTTATTTTTGTTTTACCAGCTGGTGCCAAAAAGGGGAGGAAGGAATCCAAAAGCCAGTCTTTTAAACTAACATGTAAAGTATGTTTTCTCTTAAAGTTGGGAAGCTCACGGCCCTGGCTCTACCAGCCACCAGTGGCCACCACGGCTGCCTCGTGACTAGGTACAGGCAACTTCGTGTGCCTCCCTCTCTCCTTACATCCAATTTTTGTTGGAAGTGGTCCTCTCCAATAAAACTTGGTTTCCCACACAATAGGTAAAACTGGACAAAGATTAATGCTTTTTGATATGTTTGGTTTCACTTCAATTGAAACCATGTGGTAGAATTTCCAGGTATGCTATGAACGGGGCAGGAGCAGCTGCCTAGAGGGAAAGGCTGGTTTTGTTTGGTTTTGTTTCTTAATTTGTTTTTAGTGGATGTGTGGGGATAGGGGCAAGAATAAGAAGTTTATTGCCCTAATCATGCCAAAAACTGATTCAAGATGATTTTCCTGCTGTTCTAAGAGGAATAGACTTAGATAAATTACATTATAATCGGTTCCCCTGCTACCATCTCCCACTCTAAGTAAAGCCAATGGGTGGTAAGGGTCCTTTTATCCTTTCTTGTATTATGCCAAAGACTAGACTTGTTTTCACTGAAAATTATAAATAAATGAAGCTTGGTATAGCCATAATGATTTGAGTCCATATACCATTTTATCCATAGAATGCAAAACTCATCCCTGCAACCCTATTCACCAGGAGCCTTGAAGCATTTTGTTTACTCCAAAGGACTTGTCAAGGAAGTAGTTTTTGTTTTGCCTTCTTTTTTAGTCAGTTTGGTCAATTTAAAAAAAAAAATGAAAACCACCATCCTTTATATGTTGATATAACTATTTGATTTGATATAATCTGTGTTGTTTAACAGGTTCCTGTAAGCAAGCTTGCAAGTGTATTTTGTGTACATTTTATCTGAGGTGAAAATGAAAATTCTAAAGAGAAAATATTTTAAAAGATATTGTATTTATGTTGCTTGTGTTGTAGAATAAAGATTCAAATGCATCAAAAAAATCTGATATGTGAAACCATTTTCTTCACTGAATAAATATATCAAAATAATCTATGTAAATATCCTGTTTACAGAATTCTGCTAAATGAACTAGGTTCCTTTCCTTGGCGTTTCGTAACTCTGAAGAAACTCCCCTTCCAATTCTATAATACAGAAATAGTCACTTGACAATTTGGTGAATGCCTAGAAAATACATTTGAAGAAAAAAATATATATAACATAGTATTATATATTATATACAGTATTATACTACATTATATATAATATTTACTATATATATCTACTACATATATACCATTGTATCCTTTTTAAAAAGAGGGCTGGGGTTTCCCTGGTGGCGCAGTGGTTGAGAGTCCGCCTGCCAATGCAGGGGACACGGGTTCGTGCCCCAGTCCAGGAAGATCCCACATGCCGCGGAGCCTGCGCGTCTGGAGCCTGTGCTCCGTAATGGGAGAGGCCACAACAGTGAGAGGCCCGCATACCACAAAAAAACTAAAAAAATAAATAAAAATAAAAAGAGGGCGTATTTTACAATATTATTTTGATGTCTTTCTTCATAAGAATGGATATCAAATTCATGTTATCAGTAGATATTGATGTAGTTTATTCATTTAAAAGAACTAAACGAATGTATTACCTTGATTGTTCATAAACAACCAAATCCCTAAATAGGAATATTGTTATTAAAAGGTAATATTAAAAAGAAAAATACAGCCGCTTTTAACTTCATTATCTTATTGGACTGCAGTTTTGAATTGCAATTTCAAAAGCCTATTAATAGTATAAGCCTAGGAATCATCAAACCCGAATTGTGGAAAACTGCTATTTGGCCACTCGGGGGATAAAAGCCGTACAAAATGGATGGAATTTGTGTATATGACCTTAAATCATGAGTCTATCATTCTGTCATACACTCTGGTAATCTCACAGTTGTACTGCTAAGACTTAGCCCCTTCCATTGTATAAACAAAATAAATCTAAAATAGACACGAACATACTTTGCATAAGGAAATCACCAACAAGGGACCAAGCATGTTCACAGAGACAGCTGTGGCAGCACAGAGAGGGCCTTGGACCTTAGCCAGAAAAGCTGACTTCACATCCTACGCTTTGCCCCTTCCTGGGAGTAGGAAGACAACACTCGCATACAGAGCTCAAGGTTCCTGCTCTGTAAAGTGAAAGATAACGTGAAAGCCCCGATGTTGCAGTGCTTTGTAAATGCTAATGCCTAATAGATGCTAACTACCATGTGTTAGAGAATAACCCATTTCATAACTAGCCCCACTATTCTGCAAGATGATTTATACTTGAGATCTAATGTGTACATATCCTTGACATTCACATCCAGGAATGCACTACAACACAGAAAGCTCAACATCTTTTGCCAATCTTATAAGAGGAGGTCAGCAGCTCAGATGCAGATCTCTTTAACCGAACACTTTGGAAATAAATTCTAGGTCAATACCAATTCTTCCATTATTCATATTCAGCAATAAATACAATATGTACATAAATCTATATGTATTTCTTTAGAGACGATATGCTTCAACTACTTGGCTTATGGTCAAAACTTCTATTATGATTTAGCTTTGATAAATATTTTATATCACTCATTAGAAAATTCACTTTCCCATCCAGCTTAAAGATAGGTTCAATATGTAAGTGAAGATAAAATTGAAGTATAATGCAATATTGTGGCTTTCACATATTGACCAACATTCCTATTATCTCGAGCCTCTGGAAGAGCACTCTAAGCTCTTCCTTGTTTGTTTTTATTTATAGATTCCTAGGTACCACATCAAGTCATCTGTGCCCTGACTCTGCCCTGCTAACTTAATCTGTTTGCACAAGATGTTCTGTTGTCAGAGAAACAGACTATTTAGTTTAATGGTCTCATCCAAACTCAGACGTGGTACCAACATAATAAAATCCCAGAAAAATTTATAAGCAGTTTCTAAATCACAAAAAAGTATTATTTCAAGATGAAGGGATCAGATTTACAACAGTTTAGAGCAGAGAACTCAAATATTGAACTTTAATTGATTTTGATATGGTTTCCTAGTCTTTATATCAATATATTATTTGCTATATTGAGCTACTGTTATAACCAATGCAAATGATATAAGGAAGTAAAACAACATCCTTCTGCTGGTCTCTCCAGCAGAGAATAATCTTAAAGAAAATAGATTAGATGTTAAATGTTGTGATGCAGAAGGCTCCATTATAACTCAACTTGAAATAGTGAGTATTGAAGTTAATTTACCAATTATAAAGGAAAACATACTGTTAGCTATATTAGAGTTAAAAGTTCAATATTCTAAGGTTTGTTTTAATCTGCTCCTAAGATGGCCATCAAATCAGTAAGTATTAATGAATTTTCTAATTAATAATAAATTACAAAAATAACATTCTTCTCAAACCCTAAAATAGATTCATTTTTGAAGTAGAAGGAATATATTATTACAAATCCCTCTCAGATCAAAACCATTTAGAAATAGATTTCTTGGAAAACTGAGCATAGCTGACATCTGTTCAGTATCTATTCAAGTAGATGACTGGCTTGGGGTTCACTGTTCCAGGAGGGATAGGGATATGATGGGGCAGAATGACAAGAAGTTGCCTGTAAGATTCTCTGGCTCTTATATTCCGAAAGAGGGAGAGGGGGAGGGGGAGGGGAGGGGGGAGGGGAGGGGGAGGAGTTTAATTGTGGGTTTTGAGGGAAGGGTGTCATGGAAAGGGAGAATGAAGACAAACTCTCTATGGTAGAAACGTGAGGGAAAAGAAATCCTTCCTCTTTGATTAGAGCTGAATTCCCAGGGCTGGAAGGAAGAGGAAGAAGAGGTTTAACAGCAGAAAGGCTGCAGGTCAGGGAGGACCCCTGCACTGGCAAAACTATAAGAAAAAGCATTCCTGTCATGGTATTCCTTGGCTGCAGTCAGGCCAGATAGCCTGGGAAAAACGTCCCAATTCCTAGGTATGTCACAGAGTAGCAGAAAGATCTCCACACGCCAATTCATGGTGTAGAAGTAACAGAGTGGTCAGCCACCCTGGCAGAATGGAGGCTCAGAACACTTTTTAGGTAAGTTAGAAGAAAATAAAGAAAATTGAAATGTGATACGTGAACTTTGTGGACTGAGATTTACACCAGCTTTTGCAGTGAATAATCTAAAATCACGGTATGTCTAGTTTTGCAAGGCAATTGGAACTGGGGGGTGGCAGGCAGAGACAGCTGCCCCTACTAATGCAAATTTATTTCCAAGGAAATGCCGACAGAGTTGGCACTTGACGAGCCCTGTCAGGTCCAATGCCTTTGGCCCTTGGCAGCATCAGAAAGGTTTCTGCCTCTTTGGGAATAAGGCTGCCTCATCAGATCATCTTCCACTGAGGTCCCAGATTCTCTCCCCTGAGATGTGTGAGCTAGTTTGACAGAGTAGAGCTTGGTTCCTCCCATCTGGAGGCCCCAGATGCTGTAAGTAAACCAAATGTGTCCTCCACCTGATTCCCTAGCCTCCCTTCTAGTCGCTTCCAGGTAAACTCAGGCATCTCACCTCCCTTCTGCCAGTGGCTGCATTAGTCTCACTTCATGTTTTAGCTAACCGGCAAAAGACATCGCCCATTCCACGTGGATTGTAGCCAAATTCAGTCTTAGAACTGTAAATTATTTCTCTATATAATCTCCATAAGGAACATAACAGGACAAAAGCTTACTGAGTGACTCAATCTCTATGAAAAACATGCCTCCCCGTACCCCCAACTTACACACCTGCACCAGCTCAGCTACCCTGGACAGTCTCAAATTGTAATGGAAATCACAACTATTTGACTGACTGTTGAACTTGCAGGTGTCCAGGCCTTACCATAGAAATTCTCACAGTAAGAATGACGCAGGCCTCAGGGATCTGCATTTTGACAACCTTTCAACAGGATTCTGATAGAGAGCCTATAGATCACTCTTCAAAAATTATTCTATGTTTAGTCTTATTCTAAGAATCTAGTTCTAAGAATCTGATATATAATCTGACCTAAAATTAAAAGGCTGTAAGTTTGGTCCCTCAAAGGAATAGTGTAGGTAGAGGCCCAGAAGTGGGTAGCAGTTGTTCAAGCATTTAACCCCCCCGGTTGATTCACTTTAAAGCAGAGATTTGTGACCTGGGGTGTGCAAAGAATTAGGGGATTCTTAAAGAAGAAAGGGAAAAAGTATAGCCTTATTTTTACTGACTTCTAACTGAAATTTAACATGTCTTTCAATTTGTAATGTAGGCAATAAACCACAGTGATGATGGCAGGCCTAGTGACTTGTCACCCATGAAGTCACAGATCTTTTCCTATTGCAGATCCCTCAAAATTCTCACATTTGGGAAGCACTAGAGTTGCTAGATCTTGTCATTTAATGTGTTAATGGGGAAGAATACCTATATATTACTGTTTCGAAAATTGAGTATTTTGACAGCTACATTGGTTTCCTTTGTAATAAAATGTATTTTAGTCTATGCATTTAAAGTTATTTCAAATCTTTAACATTACTCTCAAAAGGGATTCACAGACCTCCCCAAACTGCAAAGGAATCTGTGGCACAACAGTCAGTGAAAGAAATTCTGTCCTAGGATTATCATAATGAAGGATGGCTGTAAATCTAGGGTAAATTCATCAGGTTATGTTTGGGACAGGTCCATTTTCTCTCATGTCACCTTATATTCTATTGTGATCACCTGGGAATCAGGAGCCCTAACTCCCAGTCTTAGATCAACACAGTGTGTTTGTAAGGAAATTACCTCTCCGAGTCTCATTCCCTCATCTCCTACGTGACATGGCTCGTGAAGTGATTGCCTACATCTGGTAAAATATAAACAACTCAGTTTCCCTGACCAGAATTCTGAAAGGCAGCTCCTGTAAATTCTCACAAAGGCTGCTGCTTTGGAGATATTCAGATGAGGAACAGTGCACAGATTTTTCCTACTAAGAAGTATCTCCCTACTATAAAGTTTACATACAGTTCCGTATGTATTCATGAATTTCATACATTTTTTTAAAAAATTCCACTTGGTCTGGGCTTTTAAAGCGCTGTAAGAAAAAATATTTAACAACAGAAAAATTCAATGTTTTAATGTTGGGATTGGCCCTTTAAATTAAAAAAAATACTAGTCTCATGTAATAAATTTTAAAATTGCTTTGAATTAGGAACATTCCAAAAATAAAAATAGACCTAACAATGTTTAAAGATGAAATGGGTAACATATAAATCAAAAGAATGAATTTTAAATTCTTATCCAGATTTGGCACCCTATAAGTGAATATACCAACACTTAGATGTCTGGAACCTATTGACTGCTAATTACTAAGCTAATATTCATTCTAAAATATCCAATAACTGATATTGGCAATGACTTTACTAGGGAAACTTGGTAGATAAATGGTCAAACTCATTTATTATCACAGTCGCATACTGTTAGTCAACAGACTATGCAAAAAATCCAGGAGAATTTTACCTACAACGCCAATAATGGGCAGCCAGTGTTGACTATTTAATCATTTCTTCATTTTTTTTGTTATTTTCATTTTTAAAATGAATTTGTAGACCGCTGAAGTAAGCATTTTCTTAAGAAAGGTGAGACTAAGAGGAGAGAACTTTCCAGAGGAACAGGAGCCTCTGCTACTTCATGTTTAAGCTTGTCATAGAAAGAATATTTCCTGTCTGAATGGAGCATCAGATGGCAAGGAACCCAAACAAGCCCCCAAAACCACATCCTCACTATCTCAATACCCAGACTGCGCTAGACAACGTACTTACAATATGTCCTCTCATGTCACCAAACACTGCAACGTAAGTTTCTCAGATCACATTTTACAGGTGGAAAGTTAAGGCTCCAAAAAAATAGAAGAGGGCATAAGTTGCTGAAGGTCACATGGCTAGCAACTGGCAGAGCCAGAATCAAACCTAGATCAGTCTAACCGCAAAGCCATGCTCTCTCCATCACATGATACCTCGGGGTAAAAATGAAAAGGAAATTAACTATCTGGATAAAACCCTGTCCAGTGCAGCATCTCCAACCTCAATCAGTTGAAATCACCCACAGACCTAAATTTCAAACGTTTTCTTAAAACCTGTACTCTCAAAATAGTTGTGTTACACTAGTCCTCACAACGAGAGCTGGCCTGGTGTCATGACCATGGGAAATACAGAATAAATCCATCTGCTATAAAAATAAGCATCACAGGGCTTCCCTGGTGGCGCAGTGGTTGAGAGTCCGCCTGCCGATTAAGGGGACACGGGTTCATGCCCCGGTCCGGGAAGATCCCACATACCGCGGAGCGGCTGGGCCCGTGAGCCATGGCCGCTGAGCCTGCGCGTCTGGAGCCTGTGCTCCACAACGGGAGAGGCCACAACAGTGAGAGGCCCGCGTACCGCAAAAAATAATAATAATAATAATAAGCATCACAAAATTCAACTGATGGTTGTATTCAACCCAACAATCTAGCACTTGCTAAAGGAAAACTTGAGGGAGCTAATACTGAAGACAAACTAAAAGGTCATTTTAAATATCCACAACTTTTCGAATTTCTAATTTTATTAGAAATTAGGTTGTGCTACTGAGAAGCAATGTATTTAGACCAAATTATCTCAGCTTCCTTTCGAAATGCCTTCACTGAATTAAGATTTAATGTCATGCCCGCAGCTTTTAAAAAGGGTTGATATGAGAAATCGCCAAATTTGTCTTCCATAAATCTATATTGATAGCAGGTGCCCATTACATTACTCATTTGTTTTCTTATATAAGGAACCATGAGGCCCATTTTTCCAGCATTCAAAACCAGAGTCTTTGATAACAATTATCTGATCGTGCATTAACTATTGACTTTTCCAAAAATTGGGTGCTTACTTGCTTTAGTTTTTACCTTAACTTCCAGAAAACTCAGAGCTCAATTCAGGCTCACGCAGAGAAGTGTGCTGAGGAGTAATGGAAGAACCCACCGGCCCCATGTTACTTACTGCGTATCTTAACTCAGCTTATTTACTCTTTACAACGATTCAACGAAGTCCTTTCAATTCATGTCACTTTATTGCAAGGAAAGTATACTGAGATAACTTTCCTAAGCCTGCCCAGCTAGAAAATAGTCAGAATTCAAGCCCAGGTCTGATTCAAAGTTCAATTCTTCCAGCCATGTGGAAAGAATTATTGCACTCTTATCCTCTGGGAAGTACCCATTTCCCTGCCCTTTAGGGGTTTTTTTGTGTTTTTTTTTTGCTGTGTTGGGTCTTCGTTGCTGCACGTGGGCTTTCTCTAGTTGGGCGAGCAGGGGCTACTCTTCACTGTGGTGCATTGTGGGCTTCTCATTGCGGTGGCTTCTCTTGTTGCAGAGCATAGGCTCCAGGCACACGGGCTCAGCAGTTGTGCCTCGTGGGCTCTCGAGCGCAGGCTCAGTAGTTGTGGCGTACGGGCTCAGTTGCTCTGCAGCATGTGGGATCTTCCCGAACCAGGACTTGAACCCGTGTGCCCTGCATTGGCAGGTGGATTCTTAACCACTGAGCCACCAGGGAAGCCCTGCCCTTTAGTTTTATATGGTTTTTATTTATGAACAACCTTAAAGCCTTTTTGTAAGCAAGCAATATATAAATCACATGTAAATAAAATATTTTCCCAAGAAACATGTGATCTAGCTAACTCTATGATACAACTGAAACCATGCCCCTTAGGGTTAAAAAGCCCATCCTGAAACTGTGCCCCATAGGCTTAACAGAAACTGGTGACTATGAGAAATACTTGAGCTTGTCTTGCAGAACAGTGGGTAAGGGATAGCTTCTTAAAAAACCCACCCACTGCAGGACAGAAGGGAGTGGCATGATATATTTAAGGTGATGGAAGGGAAAAACCTACAACCAAGAATACTCTACCCAGCAAGGCTCTTGTTCAGATTAGATGGAGAAATTAAAAGTTTTACAGACAAGCAAAAGCTAAAAGAATTCAGCACCATCAAACCAGCTTTACAACAAATGCTAAAGGAACTTCTCTAGGTGGAAGAGACAAGGCCACAACTAGAAACAAGAAAATTACAAAATGGGAAAGCTCACCCAAAAAGGCAAACATTGAGTAAAGGTAGGAAATCATCTGCACACAAACATGATATCTAAACCAATAAGCATGAGAGGAGGAGAGTACAAATGCAGGATATTTGAAATGCATTTGCATTAAGAGACCAGCATGAATCTAGAAAAATGGTACAGATGAATATTTTGCAAAGCAGAAACAGAGACAAAGATGTAGAGAACTTATGGATACCAAGGGGTGAAGAGGGGTGGGATGAACTGGGAGATTGGGATTGACATATATACACTACTATGTATAAAATAGATAACTAATGAGCACCTACTGTATAGCACAGGGAACTCTACTGAGTGCTCTGTGGTGACCTAAATGGAAAGGAAATCTAAAAAAGAGGGGATATATGTTTACATATAACTCATTCACTTTGCTGTACAGCAGAAACTAACACAACATTGTAAAGCAACTATACTCCAATAAAATTAATTTAAAAAAAAGAAATTAACAGACCAGAAACTTAAAACAATCATGTATATATAGAGACTGCTATATCAAAACCTCATGGTAACTGCACACCAAAAATCTATAACAGAAAAAAAAAAAAAGAAAAAGGAATCCAAACACAACACTAAAGAAAATCAAATCACAAGAGAACAAAAGAAGAAAGGAAGAAAAAAGACCTGAAAAAACAATTAACAAAATGGCAATAAGAACATACATATCGATAATTACCTTAAATGTAAACAGATTAAATGCTCCAACCAAAAGAGATGGACTGGTTGTATGGATACAAAAACAAGACCCATATACTATGCTGTCTGCAAGAGACTCACTTCAAATCTAGAGACACGTACAGACTGAAAGTGAGGGGATGGAGAAAGGTATTCCACACAAATGGAAATCAAAAGAAAGCTGGAGTAGCAATACTGGTATCAGACAAAATAGACTTCAAAATAAAGACTGTTACAAGAGACAAAAAGGACACTACATAACGATCAAGGGATCAATCTGAGAAGAAGATACAACAACTGTAAATATATATGCACTCAACATAGGAACACCTCAATATATAAGACAAATGTTAACAGACATAAAAGGAGAAATCAACGGTAGCACAATAATAGTGGGAACATTACATCTCACTTACATCAATGGACAGATCATCCAGACAGAAAATCAACAAGGAAACACAGGCCTTAAATGACACATTACACCAGATGGACTTAATATAGAGAGAGCATTCCATTCGAAAGCAGCAGAATACACATTCTTTCCAAGTGCACATGGAACAACTACAATGCTATGAGATTAGAAATCAACTACAAGCAAGAAACTGCAAAAAACACAAATATGTGAAGGCTAAACAATATGCTACTAAACAACCAATGGATCACTGAAGAATTCAAAGAGGAAATTTAAAAATACTTACAGACAAATGAAAATGAAAACATGATGATCTAAAACCTGCATGCAGCAAAAGCAGTTGTAAGAGGAAAGTTTATAGCGAAACAATCTTACCTTAGGAAACAAGAAAAGTCTCAAACAACCTAACCTTACACATAAAGTAACTAGAGAAACAAGAACAAACAAAACCTAAAGTTAGGAGAAGGAAGGAAATCATAAAGATCAGAGCAGAAATAAATGAAATACAGACAAAGAAAACAATAGAAAAGAACACTGAAACTAAAAGCTGGTTCTTTAAAAACATAAACAAAACTGATAAACCCTTAGGCAGACTCATCAAGAAAAAAAGGGAGAGGGCCCAAATCAATAAAAGTACAGTGAAAAAGGAGAAGTGACAACTGACACCACAGAAATACAAAGGACCATAAGAGACTACTACAAGCAACTATATGCCAATAAAATGGACAACCAAGAAGAAATGGACAAATTCTTAGAAAGATACAATCTCCCAAAACTGAACCAGGAAGAAATAGAAAATATGAACAGACCAATCACAAGTACTGAGATTGAATCTGTGATTTAAAAACTCCCAACAAACAAAAGTCCAGGACTAGATGGCTTCACAGGAGAATTCTATCAAACATTTAGAGAAGAGTTAACACCCATCCTTCTGAAACTATTTCAAAAAACTGAAAAGGAAGGAATGCTTCCTAATTCATTCTATGAGGCCACAATCACCCTGATACCAAAACCAGACACAGATACCACCAAAAAAAGGAAATTAAAGGTCAATATCACTGATGAACATAGATCCAAAAATCCTCAACAAAATACTAGCAAACCGAATCCAACAGTACATTAAAAGAACCATACACCATGATCAAGTGGGATTTATCCCAGGGATGCAAGGATTTTTCAATATACGCAAATCAATCAGTGTGATACACCACATTAACAAATTGAAGAATAAAAACCACATGATCATCTCAATAGATGCAGAAAAAGCTTTTGATAAAATTCAACATTCATTTATAAAAACTCTCCAGAAAGTGGGCATAGAGGGAACATACCTCAACATAATAAAAGCCATATATGACAAACCCACATCTAACATCATACTCAACAGTGAAAAGCTGAAAGCATTTCCTCTAAGATCCGGAACAACACAAGGATGTCACCAATTTTATTTTCACCACTTTTATTCAACATAGTTTTGGAAGTCCTAGCCACAGCAATCAGAGAAGAAAGAGAAATAAAGGGAATCCAAAGCAGAAAAGAAGAAGTAAAACTGTCACTGTTTGCAGATGACATGATACTATACATAGAAATCCTAAAGACGATACCAGAAAACTACTAGAGCTCATCAATGAATTTGGTAAAGTTGCAGGATACAAATTAGTACACAGAAATCTGTTGCATTTCTATACACTAACAACAAAAGTTCAGAAAGAGAAATGAAAGAAACAATCCCATTTACCATCACATCAAAAAGAATAAAATACTTAGGAATAAACCCACCTAAGGAGGCAAAGGACCTGTAGTATTCCCAAAACTATGAGAGGCTGATGAAAGAAAATGAAGATGACACAAACAAATGGAAAGATATACCATGTTCTTGGATTGGAAGAATCAATACTGTCAAAATGACTATACTACCCAAGGCAAGCTACAGCTTCAATGCAATTCCTATCAAATTACCAATGACATTCTTCACAGAACTAGAACAAGAACACTTAAATTTGTGTGAAAACACAAAAGACTCTGAATAGCCAACACAATCTTGAGAAAGAATATCAGAGCTGGAGAAATCAGGCTCTCTGACTTCAGTCTATACTACAAAGCTACAGTAATCGATTAGACAGTATGGTACCGGCACAAAAACAGAAATATAGATCAATGGAACAGGATAGAAAGCCCAGAAATAAACCCACACACCTACAGTCAATTAATCTACAACAAGGAGGCAAGATTATACAATGGAGAAAAGACAGTCTCTTCAATAAGTGGTGCTGGAAAAACTGGGGAAAAACTGGACAGCTACATGTAAAAGAATGAAATTAGAACACTCCCTAACACCATACACAAAAATAAAATCAAAATGGATTAAAGACCTAAATGTGAGATCAGATACTGTAAAACTCCTAGAGGAAAACATAGGCATAACACCTTTTGACATAAATTGCAGAAATATCTTTTTGAATCCACCTCTTAGAGTAATGAAAATAAAAACAAAAATAAACAAATGGGACCTAAGTAAACTTAAAATCTTTTACACAGCAAAGGAAACCATAAACAAAGTGAAAAGACAACCCACAGAATGGGAAAAAGTATTTGCAAATGACGCAACTGACAAGGGATTAATCTCCAAAATATACAAACAGCTGATGCATCTCAATATCAAAAAAAAAACCCAACCCAATCAAATAACGGGCAACAAATCTAAGTAGACATTTCTCCAAAAGAGACATATAGGTGGCCAAAAAGCACATGAAAAGATGCTCAACATCACTAATTATTAGAGAAATGCAAATCAAGACTACAGTGAGGTATCACCTCACACTGGTCAGAATGGTCACCATCAAAAAGTCAACAAATAATTAATGCTGGAGAGGGTGTAGAGAAAAGGGAACCCTCCTACACTGTTGGTGGGAATGTAAATTGATACAGCCACTATGGAGAACAGATGGAGGTTCCTTAAAAAAACTAAAAATATAGTTACCATATGATCCTGCTATCCCACTCTGGAGAAAACTCTAATTCAAAAAGATACATGAACCCCAATGTTCATTGCATCACTATTTACAATAGCCCAGACATGGAAGCATCCTAAATATTCATTGACAGAGGAATGGATAAAGATGTGGTACATACATACAATGGAATATTACTCAGCCATAAAAAAGAATGAAATAATGCTATTTGCAGCAACATGGATGGAACTGGAGATTATCATACTAAGTGAAGTCAGAGAAAGAACAATATATTATATCGCTTATATATGGAATCTGAAAAAAAATGATACAAATGAACTTATTTACAAGATAGAAACAGACCCACAGACTTCAAAAACAAACTTATGGTTACCAAAGGGGAAAGCTGGCGGAGATGGATAAATTAGGAGTTCAGGATTAACATATACACATTACTATATATAAAACAGATAATCAACAAGGACCTACTGTATAGCACAGGAAACTCTATTCAATATTCTGTAATAACCTATATGGGAAAAGAATCTAAAAAAGAATGGATATATATATATATATATATGCATAACTGAATTACTTTGCTGTACACCTGAAACTAACTATACTCCAATATAAAATAAAAATTTTTCTAAAAAGGACCTACCGTATAGCAAATAAATAAATAATTAAATCTTTTATAACAACAACAAAAAAGGCAGAGATCTATAATACACAAATGGTCATTTCCTATAGGCAGATCTCATCCTGTCTTGGCCCAAATTCCAGTGTAGTTTACCTTTCTGGTCTTATCTTTCAAATCTGTCATACGGAGCTGTGAGCAATAAAAATATGGTATAATTTACAGAAATTAATTTTGGGGATTTACAACTACAGAGAAAAACATATTTTTCTCCCATAATAATTTCTATCCCAAAGATATGGCCCTCACTAGACATATTTTTATAGAAAAATATATTAAACTCCATGCCATAAAAATATCAGGGCTGGTGGCATTCATCATCACAGTTCACCTACCATAGGACAACACAGAATGAAGTCACAGATTGTCCCTATGGATAGACTTTGAAGTAGGCAAAGAACACTAAATTAAAAGCTAGGGCTTGGGAAATTTTGTTTTTGACTTTGTCATTGACAAGCTTTATGTCTTAGGCATGTTGCTTACTACTTCTGAGTCTCAGGTTTTGTATCTGTATAATTAAACAGATAGAAGAGGTTTTAAGAGAATGAGGGAAAATTATGTATAGAAGCCTCCTAGAAACATTTCTTAGTTCAAGCTAATCACCATCATTTTATTCTTCACGTTAGTGATTGGTTTAAGGGTGTTCCTACAATGGTCCTAAGAGATGTGAGGGGCTTCAGTGAAGCTAATAAACTTAACATGAATCAAAAATGCTGGAAATACCAAAATAGTCTAGGTGTCACCAACATGGCCCTGGTTCACCAACTGGCATACAGCCTTTGGTAATAACAGTGACAACATAGATAGATAGATAGATAGGTAGATAATGAAAAGTATATAATGTTAGTTATCTCGTTTTTAAAGTCTTCCATATATGTGAAAAACCAACAAACTGTTAGCAATTTTTCTCTATGTGATAAGAGTATATATGTTATTTATTTGGATAATCTGTATTTATATAAATTTATACTTAAACATTAAAAAAAAATCCTCCACTTGTAATCTGTCTTCACTGACCAAGCTCACCTTAATTATTTTTTTGTGTCCTTAACCACCCACTACAGATGACACCTCTGATGTATGGGGTTGTATAGTAATGGGGACTTAAGCTATTTTCCAGAAACTTGGAGTCAGCTCTTGTCCAGTTTGGGCCAGCTAAGACTGGTTGGAACCACTAGCCCTAAAACTGGGCCTGTGTAGGCATCCACTGAATGACCTTTTGATGTCAGAGGGCCAAATATTCCACCCTCAGATCATGCTAAACATCTCCATTTTTGAACATGCATCCCATTAAGAAGCATATAACACAGATACACTTGGGCAGAACAGTGATTACCTCATCCTTCCCTACCTATAATCACCTTTCCCCACACCAAAGTCTACCCTGCTTCTTTACTGCATAAACATATCAAGCCCCTCACCTTCAGGGCGGCAAATCTGAGATTTCTCCAGTCGCCTCACTTGGCTGCCTTATGAATAAACCCTTTCTCTGCTGCGAATCTCAGTGTCTCGGTTTTTGACTTGCTGTACATCTGGAAAACAAACCTGGTTTGTAACATAACTAGCATACATACCTGCAGATCCTCTTAATATGAGGGTCACACCAGACACCCAAGTTTCTGCTCCATACTAGCCAGATACCATTCAGTGTCACAACCCACAGAATCTAAAGCAGATGTGGCTCAATCCCACAGGGGTCCATCAGCACCACTGGGAAGAGGGAAGGTCTATGAGGTCTCCAGTCTCTCTTTAGAACACATACTTCTCTAAAGAGTTGAGACCAACAGCAAGAAGAGTATTATGACCCAAGAGCTCTCAGGGTTAAATTTCTGTTAAATTTTCTAATTCTCCTTTAACAATAGAAATAGCGTTTCCTATCATCACAGTAGCTGACGTTGAGCACTTACTAAGTATGAAGGATTTTATATTAATTTTTTCATATAATCCTCATGACAGCTCTAAGCTAGGCATTATCCCTATTTTACAGAAGGAGAACCTGAGGTTTAAAGACATTACCTAATTCGCCATTCATGTTTAAACAGTGGATGTAGGATTCAAACCAGTCTTCCCCAGAGCCTGTGCCTTTTACTACTGGCCTATAAGCCTATTCATAAACCTACAGAGTAGAATAACCTGAACACGTATAAAGTTTATCAAGCAACTGTATCCAAGTAGTATTTATGCATAAATTTTTAAAATTTATGTTAATCTAGAATAGGTAAAATCCAGTGGGATATAGTAATTGAATATTTAATTCTCATAATGGCACTGGACGGTCTTAAGACTTTCCAAATCAGCAACAAATTAAAGTTTTCTATTAAATAGTCTATTTTATGCATAGATCCAAAATCTAAAAAAAAAACCAAAAAACTTGAGTTATCCCTATATACTGTATGTTTGTGTCCCACCAAAATTCTTGTGTTGAAACCTATTTCCATAGTGGGAAGCTGCTGCATAGCACAGGGAGATCAGCTTGATGCTTTGTGACCACCTAGAGGAGTGGGATAGGGAGGGTGGGAGGGAGGCTCAAGAAGGAGGGGATATGGGCATATATGTACACATATAGGTGCTTCACTTTGTTGTACAGCAGAAACTAACACAACATTGTAAAGCAATTATACTCCAGTAAAGATGTTAAGAAAAAACAAACTTATTCCCAATGTTATAGTGTTTGGAGGTGGGGTTTGGGGGAGGTAATTAGATTATGGGGTGGGGCTCTCATGAATGGGATTAGAAACCTTATAAAAGAGATGCCGGAATACTCCCTTACCCTTTCTACCATGTGAAGGCACAACAAGAAGATGGAGGTCTACGAACAGGAGTGAATCGGCCAGTGCCTTGATCTTGGACTTCTTAGTCTCCAGACAGTGAGAAAAAGTTTCTGTTGCTTATGAGCCATCCAGCCTATGGTATTTTGTTATAGCTGCCTGAACAGACAGTTATCTTCTAGAGTTGTACTTATATTGCTTTTGATCCAGTTATGATGGTAATCTATAATTGCTCTATCAGTAAACTCCCCTTCTTTGCCAATTCTTTTCTAGACAACTCCCTCACCTTAAACAAAACAGTTTTTCCTTGATAATTCCACATTTCTTTTATTTTTAATATATTTATTTATTTTTGGCTGCGTTGGGTCTTTGTTGCTGCACACGGGCTTTCTCTAGTTGCGGCAAGCGGGGGCTACTCTTCGTTGCGGTGCACAGGCTTCTCATTGCGGTGGCTTCTCTCATTGCAGAGCATGGGCTCTAGGCGCGCGGGCTTCAGTAGTTGTGGCCTGCAGCCTCACTAGTTGTGGTGCACAGGCTTAGTTGATCTGCGGCATGCGGGATCTTCCTGGACCAGGGATTGAACCCGTGCTCACTGTATTGGCAGGCAGATTCTTAACCATTGCGACACCAGGGAAGTCTCAATTCCACATTTCTAAAAGTCAGGCTGGAAGAAGTATAGGACGACTCTAGGCTCCCCACCATCTGCTTCCACAGCATTGTCCTGACTCATATATCAACCCCCTCCTTTGAAAACTGTTGATCCACTTTGTTCTGTATGTTGTTGTCATCTTTCTCTTCTGTCATTTAATGTTTATTCCATTTTCTGTCCCAGGATTGAGACCTATATGTCTTTGTGTGAACATATGTTCTTATTGCTTGGATAAATGCCCAGTAGTAGCTTTGCTGGATCTTAGGGCAAATGTAGGTTTTCCTTTTTTAAAAGCCGGTGAAACTTTTTTCCGAAGTGGTGATACTATTCAGCATGCCCAGCAGCTAGTATGAGAATTCTAGCTTCTCCATATTCCTGTCAACATCTGTATTGTCAGGGAGATTAACATCTTGTTAATCTCATCCATTCTAGGGAGATATTTGGTGACAGCTCATTGTATCAACAGTTTTAATTTGCATTCCCCTATTGACTATGATGTTGAGGATCTGTTCATGTGTTTATTTTCCACTTCTATATCTCTGTTTTACTCATTTAAAAATTATTGGTTTTCTTACTGTGTCGTAAATGTTCTTTTTATACTATGGATACAGTCCTTTATCAGATATAGTTTTTGTAAATCACAGACTGTGTCTTGTCTTTTCATTTTCTTAACAGTAAATTTTGAAAAGCAAAAGTTTTAATTTTGATGAAATCACATTTATCACTTTTAATTTTTGGTAGGTCATGATTTTTGCATCTAAGAAATCTTTGCTTAAGTTCAATAAAAAAATTGTCCTGTGTTTTCTTCTAGCAGTTTTTTTATTGTTTTGTTTTGTTTTGCTATCACTCTTAGTTTAAGTCAGTGATCCATTTTCTGTTACCTGTGTTTAATTTACTCCTTTTTTTTTTAAGCTTCTTAAGGTGGCATTCAGTTCAAAATATTTAATTTGCCTTGTGATTTTTCTTTAATCTTGCTTTATTGAAAAGTGTGTTGTTTAATTTCTAAATATTTGGATATTTTTCAGATGTTTCCATTGATTTCCAATTTAAATCCCAGAGAACATGATTTCAACACTTTTCAGTTTATTAAGGACTTTTATGGCCCAAAATATGGTTTGTCTTATTGACCATATAACATGGTCTTGTGTTCTATGTATACCTAAGGAATGCATATTCTACCGTTGTTGGGTGGAATGTTCTATAAATATTAACTAAGTCAATTATACTGAAAGGGAATGTTAAAATCTCCAACTATAATTGTGCATGTGTCTATTTTTTTAAAATTTCTTCTGTTTTGCTTCATGCATCAAAGCTCTGTTGTTAACTTTTGAACTATTATATCATCTTAACAAATTGACCCTGTTAATATTCCTTATGTTGATATAAATTTATCTGATATTAACATTAATGATATTAATCATTTGGTTAATGATTGCATGGTATATTTTTTTCTATTCTTTTCCATCCAATATATTTGGATCCTTATATTTAAAGTTGATTTTTTGATCTAGAAACAATAAATGCTGGAGATGGTGTGGCGAAAAGGGAAGACTCTTGCACTGCTGGTGGGAATGTGAATTGGTACAGCCACTATGGAGAACAGTATGGAGGTTCCTTAAAAAACGACAACTAGAACTACCATATGACCCAGCAATGCCAGTACTGGGCATATACCCTGAGAAAACCATAATTCAAAAAGAGTCATGTACCAAAATGTTCATTGCAGCTTTACTGACAATAGCCCGGAGATGGAAACAACCTAAGTGTCCATCATCGGATAAATGGATAAAGATGTGGCACATATATACAATGGAATAAAAAGAAACAAAATTGAGCTATTTGTAATGAGGTGGATAGACCTAGAGTCTGTCATACAGAGTGAAGTAAGTCAGAAAGAGAAAGACAAATACCGTATGCTAACACATATATATGGAATTTAAGAAAAAAATAAATATCATGAAGAACCTAGGGGTAAGACAGGAATATAGACACAGACCTACTAGAGAACGGACTTGAGGATATGGGGAGTGGGAAGGGTAAGCTGTGACAAAGCGAGAGAGAGGCATGGACATATATACTATCAAACGTAAGGTAGATAGCTACTGGGAAGCAGCCGCATAGCACAGGGAGATCAGCTCGCTGCTTTGTGACCGCCTGGAGGGGTGGGATAGGGAGGGTGGGAGGGAAGGAGACGCAAGAGGGAAGAGATATGGGAACATATGTATATGTATAACTGATTCACTTTGTTATGAAGCAGAAACTAACATGCCATTGTAAAGCAATTATACTCCAATAAAGATGTAAAATTAATAAATAAATAGGTAAATAAATAAGTAAATAAATAAATAAAGTTGATTTTTTGGAGAGAGTTTACCATGGGACCAATCAATGGGCAAAAACAAGCCTGTGGCAGAGTTGCTTACAAAGAAGCCTGAGAAACAACAACCAGACTAGTGGAGAACAGTGTTAACCAAGTTGACTAAACGAGCACTTCAGAAAGAGAGCTTTCAGCAAGAATATTAAGTGGGATGAAGACTGGAAATAGGGCTTTCCTGGTGGCGCAGTGGTTGGGAGTCCGCCTGCCGGTGCAGGGGACACGGGTTCGTGCCCCAGTCCGGGAAGATCCCACAGGCCGTGGAGCAGCTAGGCCCGTGAGCTATGGCCGCTGGGCCTGCGCGTCCGGAGCCTGTGCTCCGCACCACGAGGGGCCACGGCGGTGAGAGGCCCGCGTGCCGCAAGGGGGAAAAAAAAAAGACTGGAAATAATCTACAGTCTATTTGACGACTGCGATAACTTTCATTAGACCAATCACAGGGCAAAGGTGAGGGCAGAAGGCACACTGTAGAGAGAAGAGCAATTGGAGAAAGTAAGACATGAACAATGACCATTTTAAATTGTGGAGGTAAGGAAGGCAAGAAGGAACAAGGGCCAAGGAAAACAGTTTTTGTTTTGTTTATTTCAAGATGGGAGATAATCTAATGCTTATGGACTGAGCAGAAATCATTTGAAAGAGAGAGGCTAGACAGTCACTATCTGCTTGGGATGGGGGTGGGGTGGATGTGGTATCTTGTGGTATGAGAGAAGGGGACAGGATAGAGAGGGAGAGGAAGAGAGAAACAGAGGAAGAGGAAGAGAGCAACAAAGTGAGCACGAGAGTGAGCGAGTTGGAGAAAGCAAACAGGATCCCAGGAGGGAGGAGGCTGGGTTGGATGATGGGTTGGAGATGGACCTGGGCAGACAGAAGCTGCTTTGGATGAAAAGGACAGCTCTTCCACAGCAACCCGCCCACCATGGTGGATAAGAAAAGATAAGGAAGGTTAACGAAAGTGAGAATGGACAGAGTCTTGCTTAATAGTTATTTCAGAGAGAAAAAAACGAGCCCAGGAGAAAAGAGGGGAGGTTGGCATAGGGTTTAAAGAGAGTGGTGAATGTTTGGAAGGAGTAAGAAAAGAGTTAATTGCGTATTTATCCCAGAAGACCGGTCCTCACATTCCTATTAGGTTTAGTTGTCCTCTTCAAGGTTTCCGATTGCTCTTTGGGTATACAGATGCCCAAATGCTTCACACTGACCTCTAAATGTTCATTTGCTTGTCTGTCTTACACACAGTTACAAGTTTCTTTGGGCAGGGACTGCTTTATATGTACACATCGTAATGCCTAGAATTTAATAGATACCCAATAGAAATGCTTGCTCAACAAAAATATTGCCAAGTAGTAAAAGATCTATGCCATTTGCTTGGTGGTTAATTCCGAATCTGAGGCCCTTAACTTAGACTCCACCACCTAAGAATCCTTCAAACTCCAGTATTCTATAATTCAGTCAGTGACGGACAAAGAGTTTCAAATTTCAATTCAGTACTAACTGCTTATTATAACAATGGTAACAAATATCTATTTGCAGGGAGAACTACCAGTAGGGGTATTAAAAATATGTGTAGGGCTTCCCTGGTGGCGCAGTGGTTGAGAGTCCGCCTGCCGATGCAGGGGACACGGGTTTGTGCCCCGGTCTGGGAAGATCCCACATGCTGCGGAGCGGCTGGGCCCGTGAGCCATGGCCGCTGAGCCTGCGCGTCCAGAGCCTGTGCTCCGCAACGGGAGAGGCCACAACAGTGAGAGGCCCGCGTACCGCAAAAAAAAAAAATGTGTAAAGTATAAGCAAAATATATAATGGTAAGAAATTGAAATATAAGATTCAGCAAACTTTTTAGTTACAAATACTATTTTTAAGGCATGAGACTTAAAATGGGAATACAGATTAAAGTTGGCATTTCAAATCTGATGTCCCAAAATTAAATCACCGGTATCCCAATTGTATATCAAAGAACAGGACTGTTAAATAATGCACATTTCAATTCAAAGGCTTTCATCTGGATAAATTGGGCCATGAACTTACTTGTTAATGCCTTGCCCCTCTGTATTTCAACAGCAATACCCTAGAGTATATAAATATCTTTCTAAATCACCTAGCCTAATTATTGGGAAACTACACAGCGTATTCTCCAACCAAGCACAATACCTATCATAACATCACCCCCCTCCCCCAAAAAAATCCTCTCTCCAAAAAGAATCTAAGATTTTACTGATATATTTTAACAAATATCTGTCCCAAGATAGTCATTCTTAGAAACATGTCTAATGGTGAGACATGTCACATACATTCTACTTATGGAATTTTTCAGGGTTAGAAAGCACACTAGTTTTATGACGTAAAGGATTTTCCCCTGGTTCTAATGTCGATTCTTTGTGAAACACTGGATAAGTCACATAGCTTCAGTTTCCTCACCTATAAAATGAAGGTGTTGAACTAGAACTGCTTTGCTCAAGGAATGTTCATTGGAAAACTAGATCTGAAAATAAGTCCCCCCACCCCCCCAAAAAAACCCTCCATGATCAAATAATATTAAAAAATGCTCTATCTTCAACAACAAAAAAACAAACAACCCAATCAAAAAATGGGCAGAAGACCTAAATAGTCATTTCTCCAAAGAAGACATACAGATGGCCAACAGGCACATGAAAAGATGTTCAACATTGCTAATGATTAGAGAAATGCAAATCAAAACTACAATGAGGTACCACCTCATGCCAGTCAGAATAGCCATCATTAAAAAGTCTACAAATAACAAATGATGGAGAGGGTGTGGAGAAAACAGAACCCTCCTACACTGTTGGTGGGAATGTAAGTTGGTGCGGCCACTATGGAGAACAGTATGGAGAGTCCTCAGAAAACTAAAAATAGAATTACCATACGATCCAGCAATCCCACTCCAGGCATATATCCAGACAAAACTATATTTCAAAAAGATACATGCACCCCTATGTTCATAGCAGCACTATTCAAAATAGCCAAGACATGGAAACAACCTAAATGTCCATCAACAGGTGAATGGATAAAATATACAATGGAATACTACTCAGCCATAAAAAAGAAAAAATGCCATTTGCGGCAATATGGATGGACCTGGATATTTTCATACTAAGTGAAGTAAGTCAGAAAGAGAAAGAGAAATACCATATGATATCACTTATATGTGGAATATAAAATATGGCACAAATGAACCTACCTACAAAACAGAAACAGACTCAGACTCACAGATACAGAGAAAAGACTTGTGGTTGCCAAGGGGAAGGGCGGGTGGGAGAGGAATGGACTGGGAATTTGGGGTTAGTAGATGCAGACTGTTACATATAAAATGAATAAACAACAAGGTCCTAATGTATAGCACAGGGAACTATATTCAATTTCCTGTGATAAACCATAATGGAAAAAATATTTAAAAACGAATGTATATATGTGTAAAACTGAGTCACTCTGATGTACAGCAGAAATTAACATTTTAAATCAACTATACTTCAATAAAATTTTTTTAAAGAATTTTAAAAAAGGAATTCTCTATCCTATAGCAATGCACAGAAGGATACTCAAGAATCTGACAGGCAGGGTGAGGTGAAGCTGAAACCAGAGAAAAGAGCAGCAAGGTAGACTTGCCTCTATCACCATGGAATTAAAAGACTGAACCTGGGGCTTCCAACAAGGTGGACAAAAGCTGAATCTGCAACTCCCATTTTTAATCCTGAATCCTTAAGTGTGGCTAAAGTGTTATCCCAGGGTGGTGTTGGCCCCATCAGTACTAAATGCAAATCGTCTCTAGGGAAAGCATCTTCAATTTAGTATCTCAGGATTCCCATAGATCAGGTTCAACCAAATATGACCTCACAATTTTAAAAGTTACCAAACACACAGGGAAAGATCCATTCTCAGTCTCCTGAGAGAGATTAAGCAAAAATAAACAGACTTTAACCTTAAAGGACATAGACATTTAAATGATGAGATAAAGAAATGAAGTTTTAAGAAATAGTTAAAGAAATAAATAATAGGTTACAAAAAAATAAAGGATTCTAGGAATAGACTATGAAAATTTGCCAACCAATTTTGAGGGGAAAAAACCCTAAAGCACCTAGAAATGAAAATTATTGTTAAAATGTAAAACTCAAGAATGAATGTGTTTCGCAGCTGATTAGACTTGGTGGAGGAATTACTAATCAGTTGATAAATGCAAAACACAGCACAGATTTGAAGACATGCAACATGAAAAGAGAAGAGACACTGAGGACAGCATAAAAAGGTCAAATACATTTAGTAACAAACTCAAAGGGAATGAAAGAAAGGCAATAGGATAGTAATTCGAAATTTTCCAACAGCTAATGAAAGACAAGGACCCACAGATGTATAAAACACAACTTATAAGATTTAAATAAAATGTTATCTTCACCTTTAATTTCACAATGATATTAAAGACCAAAACCAAAAAGAAACTCTTTAAATGCAGCCAGGTAGAAGAGCTAGATCAGTTAGTTACAAGGGTATAGACATTACAGTTATAACTAACTCTTCAACAACAGATATTGAAGACAGTAGCATATCATCTTCAAAATGCTGATAAAAATATCTGTCAATCTGGAAATATTTGCTCAGAAAAGCTATCTCAACAATGAGAGTAAAATAAATGTATTTTGTGTTTTTAAGAGTGCTTTTATTCCTTTGTGAAAGTAAGATGAATAATGATTGCTAAAGGAAAATTTGATGCAAGAAGGATAGTAAGCCAAGAAATTTGTAAATATGTAGGTAAATCTAAACAAGAATTACCTAAAATGAGAGTGTCTTATTTTCGGACTCAAAAAAACCAACCAAACAAAAAAACACCCAGAATTGAAATGAGCTATGGAGCCATGAAAAGACACGGAGGAAACTTAACTGCATGTTGCTAAGTGAAAGAAGGCAGTCTGAAAAGGCCACACACTGTATGATTCCAACTGTATGACATTCTGGAAGAGGCAAAACTATGAACAGTAAAAAGATCAAGGATTTGTGGGGAGGAGGGAAGGAATAAATAGGTGAATGGCAGGGGATTTTTAAGGCAGTGAAACTATTATTTTGTATGGTACTATAACGATGAATACATGTTATTATACATTTGTCAAGACCCGTAGTACAACAGAATGAACCCTAATATTAAACTATGAACTTTAACTAATAATAGTGCATTAATATTGGTTCATTGATTATAACAAATCTACCTCACTAACGTAAGGTGTTAAAAATATGGTTAATTGGGGGTGGGGTAAAAAGGAATATGGGAACTCTATACATTTTCCTCAGTATTTTCTGTAAGCCTAAAACTATCCACCCCCCCCAAAATTAATAAATTAAATTAAAAAAACCAGAACTATAATATCAGATCATTCAAGTTGGGGGTGGGGCTAGGGCTAAGGTGATCCAAGTTCTTTGTATTATTTGAAAAAAATGATTAAGATCTGATTAAAATATTCAGAACCTTAAAGTCAACACTTAGAGAACAGTCATGGTTTTCAACCACACATGGAACACTTAAGAAAAACCAACCACATATTTTTATTGTGCTATAAAATTTTAAAGAACTGGTTTCATACAAATATGTTCTCTGAAAACAATCAAGCTTATTTATAAATCAAAAACAAGTGTAAATGAACAATCCTGACGGGTAGGAATTAAATGCATATCTAAATAAGTCTTAGGTCAAACAAAAATATTTGAAATCTATAAATACTCAGAACTAAATAATGAAAGTTATACATATAAAAACTTGGTGGGTGCAGCTAAAGCAATACTTAGAGGATTATTTACAGCCCTAAAATGCTCATATTAGGAAAAAAGACTAAAAATTTCCAGAGTTAAGCATTCATCAAGAAATTTAGAATAATCAGAGCAGCAAAATAAATTAAAAGAAGGTAGAAAAAACATTTTAGAGTGGAAATTAATAAAATAGAAAACAAAGGTAGAATCAAGAAGCCCAATATTGTCTTTAGAAAAGATTAATAAAATTGACAAATCTGTATAATCTTGTTAAAGATGAAAAATATTACAAGGCACAAATAAAACTGGGGATGAAAGAAAAGAACTTAACCATAGACACAGGTGTGATTTTTAAATAATATCAATGATGACAATAAATTTGAAAACATAAAATCAGTCAACTTAGAGAAAAATAAAAATTTCTGAATATGTGAGACATTACCAAGATTCTAAGAGTCAGAGAGATACAAAGGGGTATAATCAGAGAAGTATTGCTCCCTCCTATCCCTATTGCCACGTTCTCATTCCTCCATCCATAGAGATGCTCCTTATTCTTTTCTACAGCTGCAGAGTGTGCTTTTGTAGGGACACATCACAGTTTATTCAAATTCTCCTGTATATGGGCATTTATGTTGTTTCAGATCCTATAATTTCTCATAAAATTCCAAAAAGAGAATGAGTTTTCAATTGTTATTCAAAAACTGATTACCCAGATTTTGAATCCTTTATATCCTTTGTTATGCTTTAAACTTTTATTTTTCTTCTTGGTTAAAATCTCAAAAGAGAGAGCATGATCAGGAAATGAAATGTAATTGGGCCATGTATAAGCTCTCCTGGGAAACTGTTGCCTTATTAGAACTCTAAGTGGAATAGTACGCTGGCCATGCAAAGGTAACAGGTTAAGTGTCATTTACATCCATTTCTGATATTAAAGAGATTCTAGTGAAAATGACTGCTTTGATTATTTCCCTATGTTTATATTTTGATTGAGAATGAGTCTCTCAATGCATTATTTGTGCTTATATTTTGATTATAAAGAACAGATAGATTAAAATTAATTGTGATAAACTAGAGTAAAAAAAAAAAAACAGAGGTAAAGGCCTTGGAGCAGGCAATTGTGGCCTACGTAAACAGAAGCTTCTCATTTCTGGTTAGCTTGACACCTGATTGATTTATTGCCCAAAGAAAATACATCCTCAAATTGTTTAAATCTTTCTATATAATATTATTTAGAATAAACAGGACAACATTTTAGACAACAATCCAAAAGGTCCCTCCACCTAATTTTTATAGAATGGAAGTTCCATGATTCTGCCTGTAATCACAAATCCAACAAAGATTTTGTTCTGTTAGCATAAGGGTGTGTGTTTGCAGGGGCATGGACGGGGTGTTTAGCTTTTATTCTTATTTGGACAAACTCATAATTATTGACTGATGTCTATAGGGGAAAGAATATCAGGAACGTATACGTTGTGACTTTAATAATATAACTATTTCAAACATGTTGAAATGTTTGTTGAAGGAAGAAATTTTGTGTCAATTATCAGGCTGCACATAGTCAAGATGTATTTGGAATTCACTTCTCTTTGATTTTGAATCGTGAAGTCAAATCCGTCAAGCATTTTCACATGATAATATTTCTAAACTGATGAGAAGAGTTTAATGTAAAAAAGGACTTCAAAATATGTACTTAAATCAGAGTTATGAATGTTCTAATTCTTCTTTTCTATGTCTAAGATTAGCTCCTGCTTATTCATAAACTGTACTCGACCTAACATACACCAGTTATGGTATTTGTTCTATTCCAAACGACTTGCTAAATTCCCTGTTCAGATTAAAATTCTCCTGAGAACATTTTTGGATATTTTAAGTGACAACTGCTTAAACTTATTAGCAACACCTTTGGGGGGATTCTGACAAGCTCAAGTAAATGGCAGGACAGTGCGTAGGCCCACTGATTAAGTTCCAGCAACAGCTGAGTTTGAATAAGCAGAGACCACAGAGGAAGGCACTGTCCCAGAGGCTAGATGTAGTTTCAGCAGCTGACAGGACAACCCCCAGGGTCCCCTCACCTACTGCAGGTGCAGTCCACTAAGAGCCTCTCTCTGGTGAGGTCTTCTTCCTGACAGCATTCCAAAGAGTAATACAGATCACACATAAAATGAGACACCAGCACTTCATTCTTTCCAAAGCATTCACGTGCCTATGAGATGTCAGGCCTCGAATGAGCTTTAGGAGAATGTAACTTAAAAGATAATTCTTTGTCTTCTACCAGTGAAGTAAAGAAAGACAGTCACACAATTTCAACACAAAATATAGCATGTGAGCTAATGAAAGCATGTACATGGCACAGAAGCAGTCCAGAGGAGGTGGTAGTTGACTGTGCCTGGTGTTAGAGGCAAGTCAGGGAGGTGTCAAAACAGGGAGGCGTCAAAAAATAACTGATGCTAAAGAAACAATAGGAGTTCGAATTTTTTCTATGAGGCTCGTACTTATGGTCATACCACACTTGCCATCTCTAGGATTGTACACCAAATATAAGGCCGCTACACCTGTTAAAAGAGGAACGGCCTTCTTTGTCATATAAACTTCCTTTGCTTCACAGACAGTGAGGCATTAGATATATCCAGACCTGGCTCCTGGAATTGTATCATCTTGGAAAACCTTGGAAATTTTTTCCCCAAGTTTGCTTAATTCAAATTAACTTCCTAATCTGCAAAATTAGGAAAAATTCTTATAACAAGAGTTATTATAAGAAAAATATATAATATGATAATATATGACAATTTAAGTATCAAATAATGAGGTTTTTCCACCCTGTCTAACCCACTCCCTGTCGTATATATGAATAAAAAAAACTCTACATAAATTACATGAGAAATTTTAATCTAAATGTATCTACCTACTAGTTCCTGTTTTAAATTCATCAATTTGATTTCCATACATTTGTGATCATTTTCTATTTTAAATATGCTTAGATTTTCCATGATTCCAAGTATAGAAAACCAAAGGCCAAATGTTTGAAAATACTCAAGTTCATAACCAGAGAACACAGTAAGCTTATACATTTCATATCCTGCTCCCTGATTTTTCTGAAGAATTGAGATTTTTAAAAATACTCTTCCATTGTAGATAGAAATTTTAAAATAGTTGACTGCAGAAGGAGGGAAATTTCTGGGGTGATGGAAATGTTTTATATCTTGTTTTAGGTAGTGATTATAGGAGTGAATAAAACTGTCAAAATTCATCAAACTGAACACAGAAGATCTTTGTGTTCTGTTTTATATTATTCCCTCATAAAAAGTTTTTTTTTTAAATCTTCTGTTCAAACCTCCCTTTTCGTAAGTGCTCATATTCTTCCAAAGTAAACTTCATATCAATTTCTTTTTTTATTGTCATACTTGTTGGTTTAAAAAAATCATTCTGGGGTAGCTTCTTTTTTCAGTCCATATTGTTAGTGGATTTAGTCAAACTGTTTCTGTCTTTCCTTCCAGATTATCAGGGCCAAAGTTGAACAAAAACCAAGGCCAGATCTGCTGACCCTTAGGTGAACCCCTGGGCCTCCACCGGCTCTGATGCAGGCAGTGATTCGTCACAGTACTGCCTGCCATCTGCTGATTCGTTTTTCAGTCATCCTAATCCAATATGTTTATTTAATTCTTATAATAGCATCTTGAGAAAGTGCAGTGACCAGTTGGCTAAAATTCAAATGTATTTACTAGCTTAGAAATTAAATGTAAAAAAAAAAAAAACCCTACCATTTTACAGACATCTTTCGCTTAATTCCATCTTCCCTGACCTTGAGTTTTCAAGGACTTTTTCTCCATTACTGACCCAGAAGATGAAATGTGTAACACAACAAAGTCAAACTCCCTTAAGTTCCACAAATCAGGAGAAAACCAAGAAGTCTTGGTCGTTCCTGAAAATAAAAATGGAAAATTTATAATGTTGAGTTCAAGGGAATTAAGAAAGAATAGATCAAATGGTTGAAGACAAGTCAATTTCAAAAGAGAGAGAGGGAGAAGGAAAAGAATTAAGTAGAGCACGGAAAAACTCTTCTCTCCTCAGTTCTAAAATACTTAGAGAAGTTTTAGAAATAGCTAATCAAACTTTCAGACTAATTGTGTCAGTGTTTATAATTAAAAACAAGCTATAAAAGTCCTAAACAGAAAAATCTTAGCTAAAAGCCTACTGAAATAACAGGAAGTGTTCTGCCTTTTAGTGTGGAGAAAAAAAGAAAAAGATCATCTACTATGGAGTTGTAAAAAAAAAAACACTTTGATTGCTAAAATCCACACAGGTATAACTTTCTAGAGTTAAATACGACAGCATTTCTGTAAGCAGTTACAGCAAATTCAGCTATTGGCTCTCTAGGCTAAGCATATCCCAATAAATTGAAGTCATACCAGAGAACACTATTTTATACAACTCTTCAGTGAGCCCCTTTCTGAGTCAACTAACAATTTCCTAACTTATTTTTGAAATACAAAGCTGACTTAAATAAGTGTTATAATATTGGAATAACTGTGGGAATTCAGAGAACATTGTAATTCATTCCTAATTCAGGTGGAGGGCAGGCAATTGCAGGATATTACAACAGGGTGGCTTTCACGTGGGCCTCCAAAGATGGACAGATCTTGAAACTATTTTGTCTTGCTTGTGTAACACATTCATGAAAAATTACAAAGTATGGATCAGCAAAAAGAAGAACCCTAGTCCCATAAGAAACAACTCAATCCCACTAATTAGAAAAATTACCACTGTTAACACTTTTTTCTATAAGCAGAGACATGGAAATTTATAATAAACATGCAGTTTTCTGACAATTTTCTCTTAATGCATGGTAAGCATGTTTACATCTTTCTGGTATTTAGTTTCGGGTGATAAGATGTGTTTACCTTAATTTATTAACCAATTATTTTGTAGAATTTAAAAAATTTCTAGTTGTTTGTTACTATAGACATCTAAGATTTGTTAAAGCATTTTTCAACAGTATATATATATATCTTTGAGTAGTCATCAAATTCTTTCTTTAGGAAAAATTCCTAGAAGTGGAATTGCTGACATATACTGATATGTTCTTTTCTCTATAATCTATTAACTTGCTGTTTTACTGTGTAACCCTCTTGATCTTACTTCTCTGTCCAACTACTGGATCATTTCTTTGATCTCCTTTCAAGCAACATAACTCAAGAGTTGTTGATATTCACCACATCCAATTCTTCTTCTTTTTCTCTCTCATAACCATTCCAATCAGGCTTTTCCCCAACCACTCCACCAAAACTGCTCTTATCCAAACAACCCATGACACTCCTTCCCTCCATTTTGTTAAATCCCAGAGTAAATCTCATTCATCATCTTACTTGATCACACAGTGGCTTCTGAGATAGATAATCATTCCCTCCTTATAGAAACTTTTTCTTCCCTTAGATCCAGGACATCACACGCTCTTGGTTTCTCTTCTCCCTCACTGGCCACTCACTCTGTCCCCCCATCCTACTGACCCTCATTCTCTTGGTGATCTCATTACATCTCATAGTTTTAAATACAATCTCCCTGCCAATGGATTCCAGCTATTATCTGTGGTCTAGTTCTCACTCCTAAACTCCAAAGTCAAATACACAAACTCACACACATTGCAAACTTACCATGCCCAAAACTCAATGCCTGATCTTTACTCATCTTGCCTAAAAAAGAAAACAACCTGCCCCATCCTGTCTTTCCCCTTCAATGGTCATACTTCTTATTACTCAAGTCTAAAACAGTAATCCTCCTTCCTCCTTGATCTTTTTTCAATCTTACACCACCTTTAGTTCATGAAATCTTATTGACTCTCAGTCTAAAATATATCTAGAACCTCACCACCTCCACTTCTGCTAGTCTGGTCCATTATTTCTCCCCTGATTTAAAGAGCCCCAACTGGTCTCTCTACTTTTGCCCTTAATCCCTGTAACTATTTCCAGTGCAGAGGACCAAGTGATTCTTTTAAAATGGAAGTCAGATCTTGTCACTCCTCTGCTTCACCATTTGACTCAGAATAAAAGCCAAATTCCTACAATGCTCTATAAATCCTGCACTCTGTGCTGCCCGACCACCTCCCACCCATGTATCCTCCCCAACCTTGTCTTCTATCTTCTACTTTTTTCCTGGCTCACTGCTCCAGCCCCCCTGACCTACTAGCCATTCTGAGAACTTATCAGGCACATGACTGCCTCAGGGCCTTTGCACTGGCTATTCCCTTTGTCTGCAGTGCTCTTCCTTCTGATACCTTCATGGGTCAGTCCCTTGAATCCTTCAGCTTTTTACACAAATATCACTTTCCCTGTGAGATCCTAATTGACTTCCCACTTTAAAAATGCCTCCCCCTTTCAGCGTTCACTCTGCTCCTTCTCTGCTTTTTCTCCACATCATCTATCACCTTCTGATGTATTACATATGTTATTTATGTCATGTTTCTTTTTCTTGGTCCCCCCAAAAATGTATCCATAAAAGCAGTAATTTTTTTCTGATTCATTCAATGCTGGAGGAGGGTCAACGTTACAGATTCACATTTAATGCTTTTGATCCATATTTCCAACTTGCTTATTTGCTTCTCAAGAAAAGAAAGTAAATAAGTAGATAAGATGGAGAAGGAGGGGCTTCCCTGGTGGCGCAGTGGTTAAGAATCCACCTGCCAATGCAGGAGACATGCGTTCGAGCCCTGGTTCAGGAAGATCCCACATACTGCAGAGCAGCTAAGTCCGTGTGCCACAACTACTGAGCCTGTGCTCTAGAGCCCGCGAGCCACAACTACTGAGCCCACGTGCCACAACTACTGAAGCTCACGCGCCTAGAGCCTTTGCTCTGCAACAAGAGAAGCCACGACAATGAGAAGCCCGTGTACCGAAACAGAGTAGCCCCTGCTCACCACAACTAGAGAAAGCCCGTGTGCAGCAACGAAGACCCAATGCAGCCAAAGATAAATAAATAATTAAAAAAAAAAAAAGATGGAGAAGCAGTTGAGGGCATAGTATTGGCAAAACCACTGACATGCAAAAAAGCAAAAAAGCAAAAAGCAAAAACATGCACTGGTCTCCAGGTGCTCCTGATGTTTCAAAGTGGGGATACAGGATTGACTTAAAATAGGAACACATCCATGGAACAAAGCAACATGTTAACCAAAAGCACAAAATCAACTCATTCCACATGAAGAAAGGAAAAGATGAAATGACAAAGGTGTTCCACACTAGGATACTGATTGAGGCACTGGGACACTTAGTGAAAATTTTTTTTTAATCACAAATAAGTTTGACAAAGTGCCAAAGTGTATTGGGGAGCGCAGCTGTCTTTGAAAAGGTAATGAAAACTATGGATCCTCCCACGAAAATTAGATGTACCTAAAAGTTTAGAGAGTTCACCACCCTCCCCAAAACCTATCCATAGACCACCATGGGCCAAAGATTGAGAATCCTAAGTAAGAGAAAAGAATCCCACTTAACAATCATAACAATCACTTGAATGAAAAGGATGCCTGGATAAAAACATGGGTAGCTGCAATTCTGAGCTGTAACATTTTGAGTAAATATTTGAAGCTAAAGTTTACTCTACTAAAAGAAAGGATCCAACCCTCATGTCTTAAATGTCCAGTAGAATTAAACATCCCGAAGTTACCTCAGTGAATGTGTAAACTGAAAGTTTCTTATTGCTTGATATAAATAATTTTATAAAGTTCACAAGGTAATCAGAACTAAGACTATGAAAACAGCAAACATTCCATGCAAACAGTCGGAGCTATTGTCTCTCTGGCTTGTGTACAATTTTATCATTTAGTGTCTTTCATCTAAATAATTCACAAAAATGATATTAATGAGTCTTGCTTCACTACCAAATACTCCTTCTCTCTGTACCACAGAATCCAGAAATAATTACAGGAAGTTCAGCTTGGGTAGTTCTTGCTCAGCTATATGTCTGGAGAGGGATATGGTAAGGGAAAGGAGAGGGTCGTATTTACATCTAAATACAAACAGCTCTTTATTCACTGAGACCATTCGCGACACTATAATAACACGAATGCGGAGAACTCCTCTGTCTAAAATCTATTCCATATCCGACATCTGATGCCAATCCTTACAGTGATAAAGGCCACAAAAGCAAACCCAGGGGCACTGAATTTAAATATAGTCCTGAGAGGTCTCTCTGGTTGGTTTCTTTTCCCTGTTGACACTCAGAACAAATTTCCCAACAGCCATCAGCCGAATTCATCCAAGCTGGATACAGGCCAAGAAGCAGTATTGTTGAAATCTGGGCAGCGAGGGGGAAGGGTGCCTGGCATATCAGTCGGGTGAAAACATGCGGGAACTGATGGGCAGCAGCTGGAAGAAGTTTGGCCACGCTGGCAGGGGGACATACGAGTGGTTAACCAGTGAACCGAGCCTACCTCTTCCGGAAACCCACCTGCAGGTTTGTACCTATGACTTATGCCTTTTCTTCCCCAAAGTATCTTTGTTAGCTTTAAAACCAACAATGCCTACATTTTTAGGAAAACTTAGTGGCAACATTTTGTATTACAGGTGTGACAAAAATATGAATTCACTGAATGGTTTGGTCTAAGGAACTACCTTGAAAGTTGGTATCTTTTGACAATGATAAATTCAAGTAAAACTTGTCACAAATATATTCTAAGAACGCTTGATATAGCAAATATATCAAAGAACACCGAGGCTAGAAGTCAACAAATTTTTATGCCTTGGTATGACAACTTTGTTCAGTCTACCTTAAAAAAAAAAAGAGAGAGAGAGAGAGAGAGAGAGAGAGAGAGAGAGAGAGAGGGAGGGAGGGAGGGAGGGAGGGAGGGAGGGAGGGAGGGAGAGAGAGAGAGAGAGAGAGAGAGAGAGAGAGAGAGAGAGAGAGAGAGAGAGAGAGAGAGAGAGAGAGAGAGGCTCCCTTTGGCTCTCCAGCTGTTTCTAAGAGTTAGCAGAAGCGAAGGATCTTACTTCAGGAAGGGCAGCAGAGGGTTAAGGACGCTTTGCCTCTCACTAAGAAATGCAGCAGCTGTTTTGCTTTACCTGGGAAATCCCCAAAGAAGTCTCAATCTGAGGCGTCATTAAGGAAAAATATTGGTAGAAACCTAAAAACTCAGAATTAATTTTATGATCAGCAGGGAAATGTGTGATGCTACTGTCCCACCAGAAAGGGGGAAACAAACCTATTTTCTTGTTTTCTGGAAAATCGAGTGGTGAGATTGGTATTTAAATTCTCTAAAACCACTTTTAACAGAAATAAATTATACACATATATATGATATATCTTGCAGCAGTTACACTTTCTATTGGTTATTTCTTTAAAGTATTCCCTGAACAGCAACGTCCTTGAGAAATATTAAAAGTTAAAAAACCACGTTGAGGGTAGTGAAACAAGTAGAATATTTGACTAAAAAAAGACATCCTGGAAGGGTAAGCTGGGACAAAGTGAGAGAGTGGCATATACATATATACATTACCAAATGCAAGACCGATAGCTAGTGGGAAGCAGCCGCATAGCACAGGGAGATCAGCTGGGTGCTTTGTGACCACCTACAGGGGTGGGATAGGGAGGGTGGGAGGGAGGGAGAGGCAAGAGGGAAGAGATATGGAGATATAGGTATAGCTGATTCACTTTGTTATAAAGCAGAAACTAACACACCATTGTAAAGCAATTATACTCCAATAAAGATGTTAAAAAAGAAAAAGACATCCTTTCTGCATTAACAAAATCCACAATAATTTGAACCAATATACCATGAATCATTAAATAAACAAATTAAGGATACCATCATAAATTTGTTCATAGCTCTGTGATCTCTTAACTAGGAAGAAAGAAGAGTTCTTTATCTTAAGAAATTGTCCTAATCCGCGGTATTAAATAAGCCTTTCAGTGCCACTCAATATTTGGACAAAATAACCAATGGACGTACCAATTACAGAAGGGGACTGTAGCATCTCTGTTTTCACAAATTTTTGCAACTAATAGCATTAATAGCATAATGGTAAGCAAGAGGGTCTATTACAGAAAAACTTTTAAATAGAATATTAAGTATCTTCATATTCTATGCATACTGAAGTTAGAGGGTTTAACTAGAGTATTTAAAATTTGATGCCCACAACTGTTTAGAAACTATTATCATCCACGTTACTGAAGGAGAATGAAGGAAAAATCCGTTATGCAAAATGCCTCGTTTATCAAGGTTGAAGAGTGATTAAGTATTAAGAGATAATAGCTTTAACATTTTAAATGATTCATCTAGTGGAAGAAAATAAACATATTTAAATTGCTTTTTCAGTCCAACTTGATTTTTAAATAACTGTAGTAAATTTATTTGAGTTCTTATAGCTTTTATAATCAAAGTCCTTGTTACAGCATAGCAGATTTTTAGTTAATAGTTCTGATAAACTAGATTATGTGTGAGAAAACAGAAAGAATTCATAGTTCATTGATTCATTAAATTCTCATGCCAACCCTCCAAAAAAGATGTTCTTATTCTCATTTCATAGAGAAGAAAAAGTAGACACAGAAGGGGCAAGTGAATGGCTCATGGTCACGCAGGTATCAGAAGGTCATATTGGAATTCAAGACCACAGTTGTCAAAGCCCAAAGACGATGTTCTGCTTCCGAAGAAAACCTTTAATTGTATGCACTTTAAGTTAAAATATCTTAATTCATATCTGAGAAAACAAAATATTTAGCAGTGTAACTATTAAATAAACCATCTAATTTTGAGTCAGAATTAACAACATAGTTGTAAATTCTTTAGGAATTAAAAAAGATTATACGAACAACACTAGATAAGTCAGTCTCTTAACAGGTCAAGACCAGCAAAACATTTGTTATTTCCACCAAAATCAAGGCAAAAACCTCAGCTTTCATAGTTTTATTACTATAAGTTTTATTTTAAATCAGCAAAGATCTTAATGTGTTGTTTCTTTAAACACAATTATAAGGCTTTACACTGTTTTCTTTTCCTCTGTAGTAGTGTATACTAACATTCACATGTGTTGTGAATGAACAGAGAAGCTTGTTAATACTTCATTATTTCTCAGTAGCTTTGTGTAAAGCAATGTCTATGCAATTTGGAACAGGACTTAGTTTTTCATATGGCTTTTCTACCTTGCCATTAGAGTATCATTTCATGCTTATTATTTACTCCATCAAGAACCATCATTATTGTGAGCTGACACAATAAAATCAATACCTTTTAGGTTGCTTAAGAATGAATTTATCTGCAATTCTTGGGCTTCCCTGGTGGCACAGTGGTTAAGAATCCACCTGCCAATGCAGGGGACACGGGTTTGAGCCCTGGCCCGGGAAGATCCCACATGCCGCAGAGCAACTCAGCCCGTGTGCCACAATTACTGAGGCTGTGCTCTAGAGCCCGCGAGCCACAACTACTGAGCCTGTGTGCCACAACTACTGAAGCCTGCACACCTAGAGCCCATGCTCCACAACAAGAGAAGCCACTGCAATGAGAAGCCCGTGCACCGCAACGAAGAGTAGCCCCCCACTCACCACAACCAGAGAAGAGCCACGCACAGCAACAAAGACCCAACACAGCCAAAAATAAATAATTTATCTGCAATTCTTTTTCTTGAGAGAATTCCAAATTTCCATATTTATCTTACAAATATTGCAAAAACACATTGAGGAAATTTCAAAATCTCAATATCATAAGCATCAGCTATCCAATCAGATTTCATATGTTGATTACATGAGTATTAAGCACATAACAATGTCAGATTTTACTCCAGAATTAAAGAAGTCAGTTCCATATAATCCTTCTGTGGCAAAAAACATTATCGGTCTAATTCTAAACAAAATAAGTACATAAATAATAAAAGTTCTCATTCAAAGAATGAGTGATGGACCTGCCAACTGAAACTTATCCTAATATTTTTACTTCAGTGGAAATAGTGTAGGGTACCCTTGTGTACTTTTGACATTCTGAATTCATACTTTATCACGGAAGTACACTTTACTTCATGCAGGCTCAAGCTCATTGGCATAAATGAATGATTAGAGTGATTTTTAGAGTCAGTAAATGATAAGGAGAATACAAGACGAAGACAGATCAGTCTTAGAAATGCAGCGCTCTTCTTTCCCCATCTTCTAACTCAATTCCGTTCCCTAACTCCAGGGCACCCAGAAGATAAGTTCCACCAAGGAAGATGTGGAGCCCTTCCTGTGCATCCTTCTTCCAGCCACTGTCCTGCTCTTCCTGGCCTTTTTGCTGCTTTTCCTGCATCGCCACTGCCAGGCCTCTCGGCCCCAGGGGCAGGTTTCCAGCCTCGACCTTCCAGAGCACCCGCCTGCAGGAGAGGTGACCGACTTCCTGCCAGGCTTACTCTGGAGCAGCGAGCAGACCTTCCCTTACTCCCCACTGCCCGGGGAGGTAGCCCTTCTCTCATGTTCACCACCCTCCTATGAAGAGGCCACCAGGAACGCCCCTGGAGCAGAGGCCCTGGATGCGGGCCTTCAGTATAAAGCGGGTTCACCTGGACTGGATGTGCCACTATAAACCGCTCTTGTAACCATTAAAACAGCTCTCCACCCTTCAATGAGCCCGCCTGAGCAGGGGGACAAGGGCCTCTGGACCTAAGAAGCTGCAATTCACTGGCCAACACCTGGATGAATGGGGATGGAGGGAGCTTGACAAACGTCAATCTTGTTAATGCATTTTCAAGTTCCTTAGGGAAAAGTCTCCCCAGGTCGTTCTAAAGATGACCGGGCTCTTTTATAACATATAACGGCCCTGAGAAAAACAAGAAAGTTCCATGTGAAGAAAAAGAATTACTAGTGAACACAGGAAGGAAAAGGAGGAAGAAAAAGAATTACTAGTGAACACAGGAAATAGCCCTGAAAAGAAAAACAGAAAAATGTTGATAAGCCAAAGATAACTGCTTTTGCCACCAAAATAAAACTTTTCTTCCCACACAAGTTTTTCAGGGCCTCATCATTTCACTTCTGTGTGAAGATGCATGGAGAGTTCTAGAAGGTGAGAGAAACACCTCTAGAGCTGTAGTAGTAAATAATGGTGAAATGTTTCAATATTAATAATAAAGAACAGACAGTTGCAAACATTTTAGTTTAAAAAAAAAAAAGCTCTCCGAAATTCTCTCCTCTGTAGTGCTGCTCTTGCTTACTTTCTGATTTGCTTCCTAGAATGAGAGGATTTGGCTTAGTTACATGTGAATGTCTCACACTAGAATACTGTGGGTTGTCTGTGCTGAACAAAGGGTAGCTGCTCTGACACATTATCTTGGGGGACACAGTGACAGTGTGTGTCCTCACCAAGCAGCAGGAACAAGAATAGAAATCAGTTCAACATTGGAAGGGAAAAGTCGAAATCTTGGATCCCATGGTAAAGAGAGACACAGGTAAGCTCTAACAGGAATCTTATACATCGCATAGTTCAAACTCTTGCCTTGCCGATGTCAAAACTGGAGTTCAGAGCTTCCCTGGTGGCGCAGTGGTTGAGAGTCCGCCTGCCGATGCAGGGGACGCGGGTCGTGCCCCGGTCCGAGAAGATCGCACATGCCGCGGAGCGGCTGGGCCCGTGAGCCATGGCCGCTGAGCCTGCGCGTCCGGAGCCTGTGCTCCGCAACGGGAGAGGCCACAACAGTGAGAGGCCCGCGTACCGCAAAAAAAAAAAAAAAAAAAAAATCACAAAAAACCCTAGAGTTCAGAGAGGTTAAGTAACTTGTCCAGTGTTAAATACCACCTAAGAGGCAGAGCCGGGACCAGAAGCCTGGCCGCTCCATCCTGGGCCAGAGCGGCTTCCGCGGTGCCAGCTTGTCTCCCAAGCAATTGCAAAGGTGGAATTTCAGTCCCTGCTCCTGACTGGGGTCAGCACTCACAACAGGATGGACATAGCTCCGGGTTTGGAATGGGATACAAATCTCCCTCCACGATTTTCAAATGGGGAGGTAGAGGTGGGTCATGTACCACTTGGGGGCTGTATCAGGATGCCCATAGGGGTGGGTATCAGGATAAGAACCACACATGGTTTTTAAACTCGTACTCATTGCTGTAATTTCAGGGGGGAAAACTATTTTTAGTGTTTTCACAGTATAAACTACAAAACTAAACAACCTTTTGATGGTTCAAAATGAACAACAAATGACTCTTTAAAGCTTTGTTTTTTCCCCCCCGACATCAGCCAGGACTCGTATTGAGGATAGTAGAGTAGAAAGATGGAAAACACCTGGGTTGATGATGGTCAAGCAGCTGAATAACCCTGCAGCTATCTATATTTTAATGAGAGAATACCTTTCCTACTGCTTAAAGCCATTTAAGCCATGCTTGTTACTTGTAGACAAAAGCATCCCAATTGCCACAATTTCAAAGGCTAATAAGGAAATACATTGCCATGTTTAAAAATGTTCTGATAGACTTATTTGAAATAAGTAGTCAATGTTAGGACTCACTGAAGATGTTGTCAATGATGTAGCTAAGGAAACACTTTCTCTTGTGGAACCAAACTGAAGAATTGAAGAAAATAAACTACAGCTGAACTATTGCCAAACTACAGCCCCCTAGGCCAAATCCCACTTGCAACCTGTTAATTGTACATCCTGAGACAAGACTGATTTTTACCGTTTTTAATAGTTAAAAAAAATCAAAAGAAAAATATTTCATGACACATGAAAACTATATGAATTAGAATTTTGGCAGCTAGAAATAAAGTTATTGGAACCCAGTCACGCCCACTGCTACATCAAGAGTTGGGTAGTTACAACAGAGACTATATGACCTTCAAAGCCTAAAATATTTACTATCGGTTCCTTTAGCGAAAAAGTTTGCTGAAACCTGCTGCACACCAGTGGACTCCAACCCTAGTTCCATGGTAGAATTACTCGAGGAACTGCTAGAAATACTGATACCAAGACCCATCTGGACCAATTAAACAGAAATAAAGCCAGTGATTCTAATACAAAAGCAAGGCTGAAAGTCCTTTCTCTAGGTAATGTGGGTGGGTACAAAATACAGGTGAGCTTCCATGTGGACAGATGTACGGTAACAGGTTTAGAGAAAACTAGATCTGTAAATGTAGCTTTGAACCATCATTTATAACCCAGCATTCTCTGTAAACCCCTTCCTGAAGCCATCAGCCTAATGTGCATCTGCCACCAATTCAATTCACAAAGCAGGATTTGCCAGCAGAATATTAGAAACAACAGTGTCAACAGTGCATCCTTGTTTAAATGTTGACACAACTGGCACCCATGGGTAGTACTAGCTGTTAGCACTCCGAGACAGAGAGTGGAATTTTTAAAAAAATCCAAGGATGAAAGAACTAGACCTTTAACCGCTAAAACGTATTTGGGGGAAGCAATAATTGTAGCCAGAAAAGATTAAGAATGGGAGGGAGTATAATAGGAACAGTGACCAGTATGTGGACATTTTCACTAAGTTCTACACGGGACGAGAAAATATCACTCAGGTAACATTTTATACAAAGGAAAAGGAGTCCAGTTTCTGGTCTGGCATGAAAAGAGCTTGAAAGTCATTCCTCCATCCTAACAACAAGAAAACGCTGAACAAACTGAAAAATCAACAACTCTTCTTAAATCCCTCAGAGAACTGAGGTCACAAACCGCTGTCCCCCAAATTAGGCAGAAGGCAGATACAAAGACTCACAACTTACCTGAGCAGAAATCCGCAAGCAGAAACGTCCTCAGGGACCAGCGCCAGGGTGGGGAAAGCTGAACTGTAATCGAAGGATTGCTGGAGGCTCAGAGTACACAAATCTGAGAATTAAAAACTCCAGAGGGGCCCAAACTCAGTTACTCTTGCCTCTAGGAGCCCTACCAGATTCTCACAGTGGAGCTCTGGGAAGAAAACCTTCTCGTGCTTCCAGCAGGAGGAGAAGAGGAACCATTTTGAAATACCTCAGAACATGCCGATCTTCTTAACGAGGTCTGCCCTCAGGAGAAACTACTTCACCAGGCCCTAGCCTGCTGGGGTTTTATCAGAGCCTAACTCCCCTGGGGGGAGGGAAATTCCCAGCCCCAGCTGGTTCTAGTCTTACTCTGCGGAAGGGAAATACCCAACTCCAGCCCTGCTAGTTATCTTGTTCCAATTAATGGGGGAAAAGAAAAAGCAACAGAGAAGCACTTGCGAAGTTCACAGCCCAGCGGCATAGGCTCACTACAAAACTGAGACCTAATCATAAAACTATAAAACGTTTTCCCTTGCCCCACACCAAACTACCAGCCACCACATTATTAAAGGCCTATTTACTGCAGTCCCTTTTACCTAGCACGTTGAGTTTACCTTTCAAGAAAAAATTGTAAGTCATACTAAAAAGCAAAAAACACAGTTTGAAGAGACAGAGCAAGCATCAGAAACAGATTCAGAGATAGCAGGAATGTTGTTGGAATTATCAGACCAGGAATGTAAAATAAATATGATTAATATGCAAAGGGCTCTAATGGAAAAAAAATAGACAACATGCAAGAACAGATGGGCAATGCCTGCAGAGAGATGGAAATTCTAAGAAAGAACCAAAAAGAAATGCTAGAAACCAAAAACACTGTAACAGAAATGAAGAATGCCTTTGATGGGCTTATCAGTAGACTGGACACAGCTGAGGAAAGAATCTCTGAACTTAAGGAAATGTTAATAGACACTTCCAAAATGGAAAAGCAAAGAGAAAAAAAACTGAAAAAAAAATCAAAGCAGAATATACAAGAACTGTGAGACAACTACAAAAGGGGTTACATACGAGTAATGGGAATCCCAGAAAGTGACGAGAAAGAAAAGAACAGGAGAAATATCTGAAGCAACAATGGTGGCAAATTAACCTACATTAATGTCAAACCACAGATCCAGGAAACTCAGAGAATATCAAGCAGGAATAATGCCAAAAACAAAGCAAAACAAACAAAAACTACACCTAGGCACATCATATTCACACTGCAGAAAATCAAAAATAAAGAAAAAGTCTTGAAAGAAGCTGGCGGGGGGTGGGGGGAGAGAACCTTACCTATAGAAGAGGAAAGATGAGAATTACACACAACTGTTCCTCAGAAACCATGTGGTCCCAAAGACCAAATCAGCCCCTGGTAAAGGAACTGAGATCACCATCTTCTGATGTTAGAATAAGGTATCATAAGCATCAACAAACTCTTAAGCCCCACCGTATTCTTAGTGCAGTGCAGGGCTCTCAGTGTAGAGTTAAAACTTACCTTCTCCTTCTCCAATTCCCCAGCGTTTTCAGACAATACACAGAGTTGGATGTTTTGAAGGGCCAATTAGCATTCATCTTCTCCATCTGGATTCGGAACAAGGTGAGGCCAAAGTTAAATTTTCTCACTTCAAACACTGAATCTTCTTGGTTCTAAATTATTCATTAGTTACTCCTTTATCACATTCATAAGACCTGTCTCAGAGGGTTGTTAGAAGGATACAATGTTAAAACACACATCTGCCAAAAAGACAGAGTCAGTACTAGTGCCTTTCTGTATTTATCATCCCCTATAATACATCATGTGTTCTTACCCTCTTGTAGGGAAACTAAGACATCAGGGCCTGCCTGTCCATTAGCCTCACCTGGCACCATGCTTAGAGCTCACATTATTTTTAGGGGCCCATAAAAATATTTTAATTTCTTTTACAACCAGAATTTTAAAAGTTAACTTTGGGGGTCAAAGATTATATTCATCTTTATACCAGCACAGTCATAAAATATAATTTTTGTATTTTTCTACAGAGGAAGGGACCCACCAAGGCAAAAGTACCTTGGGCCTGTCACAGTTATAATGCAGCCCTGGGAGAGAGGCTATCCCAGTTCAAAGCAAGCCAGCTTCAGGCAAGAGAAGAGAGATCTGAATTTTTTCAGAGGAAACACCTGTGCTCTCTCTCTCCTCCCTACACAAACCCAATGGTTCTAGCCACACTTTCCCTCCCTCTCTCCTCTCATTTTGTTAACGTCATCATAAAAGTAAACAAGTAAGTGATTTCAATAAGTTTTCTCCTATAGGCAGAATGTATAAGAACGCAATATGTGTGTTCAATAAGCAAGGGATCAGGTGAGTTCAAAGAACCAATTTCAGTTCCTAATGAACAGGTCCAGAGTTTTTACTCACAAAAGACCATACTAATAACTACTATTTATCAGGATACAACATGCAAAACATTGGGCTAAGAGATAAAGAGGCATTATCTCTTGGAATCCTCAAAAATCATATGAGGTGAATACCATCCATTTGTACAAATAAAGAAACAGATTCAATAAGGCTGAACCACATGCCCAAGGTCACACACCAGGAAGTAGGAGAGCTGGGATGGAAAGCCAGACTCTTAAATCTTGAAGGAGACACCTTCTTCTGATCTGGTGGAGGGATGGCTTTATATGTTGAAGGACGCAAGCTATAGAATTCATGACTATGGCAGGATTGAAGCCATCGTAGGCCCAGAAACTGACACCCAATTCCAGTTCACTGGTATTAAAAAAAAAAATGTCAACACTTACACTCTCACAAGTAGAATGAACCATGTACAGACCACATATGCAGGCTTTGCTTTGGTTATCCTGTATTTCAAGTGCAGGTCCAAAAGAGTTGCAGATGTGAAAGCAACATTTATGGAGTCCAACCTGTCTCTACTGCATCCATTATGTTCTCAGCCCTAGAGAAGCTAATATCAACTCATCAAATGATATTCCATTTGTACAATAAATATGAACCTGGAAAAATTCCCCATGTTTCTAAACATTAAATAAATAATAAAAAACAAACTAAAACACAAAATGTATGTAATATATTTAAATATGAATTTATATTAATTTCTTTTAAGAGCTTTTTGAGAACATTGGCTACCTAGTTGTGGTGTATTTGGTTGTCTACTTTTACTTCAACGCATGAACCTTTTAAAATCAGTGTGGATATCCCTCTCTGTTTTTACAAACACCACAGTCTCAGAAGTTATATCAGCCTCACATTGATTAGAATTTATGTTTTAATTTTTAAAGACATTCCCAGCTTTAGACCTTAGCTTTCTTACCCTCAACCCCACATTCAATCAATGCCTCTTCATTTTCTGTGGCCCATGAGAAAGGCGGTTCACAAGTGCTTCTAAAGACACTCGATCACGGTCTGTGTCTGATAAATTCGGACTGGCATTCATTCAACATTTATCAAGCAATTACGTGTCAGGCACTGAGCAAAGTGCTAAGTGTAAATGGAGCTTCGTGGGTTGTTTTGTGTCTAAATAATGGATGAGTATTAAAATTCTCACCAAAGCTAAAGAAGAAACCAAGCAAAATAAAACATTACATTTTCTGTTAGAATACCAAGCTGCTACCCATTTTATAGTTATCATATTTGAGATCATGGTAACTATAAAAAGACCAACTATTTAATTACATTGTGGGTTCAAGAATGGCCTCAGTTTAAACAATGACCTGAATGTAATATGTGGAGACTAGGACCAAATTTTATACACTTCTAAATCCCGCGAACACCTACTACAGCACTATACACAGATGATACGTATAACTCTTCCAGTTATTATTCCTGAAAAAATGTCACCTCAAACAGAGTGGCATAAAAAATAACCATTTTATTAGATTCTGTGGATACTGCTTGTGTCTGCTCCATGACCCCTGAGGCCTCAGCTTGGAAGAATGGAGGCTGTCTGGAGGACAGGGAGTTGGAGCCGTCTGAACCCTTGGTCACTCACACGTGTGGTGGTTGATGCCACCTGTCAGTCAGGACATCAGCTAGGAACCTACACATAGCTCTCTGTGGAGCTCCTTGGGCTTCCCTTCAGCATGGTTGCTGTATTTCTAAGAGTAGGTGTCCTTAGAACTAGGTGGAGGTCTTTAATGACCTAGCCTCAGAAGTCACACAGTCTGCCCAGTTTCAAGGAAAGGGAGCGGAGACCTCATTCTGTCAATGGGAGGTGCGTCAAAGCCCCATAATAAGAACAGCATGTTGGACGGGAGATAATGCTGCAACTATCTTTGGGAACTAAAATCTGCCACAAGTATGGAATAATCAATGAATGACCAAACGATATCATCAGCAACTGGCATCAGTACTTCTCTCAAATATTTGAAATCTTCTTTGACGACACAGTGTGATTGCGCTTTCACACCCCCTTGAAGTCAGTTAAGGCCCGATGACTTGCTTTGGTCAATGAAATATGAATGGAAGTGACTAATATAACTTAGTGCAGGAAGCATTTACAGTCAATCCTCATTAATCACAGATTCCATATTTACAAATTCACCTACTTACTGATATATATTTGTAACCCCCAAATCAGTACAGCACTTTCTGGATCTCAGGTGGATATGTGCGTGCGTAGAGTGGTGAAAAAGCTGAGCCACTGCTGCACGTTCCCAGCTGAGGTCGAGCAAGGCTAAGCTCTGCCTTCTACTTCGAGGTCTTATACGGTAAACGAGTGTCCTTTTCACAGTTTATTTAGTGCCACATTTTTCACATTTTTGTGCTTCTTGTTGGTGATTTTGCTATTTTAAATGCGCCCCAAGCAGTGCTGAAGTGCTATCTAGTGCTCCTAAGTGCAAAAAGGCTGGGATGTGCCTTTCAGAGAAGATATATGTTATATACACTTCATTAAGGCATAAGTTACAGTGTTGTTTTTTGTGAGTTCAATGTTAGTGAATTAACAGTATATATTAAATGAGTTATCTTTATACAATAACACACATAAAATGAGGTTATATATTGATCTGTTGATGAAAATGTTGTAACCAGAGGCTCACAGGAGCCTAAGTCTGTATTTCTTCTAGAAGCGATGGTTCAGTATTGACTAGTTCAATGTCCGTGGTGATCTTATAGAACATATATACCTGCCGTGAATAATAAGAACCAGCTGGAATTCCTGCTGCAGTATTCTCCCGTGCTTGCTCCCTGCTGGCAAGAACTTGGAGGCCCCTGGTGATACAAAGGTGCCACAAGTGCTGTAAATCTTCAAATATCTTCATAATGTCACATAAACATCAATTAAATATGAGCTGATAGAAAGAAAAATTTTACCTTAATTAATCAACAAGAAAACTAGCTAGATTATTTGACACATGAGTATAAAACTTGAGCCTTCTGAATTTCATTGTTTGTTCCAACTGAAATTATATTAGTTTAAAATAAATCCTTTTCTTTCCTTCCTTCTTTTATATGACTAATTATCACCTTGTAAATATAGATAATTCAGCTTAGTCACCTGCTGTTACCTTCATTAATTGTATATTCCACACCCTATAAAATGAATGTCTCCAAATTTAGCCTCAGTTTTTCTACAAATAAAATGCTCTTGCCGTCAAAAAGCATCAATAACTGTAAAAGGTGGTGCAGTTGAAAAAGAACAACAGATTTCTTAAGCAACAGTGTAAATTACTTCTCTTTCCTCTTTAAAAAAAAGAAAACCTTTCTGTAAAGTAAAATTGTATTCTTAGCTTTGCAAAGTTACCTACACAATGGATCACATCTGTTACATAAGTTAAAATAATAAGGCTATTTAAAAAAATAAGTCAAAATTCACTATTAAGCCTTCACTAAATAATTCAAATTTAGCTCAGCATAATAATAGATTTGCTGTAACACTAGAAAGTATCAGGTATCTGCAGGCCACAGCATACCTGTTTGGGCCAGGAAGGGGAAGGAAAGGTAAAAACATCAATTGCTTTAAAAGCAGGAGGCCCATACAACAGGGTACTATTCAGCAATAAAAAGGAATGAAGTACTGATACATGCTACAACATGGATGACTCTTGAAAACATTACACTAAGTGAAAGAAGCCAGTCACCAAAGATCACATATTATATATAATTCCATTTATATGAAATGTCCAGAATTGGCAAATCCATAGAGACAGAAAGTAGATTAGTGATTGCCAGAGGCCAGGAGGTTGGGAGTGACTACTAAATTGTACAGGGCTTCTTCCTGGAGTGACAGAATGCTCTGGAATTAGTGATGATGCCTGTATAACATAGTGAATATACTGAAAAACAATGAACTGTATACTTTAAAATGGTGACTTTTATGTTATGTGAATTATATATCAAAACAAAAAAATGTAAAGCACTAGGCATACCCACTAGGATGGCTATAATAATAAAGCCAGGTAATAAGAAGTGTTGGTAAGGATGTGGAGAAACTGCCCATACCCCACTGGTGAAAATGTAAAACCACTTTATTTACTTTAAATTATTTTTTAAATTTTATTTTCTGGCTGCACCATGTGGCTTGTGGGATCTTAGTTCCCCAACCCGGTCCCTGGCAGTGGAAGAGTAGAGTCCTAACCACTGGACCGCCAGGGAATTCCCATGGTGCAGACACTTTAAAACCCAGTTTGGCAGTTCCTCAAAAAGTTAAATATACAGTTAGCATTTAACCTAGCAATTCCATTCCTAGGTATTTACCCAAGAGAAAGAAAACGTATGTCCATATAGAAACCTGTATACAAGTGTGTAGAACAGTATTGCTACTCATAATAGCCAAAAGTTTGAAACAATTCAAATGTTCATCAGCTGATGAATGAATAACAAAATGTTTATCCAACTGAATATTTTTCAGCCATTAAAAGGTATGAAGTACTGATACATGCTACAACATGGATGAACCTTGAAAACATTTTGCTAAGCAAAAGTAGCTAGTCATAAAAGACCACGTTCTATATGCTATGTTTGTGTCCTCCAAGATTCGTATGTTGAAATCCTGATGCCCAATGTGATGGCACTGAGGTGGGGCCTTTGGGAGGTGATTAAGTCACGAGGGCAGACCACTCACAAATGGGATTAGCGCCCTTATAAGAGACCAGGGAAAGCTCCTTGCCTCTTCCACCATGTGAGGAGACCATAAGTAGTCCCACCAGGAAGAAGGCCCTCACCTGACCTTGCTGGCACCTTGATCCTGGACTTCCAGCCTCCAGAAGTGTAAGAAGCACATTTCTGTTGTTTATAAGCTACCCAGTCTGCAGTGTTTTGTTATAGCAGCCCAATGTATTGAGATACTGCATGATCCCATTTATAGGAAATGTCCAGAATAGAAATAAGGAGCAGATTAGCAGTTGCCTAGGACTGGGTGGTGGAGGATTGAAGAATGATGGCTAAAGGGGTTTCAATGGCATTTCTTTTGGGGGGTTGAAAATGATGACAATGTTCTAAAATTCATTGTGGTTGATGGTTACACAACTGTGAATATACACTAAAAACCACTGAATGGTATGCCTTAAGTGGGTGAATTATATGGTAAGTGAATTTTATCTCAATAATTAAGTGGGTGAATTACATGGTAAGTGAATTAAGTGGGTGAATTATATGGTAAGTGAATTTTATCTCAATAATTCTCTTAGAAAAAAATACAGAATAAATCTAACCAAAAACTTTCAAAATCACTAGGGTCTGGCCACTGTCCCTTCTCTCTCTCCCATCCCACCTTCCCAGCCTGTTAGGTCTGGTGGGATGACTCAGAGGCGTGGGGGTCATTTGGGTGGAAGAGGACGAGAAACCAGTACAGTTGAAAATTTTCTCCAGGTGGGACTGTGGTCCCGCCCACTTCCTCTCCCTAGGGTCCCTGACGGCTATTTGGGCCCTAAGCCGCCGTCTAGGTGTGAGTGGGGCTGCCCACTCGCCCCGGGCTGGGTCCCCGGATCCAACCCGCGCACGAGCATTCGGCCCACCAGGGTGCGGACTGGGGCGGCCAAGATCAGAGTCAGTAGGAGCATTCCCCCTCCCCGGCCCCACTCCCACCTTTCACTGAAGGCACCCAGAGGGCGGGCCTTGCTCACTTCCCTTCCCAGGAGTAGACCGTCAGCAGAACCAGTTCCAAGCGGGTGGGGCCGTGGGAGAGGTTCCCGGACTGGTTACACCAGAAACCCCACTGGCCCCCTGCCTGGTCCTCTGCCTCCGGCTCCCAGAGTGGAAGCCTCTGTGTACCTGTTAATTAAAAAACAAGGGCGGGCCCAGGCTCAAAAGTCACCCCCCACCCACCTAGGTCCGCCCCACCCAAAACCTCACCCTTGCTTATGGTCCACCCCCATGCCTAAACTCTGCCCCCACAGCCAAGGTTTGTTTTTTTTTCTCTTTTAGATTGGGGTTCTGTTTTACCTTGCTGATTCATTGTTGATTCTTTTATATTTTTATTTTTTGTAATAAATCTTTTATTTTTCTAACTTTATTTTATTCTTTATACTTTGTTAGTGATCTCTCCTTTAGGCTTGTTCCCCCACCCCCTTTTTTATTCTTTTTTCTGTTGTGGTTTTATTTTACCTTGTTGCAGTTGTTTCAATTATAGTTTTATTTTTCCTAATACATATTTTTTACCTTTCTAATTTTATTTTGTTTTTTATGCTTTTATATTGTACTGCTCCTCTTTTTCTTTCTTTCTTCTTCTTTTTTTTTTTTTGTATTTTTTTTTACCGTGCCATGAAGCTTGCGGGATCTTGGTTCCCAGGCCAGAGATCGGGCCCGAGCTCCTGTGGTGGGAGCACCAAGTCCAAACCACTGGACTAACAGAGAACCTCAGAACCCAGGGAATATCAATTGGAGTGAGGCCTCCCAGAGGCCCTCATCTCAGCACCAAGACCCAGCTCTATCCAGCTGCTTACAAACTCCAGGGCTGGATGTCTCAGGCCAAACAACCAGTAAAACAAGAATACAGCAGCTCCCATAAAAAAAAAAAATGAAATGACAAAAAAATTTGTTACAGATGGTGGAGCAAGGTAAAAACCTACAAGACCAAATAAATGAAGACGAAATAGGCAACCTCTGAAAAAGAATTCAGAGTAATTATAGTAAAGATGATCCAGAATCTTGGAAAGAGAATGGAGAAAATATATTAAATAAATGTTAAAGCAACATTTAACAACGCTCTAGAAGAACTAAACAGCCACAAATGTTAAAGAATAAACAGCCATAAAAGGGGAAATTGAAAGTAACACAACTATAGTAGGGGACTTTAACACCTCACTTTCACCAATGGACAGATCATCCAAAATGAAAATAAATAAGGAAACACAACCTTTAAATGACACATTAAACAAGATGGACTTAATTGATATTTACAGGACATTCCATCCAAAAACAACAGAATACACTTTCTTCTCAAGTGCTCATGGAACATTCTCCAGGATAGATCATATCTTGGGTCACAAATCAAGCCTTGGTAAATTTAAGAAAATTGAAATTGTATCAAGTATCTCTTCTGACCACAATGCTATGAGATTAGATACCAATTACAGGAAAAAAACTGTAAAATATACAAACACATGGAGGTTAAACAATGATACTGAACAACCAAGAGATCACTGAAGAAATCAAAAAAATACCTAGAAACAAATGACAACAAAAACACAATGACCCAAAACCTATGGAATGCAACAAAAGCAGTTCTAAGATGGAAGTTTATAGCAATACAATCCTACCTCAAGAAAGAAGAAATATCTTACATAAACAACCTAACCTTACACCTAAAGCAATTAGAGAAAGAAGAACAAACCCCCAAAGTTAGCAGAAGGAAAGAAATCATAAGATCAGATCAGAAATAAATGAAAAAGAAATGAAAGAAACAATAGCAAAGATCAGTAAAACTAAAAGCTGGTTCTTTGAGAAGATAAACAAAATTGATAAACCATTATCCAAACTCATCAAGAAAAAAAGGGAGGAGACTCAAATCAACCGAATTATAAATGAAAAAGGAGAAGTAACAACTGACATTGCAGAAATACAAAGGATCATGAGAGATTACTATAAGCAACTATATGCCAATAAAATGGACAACCTGGAAGAAATGGACAAATTCTTAGAAAAGCACAACTTTCCAAGGCTGAACCAAGAAGAAATAGAAAATATAAACAGACCAATCACAAGCACTGAAATTGAAAGTGTGATTAAAAGTCTTCCAACAAACAAAAGCCCAGGACCAGATGGCTTCACAAATGAATTCTATCAAACATTTAGAGAAGAGCTAACACCTATCTTCCTCAAACTTTTCCAAAATATAGCAGAGAGAGGAACACTCCCAAACTCATTCTACAAGGCCAACATCACCCTGACACCAAAACCAGACAAAGATGTCACAAAATAATACTACAGACCAATATCTCTGATGAACGTAGATGCAAAAATCCTCAGCAAAATACTAGCAAATAGAATCCAACAGCACATTAAAAGGATCATACACCACGAACAAGTGGCGTTTATCCCATAAATGCAAGGATTCTTCAATATACACAAATCAATGTGATACACCATATTAACAAACTGAAGGATAAAAACCATATGATCATCTCAATAGATGCAGAAAAACTTTTGACAAAATTCAACACCCACTTATGATAAAAACTCTCCAGAAAGTAGGAATAGAGGGAACCTACCTCAACATAATAAAGACCATATATGACAAACCCACAGCCAACATTGTTCTCAGTGGTGAAAAACTGAAACCATTTCCTCTAAGATCAGGAACAAGACAAGGTTGCCCACTGTCACCACTATTACTCAACATAGTTTTGGAAGTCCTAGCCACAGCAATCAGAGAAGAAAAAGAAATAAAAGGAATCTAAATCAGAAAAGCAGAAGTAAAACTGTCACTGTTTGCAGATGACATGATACTATACATAGAGAATCCTAAAGATGCTACCAGAAAACTACTAGAGCTAATCAATGAATCCTGTAGAGTAGCAGGAACCAAAATTAATGCACAGAAATCTCTTGCATTCCTATACAATAATGATGAAAATTCTGAAAGAGAAATTAAGGAAACACTCCCATTTACCATTGCAACAAAAAGAATAAAATACCGAGGGATAAGCCTACCTAAGGAGACAAAAGACCTGTATGCAGAAAACTATAAGATACTGATGAAAGAAATTAAAGATGATACCAACAGATGGAGAGATACACCATGTTCTTGGATTGGAAGAATCAACATTGTGAAAATGACTATACTACCCAAAGCAATCTACACATTCAGTGCAATCCCCTCAAACTACCAACGGCATTTTTCACAGAACTAGAACAAAAAATTTCACAATTTGTATGGAAACACAAAAGACCCTGAATACCCAAAACAATCTTGAGAAAGAAAAACGGAGCTGGAGGAATCAGGCTTCCGGACTTCAGACTATACTACAAAGCTACAGTAATCAAGACAGTATGGAACTGGCACAAAAACAGAAATATAGATCAGTGGAACAGGATACAAGGCCCAGAGATAAACCCACACACATACGGTCACCTTATCTTTGATAAGGGAGGCAAGAGTATACAATGGAGAAAAGACAGCCTCTTCAATAAGTGGTGCTGGGAAAACTGGACAGCTACATGTAAAAGAATGAAATTAGAACCCTTCCTAACACAAACACAAAAATAAACTCAAAATGGATTACAGACATAAATGTAAGGACAGACACTATAAAACTCTTAGAGGAAAACATAGGCAGAACACTCTGTGACATAAATCATAGCAAGATCCTTTTTGACCCACCTCCTAGAGTAATGGAAATAAAAACAAAAATAAACAAATGGGACCTAATGAAACTTAAAAGCTTTTGCACAGCAAAGGAAACCATAAAAAAGATGAAATGACAACCCTCAGAATGGAAGAAAATATTTGCAAATGAAGCAACTGACAAAGGATTAATCTCCAAAATTTACAAGCAGCTCATGCAGCTCAATAACAAAAAACCCAATCCAAAAATGGACAAAAGACCTAAACAGACATTTCTCCAAACAATATATCCAGATTGCCAACAAACACATGAAAGGATGCTCAACATCACTAATCATTAGAGAAATGCAAATCAAAACTACAATGAGGGGCTTCCCTGGTGGCGCAGTGGTTGAGAGTCTGCCTGCCGATGCAGGGGACACGGGTTCCTGCCCCGGTCCGGGAAGATACCACATGCCGCGGAGCAGCTGGGCCCGTGAGCCATGTCCGCTGAGCCTGTGCATCCGGAGCCTGTGCTCCGCAACGGGAGAGGCCACAACAGTTAGAGGTCTGCGTACCGCAAAAAAAAAAAAAACTACAATGAGGTATCACCTCACACTGGTCACAACGCCCATCATCAAAAAATCTACAAACAATAAATGCTGGGGAGGGTGTGGAGAAAAGGGAACCCTCTTGCACTATTGGTGGGAATGTAAATTGGTACAGCCACTATGGAAAACAGTATGGAGGTTCCTTAATAAACTAAAAATAGTACTACCATATGACCCAGCAATCCCACTACAGGGCATATACCCTGAGAAAACCATGATTCAAAAAGAGACATGTACCACAGTGTTCTTTGCAGCACTATTTACAATAGCCAGGACACGGAAGCAACCTAAGTGTCCATCGACAGATGAATGGATAAAGAAGATGTGGCACATATATACAATGGAATATCACTCAGCCATAAAAAGAAACGAAATTCAGTTATTTGTGATGAGGTGGATGGACCTAGAGTCTATCATACAGAGTGAAGTAAATCAGAAAGACAAAAACAAATACCGTATGCTAACACATATATATGGAATCTTAAAAAAAATTGTTCTTATAAACCTAGGGGCAGGACAGGAATAAAGACACAGACGTAGAGAATGGACTTGAGGGCACAGGCAGGGGGAAGGGTAAGCTGGGACGAAGTAAGAGAGTAGCATGGACATATATATACTACCAAATGTAAAATAGATAGCTAGTGGGAAGCAGCTGCATGGCACTGGGAGAACAGCTGGGTGCTTTGTGACCACCTAGAGAGGTGGGATAGGGAGGGTGGGAGGGAGACAGAAGAGGGAGGGGATATGGAGATATTCCTATGCATATAGGTGATTCACTTTGTTATACGTTAGAAACTAACACAACACTGTAAAGCAATTATACTCCAATAACGATGTTAAAAAAAAGAAAAAGAAAAAGAAAATAAGGGTGGGGAAGGGAGAACGCCCCCCGAAGAAAGCCTGGCCAAGCAGACCCTGCCATCGGGTCTCCTCGGGGACCCGCATGGGAGCGGCCGGCCAGGCTTGGGATCGCGGTAGCAGCGCCCCCTCCCGGCCTGGGCCCCGCAGTGCCCCGCGGACTCGGGGCTCCTGCAGTGTGTAGAGGGGGCCGGGCGTCTACGGGGCGGGGACTCGGGGACACGCAGGCGGGGCGGTCCCGAGTGGCCCCCTTCCGGCGCAGCTCACCGGCCTCTTCCTCGGAGTGTCGGCGCTGCCCATGGCCGAGGTGCTGGAGCCCGATCCCGGGGCAGCCGAGGGCTCGGAGGCTCTCGCAGAGACGCCGGGCTGGGAAGCCCCGGAGGACGCGAGTCCCCAGGTAGGCTCCACCCGCGGGCGCGAAGAGTGAGGGCCGGGGGGGTGGGCAGCGTGGGGCTGTCCTCGAGGTGATCTTCAATGCGGCCGGAGGGTCCCATAGGTTTAACTTAAAAGCACATTTTTAAAAATGGTCAGAGTCCCTAGCTCCATTCCTGCACAAACGGGAAGATGCGGTCGGTAAGCCGTAGTTACCCCCAGGCACTGGCCACATCTCAATTTCTTTCCTTTGTGGTTAAAAAAAAAAAAAAATCGACCACGTCCCAAAACCTGCGATGGGACCCTCCGGGCGGGGGCGGAACAGTTGCTTGCTTTTAACCCGAATCGAGCCGACTCTCCCTACCCGTGCTTGTGGGGCAGAGGCCGCCTGCGTCTCTAATCCAAAGATGGGAGCCGCGGGGGAGGAGCCCTGCCCGGTGCTGGGAAGCCAGAACCTCCGGCCGGACCCCAGGGGAGCGCAGCCCCTGGACTGGCTGTCCCAGGTGGACCCGAGATCAAGGTACCTGTACTGTTGCATCTCACGTTCTGCCTTCTTAGAATTGCTTCCCCAAGTTCCCCCTGTTCCATCTTAGCCTGGAAGTTATGAGATCCGACACTACGGACCTGCGAAGTGGGTCAGCACTTCGGTTGAGTCTATGGACTGGGATTCGGCCATGCAGACTGGCTTCACAAGGCTGAACGGCTACATTCAAGGCAAAAACGAGAAAGGTGAAGGCACTTTACCTTGTAATTATACACACTATTGTGGTTGAGTGCCCTGGCTTATTGAGTTTTCGCTGATTAAATAAATACCTTTTAGAATAGAAAAATAACCAGATCGTCAAAGACTTAATGTTTGAAGAGGAGGACTCTGCTCAGGACCCGAGGCGTCTAGAGGAGTGTAGTACTGGGCAGTGCTTTTTAGCCTCTGTTCTCCTTGTTTGTGGTTCTGCTGGATGAACTGGGCCTCTGTGTAAGTAAGCATTAAGGCCTTTTCATGGCTAATGCTTTGAGATAATTTGGTGACTGACTGGTAGAGTAAGAGACATTAGGAGGCAGGAAGGGTCAAAGAACACAAGATCCAGGGTGTCAAGATATATCTTCTGGTTTGGCTCTCATGCTATTTGTTTTAGCAGGTCACTTAGCCAATGGGACCTCTGTTTCTGAATTGTAAAAGTAAAGAATGAACTGGACTATGTTATCTCTCATTTCCCCTTCTATCCCTAAAACTATGGAATTTATTAACGAAAAATATTAATAATACAGAAAGTGTTTAATGTGGGCAGTGGATAATTGTCATTTTGCCCTTATTATTTTTTTTAAGATGAAAATTATCTTAAAGTTTAAATATTTATGTCAAGTAAATCAAGAAACTCAGGTCAAAAAATAAGTTTTTAAATGTAGTCATAAATACACTAAATCTGCTTTCACGGTCTCCTTTGCATTTAAATATATATTTTTTGTGGCACAGAGATGAAAATAAAGATGACCGCTCCAGTGACAAGCTACGTGGAGCCCGGTTCAGGTCCTTTTAGCGAGTCTACCATTACCATTTCCCTGTATATCCCCTCTGAACAGCAATCTGATCCCCCCAGGCCTTCAGAGTCAGATGTCTTCATTGAAGACAGAGCTGAAATGACGGTGTTTGTACGGTAAGTGGTAGATAATTTATAGCCTTTCTGACTGTTGGTTTTACTTGCGGGCACTCATAGTTTAGCTCCTGTGCAGCTTAGCTCCTATGCTTTTCCCCCTTCCATAAAAACAGGTCTAATGCATTTCGTGGTGTTTTCCTAGTGACTTAGTTTTATACGTTACTAAGGGTCCTTTACAAGAAATAACTTGTATTTTATTTATCAGAAGGCTGACGCACACCTTCCACAGATAAGACGCAATACAAACATACACCGGACCTTCCCCCACAAAAGCAAAAGACTGTCCTTACCTGCCCTCTAGTTAAATTTGGAGAAAAATACCTTAAAACAGTGCATGGTACCCCTCCTCTCAACTAGTAGCTTCTGATAGCCTCAAACTCTTCCCTTTGTTCCCCCAGCCCAAAGGATGGCAGCTGCTTCCCGCAGTGACTGCCTCTGTTGGTTGGTTTACTGGTTCCTTACTCTGACCTTACAGTGCCTGTCTCAGTAAAGCGACTAATCAGCCTGCCGGCCTCCCCAGCAAGGACTGTCGTAGCCATCGGCAGCACACTCAGCCCCTGAATCTGGCCCATTCGCCTTAGAAAGGGGTGTGATTCCGTTCCCTTCCTCCCCACAGTTACTTGCTCGGGCCCTCACCTTACAGGGACCGCAGCTGAGTCCTCTTTGCTACCCCAGTGCTCGGCACATGCCTGACACCAGATACTCCGACGTTTTTCAGTCTCAGGTTCCACTCCGAGAGCCTCCCAGCTGTTCTCTCTGCCCACCAGTCTCCTCTCCCTGGCCCTCCACTCTGGAACGCCGATCGTTCTCACAACGACAGCAACAAAACCCCAACCTGTTACTGTGTTTAAACATCTGTTGGCTTTTCCTCTTGCTTCCGCGTGACATTCAGACCGTTCTGCGTACTGCATCACCTGCAACACGCGGCCCAACCTGTCTCCCTGACAACTCCCCCCCCACCTCCCGCCCTTCACTGAGTAGGCTGAGTTCCTCCACGTGTCTGTACCTTTGACCTTAGGCAAGTTACTGAGACTTTGCTTGACAAAAATCTCATCTGTAAGATGTGTCTAATCACAGTACCTACCTACTATCTCACAGGGTTGCCATGAAGATCAGATGAGTTAATTTACCTAAAATACGTAGAACATGAGCATGATATTACTACCAGCTCCAGCTCCCTCTTTCTTCTCTTCCTAGAGAGCCTACTTTCATCCTTCAGGACTTAGATCAATTGGTACCTTGTCTGTGATGCCTTCCTCAGTTTCTCCAGTCAGCCAGCCTCTCGGTGCTATGATTCTAAATTCTAATGACCTGCTGATAGACTGTAATTTCCTCAAGAATATAGCAACACGTTACTCTGCCCATATCCTTCGGCTGCTGGTGAGGCAGGTGTGTGTGGGGAGGCTCAGTATATGTCTGTGTCCTGAATAAAGCCGTGGATAGATCATTGTAGAACAACGTGTATTCAGAGGACAAAAGATGATTTCTAAGTAAGAGGCTCAAGATTTGATTTCAAGGAAGAAGTGGAATCTGAAACAGATTCCCTTTAGGCAGAACATTCCTTAAGGAAATAAATAATAAATTTAGGAGCAGAAATGTTTCCTAACACATGGTTCAGAATTATCATCATCAGTCAACATGATGGAAATTATAGAACAGATTTATCAATTTATCTTCAACGTTTTGTTTTATATACATGTGCATACACAGATTCCTCTACTTACTCAACTGGAATTTAAAAGGTACTGCAGGCCAGGAATGACTAGGTGCCTGGTAGACATTGTTGAACAGAACAGGCCTGGTTCATACCCTCGAGACCTTACATCTTATCTGAGGAATGGTAGGAATGATCTTTTCCACTGGCATATTGATAATAAACCTTATTTATGCTAAAGAAGGCATATTAGGAATGTTTTTGTGTCTGTTTTTCCTATTCTCAGCCTTCAAATTCATCATGTTTACATTTCAGCAACTCAGCTAGGTCGGTGTGCTGTCATGATTTAATCTCAGGGTATTTTTGTTTATATACTTTAAAATCTACACTTAAACTTCTATTTTCCTACTTTTTATGCAAATCTTTTGACTGTCTTTTCATCCCCATCCTCTTAGCAACCTCCTAACTGGCTCCTTCTCTTCAATCTAGTTTCCATCTCTCTGCCTATATTCTTACCCAGAACTAATCAAGTTACTTTTCTGCTTTTCCAACATCCTTTGGAATAATCTCAAAAGGCCTTAGGATGATGTACAAGGTTCCTCCTTCCAGCTCTGACTCACCTTTCTTTCTTTCTTTCTTTTCTTAATTAATTAATTTATTTTTGGCTGTGTTGGGTCTTCGTTGCTGCATGTGGGCTTTCTCTAGTTGCAGCGAGCAGGGGCTACTCTTCGTTGTGGTGCGCGGGCTTCTCATTGCAGTGGCTTCTCTTGTTGCGGAGCACGTGCTCTAGGCACGTGGGCTCAGTATTTGTGGCATGTGGGCTCAGTAGTTGTGGCATGTGGGCTCTAGAACGCAGGCTCAGTAATTGTGGCGCACGGGCCCAGCCGCTCCGCGGCATGTGGGATCTTCCCGGACCAGGGCTCGAACCCGTGTCCCCTGCCTTGGCAGGCGGATTCTCAACCACTGCGCCACCAGGGAAGTCCTGACTCACCTTTCTGACCTCATTTTATGCCTCATTATGAAATTGCTTTGTATTTCTGGACTTTTGTTCTTTTCTTATCTCTCCCCTTTCTCTGCCCAGCAAAACTATCCTCCATTCCAGGCCCCACTCAGAGACACACCTTGCCCCGATGTAATCATATCCTCAGTGTTCCCAAGCACTTTGATTCTGTCTCTGTTAAAGCTTTTCTCAGACTGTATAGAGCTGCCAAAATGTCCATCTCTTCCATATAGGGTCAAAACTTATGTTCATCTGTAATACAGTGCCTGCCCTTTTTCTAAGGAGAAAAAGAAAGGGGAAATGTTTGATAGAAAATGGAAAGACTGGGGCTTCCCTGGTGGCACAGTGGTTGAGAGTCTGCCTGCCGATGCAGGGGACACGGGTTCGTGCCCCGGTCCGGGAAGATCCCACATGCCGCGGAGTGGCTGGGCCCGTGAGCCATGGCCGCTGGGCCTGCGCGTCTGGAGCCTGTGCTCTGCAACGGGAGAGGCCACAGCAGTGAGAGGCCCGCGTAGCGCAAAAAAAAAAAAAAAAGAAAAGAAAATGGAAAGACTGAAAGGGAGGCTGCTAAGGGGGATTCATTGTGGCTCTCTGACCGGGAGCATCAGTAGTACAGGAGACTGTTGGAAATGCAGGCTCTTGGGCCCCAGCCCAGACGTCCTGAACCTGCCTTTTCCCAGGTGACTCGCATGCACATTAGAGCTTGAGAAGTACAGAGTTAGAGCACAAGATGGCATAACTTCCAAATCTGCCCAACAGCTGGGACGTATTGCCTCCTCCTGGGTCCCCTCAGTGCGTGTGAGGTCACGCTGAGCCTGGGAACCAGAGGAAGGGGACAGTCAGTTCAGCTGCCTAGAGGGAGGGGCTTTGAAACCGCACTCCATCCAGGTTTCCTTGTATCAGCTCCCACTTTTCTTCTTAGACTGACCTTCACATCAGTATTAAAATCATTTATGGTCATTTACTTTCTCCTTTGTAGGTCTTTCGATGGATTCTCTAGTGCCCAAAGGAATCAAGAACAACTCTTGACATTAGCAAGCATTTTGAGGGAAGAAGGAAAAGTTTTCGATGAAAAGGTTTACTACACCGCAGCCTACAACAGTCCTTTCGAATTGCTTGATAGAAAAAATGAGGTGTGGTTGATTCAGAAAAAAGAACCCTCCAAAGAAAAGGAATGAGCAAATGAGAGGAAGGTACATTGCCGGGGCAAAACCTCTGTTTAACATAGACGTCAACATTACCCATAAGCAAAACGTGTCTAGTAGCTCTACCTGAGAGTACTACTATGAATTGAGCTTATTTCCACTGTGCCTTTTTAATGCTTGAAGCTTTAGATACACAGATAACAGGGGACAGTATTCTATAAACATGTAAATCGATCTTTATTTCTATGAGGCTCCAGGGAAACGTCATGTTACTTCCCCCTTCTTCACTGTATCACAATCATGTTGCCTTATTTCTACTTGGATTTGTGTCAGTTGGATGTTACCTCCTCCAGATATTATCAATAAAAATGTTAAAGTTTATCCTATGTGGAACTACAAGGCCGTCAAGCCTAGAGAACTCAAGTTCAGTTGGAAACAAAAATCAAAGTGTCTTTTGCAGCTGCCGCTGTTACTTTTTCCGTTGAGCCCTCTTTCCTATCTGCCCGCTGCTCCCCACACACGAGAAAAGCTCTCACAATACTCAAAAGTGTTGCTAATATTCCGTTACAAAAAATAAATGTATGAAGTTAGGGACTTCCTATTTTATTTTGATACTCAAGAGAGGCATGTTTTTTCTGAAGAAATGTATACAAACATAGACTTTTACAATTCACTTGAGGGGCTTCCCTGGCGGTGGGTGCAGTGGTTGAGAATCCGCCTGCCAATGCAGGGGACATGGGTTCGGGCCCTGGTCTGGGAAGATCCCACGTGCCACGGAGCAACTGAGCCCGTGAGCCACAACTACTGAAGCCCTTGTGCCTAGATCCCGTGCTCCACAACAAGGGAAGCCACCACATTGAGCGGCCCGCGCACCACAACTAAGAGTGGCCCGTGCTCTCTGCAACTAGAGGAAGCCCGTGCGCAGCAACGAAGACCCAACGCATCCAAAAAAAAAAAAAAAAAAAAAAAAAAAATTCACTTGAATTTTTAAAGTATTTTATGCAGTATTTTTATATACTGAATCAGTATATAAAAATGATTCAGTATTCAAAGAGGGGTTTGCTGCAAAATCAAAGAGGTTGAAATTTGGACCTAATTGTATTGGAACACGCTTGTCCTGGAGAAGAGTGTCAATATCTGGAAGCCTGTCATGGGAAGGTCATAGCTTTGCTGTGGGCTCCTAGTGGATGACGGTTGTAGGCACGAAGGAGAAAAGCACCTTGGAGCTCAGTGACTTCCCAATAGGTAAAGCTGCCCACGAATGACATTACTTCCCGTTTCCATCATTGTGTGTGTTCAAGCAGGCACGTGATCACTTATGTGGCAGGTGTGGGTCTCCAGTGGCTGAAAGGGTGGGGCCGGATGATGCTCAAGGTCCCTGCAGCCCCAACATTATATGGTGTCTCTTAAAATTAATCTCCCTAACCTGGGTACACTAGACCAACGTACCTAGAGTTAATGGTTTCCATAGCTAACATTTATGGATTGCCTTCTAGGTGTAGCTTTCTAAGCATTTCACCTGAATTCCCACAGTCGACCCTCAGAACAACCCTGTGTGCCACCTTGTGTCATCTCCGTTTCACAGATGAGGACATTGAGGCACAGAGATGTAAGGTAACTTGCCTCCAGCTGGAGCCGTAAGGGCAGAGGCCGATTCCATCCCAGGCAGTCGGACTCCTGGGTCCAGACTGCTAACCACTGCGCCCACTGGCAGCCAGTGTTCTAGAGTGCAGCTTTCTCAGGCCATCAGTGGGCTAGGACTGTGTTGAGGGGTCCTTCCTGCGTGTCATGCATGCATAATCAACGTGATTATGACCTCAGAGATACCTTTTAGATTATAATTTTTGATACAAAACAAGCTAGGTTTCCGGTTTTGAAATTATTATATAGATAGAATTTTTTAAGTCTTAGGCAATTATTTTCCAAAGGTATTTGCTTGCATTGATTATTTTTTTATTCTTTGCATTTTTGTGTTTGCCAAAAAGAAATTAAATTTCTTTCTTAGCTCATTTACCAAAACCAACTGTGGGTCACCTTCTAGCCCTCCTACTAATGAAAGTCCACAGTACTCGCCTCTACTGGTATGAGGTAAATATTTATATATTTACCCCATAGTTCTATAAAAATAGACATCTCTTATGAAGTAACTTCCATTTTAAATGAGAAGAGCATATGTCTGATTGCCAAGATTTAGTTGTAATCTGAAACATGTTCCATAAAAACGCGATTTTGTACTATTCATTCCAAGGTATCCCATTTTCCCCTCCTGGTCCATAAATCATAAATAAAACATTTTTCAGCCCTCAATTAATCCAGACCAGAGAGTATTTCTCACAGCAATGAATCAGTTATTTTAATTATGTGGCTGGCACTGACTACAAAATATCCCTCAACATTTCTACTGAGATTTTCCTTCTCTTATCAATAGGAAATTCATGTCTAGATTCCTTTCCGAGCCTAAACCATCCACCTTTCCTGTTGGTCTAACTCATGCTCCATCAATTAGGCCTTCTCCCATCTTCAGGCTCTCCCTCCAACATGCTCCAATCACTCTGCTTACCAACAGGCTCTGATTTGGCTTGATCCTCCCAGCTCCCCAGAATAACATCCTAGTTCCCCCTAGACCCTTACATAGGACAATAATTCCCATTTCTCCCTTACCTTGATTATCCAGTTTCTCTGGAAAGAGTTGTCCAGAGGCTTCCTTGCAGCTCTAGGCTGTGAGGAGGTATCTCAGGGACCATGACAGGGATTTAAGGTGGGCAACACCCCTCCACCACCACCACTGTGCTTCCCACAGACCCAACCACGTTAGTCTACGTGTATGTCAATTTTTCATGCTTTTAAAAGCCTGAAAACAATCCTTTAAACTGAGTGCATTCATTCATTCCTTTCTAGTCATCACTTAACCCTCTAAAAATCTTGCTTTTCCTCCTAAATATTTCACTGGAATGCCATTTATTTTCATTCGTTCTTCAAGAAGCCTTATGGAGTCCCTCCTGGGTCGCAGGCTCTGCACACTATTCCAGGGGCTGGGCTATGGTGACAGGCAGAAATGCCCCCAACAGTGGCTGTACCCGTCAAATCCAACCACGTCTTCCACTCTCCTACTCAGTCCACCTTCCAGCTGAGAATACAACAGTGAACAGGACACGCAGGGCCCCTGTCCTTGTGAAGTGTTCTGGAGAGCGAGTGAGTGCAAATACCAATGGGGCAGTGAGCTAGGGTGTGGCTGGGCGGAGTGCAGTGGCTGTCACGTGGGCGGGCAGGCCAGGCCTCCGGAGGAAGAGACATGAGATCTGAATGATGAGAAGGAGCCACTCAGATGACAGCCTGGGGGCGGGGGAAGCCTTTTGAGCAGAGGTGATGTGTCAAAGGGAGAAGCCCCCTTCAGTATCCAGAACAAAGCTGCACATACTGCTTGCTGAGCAGGGAGCGCTGTGCTTGCGGGACACGGTCTCTCTGGACACAGAAAACGCTGACTTGTACGGAGCTTCTGGAAGTGCAGAGTTCAAGGATTAGCGGACTTTCGGAATCACTTAGGAACTGATTGAGCTTTAGCTGTGGAGGTGCGGTTACCAGAGCAGGGTCGCTGCTGCTGAGCGTGATTTAGGAGCCTGGTTCAGAGGCGAGGTTACTGAAGCGAAGCTGTCATCAGTCACTTCTGGTACTTATTTCTGATTGTGGCCAAAGAATGGGCATCTCTCTTCTGGGATTTGGAGTCATGGCCGGCAAGCACGGGGTGGCGGCATGCCACTCGGATCCACCTTCAGGAAAGGACGGCTGGCCAGCTGTGAGGGGTGTGGTTAGCCGATGTCTCCAGCTGTGACTTTCTTCAGGATCCACTGCCGATTTCAAGATAAGGACACACTATTTTCAGGGGGTACCTAGCCTACAACGGAGCGAGGCAGGAGGAGCTGATGGCGTGCTTTTTTACTGGCATCTTTCAGCCAAAGACTGGGCACGCTGGTGGTACAAAGGCCTAGCCACTTCTGTCCGACTCGGGACCCTTCCTATAAAGAGTCTTTGCTCCAGAGCTCCCTGGCAGGCTCGTAGAAAGTGTCAGATCTGTGTTGCAGTCTGACAGCTCCCCTGCCCAATCTCGTTTTTCCTTTCTCCTCTCACTGGTATGACATTGCCATACACCTTTTGTACTCCCAACTCTGTGTCAGCATCGAACTAGCACAGCTGGTATCAGTGTGGCCCCAAGACTGTGGGCAGTAAGACAGCGTTTGGGGGACTGGGTCATGCACTGCCTGGCTGGTTACGAGTTCCCCATCCCTGTGGACAGGCCGTACATACACAGCTCACGGCACGAGGCTGTCTAGTTATTAATCCCTTCAATGGAATAGCTTACTGGTGAAGAGGAATGCAGTGACTGGTGAATGATTCAGGAGCTTCAAAAATTAGGACTGGGGTAGATAATGAGTACAAGGACAATAGACTTGAATGGTTGTTACTAAGTTGGACTGTTGTCCTGCAGGTGGATAATGAAAAGTTGCGGTCAGTTAACGAAGAATGTAAAACTACATGTGAGGGCCAGCGCCTCTTTCATAGCTTGCTAAGAAGTCCTCACCTCACGCAGAAGGCCAGCATGAGGACTGGATGGTAAAAGGAATAACCACCAACGGATGTTCGGCCAAGCCCCATCTGCCGTGTCAAGGTCAGGACCAAACCTGGAACATGAAATGGGGACATCCGGTGGATGCCCCCAACAGTTTTGACTCCCTAAAAGTTTCTGAACATTCTGGGCCTGTGGAAGAGGCCCATCCTTCCCCCCATTAAGAGCTAGAACTACCCTCTCTCCCTCCTCCTGCCCTAATGTGAGGAAAGACAATGTAGAGGTCTTTCCCCCACAAGGCAACAGGTGCCTCTGGGAGCTGTCCCCACCCCATCTCCCGACTATCAGGCATTTACCCTAGGTTAAGTCACAGGATAACCTGGCAGAGGCCAGGCTGGGCCTGATGAAGGAAGAGACGGACGACGTGCAAAGGTTGCCGCATAACCTAGCCAACGGGTACTGGCAGGGGTCAGGAGAGTACCCTGGGAACTAGGCTCTGAAGGTGCTCAGTCACAGGTGCCAGGACACAAGACTGGATAAAGGAAGCTTATTGACGTGGGGCTATTGCTCTGGATATAGGAGTTAACACCATGAGTAGAACTCCAGGGGGTACAGCAAACTCACTGCTTTAGGGAGGCACCTAGTAGCCTGAAAAAGTGATAGAAATGTTGAAATGCCTGAACTGATGGAAGAGGTAATAGAGGAAGGACTGAAAAGGCTCACGGAAGGGGCATGCTGGAATGGGTATATCATAGGCGGCAACAAGGCCCATCGGATTTTTGTCGTAGTCTGTTTGGGCTGCTATAACAGAATACCATAGACTGAGTGGCTTAAACAAGAGAAATGTATTTCTCACAGTTCGGAAGGCTGGGAATTCCAAGATCAAGGTGCTGGTCAAATCAGTGCCTGGTGAGGGCCCACTTCCTGGCTTGTAATAGCCATCTTCTTCCTGTGTCCTCACGTGATGGAGAGGGAAGGGAAGCTCTGGTCTCTTTCTCTTTTCGTAAGGACACTAATCCTACCTTGGGGACTCCACTCTCATGACCTCACCTAAACCTAATTATCTCCCAAAGGCCCATCTCCAAATACCATCACCTTGGGTGCTAGGGCTTCAACATATACATTTGGGGTGGGCACAATTCAGTCCATAGACATTGTGTTCCACGAGAAGGCCCAGAAGAGCCATCATTTACCAAGGCCAGTAGCAATGCACTGGTAAGAGAGGTGTGAGCATCACCAAGGACTCTGTGGAGGATCTCCTCTGCAGGCTGGGCTGGCTGGAGAGGCTGGGGTGGAACTTGGCTTGCTGAGAGCAATGTGCGTGATGACGAGACCTTGCAGAGCCCAGGTGGCAGTGCTAACCACAAAAGTAAGGGTGCGTAAATTATATTAAACACCGAAGTCGAAATGGCAGCCAAGGGGGCCTGACCTGTGAAGTCTTACGGAGGTAGTTAATAGAACATGGCATTCCTAGGGGCAAAACGGAGAGGGTAACCAATAAGGTAATTCTTTATAATCAAAAGAGATCAAGGATGGATAAGCAGGGGGCTGAGATCACCTCCCCCCACACACACAAAAAAACCTCCAAGAAAACCCCACAAAACTGTGATCCCTTGCCCAGTTTCCAGACTCAAAACCCATTGACTGGGCCCTTAGGGGAACGGTCACTGCAATAGTTCAGTGTGTACAGTAATGATTCCCCTAGTGTTTTTCCAAAAGGTCCTATGGCCATTTACTCAGGTGGCTACACATCCGAGAAAGAAAAATATCCAGATACGCCGGGATTCAAACTGACATTTGATACCCAGAAGCTCAGTGTCATCCTAGTTCCCCTTCCCATTTAAAGTGGGAGCGTGTGGACGTCAGAAAAGAAATGGAGTACTAGTCAAAGTTTGGCTTCTAGTGGGTCCACTGGGTCTGCAAACCCTCATTGTTATTTCTCCAATCCCTGGATATATAATTAAGATTGACGTACTTGGCAGGGAGGATAAACCCACACTGATTCCTTGACCTGTGAAGTAAGAGTGTAAGTCTCTAAACCCCCTTTCCCTCAGCCAGGGTGGTAAGGAAAGCGGTACTCCCTTGAGCAATGCTCTTTAAAGCTCCCCAGATGAACATCCCTTTCTGGCCACGATGGTGAAACAGGAGCCAGACGTGGAAAGTCCATAGCACACCACTGTGATCTCTGAGAGAAGGGGAAGAAAGGGAAGTCCAGTGAGTGTTCAAGCTTACGGCCTGGAGGTATAGTTTCCAGGCAGCAAAGCAGGAAGGGGGGAGGAAGCCAAACAGAGGCCAGTGGTCTCACTGAGTTGAGGAGACCGGGACCAGTGGGATGGGACGCCAAGGTGGCTAGGACTTGTTGGGCCGAACAAAGGAGAGGAGGAACACACACAGAGCGCTCTGCAGATCCGCAGCGAGTCCCTCTGAGTCTTGGTGGAGCACTAATCTGTGAAGGTGTAAGAAGAAACTATCCCTGCCAAGAAACGAACAACCGGAAAGCAGCAGAACAAATGAGTCACAGATCACATGTGGGGCTGGGAATAGCTTTTGTTCCCACTAGCAAGAGTGGAAATAACTCATAGCGCACGGGGCATCAGGTAGAGTTTTCAAAAGGGTATGGTGTTCGTAGTGAGGGTAAATTGTCTCTAAACCAAAGGCTTCTCTGGAGCTCCCCTAACAAAGCTTAAAAGCCTTGAAAGGATCAAATGGATTCCAAAAGACTTGGCTGTGCACCAGAATAAAGCCTAATACTATTTAAAGGAATACAGTAAAATCTGTCGACGAGCAACCTACCATTCACAGTTCCCACCATCCAATAAAAAAATTACTGGAAAAATATGCAAAGAAACAGAAAAATATGACCCATAATTAGGGGGAATCAATCACTAAAAACACGTCCAGAAGGGGTAGATATGAAGGAATCAGCCACTTGGACCATGTGATATGGCAGACCCTAGGGTACTGGAGGTGTCAGTGGTGAAAAAAATTGCAGTGTGGAATTTATAAGACCCAGTGGGACCACACAACGCAGGTCCCTGGGGTCCTGAAGCAGGGCTGTGCTAAGTGCAGGAGAGAACCGCATGCTTTCTGAAAAGCAGCTTCTGGAGTGCTGTTGGGTCCTGGTAGAGATGGACCCATGAGACACCAAGTGATGATACATCCAGAGCTTCCCATCTTAGCTGGGCCCTGTCAGAAGCACCGCGTCCTAAGGTCTGTGGGACCTTAGGCGGTTCCATCATGAGATGGAAACGATACCTCGAGGAGCAGTCATGTGCAAGAGTGGAGCACGTGAGCAAGTGACATGAGCAGGTGGCCCAGATCCCCATGTCATTACGGTTGCCCCCACGTTGCTCCCTCCCTATGGCTGTTGGGACCTGTAAGATAGGCTGGAGGGGGGTGGGCAGGGACTTGAGCCTGCTTTTTGGTCAGTGGGTTGGCTTACTGTGGCCCGAGCTGGAGATGGACAGCAGTTGCATTACACCCCCATTCAGGGGTGACGTCGAAAGAAAGCTTCGAGAAAAAAAATCTTCTGCAAAACAAAAGGCAGAATTTTTGGTGATGGACCTGGTCACTCACTTCGTGAGAGAGAAAAGTTAAAATAGATATGGAATCTTGGCAGTGGCCAATGGCTTTTCCAACTGGTCAGGAGTTTGAAAAGAAAAAGAATGGAATTGAGACAAGGTCTGCGGGTAGAGGCATATGGTTAGACATCTGGGAACAGGCACAGAGCCTGAAAAACCGTATCATATGTTAAGGCCCGCTAGAAAGTACCCACTGGAAGAGGCACTAAACAACCAGGTAGATGAAATGACTTTGCCCGTTGGTATTAGCTCTTGTTGGTGCCCACCCCAGGGCTGGTACAATGGGCACACAAATATAGTGGCCGTGGTGGCAAAGATGGAGGCTATGCATGGACCCCCCAAAAATACAGACTCCCACTTACCAAGGCCAACCTAGATACTGCTGAATCTGAATGTCTAACCTGCCAGCAATACGTACCAATGCTGAGACCCTGGTAAGGCTGTCGGAAGCCTGACTTGTCATTTGATACCAAGTTGAGTATATTAGACTCATTCGTTCCTGGCAGGCCAGCAATTCATTGGCACCAGGGTTAACACCTATTCTGGGTATGCAGCTTTCTTTCCTGCTCACAGGGCCTTGCCCAGCACCACAGTCTAGAAACTTACAAAGTCTCTGATCCGCTGGCGTGGATTTACAGAACGTGTGATCTACACATCATAACATCCAATCAGGGAGAGTTAGCTCATGGCCGCAGGATCCACTGGTTCTCTGACACACTGCACCACCTAGAAGCTGCTGGCCTGATAGCATATTGGAATGACTTGTTTTAGTGCCTGGCTGGAGGCAATACCCTGCCAAGATGGGGCGCCATCTCCCAAACACAGTACACTTACTAGATCAGAGAACCTGTATGCTGCTGTGTCTATAATAGGAAGGACACGTGCATCTGGGAACCAAGGGGTAGAAGGAGGAGTGACCTCACTTATCATCAGTCACTCCCAATGAACCACTAGGGATGTAGGACTTTCCACCCCACAACTCTGCAGAGCCAGAGGTCCTTGTTCTCAGAGGTGTACACTCCCCATTGGCAACACAGCAAGGGTTCCATTGAACTTCAACCTACTGCTGCCAGCTGGGCTCTCTGGTCTTTTTGTATCCAGGGACCGGCAGGCAAGAAGAGTCACCACCTTGCCAGGGGCAACTGACCCTGAACTGTAGGCAAGCCTACAGTTGCATGAGGTGGGGAACTAGAGGGCCCACTTGGGGGACCCTTTGTACTCCTTCCCCAATTGTCTATCCACAGGCAAGTACAGCCACCCTGGCTCCCAGGATTTCAGAACACTCTGGAATGAGGGCTTGGTTCACACCATCGGAAAAGCCCCAAGCCCCACAGAGGTGATAGTTGAGGGTGAAAGGAATTTAGAGTGGAGGTGGGGGATGATAAGTGCCACTTGTGTCCTGGAGACTATTTGCTGGAAGGTTCTATAGTTGGTCCTATCAAATTCTTTTAAAATCTCTCCTCAGGAAGAGAGGTCCACCAGAGCCCTGGAGGAGCTGCTCTCCACACGCTTATGCGGAACTGGATCCAAACAGTGCAAGTGGTGGAGTGTGGCAGGCATGGAGATGTGCTATTATATATCCCCCCTCAAGAAAAGACTTGCCATCCAGCTGCAAGAAGTGTGCACGGTTGACAGCCTCCAACTCTTGGCTTCAAAAGGTCCACCTTAGCTTTCAAGCTGAGGCCATGCTATTTCTCAAGGCAGGCAGGATAAGTGGTCAGTGATTTCACTAAGCTGTGGAAATTGAGGGCACACTCTTCTCAGGGTGGCCTCTTGCAAAAGACCAAGCAGGACACTGATAAAGGACCTAGCTGACTGAGTAGTACTGCAGGGTGTTAGCTCTGCCCGCCCCATTCTCTTTCCTCCCTTTTCCTTTCAAATGTGTTACAGCGTCTACTTCCTAAGGAACCTAAACCAGCATAGAAATACAGGCACCTTTCTTTTCAATAGTTAGAATAAAGTCTCTAAGTCCAGAAGTAGCATCTATCAGGGCACAGAAAGAAGAATGAGGCGAACCTTTTGAGTGAGGGGAATAGTGGCAGATCTTAAAGGCCTTGCAGGCCACAGCTAGAAGTTAGAAGCCTATTCCAGTTGTAACATCTAGTCTTTGGAACGTTTCAAGCAGGGGAGTGCTTGAATTGTTTTTAAAAGCAATTTTGTAGGGTGAATTGAGGGTGGTTGAAGATGCATGATAAAGGGAAGAAAACCAGTTGGGAGGCTTCTGCAGTAGTCTGAGATAATAGTTTAGACCTGAGAGGTGGCAGTGGAACTGGTGAGAAGTGATTGGATTTGTGATATATTTTGGCAATATGGTTGACATGACTTGCTTCTGGTTTAGATGTGGGGTGAAAAGAGAGGCCATAAGGATGAGCCTAGACTTGGGGCCTGAGCCACTGTGTGAGTGGTAACGCCCACTGATAAAGGCTTGGATATATTTACGTTTAAAACACCTCTAAATGCAGATTCTGAGTAGGCAACTGATATACTGACGAAGTCAGGACCGGAGACACTCAGGAGTGAGGGGTATATATTACATTAATGTAACGCTATGGGATTAGATGCAGTTACCAAGGGAGAGAGTAGCTTGAGAAAAGGCTAAGACCCCAGGCAGGTCACATCATTCCCCTTCTTAAAAACCTTCATTGTTTCCCAGTACTACAAACATAACCCAAATTACCTGGGATGACATCCCAGGCCCTCTACATTCTTGCCTGAGATGACCTTTCCAGTCTCATGTCCCACTTCGTTTTTCTAGAGACTTCCTATTTTAGCTCCTTGGTTTCCTCTAAACACTTTGCTTCTGTGCCTCTGCTCATGCTATCCCCTCTGTTTGGAGTGTCTTTCGTTTGCCAGCTTCCCCTGTCCGGCAAAATCCTCCTCATTCGTACACTCTTAGCTCAGGTTCACCATAGCCAATCCCTCTCTTATCTTCCTCTGAGAACAGTACCACTCAACTGCAAAGCAGGTGACAAATGACTTACCCAGTGGGTCTGGAGGTAGACAGCCTGAGGCTGGTGCAGTGACTCTGGCTGTCATCAATGGACCAGGCTCCTTTCTCCTCCGCTTTCCACAACATGTGGCTTCTTCCGTCCTTATTGGTGCCTCAAAGGTTTCGAGAGTACTGTTCCTCCTCCAGCCTCCCACCCACTCTAGGGATAAAAGGAGGAAGGGGATGGCACCTACATAAGGAAAGCAACTCTCTTGGCAACTCCTAGACTGTTGCCAGTCTCACTGGCCAAAACCGTGCCACATGGCCCGTTGGACTGTGGGAGCTGGTGGGGTGGGCGGTACTAGTATGTTACTTGGTGCATGGCTAGTCTCTTGCCGAAGACCACGTGAGACAGTGGTAAAGGACCTAGCTGTTTCTGTCCACCACAGGACTCCTTAGGTAAGTGATCTTTTCCCCAGAGTTCCCCATCGCACTGGCTGACTGATCAGGTGTTCTGTGGGTAAAGGGGAACTCACACGGTGCGGGAGGACGCGCAGCAACGTCTGCCCAGGGTTCTTCCTTTTCGTCTACTCTGACAGTTCACTGTGTGTCTTCTTCACCAGGTTGGAAGCACCTTAATGATCTCTCATCCACATTTTTCTTAGAACTCTCTCTTCCTTACCTAGCACATGAGAAGTATTTAATAAAAAGCTTTTTTTTTTTTCAATGCTGAACAAGTGACTACAAGGTTGCTCTAGTTCTTGTTCTGTGATTGAAGGCTGGCCTGTGTGGAAGGCAGTTTAGGGCAGCTCACTGAAAGAAACTATGTTATAGTAACTGAATAGCTTATTACAGAACCTCAAGAATCGGGTCCATGTTTTATTCGAAAGACCCTCCTTCCCCCTACCCGCCCAACAATATCCTAATGTCTGCGAAATCATCCTATTGTACCCATTTCATGACGGCACCCCAGCAATATGAACAATTGTTCAAATTCAATTTATGTGCTGAAAACACATTCATGCAGAAAACTAATCCTGTATTTCCCCTGTCCTCCTGGGACACCCACCCCAGAGCTGGGCGTGGTGTTGGTGGATGGGAAATAAGATCGAGAAACAGAAATGTCTCCTTTTCTTTCCTTGTCCTTGTGATTCCCCAAATACGCTCTCATCCCCACAGGAGAAGCAATGGTTTCAATCAACATTTTTCAGAAATAGGAGGGCAGAAATCAGATGAAAGTTGAGGCTGCTTCCAACCAACAGACCAAATGGTCATTTGTTTCTCTCCCAACTCTTAGAAAAACAAGGTGGAAATAGCTTAGCCCTGGGGCTTTAAAGTCTCGGGGTATAGGGAAGAGTCAATAAGTCTGTCCTCATTGAGTTTTTAAGTACATATGGGGCATTAACAGTATCGAGCCCCACAAAGTAGCAAAGCTGAAGGTGCCGTGCGTTGCCGGGGTAAGTCTAGATCCTTGTCTCCCTATATTTCAACCATGCTGTGAGAGGTTCTCGCATCTCTCTACACGTCACATCACCTGAACTCTCAGTCGATACCTTACTGGGATTTTATTCAAAAGTCCATAGGACACCTCTTAGAGTTGCTTTTCCCTAGGTCCTTTTGGACGGCACCACCCACAGTGTCTGTGATGGTCTATTTCCTCTCTGTTGGGTCCCCACTTCCCACAGGCACCTTCTGGTCATCACTGCCGTTCTGTTCGTATCCAGTGAAGCACTCAGCAGTTCTGTAACCAGAAGACCTAGCTCACCATTCAAAGATGCACGTACAAACAGCAAGAACAAAAAAGGTTCAAATGTTTGCTTTACAATTGTTTTATTCAAAGCAAATTTAAAAACTTAATATATTTTTCCTTTAAAAATGGGGATTTTAAAAAAAGCTTTATAATTAGTTTTGAGGGTGCTTATCTTACCTTCAACATAAATGATTTATATATTAAATTTGTTTTCTGATATCCACGTACATTTTCATCCTTTTTAGGTAGCTACGAAAAGATTTCATATTCCAAAGCCAATGCCACTTTTCTAAAATTTAGGAGAAAAGATTCTTGCGCCCAATGTAGCAGACGCTTTGCTCCAAGTGGTAGAAAGTCCTTTTGCTCTTGGCCAAATGTCAGGTCTTGATTTCTGGTTGTGTGAAAAGACGTGTTTTGTTTTCTTCAGAGGAGGGAAGGAGTCTCAATTCTTTAGGTTTGTTTTTGTCTCAAAGCCGTGTCTAAAATGGGTACCTAATGTTTTACTGTATAAACCTTGTGATGGTTGGGCCTGTGCAGTCCAACTTTTAGATGATACTTTCATACCAAAAAAGATGAAAATTGGCAGCTGCACTGTATTTAGGCTAATAATCTCAGTCCTCTCATCTTAAGTCCTTCTGATGAAGACAAGACTGATTTTATTTAACCAACAAATAAAGGAGTCTATGTACATGGCAGTTGGAAGTGGTCACAAGAATATCACATAAAAATAAATACTTTACACACTTTTCTTCCATGTCTAAAAGTGTTAAAATTCTAACCAGAGAAGATTAGAAGGTAATTAGTGAATTCAACTATTTGTAAAAAATATAAAAACACACAAACCAAATGATGCAAAAAATCTTTTTAATCTAAAAATTCATTTCCCAGGGCTAATTAAGAGCCAAGGCCTGCCAATTTTTATCAGTTTATTTGACCAAAAAGAGCTCTTCAGCATTTTCTTCGAAGTAAGATAATATAGAATAGATTTTGATAAACCTTTCTAAGTGAGGACACGATACGGCAGGCAGTTCAAGGAAAAATAGCACTAACGTTTTCTTTGGTGTAACCAAAAGGATATCCAAAAGTTAGCAGATGTTGACGTTTCAAGTGATAAGAAATCGCCAACTGGAAGTTTCAACTCTGGTTTAAAAAAAAAAAAGTTGTAAAAGGAAAGGCTCCACCCACAGTTCTGTAGTGCAAGTTTTAAAATTTAATTCTGAAAAATAATTTCATTTAATAAGCAGGAAACAAATTCCAGCAGTGTATCACTTACTCCTCTCCCCTTTCTCATCTCTGTTACCCTCTCTGTATGTGCCACTGTCATTTCAGCTCTCCAAGGAGGTCTCAGCTGCTGCTCAAGGAGGAAAGTCATTAAAAAATTACCTACATTTCTACAAACCAGGCTAGAAGTTGTGTGTCTGTGGCTGCACAGCAGCAGACTCCGAGTTACAGCGTTGCCATGTCCACGTATCTGTCATTTTTACAAAAAAGAAACAAAGCCTTTTTTCCCCAGAAAAAAGTACCTGAACCAATGAGTCACTTAGCCCCTTACCAACTTTTGGGGTAACCACTACATGGCCCCCCTTGAAAGCACACCTGTGCACATCCCCACCCATTCTGTGCGCTCAGAACCAGCAAATCTACCCCCTCTTTCTCAGAAGTAATGGTCCTCTCCCTTCTGGAACTCATTAATTTCCATAAACGTAACACTTTTAAAGCAGTTACCACCTCGCTCAGAAGGCTCCATTACTCTACCTAGCTTAACGCTGTCTCTCCTATTTCTGTACATGCTGTATTTTTTTTTTAACATAAAAAGTGTTCCAAATGCACACACATACACATCCCTGCACACACACCCAGCATTTAGAGGAAAAAAAAAAAATCTTCCCCAGGAAGCACTTTTAGAAGTTAAGCTTCTACTTGCTTTTAAGCCACAGGGCAAGTGCCAAGTGAGTCCTAAATAGCCCTCCCTTTCTGCTGCGGGGCCGGCCGTGCCGGGCCCACAGCACAGATGCTGAGCGGGATCCGTGGACAAGGCAGGGAAGGGTACCTGTCAGGCTTCCCAGAGCGCTGTGCTGCCCATCTCCCCATGTCACCTGGGAGGTTCTTGCCCTTAGCTCTCTTCCCTCTGGGGACCTCCACGCTCTTCTGATGGATCCGTGCCCTCTGCGCTCGGCCGCCCCTCCGTGGGGCCAGGAGCCTGCGCCCCCCGCGAGGCAGCGGGCTGCCCTGCACAGAGCAGGCTGCCCTCACCCACTCCGTCCCCCACCAGTGCTTCCAGCGAACGTCCCCTCAGAGCGCCCAGGGGCCGGAGAGCCCTGCTGTCTACGGGCTCCGTGGCCTCCCCTTCGCCCTCTGAGATGACGGTCATGGGGCTGCTCTGGATCCGGTTCCGCACGCTGTACCGGCTGCTGGCGGCGGAAGGCGGAGTTCGGCTGCGGCCGTACCTGGGGCCAGAAAAGGACAGACTCCGCGGCATCGAGCCTTCGTTCTTGGCCCACTCCTCCTGGGCCCTTCTGTTCTTGCTCGGGGAGCAGCTTGATGGGCTCTCCGGGGTGTCTGGCGAAGGCTCCGACTTTGACCTCTGGAATCTGGGGTCTGTGTTCTTGAGCATCTCGGCTGCGGACATGCGGGCACTGGTGTCCGACCGACTCCCTTTTTTCAGCAGCAGAGCTTTGAAGTTGTCACTGCTGGTGCTGGTCTTCCGGATGCTTCTCTGAATCGATCCCACTTGCTTCTGGGAGGCCAGGCTGGGGGCAGCACCAGTGGGTGTCACTGGCGGGGAGGGAGAATGGTTTCGGGAGTGATCATCATCGGAATCTTTACGGCCAAGGACTTTCCTCTTAGACCTGAGATTTCAGAACGTTAAGATGAAGGTTAATTCCCGGGGGGCCACTGGATGCCCACCACATCCACCCTGCTTCTCTCACCGCACGTTAAGGTCACCATCTATTATTTTCACTATGGAAAGTACCAAACACCCAGGCACAAAGAATAGTTCATTGTATTACTATGTGTGCCCATGCCCCAGCTGCGATAATTATTAACTTATGGCCACCCTGTTTTCATTTCTACCCTCACTGGATTACTCTGACACAAATCTCAAACATCATATTATCTTACTTTGGATAGGACCATTCCCAACGTTTTTAATCACTGCCATTTCTTACTTAACTCTTCTGTATGGGGCTGAGGCTGAGTGAATTTCATGGTGCTGGCACTCGAACGGCCTAATACAGGGTCTCCACCCCCGGGCCGCGGGGTAGCGGGGCCTGTTAGGAAGCGGGCCGCACAGCAGGAGGTGAGCGGCGGGCGAGCGAGCGAGCGAAGCTTCATCTGTTGCTCCCCATTGCTCTCATTACCACCTGAGCCATCCTCCCCCCCCCACCCCACCCCGTGGAAAAACTGTCTTCCACGAAACTGGTCCCTGGTGCCAAAAAGGTTGGGGACCACTGGCCTAATAGATAAGCCAGCTCCTAGAATGTCCTACATACTGAGACAGGCCCCCACCTCAGGTTCTAGAACAACTCTGCAACTTTACACTCTCCATCATTCTAGAGTTTGGCATAAAACCAGCTCTCCTTGGCTCTTACTGGACCATTCGTCAACTCCTAGAAATCCAATTTTCTGGAAAATAAGAGTGAACCTTCCACATCAGATCCTGTTGCCTGACTGCAGAGAACCACTAGCCGAGCAAGCAAACGTGAGGGATGTGGGTAGCATGTGAAAGAGGAGGGGCCTTCAGGAAAAGTAAAACTGTCCTGGGGGAATTTCTTATAACCAGTCTCTAAGAAACTCCTGGCTAATGTGTCTTCTACTGAGAATGCATTAGAGAAAATAAAGCAGATGTACCAAGTGGCCCCTTGCAGGTCTCTTCATACCAACAACTCAGTGTGGGAGGAATCTCTCAGCTAAGTGCAGGTGGACTGGCTATAAGGAAACTTGATATATTTACTAAAGATGTGGTTATACCTCTTTTTCTGCTATAAAATTCTAGAACATGCAACAGGCAAAGGTTGAGAGGATGCTGTCCGAACATAGAGATTAAGAGTTGAATCTGAGCAACTTCTAGCTGTGTGACCCTGGACCAGTTACTCATCTATTTACAAGTTTTCCAGACTTGTAAAATGTGGATGATGATAACAACCTCACAGGTTTGTGAGGATTCAGTGGGATGAAGGACCTCTGGAGTCACACAGACCTGGGTACACCCACTGCTAAAGCTTCCTTGCTCTGTAAACTGGGGCATGTTAAACTTTCTCATCCTGGTTCCTGTCTGGAAAAGAGGAATAACAGTAGACAGTTCAGAGTTTATCAATAAAGATAAATGCAGTCATAGCCATAAAGTGTCAGGCATAGAGTAGGTGCCTAACAAGACTTTCAGTGTCATTTAGGGAAACATAATTCTTCCTTCCTGCTCTCAGCTCAGGCTTCAGTGCTGTTTTTAACCTGTCCTGCACATCGAGGCACAGGGGAGGATGGGCCCGTGATGGCTGCCCTGGGCTTGGTGCTCCCAGGGTCCTCTCTGTGCTCTGGCCAAAAAGAAGCCACTAAAATGGAAGACAGGAAGTGGTAAAAACCCAATTAAGAGGCTGAAGGGGGTGGCCAGGGCTGACATAGCACCAGCCCCTTTAGGACAGCAGAGACTGGCCTATGATACTTTGGTTCAACAGTTCTGTTCCGCTGTCAACAAGAGCGTTGCTCTGGAGTTAAGTTGCTGACCCACTGACGAAAACCACAGAAACAATAACACCTCAGAATTTCAGAACTGGAAAACATTTAGGTGGTTTGGTCTGACCAGAGAAGGTCATCGAGGTCTAGAGAGTGAAGTCATACAGCTTAATACAAGAAGTAAGACCTGATGGAGTACCTTTCCAGTAGAGCACATGACCTCACAATTTATACTGTTTGCTTCCCAAAGACATCTCTGCTCATCTGATTCTTGTAGGTATTGGGTTGTGGCTTTTAAATGTGGCTTTTCTGTTTGGCTTTTACATGGAGAAGGCGTGCTGAGATCCACATAACGAGCCATAGCTATGCTTGATCAAAGCCACAACCTTTAACTGTAGATTTAGAATGAAGATGGGAATTTATAAAAGTATTGTTGTTTTTCAAGAGTAACTGCCTACTAAGATGAGAATTAAAACTAAATATATGAATTCTCTGCATATATGTATGTATATATATACACACAGACTATAAATACGTGTGTGTGTATTTCTAAGGAAAATGGCTATAAAAAAACGCTTGAACAATTAACACTGGCTTAAAAACTAATTACTTCAAAAAAAATTTTAAATTACTTCAATGAGGATAAAAACTTCACACCTCAACTGGTGTTCTACATTTTCCATCTGGCTTTAAATCTGAAGTGAATTAATTTGCATTATAAAATGTGAAAGCTGTGTTTATTTAGATACTCTTTAATTTAAATTATTAGCTTAGGTACTGAAGGATATAAAATAAAGCCCTAAAAATCACAGACTTTAGATGGCTTCCTATTATGTCTGCTAATATATTATCTATACCTATAACTCCATCTACTAAAAATTAGCCTGCATCTAACTATCTATCTATCTATCTATCTATCATCTATCTATCTATCCATCCATCCATCTACTAAAAATTAGCCTGCATCTATCTATCTGTCTGTCTATCTATCCATCCATCCATCCATCCATCTACTAAAAATTAGCCTGCATCCTTACTCTCACTCTGTAATCCATACCCTACTCAGTCTTTCCTTCTGTCGTGTACACGGAACAATACAGACTGGCCAATTTCTGCATCTGCAGCAGATGTAACTTGTTGGTAGGAGAAACCACAGTCTTTTAATGCCTTAAGAAGGTTGCCACAATAAAATACAGAGGAGATCCTTGGTATCTTGTTAGGAAAAGTGTGTAGTAATGTGGCCCCACAACAGTTGGGGTTCTCTCTGAGACCAAGTATTTAGTGCACAGAGCAACCAGGCAACACATCTTCTCTGTGGATGCTGTTTTAAATATATATGCCTGCATATTTACCAACCCAATGCATCCCATACCGAACAGGAGAAGTTGAGCCTTGGAAGAATTTCCTGACAGTTACACAGTCATTGAGAGCTCGTTAGGTGTCCAGCATGACTCGAGTTAGAAACATCAGCGTAAACCTCTAGACATGTCACTGAAGTTGCTTTCAAAGGATGTGGAATTTTTATTTCCCTATTTGGAGGAATAATGTGATCACTAGCTACCTTTTTATTTCTAATGAGAGCACAGAGAGCGGTCAGACAATGTTAAAGAGGCAGTCTTTAGGGTATATTGGGACATTATACCAGTAGTGGAGTCAAGAGTTAAAGAACATAATTCTTGACAAACACCTTAATTCATCAGCTTGGCTTTTTCCCCCCTAAGTTAGATGTTTACATGTTGCACGAGGAATCGCAGGTAGGGACTGCACAGCCTCTGCTTTCCATCTCATGCAATAACAGTCTTTTCAGTTAGATTCCAAGAATTGGGAAAGCACTGCTGACACAGGTTACTTACACAGAGAATCAAATGATTTTACAGGATGTTTAGTTTCAGGAGGAAAAAAAGGGACCTTGATTCAGGGACCTTGGCAGCACAGGGGCATTCATAAGAGTTATCTGAAAATACTATGGTAAAGAATTTTAGAAGGAAGTAAAGGGTTTATACAGCATATAGTTTAAAGTCCTTGCACGAACACAATCATATCCATTTTTACAATGAAACCGTTGTGGGAGTACTCAACTGTTTATGGCCAGAAAAATGAGGTAGTAAATAAAACTTTAGTGCTAAGTCATATTCACTCTTCAAGGTGATCACATGTAAAGAGTACAACAGTTCAGGCAGTTATTCTGAAAATTTTACTCTACTTTTTTTTTAAACCCGATAACTTCTTATGCCAGTAGATGGCACTAGCAGTATATAGTAACAAGCAAGTTTAATTCCTTTTGCTCCTGCTTAAAAAAGATGCACTTTTACTGAAACATTTAAGTAGCCAAAGATATTACACTATAAAATCGTAGTTTTTCTGTAAAATGAAAATAATAACAGCAATAAAACCAAACACTGTTAGGAAAGAAGAAGTCCCGTACGGCTAGTCTGTGCATCTTAAGTCCATTAGAACACAACATCCCTCATCCTGGACTGGACCACTGGCTACTCTAACCCAACTCCTGTAAATATGCAATCAAATACAGCGACACTGCATTTCTTGGTAGTAAGAGAAGGGCCAACCAAATGGCATCATCACGTTGAGCCTCTGTCCCCCATATGATCATAAAAATCAGTGGAACTAAGTAAAACAGAAATTGGAGTCAAGGCAAATAAAAATATAGACACAAACTAAGAAATCAATAATCAGGTTAATGAAGCCTAACTGGGTGACAGCAGAAACCTCAAGAAAGAAAAATACATCGAGAAACGATTTGGAAAGGGGGACCCATAAAGTAGGTGCAAAAAAGAGGAAGGAGTTTTGGATACCTGTGAATAGCTGCAAAAAGGTCTTCCGTGGTCCGGGGTCTACTGGGGGTCATCACCTCATCACTCCCATCTTCCTTACAGAAGTCACAGGCCTCTGAGGAAGAACCGGCTGTGTCAGCCTCCGGTACCCCAGCTGTGGAGAAACAAGCAGGCAGACACAAGATGCACAAATGACTTGAATTTCAGTCCTTAGCCAAGCTCCCAAATATACTTCCCTACCATTCTGACAACGGGAGAATCACAGGGAGAGGCAGCAGGGCCTGTAGTTTGATATTTTACAAAGATGGGGAAAATGACACAAGCATGACAGTCACAGCTCAGGCTTTTCTGTTAAAGTCTAGATAAACTGACTGAATCTCCCTTAAATTTTGTTAGAACATTTCTTTGCAGCTCTCCAGGGAATTACTCACTGCTATTTAATACCCAGCCTGCTGCCGACCACTCCACCCCCTCTATTTTCTGCGCTTCTGTAAGCTCTACCCTTAGATCTAGGTTAAAAAAAAAAAATTTTTTTTTTTTCCAGAGAAATGCCAAGTTGGTAACCTAAGTACGAGGCAGCGCAGGGAGTCCACATACTGCTGGCTTGAACGTGAACGTGCAGCAGCCCTGTTCGTCTCAGCTGCATATGGTCAGAGGGGAACAAGAGAAAACCAGACTCACGCCCTGGGTCCTGCAGAGACAAACAGCTCTCCACGTTGTCCCCGGCGTCCGCACAGCGCTCGGCGCCCGGCTCCTCCCGCGAGGGGGCTGGCGAGGCATCGGGCTGCACCATGGGGACATTGGCTTCCACTCTGCCCGGGGACTCAGATCTTGAAGCTCCTCCCGCAAGAACTGAGCTGCCAGAGTCGGTCTCATCGGAACCAGCCCCGGCTGCACACTTCTCTCGTGCCTCTCCTCTCGTGGGGCTGGGCGACGGTTTGCTCACGTTCTCTGCGGGCTCCGCCGTGAAATCTCTCTGCGGAGGTGGCACCACCAGGAACAGTTTGGGCTTCTTGGAAACAGGGGGAGGCTTCCTGCTGGGCGACGGGCTGGGGGGTTCATGGGGCGGGGCGGTCCCGGGTCCGGCCTCTGCCTCCCCGGCACGGCCCGGGCTGCGGCTCGGGAGGCCACGCTCGGCTACACTGTCTTGGTGACCCTGAGTCGAACTCTTGGCAGGAGTCGGGAGCGAGCTTGTGGCGGAGGCAGGCTGGCTTTCACTCTCCATTTCATTTATGCTATTTCGGGATTTCAGCAGAGCAGATGGCTTTACATGATACTGGGGAACAACCGGAGTTCGTTTTTCCTGAGATGCATGTTCACGTAACTGTGCTACCTCGGTTCCTGAGTTCTTCCTCACCGGCCGCAACTGCACCATCTGCAACGCCTCCGTGGTGATCAGGGGCATGGGGGGTCTACCGCCCTCCTCCTTGGTGGAAGGCTGCCTGCAGGCCTCCCGGGAGGGCTCTGGCTGGCCAGCTTTTTTGGAAGAAGGCCTGGCATCTTTCATCAATTTGGGGTCAAGCGGTGGGGCAGGCGGGGGCACCGAGGGGGGGAAGGCAGGTGGTGGAGGTGGCAGGGAGGCAGATGAGTGCAGAAGACGGGGGCTGAGGGCTGTAGGTGTCGGAGGAAAGAAGGCGTTGGTGGGGGGACAGAAGGGCGTGAGAACTTCTGGCGGTGGAGTGGGGAAGAGGGGAGAGTCCGGCAGAGGCGAGCCCTCGGGGAAATCTGCCGGTGGAGGGGGAGGAGGGAGGAAAGGAGACTTGTCCCTGGGACAGGGAGATGGGAGAGAGGGCAGAGGAGGCGCAGCAAGGGGAGCGGCCAGCACCGAATCTAGCCTCTTCATGGTTCCGCTTCCTTCCGTAGACGTGCTGGAGGAAAGAGACGTGGACGAGGAGGAAATGGATACTGAAGACACCAGAGAGGACTTCCTTTCTGGCACCTTGGGCTTGGGCTTCCCCCTCCCATTGGCTGGTGACACTGACTTTAAAAACACAGGCACAGGGGTGAGAGTCGTGGGTGTGTTCGACTGGCTGGAATACCCACTGGATGGAGAAGTGACCCTGTGTGACTTCTCCGGCGATGTGGTCTTTGGTTTGACTGCGCCATCGGGCACCGGGGCTACCGCGGCCCTGGACCCGTCCGGGAGATCGCGGCCTGGCCCGTTTCCGGGCGATGCTGCGCTGCCAGCTGGACCCGCCCCGCCCGTGTTCCCCGGGTCCTCCTGCACGCCCGTGTAGTCAATGTAGTAACCCCACGGGTCTGTGTACTCGGACTTGACGCTGCTCGTGTCGCTCTGTGCCGGTGTGACCCCGGCCAGGGCGTAGACGTTGGGGGTGGTGGCGGAGGTCAGGCTGCTGCCCGCGCTCACTGTGCTCTGGCTGCGGGAGCGAGGCAGCCAGGGCTCTTCGAAGTCACTGCACGGGCTCTGGGAGGGCGAGCTGCCGCCCTTGCCCGGGAGTTTCAGCTGCAGCGAGTGCTGGAGCGAGGCGATCAGGCTCTCGTTCAGCACCTGCCCGTTCGACTGGACGCTCTTCTTGGGAATCCTGCGCAGAGAGTCTGTCCGAGAGGGTGGCAGGGGAGGCTTCTTCGCTTTCTTCAGAGAGATGTTTCGAGAAAGGTTTTTGTCTTGGCAATTCGACCGGTCCCCTTGGTTCTTCCGCGCTCTTCCATCAAAAATATTGACCACGCTGTGCCTCGGGTTCCCAAAGCCATCGCTGCTATTGCACACATTCCCAGGTCCGTGTCCAGAGCTGGTGCGCAGAGAAGTGTAGTAGCCATCGTGGTCCTCTGGATACACGGCCCTGGCATCATCTTTGTTGGACGTCTGGTCCAAACTGCCACTGCTCATGTTACCTACAGGAGTGGAGTAACCAGGAGTTGCCAAATGTGGCTTCCGTGGGGACGCACGCCCACTACCCGAGGCACTGTATTCCCAGGGCTCCGCGCTGCCGCCGTGTCCCCTGCCTCCTGAATGACTGGACTCACTCTTGCTGTTCAGATCCTGGGGATGGATCGGGAAGCTCAGGTTGTTTCTACAATTATAGGCCATGGCCTGGGACCCATTCTCCCGATTTGCGGGCGTATTTAGAGAGACCGCAGAATCACAGAGGGACAGCACAGTGGTTGCACTGGACGAATGAGGATCTGAGGCCTGTGAAAAAATGGTGGGGTGCCCCTCAGTCCAGTTACCACGGGGAGAATGATGACCATCTTTCTGCCTGGAGAGGAAGTGGTCTCTGGATTTGATCTTTGTGTATGAAGACGAACTGGTAATTTTACTGTCCAGTTGCCCTAAGCTCTGAGCAGTGTGAATCACAATAACCTCTGAAGAGGAGGAGAGTGCGGCATTTGGGATGATACTGGTGGAGTAGGTCGTGTGAGGAGAGACTACGCACGCCGGGCTTGTTACGTTTTCACCCTCCAAGTACCCCAACTCCTGGGATTTGGGCCTCAAAAGTGTTCCAGTCCCTGGGGCAGCTCCTAGATGTCCGAAGTCTTTGTCTACTTGCAGGTGACCCCTCTGGTAGGCGAGAGCTTCGTCTGCGTCTTCTGCAGGGCGCAGGGCACCCAGCCGTGGCTCCAGGGACTGAACGTTTGTCCTCGCTCCAGACCGGGGGAGACTGTGGAAACCAGTGTCACTGTTGAGACGAGAAGGGAACACGACACCCACAGAGTCGCTCAGCACAGACATGTTCCCAGAGGAGCCTGGGAAGTGACTCATCTGGGCAGCAATGCCTTGCCCCTTCTGCGCCCTGATTCTTCTCATCGAAGGTGGTACGATTTTCACCTCCTCAGTCTGACAGCTGGAATCCCTGGTTTCTGAGCGCTGCCCAGTAGATCTATAGCCATCGAGCCTTCCAAGCGTAGCGTAGTGGTCTGGGGTGTCCACTGAGTGGCCACCGACATCATCTTGGCCAGTGCCCCCCAAAGCTGGAGATAAAGCAGAAAGAGGCTTGTCACCTAAAAATAAAAATCAGTATCTTAGTTCATTACCTTGATCTCTCACCCTCTTCTGACTCTGTTCTGTTGTACTTAAAAGAAAAAAAACCTTTTCTATTTGGTCTGGTTTCTTTTTTCCTGTAAGCACCTAAGAGAAGGTTTAAGTATTGACAGTTACTGATAGCCCCTAAAATGAAAATCCTTATTATGAATTTTGGGTACTTCTCTTAATATATACTTCAAATCCTCCTATAGATTAAGTGCTGCATATAGGATTCTCAGGTACTGCCTTTGAGATCAAAGCTGAGTGCTTCTTGGACGGTTTACTTTTCACATAACCTCCTTTTCGTAAAGGTAGCCTTTCACCCACCTGGTCATTGCACAGAACAGCCATCAAGCAGTGACTGTCTTTTCCAAAGACAGTTCAACAATAGGGCTACAGAGATACCATTTATGAGGGATATTGGTGTAAAACATTGTTAATTACATTAATTTTTTATGTCAGAAGGAAATCCTAAGAAAAAGAAAAATGATTTACAGGCCCATCTGTGTTTCAAACATTTCATTATCCGTGAATAACAACGCTCTTCTATCCATCTTAAGCCATTATCATCTGTCTGCTGATGACATTCAAAATTCAGTAGCAATCTGTTGTGTTCTGGTGGGGAAAAAGCAGCAGGAACAGATCCAGTGAACACTTCCTCAGTTTAGGATTATTCATTTCTTGGAGCTTTACAACCAAACAGAAAGAATAGTATGTTTAAAAAGAAAAGAAGCAGCAGCAGCACGAGGCAGCGTTTACAGAGAGGGAGGAAAATGGATGAGAAAAATCCTGAAGTGTAGGTAAAGGTTTCAAGCTACCTAGGAAAGAAGAGAAGCTTAAAAAAAAAAAAAATCATGAAGCCAAGAACTTACTCAAAGTATAAATAGAAAAAAAATCAATCCATGCATAGTAATCTTTAGGATAAATTAAATCTTGAAAAATAATAGCAAAACCATAATTCTTTCTATGTTGTTATCATCCAACAAGGACCAACTGGCATCCCTGTTTACCTGGACAGGGACACTGGTGATGATGGGATTCCTGAGATCTCCCTTCCTACCCCACTTCAATTAACCATCATATAGCACATGTCCCTGACTGCACAGCACAGCTCATCCAAGGAGCAAAGCATAATGCTAAAATGGCAGCAGTGGTCTTGTATCAAATGCACAGGAGATGTTACCCTGCAACGAAGGCTCCCAGCATAAAGCTCTTTCCTTCACTGTGATGATGGAGAATCCCTTTTGTACCTGTATCTTTGGCAAAGAAGATCTATTTCCTCCTCCTACCCTCTGCCAAGTATACTTACTGCACACACACACTCACGTGCACATGTGACGTTCTGCCTCAGAAAGAGGGGAAGTGGGCAAAAGGGCAGGAACAGAAGAAAAACCCACTTTAAGGAAAGAAAAAAGGTGCAAGTTTTTGCAGTTTAGTATTTTAGAAGGTGGGGGGTTGACTTGTAGTTCTGTATCAGTTTGCACCAGTTCAATTCCAAACATTCAGCATACCTTATGATGTTAATATCTTTTTCTTTCAAATTTGCAGTAGTTTTTACATGAGGTCAGTGGTAGATTTTTAAATGTCTTTAAGGGCCATAAACAAAGTCTTGATTCTTTCAGGTAACAATTTTGCAGGTGAAACCATTCTAGGCTTCTGAAAATGGGACTACAGCCATTTCTTTACCACCTAGAGCTCAATACTATTTTTTAATTAAAATAACAATGCTTTGGGCTTCCCTGGTGGCGCAGTGGTTGAGAGTCCGCCTGCTGATGCAGGGGACATGGGTTCGTGCCCCGGTTTGGGAAGATCCCACATGCCGCGGAGCGGCTGGGCCCGTGAGCCATGGCTGCTGAGCCTGCGCGTCCGGAGCCTGTGCTCCGCAACAGGAGAGGCCACAATAGTGAGAGGCCCGCGTACCGCCAAAAAAACAAAACAAAACAAAACAAACCCAATGCTTTTCTAAAGACCTCTAAAATATACATATAAAACAACTCTGATATTATTTATCACAGGGACCACCAAAATTCTATTCCCAAGACAGATCCTCCAAAATTTTCACAGTACAAAAAAAGTGTGACAATATTACAGGACACAGATGAATGCTATCTTCATTAAACAGCAAAAATTACAAAAATAGGACTACAAACAAATATAGTCGGCTCAGGTGCTGCTAAAAATCTTGATGAGATTTACCTGATTTAAAAATAATTACACATATTTTTTCTTTTACTTACTATATAATACTACAAGGACTGCCCAATTTTTAAAAAACACATGTAATCAAAAATGATAGAAATCTACAAGTTAGTTTTACTTAAGGTTTAATGTATTGTCAGGTCTAAAGTAATGTTCTTAGTACAAACCAGCAAAAATTATTCAGAGGGGATTCCTTTAAACAAGGCCTTTTCTGCTTGGGGAATCCACATTGGGGTAAGTTCCAGGAGTACCCAAATGATTCAGCAGCCAAACAATCATTATATACCAACAAAATAATCTTATCTGCTTCTAAAAGAGGAAACCTCATAACCGGTCATTCAAATATAATTCTATGCACGTTTAAGATGAGAGTAAAGAAAGAGTTAGAAATTTCGGCCTTTTATTTAAACGGAAGGCAACACATTATATACCATAAATATGCTTTAAACAGAAAATATCATACCTTGATTTTAAAGCTTTATATATTGACTGGTCTCGCGAGGCCACTAAAGATTTTGAAGTAAAAGATGCATATAATTAAGCACAATTGACTCTACTTCCGGGAGCATCCCTGGTTAGATTTTAAAAATCCAAAGTCCCGGGCTTCCCTGGTGGCGCAGTGGTTGAGAGTCCACCTGCCGATGCAGGGGACACGGGTTCGTGCCCCGGTCCGGGAAGATGCCACATGCCCCAGAGCGGCTGGGCCGGTGAGCCATGGCTGCTGGGCCTGCGCGTCCGGAGCCTGTGCTCTGCAGCAGGAGGGGCCACAACAGTGAAAGGCCCGCGTAGCGCCAAAAAAAAAAAAAAAAAAAATCCAAAGTCCCAACAACTTGGGCAGTGTTTAGTGGACAGGTTGCATCTTTCCTATTAAATGTCTTTCTTTCAGATAATCGTATCCTTTCAGATAATCGTATCCTTTAAATCGTATCCTTTAAAAATCTAATTTGTTTGACTCAGCCATCCTTCCCTATGCTTTATATCTAAGGAAGACTAATTTTTTTTTTTTAACTTTTTTTTTTTTTTTTTTTTTTTTTGCGGTACGCGGGCCTCTCACTGTTGTGGCCTCTCCCATTGCGGAGCACAGGCTCCGGACGCGCAGGCTCATTGGCCATGGCTCACGGGCCCAGCCGCTCCGCGGCATGTGGTATCCTCCTGAACCGGGGCACGAACCCGCGTCCCCTGCATCGGCAGGCGGACTCTCAACCCCTGCGCCACCAGGGAAGCCCAGGAAGACTAATTTTTAAAGAAAACATGAAGTGTCTATTTTTGATAATCATTAGTTAGGTAGCACAAAGCTTTCCAATCAGACACCTTATAAGTACAAAATATTAGAAGAAAGGGCAAGGTCAACCTTTGTCCAAATGAACGAAGAAAAGATCTAATTTTTTTGCTATATGTTACTGTATTCAAATGTTACTTTCCCTTACTCTACCCACGAATCCTTCCAACTACCCTATCTATAAAACTAGAGTGGGGGCTTCCCTGGTGGCGCAGTGGTTGAGAGTCCACCTGCCGATGCAGGGGATGCAGGTTCATGCCCCGGTCCGGGAGTGGCTGGGCCCGTGGGCCATGGCCGCTGAGCCTGCACGTCTGGAGCTTGTGCTCTGCAACGGGAGAGGCCACAACAGTGAGAGGCCCGCGTACCGCAAAAAAAAAAAAAACAAAAAAACAAAAAAAAACCTGGAGTGGTTGTCTAATTGTCTTATTTTAAAAAAACTAGCTCTAACTTAGATACAGCTGTCTCAGTTGACCTCCAGCGGTGATCCAAGACATGTCATCAACTGTGCAATGACATCAACTGTCTCACATCTGGTAACACTCACAACACAGATGGTGTAGGGAAAGCTATTGTCTTTCCCTTAGGATTAGTGGTGTTCCTATGTTACGGGCAAAAGAGAAATGAATGCAGACCCTAGAGACTCTATCATTGATTTTAAAAATATTAAAATTACAGAAGATATGATTTACCTAGCTGATCAGATCCTTCCAGTAAGGTCAAAGAGGCAACTGAGTTACTGGCTCCATACTGGTTGGTTCAGTAATAAAAGTGATAAAAGTTCTTAACTCTGAGGCTCTGGAAATATAGATAGATAGATAGATGGATGGACAGATAGATAGATAGATAATTCATATTGAATACTTATGTGTATGTCTATCTTTATTCAGGCCAAACTGTTCTTATACTCTGCACAAAGCCATCCAAAACCTACCCATATTGGTTGGAAAGCCACTCAAAATGTAGCCTACCTGGAAACATCAACCTTGTTATCTTGCAAAGAGCTGTCTTTAAAGTCACTTTTTTAGGTTAAGGCTCATCTCCTAGAAGATCAGTTAAAATATAAATATTACCTGAGTTCTGTAAAAACTTAGCCCATTAATATCTGCTGAACATACTAGTACATATTATTTTTTCTCAAGTTAGTTAGCTGTTATCTAAAGGAGAGAGAAAAATAGAGCCTGAAAGAATGGGATACAGGAGCCCTGGCCCACTAAAGGAGGCAGATGTGAGGGCATGAACCAGAAGCAACTTTCATAAATCCTGTGGATGCAATCTTGCCTCTGTTTGTGATTAAACTCCTGTGTTATGGGATAAGATGAGCACCCGTATGTCATCGGGGTTACTGGAGCTACCTAGAGCAGAGGAGAAGCATCGCTACTCTTGTCCCATTGCTGTTACAGTCTGGAAGGCAGAGACCACATGCTGTAGAATTGGATGGCAGTAAGAGAGAAGACGCGGGGTGCAGAAGAGTGAGACTTCCTTCCCTAATACAAAGCATTTAGGCAAGGGTGTTAGGAAAAAACACACAAGAGTATGTCTGTGGCACCTGGATGTTGAAATGCTACCTCAAACTGCTATAACATATACCAATATTGCTAGGATAAACTCATTTTGATTAAAAGACTAATAGGCAAGTTCAGAAATAATGATTAGGAGTTTCTAGAGTATAGCCCTCAATAGCAAATAAAAGTAAAAAGACCAGGTGAAGTAATTACAAGGAAAGAAGTCCACAGGTTGGCCAAAAAGAAAAAGGCAAGTTTCGAGATAGGTAGTATTTAGTTGACTACAATAACTGTAATTGTAGCTATTATGTTTATAGTAGTACCAGGCACCAAGTGCTTCATCTGTATAAATTCATTAAATCCTCAAACAACCCTATGAGGTAGGTTCTAGTAACATCACCAGCCACATTTTTTGAATGAAAAAGTAGACTCAGAGAGGTGAAGTAACCAGCTTGAGGCCACCCAGCAAGTAACTGGCAGAGATAGGATTTAAATCCAAGCAGCCTGGCACCAGAGCCCCTGCTCTTAGCCCTGCTATCTCGGCAGACATTCCTGATGGGCCATGAAAAAACAGGGAGAGGAAGTGAATATAGAAAGAAAAGAAGGAAAGGATTATCCAAAGCATATATAAAGAGAAGCAGAAACAAAATGTATGAGTGAATAACGAAGTAAATCACCCTCTCCACCAGCCGAAAGTATTTTTCATTTTTTTTTTATCAAAGGTTGAAAAATACTGAATCAAAAAGCTATGAAATTGTTTCACCGAAGTACCAATAAAGCACCAGCCCACATAAGTGACTATTTTCTACTGTACTGGTATTTACTAATTATGCTATACTGCTGTCTCTGATGACAAAGTGCCACCGATATTGTCGGTACAGCTAATGAAGTCTCTATTCATAATTTGAAGTCCTAGAATAAGTTTTTGGTTTCATGAAGACTTACGCTCTCAATTGAAAGTCAATTTTATTGTGGGAATGCCCACTGTTCAAGGTACGTAGAGATGATGACATAACTTAAATTTCTATCATCCCAATTAATAGTCTTCTCTTACCTTCTCAACAAAACTGAATACAACATCTGCATGGGATGTTAAGATTTGTACCCAGTGCTTCGTTCAGGAAAGAAGCTGGCCCTTTGGGGTACCAAAAGGCTATCAGAATGTATCGATTTCATAAGCACCACCGATGAGGTTAGCGTAGTAATGGTGAGTAGCAATGAGGGGCAACAGAATACAGTTCTGATGAGCCATACCTAGCTCCTTCTGTATGCTGTCAGGGACTCCTGTAATAGTCTTTCTCCTTTTGACTTTCTTCGGTCGTCTTACCAGAGTGTCTGTGTAAATTAGAGACCGCCGAAGGCTGGCCTGGCGATCGAAATTCTCCCCTAATGTAGAGCAGTAGAACAAGCAAAGCAAGGTTATTTTCAAGCAAGGCGACACCATGCACTTTCTTCCAGAAGCTTGTTGTAAAATGATAAGAAGGTATTAATAATGATGTTAGCCAGTCATACGATGATGAATGAATGCTGAAGGGCAAAAAAGGAAGGCAAGCACATTAGCACCATAAGGCTATTTTCCAACTTCCATGTGTGTGTCCTTCTGAAGGAAGCACCTTGAGCTCATTTGCAAATGAGCTGGAGTGGCAAATACAAACTGGTGAATAACACACTGGAAAAGTGATTTTGTGTTCTTTAAAAAACGTATCATTTTGGAAGTACTTTACAAAGGTCTTCTGGTCACTGAAATCACGCTTAACGTCAGTGTGTATGCAGTGCCAGCGATGAATACCTTTGACTCATCTGGTCCTCTCCAGAGACCAATGTAATGTCTTGTCCTATGTGATGAAACAAATCAAGAATTTTGGATGAAGAGCTTTTTCTTCCATCAAGGAGGCTGATAATTTGGATAGACTGTGGTAATTGCTATGGTGTGAGATACAATGATAATGGAAAAGAAAAAGCCTTATAATGATAAAGTACTTTTATCACAATGAGACCCAGAAGCACTGATGTTGTTAAAGCTGAACTGCTTCTTGCCGTTTCTTAATCACTTTTTAAAGCTGATCTAAACTCATTTCAGTTATGTTGAAACCAAACCCAGAATGCCACATCCACAGGACTCTTTTTCTTTCTAGCGTGTAAGCTGTGTGATTAACACATCATGGGAAACCATAAAATAGTAACGTATCAGTTATTGATTGGTCTGCTTTAAATTTATCAGTTTAATTAAAGAAAGTTTTATAGTATTGACCTTGTTAAATGGTTCTTTTCAAAGAGATTTAAAAAAAATACATACACAAAATACATACTTTTATGTTCTAAGAAAAGTATAAAAATTATTCACTCTTTTTAGCAATATTGACGCACATTCAAAGTGGGTATGTTGTAAACAATGTATCTTCTATTTTAATGGGAATAAATTGTGAATAGAACCAATAAGGTTCTAGTCAAAACAGAGGATAAAAGATCTGAATGATCAAAACACATTTCACCTACAAAGCAACAAACTTAGATAAGCGCTTGCAAACTTGAAAATGCTCACACTTCTGTTCCTAATGGAGAAAAACAGAAATGACTTAGAGAAGACCCTGAAACGCTGGAAGGTACCATCACTGTGATAAATGGGTCACTATGTACAATAGCATACATGGCGCTTGTAAGGGACAAGTCAGGAGTTCACTGGTCCACTAGTTCCCTGAAGCAGAGGAAAAATATTTTCTTGGATCAAGCCATTAAGAATGGACAGAACATTAACAGATAGCTGCATTTAGTCTCCAGTTTTGCTTCCTAAACCAAAACAAAGATAAACCACCCAAGCTCCAAAGAAATTAAGAAACAAATCATGAAGATGAACATCTAAGACATACACCATTACTGGTGCCGACACTCCATCTTGAATCGTGACCTAAAAGGACTGTCTCCCCCACTGGATTATACATTTCTGGAGGGTAGGGTCCGTAATCATGTACTGTAGCATCGCCTGTGGCATTCAGCTCAATGCCTGATACAAAGCAGTTATTCAGTAAATATCTACTGAATTGAGAGGAATTTAATTATTCCCTTTCATTGAAAAATGGCATTAGTTGGTCATGGTTACTACTTAGAAATCAATTTAGCTAGCTCGAACATCAGTACAAAGGCAGTTTGTAAGAAGTGCTTAAGTATGTTTACCCACTCTATTTATCTTCCAGGTGGAAGAGTTGTTATCCCACATGGCCGACTATGGGACATACTCATATGTACATTTTATTTTAAACATTTTTTTCTCAACTCTTAGAACATGACGAGTCCCACAGGACTATGACTAAAGGGATTAAATTGATTTTCAAGCCAGCAGATCACTGTGCTAATGTTCTACCTCTATGCCTGGCGAGCATCTCTCTGGATTTGAAATAATATATTTATTGGCATTCTTCCCTCTGCTGAACTGTACTGCAAACCAAATAGAAGGTCAATGTTCATCCAAAAAAATGAACACATGACAATGCCCTACAGGAAGCTACATTTTTATTTCAAAAGTCTTCTAGGGCTTTAGAAATATATCGTTTAAAGAGCAGGAAGTTGTATAACCTATGTCAATTCAACCACTAAAAGTAAACATTTTAAATTTAATGCTTATTTATACCAGAATATTAGAAAAACTACTTCTTTATGAAATATGTGTGTATATGTGAACACACGGATCTAGAAAATGGATCAATAAATATATAATTAGGTATTTGCTTTCTACATTTCCAAAAACGTTAACCACTCAGAATTAAACCGCATTTTTTCCTAACTCATACTGCTCATTTGTTTATTGTCATTCACCTTTCCTGTGTGGCATTTTCAAGCCCTCCTTTTAAACTCTATGTAATTCATATCCACTTAGTCGTCACACAGGAGAGAATTAAGTTCAAAGAGACTGACAGTGTCTGCTGTTGTGACAATGTATTTCACTGCAAATTATTCTTTATTCCTGAAACTCTAGTTACTCTGTTTTAAATTTCCTAATTTCACGATAATGCATTTTACCCTAATTCCATTAAGGACTGTCACATTTCATAGCACAATCTTATCTTATAATATTATTTCTGAGGCATTTAATCATATATAATGTAATTACATTTCTGCTGCATTTAATCAATCAAATAATGTAATGCATTATCTTGTAGAAAATATGCACCATGTATTTCATTGAGCAATAAACATTGTACTTTGTTCTGAAACGTAACTACGTATAAAAATATCTTTAAAATATATGATCTAGGGCTTCCCTGGTGGCGCGGTGGTTGACAGTCAGCCTGCCGATGCAGGGGACGCGGGTTCGTGCCCCGGTCCGGGGGGATCCCGCGTGCCGCGGAGTGGCTGGGCCCGTGAGCCATGGCCGCTGGGCCTGTGCGTCCAGAGCCTGTGCTCCGCAATGGGAGGGGCCACAGCAGTGAGAGGCCCGCGTACCGCAAAAAAAATAAAATAAAAATAAAAATAAAATATGATCTAGGTAAATGAGAATCACGCTCAGAAAAATCAATGTTATTTTTATAGAAAATGGAACGAAATGCCATGCTATTCCTTTAAGGCTTAAGTATAGTAAATATGGAAAAATGCACATGGAATTTAAAATAATTCAGGTACTTATTTATTAAATTTCTCTGGAATTCAAAATAGAGTTTTAAATGTAATTTTTAAACATCCTCTAAGGTTTTAAAAAATTCATCAGTAACTATCAAAATGTTTTCAGTTCCTTACAGAATGTTTTTAGTCCCTTACAAAATGTTTTTAGTCCCACCAATGCCATGGCAAAAAGCTTTCTAAGTAGTCAAGAGCAGTTGCCTCAGAAACACAGCAAGGGTGCTATGGGTTTTCATCCTAATTTTTTATGAAATCTTATCCTTATTGGTCACCTGATTTTTTTTTAGGTTCTGGCCCTATAAGCCAGGCTTTGTATGGACTGATTATCAATATAACTATCAGTAAACTATTTCTCTTGAACACATAGTCTAATGGCTGAAGCTACTAACTCTTAACGTGTCTATTTGGCATTTTGTACACTCCCCAGACCACTGACCTAGCTTCTCTGCAGGCTATGGAAGTGATAAAGTACAAAAGTTTTGATATCTTTTAACAGTTCTTCTACATTTGTGAAATACTGCCTTTGAACTTTATGTACCTTGTTGTCACTTTAATTATCATAGATGATATTTTTAAATTCAGAAGGAATGGATTTTTATTTGACGGTTATAGAATTCAAATTATGGAGCTCAAGATATAATTTTACCACCCTATTAAGTTTAAAAATATATATATTTATAGTTATTATTAATTCACTTGATATTTTTATTTCAAGTAATTTTTCTCTTTTTCTACTTGAGAAAACAAGAAGGTAAGCAAATCATTCAGAAATATCACTAAAGTGTTATATCTTCACTTCTAAAAATCAGTTAAAATAGCCCTTCAGAAGGTAAACCTAATTTTTTCTTACCCAAGATCACATTTGGAAGATATTCCCATATGGCCAAAATATTTTTAGAAGGCAAATCAATTAAAAGAAACACTTCAGCTGAATGGCTGGACCACTGAGTTCTTTGACATCAACCTTTGATGACATAGAGTCTTCTAATCTAAAAGCAATATATATTTGACATGCACACACATATATATGTTTTAGTATTCCCTTCATTAAACAAAGAGCAGGAAGTCAGACCACAGCTATTTACCTGTGATGTATAAATGACATGCTAAGAGCATATAACAAACAAAGAGCCATAGTCATTCTCCCAGAACATTTGGAACCTGTCTGCAGAGCAAAGCATACCAGTTATGTTAATAGGAACTACATCAGCCTGGACTGTTTGGGCCTGCTGTCGCATCTTCTCTTCCGGTGTTGGCAAGGGAAGTGATTTGGTCCAGTTGGTTTGAGTATTAAAGTCAGAGAAGTCACTTGAGGTTGGCGTTTTAGGTCTCCTGGTAGAAAGTCTTTCCTCTTCCGACGAAGAGATAGAACACTGCAGGGGAAAAAAGTGAGAGGAAGCCATAGTATGTGTAAATGCTGGCAGAAACATTTAAAAATACATTTCTTTAAAAAAAATTTTTTAACTGATTTGAAGCCATAAAAAAAAAAATTGGTCACATTTAGGGACAGAAGCAACGGTTTGCAAGAGAAGTGTTCATCACCTTGAGTGTGACCCATAATATATATGATTTGCAGAGGCCTTAGTCTCTAAGCCATGAGGACTGCAAAAGGTTTTGCTGACCCACAAAATTTTTTAAGCCTCAATCTCATTTCCTTTAGGCTCTGACCTCAAAGAACAGTTTGAAAATGATAGAGCTTTTGTTGCTCAACTGTCTGTGCTCTTCGGAAACCATTTATATGGGGAAAAAAAAAATCAGTGTGAAATTGTTAAATTATAAGAAGCTGACTGAAGCTCTGCTTGGAGCTTATCAAAGTCCTGTGAAAACATTTCTAGCAGTGTCTGTTTTTATACAGATTAACATGCTAACTGGGGAGCCCTCGTCAATAACCTTCTTCCTGTAACATCTTAAAAAGTGTAAGCAAGAAAGTTGTTTTGGCAAGCATTTTATGATGAACTTCACCATGGCTCCAGCCGCTGGTTCTATGACAAGAAAACACCAAGAACTCAAAAGAAATGTGACGGTCTCAGGAACAGCAGCAACAATAACAACAAAAAAGGGTAATTGACTTTTGTTGGGAAATGGCAGGTTATAATCATAATAAACGCTTAAGGACTGCTCTTCACGTCAAAAGCATTTAACTACCACCTAAGGCAGTTAAGACAGGTTTTCCTTAAAAATGAAAAGTCAATAAACCTTCCCAAGGGAATTCCTAGAATACTAGCATCCAGGACAATTCAGCACCCCTCAACCACACAGCCCCCCAAAAGGGTCACTGCTATCCTGACTCCTAACACCCCAGCTTCATTTGCCTGTAATTGAATTTTCTCTAAGGGAAATTATATTGTATTTTCTGTTTCGTGACTTATTTCTTTCATTTAACGTTATGTTTGTGAAGATTTTTCTATCTTTAAAAAGCACATGTTGGGCTTCCCTGGTGGCACAGTGGTTGAGAGTCCGCCTGCCGATGCAGGGCACACGGGTTCGTGCCCCGGTCCGGGAGGATCCCACATGCCGCGGAGCGGCTGGGCCCGTGAGCCATGGCCGCTGAGCCTGCGCGTCCGGAGCCTGTGCTCCGCAACGGGAGAGGCCACAACAGTGAGAGGCCCGCATACCACAAAAAACAAAAAGCATGTGTTGATGCATTTCTGGATTTAACACAAGTTTCCAAGAGGACATCAGTAAGACATCTACAGAAATGCATTAGTTAGATATCTCAAACAAAAGAACACTGCCATCTCTGTTTACTGCTATTGAATTAACCCTCCTGCAAAATATCTGTATTTATCCTACAACTACTAGCACTCCACGAATCTGAAAAAGACTACACAAGGGCTAATGAAAATGGGATGGTGCGGGGTTAGGGCTCTAGGCTAAGAATCCAAAGACTCAGGTCACTCACTTTACAGTTAATTGATCTTGAAGCTGTTCCTAAACACTGAAGTTTACTTGGCTGTAAAAAAGCGCTATCCTCCCTCCCTTCCACACGCCACTAGAGGTATTCGTGAACCTAGTGACATGAGAGCTGTGGGAAAGGCATCGTGGAAATAAAAATATAAATCATATGAACAGACATCTCGATATCTGAGACTTTATATTATTAGTGTATAAAATGATAACCTAGTTTCTTTGCCACCTAAGGAAAACGTGAAATGTGTGCAATTAAATTGACAATATACTCAATTTATAATGAGCATATGTTACTGACATCCTATGATGATACTAAGTTGCACCATATCTATTCATATTTGATCCAACACTGGTTAAAATGATCACAACTCCTACAGATCCTTGAGAGGCAATCAAAGGGAGTTTTGAATCAGCAGCAGCTAAGCCATGCCGATGTAAATCAATTATTTCTATCCTTTTTGCAGTTGTGGCACTCGCGTTGGGTTTGATTTATAATACTCATGATCTACCCTTATGTTGCAGATACACAAATTAAAATTAATTTTATTTGAGAATTTCATGCAGTTTGTGTAAAGGTCACATGTCTGAAGTTGAATCTCAGTTTAGTAAATTAGGTTACTCTGATTTTCTGATATCTATACACAGAAATAATTTTTCAGGCAACTTTGAAATATAGCACAAATTTTAAAGGCCATAAGAAGCAAATCCTAATCAAAAAGGTCTGAAAGAAAGAAAAGTAAAGCTTCAGCTTGATGGAGAATAAATAGCATGGTGACACCCTACCGAGAGGGCTCCCTTTTCCGTGTGACGTCTGCCGAGGGAGGTGGAGAAGCACCGTTCTGTGGTCTGTATTTGGCTCAACGGGGCTCATCAGCCTTAGTAACCTACCTTCCTTTCAGTTGACTGAGAGTGTCAGAATTGAAAACTGTCACAGTGCAATAGTACTTCAGTTTAGCCTCATTGCCATGGGATGATGACCAGGGACCGCTCCAGTATGACAAGTGACAAAGATCATCTTTTTTTTTTTTTTTTTTTTTTTTTTGCGGTACGCGGGCCTCTCACTGTTGTGGCCTCTCCCATCGCGGAGCGCAGGCTCCGGACGCGCAGGCTCAGCAGCCATGGCTCATGGGCCCAGCCACTCCGCGGCGCGTGGGATCCTCCCAGACCGAGGCACGAACCCATGTCCCTTGCATCGGCAGGCGGACTGTCAACCACTGCGCCACCAGGGAAGCCCTAAGATCATCTATTTTATAAAGTGCTCCCTTCCTTTGCAAGAAAACTTCCGAGACATGCAGGTCACAGATAAAGTTATATGCAAATGGGACTGTTATACAGTGCCACAATCTACTAAAGAGAAATAAAAAACCAGGATGGTACAACTTCCAGAGTGATCTGACTCCCATCCTTCTCAGCATTTATAAATGCAGCAGGGGAACAGGAGAAACCTCAATCATCTCAATGGCCGAACGCATCACAATTACTCCATTAAGATGGATACTGTAATGCTCTGGATTATTACCTTAGCCTCTTAACTGGTCTCCATGCTCTGACCTTGTTGGCCACCCTCCTCTTCTCCCCACCGCCCCTTTAATAGTCTACTGCTCAACACAGAAGCCAGAGGGATCCTTTTAAAATATGTCAGATCCATATATACACTACCAAACGTAAGGCAGACAGCTAGTGGGAAGCAGACGCATAGCACAGGGAGATCAGCTCGGTGCTTTGTGACCACCTAGAGGGGTGGGATAGGGAGGGTGGGAGGGAGGGAGATGCAAGAGGGAGGGGATATGGGGATATATGTATACACATAACTGATTCACTGTGTTATACAGCAGCAACTAACACAACAATGTAAAGCAATTATACTCCAAAAAAGATGTTTAAAATAAATAAATAAATAAAATATGTCAGATAATGGCTGCTCCTGTGTATCCTTACTATAACCTACAAGACCCAACATGACCTATGAACTGGCCCACTGCTACCTCTGACCTCATCTACTATTCTATCCCTTATTTATTCTACTCCAGCCTCACCATCCTCCATCCAGTTCCTTGTACAAACCAAGCACTCTCTTGCCTCAGGGCCTTCGCACTTGCTCTTCCCTTAGACATCCTCACAGATAGCACCTTCTTATTCTTCAGGTGCTTAGTCAAGAGTCCCCTTCTTGTTGAGGTCTTACCTGTCCACTTACCTAAAATTTCAACTCCTCCCCAATATTTTATATCCCCCTTCTCAGCTTTCTTTTTTCTCTTCAGTACATATCACCAGTATGCATATATTTTAGTTATTCACCTTGTTTGTCTCTCCCATGAGAATGTAAGTTTCAGAAGGCTTTAAATCAGAATTGCATAGAGAGCTATTTCACAATTTTAGCTAAAAAAGGGGGTCACCATTTAGTAACTGATTGTTCAATGCCTTGCCCTGGGTTACAGGCTTTATAGGAATTGGTACCTCATTTAATCTTCACAGCATTAGCCTTGTTTTGTAAATAAGGAAATGGAGTAAAGCAACTTCACTTTTGGGAACTTCACAAGTGGGCAACTGGGACTAGAACCCACGTGTGCCCTCAAAGCTTCTGCTGTCAAACAGTGTAAAATAACAACTTGGCAATATTTGCAATAAATTACTAGGTTTTCTATCTAAAATTAAAATCTCCGGACTTCCCCGGTGGCACAGTGGTTAAGAATCTGCCTGCCAATGCAGGAGCCATGGGTTCAATCCCTGGTCTGGGAAGATTCCACATGCCGGGGAGCAACTAAGCCTGTGCACCACAACTACTGAAGCCTGTGCGCTCTAGGGCCCACAAGCCACAACTACTGAGCCTGCGTGCTGCAACTATTGAAGCCGGCGTGCCTACAGCCCATGCTCCACAACAAGAGAAGCCACCGCAACGAGAAGCCCGCACACCGCAATGAAGAGTAGCCCCCAGTCGCCGCAACTAGAGAAAGCCCGTGCGCAGCAACGAAGACCCAACACAGCCAAAAATAAATAAAATAAAAATAAAATCTCCATTTATATCTCTGAATAAGAACAAAACCTTTAAAAAAGCTAGAGTAAAGTCAACAGTGTGGTGTAGCAGGTGGAACACTACACTCTGGAGTAAAAAACAGTAAGTATCATCATGCTGGCTCTGTCATTTACCAGCTGTATGTTTTGAGCAACTCAAGCTCCCTGTGTTGAGAACGGAATAACTTAAATAGCGTCACCATGCGTCATGTTAAGGGATCCCTCGGTACAGGGTAAATTATTTTTTTAATACTGAGTTTAAAGTGGTCTTGCTTTCAGAACTTAAATGCAGTTTTAAAAACTGTAAATTGATCAGTAATGTTCATTAACACCCCATATCCTTATCCTGGAAGGAATGGACAGTCACAAATGAAACATAAGAAACCTCGATTTGTGTCAAATTGCTTAATTCACAAAGGGAGATCACCTGCCATACCAGCAGTTGTTTTGTGAATTTTGGATGCTGTTAAGTCCTGCATTTCAGAGACTACTAGGTCCTGTCTGGAAATCAGACAAGCTCCCACCAGATGGACGGTGAGGCCTGAAACATGGTCTCTTTGGCAGACAGCCAAGTTACCAAAAAATGGGCTTAACTATGAAACACATGTGCCCACCCAGGCTTTTTTTTTTTTTTTTTTTTTTTTTAAATCTGCTATGCTTTTAAAAATTAGAAAACCTGGGCTTCCCTGGTGGCACAGTGGTTGGGAGTCTGCCTGCTAATGCAGGGGACACCAGTTCAAGCCCTGGTCTGGGAGGATCCCACATGCCGCGGAGCAGCTAGGCCCGTGAGCCACAACTACTGAGCCTGCGCTCTGCAACGAGAGAGGCCGCGATAGTGAGAGGCCCGCGCACCGCGATGAAGAGTGGCACCCGCTTGCCACAACTAGAGAAAGCCCTTGCACAGAAACGAAGACCCAACACAGCAAAAATAAGTAAATAAATTAAAAAAAATTAGAAAACCTAATTATAGCCAGAGTTAAAGTTAGCATTCATTTAGCAATTATTACATAAAAATAGATACAGAACAGATGAAACTATATAGAGCACCATTTAAGAGGAAAACCACATACATTCCGGTCCTTTTTACAGGACACTTACTTAGTCGATGGTGTTTTTCTCTCCAGAATTAAACCTTTCTTGGGTCAACTCTTTCTTTTGAAAGATTCTAGATAGTTTTATAAGGTGCCAAAATGTCTGGAGTCTTTTTTGGCTATATGCTTCTTCCACCGTCAATACACTGAGACACAAGACATCCTGACTTCATTCTCTTCTCTCCTTATTCCTCCCCCGGGCCCCCTGGGCCCTGGACCCAACAACAAAAACCAAGGGTAGTGGTTTGGGGGGATCCACACAGAAGCACAGTTCATGGCCCATCCGGCAGCTCCACGATGGCCAGGAGGTGGTTTCCACATTCACATTATTAAATAATTTCAATTGTTCCTTCTCTCCTACTCAGTATATTACCACAAACCTAGCCTCTTTATCATGGGCTCTAAACTTTCTTACCCTGTACTGAATTAAAATATTTTGGATTTAAACGATCACATATTAAGTGAACCTAAATGTTCAAAGTGATAATGTAATTTCCTACTTTTAACAACCTTTTACTATAATAAATCATATATACAAAATAACATGAATTTTTAAGACCCTACTACCCAACTCATGACTTAAAATAGTACCAAAAAATTGCATCCACCCCAAACTTTTCCCTGCTTCCCCCAAGGTAACCATTCTCCTGAATTCTATGTTATTTATCATTCCCTAAATGGCTGTTATGTGTGCGCATAAATATGTCTAAATTACATATTTAGACTTGCTTGACTTTATAAAAATGGTACCATTCTCTTTGTAGTGTTATTTACTTACCATTGTTTCGAAGACATATCCACGTTGTTGTGTGAGCTACAGTTAATCCATTTCACTGAAGCCTACATTCCATTCTAATACATTTATTTATCCACTCTTTTACTGATGGATGATGGGTTGAAAAAGATGTTCTTCCTATTATCTCAACAATTCAAAACTCCCCTAAGAGAGTAGTTAGCAGGAAAGAGCTGTAGCTAAGCCTCAATTCCGCATACACTCATTGTTTGAGGGAAAACAGGGGCTGTGGAGTCACAGATTTGGGTTTTAATCCTAGTTCACTTTTGGGGGTGAAGGGTGTGTTCACTATCTTGATTGTGGTGATGGTCTCCTGTATGTATCAATATGTCAAAACTTATTAAATTGTATACTTTAAAGACGTGTAGTTTACTTTATGTAAATTATACCACATAATGCTCTTTTTAAAAAGAGAGCGAGAACTCTGTTTCAGGGTTTAAAAGCTACGTGATCTTAAGCAAGTGGTGTAATCCCTCCAAGATGCATCTGTGACATGCGCACAATGCAGGCTACCTTGCATGGCTGCAGTAAGTATTAAGTAGACACACACAGCACCGAGCCCAGCCTCTGAGCTTTTCTTTGTGCCAGGTGCTTGGCTCCATACTGGGAATAAGAGATCAACACAGTGAGAATGCTGTGTGTCTGTCCCACCGTCCTGCCCCAGTCTAGAATGGAGGGCAGATATGAACACAGCCCATTCCAATTTAATGGGATGTGTGTAGCAAGAGAAACCAGAACAAGTTATGAGAGACAGCCTCACTGTTTGAATGCATAAAGGCCTGGAAATGACAGACCCCAATCTTCCCACCCTGCCTGCAAAGGTGCAGGGTAACAAGGGCCACAGACTGCACAGCAGTGAACACAAGGAGCCAGCAAAGACTCCCCTGTGCTTCTACTGTGTCCTCCTGAAACTACTCACCCAGAGAGACCCAGTGAGAAGTGACTGTATCTAGGATCGTCGTAAAGGTTTTCTAGATGGTAAGTTACCCTAGGCTAGGGGCCCTGTCTGTATACTGAGACCAAGCAGGACTTAAATGGTCTTTGAAAACAATAGCATGAATGAATGAACATCAGACAAGTCAAAAATAGAAGGAAAAATGACAACGGCAGGCATAATGTGAAGGCACTGGGTAATTTAGTAATCTTGCCCTTTTATTTCACCAATATGGTTCAATGAAAAGAAATGAAATATAAGGTGAGAAGCCCTGGGTCATGTCCTCTGACTCATTCTGGCTATGTGATCTTCTTGGGAAAGTAATTTCATATATCTGAGTCTCAGTTTCCAGATGGTTACAATGATAGTAATAATTATTAAAGTACCTATTTCATGGGAGTGCTTGTGAAAATGAGATATAATTTTGAAAAAGTTCTAAAGCATTTTACTATCATTATAAAGTTAGTACCAGTATAACCACTGGTAGTTCTACACGTAGATAACCTGTGAAGACACAATTAGAAATTTTTTAGTAATTGCTGAAACCTCTCAAATTCATTGCCTTAGGTAGGAAATTCAATGTGGGTGGAATAAAAGACTCAGAGTGACTGAAAGAGTGGCCAATTTTCATAAAACCGGACAGTTTATAAGATACTAGTCATCATCATTTGAGCATATACTATGCACCAGGCACCATGCTTACGGATCTTACAAACCTTAATTCACTTCAGCCTCACAATCATCCTCAAGGTGGGTGAGGTAATCAGGCAATTTATTATCAGAACACCTCTGAGAGTGAAAGGGGTGCTTTGAATCATCACACAGAACAGCAGCTGTAAACCAGACTGTCCTGAGCAAAACCAGAACATGTCGTTTATGACTCTTCACAGTTGAGGAAACTGAAGCTCACAGAGGGAAGCAATTTGCCAAGGCCACCAGCTTCGACAGGTGGAAAAGCTGCCCCGGACCGGTGCTCTGAGGCATCACTTTATACAAGCCTCCTCCACGTGCAGTCACAGAGTAAGGCTACTGTCCTGTCGTCTTCTAAGTCCTCCTCCAATTTAAATATCTCTTATCAGTGAAGACTAAAACAGAACCTGAGATGCCAGTTCAAAGAAAAACAGAAACTAGAAAAGAAAGTTTCTGTTTCTCTCAATACCATTAGAGCCAACGATTTATTGCCACAATCCCAGTCTAATTTATCTGTTTGGGGGGGAATTTTATGCAAGAGATTGAGTAATGACTGACATTCTTTCTGCTGAGACAATGGGGCCTCTATGAATGTTTCCTTGATTCAGTGAAGGTATTCATCAAACATAACCTCCAGCAATGGCAGTTGGAGAAATGCCTTCTCAAGGAAGTGTTCTGTCATCTATAACTGAATTTTCTTCAAATACCTGAATAACCTCTTTGGTAGTACCTGGTACACACGGAAAACTGAAAGAACAAAAAAATGTCAAGGCTAGGACAATACTAAAGCAATGCCTCACTCTTTGATTTCACAGTTGAATAAAAAGGTATTTTGTGAGATTTCTGAATCTCTTTGCAGACAGCATTTTTCATGCAGCATGTTTACTATTTAATGATATACATAACATATATAGTTGGAAATATTTCAAGCAATTTCTTTTCTTGCTACACTACACCACTACTTTGAAAGATGTATATGGATATCATTAGCAAAATACCTTTCACCACACCATAAACACAACTCCTACTTGGGAAATGTTTTGCATTAGGATAATTACTCTGGAACGATTAGCCAGAATAAATAACCAAAACAGACGTCCCCTAAGTTTTCTGTTCTAATTTATGTCCTTAAATTTGCCCTATTAGCAACTCTCATTTTAGGAGAGTGCTTCTATCCTAAGCACATAATAGATGCTTAATTATTTCTTGAATGCAAGTTACGTGCTTTTCATCCTAATTTTGCTTTCAGACCATTTTTTGTCCCTTAAGCATTTGTTAACTTACCTGTCCCTTCTTCTCTATAGTTCACTGCTCTCCTCACCATAGCCCCACCTCCACTGCCCACCTGGAAATACAAAGTGAAGGGTTTCCCCAGTAGAATTTTCCCTCGAAACAGTTGGGATCATGTTTAAAATGATCCCAACTGTTAGAATGACATTTAAGGACATGACTGTAGTTAGGGGTCTTGGTCTTAACGTGGAGAACATAAGATGTTAGCTTGGAGCCCCTCGTAACAGTTAATGGATTCCCACCTGATCTCAAACGCCAACTTCATCATATACTAAATCCCTAAAGATTTAGGTCTACTCCTGGACTTTACAGTCTGTTTTTAATATTCTGTCCTATTGGTCTGTATATCCAGGTGCCACACTGGAGTGATTCTTGACTCTTTATGTCTTAATACCTGGTCAGGCCGGTTCTCCTTCCCCCACCACTGCTCTTCTGTTTTACAGCTTTCCCAGGTAGGAAACTTGGACTCAGTTTCTCCAGTCCTCGCCCTCCTCCTCCCAGCCCCTAAAATAACTCCAAATGAAAACAGAACAAAACTACTCAACTTTTTACAGTAAGTCCCCTACATATGAATCTTCAAGTTGCGAACTTTCAAAGATGCGAACCGTGTTCACATGTCCAATCACTTAAGTCACATATCTGGCGTACACTGTCACATGCGTGCATCCTCCACAAGTGCTTATGCTTTTGTGTACTTTACTGTACAGTACTGTATAGACTAGGGTAGTACAGTATCTTTATTTCAAACCCAGGTTGTCCGGAAGCAAGCGTAAAAGCAGCGGTGATGTAGCCGGTACCATACTGTACTTTTCAAGGTACTATACTGTAATATTAAATATGTTTTCTTTACTTTTTGTGTTTTTTTTATACGTATTGTGTGAAAAGTATTGTAAACCTATTACAGTACAGTACTATATAGCCGATTGTGTTAGCTGGGTACCCAGGCTAACTTTGCTGGACTTACGAACACACTGGACTTACGAACATGCTCTCGGAACAGAACTCGTTAATATGTAGGGCACTTACTGTATTGGTATTGTGTTAATTTTTAAAATTAACTTGGGCAGAAGTACAGCTCCGATCTTAGAGAGCAATTTTCCACTCACCACTTTCTAGATGAAGAAATTAATGTCTTGAAGGCCCAAGTGATACATCCAAAGAAATGCAGCAAGTGGCAGAGCTAACGCTTGAAATTTGTCTCCTTAACTCCTAGAATAACACCATCTCTTAACTTTAGCTTTTAACTTCCCCCTTCCTCACCATTCACAGCCACTCTTTGGATCTCGAGGTCCGCAGGACTTCTTGCCTGTTGCAGTAGTCTATAAATGTTCTTCTTACACACCTCACCCTCTCCCAACCCCTTCCCCATTTCGTGACTGCCCAAGTCAGAAGAATTTCTCTTTCAAATGTCACTATATGACAAACATTTATTGCAGCATGTTAATATATGTAAAAGTTTTCATTCTGGTGAGTTCTCCCTACCTGAGAGCTCTAAGTTTCTTGAGGCAAGTACAGATATCTTATTAATCTTCGCATTTTGTAGTAGCAGGTAAATGCTATATACATTAAGAAACATTTATTCACTGGCTGCTGCTTCTTCCTGGAATGTCCTTCTCCAAGATTTCTGCATGGCTTACTCTTTTAATCCCAATCACCTCTTTGCTCAGGAAGGCCTATCCCTTTAATTTAAAATTGCAACCTCTTGTTCTGTTTTATTTTACTCTATAGCACACGTCACTTAGTACAGCATCATTGCTTAGTTATTCTCGGTGTCTCACCATCAAATCAAAGCACCATCAAGGACGAGTATTTCCTTTGTTTGCTTCATTGTTACATCACCAGCACCTAGAAGAGTCGCTGGTACACAGAAGACGCTTAATAACTACTTTTTAAAAAATGAATTATAATTCTGTGTTTAAAGTAGTGAAGGTGATGGATGTGTTAATCAACCCAATTGTGATGGTCGTCTCACAAAGCACACGTATGTCAAATCATCACACTTTACATATATAAAAATGTATTTGTCAGTTCTATTTCAATAAAGCTGAAAAAACTTAATCTAAACAAAACAAAATCCTCACCATGTAATTCATCTTCTGATTTTAATTTTCCTTACTCACACCAACAAGAGAAAAGTGAGTTTTTAAAATTATAGGCTAGATCAATTTTGAAATAGCTGCTTTTCCTATTATAATAAAAGACCTTCTTTGTATAGATCTTCCTCAACTTATGATGGGGTTTTGTCAGATAAGCCCACCGTAAGTTGAAAACAAACGTCAAAATGTATACAATTCACTAACCTACCGAACATTGCAGCTTAGCCCAGCCTACCTTAAACACGCCCAGAACACTTAACATTAGCCTACAGTTAGGGCAAATCATCTAATGCAAAGCCTATTGTATAATAAAGTGTTTACTATCTCATGTAATTTATTGAATATTGTACGGAAATCAATACACTGATTATGTCCCTTTAATGAATTCCTTGGGTCCCGAACTTACCTTTTTTGGACTAATTTTAGACTTACAGAAAAGTTGTAAAGATAGTATGGAGAATTCCTTGTGTACCCTTCACCCAGTTTTCCCTAATATTGACATATTACATAATCATGGTACATTTGCCAAAACTAAGAAATTAACGTGCGATAATACTATTAACTAAAAAACAGACTTATTCTGATTTCACCAGTTTTTCCAACTTATGTCCTTTTTCTCTTCTGGGATCCAGTCCAGGATCCTCTGTTGCATTTAGAAGCCTTACCTTTGGATCTGGTTCTTCATCCTCGTCTTGATAATCATCGCAGAATGGACTGGAGTTGGCTGCAAAGGTGGGTCCCTGGGAGTAGTACTGAGAACTCCGGTAGCCATCCTGCCGCAGCTTATCACATTCTGCAGGGGTACAGGCCAGGGAGGGGAGAAAGGGCTTTAAGAACCAGGATTAGTTTAATCCTCCTTACTTACCTTTCCTAGTAATATTTCTCTACGCATAACACGATTTCAAAATAATGACAATATTAATAATAAAAATTATGGTAAAAAGAACTACGAATTAGTAAAGCAGCGGCTACACTCTACATGCCACGTTAATACACTTCAAAGGGATTACCTTTACACCTCACAACAGCCCTCTGAGTCAGCTTTAGGGCAATTAAATCACTTGTTGTGTAATGTTACACAAGTAAGCAGTGGACTCAGAATTTGAACCCAAGGTCTTACTTACCATAATTTTTTCCCAGTTTTATGGAAGTATAGTTGATTTACAATGTTGTGTTAATTTCTGCTATACAGCAAAGTGACTCAGTTATACATATACATATTCTTTTTCTTATTCTTCTCCATTACGGTTTATCACCAGGTACTGACTATAGTTCCCTGTGCTATACAGTGGGACCTGGTTGTTTATCCATCCTATATATGATAGTTTGCATCTACTAATCTCAAATTCCAATCCTTCCCTCCCCCATTCCCCTCCCCCTTGGCAACCACAAGTCCGTTCTCTATGTCTGTGAGTCTGTTTCTGTTTCGTAGATATGCTCATTTGTGTGGTGTTTTAGATTCCACATATAAGTGATATGTGATGTTTGTCTTTCTCTGACTGACTTACTTCACTTACTATGATAATCTCTAGGTCCATCCATGTTGCTGCAAATGGCATTATTTCATTCTTTTTTATGGCTGAGTAACATTCTGTTGTATATACATACCACCTCTTCTTTAACCATTCAGCTGTCGATGGACATTTAGGTTGCTTTCATGTCTTGGTTATTATAAATTATGCTGCTATGAATATAGGGGTGCATGTATCCTTTTGAATTAGGGTTTTCTCTGGGGATATGCCCAGGAGTGGGATTGCTGGATCATATGGCAACCCTATTTTTAGTTCTTTGAGGACCCTCCATACTGGTTTCCATACTTACTATAATTTTTGACATGAAACAATTGATTAAGTAATTCCACATCAAAAAACACAAGCAATTCTCATGCTAATCTTGTTTTCTAGACTGATTAGCTGGAAGTGACAAGAGAAATCATGGATTATAATGCTCTCATTTTGTTTTTACTTCTCAATTTAACTTTGATGCTAAACAGCCTATAATCACTGTGCAGAATTTAGTTAGTACAAGCTGGCTGGCAGTCTGAGATGTCTTCCAGTCCACGGAGGAATGCCTGGCACCACTGAGTGGAAGGTAAGTAGCAGCCCTGGATCACAGGGGGACTAGGACCACTGGCTGCTCAGAGATTAGAGATTCTCTTCAAGGAGCAACAAACCATTGCACTGATAACTCCCATTGGTGGGGGTGAGCACAGAAAGAAGAGTTCTAATGGCTTTTCAAAGCCCCAGGAGCTCTCCTATTACCCAGATACCTCAGAGGAGCATTTGCCTTGCAAAAGGATTCCCCACAGGGTTCCTTTAAATATCCAGCTTGGTAAAGGAAGGTGACATGTGTTTGGTTTTGGACAAGTTTCTTCTTTGCACAGCTTTACAAAACCATGCGCCTAATGGCACAGAACTAAAGTAGGGCATCTTCAGAGTTCCCTTCTAACACTAGGAGCTAAGCTTCTTCTTCAAAGAGGAGATTAATAGTTGCTTTAGTGGAGGGATAAAAATTCTGCAACTGGAGAATAAAAAAATCCTTACTCTCCTGTGCTATCTACCTCACAGTGGGAGTGGAGAACCAAACCAAAACTATAAATCAGATTTTTTAAAAGTCCCATGGAAATAGTCACGAGGATGTTTTAGAATGCCAAACTAACTTAAAAATTAATAATTTAATGATATAATAATCATAAGAGAGCTAAACCCCACTACTTCAGTTACTTATGGGCTGAACAATGTGTGGGCTGGCAACCACTGTCAATACTGAGTAAAAGAGAAAATTAAAAAAAAAAAATTTCGGAAACTTCCAGAACACACTTTTAAAAATGAGGATTTACTAACCCTAACCCTTTTCAGTGAGAAATACTTTCACATTTTCTCCAATATTTGACAATCTCTCTGCAAAAGTAGATAGTACAACCAGACTCTATGCTCTCGTTCTACAGCGATGTTACCTGGAGCATGACAGCTAGTTTTCAAATGGTGTTCTGTGCAGAGTTCTGGGATTCTGTAAATATTTGATTTTATTTTTTTATCTTAAAGTTAAGATAAAAAATAACAGCTCCATAGTTCTACATGTCATTAACTTGTATTGCTAAATTAACTTTTCTGTAGTCCTATAAAACTGAAGTCGCCTAAGGATTCAGGGTGAACCTTGTAAAACAAACCAATAAAACCTATTACCACTGGCAGCTACTTATCACGTAGTTCAGTGCTTTCAAACAGTTGCCAAACAAAACAAAATACAAAGTGAAGGCCAAGGGCCTCTTCAACTAAGTCCTTTCCCTGTTCAGAATAATCCTTTCTCCCCTCATCCACTGACCTTATGAAAAGTACAAGTCTCAAATTAGAGAAGTTTATAATATTAAAAAATCTGTTTCACGTACCAGGTACCATGTAAGAATGTATTTGAAAAAGATTCCTCTGCAAGGGACTGCTAGGCTAGATCATCTCTAAAGGTGATATTAGTTCTGATATTCTTGGCAATAATATTAAAAATAAGCAAAGCGCTATCATCAAAAAGACAAGAAATAACAAGTGTTGGCAAGGATGTGGAGAAAAAGGAACCCCTGTGCACTGTTGGTGGGAATGTAAACCGGTGCAGCCACTATGGAAAACAGTATGGAGGTTCCTCAGAAAATTGAAAATAGAACTATCATACGATCCAGCAATTCCACTTCTAGGTATTTACCTGAAGAAAACAAAAACACTAATTCAAGAAGACATACGTACTCCAATATTCACACAAACATACAGAGGACTATTACTCAGCCATAAAAAAGAACGAAATCTTGCCATTTGCAACAGCATGTATGGACCTAGAGGGTATTATGCTAAGTGAAATAAGTCAGACAGAGAAAGACAAATACTGTATGATTTCACTTATATGTGGAATCTAAAAAATAAAACAAACCAGAAACAGACTTATAGATACAGGGAGCAAGTGGATGGCTGCCAGAGGGGAGGGAGGTGGGGTTGGGCAAAATAGGTGAAGGGGATTAAGATGTACAAACTTCCAGTTATAGGGCTTCCCTGGTGGCGCAGTGGTTGAGAGTCCGCCTGCCAACGCAGGGGACACGGGTTCGTGCCCTGGTCCGGGAAGATCCCACATGCCGTGGAGCGGCTAGGTCCGTGAGCCATGGCCGCTGAGCCTGCGCGTCCGGAGCCTGTGCTCCGCAATGGGAGAGGCCACAACAGTGAGAGGCCCACATACCACAAAAAAACACAAAACAAACCAAAAAAAACCCCTTCCAGTTATAAAATAAATAAGTCACAGGGATATAATATACAGTATAAGGAATACAGTCAACAATACTGTAATAATTTTGTATGGTGACTTATTAGGATTGTTTAGTAACGTATTTAAATATCAAATCGGTATGTTGTACACCTGAAACTATATTGTACAACAGTTACACTCCAATTACAATTTTTAATTAAAAAGAAATTTAAAGTAGCCTAATAACTCGATACCCGTTGAATCTTAAAAGACCAAAATATCATAAAATTATTATCCATAAGTTAAAAGCATGAAAGGCTCACAATTATTAGTATTTCCAATGTGTGTCACCTTTTAAGCCTAGTTTAAAAGATAATGCCTTTTTTTCCCCCAAGATTAAGTTTATGTCACAAAAATATTTAAATAGTAGTATAACAAACAGTAGCATATCAAATGAACACGATGCTGGTCTAAGATTAAATTAGGCCATATAGGGACTTCCCTGGTGGTGCAGTGGTTAAGAATCCACCTGCCAATGCAGGGGACACAGGTTCGATCCCTGGTCCAGGAAGATCTCACATGCCGTGGAGCAACTAAATCCGTGCGCCACAACTACTGAGCCTGTGCTCTAGAGCCCGTGAGTCACAACTACTGAGCCCGCACGCCTACAGCCTGTGCTCCGCAACAAGAGAAGCCACCGCAATGAGAAACCTGCGCACTGAAATGAAGAGCAGCCCCCACTCGCCGCAACTAGAGAAAGCCCGCGCGCAACGGCGAAGACCCAACGCAGCCAAAAAAAAAAAAAAAAGTCCATATAAATTTATGGCAGATGACCAATTTTTTATACCCTTATCAGATTTCTGCAATCTAGTAAACTCATCAAATTCCATTGCCATTTATCTTATTCCAACTCTACGGGAAATCTAGGAAAATTTCCTCCTGTCAAGTTGCAATGGCTCTCAGTTTCTAAACCATGGCTTTGTTCATTAAAAACTGAGTTTATTGTCTGTGGAGTGAGATGTAAGTGAGTACGAGCCATCATGAATAAACAAAGACTTTTCAAACACTGAACTGATGGTAAGAGCAAGGCAAAGCATAATTTAAAGCCAGGTTATGCCAGTAACCACAGGAGGGAAACACGATACTAAATGTAACAGAAGCTCTCTTTAACACATACGTCTCTTGCAACAGAAATTAAGAGTAAAACCATGCTATTGTTCTCACAGTACTACTTGGATAAAGGTGTCACTGTTTATTGTGTCCTCTGGTTTCCCAGCCACAAATTTCTTCCTCCTTCCTTTCATGTCAAACTATTTTCTTTAGCGCAAGAACAATGGACGAACACCTTGGTAGACCAAAGTTTTTAATATAGAAGCAAAAAATACTGTCCTAGGATTAGATGGTTACCTAAACATCTTGCGAATTTAATACTGTTCTCTCCTCCAAACCTTCACATATTAAACTATTCTTTAGACTTTCTGTTTTAATATTGTATATATGCTGAGAGAGTCTGCTGCAAGAAGATTTAGAGTTATCTTCAAAATCACTTTCTCTACTGGAAATCCTTGATGAATTTCCACTCTCTTTGTTTTGCTCCTAAATGTATTGAATTAGTGACAATGAGCTGGAATATACAGCAGTAACAGACAGTTCCAAAATCCCAGTGGCTTAATACAACAAGAAGATTCTTTCCTGCATGTTCTCCTGGTCTAGGCAGAGCTACTGGGGGCTCTGCTCACCACAGTCACGCAGGGACCAGCCCGAGGGAAGGTCCTTCTCGGCTTGCGCTTGGACCATCAGGCAGCAGCGCTGGGAGAATGTGCGTTTCACACCGGCTCTGGGAACTTCTGCCAGAAATAACCAGAGTTTACTTCCGCTCCTATTTCTTTGGACACAACAAGCCACATACACAGCCATACCTAACTTCAGAGGGGACAAGGAGGGGCCACCCTACCTCATAAGCGAGGGGGAGAATGAAACTATCCCACACCAGCTCTAATGACTCCTCCAAAAAGAGGGACAACACTGAATCTATGATTTTCCAGATTCTTGTCACCCCTTCTCCCAACACTTACTAAGTGTTTATTTCCAATCCTTCCTGAATGAGACTGAGAGGCTTCCGATGTGGAATCTGCGATGAAAAGCTACCCTGCTGTGTTTCAGTAACAGGGCGTTGACCTTTGGGAGGGACTCTATGGGGAAGCCACTGAGTGTCTGGAATCCAGGACAAACCAGGCACCGCTCACCACCTGTGAGACCTGGGGGACAGCATTTTAACCTTCTGGAAACTCAGATCCCACCTCTAGCGCTGCCACAGTACTTCTTCTGGGAAGCTATCATGAGAATCAGTCAACAAATATTTCCAAGTACTTTGCTCTTTAAGGTGAGAGACTAGGTCAGGGTGTGTCAGGACTTTGCACAGAACACTCCACCTAGAGGGTGCTCAAAAAACAGTCACTGCTGTCAGCATTTACCACATAAACCATAACTACCTCAAACTCTCCCACTTTTATTTTTTTTCTTTTATTTATTTATATTTATTTATTTATTTATTTTGTGGTACACGGGCCTCTCACTGTTGTGGCCTCTCCCATTGCGGAGCACAGGCTCCGGACGCGCAGGCTCAGCGGCCATGGCTCACGGGCCTAGCCGCTCCGCGGCATGTGGGATCCTCCCGGACCGGGACACGAACCCGTGTCCCCTGCATCGGCAGGCAGACTCTCAACCACTGCGCCACCAGGGAAGCCCCAAACTCTCCCACTTTTAAAAGCCAGTAAGCAATTCCATAACAAGACCTGCTTGGCTACACAGTTGTTTTCTTCTTTTTAAATAAATTTATTTATTTTCTTTATTTTTGGCTGCGTTGGGTCTTCGTTGCTGCATGCGGGCTTTCTCTAGTTGTGGTGAGTGGGGGCTACTCTTCGTTGCGGTGCGCGGGCTTCTCATTGCGGTGGCTTCTCTTGTTGCGGAGCACGGGCTCTAGGCACGCGGGCTTCAGTGGTTGTGGCACGTGGGCTCAGTAGTTGTGGCTCGCGGGCTCCAGAGCACAGGCTCAGTAGTTGTGGTGCACAGGCTTAGTTGCTCCGCGGCATGTGGGATCTTCCCCAACCAGGGCTCGAACCCGTGTCCCCTGCATTGGCAGGCAGATTCTTAACCACTGTGCCACCAGGGAAGCCCTACACAGTTCTTTAAGATTCTACACTTTGACCACGCTGTTGGCTACGTCTTTACCAAAACATCAGGAGGTTGTATTGCTTTTCCCAAGTTGGTATGACACTCATACGGGGATTCTCTTACTGTCAATGGCCTGAACATTTATTTCTAACTCCTCTCAATCCAAAAAAGAGCACAAATATTTGAATTAATCTAACTACAAAATTTACAAACCTAATCAGTTTCATGTAAGACAAAGCCTTATACTTAGGGGCATTTTTACACTGAAAGAGTATCAGCCAGGTGCTTGGTAAATGTATTTGATATACTGTAACTACCAAAGCAAGGAGAGAAAAGGATCAAGGTTCTCTGATCTGAAAGTATGTGTGCTGGGTTGAACTGTGTCCCTAGAAGAGATATGCTGAAGTTCTAACCCCTGGTACCTATGAATGTGACTTCACTTGGAAATAGTCTTTCCAGATGTAAGCATGTTAAAATGAGATCACTAGAGTGGGTCCTAATCCGATATGACTGATGTTTATGGGAAGAGGAAAAAGAGACACCAGGACCATTCAGAGACACACTGACACAGAGGGAAGACAGCCTTGTGAAGACAGAGGCAGAGACTGGAGTTATGCTGCCGTAAGTCAAAGAGCATGTGGGATCACCAGAAACTGGAAGAGGGCAAGGAGGGATTCTCCACTAGAGGTTGAAGGGAGCATGGCCCTGCCAACACCTTGATTTTGGACTTACAGGCTCCAGAACTGTAAGACAATAAAGTTCTACTGTTTTTGTTTTTAGTTCTACTGTGTGAAGCCACCCAGTCTGTGGTACTTTGTCATCACAGCCCTAGGAAATTAACCCAGTGTGGAACCAGGAGATGCTAAGATGTGAAAGACATTCATAAGGATCTTCAAAGAAATGGCACGGGGTGCCTTTGGCAGAAACCTTAGAGCATCATGGAAAAGAAACTGTGACAGGAATTGGGCATCTGGAGATGCCCGTTTGGCTACTGAAGAGCTGTGCAACTCTGGGCAAGAAACATCTGTTAGCTTCAGGCCCAATCTCTAAGGTCCCAAGAAAAGTTACCCTTTGTAGTAGGAAAAGGCGAGATGTAAAAACAACTCTCAGCAGACATACTAACTACTGCATATTAATAATACTGACTTTGATTGAGGGCTGCCTATGAACAAGCCATTGCTCTAAGCACTTCACATACAGTAAATCATTTACTCTGCACAATGAGCCTAAGAGATGGGGATAATAATTATCCACATTTTGGCTCCAATTGGTGGAGCCAACATTAGAATCCAGGTATTCTGGCCCCAAAGCTGGTGCTCTTTCCTGAGAGTATCAACTTGCTTATGACGAGAAACTACCCTCCTTCATATCTCTCTGTACCACCCTTAATTATGTATAAAATAACATTAGCCTTTATCTAGCAAATCGGTACATTCACTTTTGGGTTTTAGTTTCCTTAAACTCTTTCCAAGAAAGAAAAGATGTTAAACTAGTTTTATTATAGTTTTTCCCCTATACTTTCATTTCCATAACAACAAGAACTAAAATATGAGTACAAATGAAATAAGTAAATGTTCATCTAAAAGGATGTTGGTATTTAAGGTCTACTAAAATTAGGATTAGAGATGGACTCTTAACTTCTCCTCAAAGGGAAAGCAGGTCTGTAGGTGAAAACACTGCATATCTCAAATGGGTAATGAAAAGATTAGCAGACTCAGAATTTTAAGAAGAAAAAGAAAATCTTTTGATCCCTTCTGGAAGTTATTTTATAAATTCTTCAATTTATATTAATTATACATATTAATATATAATGTATATTACCATCATCAGTTCCCAAACCGTCTTACAGACGATGGCATCCAGGGTCTACTGGCCGGCAGTGGCAACCGCCACGCTTACAGGGAACCCAAGTCACTGTGCTACTTCAAGATAGCTCAATCAAAATCCTTTGAGGTTCACTTCAAATCCCCTTTTCCACAAAGCTTTCCCTAGTTACTACAACGTTCCATGCTAGTCTGAACTCTTCAATATTATAAACCATATCACATACTTCCTTGGATCCTCTGCTGTGCCAGGTTCAATTGGTGTTTTTAACGAAAGAATAGCAAAGAAAAGGAGTCAGGAGGTAGAGGAGCAATTACTGCCAAAAAGGCAGAATCGAAGTTGGAAGAAGTCATCAACCCCTAAGACAATTCTCTTTTCTCGGTTCCTCAGGTACAGTCCAGAGGAAAGCATCCCCATGCCACGTTTATCTGTTAAGTCATAAATGTTTATGAATCATCTACTACCTGCCAAGTGCTGTTACAGGCACAGGAGATTCCACAGCGAACAGAACAAACAGAAATCCCTGTCTTCATAGAGCTTATGCTCTAAGAGGTCACAGACAACAAACTGTAAAAAGAATCAACTACATAATACGTAAGAAGGTCCTAAGTGCTAAGAGAAAAATAAAGCAGGGAAGGGCACAGGGAGTGGCATTGAAGCAGGGCTACCTGAGTGGTGACATCTGAGTGAAGAAAGTGGGTTCCATCACCCTAAGAAAGAGCTGGAGGGAAGAGTGATCTGGGCTGGGTGAAGAGGAAGGACAATAGGAGATGGTTAGACAGGTAAAGGGGGAGCAGGTTACATAGGGCTTTGGAGGTTCCTGTAAGGACTCTGGCTGTCACCACGAGGCCGGAGGGTAGCCTCTGGAGACTACCAACAGAGAAGTGACATGATCTCACCTGTATTTACCACCTTCCTCCAGATGCTATGACTCAGCTAACAGTACTCAAATGCATAAATTCCAACTAAACCAGAATAAGAGCCTGAATGTTACCTGTATGAGGAAAAGTAAATCACCTAGTGATGCTAGTAAAAGCACACTGGCATTTTTACCATTGATTTGTATAATTTGTCATAATTAATGTTTTCATATTTATAATTCCATAAGAGACAATTATAAGTGAAAAATTTCATGAATTTATTATAAAGACTTTGAAGTATACTCTGAGAGAACAAAGTTTTTAACTTAAATGGTTACTAAATTCTGACTTACTTAAACGAAAGATAGAAGGAAAAGGAGGAGATGGAGAAAGAGAAATTGAATGCAAGGTGGGAAGAAAAAGGGATTCGTCGTTTATTCCCTAAGGAAATGATGTGGTAAGATGAGTGGACGCTAAAAGGGAAACAAGTGAGGTTTGCTGAACGTTAGCTTGTCTGAGTAAGAAGAGAAAGCAATGATAAAGGAAGTATTTAAAATAAGTAGCACTGCTGTCCTTAAAAAACTAAAAATAGAGTTACCATATGATCCAGCAATCCCACCCCTGGGCATATAACTGGAGAAAACTCCAATTCGAAAAGATAGACGCAGTGTTCATAGCAGCACTATTTACAATAGCCAAGACATGGAAGCAACCTAAATGTCCATCGACAGATGAACGGATAAAGAAGATGTGGTATATATACATAATAGACTATTACTTAGCCATAAGAAAGGATGAAATAATACCATTTGCAGCAACATGGATGGACCTAGAGATTATCATACTAAGTGAAGTAAGTCAGTCAGAGAAAGACAAATATCATATGATATCACTTATATATGGAATATAAAAACAATGATACAAGTGAATGTACTAACAAAACAGAAATAGACTCACAGACATAGAAAACAAACTTATTGTTACCAAAGGGGATAGCAGGGGAGATAGCAGGGGTAGGGGAGAGAGATAAATTAGGAATTTGGGATTAACATATACACACCACTAAATATAAAATAGGTGAACCACAAGGACCGACTGTATAGCACAGGGAACTATATTCACTATCTTGTAATAACCTATAATGGAAAAGAATCTGAAAAAGCATACACACACACACACACACGTACAACTGAATCACTTTGCTGTACACTTGAAACTAACACAATATTGTAAATTAATTATACTTAAGAAAAAAGAAAACAAGCACTGCTGCATTAAAAGCCAAAAGGACTAGTTAAGAAAGATTATTTTGTCATTTTTCAGGTTATATGTATAGTGGTGGTGTATACGAGCATGAACTGCTAGGAAAGTGCTGAAACATTCAGGTCAAAAGCACAATGTTGGTATTTTACAACAGAACAGCATTTAGATGTACCATACTTTAAAATCTAAATGTGGTTTCTTTTTAACAGATTAAATCTTTCATAATCCTCCTCCTATAATTCAAGGTCATTAACAATTGGGAGGACTCCAGTTCCAAAGTTAATTATAAATAGTGGTCATGATGTACTGCTTCAGTGAGAATGTTCTGTGATGAACCACAGTCTAAAACACTCTTTTTTTCAGATCACTGATTTTTAAAGCCATTACTCCTGATGACACTTAATAAATGCGTTATTTTCTAAACTGAAAGCCCTTGGCCATCATTTTGATTTGTGTGTAAAATATTTCTGTGGGAATTGAAGGAAAGCAGATATTATACCTGTCTTATGGATTATAAAACACAAGTGTTTTAAGTTTCTGGTAGATCCAGGTTTCCAACTTCTATCCCAGTTATTTATCCATCAGATTATCAATGACAGGGTCAAACGCCAGTTCTATTACATATCTTTGTCCGGTACCAGAGAACTGAGAACACAGAAGACTACAAACATATATTTAGAAGAAAATCAATAATCAATCCCAGTCCAACAGCTGTATCAGATCTTATATAGCTAAAGATTCTAGTTCGAGCTTTCAAGTAATAAGCATGTAGGAAAAATTTACTGCACTCAAATATTATGCTCTGTAAACATGAGGGAACTTATCTTCTTAATGAAAATCAACCCAAAATGTATTTTAAAATAGAAGGGATCTGCCTTCTAGTACCATAATTTATTGGGTTTGGCAATCCTGAGCAAGAGAAAGAAATCATACTGATACTGTAGTTCAGATTCTGCCTTGCCAGTCATGTATATTGGATTTTCCAAAATTACATTTGGACTTTCCATGAACTCTTTTCTTCAGAACAGCTGTACTTCAATTTATTTAAATCGTCTTTAAGAATCAACAAATTAGAACATAATTAAGAGACTATAAATGGTCAAATGTTTTTAAGTTATTCAGTTAATTGCAGCGTATCAAGTGAGTTGAAAAGCTATGTTAAATCTAAAGACACCATGGACTTAATATAGATATTTTCAATGGATATTGTCCTAGATAATTTGACAGCAATTTAAAATAACAGATTCCAAATAAATATGCCTTTTTGGTTTACTATTACACTAATGATTCATCCTTTTCTGCCCTCTCCGCTTAAGAGTAAGAGTTTGAATTGATATGAAGTTATACAGCAATACTTACAATGATATAAAAGCATATTATTATATATGATGTATTATATCCAAATTTATCTTCCAAAAACTGCATATCTGAGTCCATAAGACAACTTCTTTATTAATCGTCACGTCAAAGATACTTTGCATCCAAAGTACGATAAAATAAAAAAGAAAAGGAGAAAATATATGGCTTTAATGATGGAGCCCAAGTCTCCCTAAAAGTTCTGAAATATCTCCTCTCTTAATGGTGCATCTGAGACAAAATGTTCCAGGTGTTAGAGTACACTTTGTTTAACTGCAGGTAAGAAAGAGACGGCCAATCAGAAAATATGCCAACAATCACCCACGTGTCAAGGAGAAGGAAGCGTCCTGGAAGGAGATGAATGGGTTTGTTCAAGTAACCTTCTGCTAACAGCCAGGGAGATGAATGGCGACAGTCAAGGGCTCAAACTCCGACAGTCAACAGCTGTGTGTTTGAACCCTAGCTTGCGATGAGCTAGTGAAACTGAAGGGGTACAACTTTCAAGGTGTTTACGATTTAGCTGACTGATTAAACAAGTTCACGTGACAATTTAGGGAGCACTGGTTCTCCCAGTTAAGGTGCGTCAGGATCCCCTGGGGGCTTGTTAACCACTTGGCTGACCAGCGGGTCCCAGAGTGTCTGATTCAGTGGGTCTGGAGTGGGGCCCGAGAACGTGCATTTCTAATAAGTTCCCAGGTGATGTTCCTACTGCTGGTCTGGGAGCCACAGGAGGAGAAAACTGTTTCAGAGGAAGGTAAAGTAGCCACGCAGAAGGAGAAACAATATTAAAGGTGCTTGATGTGAAATCCATTCAACCATTTGGGGTAGGTGTGACATAAAAGGAAAGTCTTCCACTTAGAGGAGAGGCTCCCGAAGAAGGAATTTTCATAGTTTAAGATTTCCTACATGTTCCAGGTGAGAAATGATAAAAGGCCCGAGGGGAAAGAGAGTTCATCTGTTGCTTTTATTATGTCACAGATGATCCACACTCACCAACTTGAATAACTTGAGAGGAAAACAGGAAACAAAGGACAAAGAAGAATTTAACAGATCACTGCAGGAGAAGGAAAAATGCTATATCTGGTATTTACTTTCAGTTCCTAAGGAATACGGTTGTGTTTCAGAAAAAGCTTTAGTTTTGCTCCTGTAGAAGTACTTTACAGGTCAAGATTCCCTTAACCCGCTTGAAGAGGTCTTGTTATTTTAACGTACCGCATCAGCTCGGCTTTAAACAAAGCTCCCTGATTCAGGCTGCTTCCGCCCCTCCCTTGATTACAGTGGTATCTCCGCCCAGGGTCCTGCATCACCCCGATCCCTTTACTGCAAACTTTTAACACAGAACCAGATTTAACCATTTAAAAATGATGAGTCAGATTATGTCACTCCTGAGCTCAAACCTCTCCAATGGCTTCCCAGGCCCTGAAAGTAAAAGCCAATGTCCTCCTAAAGGTGTCTAAGTCAGACATGATTTACTCAGTGTGGGTAGCCAGGGAGTTCATTAAATGAATGAACCATCAGTACTTGAAAGGGTACTGTGATTACGTGACAGAAGGGCCGGCCCCATCCCTCACCCAGGTGTATTTTATCTTTGGCCATACTTTCCATCTTAATTTACCCAAGGCATGGGACCTGCCTATCTATCTGGTACACCACCCATGTATGTCATCAGTGTTTATTAAGCACAACTGGCAGGTATGGGTTGGGGCCAGCAGCAACACAGAATTTAAGGGGGAAGGGGCACCCCCGCCACATATATGTTCAGGAAATAAGAGGATGAGGGAAGAGCAGGTAGGGAAGATGATACTCAGTGCTCTATTTGGGTTATCTATACAAGAAAATTTGGTCTTGGTACAACTTCAGGGACACTGACCAAATCCAGCATGAAAACATTAATTCCATCACGGGCAACTCCCCCAAAGATTTCTGGTCAGACAGAACAGATGTCACAGGAAAGCTCCCAGAAAAGTTTTGGGAAGGAGTAAGGTAGAAGACAGATGGTCAGAAAAGCCACCTTTGAAATGGATGGGTTTTGCCAAAGGAGGGGGGGAATGACAAGCAGATTGCTGAATTCATACGCCTAACACTTATTTTGGCACTATTCCAAATGACTTCTCATTTCAATCTCCTTAGTGAGTTTGGGGAGATAAAGGGGTCAGGATGGGAAAATGTGGTGTCATCAGCTCAACAGTCACACAGGAAATGAATCTGCTAATATACTGAAACGGCATTGAAAAGAGTCTTTTCGCTCCATACCCTGGGACCAGTATCTCCTTCACTGACATGAAACACCACAGGCAATCTCACTTATGCAGAAGGGCAAAAAAAGGTCATTTTGACCGATATTCTCCCTCTATGGTTAATTTCTATTAGGGTGGAATAAAAACCTCCCAAAACGCAGGAATTAAATATTAAAACTTATACCATTGGATAAAACTGTTAGCTTTATTTTTCATTGCAAACCATGGAAGGAATTATTCCTCAAATGTTATTTGCCATGGCAGAAAACTGGTTTTTAACATTTCTTCTCTTCACACACCCATAGTCATTTAAGACTTGAAGAACTAAATCAGATTTAAATGAAGGTGAAAGCTTTCTGGTGGCCATGATAAATGGGAAGGTGCTGCGAGTTTGCAAGCCCTAGTTGAGCACCACCAGAGCACAGCCAAACTGGAGGTGATCTCATTTCACTTTAGAATGAAAAAGCCCTATCACTGGCAGTCGTGGAGCATCACCAAGGTTACTCAATATCAAATAGCCTGCAAAGATTCTAAACGAACACCAGGGACTTCAGTTGTTCAGGGAATGATAACAACCTTATCCACAGTACCTTCAATGTAGCATTTTTATGCTGCGCTGGGCGAAATATAGCAGCCACTCAAGTTACTCACTTTATCAGGAATTAAAATGGAATTGCTGAAACAGCAGACTGACCATGGACACAAAAACAAAACAAAAAGCCTTTTGTTTAAACAATCCATAGTGCTTTGTTGAGACCTGGATCATTTAAATGACTGTCTTTGCTATTCTATCTTTTGTGTGTTGCTTACCGTTAAAAAAAGGCAACAGGTCTCTTTACCCACTGAAAAAGCAATGATTGTTCCTTTTTCTCTGCTCTTGCATCTGACTTCCCTCTCACAGGTTAACTACCCTTTCAGGGTTATCATACCCAGAGAGTTAGTATTATAAAAAATTTTGTGTGGCATCAAATCAAACAACAGAAGTTAAACCGCCACCTTTGTATATCATCCCATTCCGTTAATTTTTTATTTTTGTCTTTGCACTTCTCTTTTCTCAATAGAGAATTCAATCCTTTGTTTCATCAGGTTGGGCAACTTTCCCTAAGGATAAAAATTCCAAAGGAAGTCTAATGAAATACTAAACATTAAAAAAAGTCTTTAATAACATTACCATTTGTCTTTGAAAAGTCAACCTAATTAAATTCACAAGCACTGAACGAGAGAGCTCCAAATGAAGTCACCCTTCTCACCAAGGAACTAGCCACATAGTGGGGGCCATTTTTCTATCAAGACTCCAACACCCCTTAATAAACAAATTCAGTGTTTTTTTGCTCCATCTCAAAATGCCCTTTCCCCAGTCCTGTCTGGGAACTAGAAGTCGAAACCTGACCTCTGCCTGTGCCCGTTCACTGCCTGCTGTCTCCTCAGGGAATGCTCCCATTCTCTCTTTATATTTGCAACTTTTTTCTCCTCCTGTGGGCTCTTTTGTCTACAACCATGTTTTAATTGGCTCTAGTTTTTAAAACAAATAATACTACTACTTCTAGCCTGCCACCACCTCAAAATACTGTCCTTTTTCTCTCTGCCTTGTTGACATCATTTATTTCTTAAAAAATATTACTTGTATTATTTTTCTGCTTGTTAAAATAATTATCTCGTGAAACCTGGCTTCTTAAATCCACAGACCCCCTTGAAACCACTCTTCTGATGGTCACCAGTGACTGCCTACTGACCAATTCAGTAGCCTCTCTTCCGACTCTGCCCATCCCTGAGCACCATGGTCACTGCCCCATCCGGATTTCCTCTCTTCTTCCCCAGTTATTCTTTTGCTGACTTCTCCTTCCAGCCCCCTAGATCAAATCCTTCCAGGCTCAACCTTCACAACTCCTCTCCCTGCACTCTCTCCATCTCCAATCTCCTCACTCCCGTGTTCTCACCACTTGTTCTGTGACTGATCTTCCTCGTGAGTTCGAGATGACCTTTCCAGAACCTCCACAAATACAAGAGTATTTACAGTACCACGCACTGGGGTCACACAAATGACAAGAAAAGGTCCTGCTGCCAAAGGTCTTGCTGTCAGGTGGGGGGATAAACATGTGAACACAATTACTAGTTTAATGGAGGGGTGTAAGGTTCTGTGGGCATGTGTAGAAAAGTGGGTAAGGGATGCCCAGGTCTGCCCGGAGGAGTCCAGGAAAGCTTTGGGGGAACCCGAGCATCAACCAGATGACCCTTACAAGGGGAACAGGAGTTGGCCAGGTGTGAGAGGTTGTAGTTTAGAAGAGAGAGGAAGTGGACTGAGACGTGGGGTGGAGAGAAAGGGAGGGCAAGACAAGCCAGGGTTCCAACAGAAGGACTTTATCCTTACGTGTAAGGGCGCAAGGTAAAGACCTTGGGTGTAGGAGGAAAGAAGCATGGGGGAGAAAGGGCGATTTGTCAGGTGAGGCTGGACAAACAGGGGTAATGAGGGTTCTCAGACGCTAAGGGAGTTAGGTTTTATCCTGCCAATGGTGGAAAGCTGGTAAAAAATGATTAATGAGAGGCATGATTAGATTTCTGTTTTAAAGACAACACCCATGGACAAGGGTGTGGCTCAGTGATACCACCATTATCAAGCTTGTGAGTTATTCACACACTTCTCTCTCTGACGAGGTGTAAACTAGGAAAGCAGCCATGTCGATTTATCTCTGACTCTGCTGCAACATCCAGACCAGTGCCTCACTTGCTGGGTGCACTTAGAAACTTTTATGTCACCACAAACTTAGATTTGTGGACAATTCAATTTGTCAGTATTTGTGTTCAGCCGTAAATTGTATCTTTGTGTTAATAAACTTTGCATATCACTCTTAAACAGTTAAAAGAGGCCAATCAGAATTTTGGAGCTTAGAAGGGAACTTGGAGATTGAAAATTGTTTTCCAGAGGAGGAAGCCAAGTACAAAAATGGGATATGGGGCTTCCCTGGTGACACGGTGGTTAAGAGTCCGCCTGCCAATGCAGGGAACACGGGTTTGAGCCCTGGTCCGGGAAGATCCCACATGCCGCAGAGCAACTAAGCCCGTGCGCCACAGCTACTGAGCCTGCGCTCTAGAGCCCACGAGCCACAACTAGTGAGCCCACGTGCCACAACTACTGAAGCCTGCACGCCTAGAGCCCGTGCTCCACAACAAGAGAAGCCACCACAATAAGAAGCCCGCGCACCGCAACTAGAGAAGAGTAGCCCTGCTTGCCGCAACTAGAGAAACCCTGCGCGCAGCAACGAAGACCAAACAGTCAAAAATAAATAATAAATAAAATAAATTTATTTTTTAAAAAAGGTATATGATTTTCCAACGCCTCATGGGCTACTGGCAGCACTGGAAGCACAATTCTGGTCTCCTAACTCATTTTTCAGAACAGTTACTGACAACAGAACAAGATGTCAATGCCTCTGTGGTTCAGGAAAGATGAGACAATTACACATCCTACTTCTGTTCAGTGGCTTTTCCAGAATAACAAACCACTCCCTGCCCTGCCCTTAATTCTATGCCTATTTTTGTTTAAACTAGTAAATAAGTTAAAATTCTCCATGAATGAGTGTAATGTAATGTTTCTTTCTTATAAAAAAAAAATGAAAGACAATCCTTCTTTAACCAGTGACATTTAACCATCTCCTTTTGCACATCAATTTTACCAAAGGATTCTTCAGGAAGAATGTAAGTACAGGAGTAGGCAAAGAGTAAACTGGCTACAAGTGCTAAATCATTGGTATACGTAATGTTTCTCTTCCCTTATCTTTCTTTCCTTTGTCGCTCTTATAACCTATTTATTACTATTTTTTTTAAGTCCATCGAGGTACTCATGACCTACCGTTGCTCTAAAAATATGCACCAAATGCTATTAGGATGAAACAATGGTTACAGATGTTTGTCACACGTGATGTCTCATGATGAAGCCTCCTTTCTTTATTTCTCTTAAACATATTTGACTTTTAATGAAATCAGGAATGAGTGAAGAGAAGTTTTCATGAGCAACAGGGAAGCCACCACCTTAGGCTATTTTGCATTTCCTAAATTAACTGGCTGAAGAAACCCAATCTGCCCTGAGCCTTTGGATTCCCCGTGTAAGCCCTGTCCCAGTGACCTTTCTGGAAGTTGAGGGCAGCTGAAGAGGCGTCAGAGATAGGCCCTTGGGATCTGAGATCAGAACAGGCCAGCATGGGCTGAGAAACCTGATTTGGAGTTCTGGGCAGAGCCATTTATAAACTGCAAAGCAGCTGTCAGTCAATCCCTTAACTCTGATAGGTCCTGATCTACAAAATGGAAAGGGGATTTATTAACCAGAGGACCGGGGAGGGCCCTTCCAGCTCTAGCATCCTGGGCATCTTTCAGAGGTTGATGGGGAGTCGGGGAAAAGGAATCTTGCTCATGTGGACGAAATGAACAAGTGTCGACGGCTGTCACTGTCATCTGACGAAGTTCCTTGTTCTCTTCCTCTCTTCCTCCTCCCCACTGTATATCCCAGGAGCATAACGGCTGGGAGAGGAAGTGTCCGCTAAATCATGATAGCCTTTTGGGAAAGAGGGCTGAAAGTTCTATCTGTATTCCCTGCACTTAAAAGGCACCCTTCTTTCTACAGACACTGCTTCCACATTGAGGCGCAGGTACTTTGAGACACCTTAGATAAATAAGTTGGTTTTATTCCCACGAAAACAGATATTATCTTATTTTATAGATGAAAAAAAAAAGCTCAAAATGTTAAAGAGATACACTCAAAATTAAACCCAAATAATATATTCCTAGTACATAACAGAGGCAGGATGTGAACCTAGATGTGACCCATGCACTTTTCGTGAACCTGGGCTTTTCCTACTAGAAAGCAAGAACAACAGGAGGTTTCTGGAGTTCAGGTCATATTCTATTTTTTGACCAGAGTAATAATAGTTACATAGATGTTTGCTTTATAATTATTTGTTAAACTGTACAAGTCTTATGTATTTGTCTGTGTTCTATGTCATAATTTTTAAAAAGTGACAGAAAAGAAAAAGATGAAAAATCCATTGTCATTAGCACAAGGTGGGCAAAGCAGATGTTCGTCCTGAGCCTGTCTGGGTGGTGAGCAGATGTATCATTGCAAGAGAGAGAGCTCTCAGCCAACATCCCCCGGGTCATGCCTAGAAAGGTGTCTTCCAGAAAGCTCTGTAAAAAATGCCACAGGACCCCCAAGAAGAGACTCTATAACCAAAACCACAGGGCACCTGGGATATCCCAGGGGCCCATCAGCCCAATGTAGACAAATGAGACCACCAAGCCCCCTCATCAAATCCAGAGATCCCCACAGCCCTTCCCAGAACAGACTTACTTGTCCAAGTCAAAATGCAACTAGTAGGTGGTTTCTTGGCAATGAAAGGTAGATGCAGTGACCCTTAGATAAAGTCTGTGTGTCACGAACTGTCAGAGAAACCTGGCTGGAACTACTTGGAAACCTTGTCCATAATTTTAAGAAAGGTATACCACTCTTTAATGTTAAACAGGTTGGTCTGTACACACACACACACACACACACACACACACACACACACACACACACACACTATTGTTTTAAATCACTTGGTACAAATAGTCATTTCTTCAAAGTGTAAATCCCCAATTCTTATCTCTCCAGGTACAATAAACATAACCTTCTGACTCTGAAATAACACAGGCCAGATCCAACATTCCACCCTGTGCTTGCACTCCTAATTCTAGAGCCACAGAGTAGGCTGACTTGCTAAAATATATTTCTTCAGGAATGAGAGCCGTGACTAGACGGTTTCTGATACCAACAACAGATGCTCTGTGAACTAATTCAGGCAGGAGTTAACACAGATGCAGTAACCAAACTGCCTGTTAAACATACTATGAGAAAGTATGTTTATCTCTCTCCCAAGTTGGCCTTTTGGGGGAATGAAGGCTGAAAAATAACATGTTTGTTTCAGCCTTTAATAATCTTAAAACTGTCAAATGAGGCCTACAGGTTGTGAAGAAATAAAATCTGAAACTTTCATTGAGTCTGAGCGAGCCTACCTCATCCCTCAAGTCCCCTTTTTCCACTGAATTGTGGCCCCTTCAATATATATAAAAACTATCTAGATAAAAATTTAGATAGATAAAGGTTACTGACCATCACAACTAACTCTGATGAAGTTCATGAAGGGTTCAAATAATTATGGAAATTAAAAGGGAAGAATTCTGGAAATTCAGTAAAATTCACTATTCATTACTAGCCAGATGTCCTGTTTACCCAAATATTAAAATACTCTTAAAATATGGGTATGGACTTCCCTGGTGGTGCAGTGGTGGGAATCTGCCTGCCATTGCAGGGGACACGGGTTCAATCCCTGGTCCGGGAAGATCCCACATGCCGCAGAGCAATTAAGCCTGTGCGCCACAACTACTGAACCTGTGCTCTAGAGCCTGCGAACCACAACTACTGAGCCCGTGTGCCACAACTACTGAAGCCCATGCACCTAGAGCCCGTGCTCTGCAACAAGAGAAGCCACTGCAATGAGAAGCCGGCGCACTGCAACGAAGAGTAGCCCCCGCTCGCCACAACTAGAGAAAGCCCGTGCGCAGCAGCGAAGACCCAACACAGCCAAAAATAAAAAAACAAAAACAAACGGGTACACGTTTGTACTGTTGTTAGCAATAAGTCATTACCTAAATCTCTAGTAACTAAATAAATCAACAAAACCAAATTATTTGATCCAAGAGCATGGTCACTAAATTCTATCAAGTTCTCCAGAGACTAGCCCCCAACAACAAATATAAAAGATCTCTGCTTTGTTTGGACGGGAATGGAAACCACCTGCTGCAGGTACTCCACATGCTGTGTGACGCACCAGGAAAGCCCATCTCCTCCGCAGCGGGGGAATGGGAGAGTGGTGGTCTCCCAGTGCTGTTCTGGCTGACCGAGCTCTCCCCCATATGCCCAGCGTACCTCACGCCTGTCTCCATTACACTACTGTCTGTTTACTTCAGTCTTGACACCAGACAGCAAGCTCAGCTCTTCAAAGCTGGGGACCCACGACCTTTTGTCTCTTCATTTAAAAACTCCTGGCATAGCAAAGAACTGATTCTTAAAGACGTATTAAGTAGTGTCTATTATCTACCTTTATGTACTAACTCAAGCTTAGGTTTTTCATAAAAAAAGTGCCTTCCTCAACCACTCTACTGACCAGTAAGCATCTGTGCATTACTTTAACATAAGCAAATGTTTACAACACTTAGTTATTCATTTGTTAGTATTCACTGTATCATTTCCCTCTGTATTTTATGGTCCTCAAGAGGGGAGCTGAGCGCCCCACAAAAACTGACAGAACAGCTCCGACAATGAGCATTTAATGATTAAGAAAAAGCACCAACCTGTTTAACATTAAATGATAGTATTTCTTCCTTAAAACAATGGACAAAGTCATAGTAAGACTAAAAGGAGGAACAAAATATTAGAAAGCTCGTTGTGAATAGTGACCTACTTTTCTGTATTTTTAAGCAAAGGCTGTTGAGGTCATATTAACTTAGACTGATAATCTTATATAACATCATACTTTAACAGCTGCCATATAGTAAGGGACTGGATTTTTTCTTTTTAATCTTCACTGATAATGAGGCAATAAATGCTCTGCACTCATGTGTTTATTTCGAGTTGCTAACATGATGTAGGGGAAGTGGTATGTGAAGTTCTGTGCATGTGACTAAAAGTAAATAAATGAAGAACAAAAGAACTCAGATGTTCTTTCTCGTTTCATCTTTCTCAACCACTATTCTTCAAGTTATCTGTTATCTGAAATCTCTTAAGGTGCATTTAAATCCAGATTTAAAAGTTGAGCTGTAAGAATTTCCCAAACTTATTAATTTTATTAATAGTAAATCCCTTCGATGAACGATTTTAGGGCATTTAAGCAATCACTGAAGCATTTACCTTTTCAAAATAAAATCTAAGTGTAGGCAAAACCAGTGGTGATGACAGTTCATAGGTATCTGTTGAACAGTCCAAAAGAAAATAAAATCAGAAAAATCTATATACAGATGCTCAGTGTTCTAAGGGCAGAAAAGAGAAGCTCTGATCTGGTACTGGAAAAATACATGAAAGAGGTAGTGAAGCACAATTTCCTGGAGAGTTATCAAAAAACCACTGGGCCTGAATATTCAAACTCACATATACCTTTGAGAAAGCATTCTCTACAAGCCAGACCATGCAGTGTTCTGTCTTCAGAGCAACAAGAGAAACGTTAACAATGGCACTCCCTCAGGGGTTTGTCCTGGGAACCTTGCCATTTAATCTTCTTAGTAATTCTTTGGTGGAGGAAGGTGAGCTCTACGTAGAGAAGCTCTTTGTCAAAATTTACTAAAGACAAATCACTAGGAACTGAAGGGATCTAGAAGAAATTGTGGCTGGATTTAGGCACCTCATGAAGTCAACAAAGGTCAAAGTACAACTCCAAGGCCATACGGAGGCGCCCAACTAACGTGATTCTCCTCATTTAAGCGTTTAGTCACTAAATATACAGGGTATTCAGTCTAAATGAAAAAGGGAGCTCAATAATGTCCTCATTGCTGGAGAGTCCAATGCCAAGACTGTAAGATACAAGATACATAAGACTGCAAGATACATATGAGATAACTGAAGCATTATAAAAGCTTAAAGGAAGAAAAAACAGGGCCATGATCGAAAATGTTTGTACAGTTCTGCTCGGAATACCAAATCTATTGTGAGTCTACTGACAGCTATTCCTTCTCTAAGCAGAGATTATCTGCTTTCTTCAATTACAATACAGCAATTTTTGGCACCTCTCGAGTATTTTTCACACTGTGATTTGCACTCTAGGTATAAGTATAAATTCCACGAGAGCTGAGACCCTGTGTATTCTGCATTTCTGCCAGAATAATAGGTTTCAAACAAAAGGTTGTTAAAGGCAGCAGTTAAGAATATGGGCTCTATAGCCTGAGACTGTCCAAGGTTAAATCTTGGTTTTGCCACTAACTTTGAGATCTTAGGCAAGTTTCTGATCTTTGTGTCTCTATGTTGTCATCTGTAAAATTGGCACAGTAATGGTTTGTAGATTACTGTGAGGATTAAGAGATAATATGTGCAATGGTTTAGAGCAATACTTGGTACAGAGTTGAGTGTTTAATAAATGTTAGCTAGTAACCACAGCAGTTATAGTAACAGTACATTAATATATGAATTACTTAATAAATGACTGATACACAAGTAAAAACTATCATAAAAATTAGAGGGGTCCTCATGCTGGGTTTTTCTTGAATCAATAACGGTATTTCTTAGATGTAAGTCTTAAACAATTAATTAAAATATAGGATGCCTGATTAAATTAAATTTCAGATAAGCAACAGGTACTTTTTTAGTATAGTTAGATCCCAAACAGCACAGGGGAGAAAACTGGTAGAAGCAGAGTCTGGTAGGATAAGAATGTTGGTTTGTTGCTTTAAGAGCAAGTCTCTGAATCTTAAAAGTCACTTCTTCCTCTTTTAAAGAACGTCCTCCCTTCTTTATCACTTTTAGGATGCCTTCTTTGTACCATGCATAAACTCTTCTTAACATCAGCATCAAGCTGAGGGGAAAATGAGAATTTTAAACTAGATACAGGTGTACACTCTTCCTGGATTTCCTACTGGCCACAGTGCACTCTGCCCACCTGGGCTTAAAGGAGCCCCGTTGGGTGCTGCCCAAGTTCTGATAAATCAAACCACTCTGCACTCCTTCACAGTCTGTATTTAGGTCCCCTTTCCACCCAACTTGAACTAACTGAACAAACCATTACAAAGTATTAGCTTTAACAATTTGCTTTGAATACTTAAAATAGTCTTAAAAAGGCAGTGGCAAAATTCCCCACATCAGCAGGTGTTTATTTGGATTAAATTGGTACTAGTGGTTTAAACATGCTCGAGGGTTCTAACATGGAGCAGGCTCTTTAAGGACAGATTTGCATATCTGTAAACCAGCAGCTTTCAGAGACCAGAACATATTAGGCATGTATTAGGTTGTGAGTATTTATGATATTTTATAAAGACACAGCATACTATCCGTTCATTATAAATAGCAACTAAACCTATGCTTTCAATTCTAACAGTCAATAATCCAAGAACAACACGCTTGCAGGGCACCATCTTACCCCTCAATACTGATTTGAGGTTGAGCTTGGCTTGGCGGTGCAGGTCCTCTACGCAGGGGGGTCTTGTGGTGGGAAGGAACACATTCTCCTGCTGGTGCCATGGAGCAGTGTAGTGAACTGTCCATCGACTCTCCTCATCTAGGTTGGAAACAGCTGTAGAAAGAAAGAACACATTCAGAGGTCAAATTAAATGTGTTACATCAAGGTGAGTTCTTGGTACCTAACACATCCATAGGTAAGGGCCAGCAAGGGAGAAATGGAACAAATTTTGAATAGGATTCAATCTCAGGGGGCTTCCCTGGTGGCGCAGTGGTTGAAAGTCCGCCTGCCGATGCAGGGGACACGGGTTCGTGTTCCGGTCCGGGAGGATCCCACATGCCGCGGAGCGGCTGGGCCCGTGAGCCATGGCCGCTGAGCCTGTGTGTCCGGAGCCTGTGCTCCGCAACGGGAGAGGCCACAACAGTGAGAGGCCCCCGTACCGCAAAAAAAAAAAAAAAAAAAAAAAAGACTCAATCTCAGATCCCAGGGGTCCTTCCCACTGTGTTTCGTGTTTGTTCAGTTAATTGCTTCCCAGCTTTTTAGGCCCTCCCTCTACTCCAATGTTAGAAAGCGATTAACAAAGTCAATGAAGACCTCCAACTCCTGCTGAACTCCGCCATGACAAATAATAGTCAATTGTACTATGTCATTGCTTTAGTAAATGTTAGATTGTCAAGACAGAAAACAAATTTTCTACTAAGAAGTTGGGACCAATTCTTTCCCCTCTAAGGCATTATTTTTAAAACATCACTGTTATAAACTCAATTGAATTTTTACAAAACTAATCATAAACATTCAAGGTAATACATTTAAATAGCATATCTAATTAGAAATCCATTTGTGCTACAAAATTTTCTCTGTATTTCTCGCTTTCATGGAATACTTTTATATTCCAATGTTTTTAGAAATTCCAATGCAATTGACTTTTCCCAATATAATCCAATTCAATTGAATTTTTCCAACACAAAAGAGATTGAGGACATCAGAGGGGGAAATGATAGGTAGGCTAAATCTCTATGACAATTTTCCTTTATCCTTCTAGGGACTGGGATCGCTTTGTCTACGCATTTCATTTTTTCCTGACAACGCAATCTAAGTGGGGTACCAATACGAAACTGACAGCACCATAAATATTCAACAACAATTTTTTAAATACTCTCTATATAACTGCTGCCATAAGCCAGGTGTAGTAGAGACTAAAGAAGTTTGAGAAGGACCCTGTGCTGAGGCAGTTACTGAGGGTGACAAGTCTAACTCCTGTAAAACCAGCAGATACGACAATTGTGAGTCAGGGGCGAGTCTTCCCCTACCTCTGACCTATGCCACACAGGGCACTCTGGGCATACGTTTTTCTACAACGTAACATGTCCCTGGAAATGAGACCATAAAGTAGACTCGTAAAATAAAATCAACAGGTGTGCATGAACTATTGAACCTTTCTATTTGAACATGTTTAAAGTTAACCCAACGTACCTTACAGTACAGCTATTACAGCCATTAAACAGATCAAATGAACTAATATATGTAAAGTCTTAGCTTATGAAATAACTCATGTAAAGAACGGTTGTGGCGAGAGCAGTGCAATTACTTGAAGGTAGCTCCTGACTTTTCAACCATCGCTGAAGAGGAACTTGGCCTTTCTCAGTGCCCCTGGGAACACAAGCCACCACATATACCATGGTCAGCGCTCACCCCATATACCATCTTCTCTACAGCTACTGAATTCTACAAGGCGGGCTTTAAGTAATTCATTTCCTAAAACATCCCACCTTCTCCAGTCGTAAGATAAATTAGTACTAGGGACGTGATATGCAACATGATGAACACAAGTAACACTGCTGTGTTCTATATAAAAGTTGTTAAGAGAGTATATCCTCAGAATTCTCATCACAAAGAAAAAATTTTTTTCTTTTTCTTTTGTATCTATATGAGATGATGAATGTTCACTAAACATATTGTGAAAATCATTTCATGATGTATGCAAGTCAAATCATGCTATACACCTTAAACGTACACAGTGCTGTATGTCAATTATATCTCAATAAAACTGGACAAAATTTTTTAAAACCATCCCACTTTCTCCATAAATTGCTAAATGGGAAAATAAACTGAGAACTAGACATCAAGTTAAATAAAAACAGAAATGTCCTGTGTGCTTTCTGCTTTTAATGTTTGCTAAAAGCAGCATGTAAACTAGGCACCTGGCATTTCACATAACCTCCGTGGAACAAATGTTTTGCATGGTGCATAGAACTATCAAACTTAATCTATGAAATCCACAGAGACCCGATTTAGCTCTTAGTTATGTATCTGAGAATCCTGCACAGGGTGGGACTCACCATATGTCCCCCAAAGAGTAGCCACAGTTAATTACAATGTTTTGCGCTAATGTCTATTTATTTGAAAGACTGAATTACCATACTTCATAGTTGGAAAATACTGAAAATTGAAACTCTTCCTATTCGCCAATTACAAATCAAATCCAAGTAATAGTGTCTGTGTAATCACACCATCAGCCCCACCACACAGCTACCAAACTGGCTCCTAAGAAAGAACAGTTGTCTCTCCCCTGGTGTATCTCACTCTTGCCAGGGCAGACTTTAATCAGCCCATCCAAAGACAGCCTTCAACCAGGGAAGCTGTAGAAATGAGCCCCAAGGGCTGTTCTTTTGCTTTCTCCAAAGTTTCTCTTACCAGTGGCTCCTGCCCATGGCACATATATCCAGCTTAAATCCACTGGTCCAAAAACTAAAGTAAAATAAAATAAACCAACAACTATGTAAAAAACAGAACCATGTATTTATAAAAAGTATACTTTCCAAAGAATGAAGAAGCGCCTGGATTAAAGAAATTTAAACCAGTGGTAAGAATACAATGAAGCCACATCACAAAAGCTGTGTACTTTACAATGACTGATCAGTCTAGACAGAGCCTGTCCTTGAGCTCTTAAATACCTAACAGAGTGCCAGGGAGTTTTAGAGGATCATCCCCACCAAAAATATGTGATACATTACACAGAGGCTCCTCATATATTTAGCCAAAGAATCAAAAAACCATACACTGTACATCAAGGCAGACATAAAGTAAATACAAGGGTTTTTTTCCCTCCCCTTCTTCAAAGGACTTCTTTTGAGCAGCAGAAATGAATTCACCTAAAATCCCAACTATAAATAAATAAGACATGCTAAAAAAAAAATCACAGAATTCTGCCCTAGAGTTACAAAAGTCTGAGGTGTTTGAACAACTTGGTATAGAATGGAGTTTAACTCATGCCAATTATGCTGTTTCACACTCTTAATTCCGTCACTCGAAAGGATGAAGTAGTACATAACACACACACACACACACACACACACACACACACTCACATGTAGTGGGGGAGAAAAGAAACTACTTACTTTTCTTCCTAAAAAGTTTAATTAAAGACTTGATCTTTGTATTAATAAAGACCACCATTTCCAGGATGTCTACATAGGGCTTAGAAATTTGAATCACATTAAAAGCTCAGCGCGCAGCAAGCAGGTGGCAAGCGGCATCCTTCTGCTCCAGATTCGAACTTTCTTCCTCTGGCCTTGAATCCTTAGACATCTGCCCGGGGTGATGTAACTTTGAGGTTGAGCTTATTGCCAGGCAGTTACAAACCATTAACAGTCCTTGAACCTGAAACGCTCCCAGTGAAACCTAATCTTTAAGGCTGAGAGCGGCCAGTGACAACGTGTACAGAAAGAGAAAGCCAATCACAGTTCTTATTAGCATGATAGTCACATCGGTCTTTCTGTCTTGGTGCTTAATTATTCAGTTTTCTCTCCAATAGATCAGAAGTTTCTCCTCTCTGGATTCCAAAAAAACAGTGCAGATTTTCCTTAAGGAAGTTGAGGTGAAGTAAATGTGTTCCCCATTTTCACTGGGCCACTGTGAACATCCAGATCTTTTCACTGGAGCCGCCAAGTCTTAGAGCCAGTCTGTTGATTCTTTGACTCCCTAGTTAAGTCAGGCATTTGAACTGATTTGGGGGGGGGGGGAAGAGCCAGACTATTGTTTCCCCAACCATGCCCCCAGGCTCAGCCTCCCACACCAAAGGAATGTTTGCAAAGAAGCAGTAAAACTTTACAATAGAATCTCCATGGAGCTGTAAATGAGGACTTGGTTGCATTTTCCTGCAATTTAGTACGCCCTGTCTTCTCACCCAGTTTCTTTTTTTTTTCTTGCCAGTGTGAGCATAGCGTTGTCATTGTTCCAAAGGGTGATCTTGTTTGCATCTAGCTTCCGCAACTCTCCCACCTCACCCCACAAAAAAAACCCTCAACTTCTCCCACTCCAAAGGAGAAATTAGATGAAATAGTACCCTAATCATTTAAATCTGTATTTTAAATTTAATTATCATCTAAGCCAGGTTTTAAAAATTCCACACCCATGGGAGAGAAGAGGAATAATTTCTAACAATCATTATTTGAGTTTCTCTTTAACTTGAATGTACTGTACTGAGTTCTGGTTCTTTCGCCCATTTGCAATTAGCCACAGAGAACTGGGGAAACACAAACAGAGAAGAATCCGAAACGTGGTACAAACAGACACTGTAAAAAATACTCTCTGGGGTAAAGGGACAGGAACAAAAAGGAAAAGAACACAAATAAGAAAATATTATGAAAAGGGACAAAGGAAAAGAATGTTCCTCACATCTCTCCCCAATTCCACTTCATGGCAAAACAGTTTTTGAGGCACGTTAGACAATCTCTTATTTCATAGCTTTGGGCCAGGCTTACAACTGAATGGAAAAATGTAATAACCCACTAATTCAAAACATTTAGTTTATAACAAAAGCTCTTAGTCAAAGAATAAAATTTATATAAGGGGCTCCCTCTAGGGAAAACTTTGGAATGATTCCTGCTCAAATCATTTTCCCCCCAATCTTATTTTTTAAACAACAACAAAAGCAAAGCAAACAAAAAAAACCAAAACACACATATTATCCTATCACCATACATATTATCAAAGATTTCCAATTTGTGTTATTTCATCCCATACATAGCTTTATTTAAAAGTAACCACATGGCCAGATGGCAAATGACAAACTACTGTGAGTGTAAGCTGCCTGAAACGAGTGTGCAAAGTCTCCCATAGGAAAACACACTTATAAGCAAGAATGACAACCTGGCCCGGCTTCAAGAGCTGCCTCTCAGCTCATTGCACTCAGACAGGTAGTAGAGGTTTCTGGCAGGAAGCACTCCTATTCAGTTCACAACCAACAAGTTTCCGAGGTAGAATGTCCCCATGCAAACTTCCAACTGGAAACAGCATATGGCCTTTCATGTATACAACAATGGCACTGGAACATGGATTCATTCATTGAAAGATAAATATTGAGCACATACTAAGGGCCACTCATTTGAGATCCCTCTTGGAGCTTACATTACTTGACAGTAGACCACAATTATATGGTAAGTGGAATGGACAAAGGAAAAAGTTGAATAGGATAAAAGGGGCTTGGGAGGAGGGGAGGTGGCCAAGTTGTAGTATTAAACATGAGTCAGGGTAGAGCTTGAAAAAGTGAGATCTGAGTAAAACCTTGAAGGAGGCAATGGCAATAAAATAAGAATCTATCCAGTGAATCCCACCGGCTCTCATTTTAAAGAGGGAGATATGTTTATGGGTAGTGAGACATTAGGACTAGTCAGAGAAGTGCTCTAAGAAAATGAACTCTGGTAAGAGTCACGCATGGAGTAATTTCCTTTCTCATTCAATTAAACCTGATATTAAGTGGCCTGGGTTGTGTAAAGATAATGCCATTATGTGGTTACACAGCAGTCAGTGGTGAGTCTAGGGGTAGAAAGCAGGCTTCCACTCCACTTCCCAGGGCGCACAGGGGGCACACTGTCCTCTATGCATTATTCCGCACTGCCTCTTAACCTCCTAAGTCCAGAGCTTCAGGAAAGAACCACGTAAATTATGGTATTTATTGTGTTACATAATAAGTCGTGTTTGGAAAGAGCTTTTTAATTATAAAGATTTCCCCAATGATTTTCTCATCTCTTACTTTACATCCTGCATAGAAGCATGAGAATGAGGAAGTGGTTTTTTTTTTTTTTTTACTGTACGCGTTTTATTTTTTTTTTTACTGTACGCGGGCCTCTCACTGCTATGGCCTCTCCCGTTGCAGAGCACAGGCTCCGGACGCGCAGGCTCAGCGGCCATGGCTCACGGGCCCAGCCGCTCCGCGGCATGTGGGATCTTCCCGGACCGGGGCATGAACCCGTGTCCCCTGCATCGGCAGGCGGACTCGCAACCACTGCACCACCAGGGAAGCCCAGGAAGTGTTTTCATCTTATAATTTGCATTTGCCTGGATGTCACAGTTTATTGAAGAGCCATGGTTTTACGAAAGTGTCTAGTATTTTTCAATGGTTCCATTTACACATTCAACAGAAAATACATAAATCCATGGTACTTCTTATTCTAACTTTAGCTCTATACCAGTAGCAACAATTTTTTAAAAAAGTTCTAATATCCCGGACGTGGAAGACTTGACGGCATAGCAAAGGAGTGAAGAGCTCAGCTCTGGAGCCATGTCACCCAGGATACTGGCCACTTACTAGAGAAGTGACCTCTCCATACCTTGGTTTTCTCATCTGTAACACGGAGGTAACAACACTACATTACAAGGCTATTATGAGAATTTCAAGAGTTATTATTGACAAGGTCCTTGGAACAGTCCCTGGTATGTGGTAAGCATATATAAGTATTTGTTAGAGACATGAATAATATCTGAAGAGACAGCTAAGCAGCCTTAAGCTTAATAAAGGGACAGTAATGCCCTTTACTGTGAATAGAAATCAACTTCACAACCTCATGGTTGTCTTTCTACATGCTGCAGAGTTAAACAGCCAGCTGCATGAATGATTGCTCTAAACCTAACACTTCCACTTTTGATGCACAAATTATCTTTCCCCCTGCCTAAAATTCTACCACTCACCATTTAAAAAAGTTCTCAGTGGCCACCATGAACTTCTAACCAGTACCAAGGGTCTTCTGCTCTCTCCGCGTCTTTCTAGTCATCTTTTGAATCATTTCCGACTAATGACCCAGTTCTGGCACTGTTCTTCAGCAACACTGCAAACCACTAGCTCCTTTCCTACCTTTGATGGCCCCTTCTCTGGATTCTGACAAACTCTTAACAAGCTTCCACGAGCCAGTCGTTATACTTCCGTCCTTTGCTATTCACTTATTCCCCCTTGAAACCTTAATGATTTTAGTGGTGTGAGGCAGGAGTCAACAAATTATGGCCCTTGGGCCAAATCCAGCTGGTCCCTTTATAAATGGTTGAAAAAAACTAAAAGAATAATACTTCATGACATGTGAAATTATATGAGACTCAAATTTCAGTGTCCAATAATAAAGTTGTGATGGAACACCACTACGCCCATGCATTCATCTACTGTCTACGCTGCTCTCACGCTGCACACAGCTGCAGAGCTGAGTAGTTGCGTCAAAGGCTATATGCCCTGCAAAGCTGAACGTATTTACTCTCTGGACCTTTAGAGAAAGATATGCTGACCTCTGGATGAAGCTTCTGCCTTTAAACACCCCGCTCAGTCTTCACCTCCATCTGCTGTCTTTCATTGGTCTGTCCTCCAGTTCCATCTTACTAACCTCTACTCGAATCTCACATTATCTCAAGCTGAACGCCTAATTTAAGCCAGTTTACTTAAATTAGCGACTTATCAAGAACTTTCTCATTTCTATTAGGGCTGACAGTCAATTTTTCAGTGAACCAGACAGGTACATTTAAACTCCAGTTAAAAAAGAGAAAACTGAGATCTAGACGCCGATGCATGTCAGAGCTAAGATGAGAATCTGGGTGTCCTGAGCCCTCTTTCATTAGCGCAATTAAGTTTTGCAAAGATATCTTTAATTACATTCAAGTTAATATATCTTACACCAAAGTCTTTATTAGAGCCCATAACTAATAAAAATATTTAAGAGTAGAAGTCTTCAGTTAGTACATTCAAGTTAATGTATCTTACACAGAAGTCCTTATTAGAACCTATAAGTTAAAATATTTAAGAGTAAATCATTATTCTCTAAAAATACCGTCAAATATTACAAAGGAAAATATGCTCTAATATCACTTGAATAATCCTGGCGGCTCATCCTAGTCCAGAATTTTGGAATTCCATTACCACTACTATTGTATAGATACTGGCATCCTTATTCATAAAAGTCCAACATTTCTGCTTAATCTTTCACTGAAATGAAATCTTATTTTTAACCAACATTTAAATTTTTTCTTCTAGGAATCATCCGATTATTTCTACAATTATCTGATTACTTCCCAGGAGCGGGTATATAACATACCAGCAAAGAGTCAGAGGAATATTTTGCAAAGTAACACATATTCTAAAAATTTTAACTGTGAATATGCATTTATGTTCCACCAGTCAGCAATTTTACATCGAGCGCTTATTAGCTGCCTTGTGTTAGGCATCCAGGTTGAAAGTAAATCCAACATGGCCACTGACTTTCTTAGGAAGTTCACAGTCCAGCGGGGAGGAACCGCACCCAAACAGATAAAAATAATAAAACAATGAATAAGTATAGCGAGAGAGATAAGACCATGATGTTTACTGGAAAGGTGATAAAGGGTATGTAGCTCACTTATTTTAAATTTATTTTTTATAAATTAGTTTTTTATTTGTGTTTGAAAGTTAATATATTTAGCTTTAGATCCTGTGTCATACTTTGAGGTATTAGGTCAGAAAACACTGCCACAGTATTGCTCCCTAGAGAAGAATTCAAGCAAACCCAAACATATTTTAGTTATTGGCAGCCACTTAAGCTTTTTAAAAAAAATTGCTTTCTAGCATTACATAGGTTTTATGTGGACAATATTATTTTTAAACTTCTGTCCGAACTTCAGCCTGCTCACCACCAAGAGTTCAGTTTCCCTCCGTCACCATACAGTTGACCCCCTTTATCCATTTTTCCCTCTTCCCACCCCCATCCCTTCTGGTAACCACTACTCTGGTCTCTTTATCCGTGTTTGTTTTTGTTTGGTTTATTTTATTTATTTAGATTCCACATATGAATGAAATCATATGGTATTTGTCTTTCTCCATCTGACTTATTTCACATAGCATGATACCTTCAAGGTCCATCCGTGTGTGGCCAATGGCAAGATTTCATCTTTTTGTATGACTTACTAGTAGTATTCCATTGTGTGTGTGTGTGTGTGTGTGTGTGTGTATGTGTATACACACACACCACATCTACTTTATCCATTCATCTGTTGATGGGCCCTTAATGGTGTTGGGAAAACTAGAGAGCCGCATGCGAAACAATGAAACTAGACCACTATGTCACATCACACACAAAAACCAACTCAAAATGGATAAAAGACTTGAATGTAAGAAACCATAAAACTTCCAGTAGAAAACAGACAAACAGCTGTTAGGGAACAGAGGTGAAGAGGGAACTTCTAGGTAAAGCCCAGTCCTGGGACACACGGAGATCTGCAAATGCTTCGGTGTAAGCTTATGGGAGAGTGACACGGAGAAAGGTGGAGAGAGAGGCAGGGGCCTGACCCTGAAGGGCCTTGCTTGTCATAAGGGGTGGAATTCAGTTGGTGGGCTAGGGAGTCACGGATGGAGTTTAAGAGAGGAAGTTGTATGGCCAGCGTGACACTGTAAGACATCACTAGTGTAGGTGAAGAGTGTGTCTGAGGGGCTTAAGTGGGCTTGACTGCAGGGACGGAGAGAAGGTGGAGACCCAGTGGCAGCAAATCACACCAGTGGGGAGGAGGTCAGAACCAATTCTCACGCAGGGTTGTTTTTCCACAACACCCTTGGTCTTAGCAGCCTGCCTTTAACAGTGTGTATTATGTTTCAGGAACCCTTATATACTTAACATGTAAAATTTTAAAAATTAGACCTTACCTATTAATAAATGACCCTGTTACCACTCATGCTTTCATTTACAGTAAACCTTAAAATATACCCTTATTCTTTTTATTAAGGACAAAAGATTACAGGTGTAAACCTATAAGCGTACGTGCAGAGCTGTCTAAGGACTCATAGATAGGCCTCCATCCCCCTTGAATTCTTCCCTTCCCCCTCCCCATTTACACAAAGCTTCAGGCATTAAATACAGTTAGGGCATTAAAAGTCTTTATTTTGAATTGAAAACTTTCACAAACTTTGTTTAAAAGTATTTGTAAAAAGAAACATTTTCAAATACTAAACAGGAGTTACAAGTAGAAACAAGGCATGATTATGCCATATAATATATATACACATTTTGAATTACATAAAATTTGAGTCCTAGATCAATTGAAAATGGACTGTATAATCAACAAAGATCACCGTGGTCATCTAAGCGGGGAGGGGAGCGAAGGGAAAGAAAAGTCAGATGTAATGGAGTTCTGGTCAGAGCTCCAGATTCTAAATGATAATTTAAGCATGTCTCAAAGGAATTTAGCTCTTGAAAATAGAAAATTTCTCAGCCTAGCCTTATCTATAAATGGTGCTTTTACTGACTACTGATGTGTTTTATGCTATTTTTAAAAATCAAGCTTAACATCTGAAATAGAAGACTGTACATGACTAAGTTAATTTAGGTGTACTGATTATCTTTATGCATAGTTAAAATACTTGAAATACAACGTTTAAATCCATAGACACACCCATTCATTCTTGTGCTTTTCAGACTCGGTGGATTGGAAATCATAGCAGAAAGTAGCCTATGCAAGGCCACAGGTCTATAAAATAAAATGTACACACCTAGTAGTAAGAGATTTTAGAAATTTATAAAAATTAACTAGCAACATAATCTCCTTAATAAACGTTCATAACAATGCTTTAATAATAGACTTACAGAAAGCTTAGGCCTAGCTTTGGTTTATTGAGGAACAAAGTCTTCCCATAACTTTAACTTTTGGAAGAATTATGTTTCATGTTTTTATAAATACTTGCATATTGAGAGAAATTATATACAGTCTATAAAATTATATACAGTCTACGAAAATGGCAGTCATTATTGAAGCTGCAAAGCAAATTAATAACAGGCAGATGAATTAATACAATCCATAAATGTACAAATAAGGGAGTAAATTTTAAAAACAGGACTGCCAAATAAAATACAGCATGCCCAGATAAAGTTGAATTTCAGATAGACAAAATTTCACAATTAAGGGATTTTTTAAAAATCTACAAGTTCATTTGTTAATACAATTGTAATTTATGATATTAAAAAATAGCCTTAAGTATTTGATACAGCAGATGGAAAAATATACTTCATATTATTCAAGACAAATTGAATTCACCATAGCTTCTTGCTGTTTGGCACTTAATTGATTAAAAGCTGAAAGATGAGTTCGCCAGTTGTTGGCTAAAGGATCGATCTCTTAGCCACTGCAATGAGAAGCCTGCGCACCACAACAAAGGGGAACCCCTGGAAGAGTAGCCCCTGCTCGCCACAACTAGAGAAAGCCAGAATACCCGCGTGTAGCAATGAAGACCCAACGAGCCAAAAATTAAATAAATAAAAAAAAAGAATCAATCTCTTATTTTTCACATCAGGCATTTTTCTTACAAATTACTACTCTTCATCTCTTTAGTCTAAGATCTTAAACATGTAAAACTTCTTCTTTGATTTACTTGTCAGTTTTAAATGCCATTACTGAAAAGCTGCCATCTAAGAGGACTATTAGGGCAATAGCACAAAGGAGGGATCAGCCTGCCTTCTCCTTAATCCAGCAGACGCTACTGGGACAACCGATAGTATGTGGGCCCGGACGTGATGAAATACCAAGTAATATAAATATCACCCATGGTAAATTCGAGTTAAACATTTTTGACAAGTTCAATTTTTCCATTTTACAGGAAATACAAGACTTAGAGCTAGAGGAAAAAACAAAAACAATCACTCAAACTGAAAAGTGGAACATTTTGCTGGTCTGGCCTCTCCAATAAATCAATTAAATAATAACAACAATAAAGGGAATGCGCCCGATTAAGAGAGATTTAAGGAACATCACAACCAGATGTGTGATTCTGGATAGGATGCAAGTTTTGGATAAACCAGCTATAAAGAAAGGCCTTTCAGACAAATGGGGAAATTTGAATATACACTGGGTGTAATCTTACACATTTTACAGTTAAATAATAATGTTAAACATACACACACACGCATGCACGCATAGTTGTAGAGATGCTGGCCTGGAATGCAAATATGTGTCTGATGGCAGACGCCCATGAAGAATTATCTTAACCGTCCCATGAATCATGTTATTTCACAAAAGTGTATTAAAAGTCACTGGTATTCTAGAACTTCATTGGTACAATAGTCTTTTCTTTCTTCTGCTTCTGAGTTAATCTTTAATGATGAATCATATGGCATGTTGAAAACAAGACAAATGGAAATCTCTCTTCTCATCAATATCTGGTCGGGGGAGTGGCTGGGGGTAGAAAGGGAAACCTTAAGAGATGATAATGTATCAATTCTTTAGAAGGAACTTGATCCGGCATCCACTTTGCCAGTTAATCCTGACGCTAGGAAATACCCTTCACTCTGCATGTGTTAAAGCTAAAGGCTTCTGCTGTGGATCCTAGTTAATAATTTAATCTAAAACCATTGCTACCATCTGCTTGGTCAATTTCAAAACGTCTGCTATCACTGTGACTAGTTTAGTCAAGTCACAATATTCATGTGACAAATGTTGAACAAATGAAAGGCGAAGCAGACGGAAAGTATGCTTTGGAAAAAAGAAACCCCCAACAAAAGTCTAAAACACAAAGGGAGCCCTGCTGACTGAGCATTCAAAGTTCAGCCATGCCTGCGGGGATGGAAGGACGCACTGTCTCTCTAATGTAGGGAATGTGACAATCCAGAGGCTGTCCTGACGTGATGGACGGAAGGTGGGGCAGACAGGGGAGAGCTTTGTGAAGGGAATGGGCCCTGAGATTGGAAATACTGGTGGGTAGGGATACAGCAAGGGCAAACTGGAAAGGGGAAATGTCACAGGCTCCTAGAAAGGTAGAGCTGAAAAGAGCCCTAAAGAGCATCCAATCCACTCCTTTTATTTTACAAAATAAGTGACCTGCAGTAGATCACAGAGCTCCCCAGCAGCTGAGCTCATGCTGCATCTTGTGCTCCAGTTTTCAATACACCACGCTACCCTGCCTTCACTGCAGAGGGCTGATGGGGCAGGGCTCCAACCATCCACACTCATTTCTCCCTCTGTGACCCTGTTATTCTTCCCCGGGAATGCTGGATCCCTGACTTATCCACTTGGCATGCCCTATTCATTTTTTAAGTTATAATTCAAGCATTAACCTTCCTTAAGAAGCATTCCTTGACAGAGCTTTCATAAGTCTCTATTTCAAAAATATATGTCATTTTACTTCAAGGATAATTTCCTCCAAAGTGAACTATGTCTGTCTTGCAGAAAGAGAACAAATAATATCACTAAATGTAAGCCTCTTATACTTGGACTAATTATTCTTCACATGTTGCATAGCCCTAATCCATCCACCCGAGTGCACTGATTCATCTAATTCATTTTATTCAGCCTATATGAGGTATATAATCGGTCATTTCAGGAGAGAAATAATGTATACGAGTAGAGCAACATATCAACTAGTTCAATGAAGTTAACTCATTTTACCTTCCCCAATGCTGTCATTCAAAACATATTTTCTGAATACATATTAAAGGCCTAGCACATCTTAGAGAAGAGAATAATTTTCAATCACTTGGAAATAAAAATATTTTTTCTGGGCTATTTAAATTTAACATAGTTATATCCTTTTATAATAAAAATAATTTAAAGGGAAATAAAATTTTAAATTTGAAAAGAAAAAAATGAATGTAACCTTTCTTCTAAATCTTCAGGGAAGAAAAAAAATCTCATCATGGAATGAAAAGCCAAAGTATAATGCGATGATCTTGGAAATCTAATTTAAGAGAGTCATGTGATTAGCTGAGGTGCTTTATATTCTGGCCTCTCTTTTACTTTTTAAATTGGACAATATTAAGAACCTGCTTGATTGATGGTGTTACAAAACCCGTAAAGAATCTACACTTGAGAAGAATTTTCTACCTAGAAAAAAACTGAGAGCAAAGGATACTTCCTAATCATGACTACCAGGGGAAAACTGACAAAACGAAGTCGAAGGTTGCCACCTACAGGGGGACGCTGTCTGCTCAATGAGACACTGGTACAGGAAAAGGATTCCTCCTGCTGTCTCTTGACAGAAAAGCTTGGAAAAAAGGGCTCTGGTTTAACACACCCACATTCATGGTCATGTCTCAAAAGAATGTCCTCATCTTCTTCCACCAAAGAAAGACCATACTCTGTGCCCCTTTAGAGCCTCCATTTAGACAAAGTTGATCTCATACCTCCAGGAAGATTTGTGAATATTCATAAGCTCCCTAGGATCTACAACCAAGCTCAGATTAAGGAAACACCCCTGAATTACAGAAAGCATTTGTGATTCAATAAGGGGGCAGCTACGAGTGAATAACTAGGACCAAGAAAATAGAGGTCCGTATCAATTTACAACCAAAAGGTAAAATTTTATAACAAAGGAATCCAAAGGAGTGTGTTTCCATTTGGAGAGAAGATGATTCTGAAACCATATTGTCTACAAATACAAAAAATAATTTTAAACGAACAAGGGGAAATCAGATTTATCGTTGCCTAAGTTCTTCCCAACTAATGATCAATAAGTATGAAGATTTAGAGAAAAGAATCGCTTGAGCTTTTTATTTTACAAGCAATGGGAAGAATTCCATGAACTGTTCAGTTTTTTTTTTATTTCCTGTGATTTCTTATATTGTTTCACATATGGTTAAGATGAAAGCTACAATTAATAAGCTGATGTGATCAACTGCTTTTGTTAAGAGGCCAGCTGGTTCACATGCAAAATGATAATTAGACAAATGAAGACAGACTGCTTTGGTTTGCTGATGAACTGACAGCAATACTTATAGTTAAATATCTCCAACTGTATTTCGTTTTCTAGTAATGGTAAAAGTTGATCTAGGTAAGGATAAATTTATCTGATTCGTGTTAGGTTTTATAAAAAAAAATTTACATTGTCCTAAGCCACTGAATAAACAGCAGCAGAATTCTTCAGAGAAACCATAGCTCCTTATACAGCATGAGTGCTAGGAAGGTTTTGTAATTATGCTGGAGATGTCACAGCAGGACCAAGGGAAGGTCAGCCTGGCATAAAATGATATTCAGACAATCTAGAGAGTACAGAACTTTTACTTAAGTTAGGCAGTCACCGACTTTTGAAACAAATAAAACCTGCCTATAAACTCAAGTTTCCATATACTTTAATGGATTTTTCTTTTCAATCCAGAGAGGTAAAGTTTAAATAAGTAAACAACAAATGACAGCAAGAGACAAGAATAAAAACATTGGTTAGTATATAGAGACTTATGTTCAGTAACCTAATTCTCGTAACCTAATCTTTCTAAAGCAAGGATTTCACGATGTATGTTTCTGAACTGATGCTGCAGAAGTGTCTTCACACTTGTGGGCATTCTCTGGTGCTAGAGGACAATACAACTGGACACAACTGGAAGGGAAGGGAAGCATGGTGATTGCAGAGCCCACATAATTAGGCTCACATAGAATCTGAGAAAAATCAATGGTAATCAAAACAATAATGCTAATGCTAGGTAACAGCTGGCCACTGGCTTTGTAAAAAATGATATGCTTAGGTCCTCCGCATCGGCATCGTGGCAGTTTGAAACAGAAAGCAGAAAAAAAAAAAAAGAAATTCTTCACATCTTGCAAATACAATCATGTCAGGCAGGATTAAGATCAACAGTCTTCTTCATGTGCCTAACATTATTTTTAATATGCAGCCAAAACTATGAAGCTTGGAAATACAGAGACAGGTGTGAATATTTCATAATTTGGTCCACTGATTATTTTGTGTGTGTGTGTTTTCATTAAAGAAAAAAGATCAAGGGAGTAGAAACCACTATAGGAATCTGGTAACGAAGACATGGGCAATCAATGTCTTCCTCAACCAGAATAAAAAGAAAAGAAATCTGGGGAGAAAATAAAACAGATTAAGTTCTTACAATGCCAAACAGTTTTCCCAAACCTCTCTCAAGTTGTATGGCAGCTCTCAGAAGACTCAGCTTCATCCATTTTTATCACCTCATCCGAAACACCTATCTCTTTGTGCGTAGCAATCCACACACATCATTACATGATAGAAACAAGTTCAAATGAAGCTGCCACAATCAATTCTCATTAGCAAACTGTATTTAAGTATACATTCAGACTATCGAGGGCGGTCCTAAAATAACTGCACTTTTCAATACGTGCCTTGATGTTCATGTACAATCGGCTTCACTTGAATGGAATTTAATTATTTTAACTGCTTTCTGAAGAGAAATACTCACCAACTGCACCCCACTGGATAGAGGAATCAGTCACAGACTCCAGACAATGTATTACGTTCATTATCAAAATAATCCCCGGGGCAGCCCTGGAGAGCTAGTTCCAGCAGGACACCCCATGTTGAAATAGGATAAAATTCACTTCTTCGCTCAGTAGTAGCCTTCCTCTCCCTCTTGTCAATACAATCACAACCACTCATCAACAACGATAACTCTATATTCTGAACTTTCTAGCTTCACTCATATTGTTTAACATCACCACTCCCCTCCCCCCCCCGCAAAAAAACACGGCCTCTTCTTTCTGCAGCTGCTGCGTGCCACAAATAGCTTCTTGTATAATTTGACTTAGAATGCACCCCAAACTAAACATGTTGAATGGCAACGTGAATGCTTCATTCAGAGAGCACTAAAATGTGTAGAATGTCCTAAAAACATCGCAGTGGAAAAGGGGATAGTTTGGTAGTCCTGGGGCAGAGGACTGCTTTCAGCAGTAGCCTGCAAATTCTCCTCTGTTCTATGCAGACGGCTTTGGAAGATTCCCACAGTGATCAAAGGAGGAGCTAATTCCCCTCAGCCTGCCCTCTCCACATGGGCTTTCTCTAAGGTTGCCTCCATTCCCCACGATGAATGTCTTTCTTCTTGCTTTCCTAATAGAAGGTACTTGGTCTATTTATGCTCTAGCATCAATTATCCATTCTCGCGTTAAGTCAAATGGTTTTTAAGTTGTTTGCCTTAATGCTTTGTGTATTCTACACATGACAAAAACCCCTCTGCCATTTTTGTAAGCTCCTGGCGGGCCAGGGCCGAATCCATACAGATCTCTTTGCACAGGGCCAATCCTGGTGTCAGGAAAAGCCAGATGCTTGGGAACTTGATACAATGTGGCAACACATAACATTCATGGGCACATTCAAAAAAAGGGGGTAATCACCCATCTTTATGAAACAGGTGAGGGAGGGAAAGAGCCTGGAAATTTTAAAAGCATTTGTCTATAGGGCCATAGTTGTTTAACCGCTATGGAAATTTCCCTTAAGAAGTAGCTTGCAAATACTAAACAAAAATTTCCACGCAGATAATGGTTATTTTCACCTCATTATACATTGTACAAGTCATGTTTTGAAATGTCTCCTTGTGTGTTGAAATTGGAATTTATTTACTTTCATACCAAGTATATTGGCAAGCAAATGATTGCTGGGGCTGATGGGCAAAGGGGGAAGAGTTAAAGGGAAAAACTCCTTTTTGGTTGCTATGAAAACTGAGAGACAGAAGAACAGTGGATTACTTTTTTCTTACTCTTTTCCCATCATACGTTGGGGCTCGGATTAATTGCCATTTCTTCAGGAGAGCAAACCTTTCCTGACCCTGATTCTGTTTATACCTTCTATTACTCACTCTCATGGAGACCTTCACTTTTCTTTCATAGCACTAGTACTTGTGTATGTGTAGTTATTTGTTTAGGAACTGTATGTCCCACTAGACACAGGATCTAGACTGTAGAACAGAGGCCACAGCTCAGCGGGTCTGCAGGGTCCAGGTGCCGAGCACCAGATCTGATACACAGTAGGCATGCAATTAATATTGTTTTATTAAAGGAATGAGTTACAGGAAGAAAAGAAACAGTTTAAACACAATGAGCTCTAGAGGATTTAGCTTTACTCTATGGCATTAAAAAACAACTAGAGGGCTTCCCTGGTGGCGCAGTGGTTGAGAGTCCGCCTGCTGATGCAGGGGACGCGGGTTCGTGCCCCGGTCTGGGAGGATCCCACATGCCGTGGAGCAGCTGGGCCCGTGAGCCATGGCTGCTGGGCCCGTGCATCCAGAGCCTGCGCTCCACAACGGGAGAGGCCACAACAGTGAGAGGCCCGCGTACCGCAAAAAAAAAAAAAAAAAAAAACCCACAAAAAAACAACAAAAAAAACTAATGTTAAAGTATCAGTATTAATAGAGAGCTTTTAACAAGAGACAAAAGTTCATTCAAAAATATCACATCACTCCTTTCCAGCCTGGTCTTCTTTATTAAAGATGCTATACACCAAGCACTAACTACTCTAGGCACTGGAGACCCCAAGATGGAGACAATTCTTTTACAAAGCCTTCCTTGATGCTTTCATCTCCCATGGCCTCTCCCCGCAAGAGTGGGTTGTCCACTCCTTTGTGGTTTATCCATTCCATAACTGGCCTTATCTGTCTCCCATACTAGGACCTTTCCTCCTTGAGGACCGGGACCAGGCCTTTATTGGCTTTGGAGATGCCAGTAAGTTTGACTAAATGACAAAAATGAATCTATTCCTTGTCTGTAAGGAATTCTATTGAATAGAAGAAGACAGATACAAGCAAATGGTAATAAGGCATTTTAAAACAGAGGGTAAACTCTAATGGGGGCCAAAAGGAAATGATATCAGGGAAAACATGACATAGCAGGATGACATGCGAGCTAGACCTTGAAGGCTTTGCTACATAGAGAGGATATGAAACACATTCCAACTAGACAAAAGTGCAAGAGCAAAGGCCGAAAGAAGAGAGCGAGGCGTCTGTGTGCTGAGAATACTGAGGCATGTGTATGACAAATGGTGCACGTTGCCTCTGATGGCCTCAGTCAAACCGCCTTGCAGTCACAGGGAGCTGGAAACCACATTTCCCAGACTCCAGTATACCTTAGCCTCCTGGCTTGAAAAGTCGCTGCACCTAAACTTGGCTGAGAACTTGAGTCTGCACTCAGCTAGCTCTGGTGGTTAGTCTGACTGTTGAGACACTTCAGTAGGAGTGGTAACTGCAGCCTCAGTGTCCAGTCCCTCCTTACATGGAGATGGTAGGCAAGACCAGTGGCACTCATTTCGCAGGTGAGGTACACAGCTGTGGCAATGTGATCTTGGAGTCCCAACCTGAGTGCCAGCTTTCTGCTTGCAGCAGAGATAACGGCTCCCTTGGTTTCTTGGAAATCATTCCTGGGAGTTCAGCTTGGACCTGTTCCCCAAGCTTTTCCAACGATCCTTACACCCTGTGTTGAATCCCCTTCTGCGTACATTGCTGTCTGCACCTGAACCTGCCTGAGAAAATCTGCTGGCCCTTCAGATGAAAAAATGGGGCTCCTAGGGCTGGCAGTGGGAATATGGCTGGAAAAGTAAGTCAGGACTGGTTGGGAGGAATCTTGCCTATTAAATAAAGGTGTTAGACTTCATTCAGTCAGTAATGATTGGACACCAAAAGTTTTCATATAAGGCAGTGATCCTGTGTTTTAGAAAAATTTGAAAGACATAGAAAAATGAATTGAGATAGTAGGCAAATTCCATTAAACCAAGATAAACTAATGTTGATGAAAGAAGGAATGGAGGTAAGTAGTCTGTGCCCCTTATGTTAATGACTTCCCCCATGCCTCACCTTTGGCTGTATCCTAACACTGCCTCCCTCTCTTCAATGCTAATCTATTCCAGGTAGGACACCAACAATCTGGGGGGATGGGATACAGTCACCTACTGATTCACGTTAGCCTCTAGTCTCACCAGTCTCTCTTTCAATTTCACATTGCTGGACAATTCTGAATGAACATTTTAGTTCCTGATTACTTCTTACCTTGACAAACTGATTTTTTTTCCCTAAGAGTGGGGTTTGTATAAACTGTATGGTCATGAACAAAGCCCATAAATGATGGCCAATAGACACATGAAAAGATGTTCAACATCACTAATTATTAGAGAAATGCAAATCAAAACTACAATGAGGTATCACCTCACACCAGTCAGAATGGCCATCATTAAAAGTCTACAAATAATAAATGCTGGAGAGGGTGTGGAGAAAAAGGAACCCTCCTGCACTGCTGGTGGGAATGTAAATTGGTACAGCCACTATGGAGAACAGTATGGAGGTTCCATAAAGAACTAAAAAGAGAGTTACCATATGATCCCACAATCCCACTCCTGGGCATACATCCAGAGAAAACTCTGATTAGAAAAGATACAGGCAATGTTCATAGCAGCACTATTTACAATATCCAAGACATGGAAGCAATCTAAATGTCCATCGACAGATGAATGGATAAAGAAGATGTGGTATATACACACAATGGAATATTACTCAGCCATAAAAAAGAATGAAATAATGCCATTTGCAGCAACATGGATGGACCTAGAGATTATCATACTAAGTGAAGTCAGAGAAAAACAAATATCATACATTACTTACATATAGAATCTAAAAAAATGATACAAATGAACATATCTGCAAAACAGAAACAGACTCACAGACATAGAAAACAAACTTATGGTAACTGAAGGGGATAGCGGGGGGACAGCGGGGGTCAGGGGGGAGATAAGTTAGGATTTGGGGATTAACATATACACACTACTATATATAAAATAGGTGAACCACAAGGACCTATTGTATAGCACAGGGAAGTAAACTCAATATCTCATGATAACCTATAATGGAAAAGAAAAAAATAAAGAAATGTATCTTATAAAAAAGACCATAAATGAAAAATAACATAGTTTCTCTTTATTTTTAAAACACTGTCTTTTCCTCAATGCTAATTACATACAACTCTGAAATACTGCATCAATTCTGATGAAGAATACACAAGAAAATCTAGCCACTATCAGCATTTAGGGAAAGAACATCAGATAATTGAAACAGGACAGCCAGCACCTTATTAAAGCAGCTATGATGGCAATGCCAGAACACTTAGATGCAAACAGAATCCACTCATTATATTAAGGTAAGAGGAATTACTGAGGGACCTTAAGGAGCTTTCAGAATCTCCAGGTGGCCAGAGGATAAGTTTACACACCACATAGTCAGGACTGTTACAAAGAAACGTTGCTGCTGTCGCCACCTGCTGGTCATCACTGGCTATCACTGATCACGTACAAGTCTGGATGTCAAGTGTCCACAGAAGCAAATGTTGGAAGAGCAAGAGACCAGTGCTGCTGGGCTTGCCAGGAGATCCAAACAGCCTACACAGCTACTGCCTATGATTCCTAAGTTTGGCATCCAAATTCAATCAGTGGGTCTGGGTGACAGAGCCTAGGTCATGTACCTGCAACTCTAGGTGCAAGGGAGTCTGGGAAATGAAGGTGTTAGCTTAGCTAACATGATAGGAGAAGTCAGGCCAGACAGGGAGTGAGATGGAGCTGAATGAGCCAGTGACAGAAACTGCTGCAGGATTTCTGGCCAAGTTCTTGAGAAAGAATAATTACAAGAGGCTCCAAAATCAAGTGGGATTCATTGCCTTTTATATCTGTTTTTGATTCAGATCCAGAAATATAGTCATTTACATCTGATCTTCCTAAATCAGCAGCTGAGAAAGTTGGAGAATTCTTTTACTCAAATTGCATCAGTGGCCCACAAGTAGTATCCAACACTGTCACCTACTAAGTACATCAACTCAACACAGCCCAGGATTGGTTTCTTTCCATAGACTTCATTTTTGGAGAACTTAAAAAAAAAAAAATTACAGGAGATTTTTAAAAAGACATGCTCAAATTCACATTATATAAGAAAAATAATGGCAATAGAGGTGAGAGTGGAAGGTTCAAAGGAATGATTTTCAAGAAACCGGAATTATTCCACAGGTTGTTGCAATCTGACTTCACAAATTAAAAGAGCAAGTTCGATAAACTCACTTTTCCAACTACCTTATGTAATTAAAATTGGAAAAGAAAATGAACAGAAACAATGCTAGAAAAGTTTTATGTTTGGCCTTAATTCTCTACCATATCATGTGTTCTCAGGAAGAAGACTGAATAATCTAAGCAGTGATATAGAAACTCTGATACTTACACATTCCAAAATGCCACTGAAGAATTAAACACTCCATAGGTGAGCATCTATTGAGAGAACACAATTTTTCTGAGCACACTGCACAAATAAGCCATCTCTGGAATGAGGCAGGAAAAAAACACCATGTAGACAGTAATATCTTCAGCAGTATTTTTTCAAGGCATAATTTAGTGGTAATTTAGTGAATCTCCTTAAAAAATTCTATTTTGCTATCCAATTTTTCCTTTTGATAAAATGACCTGAAGAAAGTCTTATCAAGAAACAAATATCAAATGGAATTTCTATGTATCTCATTACTCAAAAATATTTATTTCTTCATAAACACCCTGATATTATAAAATAAAAGCATTAAATACTAACGTTCCTACCCAGTTTTTTAAAAACCAGAGAAATGGCATCTTGGATGAAGAAAGTATTTACTGCCGTCTCGATATATGAATAATTTAATTTTGCAAGGCGAGTGTGACATGTGTACAAGATGTTTTTTTAATCGTCACGATACATAGTCCACGTCAGTAGAGCAACAGGGAGCAGGGCAACTTTCGTAAACAATCCTTGAAAACAAGCACAGCTGTCTGCAGGTTGTTGTCTGGTGCTAGTTCTTTCTCACACTTCAGAAATGACGCTCCTCCACACACAACTAAGGGTTTCTAACAAGATGTCTGGAGAAGGATCCAGAACACTTACATTGGCCATATCGTATTTCTTATTCCCTCCATTTCAGGATTCAGAGAGGGTTGATTAGTAACTCTTTGCTTCCCATTTGTATTACTGAAATGTTCTATCTCTAAAAAAGAACAGTGACAACAGAGCCTGAATGAGAAGTTGGTCAATTCCACCTTGAGTTCTAATTTTTGGAACAAACACATGAGCTTCAACCAGATCTCTCTGACCACTATCCAATTTTCCACTGTGTGGAGAACAGAGTGTATACAAGTAACAGGAAGTAGGAAGCTACTGTGGTGAACTAGGCAAGAAATAATGGGGGCTTGAACTGGTGCTGAAAAAAGAAATGGGTGGATTCAAAATATATTTAGGAGGTAGAATAGAAAGGTTAGATGTAGGGGCTTCCCTGGTGGCGCAGTGGTTGAGAGTCCACCTGCCGATGCAGGGGACACGGGTTCGTGCCCCGGTCCGGGAGGATCCCACGTGCCGCGGAGCGGCTGCGCCCGTGGGCCATGGCCGCTGAGCCTGCGCGTCCGGAGCCTGTGCTCCGCAAGGGCAGGGGCCACAACAGTGAGAGGCCCGCGTATCGCAAAAAAAAAAAAAGGTGAGATGTAGGACATAAAGAAAGGGAGGGATCAGTTAACTCCAGTTGTTGTTTTCTGCAGAATTTACCTTGGGGGAGGCTAGTGATGCTGTTTATTGAGAAAGGGAACCCTGGAGGGGGAACAGTTGAAGGGGAAGGGAATCAAAACATGCTCCAAGGGAGCCGTCCATGGGACCTGCAAGTGAAAATCTCACATGGCCAACTGCGCGTTAAGTCTGAAGCTCAGAGGAGAGGTCAGGGTCAGAGATTAAAAACACCTTGGAAAACAACAAGGTCCTACTGTATAGCACAGGGAACTATATTCAATATCCTGTGATAAACCATAACAGAAAAGAACGCTTTGCTGTACAGCAGAAATTAACACAACACTGTAAATTACTATACTTGAATAAAATAAATTTTAAAAAAAGTCTTGGAAATGAGCATACAAAAGGTACTTAAAAGCACTGAATGAGCCTGGAGGGGTGGGATGGGGAGGGTGGGAGGGAGGGAGACGCAAGAGGGAAGAGATGGGAACATATGCATACATATAGCTGATTCACTTTGTTATAAAGCAGAAACTAACACACCATTGTAAAGCAATTATACTCCAATAAAGATGTAAAAAAAAGCACTGAATGAGAACACCTGGGGAAAGAAGGCAGGTAGAGAAGAGAACGGAGGGTTGAATCCTAAGGCTCTTGGTTAGAAAGAGGAAGAAAGAGTCAAGAAGTGGCCAATGAAGTAGGTTCTTAAACTTTAAGGGAGGAAACTGTATCAAAGGGGGGAAATAGTCACGTGCACAGAATGTGCTACTAAAGTGAGGCAAAGACAAAAATGTAAGCGCTGCATCGGGCCGCAGGGAAGCTGCGAGTACCCTGAGGGGATGCACGGCCTGCAGTGGACGACCGGCAATCCAGATCCACATCCACGAAAAAGAGAAGAGGCAGCGGGAAAGTGAGGAGATTGGATGTAGACCACCTGTTTCATTAACATGTTTTGCTCTGAAGACAAAGAGAAAAATGGGTGGGCACGTAAAGGATATGTGAGGTCAAGAAAGTAGTTTCAAACTCTGAAATACGTCATTATAACATCCCTTTTCAGAAAATTTTTGGTCTGTTTCTCTTCAAGCTCTCTGGTTTGTTTCTCTGTCCATGGGTCACTGAAAAGCCCTTTTTAGATTCACATTATTACAAAACAAGATTCAACAATCTGGGTTAATGAATGACAATAATCTTTAGGCATAAAGGGAGGGGATTATTTTCTGAATCGATGAGTTTCATTAATGGAAAAAAGAAAGGGTCTCCACCGCCCCCCCATTTCACCCTTTCCTGATCTCTTTGTATAGCATTTGCGATCTCCATCTTCCCACCAAACAATGGCTGGATACAGGTTCTGAACATTCCTGAGAAGAATCACTCATTTGGGCAAAAGGTACCCAGCAAGGCAATTACGGGAAGTCTGCTCCCCATGTCTTGCAGCTCACCCAGCATTTTTTTGTATTTAGGAAGAAAAAATTGTCATTGGGAGGTGGAGGGGGTGGGGAAGGCAATGGATTAATGAGAACATTTTAAGGTAAAAAAGCTGCAGCAAAATAGCTCCATATCTCCAGGAATAGAAGACAGTGCACTGAGACAGGGGAATTCTTGACTCCCTTGATTGGGAATTCTTGACATGGAATCATGAATACTGGAACAGAAGAGTAATGGAGAGTATGAAGTCTAAGGACATAAGAATGGGAAGCCCAAACCCATGTCTATGTTGTAGGTCTGGCCTGGTGCCAAAGAGCAAGATTGCTCTGTATTTTTAAAGGACAGAACAGTTTTTAGGGAGACAAAATAAAAACACTAGCTAGAAGTTAATAGTGCTTACTCTGAGCTGACCATTTCCATGCATTATCTCATTTAACTCACTGATGTGCTGATCACAGCCCTGAGTTGTCCTTGTGGACACAGAGACGCAGTAAGGAGCTAAGTAATTTTCAAAGGCCGTAAGCTTGTCCAGTGGTGGGGCAAGAATTAAAACCAGGTATGGGATGCTGGAAGCCCACTCCTAATTACTCGCCACTCCATAGGCCCTCTGGGGATGCCTGTGGAAGGAATAATCACTTAACAAGGAAGACACAGCAAGCCAAGCCCCACACAGATGCACACAAAGCCCGAGAACCGAAAGCTAAATGTAAGCATGGATTTTAAGTGCACTTTTTATCGGGTACAGAAAAGTGCACACATGGTTAAGTGAGCAGCTTACTGAATTGCCGCAAAGTGGATGTCCATGTAACCAGCACCCAGATCAAGACATAGATGGTTACCAGCTTCCGGAACTCCCTGTTCATGTCCCAAAGGTAACCACTACCCTGACATCATCACCAAAGATTACTTCTGCCTGGTTTTGAATTTTATATGATGGGAATCATACTCTTCTGTGTCTGGCATATCTCACTCAACACTATGTTTGTGATATCCATCTAGGTGGTTGCATGTAGCAGTAGTTTGTTTATTCTTATTGCTGTATGGTAACAGACTTACTCACCCATTTTATTATTAATGGACATTTGTTTTTTTCCTCATTTGGGGCTACTATGAAAAGTATAGCTGTGAACATTCTCACGCATGTCATTTGGTGAACATATTTATGTCTTTATGTTGGGTACATCACTAAAAGGGGAATTTGCTGGTTCATAGTGTGCATATATCCAGCTTCTACGTAGATAATGCCAAAAAGCTTTCCACAGAGGAAAGACCAGTAGAGTGATTTAAAGGTATTCTTCCACATCAAGTGAGTACTCAAGTAAAAACAGAATTTAAAAATATTGAAGGGATGTTCCTGTGATTATCACAGGACCATTCTTAAATATCAAAAATAAATTAAAAGGAGAGTCTTTGTCTTTGAAAATCATCTGAATGATGGAAGCCCTTCTTGCCAAATTTTCATGTAATAAAAGCCGAAGAGAAAATTGGTTGAAAGGGTGTTGAAAGGGTTGGCACATATAATAACTGGGCTGGCTACAAACTGGTAGAGACAGAGTAGCCTTTGGCCAAGGACTGCCATTTCTAGTCCTCACACCTTGATAGGTGAGACCTGGAACCTTACTGTGTCTGGGCCTTGGTTTTTTCACATCTGTAACGACAGAATCACACAAGTTGAGCTCAAAGTTCTATTTGGGGCACAAACTTATGTGATATAGATAGATAAAAGAGATGCTTCTAGCCTGTCAGAAACAGCAAGGATTCAGTCCCGTACAATCACTATATGCACCCCGAGCAAGAAGATATAAAATCATTTTATTTTGTTGCAAGATAAAAGACAACATAAAATTGGAGGTTCGCTAGGCTGATACAAGAGGGAATGCAGCCGAGTTCTAAGGACAACTTAAGTGTTGGGGAAATATTTGGGGGTCCGATAAGGAAGTCTATTAGGGAAAAAAATGATTTGAAAATATCTGGCCAAAATGATCACAAGATTAAAGATAAAATTTAAAATTTTATCTCGGGTCACAATGTTAAAACCCCATATTTTGTCATACACAGTCCCCACTTCTCTTCCTTCTTATATATGCCCCTTCCCTGCCCTCTCTTCTTTTACCCAGAACACCAGTAATATATGAACAAATTCCAGTGGGGTTGCCATTTTTCTCCAATTTTTATTATAAGACATTTCAATAACTATGAACCTTCATACTTTTCCTGGAGTCAAGAGCTTGATTTTTATTCTTTTTTGCTTAAAAATACAAACATGTACGTTTACTAATTTTCCTCTGCATGCAGTTTTGGCTACATTTCATCAGTTTTGAAATTTAACTTTCTCCGTATCACTACTTTCAAGAGTCTACTTTTGTATTTAAATATCCTCATTTCCTTCTATTTTTTACCTGCAATACTAATGAATTTTAAAATAACCTGACACAGGGTCTTAAGTTGAATAAAATCCATCTTGATAATATCCATAAAAAGTTTGTCAATCCTGGTCCTTTTTTTAAAAATGCCCCCAGCATCTATCCTGCTTCTTTACACTTACAGATATGCCTTAAAAAAAGGTAATACACCCTGTAACGTGTGTAACATTAGCTTCGTTGTCTTTGCTTTGCAGTGTTTAAACAAGAAAGCAAATTGAGCCAGCTGTATGAGCAGCGCACACATCAATGCTGTCTCTCTTTGGGCTCCTCCTTTTCATCCTATTGACATATGAGGTCAAGAACAGCGCTGTGAGGCTGCACTGGATTTTGTACGGATAAGGCTTTCTTTCGTAGTTACATATTTTAGAAACTAAAGTTATGTGCAGAGGAGAAAGAAAAAAACAAAACAAAACAGTGAAACACCAAAACCCATACAGACATTTAGATGAACGTTCCAATGTGGCTCACAACCAGCAGCCTGGGACAGTGAATCAGGAAAGGCAAAAGTGCAACAACAGCAAAAGTTTCTGTTCTTTTTAAAATATGAAGTGACAAAAGAGTAATAAGGCTTCTAAGGCTTATCGCACTATGAAAACAAATCCCCTCATTTTCATGCGTGCAGAGCAGCTGAATTTATAGCTCCCGTCACCGGCAAGTCAGAGTGCAGCAGGATTACCAGTGTTCGGGCACTTGCTCAGAGCATCTGCATATGAAGAGTAAAAACAAGTGGGTAGATCCCTACCAATCCACTTAGGAAACAGAAAACGCTGAGTGAAAGGATCCTCTTTGACGCTGCAGTGTCACAAACAGCGGTTAGATTAACAGAGGCTGTGTGGCATTTAACGCACATATAGGACAGAAAGAAAAACGGCAGTTAACAGTTATTGGGTCTAGACAGGTTCCAGGCAAGCTTTACATGCATTATACCATTGGGAGTGCACGAAAATCTCATGAGTTAGGGAATTACCATCTGTATATTAGAGGTGAAAGAGCTGAGACGCAGGGAAGGTAGGTGGCTCCTGCCCCCTGCCATACAGTCCCCTGCAGAGCTGAAGTCACCAGTGATCAGACAGCTCCACACAAGAGCCTGTGAACTGGATGCCAGACCTGTCTCCTAATTTATTCCTCCTCTGAGGTTCATGGGCCATTTTCCAGTTCATATTTGTCATTTACTGGGCACTAGTAAATGGTACACATAAGACTCAGGTGAGAGGATCAGGGAGAGAAAGCAAGTTATTTGACATAATTATAAGGCTTTACAAGTAAATGTAATGTCAGATGATTATACGATAAGCCTAAAATATCCAGATTTTGTTTCTGATATTTCTTTTTAAAATATATTCCTAATACTCAGAGAGAAACTGGAGTAATGAAGAATTATAAAGAGTGGTAGAATGGAGAGAAAAAAACCAAAGGTTTCCATTCAGAAGGAAGGGACGAAACATATTTACAAGAAGAACAATAAATAAGTAGATCTAGGTTAATAAGTGTGCCCAAGGAAGTGTGAGGACCAAGGAAGAAAGGAAATGGAGAGAGAAATTTAGTAGCCAGCTTGGTCTTCAAACACCACTAGGCAGGAGCTCTGCTCTCATACTAAGTAAATGTTTCTTTTGAAAAGATAAATATGCAGAGACAAAGACAAGAGACTGACTTAGAAAAACGAGAAAATGTAGACAATATCTGAGGGATGAAATGAATGTGCAGAAGGTCAAATGAAACTCTTATTTCTAAAGTCAAAATTATATCTCAAATTCATTACACATATAAAATAAGCAAAGCAAGCAAAAAAAAATTTTGTTGGCGGTGCTGCCCCATCCGGTCAGTAGCCCATTCTTTTCAATTTTCATTCTTCAACTAAGTCATTCAAAGAATTATCTATAAGGTTGCTATTTCCCAATATACCGTGCTCTGAGAGGGATAGATACATTTGTCTTCTCAGGCGGTTGTCAATTTCTACAAAGGCAAGTGAGTGAGCAGGGTTATCAACTCTGTTAATTTCTGACTCTGCTGTTATCATCCTATGTAGACACAACTGTTTCCTATTTTGATACCAAGTCAACTGTTTTAATATTTAATACGGACAAATTTACCACATTGACAAAGCACGGCCCAGACTTAAGTCTTTGCCTGTCCTGTACATCACAAATAAAATGAATGGCTTTTAGAATTGCAACACGAGAGGACAGTATTTCTTAAATGAAGTCACAATCAAATCCTCTCTCTTTTCCTTAACAAAAGATTATATATATTTCGAGCATTTGGGGCTTGACGGGGCCTTTGACAGAGAATAGCTCTCATAAAGGCAATATTAGAGAAACTATGCTAAAAGGAAGTAAACATCTTAAATGTCCTACTTTTATACAACACTTGGAAAAACTGAGAATGAGCCTTTGATACCATACTACCAAACACAATCTTCATTCGTCAGATTTATTGTTAACCTTTCCTGAACCAAGTCAGCATCTAATAACATAAGATTCCCTTGGTTGATTTTTCCACTGGAGCCTTTAGAAGTCTAAGACACACTCATGGGCATGCTTCGGGTCAACTCTGATGTTCCGGAGGTCAGGGAAAGATCTCAGATCAGCCGGAAGGAAAGACCCCTCACAGCTATCAGAAAGAGCATTATTTTAGTGTCTGTCAAACATAGCCCATTCAATATGAAGGGCCACCGGAAATGAAGTGTCCTAACAGAAAGGTTCCCAAACTAAGAAGCTCCCATACGTTGGCCCCATTTGTGTTTTAACAAAATACCATGAATTCAGCACCTTAGAACAATACCCACTCATTTATCTCAGGGCTGTACAGCTCTGTGAAGTCCAGCAGGCTTGGCTGGGTTCTCTGCTTAGGGTCTCACAAGGCCTACATCAAGGTGTCGGCTGGTGTGGGCTCTCACTTGGAGGCTGTAGAGGAAGAGCCGCTTCCAAGCTCATTCAGGTGTTGGCTGAATTCAGTTCCTTCTCAAGGTTTCCCGGTGGCTCCCCCCATCTTCAAAGCTGGCAAGAGCACGCTGAATCCTTCTCACACTTGGAGCCTCTCCCACTCCCCCTTCGCCAGCGGCTCTGCTCTTTAAGGCTCATGTGATTACATGAGGCCCACCCTAGATAATCCCGGCTAATCTCCCCTTCTTAAGGTCACTGAGTAGTAACCTTAATTACATCTGTGAAGTCCCTTTTTGCCATGTAGTGTAATACGACGACAGGCATGGCGCCAGCCGATGGACATCACGGGGCCAAAGTCTGCATATCACGCTTGGTGGAGCAGAGAAGCGGTATTCCATGACTTGGATTCCTCATTCCAGAAGACTCAAACATACTATCTTAGCTTGATAATCAATTACAGCTTCATCATTAAATCGTTTATCTGTACTTGTCTTGAATGGGTTAATATTTTCGGTATGCACCACCATCCAGGTCATAAATCCCTAGACCCGAACACTTGCCTTTGGTTGACAATATCCATGTCATTTATTCCCACAGAATAATGTGGTCCTGCATCCCAAACATGGTTTTCCCAGGTAAAACCCAAATTCCTTTAGGACTTTTTTTTGGCATAGTTACTTCTTCCCAGACAAAAAAAAAAAAATCTTACTTGTGCAATTCTTAATGCATTTCAACTCCCTGGAACCTACTTAAAGAGAACAGTTGGAAATGAGCCTCAGTATCCCAGGTGTGAAAAGTTTATAACTTTATACACGGGCAGGGTAATGTTTTCTATTTTGCTTCTAATACTAAGCCAGATGATACACCAGAATTTTCCCTCATATTTTTAAAGATTTTCAAATATGAATGAATTAACTCAACCAAGTCTTCTGTGATACTTGGCATCAAGGACAATGACTGATACAAATGCCCTGCCTTCTAGGTTCCTATTGCCTAGCACAAGAAGACACACAGCTGCATGACAATGTGACAGGCAGCACGGAGGAGGGCTTAAAAACCGGCTTTGGAATGTTAGTGATGGAGAGCTTCCAAGACGAGGTAATGTATGAACTAAGTCCTGTCGGTCCAATCTAAAGGTTAGGTAGATGTGACGGGAGAAACAGATAGTCCTCCTAAGCTGAGGGTCCTGACACGTGCAAAGAAAGATGAGCAAAAGTGGTGAATGTGGATGGGGGGAAGAGGCATGTGAGCATCGAGGCTGAAGAGGAAAACAGAGAGATGTTCTTTTATAAAGGGCTCCCCTGCATCATATTAAAGAAGTTAAACTTTATCCTGAAGGCAATGTTATGGGTGGGGGGGGGGGTGCGGACACTGAAGCGTTACAGTAAGAGAAGAAACACGATGAGGTCTGTTACATTCTGGATAGGGTCTGAAGTAGGGGATCAGAGAGCAATTAGCCTAGAATCAGAAAGTTAGACTCCCGATAGACCAATAAAAGCATGAAATGCTAAGTCATCACACTAAGGCAGTGCTAGCCCAGTGGATGAAGAGGAGAGGCAGGTTCCAGAACATATTAAAAAGGTGGAATTGACAGGAAGTGTAGGAAAATGAAAGAGGAGGAAGCAAGAGAATTGCCAGTTTCCCCAATAACATTCCAGGTACTTTATCTCATTTGATTCCCACAAAATCACCCCTTCAAGTAGGCAGGGCAGCCACTTCTATTTATTAGATGGGGAAAACGGCTCAGTGGTTAAGTGACTTCCTCAGAGTCAGTAAATGATAGACTCAGGATGAGAAACTCTCTCTGACTCCTAGGTTAAAGAGTCTTTCTGCTTCACATGCAAAAATTTTACTGGTGGTTAATCACATCATGCAGATTTCAGGCTCACCATCCTGAATGTGCATTTTAGTAAGATCTCAACTGGTCATTAAAATGATGGATGGGTCCACCGTTTTCTTTTTTTCTTTTTGCGGTACGCGGGCCTCTCAACTGTTGTGGCCTCTCCCGTTGCGGAGCACAGGCTCCGGACGCGCAGGCTCAGCGGCCATGACTCACGGGCCCAGCCGCTCCGCGGCATGTGGGATCTTCCTGGACCGGGGCACAAACCCGTGTCCCCTGCATCGGCAGGCAGACTCTCAACCACTGCACCACCAGGGAAGCCCCACCGTTTTCATTTTATTTGAGCTGAAAACACAACCTACAGGTTAAAGTTCCTGTAATTTTTAATAACCATAATAGTTCACAGAGATAAAGGGGAAGAAATAAAGTCCTTAATGCAGCTAAGCACTCATTCACTAACATATTAATAAAGCACCTCTAGGTACACTCTGATATAACGTCCTGAATAATAACCAGCTTGTTCTCATAGTACCTAACATGGACAGAAAAACACAGGGACCAAATTGTAAGCATATTGACGGAGAAAATGGGGAACAAGTGTTGTAATGGAAATAGAGTGAAATGCATACAGGGGAACCCTAGAAAATAATCCAGTGGATCTGAAAATTTAGAATCAGGGACAGGAAGGCCAAATGAGATAAAATTTCAATAGAAATATTTAAATAGATATAAAAAGGAAAAAGTCCCATATTTAAATGATGACTTGCTAAAAGAAAATAATCTCATATTTCTAAAGATAATTTTACCACTTTCCTTTTATCTACAGTCAACTGCCCATTCATGGGACTATGCATTGGAGCAGAGTTTTGTTTTTGTTTTTTTCCAATTGAAAACTCAAGAGGGAAGAAAGTGCTTAAAGGCTGCGCTTCTCCTTGGTGAGTAAATCCCCGGTCCTTTAGGAGAAGTGTAACCACTTCAGGGCGGTGCTTGAGAGGAGCCAGCAGGGGGCTGGCCATTTCCCTGGTGGTGACCTGCCACTTCAAAGACCAAGGTACCTGGGAAGCACGTCTCCCTCCCTGTCACCACAAAGTCTAGACCCATTTGTTCTGAATGTTTGAATTTCTAGAAACACATTAACCTTGCTCCTCCTCTCTGATCAGCTTCCCCCTCTTAACGAGCCATTAATGACTGAAATCGTTGCACTAGGTTATTCTATAAGGTTGTATAGAAAATAAAACTTTGAAAGTTAAAAATCTTTCTTGCTCTGCTTATTGCCTGCATATTTTCCGTCCCATTGAAAGTAGAGAAATCCACTTTTCTATTTTAAGTTATCCTCAGAAGAGTCCATTTATTTTCATGAAGAGTGATGGATGAAGTCCTTTCCACCTAAACTAGGTTAACTATTACATTTCATTCCTTTAATCACAGATACCAATTGGAATTCTTTCTTGGTCAAGATAACGGGATAAGCCCTCAGGGAGCTTAGAATCTAGTGGGGAAGCCACAGCACCTTTCACTACCAAACACATGACATGGTATGTCACAAAGAACCTGCAAATCTCACTCAACGAGTGGGTCAGAGCCTGCCCTCCATTTTAATAATGCTATGAAAGGGGAAAAAAAGCCGGGGTTCTATGAAAGAGTGAAATATCAAGCACTTATCATGAGAGGACTTTTTGATATTCCTTATAACAAACCAAGGCTCAGCAAAACAAGTATATGCGGGCTTCCCTGGTGGCACAGTGGTTGAGAGTCCGCCTGCCGATGCAGGGGACACGGGTTCGTGCCCCGGTCCTGGAGGATCCCACATGCCACGGAGCGGCTGGGCCCGTGAGCCGTGGCCGCTGAGCCTGCGCGTCCGGAGCCTGTGCTCCTCAACAGGAGAGGCCACAGCAGTCAAAGGCCCGCGTACCGCAAAAAAAAAAACCCAAAAAACAAAAACCAAGTATATGCATAAGAATAAAAACTGTAAGCTGCTTATTAAATATTTCTGTTAGCTTCCTAATATGGATAGGCTCCCTACTGTTTAGTTCTAACTTAATCCCTATCAAAAAAAAAAAAAAAGCCATGGGAATCAATTTTCCAAAATTCCAACAGAAACTCTCTTATCAAATTTATTTCTTAAAAACTAAAGGTACACCTTGGTAGCTGCATTAAATACACAAATGGCCACATTTGATGATAAAATGAGACAGACTGGAATGATCTTCATTCTCACTACAGAAAAGATGAAGGCGTCTCATGAAAGACCACACCTTCCACGGGCACCGGACAAGAACACTCCTCACCTGGGGCTGTGGTTTCAGCAAGGAAACCTTTTCATTTCCTGCCAGAATAGAGGATCTGACACAGCTACAAGTTCTGTGGTTCTCAGAAAACCACTCTTCTCCTCTATGGTTTAGTTTTGGCCTGTGACTGATGTTCCCAAAACAACGGGAAATTGCCAAGGCCTGAGCTTTTACTCTGAGTGCAAGGTGTCTTGAGCAAAGGAGTGGCGTGAGCTCACTTAGGTTTTCAAAGGTTCACTCTGGCTACTGGGTTGAAAACAGGCTGTCAAGGGAAGCTGTGATAGTCGTCCAGGTGAGACCCAGCAACGAGCTGGCAGTAGAGGTGGCCAGAGGTAGTCAGATCCCAGAAAAGATTTTTTTTAATTGAGTCAATAGGATTTTCTGACATTAAACGGGGGAGGTTAGCAGGGAAACAGGAATCATATATGACTTCAAGGTTTATAGCCTGCTCAGCTGCAAAAGTGGATTTGCCACCTATGGAAATGAGGAAGATTGCGGTGGGAGAGATGTGGGGACAAAGCGGGAAGGGGACCAGGAGAGTTCATGAGGTCCTTCAGACATCCAATTGGAAACATGGAGGAGGCAGTTGGATATTCACATTTGAAATTTAGGGGAGAGGTCCCAGTTGGAGATAGAAAGGTGGGAATTGTCAGTACATCACAAATACTAGATTCCCTTACTGAAAAGCAGCAAAGGGCTCTTGACACTGATTAGAGAACTATCTTAGAATTGACATGAGAATTCTCGCTGTGCAGCGAGGAAGCGCGACTCTGGCAGAGAGAAGCCTGCCTGTTCTCTCGCTTCTCTATCGGGCATCCCTACAGCCTGACCTAATTGCAGACGTCACAGGGTTGCTATGGGGCCAATATCACGCGGGAGACAGAGAAAGGTAGCTGGTCTTCATACACAGAGCAGGAAGGTCACTTTCCAGTGTTGAAATGAGGGAAAGGGAAAATTAAAGAAAACCTAGTCAAACACTGTCCAAAATAGCAGTCGGGGAGAACCCTTTGGTATGTCATGTGCCAAAGGAATCTCATCTATTTTAGGGGCTCCTGTTTTCCCCTCAGTTCACAGACACTTTATCTTTTGCAGATAACACTCCAACAATGGATCTATTCAACCATTTCATGAAGGTGAGTGAGAGGCGGGGAGCAACTAAGACAAACTCACTTCTAGCCAAATTTGTTACTATAAGCCAAAATAGCATATAAATAAAGATTTATAATGTCTGCCATGCCAACATTAACTTTCTGTGGGAAGCAGAAAACACACTGGACCTTTAAGCTTTAGATGTTCGCAATAGGTGACTGAAAAGAAGCTGTCTCTGTTGTAATCATATAATCCCAAACCTAAAAGTGATCGCAAATATCAAACTAATGTTTTATCTCGTGTTAACCAATGCTTTAAATCATGCTTAAAGCCATCAAAAATTTACTCATCTGCATTCAGTCCTTCCGGCGTTTATGGACCCTGCTTTTTTGGAGGAATGGACACACAATGTCATCTTTCGAGTCTGCTTTTTTTAACATCCTTTGTAGTTTACTGACAGTTCAGCTGGACAACTCCTACACTCACGAACCTGTTCTCTCTGAGGTGGAAAATGGGCCAATTAACAATGGAAGAAGGAACTGAGTGAAAGAAGAAATACTCCAGCGATTAAGGCGAGCCAGTTACCGATTCCTCAACAGTCAACCTGAAATAAGGACATGTCTACCTATGAAGGATAAAACTTCCCACCCATCCGTTCCTCTCGTCTATAGATATGCAGAGATTTTTCTGAATACAAGGCAGTTTTATAAAAGGCACCATACGAGCAGCCCAAATCTTGTTTTAAACTGTTATCAAGTATTTGTTCTGCCAGGAACATTTCCATTTCCAAAAAGGAATGGTTTTCGTCTCAACTGCTGTGGGAGCAAACACTTCCGCTGGAGCAGTTAGAACCACGTCAGGATACTCTCCTTGGCCTCCCCCGCTTTCAAAATATTTGTGTTGCTACAGTGCTCATTTGCCAGTATATGTGACTTATGATTCTTTGTATTCATCTGGGTGTATTTATACAAAGGTGATTCCAGAAAACTTTACAAAAGTTGGTGTAAATATGTTGCAATGAAAAACCAGAAGTACATCTGCCTTTTTTCACTATATATGATAGTTACATTGTATTCGCAAATTGTGGTAGAAGTGGGTCTTTACTTTCACAAGCCCAAGGTAAGTCTAATCAGTAACTTTATGAAGCACTTAGAGAGGTCACATCTAACTAACGCTATTACATACTCGTGAGAAAAGGTCCAGCATTTTATGTAAGTTATTATTTAATCCTTGATCTTTTGTCAGGTAGCTGCTACTCTCATAGCTAAGGAGATCTTTACTCAAGCTTATGTTATTAACGGACAGAGCTGGGATTTCTTGAATCTTCTTCATAGATTAATCTGTTAATGTTTTGTTATCTGGGTCATCATTAGCGGGGAAACCCTTTAAAAAGTCTCTGGCTTTGCTTTGTTCTCAAAGTCAATCTTGGGGAAAAAGGAACCCCCAAATCAGGCGCAAGCAGTAGTGCCTTTTGAGAGGAAAGGAAAGCAGCTGGAAAGGTCTTGGGCGCCGAGGAGTCCTGGGCCTGGGAGAAGTCCAGGACCGTGGGAGATGGAAGGCTTTCCTGGGGCGGGGGGAGCCAGGCACATGGTAAGTACCCATTAACATCTGATGAATTAACACTTACACCCTAAACTCTGTCAAAACAGTCCGGTCAGATGTGATGAACCTCAGAGGTATTTCAGAATATCAACAAGTTTTGTATGAATCTAGATATATAAATTAGCCACCTTGGGATAATATTGGCCTTTTTTTTGCATAAAACTAGGTATTCTGTTATAGCAACATTTTTGCAGGAAAAGAAGGAACTACAGCCTCCTTTGTCCTCTTAAAAATGAGGAAAGGGTTAAACAAAAACTCCAAATTTGTAAGAGATGGCCAAGGAAGGAGAGACGGAGTACCATCTGGGGCTAGGTGCTCCCACATGCCTTGTTCTCCCTCACCATGCCACCTCACAGGCATCTTCTGAGGCTCCCTCTTCATTTGCTGAGGAACCTTTTCTGTTTGAAACCAGAAAAGGCACTACTCTCAGCTTCTCAGTTTCCCCAGCCAACCTTCTACCAACTCTGGAATCTCCTGGACGCCTGCCTTTCCTGAAGCCACCTTAACCATTCTGGACGCCCTCTCTCTTCCCTGTCTTAAGAACACCCGGGGCAAGTCGCAGGGCACCCCTCCGCCCCTCCCCCTCCACATATCAGAGAGCAGAGGCAGGTGTCCCAACTTTCATTCTAAAAGTTTCCAAAGCTTGCACAGTTTCACTCAGTGAAATAAAACCACAAGGAGAATAGATGTCCTCTTATGGTCATCAGAGGAGGGAATTTTTCTCTTTTGTTTCCAAATGCTGTCTTGCCTCTTGCCAAATCTCTCAAGAACAAACATGTAATATATAATCTGACCTTTGAGAACCATACTCCACTTAAATATAAATTCACTTAAACTATATTTCAACTCCCAGTTTCTAAAGCTCAATTTATGCTATTTATATCTTTTTGTTATAAGAAGACATTCCAACGAAGAAGTGGCGACAAGCACTCACACTGCTCTTATCGTGCAAGCCCACCCCCCCAAATTAAGTCCTCATTCAAGCCAGCATGGCCTTTGTCTCAATGGCTCTCAGTATTAGCCACATTTTGACAGTAACAACAATACAAATTCTAAACCCAATTTAAGTTAACAAAACCCGATAAACATGACATAATCAGCAGATGGAGCACGGACACTGCTCATATATGATACCCAATAGTTGGTCATTATACTACTGCCTGTCAAATGAAGACCTCTTAATTTCAAATCCAACTGCTATGTATGATTTTAAAAAACAATGGACATTTTTCAAATCTAGGCATATCCATCTTCCTACCCTGCGTCCCCAATACGTTCAATCATGCAAAAGCTATTAATTGCTTAAAGGCCCTTAGGTTGTTCGGCAGTATTTTCTTCTGATGTTTAAAATAGAAAAATACGTACCCCTGCATACCTTTGTGCCTGGCTGATGGTGGTGACATGATGTCCTGAGTGGTAAATTGCCTTTATCACACTGGTCCATCTGCCTTCGTCTATTAACTATCACCTTTACTAACGCGTGTGCAGATTACTGATCTGCACCTTCGTAACCAGAGGGAGTTCAAGCCAGCTTAGGTATGATGCAGCCCCCTCAATGAGCAATCAGAGGACGAGGAGAGGAGGAAAGGGAAAAACTAGAAAAAAAGAGACACGGAAATCAGCAAAGAAAGAAACCAAAAATAGGTAAAAATGGGACAGGAGATATTCAAATGGAGAATCTAACGGAAACCTCTGCCAAAGCTTTTGGTAATTCGAGTCATTTGATTCAGTTCCACCAAATCACCCAGGGCACTATCCTTGCACAGAGCATGCTCCACAGACAAGCAGACCCCCAGCCCTGCGTGCTTCAGGCAGCAAAGCTCTGTTAACTGCTCTTTCATTCCTTAAGGATGGCATCTCCTAGTTTTTATTATATCACCTCTTCAGCACAGTGATCTGGCTTCTACTGCAATGTATTTAAAAGCAAGATTTTGATTAGTAGTGGAAGGAAGAAAGAGAACTGGAAAGCGTGATAAAGTTTTCAAGGGAAAGACAAAGGAAATAAAGGGCTAGCTTTGTTTGGTTTATTAAATTTCAAGGGCTTTGCCCGCCAGTTTGAAAAATGCATGATATCATCAGTGTGTTTATTAAAAGTGCTACTTTAAATTGCAGATTTAGCAAATGCGAATTCCTCTTGGTAGCTATAGGTTATGGGCTAGCAATTATATGCCATTTTTAAATGAAAGGAGGAAAGGCTTGCAGGACTGTGGTCCTAAAGGCTGCTCCTAATTTAAGTAAAACTCAAAATCTCAATGTATGATAATGAAATGTCCAGATTCACACAGATGCAATATTCCCAGGGTCACTTTGCATTTTGATTGTTCAAGCCTTTTAAAATGATGCTCAGAATCAAATAGTAAAATAGCATGAACCTTGCTCAACACTTACTTGACAGGTTATTACTGGATTTAAGAAGGGGCGGGGAACCTTCCAGAGCAAATGGTTGCTTGCTAACTTGAAAAATGCACTTGTTTCAGCACAGAAATAACAAATCTGCTTCTGATTCCAGACATTATTTTCCAAATGTTGCCAAGAAAAGAATCTAAGGAATTCTTTTACATGTACAACATACACGAGACAACTGGAAAGAGGCCTGTGATCTGTTCCAGGGTGCACGAGGAGGAAGGACAGAGCTGAATTTCTACGATGAACTGCCCTCTCGGGAGCAGAAATACATGCCTGACATAGTTCATAGCTGTAATCTCCAACATAACTCTGCTATTATTGGACAACCTAAAGGCTTTCCTAAATCTGTAACTTGTGAAGCAGAAAAGGATGCAGACAGGACCCTACCATGCTGAGTATGTAGGCAGCTGGGATACACCCACTGTACAGAATGCACCACTTTTCCAAACCATGAAACTCAATTTCTGGATCTTGGATGACAGTAAGAGGAGAGGAAGGGAAAGAATCTAGTCCAACCCCAAAGCCAGGTTTAAATCCCTGGAGAGAATGCCGGCCAGGTAAAATCAATATTAAATTCAGAAACTTAAGATTCACGATTCTCACGAAACGCACTGAAATTATTCTTAGAGTACAAAAGGATGTATGTACTAATCCTTTCCATATTAAGAGTGAGGACACTTTTAAAAATACCTTATGTTCTAAACGCAACTACACGGAAGTATCCTACTTTAACATTTCAAAGATTAGGTAATGAGAAAGTTAATGATTCAAAAGTACGTAACTTAGCATGCATCACTTCTGTTATATTAATAAGGGAGGAACTTAACAGAATCCACTTTGGAGAGAAGGAGATAATAGGAGAATTCTGAGAGACCGGTTCATCCAACAGCCTGAGCAGAGCTAATGCAACTGTTTAAATTTTTGGCTCACACTGAGTTGACTGCAGTGAACTGAAGTTCAATTTTGTTTTTTGTTTTTCCCCATCTCAGCAGGATCAGAGTACATGAAGGAAACTGGATCCCTTATAGGAAATAAAAAGGCAACATTTTCTTTTGCTTGACTGATCGTAGTGGGTACATTCAACCCATCTACCTACACATACAAACTTGTCAAACTTGCAATGCTACACATTTCAAATACATCATCACAGCAGCTACACTGGACAGCCATTCTTACAGCTCTCCATTAAATACACCTCCTATAATGCTATCCTCAATACATGTGACTATGCATGGTCCATTCTCATAGAGTGACTAATGTCCCCCCCAAAATCCATGTCCACTGGGAACCTCAGAATGTGACCTTATTTGGAAGTAGAGTCTGCAGATGTAGTCAGTTAAGATGAGCTCATATACTGGATTAGGGTAGAACCCAAATCCAATGACAGGTGTCCTAATAAGAAAATCAAGTGACAGAGAGTCACAGAGAGACCCACAGGTAGAAAGGCCATGTGAAGACAGAGTCATAGGTGCTGCCACAAGCCATGAAATACCTGAGGCCACCAGAAACTGGAAGAGGCAAGGAAAGATTCTGCCCTAGAGACTTCACAGGGAACAAGACCCTGTCAGCACCTGAGGTCACACTCTAGCCTCTAGAACTGAAAGAAGAAATTCCTGTTTTAAGCCACTCACTTGGTGGTAATTTGTTATAGCACCTCTAGGAAACTAATACAGAAGTGTCTACTAACTATACAGATTTGTCTACTTACAAGTGCCAATGCTTTGTTACCAGTCTACAGTAAGATTACTACAGAAAATGAAATAAAATGTTTAAGAACTTTATTACACCTGTTTAACATTGTGGTGACAGCCCACAGCATGTGATTTTATGTTTTACAAAATACTTATCTGTGATAGACTGGAAATGAAAAGAAAAAGATAGTCTTCAGAGTTAGAGATGTACTGAAAAGATAATTAATAATTTATATTTATAAAGATGAAGCTGGTGCACTGTAATTAAGAAATCTGCATTTCTGAATCGTCTCGGAGAAACTTAATTATGTTCCATGCAGTTTTGGAAGTAAAAATATTTTATTCTGATTTTTTGAATAAAGTCATCCATGAATGGTATATAATATATGCATGGTAGTTTCCTGTGAATCATATTATTTGACTGGCTGGAAACTCACTTCCCAGACTGCTGATTACACAGTGAAGGAACAACATACCTCGGCTTTGTTAACGACAAGGACCTTGGCAGAACTTGAGAGAACATCTTCCCAGAGACTGGGAGCTCAGATGTTGCCCATAGGAAGCAAACGTGGGTGGAGTGAATGTATCTGAGCTATTTCAATGGCAACAGTAGAGGGTGATTGTAACTATACGAGCTATTATAGCCAACAACAGTGACAAAGATGACATCTCTCTTCCAAGAAGACACTTTTTCTAGCACCAAATTGACCAAAAGCTGAGTAGACATGACTTCCGAAAAAAAGAAGTATAAACGGAGAAAAGGAAACCCTGAATCCATGTGGGAGGCTGTCTGATGTGTCTTCTTCAACAATTAAAAGAAATACACAAAGACACAATTGAACCCAAAAGACGGGCAATCATGCTTCCTTTAATGTCCACACTAATCATAACCAATAGCTCCTAGGACCTCAGGGAGCCACAGAAACAGGCCAATTAATGAAGTCCTCTGAAAAAGCCTCCATCAGAGGGAAACACAAATGCAGTAGGAACACAAAGCAACACAAGCAGCCCTTGATATTCCTGTGTTTAATCTCACTCATCATGACTTTATCTTGGGTTGGCCTCACGTGTAGGACAGAGGGCAACCTAAAAATCATTATTGTAAATCAAGAGGCTATAAATCACAGGAAGAGAGCAAAATGTCAAATGCTGTCCTGGCTGCTGGGAGATGGGAAAGTGGGTTGTTTTTTTTTTTAAAAGGGATCGTGGAGTCCTGATTAGAACACACACTTCAGCATGAAAGCATTCAGTTGTCATCACATGCCATTCACTTGACTTTCTAAAATCTCCCAAGTTACCTCGGAAACTAAGAGTCCATGAAATTGATATATTCTTTAATAAAATGAAATTGCTGTGATGGGAATGGGTGGAGGCAAACACGCTGAAGCAGCGGAAGTCATGCCCTGCAACAACTCCACACCTGAATTCAATTAAAAATCCTAAACCGGAAGCTGTCATTAGATCATAATGATTTCAGCTGGGGAAATGACACTCGGTTAGGAGGCACACTCATCCAATAATACTGAATTTTGGCTCTTCATAGTTACACTTTTTATTTGTGCAAACAATTTTTTGAGAAAGCATCAGGAAAGCCCATAACTCATTTCACCTAAAATTATTTTTCAGAAATATTCAAATTCATTTCTGCTGATGGGGCTCCTTAGAAATCCATTGCAACTAGATACACTTTAGAGTAAGAATTAGTTGAATTCTTTTTTTAATAAATTTATTTATTAATTATTTATTTTGGGCTGCATTGGGTCTTCGTTGCCGTGTGCAGCTTTCTCTAGCTGTGGCGGGCTCTAGGCGTGCGGCCTTCAGTAGTTGTGGCACGCTGGCTCAGTAGTTGTGGCTCGTGGGCTTTAGAGCACAGGCTCAGTAGTTGTGGTGCACGGGCTTAGTTGCTCCGCGGCATGTGGCATCCTCCCAGACCAGGGCTTGAACCCGTGTCCCCTGCACTGGCAGGTGGATTCTTAACCACTGTGCCACCAGGGAAGCCCCCTAGTTGACTTCTTAGGGAGAGAAAGATGTGATGTTCTTTTCTGCTTTTACCCCGTCGATTTGATCAAACTTATACCAACCATATAAACAAACAACCCAAACTCAAAGTTTAATATTAAAGACTTTGGTCGTTTTTAAGGTGTCAGGGTTAAATCTATAAAGGGTGAGACTGGAGAACCCTGGTCAACACCTCAGTAATAGACTCAGGACAAAGGGGCAAATCAGCAAAGCAAGCCAGGACCACTTTATTTCCAAAAATTAAAAAGCCATGAAGAATTTCGCATCAACACAATGATATACACCAAAAGATATGAACAAAATAGTCTACTCTGGTTCCAAGGAAATTCATTTTAACTCCCCCATTCCAACAACCTCATCAAAAACCACATGCTTAATTACATTATGACAAGAGTTGGAAGAAAAATAGTGTTGAAGAAAAAATAACTGCCTGAGAAAATACTCTCCAACTAATGGGGGAATCACTACATATATTCCCCATCTTCCAGTACTTCCCAAAGTACTATAATCCACACACACATAGCTAGAATGAGAAGTCTGTTCTACGGTAAAAATTAGTTTAATTCCTGGATTCACACATTAAAGCTGAAAGCAATAGAATCGCTTCCCCCTTTCTACTCACTCTAACCCTTTACAGAAGCAAATCATCACATGAAAACTTCTCTTAACAGGACTCATACTACAGCTGTAAACCATTCCCACTTAGACTATTAAGTTTCCTTTCATTCTAAACTTTTAATTACTCTTGTCTATGACAAAACACATCCAAAACGCATCCAAACAGAGAAATATCCTCTCTGTCTAAAAGAAAAATTCCATCTCCCCAGCAGGAGGTCTTTCTTCCTGTTTGCAACCAAAAAAGAACAATGACTTTTTCACTTTCATGCTTAACAAAACTCCCTCAAACTTTGGTTTTAAGAGAACTAGCTCTTGGATTTAGACTCTGATGCCTAAGGAACCTTTTTCTAACTGTAACTTCACCACCCCAGCGGGCCCGAAGCCCCCTCACCTTTCAGGCAGAACATAGTGAGGCAGTTCCATGAGGGGCCAGTGTTCCACGGCCGGTGCGGGCTGCAGTGCTAGCACAGCTGTCTCCCAGCCCACCTCCCAGCCCGCACTGCCAGGAGCGGGGCAGTCAGCCAGCGCCTGGGATTACAGGAAGCCACTGCCCAATCCCCAGCTTTCTGGGCTGAGCTGCTGACACCTCCCTATCTTTCATACGGAGTTTCACACCCTGGAATCAGCCAGGATCATCTTGGAAAGTGAGGGGAGCCGGGGGCGAGCAGTCGATGTTCGTGCGGTCCAGTGCAGGGCAGCACGAGAGCCAGCCCGTTTGTTTCTCTTATCTCTCAGCATTTTCCATTGCAGCAGATGGAGCACCTCACGTGATCCACAACACAAAAAAGAAATCACTCGATTCGGTTTCCCTGTTTGCTATTAATTCTCACAACTATTCTCTGACATCATTATTCTTTTGCTAGTCACACTCTTTTTTTTCTGATGTGGAACAACTCATATACTGGTACAGAATTAGCCCTGAACATGATGATATGACATTGTGCACACAGCTGAGTAGGTGGATATGTGTCAAGTGCTCAAAACAGTGCCAGACAAATGGTAAAAGCACTACAAAAGTGTCGACTACCACTATTACTACTACTATTAATATACTTGTGTGTTAGGATAAAAAAGGTGGAGGTTTTTAATTTATTTTTTAATTAAAAAAATTTTTTAAACATCTTTATTGGAGTATAATTGCTTTACAATGCTGTGTTAGTTTCTGCCTTACAACAGAGTGGATCCTCTATACATAGACATATATCCCCACATCCCCTCCCTCTTGCGTGTAGAGGGTTTTTTAAAACTTCTGTGGCACTGCCATTTTCCACACAAGGAAACAAAGATGAATATAGTTAAGTTGGCATCGGAGTATGTGAATATCCAACGCTATTGTACCCATAAGCAGAGTATTAGTTATCTCCCCCTCCACGGGAAAGCTAAATTCACTCTTGCAAGTTCAAGGTTTACTTTACTGTAAACTCTTTAACACAGGTTAAAAAGGGAGAGGAGGAGTTTTACTGCAGATCTGAAGAGAAACAGTCTACAGATGTGGCCTCGGGAGCACCCTGCCTGAAAGTGCTGTCTGAACCGTGAGTGGCCACCCCCGGCCCTCAGACTCTCCTGGTCACAGGAAGTGACCATTGTTCACAAGGCCCGTTGCTGTGTGCAGGTCTTCCTTTTGACTCCACAGGATACAGGAAACTGACTCAGAACCAATCTATCTGTCTGTCTGTGTCCTGGGGTGCTTGCTGCAGCCCTGGCTACATAGGATGGATGCTCTGAGCCTTTTGGCTTTAGACATGAGGTTCAGCATAGCCTGGCTGGGTTTCTGCTCCTCACCTTCCAGTATCACTAGCAGGGCCTGGTTAATAAGTTCCCTACCAGGGCTTCCCTGGTGGCGCAGTGGCTGAGAGTCCGCCTGCCGATTCAGGGCACACGGGTTCGTGCCCCGGTCCGGGAAGATCCCACATGCCGCGGAGCGGCTGGGCCCGTGAGCCATGGCCGCTGAGCCTGCGCGTCCGGAGCCTGTGCTCCGCAACGGGAGAGGCCACAACGGTGAGAGGCCCGCGTACCGCAAGAAAATAAAAAAATAAAAAAAAATAATAAGTTCCCTACCATGAGGAAGTCACTGTACTAGTTGCTATGACCACAGAGAAATGGAAGAGGTTCTTAGCCAGAAGCTAGTTGGGATGAAAAGAAACCTGCATGTGGAATGACAAACAGTGATATTAACTCTTAGAACAGAACTGGAAGGAACCAGCTCATCTCATTGGGGAAACCGGTTCAGAGATGAAGTGATTTGCTCAACTAATTAGCAGCTGCCTCAAGATCAAAGTCAAACCACCTGATTCAGCCTTTCCCATCTCAACATGTGACCCTCCCCACAGATGGTCGGAGTCATTCTTCATCCTTTCCTATCTCAAGTGGTCTTCTCTGCAATGTATGAATTGCAAAGATATTCCTGAAAGTATTCTTGTGGGTTAGATTCAACTTTTAAAATTGCACACAGCGAGAGAAATTCTACACCCTGGAGAGATAAGGCTTCTGAACATAGGTTAGTACCCAGGGTTTGGGGTGGTTGCGTGCTTTTAACAGCACTCTATGAATACTCACAGTTAAACCTTTTAATATAGAGATGATGTGATGTGCTAGAAAGCACACTGAATTGGAAAGTAAAGAGAACATGACTGTAGCCACATCTGTAGGCTTATCTAGCTGGTCTCTAGAGCAATTCATGACCTGTAAAGGTGTGGACTGAAGGTAGGGACTAAATTACTCTAAGATTCTATCCTTCTAACCTACTCCATTCATTTTTTGCTGTGATATATGTAGATATGTATATTAATATAACATAAATAACCATTTTGTTAGGTGCATTATATCAGGAAAAAAGACAATCTTTGCCTTCTTATGATTTAATGCAAGAGGCAAGTAGGTAAATAAATAATTGTAATACAATGTGATAAGTTATATAATAATTATATAATAGAAGAATATGCAAAATTAATAATGATCAATGACAGCTTCTTGCCTATTACCATCTAACCAAGCTACAGGTTAAAACATCTATAATTTAATGTAATGGGTTGAATACTGTCTCTCTTCCTCCCCGCCCCCCGCAATTCCTGTCTACCCAGAACCTCAGGATGTGACCTTATTTGGAAATACAGTCTCTGTAGGCATGCTTGAGATAAGGATCAAGATGAGATGACATCTTGGATTAGGGTGGTGTTAAGGACAGTAACAGTGGCTTTATAAGAGATAGAAAAGGACACACAGAGAAGGCCATGTGAAGAGGCAAGGATGAGAGTTATGTGGCCACAAGGCAAGGAATGCCTAGAGTCATCAGAAGCTGGAAGAGGCAAGGAAGGATTTTCTCCCTGAGCCTTGGGAGGGAGCAAGGCCCTGCAGGCACCTTGATTTCAGACTCTGGCCTCCTGAACCAGAACAGAAGAAATTCCTGTTGTGTTAAGCAACCCCATTTGTGGTACTCTGGTACAACAGCTCAAGGAAACGAATCCATTTAGCAAGGTAGCAACTGTTGGAGAAGGGGTATGATTTTTTTTTTTCTTTTTAAACGGACTTCAATTTATGATCACAAGGGCTTAAAGCCTATTTTCCCCATATCACTGTACTTACTATGGCTAAATTTTTACTGGAAAAAAAAATCTTTCCATGATATAACACTGCTAAACAATACAAATACCATCTTCTGTTTGATTAGCGAAATGATAGGTATCACCATCTGAAAAGTCACAACATTAAACACAAGTAGTGGAAATAGAACAGGCTTTTATTAATATCAAAAATCATTTTAAAAAACAAATCCCTTGTTTCACCATCAAACAACTGTGAGTAGGTTTGAGAAATAAAACCTGAAAAGGCACATTGTTTAAACTAGGAAAAAAGAATAAGAATTATTCATTAAAATTATTATCTGGGGGTGGAGGGAGGAGAGAAATAGGTGAGGGAGATTAAGGGGTACAAATTTTCAGTTACAAAATAATGTCACAGGTATGACATGTACAGTGTGGGGAATATAGCCAATAATTATATCTTCGTATGGTGACAGATGATAACTAGACTTACCACAGTGATCATTCTGAAATGCATAGAAATATCAAATCACTATGTTGTGTACCGGGAACTAACATAGTTCTGTAGGTCAACTATACTCCAAAAACAAACAAACTCATAGAAGAAGAGATCAGATTTCTGGTTACCAGAAGGTTGCAGGGGGGTGGGGCGGAGGCAGAGCTGGATGACAGTGGTCACAAGGTACAAACTTCCAGCTATAAGATAAATAAGCACTAGGGATGGAATGTGCAACAGGAGAGACATAATTAACATTGCTGTATGTGAATATGAATGTTGTCCAGAGTAAATCCCAAGAGTTCTCATAACAAGGAAAAAACATCTTTCTTCTATTTCCTTAATGTTCTATCTACATGAGATGATGGCTGTTCACTGAGCTTATTGTGCTAATCATTTCATGATGTATGTAAGGCAAACCATTATGCTGTACACCAGTGCTGTATGTCAGTTATATCTCAATAAAACTAGAAGAAAAAAATTATTATTATCTACCACCACTGATCACTGCTAGTGAAATTCAGAACTAAATCCCTAAGGGGACTTCCCCTGGTGGTCCAGTGGTAAAGAGTCCACCTCCCAGTGCAGGGGATTCAGATTCGCTCCCTGGTCAGAGAACTAAGATCTCACATGCCAAGGGGCAACTAAGCCTGCACGCCACAACTACTGAGCTCACGTGCCTCAACGAGAGAGCCCACGTGCTCTGGAACCCGCGAGCCACGACTAGAGAGAGAAAATCTGCACGCCACAACTAGAGAGAAGCCCGCGTACCGCAACTAAGATCCTGCGTGCTGCAACTAAGACCCGATGCAGCCAAAAAAAATAAAGAAAATAAATAACAAAGAAAAAAATATAAAACTAACATAGTTTTTTTTTTATTAAAAAAGACAAAACTAAATCCCTAGGAAGCCTGCATGAAGGGAGCGGGCCAAGCATGACGCTCGCTCACAGAATTTACAGCCCTCTGGACAGAACAAAGGTCTTGCCTTTGCCAACCATGACCTTAGAGCCCAACCACTTCTCTCTCTTGTAGGATTACAACATCCTGCATCATGTTAAAGTTTAATATTATTGTCTCGGTCAGAGGGAGTGGCAGCCACACGTACAGCCAAAAATGTTTAGATGCTCAGGTCTTCCAAACCGCTGCAGTGCTATTTCATTTGCCTGCTAAAAAAGTTTGTTTGGTTTCAATAAAATAATGGGGATGCGGGTAAATTAGGAATTAATTTGCATAATGCATATAATGAATCAGTCTTAGATGGGCTCAAAATTCTTTGTTCCTGGCAAAACAAAAAACAAAATTACAAGAAAAACAGGCAAACCATATTTTTCTTTATGCATCCTGATTTTGACTCTTACCCAAAAAAGTCAGACAAAGATGGAAAAACCCTTTTCCGTACCCATTTGAGGGTTTGTTTCGCATCAACTATAGAAAGGTATGAAATCAGGCAAGGCCTGTTTTCATACCTATATCTTGGGGCATACCTCAGTGCTTTAAAAGTCAGAGGAGACTGAAGACATATTCCCAAACACCACTGCTCCCATTTCCCCCTATACTGCCAGAAACTGAAGATGCTGAAACCCTCTGGTGCTGCTTATATGAGAATGACCACAGAAGAAGCCATTCTGGTGGCCAAGGCTGAATGGCACTCTCTGAACATCTTACCAAAGTGTTAGTCTTTCCCATCTTATCCACTGTGCTAGGATACTTCAGTTCTTACCAATATTCTGAATTTCTCAGAAAAGAGAGAGACTCAGTCTGAGTTTTTCTGTATATTTATTACTACCACAGAACCAAGAGAAAGAAGGAAAAAAACGACAGCCTTGTAACTTTAAACTGGCTAGTTTAAAGCTACTACTGGTTGCAGTACTCCAGTCTGGTCACCTCTGTGGGCAGTTTTGGCTCATCATTGGAAAATCCAGCACACAGGACTTTGTTCTTTCTCCTCCTAATATCATCTGACCCTGAACCCTTTTTGATTTTTCTGCACTCTGCAGCCAAGGCTGACCTACTTGATCCCAAAGGCAACCTTCATCCTCTCTGCAGTCACTCTTCTCTCGGGAGACGTTTCAGTCCTGGCTCACTAAGAAGACAGGTTACTTTGTGCTGAACGCAAACCAACTATGAAGCTCCAAGGCACCCTGTAAATACTGCACTGGGGGCTCTTCAACAGCTCCTAGTCTTAGGTAGCCTCATTCGCATCACTGTATTTCCTCCTGGAATCATGGAAGTTCTGCTTTAATTGGCCATTTTAAAATATACTCTCCTGAGCCAGTTCTTAGTTATTTCCTTTTTTTTTTTTTTTCCTTCAGAGCCAAGTCTATGTCTAGACTTCTTGACATCACAACCAAGAAGGAAGCCCTCATTTGGTTCCTGATCATGCAATTTGTCTCTAATCTCATTCATGGACCCCTAGCTCTTCTAACACCCAAATATTTGACTTTTTTCTTTTTTCAAGAACCCTTGGGCCCCTCTGGTTCTATTTCCCTAGGGAATGTAAGAATGAGTGTCCAAGTTGACCTGAGCTCTTAGCTTAGATCATCTTACAGCCTCTCCTGATCTCCCTTAGATATGTAGAGTTGCCTTGACTCCACTGCTGTCCATGGGGCTCCAGTCTAGCGCATGTAGGAGCACAGTATGCCTCCTAGGCAATGGCAGCAGAAAGGAGCCTTTATTGTGAAACCTTGCTCCATTCATCCAGCCTGATGGAGCTTCAAAAGGTCGTGCTGATGGCTAAGATGTTTCCTCAAGTGACAATATTCCTTTATAACTTTATAAGAGTTTATTTTTTCTTTCTAAGTCTGACCTCTTAATCTACCGTTGGACCTACTACATCTTTCCAAAAGAGCATTTCGTGCTCCATTCTCCCCCAGGAAAAAAAAAAAGAAATCATGTTTCCACTTATGTAAAAAACACAAGAATAAATCCTGAACTCCTCATCTAGCAATAAATTTGGACTTGAACTCAATTCTTTTCCCCAAAGTTTCCGGCCATATTTCTTTCAGCGGCCCCATCTGTAGGCTTTGTTTCATATTCCATATGGTCTCATACCTGCACTATCCTGGATCAGACTATTCCTGTCTTTGTCTGGAGTACAGCCCCCATCCCCACAGCCTATTTTTTTACTTCTCTGAAGCCATCCTTGACCTCGCTCCTCTCCCCCAGCAGAATCCCCAGCTTTATTTATGTAGCTATGATAGTGTCACAATTCTGTCTGCCCACCTAAAATGAGAGTTCCTCAAAATAAGGACTTGCTCATTCACACCTAATCTCCAATGCCCTGTGAGGTGCCTGAAACACAATAGATGATCAATGCTTATAGCATAAACCAGAATTATTACTCTACTGTTTCACCCAAAAGTAAATAGTGGAGAGTGTATAAAACCTGCATGAGGTATCTATCCAAGTGCATAATGATTCCTATGAAAAGTCATAAAAATATTTAACATACTCCTTAAAAATTAAATAAATAGATATTATTTCCCCACATACAACTGTACTAAAACTCAACATTAAATAATAGTTACTGAATAGCTGAACTTATGGTGGAATTTTTATAAATCATCATTTCTTTTTTTTTTTTTTTTTCTTTGCGGTACGCGGGCCTCTCACTGTTGTGGCCTCTCCCATTGCGGAGCACAGGCTCTGGACGCGCCGGCTCAGCGGCCATGGCTCACAGGCCCAGCCGCTCCGCGGCATGTGGGATCTTCCCAGACCGGGGCACGAACCCGTGTCCCCTGCATCGGCAGGCGTACTCTCAACCACTGCGCCACCAGGGAAGCCCCAAATCATCATTTCTTTAAACTAATAGTCCAAAGGGGGCCTCATTTTCAAACCCACAAACACAGATACCATCCTCTCAAGGCAAGTTCGTCAGAGCAAACTCAGAAGGCAGTTCTTCCTTCTCTCACTCAGCCTAAATTAAATGTTTGAAGGATGATGGAAGTAGAAAAGGAAAAAAAAAAAGAATTTTTCTGGAAGTATCCATACAAGAATGTTGAGGTCAGTGTGTCCAGCTGGAGGGAGGACACCAAAAGATGTCATAATAATGACCCCAGATCCCCTTTCTTCCTGAATTTATAATGGAATGTATTATAGGAAAAAAATAAAACCACTAGAGTGTAAATTTCATCCTCTTAAAGCCTTGCCATTGTCAGTGTGCCAAATACGTGCATATTATATTTTGGAGAGTCTAGGTTAAAACCCATCAAAATAAACTCATAACCTTTCATGCTGTATATTTCATCAATGTGCCTGTGGAGGGACTGACTCCCAAAATATACAAATCAATGGCAAGCCTCCCCACAAAAACCCAACCAAACAAAAATAAAGAGGTCATTTGCATCATTTTTTCCTAAGCATCTGAGTAATGCGAGGAAGTTAAAACAATAGCCAACCTTCAACTCCAGAAACAGGTGCAACTCTTCTGTCCACAAAATCACCGTCCTAAATCATTCTAAAGAGAAGTCAGACTACAAATCAACAGTATTCAAGATCATGTACCAGCCAACCAGAAGGAACACAAGTTCTGCCACAAGTTACTTGTTAGTAAAACATAAGCCCATAACCAGAGAGAGTTACTGGACTATAATTACTTTTAATCACCAAGCAAAAACATAAACATTAAAAGGAAGACACCAAGTTAAAATGCCCAGGCTCCTGATGATTTCTGCATAGAAAATCAAATAATCTAATGTTTAAGTTACTTAAGATTTATAAATTTAAAGTATTTTATGTTTGATTTAGAAAATATTTGAAAAACTCAAAGCTCTGTATAAAGAACTAGAGAATTTCCATTTAAAAAAGGTAGTTTACTTCTGCAATCACCACATTCTTCAATTTTGACCCACTTAAACCTTGGGGACAGCGCTTAAAGGAAAGAGCTAATCATTTCCCTTTCAACTGCCAAGTCTTCTGAGCAAGGGGGCAGTTTGAAACTTCAGGAATAGCGAGTTATTTCAGGACCCATAGGATTTACAACAATAATGGTTTGAGGAAACCACAGCATTTAGGCTCCTTCAGTCTTTTCCCCTGTCCTTAGGAGTTTAAAAATAAGCAAGAAAATGATTCTTCAAATTGGCAGACCAATTTCAGGGTGGCGTCTTGCCACAGGGCAAGATAATCACAGAGTTACAAGATCCACAGAGGACAGAGTATCCCACAGAAACAGCTCTTTTCTGAGCCTCCTCTTTGATCAAGACGAACAGATCTGCGCTTTTTCCATTTTCATTTTTGTATTACCTCTTCCTCTCTCCCTTCCTGCCCCCCTTCTCTCTCTCTTCCTCTCTCCTTTTCTCTTTCCCTCTTTCTTCACTTAACATCAGTAAAGTTCTAATAAAAGTCACCTACAATTCTGTTGATGGAAATAGCTGGCATTTACTTCGTGTTCTATTTTTATTTAACACATCCCTGCAAATTCAACTATTAAGGATAATAAAAATCTACAGTTCCTCAAGAGGAAAAAGTTTCTCTGTCAAAAACAGAATACTAAGTTCACAGTTTTAAAATGCCCTTATTTCTCTCAAGGCAGGTATGCTTCTGAGGACTCTATTAAGTTATTCGACTGTCTCTAAGGACTTCAGCTCATACAAAGGAAAGGCTGCAGGCTGAGACCCTTGGGGTTTTCTGTTTGTTTTGGTTTTTTTTTTTCCTTCAATTCTTTCAAACCTGAATGAATTTTGCTTTTGTAAGCAGAGTAAAAGTGACGCAGGAGAGCCTGTTTCCAGCGTCGATGCTGTCCCTCTTTTGCCTTTGCCATCACCAGTAAGTTGCTTGTTTTCGGCACATCTATTTAGAAAACTTTCTGTGTGATACAGAGTGGATGAAAAACTTCCAAAACCTGCTCTGGAAGGTCAACAGAGAAATCTGTCACTTGACCTTCATAGGGCAGTCAGGAGTGTCAAAATTAAAGAAACTGATAGAAAGGAACACAGTCTCAACACCATTTAAAAAAGAAGAAAAGGGGCTTCCCTGTGGCACAGTGGTTGAGAGTCCGCCTGCCAATGCAGGGGACACGGGTTCGTGCCCCGGTCCGGGAAGATCCCACATGCCGCGGAGTGGCTGGGCCCGTGAGCCATGGCTGCTGAGCCTGCGCGTCCGGAGCCTGTGCTCCGCAACGGGAGAGGCCACAACAGTGAGAGGTCCGCGTACCGCCAAAAAAGAAAAAAAAAAAAGAAAAAAAAAGTAGAAAAGGACACAAGGGCACAGCCTAACTGCGCTGCTCCTGGTTGTGAGGACTTTTTTTTTTTTTTAATTTATTTATTTTTGGCTGCATTGGGTCTTCGTTGCTGCTCATGGGCTTTCTCTAGTTGCAGTGAGCGGGGGCTACTGTTCGTTGCGGTGCGCAGGCTTCTCATCGCAGTGGCTTCTCTTGTTGCGGAGCACGGGCTCTAGGCGCGTGGGCTTCATTATTTGTGGCACGCGGGCTCAGTAGTTGTGGCTTGCGGGCTCTAGAGCACAGGCTCAGTAGGTGTGGTGCATAGGCTTAGTTGCTCCACGTCATGTGGGATCTTCCCGGACCAGGGTTCAAACCCGTGTTGCGTGCATTGGCAGGCGGATTCTTAACCACTGCACCACCACGGAAGTCCCATGTTGTGAGGTCTTAAAGCAAGTGAACTCACCTCCCTGGACCCCGACTTCTCATCTGTCACACAAGGCTATCTCGGAGGTTCCTCGAGTCCTGACAAATTAGCTTTGTTTTTTAAGATAACTCTACTTAGATACCTTCATAACTCCGATTTAGGAAGTATATACAGATATTTACTAAAATGCTCTCAAATGGCACCGAGAGAAGAAAATATGTGATCATCGCTTCAATAAGCTCTCTCTCGAAGAGTTGCTAAAGTTGGTTTCTCTAAGTATACCCAGAACAGTCAGAATTCTTTGAAATTTCACTTCATGCAAAAGGAAAGACATCTTTACAATTGTCATCATCTCTGAGATTTTACAAACACAACACAAAATAACTATTTTGGATATCAAAAGCTTTTCATATCAGGAGTGAGCTTCTTCTATCAATTCTCTTATGCTTGGAGAATGAGAGAAAAGACAGCAATACTTTTGGAAATGGTTACTTTTCTTTGAGCCTCATTTCTTGAGTCATAGAAAAAAAGTATTTTCTACATCTCTATTTTCAATGTATTCAAATTGCACCCGAGCATTTTTGCAGCTCTCCTATGTATAAATCAAAGCATTCACCGAGCAACTACTGTGAGCCAAAATGAGGACTATTTCAACAGAGACTATTAAAAGGTCATATTAGTTCGAAGTATTGGTGTATTAGTGGTTTATTAAGAAATTCACAGAAAAAGCAGAGACAAAGCAGCGTTTTCAGTCACATTTTATATAATTCCCATTTGTGTTCAGGAGGATCAAACGTCACGTAAGTGTTTGGCCAAAAAAGTTTAGTGGAGTAGAACTGATTTCAGATAACAGAAACATGTCTTATTGTCACCATCTTTTGACGTTTTTAGAAGCAGATATGAAAGTGAAGATATGGAGAGGCCATTTCAACCACATGAAAAGCAAAAATATATATTTGGTGTCCAGCTATCAGATGGAGAGAAGAGAGGCGAGTGAGAACTCAACACATTACTAGAGAAAGTGGTTAATGATGAGACCAAAGCTGAAAAGCAATGCTTGCTTAAGTGAAACAACGCAGTAATCCTACTTGGAAACTCAGAGTGATTTTATAGATGTGTTTAAAATTTAACATTTACAAAAAGAACGGGGATGCCCAAATATAGACACAACTCTGTAGCATTAATGCAAACATGTGCTTTATTTAACTGTAGTAAAAAAAAAAAAATCCCACAGAAGAAGATAAACATGGAAAAAACATATTTACATATTACAGAACATCCCCCTTATTAAGAGATCACTTTTCTGAAAAACTCAACCACTCAACCACTCAAAATATGGCCAAGACACAAGATAGCCACACTTGTGCTACCAGATAGCAATACTCACAGGACTCTGGGTTCGGATCTTATTATGATCCTCCAGTCATTACTGTTGTAATAAACTGGATTGTCCAGACCCTCCACACAAGGTAACATATTAGAAACCCCAGAGCAGAGAGTGGTGGGGACAAGAGGCAGGCACGACTATGTGGGTGAAAAGAGAAAGCTCACAGCCTCACAGCAAAAGTGGACTAAGAAGCAGGCAGTGGAGACCCACCTCGTGCCAAAGCAAAGAACCTTACAAACCTCAATAACCACCAGGGTGTCACCAGGTGCTTACAAGGTTCGGTGACTGTTCACAGTGACACCACGGCATCCAGACAAGCTTCCATTGTCCTGAGGATTGAGCAGAGATACTACACAGTGTCATGCAGAGAGGGAGGGACTGGGTCATAAGAAGTGAATTCAAATCCAACTATTCCATTATTATCTCGAAGGCTTCAGGCAAGACACTTCATCTCTCAGGGACAGCTTTCTCAGCACAAAAGGGTTCGGTAAACGCCACCGTCCTGCCCATCTCACAGGACTGTCAGAGCAATGAAATGAGACCATACAGAGTGAGTACTGGGTAAACTATGACCTGCAAACAGACTCTATCTGCAGAGCAAATTTTAGAATGATGTTCATTAACATTTTTTAAATTGTTTTAGAATTCTGAACTATGAATGAAGCAAGCTTCTGTTATACGGAAATACAAATAATAAAAGACATCTTCCTCTAAGGTTTTTTGTTTTTGTTTTTTGTTTGTTTTGTTTTGCAGTACGCAGGCCTCTCACTGCTGTGGCCTCTTCCACTGCGGAGCACAGGCTCCAGACGCACAGGCCCAGAGGCCATGGCTCACTGGCCCAGCCGCTCCGCGGCATGTGGGATCCTCCCGGACCGGGGCATGAACGCGCGTCCCCTGCATTGGCAGGCGGACTCTCAACCACTGCGCCACCAGGGAAGCCCTTCCTCTAAGGTTTTATATAAGCTAACGTGTAGTCCATATGAACACAATTTAGAAAAGCATCTCTTATCAGTCGTCAGTTTTTTACAATAACTGTGTTTCAAAGAAAATGCAGCTTTTCTTCTAGTTCAGACATAGGATCTCTGATACATACAGGCTAGAGTCCAACAATTTGAAAGTAAAGTTAAATGGACTGAACTTCTCAACTAATTTTCCTCTATGGGGGATGGACAACAGGCCAGTAAGCATAATGACAGAGAAATCTCCAGACTAGGGCCAATATTCGTCAGACATTGCTATTCATGAGCTTTCCCTTGGGCCGGGGAGCAGGTGCAAGGAAGGCACGGAGTGAATTAGCAGGCTCTGCACAGCTGTGCTCCAGCAGGGAGCAAGGTCCATGCTGGAAATCGCTCAGTCCTGCCTGCGAGTTTTCAAGCATTTCCCCTTATCCACCAGCATGGCCCTGGGCTGGGGGGCACAGAGGGAAACCTGGAAGAGGACTTACTACGGTGAGTGAATGCTCAACAGCGTTGCTCAGTTCTCAGACCAGGTGGCTTTTCTGAGATGCACCAGTAATCTGCATTCCATCTCAAGATACTTCCGGTGTTCGAGGACTTCCTACAACAGTAATATGAGGATGGACTAGCTGCAGAAACTCCATCACGGTTTGTGAGGGAGCTATCTGGAATACAGCATAATAAAACCCTACCACCAGAAGTGAAGTCTTCTGAAAGCATTATTTGGCCAGTCAAAGGCTGTGACCTAATAGGTAGTGATAAAAATCAATTTAGTAGGTCGGGACTGACGTCGTCTGTCTAATAAAATATAACAGAATAAAACAGAAGAGAAAAGAGAGGGTATCACATGTAGCCATGCAATAAAGGTAAGTAGTTTCACAAAGCTTTTGTTTCATTGTATATAGATGCAAATGTGCGTATGTATGTATATGAATGTATGTGTGTGTATATATGTGTGTGTTTATATGTGTTGTATAGACTAGGAACAAAAGTAACGTGTACTTGTTACTCTGGACACAGGCAAAACTTCTGAAAGTCATTGACTTAAACAACTATAATTAAACTCCGTGGGCACTGAAAAACTCAACATTCACATCATAGATCTACTACAGAAGGTTCTTTCTCCCATTCCAAACAAACATTTATTGGAGAGAAACTTGGCTTAACTTTCTCAGAAACTGGAGGAAACTTTAGCAATTGTGTTTTTGTTCAGACCTTTATTAGTTGGAATTGAAACATAACCTTTTGGATTTCTAAACTCAGTTACACAACTCTCCCCTAGTTACAATGACAGGAGCACACAGATCCACGGGACAAACTAACGCGTACCCCAGTGTGTGGGAAGTAACCAAGGTCTGATGGTCCAAAGGGACACTGAAGGAGAGCGATCCCGAACTCTCCAGCTTCCTAAAGCACACAAGAACATCCCCAATGCAACAAGCTGTCTCAAGAATTGCTTACAAATCAAACAGAACCGGGGTCCTTAGAATAAAACAACATTCAGACATTCAGACATTCATACTTAAGGACAAAGAATTGGACGTGGAAAGCTAGCAAGGAAAGAAAGGACTTAAATGATCTTTTCATAGTTGGAATACAGTGTGTTGATTAACTCTACAATAAAATTACTTTAAGGTGAAAATCAAAGTTCTTTTTCCAGGAAGTCAAAGCACTCCAGGTACTTTCCATGGGTGAAAAAAAAGTATGTAAATAAATAACCACCAGTCAAGATGACCAGAGCAACCAATCCAACAACTGCCCACCACGGTAAACTCAAACTGACTTCCGTATTCTTTGCAAAAGAATCCCCAGCCACTCAAGAATGAAGCAATACAACCTGTGTCCAGGTAGGAATTCCGGCGTATCTCAAAATGTAATCCGGAAACACCAGATACCCAGCTTCTACTTTAGCTGAGGCGCTTCTAGTTACAAAGTGAAAGAGAACCTTCAGGAATAGAGGCAAAGGAATTGTAACAACAATAAAATATATTTATTCTTTCTCTTTTTAAAGTTTACTAAAAAAACCCCAAAAACCAAGTGATACAGTTTACTGAAATCTCAACTGCTTGTGGCTTTTACTTATTTATAACTGGGCTTCCCTTAGAGAAAGATAAATATACATTAAACTCTAATCTGACAATTCACTTGCACCACTGAAATTATATTAACCAGTGAACAGATTAGTCTTTATCCTTACTCCACACTTCTTTCAAACCATGTACAGAAACTTTATTAAGCTATGCCTTAAAAGCAAGCAAACCTTAACTATTACAAGCGCACAATTAGTCCTGCGGGGGGCATATGCAGAAACGTGTCAGAGTCCCAGTAGACTACTATTATGTTATTGATTTAGAAGATGGGATCAGAAAAGTGTTCGCAAAAAGAAGGCAGAATAGAGATGTATGGAGACTCATTATCTCTTCTCTCCTTATATCTTTATCCTCCCTTCTTCACTCCTATCTATTGCCACCTTCTTCCATTATCTTCCATTCATTACTGCCCCCAACACAGCCTTTTCTGAAAATAGGAGGGCATGAAAATGGCAGGATGGAGTCACTCTTCATTCCACCAGCCTTAATGAGTGCCTGCTCTAGGAAAGGCTGTGTGTCAGGTCACTCAAGGTCACTCACAAGCAAAGCCATCTTCACGTTGAATCTAGGAGAGGCTCACTCTTCCAAGTGGCTTTCTCAAGGTGTTGCTTTATATCAAGTCTACAAGGCAACAGTAGCTCTCAAAACCCAAGAATCCACAACCCACACCCAGATCCTGGGAATAAGTCTAAGTAAAGGGTGGTATTGAGGGAGGGAACTAACTGAGAACTCCGGCTAACAAATGCCCCTAGGGAGATGGTCTCAGACACCTGCTTCCTGAGCTTCCAAGCGCTCACCATGTATTGTACACGTATAAATGGCCAAAATGTGATGCACCCAGCATAGTGATGGGTTCTAGCAAGAACTAAATAAATAGCTGTTGATCTAATGTCTCTGCTGACTAGTCGGTCATCAAATGTCAGCTATACATGACAGAGAACACCTTGCAATGCTGCATTTGATGGTACAGAGAAGTTCAGTACAGGCTGAAGCGTGGCAGACCGCAGAGACACCACTGCAAACAGCTTCTGGCTCCCCCAGCCTCACACCACACACATCTGTGTCTAGGAACAATGTGTACGTTGATTACATGTAAGTTTTCCAATCGCATTTATCATCACAGTGATCACCATAAATATCACCTTTAATTAGGAAGATTAGAAATACAAGGTGTAACTACCCACATTTCATAAAGCTAGAAAAGTGTAACTATACCTTTGAAAATCACAGATACTGTTGCTACACTAACAAGTAATTATTAAAACCTATGACTGGGCCTCCCTGGTGGTGCAGTGGTTGAGAGTCCGCCTGCCGATGCAGGGGACACGGGTTCGTGCCCCAGTCCAGGAAGACCCCACATGCCACAGAGCGGCTGGGCTCGTGAGCCATCGCCGCTGAGCCTGCGTGTCCAGAGCCTGTGCTCCGCAGCGGGAGAGGCCACAACAGTGAGAGGCTCGCGTACCAAAAAAAAAAAAACAAAACCTATGCCTTACCTTAACAAATCTGTGGTTCTGTAACTGCTTTCCTCATGTGCCTACATAACCGCTTCGACCAGCACTCTTTTTTAAAATTTTAAAACTTTATTATTATTTATTTATTTATTTATGCCTGTGTTGGGTCTCCGTTTCTGTGCGAGGGCTTTCTCTAGTTGCGGCAAGCGAGGGCCACTCTTCATCGCGGCGCACGGGCCTCTCACTATCACAACTTCTCTTGTTGGCAGAGCACAGGTTCCACACGCGCAGGCTCAGTAGTTGTGGCTCACGGGCCTAGTTGCTCCGCGGCATATGGGATCTTCCCAGACCAGGGCTTGAACCCGTGTCCCCTGCATTAGCAGGCAGATTCTCAACCACTGCGCCACCAGGGAAGCCCCGACCAGCACTTTTGCCTCTTTTCAACCTCTACAGCCCCTATATGGCAGGATTCTAGTTCCAAACGCTCCGATCCATTCTGCATGCCCAAATCAGAGCAATTTCCTCCAGCACTGCTTATCATGTGTTCACACAACTAGTATTTACTCACTGTCTGTAAAGTACAAGACACTGGATAAGACACAGGCTAGACTTAAAAGGGCTTCAAATAAGCACATACCCAAATAGTCTCAAAGCAGAGCATTTGCCCTGAAAACAGAAGCCAACGAGTCAAAGACCCCAAAATGCCCGAAGTGCTTTCAATGCCATTTCTCTTTCTGAAGAATTAGGCTTGGTTCCCTGTCTCACCACATATAAGTTTCTCTGCCCAGTTTTCAGTTCTCCCTAATGATCTAATCCTTCCTTATCAAACCAACTATTATTTTTATTGACTACTTATGGTATCCAGACAGTACTTACTAAATGAGTTCGTTCATGTACTGTGTCATTAAGAGTGTTGAGCCATGGCAAGCACTCATTAAATGTTAGCTATTGTTAATACTTAAGGGGGGCGGGGGCTTGACTGATTTAGACACAACTTTCAATTTAGTATTTTAATCATTTCAGGATTTGACATAAAAACTGAGGTATAAATTACTTGAAAATTATGTAAAGGAAGTGATAGCTTCCATTTGGGTTGCCTAGGTTACACAAGTAGTTTAAAAGCAATTACTTCTATACTGAAAATTCTGAGATTAGTATATATATATTCTATACCAGGATAAAGACATCTTTTGACTCAACTATTGATAGTGAAGGGATTGCCAACCCAGGGGCAGTACCATTAAATACAACCAGATTCAATCTGTAGGCTGATACAGTATCTATAAAACACACACTCATGTTTATTATTCAGTAAACAAGCTGTACCCGCTACCCCTATGTATGATGAATAGGTGTTATCCTATTTTACAGAAAGGAAAATTAGAGCTTAAACAGATCATGTGATTTGTTTCAGGTCACACAATTAGCGAGTGACAGAAGCAAAACATCCAGATCTCCTGACCTGGCGGTCTTTGCATCATTCATTCCCTTCCAATGAAAATTTACTCAACACTTACTATGGGCCAGGCCTGGGGAAACACTGGTTGTCAAAACAAACCCAAAAAATCACTCCTGTCTTAGAGGTTAAATTCTAGTTTGAGGAGACAGGCAGTACTGAAAATAAGTACGAAAAGTATATAGTATATTAGATGGTGGAAAGTGTTTCAGAGTAAAACAGAGATATGGACAGAAGGGTCAGGATGAAGATGTGGCAGTTTTATTATTATTATTGTTGGTTTTTTTGCAGGTGGAAATCCACTTGGAACTTTATTAAGGTCTCAAGCTACTTGTGTATATGCTTTTTAAATCTTCGCTTCCCTTCATTTCTTTCTCTTAGATATCTGTTTTATAAGGAAACATTTTGTGTTTTCTTAGTCTGATAAATATTTATTGACCATCTAATATATTCTGTTCTAAGCACTGTAAAATGTCCAGGTAGCACAAAGGCAAAAAAGGCAAATTATCGTCCCTTAGGGTTTCAGAGTTCAATGGGGGACACTAACATCGATATGCCCATGTGGTAAGAGATGTCAGCAGAAGTTGTGCCAGATGGAGTCATGGCTTACATGACTGTAGGTCTGGGAGAACATGTATGTTTATTTGAAAACGTAAGTGCTAAGTCTATCAAGTGACGGCAGCGCAGACTGCTTAGATCACGCATGCCTTTCCATTTGCTGATAAGTAGTGACAAACATGACCTCGGAATAGGAAAATTATTCACATCGGTAAATACTTAAAGCTTGGCTTCATGAAAAGATCAACTTCCTATAGGCAGCTCGGGGCAGGGCTGCTGGCATTAAGCAATCCCAGAGCAGGGGCATCCAAGTTCAGACTCTGGTGTCCCCGCTTAGACTATATCCCCATCGTCCACAAGGCAGAGCACCAAAGGAAAGGAATACAGCTGCAGCGGGCAAGATGCTTCCCTCGGAGTCTAGTCTCATGGTGGGACCAGTGCTACTGAGCCAATCACTGTTCCACAGGATGGCATGGGAAATGAGGAGACCATACATGTGCCAACTCTCTGAAGATGTGGCAATTTTAAATAAGGTCCCTGATGATTTTTGAGCGAAAACCTGGCAAAAGTGAGAGAGGGAGAGAGAGAATTGTGTGCACAGCTGGGATTCTAAGCGGAGGGCAAGGTCAAGCTGCACCTCGTGTTCTCACAGCAGCAAGGAGCCTGGTCTGACTTAGTGGAGAGTGAAGGGAAAGCACAGGTGATGAGGTTGGGGAAGCAATGGGGTGAGGGAGGCCGATCCCATAGGGCCTCGTAGAACATTGTAAAGACGTTATTAAACTGTCTGAGAAGGGTTTTAAGCACTGAAGTTACACGGCTCGACCTATGTTTGATGTCTTACAGCGTTGCTGAGGCTGCTGTGTTAAGACTGCCTGGCTTGGGGTGAGGGAGAACAAGAGTGAAAGCAGGAAAACCGGTTAAGAAAAGATTGCGATAGCGCCGAGCTGCCTCTCCTTATCAGGCATGGCATCGTCCAACCCACACCTCATCCCTCTTCACTAAGTCAACTTTACTCATGGTCAAAACAGCCGGGATCAAACGCTTGTACAAAGTGTCTCATACATACACAGTTTGCGTGGAGCAACAGGAAACAGCAGACTGCCACCAAACTTATGTTCCCATAAACTGCACCCTCTCTTTTGTTACACTCAGAAGAGTCCAGAGTCAGGAGCACTTGTAAGATTATATTCATCAGTATAATCGACAAAGTAAGCATGCAGTGCTACCTATAACCCACCATGCTGTAAGCAAATTCAGAGTACTGTTTGGCACGCGGGCCTGGGCAAACAGCACTATTAATAGTGTCCCAGGTGGGTTACGTTCACCGAGTCAGCAACCCTTTATTGGGTACTTAGCCTTGGGGATAAAAAAGGTAAGAAAAAAAAATGTATATATGCATATAATTGAGTCACTTTGCTGTACAGCAGAAATTAGCTCCACATTGTAAATCAACTATACTCCAATAAGAAAAAAAAAGACTTCCCGATATAACACAGGGAAGAGAGCCAATACTCCATAATAACTATAAACGGAGTATAACCTCTAAAAATTCTGAGCCACTATATTGTACATAGTAACTTCTATAATATTGTACATCAACTGTACTTCAATAAAAAAAGAATGCTACATAAACTAAAAAAAAAAAAAAAAAAGGTAAGGAAGACTTGGTCTCTGTCCTAAAAGAACTCACAGTCTAGCTCAGGTCACAGACGAGTAAACAAATAAGTACAACCCGGTGTGTGATAGACGCAATTACAGAGGTATGCAGGGGGTCAGGAGTAACACAGAGAAGGGAGAAATCAGCTCTACCCTCTGGGAATCAGGGAGGACTTCACAGTTTTAAAGCAGGAAGTAACAGGCAGAGGAGGAGACTGGAGCATCCTGACTCATGGAATGGGAGATGAAAGTTCTGGAGCTGTGAAAGAGCCGGGGGTCTGTTTGCTATTTCTGGAGTTAAAAGGGAGAGGGGACAGGGAGGCGTCCGATGGAGGAGGATCTCCTGCTATGTTAAATGATAAGGACTTCATTCCATGCACACTGGGAGCCACAGAAGAATGACCCCATTAGACAGTAGTCCCCCTTTATCCACGGGGGATACGTTCCAAGACCCCCAGTGCGTGTCTGAAACCGAGGATAGTACCGAATCCTACGTACGCTGTTTTTTCCTATACATACTTATGATAAAGTTTAATTTATAAATTAGGCACAATAAGAGATTAGCAGCAATAACCAATAATAAAATAGAACAGTTATAACAATATACTGTAATAAAAGTTATGTGGATATGGTCTGTCTTACCTTCAGAATATCTTATTGTACAAATTTAATGTCTTTTCCATCTTAAGTAAGCACTTATCACACACTGTGGCTGTAACTTTTGCAGTTTGAGGTGCAACAGCAAAACTCACACGAATTTCTTTTTCCTTCCTCATAATTTCACAGACAGAAGATTCCTTCTTACCGCAGATCTTAGCAACCTCAGCATATGATTTTTTTTTCCTATCCTTACGTTGAGAAGTTCACCTTTTCACTTAAAGGAAGCACTTTATGGCTTCTCTTTGGCTTATCTGAATTATCAACATCATTCTTGCACTTTGGGGCTGTTATTAAGTATAATGAGGGTGACTAGAACACAAGCACTGCGATACCACGATACCACACCAGTTGATCTGATAACCAGATGAGACAGCTATTAAGTGACTAACAGGCGGGATACCCTGAGCGAAAGGATGATTCACGTCTCTGGCAGGACAGGGTAGGATGTTGGTAGACGTCATCATGCTATTCAGAATGACATGCAATTTCAAACTTACGAATTTTTAAAACTGGAATTTTCCTTTAATATTTTCGGATTACAGTTGACCACGGGTAACTGAAACTGTAGAAAGTAGAACCGTGGATAAGGGGGGGACTACGGTATTTTATTTTAGGAAGATCACTCTGTTTACAGTGTAGACTCAAGAATAGCTCAAAGGTGGCAAGAGTGAAGATAACAAGAGTAGAAGACCATTCAGAAGGCCAGGTAAGAGCTGATGAGGGCCTGGACCACAGTAAGGATGGACAGATGGCTGCAGACACAATAGGTCTTGAGGTAAAACTCATAAGATTGGAGCTACCTGAAGTATTTGATAGGAAATACTGTGGTAAAAACAAAACACACACACACACACATCATTCAATTTGATAGAAAATGATAGATAAACCCCAAACCCCTGAAATTACATGAAAATATAACACTTTCTATGACTATAATATTGATACATAATTATATAAATATAATATGAATTGTAAGAGACATAAAAATTAACCCTAATTAATGTGCAGTGTCTTTTTAAATTATTTTTGAAATAACTGTTTGAAAAGAACAATTTCAAAAAAAGTTTTCAAAACCCAGTAAAGACATTTCCATGGAAAAGAACACAGGTTATATTAACTATACGCTAATTTGTAAATTAATTAATTGAATTTTTAAAAAGAAAGAAAAAGAACACAGGTTACTCACTTCCAAACCCAAGCTCTGACAATAAGTAACTTCCTTCATTACTCTACGATACTTCCAGTAATCTAAATAAGTATCTAAGTCTCAAAACAAACCCACAAACTTTTAAAAACAAGTAAATAAAAGAAGGGTATTAGTTAAAATATCATTTCAACAGAACTTCATCAACTTAATAACAAACAGGATCATTTTTGCAATAAAGCAAGGCAGCGAGACAACAGATTCCCAACTTCAAAAGAAAAAACAATCAAAGGTTAATAAAGGGCAGTCTCGATGAACCAGATTAAAATATTAAGTGGCACTCACTGTCTCTCTCACAGAATCTCAACTTCAGTAGAAAGAAAGAAAACATTACATTCACTGCACTGAGAATATTATTCTTATCTCTTTTTATTAAGACACCAAGATAAACTCCATTGAGCTATTTTTCCAACATACATAGTGACCCTCAGGATAAATATTACTTGTTTAATTTTACTATCAAATTTGGGGTTCTGCTTTGACAATATCTGCTAATATTTTTCAGGTTCTTTTAATGCCACGGAGGAAATGTTCTTAGATCTTATACTGTTAAGGATTTTATGATCAAAAATAAATTACAGGTATTTACATAGAAACAGGATCTTGACCTTGCTTTTGGTCTGCCATGCCATTTTCCTCCACTGTAGTATCTGAAGTCACTGCTAATCTAATTATGCACAAGGATTCTGTTTTCTGCAACTATTTTATTAGGGAGGACACTGGGATGAAATTATTTTAAATACAGCCAACTCCACACAATTGATTATCTAGTGTATGGATTATTCATTACCCTTGATATCTAGTAAGGTCATTCTCTGGTCATTTTTGTCGTTCCTGGAAAGGGAGGGAACAGAAATCCAAATGATTCAAATTTTGTAATGTTGTTAATACATACGGCAATGTCCAGAAGAACAGAATGAAAGCATTTTTTAAATTGCAGCCTGGCATGTCAATTACCCAGTCTCTTGACCTGCCAATACCAGGATCATCAATCATGCCTCTGCCCAGCTGAACACGGAACTGGGGCTCCAACAAAACACGCTCTGCTCAATGAGAGGATACGCCATTATTATTCCTCCTCTTTTGGTTTTAATTGACAAGAGAAGAGTAAGTAAGCAAGACAGGGGAAGCACAGAATAACTACTACTGGTCATTAGTTTCCCTTGAGAACCTTCCCCAGTGCTGGAAACAAAGCAGGAGCTCATTAAATATTGTTGAAATCAATGCACAGCCAGAAGACCATGCAAAACATGGAAATGCTCCATATAAAGTACCTTCTCATCTAAGCCACTCACTTTACACTTTTTCACAATTATCCTGCATTTTCTCTTTAATTCTCCCTTAAATGCCTTATCTGCTTCTCCACTGAAGTATGAACTCCATGACTTCAGGGCCTGTGTGCTACATTTCCCTGTATCCCACACGTGGTACTCAGTGAGAATTCCTTCCAAATACTCTCACAACTAACTCCACGTGAAAAGCAACATACGGTCTCATCTACAACTGACTTCTACTTTTTGACGACACAGGCATCTAGCAAAACAGCTCATGATTCACTAAAGGTAACATTCAAAAGGACAGTGATTCACACCCTTGATTTTTACGGCTAGTTAAGTCGAAACATCATCTGCTGTGAGAGTGGGTCACATCACACGAAGAATATAAGGACGGGTCACTGCTGTTACTCAATTCATTTTTACCTTCCAGAGTACAAATGTCAACCCAAGAGAGTTTTGAAACTTGCCATGTGCTAGAACAAGAGAAAGCACACAGGTCCTTACTTGTGATTGCTTTGGACACATAAATACATATCTTCTAGTTACTTTTTAGGCTCAGGAATTTTATCCTTAGCTTCTCGAGTATAAGCGGTAACCCTGGATTGTAAAGCTATGGGTCTATGTAATGATAGATATCCATAAAGGTAACCACTCAAACGCTTTAATCTGATGTTACTGATAAGCAACCTAGCATGGAGATTCACTATAAAAAGAACTTCTAAAACAAAACTTGAAAGAACTGTTTTATAGAATGAACATGCATCTTATTCAACATAGTACCTACACTGATAGTAGGGATTCAGGGGGCTAACTGTGCAAAGCAATGCGACCTGGAGATGTAGGCAAGGAGCAGGGCAAGCACTCAGGCCTTGCAGCAGCTGCTGGATGGGAGGGAGAAAGCCTGTAGAACCGGACACCTCATCAGACAGAGATCCCTTGGGGGTGGGGTGGGGTGCGGCGGGTAGAGGGAAGAACACAGACAGGACCACTGACACAAGGCTGACTTGTTAAGCTACCCTGCCCTACTCCTGGCTGTCACTGCTTGATGGCAGTATATGTATGCATGGGAGAAGAAGGGCGAGCAGGCTTTTAGAAACCTGTGTATATCAAAAAATGTGAATATAAGGTCAGGGGTTTAGGGAGCAGGCTGAAAGGAAAGTGGATTTGGATGCCTGAGAAAGATGCTACACAATCCCCATAGACCAATATGTCTTCGATGTGTATTTATTTGCAAACAAATCCTAATATGGCCATTGGGCATTCTTAGCACTGACTGATAATCCTTGTTAGACTTTTAGCAAATTTATTTGATGCTCCAAAAAAAAAAAAATGAAACAAAACTCCAATCCTGTATAACTTTTCTGAAAGATTTTCCCTCTTTTGATCTGTAAGCGTAAACAAATGTCACTCTGTATTTCTCCAAAGGGAAGAATTATGTGGACTAAAGATCAACTGTTAAAATGCCCCTGAGGCAACATGTCCAAGTTGGGAGCCAATTTTCTTTTGCAAGTCAAATATGAAAAAAGAATCTAAGACCACGAATTCTGATCTATAGGCAGCTTTTTAAGGACTTTCCCCTAACCGCACATGTCAAAAGTGATAATATCATCCATGTCCAACTATTTCTAAGAACCATACAAATTTACACACTGTATTATGCCACCATTTATCTTCATGAGGCTACTGTATCCCCTATTACTGTAAGGGATAAAGGGCACAATCTTTTGTATTGTTACATAAACAAGTCCTCCCTCTACAAATCGCCCCTGGTCTTTACAATGACTTCTTTATTTTTCACAAGTCAAGTGTACAGTATTTTTTCCCAACTAAAACTAATCCATGCAAATTCACAGTCTCTTTCCCTTTAGCGTTAATTTAGATGGCGCATCTATGATGGAAATCCTAAAGCCGCGTGCTCACATGTACACAATCTTTAACAGAAACTTGACAGCAGTTGATTTAAAACAAAACAAGCCATAAAAAAGCAACCCCTGGCAAAGGCCAAAGGAATTAAAACTACACCCTCTCGCGACCACAGTACTACTGTATCCAGCCTTTGAACATTACAACCCACCCATTTACCAAAACCACAGCTTATTCCTGATTTAGAAAAGTAAAGTTCGTGGACTTACTAAACTACACAACTCCAGCCAGAAAGCACAAATGGCTTTTCTACGCCTGGCAATTATACAGCATCTGAACTAAAAACCTGTGTATTTCGGCTCAGTATCAGCAGACCACTGTGGACCCCCTTCTTGACATAATAAACAACTGACATCTTCAAAGAGCATTAACTAGTCCCTCTTGTGCCACAGTTTAACAGACAAGAGCAAATGGCTTAACCCACATTATCCATGAAGAAGGGTGCGTTTAATTCTCAGTCCATGGAATATAATTACTGTCCCCATAAGCACAGATTTAACTTAGCTCTCTCACGTTTCAGCAGTTTTATTTCCCCAAAGAAGGGGGAGGACAGGTCCCTGAAAGGTTTTAGTGAGGCTTCTCTTGGCACGGGAAGAATGTGATAAATAGGGAAAATACAAGCATGCGGAATGTCTGGACGAGGTTCCTTTGTAAACCTTAAATAGTGCTCCCCCACTGGGCTGTGACACGGCTCTGAATGGAGAAACCATTTTAGAGCCTAACAATTCAGTCTCTCCAGTAAACATTCTAAAAGGAAGACCTCAGAAATTCTAAATATAAAACAGGGGTGTGTTTAAGAAATATTGAAATATTTCCCTCTTTTCCGCCAGGACTGCTATATTTCTTCACCTTGAAGAAGACAAAACATGCTAAACCTGAGAACAGAGACCAGCAATGGTCTGAAAAGGAACTTGAAAGAAATCCAAAAACTCCTTCTGGCCAGGATATCACACTTCGTGTGTTCATTTCCTCGATGTCACCCCAACACCTGTTTAATTCAAGCGTTTGTGTAATTCATCAGTCTTCTTAAAGAAATATGCAAAAGTTTATCCACGATTCCCAAAATTTTCTCAGTGCACTGTTTCAGAAAAGAGCTCCATGTCCTAACTTGCAGAAGATTCCTCCCAGGATGTAGTTTACCACTGAACTTTGCACAAGTCACATGAGCGTGCGGATATGATTTGGGGGTGAGGGGCAGTGCTGAGGACACATAACAGCTATTTTATCCTTCTTAGAAGGACACAATCTCAGGTTGAATCTAATTGAAGGAGCATTTTTATTTTAGACATGCAAACAAATGACTGACACTGAATTCCAATACAAAAACATATAAAAACTCCTAACAGGGCCAAGAATCGTGAACAGAAATCAGTGATAGAAACCAAGAATTCTAGATAGCAAACTCCTAAAAATGTTTAAATAGAAAAAAGTCAAGTCACCTTTTCTGGGCTGGATTCTGTAGGTCCAGTTTTCATCATCTGCTTCCACCTGCTGCCCACAAACTGAGAGCTCTCCATCACTGCGAAACAGCCTCTTTGTCTGCCTGGGCAAGGAGGAGAAATTTATCCAACTCACAGCACGTGAGAGGGAACCTGGGTTTGACTTGAGTCTGAAGGGACCTGAAGAGCCTTCCTTTTTCATCTTCTTTCACATCAAAATCAACTATAGACAAAGGACAGTCCAGCCAACAAAAAGCTTGTTTTTAAAAATCGTTCCAGGTCCTTTCAATGAAACTGCTCCTTCCTACTTGTTCAGACAATCCTGAGAGTCAGGCAGGGCAGAAAGATTGCTTCTATGTCACCCAATTATAAAGAAAAGAAAAATGAGAGATTAGGAAAAAAAAAAATTTTTTTTTTTTTTTACCCTAGCCACATTGTGGTACCTGGTCTCTAGATCAGGATTATTCACAGTCCCTACCTCACCCCCAGAAAATATGAAAATAAAAATAACTAAAAGTATAATTTAAAAAATGAAGCAGGGTGTTCACTTCAGGGACGCTTGTCAGGACTTGGTGAAGAACAAGACCAAGGCACTCCGACTCTCTGGTGTGTACCTAGCATCCCATACTGTAATCCTACTCCTCTCCCAGGCATCTTTCCCCACAAGGGCAGAAAGCCAGCCGTCTGCTGCAGACAGAAGGAACTCCTCAGGCTGGAGAGAAAGATTCAGTGCCAACCCAGGCGCCTAGTTTAAAGTTCAGCCACACAGGTGACTTGGGAGAAATCAAAGAGTTCAGCTCATGTGCCCTCTTTCCTGTCTGTGAAGCACTCAGGAGCCACAGGACTCCACCAACAATAAAACGGGCTGTGTGGTTACTGCTTGGATTACAGAGTAAGCGCTCCTGTGAAAGGCGATAGGCTTTCCCAACGCTGGAACCACCTCATTGGAGACCAAAAACCCCGCCTCCCTGCTGCAGTCAATACTTCAGAGGCAGCTCAAACTTCTGAAGTCCGGCAAAGCTACAGAAACGCGTACACACTTCTGGACACTTTTTTTTTTTAAAGCCAGAACTTAATTAATTATCGTCAGACCACATTTCTGGAAGTGGGATTTTGAGAAGGAGCTTTCAGAGATTATGTAGTTATGTACACATCCAGCATTCCTAAGTGGATTTAGGCATGTCATCATCTAAGGAAATGTACTTCCAAAGGGAATAAAACTGACCCAGCTATTATGTCACTCCCAGCTTTCAGCGAAGGTGAAACGCAGCCGTTCTTGCACCTGTCATTGCCTCTCCTGTCTTCCACCAGCAGCAGGAGTCGGGGGCTGATGAGCCACTTCTGCCTCCCCACCGGCAGCCCCTGGGGGTCATTCCTCTCTGGCTTTGAATGATCATCCTATCACAGAGAACCATAATCTGAGAGCTGTGCTAGTAGCTTTTAGCTGTAGGCTGCAGCCCTTTGGAAACCCTTAATCAGGGCATGCAAAATATCTACAGCCACATGTTGGAATGCATCTGGGTGCATCGTTTCACCCAAGGCCAACATAATTCCATGGTCCTAGGGGCATAAAGAACTTCTGCAACTTTTCATCATAGAGACTTGGGTCAGTGTCCTCTCCCCAAAGTGTCATTCAGAGTAAGGGCAAGTACAGAACTGGGTCCATCTCCCTCTCCTGTACTCACTCTCCTGTAATAGCAAATATATTAAAGCTAACAAATTACAACAGAAAATAAACTTTGATTAAAAATAATAAAAGCAGGATTTTGCATCATACATCTACTGCAATTCACTGGGATTGTAAGAAAAAGGCTCTACACGCTTACCAGGGCTGGGACGTTTATAGAAGAAAAACACAGAGCTGCTGCCAAGTGTTCCTTGGATGGACAGCTCATATCACCATGGAAACCGCGACAGAGAACAGGTAGTAGGACTAAAGGGCAAAGGTGCAGAACAGTCCAGGTAGGAAAAACAGGGACTCGGGATAAAAGCTCAAAGCGTCCTCAAGAAATCATGTAGTTTAAGCCCCTCAATTTACTGATGGAGAAATTCAGGTCCAGAGAACGTACGTGATTTGATCGCTATTATAAGGGCAAAAGTGATAATAATTACATATAGCATCAATGGCTAACATCAAAGTTCAAATATCCAATAGTCTTTCTGAGTCAAAGACTTTGAGAAACTCAAAATATAAAATTAAACTTAGAAAAAAAACAAAAGACCCTCGTGCCAGAAAATAGAAAACATCCCAAATGCTGCTTTTACCGTTTCAGATGCTCATGGGACACCCTGACACCCAAGTATGCGTTCTTTAAGGACCCATGGACCCCAAACAAGGAACACAGTGGTATCCCCACTGATGTCTACATCCTGCAGTTACAGTTTTAAGTTAGGAATATCTAAGCCCTGAAATAAACCGCATGCTGTTCTTTACATTCAGCAAGTGCTTTTGAACAGTGTCCCCAGACCAGCTTCCTTGGAGTGTGCACACACACACATACAATAGCACAGAGGAATTGATGTTCTTAGTAACTGGTGTGTTTTCCTCCGGTACCTCCTACACACATCTGAAACAGAGCTGATGGCAGGGGCTAGAGGAATATTCACTGCCAAGCAATCAAGAAGCAAAACGGGTCCATTCAAGGACTGGACTCATGACTCTTCCTCAAAGTGAATACACACTTAATGCTGGACTTCAAAGAAACTTAATGGATTTCCCATCATTCACAAGACAGATGGCTATGTTTGCATATAACCAATTCTCCATCTATGAGCTATTCTGTTTCTGTTAGATTGAGCCTTGATTATTAATATCTTCACTTATGTAAAAGAAGGTCAAATAACTTAACTACTTTTACAACTGGACCAGAGTTCCCCTATGACCAAGATAAAATATAATGACTTAAATCGCTTTGTAGGAAATATTTGTATTTTAACTATCTGTGTTAGATATGTACTCCAATTAGCTTAGAAAAACATAAGCGAACTGCTTAAAAAGCTATTACATTCATTCGGCCTATATTTATGCAACAACTATGATGAACCACACACTTTAAGCATCTGGACTATCAACCCTAGGGTCATACAAATCTACCCCTGCCAGCAGCATCGGGGTCATGGCTACTTTGTGCCACGCACATCACATATACTACTGCTAATCTTCATGATAACCCCACAGTGGAAAATTCCTACTTTCAGAATATAACCTGTTTCTTCAAATATTAGATTCCACTATAATCTTCAATGTAATAAAACATCATAATTTAACCATTTCTTCCCAAGAAAATCTACAATAGAATACACTCTTCCCAGACCTTTTAAACAGACATGCTGAACAGATTTTTTTGTCCACACTCCTTACTGTGCAGTGCTTTCCCATCTCCCCCCTCACTGTCAGGCTGTCAAAGTGAAACTTCTGTTGTCATCATACGTGCCAATAACTGCTCCCTTCCTACCATTTTGCCCCTGCTGAGCTTCAGGCAACAGGAAATCAGATAAATAATCTTGCTTAAATTATATGCTTCACGGGAGTCATGAGCACTCACGGAGTGAAATACGTAGCTTTAGTGGAAGGAAGGGCTTTGTTACAGTTGCCTCCTGGCCAGCACCCTTGTCCTTTCACTTGCGAGATGGAAGCCCAAGGGTTGAAATGGCTGGAGGAGCAGCCTCTAGATAACGACCCCCAGGTGGACTGAAACCAGGTTTATGATTTATCGCCTCTTTTATATTAAGTTCTTAGCACTTGAGGGTGGTGAGGAATTTACCCAACATTACTGACCAAAAGTCAAGAAATTACTCTGTATTACTTCAGGAATGATTTAAGTAATACATTAAAGAAAAGTTAAGTAAAAAAACTGGGATGCACCAGAATATATTACTAAGGGAAGTTCTAGAATCATCTTCTTTGAGAATTCCTGAGTCAAATACCCATTAATCTGGAAAGATTTATTTATATTTCCACCAAGAGTCAAAGGGATAGATTGAATACATTTGGAAAGTCCTTGCCAAAAGACACAATATTTCATGTTTCGATATATACCGCCATCCTTAAAGATGAGTTAAGCTCAAATGGAAGTTTTTGATTTAATAAGAATTGTTAAACATGACAGGATATAGGATTAGACAAATCTCTCAACTCAATCGGGCATGTAATTGCCGCCCTTGCCATCTGTGTAAAATGCCAGCCAAGAGCAGGAACTAATTTCAAGTACCATCAGTTTTTTGGCCTCAAAGGCCACAAAAGAGCATTATAACTCTTAATTTCCATGTGTACCTTTTCTGCCCTGACCCTCTGTTACAGAGCCGAAGCTCGTACTGCTAGCCACACAACAGGCCAATAATCGAGAGATAAATCGCTGGGGCAAAGGATAGCGACTTTCTTTGGGAAGCCGGCAACCAAACAGAAAAGATGGTGGACTTGGGCCCCAAAGAATCATCTTGCCTGAGTGAGAATTCAGGCTCCTTTTATACTTTTATACTAAAAGGGGAGGGAGTAAAGTCAAACATTTCCTGATTCCCATCAGCCTCCAGAGGGGCTGTGTTAATTTCATCCTCCCTGCAGTCATTCACAGGTGAGCCTGGTCAGGATATTTCCTGTGAGCTAAACAAAGGTATTTTAGCTTAATGCTCATTACCTGGGAAGCAGCGGTCCCAGAGATTGGCCATTATGTGTAATTTAAGCTTATAGGTAACATCCCTTTAGTGATTAACTTGTAATAGAATACAAAAGGTTCTTCTTCCTTATTACACCTCTCCCTCGAACCTGGAAAGGAAGAATAGGAGAGGCAAGACCCTGATGCCAGAAACCAATGGAGGACAGTGCTGTATGGTCAGAGTTGGTAGGGTTGCTGGCTTGGCTGGAATGGGGCACACAAACAGAAGGCTTAATGAACAGAGACAGGGTGAAAAAAACATATACCGCAGCAAGGAGAGTCACTCTGAACTGTGTCTTGTTCTAAAGCAGCCCTGACTGGGTAGAAGCAGTGAAGTGTGTACCCTATCAGATTACCCCGTGAGTCACAGAGGCCGTCAGCTTCTAGGACAGGGTGCAGTCCGTTTTTCCAACTGTCATCTCTTGTAAATAATTGAAGAGTAGATTCAAATGCAAACTTTCTATGAGGTAATTTGTACACACGAATAATGAAAGCTTATCTCAACATCTAGAAGTAAACAGTTCGAGCCAGACATTTATAACTAACAACAAAAAACCCATATTGCCCCCAGGGCCACAGCAAGCCAACTCCTACAGTACAGGAAAGCCTCCTTCCTCACCCACCTCCCACCCCCTACCGAATTAAGCACCTGATTTACTCAAGAAGGAAGTCAGAGAAGATGAAACATTGCCAATTAACTATTCAGAGAGAGGTCTGTTTTTAGGGTTCTCCTCACCTACCACTACCTCAATACGGAAAAGAAAAAAAAGCACTGCCTTTACGTTGAGCTCTAGCTTTGAAAGTCAGAATAGGTCCCTTTCAATGGAATTAATAATGTTTCCCTCAACTGGAAAGATTAAATGCAAACACTTGTATTTATGTATCACCACAAGCCTAAATCCCACGTTTCAGTGTCTTCATGTCTGAAAAGGACTCCTGAACAGTTCTGACATGAAGCCTTAGTGACACTGTTCCCCCAGGATCACTGATACAGGAGCAATATGGCAGCACATTACTGCTCTCAACCCCCTGGGATGTGGTGTGCTGCAAGGGGGTAAGGCCTGTGCCTGGTCAGAAGCTGTCACTGATGGATACTGTCACTGATGTGTACTGTGCACTGCTAGGGGCTTGCCAAGAATGCAAACTTTGCCCCAACCTTGACCAAGAAAATGTCCCCATCCGAGAAGTTCATACGAGAAGCTCCCCTAAAACTGAGCATTCACTTTGAAGTTCAAGGATGAACCTGCTCTGAAACTGAAATAAAACTCCAAATAAAAAAAATTTTAATCATAATCTCCTTTGTACTTCATCCCTCTCCAGATCCTTGTAATTATTATTTTTTCTACTTACTCAACCAGTTCTTGACAAACTTGTCTTGCACATAAATCACAGGAAATCTTATTAAAACACAGAGTCGGATTCAAGTCTGGAATAGGGTCTGAAATTCCGAATTCCCAAAGCACCCAGGTAGGGCCCTGGACCATCTTCGACTTAGCACAGTACTAGCCAATAACGGTCCCCAAAAGCAGGGATCTCATCCTTTTCCCTCCATGTTCCCTACGGTACCTAACACACAGCCAGCACTAACCAATGCTGGTCACAAGAGTGAACAACAGAATCATCTACTCATTCCCATGTTCCCTCTTTCTTTTGATCTTAGCATGTTCCAGGTCAAAGAGATAATTTGACCTTTATAACTAAATTCCATTCCTTTATCACTAAGTTACAAAAAGCAGAACTAAAATTTGTAAACTGTTAAAAATATATAATCTGAATTAAAGGGTTAATAATAAATTTCCATTATCCATAGAGTTATACTGCATCACTTTGAAAAGAAAGACGGTCATTAACTGCCAGGCGGCATGTTTTTCTTAATTTGTAAAGACATCTACATTGCTTCCATCCACCAAAATTCTGGAATTCAATGATCCCACTCAGAACCTGGGACAATCAACAAAGAGCCAAAATCAGAAAAGCAGCCCACATCCTACCTGGTAATCCATGCAGACAGGCTGGGACCTCCTGGGTTCCACCATGTAAACTTAGTTGCTCTGTGGCAGTGGAAAAAATTTTTTTGTTAAGTTTTTCCTGGTACATGACTAAGACAAAGAATTTGTTCAGTCAACTTTAAGTGACCTTCCAAAATGTTTATTCTATTTGGCTCTATCTTTAAAACTATATTCACTATGGCTCTACAGAGCACATTGAATATATCTGGTTTTTTTTAACGGACATTTTATCATTTCAGCTATTCCCTTTATTATACTACCATTCCCTGCTAAACATGTGGTTAAATATTGCTGATACCAGCAATGATTCCATTGAACCAGACAAATGTGTGAGAAATAAATGAGAAATTCAAACATTAAAAAAAAAGGTGGGAGAAAGAAAACTTGAAAAGTTCTGAAACCAGTGAGAACAGTGGCGATGCCCATCCTGCTTTCGGCCACACTGTTCTAACTGGATCATTTGCTGCCAGCTTGATAGGTAAGTGGAGAGTCAGAATGAAGAAATCACAAACTTTCCTGTTGGTTTCTTCCCTCTAACATAAACCCTGCGAAATATGTATCATCATACATATTTTGCAGATGCAGATACCAAGGATAAAGGTGATAAAGTAACTTACCTAACAACCCCCCACCAAGTTATTAGGTAACAGAGTTGAGATGTGAGCCAAGGTCTTTCCTCCCATACGCTGCCCTTCCTTCGACCATGCAGACAGCCTCAGCCTCGGGCCTCTCCCCTGGGCTATGACGATACCCTGGGAAAGGGGACCCCTGCTTCCAGCTGCGCTCCCCTCAGAGCTGTCCTCCACGGGCCAGCTCACACTATATTCTAGGCCCCTGGGCCCTTGACCCTTTTGTGCCTCCATCTGCCAAAACACCTCTCATCTTTTTCACCTGCTTGACTTTTACTCAACCTTCAAAATTTCTGCCAGGAGCTATCTCAGCTGAAATAAGCAAACGTTTATTAGGCTCTATACTGCTTAACTACTGCTGCATAACAAGGCACCCCAAAACTCAGTGGCCTAAAGCAACAGTCATTTAGGATTTCTCACGATTCTGTGGGTCATCTGGAGGCCAGCTAATCTAGGCTAGACTCGGCTTGGGGTGGCTCTGCTCCCGTATGCCCGAGACTGAGAAATTTCCTAGGACATGGAAATTATTTTAAAATGGGGGCAGTCCCAGGCACACTGGGATGGTTGGTCACCCTAGGGATAACCTGTAGTGCTTCTCCTCCCTCCTAGAACCAGAAGGCCAGTCCAGGCTTACCTTTTTCATGGAAATGGCACCAAAGAGCAAAGCTCAACTGCACCAGCTTCTTGTGCATCAGGGCTGCTAACATTCATTGGCCAAAGCAAGTCACGTGGCCAAGCCAACTTGACTGGGGCGGAGCAACACACTCCACTCACCTGAGCAAGCAAGGGGAAGGGAGTGCCTATTTCTGAATCTCATCTACCACAGGCAGCTGCTGGGCAAGTTACTGAGGGTGAGAGACTCCTAGGACATCATTCCCGACCTCAGGGATTAGACTGCGTTAGATGCCACGCTCCCATGGCACACCATGAAAAGAAATGCTGCCCTTCCCCTAACACATCTGAAATCATGCATTTGCCACGGAAGACTCTAAGCTGCCCAAGTGGGAAAGCCGAGGCATGTACAGTACCTAGCATACAGTAAGGACTGAATCAATGCCTGTTAAACTAAACGGGTCAATTATACACCCTTCATCATCATAGTCAACTTACTATATATACTCCAGTTTCTTTACTGGACTACCTTTGACATGCTCCCACATAAAATGATGGATTACATGCAGGGGTCAGCAAAGTTTTTTGTAAAGAGCCAGAGAGAAAGTATTTTAGGCTTCGTCAGCTCTACGGTCTCTGTTCCAACGACTCTATCTGCCATTGTGGCAAAAAAAAAAGCACTAGACCATAGTAAACCAATCAGGGTGGCTGGGTTTCAATAAAACTTTACTTACTAAAACAGGTGGTGGGCTGTATTTGGTCCCTAGACCATAGCCTATTGACCCTGGGTTAGAAGAAGTAGGAATGGCACTCGGAGTTGTGCAGACTGCACAAGCACAGATAGTTCAAACCAGTGTTTCCCAAAATGTGTTCCTTAGGATACCGGTATCAGAATCAACTTGGATTGGGGTAGGGGAGTTAGGAGGCCAGGAGGGCTTGTTAAAAATGCACATTCCTGGATCCTGTTTAGTTCACACCTCTGGAGAGGAACCTGGGAGTCCACATTTAAATGAGTCTCATGCATGTTACAATTTGAAAATCACTAGTTTCAACATTACACTACGATTCAAACAGATACGCAGAATTCAAATCTTTACTCATAATTTCACTAAAAATGCACAAACAGGCTTCCCTGGTGGCGCGGTGATTGAGAGTCCGCCTGCCGATGCAGGGGACACGGGTTCGTGCCCCAGTCCGGGAAGATCCCACATGCCGCGGAGCGGCTGGGCCCGTGAGCCATGGCCGCTGAGCCTGCGCGTCCGGAGCCTGTGCTCCACAAGGGGAGAGGCCACAGCGGTGAGAGGCCCGCGTACCGCAAAAAAAAAAAAAAAAAAAAGCACAAACGTTATATCAAAGTATAGATATAATACCAAATGAATACAAAATAGACTAGGATGATATATCGTAGGATATTACAAGCAAGATAAGTATAACAAATTAAAAATTTTTTTACTTTGGCATTTGTTTTTCCATAATTTGTATGCTAAACACAGGCTATAAATGTTTTAGTCAAGTAATGTTTAATTTTCATGCAGAATTATTTTAGACATAGAGAAAAGGAGAGAGATCATTACAGATTTAATAGTTAACGTATGGCTATATTTGTTTCAGTTTTATTTTTTAAAAGTAGTACAGATAAATTTCCCTCTTGTCCCCAGTCTCACAGTGGTAACATCATTCTAAATTTAGTGTGTATCATTCCCAAACATATTTTCCACACTTTTTCTACATACCAGTGAGGTCATCAAGACATAGTACTGTTTTGTGTGTCAAAGTTTTATAAATAATATTATACTGCAAATCATTCTTTTTTTAAATTTATTTATTATTTTATTTATTTATTTTTGGCTGCGTTGGGTCTTCGTTGCGGTGCACGGGCTTCTCATTGTGGTGGCTTCTCTTTTTGCAGAGCACGGGCTCTAGGCGGGCGGGCTTCAGTAGTTGTGGCTCGTGGGCTCTAGAGAGCAGGCTTCAGTAGTTGTGGCACATGGTCTTCGTTGCTCTGTGGCACGTGGGAACTTCCTGGACCAGGGCTTGAACCCGTGTCCCCTGCATTGGCAGGCGGTTTCTTAACCACTGCGCCACCCGGGAAGCCCTGCAAATCATTCTTAAACTTATTTTTATAAAATAGTTAATATTAAAAAATTTCCACTCACTCTACAACCAGCGGCATGATGGGTAAAGGTGCCAAGGACCTGGTACCTCTCATGAATCAATTCACCTGATCCTTTTCCTACAACCTTGTTTAGGTAATTAAAGGAACATTTCACAGCAGGGTATGTCTGAGAAAAATCGATACCTAAGCTTCTACACTTGATGTGCAAATCTGCTTAAGGGAATGGACTTTTGTGTTTCTCCCACATACTGTGTCTATTAAAATTTCACTCGTTGCATAAGAGTGTTTTCTTTAAAAGCTTAACAAATTTAAGCTTTCTAGAACACATGAAAATATAACAAAGCATATAATGATGGCTTTATATGTTTTTCTCTTCATTCAGCTCAACAATTTTTACAGTCATCAAAATCTCCAAGTAAAAAGGCTGCTTAGAGAAGAGCAATTCAATCTGATGATGATGACTTTGGCTGTCCCTGTACAATCACATTTGTCACAGTCTTAAGTAATAAACTCACTTTGATAAGGAGAAATTCAGAAAACAAATGGCCTAAAAGACACGTAAGACGTTCAGAAATTTTTGGTTGAAACACTTGCTCTCCAGGGTCAAAATGAATGTGTTAAATCAAGGGAATTTTTGTTTCTATAATATGCTTCTTTAAGATAACGCCGTCGAAAAGAACTTCAAAGAAGGGTGAAGTATTTCTACAAAATAAACACTAGACCCTTGCCACTGATGGCAGGCTGGAGTGGGTGGATAGAGACTGGCTAGCACAGACGAAGGCATTAGTTATAGAGACTCCCCCTTCTAATCTCCCTTCTCTCAGCCCAGCCACTCTGCTGTCTCCCTGAAACGCAGGGACAATTATGACAGTGTTCCCTCAAAAGGCCCCAAGTGAGCAGCACCCTCTGTTCTCATTCCTGGGCTCAACCCGCTGCAAGACAAAGACACCAGGGACCCTGAAAACTAACTGGGGAGATGCTGACATCACTAGCACTTGATAATTGATAGGTTATTTTCATCTGCAGCAGCAGTAAAGAGGTAACCATTGATCTTACAGGACTTGAAGTACAGGTGGCTAGTACACAAGTGGAGACGTCTGGTAAGGCCAGAAGCAGGAGATTAAAATTGTGGCCGCATATATAGGAAGGGGATGGTGAGCTGCAAAGGAGGGTCAGACTCCCAGCAGGAAAACAGTTCACTCAACGCCAGCATTGTGAGGAAAAGAACCAAGCATGCAGGCCTCACCTACACAGACAAAATTCTCAAGCAACTGCACCTGTGTCATTTTCTCAAGGAACTGCTAGGCCCATTTCTCTTCCCAAATGAGGTGAGGCCATGAAGGGTTTGAAGAAAAGTGTGAAATCCTGACAGGTTAAAAGGAATTACCACAAAAATAGCACAGGTGTAGCTTACCTCATAAGTAATGACAGTTGTGTAAAATAGCTAAAAAGTAAAGAAACTTCCAAATTTCATCACCAAATACACGCATGCACACGCATACTCAAGATGTGCTCCAGCATCTTCTAAGGTTTAGTTTGCCGACAATATTTGGTAGAGGAGGAATGAATACAGAAGAAAAGTACCAGTTACTGTATAGTTCCATAAAATACACATTATTGGTTATAGTTGATAAGAAAATGCTTGGCTAAAAGTAAATTACTATTCAAAATAGAAAAAAAGTGAATGGTGTCACATAACCTTTAATTTATTACATAGTGCAATATTGCTTGTTCAGGCCATAGGGAATTATAGTAGGTTGTAGCCTGTATCTGAGATTAGGTCAAAGGGTGTCACTTAAGGAAGTGACATCATTTAAGAATTACCTAAGCCAAGCAAGAATTAATATGTAAGCATATGCTCAGCCACTTCCAGAAGAGACATCCTTTACAAAATGAGATTACAATGAAGCCTGAGGCAAGTTCAAAATCGAACTTACCTATCTAAGGGACAGCCTCATGCTAAAGAATAATTAAGGAATCAACAGCCTAATAAAATGTTTTGTCACCAGCCTAGTAAAGGTAGGAGAGAAAGATGAGGACAGAGGTGATGACCAGTAAGCATTTGTGGGTGTCCAGTGTCCAGAGCTGAGCACAGTGTCTGGAACCCTGGAAGTTCCCAATGTCTGATGGCCTAGCACTGCTCAAAGAAACACAGGATGGGTCAGCCCCAAAGTGAAACTGCATTAGTTTTTTAAAAACGTAAGTGGCCAAACAAAACACCCCAAACCCAATCTATGCATAACCTACTGAACAAGAATCTTTTACAAAAGGTGATTCTAATGTTCACTCACGGTTGAGAATCAAGGCACTAATACAATTCCAGCTGGGCCTGACCCATCCTGTGTCTCTCTGGCCATCAAACACTTTGTGTAAGGTATGCCCCTACCCCCAATTAAGAAACACCAATCTTTGAGAACGTTTACACTTTGTTTACAGATAAAGCTAAGTTAATGCTGGTCTGTGTTTCAACTAACAATAGTTAAAGGAACAATAAAATGAGGAAGCCTGCCATTTTTCCAATTCTAACTTTTTAAAATGTTTAAAAGAGCGTCAGATGCAAAGCATAAATTAGTCTCCTCAGAAGCTTCCTAGACAGCATCGGTGTCACTGGGGCCTGGGGGTGGGGGGGAAGAGGGGTACCTATCTGAAGGGCCGAGAACAGACACTGCCTTCCACAGTCACTAGGAAAACTAAGTCTTACACTCACGCTGATTGTTTGAATTACAGGAGCTTGGGACCAAAGGAGATCTTAGACATTATTCTGTCATACACTTTCATCTTACAGATGAGGAAACAAAGAATCTGAGGGGTTTGTGTGACCTAGCTCCATGGCTGCAGGAATTCCATCTAAGTAGTTTACCACTGTGTGGCCCAGCCTTTAACAGCTACCCCAGAACATTGTTAGAAATTAATTGTCAGGTCATCAGCAAAGTTGGGACCCAGAGTCAGGCACAGTTGAAAATAATGATGATGATGATGATGGTGATGAAGATGATGCAACTACACTGAAAATAAACTGATCTTAAGAGAGGTAAAGCAATTTTCCAAGATTACACTCCTCCAATACTCCGGAGCCTGAATCCCATCTGTCTTCACCGTGGTTTTGAACTGCCAGAATCATTTGTCCATAGAACAGACATGAGGCATAAAAAAACCATTCTTTCTGAGATTAACACAGGTAACTGATCTCTCAGAATGTGTCGTTGTTATTAGTATTTTAACACCTGGGCTGGAAAAAAGGTTCCAGAGAGAAGAGAAAATTAACTTTGTCAGATTTGCAACATTAAGTATACAAGGTTTAATTAAGAGCAGATGGCCTTATTAGAGATAAGACTTTTTGTGTCATCTAGGATCCATTGAAAATCATGCTCAAAACCTGACATGGTTTGCCTGTGGTTGACCAGCAGGTGGCAGAACAGAACAATCCGTCTTCTGGAAAGCCCCAAGCAGTAGAGGCTTGGGTAAATTCAGGGAGAGTATTTGTAGTATTCAAACACTGGCCAAGCCCGGGTTAGGAACCAGCAAAGAATCCTACGTAAAACTCAAAACCTGACGGTATATCATAAAATAGAAACAGTCGGGTATCCATGCACTTCAGTAACCTACGGGTTAAAATTCAGAAGTGTCTTTCATACTTACACAGGCCAGATGGCTGAGGAGCTAAAGAAGAAATATCACAGAGGACGCTGTCCAGCCCTTAGGACGTTCGGGCGTCCATGTCAGTGTTTCCAAACTTGCCTGCTCATAGGCATGACCTGGGGGGTGCTTATTAAAGCACAAACTCTGGGGCCCCCTCCCAGACACACACAAGCTCTGGGGAAAGGGCCAGGGAAGCACCTGGGGGGCTGATCAGACAAGTTTGGGGGTCACTGGCTGTGTACCGACTACCTGGAGGGGAGGTACAGGTCAGGGTAGGCATCGATTGGCTGGGCGAGGCTGACTAACCTCACTGCTCAGCACGGGGTAGGGCCCTACGGCTGCCCAGCAAGCCTCCCCGTCAGCTGGGGGACCCGCCAGGCTCCCCACCCCTGACCCCGCATCTCGCTGTCCCTCCTTTTCACTCCAAAACCTCACTTATCCCATCTCCCCTCTCCTGGTTCACTCCTGCCTGTGGCTCACCATCTACAGCATGAATGAATTTGCTCCTTGGCACTTTCAGCCTCTGTTTCTAGAGGCTGCCTCCCTCTCCCTCTGATTCCCTCCACTGCAAACAACAAAACGCCTCAGTGCAGCTGAGGCCTCCTCAAGACAAGTTCCGTCTGCAGTGGGGACAGTACAGCCCCCCACCCGTTGCTCACTCTCATCCTGTGAGTCCCTAACACCCCGTAAATGGGGAAAACAGCCTGACCACAAGTTGGATCGCCCACCTCCACTGGGCCCTGGTCTTCCTACAGTATTTCTACGCTTACTTTGCACGTCGCCCAGGTTGTTCCAAACCATTAGGTTTTCCTTTCAGCCTCACTCCCACCTTCATACCCAGACTCAAAGATAACCTCCCTTTAAATAAAGCGACAGTCGAGACGTCCCTCTACCATTCTCCCGGCTGCCCTAAGGGAAATCCCCGCAGCTTCCAGCTTAGTTTGATCCATCTGGGCCTCCACGTTCTGCCACGTCAGCCTTGAACCGCAGCCCTGATCTTGTCAAATGCTGCTCAGGAGCCGCCGCTACTAATCTAACCCAGGCTTCTCAGTCTTTGATTTAGGCCCCGGCAGCAGAGGCCAACCCACCCCCTTCTAGATTCATCTCAGTACCCCTTCCTTGGTTGCATTATTTCTGACCCTCCGAAGTGGCTGTTTATTTATGCACACCCTCGCCCCAAGAACTTGCAAGGCACCACGAAGTTGGGCATATGGGATTCCTTAGTTTGCCATAGGTAACTGATGTCTAACCACCCATACTACCCCTTCTCCTGTCCACCAGTGATGGGCAACTCCTTGAGAAGAAAAATGTTAATTCTGTTGGTGTTCAGTAGAAATTTACTGAATAGATCATGCAGGAAGCAAGGCTTTTCCACTTTCCTCCCCTACCCCCCCAAGACATGCTCCTACAGCAGAGAGAGGGGGACAGCACAAATATATAAATTAGGCACAGCTGGATTCCAATCTTGATTTCAACACATACTTATTGACAATTTGATCTGGCGCAAGCCTCTCTGAACCTAGCCACCCACTGAAAACATACAAACAAGAATAATAATACTGCCACCTAGTGGGGTTATGAGTCAAGCACATAGCACTGTAGGACGCCCTCAACGCATATATGGAAATCATTATTGTCAGGCGTATCTTTTTGAACTGGAGAATTTGCAAAATACAGTCAGAAAAAAAACAGGTAAGGGACTATTGGCACCAGTTTATCAAAAAATAAAAACAAAAACCACTGGTAGTAAAATATTATACCGTGGTTTGAGCTGCAGGAAGAAAAAGGGATAAAGTTACAGAAACTTTCACATATGATTTAACTTCGAAAGTTACCCTTTAAAAATATTTGGTTTTTTTTTTTTTGGTACAGTTATTCCCTGACAATTGATGTATTCTCATAGCCATAATTAAAGAGAATTAATCATGACCCTCAGAATACTGTGCTATCCCCCTTCCCCAAAACATTCAAGTCAGATTATCGCTTTTAGAGAATACATAGGTTAGTTTCCAACAGGCATAGCACTGATATTTCAATGTACCTGTCAATCTAGCCTGCATGAAAGAAAATCATTACATGAACATAGTAGAACACAAGATTATTTTTATACAATAGTGACTGTGCAAAAACTACGTTGCAAGAGCTAAAAATCAGGCGTCAGGTATGCAGATTGCTGTTCTTAATGAAAAATGTCTGTGGATATATTTCAGTAGGGTGATCTCAATATTTTTTTAAAACACAGTGAGGTATATTGAACAGGGCAGCTAGGAGCTAATTTACAGCTTCTGAAAAGAAACCCTGATAGAGCCAAACTTTTGCCTGTAGACAATAATGAACCTTTCTCTGACAGTATCCCATACGCATCATTCTATACCAAATGCCACAGCCACAGGAAATCGGTTGCCCACAGCCTTACAAACCAAAGTTTACTTGCTTCCTCACTGTCTGTCATGGACTCTCCTAGCCATACTCTGTCATAGCAATTCACTTCAAAATTTAAAAATAAAGGTTTGTTTCATGGAGCTTTGATGAATCCCATCTGAAGGCCATTAAGACATACACACCCACTTCCACACAAACCAGAAAATCTGTAGAATTCAGAGGCTCATCAAGTCTTGAAGCTGGCAGTTATCCTAGCAACAAATAATTCACGCTTCCCCTTATGGGCAGAAAGAAGGCCGAGAGGTTTAGTGAATCAGCCATTGTCACCGAGGCAGTCAGGGGCACTGCTGGGACTGGAACCCTGGTTTCCTTGCCCCATCCAGGTTCTCCCTGCTTTACCACGCCTCCGCTCTGGCTCTGAAGTTAGTGAGTCCCCCTTGATACTCTTCAAGTCCATCAATGAGTCATGTTTCCGTTTCCTCGCTCTGTTCCAAGTCGTCTTTGGTAGCACAGAGTTCATTCATTCACAATAACGCTAACTTGCTTGTACAGAGTACCAGCACACTCAAGAGTTACGAATTACACGTCACCTTCAAATCGGTGAAGCCAATGGCTAACTAAATCTAAAAATTAAAATTAAAAAAATCTAACTCTTAGCACTTAAAATACTTCCTTTCAACCTACTGTAAAACAACAGCCTATTTAGGAGATGAAAAAGTGAGTCATTGCTTTCAGCCAGCAGACGGGCTCCCCAGGCACAAACTCGCACATTATACACATTATACTTCATGGGCCTTTTAAATATTTACTTGTTAGCAGTATTCTTCCTTTCAGGTCAAAGATTATAGTACTTAGCAACACAAAGAAAGCAGAGGGATATAGTTATGAATTAGTAAACTGCTTTGCCAAGCCTTCCATTTGTTAATTCAGTCCAACTTCAAAGGGGATTTTAAAAAGAGCTTCAGCTGTCAGAAATCAGCCCTCAGAAAATCACTGAATCAGAAAGTGACTTGGCCAGTCTTTCCCAAACTGGTGTTAAGGAAAAAATACTTAGCTGTAGGTATAAAAGGAGCAAAAAGTCTCTTCCTATGCAAATAAGTTTGTTTAACTCACACAAAGTTTTAGAGAGATTTTTTGTTATCGTGTTAACCACAGGACTTTTCCCAGCCTTTGATATGCTAATGAATGCTGAAAATTTCCAAGGATGGGGTGAGAGGGGATTTCAGTTTATTTGATCACATCTATTATCTGGAGGGAGGCAGGGGTTTTGGGAATAAAATATGAGAAACACACTACCCCGGTTCCTCGCTTCCAGGCAACAGAGAGCGGAGAAAGGACATTTTTTTGGAGTATTTTATTTTATTTTTGTTTGTTTTTAACATCTTTATTGGAGAATATATACTTGTGCTTTAGCAGCAGAGAATAGTTACATTCCCATTCACAACTATTTCAGGATAAGGTGAGAGTATTAAATCAAATGGGGATTGGAAGGAGGAGCCTAAACAGAGCTAAATCCCTAAGAGCTTAATTTCTCACGGCCACCAGGATTGCCAGTTCCTCTGGGCTTCCGAAATCACTCCCTGGCTCTCAGCAAAAACGGCCTCCTTACCTGTTCCTGTGGAATGACTTGGAGTAGTTGTGTACTTCCCCTGAACTCTTTGAAGTTCGTGCTCTAGTCTAGTTCAATGGGTTTTAACCATAGCTGTACATCAGAATCACCAAGGGAGCTTTCAACTCTACAGATGTGTGGGCACAGTGCCAAATCTACAGAATCCAACTTGATTCCCAAGAAGCAGCAGCCAGAGCTGAAAACCACTGTTCTGCTTCCCAGGAAGACAAAGTCAATCGACAAATCATTAACCATGCGTGGACCATGAATTGAGCCCATTGACATTAATGAGGAAGGGCTGCATAGCAAGATTTTAATAAATCCCCAAATTTACTGACAAATCACAGGTGGCTTTTTTTCATTTCTGGGCCATTTGCACAAAGAAACACAAATATATTCCTCTGAGAGGAGTAGGTACTCGGAACAAAGCACGCTCCCCAAAGCCCGTTCAGGCGCAGAGGGCCGCGCCTGGGGATCTGCTGGTTCCCGTGAGCTAAGTCCACCCCCCGCCCAGCCCACCCTGCACATGACCCTAATTTGGGACTCATTTCATTACATGTCTTGAACCTTTGGAGGTCACCTGAGAAAATGAAAACCAGAAGCGCTCACCATACTAAAGCCAAGACTACTGTATGCTACACAGCATGGGGTACGGGCCTCCAGGGGGACCTTCGTAAGGAGCTCAGTCACCTACGTGAGATAGAAAGTGACGTACGAAAACCAGCTTTCTTCCTACGTTATATTTACTTAGCCTTTCTTACACGTATCGTCTCTAAGCAGAGTGTCAGAAAAGGGAACAAACATGACAAAATGGGAGTGAGTTAAAATTTAAAATTTATATATATATATGTATATATATATATAAAAGAACCAACTTTAATATATGTAATGGGGACCCTGGAATAGAATATAAAAAGAATCTCTCTCTCTTTCCTTTCTGAATTTCTTTAATCAGCAGAAAAGATATCTACGGACAATGAATGGGCAAAAATAGTCCAGCATAAAGACAGAGTTGAGAAATGGTTAGGAAGCAAAGCCATGAGTCCTGATGCAGATGATGGATAAGAGAAAGTGAGGGGTCTAGAGGCTGCCAAGGCTCCTGCTGCCACACCATCTATTGTATATGCACCTGCTGCAGGATTTGTATAATTGACAATGGTAGCTCCAATATGGCCCACCTTTCTCCTCATTTATGATAGCATGGTGGCATTTCTGGGTCTCTCTCTCCTTTAACACTGCCTTCTTTCCCAACCCCAAGGAGAAAAAAAAGGCCATAAACTACTGTTTGAAAACTTAAACCAAACACATTCAGGACAAAAGTACCTCTTCCTTTGCATCTCTCACACAAAGCAACTTGAAAGGCATTTCTTTGGCAAAGATCTCAACGTCTTCAGGTATTCAAGTGTCAGTCTGACGTAGGCAAAAGAACAGGGCCTAGGAGTCAGAATCTACATTGTCTGACCAGTGGAGTCAGCCTGGATAAGTTGCTGAAATTCTCTGGACATCGTGACTGTAAAATGAAGAGATTAAATTACCACCCCGAGGCCCTCCCAGCTCTAAGGTTAGGGTGCCCATATGCCAGGACTGACTCTACTTCGCAGTTTCCAACAAACAATGCAACATCTCAACTACTGTTAAGCTACAATGGGAGGCCCCCAGGGTCATGTGGAAACAATTTCTTAAATGAAAGCTTTTTCGTCAACTACATGCAAAGCACTTAATAAATCTAAAAATAGGCTAAAAGGATTATGTGGACAAGTCAATATAGGATTTTGATGGCTAAGTGGATCTCTAAACTATCAATGACATACCTCAAAGCAAGTGAAGAAACAGAACAGTGTTTCATTCATTAATATGTTTAAGATTATAAAGACGTGATACCTTTGGCAAAACAGCCAAGGTTCTTAAAAGAATCAGCAGTACCACAAAAGGACACCCTGAGGAGTCTGCCGCAATTAATTTAGCAGAGCATCTCCAAAGGGTTGATGAGGTTGTGTACATTATTAAGTTCACATCCATTTCTCACCTAGATTCAACGGAGGTGGCGGTGGGGAGATGGGCATCTACGGACAGACTCTCAAAGCTTCACTGATATAACCCTTAAAATAGTTTCTAGAGGCAGCTGCAGCAGCAAATTATTCTTACCTTGCAAGAGTTAAGCTCAACCAAAAAAAATCTCCCAAGGAAACTTTTAAGCCCATAGGAGTCCTATCTTGCAATCAAAAAGTTAAGACCTCCAAACACTGAGTAGAACACAAAAACCTAATATGCCGTACTCTCAGCACGTCCTATGTAAATGGACGTTCTTTTTTCATGATATTTTAATATTAGCATTGCCCTTCTTGCTTCCTCTAGCAGCTGCACATTAGGAGGACCCAGAAATGAATATTATGATCTATTAAAGTACAAGAAGAAGGACCAACCAACTCTCCATGAAACTGTTCAATAAGCAGAAGACATGTGCAAGTTAAAAAGCAGTTAAGCAGGCTTCCCTGGTGGCGCAGTGGTTGAGAATCTGCCTGCTGATGCAGGGGACACGGGTTCGAGTCCTGGTCTGGGAGGATCCCACATGCCGCGGAGCAACTAGGCCCGTGAGCCACAACGACTGAGCCTGCACGTCTGGAACCTGTGCTCCGCAACAAGAGAGGCCACGATAGTGAGAGGCCCGCGCACCGCGATGAAGAGTGGCCCCCACTCGCCGCAACTAGAGAAAGCCCTCACACAGAAACGGAGACCCAACACAGCCAAAAATAAATAAATAATTAATTTTAAAAATGTAACAAATGTTCAAGTACAATTGGTGTCTTTGGGGAAAAAAAGCAGTTAAGCATATACACTTCCTTGTATGAATGTTATTTTCAATTAAAAGTTCAAAAAAATCAACAAAATATAACACTGTTCTCTTGTGTAACACAGAGCCTTGCATCAGTTTGACAAAACACTTAAATAGGAAGGTACCTATTAGGTTTTCCAACAGGTCATCTTGGGTTAAAAATCGGATAATGAAGAGAAATACAGATTTGTAATCAGAGACCAAGTGATAATAGACATCATTTCTAATAATGTGAAAAATCTAATGTAACTTAATCACATCATCTTAAGAGTCCCTATTTCTTAGTTTTCCAACTCCAGATATAGAGACAAAATAGTGTTTATTTTTTTGAGCTAGTGAATTGTTACTTGAGTACCTAAAACCCTTGACCCTCACCTCTTAAGTTTCCTGCATCAAATGGAAATGAAAGAACACATAGAATTAACAGGTATTTATTAGGACCACTGTGTACCAGGTAGGTTGGGAACTACTAAGGACACAGGATGAGTAAGATGTGGTTGGGTGCTCCAGTGGGTGCATGGTAAGAAAGGTAGGGGAATGTGAGTTAGTAGACATTACTACAATAAGCGATACATTACTTTTCAATTTGTGAACTGCATGGTTCTATTTTACACATACCCTTTTATATATGGAAGAAAAGATATGTCATGTAATAATGTTAAACTTAAATTTTTACTTATCCAGTGGAGAACAACTTTAGTTTATTAATTTCTTCCCTTTCATCTCTTGATATTCTTTTTTTTTTTCCAGTGGGGGTTTCTTTCACTCTACCTTTCTGTTTAATTTTTCTGCATTAATCTTTGACTTTCTCATCTACTAGTCTAGTTTCAAACTCATGCCTTTCTGGCTTTCTGACACTCATATCTAGGTTGGTTAACTGCTTTCTTAGAAGTGACCTTTATTATATTACTGATCTTTATTGAAAGTACTCGTCTAGCTTTCTATTAACTGATTTTTTTTTTCCTAACTGCCACCCAAATGAATCTGTAATTTCTACTCCTATTTATTTCACTTACACAATTAACCCTGGACCAATTTCTTTCCAAGCCAAACAGGACCTCTATGCCTCTTATTTCCATTTACAATTTTATTTTTTTAAACTATTATTGTTCATTTAATTCAGTAATGTAGTATGCCTGCCAAATCCCACCTCAAAAACTCCAGGAGATGGCCTGAATTGCTTTTCTGTATTTTCTTGTATTTAACTGACACTTTGAATTCATTTTTTAGGAGGGTAGACGTGAGGGATGGCATGGCTGTGGATTCAGACAGACCTGGGCTCCTTTACTGGCTCAACACCATATACGTTGTACGAATTTGAGGTACACAGAAAGATTTAGCCCAACTTCTCTCTCTAAAGTCAAACAGGTTTGTAGAAGGGGGGTAAATTAGTTAATGTATACCGAGCACTCAGCCAGACACTCTGCACGCCTCAGTGAACAATGGGTATTTTAAGTAGCACATCTTTGGAGGAATATGGATTCCCCTCTTCGTGTGGGGAATATTCCTTCTAGCCTACCTTCCTCTTGAGCAGCCATCTTCTTCCCTTCTTGCAGTCTTGAAGGAACGATCTATGTTGTTGCCTCAGTTTTTTCAATGCACGGTTCTTGCCTCAGTGCACAGCAATACAACTTCACAACTTTTGTACCTGCTATGCTGATAAATGTCTGATAAATGTATATTGAGTCTGTTTAAAGCCAATTGCTATATCAGATGGCCACTTCTCTGCTGTAGTCTTCTTTGCTGACCCTCCTCCTCCTCTGCCCCTCAAATGGTGATGTTCATTCATGGCCCTTTCTGGGATTCTCTCTTGGTGATATCTTCCAGTCAACATGTCTTCAAACAACATAACATATTACAAGAACTCTACAACCATGTTTCCAGCACTTGCACTCCTGTTACCATGGCCAACTGTTTTCCTGGCAATCCTCATCTAACTAACCTAAAGTCCCTCAACCTCAGTACTTCCAAATCAGAACTTAAGGTCCTTCCTCAAACGAAAAGTTAGTACCATCTAACTGGTTAATACCAAACCCATTAGCCCCACTGCCTAAAACAGAAAATTCAAAGTCAACGTGGATTTCTCACTTTCCATTTTTCTTTGAATCTCTTTAATCCATGTCCTTAATTCAGACCCTAATTAAATGAAAGGGTTTACACAGTGTCTTAGTCAGTTTAGGCTGCTATAACAAAAATATCATAGATTGGGCGGCTGAAACAGGCAGACCTGGTGTCTATTGAGAACCTGCTTCCTGGTTTGCAGATGGTGGTCTTCTTGTTGAATCCTCACATGGCAGAGAACTCAGAGTAAGCAAGCTCTCATGTCTCTTCTTAAAAGGGCACTAATTCCCTTCATGAGGGCTCCACCCTCATGACCTAACCACCCCCAAAGGCCTCACCTCCTAAAACCATCACACTGGGGGTTAGGCTTTCAACATATAAATTGGGCAGGGGGGTGCACATTCAATCCATAACATGTAATAACAGATACTCTGAAAAGGATCAATATCTATTTGCTCCTTTCTACTTTTCCCTCCGTTACCTCATGATTCTATGACAGTGGGCTTCAAATGGTTCTTCCCGCTTCCTTTTTCTAGTTCCTCTAACCAGCAACAGCTTCACAAAACCTAGAAAGTCATAACCAGTTCCTTAGGGTGGCATGCCTGTCTCAATTTGGTTCTTTATTAGTTAGCATCCCTTGGCTAAAACTAACAGCAACCAGCTTAAACAAACTTAAGCAAGGGGAATGTATTAGAAGGCCAAAATGGTAACTCATAGAAACCAACATTAAGAATACAACTGGTCTCCAGGGAAAACTGGAAATGACATGTCAGGAATCCATGAAGTTATTTCTCTCCATGTCTTGTTTGTGCCTTCTTCTTTATCTGTGCAAATCAACTTCCTGTGCTCCCCAGTCCACACAGTAAGACAATGGCTTAGAGGACCTCTTATGGGTTGAATTGGGTCGCCCCCCCAAAAAAAATATGTTAGTATACTAACCCCCAGTATCTCAGAACGTGACCTTATTTGAGGATATGGTCTTTAAACAGGTAATCAAATTAAAATGAGATCATTAGGGCAGGCCCTAATGCGATATGATTGGTGCCCTTATAAAAAGGGGAAATTTGGACACAGAGACAGATACAAATAGAAGGGAGACAATGGGAAGAGACACAGGGAGAAGATGGCCAACTACAAGCCAGGGAGAGAGGCCTTGTACCAATCCTTCCTCAGCCCTCAGAAAGCACCAAACCTGCCAACACCTTGATTTCAGCTCTAGCACCCAAATCCAAAATTACTACACAGAGTAATTCTCTCTCTCTCTCTTTCTCTCTGCCCTCGTCTTTCATTCTCCCTGTCACAATACCCAAGAGGACACCCTGACTGACCAGCTTTGGATTAGTGGTCAACCTAGTCCAGTGCACTGGGTCAGGCTCCCTGAACAAACATGGCTCTGAGGATGAGGGGTAGGGATGGGGCATCAGAGAAGCACATCTTCATGAGGTGTAGCATCTGAAACGCAACACAATTAACATTATTTGGGGACAGTATTATAACAAATCACTGTTATTATGTTACAGCACATACTGTGTCTACTCTATCAGGTGACTGCTGGTACACACTAGTCAAATACGGCAACACGTGATAGGTTACAGAGTCACACTCAGCTGTCAGTGACTGGTTCTGCTATGATGACCAAAACTAGGTGGTCTGAGGCTTTGAAATTTTACCGTTAATAATATTGAATAGTCCAGTCTTCCAAAGAAAAATTCTAATTAACAATCCTTTTTCACAATAGTTTTTTAACATACTCTCCAGCATAACTGTGGAGAAGATGAGGTCAGGGAAATGATTTTTTCTGGGGTAAACAGCACTATTAAGGGTAGAGACCCATCATCCCTCAGGAATTAAAATCACACTACTCTCCACTACTACAAACTACAATCTTTTCCCACCTCCCGCCCACGACTGTACCCAATGAAGAGAAGTTAGGAGATGGTGTGACAGAGTGCCGCCTTCTGAAAAGCAGGCAAATCATCAAAAGAAGCAGGAAATGAACCCTGGAAGTTCTCAATGGTAGTAGTACCTCCCCCTAGCAGGCATCTTGAACTGTGTGGGACATTTCGGGTTGCCACATTGACTGGGTCACATCACTGGCATTTTGTGGGCAGGCAGCAGGGAATACTGGACATCTTACAATGTGTGGGACAGTATACGGTCCTACCTCCTTCACAGATTTCAGAAGTTACAGACTTATGTTAGTAAAAAAGTCTTTTTCATATCATCTGAGCTTAGAAACTCAATTCTATTTTACATAAAAATGCAATATTTGTGCTTGACTTTACTGTATGCCAAATCTTCCAGAAATACAGATATTGTTAAAATTGAAAGATCATTTCAGTTTGCTTACTTTGGAATTTTATCGAGAATTATTCATCATTTCTGAAAATTGCATCACTGACAACACCCCCGCTCGCAGTGTTTGAAACACCAGCCTTCTCATCATGGTCATTCCACATACATGGAAGCATCTAATTGTGTCATTACATCTTCTAGTATAGTTTTGCCTGAGCAATGACTATGAAAAGCTACAAATGACTTTCCTTCTATTTCTCCTTACATTACAGTTAGGGTGTTATATTGACTTTTTAAAATGGTGTGTATAGGGACTTCCCTGGCATTCCAGTGGTTAAGACTCTGTGCTTCCACTGCAGGGGGCGCAGGTTCAATCCCTGGTCAGGGAACTAAGATCCTGCGTGCTGTGCAGAGGAACACCAAGAAAAAAAAAAGTGTATAAATGGATTACACTGCCTAAGAAGTTCTTATTTTAATATAGGAAAGGATACCACAAAGTATTTGTTAGATTAGTGAGATCATTTAAACAATACCTGAGCATGACCCTTTCTCCACAGTACTCACAGATTCAGATTTGTCCAAAGAGACTAAAATGAGGGGAACATTTCCTTGCAGTGGGGCGGTAGAAACGATGATTCTACCCAGTGCTGAATCCTGCCTCTGTTCCTTCTAGGATGGCAGTATCCTCACACCTTAAGCTCTATAATGAAGATGAGATTCCAGCAAATGACCTTCTGCACATTTCTTTTTAATTCAGGTCACTCTCGTGTTTTCAATCATTAGATTAACAAAAGTACAGGAGTCAAAGTTCAGAGCTCAGAGCCATGCTTTCCGTCAGATCCCCTTGTTTGATCATCAGCAAATCACCTACTCTCTATGTGTTCAAGTTTATCCAGCTGTAAAATTAGGAGCAGCTTTGTTTGTTACCTCCCAGCACAGAAAACATTCTGAGCCACCTAATTGTTTTGAATTCCGGTATATATCTTTTCAAGACAAATTCTATACAACATGAATAGTTTTATGGTAACCTGTACTATATGAGAGAGATTTGGAACTCCTTAGAAGTCTTTTTCTTTCCCCCCTTGTAAATATACACAGAAATAATGGTGCTAATGAAATTAGAATTGGCTTATCTAACCAAGTGTGTAACCCAGATACCCTCGAAACCTCCAGTTTCTCCTTGAGTGCTCGAGATACCCTGAGCTTGTCAAATGACAGATGTGCAGTTTGGTCCAATCTGATCTCAAGGCAACGTCTCAGGTTGGCTTAGGTTAGTACCTACAGAAGGGCTAGAAAGTAACTTTCCAATGTCACCTACATGTCTTTCCTGTTGATTGGTGCTGAAAGAATTCAGAATATAATGCTCTGGATACCCAGATGAAGAATGTAGCAAATTTAAAATGAAGCAATACAGAGGTATTCTGACGTTCTCTCACTGCCTTCTTTCAACTTGATTTAACATTGCCTACTGCAAAAATTAAGTGTTTATTAGCAGTATAAATGGTCATTAAACTCTAGGTTGCTGAGTGACAAAAACCTAAGAACTTTCTTTCCAAATGTTTTTAAACTTTAACTTTCATTTTTTAATCAAAAGAGAACATTGCTAAGCAAAATCAAGTGCAATCCACGCTTCCTTGGGTTCAGACCATTTGTCTCATTATATTACAGTAAGTTTAAATGGAAAAATAATTTTGGCACTTTTTAACAATCCAGAATTTTACTTGAGATTTTCTTCAAGTTTTTTTCAGTAAACAGAAAATTCAGACACTTAGATATATCTAAGTATATCTAATATCCTCATTATATATATATCTTAATATCCTCATTAGAATTTACATGTTTGGCAATTAGAGGGATCAAAGGCTTTAATTTGTGAGGGGGAAAATCTGTTTTACAATAATCCAAACCTCCAATATTTCAAAATATTCTTTAGAAAATTCATCCCACAAAAATGGCCACTTCATTCTGTAACATGATACGTCTCCATGTATCATCACGTGTCAGAATATACTGTCTACTTGGAAAGAGCTGCCTCCACTTCGAAATCATTTGTTACCCATCTGAGAGCATTTTTTCGTGATGATTATGAAGGCACTGAATTCAACACAAGACAAAGGATCCTATTCCAATATTATGTGCCTTCATTTACCTTCTGAGAGATTAAATGTACAGGATAGAATTTGGATTAACTGGAAAGGAATGACTATAAAATCTGGTTGCACTATAAATCTAAATCATTTATCCTGGAACTTTGATCTAAAGTAAACCTCACCAGGGTTGTTGGATATCTTTTGGTTACACTTCTTGGCCTGATTTTAACTCTTTCATTCCAACACAGCAACTATAGCCACTGTTACCTTAAAATTCTCCTAAGTTATACTTTCCAGTTTTCTGTATACTCAGCCTCAAGCTAAACCAACACCTACGTCATTAAGGAAATGTCAAACATTCTCTGTAATCTATTGGAAAACCTTTAACCTCTGTTATGCATTCAGTTTCATCCTTGGACATGTGTTGCTATTGCCTAAGTGCACCTGTCACGCAGAAAATGCGTGTCAGAGGAATACTGTTTTTTTTTTTTTTTTAAAGTCCTCTTTGGTAAAGCTAAAATAATGACTAATACTGACCATAGGAGTTTTTCTTAAATCAGGCAATAGCACTACAAAAACTCAGGGATTCATTTATTTTAATGACAAAAGCCAAAGCTAAGATTAAAGAGGAAGGAAATGTATATGCTTTAACTTCCTCCTAAGGTGACCTATCAGATTAAAAACCCCTACAGCACAATAAGTGTATCATTACTCCTTAAGACTACAATGAGACAGCACCATGCCTATACTGAAAAATGACAGGATTAAGTTGGAACTGTTTTTAAGATGCAAAGGTGAAACAGGTTTATTTTTTAAAACTTGTGATTTTGAAATCATTTTCAATTTTCAAGAAGGTACAAAGAAATGTACAGGGAAGTCCCATGCACCCCTCTCCCAAAATTAGTATCTTACATAACTACAGTACAATATCAAAACCAGGAAATTGACAATGGTACAATCCATACATCTTATTTATATTTCACCTGTTATATATGGACTCATTGTTTGTATGTGTGTAGTTCTATGCAATTGTACCACATGTTACTTTGTTTTTTTTCAATTTTTGAATTTTATTTTTTTTTATACAGCAGGTTCTTATTAGTAATCAATTTTATACACATCAGTGTATACATGTCAATCCCAATTGCCCAATTTATCACACCACCATTCCCACCCCCCCACCCCCCCCCCGCTGCTTTCCCCCCTTGGTGTCCATACGTTTGTTCTCTACATCTGTGTCTCAATTTCTGCCCTGCAAACCGGTTCATCTGTACCATTTTTCTAGGTTCCACATATATGCATTAATATACGATATTTGTTTTTCTCTTTCTGACTTACTTCACTCTGTATGACTGTCTCTAGATCCATCCACATCTCAACAAATGACCCAATTTCGTTCCTTTTTATGGCTGAGTAATAGTCCCTTGCATATATGTACCACATCTTCCTTATCCATTCGTCTGTCAATGGGCATTTAGGTTGCTTCCATGACCTGGCTATTGTAAATAGAGCTGCAATGAACATTTTGGTACATGACTCTTTTTGAATTATGGTTTTCTCAGGGTATATGCCCAGTAGTGGGATTGCTGGGTGATACGGTAGTTCTAGTTTTAGTTCTTTAAGTAACCTCCATACTGTTCTCCATAGTGGCTGTATCAGTTTACATTCCCACCAACAGTGCAACAGGGTTCCCTTTTCTCCACACCCTCTCCAGCATTTGTCGTTTGTGGATTTTCTGATGATGCCATTCTAACTGGTGTGAGGTGATACCTCATTGTAGTTTTGATTTGCGCTTCTCTAATAATTAGTGATGTAGGGCAGCTTTTCATGTGCTTCTTGGCCATCTGTATGTCTTCTTTGAAGAAATGTCTATTTAGGTCTTCTGCCCATTTTTGGATTGGGTTGTTTGTTTTTTTAATATTGAGCTGCATGAGCTGTTTATATATTTTGGAGATGAATCCTTTGTCCGTTGATTCGTTTGTAAATATTTTCTCCCATTCTGAGGGTTGTCTTTTCATCTTGATTATGGTTCCCTTTGCTGTGGAAAAGATTTTAAGTTTCATTAGGTCCCATTTGTTTATTTTTTGTTTTTATTTCTATTACTCTAGGAGGTGGATCAAAAAAGATCTCGCTGTGATTTATGTCAAAGAGTGTTCTTCCTATGTTTTCCTCTAAGAGTTTTATAGTGTCCGATCTTCCATCTGGGTCTCTAATCCATCTGGAGTTTATTTTTTGTGTTTGGTGTTAGGGAGTGTTCTAATTTCATTCTTTTCCATGTAGCTGTCCAGTTTTCCCAGCACCACTAATTGAAGAGACTGTCTTTTCTCCATTGTATATCCTTGCCTCCTTTGTCATAGATTAGTTGACCATAGATGCGTGGGTTTATCTCTGGGCTTTCTATCCTGTTCCATTGATCTATGTTTCTGTTTTTGTGCCAGTACCATATTGTCTTGATTACTGTAGCTTTGTAGTATAGTCTGAAGTCAGGGAGTCTGATTCCTCCAGCTCTGTTTTTTTCCCTCAAGACTGCTTTGGCTATTCGGGGTCTTTTGTGTCTCCATACAAATTTTAAGATTTTTTGTTCTAGTTCCATAAAAAATGCCATTGGTAATTTGATAGGGATTGCATTGAATCTGTAGATTGCTTTGGGTAGTAGAGTCATTTTCACAATATTGATTCTTCCAATCCAAGAACATGGTATATCTCTCCATCTGTTAGTATAATCTTTAATTTCTTTCATCAGTGTCTTATAGTTTTCTGAATACAGGTCTTTTGTCTCCCTAGGTAGGTTTATTCCTAGATATTTTATTCTTTTTGCTGCAATGATAAATGGGAGTGTTTCCTTAATTTCTCTTTCTGATTCTTCATTGTTGGTGTATAGGAATGCAAGAGATTTCTGTGCATTAATTTTGTATCCTGCAACTTTACCAAATTCATTGATTAGCTCTAGTAGTTTCCTGGTGGCATCTTTAAGATCCTCTATGTATAGTATCATGTCATCTGCAAACAGTGACAGTTTTTCTTCTTCTTTTCCAATTTGTATTCCTTTTATTTCTTTTTCTTCTCTGATTGCCATGGCTTAGGACTTCCAAAACTATGTTGAATAATAGTGGTGAGAGTGGACATCCTTGTCTTGTTCCTGATCTTAGAGGAAATGCTTTCAGTTTTTCACCATTGAGAATGATGTTTGCTGTGGGTTTGTAGTATATGGCCTTTATTATGTTGAGGTAGGTTCCCTCTATCCGCCCTTTCTGGAGAGATTTTATATAAATAGGTGTTGAATTTTGTCAAAAGCTTTTTCTGCATCTATCGAGATGATCATATGGTTTTTCTTCTTCAATTTGTTAATATGGTGTATCACATTGATTGATTTGCGTATATTGAAGAATCCTTGCATCCCTGGGATAAATCCCACTTGATCATGGTCTATGATCCTTTTAATGTGTTGTTGGATTCTGTTTGCTAGTATTTTGTTGAGGATTTTTGCATCTACATTCATCAGTGATATTGGTCTGTAATTTTCTTTTTTTGTAGTATCTTTGTCTGGTTTTGGTATCAGGGTGATGGTGGCCTCATGGAATGAGTTTGGGAGTGTTCCTTCCTCCACAATTTTTTGGAAGAGTTTGAGAAGGATGGGTGTTAGCTCTTCTCTAAATGTTTGATAGAATTCACCTGTGAAGCCATCTGGACCTGGACTTCTGTTTGTTGGAAGATTTTTAATCACAGTTTCAATTTCATTACTTGTGATTGGTCTGTTCATACTTCCTGTTTCTTCCTGGTTCAGTCTTGGAAGGTTATACCTTTCTAAGAATCTGTCCATTTCTTCCAGGTTGTCCATTTTATTGGCATAGAGTTGCTTGTAGTAGTCTCTTAGGATGCTTTGTATTTCTGCGGTGTCTGTTGTAACTTCTCCTTTTTCGTTTCTCCTTTTATTGATTTGAGTCCTCTCTCTCTTTTTCTTGATGAGTCTGGCTAATGGTTTATCAATTTTGTTTATCTTCTCAAAGAACCATCTTTTAGTTTTATTGATCTTTGCTATTGTTTTCTCTGTTTCTATTTCATTTATTTCTGCTCTGATCTTTATGATTTCTTTCCTTCTCCTAACTTTGGGTTTTGTTTGTTCTTCTTTCTCTAGTTCCTTTAGGTGTAAGGTTAGATTGTTTACTTGAGATTTTTCTTGTTTCTTGAGGTAGGCTTGTATAGCTATAAACTTCCCTCTTAGAACTGCTTTTGCTGCATCCCATAGGTTTTGGATCATCGTGTTTTCATTTATCATTTGTCTCTAGGTAGTTTTTGAGTTCCTCTTTGATTTCTTCAGTGATCTCTTGGTTATTTAGTAATGTATCGTTTAGTCTCCATGTGTTTGTGTTTTTTACATTTCTTTTCCCTGTAATTCATTTCTAATCTCATAGCGTTGTGGTCAGAAGAGATGCTTGATATGATTTCAACATTCTTAAATTTACTGAGGCTTCATTTGTGACCCAAGATGTGATCTATCCTGGAGAATGTTCTGTGCACTTAAGAAGAAAGTGTAATCTGCTGTTTTTGGATGGAATATCCTATAAATATCAATTAAATCTATCTGGTCTATTGTGCCGTTTAAAGCTTCTGTTTTCTTATTTATTTTCATTTTGGATGATCTGTCCATTGGTGTAAGTGAGTTGTTAAAGTCCCCCACTATTATTTTGTTACTGTCGATTTCCTCTTTTAGAGCTGTTAGCAGTTGCCTTATGTATTGAGGTGCTCCTATGTTGGGTGCATATATATTTATAATTGTTATATCTTCTTCTTGGATTGATCCCTTGATCATTACGTAGTGTCCTTCCTTGTCACTTGTAACATTCTTTATTTTAAAGTCTATTTTATCTGATATGAGTATTGCTACTCCAGCTTTCTTTTAATTTCCATTTGCATGAAATATGTTTTTCCATCCCTTCACTTTCAGTCTGAATGTGTCCCTAGGTCTGAAGTGGGTCTCTTGTCGACAGCATATATATGGGTCCCACATGTTACCTTGAAGAACCATCACCTCAGTCAATATTACATCACCTCAGTGACTACACCTTTATAGCCACACCCACCCCATCCCTAACCCCTGACAACCACTAATCTGTTATCTATCTCTATAATTATGCTATTTCATGAATGCTATACAAATGGAATCATGCAGCGTATTTCCTTTTGAGATTGCCTTTTTTTTTTTTTCTTCACTCAGCATAATTTCCTTGAGGTTCATTCCTTTTTATTACTGAGTATTACTCCATGGTATAGATGTATCACAGTTTGTTCATCCACTGAAGGACATTTGAGTATTTTCTAGTTTGGGGCTATTACAAATAAAGCTGCTATTAACAGCTTTATTAACAGTATACGTTTTCATCTTTCTGGGATATATGCCTAAGAGTCCAACTGTTAGATCATATGGCAAGTCCATTTTTAATTTTCAACAGAAGTGCCAAATTATTTTCCAGAGTTTCTGTACCAGCAATGTAGGAATGTTCCAGTTTCTACGTATCCTCACTAGCACTCGGCGTTATTTTTTCATTTTAGCCATTCTGAATGGTATGTAGTGACATCTCATTATGGTTTTAACTTGCATTTCTCTAATGACTAATGACTTTGGATATCTTTTCATATGCCTATTTGCCATCTGTATCTCCTTTCTCAGTGAAATGTCTGTGTGTTTATTTGCCTAGTCCTAGTCCTGAAGAGTTTCTCCTATGTTTTTTCCCTAGATGTTCTGTAGTTTTATATTTTACAGTTAAATCCATGATCCATTTTGAGTTAATTTTTGTATGAGGTGTAAGCTTAGGTCAAGGTTCATTTTTTGCCTATAGATGTTCAGTTGCTCCAGCATCATTTATTAAGCATGTTTGTGTGGACCTATTTCTGAATTCTCTATTCTGTTCTACTGATCTATTGTCGACCCAACCCCAGTACCACAATGTCCTGATTATTATAGCTATACAGTAGGCCTTAACATTAGGAAGAGTGATTGGTCCCATTTTATTTTTTCTTTTCCAAAGTTGTTTTGGCTATTCTATGGCCTTTCCCTTTCCATGTGAATTTTATTTTTTTTTTAATTTATTTATTTTATTTATTTATTTTTGGCTGTGTTGGGTCTTCGTTGCTGTGCACAGGCTTTCTCTAGTGGCGGCAAGGGGGGGGCTTCTCTTGTTGCGGAGCACGGGCTCTAGGCACAGGGGCTTCAGTAGTTGTAGCACACGGGCTCAGTAGTTGTGGCTCGTGGGCTCTAGAGCACAGGCTCAGTAGTTGTGGTGCATGGCCTCAGTTGTTCCACAGTGTGGGGGATCTTCCCAGACCAGGACTCGAACCCATGTCCCCTGCAGTGGCAGGCGGATTCTTAACCACTGCACCACTAGGTAAGCCCCCATATGAATTTTAGAATAAGTCTGTCCATTTCTACCAAAAAAAAAAAAAATTACTGAGACTTTAGTAAGAATTACATTAAATCTAAGATGAATTTGGAGGAGAACTGCCATCTTTAATATGGTGAATCCTCCAATCCATGAACATGGTATGTCTCTCTAAGTATTTAGGTTTTCTTTGATTTCTTTCAATAGCATTTTATAATTTTCAGCATACAGATCCTGTACATGTTTATTATTTCATTTTCTTCAGAGCAAATAAGGATATTACATTTTAATTTTCCAGTTCCATAGAAATGCAAATGATTTTTGCATGTTAACAGAATTATTTTTAAATCTCTATTTGATCTAATTTTGGATCGTGTCCAACAAGTGGAGGCATTTATCATTTTCCATGGGTAATGCAGCAAAGAGAATCCCCCTGGAACTGAATAAGGCATGCTTTTTGTTCTTTTCATCATCAGTATGCATAATAGAATTATATCCTCATCATTAAGAATCCATGTATTCAAGATGCTGTTGTGCTGTTACAAACTAAAGCAGAATTCCTTCCTAGGCAGTTCATAAATTGACAATGGACACCATCATGGTTAAGCATGTGAGGAACCCACAGAGAAAGCTCTCCAAACAAACAGAGAAATTGCCAACATGAACAAAAAGTAATTCAGCTCACAATGGTATTTGCTGGCCTCAGTTTCCTTTTATGGGAAGAAGAAAGAGGCCTTCCACTCCCCAAATTAGCTACTTAAACAATTGGCCAAAATGTAACTATTTGTTTTAAGGTTTTAAAATGAAATAGTTTGCTGAGAGAAGAATAACATTTTATCCACTTCTAGGAGAAACCCCTTTGAGGATTTTGAGCATTTTAAAAACAAAACACCACTCAGTGCTCTAGCCCAGGGGTCCCCAACCCCAGGCCGTGGACCACTACAGGTCCCCGGCCTGTTAGGAAGCGGGCCACACAGCAGGAGGTGAGCGGTGGGCGAGCGAGTGACGTTTCATCTGTTGCTCCCCATCGCTCTCATTACCACCTGAGCCATCGCCCCCACCACCACCCCAACCGTGGAAAAACTGTCTTCCACGAAACCGATCCCTGGTGCCAAAAAGGTTGGGGACCACTGCTCTAGCCCTCAGGATTCTGAGATCAGTGTAAAGATTTCCCATGCGTTCCTGGATAGGCACTATGAAGTTTGGTGGGACCTGCACAGTAGAACTAGTGCTCATGTGAGAAGATCTTTCACTAAAAGATTGCTGGATACCTACTGTTTGCAGACCCCACAGTAGGTGCTAAGGAACAAATGAGAATGGCCTCAGCCCTTGCCCTGAAGCAGCCCACAATCTAAAGACAGGAGGCTGACTTAAAAGTTACCATTATAAATTCTTACAGGTATAACCAGACCCATTTTAGTTCCAAATTCCCTTCTCTCATTTTCAATCTCTCATTCTAAGAACATCTCACCCCTTTCAAACGTAAACACGTCATACACACTAAATGCTACCAAGAGGCATAGCTATAGTTGCAGGGCAATGTGGTTCAATACAAATTCCAAATCGATTTTAATTTTTCTTTTGAGAGAAAAATCACACACCTGTAGCAACCACATATAGATGAGAGAACTGGGTAAAATACACTGTGAATTTTAAGCTTACCTGGAATTAATTTAGAAGACCACAGAGATTCTGAATAGCAGAGATGTGTGGGCAAGTTGGCCACTTGGAATGAGGGGCAGAAGTTTTCCAAAGATGACTGAGCAGGAGTTAACTGCATTCAGGATTTTCCTATATAATGAAATTTCTTTTTGAAATCCATGCAAGAGAAATGATCATCCTAAACAGCGGTCCTTAACCTTTGAAAATCTGATGAACACTAAGGATATTTTCTGCAGAAAGCACATAGACACACAAATGTTACCCCTGAAATCCATGGACCTCGAGTTAAGAATCCCAGCTCTACGGCACAGAAACACAGAAGGTGAGACCTTTCCGGCTAACCCCTTGCAGAAGGGCATATCTCCGTTATTCTACACCTAGGATAACGCCTGGCACAAAGGCATTAAAAAAAAAAACCCTCCATTATCAGAAGCAGAAACTGCTTGGCACAGCACTGTTCAACAGACAGCAGACCTAACTTGGATTTCACCACTTTTACCTTTTTATGTAAACAAATAAAAATATAAATGCTCACATTCTCTCCTCAAAGGAGTTTGCCAGAATTAAAATACTGCAGCAGTCAAAAACAGAACAGATTTCTTTCAGCTATAAGTATGTGATAAGGAACTACTGAGCAGAAAAGAAGACAAAGGTGTTAATTCTCTCAGTGCTGCGCCAGCTCCGCCCACCCTGTCTCCCCACCACGACTTTATTAATTTGAAGGGTATTTTAACACGTTAGGCACAACCATAAAAGCAAAATTGTCCTCAAAGTGAGGCATCATACAACCAAAATGATTTTGCTTCCAGAGAGTAGGCCCATCACCATCTTCGTCTGAATAAGGTAAGTTTCTATACTGTTAAGGGTCTGTCCACACAGCGGCCTCTCTGCTGAAGGAAGCTGCTTGCAAAGCTGGGAGGAAAAGGTCCAGGACCCTGGAACTGCCAGGAAGCAGGGCAAAAGTGCAGTAATACGGAATGGACAGGAGTTCTGGAGTTAGAAATTTGAGAGGTTTTACCACATCTTTCAATTCCTAATTGCATATTCTTGAACATCGCAATCTCTCTGAACTTCAGTTGTAAGTCAACAGCAATTACTGTTCTGCTGCTTTCTTCTTGCTGTTTTTCGGCTTCTTAAATAAGGATTTTGTGAGCTCAAAATTAATAATACAGGTGAAGGGATTTCACAAGCAGGAAAGAGCTTTATGAATGCAAGTCTTCATTGCGTTCTCAAAGCCCTCTGCTGTGCTAGCCCCCTTCCCACGAATCACAGCCTACACAGGCGGCTCCACTCCCTCCATCCAGCCTGGAGAGCACACCGCCTGCACCTCCTTCCTCTTCCTCCTGTTCCTTCCCTTCCCCCCTTCCCCTCTTGCAACCAAAATACTTCATTCTCCACAAAGAAGGAACTATTACCACTGTCTCATTCCCATCCACTACAGACTGTAATTAATTATCAATCATCATCACAAAATTTCAAAACAACACAATGATACAGAGTCCCACAGTGTCCCTCATGATGGATGTTTTAGATGTCCATTTGTTTAACAAGCCTACAGAGTCATCTACTTATTCGGCATATTGCCCGTATCACTCCAGGTCACTTCTCTAGGCTAGGACCAAAGCTCCTTTGTATGCCAGCCACACAAGGTCCTCCACGATAAAAGGACCCCCACCCATCATAGGCCTCTTGCCACCAGCCGCCTAGCATCGCGTCCCCAATGCCTATATTCCCTAGCACACACCATGCTGTGTTCTGTGACTCACAATGCCCCTGCTCACCTATCAACTAAGCTGGGACCTTCTCAAAGAGGAGACGCCCCAGAGTTGGATAAAAATCTCTCCAGTGCTACCATATTCCCTGTGCACCAGCCTGAATGCTCCATCCTGTTTAGTAATTATTTCCTTTTCTTTATCTCTCTCTTCCATCTCATTAAGAAGAACAGTACCTTATTAAACTCTGTATCTCCACAAACTAGCACCATGCCTCTCAGTCAGTATTCAAGCAATAAATTCATCCACTCACTGAATGCAAGTCACAGTGCTAACACTGTAAACAGAGAGATGAGTCAGCCGTGGTCTCCCTCTTACAAATTTCTGACATCATTGCAGTGCACATCACTTCTAAATATACTGTCATCTGATAAACCAACCAAAAGAAAAAGAACGTGTTCACATAGATGAGCCCTGAAACAGATGAGAAGACAAAAACACTTCATCTGGCCCATAAGCAAAAAAGCTCTTGTAGCAATACGAGTTTCAATTTACACAGGACACCTTAAAATGGTGCAAATTTCTTTGAGTTGGAAGTGAGGTGGAATGTAATCAGGTTTACAGTTTTGATGCTCTGATTCTTGCTTCAGTGTACAAAAGCTTGGGGAACTCAAGAAAAGCAAGTGGCTTTGCATAGAATAAAAGCGGTGACGAATGCCTCATACATGTGAGGACCGTCAGTGGTCATAACAGTAACCACAGAGTGGAGTTCCTCGTCTGCCTCCCTCCATCCTCTCAGGCTTTCAAGTCAAATGCTGAGGTCTGTTTCAGAAGGACAACTACTCAAAGGGAACACACTCAGGAGACCAAATCGATGCTCTGTAATGACTTTAAACTCATATCTACTAGGAAATCAAATTAAAAAGTCCCACGATCTAGGCTCCAATGGTCGGTGACTGTGAGAGGAGGCCGTATGCCTCTCTGGGGCCTCAGCGGCACAACTCCCTTTGAGGTCCTCTCGGGAGATGCGGTGGTGTTCCCCGAGCATCCTAAGAGAGGAGCTGCTGCCTCCCCAGTTCCCCACCCCCATGCTAACCTTCGACCCTGCCAGCCTCACTCACTGTCCAGCCACAGGGCGAAGCAGGGAAATCTGTTCTACAAGAGTGAGCCCCAACAAAAGAATTCTAGACCAAGACACTGCTTTGTCCGAGCACATATTTTAGTTCACAGGAGCAGAAATCGTATTAGAGGAAGGCTTTAGTTTGTTTGAAAGGCGCTAACACGTCTGTCTGTCAGAAAATCATGAAAACTACTCTGAATGACATGTTTTTCATGCCGAGTAATTTCTGAAATAAAGGAGGTCAGTTTTCAACAACAAAAGGGTCTCAAGATTTTTCAATCTGAGCACCAATAATCCAAACACAAAAACTATAATGCACACATGCAACAGAATTTTAACAGTTGGTCTTTAAAAAAAAAAAAAAATTAGCTCATTTTCAGGCTCCACATGCACGAGTCAACTAAACTGTTAAGAAGAGAGTTGAAAATTTTATACACGTTTCAACGCAGTATGTATCCAAGAATTCCCGCTTTCTGTATAAAACAGGCGTGTTACAACGTGATAGGTCTGTAGCCCAAACTCATTTCTTGAGCCTATTAGGTTTGATAAGACTTGCTTCCTGCACTGGAACTTTTGTATCTGCTAACTTTCCATATTATTTCAGTTAACGTTCCATAAAGAAAATTCCTGATCCATTACTAAGGATGAGAAACTGAAGTAACTACTTGGAACAAGGATGATTTGGCAAAAAAATAAGGCAGAGGGGTCTCCTTCAACTGTCGCTATGAACAAAACTCTACAATTTATTAGACAAATAACTGTGCTAGTTACATCATAATATACAAATAAATTCAGTATAAGATTGAGACTATCCCTTCCTTCTGGGGGATTAGGAAAAAACCTTAAAAGCAGGCAAGATATTTACATGATAGGAACATTTCGCTCATATCCTGTATTACGCACTGTATTACACATCTACTCCTTAGAGACTGGAAGATGCTGGGCATGTAAAGAGACACAGTGGTTTTCAGGACACTCACGAGCCCATGAAACCGTATGCAAACTGACATGCATATATGCAATTTTCTCTAGGGAGAATAAAGCTTATCCAAAGAGTGCACAGTCCCTAAAAGACGGAGAATTGTTGATACAGACAATACACGCTGGAGAGTTCCCAGGAAATGTTACTTTCAAATAAAGTGACCAAGAACAGTGGATTTTCCAGAGGCCTCAAAGGGGGCAGAGTTTCACAGGCCAAAGCTAATAGAAATGGTGCACTGAATGAAGGGAGAAGGAGCGGGGGACCAAAACTGTAGCAGAGCATCGGCCAGGAAAAAGGCAGGACACAGGAGAGGCTGCTCAAGCAAGCTGGAAACACAGCACTGCGGGGGACACGCAATCCAAGAATCAGACTGCCTGGGCTCAAGTCCCACTACTGCTGCTGAGCGTGACCTCGACCAAGTTTTTTAACTTCATTTTCCTCTATAAAATGGTGATATCGACATCATCTATCTCAGATGTAGTTATGAGGATTAAATGAGATAATGAATGCAAAGTGCTGAGCACAGCCTCTGGCACCCAGCAACGCTCAACAGCTATCACTGGAATGATGACGACCATTACTGCTGTCCCACCACTGCAACGCCCCCCCCAGGAACGTCCACTGAAGGGAGAGAGGCGCTCAGGTGCAGGGTGCATCGTAGGTTCCTGGCGTCATGCCACACTTCTCCCTTGTATCTGACCTGAGGATTCAGCAGGACACTCTCAGCTTTCTTCCCCTTATCACCCCCACCTACTTCAACAAGACAGGGGCTGGCTGTTTGCCCCGACAGGCCTCTACCAACGTCTCCTCCCAAAGTGCCCCAAACAAATTTTTGAGCCAACTAAGACTTGAGAAGAAAGACAAGTTAGGTCTGGAGGCTACGTTGGCTAGACATTCAGTAGCAAATACTAGAAACACAACTTAAAAGACATAAACAAAAAGTGACACGTCCAGGGACAGATAGTTCAAAAGACGTGATCGCAAAACTCTCCTCTCAGCTCAACTTCCTTCTGGGTTCGTTCCATCCGGTCTCTTGATGGTCCCAGCCTAAGACCCATGGCTGATCATCACTGGCTCAGGAAACCCAAGATAATAACTCTTTCCAAGCTGGGGGCGAGTGCCCACACTTAACTCAGCTGCCCCCAAAGTCACAAAAACCAAGAATGGGGTAGGAGGTCTCCCAAAAGAAAATAAAGATGTTATTTCCAGAAAACGTAGGGAATGTATGCTAGAAAGGCACAAATAACACATATCTGTCAAAGGAACACATGACTAGATTCATGCCTTTAAGGAAGCACAATGATTCTTGGCATGATATTCTCATCTGTTTATTTGAATGTGTTAGAACTGTTTTGGCTAAAAGTGGCAAAAAAACCCCCAACAAAAAACCAAAATGTCTCAAGAAAAAGATCTGTTATACGGCTGCAAAGATTGCATTAGGAGATAAATCATGAAAATCGTTTCCCCCATGCCTAATATCCGACTCCGGTTAGCTTTGGGGGTGAAGACAGCCGTGTGCCCCCGTGTTGGGCATGAGGTGAAAGAGCCAGTCTGCTGAGAGGCGTCTGCTCTCTGCTAAATGGGAGTTCCTTCCCCCTAGAGTTGAGAAGCCAGGAAGTAACAAGCATAAAGGGGAAAAGTCAGCATATGGAAAGTAGATAAACCCGAGTGGGGATAACATCACTGGGAAGGTGAGCCAAGAAAAATGAGAAATGTAAATTCCTATTTAAGCCACTTCATTTAAATTTCTGTTACTTGCAGCTGAGAGCAACCCTAGCTGACCTGGCAGACCAAGGATCCAATTTCTTTCCACCTTCCCTTAACATGTTGTTCTTATCAAAAGATGGAGACAACTGCTGTAGGTGTCACAGTGAGAAATAATACACGCCGAATAAGAGGAAATTCTTCCCAGAATTCCTTCAGCAGGTGTCTTGCCGTATCTCGTGGGCCAGAACTACAACATATGTTTATACCTCAACTCAAGCGGCAAGGAAAATGGTATTTCAATGATTTACTCCTGAAATGGGGTCACTTTCTGAAGGAAAAAAATAAGAGGTTCTGCTAATAAAACTACAGCGTGGATGGAAGTTTGGTAGGCAACTCACAATGCCAATTAAACACAGCAGTCAATAGGGACTTCCCTGGTGGTCCAGTGGTATAGAATCTGCCTTACAATGCAGGGGATGCAGGTTCGATCCCTGGTCAGGGAACTAAGACCCCACATGCCCTGGGGCAACTAAGCCCACATGCCACAACTACTGAGCTCACACGCCTCAACTAGAGAGCCCATGCGCCGCAAACTACAGAGCCCACGCGCTCTGGAGCCCGCGTGCCACAGTTAGAGAAAACCCACACGCCACAACTAGAGAGAAACCCACATGCCAAAACTAGAGAGAAGCCCGTGCGCCACAACTAAGACCCGACACAGCCAAAAAAAAAAAATTTTAAATAAATAAATAAATAATAATTTTTAAAAAAACATAGCCATCAACAGACAGCACCTTAATCGTGCTTTTCATACATACATACCTCACTAAAAGAGTTAGGGGGACAATTTCTCAGTGTACTTTTGCTGCTTCAGTGGGATAAAAGTGCTTTAATATTTACCATCACTTCAAATTAAAAGCTTATTAAATACATATGAGTACTAAGTGTAACCCCAGAACACATATAAAAATGTATACAAAAGCTAACCATTAAAGGCTGTTTAAAAACACAGAAAAGAAATGCCATATAAAAAGTATGTTGAAACTCTCGTGTACTGCTGCTGGGAGGGTGCGTTAGTACAGCCCTCTTAGAAGGCAATCTGGAAGCATCTATTAAAATTTTCAATGCCACATACTCTATGCCTCAAATATCTTACTTCTCAGTATTCTATCCTGGAGAAACACTCACACCTGTGCACAGGAAGACAAATACAAGAACTGCACCATAGTCTGTGATACCCAAAAAACAAAGCCATAAACCAAAACATTGGCAACAACCTACATGACCAACCACAGGGGAATGACTAACCCTATAGTGTAACTGTAATACAGAATACTATGCAGCAATGAACAGAATGAGACAAGTAAAAATGTGCCTGTGTGTAATGATCTTCGGGATGTGTTGTTCTGATCATCAAATTTACTAGGAGACCAGAACTTCATTATTCCAACCACTATAAAAGAAATGATAATTATGTCATGCACTACAGGTGCTAATTATCATTAAAGTGGCAATGATATTACAATATATATAAATATATCAAATTAACATGTACACCTTAAATTTACACGATGTTATATGTCAAATATATTTCAATTAAAAAAGGGTATATTCTGTTAACAGCAGAAAGCTGTATAATGCAAATTATAATAACTATGTGCAATTTTAAGGATAACTTCTGTAAGTAAATATAAACGCATAGAAAAAAAGTCTGGAAAGATATATGACAGAGTGAAAACGCTGGTTACCTCTGAGGAGGGGACTAGGAAAAGTGGTCAAGGAGAACTGTAATGTTTGAATGTTTTACTATGAAAACGTTTCCATACACAAAAAACATATTTATAATTGAATTGAAACACTAGTCTTTCAACCATATTCCTTTTTAACTAGTCTGACACAATAGCATCCACCTTTACTTGTGGACTTTAAATATATCTTCCCTGTACCAAATGAGCTGGTTTGTGGAATTCACATAGCATTAAACAAATTAAATATACACTTAAAAAAAATTAACTTCCCGGGCTTCCCTGGTGGCGCAGTGGTTGAGAGTCCACCTGCCGATGCAGGGGACACGGGTTCGTGCCCCGGTCTGGGAGGATCCCACATGCCGTGGAGCAGCTGGGCCCGTGAGCCATGGCCGCTGAGCCTGCGCGTCCGGAGCCTGTGCTCCGCAACGGGAGAGGCTGCAACAGTGAGAGGCCCACGTACCGCAAAAAAAAAAAAAAAAAAAAAAAAATTAACTTCCCTTGCTGAGCCACTGCATTTATAAACCACTTGACAGAAGGGAAAAAACCCTCATTTTTAAAGGAGAGGGCACTGGAGATACCACCTTCAGTTTCAGCCAGACTAAGGAGCGTTTATGCCTTCATAAGGAGCTGTCCGTAATTGTGTTTGCATTGGCTCTCTAAAGAGAGCTAATGGAATTAGAAGTAGATTTAAAGCAAATCCTGAGAAACACCATACCAGGCCCCTTTTTTTTCCTAATGGAAAGTTTACCGATTCTGGAGGGAAAATGAGACTGCTGCAAACAGGTATGGAAAGCTGCTTAAATATTGGCTGGTATTGTGCTTTTAACCAAATGCAGGCCTAAATATTGGCTATTAATAAAACAGCCTATAACGAAGCCCGAGCCTGAGTTTTAAGTAGTTGTTCCCATGCTGACAAGTCTTTCATTATTTCTGATTGAGGTGGAGTTTTAGACGATGACATCTGGCCTCTTGCCCTTCCCCAAATTCAGAAGCACTAATGGATGTGTGCTGTGTGCAAGTCACTTCGGTGATGGCCACCGCAGAGGGGAAGGAAACGCCATGACGGGGGTCCAGGAGCCTGTGCCAAGATTTCCCCTGCTGACCCATCCAGGCAGAGGCTCTTTTTCCATTTCATCAACACTCACCATGGGAATGGAATGTCAATAAAACCGAGGAAGTATGTAGGCCAAAGGATTCGATTAGAGGAGGAAAAAATACAGCAAGCAGGGAGCTGGACACTGGGAAATTCCCCCAAGGCATGCTAACATGCATGCTTCCCACCCCTTGGGGATGACCGGGCTGCCCTGCATCCTGTCCTCAGGGCTGGTGAGGCCACCAGGAGGCCACTGCCTCCATGGGTGCTCCCCAAAGCACCCTGGAGTTTGTGGGCAACAGAATAGAGGGAAAATGTCTAAAAAGGGCATTGGAGTCCCTGGAAAGTGACAGGGGAGGGGAGGTGGGCAAGGCTGAGAAAGCAGGAGAAAGACGGGAATGGGTCGGTGCTAGGCTCACAGCTACTCTGGGATGGCCGGGAAATGGATGTTTCACTCTAGAAATCATTCTCCCGAAGGTCTGCATATTTCCATAATTTCTAATCAGCATCGTGAAACCTCTTTCCCCCAAGGTTCTCCATCTCCAGGGACATCCACATTCAAGGACCCTTTCTACAGTAATATTGAGTGTAGTGCCAGACACTGCTGGTTTGCCTACCCAATATCCATTTCCTACTTCTTCCTTCCTACCAGTAACAACCTTGATACTGTTGAGGATGATAATGCGACTAATTAAACAGCTACACTTTCTTTCTTCCCTCATAGATAAGGCTACGTGCTACCATTTTGGCCAACAGGATACAAGTGGAAACTGAAGGATGGGGCTTCTGGGAAATCTCGTTATAAGATGAGGCAATTCAGCTGGTGCTCACCCTTCGCCCTTCCTCTTCTTCCTGCTTGGAACCTAAGACAGATGCTGGAGATGAGGCAGCCATGTTATGACTACGAGGTGACAGACCCAATAAGGATAGCAGAGCAGAAACAATGGAGTATGATGATAGCCTCGTGACACCACCCTACCATCCCTGGGATACCTGCTTCTGAACTTCCCATTACAGAGGAAAGCAAACATCCACATGGATTAACCACCACTGTTTGGGACGTACGATGACGTATGAATGACGACAAATGAAGCAGGTGCTTGCTATAGAGCAGGACTTGTTCTGAAGTAAGCCACTCACTGAATCCTCTCAAGAACCCTACAAAGTAGCTACTATCCACAGCACCATTTTCAGCTGAGGAAACTGAGACACAGCAAATTTAAATAACATACCGTAGGATCACAAAGCTAGGACATAACATAGCAGGGATCTGAGTTCAGACAGAACAGCTCCAGGGGTCTGGGAAAGAGCAAGAAAGCCCACCCCTCCCCAGGTCTCAGCCTCCAGTGTTACGGAAACCTCGGGCTCACGGGCCGCTGCAGGTGTCGGCCGGGTCAGTGCCATCCTTCCACGCCTTCTCCACACAGGAGAGCCTTCCAGCCCAAGCTGCCCTCCAGGCAGCAACCGGACAACAACTGTGTTGTTGTGTGGTTCACAGTCCTCTTACTGTAATGTTTAAAATGACGCCTTTTAGTCCCTCCTTGTCAATACAGCTAGCTTGTTGGTGAAAATGATGATTCTATTCATAGACATATTCCCAATCTTCTTTAGCTACAAAAAGACATTCACGTTTTATATGAATAGAGGTACCTAGTTTAAGAAACCACCCTTTGAAATGGAAATAACCCAAGCAAGCAAGCCAGGTAAGTAACTAAGTAAATGAAGAAATAAATACTTAAGAATAATAGGAGGAGGGAGGAAGAACATGCAAATTCAAACCAATGCCCAATGACTTAAAGAGTGATGCCCAGGGCTTCCCTGGTGGCGCAGTGGTTGAGAGTCCGCCTGCTGATGCAGGGGATGCGGGTTCGTGCCCCGGTCCTGGAGGATCCCACATGCCGCGGAGCGGCTGGGCCCGTGAGCCATGGCCGCTGAGCCTGCGCGTCCGGAGCCTGTGCTCCGCAACGGGAGAGGCCACAACAGTGAGAGGGCCACGTACCGAAAAAAAAAAAAGAAGAGTGACGCCCAGGTTTATGCCAAAACCTATGACTCCTGGTTATGGCTCTACTGACATGAAAGCAGAGTTAGTACTCTATTTCAAAATATCTGCTCTAATCAAATTTACCAAAGCCCCAGAAATAATAAAGTCTGATTTGCTATTTTTTGAGGCAAAGCAAATAAATTCATACACAAGTTTTATTTCTTGTTGATGTTGTTTCTGAAATACATGCTGAAGGGACCACAAGCGGACTCTGCATTGCAGCACAGCTATGTTACAATGGGACAATTGCTACCTAAGGTCAAAAAACTGCAAGTCTGACCTCATAAACATCAGATACTTAGCTCCAACATTGCACTTCTTGAACACCAAGATACTAGTCAATGAATAACAGTGAATTCAAGGAGAATGTTCACTCCGCTGAGTAGCAAAACTTACAGCAGGAGCAGGACAGGCCAATTCTTGCTATTTACAACTCCTCTAGTGAGAGAGCCTGCGGGTGGGAGGGAGGGATAGAGGGAGAAAGAAAGAGAGGGAGAGACAGAGAGAGGGAGAGAGAAGGCAGAAGAGAGGAGAAAGTTCCTTCAGTGCTCCTTGCCACTCCGAGTATTTGAGTCAATGTTTAGCAAGGGCAGGGGCTCCCTGCAAGTCAGGATAAACCAGACCACAGAGGGCTCACTCAACAACCTGAAACTGAAGGGAGCGGCACAGAACAGGTCTTGCTAGATCTCTGGAATTTGTGAAACCAGTTTACATTCCCCTCTCCTTCTACCAAGACTATAGCAATGGGAGGAAGCTCTCCAGGGAAACTGCCTTGTCAGCTAGAACCAGGTCAAAGAAACAGTGAACTCCAGCCACAGAAGTTGCCATTCCTAGGGTTGATCCAGTCTGGGGAGGAGAGGTGTATCTCTCCGTCACTCATCAAGCCAGAAGCCAAAAGGAAGTAGCCCTTTGAGCTCTCTGGGAGGGTCAGAGCCAGACCAGGAAGCATTAGCACTGCTCTCATAGGGGCAACAGGGATGCAGAAGTGACCTAGATGCAGTGCTGTTCTTGGTAAGGTTACCGTCTGTTTGGGAAGACAAATTACCTCCCTCACATAAAGCAAGAAGCAAATCAAAAGAGACTGTAATTAAGTGCAAAAGTGGGAAGGGCAACTCAAATACTATAGTAACTCAGGGGAGAGGAGGAAAACTAGAGGCTGCAGAGGAAGGAAGGAGTGACCACAGGGCCACGGTGAGTCTTAAACATAATGGAAAATGCTGGCTAATCAGAGCAGGAAAGGAGATCTTTTCTGGCTGTGGGAAGAGGCAGATGTAACATGTATACGAAGTCAGGTCGGTGTCCTGGCTTGTTGCAAGAAGAATTTCACAGGAAACAGATAAATTGCAAACCCCCTCACCCCCCCACCCCACCCCCCCGCAATGAAATCCATTTACCTCCCAGACTCACTGGAAAGGTTAATCAGTCAATTGCCTCCCCTTCTTTTTTTCTCTCTTTCTCCCACCCCCTCCCATCCACGAGCCACCCTCTCCATTCAAAGACATCAAGTTCACCCTTCATGCGCTCCTCCATCTATTAGTCTATTCCTCCCTCCCTCGCTCCACTATTTGTTCATAGAGGAAGCACCGTTCTTTAGGACATGAGTCTGCTGTATTGAGAACAGTTAAGAAGAGAAAGTCATGCTTGCAAAACAAATAGAGAATGAAAAACAGAACAAAAAAACTAAGATACCAGACAGCAATTAGCTAGGCTTGACAGCGCTTCTGAGTGTATCAGGAACGCTACAGAATGGCAGGTACCACGTCCACATCACTACTGAAAGACGGGCTTGCGTAATACGGAAGGGTATACACCCCCTCCCTGTCTGATCCCAACACAGTCCCATGCCGTTCAAGCTGCCGTGAGCCGAGTAGGGCACACACAGTGACCCGCAAGGTGACGACAGCTTCATGCTCACATCTGAGGCTGTCACTGATGCAGTTTTCACCCTGACCACCAAACATTTCTAATGAAGCTTTGTTTGTGCCCACTCTCGGGTTTTGACTAAAACTCTGTAGATACACAGAAGCAGAGCCCATGAGAAGTTTCAAAAATAGAAAACATCCATTAGCAAATTCAGTACTTAGGGGTATATGAATACCTTCATATGGATATGATTTCGTATGCCACTATTTAATATGCATTAATTTATAGAAACTTATAGAGAATGAAGGGCAAAGCCATGCAAGCATTCCCGGGAATGCTAGAGAAGGAACACCTGTTAGATCAGGACTTCCCAATCAAGGCCGTGCACCAGCCACCCAAGGAGATTTTGCTGAGAGCTGCATGCCCGGGCCCCAAACCCTGCTCCTGATTCACTGGGGCCAGAGTGATGCTCAGACACGCCTACTTTGAAAAAGCTCCTCCAACTGGTTCTGACACACAGTTAAAACCTGGCGTACCCCACAGTCTTAAATGACTCAGAACATTCTGGACACTCTGTAGGACCTGCATTAGTAGCTGTCTTCAAGTCCCGTCCTATTCATAAGAGGAAGCACTTTTCGAATAACAACTATGTGAAGCTGAAAGCAAAACACTGATGGAAAACATTTTCTGACTAGTTGTTTAGATCACTGCAGATAAACCACTCAACTAACTAATATGGCCAGAGAGGTATAGGCTATCTCAACAACCAGTTATGAAATCAATTTTTAAAAATTTTAACTATTGTACAGTTGAAACTAATATAATATTGCAAATCAACTATACCTCAATAATAAGTGAATAAATAAATGAGGAAGGGAGGGAAGGAAGGAAAGTAAGAAGGAAGAAAGGAAGGAAAGAAGGGAGGGAAGGAAGGAAGGAAGGGGGAGGGGTGAGGGAGGGAAGGAAGGAAGGAAGACACAAGAGACCACATACTGTGCTTAGATGAGACACCCAGAAAAAGCAAACATTTGGAGACAAAAGGCAGATTAGTGGTTGTCATGCAGTCTTGAAATGGGATAAGAATCAACTGTAAATGGGCATGAGGGATCTTACTGGGCGAGGGGTGGTGAAAATGATCTAAAACAGATGATGATAGTTTCACCCCTCGGTAAAGTTACTTAAAATTATTGAATTGTACACTGGAAATGGGTGATATGTAAAATGTACTTCAATGAAGTTTAAAACAAATTTACCTATAACACTCAAAAGAGGAAGGTATAAAGGGAACTGCAGAGACACCACTAGGGTAGGGAAGAATACTTTTCCTTCTTTTTTCTGCCTCTACAGAATTTTACGCTCTTCTAAAACACTTTTTTTTTTTTTTTTGCGGTACGCAGGCCTCTCACTGTTGTGGCCTCTCCCGTTGCAGAGCACAGGCTGCGGACGCGCAGGCCCAGCGGCCATGGCTCATAGGCCCAGCCGCTCCGCGGCATGTGGGATCTTCCCAGACCGGGGCACGAACCCGTGTCCCCTGCATCGGCAGGCGGACTCTCAACCACTGCGCCACCAGGGAAGCCCTAAAACACTTTTGCATGAAAGAAATGCAGAGAGATCTGACAGTAAGAGGTTCCACTCCAGCCACATGTAGATGAAACAGGAGGCCTGTCTGACACCTGGCAGAGACTTGAGCATTACATGTTTGCTAAAGCGAATTTGTGATGCTTGGTATTTAAAATACATGTGCATAATGTCATATGTCAATTATATCTCAATAAAGCTGAGGGGACTTTTTTAAAATAAATTATTAAAAACCATACAAATCATCACCTAAGAATGTTCACATGTCATGACCCTCTTGTCTCCTGGGTCACTGGCCTCATCCCCTGGGCCTGAGTGTCAGAGGCTCCTGCCTCTTCCTCCGCAATGTCCACTTCTATGAGGGTGAGAAGGAGGAGGATACAGGCTACTTAAAATAATAAAATGAAAAACGTGTAAATACCAAATGAGCCACTGACATTTCCCCAAGGTAAGTGTCTATTTATAGAGGAATAACATAATACTTAATGTCATTATTAAAAACTAGTTTAGGGCTTCCCTGGTGGCGCAGTGGTTGAGAGTCCGCCTGCCGATGCAGGGGACATGGGTTCGTGCCCCAGTCCGGGAAGATCCCACGTGCCACAGAGCGGCTGGGCCCGTGAGCCATGGCCGCTGAGCCTGCGCGTCCGGAGCCTGTGCTCCACAACGGGAGAGGCCACAACAGTGAGAGGCCCGCGTACCGCAAAAAAAAAAAAACTAGTTTAATTAGAAGCAGAACAAAATTCACTATCTCCAGCAGTTATGGGAGGGGCTGACGGGCTGCTGCTTTTCATAGTCACCATTTCCACCTAATTAAAGGACCTGCCAATATGGTTTAAGTGAAAAAGCAAGGTCAAGCAGTCCATATACAGCATGTTCTCCATGGAGTTTTTAAAAAGGAGGGGAGAATCATATAGAAACTTGGGATCCGCGAAGCTCTGAAATTATGTATCCCCCTTTTTCTGGGCAAGGGAAGGGGTCCACAGTTTTTCTGTAGGACCACCCATCAGTAGTTGTGTTCAAGCCCAGAAAAGAGTCCATTATTCCAAAAAGTTTATGAACTATTTCTTCAGAAGGAAACTAAAGGTATAAACGAGCTGACAAAAATCAAAACCATATCCCATTCCAGAGAATTAACTGATTTGAAAATATACCAGTACAATGTGCACAAATGGATGTAACAATGCAAGATAAATTCATGGGCCAAGAAAACCATGGAGAGCAGAAAGGTTTGAGAAACTGAACAATATGAACCAAAATCACAGAAGTAATTTTTTTAATTTCTAAGAATTGAAGGAGACTATTGACATAAATTATTAAGAAGCAATCTTCAAGTTAAAGCCACCCAAGTAAACAAAAACAACAAAACCATAACCCAATGGTCAAGTTTTTAAACTGCATTAAAAAAACAAAAAACAGGATACTCTGTAGTACCTGCCAAGAAAGAAGATGAGATAACATTTAAGATGCAAAGAAAAGAATCCTTCAGATTTAGGGAAAGAGAAAGAAGAGCCTGAAAGAAAATATGCACAAAGGAAATTATCACCCAGGCCCAGAACTGAGGCAAAACCCTCAGTTTGTTTGAAGACAGAAGAAAGTATTTCATGACCTAAATGATCTGAAACAAGTTGTCAATAAGACCAACACCTGAGCAGGTCACAACAAAAGCAATAGGGTAGGAAGAGCTTATGCAGGAGACTCACGACCCTCCCCCTAATAATTTAATGTTAGCAAAATGTTATAATTGTTTATAACATTAGTCGATTGTTTTCAGAAGATCAAGGGAGTCTGTTACTATAATGATGGAATATAACTTACTGAAAATGCTAAACGCCACATCAGTTCTAGAAAAGAGGCCAAGATGGAAGTCGCTAATATAAAATAACAAGAATTAAACAATTTTACTACAAATGCTAATGAAAAAATGGAAATAAAAGCATTTCCTTATTGCCTATAATGCTATTCAAAAAGCATGCTGAAACACAAACCTCTGACACTAGAACAGATACGCTTTTGAACTGTGAGGGGAAAGGATTCTAGAATCCGAAAAAAACCATGTAGTAATATTCCAGATTATTGCTCCATCAAGTACAGCCTCCTTCAAGCTCAGTAGTGTGTGGCAATGTTGACTAGTGTTTAAGGTGGGAAACAGCTACAGAGGCCTGAGACAAGTTGGTCGATCTCCCAAGTGCCCCCTGCTTATGATTTTGTGAGCCAGTCTCTATTTTTCAAATATCCGATGTGCTGGGTATTTAGAGCAGAAGTAGGGGATCAGAGACAGGAGACCTAAGGACAATTCCTCCTGGCTTCATACCTGAGCCACACATGTGGGAAGGAAAGATGGGGTGAGTGAGGGGACACCACTGTCAGAGCAGCCCTTACTAACTCCCCAAGAAGCTAGTCTGGGGGAGACAGAACAGTGAGGGGCGAAGTGTCGAACAGATGAGGCCATAGTAGCACCAACGTGAGCAGCTTTTTCCTAGAGTCACTGCTGATCTATTAACATCAGAGTTAAGAAATCTGAAGAACACTGAATCCTGAATAAAGAGATTGTTGAGAAGGGTTAATTACACTACCAATGGTGCACAAATCACATACAGCAAAGTTCAGAGATGCCTATACACAATAAGCACATATCATTAGCTTCCAATTTAGTTCCATAGAAAATCAGAGTTTAAGTTCATCCCAGAAACGTGAAAGCAAGAAAATGCAAAAACAATCAGGATAGTGGAGAATAGCACCAATTACATCCCAATTACATCTGGTAGCTTATCTTGTGAAATATCTCAAATGTAAAAGAAAACATAAATAGAACAAACTTCCTATTTTTTTTAAAGTTCCATTGAATTATTTTTTTTTTAGTGTAACTGATTACCTATCCAAAAAATGCACACAGACTAAAAATCAGGGGACATTCCCAGGTGTACCCAGTGTGTACAGAACCCACTGTCACTGTCACAGGAAGGCCATGCTTCAGAGCCAGCTCCAGCAAGGAGACAGCCCTGTCCGCTAGGTCATTCTCCTACGAGTTATGTGACTTGGGGAACTGTGTCCAGCATCTGAATGCTTCAGCTTCTTCCTCTGTCAAATGAGAATAATGCCACCTAACTTGCAGGGATCCTGTGAAGAGTACACGAGAGAAAGTATGTAAAAGCAACTACCATAGTAGGTAGTGGGCGCTCCAAACACGCTAGCTATTAGGGAATTAGACAAAGAGCCTCCAGGTACATTAAAGTAAATCTATTTGTTCTAGTCTAGCCAGCAAATAAGTAAATATAAATGAAAAGCTAGCAGCAATGTAAACAAAAGAGGGAAAGCTGGGATGACGTGGCCACAGAGAACTACAAGAGTAAGATTTGAAAGGCCCCTGCCAGAACAGGACAGCTTAAGCAGACAATGAAATTCGCCTGGAATAACCTAACTGCCATATAGGAGTAAATGGAAAAAAAAAAAAAAAAAGAAACACACTAGATTTCCAATTCTAACCAAATGACTTACAAAAATGGATCATGCAGTAAGTCAAAAATTTGGCCTGCATTATGACAAAATGGGTTCATGCCCCGGTCCAGGAAGATCCCACAGGCCGCGGAGTGGCTGGGCCCGTGAGCCATGGCCGCTGGGCCTGCGCGTCCAGAGCCTGCGCTCCGCAACGGGAGAGGCCACAACAGTGAGAGGCCTGCCATACCGCAAAAACAAACAAACAAATAAAAAATCAATCTGAATAATGTTCCAGTATATGCAAACTGAAAACCAAAGTATCTCAAAGGCTGAACCTGGGAAGGAATTCAGAACACAATAAAATATTTTTGGTAAATAAGATAACAATATGCTGGAAAGCTGCGAAGCAGAAGGAAAGAGAATTTGTTGCTCTATGACTGTGATTATATTGGTGACAAAATGAAAAGAAAAAAGAAAAGCATAATAAACCAAGCCTCTTGATGAAGAACTTAGGGAACAAATTAACAAGCCAAAATAAAATTAGAAAAGGCAAACTCGATAAAGAAACAAACAATATAGAGAAGGAAAATGCAATGAAATTGACAACCAAAAACAGTAGATGATTCTTTTGAAAATGAATGATTGACACCTAAAGTTAATAGATTTTAAGCTAAGAAGAATGGACAAAACTATAAAGTATGTGAGTAGGAAATACATCAATAAATTCAATAAATGGAAAGAAAAATCTATATTAAAAAAGAGGAAATTTCCAAATGTAACAAAATTCCATTCCCCAAGAAAGATTCAAGTGAAGGAACTGGAAAAATCTGACAATCTTTCAAAAAATCATTCTTATAATTAAAGTGACTCTACAGTATGATCTTTAAAGTTCAAATTTCAAACGGTCAGTCCTAGTATTACACTAGTACACTTCAGCAGAACCTGTTCTACATTTAATTCATAAATATATTCATATAATCACTCTACTTATAACAAATTATAAAATATAGATAAAACTGAAATGTTTAATTTATCTTAAGAGAAAATATTATTTTGATCCCAAAGATTGAAAGAGAGAAGAATGAGCCATATTCAATTTAAACAAAGAACTAGAAACTCAGTAGGATTTTTACAGAAGGAAAAACATCGTGATTTCTCTCATAGGGGAGAGTCCATATCATAACAGATTTAGCTTAGTAGATGGCAAGAAAGCCATAAACATCAGCCTTTCCAAATATAAACCTTATTAAAGGAAAACAGTGATGCAGTGAAGCAAGTATCTAAGGGTACTAATGAACATACACTTAAAACCAAAACTCAACCCCATGCCTACTGGAGAGATACTGTGAGCCAATTTCGATTTAAAAAAGTAAAAAAACAGCAACAAGGTGAGGATACCATGTGATACCATTCCTAATCAAGATGATAGTAACCACTGCCCTCAAACAGTATAAAATAGAAAAAAGAGAGAATTGTATTGTATTGCTCACTTCACGGAGTTGTTTGGAGGATTCCGGGAGTGAATCAGGGACTTGCTCATCAGCATGCCTGGCTCAGAATAAATGGTCAAGGGAATTCAAGAATAAGTTGTCAAGGATGGGGTGGGCAGGGGAGGTGGCAGGGAAGCGGCGGATGATACAAAGGAGAGATACAAAACCAAATAAAGATGAACAATAAGGTATTGGTTCTCATGTTGGGGAGGAAGAGGTGTCGGGAGTGCATATTAATTTACTATTAAATAAATAAAGGGAGGCGAGCATGGACCAACGATAATCTGCCATAAACCAAGAACTATGATTGATCTAATTATGCGTACCCGAGTTCCAGAAAGGGGTGGGGGGAAGACTTAGCTATATGAATAACTCCAGGAAAACAAACCAAATTTCCCAGTCAGTGTAACAAATTCAAGTTAAGAAACATCTATTGATCACTCTCTATAATTATCAGACCTTGCACTCAGGATATCAGGTACAAATAAAAATACAGCCCCTGCTCCCAAGGGCATCACATTCCCCTGTGGGAGAGCACAGCCACACAGCTTTCCTCTGGGTGGTGCTCCTTTGGTAGTAGAGGAGAGGACTGGGAGGGGGTCAAGGGCAGACAGGGTAGGTAACACTATAGTGATGTCCAAGGGCTGAGCAGGAAGGAAGAGTTCAGGGAAATGGGGGCGGGGGGCGGGGGGGGGAGGTACAAAACAGAGGACAGAATCAGCCAGGTGTACTCAGGGAGTAACTTCTAGAAAAGAGCAGTGAGTGATGAGAAGCCACCAAGGCATTTCAGCAGGTGTGGAATCTGGATTTATAGGCAGGTGGATCTGAGGGTGAGCAGATCGGAACGACGCTGGAGGCCAGTTCAGAGGCCCTTGCGGTCACTTAGTCCAAAGAAAATGAAGCTCGGGACTAGTGCAGTGAAGTGAGGGTGGCCAGGGCAGGATGCTTGGGAACAGATGTCTTCAGGGGCAGGCAGGCAAATGATTGAAAGAGGCAAGGAGGCAGCAGGGAGTGCTGGAGGCTGCAGTGCACTGGAGAGCTTTAGTCCTCCACGGTGTGCTTTTCAACAGACACAATCCCAACCCACTATCCTGATTATTGAGATTACTGAGGAGAGACAACCTTTTGACATTACTAATTGATTGCCTGGATGTGAGATGGTGAGAGACAGCAAAGTCTAAGATGGCATGTCTCAAACTTTAATGTGCATAGAATTACCTAGAGAGCTTGTTAAAATGCAGATTCAAAGTCATTAGGTCTGGACTGGGGCTGGAGCCTCTGCATTTCTAACAAGCCGGGTGACACTGATGCTGCGGGTCATGGACCGCACTTAGAGGAGCAAGGATCTTCAGACCCTTGCTCCAGGAGACAAGGGAGTAGACAGAAGAGAAGGAGGGGCAGCTCTAAGAGTTCACTGTATGACACAAGGTGACTCGGGTTGCTGAAGTTGGGTGCATGCGTCTGGTGTCGTGAGTCTGGAGTTAATTCCCACAAGTACAAAAAGTAGAACAGATGGAATGAGATTACCTGGGGAAATTATGTAATGTCAAGGCAGAAGAACGGATGCCCTGTTTAGCTTGAGTGGGCAATTAATATCGCTCAGAAACCCCGTGCTGACTGACACTCAGATCAGTAAGGCTTGCCTCTGCACCTTCTCACATTTCTCCCACCTGGATTAAATATGATCGAACACCGCCTAACATTTCTTCCCCAAACGAACGAACTTTGATATTTCCAGAGATCCTAAATGGCAGCAGAAGGGGCGTCTGCAAAAACTTCGACAGATCCTTGGGAAGATCCCTCATGAGAACCAAATTTCTTAAATAGCTGTACCTGTCTCTACTACTTTGCATTACAGGTTTCCCTCAAGTTCTGTCAAAGAAGCGTGGAACAAATAACCAGAAAAACGAATTGTGAACTCTCTAAATAAAATTTCAGGTCACCATGTGTCCTGATTATTGTCCAGACATTGCTTTTCCAGAGTTCATGTCTGTTTCACACTTCAAGTCTAGACTATCACCCCTCACTTACCACTCACTACATAACTGCTCTGTATCCCTGAAGGAGTTCTTTTCTTTCTCCCTCTAGACTTCTGGAGGACAAGACAGTGCCATGAACACAGTGTAAGCTCAAAAGTATCTGTTGAATGAACGTTGTTTCCTTAGCCTAGCTCCTCTCTGTGGAAAATTACTGTTGAGCGGTGTTTCTCTCCGGCCTTCAGCATCGGTCAGCTTCCTGACCCTGCAGGGAGGCATTAGTGGCTACAACAATCCATTGTTAGAATCAAGAACAGGCAGAAGGCTGTCTCCAGACAGTCTGGTTTTAACTGATCAAATGATCCCTGGCTCTGAGGTGTCCAAATCATTCCATGTGCCTTCTTCGCCAACAAATTAATGTTGATCTGGGAAAGAAACATCTGGAAACAAGCATCCAGCCCTGCCTGACCGGTCCACTTAATTTAATTCAATCTAAAGACTGTTATTCAATTTTTAGAGCTAACTCTTTTAGGTGGGATGTTAACGCAAGAATCTCTCCTCTTAAGGCAAAACCGCAAAACAGCTACTGTCATTTTCTCACAGTTGATGTCCGTAGATGGGCTGATTCCATAGTCTATAAATTCTGCTAAATCACCAGACATACCAGACATACCTGTGAAGTGCTCTTGGGATTGAGGGCACATTAAACGGCTCAACTGGGTCCTTTTTTGCAATAAGCTGTTCACTGGGGTTTCAGCATCAGCTTGTCTTCTCTGTGATCCTGGCAGGGGAGGAACCTCTTAAGGAGAATACTCCTCTTTCCCTTACTGCATTTGACAGCCCTGGGGGTAAGAGGAGCAGCCAGGTACTGAGGGGGTGTGTGTGTGTGTGTGTGTGTGTGTGTGTGTGTGTGTGTGTGTGTGTGTGTGTGTGTGTGTGTGTGTGTGTGTGTGTGTGTGTGTGTGTGTGTGTGTGTGTGTGTGTGTGTGTGTCAGAAGCTCCTGGCTCTATCTCCTGTGTGTGTGTGTATGTGTGTGCGTGTGTGTGTGTGAGACAAGCTCCTGGCTCTATCTCGTGTGTGTGTGTGTGTGTGTGTGTGTGTGTGTGTGTGTGACAGAAGCTCCTGGCTCTATCTCCTGTGTGTGTGTGTATGTGTGTGCGTGTGTGTGTGTGAGACAAGCTCCTGGCTCTATCTCGTGTGTGTGTGTGTGTGTGTGTGTGTGTGTGTGTGTGTGTGTGTGTGTGAGACAGAAGCTCCTGGCTCTATCTCCTACTCTCCAGTCCTGGCAATCGGAGTCTAGGTCATAAACATTCCCTCTCTGCCCCTGTGGAGCTATTTGGGTTTTTCCTGGCCCTTCTTATTAGCCCATTACCTCAATTTTCCTCTCTAGATTTGTACTTTGCTGGCCCCTAGAATGATAAACAAGCAGCAATGTTACCTGAGAAAGAAAAAAATCCACAAAGATCAACTGAATTCTTTTACACGCATGATACAGCCTGGGGCGGGGCAGGAGTGACTTTAAAACTTACCACACAGTAATCATGTTCAAAAATTTTCTTAATAAACATATAATTTGAAATGCAAGAGGTTTAAAAAACATAATACAGGATATACAGTTGACCCTCTGTATCCTGAGGTTCCATATGTGTGGATTCAACCAACCACAGATCAGAAATATTCAGAGGAAAAAAATTCCAGGAAGTCCCAGAAAGCAAACCTTGACTTTGCCATGCTGGCAACTATTTACATAGCATTTACACTGTATTAGGTATTTTAAGTAGTCCAGAGGTGATCTGAAGTGTGGATATTCATAGGCTATATGCAAATACTACAGCACTGTATATAGGGGACTTGAGCATCCACGGGTTTTGGCATCCTTGAGGGTCCTGGAACCAATCCCCCCACAGCCGTCCTAAGGGATGACTTTAATGGGGAAATAAAGACAAGGATAAAGAAACAGCTTGCTCCTGCCAGAAAATTTAAAACAGCACTAAGTCTTCAATGTAGGACTTGAATGTTGCATTAAAGACTTTGTGGTATCGATCCATCAACTGGCACGTGGGGTTTTGATATTAAAATCAAATTTATGCCTCCGTCAAGTTACAAAATTTCCAAACAGGGGAATGAAAATAAAAAGGACCCACTCTCCCATTTCCCAGGTTAATCAGACATTATTTCCTATTCCTGTATTCCTACTATGAAACTTGCATCTCAATACTCTCCTTAAACACTTCTACTTTCAGCAACTTATTTAATTAGACATTTCTATAGCTTTCTTTTCTTTTATGAAAAAGATAACAATGATCACATCTAAGGCTACACAAAAAAGGAAAATAATTAAATGTAACAGTGTAAAATATTTCCTAGTCAGTCTTCACTCTACTCAAAGTAGCATTTTTTCTGATTAATGTCAGAATTTTGGAAAAAATTTAAAGTATAGTAATTGTGTTTGTGTGTGTATATATCCATATTAAAATTTCACTTAAATAAGTCATATGCATATTCCATGTATAAATTTCATCATATTAGATGTAACAAAAATACACATATCAAAGAATCAAGCAACTATGCTCATTAAAGATTATGACAAACTATAGTAAGTTAATAGTAAAAACTTAAATTAGAAAACCTCAATGTTCAAAAATAGGGAAATGGTTGAATTATGGTACATACATGGGATGGAATATTATGTTTTCACTAACAATTACAATTTAAAAAACATCAGGAAATGTTCATGATAATAGTAGATTATTGTGACCACCTAGAGGGGTGGGATAGGGAGGGTGGGAGGGAGATGCAAGAGGGAGGAGATATGGGGATATATGTATATGTACAGCTGATTCACTTTGTTAAGAAGCAGAAACTAACACACCACTGTAAAGCAACTATACTCCAATAAAGATGTTAAAAAATTAAAATAAATAAGTCATTGTGCTAATACAAAAAAAAATTTTTTTTTTAAGTAGATTAGGGGGCTTCCCTGGTGGCGCAGTGGTTGAGAGTCCGCCTGCCGATGCAGGGGACACGGGTTTGTGCCCCGGTCCGGGAGGATCCCACGTGCCGTGGAGCGGCTGGGCCCGTGAGCCATGGCCGCTGAGCCTGTGTGTCCGGAGCCTGTGCTCCGCAACGGGAGAGGCCACAACAGTGAGAGGCCCACGTACCGCAAAAAAAAAAAAAAAAAGAAAAAAAAGAAAGTAGATTAAAAAAACAGAATATCAAACTATAACAGTCTATACATAAATGCATATGCACATATAAATCTCAACTACCCTTCAGGATCTAAATTAATATTAGAAAAAAGGCAAAACATAACAGAATACACCAACTCCATATGGCAGGTTGCTGTACTTTCCAAATTCTCAGCATTAGCAAATATTGCTTATATAATCAAATAAACATTTTTATAGATGACTATCTCATTTAATAATCAAGACTAAACAAAACATTATTGTATATCATATGCATATCGACATGCACATCTAGGAGAGGATTCTAATGTCTGGCATCACAAACAGCAAGGCCAATTTGAGTTGCTCTATGGAGTTGATGACTTACAGCTTTACCTTCACACTTTGGAACACTACACCCTACACCAGTTAGGTTAACTCCCCATTTCAATATTTTAATTTACCCTGAGTAGCCCAAGAAGAACCATTCACTATATAACTCAAAATACTGATTTTAGATTATTCTGAAATATTTTGAAATATTATTTTGAACCACTTACATTTAAATTACTTATTTCTGTATAATTAAAGCACGTTCCTCCACTCTTTTTCCACAGTAGCCACTGGCCAAGACTAGAAGGCATTTGAAGCCTCGCTGATTAGCAGAAACTGTTACTGCAAAAACTGAATTAGTCCATATAATTGGGTGCTTAGTAAATATTTATGGGATAAATGGATGCTGAAAAAACACAACATTTTTATCCAGCACAGTTTTGAGAAGAAAACATCAGACATGTTATTACAGAGCTCAACCATTTCCAGTCATCCCACATCAGCCTCAGAGAGGCACTATCAGAATTCTAATGATAAAACACAGTTGTCTCTCAAGGCTGCAACTTCAAAAAAAACAGTGTTCAATACTGAAATCATCTGAAGAAGCTCCACTGCCTGTACACATAAGAATATTCTGTTCATAATGTGACTGAATAAAGTTAGCGTCCAAGGGTAATGGTTTCTACCTCCCTCCCATCAGCCCTGCCCAGACGCTACTACAGTGTGGGACAACTGATGGGATAGCAAGGAATCTTCACCCTAATCATTTCAATGAAGGCCAAATCCCATTATGACTTAAAAGCATCAGATATGTTTGTTGCACAATAATTTTTATATCAATATTACACTGAATTTTAAAAAAGCAATTGACAGATTTTTTTTTTTTTTAAATGCACAGATTTAGTTGTGGAAGCATCTGTGGTAATAGGATTTCCTTCTAGCCTTCTAGGAAGCCTCAAACCTTAATAAGCAAACAGATAGGATTTACAAATTGATTTCTATGAAAACAGGCTTCATAAAAAAGTGCTGCAGTCTGGAGAAATAACGACCACACTCTTCAATTATGTATTTTTCAGATTTTCTTTAACAGAACACAATCAATTTCTCCTGAAGAAAAAAAACCAAAACTTCTACTAAAAGATGCGACACTGTAGGGACTTCCCTGGTGGTTCAGTAGTTAAGAATCCGCCTGCTAATGCAGGGGACACGGGTTCCAGCCCTGGTCCGGGAAGATCCCACATGTCGTGGAGCAACTAAGCCCGTGTGCCACAACTACTAAGCCTGCGCTCTAGAGCCTGCGAGCCACAACTACTGAGCCCACATGCCCCAACTACTGAAGCCCGTGTGCCTAGAGCCCGTGTTCCGCAACAAGAGAAGCCACTGCAATGAGAAGCCAGCGCACCACAACGAAGAGCAGCCCCCGCTCGCCACAACTAGAGAAAGCCTGTGCACAGCAAGGAAGACCCAAAGCAGCCAAAAATAAATAAATTTTTAAAAAAAAACAAGATTCTATACTGTAAAACCTTATAAACTATATATGTTGATTATTCGTTTCAAAGCCATCTTTGAAAGAAATAATTATATCCTTGGATGAATAGCTAAATGTGTTTTTTCAGTATGCTGAAAAGGAAACAACTAATTCTGAAGTTATACAGTTTCCACTTTTACAATCAATTTCATCTCCGCCATGTGGCTGACAGCAATTTGTAAATGATTTAATATTTGTCAATCTGGGTAAACATGCTTGAGCTGAGAAATGTGTTATGCTTATCTTAACCTGATTCATTATTTTATTCTCAACGAGAAAAGTATATTTACTGTAAAGGAGGCAAAAAAAGTTAAGTCCTAATTGAATCCACATCAAAAAAAAAAACAAACAAAAAAAACCCACTTCCTATTTAAATGGATTGAAAGCCTTAAGCATTCAACTAACTTGAGAAAATGAAACTTGGTTACACTATTCCTGGATACATTTGCATCTTTCCTCAGAAAGCCCTGATAGGCCCTTTCATTGCACTAATTTCCAGCCCTTTGCTGCCTTCTCGGTCACTATGGATCAAGCTGAATATTAATGAGTAAAAGCAGCCAGAATACGGGGAGCTCAGCCAAGAACACTAGGACAGACAAGAAAAGAGCTCACCATGTTCAAGAAAACATCTTTTAAGAGTTCTGGGCTCCCAGAAGTCAGGCCAAAACAGAGAGAAACTGCCTTTGGAGGAGGATAAATAAGTCTGAGCTTTGCCCATAGGGGATGGTAAAAGACTTTTCTTCTCCTTTTGTACCGTCTGTTTTAATAAAGTTAAATCTGGGTTACAGCAGATTCGTGCTCATGTCAGGATTACTCGATTTGTCTGGAGAGGAAATACAGCAAAATGCACAGTGTGTCATTAGGAACTGAAAGGAAATTTAGTATTTTTTAATGGCCATCTGGAAACTCTGTCAAATTACTCCTTCTCTCCATCTACTCCTGGGAGCAATTAAGGATATTCCTTGAAACTATCTTCAGGATAAAAAGCATTATCTAAAAACTTGAGAATTTGGGACAAACATATTTTATTCACCACAAAATAAGTAATTGCCACATAGTAAATTTACTCATTAACTGCTTAAAACATCATGCTTAAAACATCAATGTTTACAACCTTCTTATCTTTATATACAAACTAATGTTTTTTCATTTTAGCTACCTTTTTTTGAAGAAACTTAGCTTTTCTTCCAGAACGCTATATACTTCATCACGTATGCCTGAGGGAGTACTAGCAACGCTTCAAAGCTGCCATCAGTAAGACACTGTATTACAGACTATATTCTCACGGAGATCCGCCAACAGCCCTATCCTTGAACATTTTGTGTCACGAGGCAAATTTTCCCCTTCTTATCGTCCACAGGTGTTAATGTCTATATCGAGGTTTTATTGTCTATATCAAGTATCTATATCAAGTATCTATAAGTTGTGGGTGTGTAAGTGTGTGTTTTACTATCTTGTACCATCTTAGTGCTCATCTGGTCCACACCCTCTGTTATACAGAAAAGGAAATTCTCAGGCCCAAAAGTTCCTTTACAATACAAAGTGGCATAGCTGATAAGTGAAAGGAACCTAGTACTCTGACTATTAGGCTAGAGCAACCGAACTTATTCTATCATTTCCTAGTAATTCTTTGTATTTTAATAGCACCTATCAAAATGCCTTGGATGTAATAGGTATGTTAAAAATATTTACTGGTTAATAAAACCAAGTCACCCTCAATCCTGGGCCCATTCAAGCTCATGGGCTGATACATTATCGGACTGAACTCTCCAAACATATACAAACCATCAGCTTTGCTGACAACAACAATGTTTATAACTGGTAAGCAATGTTTCCAAAATATTGTAGACCTGTCCTAAAGTAGAATTGAAAAATAAAAGAAAATTAAAACAGTTCCCCATCTATCCCAAAACCAATCTCAGCTGATGACCATTCCTGCCCCTCTAATTTCAAAGAAAATAGAGGCAGTCAGGAGAACACTGTCTGCTTCCAATGGCATTACCCAAACCACCCATCACCACCTGCCCCCAAATACTTGTACCCCATCCTTCCCTCCACCCATAAAGAATTAAGTGGCCTTCAAAACTATAATTCGAAAAGATACATGCACCCCTATGTACACAGCAGCACCATTCACAATAGCCAAGACATGGAAACAACCTAAATGTCCATCGAAAGATGAACAGATAAAGAAGATGTGGTATATATATACAGTGGAATACTACTCAGCCATAAAAAGAATGAAATAAGGCCATTTGCAGTAACATGGATGGAACTAGAGATTATCATACTAAGTGAAGTAAGTCAGAAAGAGAAATGTGTAATCTACAGAATGACACAAATGGATAACTACACTAGACTCCCTCTTGCGAAAACACCAGAATCACAAATAACTGCTGAACAGTCATCGACAGGAAGACACTGGAACTCACCAAAAAAGATACCACACATCCAAAGGCACAGGAGAAGCCACAATGAGACGGTAGGAGGGGCGCAATCACAATAAAATCAAATCCCATAACTGCTCGGTGGGTGACTCACAAACTGGAGAACACTTAATATCACAGAAGTGCACCCACTGGAGTGAAGGTTCTGAGCCCCACGTAAGGCTTCCAAACCTGAGGTTCCGGCAATGGGAGGAGGAATTCCTAGAGAATCAGACTTTGAAGGCTAGCGGGATATGATTGCAGGACTTCAACAGGACTGGGGGAAACAGAGACTCCACTCCTGGACGGCAAACACAAAGTAGTGTGTGCATTGGGACCCAGAGGAAGGAGCAGTGACCCCAGGGGAGACTGAACCAGACCTACGTGCTAGTGTTGGAGGATCTCCTGCAGAGGCGGGGGGTGGCTGTGTCTCACCGTGAGGAAAAGGACACTGGCAGCAGAAGTTCTGAGAAGTACTCCTTGGCGAGAGCCCTTCCAGAGTCTGCCATTAGCCCCACCAAAGAGCCCAGGTAGGCTCCAATGTTGGGTCACCTCAGGCCAAACAACCAACAGGGAGGGAACCCAGCCCCAACCATCAGCAGACAAGCGGATTAAGGTTTTACTGAGTTCTGCCCACCAGAGCAACAGTCAGCTCTACCCACCACCAGTCCCTCCCATCAGGAAACTTGCACAAGCCTCTTAGATAGCCTCATCCACCAGAGGGCAGACAGCAGAAGCAAGAAGAACTACAGTCCTACAGGCTGTGGAATGAAAACCACTTCACAGAAAGACAGACAAGATGAAAAGGCAGAGGGCTATGTACCAGATGAAGGAACAAGATAAAATCCCAGAAAAACAACTGAATGAAATGGATATAGGCAACCTTCCAGAAAAAGAATGCAGAATAATGATAGTGAAAATGATCCAGGACCTTGGAAAAAGAATGGAGGCAAAGATCGAGAAGACACAAGAAACGTTTAACAAAGACCTAGAAGAATGAAAGAACAAAGAGAGATGAACAATACAGTAACTGAAATGAAAAATACACTAGAAGGAATCAATACCAGAATAACTGAGGCAGAAGAACAGATAAGTGACCTGGAAGACACTCTGGTGGAATTCACTGCTGCAGAACAGAATAAAGAAAAAAGAATGAAAAGAAATGAAGACAGCCTAAGAGACCTCTAGGACTACATTAAACACAACAACATTTGCAGTATAAGGGTCCCAGAAGGAGAAAAGACAGAGAAAGGACACGAGAAAATATTTGAAGAGATTATAGTCGAAAAATTCCCTAACATGGGAAAGGAAATAGCCACCCAAGTCCAGGAAGTGCAGAAAGTCCCATACAGGATAAACCCACGGAGAAACATGCCAAGACACATAGTAATCAAACTGGCAAAAATTAAAGACAAAGAAAAATTATTGAAAGCAGCAAGGGAAAAACAACAAAAAACATACAAGGGAACTCCCATAAGGTTAACAGCTGATTTCTCAGCAGAAACTCTACAAGCCAGGAGGGAGTGGCATGATATACTTAAAGTAGCATTATATACTTATACTTCCCATGAAAGGGAAGAACCTACAACCAAGATTACTCTACCCAGCAAGGATCTCATTCAGATTCGATGGGGAAATCAAAAGCTTTACAGACAAGCAAAAGTTAAGAGAATTCAGCCCTACCAAACCAGCCCAGCAACAAACGCTAAAGGAACTTCTCTAAGTGGGAAACACAAGAGAAGAAAAGGACCTACAAAAACAAACCCAAAACAATTAAGAAAATGGTAATAGGAACATACATATCAATAGTTACCTTAAATGTGAATGGATTAAATGCTCCAAACAAAAGACACAGGCTTGCTGAATGGATACAAAAACAAGACCGGTATGTATGCTGTCTGCAAGAGACCCACTTCAGACCTAGGGACACATACAGACTGAAAGTGAAGGGAAGGAAGAAGATATTCCATGCAAATGGAAGTAAAAAGAAAGCTGGAGTAGCAATACTCATATCAGATAAAACAGACTTTAAAATAATGTTACAAGAGACAAGGAAGGACACTACATAATGATCAAGGGATCAATCCAAGAAGAAGATATAACAATTATAAATATATATGCACCCAACATAGGAGCACATCAATACATAAGGCAACTGCTAACAGCTCTAAAAGAGGAAATCGACAGTAACACAATAATAGTGGGGGACTATAACACCTTACTCACACCAATGAACAGATCATCCAAACAGAAAATTAATAAGGAAACACAAGCTTTAAACGGCACAATAGACCAGATAGATTTAATTGATATTTATGGGGCATTCCATTCAAAAACAGCAGATTGCACTTTCTTCTCAAGTGCGCACGGGAACATTCTCCAGGATAGATCAGATCTTGGGTCACAAATCAAGCCTCAGTAAATTTAAGAAAACTGAAATCATATCAAGCATCTCTTCTGACCACAACGCTATGAGATTAGAAATTAATTACAGAGAAAAAAATGTAAAAAAAACAAACACATGGAGGCTAGACAACACGTTACTAAATAACCAAGAGATCACTGAAGAAATCAAAGAGGAACTCAAAAACTACCTAGAGACAAATGACAATGAAAACACGACGATCCCAAACCTATGGGATGCAGCAAACGCAGTTCTAAGAGGGAAGTTTATACCAATACAAGCCTAAATCAAGAAACAAGAAAAAATCTCAAGTAAACAATCTAACCTTACACCTAAAGGAACTAGAGAAAGGACAATCAAAAACCAAAGTTAGCAGAAGGAAAGAAATGAAAAAGATCAGAGAAGAAATAAATTAAATAGAAACAAAGAAAACAATAGCAAAGATCAATAAAACTAAAAGATGGTTCTTTGAGAAGATAAACAAAATTGATAAACCATTAGCCAGACTCATCAAGAAAAAGAGAGAGAGGACTCAAATCAATAAAAGGAGAAACGAAAAAGGAGAAGTTACAACAGACACCGCAGAAATACAAAGCATCCTAAGAGACTACTACAACCAACTCTATGCCAATAAAATGGACAACCTGGAAGAAATGGACAGATTCTTAGAAAGGTATAACCTTCCAAGACTGAACCAGGAAGAAACAGAAAGTATGAACAGACCAATCACAAGTAATGAAATTGAAACTGTGATTAAAAATCTTCCAACAAACAGAAGTCCAGGTCCAGATGGCTTCACAGGTGAATTCTATCAAACATTTAGAGAAGAGCTAACACCCATCCTTCTCAAACTCTTCCAAAAAATTGTGGAGGAAGGAACACTCCCAAACTCATTCTATGAGGCCACCATCACCCTGATACCAAAACCAGACAAAGATACTACAAAAAAAGAAAATTACAGACCAATATCACTGATGAATATAGATGCAAAAATCCTCAACAAAATACTAGCAAACAGAATCCAACAACACATTAAAAGGATCATAGACCATGATCAAGTGGGACTTATCCCAGGGATGCAAGGATTCTTCAATATACGCAAATCAATCAATGTGATACACCATATTAACAAGTTGAAGAAGAAAAACCATATGATCATCTCGATAGATGCAGAAAAAGCTTTTGACAAAATTCAACACCTATTTATATAAAATCTCTCCAGAAAGGGCGGATAGAGGGAACCTACCTCAACATAATAAAGGCCATATACTACAAACCCACAGCAAACATCATTCTCAATGGTGAAAAACTGAAAGCATTTCCTCTAAGATCAGGAACAAGACAAGGATGTCCACTCTCACCACTATTATTCAACATAGTTTTGGAGGTCCTAGCCATGGCAATCAGAGAAGAAAAAGAAATAAAAGGAATACAAATTGGAAAAGAAGAAGAAAAACTGTCACTGTTTGCAGATGACATGATACTATACATAGAGAATCCTAAAGATGCCACCAGGAAACTACTAGAGCTAATCAATGAATTTGGTAAAGTTGCAGGATACAAAATTAATGCACAGAAATCTCTTGCATTCCTATACACCAACAATGAAGAATCAGAAAGAGAAATTAAGGAAACACTCCCATTTACCACTGCAACAAAAAATAAAATACCTAGGAATAAACCTACCTAGGGAGACAAAAACCTGTACGCAGAAAACTATTAAGACATTGATGAAAGAAATTAAAGATGATACCAACAGATGGAGAGATATACCATGTTCTTGGATTGGAAGAATCAATATTGTGAAAATGACTATACTACCCAAAGCAATCTACAGATTCAATGCAATCCCTATCAAATTACCAATGGCATTTTTTACAGAACTAGAACAAAAAAATCTTAAAATCTGTATGGAGACACAAAAGATCCTGAATAGCCAAAGCAGCCTTGAGGGAAAAAAGCGGAGCTGGAGGAATCAGACTCCCTGGATTCAGACTATACTACAAAGCTACAGTAATCAAGACAATATGGTACTGGCACAGAAACAGAAATATAGATCAATGGAACAGAATAGAAAGCCCAGAGATAAACCCACATACCTATGGTCAACTAATCTATGACAAAGCAGGCAAGGATACAAAATGGAGAAAAGACAGTTTCTTCAATAAGTGGTGCTGGGAAAACTGGACAGCTACATGGAAAAGAATGAAATTAGAACACTCAATAACACCATACACAAAAATAAACTCAAAATGGATTAGCGACCTAAATGGAAGACCGGACACTATAAAACTCTTAGAGGAAAACATAGGAAGAACACTCTTTGACATAAATCACAGCGAGATCTTTTTTGATCCACCTCCTAGAGTGATAGAAATAAAAACAAAAATAAACAAATGGGACCTAATGAAACGCAAAAGCTTTTGCACAGCAAAGGAAACTATACACAAGACGAATAGACAACCCTCAGAATGGGAGAAAGTATTTGCAAACAAATCAAAGGACAAAGGATTAATCTCCAAAATATATAAACAGCTCAAGCAGCTCAATATTAAGAAAACAAACAACCCAATCAAAAAATGGGCAGAAGATCTAAATAGACATTTCTCCAAAGAAGACATACAGATGGCCAAGAAGCACATGAAAAGCTGCTCAGCATCACTAATTATTAGAGAAATGCAAATCAAAACTACCATGAGGTATCATCTCACACCAGGTAGAATGGGCATCATCAGAAAATCTACAAGCGACAAATGCTGGAGAGGGTGTGGAGAAAAGGGAACCCTGTTGCACTGTTGGTGGGAATGTAAACTGATACAGCCACTATGGAGAACAGTATGGAGGTTACTTAAAGAACTAAAACTAGAACTACCGTATCACCCAGCAATCCCACTACTGGGCATATACCCTGAGAAAACCATAATTCAAAAAGAGTCATGTACCAAAATGTTCATTGCAGCTCTATTTGCAATAGCCTGGAGATGGAAACCACCTAAGTGTCCATCATCGGATGAATGGATAAAGAAGATGTGGCACATATATACAATGGAATATTACTCAGCCATAAAAAGAAATGAAATTGAGCTATTTGTAATAAGGTGGATGGACCTAGAGTCTGTCATACAGAGTGAAGTAAGTCAGAAAGAGAAAGACAAATACCGTATGCTAACACATATATATGGAATTTAAGGGAAAAAAAAGTCATGAAGAACCTAGGGGTAAGACAGGAATAAAGACACAGACCTACTAGAGAATGGACTTGAGGATATGGGGAGGGGGAAGGGTAAGCTGTGACAAAGCGAGAGAGTGGCATGGACATATATACACTACCAAACGTAAAATAGATAGCTAGTGGGAAGCAGCCGCATAGCACAGGGATATCAGCTCGGTGCTTTGTGACCACCTAGAGGGGTGGGATAGGGAGGGTGGGAGGGAGGGAGACGCAAGAGGGAAGAGATATGGGAACATATGTATATGTATAACTGATTCACTTTGTTATAAAGCAGAAACTAACACACCATTGTAAAGCAATTATACTCCAATAAAGATGTAAAAAATAAATAAATAAATAAAAATAAAATTACCATATGACCCAGCAATCCCACTACTGGGCATATACCCAGAGAAAACCTTAATTCAAAAAGACACACGCACCCCAATGTTCATTGCAGCACTATTTACAATAGCCAGTTCATGGAAGCAACCTAAATGCCCATCGACAGATGAATGGATAAGGAAGATGTGGTACATATATACAAGGGAATATTACTCAGCCATAAAAAGGAACGAAATTGGGTCATTTGTTGAGATGTGGATGGATCTAGAGACTGTCATACAGAGTGAAATATCGTATATTAACGCATATATGTGGAACCTAGAAAAATGGTACAGATGAACCGGTTTGCAGGGCAGAAATTGAGACACAGATGTAGAGAACAAACGTATGGACACCAAGGGGGGAAAGTGGCGGGGGGTGTGGGTGGTGGTGTGATGATTTGGGAGATTGGGATTGACATGTATACACTGATGTGTATATAATGGATGACTAATAAGAATAATAAATAAATAAATAAATACACTAAAAAAATGACACAAATGAACTTATCTATGAAACAGAAACAGGCTCACAGACATAGATAACAGACTTGTGGCTGCCAAGGGGGAGGAGAGGTGGCAGAGGGATGGAGTGGGAGTTTGGGGTTAGCAGATGCCAACTACTATATATAGAATGGATAAACAACAAAGTCCCACCGTATAGCCCACGGAACTATATTCAATATCTTGTGATAACCATGATGGAGGGAATTCCCTGGCGGTCCAGTGGTTACGACTCGGCACTTTCACTCCTGTGGGCCCAGGTTCAATCCCTGGTCGGGGAACTAACATCCCACAAGCCGTGCAGTGTGACCCCTCCCCCCCCCAAAAAAATTTAATAAATAAAATAAACCATATTGGAAAAGAATATTAAAAAGAATGTATATATATGTAGAAGTGAAACACTTTGCTGTACAGCAGAAATTAACACAACATTGTACATCAACTATACTTTGATAAAAAATTAAATTTAATTTAAAAATTAAGTGTCCCTTATTCGTGGCCAAGTGCCTCTAGCCTATGAAGATATGGAGCCCCTTCCTACTCCTATCCAGAAAGATAACCCCTCACTCTCTGCTCCCACCTCCTCAGGGAAGGTGGGCCATCACTGCCTCACTCTTTACTATATTGTTAACATCTATTAATATTTAAATGCTTCTTCCATATGAAAAGGTTTTTTTTAATGGAATTACATCTAAGCTTCTTGACTAAGTAGTCTAACTCAATGCCACCACCATCTTACCTCCCATTTTCCCTCAGCTGACTACAATTTGACCTCTACTCCCTCCGCTCCAAATAACTGCTTTTGAGAAGATCTATATCTTCCTAACTGCCAAATCCAAATAGATATCCCTGACACCTCAGCAGTGATTTCTCTGGGACTTCCTACTCCACTGACCACTCTTCTCTCCTTCCTGAAACTCCTCCCATGGCTGCATTATCACCGTCTACTTTTCTGTTAGTTGGTCTCAGTCTACTTTGGGATCCCAATTTCCACTGGCTATCCCTGAAATTAAGTTTTCCCTAGGGCCTGCAGTCTGCCTTTTTCTCATATTGTATAAACTCTCACTGAGCGATCTCTCTACCACATAGCTTCAAGTACCACCTACTCTCTGAGTGCTTCCAAATCAAATTCCCACCTCAAATGTTCTGGCTTATTGGCTACCAACACATTCAAACAGATACCCTGCAAAGGTTCTTCAAGCAATAAATTTATTCATTTTTCTCTCAAAATAGCACCCGTTCCCTGAACAGGCTATGTGCTCTCATCTCTGAGAGCTTGGTATGTTTCTTCCCCTGAGACACCCTGCCCTTGACTAGCTACGGGTAGACTACATTCTTAACCCCCTTCTCATTCATCCACCTACCACCACAGACACTTTATTTTTCTTTAAAAAGAGACACTTTTCTAGCCTCCCTTGCAAGCTATCTAGGGCTAGCCAAGTAACCCAGTTCTTGTCAACAAGACATACAGAGAAGTCTTCTGAGGGGCCATGGGCAAGGCTTTTCTAGGAAAGAAAAAAACACTTCTTAGAAGAAGGAAGAAAACATAAGATAGATGTTCTCTCTAGCTGCCTGGCCTCTAGCGCTCCCCAGAGTATCCTGCCTTTACACAGTTCTGCAAAGACAGAATGTCTAAAGCAGCAGTTTTCTAGAATTATTGCCTCTGAATTGCTAAGAAAAAGGCAATATAATATCCCTAATCACAGAGCTGAAAAAGGACTTATAACGAGAATATATAAAGAACTTCTACCACTCAATAATCAAAAGACAAACAACCCAACAAAAATAGGCAGAAGGCTTGGACAGGCTCTCCTCTAAAAGACACATACAAACGGCCGATTAGTAGATGAAAAGGTAGTCAATCTCAAGGAAGTGAACATTCAAACTACAATGTGATATATCTTCATACATAATAAAAAGGTTAAATTAAAAAGAATGACAACAGCAGGGATGGCAGCAGCTAGAATTCTCATACATTCCAACCACTTTGGAAAAATTTGTGGTAGTTTCTTATAAAGTTTAGCATTTACCAATCCTTTGACCAACGAATCCCACTCATAGGTATTTACTCAAGAGAAACGAAACTGTGTTCACCCAAAGACTTATATACAAATATTCATAGCAACTTTATTCATAATAGTCCAGAACTGGAAATAATCCAAATGTCCATCAACAGGAGACTGGATAAGCAAACTTAGGTATGCTCAAACACTGGGATACTACTCAGCAATAAAAAGGAATGAGCATTGGCATGTGCAACAGCATGGGTGAATCTCAAAGACATTACATTTAGTGAAAGAGGCCAATTCTACAAAGAACGTATATTTCCCCTCAGGATATAAGACTAAAATGAGCAGTTAGTGCTTTACAAAGTACATTCTCTAATGTTTTACTAGTTTATGCATGAAATATTTTTCTAAAAAAATCACTGAAATCAGAGTCAGAAAGAGACAATTTAAAGGAGTGTAGAACTTGAATACACCCTTACAATATGGGCTTGACCTGAGGTAGAGAAGATGAGGAAGAACGACGTGAGCAGAAAGACTGGGACACACGAAAAGCCGCAAGTAAGGAACGCAGACGAAACAGATAAGGTTGTGCGTAGTCTCCACTGACTGGTTTAGGAATCATGGAAAGTTAAACTGAATAAGGACGTAAGAGGGTTCCACATTATAGCGAACCATGAAGTTTAGGCAAAGGACTTCGGAGGTGGTAACAAAGAGCCAATGTAAATGTTTTCAGAAAATGAAAGAAGGGGTATGGCGATGCTTTAGGAAATTTATTCTAGCAGCAGTGTAGAGTGTAAAAGAGAAGTGGGGGGAGCGGAGAAGAGGGAGTAATTAGTGGGGAGATCCAAAAGGGGGCTGAGCACAAGGAGATAAAGGCTGTGGGCCTGCAAGGGAAAAATAATGAAGAGGAAACTCAAGGGTTCAAAGAAAGACACTATAATTAAAGGGTAATCATTCTCAAGTATTTTACTCTAAGATCCTTTTAAATACTGGATGTGCTTCATAAACGTACTCATCAAACACTTAAGTGGTTATTTTCAAAAGGCTGACGAGCAGGGTAAGGACAGGTAAGCTTAACACATTAGGTAGAAGACGAGTCAGAGATGAAAGCAAATCAAGCCGAAATAGCTACTGAGTGAGACGCTGGTTTTTTAAAATTAACAGCAGCTAGCATTTATTGAGTCTACTGTACGTCAAGCACTAAGCTAGGTATTCTGCAGACATCACCTTCGTTCTTCTCAATTCTGAAGGTAGCATCAGTTCTATATTTTATAAATGGGAAAACTGAGTCTCACAGAAACAGTTCACCTGAATGAGGGCACATCTCTAAAAGTGGTAGGGTCAATATTCAAACCCAAACTCATTTACATATGTTTAAAAACACATGTATGTAAGATGGAGATGTGCCTATATTAGCACCTCGTCAGCCCCTGGCACAAAGCAGGCCCTAAACAATATCAAAATTAAAAAAGATAAAATCAAAATTATGGTATAATTAGGTACTGCTTTAACAGAATCGCTTATACTTTTAGTAAGAGGTAGAACTTATTTTTCAAGTTTATATGTATTCGTCGTTTAAAAAAGGAGAGCAGAACAAGAAGGCAGCAAAAAATTTCTCGAAAACTTATTTTCATATTGTAATGTGCAATAAGAAGCAATATCTTCCAAAGTGTCAGGTAATCAGTTTTAAAATCCATCTGGACTGAAAAGCTGAAAATGCGTGACACACAAAACAATGTTTTTAAAAGGGAGACACAGGCATTGCTGTGTTATTATTACTGTTATTAATTCAAAATCTGATTTTGATTTTGAGGAATAGAGACTGAGATAAGGAAGTAAGATGGCAGAGAAAACGAAGATGAGACAAAAGATAAATTATTACTTTTTAAATAAAAAACTATATAAGTATATAAATATAACTTATAACTATAACTATAACTTATATAACTTATAACTATATTATTACTAATTATTACTTTTTAAATAAAAAACTATATAAGTATATAAATATAACTTATAACTATAACTTATATAACTTATAACTTATAACTATATAAGTATATAAATATTAAAGTTCATCTTCCAGTTAAAATTCTGCTTCTAGATTCAGTTAATATCTGCAGAGTACTTACTATGTATAGACACAGATTTAAGGAATTTTACATACTTCAACTCCTTTCATTCTAATTATCTGATTTATATGGTCTCTAACCTTGGATACAAGGTCAATGACCCTAAACATCTAAAAGGCCTCTGGGGCCTGATCAGGAATTCTAGAACAACAGTTACCTGTCACTAAGGTACTGTATGATTTACATAGGGTCTCAAAACCATAAAGGAGAAATGTTTGAAGATCGTATCTGATAATGTGGTTCTATTCTAGTAATTTCTCTTTTTAGTCTTATTTTATTTGATGATAGGATAATATAATGCTCATTTCCAATAAGGTTCACAAATGCTAGCATGATCTAGCAGCAATCTGGACCAAGTTTAACCATCAAAGCATTCCTCAGAAGCAGCAGGCAGCCTGTACCCCGCTCAGGCCCTTTCCCACCCCTCTCCTTCCTCCCCTACCCTTCCTTCTGCCAGGAAGCCTCTCCGGCCCCGCATCTTCCAGACTCACTCCCTCACCTCCTCCAGCTTTGCTTAAAAGTCACCTTAAAGAGGCTTGCTCGGCTTATTTAAAATTATAACCCATTCTCTCTCCTTGATTTCCATTACCCTGCTTCACTGTTTCCATAGCACTCATCACCTTACAACCTACTATAGTATCTCCTTTTTGCCGTTATTTTCATGGTTTGTCTGCTCCCGTACTACGCGGCAGACTTCCCCAGAGCAGGGATCGTGGTCTTTTTGTTCACCATGACACCTCAAGAATTTAAGAGGTATCTGGCATAAAATAAGTGCTCGATATATATATATAACTTAATTTTTTAAAAAATGAAGTATGATATATATGATATGATAAATAAGTGCTCGATATATATATAACTTAATTTTTAAAAAAAATGAAGTATGATATATTCTGAGCAAAAAGGTAAACCTAAAACCAAAACGTCTTTATATTCTTTCAGGTGGGGGAAATGTTAAATACAAGCAGTTAACAGAAAATCCTAGTAAAGTTCCCAAGAACCTAAAGTTTCCCTCTTGTCATGTAATTATAGGGATACAAAAGCCTTTCCAATGCATCTTTCTTCCTCAAGCACCTTCCAACTCAGTAATTCCAGAAACATCGAAACATTCCTAACATTCCACATAAATCCCTTGTTACACAGGGTTTCAGCAGGGAATTATAAGAAAATCAACCACGCCACTATTTTTAACCCCTAACTCCAAATGATATTTTGTAAGCATTAGAAACTGTATATTGAAAAGACTCAGCGTATTATAGATACTTGAATTAAAAATAATTATCAATGCTTTAACAGAATTGGGGTAGAAAAAATCAGTGACTATCCACTGAGGAAGAAGTAGGAAACTGTGACATAATCCCTCACCATAAGCTGCCAGTCTGGGACTGTTAGCCTACTGCCTAGACCAGCAACTCCTGGGGGGGAAAAAAAGCTGACTAAAAAGCTAAATTCATTAATTCAAAACATAATTTGAGTGTAGAGTTAGAAATGCTAAGATCTGTCCTAGGTTCTGGATTTTACAGTCTTGAGCAAATAAGACATGATGCCACCTTTGTGAAGCTTACAATTGTGAGAGAAAATGTTTCTCTATAAAATTACTTTTACACGATCACACAGATTAATGCCAAGAGGGAGGGAACACTGGTGTATTCAAATGTACACTGCTGGAGCCCATTAAGAATTTTAATTAAAATGGAACATACTACATCGGGAAGAAAAAAATTATGAAACAGGAGAGGGCTTGGATGTGAATGTTGTCTTTCTTGTGTCAAAATACTGATTCCCGGCTTTAGAAAATATCTGTGATGAAAGAAGACCTTGGCTCGTCGTCTGTATCCACTAGGGAGCAGCATTTAAGTGTCAGCCTCTCTTTTTTGTACTAATCATTCAAGAAGAATGAGTCACCAAAGGACCAGCACTGGTTACCAAAGTGAATATATTTTGTTCTGCAGTTTCCTGTCCCAGGGGCAAAAATATGAAACAAAACAAAACAAAACAAAATGGAGCAACGTACAGCACAAAATATTCAATTCAAGGCGTCATGCCAAGAAAACAACAGAAAGTTTTATACTTGAGCCAAAGGCTTCTTGGTTTCTTTTAAAAATTTAAATCGTGACAATTATCTTGATGTTTCTTGATGAATCAAATCTGTCCACGGAACAAAAGTTTGCTCGGGAGTTTTGTGTACTCTGTGGAATAATTATTTCCTAAGCGTATTCACTTTTTTAAGAAAGCAGCTTACAGACAGATTTAGAAGCTAGTGTGGCTTGAGTGAAAACATTTGTAATCAGTCAACCTACAGAGGTATTTAGTTTGAAACATCAATTGAAAAGAAAAGGATTCTGAGAAGAAAAGGAACTTAATGCATCCCATCAAAAAAATAACATTTTTATGGCTTCCCTGGTGGTGCAGTGGTTGAGAGTTCGCCTGCCGATGCAGGGGACACGGGTTTGTGCCCCGGTCCGGGAAGATCCCACATGCCACGGAGCGGCTGGGCCCGTGAGCCATGGCCGCTGAGCCTGCGCGTCCGGAGCCCGTGCTCCGCAACGGGAGAGGCCACAACGGTGAGAGGCCCGCGTACCGCAAAAAAAAAAAAAATAATAATAATAATAATATTTTTAATATTTAATATTTTTAATGTTCTTACTTACATTTCTCTTCCAACTTTGCGGTCTAAGCTGCCAAAATTCTCAAAGTCATCAATACTTTATAGAGCTTGTATTTAATAACACCACTGAGTGACAGTCGAATCTCTCCAATGGCTATTTTATTCTTTCCCTCTTGATGTAACTATATTAGTAAACAGCACATAGTACATTGATGAATCTATTTTAATAGCTGATAAGCAATAACTTATATTTTACTTTTCTAGCATGTAAATACAAATTATTGCTAAGTAGCTATTAAAATGCATTTTTCAAATCTCAAGGTGTTTTCATTTACCTACTGCTGCACAGCAAACCACCCTAAAACCTAGCGGCTTAAAGAAACAATTGTTTTATTTGCTGGCGATGCTGCAATCCAGGCTGGGCTCAGCTGGGCAAGACTTCTCTTCAGCTCATTTTGCCAGTCATCACAGGAGGCGCATTGAGCCAGCAGGGACCAGCTCAGAAACTGGAAGGGCCAGGCCCCTCTCTTTCCAGTAGTCGGAGGGCCTCTCTCCCATATGCCCTCTTCCTTAGGGTCACTGGACTTCTTAGATGTAAGTAGCGGGACTTCTTAAAGCTTAGGTCTGGAATTTACAGTGTGACTTCCGCTGATTCTGTCAGCTAACTCTCAGACCAAAACCACATTCAGAGGGAAGGGCCACACCATGGTGTAAATACTGGTAGGAGTCGTTTATTGCACTCCCCAATGTAACAGACCATCAGGGCAACTTACAGTCCACCTTCCAAACTTACACAGTATTTCTTTGGGTTAGTGCCATGCAAGAGGAAAGAATTTTTTTAAAAAAAGCTTTCAGGCAAAATAATTGAAAGAGAGGTACTAGACGAGAGTGGTAGAGGGCGTGGAAGGTAACGTGAATATAATCAACCACAAAATAGCAAAACTGAACAAACTTGGTGTAAAAACTGTACCTTGATATAGTCTGGGTTTTTGAAATCATTAAACTGGTTTACTGGTAAATCAAGAAGGAGTTGCATATAGAAGCTTCTTTAGCCATTATTTATTACGTATCACATAATCCTCAAGGAGCTGAACAAAGAGAATGACACACCGGTTTATTACAGCAAAGTGTATTCACTACACCCTCATCGGCAATTAGGGTGACAGTCAGGCTACCAAGCAGAGTGAGTGGGGAGGCAACAGCAAGAAGTGGCTCAACCTTTATATCCAGAACTCCTCACAGACCACGACAGCCTGCAGGGGATGTGGGTTCTGTAAGCTTCTTCTGGCCCCTCACTGGGAAGGCACTAGAGATAGCCTCATTCAATAGACCATTTCTATGCAATAGCTTCACTTCCTCAAGTCAAAGAAGCCATTCTGAAACTTGAAACTCTACGGATCTTCCAATAATTCAACCTAAATATGATATAGATCTTTATTTCCTTCTATAAGGCCACTGAGAAAAAACATGGAATTCTATTTCTGAAAGGTTTTGTGTGGGTCTTGTTTAATTAGAGCAAGTTAGATCTGTTTGTAACACGATTGTTTTAAATTGCCTCACAGTTTGAGCACATGCAACAAAACTTGTCTGTTAAGCCTAAACGTGCCAAGGAACTTAATGTAATACTTGATATTTTCAAAGAAAAAAATTGTATAAATTACAACTGACTTTTATTGGCATTTCTTTAGTTTTTTCTAAATGCTCACTAGTCCTTTTACTATTTAAATCTGGGGAGGGCATCTTAGAAAAAGAAGAGAAAAAGTAAAAAATTGTTGAGTAGCACAAATAATACTATTCGAAGAAACGCACAAAATATGTTTTCCTAAATTGAACATACAGAGCATAATGTGTTATGACATTAGCTTTCGTTTTTCTTTCTAAACATCTACTAAAATGACACTATTTCTGCAATATACAAGATTCTTTCATCAAGCCAACTGGTCAAATTATCATTTACATCATTTTAAATTATGACACAGGTTACGAAATAGAAGGGCTAAAGTAGAAACAATGAAACACTAACACTCACTCACATCACCTACACCTTGTCTTGTCTTTCTTGATGCTGCAGCTTCTTTAGATGAAAGGTAAATGGAAAGGAGTGATTTTCAAGGAGGAGGAAGAACAATAACATGGTTCTGTAAGATAACTATAAATTCATCTCAAGAATCTTCTAACTAACAAAGTCCCATAAGACGCTTAACAGGAATCTCAGTCATTATAATCACCACTGACAAAGTACTTACTCAAGCAAACTTTCTGTTAAGTCAGTAGGAGATGCTGATCCAAAATCACACTAGGTATCAGATGCCTTGGTACCACTGAGCAAAACTGAGATGGACAGAGAAATGCATGCTCTGCTCCTGGGATGCCATCACATAGACAGGATTAGATTGAATAAGAATATGTATAAAATTATTTTCTGAAAGTAACACTGTACATCAACTATACTTCAAAAAAGAAGCGTGCTTACCAATAAATAAATACAATAAAATAAAATAATTTGAAACCTTTTGAGGGGTTAAAAGATTTTACCTAAATTTAAAGTAACACAATTAAGTAGACTCAATGTCAACACTGCCTCTCCACGCTTCATATGAACAAGAGAGAACATTAGTACCCAATAATATCATGTGGTGGTTGATAGTCCTTACAGAACTTTCACTTCCATCTTCTTTGGTTTGTGAAATAAGATTTCTTATCTAGTGTTTATGTTTGCCAAAAATGTATCAGCAATACCTCATAAAATTTGAAAGAAATTAATTTATGACTGTACCACAGAACTTTAAACACACCAGTTTTCTAACATCACTATTTACAAATCCAGAAAATAAGATTATAAGTTTCCACTCATATCATTTTTTATGAAGATGCAATTATTGAATAAGAATAATTCAAGTAAGAACATTAAAACTGGTAGAGGCAAAGTTAATGAAAGATATAAGCACTTGGGAAACATACAGTACAAGCACAAAATAGTCGTCATCATTATTGCTCTGCAAATGATGGAAAACACCCAACTATAAAAGGGAAGAAACACAAAAGTGTGGGTAGAATTTCTAACAGAAAGGCTATCATTTACCCATATGTCTCACACTTAGAAATAGGAACAGCTGCCGGGTAATTAAATACACCCACATGCAGTGTCCCACTGCTTTTTTTTTTTTTAATTTTAATTACCCCCTTTTATTATAATCACCAACACGTAATTTTCTAAGTGACGCATTTAAGATCAGCACTGGAATTGAGGGAAGCAAAACAGTCAAAATTAGTTCAAGCCACCACTCTTGGATGATCAGTTGCACATGAGCTGCTCACAGGGCAAAACTGTTGAGTGTCAAGATTTCCCCTGCATATTCCTGCCTGCGTAGCAGCGCAGCTACTGCAGAGCAAAGGGCAGGGACAGCACTGGAGCGCAGATAAATTACATTGCTCAGTGAAATTAAGTTTAGCATGGTGGAACTCATCATTTCTTCTTCCTGCACCCAAGCCAGTTTGGCTTTCCACACCCATTATATCTCCAAGTCCAATTAGGTGACACGCCTATCTTTAAGCATTTAAGCCCCTCTGAAAGCCTTAGTCTTTAACCTTTTATAAGTATTGATACTATTGGAAATTTATTTTTTAATGCCACAAACAAGTATGAAAACTTCTTCTTTGGTTAGGACAGAAATAAATTGTGTCCTGAATAAATTTTTAAAGCTAAGATTCTCCTTACCAGAAATCCTCAACCCAGCGATATTTTACATCACAGTATAGCACTCAGACATATTAAAGAGGCATATATACATGTATTTAGGCGCAGACATATTCAAAACACATTCTAAAATACTCATTCAATAAGTTCCATGAAACATGCCTTACCTTTACTGTATATGAGACCCTCCACCATTTTCCATTCTATTTCTGTTTTTATGCTGCTTATGAGCCCTAATTTGGTTTTACCAACCCACTAACTGGGTAGCAACCAGATTTTGGAAAACACAGCTCCCTCTATACAAATACCAATTCATAGCTCTTCATAAAAATCACTCCAGTCAGTATTGGTATGACACTCCCAGCAGATGAGACAAAAAAGACACTCCAAAGAGGTGACTGATTGGTGAACAGGGCTGTTTCTGAAACATGAATGAAATAGGCAACGGGATATTCAGAGCAGATGAGCACTGACTGCACTTCTCTAAAAGCAAGTCAGTTGCTTATCACCATATTGAAAGGACTCTGTAACAGGAGTTTGGACAGGAAAATGGAAACTTAAACACGACTTTATTTTTTCTCATTATGTAGGCAAAACGTTTTAACTGATGATATCTCATATTGAAAAGGATGTGGGAGAATGTGCGTGCTGTTATTAGGACTGTAATTTTGTACAGCGGTTTGGGAGAGCGATTGGGAGCATATAAGTAAACTTTAAACATGCATACCCTCTTGACCCAGCAATTCTTCTAGTAATTTGTGCTAGGCTCTTATAGATGCACAGACGTGTGTGTGTGTGTGTGTGTGTGTGTGTGTGTGTGTGTGTGTGTGTATGTTTAAAGACACTGACCATCGGGGAGGGAATATTTATGGTATAATCACATTTTTTAATTACATAAAGAAATGTGAAAAAGACAAGGTATTTCCATGGCACTGTTTCTCCACGGGATGCTACTGACAGTCTGGCCAGGATACTTTGTCGTAAAAAGGCCCCACATATTTAAAAATACTCCCTAGGGGAGGGTAGCACCGTATTTGATTGAGAAAACCACTATTCCATGTGTACTGTGGGGAAAAGAATCAAAAAACGATGCTACAAGAAAGAAAAACAAAGCAAGTTGCAGAACCACACATAGAGTACGACCGTAACTATGTGAAAATGAATCAGCCACACTGGTGTGTGTGCATGTGAATGCAGTCAGTTTGGGTACCTGTGAAGGGATTTACAGATCCTGCCCTATGAGCCCCGATACTGTTTGATTTTAAAAAGAAAAGGAATTTCTTTCTGTATTTGTGGTTTAGTTTCATTAGGTTAACAATATTTTATTTGGGGAAACTAAACTTCATTATATAGTTAGTCGCCTTCAGTGGCTCCTTTCAGAACTAGGACTGCGTAGAGCCTGGGAAAGATCCATAAAACCGGGAAGGAAAGAGAATAAGAGGAATGAACATGCTTCTAATGACATGCTTGAGTCATAAAAGTCCTCTTCCTTTCCTATTAAAGTGACAAGATCCTTCTTTACTATGTTAATTAAACATACATAAAAAGACAATTAAAACGTGGAAACTGAACAACAACATTACTTGACTTTTAAGTCCACCTTGTTGCTCTCTTCCCACAATACGTGTTAAAATATGACTCTAACCTCCACATCCAGCTTGTATTTCATGTTCCCTTTCACTGTGGTCAGCAGCTGGTCCCCCGGCTGCTCCACCAGACCGGAAGCTCTGTGAGGCCAGAGGCCACATCCCATCCATTGGTCACTCTCCACTCTCCCTTGAAAAGCTGCTGCTCAGTAAGAGGCAGTTGAATGATGATTTTTTTTTTTAATCTGTGAAACAAATACCTAACTTGGCATGAGTTTTACGCAGGTTATAGTTTCGAGATAAGTCAGAGGAAAACAGATCATATTCAACAGCAACAGCTGAACACAAAATTACAATCCGTCTTTCCTTCCTCCTATAAAGAATACTAACTTTTTTGCAATTTAGTAACTTTGAAACTAAAAGAATTAAGCAAAGCCACATGATGTACTATCATCTTATGTGAGCGATTATCAAAAGGATTACATCCAAATAAACTCAGTGGAATAATAATAGCACTCTGTGGCACACACTGCAGTGCCAGTCCAGGACCCGTTCTCCCCTCTTTCTTACTAATCCAACACCAACTACTTTCCAGGGCAGCCATGTGCCCAGATGAAAACACAGGACCCCTTGCAGCTGGTGGTGGACATACACGGTTCTTGCCAATGTGATGTAGGTGGAAGTCACCAGAGATTACCTCCCCCAAAAATTCTAAGGAGGAACCCCCATGACCAAGATGGGTCCCCCAAAATAGGAAAAGCCTGGTCCTTAACAACGCTGGTGAGCAGCTGTGTGACCCTGGACTGCCTACCTGCCCAACCTTCTGTTACCTGAGAAAAATAAACGTCTGTTTACCCCAGTGCAGGGGTTTTCCGTTGCAGCCAAAAACATTCCTAGTGATATATTATCTATGGGAGTGGAAATTAGCAACACACTCAGGGCTGAATCCTGTTGCTGAGACAGTAAGAGGATCTAGGATAACGTGGGGGAATGGAAGCCCTGATCTAGGGGATAAAACCATATAAAAACGAGGAGAGCGCAAAGCTGCTAAAGCACGCTGTGATGATGCACACAGGCACACTGGTGATCTGCTGTTACCACTCACCCCTAAGGAGAATCGACATTCTGTTTCCAGACTGGTACACACTGAGGCTTCCCCTCTTTTGGCAACTTCTTTCAGAGCTGAAAACTTTTTGGATCACATCAGTAGCACATCCTAATTACCCAGCTAAGAAAACATTACTGAGAAGCCTGACAGAGGTTCTCAACACCACTAATTGTCTTAAGAGGACAACCCTGGGCTTCCCTGGTGGCGCAGTGGTTAAGAATCCACCTGCCAATGCAGGGGACATGGGTTCGAGTCCTGGTCCGCGAAGATCCCACATCCCAACTAAGCCTGTGAGCCACAACTACTGAGCCCGCAGGCCACAACTACTGAGTCCGCGTGCTACAACTACTGAAGCCTGCGTGCCTAGAACTCATGCTCTGCAACAAGAGAAACTACCGCATGAGAAGCCTGCACACCGCAATGAAGAGTAGCCCCCACTCGCCACAACTAGAGAAAGCCTGCGTGCAGCAGCGAAGACCCAACGCAGCCAAAAATAAATAAAATAAATTTTAAAAAAAACAAAAACGAAGACAACACTGAGGAAAACTTTGTGTCCTTACATACCATGTTTTAATTACTCATTTCCACATTTATCAGCTGCAATAATCAATTCTCATTTATAGAGGACTTCAGCCTGACTTACTGTTGCCTCAATCGGTATGCATTGTCCTCCATCCCGTAAACACACACTCTCTCTCTCTCTCTCTCTCTCTCTCTCTCTCTCTCTCTCTCTCTCGCTCTCTCTCTCTCTCTCTCTCTCTCTTACTCACAGATGCTATTCTACTATTTGAACTGGATTCCTTGCTGACTATACTCATGAATAACTGGGCAATCGCTCTCACTAAAGAGTCACTCTGAGAAGGCTGCATGTATCAAGGTGCCTGAAAAAAATCAACACAGGTTTTGTTCTGTCAGAAGACCAGAGTTCATAGAATTGAGGTTACTGGGTTTTTTTACTTACATTTTAATTATCTATTCTGTAATTTTTAAAAGAAATTCATATACATTTTCAGAAAGGTTTTATAAGCCAATTATCAGAGGCCTTCAATGACATTAGAAACAGAGCCAAAGACTCTTCCTCATAAAGAGGTTAAAAAAAAATCATTCCACCCAATGAGGGCCAATACACATCCATCTTAGGTCCTGGCATAATGTCAGGACTAACACCAACATCTAATTTTTTAAAGTAATATAAATTATCAAGTATGAGAAAATTTAGATTTCATTCCTCATATTCGTACTGTAAAAAGATTTATCTTTTATTACATTTGTTAACAGCAGTAGAGAAACACCAAGGCTGATCTACCCTGTCTCTAGAACGAATGTCTTTCATTTCTGCGTAGAAGTTGGAAGTTTCTAAAATGTCCCTGAACCATCTGGAAAATGAACCAAATCTAGGTAATGAAAAAGTCCATAAATAATTCCAATGAGAAAACAATTGCAAAAAAGGAATTTTAAGATATATACGGAAATGTTAAAAAAAAAGTTCTGAACATATCATTTAAGAAAGAGTATCTGATAAAGTATAAGACTACCTTGGCAACAATCTTTGGCTATTTACAGTTATCTCCTACAACAGAAGCCTCTAGCTATCACTGAGTTCAGCTGTGGTCTGTACAAGTCTTTTAAACTTTAAATTGTCATTAAAAGAATTTCAAGTTAATTTGACAAAATTCACTCTAATGACAAGAGGATTTCATGGGGCTAGCAGGAAGGAACAGAACTTTGGAAATGTTTCCTTTCTTTTATATTTACAGGTGTACCCTTGTTCTCCCACACATACTAAGTCTACAGCTGTACTCGAAGCAAGACAGGGCTGGAGTAGGTAGTCAACAATTACACATACTGACAAAGGCAAGAGTATAGGGAAGTAGCTTGAGATACTTGCACTAATTCTTAACTTTTATCTTACAAAATCACTCTCATACTTCTCCTGACTACTAGTGAAAGTGTAAATAAATTTAAGACACTTCTGAATGGCAGCTGGGAAGGAGAGTATTTCTCTACAACCGAAGAAAAGCCAAGATAAACCTGGGCATCTCCTACCAAATTATGGATCTGGAGTTAAGAGAATGATGCTCTAACATCTAACGATTGACCCATTGAGGATTTAAGAGCCTGAGAATTACAAAAATACACAGTATTAAAAATCCTTCGTGACATTTTTACTAATTATGTTAACTGAATACAACCTTGAGTCAGGCAAGTACATAGCGAGTTAATTAAGAGAGGGAGAGTTACTTTTCCCTGTCACACCCGTTCTAAAATACATAAGTTGGGGCTTCCCTGGTGGCGCAGTGGTTAAGAATCCGCCTGCCAATGCAGGGGACACGGGTTCGAACCCTGGTCCGGGAAGATCCCACGTGCCGCGGGGCAACCAAGCCCTCCAGCCACAACTCCTGAAGCCCTAGAGCCCGTGCTCCGAAACAAGAGAAGCCACCACAATGAGAAGCCCGCGCACCGCAACGAAGAGTATCCCCTGCTCACGGCAACTAGAGAAAGCCCGTGCGCGGCAACGAAGACCCAACGCAGCCAAAACTAAATATAAATAAATTTATGAAATACACAAATTGTATGATATCCTTCTTTCACATAATACCTCACATTTTTTTTAACATCTTTATTGGAGTATAATTGCTTTACAATTGTATGTTAGTTTCAGCTTCACAACAAAATGAATCAGTTATGTATATACATATATTCCCATATCTCTTCCCGCTTGCGTCTCCCTCCCTCCCACCCTCCCTATCCCACCCCTCCAGGCGGTCACAAAGCACCGAGCTGATCTCCCTGTGCTATGCGGCTGCTTCCCACTAGCTAACTACCTTACTTTTGGTAGTGTATATATGTCCATGCCTCTTTATCGCTTTGTCACCGTTTACCCTTCCCCCTCCCCATAGCCTCAAGTCCATTCTCTAGTAAGTCTGTCTTTATTCCTGTTTCACCCCTAGGTTTTTCATGACATTTTTTTTTTAAATTCCATATATATGTGTTAGCATACGGTATTTGTCTCTCTCTTTCTGACTTACTTCACTCTGTATGACAGACTCTAGGTCTATCCACCTCATTACAAATAGCTCAATTTCGTCTCTTTTTATGGCTGAGTAATATTCCATTGTATATATGTGCCACATCTTCTTTATCCATTCATCCGATGATGGACACTTAGGTTGTTTCCATCTCTGGGCTATTGTAAATAGAGCTGCAATGAACATTTTGGTACATGACTCTTTTTGAATTATGGTTTTCTCAGGGTATATGCCCAGTAGTGAATACCTCACATTTTTCTTATTCCTTTCCTGATGCAAAATACTGTGTCTTTTGTTAAACATCCCCATGACTGAAGACCCTGGAGTCCAGGGGTTTTTACCTGGCAGATTTAACTCCAACTAGCAGTGGTGACCACACCTCCGTAATTCCCCTTCTGCGGCAGCACACTCAGGAGCAGCACTATGTTTTTATGTCATTTGTCTATTTTTCCATTTCCTCTACCTCTTAATTAGGCTGTGCTGGAACCTCTAAGACTTCAATTAGCTATAACTTGAGTCTGAGCACAGAAGATTTCACTGATGTGTGTCTTAGTACTTCCATTTGAATACTGAACGAATCGAATGCACAAACCTGATTACACAGAAATGTTTTTTATAAAAGAACTCCTTCCTTGAACTCTGGGAAAGAAAAATATAGGACTCTGACCACACACACAGAAAGGCAGATTCATTCAGTTCCACATCCCCCTTAATTTATAAATACCATGAAAACTACTTTAAATTTATCCATATATTTTCAAAATTCCAACAACTGTTTAACGATCTTTAATCAAAAAATAAAAATGGTTAAACAGGAGAAAATTTAAATTTCATTTCTCATATTTCAGATTTACCTTTCATTACATTTGTTAACTGCAGTAAACAGAGACAAGAAATACCAGGACTGATCTTATGAAACCATGTCTCAGTTAAGTTTCTAGAATGTCCTGGGCTTCATGGAGAAAGAACTAAATCTAAGTAGGAAAAAGAGTCTTGAATAATTTCAACGAGGAAACACATTTATTCCTAGAATAAAACTGTTTTTCAAAAAATTGATCTTAGAATAAACGATAGTCCTTTATGTTAAATGAATGTAGCTTTATGAACAATAACAAAAACAGAAATAACTACCATAGCTTTCATAGACGTTTTTCCATTCTAAAAGCTTTCTGGATTATCATGAAGTAACGTTACAAGTGTAGTTTAATTGTAATCCATGAGAAAAATTCAATTTGAGGCTACAATAGTTACTCTTTTAACATTTCTTACCAGAGACGCATTAAGATACTAACGGAGATGTTGTGATCCTGGTCCTTGGGGAACCATTATTTTTAACTGATAGTTGTATCACTGGTAATTGTTTGGACTTTCATGACAATATAACATGATTGGATGTGCTATACTCCATCCCCCCAGGATTGGGGTTGGGGATAGTCCTTTGGTCTTACATATTGTACTATGGTTCCTTTAAAGAAGATTCATAGTCATTTGACTTGCCTCCTCCCATCATTTTGCATTTCAAACAAACAAGTGAGTCACTCACGAATGCTGCAGGACTGGCTACTCATATTCTGGATGCTTGAGCATTTTGTTCAAACAAGCCTGGATAGATGATGACTATTAATTTATCCTGGTAGAATTACTAATAGGCTTAACAAGTTGAACAAGACCTTATGCAGAATATTCAAAACTTAAGAAAAAGGAACCCGTCCTAGAAAGGGTAAAAAAGAAAACCGCAATCGGTCAGTCACGTACCTGTACATGTTGCAAGAACGCCTTTCATGGTCCTCTCCTACACCACTGGAATTAATATATATTGGTAAAACATTTCTGGAGGGCACTTAGGTAACATGTAGCAAAAACCTCCGTTAAAAATAAAGCTGGCTACCAGTGACCCAGAGATTTTACTTCTAAAAATTTATTCTTAGGAAATAATAGTTAAGTGTAGAAAGATATATGTGCAAATATATGCACTGAGCCCCTGTTTAAAATAGAAAGGAAGAAGACAAGAAGAAGAAGAAGGGGAAGGGGAGGGGTGGGGAGGGGCGGGGGAGGGGTGGGGAGGGGCGGGGGAGGGGCGGGGAGGGGAGGGGGAGGGGAGGGGAGGGGGAGGGGGGAAGAGGAAGAGGAGAGAGAGTAGATGTCCAATAATAAGGGGATTCATTAAGTAATATATATTTCCCTGGAATGGAATACTACACAGGTATTAAAAATTATGTACAGTTAATAACAGCTAAAGGTGTCATGACATGTTTACTTGAGAAAAAACAATTAACAAAACAGCATATACAATACGCTATCATTGCATATGTCTGAGTAAATTAAAAATTCCAGGTCGATCTATACCAAAAAACGTTCATTTTTTTTTGTGGGTGATGAGATTACAAGCATTTCTTTTTCTTTCCCAATGCTTCTATGTTTCCTTGAAAATGTCTCTAAGAAATATTTTAAAGTCTAGCTTTATCTGGCCATGACTGGTGAAGTCATATCTGAGTAAATATTTGACAAATTGAAAACCAAATACTGATTAGATAATGGTTTGCTGTGGTATCCAAATGACCATAATACATTTCACACCTGCCATCCAATAGAAGACTATGATCCGGAAGACGCTGCCGATGTGCCTGCCAGCCTCTCTGGTTCCGTTTGGTCACACTTATTTTCCATTTTAGTATGTCTTCTTTCAAGCTCCTTCTAGTATCAGTCAATGATAAACTCTTTCACTCAGTAGACACATAGTGACAAATTCTTATGTGCCCACTAGGCTGGCTACCCAAGCTACACAAGCTAGTAGGAGCAAGTCGTAAGTTTCAAGAAGCTTGCAGATTCATTTGGGGAAACAGGCACACAGGCGAACAATTACAATAACATAATGCCCAAGAGGGGCGCACACAAGGTACTACCTAAGCAAGAGCAGACTCGGAAACTGCCTGAGAAGTGGAGAATTTAAATTGTCTGTCAAAAGACTCCAAAACCGGGGATGACACTAAATGCTAAAGAATAAGCTCAATAAATAGAAAATATTTACAACTTGCCTCTAGCCATGTTAGAGTGTATGTGTGTATGTGTAGGTATGTATGTTGTGTGTATGTGCTTGTGTGTGTGCATGTGTGTGTGTGTGTGTGTGTCCACCCATCTATCTAGAGAGAGACATTTATTTTAAGGAATTGGTTCATGCGGCTGTGAGGGCAGGCAAGTCTGAAATCTGCAGGGCGGCCGGAGAGCCGGGGAAGACCCGACATTACAGTCTGGAGGCGGAATTGCCTCTTCCCCGGAGGACCTCAGTCTTTGTATCTTAAGACCTTTAACCGATAGGATGAGATCCTCTAGACACATTATGGAGGGAAACCAGCTATACTCAAAGTCTACTGATTTCCGTGTTCATCGCACTTGAAAAATACCTCCACGGTGGCACCTCGACTGGTGTTTGACCAAACATCTGGGCACCACAGCCTAGCCAAGTCGACACAGAAAATTAACCATCATGAACGCCAAGTCAGAAGAGTGGAATAAGAAACAAATACAACGAAATAAACAGTTCTTTGGCCCTTCATCTTCATGTTGTCGACTTTCCACCTTCCCTTTTCTCTCCCCTAAATTCAGTGTTCGTTTCTCAGTCCTTGTGTCTGCTGCCCTGGATGTGAGGGAGGAGGGCTTTCAGAAACCCTTGCCTTCTGCACCGTGCCACAACAGACAGCGACTTAGCTTTCTAACAATGCAGAATCGAATTCTTGCACTGCTTTACTTCTGTGGCTTCAACTATCACCTCCACACAGATTAAACCCAAAATCCATTTCAAAAGAACTCACAGTGCCAACTATTATTCTGCTCATCATCCCTCTGCAGCTTAAACCCTACAAGTCAAAAAGCTAACAAGGGCTTCCCTGGTGGCGCAGTGGTTGAGAGTCCGCCTGCCGACGCAGGGGACACGGGTTTGTGACCCGGTCCGGGAAGATCCCACATGCCGCGAAGCGGCTGGGCCCGTGAGCCATGGCCGCTGAGCCTGCGCGTCCGCAACGGGAGAGGCCACAACAGTGAGAGGCCCGCGTACTGCAAAAAAAAAAAAAAAAAAAGCTAACAAGACTACCCAACAAAACCAGTTCCTCCTTCCTGACTTTACCTCGACTGTAGCTGCATCAACATGCTACACTACAGGTCACCTGCTCTCCACACCTGTTCGTCAGGCTTGTCCTTTGCCCCTTCCCACCGATGCCTAACACAGTGCCCAGTGCGTCATACCACACGTGTAGTTGAATGAATACACGGGTGTTGCACCCAGTCAGTTGTCATTCTTGTAAATTCTATTCTAAAATATTGTCTCCTTTCTTTTTCTATTATCATTACACAAATACAAGCCAGACCACTTTATCCTCATCCTCACTTGTTTTTAAACTCCTGTCTCAGGTTTCTATTTCATCTCGTACATTACAACACTTAAATCTCCTTAATTAAAGGTATAATCCTATCACCCCTCTATTCAAATACCATTAATTTCCCTATTGCCCATTGAAATCAACATCTTGTTTTTCTACCTAGTGACCAAGTCCCTCCCAATGTGAGCTCCAGATTCTCTCTGCAGTTATTCCACTACTGTATTCAGTCATGAATTTAATAAATACACGGTGTCTAGCTGGGGGATGAATCGATCTGTAAAACAGTGCCAGCTCTCAATGCACTTTATCTGCAAGGACACACACAATAAAGAAGGAACACGACATCAGGTGCAGCTGCTCTAAGATGGGTAGGTACAGGGTGCCGTGAGAACGCAGCAGAGTGGACAGGAACAGAGGCAGTACACAACATAGCTCAAATGCTACCTCCTTGCAAGAGTCAGTAGATTTAGTCAGATTGACAAACTGTAGGAAAGGCCATGCAGTCGAAAACAGCAGCAGTTATCATTTGGGGGGTGAAAGTCAACAAGGAATCAGAGTACGTTTATTTAACTAAAGATTCAGGAAAATCATCTATTATAACTAAACACAATTCAAATGGCACATCAAGTATCATGTCTGATTATAAAGTAAGGAGATGAATTAAACACACACACACCCCTAGGAACTGCTATACCCAGATAAATATCATCTTTTGAATTAATGATCTTGAGACATTTATTCCAGGAATAACTCTGGAAACTCTCACTATGTCAAAATGTTCAACACCTGAAGAGCTTGAACACACACCTTATCACCAGATTTCTTGCCATAAATTTGCCAAAAACGAAATCCATGCAGTAACACCAGATATTATCAATACTGCTACACAATGAGCTGGGTACAAGGATTTTTACTGCATCGTGGCTTGAAATGATAAAAATTGAAAAAGAACCCAAAAGTCTATCCACAGGAGGATGACAAAACAATGTGATGGGAGCTATGAGGACAGACACCAAAATGCTGACTGTGATTAACTCTGCAGAGGGGGTGGCACCAGTGAGTGTGGGGAACAAACTCCTGTAGCATTGGCACCTTTTCAATGAGAATTTAATCATACGACTAATACACAAGCACAAACCAAAAACAGAAATGTGCTAACAGATTCCAGATTCAGTTTTTAAAAAATTCGACGCTTTTAGCAACAGCAACAACACTGGATGAAACACATACTCCCTCAAAATGACTACTATGGAAAGAACACTTTCACTGAAATGTACAGAATAATATTTTTATCAGGGTTTTTTTAGACGTCAAATTGCATCTATTTGCAGCCATTAGCGTTCCAGAGCCGTGTTCCATGGGAAAACTGGTGTCAACATCCCTTTAAAGATGGCAATTCCTTAGCCAAGGCCAAGAACTAGAACTGCGACTCCAGACAGAACGCTAAATGCAGGAACAGGCAAGCGGAGTCCCATTTCTGAACTTAATTAATAGCACAAGCATAACAAGAAAAACCAAAGTGGAATTTTAAAATGCCTATTCCTGGGCTGTTTCAGACTTCAAAGTCCAATAACAGTTTACAACAGCAACTCTTTAATTGAAAGCTTTTTGTAGGACAGTAAAAGGTATGTTCTACCATATAACAATGTCCTTCTTACTGAAATTAAAGAATATTTCTGTCTACAACTGGTCAATAGGAGGTAAAAGGAAAACAATGAAGCAACTTCTGGCATTGTTAAAAAAAAAAGACTGAAATACTGGAAAACTTCAACACTAAGAATTGCTTTCTAGTCTACATCAAAATTTGGATTTTCATGTTTTGTCATCATGTGGGATAATGCAAAAGTCATCTAAGTGAAGCCTGGGTTCTGCTGTAAATAAAAAATTAAGCAGGATAGCATGACCATCACTCAACACAACATAATTTCTCTTGGAAAGAGCCAAATGGAAACGCATATACTTGAGACATTATTCTAAAGAACAGGGAAAGAAAAGGAGGATAAAATGTCAATGTTTGGTCAACCACAATGTTTTCAATTCTCTTCTAGAATTTCATTCTCTCACCAAATCCCAAGTAAGTCAAAACGCAAAGCATCTAACAGAAAGAATTTCAGACCCTTTAATTGCCTGTTCAAAGGAATATATCTTTATTTTGTTCATTATCTTCTCTAGTTTCATATCCTTTCCATACTCTCATGAACATGAATTTAGAAAGGCGAATATCAAGTGAACAACCGGAAAATATCCGTGATGTTCAAATCCTTCTGTTATACACCACCTGCCAATAGTAGTTGCATCTTAGGGTACAGGACTATGAAAAAAGTTCATCACTTATGGAATTCTATAATTGTAACAGCTAATATTTCACTCTTCCTATGAAGTCAGGAAGACATTCTAATACATGTTACACACTGTGTGAAAACCTTAGAATCACTGGGAAAGAACTCTTACAATGGACACATATGCCAAGTGTTAACCAGCATCGACAGTCTCAACTTTAAACAAGACTCCAAGGAAAATATAACTCCTCTTTAAAACCCAAAGCAGAGAAATGCCAGCTGCATTCAGTGACCAAAGTCCTACTATATAATTTCTGAAATCACCAGAAATTCTTACCCTATTTGTCCATTCTACCTGATGTCAGTTCATAGCATCCCAATGTGAGAAGTTCCTTAGGAATTTTAAGAAAAACAAACAAAAAATCCTCTTTCTTTACTTTGGATTCTAGAGATCATGTAATCTCATTCACCTACATTTCAAATGATAAAACTGTAGCCTAGAGAGGTGATATAACTTGCCGACGTGTCATAGTGTCAAGCATTAGAAGGTAAAATCCTCAAAATTCCAACACTCTTCCAATGTCACCCACAGATACTGTTTCTGGATCTCTGTCTGCACATCCATGAGTTCACGTAAAAGAATCTTAAGCAGCATAAGGCAGCTCCCATTGTTGAGGAATTAGTATTTTTGTTGGACTTTAGAGATAGATAACATGAAAGGCAAGCCATTTTCTAATTTTTATTATTAAGTAGAAAAGAGAGACATTTGGAAAGAAAGGGATTTTTAACTCAGCCCGGAAATACAGGTACCATTTTAGATACATAGAGAGGAAATGGTTCTAGGATAGAATATGACCCACGTCCATAGGTTTTTTCACATGAGCCAATCCCCGCTGCTCATTTCCATGGCCATGAAGCCAGCTCTCATCAAAGGAAGCATGAAATGAATCACCATAAATCCTCTACAGCCACAGGGAAAAGTCAAAGCGAGCAGTGTAACAACGCTTAGCAGTGACATCCTTGAATGCTAAGGACAATACATTACCCTTAAAGGTGTTGCAGTAACTATGTATCAGCCAATGAAGAATTTTATCACTGCCTCCACCTTATGATTTTCTTGCCCCTTCATAGTTATTCCTCTGACCACCCACCACTCAACAATAAGATTTAAAAAGTAAAGCATTTAATTATTATCTGTGACCCAGGAAAATTAAAACCCACAGTATACTAACAGGATACTTCAGCTTTGTCTAGATCTGCAATGCCATCTGAAAGATGATGGTTTACTTCTAATATAAATGGTTACAGCAAAAACATCTGAACAAAAGGGACATTACGGGTAATTCAGAATCCTTTCCAACTCTTCCTGAAACAGATACTCACCATGGCTCAACTTAAAGTACTACATATGACTCTCAAAACATGAAATATATTCCTTTTCAAAGACTGTCAAAACTGTACCTTTCCTAATTATGCTAAATACTAGATTTTGGCTATTCATACATTTTCAATGAGAAAGCCTGAGAAATAAGCAAAGTGGTTTCCCAAGGGAGAAAATATTTCACTAGAAAAAAAAATTATTATTATTTGGTCTTGTCCCATCAATATAAACAGACATTTATGTAGCTAAGATTTAAGTGGCTAGAACAATTTCTAAGACTCAGCACTTTTTACCTCTTCTCTTTCTCCCTTCATTTTTATAGCTACAAAGGAAACTGTCAAGATTCATTTCTGGCTACAGAGATGGGGAAGCCCAGTTCCGTATAACACAATCGTTGCACAGTTCTAAAAGCTCTTCGTCGAGTTTTTTTCAAAGTTCAAGTTAAAAAACAGAAGTTCATTTTCACTTTGGAAATCAAACTTGAAAGAAAAATGTGACCTCCCAGAATTTAGTTCCTTCCAAGGAACTCCCTCAAGGACATAAATTGTTAAGACATGGCCACTTGGGGAAAACATTTTCAAGTCTTGTTTGACAGGCGAAGCTACATGGGAGTTGACAGGAGTAGTTTTTTTTAACAAGCTCTAGTCTGTCTTTTCTTTACATGTTCAAGATGATTTAAAAACATGTACTTTACCAAAAGCTTGCTGGATTCTATAAACAATTCAGATCCTTTTCCAGAGAATGCTGAGTGGAAGTGGAAAGGATCTTTAATGCTTTACATATTGTTTATTTAAAAAACACACACACACAATCTTCGAAAAGAAATCAAATGTAAATGCATGCTCATATAAAACTGGTAAGTAAAAGCAAAAAAATAAGGATTATAATAAGTGGGTTTTTAAAACTGATAAAACTGCTGACCCTCATCCATTTAAACTCTCCTAGAAAAAGAGGCACTATAAGCAGCTGCCTATTACAAACACTCAGCTTGAAATGCTCTGCATAGAGTTGCCAATCGCCCCACATGAACCTGCAAGGCTGCTGGTGGCTTCGCCTTCCCAGACCCAGCCTGAACTTCTCGACTGTAATGAGTGCCCACAGCCAAGATCCTGCTAAATAAGCACAAGACCTAAAACGTGCTCGGTCGCATACACCTATGCACCCTGGAAGCCACCCTACCCTCTGCTTCCAAAGCCTTATAACTCACACAGCCTGCTATCACAAAACCATAAAGTCTACCTTCCCTCCCCTCCAAAACGGAATTTGGAGGCCTGATTCAAACCATTCATGCTATAGATGAAGCCAGTGTCACACAGCCTAGGGAAAGGGTTCGGAGGACAGAAGAATGTGATCTTGTATCCTGGTTGCCATTTATAATCCATTTTCCCACAGCAAATTCTCATGTGATGATTACACCCTGTGGCACTGTAGGTCTGGGTATCTATATTTCAGGTTGAACAGGCTTTTGGGGATTGCCCTGTGTCCTGAGCCTGGTCATGCTTTGGAAACATGGTTTGTAAGAGGAAATGTATTACAAATTCAAAACAACTTACAAATTAACTTTTGTAACTTGATAGGTTTCTAAATTAGAGATTATGTGTGTAATAAAAACAACTCATTGGAACTCAACAAACCAAAAGCCCTAACTAACTTCATTTTATCTCATCCCAGTTTGAAAAGACGAAAATGACATCAAAACTCATATCAAAATGTAACCAAAACACTATTTTTAGAGAACATGCTGAATAAATTTAATCCAATATTCTAGACCTTCAGAACTGAATTATCATGATATCCAAAACAATGATCTTAAAGTCCCACAATCAACCCAATTATCAAACCTAATTATCAGCTATCTAGAAAACTAAATCAACCAGAACACAATTAACCAGAACACTCATCAGGAAACTTTACACTATTAGGGTCCAAACAAATAATTAAGTCCAAAGTCTTAACTTTATTTACACTTCAATTTTGAAATACACTCAGAAAAAAGAAGTTAAAAGTTTTTTTAAAATAGTAAGGGCGGGGCTTCCCTGGTGGCACAGTGGTTGAGAGTCCGCCTGCCAAGGCAGGGGACACGGGTTCGTGCCCTGGTCTGGGAAGATCCCACATGCCGCGGAGCGGCTAGGCCTATGAGCCATGGCCTCTGAGCCTGCACGTCCGGAGCCTGTGCACCACAACAGGAGAGGCCACAACAGTGAGAGGCCCGCGTACTGCCAAAAAAAAAAACAAAATAGTAAGGGCCAATCCAAAGTACCTATCAGCTAATATTTCCTGTTTGTATGGGCCAGGCACTGTTCTATGTATCTCATTTTATCCACACAACTACCATTAACACAATACCCATTTTACCAAGGAGAAAACACAGCACAGAGAGGTTAAGTAATGTATTCAAGGTCACACAGCCTGTCTCTTTACTAGGCTCTGCAGCCATTATCAAACTGCTTCAATTATCTTTGACCTCTCCAAATTACAGTGGATTATACTGTACTAACAGCTAATTTATGGACAGCTTATGTAAATAAGAAAATAATCAATGGAAAAGCTGAGGATTCCACCACCAGCAACAGAACACCAAGTACTCAATATGTTTATGCTTGTATATTTTTCTCACATTTATTCAAACATGTAAGTCCCATCCACAAGTAAAATTTCCCATGTCTGCCTTAAGTTTTCCTAGTTACGTTTTTTCGTTAGGAGGCACTCACTAAAATATCGAAATGGGGGTTTTATGTAATCAGTATTTAGAAAGAATAATCCTCTCCCTTCAGATTTTGTTTAGAAACTGTGTCCCTACCCTACGATTGTGGTGAGTCACCTCCCTGCTCTCTAGATGCTGTTTAAAGTTCCTGGGAACAGGGAAATCAGAGAGGCTGCCCTTAGCCCTGAGGATGATGAGCAAGCCCAGGGGGCAGGTTATTAATCTCCAAAGAGCTAAGGCCAGCTAGCCCGTGTGCATCCGAGGCACAGACTGGCAGGGTTCCAAGACTCTTAAGGCAAGACTCCCATTGTATGTTAATGAAGTGTGCGTTCATAAACCCGAACTGCCCTGGGGAGGCGCAAGCTTGGTAAAGGGCCCTCTGGGGATTCAGCTTTTGCAGCCCCAGTCACTGCCCCAAGCACAGCGCAGGTCTCTAAGATTCACTCCTCTGGCCCCGGGGCCAGCTGATACTGCAGACAGTGGTTCTCAAACTTCAGCAACAGAATCACCTGGAGGGCTGTTGGCAGCACATTGCTGAGCCCACCCACATGGATTGACTTAGTAGGCCTGGGGCGGAGGCCAAGATTTTGCATTTCGAGCAAGTTCACAGGATATGCCAGATGCTCCTGGCCCAGGAATCACACTCTGAGAACTGCTGATTTAAGTTAATGGTTATGGATCTCAATTTCCATGGCCGCCGCCACCAGCAAGCACCACGCGGTTAAAGGTATTTTCCATTAACACAGGTAAATGTGCTAGAGAGTGGAGTATCAACAAGCTAGTCTCCTCCTCCATCACTAACAAGTAAACTAAGCCATTTCCTTGAGGTATAGGCTTGAGAGAGCATGTTACAGTGTCACAGTATTTAAATACAGCAAGCTTGGGGAGAGAAGGGAAAGGCAAGAAGAGAATTTGCCCCCTTAACATAGCACTAAATAAAAATAAGCCTGGGGCTTCCCTGGTGGCGCAACAGTTGAGAGTCCACCTGCCAATGCAGGGGACGCGAGTTCGTGCCCCGGTCTGGGAAGATCCCACATGCCGTGGTAGAGGCTGGGCCCGTGAGCCATGGCAGCTGAGCCTGCGCGTCCAGAGCCTGTGCTCCGCAACGGGAGAGGCCACAACAGTGAGAGGCCCGCGTTCCACAAAAAAAAAAAAAAAAAAAAAAAAAAGCCTGAAATTGAATTTGTTCCTATATCACCTCTCTTCTGACACTGATCATGAATATCTGGCAAAGGAAAAGAGACCAGAAGATGGGACGCATTAACAAAAAGACTTTGTATTTAGAGACGAGAGCACCTTTCATCAGCGCAGCTCAAACAACCAGCCAAACTTTATTAATTCTCTACAGATTCACAAGAGCACTGTCACATGGGCTGCTAATTCACCTCCACGGGTCATGCCACTGGGCTAGTGGCAAAATGATTAAAAATAACCAGAATAAAATAGAAAATACCTATCAACCCCTAGGCATATTCAGAAATTTTTCAACATTAAAATAAACTTAAAAGTTCACAAAAATTAACTAAAATTAAAAAAATGTTTAAACACAGAACTCACCTATACCATATTTTGTCTCTACCACTTACCAGTTCTGTGACCTTGGGCAAATTACCTTACCTCTCTGTGCCCCTCAGTAAAGTGGGGGTGGTAATGTCTCTCTTACACCGTTTTTATGAGGATTAATGAAACTGGCCCACAGTAAGTAGCCTACAAATGTTAGCTACAAATGTCATCCCATCAATGTTAACCTAAATACTTATTATTAAGCGGACTGGGCAATTTACAAGCAATATATTTAGATTATGTGAAATGTACTAATGGCACTCAAAGACATTTCTCCCACCCATTACACACCTTCATCCCCTGCCACTCTTATCATAAGTGAATTTGCCCCATCCCCCTATTTTTCCACAGACTATTCATTTTTCAACTAAACCATCCAACATTTACAATAAAAGGAACAAGGTTAATCCTCATCTTTCCACAAAACAAGAACCAAAGTTGCAGCAAGAGATAGTTGACAGACCTTTGTTTTTAAATCTTGTTGAGCTTAATCTAAACAGACCCCATATGTTGCCAAGACAAGGTGCCTGCCAAGGTGAGAAACCTTGAGACAGATTTCTAATTGCCATTTTGGTGAAGGGAAAAGGGAAATGTTACTTGTGTTTCAAGGGAAAAAGAAATGTAACTTCAGAGGAAAAACAGCAACATAGTATTTATTAGTACAACAGGAAGGCAGCTCAACTAAAGAACCAAAAAAGAAGGAAGGAGACAACTATCTTTTTTTGGTTGTTGTTTGTTTTTGACAACTATCTTTTGACTCAACGATCTGTTTGCTGCAAGGATACAGAGAACCGTCGTATTGGGCAAACAATCTTAGACATAAAATATGAATTTTTCAAGCAGATGGGGATAATGACAAAGACTTAGCAATCCACTGGACTAACGGATAAAACTCCAACACATCCTCTCCTAGACACTACTCATGAGTGCAATTGACAAGTTCTCAAATAACTAAACACAGAACAAACCCTAGGAAGCACCAGGAGAACAAAAAAAAATTCTGTCTGCTTGATAACTCTTGTGTGAACACACAGACCCCTGGGAACATCATAAGGACTTCACTTGGGAGCCAAAGCAAAGTAAGAGATTGTCAGAGAGATGCACCCCAATGCTTCTCCTATTTAAAACAGCCTCTGAAAAAAAAAAAATAAATAAAAAAATAAAAAAATAAAACAGCCTCTGGATGTCAATGACCTGGGGGAAATTCTCACAATATAAGCTAGGTTTTAAAAGATCAGGACAAAAAATTATATAGCGACAGTGATGTTCCCTGTTCTGTTAAAAATGCTATCTATTGCTATACTTATAGATAGATCCATACATATTTATTAACCAGACAAAAAAAGGGGAAATGGACACTCCCTAGGTTGTAATACTTTTTCTTCTTTATATTCTCTGTACTTTACAGGTTTGAAATATTTGATGAATATACATTATAATTTTATAATCAGAACTATTTGATGACATACTTTGCAAGGCTGAAAGCTCTTTAATGTACTTTTATTTACACAAAACTACACGGTAGGCTGTGTAATTCAATGATTAAGTTTCTGAGTCTACACTCATGAATAATGTTTAAGTTAGTCATTTCTGTACTAATTCAGTACCAACCTTTGGTCTAAAGCAGGCTGACAACCAGGAAAAAACCCTCAAATGTCTATAGTTGCTTCATTCAAATGTCTATGAGTGTCACTCTGCACTGTACTCTGCACTCAAGGTAGATACAACCAAGACAGTGAAGTTAAAAATACCAAGCAGACCTCCGCATCATATGCATTTATTTAGCTAATGAAGTCACTATCTCAGAGTAAAACATTCCACACTAAAATTCAAATGCAGCCCTATATCAGTAATAGCCCCCTCCCACGTCAGGAAGTAATTCACATGCAGCATGCTGGATATCCAGATAAAAGGCAGAAAATGCCCACTTTTAAATAAACTCAACTTACACTGTGTTCTTACAAACATTTAACAGAAGCCCCTCCTCCCTTTTCCTTTGTTAATACAGGAAAAGATTAATCATCTCTTGGGAAGCTCATATTTTAAATGTATCTAAATCAAAGCACTGGCAATAAAAAACATTTAAGAAGGTGCTTAGATTAACAATCCATTTCAAGGTTAATTAATCTTGTTTTTCCCAAATCAACTGCATTCTCTGACAAAAAAAAAAGAGTTAACTTCGATTTTACAAATAAAAAAGAAACTGGCTTAAAAGACATACAGAAAAATAATGAAAATAATCACTTTGGATCACATATACAAATAAAGAAAGGCAATAGGACAATCCAGAAATTATATATCGATAGATAGCAAACGAAAGGAAAATAACATAAATTAACATTTTTATGTTTGCATGAAGAAATTCTGAAAGAATACAGAGAAGTTAATAAAGTGCTTATTCTAGTGCAGTGGGGGAGGCCATGGCAGAAAGGGGACAGAAGCAGGAGTGAGACTTTTCAATGCATAACTTTGTATATATTTTCTTCAACAATGTAACTGCCTATTCAGTAAATGAAATGAAAAGTTATGCTAAGATTATTTGGAATGCATCATGATTTTCCACCAACCTTAGCCCTCATACAATGCAGAAGTAAAGAATTCCAGCTGTAGAGTCAGGCTACCTGGAGCTCCCTGACATGCCACCAGCTAGCTAAGTACAGCTGGAACATCCTGAGAGAGGGAAAGGCGGCTCCCTTGCCTAGATGGTGGTCACAGCAGCCAGACCATCGCGGGGAAATGGCAGAGCGCCTCAACGGTCATTCTCAGATGCCAACGTAAGTCAGGCATGAGTTGGCTGTGCACAGCATAGCCTCCACTGAACTCGATTTCCTTTGCTATACATGGTGCTCTCTGAGTCCGCGGAACATTTCATCGGATGTCTAATATAGCCACGTAGCAAGCCCCCATTTCATTCTACCATGTGTTTCTGCCGTTTTAATCAGCCAGTTACTGCACAATTCTCCACACAGTACTTTACCAGCTTTTAATCTGAAGGGGTAAAAAGTAGAGGAAAAGAACAAGAGAGGATTTCCCTGCAGAATAACCAGAAACAGTTGTTTGTTCTCCCCAAGCAAGACACTGCTTTCCTCTGGGGGTGTGGGTGGGTAATTTCTTGTGAAACAAATCAGAAGAATAAGTGAAAATAAAAGAGTATTAATGGAAGAAAATTCCCACCATCCCACAGGGGGAAAAAAAAAATCTTATTCCAGAAGGGAGGAAATAATGTTGTCAATAATGGTTAATTCCTTAATATTTACTTACATATTGAATCATTGACACCATACGGTAAAGTACCTGAAGAAGGACCCTGTTCCTCTTGTACCCCCCACAACTCAGCACTAGCAGAATAACCCCAAATACACTTCATGAATGGAGGACTAGCCCGCCATCTTCAATGGACCAGATTCCTAGCACGTAACACAGACTGGTGTTTCCAAAACTCGGTTAATCAGAATCACCTGGGGGTACTTGTCAGCCAGGCATGTTCCTGGCCTCACCCCAGACTTGCTGACTCAGAGTCTCCAGAATCCCTGGGAATTTGTTTTTAAACAGGGCCCAGGCGCATTTCTGATAACTCAGAAAGTGTGGGAAACACGAGGTGAATGGAATAGTGCTAACAACTGCCCTGTGTCCCGAGATGCCCAGGGAAAGCTGAGGTCTGAGCAGCTCCCCTCAAGTTCTGAGTGGGGATGTGAAATCAGGTAGGAGCAGGGTTTAAGGTGCTGACAGCTCCCTGGGCACCTGGGGTAAAGGGGACGCTCTTAGAGCTAAGCACCCAGTGGGAGCTGAGCTGGGTCTGCAGTTGCTACAAGGAGAAAGGAGGAAATGGAGGTGAAGAGGGCTCTCAGACATCCTCATAGAGGCCCCGGGAGAAAGGCTCGCTCCTGCAACCCCAGCTCCACGGGCCAGACCCCTGGGAGGCAGAAAGAAACCACCACCCTTCCCAGCTTCCTGTCAGGAACCACATGTACTTTAAGATCCTGGGCAGAACTCTCTGGTTTTCAAATGAGAAGTATCTGTATGTTTATCTCTGACCAAAGCTTCATCTTCTACGCTTCAGTGAGTGGCCTCAGACGGACTGGGCCACCTGCAGTAGTATATGAACATCCATGTACCCTCATATGCTAACTCAGCCTTCACTGTCATCAAAACAACAGCAAAGGCTAAATACACATTAGCTGTGTGCCAAGCACTGTGCTAAGTACTTCAGAGGCATGTCTCACATTTCTTGGCTATATGCTAATAGTTTGAGAGGTTTCAAAACCAAAAAAGAAGGAAAAGGGAGAAGATCAAAAGACTTAGAGTTTCCCCCGGTCTGCCCCCACTAGACACTTGCCAGGTTTCTGCCATATCCTCTTAGCATCAGCTTTCCTCATCTGAGTACAAAATACCATGACTTGAGGAGAGACAGTACCACAGAATGGTTAGGACAGGCTCTGGACACAGGTCTGCCTGGGTTCAAATCCCAGCTCTGTTGCTTACTAAGCTGTGAATGTGGACAAACAAATTATTTGTGGCTTAGCTGCATCATCTGTCAAACAGAAATAATAATGGTATCCATTTCCTGGAACTGGTGTACATAGTAAAGTGTCTGGCCTACAGCAAGTGCTCTGACATTAGTTGTCCTCACTATCAGACAGTACAAAGTTGCCGAAAAGACAGCCCAATACCAGAAACTGGAATTGTGCTGCTGCCTAGATACTGATACCACTAATGTCATTTTTTTGTTGGAGTGATGCTAAATGCTCTCACAGACATGTCATTTAATTCACAAGGAAAGGGACTGAGGCTGGGACCTCCAGGGCCTTTTCTCAGAAGAGCCCTCATTCAAAAACAGATGCTCCATCTCTTTTGTTACATTTGTCTAAAGTGCTGCTAAGGCGTGCAGCACAAATGTAACATCCTCTACCACAACCGTAACATCATCCAGCACCATCCTGCTGAGTTTGAACTTCAAATCTTGCAAAATTAATTCATTCCAGGATATAAACCAATTTGAGGAGAAACAGAGTTAAATAAATGTTACTAGGTGCTTAGTTAGGTGCAAACCATTTTATTTTATACTTAAAATGTGATTTTTTAAAACATATTAAAATGATAGCCAGAGGAAAACACTGTGTTATTCTTCTCTGTTTCTAAATTTTCTTCCAAAATATTAAGACTCTCAAAGATCTCTCTCCTATTATGTAAGTTTTTTCATTTGCTAGTCCCAATCCTAACACAATACATACAGATGAAATTTTAATACTGGCTCTTTCTCTCATATAGCGGAAAACTAGGTAGTTGCTAAATAAATCATTTCAACCTAAATGTAGATAGCTTTTTTTTTTTTTGCGGTATGTGGGCCTCTCACTGTGTGGCCTCTCCCGTTGCGGAGCACAGGCTCCGGACGCGCAGGCTCAGCGGCCATGGCTCACGGGCCCAGCCGCTCCGCGGCATGTGGGATCTTCCCGGACCGGGGCACAAACCCGTGTCCTCTGCATCGGCAGGCAGACTCTCAACCACTGCGCCACCAGGGAAACCCTAGGTAGCTTTTTAAACCAAGTAATTATAGTTTCAGTACCCAGGAGTCGAAAAGTAGATTGATGTTTCGGCTTAAACAATATATGCTCATAATTTTTTTCAAAAATAACTCTCTTTTTAAGAAATCTAACATATGGCAAATGCATTTAAACAGTTCTCTTTCCAAAATGATGTTATCACTTTTCAAAGATGAAGAGGAAGCTATGAATGGGCTATGGGCAGGATATACGCCAAATTTGAAACAAGTACCTACCTGATGTGTTTGGAAAATGACTAACCCCTCAAGATGTGAAGCTCCATGCACTCCACGTGGGTAAAATATGAGTTAAAGGAGTCCGTATGGTCATAAAGAATTGACTTTAGACACAAACACTTTTTTAGATGCCTAACGATAAGAATCGGAGAGAGATTACTGATCAGAGTTGTATTTACAAGGTCATCTGAGATACTACTATTACCAAATAGTAACCCCTCATTAGCATCCCAAAATGCCAAAATTGGAAAGGCCCATAGAGGTTATTTTAGACAAACTCTCTATTTTACAGATAAGGAAAGGAGGTCTTGAATAAGTTACTCCAGATCTGCATTAGAAAATGGCAGAGGTGAAGCCAGACTCAAGTCTCCCAATTCTCAACCGAATGAGCTTTCCTGTCTATTTCAGCACTCCTCCAAGTCCTCTAAGAACACAAGGGCACTTGTTAAGCCTACTGGAGACTCCGACTCAACAAAGCTTTGGAAGGATCTGGGAATCCGTAACTTAAACGAGAGTTCCAGGCAGTTCTTAAGGTCAGGCAAGTATGGGAAACACTGCTTCATCTCCTGCGGCCTCCTAAACCTGAGGTGCAATCTGGCCGCTCAGCTGTCAGTTTCTAGTAATACATTTAGGGACCATCCAGGGATTAGAGGTTGGTGGAGGCCTCATTTCCACACCAACATCCTCCCCAGCATGTGGTATGTTTCAATGAAAGCAAGTCTTATGCCAATGTCACCAGAAATAACAAACATTCATCAGCAGGCAGGCAGGCACAAAAACAATCACACAACCTGTTCTTAAGAGTACAGTGAAGTCTGTACTGTCTTCCCAACTCTGAGAAGCACCTTGCATGAAAGATTCATTCTGAGAAAAAAGCAAAGATACTCTGACATCAGGACCAGCCAACCCTCTGGTTGGGTCAGGAGAACATTCATTGTGAGGTAGGACAATGCAGTTCGACACTTAAAGCACCACCCGGAAAGTATTAGGCTATAGTGTCTGCCTAATACAGACAATACAAACCCATCCCTTGTTTATGCAAAAACAGTGCCCAAACGATCTTTCCGCCAGCAAGCTATCCTGAATGCCATTTATCTCACCTATAAAAATTGTGTACATTCTACCAAGGCCATCACGTATGGGCGCACATGCTGAGACCACACCAACCCCACGGAAGCACAGTTAACATACACTAAGGTGTGAATGGTGCCCCTACAGTCGTGCAACACAATAAACCTCTCTGAACTTAGAACACTTCTAGAATCTAAGAGGGTGAAAAATCTGCTTTTCTGGAGCTATAAGGGAAAAAAGCCAGCAAATCATCTTTTCTCCAAATCTGTTTCGATAATTACATTTTGTATTCACCCAGGAAGCACTGTTAAGGTGAAGTTTGGGACTAGAAATCAGAAGACTCAATGTCTGTATATGTATACCTCTTACTAATTCCAGAACTTCCATTTCTTTGTCCATAAAACGGATATACTACAACCTGGCCTTCCTACCTCGCAAGAACTGAAAAACATTCTTTCAGTTATAAAAGTGCTACATAGTATAATGTTATTATTAATTATAAAAAGAAACAAATCAGGGTTTAAAAATAATACAGGACTGTTAGATTGAGTGTCTACTGATTTCTGTATAGAAAAGTCTGTTTCGAATATTTACAGAGCCAAGATGTAACTACCCAGATTTCTGGCCACTGTCACTATTCTTAATGGGAACTTATTTTGTCAGCAGAATTAACAACATTTGACTTTTATGGAAGTATACTCATAACCTTAAAGAGGCAGAAAGTTTACTTTTTCATCTGTTTTTAAAGTAATTCTCGGGACTTCCCTGGTAGCACAGTGGTTAAGAATCTGCCTGCCAATGCAGGGGACATGGGTTCGATCCCTGGTCTGGGAAGATCCCACATTCCGCGGAGCAACTTAGCCCGTGTGTCACACTACTGAGCCCGCGGGCCACAACTACTGAAGCCTGCACACCTAGAGAAGCCACCGCAATGAGAAGCCCGCACACTGCAACAAAGAGTAGCCCCCACTCACCGCAACTAGAGAAAGCCCATGCGCAGTAACAAAGACCCAACGCAGCCAAAAATAAGTAAACAAAATGTTCCCTTTAAAAAAAATAAATTAATTAAATAAAATAAAGCAATTGTCTTGTTCATGCAGACTTGCAGCAGTCAGTATAACAGTCCCTCCCAAAGTTTTTTTTTTTTTGCGGTACGCGGGCCTCCCACTGCTGTGGCCTCTCCCGTTGCGGAGCACAGGCTCCGGACGCGCAGGGTCAGCGGCCATGGCTCACGGGCCCAGCCGCTCCACGGCATGTGGGATCCTCCCGGACCCGGGCACGAACCCGTGTCCCCTACATCGGCAGGCGGACTCTCAACCACTGAGCCACCAGGGAAGCCCCCTCCCAAAGGTTTTTGTAGTTATTCTTCCTGACACTGAGCGCTAAGAAACTAAATATTAGTTCAGTTCAAATATCGATTGAGCTGTCGCATTCCAGGCACTGTTTTAAACTTTGGAAAAACAAAGATGCAGCCATCCTTGACCTCAGGAGCTTGCTATCTAGCAGAGGGGAGCAGAAATGAATAGAGGATTTCAGCCCACACTGGTAAATGTGGGGATGGAGGGACCGAACAGATGCCTATACTGGATGCCATGGGAACCCTCCCTCCAACCTGGTGGTGTTGGGGGAAGCATTAGGGGAGTCTTTAAGGATAAGCAGGAGGGAAAAAATGATGTATGCTATCCCCAATTATAACAAAAAAATTATTTTGTATGATTACCTATGAGATTTTGAGGAATGGCAAACTTGACTAAATACTTCTCAGAATTATTGAGGCAGGGCTGGCCCACAGGACTAAAATGCTGTTTCTGTATTGGAAAGATAAAAGCGTATACGTTTTTTAAACAGCTCCACTCACACCCGTGATTATAGTAGAGACCCATCAGGCAGTGAAATATACACTGCTGCTGCACTCTGGCTTCTGATAAACTGTTCAGTTCTGTTACTTGCTCCTTGGGAGACTCATTACAAGGTTTATCTGACAAGAAGGATGAAATTAAATGGTCATTGTCATCCTTGGGACTGTTTATGGAATGTATCTAAATTGTTCCCCATTCCCACGTAACCCTAAAAGGGGCAGGATATATGCAGTGGGACAGGAGGCGAGTCAATCAGGTCTGGGCTCCAGGCCCAGCTGTGCCATTAGCCCACCACCTAACCTGGGGCTAATCACTTCAACTCTCTTGGACTCGATTTCCTCCCTTGTTAAGAGTTAATGGAAGAGATGTCCTTTACAGGCAGTTTCAAGTCTAAAAGTCTATGCGTCCATTGTAATGTAGCATGTTATTCTCTAGACCTGCCTAAAAGGGGACCAAAATGACTTCAAAATGTAGCTTTTACATAGGAACAAGACATTAAAAAAAAAAAAGAATCCTAACAGAGTCTAAATAAGATGAATGCATGGTGTTTCAATGCGTCTTAGCATATAAAAAGGTTAAGTGAGTGAAGGTGAAAACCCACAAAAACACCATGTCTTTATAGTTCAGCTTTCTTCTCTATATGTGTACTTCTACTCTCAGACATAATTATATTCAATAAGTGCCTTCCTTCTGAATCATTAAAAAAAAGGATGAGCCAGGTTTTGCAGTATGAAATCAAAGCCAAAGATTCAAAGAAACTTGTGAAAAGTTTTGAAGTGAGTTACTTCAGTCACTAATCGGGACAACCTTAGTTAATTCAGGGAATTTGGGGGATTTTGACTATGAACCTTAGCTATTGCTGCATATGTATGAAGAGAAAAGTGATACGTTCAAATGTAAAACAAAACTGGCAAAAGAAGGAGTTCTTGACCTCCAGGGAGTTTTCTCTTGTCTTTCAGTTCCCACAATAGATCAGTTCACCTAGCAGTCAGATCTGCCTCATCACAGCATTCTTCAAGGGTGAAATTCTCCTTCACCTACACACAGACACTCTACACGGGAAAGGCATAGAAGCATCTAGTGATTACTGAGATGACAATGACATTCCACTAAGACAGTATATCCTGATGCATGAGGTCAGTATTCACATTAAGTAGATATATTCTTGTTATGTCCAACAACTTTATGAGACCACTTTGACTCCCCCCCCCTTTCTAACTTTCTTTTTTGGTGGAGGAGGAATGGGGGGAACTCTCCCTGGTTGAGAACAGCCCACAACTTATAAGGATGTGTTGACAGCAATATCAGAGAGATGAACTGTAAAATCATCACATAACTTCACAACTTGGAGAAAGATGTGTTACAGCAAACAATCTCACCAGTATTAAAGTACTGAAAACTTGAACTGTTCCAGTTGTAAAGTGGTAAAATAGAACTAAGCTTTTTAGCAAGGATGAAAAAAAAAATGTAAACCAGCTATTCAAGATTGCATATGAAGTGATTCTAAGAGACAGTATTTCATCCAGAGCTGCTGAAATCTAGGCGTGTTTTACACCAACACCTCCCCTCCCACCCTGCAATTCATCAACCATCTCCACTTTACTCTTTACACTGAGGAATATGACCAAGTCCATGTACCAAAAGGGGAGAAACCACATAAACATCACACTGAAAGTTTCTCTACTTTGGGCCAACAGGAAATTCCAGTTACTTCATTCACTGGAGCTGGTTAAGCTGCTGAAATGAAATAGATGCTTGGAGAGATCACTACCTCAGGACAGAGACTTGATTTTCAGAGTTGCAGGAGGTTAGACAAAGACGAATGGGATGCTGAGTTTCACTACAAGGTCAAGGCTCCCTGAATTATAAAGAGCTGGTGGGTCAGTGAAGGGGCCGGGGGTCGGGAAGAGGCAAAAATTAGCACCAAAAAAGAAAACCCTGAACTAAAAGCGGACTTTTGTTTGTACTTAGGTAGGAGCACCGGTCAGAGAGGTGAATGCAGCCCCAACGCTCGCTGAGATCCTCAGATTTTCACAAACGGATCCTCCTGAAGTCTCAAGGACTAGAAACATCGTTAAGTCCATACCTATGTGGTACCCTGCTTCCGCAACAGACTACCTTTCCCGGACCCTTTTCCCACGACCTCGGCTCCTCCTCTGCCTACAGCGCCCCCGGGGCTCCTCTCAGCCTCCCACACAAACAAGAGGGAAGGAGCGGACAGTGGGACGGGGCCAGCCCAATTCTCACACTCCATCAGGGCGCCCACTCCTTCGAGGCGGCCAGGAACCTTCGGAACCCGAGAATGCCACACGCGCCCGCCACCTGCACGGCCGCCGGGTCTCGGGTCCCGCCGTCCCCACTCGAGAGCCCGACCCTCGCGCTGGGCCGGGGCTCCGGGGCTCCGCGCGGATGCCCGAGAGCCGGCTCGGGGCCGCCAGGGGGCGGGAGGGAGCAGCAGGCTGGGCGCCTCCCCGCCTCGTTCCCCTCCCCCGAGCCGCTTGCCACTCACGGATTTTCACTCGGCGGTGGTCGAGGCGCGCGGTGGCGGCGTGCAGGGCGTCGAGGCGGCGGTACAGCGCTGCGGTACGGCGGCCCAGGGCGGCCGCCTGTCCCTCGAGCTCGCCGAAGATGTCCCCGGCGCAGCGCGACAGGTCGGCGAGTTGCTCCAGCAGGCAGACCAGGGCGTGCGAGCTGACCTGCTCCAGCGAGCGGAAGAGCGGCGCGCCCGCCGCCCCGGCCGCCTCCGGCTGGCGCAGCCGCGCGGGCTCCACGGTCCTCTGGTGGAAGGGCATGGCCGGGCCGGGCGGCGCAGGCGAGCGCGGCACTCAGTCCGGCCCCCGTCGGCGCGGGGCGCCAGTCCGCATCCAACACAAAGAAAAGTCCGGGCGCGGCGGGGCGCCGAGGGGGCAGCCGGGAGGCTCCTACCCGCCGGGGAGCGGCGAGGCGGGCGGGCGGGACGGACCGACGGGCGGGCGGGCGGCGAGGAGGAGGAGCGGCGGCCGCCCGGGGAGCCGCGGGGAAGGACTCCGGAGGGTCCCAGCGGCGGCCGCCTGGCGCCCTTCCAGCCGCCAGGGTTCCCGGGCCGCGCGGCCAAAGGAAGTTCGAGGAGCAGCTCCCGGGCTGGGGGCGCGGCGGGCGAGGCAGCGAGTGGAGACGCGAGTCCCGCTGAAGTTTGCAGGGAGGCAGGAAAGAGCCGGCGGCTCCTTCCCTCCCTCCCGATTGGAGAGGGAGGAGGAAGCGGGGGAAGTGCCGCCGACACCGGGCGAGAGGGAGGGGAGGCGAAAGAAAGGAAAGGGGGAGGAGAAAAGGGCCGGCCCGGGGAACCACCTGCGGCTCCCGCGGCCGCCGCTCCCAGCGCTCGCGGGGAGGTGGTGGCCCCGCGCCTGGACGTACCCTGGCGGGCCGGGCACGGCCGCCCGGTCTGGGGGTTCCCATGTCGCCGCCCCACTTCCCGTCAAAGCACCCCCGGCGGTTGGGCAGAGCCCTCGCCGACCCCCGGCCCCCGCCCGGGGAGGGGTGGGGCGCCGCGGGGCGGAGGCACGAGGGCGGCGGCGGCGAGCCCAGCTCCGGCTGCTCACCTGCGCTTCTGCCCGCGGGGCCCGGGTCAGCGCGCCCCGCCCGCCGGCGCCCCTCCGGGGCCTCTGTGGGTCTCCCTAGGCTCTCCCAGTCCCCCTCTGGAAGGCGGCCACGGCTTCCGGGCCGCTTCGGTGGATCTAAAAGAGGACCTCGTTAAATCGCCCAGTGGACAGGGGTTCTGTAGCCGACTAGGAGTGCGCGCGTCCCAACTGGGGGGCGGGGAGGACTCTAAGGACTTCTTTTTGGAGGTGCTTCAAGTGAGTTTTTCTTAGCAAAATGGCTCCTCCTGTGGCTCCCTCCCTCCATCTGGAAGGGTCCTGGAGAAATGTGCTGAATCTGGGTTTCTTGCCCCAAGCATGTGAGAGAGAGAGAGAGGGTGAGTGTGTGTGTTGGGAAAGTGGGGAGCGGGGGTGGGTGGGTGGGGGGACGGGGGAGAGGGCAGACCAGAACCTAGAACCCTGAATTCGGTGCCTGGAAGACGTTTAAGCTAAATGCTATTGAGATCACGGTCATGGGACACCCCACTAACTCAAACCTTCTGGTTAGAAGTATTTGAGGAGACTGAGTCCAATACCCCGAAGCTAAAATCTCACTGGCCTCCTCGCTATGTTTGCTCAGCAAAGGAATCTCGGTTCTTCGGTTTCTGCCCCCCAAGTGACCCGAATTGCTGTGCTGTTGGGTTGCAGTTTGGGAATCAGTCTCCCAGAGCTGTGCTGATTGTACTACAAAGTGGATTCCCTTTCTCTGGGAGACAGAAGAAGTGCAAGACAAACAGGCCTAAGGGAGCACCTTCAGATGAAAGTTAATAGAAATGGGTTCTGGTCTTTCCCTTGTACAGCTGATCATTTTTCACAATACGGGCAAATAACAGTCTCATAGATCACGCACTCTGACAACCTGCGGGTTATTATGAGGCACAAAGGAACTGCTGCTGTCCCTGAAAAAAATGCTTTGAAATTTATGAAGCACCGTATAAACATCAGGTACAGTATAAAAGTGTGTGATTCTCTCAAGAAGTATTTGTTGAGCGCCTGTGTGTGAAGCCTGGCTAGAAAATTAAGATACAGTCAGCAAAGCTGGCTCCATCCCAGCCATCAGGGGGCTCCCGGTGCAGGGAACCAGAATTAACATTTTGAATTCACAAATAATTCACCTGTTTATACAATTCAGTGGATTTTAGTATATTCAGTGTTATGCAAACATCACAATTTTAGAACATTTTAATCACCTCCTCCTCTATCCCCCCCTCCACCAAAAACACAGTTCTCTTCAATACTCACTCATCTTTTTGTTTCTATGTATCTGCCTCTTCTGGACATTTCATATAAAGGAAATTACACAATATGTGCCCCTTTGTGTCTGTCTTCTTTTGCTTAGCATCCTGTTCTCCCAGTTCATCCATGTTACACCCTATATAAGTGCTTCAGTTCCTTTTATGGTTGAATAATATTACATTGCATGGATATACCACATCCGTTTATTCATCCGTTGATGGACAGCTGAGTTTCCACTTTTGGACTATTATAAGTACTGCTGCTATGCACATTCATGTACAAGATTTTGTGTGGATATAGGTTTTCATTTCTGTTGAGTATACACCCAGGAGTAGAACTGATGTGTCACATGCTAATTATGTTTAACTTTTTGAGGAACTGCCAGACCATTTTCCAAAGCAGCTGCACCATTTCACATTCCCACCAGCAGTGTACAAGGGTTCCAGTTTTTCCACATCTTCACCAATACTTGATATTATCTTTTTAATTCTAGCCATCCTAATGGTTGTGAAGTGGTATCTCATTGTGGGTTTGATTTACATTTCCCTGAAAGCTAATGATTTGGAGCATCTTTTCATGTTCTTATTAGCCATTTGTTTCTCTTCTTTGTAATAAGATAGCATACATTTGTGGAGAAATGTCTGTTCAGAAATTTTGTCCATTTTTCAAAGACTGGATTATTGTCTTTTTGTCATTAAGAAGGAATAGGTCTTTACATAGTCTAGATACATGTCCTTTATCATGAATAACACTAACTGCTTCAGCAGACTGTTGTCGTTCAGCATTCATTAATTTGTGCATTCATCCTTCTCATCCCTTGAGACTGTCATCTTGGTCTGCAAAGAAATATGGTTTAATCACATAAACTAATATAAGGGGAGCAAGGACATTTTTGTTAATTTGTAATCCTGGGGCAATATGAATAGATTTTTTTTTTTTTCCTGCGGTACGCGGGCCTCTCACTGTCGTGGCCTCTCCCGTTGCGGAGCACAGGCTCCGGACGCGCAGGCTCAGTGGCCAACGGGCCCAGCCGCTCCGCGGCATGTGGGATCTTCCCGGACCCGGGCACGAACCCGTGTCCCCTGCATCGGCAGGCGGACTCTCAACCACTGCGCCACCAGGGAAGCCCTGAATAGAATTTTTTAATAAAATGATTTCAGTACTCCAGAAGCTGAATTTAAGCTCTCTACGTAACCAGAACATTGAATAAACAGGATTTGTGGAGTGTACCCATAAAAGCAACTCAATTTTTGTTGCCTACCGCCCCATTAAAAATCAGTTCTTCCCCTTCCACTTAATGACAACTCAAGCAGTCCCATAACTATTTTGTTTTCTCTCAGGTAATTGAAAGTCCTGCTATTACTTAGAGATAAGACATGCTCTTATTTCAGTAATTAAAATCTTGCTCCTTCCCCAGCAGGGCTTTCTGTGGGCAGAAGTCAGGCAAAGGGCTTTGTCCTCCATCTCACCCTCCCTGGCCAGCTTGCTAACAATCATGAGGGGAGGGAGGCGTGGGGCAGCAGGAAAGTTTATCCTGGGCTGGTACTCTGACAGAAAGGGTATCACACCCTCTGGGCCTGATGGACGTTTGAAGCCAAATCTTTCATGAACACTTTTGTGGCCCCTACTGGGAATGCTGGAACATACTTCCTGAGAGGCTGGCAAGGCAGTCTCTCTAACTGCTTATTCTACCTCGGTCTTGGTTTTCCTTGAGTCCACTCCGCACAGACTCTCGCTGTTGGGTCCTCTCAACTCTCCAGCAAGACCTTTTAGGCAGAATCCCTTTCAAAATGACCCCAAGCTGACCTTCCTACTGTGGACTCCCATATGGTCTCTGAGATTCACACATTTCTAGAAAGCTTATGGTTGAAAGGTAGAACAACTCCCTCCCAGACGTGGCCCTCTACTCTGCCCCATAGGATGCAGTACCTTCCTCAGGTGGGAATCTGGCACCATCCACTGTCAGCTTGGAGCCTACACCACGCTCTCAGAGGTTCTGAGAAAGTCCTCACCTGGCTTGGTGTTAGATGCCAGTGCCCCTACCCTTGCGGAATGAGGCCAAAACTCCCCAGGCAGCTCCATCCAAACAAATGCTCCTCCCAAAGCCCTCCCAACAGTAACCTCTTTTGTAGTCTCTGTCTGAATAGGTATCTCATCAGTCCTCAACCACTTAGTACTTTGTAGACCACCTTGTAGTCTCCATCCTAACTCATTTTGGTATCTGATAGCTGTCATCTCCTGGTGCATCAGTCATAACTTCCCCGTTAACATCCTGTAAAATAATATATATAACAGAAAAAACTATGCTAATTTATTCCAAGAAGAATTTAATGCCACCTACTAAGTTAAGGAAAGTAGGAAAAGAATCTCATTTGGGAGAGAAGTGGTTTGGTGTGACATGCAGTTAGAAGGATGTCATGGGTAGGTAAAGATCTGAGGGTGGAATTCAGATAAGGTTTGGGAGCCATAGAGGTACTACTTAAAGGTAATACTTAAATACATGAGAACAGATGTCCTAAGAGCTAATAGATGGCTAACTGTAAGGATGGATGAGCAGAGAGCTAAGGTCCAAGTCAGGGAAAGGCCCCAGCCAGGGGGCAAGAGGAGAAGAAAGGAGATTGAAAGAAAACAGAGGAGGAAATCTGAGTGGTGGCTTTCACCAATCCCTAGGGTAGCGGAGCTTAAGACTTAAAAAGTGGCCAAAACGAGGCAGGTAGAGGTAAGTGGGGAAGGGGTTATTGGCAATCTTCAAAAGGACAATTCCATTATGACAGTGGGGGCAGAAGCCAGATATCAGTGATATGAATAGAGAGGATATATAGAGAGAGGATGTGTGTGTGTGTGTGTGTGTGTGTGTGTGTGTGTGTGTGTGTGGAACATTCATAGAGAAAACTGCCATGAAAAGAAGCTCAAAAATGGATTCAATAAGGCATTATTATCAAAACATTTTTCCCCTCAAAGTAGTGCTTGAAAACCAGGTCTGGCTCAAGATGGCGCTATGAAAACCAGGACACTGCCCATCCTAGTGGGCCGTCCTCCCCCTTTTCTGCTGACAGAACTCACCTTGTGTACCGGTATGTCCAGCCTCTTGAGATGTCATAATCCTTCTGTCCCATCCTGGTTTGACAGTGAGTGGTCAGGTGTGACCCAACTCTAAGCCAATAAATTTTAAGGGGAAGTGGGAGCCTTCAAGAAATATTCACCTCCTTGATGAGAGGAGAAAGAAAAGAGAAGGCTCTCTCATTGTCGTCTCTCTGGTCAGACCGCTGCCTCCTGCCTTTGGATGCACTCTGATCATGATGGGATATCTGGAACTGCGGCAGGATCTTGAGACCATGAGACGCAACCCAGAAGAATGAAAGCCATCATGCAAATACTGCACTTGCCCCATAAGGATGACCCCATGTGCACTTAAGGGGTAAATCCTCATGGTCTGGGGACCGGGAACATTAGCATCACCTGGAATCTCATTAGAACTACAGAATCACAGGCCCCAGACTGGCTGAGAATAATTCAACAAGCTCCCCAGGTGAATCAGATGTATTGTAATATTTTAGTTTGAGAAGCACTAAACTGTTGGTTGGATTTTTCTGTTACTTCAGTTGAATACATAGGAATTTGTGAGGGGAAGAAGTGGTGGGTGATCAAGGGATTGAAGATTCTGGAGAGAATTAAGTGAACATGGAAGGATGAGACCAAGAATACAAATGAAGTTGCCAGATGGCCTAGATCTCAGTAAGACGGGAGCAAAAACCATCCATTTGGAGGAGATATGAGAAAGGAAATATGGGGGGCTTCCCTGGTGGCGCAGTGGTTGAGAGTCCGCCTGCCAATGCAGGGGACACGGGTTCATGTCCCGGTCTGGGAGGACCCCACATGCCACGGAGCGGCTGGGCCCGTGAGCCATGGCCGCTGAGCCTGCGTGTCCGGAGCCTGTGCTCCGCAACGGGAGAGGCCACAACAGTGAGAGGCCCGCGTACCGCAAAATAAATAAATAAATAAATAAATAAAAATACTTTATAAAAAGAAAAAGAAAGGAAATGTAGGGAGTTTCTTAGCAACTCAACAAGTGGAGAATACAAGAATTACTGAATGACAGCTCAGGTGAGTTGGATGGCTTGAGTAAGAGGTACGTGGATCTAACTTTTCTGCACTCTAGAAGCCGCAGAACAGAGAGAGCAGACGGTTGCAAATTAACACAGTGGGAACTTCAGGGGGATCAAGGTCACAATGAAGATCATCATTAAAAGGCTGTCTGTGGAGTATGAGGTGGATTGGAGAACGTGGCAGACAAACATAAGTAAATGGCCTGAGTTTGAGGGGAGAGTTTCCAGCATGCAGTCCTGGGAAGGCCCAGAACTTCACGGAATGGGCCTGAAGTGGCTGCAGGGGAATATCAGAAAAAATAGGCAAGAACGTGGTGATTAGAGAAGGGGGCACCAGATATGAAATATCAGAGATAGAACAACGACTTATGGTTATGTGAATGGAAAAAAGAAATGTTCTTAATGACAAAGGAAAGCAAATGGCATCAACCAACTAGGGGATATACAGTTGATGTCTTCTTCTTGGTAATTATCCAAAAGGAAAAAATTAAAATCTGCCTTTAATGGAAATAAAATATTTATCCCATTTGAAACAAAATATTTTCTACAGTGCTCAATAAATCTTTTTTGTCCCTCTAGTAGTCAGTAAATCTTACCAAAAAGGACTCAAACGTTACATGATAATAGATATGGGTTTCACCTTAGGGTTTATGATAAAAATGGACACCAACTATATCCATTTCCTCAGGCTGCCATAACAAATTACAAACTGGATGGCTTAAAACATCAGAACTGTATTGTCTCACTATTCTGGAAGCTAGAAATGCGAAATCAAGGTGTTGGCAGGGCCCTGCTCCCTCTGAAACCTGTCGAGGAGAATCCTTCCTTGGTCCTGGTATTTGCCAACCATCTTTGGTGTTTGTTGGCTTACAGGTGGATGCATCAGTCCAACCCCTGCCTCTGCTGTCCCATGGCCACATTCTCTCCACATGTCTCTGTCTCTGTGTCTCTACCCTTCCTATAAGGACACCAGTCATACTGGATTAAGGGCCCACCCTACTCCAGTAAGACTTCATCTTAACTTATTACATCTGCCAAGATCCTACTGCCAAGGAAGGTCACAGTGTGAGGTGCTGGGGGCTAGGACTTCAACATACCTTTTTAAGGGACACAATTAAACCAGTAACACTAACCCAATGAGATGACAGAATCAACTGTTTCTGGTTAATTATTTAGATAAAGAGAATCTTCATGCCTAAATTACTAGAGACAGAAAGCAATGGCATATTAAACTCCCAGGTCCCAGTTTGGGACCTTTCTGGGTGAGGCAGGGTGTGCTGGGAAGGGCGACAGGATAGAAATACTGGGTGAGGCTGGTGTTCTGGGCTCTGGTCACAGCCCTCCTGTCGGTTGTTCTGTGCGGCTGTCACCCCTCTTCCTCCATTCATAAATTCTGCAAGGGATCGGGCTCTGCCCTTGACTCTGTTGATCTCTGCTCAACAGTCAACAAGAACTGAGAAAGTAGAAAGGGGCCCTGAGGTCCGAGACTACATCTGTACATGAAACCATGGCTAGCGCTCTGTATTCACACTTTTCCATTAACATATTTGAAGAGAGAATAAAGAGAAATCCTATTAAATCAACTCCAGAACCAAAGTGGTAGAAGTTTATATACTGTGTAAAGACTCCAAAAACTAGTGGAAAGCAAAATCAGAAGTCCTGATAGAGTATACAGTATTTTCCAACTTTTTGATATATAGTACAAATTGTTATTGTATGAAAAGTCTCATGGTTGATACACTATTAGTATCACTTACCCAGTAGGAAAAAATGCAACAAATTATCATAATGTGAAAAAGACACAATAGGCACAGTGGGGTGTAACATGTAACATTCCGTCCATGAAATATACTGTAGTTTATATGTGGGATTTGCCAAGTGATAGAAATTTCTGTCTAGTCAGTCTGGAGACTTCTATAAATCAAAGAGTCTTCTGCTTTTAACAGACACTGGCAGGCAAGGGGTAATTTTCCCCAAATTAAAAATGACCCTGGTCTTTGATTAGCCAGAGAGATTCTTCCTCAAATGGAAATCTGATTATGGCCCTCAGCTCCAGAACCTTCAAAGCATTTCCAATACCCTTGGAATTATCCTTAATGGGGGGCTTAAAGCCTGAAGGTGTGGTCCTGCCTTTCTCTCCAGCCTCTACTCTCACCCTCACCTGAGAATGGGGTGGGCTGTACAGACTCAATATTTTCTTCAGTTAAAAGATTCTCTCCCGGGACTTCCCTGGCAGTCCAGTGGTTAAGACTCCGAGCTTCCACTGCAGGGGGCACGGGTTCGATCCCTTGTCAGTGAGGATCATGCATGCTGCGTGGCATGGCCAAAAAAAAAAGTCTCTCCTTCCTCCTCCCCTCCCCCCACCTTATTTTCTTCTTTATAGTTACCTTGACTCCCCTTTCAGATGTTCACTCACATCACTTCCTTGACTAAACCTGCCCTCACCTCCCCAGCCAGGTCAGGTCTCCCTATCATCAGGTACTGAACTTATCCTTCTCGAACATGTGGGAGTTTGTATTTATGTATTCATGTCATTTGTAAATTAATATCTATATTAGTCAGGGCTCTGAAAGGAAACAAATCAACTCAGATGGTTCAGTTAGAAGAACTGAACAAAGATAAGATGTTACAGAGGTGTGAGCAGGTTAAAAGAGGCATCAGTGGATGCTGAGACTCCCTGGACTAGCAGTAGCGGGAAGCCTTTGGGGCCCCTGGGTTTGAAGGGTGTAAGAGGAGCACCTCCCTGATTCCCCTCCAGGACTGACCTCATCCACCAGCAGCTGGGAGTACTGGTGGCCAACAGGCATTAGCCAAATCCCTCTTTGGGACTTGTCCTTCACTAAAAGGAACTTCCTTACTGAAGACATGCCCTTCCCTAGAGGCAACCACACACAATGACTGGTCTACGTGGAGGTATAAAGGTCCCGCCCACTTGCCCAGTTGTGACAACTAACTGCAGGGCCATCCCAACATATTCTGCCCAGTCCTGCTTCCCTCACTTCCCCACCCCAAGGAGCAACCCCAAGCACTCACTCCTCAGCAAACCTTCTACAGACAGAGTATCAGAGTCTGTTTCCCAAAGAACCTACCTGACCTGGAAAAAAAGCCCAGGGGAAGGAAGTGTTCTCAAAGCACCATACAGGCTGGTGCCATGAGAAGGAGGTTACTTGTAAACTGAAGAAGTGCATTCACTGCCAAAAATGTAGCCCTTGAGCAGGAAGAGAATGGGGGCGGGGAGGGAATATCCCAACCTCTCCTCTCCCCACTTTCAATCTCTTGCTGGTACTTCGCACTGGTGGGAAGCTGGCCCAACATCCTGGGCTAGAACAGATCAGGTAATAGTTGTGGTGGGCAGAGGGGAGCAGACACAAATGGAGGTTAATCAGAACAGCCCACGTTTTCCCCTCAGCATCCATTTCTGCTCCTCCCTCAATGAAGAGACTCTGACCCCCAACATGTGGGAAACACCCCTAGCTACTGTCAGCCACAGGATATCAATTCAGTTATGTTCTGAGCAGGACCTAAATTGCAATGTTAACTACATTCAGAACCTCATATGGGGTAGCAGGAAAGGAGGGGAGGATAAAGAAAAAAATCAATTAGCATAAGTTACGCACGCACCTCTATAACTAGTCTTGGGGGGGTCTAAGCTGGTGACCACAGCACCCTTCTTCTGCCACCCACTCCGTATTCTCTTTACTCTTGGTCAGCACCCATTAGGGTAAACCAAACCTTCATTCCTGCAGGATCTGAGTCCTGGACAATAGCTTTCCATTGACTGTTTTGTGTAGCAACAACCAGATATCTCTTTAGTAAGCAGCCAATACCTCCAGTGGCAAGAGGAGCCCCAAATAACCAAGAGGGTCATCTTAGCTTCCAATTTAATAGAACCATGGTTATGTTCTCTAGCAGAACATAGACAATTTTCCCCCCTTGTGGACGAGGACTTCTCATGAGAAGCCAGCTGGCTAGGGAGACTAAGAGATGCTCAGGCATGAAGGATGGAGGAGGGGAGAGATAGCAAATAGAAAATAACCAGTACAATGAGAAGAAATAGAAGAAGAAGTGGCTGCCACCAGGGAAAGTAAAGGTCAGGAGGAAGAGTTTGCCAACTATGTAAGATACAAAAGAGATCGCAGACGAGTGTGAATATAACAAGTTAAAAATAAAAATAATCAGACCCATTAGCAGATGATCCAGGCAACATCCAACAAGTAGTTAGAACCTAATGCTCAAGTGAGAAGAGGCTGGAAAATACGCTTGTGGGGAGATGTTAATAATGGGTGAGAAGTGAAGCTCAGGAAGTAGGTAAGATTTAGAGTCAACACAGACTGATGGAGCAGTCTCCCGGAGACTTCCATAGAGCCATCTTCATTCTCACAACATGGTGTGTAGTAAGATTGTCTCCATTTTTTGACATGAACAAATAGATTCAGAAAGATTCAGTGACTTTCTCAAAATCGCACAGAAGCAAGGAGCCTGGGTCTCTAGGGATCTCACCAAGGGAGAGAGAAGAGACAGGGCGTTGTATTTCTGAGCACCTCTTACGTACCAGGGATTGTACCAGGCATTGTGTGTATATTATCTCACTTAATCCTCATGTAATCTGAAGGTAAGTTTTATTGTACCCACTTTATAGATGAGGTAGCTGAGAGGCTCAGTAAATTTAAGTACCTTGTCCAAGAGCTCAAAGCTAGGAAGCAATAGAGTCGGAGTCTGAACCCAGGTCAGGCCCCAGGATCCCTAACTATTCAACTATGTCACACTACAAGGGGACCCAGAACACATTTAACTGGTAAGAAAAGAAACAAGATCCAGAAAACCAGAAAAGAGTTCCTCAAATAAGCCTGAGAAGATCCAAAAATAGCCTAGTATCTTGGAAGTCAAGGGGAGCCTTTTTCACTGGGAGAGGAATAATATCATGGAAACACAGTGGATTCTACTAGCTCCAAAAACGCTACAAGCTGGCTGTGAGACCAGATAGCAACCTCTTAGCTTATCTGGGCCACTATTTCCTCATGATGAAACAGTACAGAGGCTTCTCCTCTACCTCCAGACTTACCTGTATACTTACACATCATTTCCTCCATCTCCAGGTGGACATTCTACCTGCCTGTGCTTATTAGGAAGGATTCATCTGCTCCTGCATCTCCAACACCGTGCTCCTACAATCACCCTTCTTTGGAATCTTTGCTCTCTCTCTATCCCCACTTGCCACTTGAGCATTTAAGACACACTCACGCCTCTCATTAAAAGATTAAAAACCCTTCCCTTCATCCTGATTTTCTATATAATTAGCTGCCCCACCCTTCTTTCTCTTTCCCTTCCTAGTCAAGCTTCTAGACTAGTCTGCATCTGAGGTCTCCAGGTCCACAAACCAAGTCACTGCAATCTTCTCTCTCACCCATCCCTCCTGTGAAATGGCTCTGCTGATGTCACCCACAACCTCGTGCTTGCTTTGGCCCTTGACTCTATGCTGCATCTCCCATTTTTTGACCATTTCCACTTTCTTGAAGCTGTTCCCAGGTTTCTGCCATGCTCCTTTTTCACTCACTCTACATTTTCCTAATTTGAGGGGCTAAAAGCTATGAACACACTGTGAAAAATGCACATTTGCAGGAAATATGGCTTTTATTTTTCTGAGCCTCTATAGGCCAACACACTGACCTTGGAGGAGCTACTGTACCTCAGCTTATAGAGGCTCTCAGAGCTACACCTATGACTTTATTGCTTAAATGCCCAGCTCTTCATTTTTCACCAGAGCTCACAGCTCAGCTCTTTCCACTTCCCAGCTGTGTGGCTCTGGGAAAGGCAGTTCACCACTCATATCTCCATTCCTCATCTGTAAAGCAGAGATCATAGCAAGATAATCCTTATATGGCTGCTGTGATACCCACATGAGTTACAACCTGTAAAGTGCTTAGCCACTGCCTGGTATGTAGCTTGTTGGTACTTAATAAACGTGTGTTATTTAACTAGATCTCAATTTTTCTTTCTTCCTTCTTTCTTTCCTTTCCTTCCTTTTCTTCTCCTCCTCCTTCCCTCCCCCAAATCCATTTGCTCAACTGCTAAGGACATTTCAACCTGAAAGTCTCACAGAAATATCCAAAACTGAGCTCATCTACTCCACCACACCAACCTGCTCCTCCCTTAGCATTTCTTATACCTGGACTACTCCTTATAACACGCCACAGAGCCCTCCCTCCAGAACGACAGCCATCTGTTGGTAAACATTTGAGTGAAGAGATGTCCAACTGGCTACAGATCTGCCACCCAAATTATATTCCACCGTCTTGTCTATAAGGAGATCACGGGAGACTATCAAAGACCTTATTGAAATCACGTTGCCATTCTTCTACAAGTAACCACCTCAAGAAGGAATGAAGGAACTGTGACTCAAAGAGAGAAAACAGCTATAGAAGATGAAATGCAGCAAATAAATAGCCTTTAAAATCTCAACCAGAGCAGTTAGAAATAACTTCTTTACAGTTATTCGACTATAATGTATGAATTCTACAAAAAACAAGGTAAAAGAAAACCTGAATCAGAATCAAGGCAGAAACATTTCTCTTAGCCAATTTCAACATCTTACTGAGAAGAGACTGGAAGTACCAGTATTACACTATGTATTTTTTTAGCTTTCTGCTTTCATATTTATACTTTGGTGAACTGTTTAGTAAAGAGTATCAGGTTCTTTCCATCGTATGGATTACTCCCTGCAGAGCTGTTTTTACCCAGCAGCTTTTAAAAAACTCAGCTGGTCTTCATCAACTGACAATACAATAAACAGCTTATAAACCTATTATTTTTTGTTTGCTATGAATATTGTTTACTACAGCTTCACTTGAGAAATTCCTTTTAAAACCTATATTAGGAAAAGCACTGCTTCCTAGAAGAAATGAGTATGTTTTTTCTCCGCGGTTAATTAAAAAAATTTTAACTGACCGTAGACCCATAGCTTCATGACAAATTTATTGTCCTATTATAGTACCTGTGCCCTCCGGGCCAGGATATATGTGTTCTATTTTCACCCAATCCCACCACCACACTTATTAACTTTCCACTCTATTTTCCATGACCATACTTTAAACAAAATTCTATTTATTGAATATTTACTTTTTTACATGTGTACCTGGTGAGCTGCCTCAAATCCTTGGTTGATAAAGGTGAGGTGTGCATTAAATTTAAATTAACTATGTATTAGTTATTTAATATGGGTGCCATCACTCCCAATTAACCCCTGTTACTATTTTTATTTTTTTATTAAAAAAAATTTTTGTTCTTCCAGTTTTTTTGGGGGGAGGGGAGGGTGGCACACCATGAAGCTCATGGGAATCTTAGTTCCCTGGCCAGAGATCGAACCTGGGCCCCCTGCAATGGAAGCACAGAGTCCTAACCACTGGACTGGCAGGTGTTCTTCCAGTTTTATTGAGATATAATTGACATACAGCACGGTAAAAGTTTAAGGTGTACAGCATAATGATTGGACTTACATACCTCATGAAATGATTATCACAATAAGTTTAGTAAACATCCATCATGTCATATAGATACAACTTAAAGAAACGGAAAAAAATTTTTTGCCTTGTGATGCAAACTCTTAGGATTTACTCTCAACAACTTTCATATAGAATGTACAGCAAAGTTAATTTATATTTATCATGTTGTACATCGCATCCCTAGTGCTTATGTGAAAGTTTGTACCTTCCCTCTTATTACTTTTAATGTTCTAAGGTTGCAAAAATAGTTTATGCATTATCATAAGGGGAGGTACCTAAACCAAGTGAGCCCGCCTGGCAATTGCAGAGACCACCCTGCTGCCCAGACTGGACAGACCGAGCAAGTCCTGCTCCACTGGAGGTGACAAATCGTCTTATCCGCAGAGTAGGCCTCTCTCTTTTCCAGTGTCCGTGCTCCAAATGTGGTGTCATAAGATGATGAAGTGGGTCAGATGAATATATTTTACAGTAAATTCATATTATTTCCCTTCTCCAATTTCCAGTCGAGGATCCTAATTTTATGCCTCTTTCCTCTCCTTCCTCCCTCGTCTGGTCATTTCTTTCATTCTTCATCTTCAAAAAGAAGAAACGGGATCAAAACAACCTAAATGTCCATCAGCAGATGAATGGATAAAGAAGATATATACAATGGGATACTACTGAGCCATAAGAAAAGAACAAAATAATGCCATTTGCAGCAACATGGGTGGACCTAGAGATTATCATACTAAGTGAAGTCAGTCATAAAGAGAAGGACAAATACCCTATGATATCACTTATATATGGAATCTAAAATGTGACACAAACGAACTTATTTACGAAACAGACTCATAGACGTAGAGAACAGACTTGTGGCTGCCAAGGGGGAGGGGAGGTGGAGGAGGGATGGATTGGGAGTCTGGGGTTAGTAGATGCAACTATTATATACAGAATGGATAAACAACAAGGTCCTACTATATAGCACAGGGAACTATACTCAATAACCTGTGATAAACCATAATGGAAAAGAATATGAAAAAGAATGTATACATGTATAACTGAATCACTTTGCTGCAGAGTAGAAATTAACACAACATTGTAAATCAACTATACTTCAGTAAAATAAATTTTAAAACAGAAATGGGAAAAACATGACCAAATATTAGGCTATTAAAACTATGTACCTGAGACAAGAAAAAATTGAGAGACCAATTTTCTATAGTCAAAATGGAAAATTAAGAATATTCTTATTTCAAGAAGCTCTGAAAAAAAGTTCTTTCTAGAATTATTTATAGAAATTGCTTTATTTCCTACATGCAGTAAATATCTAAATTGTCCACTTCTTTTCGATCATGGAGATCTAAGAAACATGGTCAGGAAAATTGTTCTTTCTCCATTGTGAAGTTATTTTAAGTTTAGCCTCCTTGTTTTACTCTTTTTTTTCCCCCACTTTCAACCACTACTTAAGCCTAATATATTAATGTAACATTCTATGAGAAAGTTATTATGTAAATACAAGCAAGGTATAATTTTCTTACTTATTAAGTCTCCAGAAAAAAATCTACACCAAGAGAAAAAAAAAAGCTTTCATATATATATATATATATATATATATATATATATATATTCCTTTGTTTCCATTTTTCTCACATCCTGTGAAAGGGCTATTGCCTATTTCTTTTGAAAAATACAAAATGGTAAAATTTTAAATTATTGTATTATGCTTCAATAAACAGATATGATAAGGGAACACTGTCAATAACAGAATAATTCATCATTTTATGTAGGTGATAGATTATTTGTAATATTATGCATCCCTAAGGATCAAACCCAAAGAGCTTTTTCATGAATGTGGGAAACTGGAGCATTCTCAGAAATTTTCACAATAATGTATATTTAGTCAGAGGTGAACTTACTGTGAAGGTAACAAGGCTAATGCCTCAGGGCTCCTCACTTGATTTTTCCTTGGCCCTGTGAGAAGACCTTACCAATGTGTTCACAGGGCCACATATTTTTGTGAAGTTTGCAAAAATCAATTATTTGGTATTCTTTTTTCTCAAAGAGGGACTCCAAAATTGCATAAGCTTTGGGCTGCATAAAGCCTGGATCTATGCCTCATCTCAATGGAAAACGACCTAGCAGTCTATTTTTCTCAAAGTAAGACTGTAACTACAGCAAACCAGCTCTCTTCTATAAAATACTATTTTAATTGCATAAGACAGAAAAAAATGTGTGCCTATTTGGGTCATTTATATTAGGCTGTTTTTAAAGTAATATGGAAATACAATTTGAAGAAATGCCCTTTTTAATATTCAACTAAGTCCAACTGTAGTTTAAATAATTAGCTTTTAACTTCTATTAATAATTTAGCCGTAACTCACACTTCCTAATAAACTAGAATTTGGCAATAATTCAGTATACAATTAAGATTTCACAGACATGCCCAGATTTTTTAAAATGTATGCCCATAAAGAGTTGAAATAATGTCCCCCCCCACAATTCCCCTTCTAGAAAAAACTACATTTAAGAAAAAAAAAACTGAACATAAAAAATTGCATGTCCATTATGACCTTTTCGCAAGGAAAACTAATGTCTTATCAAATCAGGATGTTTATGACATATAAGTATCTTTCATTACAGAGTACTCTTTCTGTCATTGAAATTCAGCAATTATAATCCTAAACTATGCTTGCCAATCTTAACCACAAGGAAGTTAGAGAGAAAGGTAATTCATAAGACAGCTCAGTACCCCAAACCACCTAGATTATTGTGGGCCATAGTCAACACCTCAAATTATACTGAGAAACAAACAGGTAGCCAAAGGGAAAGGTAGAATACAATTCTGAGCAATTTATAATTTTATTCCTTAGCGCTTGTGCTTCTCAACCATCAACTGGCCCAACTGCGCATGATCTGTAGTTTCCAAATGGCTCCTCAAAGTGTGTTGCAGACATCCAGCCTCAAGCTCACAAAGGCCACCCAGCATAGTGCCCCGAAGCTCTCATAAGTTTTACCCATAGTAGGTGCTCACGCTAAATATCTGTTGGTAATGTGCCATGAAGATGATGGCAAGCCACTGCTGACCATCAATTGCTCAGGTGACCTTGCCCACAATCCACACCTGGATCAACTTCCACACCGCTTCCTTAGAGGGTACTTAGACCTGAATTGTGGTTCTGATTCCACAACCAAAATAAAAGATTCAGTCATGTGTTTCTGTACCTTGAGAGTGAAGAGATTAGGTCAAGGCCAAGTATCTCAACTTGAGGGTAGGCGGGGGCAAAGGAGAAAGCTGACAATATCGGAAAGTGTTCTGATGCTGGAGTTACAACAGTGACTTCTCCTTTAAAAGTTACTGATCTTTTCTGGGCTTCCCTGGTGGCGCAGTGGTTAAGAATCCGCCTGCCAATGCAGGGGACACAGGTTCGAGCCCTGGGAAATCCCACGTGCCGCGGAGCAACTAAGCCGGTGCATCACAACTACTGAGCCTGCGCCCTAGAGCCCATGAGCCATGGCTACTGAAGCCTGTGCACCTAGAGCCTGTGCTCTGCAACAAGAGAAGCCACCACAATAAGAAGCTCGCCCACCGCAGCGAAGAGTAGCCCTCTCTCTCTGCAACTAGAGAAAGACCACGTGCAGCAACGAAGATCCAACGCAGCCAAAAATAAATAAATTTATTTAAAAAAACGTTACTGATATTTTCGAGGCACCTACCTACCATGTACTGGGCATTATGCCAAGGACTGTACAGGCATTATCTCATTTAAATAACTACAAACAGGACTACAAACAGGTTTTAGTAGTACTGCCATTTTACAGGTAAGGAAATAGATTTGGTGCATAGCTAATGCATGAAGGAGAGACTCTGGATTTATATTCAGCCTGATTCAAGAGCTTGGATTTGAAAACTTTATGTCAATGTTTCCCAGAGTCTGAAACACAATCTCTGGCAATCTGTGATAGGATTTTACTTGGTGCACGGATGCTTCATTAAATATTGAGAAAGTCATGTTCCTTTAAAGGTCTTTCAATCCTTCTTTTCCTATCAAGGAGAAAGGCTCAGTTTGGTGCTGAATTGTCAACACCTCTCTAACGCTTGCTGGTCTCCTTTTGTAAACAATGAGACCAAGCCACAGGCTCAGCCTTCGGCAGGCAGTGGTATCTAGCTGGAAGTTAACAAGTATTTTCATAGTATTTGTTTTCACATATTTTCTATTTATGGAATGTGATATGGGTTTTTCATCATGTAGTAAAACAAACTTTTCCTTTCAGTAAATTTATTTAAATAGTGAGCATACTTAAAGAAAATATTAAGTAAATGTGGTGATCAGCTTATGGCCAGTCTATCTCCCTAGGTATCCCATCAAACACAATAGGTAGTGCTGTGAAGGTATTTTGTAGATTTGACTGAAGTCCATAATCACTTGATTTTAAGTGAGGGAGATTATCCTGGAGTATCTGAGTGGGCTCAATGTAATCACAAGGGTCCTTAAAGGGAAAGAAGGAAGCAAGAGAGTCAGAGAAGATGTGAGGACAGAAGCAGAGGTCAGAGTGATGCAGCCGCAAGCCAAGGAATGTGGGCAGCTGGTAGAAGAAGAAAAAGGCAAGGGAATGGATTCCCCCCTAGAGCTTCCTTAAAATGTAGGCCTGTGTACACCCTGATCTTAGCACAGTGAAACTGATTGTGGACTTATGACCTCCAGAACTGTAAGAAGAGTAAATTTGTGTTGTTTTAAGCCACTAAGTTAGTGGTACTTTGTTACGGTGGCAACAGGAAACTAACACATTAGCCTATGACGTTTGCTAGGCCACAAATGACACAGTAAGCCAGATGGTACTAAGTTACAATACCTATCTAGAAACCAAGGGTCAGACTGCTTATTAAACAGTTTAGAGAGAACAGCGCTCTTTTCCCTAAATGTTGAAATGTAGTCTATGCCTATTAAAGGTTATTGGTGCATAGTAGGTGCTCAGTGGACATCCAGGGAGTGGACAGATGATGAAAGGTGAGTGAGAAGGAGAGAAATATTTCCCTGTGAACATGCTGTGGGACTTGCTCTCATCTGTAAGAGCTGTGTCTGCCAAGTGAGGTTGGCCATTTGCCTCAACAAGAAAAGTAAAAAGGTGCCTGGGTCACCATTAGGAAGCAGTCTTAGGACTAAAGGTTTGCTGCTTGTAAATCAACTGCTCCACAGATATCAACTTCCAGGACTTTTGACACTATGCTCTTTTTGTGTTGTGAATTTCTTAACCATTTTTAGGTCTGATCACCCAGTGGCTATAACCCTCTGATAGCATTTGCCTAGAAATTGCTCTCCTTCCTGATTTATGACTTCTCATTTAACCTAAACTTCTCATTTTATCCTAATCTCTGTTTCATTATCTAGCTGCTGGTTTCCTTCTTGTGGACCTTCAATCATTATATGAACCTTATGGCATTACTCACGTATGAAGTTTAACCCATCTCAAGCACTGACTTCTGGTTTTGCTACATCTTTTTCCTGGGCTTCAACTTCAGAACTAAAGATATTTTATTTTTTGTTTTTATATAGTATAGACTCAAATTATTTTAATAGTATTTTAAAATAATAGATGCAAATGTTTTTTTTTAATTTCATAGTACAAAAACGTATTGAACCCATCTTGAACCCCAGTTCCCTTCTCCAGAGGCAGGTGTGTGTGTGTGTGTGTGTGTGTGTGTGTGTGTATATGAGAGAGAGAGAGAGAGAAAGTGAAAGAGAGACAGAGACAGAATTATTCTTCCAGAGAAGTTTGATGCATATGCAAGGCCATATCTCTATCTGTACTCTTTAAGAGCAGTAGCATTCTGTATACTGTTCTCTGTTCTCCACCTTGCTTTTTTTTTAAACTTAAAAGCATATAGTAATAATAATAATAAAAATTCTTAGGCTTGCTGTAAGGATTAATCAGTTAATCCTTAGTTCATCCCTGGGCACTAAATAAAACTTTGTTAAATAAAATACATACTCTCTTTAATAACAAAATTTCTAAGACTCTAAAGGATGTTATTTAAAATCAACACACTCCATCATTAATTTTTATTATTTCATATTCTTTTAAAATAATATGTAATAAACATATTTTACACACCTATAATCAATATAAACTTGCAGTCTTGATTGTTTTTTAAAAAATGATTTATGTAGAGCTTGTCATTAATGACTCAGCCTGTACACTTGTAACTTTATGTTCTAAAATGCATGTTCTAAATGTTCTAAAATGCATATAAGTCATAGTTTGTGTAATCTGTCCCCTGATGTTGAGCATTTGTGATACTTATAAACTTTTGCTATAATATATAGCACTACTAAAATAAAAGAAGCTTAAAATGAAGAGGGGGGTCTTAGAAGTCACATTTCCTTAATACATGTATATCCTATGACAGTCCATATAGCCCAGCTTCCACTGAACACACCTAGTGAAACACACTGCTTCACGGAAGAGCCCATTCCGTTTTTCCATTTGGAACTGTTCTGCATCTTTAACCCCATATGTTGCTCTTACCCAGGCCTCATTCTACCCCATCTTGCATTTCCCCTCTGGCCTCTATATCTGAGGTCAAGACTCATCCTGCGCGCTAACCTATAGGCACCAATGATCCAGAAACAACATGAACTCTTAAAATAAAATTTCCAGTTTTAATGGAACATCCCTTTAAAAGGTTTATAACATGCTTAGTTTTGATGCTTTTTATATTTCTATAAAATGTCGAACAATTATATTTATTGGCTGAGCAAATGTAAAACAAAGCTATGTATTTACTTCTGATAGGTACCATGGGAAAACTGGATAAAAATGTTGCTCAGTATACATTTTCAAATTACATTCACTTATTAGACTAGTACTGAGTAACGCAATTGGCAAACTAATCATTGTCACTAAGTGAGCTATATCAACCCTTTAGACTGAATTTCTGACATAGTCAGATTAACAAACCATCTGCTAAACAAAGTTCCATAGAGACCTGGAAGCTGTCCACTGATGACTCAGATAAGAACAAATGTGTTACACAGTCACTATAACACACCAGAAAATTGTGAAAACTAGACATTGTTACTCTTTTTCTGATGTTCTTTGTACAAGAACTTTTAACCTTGAAGATTCCAAATAAGTTTAAATGCATACTGAAATAGCAATTGAGTAATTCCAAATTTCAAGAAGGGAATGGAGAAAAGCTGAAAATAATTTCATAAAGCTTTCCTAGGATTTAAAAGGAAAATTTATCTTGGGACAATATAGGCACAATTATAATAAAATGGTGATTGGGAACTGGATGTACTGAATGTGAGATCCCATGGCTGGATGAGAGACTCCATGAGGCCCCAAAGCTGGTGTTATCTCTGGGACAGCCCTTTCACCCAGCAACAGAGCCTGCCCCATTGTAGGCAGTAAAACAAACAAACAAACAAAATTCCAATTTAAAAATAAGACATTATTATGCTGAAAGATATAAATGTCAACATGAATAAACAGATACTCCACATTCAAGCCTGTAATAAATTATTAACTAATCCTGAGAACAAAGACTAAATCATTTTAACCACAAAGTTCCTATTTTATTGAGACATACAAATGCTGAAAGAATTCATCACCAGCAGACCCATGCTTTAAGAAATATTAAAAGCAAAAGAAAATATTCAGGCAAAAGAAAATAGATACCAGATGGAAATATGGATCTAAAAAAGGAATAAAGAGCACTGGAAATAGTAGCTATGTGGGTAAATTGTATGATTTTTTTCTCTCATTTAAATATTTTTAAATGCTAATTGAATGTTTAAACAAACACAACAGTGTATTATAGACTTAATAACATGCATAATTAAAAGGTATGACACAAATAGCATTTAAACATTGGTAGGGGAAAAAAGGTCATTTTTTCATCATAAAATGATGCCATCATAAATGATTATGCTCTTAATAACAGAGTTTCAAAGTACCATGAAACAAAAACTGATAGAACTATGTGGAGAAATAGATAAATCTACAGTTTTAGTCAGAGATTTCTACTCCCTCTCTCAATAATTAATAATACAAGTAGACAGAAAATTAAGGAAGATATAGAATGGGACAGCACTATCAATTTGATTTAACTGACATTTATAGAATTCTTCAACAGCAGGAGAAAACATAATTTTTTTCAGTTGCACATAGAGCATTTACTTAAATCATATCTGTGGCCACAAAAAGGTGTCAATAAATTTTAAAGGATTCAAGTCATACAAAGTATGTTCTCTGACCACAATAGAATTAAATTAGAAATAAATAGCAGAAAGATTTCTGGAAAATCCTCAAATATTTGGAATAAAAATAACATACTTTTAAATAATCCATAAGTCAAAGAAGAAATCAAAAGGGAAACTTGAAAGTATTTGAAATTGAATGAAAATTAAAACACAATTTAGTGGGAAACTTATAGCACTAAACGCTTACATTAGAAAAAAGAAAAGGTACCAAATCACCGATCCAGCTTCCACCTTAAGGAATTAGAAAAAAGAAAACAAATGAAAACCAGAGTAAGCAGAAGAAAGGAAATAATTAAGGTCACAGAGGAAAGAAAGAAATAGAAAACATGAAAACAATAGAGAATATCAATGAAATTCATATACATAAGTCAATTGTATTTCTGTATATTGGCAATGATCAATTGGATATTGAAATTTAAAAAAAAATTTACAACAGTGCCAAAAACGTATAAAATACTTTGGGATATATCTGACAAAATATGTGCAAGACTTCTATACTAAAATCACTATATTGTACATCTGTAATTTATATAATATTGTACGGCAGCTATACTTCAACTTTTAAAAAGATACACCAATAAATACATATTTTTTAAAAAGCACTAGACAAAAAAATAATAATCTAGTTAAGTAGGTCTCTGTAAAAATAGAACCAAAAGTATCAGGACAGTAAAAAGATTTGCTTAAAACCAATCTGTTAAAAAACAAACAAACAAACAAAAACTCTACAACACACTGCTGAGAGAAGTTAAAGGAGACCTAAATAAATGGAGAGATATCTCATCATGGGTCAGAACACTTTACATTGTTAAGATGCCAATTCTCCAAAAATTGAGTTATGAATTCAATGCAGTCCCAATCAAAATTCCAGCAAGTGATACATGCTACAACATGAACGACTCTTGTGCACATTATACTAAGTGAAAGAAGATAGACACAAAAAGGCAAAATATTGTATGATTTCATTTACATGAAATGTCCCTAAGAGGCAAATCCACAGAAACAGAAAACAGATTAGTGGTTACTAGGCGCTAGTGGGAGAGTAACCGGGAGCGATTGCTAATGGATACAAGCTTTCTTTTGGAGGTGATAGAAATGTTCTGGAATTAAATAGTGGTGATGGTTGCACAACTTATACACGTTAGAATGGCTAAAATCGTTCATTTTATGTGATATGAATTTTATCTCAATTTTTAAATATCTACTTATAATAAAATCCCAGCAGGCATTTTTACAGTAATTGACAAATTGATTCTAAAATTCATATGGAAATGCAAAGGACTTGACATAGCCAAAACAACTTTAAAAAAATAGAACAAAGTTAGAGGGCTAACTCTACCTGATTTCAATACTTACTATAAAGGTACAGTATTCAAGACAGTGTAGTACTGAAGTATAGACAAATAAAGCAATAGAACATAATAGAGAGTACAGAAATAGACCCACACATAAATGGACAACTGCTTTTCAACAAAGATGCAAAGGCAATTTAGTGAAGAAAGGATTGTCTTCAACAAATGGTTGGAATAACCACCAGGAATAATCAGATATCCACATACAATAATAATAATAATAATAATGAACTTCCATCCATACCTTGCATCGTATACAAAAATTAACTCTAAATTGATCATTGGTCTAAATGTAAAACCTAAAACTACAAAGCTTTCAGAAGATAACAGGACAAAATCTTTCTGACCTTGGGTGAGGCAAAGATTTCTTTAGTGTTATATAACACTAAAATCACAACTCATAGAAGAAAAATATTAATAAATTGGACTTAAAATTTAAACTTCTGCTCTTTGAAGGATACCATTAAGAGAATTAAAAGACAAGCCATGGATGGGAGAAAATATTTGCAAAGCACATATCTAATAAAGGACTTTATCTGAATATAAAGAACTTTCAAAGAAAGGAGTTGCCCTGTAGAAGAGGAGTGAAACTGAGAAGGAAAGGGACTTCCCTGGTGGCGCAGTGGTTAAGAATCTGCCTGCCAATGCAGAGGACACGGGGTTCAAGCCCTGGTCCGGAGGATCCCACATGCCACAGAGCAACGAAGCCCGTGTGCCACAACTACTGAGCCCACATGTCACAACTACCGAAGCCCACGCGCCTAGAGGCCGTGCTCTGCAACAAGAGAAGGCACCACAATGAGAAGCCGCACAACACAACGAGTAGCCCCCGCTTGCCGCAACTAGAGAAAGCCCACGCACAGCAACGAAGACACAACGCAGTCAAAAATTAATTAATTAATTTAAAAAAAAAAATGAGAAGCAAAATGCATCCTGGCAGTGTTCTGGCCTCAAATGCCCTTTGCCCTGAGATACAGTGAGACTGGGGCCTTCCCCACAGTTTGGTTACATGAGTCAATAAGTTACCCTTTCTGTCTAAGCGGGTTTGAGTAAGTTTCTTATTCCTTGCAACCAAAAATGCATCTTTAATATGAGTCATTTAGAGGAATGGAAGTATGAGAGAGAGGAATTGGAAAAAGGAGCGTAAGAATGATGTTCTGTAAGAATAACTGTCAATAAACAAAAGATTCAGTGTGATCACAAGGAATTGATGGTATACGGCCACGTACTTGGCTATGAGTTCATATTTTACTACCTATCAAAAATTTTAGGGACTTCCCTGGTAGCGCAGTGGTTAAGAATCCACCTGCCAATGCAGGGGACATGGGTTCAAGCCCTGGTCCGGGAAGATCCCGCATGCCGCGGAGCAGCTAAGCCCGTGCGCCACAACTCCTGAGCCCGAGCTCTAGAGCCTGCGAGTCACAACTACTGAGCCCGTGTGCCACAACTACTGAAGCCCGCGCTCCTAGAGCCTGTGCTCCGCAACAAGAGAAGCCACCGCAATGAGAAGCCCGAGCACTGCAACGAGGAGCCTGCATTCACCGCAACTAGAGAAAGCCCGCGCACAGCAATGAAGACCCAATACAGCCAAAAATAAATAAATAAATTAATTAATTAAAAGAAATTTTAAAGTGCACATATTTCAACTCAAGAAATCGACTGCTAGATATCTATCCTAGAGAAATATGGGCACATATGCACAAGGAGAAATGTATAAGGATATTCACCACAACTTCACTGTAATAATCAACAATTACAAACAACTAAATTGTCCATCAGAAGAACATTAAACAATCCATTGTAGATCCACATCATGGAATACCTGGTAGCAGCTTAAAAGAAGAAGATGGATCCATAATGTACTGACATGGAAAAGAGCTCAGAGACAAGCTGTTGTGTGACATGAGCAACTGGCATTCTTTAGCACATTGCAGTTTTAAAAAATAAAATGCACAGAGCAAGCCTCTACATTTCTATATGTGGACATGCATGTAGGTAAAAGTATAGAAGAGAACTGGGAGGTTTCACTGCCAACTGATAATTGAATTCACCTCTAGCGAAGGGATGGAGATTGGGAGGAATTAAAAGGAGTCTTTTAGTTTAGGTTTATTTAATAATTCCAGTTTTGTTTAAAAGTATTTACCAGTTTGCCTGTTTTGTTTGAAGTTTTACACATGAGTAAGTTCACTATAACTTGTTTAACTAAAACAAATAAGAGAGTATGAATAATTTTTACTAAGCATAAATAGTATATTAGCTATTATGTAAAACAGGTAAGGTCCCTACCAAATGGAAATGTCTAAAGGTACACAATTTTAGGGTCAATATATGAGGCCCCTATGTACATAACTTCCAATAATAAAATGAACAAATAGTACTGAGAAAGATAATTTTTTTAAAAGGTCAATTAGGATAGGATATAAGGAACATAATATGTTTTATATTTATGAATAGAATATCCAAGTTTCTAATGGATTGTTTTTAAGACGTTCACCTACGGGTTTCTTGTTGGAAACTGCATTTTCCCATGGGAAAACGTTTAGATTTTCTACTTAAGTCAGAAAACCTATTGTATCAGTGTTCTTTGATAGGAAGCATCAGAAATACTCTGGAAATGAAGGGGAAAATTTATTGAACACCAGGGAGAGGCTCACAGAATCTAAGGATCCATGAAACTTCAGTCCTCACGAAGAACAAGAACCAAGGCGGCTCTCAGATCTAGGCTACTGATGGACAGCTCAGCCATCTTCCCTGGAAATCAGAATCTTGAATCACATGTTACAAAGACACAAAAGCAATGGCAAGTCCTCAAGTCTGTCTGTTCCAGCCTCCTAGACACCCAACAAGGCCCATTCAGGTCTTGAGAATTTTGAGGTTCCAAAGATTTTCTGAACTGACATTCCAGCTGTGTTACTTACCAACCATATGACTTTGAACAAGTTATTTAACCACCACTATCTTCATCTGTAAACACAGGGATAAAACTGTATCTAGCTCCTAGAGTTTTTGAGAGGATTAAGTTATATAATGCATCTAAAATTATTAACCTAGAGTATATATTAAATTAACATCGGCTATTATTATTTCCTATTTATAAACAAAAATATTATCAAAATGTTAAGTGTTTACAATAGTGGATGTATGAAGTATTCTCTCCTTTTACAAAGTTTCTCTAATGAGTGTTTTATTTTTTTTTATTTTTGGCTGCGTGGGATCTTCGTTGTTGCGCGCGGGCTTTCTCTAGTTGCGGCGAGCAGGGGCTACTCTTCATTGTGGTGCACGGGCTTCTCATTGCAGTGGCTTCTCTTGTTGCGGAGCACGGGCTCTAGGCACTCAAGCTTCAGTAGTTTCGGCACGCGGGCTCAGTAGTTGTGGCTCTCGGGCTCTAAAGCGCAGGCTCAACAATTGTGGTGCACGGGCTTAGTTGCTCTGCGGCATGTGGGATCTTCCCGGACCAGGGCTCGAACCCATGTCCCCTGCATTGGCAGGCGGACTCTAAACCACTGTGCTACCACGGAAGCCCTCTAATGAGTGTTCTATTCTAATTGTAAAAAGAAACATTTTTTTAGTCTGAGTTGCAATAATCTAATGATTAGAATTACAATAAGATCGGCTATTCAAATTAGATATTTTTATGATCAATAAACAATGTTTAGATGTCTTTAGCAGAGTTTAAGAACTACAGTGTGAAATTTTACCCATGGAAATTAACAATGTTTTTTGCCTCCAAAGAAAAAGATAATACAGTTCTTTAACTGGAACTGTCTTAGTTCAACAGACTCAAATGAATTTCTTGTTCATTTGTATATCTCATTGTTTGGCTCTTTTTTCGTATCTTTATTATTCGTGATGGTTCTGTCTTGGTCTTGAACAAATAAACACCAGAATATTTAAAAATACTGAACTGTCTCTCCTGGCAAGAAATACATCCCAAATGACTAAAACCAAAAGGTCACAAGATGTTTCCCTTCATTTTGTCATTTGATCTTAGATATGCTGCTCTCAAAACACAAGCCACAATAAGTAGCTATTTAGAGACAAGACAGCCCAAATCTATCATTTAAAAGAGGAAATAAGTGGTGAGGACATTGCATTCTTCAACTAGAACTTCTGAACTGAAAACTTTTTGTTTGCTTAAAATAATTCCACTTGACAAGGAATCAGTGAGAGAAAAATCCCAGTCAGTGGTGGCAGATATTGTAAGCTGGCTCCCTGACCACCCATTTCACCAGCTTTCCATCCAGCCTTCTCTACTAGGATGTAGGTTGTAAAGAGAGACTTGCTTTCCTATACTCGGTCGATAGAAGTTGGGTGGCCCTGTGATCCAGTTCTGGTCAATGCAGTGTAAACAAAAGTCTCTGCCTGAGGTTTACAAAAAAGTTTTTTTAAAGACTGGACTGGCAACTTCCTTTACACTTTGCCCTTCCTTCTTCCTCCTTCTTCCCACTTGTAACTAACATGATGCCTGAATTGAAGCTATCTTTCAACCATGAAAATGAGAGCCACATGAAGGCATTGCTAAGGCATCATCCCCACTCTGGAAGCTTGCCCCCAGATATCTCGTTGCTTGAGGCAAGTACATCTCTTACATGTTTAAGCCTCTCTTTCCTGCATTTTCAGTTGCTTGCAGGCAAACACATTTACACCTGATAAAAGTAATACACCAAGGAAAACAGATTACCCTCTGACATTATAACTTATTTTTCCTGAGACTATAAAGAACCTAAGAAAGGTGTTTTATCAAACTGCACTAGGAATGCCTAAAAAACTTGATTTACATGATGTGCAATGTGAATTTTGCATTCCTGAGCTTATTAGCAGAATCAACTTAGTGAAAAAAAAAAAGTTAACATTTAAAAGATTTTCATTTTCATGGAGAATTAATATATAAAGAGAATATCAGTGAAATTATGGCCTGTGAATATACAATACAATCAGTCTTTGCAGCTATAGTCTCCTAAAGAAATTAAAAATATTCTTCACTATTAAGTTGAAATATCACAACATAATTACATTACGTTTTTCATTCTGGGGCTGCAGTGGGGTAGGTGAAGTAAGTAAATTGGAGCAACTCTCAGAACCAGATAGAGTTACAAAACAGAGCTTGACCACTCCCTTCCCCAAGCCTCTACCCATGAGATGATGTGAATTTTGGAGAGAGCTCTTGGTTATTTGTCTAATTTTTGTAATCAAAATGACATAATTAAACTGGAGAAAATTTCTGCTATCTAGATTAGGTCAATCTCCTCAAAAGGAAAGAGACTTAGGAGCTATAGGCAAGGTATAGCTGCCATGAAAGTCTCAGTGTCCACCTGTAGGGTGAACACTCGAAGACCTCTGGAGACCTACCAGATTAGAGTTCTCATTCCCCTGGGATTAAGTTTGGGATTGGTCATCATATGTATAACTTAGAGCAGAGAGTTCCATTGGAGTCAGTCAGGGGCAACCTGGAGGGAAAAAAATAAATGGGGGAAAAAAAGATTTTGCAAGTCCACCACCCACTCCCTACACCATCTCACATTTGAGCCAGAACTGCCATGCTTTACGCACTTCTATTTAAGGGGATTTGGAGTAAGTTTTCATTTGCAGCAAGTTTATATTGCTTTAAAAAAAAACAATAATTGGGTTAAGATATATCCTAATGCCATTTACAAATGCAAATATATTACTTGGGAGAGGTAACATTAATTCATCAGCATCCTCATACACATTAAAATTTAGCTGAGCTAGTGAATTAGAGCAGTGGAGCAGTCTGGAACTATTCATTTGATTCTCAGGTTGCTAATTCTTCAATTACATTAATTAAAAACGAGTTCAATCCATGAACCTATATTCACATCCCATCAAGTGCTTCATCAGTCACTTAATAGTTTCACAAACGCGGGCAGTTAACTTCTCTAGTCTTTTATAATGGAGCTACCACCTCAACCAGGTATTATGAACATGTGTGAAGAACCTAGAAGCACAGAAAACCTCTGATCTCAGGTATCCTGAGCACCTAGTCCTGTCAACTTCTGGAGAAGTGGAATAATAATCAGGTATTTTTCCAAATTCTACCTTTAGCTCTGTTGAAGTCTTCTAGACCTCTCCCAACTCTTACTGCTATATTTAGAACAGCTATTTTAAGGAAAATATTTTTTATTCCCAAATCTAAGCCCTTAGCCAGTTTTTATTGCTATCCTGTCTCATCATTGCATAGGACTCCAGAGAAATAGGACACAGCTCTTTCGAGGGAAATGCATACTAGCTACTCCTCTGACTAGAGTTTCTGCCTGAGATTTATCTCGTACTCTGTGAGTTGGGCCAGACAAGATAGAAACCACAAATATGTCTTCCCCTTAGGCCCAGAGCAGAACCAGACCAGCTTTTCTCATAAGCACGGAGCTCTTTGAGTGAAGTCACGGACCGGGAAGAAAGCAAACCCCCTTAAAGTTCTGCAGGGGGAGAGGGAAGTTGACTCAGTACAGGAGAAAGAGTATGTGGATGCCTTTGTTCCTCCAGAATGGCAGCCCCATTGTGTTCCTTCCGTCTTTGATGTGACCTTTAATGCCAGCCAGAGCCTGATATTAGACTGGGGGGTGAAGGACCTCTGGTCAACCAGCCCCTTTAAGGCCAGCTCTAGTCTCAGCTCCCTAAGAACCACAGTCCAGGTTCATCCTTCCCTCCTAGGAAGTCTTGAAATGCTTACTATTCTTACCCATAGCTCTCACTTGGCAGCTTTTATTTTTATGTAAACAGTTTTTCTCCTTCAGTAGATTACAAATTCTTTGAGGACAGGATGGAAAGATTAGTAGCAGATTGTAAAGACCACAAACACTAGATAAATGTTGATAATTGATAATCAAGGAAAGAATCCTTTAATTTGGGAAAAGTATTTGATGAAAGAGATATCTCCTGCCGGAATTAGAAGGAATTTGGAAGGCTTCTTCTAAATCAAGAAATGTCAAAATAGAGTGTCTGGAGGCTTCACCAGAGTAGGAAAGTGAGTCTAGAAGCACGAGGAAAACAAGGCACCACCAGAAGAAGTGGATTTGGAGCTGAGGGGTAAGGTCAGCACTGCAGACACAGCAGGGACAACCTCAAGCAGAAATTGCAGCCAGGAGGAATCAACGTGTCAACTCAAGCCCAAGACTGGGGAGCGTCCAGTGGGTAGATTCACATTTGAACCATTCCTTGGGGCCTCTTATGTGGCTCTGGGGAATACCCACTGTAAGACTTTGAACCACTGTGATTTGTCTATTGCAAAACATATGTACAAACTTGTTTGTTTATCTCTAAATAAAACTTGGTTTTACTAAATTGCAATTACTGAACTTGCAAGTGGAGTTCATGCCAGTTTACTACACTATCAAATGGACAGTTTTCTCCGGTTTTAGCTCGTGCCAAAGAACATGACTTTGGAGTCAAAAAACCCTGACATTTAAACTTCTGAACCTAGTTTCCTCTTTTCTGAAACAAGAATATTTCTCATCTCAACAAGTCTTTGCTTCTAGCACCTTACCAGACATATAGTAGACACTTCATGAATATTAGTTTCCTTCCTTTCTTTATGCCTTAAGTATATCTGGCAAGATGATTATAACTAGAGACATTAGTGCATGTTTAAGCTATAATAAATGTTTCCTGTAAAAAAGCAAAGGAAATAGCCTGAACTCTCAGAATCATTGGGAAAAAAAACCCAAGAAGGCATTTAGTTACTTTGGTCTTGCTCTTCTCTTAAGTGGATGACCTATTATAAAAAGCAAACTGTCTTTCAATAAAGTTCATTTTGTTTTACGATGTGTTCAGTTTTCATAAAATCAACTCCAGGAATTAATTTACTTCCTTCTAAGAGGAAATAATCTTTCAAGGAGCACTTATTCTTTTTACTACCGTTCTCATGCATTAGGATCCTTTTATATCATACTCAGTTTTAATTTTAAATGCTTTTTGAAAGCAATTTAAAACGGTATTTTCACTGGCTGATATTTATACACTTAAAAATTAGTAGATTTTGCCCTGTATTGGTACATATTTCTAAATATCCATTTAGATATTCTTCTAAGGACTCTTAGCACATCAAAGGGGTATGTAAATAATTTTAAAAACAAACCTGAGAAAAACCACAACCAACAATTTGTACTAGTCCTGAAAAGAGCAAACACAAACTTATCACCTTTCTACATAGAACATTATAAACACCTTTTTTTTTTTTTTTTTTTTTGCGGTACGCGGGCCTCTCACTGTTGTGGCCTCTCCCGTTGCGGAGCACAGGCTCCGGACGCGCAGGCTCAGCGGCCATGGCTCACAGGCCCAGCCGCTCCGCGGCATGTGGGATCTTCCCGGACCGGGGCACAAACCCGTGTCCCCTGCATCGGCAGGCGGACTCTCAACCACTACGCCACCAGGGAAGCCCATAAACACCTTTTTGGTACAGTTAACAGATGGATGAAGTTGGAGGGTATTAATTATATACCCATTAAAGAAGAAAATGTCTATTCATGTACAAGTTACTACCTAGTGATCAGTAACAATTAGTAAGTAAGAAAGCAATGTACTTCAAGTAACAAATATTTATCAAGCATACTTTATATGCCCAGCACTATGCTAGGTCCTACAAACCTGGCTGTGAATAAGACCCCTTATTGTCTTACTAGTTACATTGTATATTTAAGGATACATCAAAAAAATAGAATCATATACATTTTTTTACTGCATTAAAACACAAAATTAAATCTTAATATATTTTAAAATATTAATTTTATCATAAAAATAAATCAACGAAGAAGCCAGAAGGTTGAGCCAAAATGGAAACTCAGCTGTAACAGCTACTGGATTTATAGCCATTAAGCTATCTGGAAACTATTCTCTTCCTTTAAAATCCAAAATAGCTATAGAAAGCCCTCTCACTCCCACAGGGCATATTAGCAATAGAAATTGAGATCAGAGGGTTGGAGGAGCAGAGACAGAGTTCATACAAAGTGAAGCCATATGTACTAGACTGGATTACTGTTCACAATTCTTCCCTCCATCCTTCAGCCATGTAAACCTACAGCACACTAGAGTGGATGCGTGTATTTCCTTACTTCACTGATGTCGCACCATGTAACTTGCTCTGGTCAATGGGATGTCAGTGAACATGACGTGCACAAAGGACCTACATGTCCTTGACTTCTTTGACTCAGTCTTTAGCACTCCGTGATTGCCATGAAGAGGCATGCACCAGCTAGCTGCTGCCCATCAGTATGGGCCCCAGAGTAAGATACGCAGGCAGTCCTACACTTGACCTAAAGCCAAGAGCCAAGACAAGCCAACCTGCAGCCTAAAGCAGAGCTACCCCTGCTAACCTGCAGGTCTGTGAGCAAAAATAGAAATGCTTCCTGTTATAAGCCACAGTGTTTTTGAGATCTTTGCAGGATTTTTGGAGCAATAATACACCATTCCTGGTTAAACAAGTAGCACAAGTACAGATTATAGTATTCCAACTGAAAAGTAATACAAGGACTTCATGCAATTGTAGACAAAGAGACTCTAACAAACTGTGCAATTAGTTTAAAACCCCTAACAGAAGTAATAGACCATACCAACGAAGGGAATCATGGGACACAAGTGGGAATCAATGGAAGGTACAGAAAAAGGGCCACAAACAAATGAAGCAGGTCTAGACATCACAGGCTTGCTTAATTACCAACAGCTGGCATGTCCCAGTGGCTCACACAATCACCACAGCTGAATTTGTTTCTTGTTAAAAACACAAAGCTTTATTTTCCATTCATGGTTGAAAAATATTTTCACAGATCAAAGATTTTGGCTTAAGTAATTTAATAAAATGAAAGTTTAATTTGATATCAATATAATTTGCAAGGCAAGCACAATGATGTTCTTCTTTGTCTTAGCAAAAGAGGAAAGTTAAGAGGCTGACTTATTGTGTAAATTGTACATCTGTACCAAGACGAGACTGAATGCTGTCACAGCAGGCTCTGTGAATGAAAGTTTTGCAATAGTTCAAACAGAGAAAAGCAGTGAAGAAATGATTCATTGCAGAGCACACACCTTCTGTGTAGGACACAAAGGCACGCAAAACTCCAAACAACCCACAACATATTAGCCGAGGCCATATTCACATTGGGAAGAGAAATTTAGTTTCAGTAAAACAACATCTATAGCATTGTTGATGTGAAATTTTCTGGTTTGGTAATTAAGTTGGCATCTAGTTTGAAATTTTGTTTTTGTTTTGTAGTTCTAATAAATGTCAAGGTGAAAGATTTTGCCTCGGTTAGTATCCTGTTGTTGTGACAGAGAACCCAAACTCAAACTCACTTAAATAGGAAAGAAAAATTTATTTATTCATGTAGCCTTGGGGTTGTTTAGTGTCATGAGTAGCTTGATCCAGGGGCTCCAAAAATGTAATCAAAATTCAGTTTCTCTTAAGTTTCTCGGCTCAGCCTTCTGCTGTGTCAGCTTCATTCTTAAGATTCATGTGGTAGCCTCTGGCATCTCCAGGCTTACAATCATGTCCTTATTGCTACAAGTTTCTGTGGAAAGAGAAAGTAGACCCCATACAACTGCAGTATGCACTCTGGTCGAACCAGTCACTATACCCAAGGCCATATCTCCTGTAGCACAACGTGAAGCAGACAGATAGTTTTCAATGAGAAGTGGAGGTGCGAAATAGGTTCCCCAAATGAAATTAGGATCCCATTAGCAAAATAAGGGGTGACTTTGGGTAGACAAAGAGCCCAAAGTTCTATAGCAGGAGTTGGCAAACTATGTATGGCCCATGTGCCAAGTATGTCCCATTGCCTGCTTTTATACAGCCACTGGCAAAGAATGGCTTCTACATTTTTAAATAGTCGGAGGAAAAAAATCAAAAGAAGAATATTTCATGACGTGAAAATTATATGAGGTTCAAATTTCGTTGTCCCCGAATATTGGAAGACACCACACTCATTCATTTTAGGTACTGTCTACAGCTATCTTCATCCTACAATAGTCAGGATAGAAATGATATGGCCCACAAACCCTAAAATATTTACTATCTTAGTCTTCAAGAAAAATTTTGCCAACTCTTGCTCTACAGGTTTATACCCATAGCTTTATTTTAATACATTGTAAGGTGGCATTATTGTTTAAATGACTGAAGTCAAGACTGAGGGTTTTCAGCTGTATATGCCCTTTTAAAGTAGATCAGGCTCAAATTTGAGAACTTTAGTTTCATTTATAGGATTCTGAATAGCAACAGCGTAATACCAATCAGGATTTCAGTTGAATAGAGGACATTGAAATGGACATTGCCCAGAAAATGAGGATTCTGATAATGACAAGTAAATTCTGAAATGCTCCTGTGACATCACCTCCAGACTTGTCTGATTGGACATAGGCAGTGCTGAGTGGGGGAGCTGAATCACATCAACTGAGACATTTTGTCCATCAGGGAAGAAGAGTACAGATGCTTGGCGGCCAAGCATTAAATTGTTTTAGACATGCCAGTTACATGTCTCCTATGTCCAGTGTCATTTCAAAGGAAGTCACCCTTTTCACAGCCCTACTGATGACCCTGCTCTCAGCACTTCACCCGGGGTGGCCAACCCACAGCGCAGCCAATGGCCTAGGACTATCAAAAGCCCTCAGAGAGGAGCTGGGGTATTAGTCTCCTGTAATTGCCATAACAAATCACTGCAAACTGGAGACTTAAAACAGAAATGTATTCTCTCACAATTCTAGAGGCCAGAAGTCTGAAACCAAGGTGTTGGCAGGGTTGGCTCCTTCTGGAGGCTCCAAGGGAGAATCCGTTCCATGCCTCTCTCCTGGCTTCACGTGGCTGACGATTCTTGGCATTCTTTCCGCTTTTGGCTACCCTCTAATCTCTGCCTCCGTCTTCACATGGCCTTTACCCTCTCTGTGACTCTATTTCTTATCCTTCTTTGTCTCTTATAAGGACACTCATGATTGGATTTAGGGTTCACCTTATTCTAGGATGATCTCATCTTGATATCCATGCCTTAATTACATCTGCAAAACCCCTTATTCCAAATAAGGTCACATTCTGAGGTTCTGAGTGGACATGAATTTGGGAGGATGCTATTCAGCCCACTACAGCTGGGTCAAATAAAATCAGGAATTTGAATATAGATGGGAGAATATAGACGAGGCAACTAATATTGGTAGTTGAAGTTTCAGTGATGTCCTAGAAGGAACCAAGGGCAAACCAAACTTATGAGCAAGCTGAAGGCACTAAAATTCAGAAACTATGGATATAGAAAAAGCTATGAGGAAGAGAAGGTGCATAAAACAGACTGTGAGGAAGCCAGGTGGTAGCAGAAAGAGATGCAAAAAGACAGCAAGAGAAGCAGAGATCAAGATTATTAGAGTCATATTAATACCAGGGCACTCATAACCCTGTGTGACCATACACAACTATCCCTGTACTGTCTTGGACATGTTCCAGATTCTGAAGATATCTAGTGGTCTTAAGTTCCTTTGAGATTCTCTCTCTCTTTTTGCCAATTATATTTTTATAATAATCACCATTACTAAACTCTGCTGAAAGATGTCCCTTTTACTTATAACCTAAAGAGCTTAATATCTTGAGTATATTTAAGATAACTGCTGAGTAAAATTTATGTGGTACATGTTCACAGTGAGGTCCCAGTAACTCTAATTAATCTTTTTGCTTTATTTATAAAAATTCCTGAGTTAAAGAACTTCAGGTAATTATAAAAGATATCTGAGTCAGATATACCCAGCTGATAACTGCAGTCAAAACACGATTGTCAGCAGTCACCATGGCATGTGGATTGGTCAACTTTTACTAGGTAAGCTGCAGTAACAACCCCCAAATCACAGTGGCTTGGACAATAGAAGATTATATCTCATTCACATTGCTCATCAGCCATGGGTTGATGGCAATTCTTCTGCCACATGTTTCTTCTTTAACATTCTCATAGTAGAGGGAATACAGAGAGTTGGCAAAAAACAAAATAATAATCAACACTTCTATTTAGACATAATGTAAGTCATATCTGCTCACATTGAATTTCAGGGAATTTGAACTTGTAATAAAGAACTTGCGGTTCTGTCTGCTTGCCGTATTGAACAGGGAACACATAAACACAAAAGACATGGATGGTCATTTCCCATTCACCCAGCATTTGTGAATCAAACAAAGCTATACTGCCGGGAGCTGGAAATGAATGAGAGGTACAGAGAAAAGCAGATATGGAGAGAGTACCTAATGAGATTTCGAGTACTTGATTTCATATACGTTTGATACCAGCTGCATTGTTACTCTTGGGTCCCATGAACTGGAAACCTTTTGTGTACATCTCCTTTTCTCACATCTGATTGTGATACAACTGATTTCACACAGGCTTCCACCCTTTCTTTTACAGCATCTCTCCTCGAGAGTGGACCACACACTCCTGTTTCCTGTGCATGGTTTCTCTGGGCCAGTGGTATAGGACAATGTGGTAGCTCATTGGTACTGACACAACATACCCAGAAGCACAAACCAGCTGTTGGGGGAAATGCTTCTCATCTTCTCCCTTTGACAGAGGTCTGCAGAAGTTCTCGGCAGGAACAAGCACCAACCAGTCTCCTAATAATGCAGCCCAGTGTTGCCTTCCTCTCCTTCCCTCGTTCAATTTCCTTGGTCCCTCCTTTCTGCTTCCTTGAATCACAGCCCAAATAAACTATTTGCATGTAACCCTAGACCCAGGTTCTGCTTTGGGAGAAACCCAGAATAAACAAGTTGATACCAGAAGTAGCCACAGAAAGAAAACCCTCAAGACAAAATTCTAGGGCTTCCCTGGAGGCACAGTGGTTGAGAATCTTCCTGCCAGTGCAAGGGACACAGGTTCGAGCCCTAGTCTGGGAAGATCCCACATGCCGCAGAGCAACTAAGCCGATGCGCCACAACTACTGAGCCTACACTCTAGAGCCCACGAGCCACAACTACTGAAGCCTGCGTGCCTAAAGCCCATGCTCCACAACAAGAGAAGCCACGGCAATGAGAAGCCCGCGCACCACAACAAAGAGTAGCCCCCGCTCGCCACAACTAGAGAAAGCCCGCGCACAGCAATGAAGACCCAATGCAGCCAAAAATAAATTTAAAAATAAATTTATTTTTTAAAAAAGACAGGATTCTAAACCTGGATCACCCACTGGTCATGCAGCAAAAAGAACCCCATTGTTGGTAGTATGTGAGATGGTTATAATCTCTGGTAACAATGGCTTCGCAAATTGCAATCGCCCATGTTGGACTGTAATGTGGTGGCAGTAGAAGGCATAGCACGGTTATGTGGTAATTTGGGACTGGAATAGATGGCAATAGTAATTACAAGAATTATAGAATGGTTTGGCTTCTGTTAACTGCTTTAGAAGTCTTGATAAAAGAAAACATATTCATGTCATTCAACTATAACGCAAAGCCCACTATAAAAATAAAAAGTCTTCCATGTCAGCGTCTTTTCCATAATTGGTTCTGGATCCACTGGATATCCATATGGAAAAAGTGAACTTTGACCTCTACTTCACACCATATCCCCAAAGTAATTCTAGGTAGATCATGGACGTAAATGTAAATATTAAAACAATAAAGCTGGGCTTCCCTCGTGGCGCAGTGGTTGGGAGTCTGCCTGCCGATGCAGGGGACACGGGTTCGTGCCCCGGTCCGGGAGGATCCCACATGCCGCGGAGAAGCTGGGACCGTGAGCCATGGCCGCTGAGCCTGCGCTCCACAAGGGGAGAGGCCACAACAGTGAGAGGTCCGCGTACCGAAAAACAAACAAACAAACAATAAAGCTTTTAAGTGCAGGGAACTCTACCCAATACTCTTTAATGACCTATACGGGAAATGAATCAAAAAAAAAGAGTGGATATATGTATATATATAACTGATTCACTTTGCTGTACACTTGAAACTAATAACAACATTGTAAAACAACTATACTCCAATAAAAATTTTTAAAATTAAAAAAAAATAATAAAGCTTTTAGAAGAAAATAGAGAACATATTCATGACCTTGAGGTTAAACAGAACATACACAGCACTAACTATAAGAAAAGATAGATAGGACTTCCCTGGAGGTGCAGTGGTTAAGAATCCGCCTGCCAATGTAGGGGACACGGGTTTGATTCCTTGTCTGCGAAGATCCCACATGCCACGGAGCAACTAAGCCTGTGCACCACAACTACAGAGCCTTCGCTCTAGAGCCCACGAGCCACAACTACTGAACCGTGTGCCACAACTACTGAAGCCCACGTGACTAGAGCCTGCGCTCCGCAACAAGAGAAGCCACCGCAATGAGAAGCCTGTGCATCGCACTGAAGAGTAGCCCCCGCTCACCGCAACTAGAGAAAGCCCGCGCAGAGCAACGAAGACCCAACACAGCCAAAAATAAATAGATAAATAAATTTATTTTAAAAAAAGAAAAGATAGATAAATTGGACTTCATTAAAATTAAGAACTTCTGTTCATCAAAAGACATCATTAAGAGAGTTAAAAGGCAAGCCAAGGACTTGGAGCATGTATTCAATGAAGTACTTAGATTCAGAACACATAAAGAATTCTTACAAATCAATAAGAATAAAAGAAACTCATATAGCTGGATTTTTGAAAACTGCCTCCATGTGGTATATACACAGTGGAATACCACTCAGCCATAAAAAAGAATGAAATAATGCCATTTGCAGCAACATGGATGGACCTAGAGATTATCATGCTAAATTTAAAAAGTGAGAAAGACAAACACCACATGATATCATTTATATGTGGAATCTGAAATATGACACAAATTAACTTATGTACAAAACAGAAACAGACTCACAGACATAGAAAATAAACTTATGGTTACCACAGGGGAAGGCGGGTGGGGGGAAGGCATAAATTAGGAGTTTGGGATTAACAGACACAAACTACTATATATAAAATAGATAAACAACAAGGTCCTGCTGTATAGTACAGGGAATTAGATTCAATATCCTATAATAAACCATAATGGAAAAGAGTATGAAAAAGAATATGTATATGTATGTATAACCGAATCACTCTGCTATACACCAGAAACTACAGAAACTAACACAACATTGTAAATCAACTATACTTAAATTAAAAAAAAAAAAAAACAACTGCCTCCAAAACCCTTTTCACAAGGAGGATAAACAATGGCAAAATGCATATGAAAAGATGATTTAATTTCACTATTCATCAAGGAAATGCACATTAAACCTATAATTTGATACTACTACACTCCCACAAGAATGACTTAAATGAAAAGAACTGTCAGGATGATGTAAATACCTGGTGAGGATGTGGAGCAAGTGGAATTTGTTGCTGGAAGGGGAGTTTAAGTCAGTGCAACAACTTTGGGAAACTGCTTGGCAGTATTTAACTAAAGGTATATGTACATATGGTCAATAACTGAGTAATTCTACTCTGGGAAAATTCTACTTCCCAAAGAAATAAGTGTTTATGTTCACCATGAGTCACATGAAGTAATGTGCATAGCAGTTTTATCATAATAGCACAAACTGGAAATAACCCAAATGTCCATTAATAGGGGAACAGATGAATGAACTATGGTAACGATGGAATGCCAAACAGCAATGAACAAGAGCTACTGCTTCACACAACAACATAATATGTTCACAGACATAATGATGAGCAAGAGTACAAAACACGAACCCATTTTTACAAAGTTAAAGAACAGGAAAGGGCTTCCCTGGTGGGGCAGTGGTTTACAGTCCGCCTGCCAATGCAGCGGACATGGTTTCAAGCCCTGGTCTGGGAAGATCCCACATGCCGCAGAGCAACTAAGCCCGTGTGCCACAACTACTGAGCCCGTGCTCTAGAGCCCGCAAGCCACAACTACTGAGCCTGCGAGCCACGACTACTGAAGCCCGCGCGCCTAGAGCCCGTGCTCCGCAACAAGAGAAGCCACCACAATGAGAAGCCTGCGCACCACAACAAAGAGCAGCCCCTGCTCACCGCAATTACAGAAAGCCTGTGCGCAGCAACGAAGACCCAACACAGCCAAAAATAAATACATAAATTTATTTTTAAAAAATTATTCTAAAAAGAATAGGAAAAGTGCTTTTTTTTTTGGGTCATGATGCATAGCTTGCGGAATCTTAGTTCCCCAACCAGGGATCGAACCCGGGCCCATGGCAGTGGAAGCGCAGAGTCCCAACCACTGGACCACCAGGGAATTCCCAGGAAAAATGCATTTATGATGAAAGAAATCAAATACTGATGCCTTTCTGGGGAAAATGTTGATTGGGTGGGGATATGAAGAAGCCTTCTGGAGTGTTGGAAATGGTTTGTATGTTGATGGGGTAGCAGTTATAAGCATATACACAAATGTAAACATATACTAAGCTCTACATTTAATATGTATTTACTTTGCTATATGTAAATTTTACCTTTATTTAAAAAAAGGAAATAAAAAGAGAAAGGGGAAAAATAAAATGACCCTCATTTCCTATAGCTGTAGGGCAATATATGCTTAAAAAATTAGGCCTCAGACTTAACTGTAAGAGTGGCAAAACTGCAAAGGAGAGTGAAGACACAACCTCAGAAAGTCTTCTGTGCCAAAGTCAGGGCCCTGCTAGGGAAAGCTGTATCCTGACATCCGGGATAGTGACATTTGGGTGGATACATCAGAATATCTTGAATCCCCAAATGTCCATGAAACTTCTGCCAGAAGCACCAATCCTTTCCCCCTTGCTAGAGAGAAAAATTCACAATGGCTGGAAGCTTTACAAAAACCTCACCTGAGTCAGTTGCTTTGTAAGACAATGCTTTTTCTGTTTAAGATATGCCGCTACAACCTTCACCGCCTCAGGAATAACAAGTGTTTACTGGGAAAAAACATTTCCCACTCTGGGAGGAAATAGCTTATACAATCAAAACAATCACAGGACCAGAATAATAAAGGCTGGCAAGAAGTGCAAGAGCACGTGTGGGAGTGTATCTTGAGAGTGCTCAATCGATCGGGGTAGTGGTAAGGGGCAAAGAATATAAATCTGCACAGTGGAGAACTTGCTGACACGGAAGCACTCTCCTGTGACCTGGGGTTACGCCTCCTGGGAAGGAAATCTGGAGTTATTCTAACATGCTGCTGAGATGGGCTCTTGAAGTGTGGCCATCTAGATGTCTTACTGTAAGCAAGGTTGAGATGCCAGAACTACTTTGGCAGAATATTAAGGAAGGGGTCATAAAGGTCAGGGAGGTGAAAATGTTAAGATAGATTTATCACACTTCTTACACGTGATCTGAGAACGCACTGTCTGACCATATACCCCGGGAAGCCCTAGAGGACATTGGCTTCACTAAGGGAATGAGAAATGCATCAAGCAGTTTGAATTGGGATCTTTGAGAAACTCATGACACATTTTCTCTGTGTTGAAGAGCTGCTGCCTTGCAACCAGCATTCAATAGAGGTGATAAGATTCTAGAACGGCAGAGGCCTGGGAATGGCACCTGACAGAGTCAATATGGATATAACTACCGTAATTGACAGCAAGGCTGGAATGGCAAACAGTGTCTTTACAGAAAGCTGTGGTAATGGTTACAGATTATGACCTTGCTAGGAGCAAGACAGAGGGATGGATACCCAATCAAGGCGTTACTTATTTGCCTTGGAAAATGAAAAACAAAATAACAAAATAACTGCTGAGAAGACTGACATCAGCTGCAAAATAGAAAAATATTGTGGTCTCTCATTGAGTTTTAAGCCAGTTCGTAGACCAGATCCCATGATTAAAGGCGGGTATGGGTCTCCTTGAGGAAGGACTTTATAATACCTCCTCAAGTCTGCACAAAAAAAATTCTTCCAATCTTTCTTTAAAACCTCTTGCAGCCATTTAAAACAGAAACTTTACACTGGAGAAAAGAATCTTACTAGACTTTTTTTTTAATAGATTTTTTTTGATGTGGACCATTTTTTTTAAGTCTTTACTGAATTTGTTACAATATTGCTTCTGTTTTATGTTTTGGTTTTTTGGCCGTGAGGCATGTGGGATCTTAGCTCCCCGACCAGGGATCGAATCCATAACCCCTGCATTGGAAGGCGAAGTCTCAACCACTGGACGGTCAGGGAAGTCCCTCTTCCTAGACTTTTTTGAGGACTGTTACATAATAGGGCCTGAACTGACACTGAAACAATCAAACCCAAGATGCCATCATAGACCTCTGGGTAGAGTAAGGACTCATGGATGCCAGGTGATATCTTTGATGCCTGGCACTAGTCCATTGTTACTGTGATCCCCCAAACTGCAGAACAGAACAGAATCCTAAAGATAGGAAATAATCTATTCTGTGGTTATTTCCCTAGTTCCCAGGTGTGAAATTCGAATGGACATACTTATCATTTGGCAGAACTTTCACATTCTGTGACCTACTATGTAAAAATTATCATGGTAAGAAGGGCTACAAAGAAATCCTTGAAAATGTCCCCCCACTATAGTCAGCCTAAGTGCCAAGATAGTAAACCAAACACATCCCAAGAGGAATTTCAAGAATTCACACAGCTCTGAAATATTTAGAGGATGCAGTGTGTTGGTTTCCCTGTTTAATTCACCTGTATGACCGCCGCAAAAACCAGATAGATCATGTTGCTTAATGGTGATATTTTAAACTTAACCACTTGCTAGCTCCAACTGAAACTGATAAGCTGGATGTAGTATGTTTAATAGAAATGATCAACACAAGCTCTGGCATACAGTATATAGTTCTTGCCCCACAATAAAGAGGATCCAAAAAATTTACCTTTACATGAGAAGGACAGCAGTATATTTCACTGTCCTGACTCAGGGCTTTTAAACTCTTCTGCTTTCTTCATAATATTGTCCTCAGAGTTCTTGATCATCTTGATATTCTCCGGAAAATCAATGACACTATGACATCATGCTAAGCAGACTTGGTGAATAGAAAGTGACAAGTACTCTGGATGCCGTAGTAAGAACCCTGCATGCCAGAGGGTGAGAGATAAACACTACCAAGATTCACAGGCCTGCTACTTCAGTGAAACTTTCAGAGGGCCAGTAGCCTGGGATGTCACAGACAGACCACCTAAGGAACAGGACAAGTCATTGTCCTTGTACCACCACCAAGGGGCACAGGGATTGGGGGCCTCTTTAGATTTTGGAGGCAGTATATACTAAACTTGGGAATACTGCCCCAACCCATTTATCTAGCAGTTCAGAGGGCTGCCAGCGAGTGGGGCCTGGAGAAAGAGAACATGCATCTGCAATTTTAAGCCACTCAAGTCATATGCTAACTGAGAACCAATGATGTTAGAAGTATACTTGATATTTAAGGATTTAAGGATGTTAAGGATCACTGGAGAGCCTCGATAGGAGAGTTGCAACTCAGACCCTAGGATTCTGGTGGAAAGTGATGTTTTTGGCGGCAGAGAACTACTTGTCATTTGAAAAGCAGCTCCTGGGCTTCCCTGGTGGCGCAGTGGTTGGGAGTCCGCCTGCCGATGCAGGGGACACAGGTTCGTGCCCCGGTCCGGGAGGATCCCACATGCCACAGACCGGCTGGGCCCGTGAGCTATGGCCGCTGAGCCTGCGCGTCTGGAGCCTGTGCTCCGCAACAGGAGAGGCCGCAATAGTGAGAGGCCCGCGTACTGTAAAAAAAAAAAAAAAGAAAGAAAAGAAAAGCAGCTCCTGGTGTACAGTTAGGCCCCAGTAGAGACTGATTTCCTGTCATGAGACATCAAGTGACTGTGTGACCAGAGCTACCTACCCATCATGAATTAGAGATTAGAAGATCCACTAAACCATAAATTCAGATGGGTGTAGCGGTAACCCATCATAAAACGTAAGTGGTACATACAGGATAAGGTCCCGCATGTCCCCAGGGCTCAAGTAAATTACATAAACAGGTAGTCCAAGCTCCCACATCTCCTACTTTCATTGTACCAATGCCTCACTTTGCACCTATGACCAAATGATGGAGGAAGATAAAACGCAGGCTTGGTTGTCAGACAGGTTCACTCAGTATGTTGGTGTGAGCCAAAAACAGAATGTGGACACACACAACTCCACACAGGCATGGCCCAAAAAGATGGAGGTAAAGGGAAATCCTCCCAAAGGAAGAGCTAATATATGCTAAATATAGAAATCTAGCATTTTCTTTGATTGGTATGTAAACAACTAACCGCACTAACGTTGGTAGGATCTGTGACATTGGGATGAACAGAAATCATGTTTTCATTTTTATTTATGGCTAGTTATTGGTTATCATATATTTAACTCATTAACAAAGAAGCATACCTTTTGCAGTCCCATGTACTTTGTCTTACGCATTTAAAAACATATTTTGAGATGAGTCTACTGGCTTCACCAGCCTGCTACAGAGGTCACAGCACAAAAATGGTTGAGAACCCTGTCCTAAAGACACTCACTCAGCGGTGTCTGTTGGCATACACAGGGATAGTCAAGCCAGCGCTATTAGCACAGATGGGAGCTGGTGGCAAGCTATGTCTTCATCATTAGAAGGGATAAGTTAAATGCTGTAGTTTTATTCGATGGACTACTAAAGATACATATACTAAAACATGAATTCATCTTAAAATCACAGCTTGAGTGAAAATGAAAAGGGACACAGCAAGATCTATAGCAGAGTATAATTTAGGAAAATTTAAAACAGTTGCACATAAAATAACACTATATTTCTCTATCTATATAATTAAACAATGTATACATATTCAAGGACATATATTAATGACATCACACTTTGGAGCAGGAGTCCAGGGCCAGGGGTAGGTAGAACCGTAAGACTGGAGACAAAGGCTAATGGAAAACAGAAAAAAATAAATAATAGATAACACATGAGAAGAGCCTTAAATGAAAGAGTGATAAAGGTGTGTCATGAACCAAGGAGTCTGTACAGTTTCTTCCCCCTGATTCAAGGTCAAACAAACAAGCAGAAAAACCCCACCATGAACAAAATGCAAAGAAAAGCTAGGGAAAATAATCATTAAAAAAATAAGGCAAAGAGCTAATGTCTTTAAGAAGTTTTTATCAATCAATAAGGAAAATAGACAGATTTTTTAAATGGACCAAAAAAAATCAAATTAGGCGATCAAAAAAAAAACCTCACAAATATACAAAAAGGAAATATTTAAACTCACAAACAATGCAGGGTAAAATATCCCGTATTGTCAAGGGAGGGGGAAACCTAACCTTTCAAACACTGCTAGTGGGGAAGAGAAAGGCGGTACAAGTTTTCTGAAGGGAAATTTGGCATATGTTTAAAATTCCACGAAAATTCGCTCTACAAAACCTGCAAATCCTTGGCATAGCGTCTTCACAGTTAGAAACGTATCGTAAGGAGATAATGAAAGTGCATGGATATTTAGTTACAAAGATGTTTACTGTGGCATTGTTTCTCACAACTGAAATGTGAAAAAAAGGTGATTAGATATCGGCAAAGTAAATTATAATATCTTCATATTATAGAATAGGATGATGTCACTGAAGTAGCATCAGTAAGATGCGAATACATTTTAAAAACAGCATAGAAGAAAAACACATAAAATCTATGTAGTATGAACCATTTTGTGATTTAATATTTATATAGCATTTTTCATCATAAAAGTTTCACATTCATGAAAATAATTTGGAAAACAAAGGTCAAAGAACATAACAATCACCCAAAATTTCACCAACCAGATATATTCACTGTTTATACTTTGATGTATGTTATGTTATGGATAAGAATCCAGTGTAAAGAAATGGAATAAAAATATATTCTTTGGGAACCCAAATGTCAAATTCAATTTCAAATCCAAACGTTGACAAGTGAGTAAATCCTGTATGTAAATAGGGTGAATTATGCTATTCCTACCTGACCTTTGAAAAGAGCTAATAACTCAGAAAAGTTAGAGATGCCAACTGGGTATATTTTCCAAATTCTGATCAGGAAACAAATCTGATTGAAAAGAGGTGGGAAAAATGAATAAGGAGCCACCTCTAACTAACATTTTTTTTTGCGGTACGCGGGCCTCTCATTGTTGCGGCGCAGGCTCAGCGGCCATGGCTCACGGGCCCAGCCGCTCCGCGGCATGTGGGATCCTCCCGGACCGGGGCACGAACCCACGTCCCCTGCATCGGCAGTAGGACCCCCAACCACTGCGCCACCAAGGAGGCCCCTATAACTAACATTTTTTTTGAACTTTTACCTAAACACCACAGGCCTGAGGTATGAAGGATTTTATGATAAACTGCTGGTTTTGCACAAGTTAAAATTCAAAGCTTGGGTTCTGGAGACTGGCTGCCTAGGGATGAATCACTGCTCCACTACTTACAAACTCTGTGTAATTGGGCAACTTAAGGTCTCTGTCCCTCAGTTTCTTCAGAATAGGGTGATAACTGGCCCCACTTACGGGGTTGTAAGGTGAAATGAGATAATACAATATATGTAAAGCACTTAGAACTGTACCTGGCTCTTAATAAGCACACTGTAAATATTAACTACTGGCTTTGCAAGCATCAGTGAAGCTATGGAAGTACATTTTTTAAACAGCAATCTGAAGCCCTTCACATCATGTGCATTGAATAAATGACTCACTAGGAAGCTGCACAAATTATATCCTCCCCTTTAAGTTTGCTCAGGAGAGCTGTTTAATACCAGCATAAAGACTTATGGCCCCTACCAGAACTAGTAAAGTCAAGAATGATTGCCCTGTGGATAAAGGCTGTGTGTGTAGATACGACATCTAAAAATCAGTACAGGGTTTCTTAGTGGGTTAACTCTCCCCTCTTTCCTGAATTCTTAGTATCGGATTATGACACTGGGCTCAAGACCCTGTTATAATGTTGGCCTATAAAGATATTTGAAGCTTGGTACCCAATCTTCTCAGAACTTAAAATCACTTAAGAGGATGATGTCAAAATACCTAAAAAGGTAACTAAGTAATCCTAGTATATTAGTTTTCTATTGTTGCTGTAACATATTACCACAAACTTAGTCGTTTAAACAATACAGATTTATTATCGTATAGTCTGGGAGGTCAGAAGTCTGCAACAGATCTTACTGGACTAAAATAAAGGTGTCAGCAGGACTGCAATCCTCCTAGACACTCTTGTTGGAGTATCTGTGTCCTTGCCTTTTCCAGCTTCTAGAAGCTACCCACATTCCTTGGCTCATGGCATCCTTCAAAGCCAGCAATGTCAGGCTGAGTCCTCACACTGCATCTTTCTCATTCCCTCTTCTGCCTCTTCCACTTTTAAAGGACTCATGATTACAGCGGGTCCATCTGGCTAATCCAGGATAATCTGCCTACTTTAAGATCTCCTGATTTACAACTTTAGTTCCACCTGCAATCTTAATTCTTCTTTACCATGTAACCTAACATACTCGTAGGTTCTGGGGATTAGGATGTGGACATCGTTGGGAGGCCATTATTCTGCGCTCTGCACCCAGTAAGTGATAATGACCAAGTGAGGTAAAGAAATGGTACATGATAGGATTTTAGCAGGGGGTTAAAGTCACTGCAGTTGAGGACAGTCAGTGAAAGCTTAAAGAAAAAGGCAGATCTATTCTGGCCCTTAAAGCACAGTTTTAAAAGCGGAGTGGGAGGGGTCCAAATATGAAAGAAGGAATAAGAACAAAGTCTGGAAAATGTAAGAAATGAAATGGAACTAGGGTACAAAGGATAGAATACTTTGGGTAAAGGAAGGTTCACTAAAGGGGAAAGCACAGTGGCTGGGAACCACCATGAGAAGGCCTGAGGAGTTTCATCTTTATTCTTTGTCAAAGCAAACTGACCCCAGAGTGCTTTTTAATGTTACAATGTCTTCACATTGACCACCAGGAGTTAAATGCTTTTTGATGTAATAACATCCTCGTGTAATACCATCAGAAAATCAGTAGTTACAGTTTCTGCCCAAATTAAAATAGGTGGCCAAAAATGTCCCCTCAAATGAATGATAAGAAATGATCAAAATGGGATTTTTTTCCCCATTTTTAACATATCCACTTATAGAATCAAAACATTTTATTAAAAACAAATGATACCTAATGTTAAATATCTCTCATGTTATATTTTTACTATACAAAATAACACGCAAAAATCTTTTTAAATGTGAAAGGGGCTCTTTTTTTCCCCATAATGTGGCTGCTTGATGCTAAAGGTAATGTTTCAGGTCAGGTTCTCGTATCAGGTGCTGCATCAAGTCTGCTCCTTCATTTTGTTTTCACAAAACAAAATGACATTTCACAAGGTGCATCATAGCAAAGCAAGCACTGCATATGCTATAATACATGAAATAGGCTCTTCCAAAAATCACTGTATATTTTCAATAGTTCACCTCCAGATTGTTAATTTCAGTTTTTACTTTTTTGGAAAATGTATTATGTATACTGATAAAAAATAATTGTAACTGCACAAAAGGTCAAGAGTGAAAGCCCATTTCCCTACCTCCTACCCTTGAGCCATGTTACTCTAGTTCACCTCCCCAGAGACCACCACTGCTTGCAGTGACTCATGTCCTTGTACAGAGTATCTTTACACCCAAATGGTAGTGAGACAGGAGGGAAGGGGGCAGGGCACAACCTTAAAAGAATGACATTGCCTTTGAGGATACAACACAAACTCCTTAGAACTGATTAGGCCCCAGATGGTGGAAGATTCGACTTCCAGGGGACCTGGAGCATCTTACACTCACTGGAATACATTAGCATATGCTAAACGACACGCCTCATCTAGGAAATGAGGCTAAATACCTTCAGAAGACGTAAGAAGACTGTGAACATGAAATGACAAGATACATGTAAAAAGCTGGGAATGGTGCCGAGCATTGTCGTGAGCGCTCAGTAACCGAGTGCCCCATGGGTTAGAGCAGCGGTCTTCAAAGTGGGCTCAGGCTTACCTGGTTCCAGGCACCTGCCAACCCTCCACCCCACCAATGCCATTTCTCAGAATCGCCAGGAATCCTCCTGCCTCAAGTTCACTTGCAGCCTCCTGTGCCTCCCACACTCTCCCCCGATGTCTGTGCAGCTCACTCCCTCGCTCTGCAGGGTCTTAGCTTCCTGAGCACCCAAGACCTCCCCCTGGTCCCTCCTTGTCCTCTGCTTTGTTTTTCTCCACAACACATCTCACCGTTCCCCGCCCCCACCTCCCACCCCCGCAATAAAATGTGAGCTCTGCGAGAGCAGATATTTTTTGTTTTGTTCACTGATGTGTACCCAGCACCCTGAACAGCACTGGCATACTGCAGGAGCTCAATAAATATTTACTGAATCAATGAACGACTATTTCCCAACATATCCATTCCATTTAGGCACACTGAGACATGAATATTATAAGTCTTGCTCTTACAATGTTGCCATGAACATTTTCTTGTCTATTTCCTTGTGCACATGTGCTTCTACTTAGAACTACTGGATCATGAGTTAAGCACATCTTTACTGGATATTGCCAATCAACTCTCCAGGGTGGTACTTACTCATATTCCCACCTGCAGTGTATGAGAATTCTGTTTCACATTCTTCACAACGCTTGACATTATCAGACTCTTCGGTTTTCTGCCAATCTGAGTATGAAATGGTATTTTTAGTTTTAATTTGCATTCACTCCATCACTAGTGAATTTGAGCATCTTTTCATGTGTTTACTGATCATTTTGATTTTCTCCTCTGTGAATTACTGTTCATACCTTTTGCTCATTTTTTTATATACTTTTCATTTTATTTATTTATTTAATTTTGGCTGCGTTGGGTCTTCGTTGCTGAGCGCAGGCTTTCTCTAGTTGTGGCGAGAGGGGGCTACTCTTTGTTGCGGTGCGTGGGCTTCTCATTGTGGTGGCTTCTCTTGTTGCGGAGCACGAGCTCTAGGTGCGTGGGTTTCAGTAGTTGTGGCTCACGGGCTCTAGAATGCAGGCTCAGTAGTTGTGGTGCACGGGCTTAGTTGCTTCGCGGCATGTGGGATCTTCCTGGAATAGGGCTCAAACCTGTGTCCCCTGCATTGGCAGGCAGATTCTTAACCACTACGCCACCAGGTAAGTCCTTTAATATATTCTTGATACCAATCTTTTGTCACTTAAATGTACAGCGTGTAACTTCTCCAGTCTCTATTGTCTTTTAACTTTTTAAAAGTGATTTTTGATGTACAGAAGTTGGCATTCCATTTCTTAAAGGCAAATTATTCCATGTTAGTAATTTCTTAAAGGTGTTTAGAGTTTTTTTTTTAAGATTTATTTATTTGTTATTTATTTATTTATTTTTGGCTGCGTCGGGTCTTAGCTGCAGCACGCGGGATCTTTGTTGAGGCACGCGGGGATCTTTTGTCGTCGTGCAAGGGCTTATCTGTAGTTGTGGCATGCAGGTTTTCTCTCTCTAGTTGTGGCGTGCAGCCTCCAGGGCGCACAGGCTCCAGAGCTCATGGGCTCTGTAGTTTGCAGCACGCGGGCTCTAGTTGAGGTGCGCGAGCTGAGTAGTTGTGGCATGCAGGCTTAGTTGCCCCCCGGCATGTGGGATCTTAGTTCCCTGACCAGGGATTGAACCCGCATCCCCTGCATTGCAAGACAGATTCTTTACCACTGGACCACCAGGGAAGTCCCTAGAGTTTTTCTTATATACATAGAATTAAAAACACATTTTTGAATTCTTTTTTCCCACAGGCATCTATTTTTCAGCAAGATCTATTACTATCTTTTAGAATACCAGTGTTCCATGGCACAGATTTGGGGAGATGCTTCTCTAAGAAAGAGGGAAGGACAGGAGGCTTCTAAGCAAGATAGAGACATGATGGGAACATAGTTTAGGAAGAGAGGCTACTACTTATTGTTCTCTCATTGTTTCACGTGGGAAAGTTTGCCTCTGCCATCTTAAGGTCACAGAGTTGTTCAGAAAATCTTGACTGACTTATACAATGGCTAAATTTATCATTCCATCTGAAAGTCTTGTTTTATCAAAACATTTGACTAGGCTGACATCATTCTGCATGTTACTCTGTCAAGGAGATTCACAGGCCTTGTGGAACTTCTTTTCTGAAATACTATATTGGGAATTCTATATACCTAACTTCATATTTGAAAGGTCTAATGTAGCTGTAATATTCAGGTTATTCTAAAAGATTTAACCTTCTGGAATTGAAGTGATGGGATGCAGTCAGATGTATTCATTTTAGTTTACCTAAATGTCTGACGATTATCATTTGATCATTAAATGCCTAAACTCCAGCGTGACTGAGGAGACTTTGAGCCCCACGTTCCTTTCCTCAGATTGTCAAGGAAACATTCTAGAGTCCTTATCAGGTTTGATTCTTTAAAGATAGAAACAGTATGAGGCTACTTCTTGTAACTCAATTCTGATCCCCCTCTTTCTCAATTACAGTCTCAGGTAGACAACGTTGATAATTTAAATGATGTTTAAAGTCCTCATTGTTTCCTATCTCCTACTCTTTTGACTTCTATTCATCTTAACACATTACTAAATTTTAGATTAGGAGTTAGTAGTAAGGTTGTCTAGGCACTGTTAGGTGAATAATAAATATAACTTGTAGCAACAAAAACTATGCCATTAAAACATAAACTAATCTAACTTGAATAGAGACTATTACTTTTTCAAATACCATAATTATTAATAATGCTTCAATGAAAAAAATCACCAAATAATTTTTAAGTAATCAAACCAAGACAATTAGTATGAGAAATTACTAAGGACATGAGAGAAAAAAACTAAAGACATAATTTTAAAGCATTTATCCCACATGCCACGGAGCAACCAAGCCCATGCATCACAACTACTGAGCCCGCGTGCCACGACTACTGAAGCCCACGCACCTAGAGCCTGTGCTCCACAAGAGAAGCCACCACAGTGAGAAGCCCGCGCACTGCAAGGAAGAGTAGCCCCCGCTTGCTGCAGCTAGAGAAAAGCCCATGCGCAGCAATGAAGACCCAATGCAACCAAAAATTAAAAAAAAAAAAAAATTACGTAATACTACAGCACTTCTTACCCCAGGAACTCGTCTGGAGTAAGATAATTTCTTACTTACTGGATAATTTCTCTTATCATGCCCTAATGATGATGGCTCTCTTTTTTATCCTATCTTACAACTTGGGGCCCCATCTTTGTCAGCCTAGATTATATAGTAAGGGAACTCCCATAACTCAAAAGAGGTTAAGTGCTAACTAGGAGGGATGGTGAAGGCCCTGTAAGGAACATATGGAAATTCTTAGATGTGAGGGATACTCTATCTAGCAGCACCTTGAGGAAATGTCCCACTGAAAATTTTAATAATCTTAGAAGAGTGATGAATTACCATTAGACCTCAAAAACATTTTTTCCTTTTTTCAGACCCTATTGAGTCAATCTTGCAGAACTAAAAAACAAAACTAAAAATATTGATATTTACTATGAAAATACAGATTCCTTTTCTTTTTGTATAGCATTCCCTTCCAGTAACAAATTGAAACAATGACATTTATCATTATGGTTACATAATACATTTATAAGTGACATCAACATTTAAGAAGAACTAAGTATGGGGGAGGGGAGAAAGTCAAGGATTTATAAGAAAAGGTATAAATAAAAAAATATTGGAGAAGTGTGCAGAAAAAAAGAAGAAGAAAATTTTTGGCAGCTCTTACTGTTAAGTAAGGCCACAAATATAAGATGGTATTGACTGAAAATTTTTTTTTGATCTCAAAATCACAAGTATATCTAATTGTTTTAAAAGGCTGTGATATGTAATGCTTTAATAGCATTACAGCTTAAAGGAACTATCAGGTGATACTCCTTTTCAGAGTTGGTAAAATAAATCCCCAGCCATCATGCCTGTTATTTGAGGAAAACGGCAAGATCCTGTTTACCCTCTTTTGGTCTAGTGTAGATTTCTCTCCTTCCTGGTCTGAAGCTCACACTATTAGAGCCACACCTTTCAATTACATAATGCACACAGGTCATTGGCTCAGAGGATGCAACTGCACCCAGGGATGGTGAAAACCCTTTCTCTCCTTAGCACGGATTCTCTTGTCGGATCATATCCCCTATTTCTTTCAGGCAGTAACTTAGACTCTGGATATTGGAAAATAAATAAGATATAGTCTTTTTCCTTTAGGAGCTCATTGTCTGGCAGAAGATAATACACAAATATAATGCAACATGATACATTTTCTACTACAATTGACAGAGGTTGAAAATAATAATAAGAAATACATATTCTAATATAATAAATAATAAAGGTTGAAAAGAATAATAATCAGCATTAGCTAGAACGTGAGGAAACAGAGCACTGAAACATGACTGCTAGAAGCTCAAATTAATAATAAGTTTTCTGGAGGGCACTTCAGTATTATGTATCAAAAGCATTTTAAACAACCAACAAAAAGTGAATACAATTTACCTTGGCAACTCCACAGCTCAGGACTTAACCTAAGGAAATCCTCAGACAAGTTTGCAAAGATGTTTGAACAAATATATAGAGTAGCATTTGTTGCAATAGTGAAAACACTACAGTGTCCAGAAGAGGTGGTGGCTGGGTAAGCGACTTTTGCTACACCCATACAACAGAATATTATTATCACCATCAAGAAGGCTATAGATTTATATGTAGTGAGTAGCAAATATGCATTTGATACATTTTTTGAGTGAAAAGTAGGTTATAAAGCCTAATGTAGATATGATGAAAATGGCATATATCCTCTGTGGCCTTCTTCCCCAAACCTATAACCCCAGTCTAATCAAGAGAAAAACACTAGACAAATTCCAACAGTGAGGCATCCTACAATATCACTGACCAGTACTTCAAAACTGTCAAGGTCATCAAAACAAGAAAAGTCTGAGAAACTCACAACCAAGAGGAGCCTAAAGAGAAACGAGAAATAAGAGTAATGTGGGGTCCTGGATGGGATTCTACAACAGGAAAGGAAGGACACTAGGTTAAAACTAAAGAAATCTGAATAATCTCTCGACTTTAGTTAATAATAATGTATCAACACTGGCTTATTAACTGTAATAAATGTATCACACTAATACAAGTTGTTTACTATGTAGGAGGTGGATATGAGAACTCTATACTAATGTTGCAATTTTCTGTAAATCTTGAAATATTCTAACAAATATATTAATAAAAGTCATATATAAACTATTTTAAAAGTATATATATTTACAATATATATGCATAGGGAAAAGTGTGGAAGGATATACAGGAAAATGTTAATTATTTTCCAGTCAGGTTTACTGAGGTATAGTTTATATGTGCTTTTTCAGTGTGCAGTTTTATTAGTTTCGATAAATATATACAGTCGTGTAACTATCACCACAATCAAGGTATAGAACATTTCCATCAGCCCTAATGCCCTTTGTAGCTCAGCCCCTGGCAACCACTGTTTTCTTTCCCTACAGTTTTTGCCTTTTCCAGAATGCCAAATAAATGGAATCATACAGTATGTAGTCTTTTGATTAAAATTGTCCTTTTTCCCCAGAATGTGGGACTATGGATAATAATTACCTTATTCTTGTTATCTTGCTTATCTATAGCTTTGACTTTTCTATAATAAACATTACTTTTGCAATTAAGAAAAATAAAAGTAAAAAGTAATCGTAATGGATATTACACTAATAAGTGAGGTGATAAAATAATTGGAGTACATATGAGGAAATTTTTGCTTAAGATATTTACGTTGCAGGATTATTTTACTAAAGAGTTAATTTTTTGTTTTTTTTTGCGATACGCGGGCCTCTCACTGCTGTGGCCTCTCCCGTTTCGGAGCACAGGCTCCGGACGCGCAGGCTCAGCGGCCATGACTCACAGTCCCAGCCGCTCCGCGGCATGTGGGATCTTCCCGGACCGGGACACTAACCCGCATCCCCTGCATCGGCAGGCGGACTCTCAACCACTGCGCCACCAGGGAAGCCCCTAAAGAGTTAATTTTGAGTAGCAACAAATTGAGAAGTGGGCTCTAGAATTAGCTAGAGCTAGGTAAAAATCCCCGCTGTGCTACTGACTAGTCGTGTGACTTTGGGTAGGCTGTTTAATATCTTTTATCCTCAACATCCTTATTTTAAAAATAGGGTTAAAACAGTATCTGTCTCATAAGGTTGTTAAAAGGATTAGATGAGACTGCATGTAAATTTGTGCATAATACATTCTAAAGTTATTTGTATTGTTTGACTACTGTCATTCTCACAATGATATTATCACTATCACTGTTGTGCTCTTGAGAGGTATTCAGATATGGAAAGGCGTTCCAGGCCAAGGGAACAGAATGTGTGAGAACAGAGTTATGGAAGTGCCTCCAAGGACAGAGAATGGCAGGCAGGGACAGAGGAAAGGGGTGTGGATATCCTAGAGCCAGGGCAAGAAGGCCCTGCTCGCCCAGGCCGGGGAGTCTGTTCCTCATCCTTAGGTCTGTGGACAGAAGCTGTCTTGTTTAGCCATGTATATATGTGTGTGTGTGTGTATGAGCATATATGTGTTATCATATATCTTACATGTATTATATATATATTTTAAATAGTCTTTTTTATAGTAGCTTCACCTTTTATGCCAGGTTAGTCGCTCCTTTCCCCCCTCCCTCCCCATGCTCCCAAAGCATTCCATTGCTCTCTCTCTGTTACTGCACTATATATAAAGTGGCACTGTAATCACTTGTTTACAATCCTGCACCTCCAGTTAGACAGGAGCTCCTGCAGACTCTGTCTCCTGACTCACACTATGTTCCAAAGAGGTAGAAAATCCTTAATAAATATTTAGTGAGTGAATAGCTACACTTTCACATGACAAAGCAGAAAAAACCCCGAGAGGAAGCAATCCGTGGCAGATATGTTTCTATAAGGAGAAAACGAAGAAACCAAGAACTGAATGATTAGAAGGAGAAAGGGGATGAAAGGAAAGACAGACCTAAAGCTCTGGCAGATGCAGTGGTGGGGGTCTCTCCAGGCAAGGTCACCTGACAGTTTTGACTAGAATAACCTGGGTAGCTATCATATTAATCAATCTTAATATACTAGTATATCTAGAAAGTGCAAGCTCTGCATATGTCAATATGGAACAAAATCTAAGATACATTGTTAAGTGAAAAGAGAAAGTGGCAGAACAATGTGCATATCCTAAGCATGTGTGAATACATGTGTGTATATATACACATACATTCATATATTGCCCACATGTGAGATGAGACCACTAACCAGGCTGTCTGGAAGAGAGAGTCCCTTTTCATCATAAAACTTTTATTACCTTTTACTAGAATATCACATACATGTATGGATACACTCAAAATTTATTTTATTTTTATTTATTTTTTTATTTTTTTTTGCGGTATGCGGGCCTCTCACTGTTGTGGCCTCTCCCGCCGTGGAGCACAGGCTCCAGACACGCAGGCCCAGTGGCCATGGCTCACGGGCCCAGCCGCTCCGCGGCATGTGGGATCTTCCAGGACCGGGGCACGAACCAGTGTCCCCTGCATCCGCAGGCGGACTCTCAACCACTGCGCCACCAGGGAAGCCTCAAAATTTATTTTTAAAGGGATCTATAAAGTAAAATTTTAGATTATATTTCTAAGTGAACTTTTAAAAAAGGAAGCCATATGCAAGCAAGGAAAAAAGGTCTGGAATGATATACATGAAAATGTGAACGGCGTAGCCACTGTCTGCTATTTCTAATTTTCTCCTTCTTTAGTCTTTTCTGTCTTGATTTCCTAATTTTGCCAGTTCCTGTTTTCCCAAGGCTCAGTCCTTAGGAGTTTTCTCTCTCTGCGTTTGCTTGGTGATCTCATCAGGTCTCACGGCTGTAGATGTGCTATGTGCTATGTGCTATGTGCTATGTGCTATGTGCTGAACAAATTTATACATCCGGGCTGGATCAGAGCTCCAGACTTAAGCATACAATCGTTTACTCAGCATCTCCACCTGAATGCCTAAAACATCACCTTGAACACAACATATCTCAAAATGAACTTCCTGCCCTCCCTGGCTTCCAACACACAAGTCTTGCCATCTTAGTCTATGGCAAATCCTTCCTTGCAGTTGCTCAGGCCAAAAACTTGGGAGTGATTCTTGACATCTTCCCACACCCCGTATCCAATCTCTCAGCAAACCTTGTTACTTTCACCTTCAAAATGGATCTAGGTTTTGACTCCTTCTAACTTCCTTCCCAGCTGCCACCCTGGTCCAGACACCATCATCTCTCACGTGGATCACCTCAATGGTCTCCAAATTGGTCTCCCTGCTCCTCCCCTCTACTCCCACAGTCTATTCCCAACAGCAGCCTGAGGTAGTGATCTATCAAAACGGAGGCTTGATCATGTTACTGCTCTGCTCAAAACTCTCCAGATGCTTCCATTTCTCAAAGGGAAAAAACCCTAAACCCTAAACATGGCCCACCAGGCCCCACATAATCTGCCACTTCTTCCCACCCTCCCACCCACGCAGCCTTAGCTCTCCCACCTCCCCACTTCTTGCCCTTCCCCGTGCTCAGCCCTCTCAAGCCAGCTTGCCCCCCTTACTGGTCTTTACACACCAAGCATGCCCCCACCTTCTGCCACTGCACTGGTCCTTGCTCTGCTCTTACCCCAGATGTTCTCATGACTCACCCCCTCCCTTTCTTCAAGTCTTTGCTCACAACTCACCTGCTCAATTCGGCCTTCCCGTACACAGCTCCCTATCTAAAACTGCAACGGCCACCCACAACCCTATTCCCCTTTCCCAAGTCTATTTTCCCCATAATACTTATCCTTTCTATTCTATAGAAGTGATTTCGTTATTATGGTTATTCGTACAATCTGCCATGCTTACATTTGAATACCAGCTCCATGAGAATGGGGATTTTTGTCTGTACTGTTCTCTGAGCCTAGAAAAATATCTGACACCTAGTAGATGCTCAGTAAACACATGTTGAATGCATAGGCTTGTATTACTTGTGTAATAAAGAATAGTTTAAAAATAAAAGTTACTATAACGAATGAAGGCTACAAGTGTCTACTTATTCATAATTTGAAAGCTTTTTGGAATGTTTATAAACAGTGTATTTTGCTCTAGAAAACCTTTCCATTTTTGCTATCTTAGGAAAAAAAATATTTCTGGGTTTTATTTATTTTTTTCCTATTTATCAGGACTGAAGTAGAAAAAGGCTTTATTTTATTTTCACTATAGGGGAAAAAAAGTAATCCATTTTATTTTAGTGGTTGCATTTTCTACTGAAGGCAATACTGCAAAGGAAAGAGCAACAGTCATTAGGATTAAACGACAGGGTTTAATCCTATCTCCACCTCTGTACTCACACTCATGAGCGCTTTTTTTTTTTTTTTTTTTGTGGTATGCGAACCTCTCACTGTTGTGGCCTCTCCCGTTGCGGAGCACAGGCTCCGGACACACAGGCTCACGGGCCCAGCTGCTCCGCAGCATGTGGGATCTTCCCGGACCGGGGCATGAACCCGTGTCCCCTGCATCGGCAGGCGGACTCTCAACCACTGCGCCACCAGGGAAGCCCTCACTCACGTACTTTTGAACAAGGACCTTAACCCCTCTGAGCCTCCTTTTCCATATCTGTAAAATGGGAATGATACCTTCCTCATAGAGTTATGAAGATTAAAAGGGGTGAGAGCTAATATTTGCTGGGTGCTTATATCACAAGGTGGGTAATATCATGCCTGTTTTCTCAGCTTAGGAAACAGAGGCCAAAGGTTATCCAACTAGCCAGGTAGCAAGGTCAGAAGGCTGTTCCCCAAAGAGTAAGTCCAGGATTCTTTTCCCTCCTGCCTCCTACCTCTTATCTCTTTGGGAGAGGGTAAAGGGTGGACAGTGTCTAAAGACGACTAAGTGGGGTTTGGAGTCTGACTCTTCCTTCAGCACAAGAGGGACTGTGCCTTGAGCAACGGCCTTCAGGAAGTGCACCATTGCCACAACTGGGTCATGCATGACCCACCTCAGGTATCACAAATTTGAGCGCGTTAGATAGAACTAGCAACAGTTTGGGGCAATATCTCTTCCACTTCCCATTTCCTTTTCCTGTAGTTAATTAACAAAGTCAAATTCTTCTCCTTTTGATTTTCCTTTTCAGGTCTCAACTCAGTTATTCCACCCCATAAATTTCTTTCTCATACCTACACACATGTGCCCCTTAATCTTCTTCCACCTTTTATTAACTCTTATCCAGTTACCTCAGGTAAATCTTTCTTCCTCTTTCTGACATTCTTTATTTGCATCTATAAACTCCAAAACAGCTCCATTCTGGTTGGTAAGCACAAAAGGAGCACTCAAAATACACCTAAATTAAGGAAAAGACAGCCCTTCACTTTGAACTGTTCTAGGCTCAGTGAACAATACGGTGTACTACCCTAGACAGTGATCAGATGTCCCCTTCAGAATCTTCTCCCACAATTCACTGAACTCTGTATTTACACCAACGCAGCTGTGATGTACGGGGCTTAATGCAGCTGTGGGCGGGCCCAAGTCCCAGTTCAGCTACTCGGTACTGTGTGACTTTGGGCAGCTATTTAACCCTTGCCCCACTTTTGTGGGATCATAACAAAATCTACCGCCTAGGGTTACTATGAGGATTAAACGGGTTAATTCATTTAAATCACTTAGAATGACTTCTGGGACAGAGCAAGAGCCAAAGAGTTACTGAGATTTCCTCAAACACGAATATTCAATGTTTTAAAACCTTTTTTCTGGGCTTCCCTGGTGGCGCAGTGGTTGAGGGTCCGCCTGCAGATGCAGGGGACGCGGGTTCGTGCCCCGGTCCGGGAAGATCCCACATGCCACAGAGTGGCTGGGCCCATGAGCCATGGCCGCCGAGCCTGCGCGTCCGGAGCCTGTGCTCCGCAACGGGAGAGGCCACAACAGTGAGAGGCCCACGTACCGCAAAAAAAAAAAAAAAAAAAAAAAATTAAAACCTTTTTTCTTTCTTACTCTTTAAAATACTATTATTATAACTACCTTTTAAAAACCTGTTTTTAATTTAAAATACAGTGGTTCAGTCACATAATTAAATACACTTTTACTAGGTAACCTGAAGAGCTACCATTCATAATATTGTTTCTATGGAAAGCTTTTTTTTTTTAATATTTATTTATTTTTGGCTGCATGGGTCTTAGTTGCAGCACGCAGGCTCTTTGTTACGGCAGCGTGCGGGCTTCTCTCTAGTTGTGCGGCGCAGGCTCCAGAGCACGTGGGTTCTATAGTTGCAGGCGCGCGGAGGCTTAGTTGCCCCAAGGCATGTGGGATCTTAGTTCCCCGACCGATTGAACCCATCCTTGCATTGGAAGGTGGATTCTTAATCACTGGACCACCAGGGAAGTCCCTGGAAAGCTTATTTTAAATTCAGAAATGTTTATAAATGACATTATGAAGCACATTTTATCTAGAAGATAGGGAATGCTTATATTAAAAATGCAAATGTACATAGAACTATAACATATGATTGAATTTACCAGAAAATTCTTTACTTTCTTGAAATAGGATTTATTTCATAAGCAATTCGCCTATTTCTGTTGTCATAGCTGTCATGGATCAGGTACCTCTGAAAAGTATAAATCAGAGGTGACGGAGTCTAGAATCTCATTCATGGTTTGGCTTTTGCAACCAGACTCACAAGTGCTATAAAACACTGTGTTTGTATAAAATCACCGCTTTAGGCTATACCATCTGCACTTGCTTGAGAGGTCAGTTTCCTGAAGATAAGTTACTCAGCTGGGGAACTCTGATCTGCATGGGTAGAGTACAAAGAACGGTAAAGTTAGACTTACAGCGAGGAAGCCGACCCTACCAAGCTACTTCCCTTTCATCTCTCCAAATAAGGAAACAGCACTGGGCCCTGCAGACCTGGGAGAGTTCTGCTTATTTTGTAATTAACGACGACAACAAAATGTTGTTGGTAAGATGGCAAGATTTAGCAAAGCAAAATATAGGATGACTAGTTAGATTTGATTTTCAGATAAATCAGTACTTTTTTAGTCCCCAGTATTGCATGGGATATACTTATATGAATAAAGTATTCTTTATCTAGAATTCAAGTTTAACTGACCATCCTGTATTCAATCTGGTCAACTTGTTTGTTGGTAGATGAATTATTTCTAGACATATTACTGCCCCCCCACACACATTTCCATACTTTAAAGAAATACATGTGTTTTGTAAGCAAAGTACACCAATTCGTATTTACCTTCAAAGTTTTGGAAACTGCTTGAATTAGAGAATGACCGGTAATTCTCATTTGTGTTGAAATTGGAGAAGAAATCTATAATCTCATGTAAGTACATTTTATTTCTTATTTTTGCTCAGTACAATTACAGAAGTAAGCTACAGAATTGTTTAATTCATTTATGGTTATTTTTTTTCCCCCCTCAAATGTTAAATGCAATCTGGTCTCAAACAATTTAATATGAGATAATACTGCCACCTGGAGGCCAGAGGTAGGTATGACTAAGAATCCTTGTAATTTCTATGAATTAGTCATCTGAGTTATGGTGACACTTGATTAAATTAATAATGCCATTCTGCTACTCGCCATCATATAAGTCTAGTTTTCTCCTGATTTATTCACTCATTTTATGAACATTTTCTAGGTTTTTACTGTATGACAGACACTATGCTAGACCTTGGGAATATAAAGTTGTGTAAGATATAGTGGGAGAGACCAGCAGATTACCAGGTGTCATCCTAGGTACCCTTGCCCTTTAAGGTTAAAATGAAATTAATATAAACCTCCAATCTTCAGATGGTGGAAAATTCATGTCTCTCCCTCTTTCTAAGATTGTAGGGGAAACTGGCTTGTAATTTTCTCGTTCACCTTGGACTCTTAGCTCCTGCTTCATCTGACATAGTTTAGTTTATGGATTACTTTACTATTCCATACATACTGCCCTTGTTCTCCAAATCTCCTAAAGATGTAGAATACAAAGCTTTTCCTTTGATTTCCATAATGACTAATTTACACAAAGCCTTGAGCTTGCAGCGGATTTATTTGGATGTTTGGAAGCATCGAGAACGTGTGCGTGTGTGTGTGTGTGTGTGTGTGTGTGTGTGTGTGTCTGTGTGTGTGTGTAATTATAGCCACACTAACAGTTACAGTTGGATAACAGTCCTCGTTGCTCTTCTTCTTCCCACCATTTTGTCCCCCCGTTCCCCCTCTGCTCCCCACTTTTTTGCTAACTATGAGCAACATTTCTCAACCCACACCCTCTGCCACCGAGAACAATTTCCTCCACTTTATCATACAGAACAATTCGCCTTTGTCAACCTCATATCCCCAAACTCAGCCTCCCGTTCACCTGTACGTATCCAATTCTCATTACTGTATTACGACACACATGGGCCATCTACCTAGAGTCTCATCCCTTTTCTTGCCCCAATGTAAACATTTATTTCCCCATTGATAGGAATTATGGCAACTCAAAAGACAGAGTGGTAGCAGCTTAGGATTTAGGCAACGTTTCAAAATTTCTTCGTTAAATAGAGATATAAATAGTGTTATGGGAGCCACTCCTACTCTTTACTCCCTCCCGCCCGCCCTCCCTCTTCTCTCCCTCCTCCCTCCTTCCTCCCTCCTTCTTCCCCTGCATCTCGTACTGCTATTCTGTAAGCTATCCCAACAGGTATTTCTTAGCAATCTTGTGATGCTTCATGGTAATACTGCTACTTAATTAAAGCTCAACAAAAAGAAATAAAACTGATGGAAGGGTTGTAATGCAGTGTAGCTAATTTGCTGGTCCCGGTATACTTTGTTTTTTGGTTAAGCCTACAGTAAGCCTTCTTCTAAAGGTGGAGTGTCCCTCTGACAAGAACTTAGAGAAAGGATGAATTGTCCTCGTATCTTGCTGACAGCCATCCCCTAATCCTGTTAACTACTTCTGCCCTTAAAAAGGAAGTGTGAATACGAAATTATATTAAAACATTAATTTTGTAGAATCACAAACCGAAACTATACCAACTATTAAGTTTTTAAAATAATCACCCGGGCAACAATTTCCCTAAGCTTCAGGATTAGTTCCTTCATTAGATCCCTTGGTATGAAGGCTTGGGAAACAAAACACAAACTGCCCAGCTAAAAAAAGAGCCCTTGCCTGGGGATTAGTGACATCATCTGATTGGCATTACGACTGGGCCTACATCTGTGGACTTTGGGGTTTAAAGAAGAATTATGTGAAACACTTTACTTTCAGAAATAAAATCAGAGAACTTCATTCATTCGTAACGCATACATTTATTGAGCACCTACCTTATGTCATGTTCTATGTAATGCACAATGCAATGTGCTTAAGATACAAAAATCAGATAAAAAATAATATCTGCCCTCAAGGAACTTAAAGCCTATTGAGGGAGACGGATTAATCAAAGACCATATATGTGAGAATTCTGTAAATGTCTAAGTCTGTAACTTTTCAGATCAGTTGTTTACCCCCTTGTTTGCATTTCCAAAGCCGTCAGCAGTAAAATACTTACAATTTTAAGGGTCTCTGTGTTTATTTTGGGACCCTTCACTAATGCTTAAGATGTACATCTTAGAGTAGACCAGAATCCACACCACCACACTGACTGGCATTCTTTCAGTTCCATGAATATGGCAAGCTCATTTCTGCTTTAAGGCTTGTTTACTAGCTGTTTCCTGAGTCAGGCATGCAAAGAAGCATTGATTCTGATCTATCTTGGCCTAGGCATTCTGGTATAGGAGGAAAAGGAGATGTAGGAACCCTTGGAAATGATAGATGGGCTTCCAAGTTAAAAAATCAAAACCTAAAAATCTCTTCCCTAAAAGAACCACAAGGGACAATAAGGCGTGACTCTTTTCCAGGCACTGAGGTAGAATAGCCATTTGCTTTGGGTTGAGATACCTTTCATCTCCTTTAGAGTGTAACCTCCAGGGGAAAGACATTGCCAGTTTGCAGCTCAACAAATGAAGATGTACAACAGTGGCTTCCAAACCCATTCATCACCTAAGGACGTCACAGAAAAATATTCCTGATTTAATAAAATGTAAAAAAAAAAAATTATGACACTTATGATGCTATTGGAAATTTGAACACTGCATATTTGAAAATATTAAGCAATTAGTGTTGTGTTTGGAATAATAGTGATATTATGGTAAAGTTTTTAAAAGTCTTTTAGAGATCCATACTGAAATATTACAGATTCAGTGATATCTGGGATTTGCTTCAATGTAAATATTACTGGACAGGAGAAAATGTCAGGAGAGGGGCATAAGTGAAACAAGATTGGCCATGAGTCAACAGCTAGATGATGGATACTTAGGGGTTCATTATACCATTCTGTCTTCTTCGGTATATGTTTGAAATTTTCCATAAGAAATAATGTTTTTGAAAATAGGCTAGTCTTTTTTTTTTGGCCATACTGCATAGTATGTGGTATCTTCCCCAACCAGGGATCCAACCCGTGCCCCCTGCAGTGGAAGCGCAGATTCTTAACCACTGGACTGCCAGGGAAGTCCTGAAAATATGCTATATAGAGTACATTAGTGGGGGGTGAGGAGAGTGGTCTTGTTGATCACAGCTCCTATCCTGGAAATACATACTGTCTTTAGGAAGAAAGTATCTGATTAATTTACACAAGGTGTGCATTTAACAATCCAAAGCAAGGATCTTTGCAGTATAAAGGAAAATCTAGTACGTCTCAAAGAACAAGATTTCTTTCAAGAACTCTAGATTTCAAATAAAAGTACCTCTATGACTCTATCTCATTACTGTATTATGTTGCAAATGCAAATACCACAGGGCTCAGAGGGATACTAAATACATTGTGTCTTAGAGAAAAACAGAGATCACCTGAACTGATCTAAAGGAGGCAGCTGCTCTTGGTCTTGAACTACTGTTGCCAGTCTGTTGTGCAGATCTAGTGTGGTCAGATCTTCCCATTTATTACTGGGATGCCAAACGGATGAGCTGACATCATTTTTTTTTTTTTTTTTTTGCGGCACGCGGGCCTCTAGCTGTAGTGGCCTCTCTCCCGTTGCAGTGAGAAGTCAACTTGTAGATCAATACACAAAATATAAAGCATTCATGTAAAACTTCAAAAGCCCAAAGTCATTCTATATATTGTTTACAAATACATAGTAACAGTGAAAGTATACGAACCTAGAGTAGCAAGATGCGTATCAAATTTAAGACCGTAGTTACCCCTCAGAAGGGAAGTAGAGTGGCACTGAGAATAGGTAGCACCCGCTTTATCTGTAATGGTATATTTCTTCATTTAAAAATATAAAATGATAAAACGTAACATCCGTTAATTCTAGATAGTGGGTGCACGAATGTTTACTCTGTTTTTCTTTTTAAAACATTTCAGAATTTTTAAAAGTGGAGGGGGTGGCGGTAGAACATCCCATATTAGAAACCAGGATAATTATATTCGTCTGTGCTCTGCCTCTCGGGCATTGATACGACCTCTAGATACGGTTTCCTTATTAGCAAACGAGGGAGAAGTACATGGTGCTTTCTAGTCTCTTCAATCTAAACGTCTATGAACCTAATATCTCCCACCCCTCAACGGGGAAGGCTCCCCAGATGAGGGAATAAAACATGGATTCTCCCCTGATTTAGGAGAGTTCGATCTCTCTCAATCCTCAACTCCTTCTCCAGAGGGAGTAAAGGTAGGGAGGAACAGTCTTGGCGACAGAGAGACGCAGCCTTTCTGAGTGTCAACTTCCTCATTTCCCCCCCTAAAAGGGGGATTCTAACACCTAATTCATAGATTGCAGTGAGGTTTAGAGATGACGTCTGTCAAGTGCCTGAACAGTAGCTACTTATAGCAGCAGTAATAGCATTTCATTCAGGGGCTCAGCCTCGGGATTGCTAAACAGAATCACGTTTTTTTACGCGGCCTTACAAGCCAACGTTGTTTTACCTTGCAAAGTCCAGGCGAGGCGTCAGAAACAATCCGGAAGAGTTGCTATGGCGACAATCTGGTTCCGCCTCCACGCTTGCTCGAACAGCATGCTGGGAATTGTAGTGCGTGGGAGCGGACACGGAGGGGGCGGGACAGCTTCCGGAAAAGGTACTACATTTCCGGTTCTTGCCTCCACCTCCCCTCCTGACCCTCCCAGTTTCTGGGCCACTGAGCCCAAAGTGAAAGGCCAGTTCTGTATCTTCCTTTCCATGCCCGTCGAACTTACAGTTGAATGCAGGACAGGGGAAGCAATACAATGCCAGAGCCGGAGACGGGAGCCGCACATGTGGAACAGGAAGAGGCGAGGCTCCCGGCTAGTAAGCGGAGGTTCCGCCTCCGTACGTCACTTCCGTAAACAAAGGGCATTGTGAAGGCGAGAGCTCCGGGATGTGACCCCGGCTCAAGCTGCAGCTGTAGCATCGGCGGCTGCAGCTGCGGCGGTGGCTTCAGAGGCCCCGGGGTCCTTGCAGGTTGAGGAAGAGGACCCCGATCCCCTTCTTCCCCAGGTATGAAGTGGAAGCAAAGGCACCCCCGCAATGTCCCCCTGTAGGCCCCTCCCACCACCGGTTCTGGCCGCTACCGGATTCTGGGCAGGGAAGGTTCTCCGTGAAGGCTGATGAGGGAAGGGCAATGAGGTGAAGTCAAGAGGAATTTCTAGTGGTCCGGCTTGGAGGCTGTGGGTTCCTGGCTCTCAAACTAATGTGTGAGTTAGACTACGAGCTGTAGTCTATGAAGGTCTTCTCTGAATGGTTCCTTGCTGCTTGGTATAAAAGAAGGGTTTCGGTGCTCTTGTAGTAGTGATGTTATCTAACCAAAAAAGCATAATTGTCGAGCCCTGGCCCCTCAGAACATCTTATCAATAGTTTAGACCACTGTTGGTTTATTTGCATTGTTTCCTGGTTTTTTTTTTATTATTATTCTTGTGTCACCAACTGTGTATAAGCATAATTAAATTCGAAAACCAGTGTGTTTATGTGTATCATAAATTTATACGGACCCTTGCCTCTTTGGAGAACTGATATCCCATCTTCTCTATTCAGTTATTTTTTAAACATTTAATTTGTGTTGCATGCTGAAACAACCCCAAAATGTCTGTTCTGTTACTTAAAATGCTTCTTAAAGGAAAAATTGTTAGCCAAGATTTAAGCGGATTTACGTTCGTTATCTGGGATTAGAGACTGGGCAATAGAGCCTCTCCTTTACAGCCTTTGGTCCTTTGGAGGTTTAGCTCCAGTTATGATTGTCTGGAGTCAGCCTGAGCCAACTGAGCTCAATGGTTTAAATAACAGTGCTAGTAGCTCGGAGTCCAGACAGTAGCCAAAAAAAATCTATTTTCATTAAAATTCTCAAATAATTACTTGAGGAGTGACATCAGTGGATTTGAGACTTTTTGAATGGTCATAGAATGATTAAATTCAACACAACATACAATAAAAGACCTAACAGTCCTAGTGCACTTTACAATCTGATGAGAAGAATAGCCATATAAATTTCTCATCTTATGATGCATGAAACAATATATTTAGGAAGAATTTAATATTATGCATAAATAAAAAGGAAATGTGGAAGGATATTTTTAGATGGGTGGCTGTTAGAGAAATAAAGCTGGTTAATACATAAAGGGAAAGTACTGGATAAATAGAAGGTTTTACACATATTCTCTATGGAAGGACCAACTGTAACTTCATAGTGTAACTTTTTTGACATTGACAAAACTAAACATGTATAATAAAGTTTCATGTTTCATTGGAAATAGGTAGAAAAAGTAAATTTAAAATTGTGATGGAACAAGTTTAATTTTACAGAACTTCATTTGATCAAGGAACTAGAATCAGTATTAAGTCTAGGCAGCAACTGAATTTCTACTTGGTAGTTGAAATAAGGTTTCTAGTTGCTAATTAAAATGCAGGTACCCATGTCAATTATATATCTGTTTGTATCTAGGTGGTTTTTCAAAGAATACATTTTAGAAGGGAGACCTAAGGGGCACGTAAAGCTTGAGTCAGGCTGGATGATTTGTTTAGTGTTTATATGTTGTTCCCCTTCGATAAGAATGTAGGGAACATTGAGGGCAGGGACTTTGTCTTGTTCAGTACTGTCTCCCCAATGCCCCAAATAGTGCCTGACATGTAGAAGAGAGTAAATTTTTGTGGGATGAATTAATGAACAGTGAAAAAAATTTTTGTCTAACAGGCAGTTTTGGTTAGGGATTCTGTGTACATAATACAGTAAACTAAGCTTAAGAATCCTTGTTCTAACTTTCTTTAATGACCTCTGAAATTCTTGATCCTCTTACAGCCCGTGAAGTGGGTCTTTGAAGCCCTTTCATTTTGGCGTATTATAGCATATATGTATAATTTTGCTGTATTTCCTTAGGTCATAAGAAGCTGGCCTTGGTGCAGTAAGGAACTTAAAACAATGGAGGAGCGCAAAGTGAAGAGGAGGAGTCCTAAGTCTTTTAGTGCCCACTCTACTCAGGTTGTTAATGCCAAAAAAAATGCCATTCCAGTTAGTAAAAGCACGGGGTTTTCAAATCCTGCATCACAGTCAACTTCACAGCGACCAAAGTTAAAAAGGTGAATTCTCTTCTTTCACATTATCACAGCAAAATGCTATAAAGTAAATACCAAATCCACTAACCCTTACAACATGTTTTTCCTCTTGGTTTGACTTTTGAGGCACATATTACATGTGATTTAGAAAAAAATTTTTTGAAGGTTACAGTGTATAGAGATTAGAAAATGCAGAATGAATGATTGGCTTTAAGGCTCTTACTTTGTCTCGTATTAAAATATACAAAGCAGGGACTTCCCAGGTGGCACAGTGGTTAAGACTCTGTGCTCCCAATGCAGGGGGCCCAGGTTCGATCCCTAGTCCGGGAACTGTATCCCACATGCATGCTGCAACTAAGGAGCCTGCCCGCCGTAACTAAGGAATCTGCATGCCGCAAGTAAGGAGCCCTCGAGCTGCAACTAAGACCCAATGCAACCAAATAAATAAATATTTAAAAAAAAAATACAGAGCAAGAAAACTTGCAGACGAAGTTGATGAGTTACCCAGAAATGGAAAAGACATATCTGGTTGTTGTTTTTTTTTAAGCTGAGTGTTTGTGCTTTGGTAGTTTTATTTTTTTTTAAAGAATGAGTTCACTGTTTTAATAGAAGTGATTTGTATTTATTGTAAATATTTAAACACAGGAAAAATTCAAAGAAGAAACAGAAGAATACTAAAATCCTACCACCTAGAAGTATCAGTATTAATATTTAGTGAACATATTAATATTTGTCTTAAGGCTTTAAAGGAAAAGGGGCAAGTTTAAATGTTACCTATTATTGCTGCATATATGAGTATTTTGTAGGGTTAGATATTTGGAAAGCAGGATAATATCCTAAGAGAAAAAGCATTTCATAATCTCAATCCTCTAGATAATTATGATTAAATAAGCTTCTAACTGCAAGCTCATCATGAGAGTTAGTTAAGGAAGTAATGCTTGTAGCACTTTGTAGCCACTGGATTAACACAAAAGACAAGATTGCTGGTGATGATCTCACACTGTCTTTGAGGAAACGAAAGGGACATAGCCAGAGACCCTTGGAAAAGAACATTCCAATAAGGACTAAATGAAAAACAAAAGTTATAAGGGCTTCTTTTTAGTATATTATCAGATTGGAAAGGGGTTTTCCTCCTGGAGGAGTTTAATTTAGAATCAGATTTTGAATATGGTTATGGTTGATGAGGAAAGAAAGCCAAGAGATTTGAAAGGAAATCATTCCTTTTTCCAAATTTTTGCATCAGTTTATTTGTATCTCATTGTCTTTTCTGCCTTGTACTTTTATTTCTCTACCCTCTTCTAGAATGTGGGCTTCCTGAGGGCTGGGTCTTGTGTGCCAGACAGTATTCAGAGTGGGGCTTTGCACATAGTATAATTTCAGTGAGTGCTTTTTAATTGAATTATTTTAACATAAAATGAGACAGTGTGACATGATCAAAAACACCGAAGTAAGAAGAAACAGATTTTTATTTTCTTTTCTGAGAAGGTTGTTAAGTGATGAACTGATGCAAAACACTTACTTGGATAAAGCTTCCAATTTGAAAAAACAAAATTTGCTATACTGAAACCTTATAGTCCATAGTAGTTTATCTCAGATTTTAATGTGAATATGGATCTCCTGGGAATGTTTTTAAAATGTACGTTCTGAATCAGTTAGTTCGGGATGGGGCTTCAGCTAAGCATTTCTGATAAGCTCACAGGTAATACTGATGGTACAGGTCTTGGACAGCACTTTGAGTAGCAAGATACTAGATAGTGATAGTAAATCTAATATCATGTATGTAAAATTACAAATCCCGTTTTGTGAAGAACTGTTAGTGACCTAGTGTCAACGGCCTATGTGTTCTAAGTTGATTTCTTTTCACGGGAATTAATTAGTCTTGCCACCTTTGCCCACACACTCACAGCCCCCCATACACCCTATTCGTCTTACCCACATTGTGGCGAGTGCACTTGTGGGGAAGAGGTCTTCATGCTATGTTATGTAGAAATTAACTGAGTCCTGAATACATGTGTTACGTCAGGATCTATAGCACGTGTCGGGGTTATAAAAGTAACACACAACCCCCTCTCCTGTTTTTGCCTGGTTCACTCCTAGTCTTTAAGCCTTCACTCACATATCACCTTTAGGAAGTTTTCTCTGCTACCCTTAGGTTGAGTAGACTGTTCTTTCTCTCTGCTCCCATGTCACAGTATGTATAGCACCATCACTCCAGAGTTTGAGAGCCTGGCATATGCTAGACGTGTGTAATGAGAACTAGCCTAGTCTAGGGGTTCGGAAAGGGCCTTCCTGAGCAGATCACATTTAAACTGAGACTTGAAGCATGTGTGGGAGGTAGCCTGGCAAGGATGGCAGTGAGGGGAAGGGTGCTAACGTGGGCAGAGGATTAGCTGCAAGGAGACGAGAGAAGGGATTTCTAGGAAGCAAAAGAGATTCAGAATGTGTAGAGCATTGACATACAAGAGAGCATAGAATTTCTTCAGGTTATTGGACTACTGAAAGCTTTGCATTAAGTAAATTATGTGATCTGACTTTACTTTTTAAAAATTGACTTGACTGCTCTGTGGGCTGAGAGATGTAGAGGCCGGGAGACCAGCTGGGAAGCTGCTGGAGTAGTTGGGTCAGGTATAGGACAGTGGCAGTGGAGGAGGAGAGATTAGAGACAGCTCTATGGGTGTGACCAACAGGTTCTAGCGCTCCATCACATGTTGATTGTGAATTTCTGTCTGTCTTTCTCCTTAGACTGGGCGTGGTTCAGTGCAGTCACTGATGGCCTGCACGCATTCATATACTCAGTGTCTGGCACCATGTCAGCTACAGAGTAGGGGCCCCATAATCACTTGTTGGACAGCCCATAGTTCAGGGAACAGCTAGGATAAAGTTAGATGGGAAGGCAGAATATGTTTACGGAGAAGTGAAATATGAAACACAGGCTAGTAAAAAGACTTACTAATTCTCTCTTCAGTATTTTTTGCAGTCCAAAGAATTACCATAGAGTAAAAGTACATTACTCAAACTCTTTATATACCTTAGTAGTTGTATTTTATACATTTGTTTGAGATTTTCATAGCCTGTTCTTTTGGTTTCTGCCTTGAAATGGCTGTTTTTATTTAGTATTGATTTTATTCAGATGTCTTGTTTTTTCCTTAGTCTAGAACAGCCTGAAAAAATATCTCTCTTTAAAGGTAATTATAGGCAATTAATTTTTTATTGCACCCTTTTTACAGAGTGATGAAAGAAAAGACCAAACCTCAGGGTGGAGAAGGCAAAGGCGCTCAGTCAACCCCGATCCAGCACTCCTTCCTCACCGACGTCTCCGATGTCCAGGAGATGGAGAGGGGGCTCCTCAGCCTTTTGAATGACTTCCACTCTGGAAAACTCCAAGCATTCGGTAATCCATAGCTGTTTCTCTCTACTCTTTTTCTTCTCAAGATGTTTGCATCATATTTTCTGCATGTATTTTGCAATTCCTTTTTGAAGTGTCATTTTCTTTTATTTAAAAAAAAAAAACAACAGTCCAGAGGCATAAAACGCAATCAACCTAGATTTCATTTGTCATGGGATATAATTTGTCTTGTAAGATTTCAGGAAAAAAGTTTTTTAAAAAGGGAGGGTTAGTTGAATTGTTAAAGTAGGATTGCTGTTGAGGGACTAAGTATATTGAAAGTGTGACAAACAAAAGGGACATTCTCTGTCAACTGAAATATTTTAGATTTAGTGTTTCAGTTTTAGAAAGACTCAAGATCATTTTTCTTTACCCTTTCAAGCCTAAACTTGTTTCTTGCTCACAATGCCTGACTTTCGAATATTAAAGAATCTGGCTTGATGAAGATGTAAGAACAGTTAACTGATCGTCCCAATAAAACTCTGAATAGGTATTTTTGTATACGAGTTCACAAAGTGTATGGTCAGATATTTCATGTTCAGCTTCCAGCTCACTTTATAAGCTTTTTCTGATGATAAAAATTATTTCCCTGCATTTTTAAAAAGCAATCTAAAACTTATTGAATGCACACATATGGAATCTCACACAAAAGCATAAATGTCATCAACATAAATATTGTGTTTTTAAGTGCTGTCTTTCCCTCCCCAGCTCTTTTACTTGGCTTCCCTACCCCTTCCCCTACGCCCTCTACTGCCTCTGCCTCCCCCCAGCCCCAACCAGTTAACTGTGTGACACACACACACACACACACACACACATACACACAGATTTTTCTTTTCATTGTTTTCTACAAATAGTATCTTATATACACTTTTCGGTGTCTTGCTTTGCTCACTAAACAATACCTGATGGGGCTTCCCTGGTGGCGCAGTGGTTGAGAGTCTGCCTGCCGATGCAGGGGACATGGGTTCGTGCCCCGGTCCAGGAAGATCCCACATGCCGTGGAGCAACTGGGCCCGTGAGCCATGACCGCTGAGCCTGCACGTCCGGAGCCCGTGCTCCGCAGCGGGAGAGGCCACAACAGTGAGAGGCCCGCGTACCGCAAAAAATAAATAAATAAAAAAAATAACAATACCTGATGAAAATCTCTCTGAGTCACCTGGTATAGCTCTAATTCATTCTTTTTTTAAATGGCTACATAATTTTCAAGTTGTGAATATACCCTGGTTTATTCAGCCATTTCTCTGTTGAAGGGCATTTACTTCGTCTCCAGTTTGGAGCCGCTAAACTCAATGGTGTAGTGAACATCATTTTACATATATCCTTATGTGGCTGTTTTGATTTCTTTGGGATGGATTCCCATGAGTGGGATTACTGGGTCAAAGCATAGAGGTAATTTTAATATTAATAAAAGTATCCAGATTGCTTTTCAGAAAAGCTATTGCACTTTTAGTTTTCATTAGCAATTTATGAAACAACTCTTTTCCCTGAATTCCCACCAGCTAATAGGTATTACCAGCCTTTTCATTTTTGCCAGCCTGTTGGTGTAAAGAGTTTTTTTTTTTTTTTTTTTTTGTGGTACGTGGGCCTCTCACTATTGTGGCCTCTCCCGTTGCGGAGCACAGGCTCCGGACGAGCAGGCTCAGCGGCCATGGCTCACGGGCCCAGCCCCAGCCGCTCCGCGGCATGTGGGATCTTCCCGGACCAGGGCACGAACCCGTGTCCCCTGCATCGGCAGGCGGACTCTCAACCACTGCGCCACCAGGGAAGCCCAAGAGTTTTTTTTATTACTGTTGAGTTTGAATAGCCATGAATGTTTGTTAAGCGGTTGGATTACTCTTTTTTAGGACCTTTACCCAGTTTTTTATTTGGTTATTTATCCTTTTGTTGTTATTCACTAAGAGCCCTTTGCATATTTTAGGTACTAACCCTCTGACCTCTTTTGTTTTTATTTTTTTAAGCAACATTAGTGTGTCTCTATATTTTAAGCAACATTAGTGTGGATTTTATGGTATACATCACCTTATAAAAGTTTTAAATTTTTGTATACTCAAATATGTCTATTTTTTCTTATAGTCTCTGGGTTTCCAGTCATGGTTATACTATTATTTGAAAAGAAGACATTAAAACACGTTATTTATTTCACAAAGATGTTTTATGACATCCCTTCCTCCTTGCTTTACTCCATCCCGGTAAGGTGGCATCTTTAGAATACTTTCACTTCCCTCTCCCCTCTCTTCTCTCCCACCCTTGAGATATAATCCCTGGATCAATTTTACTTCTTCATTTTTCTCCCCAACACCCTTCCTGCCCTAACTTTTAAGTGACTTTGTATTCTTGGATTGAAGTCTCTGTTATTCGATGGTTTGCTATATATAAGCATCGCAGATGAGAAGTTAATTGCCAGTTGGATTCTTTCTTTCTTTTTTTTTTTAAAGATTTATTTATTATTTATTTTATTTTATTTTTGGCTGAGTCAGGTCTTAGTTGCAGCACGCGGCATCTTCTATTGCGGCACAGGGGCTCTTCGTTGTGGTGCACAGGCTTCTCTCTAGTTCTGGCATGCGGGTTTTCTCTCTCTAGTTGTGGTGCGCAGGCTCCAGGGCACGTGGGCTCTGTAGTTGTGGCGTGCGGGTTCCCAAGGGCATGGGCTCTGTAGTTTTGCAACACACAGGCTCTCTAATTGAGGCATGCAAGCTCAGTAGCTGTGGCGTGTGGGCTTAGCAGCCCCGCGACATGTGGGATCTTAGTTCCCTGACCAGGGGTCAAACCCGCATCTCCTGCATTGTAAGGCGGATTCTTTACCACTGGACCACCAGGGAAGTCCCTGGATTCTTTCTTACCAAGTAACTTTTTTCAGTCTCAATGCTTGAAAGATATTCTTCTTTATCTTTAAAGTTTAAGCCTTTACCAGAATATGCTTAGGACCGTATCATCCCTGCCTGGAAATCAGTGAGCCCTTCATATGTGCCAACTCATCTTTCATCTCAAGGAACATTTTTTTCTATTGGTCATTTATTTCTCCTCCATCTGTTCCTTTTTATCCTTTTGGAGATTCTGTTGTTCTCATGTTAGGTCACCTGGGTCCATCCTCTGAATCTCTTCTCTTGTTCCTTGTGATTTCTACCTCTTTATATTTTTACTCTATATTGTTTTCCTCTGTCTGTATAATATATGTACATCTTTATATGTATACACACACACACACACATACATATATATCTCTTGAGGTAGGTCTTCCACTTGACCTTCCAGGTTGCTAACTGTTGAAAAACATCATTAAAATAGAAGAAATATGAGATATTTTACTATGAAGAAAGGATGATTTTGAAAGAGCTGTAACTAGCGTTAAAATTATTAGTAGTCCTTAACATAATGTAATATAGTCAATTTATGAAGATGTTATAAAGCTGGCTAGAAGATAGTATAATTTACATTAACTCATATTTATTCAAGATACATACTTCAACTTTAGCTGAGCTATATTATGCCTTTGAGAAAAATCAAAGGTTTTGGGAGGGGAAAATGATAGTATCAAGAATTTGGAGAGGCTGTACTGAAACGGAATGAAAATATGTAATATTTATGTATATACATCAGTTGATCTGGGCAGATAATGCTACCTCAGAGGAGTCTAGTCAATAAACAACGCAAGACCTATCCTTTAGCAATAAGTTGTCTTTCTCTACTGTGTATACATTGTGGTTCTCATGCTTCATTACATTCTTCACACTTTATTAATATTTTCACTTATATTTCTTAAAGGAGGAGTACACGGTTGGTTGGCAGAATGATTCATGGTTGAAGTCCTTATAGGACTCTTAGTTTCACTCAGATCATTATAAAATGTTGGGTTACTCAGTTGTTGTTTATTTTGCAGTATGCAGGCCTCTCACCGCTGCGGCCTATCCCATTAGGGAGCACAGGCTCCAGACGCGCAGGCCCAGCGGCCACGGCCTACAGGCCCACAGGCCCATGGGCCCACAGGCCCAGCCGCTCCGCAGCATGTGGGATCCTCCCGGACCGGGGCACGAACCCGCGTCCCCTGCATCGGCAGGCAGACTCCCAACCACTGTGCCACCAGGGAAGCCCCTGGGTTACTCAGTTTTAATGGCAGTTGTCAGCTAGGACGTGAATAGATGGTGTTAACACCTCTCTATATATTACTATTGAAAAAATTTTTTTTACCTAAAGGGTTCTTTCATTCTTAAATTTTTTTTCTATATCATTTTTTAATGCCCATGATTATTTTTTAGATTGTTGTGTTCCTGGTTGGAGATTTGATTTATAATTTTACACAGAAAATATGCAGTCATTAATGTAATTTACAAAGGAAGGAAAACCAATTTCTTTTACGCACCTTGACTTTAGAAGTTTCTCCTCAAGACAGTTAGTTTGACCTATCCTAATCTTTATTAATATTCTGGAATGTTCCCCCAGGAAATGAATGTTCCATTGAGCAGATGGAACATGTTCGGGGAATGCAGGAGAAATTAGCTCGCTTGAATTTGGAGCTCTATGGGGAGCTAGAGGAACTTCCTGAGGATAAGAGAAAAGCAGCCAGTGACTCCAATCTGGATAGGCTTCTGTCTGATGTGAGTACAGTCCTCTTTCTTTACTCTTTTCTTAATCAAAATTTTTATTGAGATAAAATTCACCATTTTAACCATTTTAAAGTATAAATTCAGTGATTTTTAGTATATTCACAATGTTGTGCAGACATCACCACATCTAATTTCAGAACATTTTCATCACTCCAAAAAGAAATCCTGTACCTCTCAGTGCTCCCCTCCCCCATCCCCCAGCAACCGCCAATCTATTTTCAGTCTATAGATCTGCCTATTCTGGACATTTCATATAAATGAGAAGCATAAAATACGTGGCTTTTTATGTCTGGATTCTTTCACTTAGTGTAATGTTTCCAAGTTTTATCCACGTTGGACTTCATACTCTTTTTTGAAAGCAATATATCCAAGGATATATTGGGATCCAATATATCCTTATATTTACATCTAAGCACATTTTCTGGGATATTGGCAAATCTAAAAGGAAAATATTTGCTTCTGTACATATAAAAGATCTTAAGATATAGAAGATAGTAGGTCAAAAGATCCTGGCATGATTAATGCATTTTGCCTTATTTACTCAGGTGGTAGTTATTTATAGTGTGTTTGGTGTTTATGGTAATTTAGTAGGTTGCCATGTGTTTTTGCTTGCAAAGGTTGCTGTAACAAAGTACCACAGACTGGCTGGCTTAAGCAACAGAAATTAATTTTCTCACAGTTCTGGAGGCTGAGAGCTGGAGACCAAGGTGTCAGCAGAGTTGGTTTCTTCTGAGGTCTCTCTCCTTGGCTTGTTGAAAACTATCTTCATGTTCACATGGCATTCTTCCTTTCTGTGTGGGTCCCTATGTCCAAATTTCCTCTTTTTGTAAGGACACTAGTCATACTGGATTAGGGCCCATCTTAATGACTTCATTTTAACTTAATTCCCTCTTTTAAGAACCTGTCTCCAAATATAGTCATGTTATGAAGTATTAAGGGTTAGGACTAAAACATGAATTTTGGGAGGATACAATTCAACCAGTAACACCATATAGGATTCTTTTTTTTTTTTTTTTTTTTTTGCGGTACGCGGGCCTGTCACTGTCGTGGCCTCTCCCGTTGCGGAGCACAGGCTCTGGACGCGCAGGCTCAGCAGCCATGGCTCACGGGCCCAGCCGCTCTGCAGCATGTGGGATCCTCGCGGCCCGGGGCATGAACCCGTGTCCCCTGCATCGGCAGGCAGACTCTCAACCACTGCGCCACCAGGGAAGCCCTCAAACCTATACTTTTAATTGTGATTGTGGTATGCTGAAAACTGACTTTGAAACCAGAGAGCCTTTGTTTAGTCCAGGGTCTACATAGAGCTGTATAACTTTGGGCAATTTAATGTTTTTGTAACTCAGATTTTTCTCTCTGTAAAATAGGGGTGGTTAATTCTACCTCATACTAAAAACTGAATATCACATAAAATCGTTTTTGTAATTCATAAAGTTTTTAAAGATTTTGATCATTAAAATGGCAGCTTTTTAAAAAAAATCTATTATTAGAGATGATTATAATTAAGCATGGTTTTAAGAATCCTTATAAAACTTCAGTTTTTATCATATGGTTTTAATTCTCTTATATTCTTATTTCATAAATACTAAAGCTACTTTATTATTATTTTGCATAAGTGAATTTCCCAGTCTGGAAATTTTTAGAAAGTTTTTTCTTTAATACTTTTTTGTTTAAAGAAAGCTTAAATGCGAAATAATGTCTTTAATAATGTATGGTTAACAATTATCTATGATAGTTATCTTATAAAAATAAAAATTAAATTTGTTACTTTGTGTTACAGCTAGAAGAATTGAATTCTTCCATGTATCCTTTGCTTAACATCAACAGTGAAAAGTTGACAGATTATAATTTTTGGTGAATAGTCCCAATCAAGTGAAGAAACGTACTGCTATTTACTGGAGCCATCTTTCCCTTTAGTTTCTAAATGGAATTTCCCAGTTGTTTTGTATGCTGAAATTTTGTTTTTCTATGGTTTGTGCTTTGCTCTGTATGGTTTCTGGGTTTTTAAGACAAATTTTTAAAATGTTTTAATCAAGAGAATTAAGAATTAGGCTAGTTGCCGTATACATTATTTTGAATCTTAGATTCTTAAGCTAAATGGAAGTGGGATAGCAGACATAATACAGTACTCTAAATTTAGTATTAGAACTAGAATATATTAGATGCATTAAAGTGTATTATAGGATTAACTTAAAGGAAATCACAAAGGCACATGTAAAATATTCATTTATTGACATTTCAATTTAGAGCAATTATTTCAAGAAATTTTTAAAATGTATTTTTGAACATACTGATAGGCACAATGTGAGATATATAAGAACAACAAAACAATGATCCTGCCTGTAAAATAATTTTAGTGGTAAGACATCTCTTTGAACCAAATAGTGAGATACTGGAAAGGATACTGGTTGTAGAGTTAAGAGATTTGATTTTCGAAATTTGGTTCCACGTTTTGCTAATGTAAATTTGGGTAGATTGTTTAACATTGCAGAGTATCATCTTTAATACGGGGTAACTGCTACATGTAATCATGTGTATATGAAAATTTCCAAACTATATAGAAAAGATATTTTAAAAAATCACTCTTACTGCAATAACATATACTGTTACTAACTGCTGAATTGTGCAGTAAAAACAATGAAGAAATAGGAAGATATATACAAATCCAGTAATAGTAATTAATATCTCACCTTTATTGAATACCTACTATTTGCCAAGCATTATATGAAGTGTTTTACACGCATTATCTCATTTGGTCCTACTCTTGGAAGTAGGTGGTGTTATACTCCCCATTTTACAGATGAAGAAAATACAGTTTTGAGAAGCCACATAAACTGTAGGAGATGTTAATGTAAGATACCACTGCCAAGAAAGAGTTTAATACGGGGGTAAGATAGGAGTTAATTAGGAGGCTTTTCTTAGGAGTAGTTCCTGGTTCTTCTTTTTCTTTGTATTTGTTTTACGTTATATTCTATGCTTTATATTCTCTCTCTGCTTATGACACATAACTCCTCTCCTCTTATCTGAGTTTCTGTTAAACATTTAGACTCATTTGTCTCCCGCTTTCCTCACTTCAGCCCCAACGGTTCAGCAGGCCGTGGTGGTAGACTGCAAGCGCATGGCCTTTGAATCGCTTGGTCTCAGGTCTTGGTAAGCAGCTGTGTAACCTTGAGCAAAGCCTAGCAACCCTAGTTTCCTCATCTGTAATAAATGTTCTTTCCGTATTCATACTTTCCCCTCCTAATTTTCCTCTCTGTCATCAGTGCCCCTATAATTTTTATTTTTTAAACATCTTTATTGGAGTGTAATTGCTTTACAATGGTGTGTTAGTTTCTGCTTTGTAACAAAGTGAATCAGTTATACATACACATACATCCCCATATCTCCTCCCTCTTGCGCCTCCCTCCCCCCTCCCTATCCCACCCCTCTAGGTGGTCACAAAGCACCGAGCTGACCTCCCTGTGCTATGCAGCTGCTTCCCACTAGCTAGCTGTTTTACATTTGGTAGTGTATATATGTCCATGCCACTCTCTCGCTTCGTCCCAGCTTACCCTTCCCCATCCCTGTGTCCTCAAGTCCATTCTCTATGTCTGCATCTTTATTCCTCTCCTGCCCCTAGGCTCATCAGAACCATTTTTTCCCCCTTAGATTCTATATATATGTGTTAGCATACGGTATTTGTTTTTCTCTTTCTGACTGACTTCACTCTGTATTGACAGACTCTAGGTCCATCCACCTCACCTCAAATAACTCAATTTCGTTTCTTTTTATGGCCAAGTAATATTCCATTGTATGTATGTGCCACATCTTCTTTATCCATTTATCTGTCGATGGACACTTAGGTTGCTTCCATGTCCTGACTATTGTAAATAGTGCTGCAGTGAACATTGTGGTACATGTCTCTTTTTGAATTATGGTTTTCTCAAGTGCCCCTATTATTTTAATCTTCAAGATTGTTTAAAAATCCCTTCTGTGACTATAGCAGACATTGCTAATCAGTCCTGGCACTATCTGCCTTTAGCCTGGACAGGGACAGGAAATTATTTGCTGTCTCTTAATTACAGTTAGTTGTCAAGTGTTATCAGTTCTGTTTTGTATTCTTCCTTCATTCTCTGCCCTCATCACCTGATTCCACAATCTTGCAAATTTCTGTTCTCTAGAAACCCTAGAGCTGCACTGTCCAATATGGCAGCCACTAGCCAAGTAACTACTGAGCACACGAAGTGTCGGCAACATGGATTGACATGTGCTTTAAGTATAACGTGCACACCTGATTTCAAAGATTTAGAATGAAAAGATGTAAACTATCTCAATATTTTTATGATTACATGTTGAAATGATAATTTCATGATTATGAGTATAAGTAAAATATTTTTAAAACTATGTCTGTGGCTTACATTATATTTCTATTGGACAGTACTGCTGTAGACTTTAGACATCGCCACTGAGTTATTCTTCCTAAAACATCACTTTCATCTTGCCATTCTTGTTTCTTACGAAGTTTTTACTATGTCAGATTTTTAAAAGGTTCTCAGTAATTTGATCACAGCATATTCATCCTGTTATAGTTTTCATTATTTTTCATTCCCACCAAGTTGGCTCTCTGGATGCCCAAGTTCATGCTCACCTTAATGCCTTAGTTCAGGTTGTACTTTCTACCTAGATTTGCTCTGGCCTCCCCCTTCTCCTTATCAAATAACACTCAAGCTGACCACTTCCATAAAGCATTTTGTTTGTACCCCAAACTAGCATTCTGTGTTATTTCATTATCTGTCGATATGTGTTAAATCTCAACCTTCCAATTGAACAAGATATGTCTCTGACGGCACAGTTCATGTCTGTACATTTTTGCAAACGTCTGCTGTACATGTATTCCTAGCATTTAGTTGTCCTCAGTATATCCAGATCATTGTTGAGTCTTGAATTGAGTCTTGAAGAACAGGTGGCAAGTGGATCATATATATGAAAGAGGAAAATGAAAGGCAGTGATGAGAAGGGAATGGAATAAACTATGCAGGAATTTTATTCTATTTCCAGTTTTCTTGAAGAATAATTCAGAGGATTATAGGAAAGGTTTTAGAGCTATGACGATTTTATTTCATTCTATTGGACTTTCACAAAGAAATTATTTTCCCAAGGAAATGAAGTGGTGTTGTCTTTTCAAGTGAATTTTGTTAATCCAGTAAGTTTTCATATTTGCCTCTAATCAGCTTCTTACCATGAAAATGATTCTTGCTGCATTAAAATAATTCTGTGCTCTATTAGAACCTGGAACATAGTCTTTTTTCTTTTTTTTAAGCCCTATTTTTTATTTTTATTTTTTCTTTTTTTGGCTGCGTTGGGTCTTCGTTGCTGCGCGTGGGCTTTCTCTAGTTGCGGCGAGTAGGGGCTACTCTTCGTTGTGGTGCATGGCCTTTTCATTATGGTAGCTTCTCGTTGCGGAGCACAGGCTCTAGGTGCGCAGGCTTCAGTAGTTGCGGAGCACAGGCTCCAGGCGTGCGGGCTTCAGTAGTTGCAGCGCGTGGGCTCAGTAGTTGTGGAATACAGGCTCTAGGCATGTGGGCCTCAGTAGTTGTGGCTCACGGGCTCTAGAGAGCAGGCTCAGTTGCTCCATGGCATGTGAGATCTTCCCGGGCCAGAGATTGAACCTGTGTTCCCTGCATTGGCAGGTGGACTCTTAATCACAGCGCCACCAGGGAAGTCCTGGAACATAGTCTTGAATCAGTGATTTGTTTTTAAATCTTCAAATTCTAGACATAGTAAAATTACTTTACTCCATTTAAAGATTGTCTTACCACATCCAAGTTTCTCAATAGCAGCATAGGCACTTTCCCTTTAAACATACTTCTTTTTTTATTACCTCTGTCTCTTAGCTCTTGAATGTAATTTCCAGAAACTTAAAAGAAGTACTCATTAGAGAATGAGAATCTTCTTAACTGATGAATCCAGACAGAAACTCCATTTGGCAGATGCACAAGATGTTCCAAATACTTCTGCCGGCTAAAATGAAACGCAGTCGCTTTCTCGTGGTTTGAAGAAAAGCAGCATTCTTTACTCTTCTAGCTGAATCCAGTAGCAGAATCATCTTCCCCAATAAGGAATTAATTAAAGTGCAAGTGCGGCGACTGCTTTCACATGCTGCTTTCAGTGAACTCGACTTGCCATAATTCACCATAACTGGAGGCCCCGGCCTTGTGGAAGGCATAACAGGAAATGTGATACAGAGCTTTTGCTGCTATGCTTTATATTGTTGCCTTACGGGTTATACTTGAAATGCACTGTGCTAAATGTTGTTGATGGGGCCGAACAATTTATCCTTCCTGAGCTCACCAAACTTATTCCACCGTTGATCATAAGTTGATGATGCCCAGGCTTTTTGTGGGAGCCCAGCTTCAGTTTACGTTAGATAATCAGTACACACACCCGGTGTGTTTTCCAGTGGCCAGTGACAACAAAATGTTAAATGAGTATTTGTGAAATTTGCTATTTTTAATAAAGTGATTGTTTTAAATTAGTCTCTCTCTCTGTTTTGGAGAAACCTGTAGTCTTCAATCTGGGAATACAAGGGCTCAGTCCTCAAAGGAAAACTGTATTTAAAAAATTGAGGTTCTGTAACTTTCTTGCAAATCTTGCAACTTACGCACATTTAAATATTGGCATAATGAAAAGAGCATATGGTCTTTGACCTTGCTTAGACCTTGATTTGAATCCGCATTCTGCCCATTAGCTTTGGGTTCATGTGTGTTTACTCAGTTGCTATTTTAATTTTTAATCTAGAAAATGAGGTTAATGACCAGCTTGTAGTGGTTGTTATGAAGAAGTAAAAAATTACATATAAGATACTTAGCACAATAGCTGACACCAGTAATGTTCAGCAAACAGTAGCTGAACATTAACATTAGTTTTTAAATAGCTTTATTGAAATAATTCATATGCCATAGAATTTACCTTTTCTAAAGTATATAATTCAGCGGTTTATAGATTCACAGAGTTGTGCATCCCTCATCATAATTTAATTCTAGAACATTTTCATCACCTCAGAAAGAAACTCATTAGCAGTCACTCCCTATCTCCCGAAGCCCTCAGCCCTTGACAACAGTAATCTATTTTCTGTTTCTACGGATTTGCCAATTCTGAACATTTTCTATCAATGGAATCATACAATACATGGCTTTTGTAACTGGCTTCTTTTACTTAGTATAACGTTTTCAAGGTTTCAAGTTTCATCCATGTCGTAGCATGTTATCAATACTCTTTTCCTGGCCAAATCACGTTCCATTGTATGGATATACCACATTTTGTTTATTCATTTATAGCTCACTTGCCTTCACCTTGTAGAATAGGTCCATGCTTCTTCCTCCTTGTTTCCAGGCCATAGAAACAAGCACCTAATGGGAGATGGGGAGGGTGGGGACCCATTGAACAATATTTTTTAAAAGTCTCAATTTCAGTAATTTTTGGCATTCTGCGTTCCAAGAGTTTTGATCAGTTTATCTAATCAGTCCTTTTAATACCCCTTTTAAAACTGAGAAAATCACCAGAACATTAAATGTAACCTTCAAAACTGCTTTGTTGGATTGAGCAAATAGGGATTCCAAGGGAAGAAGCATTCTAGGGTCTGACAGAGCAAAAGGAAACTTTGCCAATTGACGTGTTTTTCTTGGATGGGTCCTGACATAGAGTAAAGCAAAAGCTGTTTCCTGTGGCTTAGTGACAGAGCAGCAGATTGACCTTGTTTATTCAGCTGGTTCATTTGTCCTTTGTGTCGGTGAACCCCATGTGGGTCCCAGGTAACAAATTTTTAGTTTATCTAATTTGTATCCTTTCACACAACTAAAACATGTTAAAGGCAACAGGGGAAAAAAATGAGGTGCCTGGATCAGAATAAAATTTATTATTTATATAGATGTTGCGTATTTATTGTAGAATTTTTTTAATTGATTTTTTTAAAGTACTACGGGAGCAAACCATTTAATATTTGTTTACATACTTCCAGACTTCTTAGACAAACGTTTATTTACAAAAATTAGGTAGTAATATTCATATGGTTTTCTAACCTGCTTTTCATGTTGTGAACATCTTTCCTTGGTGGTAACTATTCATCTACATATAAATGAAAAAAACTTCCAGGCTTCACAATAAATACTTAAAGGCATTTTGACCAGAACCATTAGAAATTAATTAAGGATGTTGCTTTGGCTTTGGTACCTCCTGTATAATGTGAAAATTGGCAATAAGTATTAAAATATTATGAGGATTTGCTGAAGATAAGAAACCCCACCTTTTCCATCACACAGCCTTAAAATTGCTGGCTTTCTTTGAGAGAAAGCAAACGTTGGCTTCTGTATCCAAGTCTCCTGTCGGGGTCTGGCCCCACTGCTCCGTGTCTTCAGGGGCTTCTGGAACTACAGTGATGTCCGGGATCCCACCGCAGACTCCCTGAAGGGTGACAAAGAAACGGGAACGCCGCCCGGGCCGGGCCGGAATCCAGTGCAGCCCTTAAGGAGGGGGCGTTGGCCAGCAGGGCACTGGCGCTCGGGGCTTGGTCCGCCCGGCCTCTGGGCCTTCCAGCTGGGAAGGCGGCGTCGGTCACGCGGTCCCTCCAGCCGCTCTGGAACCCTGTGTGGGTGCTGGTGCCGGGAGCAGCGGGGGAGGGCGGGACCATGTGGTCGGTCTCTATGGAGACGGCGAGCTGCCGGCCCGCCCCTGCCCCTCAGGCTGCGTCCGGGGTCCTGCTCTTGCAGCTCCACGCGGTCCAAAGAGGAGGCAGACGCTGAGAGCCGCGACTCTCCGCCACCTCCCGGAGGTAAAGCGCTTGCCTTCCGGGCTGCACAGCTTTTTCTTGGGGCCATGGGGGCCCAGCTCCCGGGCGGTTTAGTTCCCGGTGCAGCCTCGGGAAGACCCAAAGCAGCGCCCTCGCTGGGCTCCCGCTCGGTGACCTTGGAGAACCACAGCACTGAAGTGGCGTTTGGGAGAAACACCACTGTCCCTGCCTAGGGTCAGGTTTGAATTGGGCTGTGGCCAGTAAACTCTTACCTCCTGGAGAGCACGCATTTGAGATAGGGATGAAGTCACTGAGTTACTGAGAAGTTTGGAAAACACTGATCTTCATAGGATTCTGAGCTGGCTCACAGCGACTCCCTCCCTCCTTCGGGCAGTTCTCACCCTCTTACTCCGGACCGAAAAGTGGGGTCACGAGGCGGGGGGGAGTGAGAGGGATGGGGGGGCAGGTAGGGAAAGAGAAATACAAAGAATCTACTGCGAATACAGTAAGTGGTTAGAACTGTATAGCTCTGAATAGTTAATATGCTAAGATTTGATGAATAGGGTTATAGTCATATATAGATCAATAAGATCAAACCTTAGTTAAAATCGTGATACTTATATTTTATCTTTTTAAAAGGACCCATGCTCTGCTTATTAATCAATCTTGCCATGTATCAGAACAGAATATCCTAACAACACACGCATTCAAGTGCAGCACAACCCGTGTAATTGTTTTCAGGCCCGTGTTGACATTTGTGCATCATAGGAACCTCAAAAATTGTGCTCTAAAAACCATTATTTACGTGAAAGAAAGTAGGGGTTGGAACTTGGAAGTTTTAGAACAACAATAATTGATTATTCTTCTTGAATGAATTTAAATAGTACAGTCACTTCTTGTTATAATTTTTATGTTATAGCTTTAAACTTCTATATCTGTGAGCAAATCCAGCATTTGATTATGTCCAGTTTTGGCCACAAAACTCCTCCTGTGCCTCAAAACATGCTATTACTTTCATTATTTATTTGTGCATTTAATAAAAATTATATACCAGTTCATGTTCAAAATGGCATGTTTTTACATGCCCCGAATATAGGACATTTTACTTAACTGGAATTATCTTTCATTTCTATTTTTTCACAAATCACACTCACTTTTCCTGTATACCAGTTCTTTTCTGCAATCTTTAGAACCACACAACCTCTGAGGAGGCATATTTAAAGAATTAACTTTTAGAAAATAAATGAATCATTGTACGACTTGCAATGTGAATTGCCAAAGTACTCAAATGTGGGTACCTCTGTGCCAGGGAACAATGTTTTGTTTCCAGTTTCCACTCCAAGTCAGTGTCTTGCACAGTGGAGTAGGACCCGAGTGATTTACATTCCTCCAGCTGTGTAACCAATCACCTGTGGAAACACAGTTAATGACAACAGGGTTTTGATTTATCCCAGTGATGATTTAGCTCTCTGTATGGACTGGCAGCTGTCCAGCCCTCTCACCCCTTAACCTGGCTTTGGTTGTCACACAACAGGTACCACCCGCTACCCCCCACCCGCCTTTTTCTCCCTAAGCATGGAGGTGCAAGTGTGGATTGCTGAGTTTCTCGTTGATATGTCAGTTATAAAGAATAATAAGTCATGGGATAGAAAGTATATTTCTAAATTAACCCATACCAGTCATACATCCAATTCAAGTTACACTCACATGTTAGGAAAAATCCAGTATAACCTTTAAACTTGATACCAGTTACTACCTGTGTGACCTTGGAATATTTTCTTTACCCTGTTCTTTTCATCTGTAATCAAACTCCCAGGATGAATGTGAGAAATAAATGAGCTCGTGTATGGGAAAGAGACTTACTAGCACTGTGCCAGTCAGAGTAGCTACTCAAAAAAATGTAGGATGTTAAATATAGCCTTTATTCCATGTCCCCCTCCCCACTTTGATTTAGTTACTTAATACGTTTGTTGGATCCAGTAACATGAGAAAAACCACAGATTGGGGTCTCCTATTTTATTCCCTTTTTGCACCAAACTTTAGAAATATTTAGAGCCCTTGTTTTACAGAGTGAGATAAGAAATAGTTCTCCAGTTTGTGTCACCCACACTGGAGTTTCAGTTCAGTGGAAAACTAGGCTGTAAGCAAAGCAGCAGCAGCAGGGCATTTCCTCTTCCAAGAATGACTCGCTACTTTGTTCTAGAACAAGAGAGATCCTAAATGATCAAGGAAGAACTTTGTGGTACAGTATTTTGGCTTTTAGAGAAAGCACATGGAGAAAAGATGAAAAAAATGGATGAGAATTTGATTTTGTACATTTAGGTTTTGAGTCTCTCTTGGTATTAGAAGATACTGTAGCTGTCCGATTGTAAACATAATTCACAATAAATATTCTTGCCCCCAGAGTGAATTCTCATCTCAAATACGTACGCTTTCTTCCAATTTGCTGATGTTGTGAAAGAATAATCTGTCCGGTCTACATATGAATTCAATCCTAAGCTTATTTTGCCATCTAACTCACTTGACATAATGATGGAAATTACTAATAAGAAGATCACACAAGTTGATAAGTTGTTACAGTTGTGATGCAGTTGTCAAATCCTAATAATCGGTGAAGGAATTTGGCTTTTTCTTGGCTAGCAACTTTTCTTTCAGCCCTTGAATTTAGAAAATTGGTGGATGTGAACAATTATTCATTTATTCACTCAGCAACTACTTGCCAAGTCCCTACCTGTTGGCAGGCACTACAAGGTAGGCAGCTTCTAAAATGACTCCCAACGACCCCAGCTTCCTGGTATTCATGCCCTTTTGAATCTCCTCCCCTCAAGTGGAGGCTAGACTTGTTTCTAATGCAGGGTTTGCCAAACTTTTTCTGTAAAGGGCCAGGTAGGAAATTTTTTTTGCTCTGTGAGCCATATGGTTTCTTTCCCAATTACTCAATTCTGCTGTTGTACTGAAAAGCAACTGCAGGCAATATGTAAATAAATATGATTAGCTGTCTTTCAATAAAACTATTTACAAAAATGGGCATTGGGCCAAATATGGCCTGCTGACCATGTTTGCTGACCCCTGCTCTGACGAATCAAAAAGCAATGGTATATCACTTCTGAGATTTTGTTACAGACTCTAGCTTCCGTCTTGCCTGCCCTCTCTTGCCCTCTCGCTTGCTTACCTGGGTGGAAGCCAGCTGCCGTTTTGTGAGCTAAGCTGTGGAGAAGCCCACCTGGGAGGGGAGCCTCCAGCCTGCAAGGAACTGAGGCCCTTTCTCCTCAGTCTGTGAGGAACTGAATCGTGTGACAACCCTCTACCCGAGCTTGGAAGTGGATCCTTCCCCAGTTCAGCTTTGGGATGACAAAAGCCCCAGCTGACACTTGGCTTGTGAGAGACCCTGAACCAGAGGACCTAGTTAAGCCATGCTTGACCCCTGACTGTGAGAGAATAAATGCTTTTTTAAAGCAACTACGTTTTGGGACTGTTTGTTACACAGCACTAGATACCCACCATGATACCCACACTAGACAACTAATACACTTCATGATAGGCTCCTTTAACAATGAACAAGAGATATGCTACATATTACCTCCTTCTCTTGGAGATTGACTGAACATCAATATACTAAATTTGCAAAACATCCTACAAAAAAAGTTTTAATTTTGTTCAATCAATCATTTCCAGGCATATTTAACCACAGATGCTGCTTTTCTGGGAAATACCTATTAATACCTTATGGAGCTACTATTTGGAGAGTTTTGTGTTTTATTTTTTAGAGGCTGAAAGAATTTTTTTAAATTATTTTATTTTTATTTTTAAAATTTTTGGCTGCGTTAGGTCTTCGTTGCTGCATGTGGGCTTTCTCTAGTTGTGGTGAGTGGAGGCTACTTTTCGTTGTGGTGCACGGGCTTCTCATTGTGGTGGCTTCTCTTGTTGCGGAGCACGGGCTCTAGGTGCACGGGCTTCAGTAGTTATGCCTGGCAGGCTCTAGAGTGCAGGCTCAGTAGTTGTGGCGCACGGGCTTAGCTGCTCCTCGGCATGTGGGATCTTCCTGGACCAGGGATCGAACCCATGTCCCCTGCATTGGCAGGCGGATTCTTAACCACTGTGCCACCAAGGAAGTCCCTGGGGAGATTTTAAATGCTGGACTATGAAAAGAAATCATTCCATTTAAAGAAGTAGTGATTGCCAGCATGCCGTCTCTCCCTGGATCAAATAACTAGTCAATAAAGTAACATATTCATTTAAGAGAATGAATGTAATCCTGTGGGAATTTGTATCTGTGTCTATGTTTATATCTGTATATGATGTACTGTACTCACATATTGAAGCCCACCAGCAGAGATAGCAACTATTCTTTCTGTAATGTTCTGCTCATTTTGTAACTCAGTAATACCTTACCACAGAGGATAATACCAATTTTGAGAAGTTGCTAAATAAAAATCCCTTATGTTGGCTCTTGGAGAGATTTCACATAACAACAGCTGGGCATCTTATGAAACTAAGGATTTGTTTTGATTTAATGTTGATTCAGAGGGAGGTATTTAATTTTCCACATTGCCATGAGGTTTTTATCTGAACATTATTTGTACTGTAGTTTGCCAGGACACATCACTGCCTTGCTTCACACATGAGGAGACTGAGGCTCAGAGATGAAATTACTTGTAAAGCTTTAATTTTGGGGTGGGGAGGTTGAGGTTTTTTGTTTGTTTTTGGCCGTGCAGCATGTGGGATCTTAGTTCCCAGACCAGGGATCAAACCCATGCCCCCTGCAATGGAAGCATGGAGTCTTAACCACTGGACCACCAGTGAAGTCCCTAAGGCTTCAATTTAGGGGGATCAGAGCAGGAATTCAAATTTGGTGCTCACCATGTCATGCTGCCCTTCTGTAATATTTCTAAAACTGTTCCTAATATGGTACGTGACTTTCCGAGATATTCATTTTTAAAATGTGCTTCTGTCTCATTGAAGTGTAATAAGCGAAGAGGCACCACCAGCGTTTGGCTTATTCTCAGATTCTTCTGACTTGCCAGTAAAATTTCTTCAGCTACTCCAGGCTGAAGAAATTCACATTGTTCCCTCTCTTCTTGGTATTTATAGCAACAGAGGGTTGCTTAGAAACTTAGACATTTCTGATGCTTGAATGTCAGCTAGAATTTCAGTGGAAGCAGTCATCCAATTGTGTTTTAACATCTTCTGTAATGGACATAACCTCCCAAGACAGCTAATGCTGCTGAAGTGATTGTTTTCCCACTTAGACTGAGCCAAAATCCATCTCTCTGACCTCATCCATTGTTCTTAATTTTGTCTTCTGGGCACTCACAAGCCACGTGTAATTGAATTTATATGTAAAAAGCCTCCAGACATTGATGTACGTGTGGTACAGTGTGAGAAAGTGGTCCACTTGCTTTTCTCTTTTTTAAATAGATACTCTGTTTTCTATAAATGGAAAATTCTCTCTCTTCCTCTTTGATTTGAAATCTAAGAAGTGCCCATGTATACATGAGTCTATCTATTTTGGACCCTTCTCTTCTGCTCCCCTGATTAGTTATTTGTCCCCATGCTAATACAATGTCATCTTATTAGTGCAGCTTTATAATAAGTTTTTCTACATTAATTGTTTATTAAAGTATAGTTGATTTACAATATTATATTAGTTTCATGTATATAGCATAGTGATTCAATAGTTTTACAGATTGTACTCCATTAAAATTTATTACAAGGTAATGGCTGTAATTCCCTGTGCTATACAATATATCCTTGTTTTTTTGTTTGTTTGTTTTTATTGAAGTACAGTTGATCTACAAAGCTGTGTTAGTTTCAGGTGTATTGCAAAGTGATTCAGTTAATGTGTATATGTTAATCCCAAACTCCCAGTTTATCCCTCCTCTCCTATAATAAGTCTTGATATCTAGAAACACATCTCCCTCTCTTGCTCTTCCAGACTGTCTGGACTACTTTAGCCTTGTAAATTTCCATAAATATTTTAGAATCAGCTTTTCAAGTTACACACATACAGTATCACTTTGGGATTTTTTTGAGATTGCATTGAATCTGTAGATCAATTTGAGAGAATTAGTCTCTTCATTTTTCTGAATCTCTAATACATATCTCTAAACATTTCTCTCCATTGATTTAGGTCTCTAAAAATTGTTTTTCAGTAAAGTTTTCTATCTTTATAAAGTTGTACTTTTACTTTTTCTAGGTACTTAGTAGTATTTGATGTTGTTTTAAAACTTCTTAATCAAAATAGAAGATATAGAAAAATATGCATGTTATAAGTGTAATACTCGATGAATTACAAAGTGAACTCACCCAGGCTCCCACCCCTAGGTAAATACCAGCACCCCAGAATCCCCTCTCATATCCCTTCTAGTCATTACCTTCTCTTTCCTCCCCAAAGGTAACCACTATCCTGACTTCAACCACTAGAGCATAGAACTTTGTATAAATAAAACCATGCAAGGGGCTTCCCTGGTGGCGCAGTGGTTGAGAGTCCGCCTGCCGATGCAGGGGACACGGGTTCGTGCCCCGGTCCGGGAAGATCCCCCATGCCGCGGAGCGGCTGGGCCCATGAGCCATGGCCGCTGAGCCTGCGCGTCCGGAGCCTGTGCTGCGCAACAGGAGAGGCCACAACAGTGAGAGGCCCGCTTACCGCAAAAAAGGAGAAAAAAAAAAAAACATGCAAAATGTTTTACTTTGTTTCCAGCTTCCTTTGTTTAATGTCTTAGGTGTGTGATTCATGCATACTGTTGTGTGTAGCAGCAGCCTGTTCACTGACCTGTAGCATTCTACTGCATGAATATATGACAATATATTTATCTATTCAACCATTGATGGATGCTTGGGTTGTATCCAGTTTGGAGCTATCCAAAGCAGCTATGAACATTCTTGTGGATATATTTGGTCCATATGTGCATGATTTTCTGTTGGGTCAAGTGTATGCATATGTTCAACTTTAGGAAATAATGCCCGTTTTTCAAGTACTTATACTAATTTACACTTTGACCAGCTATATATGAGTTCTGGATGCTCACCAACACACAACTTTGTCAGTCTGTGCTGGATAACAAACCATCCCCAAATCTGAAACAGGAATCATTGTTTGTCACAATTCTGTGGGTTCACAATTCGTCTGGGCAGTTCCACTTGCTGTTGTAGGCTGGGGTCATTCGTTTGGTTGCATTTACCTGAGAGCTCAGCTGGAACTGGAATACCCGAGATGGCTTCATTCACACATCTGGTGCTCTGACTGGGGTGGCTGAAATAGTTGGGGGCTGGTTCAACCTCTGTCCTTCCATGTGGTCTCACCTCACTCAGTAATCTAGCCCGAGCTTATTTACCCAGCAGCTAGATCTCAAGAGTGCAGAAAGAGAAACTGCAAGTCTCAAAGCCCAGGACCAGAAGTCATATATAATCACTTCCATAACATCCTATTGGTTATAACAAGGCAGTGCTAGTGCAGATTTGTGGGGAGGAAGGGCAATAAGACTCCACTTCTTGATGGGAGAACTGGATGGGAGCAATCATTCCTGGCCATATGTACAGACAGTATACCACGTTGCTTCCTCTGGTCACAACAATTCACATGCCTTTCACAAGCAGAATGCATTTACCCCATCCCAAGACACCCAAGGTCTCATCCAATTGTGGTATCAGTCTAGAAGTCCAGTCTCTCGTGATCTGCATCAGGCCCAATTGCAAGTGAGGCTCCTTGTCTGTCGCTGCTCTTGAACTGGAGACCTGTGAATTTAGCTGTCTCCCAGACACCTAGATTACACTAGTGAAACACAAAAAGGGTAACCACAGCAGTCTTTCCTATTCACAAAGGCAGGAAACAAGTCACATGGCAGTTTCTGGTCCATAGCAATTCTGAAATTCAGCCAGACCAGTTGTCCTGATGATTCCTTGATTATGGTCCAGGTCTACTCCCTGGGAGTAATCTCCTGATCCATTGATCTCAGCTTCTCTTGGCTCTGCACTACTGACTCTTCGCTCTGTCCTCTGCGTCACCCATCTTTCTCAATAAGAAATTATCTGTGGTTGCAGTTGCAAAGCTTTCTCAGCCTGCTTCTTACCTGTAGAAAGTTGGAGGCTCAGAGACTATTTCAGGCCTTCTCAGTCCCTTTTATTTCAAGCTGGTCATGCTTTCACCAGAACAATCTTCTTGACAATTTTGTGGGTTTTCTGTGTATCTTATTATAATCCATTCTCTTCAACAAAGGCTGCATCCACAAATCCCTTTGAGATAGGCCCCTGGCTGCCTTGGGATATGAATCAGGGTGCTGTGGGACAAAGTCTCTAAGACTCTTAGGAACTCTTTTATTTTCTAAATGAGAGGGTCTATGAGACACACCACCTTAAACCTTTCAAAGACCTTATCAAGGAGGTCTTTGAAATGAAGCCATTTATTACTTTGAGACTTTTTGCTGGCTGGAGATACTGTACTAGATATTCTTTATTTCTGCTAGATTCTGCTAAAAAACTAGATTTTCAGGTCAGTTCATGTCTCTCTTATTGTATCATATTCAGCTAAGAAGCCAGTCAGAACTTTCTATATCCTGCTTGGAATCTCTTTAGCCAGGTCTGCACATTCCTTGGTAGATTTCCTATTGTCCACATTAATGCAGGCAACAGTGTTACTAAACATTCCACTGCTACATAGCACAGGTGATCCTTTTTCTAGCCTTTCTTAGCAACTTCACTGTTCTTCTAGGCTCCACTGACAGTCTCCTCACCACCCTTCCAATTTCCACTTGCTGCTCTTTTTCGACATCATTGCCATATGCTTTAAGTTATGTTATGGCAATACTCTACTTCCAGGTATGAATTTTTTCTATCAGTTTTTATTGCTGAATGACAAAATGCTCCAAACTCTAGTGGCTTAAAACAATCTTTTACTGTTATGATTCTGAGGATCAGCTGGGCCCGACGGAATGCAGTGGTTCTACTCCATGTGTTGCTGACTAGAATCTTCCGTTCCTACTATTCTGCAGTGCCACTAGTGTCATAAATCTAGTGAGATATATTTGCGAGTCTGTTTCTGGACTCAACTGGTTTATTTGTCTATTCTTATGCCAATATCTCATGCTCTATTTACACTAACTTTATAGTAAATAAGTCCTGATACCATGTAGAGTAAGTCTTATTACTTTATTCTTTTTAAAGTTGTCTTTGCTGTTCTTGACCCTTTGCATTTTCATACACATTTCATAATTAGTTTGTCAAACACACACACACACACACACACACACACACACACACACGTGCACACAAACACCTCACCCCACTGCTGGGTTTTGATTAATAGATTAATTTGGTACAACTAAACATCTATATAGACATTACTGTTACTTAGATCTTTAAAAATTTCTCTTGATAAAATTTTTAGTATTCTATGTGGAACATTTGTACCTCTGATTTAAATTGGATTTTTAAAAGTTATTATAAATGACATACTGTTTTTTAATAAAAATTTGTTTTTAGTATACAGAAATACAGATTTTTTTATGTTGACCTTGTGTATAGCAACCTTCCTAAACATGCGTTAAATCTGACAATTTACCTGTAAATTCTTCAGTATTTTCTACATATAATTATGCCACTAATAAATAATGACAGTTTTTTCCTTTTCAATGATTATAATTTAATTTTCTTGCTTTATTACATTGGACAGAATTCCAGAACAATATTGAATAAAGATAGTAGTGGCAATTATAAGGAAAGTTTCAACATTTTACTATTAAGTTTAATGTTTGCTAGTTTCTTATAATATGTCCTAATTTGGATTAGGAAGTTTCTTCTAGTTCTAGGTTGGTAAGATTTTTTTTGTTATGAATGGGAGTTGAATCTTATCAAATGCACTTTTTGTATCTACTGAGATTTTCATGATTTTCTCCTTTGTTTTATTAATGATGAGAAGTGCATTGATTTTGTAATATCAAATCAAATTTACATTCCAACTTGCTGGTGATATAATAAGATTTTTAATACATTGCTGGGTTTGGTGTTCTAATATTTTGACTAGGATTTTTGGACCTATGTTTATGGTAATAAACCTATAATATTCCTCTCTTATAAGGTTCTTGTTGGGTTTTGGTGTTAAGGTGATGCTGACTTCATAGAAGGACCTGGAAATAATTACCACTTTTTCTATTCTCTGGAATAAGTTTGTTATTTCTTCCTTAAATGTTTGGTAGATACAAATATTGGTTCCAGGAGTAAGGTGCTGCCATACCAACATCAATACATTCCAAATTATGTGACATTAACATCCAGTCTGGCAGCATGAAATTGTTATTGGAGACTTGGACAGTCAGCAATCCATGTTACCAAAAAAATGTATAAAAGTATAGTCTAGAATAGCTTAAAAGGCATATTACATACCTAATGAGCTTGTACTTTATACAAAGAGGTAGAAAATGACTGTTATTAGAATGTGTTCATTTCTACTGGCTGCATTTGCCAAGGTACTACAAGAATTAAAGGAGCTCAGAAAATATTTGGCTGGTTTGCAAGCAGGAATGAAAAGGAAATCAGAGACAACCAAAAAACTCAGGGTTTTGCAAGCTTGGAAGGTGCAACTGATTCACATGTTCAACTAGTTAAGAAGCAACAGAGAAGTCCTTTGAGCAAAAAAGTCTGCTTAAAACTCTGCCTAGCGGCAAAGACCAAGTCAGGAAGAGTATGGTTGTCACACCATTGTTAGGATCTCTGAATGGAATAAGGTGGTAGCCAGCAAACACTTTCACGCTGGGAAAATATCTCAAAGAGGGGAGACTTAGGGTTTGGCTCTTCCTAAGGAAAGTCTGATAGGCTCAAACTACTTGCAATTAAATTGAGAGAGAGAGAGAGAGACAAGTCTCTAAACAATTGTGGCACATAGCACTGCTTGGAATCAAATAACTTGAGATAGATATTGAGAAAGCCATTTTGTCAAAGGAGTTACCTACACGGTATAAAAGAGAATGTGATTGTTTGAGACTAAAAATGATAACTGGGTTCCAGCCTTCTACAGCAGGATCTCAGAACTGCTACAGATTAACTCTTTTATATATCGTTCTTCTCCTTTACAAATGGGAATACTTATTGTAGTTATCCTTTTCCTGTTCTACCATTATATATATTGTGTGTAGGAGCTGGTACCAGATAGCTTATCTTTTTAGTTCAGAGTTCTCTAGATCAAGAGTAGGTATATCTGGGTCTGTAGAGGCTGTTATGAATCATTTCTATCTCCTGGGGTCTAAGCTCAAAATACTGATGAGATCGAACTTTGGGGTTGTCTGCTTTAAGGCGTGGATGAGTGTGTTCTGCACGTGGGAATGGAAGGGAACTGATCCAAAGGGTGAACTGTGGTAGATTGTATTACTGTCTGCGCTCTTGTGTAATCCTCTCCCCTTGAGTATGGGCCAGACGTAGTGACTTGCTTTTACCTAATAGAACAGAGCAAAAGTGATGGGATACCAATTCTGAGGTTAGGTTACAAAGAGACTGTGGCTTCCCTCTTGTGTGCCCTCTCTTGCTTTTTCATTTGCTTCCTCTGATGGAAGCCAGCTGCCATGTGAACTGCCCTATGGAGAAGCCCATCTGGCAAGGAAAGCAAAGGATTCCTCCACCCAACAGTCCACGAGCAACTGAATCCTGGTCACAGCCACATGAATGAGCTTCAGATCCTTCAGATGGGGCTGGAGACCTGGCCAACACAATGATAGCAGCCTATGGGAGATTTTGAAGGAGAGGTACCTGGTATGTACTGAATTGTGTCCCCCCACCCCTAGATCCATATGTTGAAGCCCCCACCCCCGATGTGACTACATTTGGAGGTGGAGCCTATAAAGAAGTAATAAAAGTTAAATGAGGTTATAGGGTTGGGGGCCTTAATCCAATAGGACTGGTATCCTTATAAGAAGAAGAAGAAGAGATACCAGAGCGCCTCCTGCACCCCACCCCGTGTGTGCTCAGAATGAAGGCCTTGTGAGAACACAGCAGGAAGACTGCTGCCTGCACGGTAGGAAGCGAGGCCTCACCAGAAACAACATGCTGATCTTGGACTTTCGGCCTCCAGAACTGTGAGAAAACAAATTTCTGTTGTTCAGGCTGCCCAGTCTGTGGTGTTTTGTAATGGCAGCCCTAGTAGACTAACAATACTGTACCCTACTAGATTGTGCCTGGATTCCCGACCCTCAGGAACTTTGAGATAATAAGAAGAGTTTGTTGTTTTGAGCTGTTAAGTTTTAGGGTAATTTGCAATGCAGCAATAAATCATTAATATATTAGCCTAACTTTTTCTTCTATATCCTCTTTGACTTATGTCCTCAAAAGCTAGGCACTGGGGTGGGGGTGGGGGCTCCCTCTTTGAGCCCTTCAGATTCTTGCTTTCCAGAGAAAGAAAAATTCAGTATTCATGGCTGATAAAGAATCATTCCAATTTCTGAGTCATTTTGCCAGCAAAGTAAAAAACAGCTCTGGTTTGGGTTCACATTTGGGTCCAGGTAGTTGAGGAGAGAATAATCGCAATGATTTAGAGTTCATGAACTCTCTGTGTATATTTGTATGGATATATATATATGAATTGCTCTCATTGTATCTATATAAACAAATATATGTAAATGAATTGCTGTAATTCTATTATTCCTATATGGACAACATTAATATACTGGATGTTCTAGGTGTGGACGAAAATAATTTGCTGAGATGTCAGCTGGGAATTCTCCCAGGGAAAGCTTGGAAATGGAGAGCTTCCACACAAGATTCAGTGCCTGGACACCTTTTAGCAACAAGTCATTAAACTGACAGGTGAGTCACATACTCTAGAATAAGACAAGCTTTCTAAGGTGAATTTTACTGTGATATATTGGGTCTCATGTTGCCATATTTAAAATAAAATAAATACTTGTAAAGAACTTAGTTTTTGAGTCACTTTAAACAAAAATAAACCTACCCCAAAGATGGTCTCTCCTCACCCCAGTCCACGACTCCAATCTTATGGGAGGTACAAGAGCTGCTCCCACTTTTGCCCTGTCAGCACCTCCAGAGGTGAAACAGAAACCTCCAGGACACACCCTGGTTGCTGTAAGGGGGAGGAGACAAGAGAAGGTGCTTTGGTGGTATTTTGGTGTGGAGAGTGTTGATATGTGTTTCTTTAATTCTCTCTTCCCTCTTGTGCCAACTGCATGGTTCCCTGGGGCCAGGGGATGCCCCTCCTTTGAAAGATAACGCAGGAAGTAGTCACTGGAATGGCCCAGGCAGCTCTGCCAGACCTTCATGGAAAAGGGGGCTGCCTGGGTCCTCAGAGCTCCTGCGTGGTCCAGGCGCATTCACAAGGGACGGAGACCAGATGGGCTGGGACCAAAGCCTGACTAGTAATAAAGACAGTGGGTTTATATATGTCCTCTGAGCCAAGCTGGACTGAAGTCCTGGTTTGGGGGGACGCTGGTCCTGGTGTATGTCTTTCATGGAGACACTCCTAACAATGGCTCTTCAGCAAAATTTACTAACTTTCCTTTTGGTGGATGCTATGAAGAGGTAGGACTACTTCACATGGCCCTGTTTTCACAATTAAGCAAGTAGCCAGTATGTGTTTTCAAGATGAAATGTTTGGGATCTGTTTCCCGGACCACATTAGCTTAGGTGGAAACAATAGTGAGGATCCATTACCTCTTTGGGCCCTCCTTGAGCCCCTCTGCAATTACATCCCTGCCAGCCTTTCCCACCAGCCCACCCAACAAGCCTGGGCTTGCCTGCATCCCTAGATAAAAGGAGTTTAAGCTGAAGGGAGAGACCCTTACTACATATGTGAAAGTGCTTTGTGAACTGTAACGTACAATGCAAGTATTAGCTGTGAGGTTGTTAGGTTGCCTATGGATTGCTTAGCAACTAAGAACCTATTGAACTGTAAAGGAAAATGTCATTTTCTCTCCCTTATCGCTCTTTCAGGAAAGAGTTGCTCTTATAAGTCATTGATTTGACCTCTGGACTAACAAGCAACATCAAGAATTCTTATTCACGATTTTTTTATGATGCACTAAATTACAATTAAGGTAAACGTAGCCTAATGATGTAATTATCTTAAAGAAAATAAAATATCATAAAATGTTCATATAACTTTTAAGAGTTTCTTTTTTTCTACAGAAAAAAAGCAACTGATTTTTTGTGTGTGTGTGTGGTACGAGGGCCTCTCACCGTTGCGGCCCCTCCCGTTGCAGAGCCCAGGCTCCGGACGCACAGGCTCAGCAGCCATGGCTCACAGGCCCAGCCGCTCCGCGGCATGTGGGATCTTCCCAGACCAGGGCACGAACCCGTGTCCCCTGCATCGGCAGGCGGACTCTCAACCACTGAGCCACCAGGGAAGCCCCAGCCAATGAATTTTTAACATTCTCTTAGTATATTAAATTCTCCTTGGAACTCTCAGACAGATAAGATATTTGAAGTAGGTACTCCGAAATATTTGTTACATGAATGAATGGATCCAAAAAATATCTGAGAAATGACAGTGGCAGCAGCATTTAGGAATATGGGCAAGACTCATATGGCAGTGGTCACTGATTGCCGGTAAGTCCTGGTTCTTCTTATTCTTTCCCTTGCGTCCTATTATATCTGTAATTTATTTCAAAATACTCCAGCATGGCTGGTGTGACATGTGAAAGTGTTAGTTGAAATTACACCCAGGGGCAGCTAGTGTTCTGATCAAGAGTTAGTACTCTAGGGGTGATTAGCTAGCACTGTATTGGAAAGGTCACAGTGTTTTAGTTATTACCAGACACTTTGCTAATTAGCATAGCAAATATTAGATATTAGTTATTATCAGAGCAACTAGTGGCTTGTTAACATGCTGGTTGAATGCTAGAAATGGCCTGTCTTTGTGAAATTAAAGGTATTCAGGATATGTGGACTGACCAAAATATTCCAGAGAGCCCTCCGGCATGCCTGGACCTGTCTGAAGAATCCAGCCAGGCCAGTTGGTGCTTATTAAGGATGGTTTCATCTCCAAAACATGGCCCTGTCTGACTGGGGGTTTTCTGGTAGCCTGAGGCCAACAAAAAGGATAGTAATAGAATCCTGTTTATGGGACATTGTTCTTTCTCAGTTGAATGAATCTTTCACCCAAAGGGCAGAGAGCTGGGATTTTGTCAGGCCTACAGAGGAGGCTGTATGAAGTGGTTTGGGCTTATTTACTAAAGTTTATTCAGTGAAACTCCAGGTAGGGCCTCATTTGGGGCTGCTTTCACTACAACCTGGTGGTGGTGCTTGGGGGACAGGCTAACCCTCAAACTTCTTAGATATTCACCAAAAAGTGTCAAGAGTTGTGCAAGACCAAATTGGGTAATTTTAGTTTACAATACCTGCTTCTCTCAGTCTTTCTTACACTTTCACACAGTCATTTCATCTCTCCTACCTACGAACGCACCTTCTCCATCGTCCGCTTTCTCTGCATCCGTGGGGCTCCTAGTGGATTATCCCTAATGGAGTCACCAAGTCACTGGAGGGAGACAGCCATCTTCCAGGCATGTCAAAAGAGGCTGCAAAGACAGGCCACAGACAAAGAGGCTCTTCAGTCAATGCTTAAAAATCAGGAGGGGACTTCCCTGGTGGAGCAGTGGTTAAGAATCTGGCTGCCAATGCAGGGGACACGGGTTTGAGCCCTGGTCCAGGCAGATTCCACATGCCGCAGAGGAACTAAGCCCGTGCGCCACGACTACCGAGCCTGCACTCTACAGCCCGCAAGCCACAGCTACTGAGCCCACGTGCCACAACTACTGAAGCCCGCGTGCCTAGAGCCTGTGCTCTGCAACAAGAGAAGCCACCGCAATGAGAAACCCACGCACCGCATTGAAGAGTAGCCCTTGCTCACCGCAACTAGAGAAAAGCCCGCGCACAGCAACAAAGACCCAACGCAGCCAAAAATAAATAAATGTATATTAAAAAAAAAAAAAATCAGGAGGGAGATTTTTATGGTAGTCATTGGGTAGGCTTCCTTTGACTTCAATTTTGCAGCTTTCAAGATAAGAAAATAAGAGACCAAACCCTTTATCCATAATTGCTTTGTGGGCCATCCTGTTCTAGTCTCATGTATCACAAACCGAGCAATTTTAGTTGTAACCACTGGAGGTCATTAGTGATCTTGTGGTATATTTTGAGGCTCATCAACAGTGGGCCTGACATTTTTTCACTGGAAACTTCATTCACTGTCTGGCACCTGAATTCTTCTTTCTGTGGGAGAAGGATATGGAACTAACCTGTTAAGTGAAATTACGCTGCTTTGTTTGACAGCAGCTGTGTTTCTGCAGAGTTATATGTATTTCATAGTCCCATGAAGCTGTTATTACATGTTCTGGGCTACTAATTTCGGGGGAAGTTGTATGTCAATTTCTGGTCTCTGGGTTTGGCATCCTGAAACCAGGATCTTTAATTTGTAGTGGTGGTTTTTGTTGTTGAACATCAATCAGGTCATTCCCCACAGTCTGGATGAAGTCTTTCTTACATGACTTCCTGCCATCTCTTTTGGTCAGCCATTTCTTCCCTCTTACTGACAGCTGAAGACACCATGTGCAGATGGTCTAATCCAGTTTGAGCTGTGCTTGATTTTAACCCAACCTAAAAGCCCAACTTATTTTCATTTTTAGCCTAAAGTTAATGCAATAAAATTTTAAAGTATCTTTATTGAGATGTAATTCACATACATAAAATTCATGCATTTAAAGGACACAGTTCAATGGTTTTAGGAGGGGTCCCCAAGCTTTTTGGCACCAGGGACCGGTTTCGTGGAAGACAGTTTTTCCAGGGTTGGGGGGGTGGTGTTTCAGGCAGTAATGTGAGCGATGGGGAGCAATGGGGAGCAATGGGGAGCGGCAGATGAAGCTTCGCTCACTTGCCCTCCGCTCACCTCCTGCTGTGCGGCCTGCTTCCTAACAGGCCGTGGACTGGTACCGGTTGATGACCCAGGGGTTGGGGACCCCTGGTTTTAGTACATTCACAGAGTTGTGCAACCACCACCACAGTTTAAGTTTAGAACATTTTCATCACCCACAAAAGAAACCCCCTGTCTATTAGCAATCACTCCCCATTCCACTCCCCCTCAATTCCAGCCCTGCACAACCACTAATCTATTTTATTTCTCTATAAATTTGCCTATTCCAGACTTTTCATATAAATGGAATCATACAGTATGTGGCCTTTAGTTCACCTGTTTTATAGCATATATCAAGGCTTCCCTTTTTATTGCCAAATAATATTCCACAGTGTGGATAGGCCACATTTTATCTATCCACTCATCAGTTGATGGCCATTTGGGTAGTTTCCACATTTTGGCTACTGTAAGTAATGCTGCTATGAACAACTGTGTATAAGTCTTTCTATATGGATGCTTTACTTCTTTTAGGTATATAACTAGAAATGGCATTGCTGGATCAAATGGTAGCACTGCCATCAACTTTTAATTATTAAGTGTTTTTTCTGAATTATATTTACTCCTCTAGTCCCTGTTCCCCCATAACTATGAATAAGCTTGTGAATAAAAGAGAGAATTTAGCATTATTCGAATGCCTGAAATCTTTGCATATAAGCTCAGCTATATTTGTGCAATACCTTGCTTTTCAGACAGAGAAGCCATTGTTTTAGATGCTTTGTTTTATAATTTCTGAATAACTTTGTTTGAATTCAGGCAGTTATAAAGCTTAAACAGGATATTGAAGTACCAGTCAGAAATATGTTGTCACAGTTTTCATTAAAAGTTTCTTCTTAATCTCTATGAGATATATTCAAATATCTAAGATTTTTCTTTTCTATCCTAATAAATATTCCATATTGTTAAGACTTTGGAAATTTTCTTAAATGGAGTTTTATAATATTTAAGACATTTTTCAAAGGTTCATCTTCTTAAACCTTCCCTCTGGCAAGTTCTCCCTCTCACTTCAACTTAAATGTCACCTCCACTGGGAAGCCTTTCCTGCTCATCTTTCACCCCCATCATTTTTACAAACCTCTATCGTGGCATTTTCCCTGTACATTATGCTTATCTGTCCACACGTCTGACGGTTTCCAGTGGTGTTGTCCCCCTGCCACTTGAGTAGGCTGACCTTTCCTGTGACTCCTTAAAGGAAACTGGGCTGTTTGTGTCTGCCACACTTGAAGAAACCTATGAGAAGATTGAGTCAGTCTCCTAGTCACATTGGTGGGACCGGTTTCAAACTGCTTCTGTTCAGCAAGAGGTAATGCCTCCTACAAAGGCCTTTCATTACGGGGCTGGAGCTGTTCAAACTTGTAGCTTTTCCTGGTGGGTGGGGCAACATTCATGATTCATGTAACTGCAGTCCTAAGACATGGATGGAGTGTGTGTGTGTGTGTGTGTGTGTGTGTGTGTGTGTGTAGGGAGAGGGAGATCACCACCGAACAAGGATTAGCTCTTGTTGCTTGTCTCCATCAGAGTCACCTGGAAGGGGGGTTGGAGGGCAGAAAAACGTACCAAAAAACATACCAACCCATGTATAGTTAAGAGGGAACACCGCCGTCCCGCACTCTCGCCGCAGTACACCCACCCCATCTTCCCTGCAGCCCCTGAGAGGGCTCAGTTGAGGATGTTTATCTCGATTGTAATCTCTGAGGAAATCTGGTACATAAATTTTTCAGAGACAACACACTTCTAGATTAACCTTAAATATAGAACAGCTACATCACGCTGAGTTACTGACGTCCATGTGAAAGAAGGACATTTCTGTGTGGAGGTGGTGGAGGGGAGAGGGGAGTATTCAGAGACCCACTGTTTTCTAAATATCTAAGACAGGTCTGGAAACGTGGGTCATCCTGACTCTTCCCTCCCCTCAGCCCCATATTCTGGACATATTTCTGTCCTTTCACATAGATCAGATGGTCGTGGGCAACCACATATAATATTAGCATTTGCTGTTGGGTGGCTTTTAGGGGTGGATGAAGCTAAGAAAGGAAATCCTGGAGTTTGAAAGGAGAAGCCAAACCCCGAAGCTGTTTTACTGGGTGGAGGTGGGGACAGAGGGAGAGTGGGTGGTAGGACGGTCACCGGCTTACATTAGGCAAAGCCCCTGCACTTGAAGTCCTCACTTCCGGTTTTATAAGTGTTGCTACTCTCCCTCTGTAATGTTTCACTTCTCTTTACAGTATGGTAGCTCCACTTGCCATTATGTTATACACCGTAGTACTTGCTTGTTCATTTACCATCTGCCTATTCCACTAGAAGGTAGCTCCATGAGGGCAGGGACTTTTTCTGGTAACTCTTTCTGTCCCTAGCACTTAAAACAATACGACGTTCATAGTAGCCACTCAATAAATGCTTGTTTGAATGAATGAAGATGTGTAAAACACTCCTAATGACGATGATAACAAAAAGGTAATCAGAACAAAGCTTTCCTTTGATAGTTCTCTCAGAGGAAGGATTTTTTTCAAGATATTACAAGTTTTAGAATACAGGATATTACTAATACTTTGCTTCATTGAAGACTTTTCATTATTTAATTAATTCAAGACCTCTATAAAGCAATTCCAAAAGGAATTATGCATAGTAATAGTACCCAAGGCTGCCATATCGCACACCTCCAGGCGACGCTATTTCACTCTATCACCTGTGTGAACGGCACCTCCTAAACTTGTTCATTGCACAACTTCCCAAGTGTAGCAGCCCTGATGACACTACCAGCCATTCATAAAGGACATGATGTTAGCTTCCAGATCTACCAAGTATCCTTTACCCTCTGCGAAGGGTCAAATCCACAGATAGTTCACTGGAAAATGGAGACAAGGTTTTAAGAGACCATTTGTCTCCATTCTGTCTTTTAAAATCTCTTTAGGAAATTTTCAGGAGGATTGAGGCAGAATGAGAGTAGACGTAGCTCCCTGTGAGACCTAAACAGCTAGCAAGTCTTAGAAGCAGAAGGAGGATGCTCTTATTACATACAGAGTAAGTGCCCGGTGACTGCCTGTCATCTTTTGTCCTACCCTCTCTATGTATTCTTTTGATGTCATGGTCAGAATGCTTTCAAGTGCAAATAACAGAAATGGAATTCAAACCAGCCTAAGAAGAAAAGGGAATTTATTGACTTAAGATTTGTCTACTTTAGGCTGCGCTAGATCCTTAGACTCAATGTTACCAGGGCTCACTCACTCTCTTCCTTCTCTCAGCTCTGCTTCCTTATGTGTGTTGCATAAAACTAAAAAGATAAGTGCAAGACCCTTATGAAGGAAATTAGAAATTTGTATTAAAGGGTAGCAGAAAAAAAAAACCTGGGTAAATAGATAGATATGCTAAGTTTCAAGATGCCAATTCTCTCCACATTAATCTTTCAATTCAATTCAATCTTGGTACAAATCCCAAAATGGCATTTTCTTATGGACTTTGAGAAACGGATTCTAAAGCTAATCTGGAAAAGAAAATGGACTACAACAGCTACGACAAATTTAAATATAAAGAAAAAAATTAGTAAGAGTTGTACTACCAGATATTAAAACTACTTTTATCCATTTATGAAATATCCCCATGTAGTATCTCAAGTGTCAGGAAGCAAGGACTGAGATAAGTAAGTGCTCTGAAGGGAAGGGAAAGGGCAGGCGTCTTTAAGGGTTGGGTAGATCAGAAAGAAGCTTGGGCGGCTAGAGAACCTTCCTCTTCTTGCACCAATTCCTGTTTAGTGGGCTAGACACTGTCCATCACACACCCACACACCCATGCCATTCCCCAATTCCTCTCCATCTTCCTGACAAAACCCTTTTTTTCCCTCAGGTATCATGTGCTTCAGGGGTGGTGGGTCACACTGACCCCCAAAGAGTGAGTCAGGGTTGGACAGAATCATGGTCATTCCATCCTCTTTTATGCGTCTGGTTTAGAAAGGGCATGTAGATGTTAATTCGGCCCAAGGAAACACAAGAGAGTGGCTGCTAGAGTTTCTGGGAGAGTTTTCTTCACTCTCAAAGGGACCTAAAAAGGAACTAGAGGGAAGGACATGCCCTCTTCTGCCCTATAGCCTGTGATCTCTGTTGTGTGCAGATCTCTGCTCACAACAGTCAGTCATTTGGGAACCACCTCAGGGAACAAGTTGGAGGGACCAAAGCAAATTACTGAGCAGGCAGAGTGAAAATATAGAAAATCCTTGGCCATTAGTGACACTGAGTTCTTGAATTCACTAACCCTGGAGCTATCCTGATTTCCCTTATTTAAGGAAAGTGAAAGGAAGATAAATAGGTTTAAAAATGGTCCATAATAGTCCATGTATCTAGTTGTCACTTCTCTTGTTATACCAACTCTCCAGAATCTAGCAGAGAACCAGCCAGGTTTGGAAAAACAAAAAGCGTTTAGCCGTCAAACTGATGTCCTTTACACATAGGAGAGAGCGCATCAGACCCTCACGCAGAGTCTAAGTATTTAATTAATTCAGGGCTTCAAATAGGATTATACATTCTCCTAAGGACACCATACATGTACTCAACACTTTGTACTTTGGCATCAGCATCTGCTAGGCTGCCTCTTCTACCAGTGGGCCGTCAAGTTCACCAATGTTGAGGAGGGTGAACCCGTTAGAGTCACTTGGAGTTTGTTAAAAACATGAACTGTGAGCCTCACCCATAGACATTTTGGCTCAAAACACCTGGGATGGGGCTGAGGAAGCTGTTTTTACTAAGTTTCCATGGTGATTTGGTATCCAGCCAAGGGTAAGACACAAGGCCTGGGTGACCTAAAGGCCCCAAGGCTTCTTCCACCATTTCATCTACTCCTTCTTGGAGGCTGGAACACAGATGGTATGAGTGTCCCATCCCTCCTATTCTCTATTAGCAAAACAAAATTATTTGTTCTGTTTCTGTAGATTTTTCATGTTTCACTTGCAATACTTCTTAGTGGTTTTAGAATGTTTCATTATAAGTAACCTTAAACTTGACACAAGTAATAAAAGAAATATTTGACTCTCATGTAATTGGAAAACCCCTAGGTAGGTTTGGCTGCAGCTGAAGCTTGATCCAGAGATTCAGCAATGAAACGACTTGTTTCTTTCTGGCCCTCTGCTCTGCCTTCAGCAGTCATGGCGTCATTATTATGGTTCCTCGTTTGTGTCCAGAAGAAAAGAATTCTCTGTTTGGTTTCCCTCTGGACCAGTTTGGGTCCATGCCCCCTCCTGCCAGTGGCTGTGGCCACGGGATTGACCCATGTGAATTTCATTAGCTTTGACCATGTGGTTTTTGGAGTCAGGAATGAAGTCAGCTCCTGTAGAAGCACATGGACCACAAAATAGGAACTGAGGTTATTTTATCTAAAGAAGAGGAAGTAAATGATGGATGACAGAAGCTAAAGTCTATTCATGCAGCATTCAACAAATATTTACCGAGGGTCTGCTGTATATCAAGCATAGTTCTGGGTGAGTGGGATTCCACACTAAACAGAGTGTAAGAGACCCCTACCCTCTGAAGTTCATATGTTAGTAGACTAAAACTTGGCCAAAAAGGGAACAAGAGGGATGTTCATGCACCTCACTGGATATCTGACGGTACAACGTAGCACCGCTGGAAATAATTGGGGGTGTTTTGCATGTCTCAGAAGTTAGAGCACTGTGGTAGACTGGATAATTGTCTCCAAAGATGTCCAGGCCCTAATCCCTGGAACCTATGAGTGTTATCTTGTACAGCAAAGGGACTTTGCAGATGTGATTAAGAATTTGTGTTGGGGAGATTATCCTGCATCACTGGAGCTCAACATAATCACAATGGTCCTTATAAGGGATGCAAGAGACATCAGAGTCGGAAGAGAAAATGATGTGATGATGGGAGAGATGGAGAGACTTGAAGATCCTATGCTTCTGGTTTTGAAGATAAAGGGGACCTGAGCTGAGGAATAGAGACAGCTACTAGGCCCTGAACGAGACAAGAAAACAAGTTCTCCCCTTAGAGCTTGCATAAAAAAACCAGCCCTGCCAACACCCTGACTATAGCCCCGTGAAACTGATTTCAGACTTGTGATCTCCAAAACTCTGAGAGAATACATTTGTACTGCTTTAAGCCACTAAGTTGGTGGTAATTTGTTATAATGAACAGGAAATTAATACAAGCAGTGATTTTCTCTTCCTGTTTTTCAACTTTTTTTTTCATTCTTTATTCTAATGTACACATATCTATTTACCCTCTGCTAAGTTACAAGCACCATACCAGATGCTGGGGACAGAGCAGCAAACAAGACGGCTGCCATACCTTGTGTTTATGGGGCTTCCAGTCCAGTGGAAGAGAAAGATTTTAAATGGTGAATGAGTCCAGAAAAGGACTAAATTTGAGGGTCAGCAAGAAAGGAAACACAAAAATAGTGCTTAGGTTACACTTCAGTGCACATCAAGTGTAAAGGATACAGGTTTCGGCAAAGAATATGAAATGGCGTGAAGTAGGCAGGGCTCAGTGGGCGAGAGTAGCATCCCACGGGGAAGTGTTTGGGGAGCAGGAACGGTCAGCCTGTTGGGAAGGTGAGAGGATTCTGGCAGTACCCCAGAAATACCACCCCAAAACCCCACTAACATCGCCTTATAGTGTTACCTACATTGTTGCAAAAATAGCTTTTTACCAGCCACGTGACTTGGATCTGCCTTGCTGGTTCCAGAGAAAGTTTCTTACTCCTTCCTCAGGACCCTACTGCTTCATTGGCCACAAGTCATATAATAATAAGGATCATACAAGGAAAGTCATCCTGCACTCATGTAGTGATGTCACATCCATGTGCATGCATTATCCTTTATTTTCCACCACCCAAGGGCAGGCATGGCCAACCCAACAGATATCAAAGAAATAGCTACGGTGATGCTAAGTGACAAAGGAAAAGTAACTGGGACCTCACCTAGTCCAGGGGCTCAGGGAAGCCTTCCCTGAGGATTTGACATTTAGGCTGGATTCTGAAGGATGTGTAGGAAATAGACAAGACATTTTTTACCATTCAGTGGTAAAATCAGGCCTTTGGAGACACACTGGAAAGTTTAAATAAGCAAAAAGAGGAAACTACCAATCACCCATAATTGTACCAACTAAGTGTAACCTAATTTTTTATGCTTTTATGTACCCATTTAACTATTTACAAATCAGAATATACAAATTATTTTTAAAGCTTAAAATAAAAAACCCTTCAGTCGCCCTCCTTATTGCTGTACCCACACCCAGCTTTGCTCTCACTCACTGGAGAGCTCAGCGCACGGTTCTGCATTTTCTGTCCACCCCACACCTGGTCGTTATGCTGTGTGACACTGGCCTCCATGTGGAAATCCACCCAACACAGACCCTTACCACGCCATGGAGCGTGTGTCAAGCCACCAGACAAGACGAGGAGGTGCCGCCTGGGCCACTAGAGTGCAGGGACCTCTGCCAAAGGCACTCGGCCCTCTCCAGGTCACCTCCCCCATCTGCTCCTCAGCCATTTCATCACAATTCGGGCAGCGTCCTTCTATTTCTTATCACAAACTTCAGAGCAGAGAATTAGATTCAAGTCCCATATCGCTAAGCTTATTAGTTTTGCAAAGCACACATCGTGCGTGGCGCTGCGAGGCACTATCATGAATTATTCCAATGAAGCTATCTTTGTCACAACAAACGAGCGAAGCACATTTTCTTCATTGTCTCCTCACATGCTGGTATTTCTCTTCACGGATTTCTTACTTTGCGACATTAACTAAAATGTAATGAGCCACAATGTCATTACCGCAAACCACCCTAGTTCTCTGCTCCTCATGTACTGATTTTTTTTTTTAATGTGACTGAAGCATTTTCTTTCCTTCTTGCTTAAAATTCATTATACTCGAATGTGTCCTTGCAGCAGCACAGACTAGGAACAAATATAAAATATGTATGATTAAGGTTTACTTTAAAAAGCAATTCAGGCTCAATTCTCTTTTGCTTGGCTGGGCTGGAACAGTAGATGCTGTGAGGATGGGCACAAAGACTCTGAAGATACTGAGACCCGTCTCTGAAAAGGAGGCTGAAAACGTTTCTGTTTTGCATTTTATTGTATTGATCTGTCTTAGAGTTCCAAATGAGAGCAAGTTGTCTCTCAAGGGCCAGTGGAATGACTATGAAGCAGGAGTTAAAGTCACGAATCCACTGGGATTAACTGTCCTTGGTGTGGTCACAAGTCTCTTTCAGTTTGAACGTTAATCTCTATCAATACTGAGAAGACCCCTAAGGGACACCTCTGCCTGTGGGTACCCTGTGCTGCCAGCACACACACAACTCCGTTCTTTTTCCTCCTGCTTACACCCCGACTCCCACCCTCTCTCCAGACTGCCCTGCCAACAGGTTCATTTTAAGCCACTCTGTTTTGTCTCCAGTTATGACAAAGCTGCATGGACAAGGACCAAGAAAAAGCAGTGACTTAAAGTCAGGGGAGTAGAAACACACAAAAATAACAGGCAATCATTAAACCTTGGAACTGAAGCAGGTAGCTGCTTCTTAAAAACAAACAAGAAAACAACAAAAAACCCCACTTTTTACAATAATGTTTAACTTACAAAAATAGTGTAAACAGTTCCTCTAAACTTTTCATCTGGATTCCTTGATTGTTAACGTTTTACCATTTTTACCCTATTATTTCAAATATTTGAGAGTGAGTTGTAAACATAATGCCCCACTAACCCTAAGCATTTCAATATGATTCCTAAAAAACAAGCACGCTCTGTTGAAAACTCCCAGTGCATCCTGCAATGTTGGGAAATCAGCATTGGTTCAGCACTACTGTCCAGTGCACAGACTCCATTCAATATTCCTGATTGTTCCAACAGTGTCCTTTATAATCGTCCTTTCCTTTTCAGTCCAAAATCCAATCTAAGGTCATCTGTTGTATTTAGTTTTCATGTCTCTACATCCACCTTCGATGTGGAGCAATTGCTCAGTTTTTCCTCATCTTCTTACTTGACACTTTCGAAGAGCATAGATCTGCTACCTTGTTCAATGACCTTCAGTTTGTGGTTGGCTGATATTTCCTCAAGACGACATTGAGGTCATACGTTCTTGGCAGGAATAACACAGACTTAATGCCATGCTCTTCTCAGTGGATCATATTGGGGGAATAGCATGTCAATTTGGCCTACTGTTTATAATCTTAACTTTACCACTTGGTTAAGATGGTTAATTATTAAGTATTTAGTATTTATTAATTAATAAGTAACTAAAAAGTATTTGAGTGATTAGTTTTAACTTAATTAAAAAGTATTTGAATCTATGCAAGTATTTTTTTCCTCGTCAGACTTTTACTTACTAGTTTTAGCATACATTGATGATTCTTACCTGAAGCACTTATTACTGTGATAGCTACCAAGTGGTGATTTTCTCATTTCTTAATTCCTTCTACATGTATGAATTGGTGTTGTGTAGCAAGGTAGAACATTTCCTTTCCCAAGACTTGTAAGTGAGGCTCCAGTTAAGCCAAAAGTTTGTTAATTCATGGTCAAGACTGTCTCTGGGTCTAATGGATATTCAACAATGTGTTGGTGAGGGTAACTAAGGTCTTGTTTGTACCTAATTGGAGGTGTCATTTTCATTTCACATTGAAACTTTCTGAGGCTTGACCCACTCTATGGGAATTCAGGTCAGAGAAGATCCGCTGCAGGACGAAGTCTGTTCAGAGTTACCACTTTTCTTTCAGTGAGTTAATCTGAGTCCATTAGGACCCAGTAATTGGGTAGCAGTAGCCACTTAGTAGTGAGAAGAAGTCTTGTATTCCCAGTGTCCTTAGGTAAATGAGTTCTGGTGGGTTCTTATACCAAAGTTTCCAATCAGCTGTGAGATTGGCCACAAATATCTGTAATTCTGCTGAGTTTGGAGGAAATCAGGAGTTTCAGGGAAGAGCTAGATTTACTCATACCTGGATTGCTATCTGGTGGCTTGGGGCTGTAGCAGATGTTTATTGCTAATTATATGCAGAGGGCAATCAGGTATTCAGTGTCCTTTTTTGTGTGTAGTTGTTAGCTGCAGAGCCAGCAGTACATCCTTCATGGGCCATGAAATGTTTCTTTGGCCTAAGATCTATATAGCTTCCAAGATGACCACTTGAGTAGGGGCTTGGATTTTGTATTCATTCAAGATCTGTCTGTGCTTAGGTGGCATGCTTGTAAGAAGTTTACTTCTTCTGGATCCTCACTTACAAGTCTTTCTTGATGGATGCCATATTTAAAAAGTTTTCTTTATGAATGTCACATTAAGAAATTGTTGAATGTTAAGGTATGATGATAGTATTATATGCAGTATATGTTTAAAAATTTATTATTATTTAGTGATAGGGAATTCCCTGGTGGTGCAGTGGTTAGGGCTACATGCTCTAACTGCCAAGGACCTGGGTTATCCCTGGTCGGGGAACTAAGATCCCATAAGCTGCGAGGTGCGGCCAAATAAAACCCCCAAAACCAAAAAACAACATATTATTTATCGATACACACTGAAATATTTATGGATGAAATTATATGATGTCTTGGGACTTCTCTGGTGGCGCAGTGGTTAAGAATCCACCTGCCAGTGCAGGGGACATAAGTTCCATCCCTGGTCTAGGAAGATCCCACATGCCGCGGAGCGACTAAGCCCACACGCCACAACTACTGAAGCCCTCTCACCTACAGCCCATGCTCCGCAACAAGGGAAGCCACGGCAATGAGAAGCCCACACACCACAATGAAGAGTAGCCCCCGCTCGCCGCAACTAGAGAAAGCCCGCGTGCAGCAACGAAGACCCAACGCAGCCAAAAGTAAATAAATAAATTTTTTAAAATTATAATTAAAAAAAAGAAATTGTATGATGTCTTGGATTTGCTTTAAAATAATAGCGGCATGAGGGAGGAAGAAGAAAAATAGGATGTAGCAGAAACCAGATTGGCTACAGGATGATAATTATTTGAATTAATTAATGGGGTCATAATAGTATTACAAATATTAATGTGAGATAAAGACATTTTCAAATAAAAGGAAACTAACAAGATTTGTTGTCAGAAGACCTGCAGTAAAGAAATGCTAAAGGAAGCCCTTCAGGCTAAGGAAATTGATACCAGATGGAAACATGGATTTATAAACAGGAATGAAGAGAACAGGAAATGATAAATGTGTGAGAAGATATAAAATTTTGAAGTTATTTTAGAGACATATGACTATTTGAAGCAAAAGCAATGTATTGTGGGGTTTATAACATAAGTAGATGCAGTAGAGATAACAACAAAAGCACAAACGATGGTGAGAATTATATTGTTGCACTGGTCTTTAATTTTATATGAATATTACCTCTAAGTAGACTACAAAAAATTAAAGATGCATATTATACTTCCTAGCAACAACTTATAAAACTAATGCAAAGATATCCTAAAAAGCTAATAAAGGAATTAAAATGAAATACAAAAATATGTATTAGCTCAAACCAAGGCAGGAGAGGACGAATAAAAGCTCATAAGACAGATGGGACAACCAAACAACAAATAACAAAATTGAGACCTGGGTTCAACTATAACAATAATTATATTAAATACAAGCAGACTAAACCCTCAAATAAAGGCAATGGTCGTCAAATGAGCTAAAAAAAATTTCATTGTATATTGACTATGAGGGATATACTTTATTTTTTTAATTAATTTATTTTTTTGCGGTACGTGGGCCTCTCACTGTGTGGCCTCTCCCATTGCGGAGCACAGGCTCCGGACTCGCAGGCTCAGCGGCCATGGCTCACGGGCCCAGCCGCTCCGCGGCATGTGGGATCTTCCCGGACCGGGGCACGAACCAGCGTCCTCTGCATCAGCAGGCAGACTCTCAACCACTGTGCCACCAGAGAAGCCCCGAGGGATACACTTTAAATATAAAGGCACTGATTGGTAAAGTATAAGGATAGGAAAAGATACACCATGCAAATAGTAAGCATATAAAAGTAGGATGGCAATATTAATATCAGACAAAATGGACTTCAAGACAAGGAGTGTTACCAGAGAGATAGGTAGAGATGGACATTTTATAATAAGAAAAGTAACAATTCATCAAGAAGTCATAACAATTATAAATGTTTATGTACCAAATAACAGAGTTTCACATTACATGAAACAAAAACTGATGGAATAGAGCTAAAGAAAAAATCAGTATGAATATAGAAGAACTGAGCAATCTTCTTATCCACCTTGAACTAACATTTATAGAAACTAGACACAACAATTTCCAAATATATGTTCTTTTTATGAGCAAAGTAATATTTATACCTTTATACCTCATTCCCTGGTCCACAAACTAAGACTCAATACATTTCAAAATGGTTGAAATCTTATTAAGTATATTCTTTAACAACAATGCAATACATTTTGGGATTAATAAAAATAAAACATCTAGAAAATCCCCAAACATTTAGAAACTAACAGCACTTATAAATAACCTATGGTCAAAGAAGAAATCACAAGGGAAATTAGAAAATATTTCAAGTTGAATGACAATGAATATACAACATGGCTAAGCATGTGGTCTGCAGCACAGCTTAGAGGGAAAACAATATAATGTAAATGTTTATGTTAATGAGAAAAAGCTTTTAAAATTAATGATCTCAACTTCCCCCTTAAGAAACTAGGGGAGGGGCTTCCCTGGTGGCGTAGTGGTTGAGAGGCCGCCTGCCAATGCAGGGGACGCGGGTTCGTGCCCCGGTCCAGGAAGATCCCACATGCTGCGGAGCGGCTGGACCCGTGAGCCATGGCCGCTGAGCCTGCGCGTCCGGAGCCTGTGCTCCGAAACGGGAGAGGCCACAACAGTGAGAGGCCCACGTACCGCCAAAAAAAAAAAAAAAAGAAACTAGGGGAGGAACTTCCCTTGTGGCACAGTGGTTAAGAATCCTCTTGCCAATGCAGGGGACACGGGTTTGATCCCTGGTCTGGGAAGGAGCAACTAAGCCTGTGCACTGCAACTACTGAGCCCACACACTGCAACTACTGAAGCCCGCGTGCTCTAGGGCCTGTGCTCCGCAACAAAAGAAGCCACCACAAGCCCGCACACCACAACGAAGAGTAGCCCATGCTCACCGCAACTAGAGAAAGCCTGTGTGCAGTAACAAAGACCCAACACAGTCAAAAATAATTAAATTAAAAAAAAAAAACTAGGGGAAAAATATAGCAAATTACACCCAAGTACATAGAAAGAGAGAAATGAAAATAAGAGTGGAAATCAATAAAATAGAAAATGAACAAACAATAGAGAAAATCTATGAAAACAAAAGCTGGTTTGTTACAAGTAGTAGTAAAATCAATGAACTCCTAGGAAGAGTAACCAAGGATAAAAGAGAGAAAATGTGAATTAGTAATATCAGGAATGAAAAAGGGGATGTTGCTATAGATTCTATAAACATTTGAAAAATAAAGAAAATTAGCAACAATGTTTTATTAATAAGTTCAACAATTTAAATAGTTGTTTTATAGATTCCACGTACATGGTACATGAATTGAGACAGTTTACTGCTCCCTTTCCAATACATATACCTTTCATTATTTTTTTCTTTCCTTATTGAACTGGCTAGAACCTCTATTCCATGTTAAAGTAGAGAGTGTAGTCAACCTTGCTTTGTTAGGAGGAAGGCGTTTACTATTTCACTACTAAGTGTGATGGAGCTATAGGTTTTTATTCTAATTGCATTGGGAAGTCACTGTAGGGTTTTACTTGCATGAGTGACATTATCTAATTTACATTTTTATAAACCACTTGGGCTGCTGTGTGGAGAATGGGCTCTAGGAAGACTGGAGTGGAAGCAGGGAGGCAATCAGGAGGCAGCTGCAACTGCCCAGGAGAGAGGTGGAGGTGCCCTGACTAGAGTGAAGGCTGGGAGGTGGAGAGAAGTGGCTGGGATGGGGGACATATGTGGGGGATATATATCTATAGAGCCGACAGGACTTGCTGATTTATTGAATTTGGGTAAAGAAAAAGGAAAAAAACCAGATTTATATCATACAACTATGTTTATTTCAGACTTTTTTCCCCTGTGGATTTTAGATATTTTTGTAAGGCATCTTGCTCTTTAGAATGGATCGTTGAAAGTGGATACTTAAAAATCTAGCCTTATGTTATTTAGGACTTAATTTTTTAATAGGTAGAGCACTAGAGAAAGAACAGTGACCAATATTTATACTGGATTTTAATCAGTTTTAGATATTAGTGATCTGAACTAAATTTCTGCATTTTTCTTTTTAGGGTTGTCCAAGACTGGTTTTCAGAAAGGATGCAAGTGGCCAAAGTGGATTTCTCTACCACGCTTCATTTCTCTATGCATCTTCTCCTTCCCAAAAGATTTGTGTGCAGCTGGCCCTGGAAATTTTTAACTGAACAGCTTTACCACTTGTCATTTCCTAGTAATAGGGCCCAAATGCAGCTGTCATCTGTAATGAGGTGATTGGGGCAGCTCCCTTTCCTGAAGATAATAACTGAGCATATCTGAACCATAATTAACTTACCCTTAAGAGAAAAAAAATGGGGATGATTTAAATACAGTAATTTATTTTATAAGTCAGGGGGATATACACTCTTCTAATAATTCATGTAATTTTAATAATCTTTAAATACTCAATTTAGTTATTTAGAAACTAACTATCTTGGTTAAGAAGTCCATTTTTTTGTGAAAAATTACTTAAACTTTGGTTTTTACATGATATTGTTTTATTCGTGATAACCCACCTCAAAAATTGCTATACAACCACAACTTTAACTGCTCCTCTTTGGCTAACCTCTGTTGAAGAATATAAATCTAGATCTACATCCTCTGCCATTATCTCTGCATTTGGCCTGTTTGTCTCCTCTCTTTCTTTTAAAAGACTTAATGAAATGTAAAGGTAGACATACTTTAAATACAAGTCAATAATTTACTCCTTTAACTTATACAAACTTTCCAGAATGGGCTTATGTTGAGATTCTGATCTTGGAGAATACTTGGCTCTCCATGGAGGGGCCACATGCAAAAGGCAACCGTGAGCCCTGGATTTAGAGCATTTATGAATCCAAGCTTAGTGTTCCCATGGTATACTGTTTCCTCTCTTTTTACTTTCAACCTTTCTGTGTCCTTATATTTAAGGAACATGTCTTGTAAACAGAATATGGTGGTGGTGGTTTTCTTTTAACAGGTGACAATCTTTGACTTTTAGCTGGGGTAATTTAGTCTGTTCGCATTTATGTAACTACTGATATATTTGGGCTTAAGTCCAACATTTTACTATTTTTATTTATTATTTTATATTTTGTTTTTCTCCTTGTCTCTTTTAGGATAGGAAAAGATAATCTAAATCTAAATAAATAAATAAATCTATCTAAATAAATAAATAAATCTAAATGTTCTTTAGATTAATTGTAAATTCTTTAGCAGTTCTCTTATGGCTACCATAGAGATTACACCACTTATCCAGGGTTATTTTACCACCTCTGAGGTAATGCAAGGAGCACAGAACTCTTAAACTCCGTCTGCTTCCCTGCTCGGTTTGTACGCTTTTGTTTTCAAATATTTTAGTTTTACTCATACATACGTATATAAAATACACACACATTAAAAAATATATATATTAACCTCACAAGGCTTTACTACTATTGTTTTATATAGTTAATATTTATTTATGAGTAACCACTTCAAAAAAAATTTTTTTTCAAAGTTGCATTGTGGTCAGAAAATATACTTTATTTTTTTTAAAGTAATTTTATTATTTATTTACTTATTTATTTTTTGGCTGCATTGGGTCTTCGTTGCTGCACGTGGGCTTTCTCTCTAGTTGCAGCGAGCAGGGGCTACTCCTTGTTGTGGTGCACAGGCTTCTCATTGCGGTGGCTTCTCTTGTTATGGAACACAGGCTCCAGGCACATGGGCTTCAGCAGTTGCGGCGTGCGGGCTCAGTTGTGGCTCGCAGGCTCTAGAGTACAGGCTCAGTAGTTGTGGTGCATGGGCTTAGGTGCTCCGTGGCATGTGGGATCTTCCCAGACCAAGGATCAAACCCGTGTTCCCTGCATCGGCAGGCAGATTCTTAAGCACTGCACCACCATGGAAGTAACCACTTTTTCTGTTGCTCTTTATACCTTCCTGCATCTCTGATTTTCCTTTTGGGATCAATTTTCCTCTGAATTCTCTTTAATATTTCTTTTAATGCAGGTTGCTGCTGACAGAGTCTCTTAGTTTTTGTCTGAAAATGTCTTTATTTCACCTTCAAATTTGAAGGATATTTCCACTGGGAATTTGAACTCTAGGTTGGCAGTTCATTTTTTATAGAACTTTGAAAATGTTCCATTGTTCTCTGGCTTTCATAATTTTTTTGGAGAAGTAGGGAGTTTTATTTTTGGTCCTTTAAAGGTAATATTTCTGTTTTCTCTAGCTGCTTTTAAGATCTTTTTCTCTGTCTTTTGTTTTCTGCAGTTTTATTACAATGTACCTGGAGGGGTGTGTGTGTGTGTGTGTGTGTGTGTGTGTGTGTGTGTGTGTGTGTGTGTGTGTGTGTGTGTGTGTGTGTGTGTGTGTGTGTGTGTGTATTTATCCTGTTTTGTATTTTGCATTGATTTTTTAATTGGGGGTTTTAATGTCTTTTATCAGTTTTGCAAAGTTCTCAGATGCTATCTCTTCATATATTGCTTTTGCTCCACTTTCTCTCTTTTTCTTCTGGGTTTCAATACATTTGTTTTTGTTTTTTGTTTTTTTGCAGTACGCGGGCCTCTCACTGTTGTGGCCTCTCCCGTTGTGGAGCACAGGCTCCAGACGCGCAGGCTCAGCGGCCATGGCTCACGGGCCCAGCCGCTCCGCGGCATGTGGGATCTTCCCGGACCGGGGCACGAACCCGTGTCCCCTGCATCGGCAGGCGGACTCTCAACCACTGCGCCACCAGGGAAGCCCTGGGTTTCAATACATTTGATTGATTCACCATGTCCCGTAAGTTTCATATTCTCTAATGTGCCTTTTCCATCATTTTGGCCTTCAGTGTTTCAGTCTGGATTTTTCTTCTGGTCTAGCTTTCAGTTTCCTAATTATCTCTTTAGCTGGATTCTAATTCGCTCTTAAACTGGTCCATTGAGTTCTAAATTTGCTATTATATTTTTTAGTTCTAGAGTGTCAATTTGCTTACTTTGCCAAAATTTTCCACCCAGCAATTTAATTTCTTAGGCATAGTAATTACAGGGCTTTTTTAAAGTTCATGTCTGATAATTACAACTTTTGGATCTTCTGAGGGTCTCTATTTATTAAAAAACAGAAGAAGAAACAAACAATTCTTGTCTTTTTGTGTGCCTGATAGTTTTGGTTGAGTACCAAATATTGAATATAAAAAATCGATGCAATAATTTGAGTCGCCGGATGATATTATCTTTCTCCAGAGAGATCTTGCTTTTGCTTCTGGCATTTGGTTAGGCTAGGAATCGCTCACTTAAATTCAGAGAGTATTTCAAAGCTAGTTTCAGTCTAATTCCTTGTCATCCTTACTGAAAAGGATTCAGCTAAAAGCCTAGTGTCATTACCAGGGCTATTTCCCTTAGTGGGCCCTGAATTTAAATTTGTTTCCTCTCTTCCCTGCGAAAATGCCTAAAATTCTTAACAGCTTCTAAGTCTTTCGGTCTTAACTTCCTTCTCTGCTTCTCAGCCTTACTTTTAAGGCTGAGTTTGGAACTGTCAAGTGCCTTGAAGTGAAAAGTGAGGCCAAATCAGGATATTACCTCTCTGGGTTTCCCTCCTCTCTGAGGTCTTGGTTGCACAAGTCCTTATTGAATTGGTAGCTCAAGTCATTGTTTTATAGTATTTTGTCTAGATATTTGATTAGATGAAACTACATGAAATTTGCAGTTTTCATATCTCAAAACTGGTTGCCCATTGGCAATATCATATGGGTCCCAGTGGGAGGGTTGGTCTGAGACAAACTACTATACCATTGCTAGAAGCAGAATTCTCAAAATCTGGGGTTCAAGTAATCAAATGCTATGAGAGCATTGAATAAGTGTACAAAGATGACTAATACATATATTCATATATAATAAACATGTTCTTCAAAGAATATTTTTCCTGTGTAGTAAGGTGTACGCTTTTTATTTCTCAGAGTCAAGTTTAGATGGCAAGTCAACTGCACTAGAAATCTCAATGTAATAAGAAAAAATGATCTGTGTACTGGAAAAGATTATTACTGGGAAATGGTCCTCGTAACTTATGTTTCTCATTTCTTTTTCTGAAGGATTGCTTATGGATGCCCAAATGCATGAAGTTTGGATGGTTTCTGCCCTATACACTAACAGATAATGAGTATGGTGCTTGGAAGCACCATTACATTGCTGTGTGTCCAACCTAGATTGGCTAACCCCTAGGGAAGCCGCAGCTCTTTATGGGACCCTGAATGAACCCAAAACAGAAGATGAGCAACTACAGGAGAGGCAAAGAGAAAAGTGCCTAAGGAAAATAATTTGGGAGAAAGTTGCACTACGTAAGAGTGAGTGGCATTTTACAACTTTATATCTTAACCAAGTATTGTAGAAACCAATGGATTTACATACAAATTCCCACAGAAGATAGCAAGGTCTTTCTGAAACAGCCGTAAGTGGCATTCTCTAAAGTATCTCAGGACAAACTCTTTTTTTCTTCACCATTAATTAAGAAAAACAAAAAGATTTCTGATAAAATATGTAAGGTCAAATGTCAGTGCCTCTGTGAGACCAAAAATAAGGAGAGAGAAGTACGAATACAGGCAAAAGCAAATAAATAGGATCAGGACAATTTGGAAGAATTAGGATCGGTGAAAAATGAAAATGGAAACGGAAGCAGGAATAATGACTTTTTTTTTTAAGTGGAAAGGGAGTAAGGATGAGACACTCTCTGAGCTAAGGCTTCTGATTTACACGGTGTGCAAAGGTAATGAGCAAACCTGATTAGAGTTCTCCCATCTTTGTTTTCACTTACTCACCCTCTGCGAGATTGTAACAAATGGGAAATTACTTGAGGCCAAGAAGGCCAAAAATGAGGTAAAGCCTACAAACTGATGAACTGGTTTCTACAAGAAAAGAGTTGCTTATTCTCTGAGCTTGTTTCTTGACCTGAAGTGACTGGTAACTTGCAGCCACAGAGCCGAGAGGATAAGAAAACCAAAGAGTGTGTAAAAAGTGGCTCTAATTACTGCCATCTGGAATACTGCCTTGGAACAGCTCTATTTTTATGCCATTAACTGTGTAGACTTGGCTGGGAGAAGCATGAAGTAAACAGCCGAGCCTGCTGCTGTTTGTTTTTCAGAGAATTTGTTCAAAGTTCGACCCCCTTGGGTGAATGGAACATGCTGCTCTAGATTGTTCGAATCCAAATGCCAACCACGTCTCTCCCAAACTGTGAGGGATCGAGTGGGATTACAGGACACTTTGGAGAAACAGCTTGTTTTTGCATCTTTAGAAGCTTTGCCCAAGCGGTAAGCAAACCTCCATCTACTGAAGGTGGAGGACCATCCTGACACCAAGAATTCATTCTAGAATAATTCAGCTAACATGCAGGGATCTTGTGTAATTATATGGCTCTTATCCTATGAAATAGCAATAGAAATAGTTCCTTAATCTTCAAGAACAGTGGTCTTAAACGTGCTTCTTGAAGAGGGAGATACATAACATTCAAAATTTACGTTTTAAATATTCTTAACCCCGCAAAGAGGCTATATTGTGGACGTACCGTATTTTCTGTATAAAGTTATTGAGCACAAGTAACATTTTTCCAGAAATTTTTTTGTAAGGAGTAAGCCTATCTGAATGGTGATGGGGGAGGGGTGACTGTGGAGAGAATGGACACTACTCAGAAAATCATGAGGCCCAGGTGATTAAGGAAATTTAAAATCTCTTGGGGCTTCCCTGGTGGCGCAGTGGTTGAGAGTCCGCCTGCCGATGCAGGGGACGCGGGTTCGTGCCCCGGCCCGGGAAGATCCCACATGCCGCGGAGCGGCTGGGCCCGTGAGCCATGGCCGCTGAGCCTGCGTGTCCAGAGCCTGTACTGCGCAGCGGGAGAGGCCACGGCAGTGAGAGGCCCGCGTACTGCAAATAAATAAATAAAATCTTTTGACTGCTCCTTCTACAAATGTCATTTTGAGCCCTTAAGTATGTCACTACGTTGGTTTTAAGTGCCCCACAAAAGTAAGTTCCAAGAGCCCTTTCTGGCATCCCACAAATGCAGGAGGAGAGGCCCAGAGGGCAGCTTTGGACCCACTCGCCCAGGAGCCCCATTTGCCGCTGTCCCTGAAAACCGCAGGGAGAGACTGAGGTACTCAGGCTGCTTGCCTTGTACAGGATAGCTGATGTCCAGAGGACATACTGGTGCTCACTTGTCAAAGTCAAATTAAGAGAAAATCAAAACTTCACTTATTCTCCCTTTTTCCCTACAGAAGCAATGTTTTTGGATGCCATTCCTACCCTTTATTATCAAAGAAAAATTGGCATGGAGTTTATAAAAATGACAGCAGCTCTTCACATGCTCTCCAGCCACACTTCATGTTAATATCATCTCGGATTCCGGCATATGAGGTACAGAGTGTGTTAGGAGGCTGGTCCTTTTTTGAATTGGGTCTTTTTTCATCTCCCCTAGAGGACGTATGGCAATCTTTTGGTCACCATGTGTACGAAAGTGATTCATCTTCTAAAAGAAAAGCAGTCTGATCTAGGTGGAAATGTACAGACCCAAACAGTTTTTAAAATCAGAAGCAATAAAAATAACCATAAATCAAAATTATTTTTTAAAAAGTATTAAAGACCCAAACTGCCTTGCATTTAGTAGGTGTCCAATACATTTTTACTGAATCGAATTCGTTGCACTTAATCCGTAAAAGAGCAAAGTGACACAAATTATTTTAAACTTTCTTTGGAATGACCAAGGAACTTAATAATATCATGTAACTACCATCTCTCAAAAGAAAAATGTCAGAAATCCTACTTTGTGATCTATTTAACGAGGGTGCCATTAGATGAAAATATGCTTTCTATAATGAAGTTACATATTTTAAATTTCAGTATAAGAAAAAGGAAGCACAAAGAAGACATAGGAAGCATGTATTTATATATGTATGTATATGTGTATATGTGTATATATACATGCATTAATACACACATAAGCACATATGTAAGGGATGGCATTAGTAGACTACATTCAATGGCTTACCTAGAAAATTTTTGCAAAAATTTCTTATTTGTAACCAAATGGTTGCTGTCAAGGTATGAAATCGCTTTTCTTTTTGGGCATCTAGGAATTGACTTGGATCATTTACAACTGGCTAGCTTAATGGATCCACGTGAAAGCAAGATCAGAGCTTTGATCTCCATGTGGGCCATAGATAGTTTCTCTAATGTTTAAAAATGCATAATGCTGGGCACAGAGGATAACTGGTGACAGAGTTAGGGTGAATAAACTGGAATCAAATGAGTCCATTCTCCTATTTGTCTTCTTTACATAAGACTATGCCATAATTACTTATTTGACTATGAATGTAATGGAGGTTTAGGTAAAAACCAGAATGTAACCATGTGGCGGTTCTCTATTCAGTTGAACCGTGACCTCCAGAAAGTGGCATGAAGTCTTGGGAAAAATCAATGCCTTCAATGACTTTCCAACCTGTCTGCTGCTAATGAATTAACTATATCACAATGAAAGGTTTATTTGGTTGTTGAATTAAAAGAACAGTGGTTTTAATATTTATTTAAATGGGAAATATTTATCAACATTGATCATTTGAAAATTCATAATTAAGAGGAAAACAAAATCTTTTCTTTTTTTTTTTTTTTGTGGTACGCGGGCCTCTCACTGTTGTGGCCTCTCCCTTTGCGGAGCACAGGCTCCGGACGCACAGGCTCAGCGGACATGGCTCACGGTCCCAGCCGCTCCGCGGCATGTGGGATCTTCCCGGACTGGGGCACGAACCCGTGTCCTCTGCATCGGCAGGCGGACTCTCAACCACTGCGCCACCAGGGAAGCCCCCAAAATCTTTTTAAGAAGTCCATTACAAAATTGTATGATCTCGATTTTATTATTTTTAAAAGCAGTATATATGTCTCTGTGCATGGGTGTGTACAAGGAAAAAAGCTAGAGGAAAATAATTTGTTAGTATTTCTCTCTGAGTGGTGGAGGTACAAATGCCCTTAAATTTCCCCTCTTAGAAAAGAAACAAAATAATTTAAAAAGGAACCAATGAAGGGGAAATCTTCCTCCTATAGCTTTTGAAGAAAAACAATAGTCTTTAAAAATCACAGATTACATATTCACTGTTTTTAATTTATTAATAAGTGTTCTAAAGTAATGGGCTTTGGTTCCTACAGTTCTGGTTTCATTTTCTAGATGGTGGTGAACAGTGTTAGAGCAGATATGACATTTTGATCTTTCCCCCCTCAGGCTATAAAATTGGTATTAAAAATTTACTGAGGCCTGAAGTGAGAGACTTCTGGGAGAAATTAGGAAGCTATGTGGCCCCTGGAGAAGAAGGGGGCCACGTGGACCTCTTTGTACGACTCGGAGCATCAGGTCAGTTTTGAGAGGTAGTGGTCATACCTACCTCGTGATGGTATTTTGTGGATTTATAAAATGCCGTCAGTTCAAATGATTCAGTCACATTTATTTTTTATTTTTTTTCTCTTTATACTTCACATACTCAGGTATTTAGGGGGAAAGGGCATCAGGGTTAGTGGTCAGAGTAACTGTCCCTAAAGAAATAAAGTCACTAGTGGCAAGAGCCAGCCAGGAAATGTATTTCTGTTTCTTCTGAGTATTAAAAACGGTGGAGTGCCTTGTGGAGATGTGTGGTAGCTGATAATCTTAAGTGCCTACCTGTCTAATATCAGCCATATTTAACAGATATCTGTTACAGAAAAGCTCTGTATTCATGGACTCATGGGCTATGTTTTTTTGTTTGTCTGTTTTTGTTGTTTTTTTAATCAAGCAGAGGAGAGGGAGTGTGAAATTAAAGTTTCTCAAACTGTTTCTTACTACCCATTCCTTAGGGAACTGTGAGTTTTAAAGTTCTTAATCCTCAGATTTCACTGAACTATTCAGTACATACAAAGCATGACCCTGGCAGGATTCCACGAGGCAAAGGAAAAAGCAAAAGGATAGAAAGGCGTTTAAAAGAAAACAAAGTATAAATTATTGTAAAAAAAAAAATTTTTTTTTTTTTACAGTTACTACAATTATATAATCTCAACTATGTAGAAAATAGGCATAGAAAACTCTAGGAGGAAATATAGCAAACTCTTAACACCATCTATTTCTGGATGTGTTTTTCAAATTTCCTACTTTTAAAATCAGTTTGAAAAGAGTAAGTTACAAAGAATATGGAAGGTGTGATCCCAATGCTTAAATCCCGTGTATGTGTCGGGGAGGGTGGTGGTGGTGTGTGTGTATAAAAGGGGTTTGGAAGGATGTATACCAACATGCTAACAATAGTTGGATGAGTGAGTTTTCCTTTCTTTTTTTTTTCCTTTTTCTTTTATCTCTTTTATTTGCCTCTATTTTCTGTAGTGAACTAGTGTTACTTTTAAAATGAGAGCAAAACAAATTTTCTAAAATTTGTTTTGGAAAAAAAGAAAGGATGAGGGAAAGTAAAGTATTCAAAGGCCGAGAGAATGAGGGTGAAAAGGGAAAAGAATAATAGATTTGGTGACACAAAAATGGTCTCAAGTGAAACTTAATGGTCTTCAAACAATGGATTTCCCACCGCCATTCTGGGCTCCAAAATCATCGCTGAACTTCGTGTCAAATATAATTTCCACCTGGGTGAACCATCAAGCCCCTGGTTCAGTCAAAAGGCCCAGGCTTCTCAGTCACAAATCTCTTTCCCACCACCTCAGGCATCACTCCTGAGCTTGTCCTCCCCGGTAGCTGTATCACCTCTGAAATCTTGATCTCAAGCATTTGTCTCTCCGAATACAACTTCCAAATCATATACTCAAGTATTCCCACTCTATCAGTTCTTCGTCTGAGGACCTCCAATGCACACACTCCCACTTTTTCACTCTCTATCACCATGGCTTCGACCTTGGTTCCTTCCTCATTAAACTTGGATTTAATGGTTCGTCATTATCATTACTCTCTTGCAAAGAATCTGAACTTCTTTGTTTCTTTTTCTCCTGGCCAAATCCCAGCTCATTTGGCTAAGCCCCAATGCTGGTTAAAACACGACCATCTGCATAATCTATGCCTGCCTGTACTAAAGCAGCTGAAGACTGTTGGAAAGAGTAACACAACTGTTCTTACTGCTCTAACTTTAATGGCATAAATATCAAATGGGATTGCAGCTCTGATAAGCAATCCTATCACATTTCCTTGGTAAATTCGTTTCCCCACTCTTAAAATGACTATGATGTCCCTTCTCTCCTTTTTTTTTTTTTTTTTTTTCCCCCGGTACACGGGCCTCTCACTGTTGTGGCCTCTCGCGTTGCAGAGCGCAGGCTCCGGACGCACAGGCTCAGCGGCCATGGCTCACGGGCCCAGCTGCTCCGCGGCATGTGGGATCTTCCCGGACCGGGGCACGAACCCATGTCCCCTGCATCGGCAGGCAGACTCTCAACCACTGCGCCACCAGGGAAGCCCCCTTCTCTCCTTTAGTCAATCTTTCAATAATTCTCTCACTTGATTTCACCTTTTACTTCCCTAAGGAAACTCCTTAATTTACCGCCCACCACAAAATCCACCACCTATCCCACCTCTTACCTTCATTCTGTCTTCCCTTCTGTTACGACGGAAGAAGCACCCCTGCTCGAATCAAACATCAACTACTCCGCTTGGACTCTGTAAACACATCGCCTTTCACCTTCCCAAGACGTCACTCCTATGCTCAAATCCTCTCCCACAGCCTGAGTCCTCTTTCTTTATTGGATTATTCCTATCAAATCAAGAACACCTGTAGTAGCTCCTCCCCTCTCGCTCCCCCCCACCACAAAGAGAGACCGTAAACTTTGTCTCACCAATTTTTGAGTGGACTATACCAGTGGTTCTCAAAATTTTCACGTGTATTTGACTCGCAGAGGGCTTGTTACAATCCGCGTTGCTGGGTCCCAGCCTAGAGTTTCGGATTCAGTAGGTCTGGCACAGGGACTGAGAATTTGCATTTCTAACACGGTCCCAGGTGATGCGAATGCTGCTTAACCCGGGGGCCACCCTTGGAGAACCGCTGGTCTGGCCGACTGCCTCCACCGTCCTCACCTCTCACTCACCCCTCAAGCTCGTCCAAGTGGTCTCCTTCTGCTGAAATCACTTTGGGAAAACTATAAGTGACTCTCATGTGCCCAAATCCGACGGTCCCTTCTCCATCCTTACCGGGCCTTGACCTCTCAGCGGCATTTGAGGAGGATGAAGACTTCTGGTAACTCTTCTTCTTCCCGTGCTTTCCCCAATACTACCCTCTCCTTGTTTGCCTCCTACCTCTGGGGTCTCTTTGCTCTCAGACTCCTTTGCTGGCTCCCGCTTCTCCTCCTCAAGACCCTTAAATGTGTCCCGGACTTGATCTCGGGCTCGCATCCTTTCCATGACTACACTCTTCCCCTAGGGAGCCTCATTTATTCCTATGACTCTACATTCAACCTGGATGCTGAAGACTCCCAAACTTATGTCTCCAGCTCTAAAATCTCTCAGCTGCACGCATATCTAGCCTTTACTCGACATCTTCATGTGGGTGTTTAGTATGCATGGCTAATGGGCATCTGAGTTCACACGCCTACAGCAGACTCTTGATTGCCTCCCAGCACAAACCTCCCCCTCCCCCAGGATTCCTCACTTAAGATATCATCATTCACCAGTTACTGCGTAAGCCAGACACCTAAAACTCATCTTTCTCGGTGTTACTTAAATTGTTTAAACAGCTTTATTGAGGTACAATTGATATACAGTATTTCAAGTGTGTAATTTGATAAATTTTTTAAGTGATTTTTAAATTTTTATTTATTTATTTATTTATTTATTTATTTTTGGCTGTGTTGGGTCTTCGTTGCTGCACTAGGGCTTTCTCCAGTTGCGGTAAGCAGGGGCTATTCTCCGTTGCGGTGCGCGGGCTTCTCTTGTTGCGGAGCATGGGCTCTAGGCACGCTTGCTTTAGTAGTTGTGGCTCGTGGGCTCTAGAGCACAGGCTCAGTAGTTGTGGCACATGGGCTTAGTGGCTCCTCAGCATGTGGGATCTTCCCGGCCCAGGGATCGAACCTGTGTCCCCCTGCATTGGCAGGAGGATTCTTAACCACTTGCCACCAGGGAAGTCCCTAATTTGGTAAATTTTGACATATGTCTGTCTACACACTATGTGAAACCATAAACCAATCAAGATAATGAACACATTCATCGTCCCCCAAAGTTTCCTCCTGCCACTTGGCAATTTCTCACTCTGCTTCTCCACTCCAACCTGAGGTAACCACTGATTGCACAATATATTAGTTTGCACTTTATAGAATTTTCCATAAATGGAATCATACAGTATGCATGCATTTTTGTCAGGCTTCCTTCACTCCAAATAATTATTTTAGATTCATCCACTTCATGCTGTTATCAATTGTTCATTCCTTTTTACTGCTGGGAATGATTATATTGTATTGATATACCACAACTTGTTCCATTCACCTGTTGATAGATATTTGAGTTCTTTCCAGTTTGGGGCTTTTACAAGTAAAGCTGCTGTGAACATACGCTTTCATTTCTCTTGGGAAAATACCTAGGAGTGGAATGAATGGGTCATATGATAGGTGTATGTTTAACTTTAGGAAAAAAAAAAAGAAAAGCTAAACTGTTTTCCAAAGTGGTTGTGTCATTTTATATTTCCACTCCAGCTGCCCAGCACTTGGTAGGGTCAGTCTTCTTAATCTGAGCCATTCAAATGGGTGTGTCGTGGTATCTCACTGTAGTTTTAATTTGCATTTTCTCTAATGACTAATGACGCTGAGCATCTTTCCATGTGCTTATTTGCCATTTGTCTTCCTTGGTGAAGTGTCTGTTCAAACCTTTTGCTCATTTTAAAAATTAGGTTTTTTTGTTTTTTACTGAGAGATCCTTGTATATTCTGGAAAAGTTGTTTGCAAATATTTTCTCCCAGTCTATGGCTTATCTTTTCCTTCTCTGAACAGTTTCTTTTGAAGACAAGAAATTCTTAATTTCGATAAAGTCAAATTTATCAGTCTTTAAGTTTTATAAATCATGCTTTTGATGTCATATCTAAAAACTCTACCTAACCAAGGTCACTTCTGTGTTTTCTCCTAAATTGTTTATAGTCTTAAGTTTGAAATTTGGGTTTGTGATCCATTTGATTTATGCTTTTTCTAAATAGAACACAAGGTATGGATTGAAGTTTTTTTTTTTAAACACATGTGGCCATCTATCAAATTATTTCAGCACCATTCCTTGTAAAGACCATCCTTTTCCCAGCGGATTTCATTTGCATCTTTGTTGAAATCAATTGACTACATATGTGTAGGTACATTTATGAATGCTCTTTAACTTCACTGATCTATTTGTCAGTGAAAACATTAGACACCAATAAGTGAGAGACACCCCGACCTTTGAGCCACTACCATCTCGTTGCAAGCAACTGAAACAAGTTGGAGTAATTATTTACTCCTAGACCACAAAGAATTCAAATATATTACCCTATAGTTTTATTTGAAGTAGTTCGATCTATATGCTGTGTCTCCAAAGAAGGGGTAAAATTAATGCTAAAATTTGACCATTGTATTCCATTATGTGTTTAACAGTTTTAAATCTGTCCCCTTACAACGAGACTTCTTTGAATCAGACTATTTTAGAAAATATATGTAGACTTTTCTCTGTCTTTGGCCTGAGAATTCCAAATTTGAAAATTAGCACCAGGTCAAACTTCTCGCCTCTTTCTCCAACCTGTTGTCAGTCCTCCTGAATGAAGTGTCTGGACTTCAGCACTTAGGGGTGAACTGCAAAGTGCTGATGGACTCTTCCATGAGGGATTTGAATTGAAGACAAGACCTACAAGTGGCCTTTCTTGGCCAGCTCATTAGTGCTTCTAAGTAATATTTAACTGTTCATGGCAAAACCTGTGAGCAAACTCATGAAAGTATTTTTGGCTGTGCAGAGGCAGGAACAGAAGTTCTTTCTCAGCTATCTCAACTGACTGGCACGTTATTGACCGCCCCCCACTGGGATTGCCACCGTCTCGTACCAACACAGTAAGGGAATATGGGCACTGACCACCGTGCCCAATGACAGCCACCAACTCCAGGATCACCAAGGACAAAGCACAGCTCATAATCCTGGTTCTGGCGACGGTTCATTCCTCTCTGAAGGAATGCTGTCACTTCCCAAACTAGGTCATTTCTCATCACTCAGAAGGGGATTATTATTGCTCAGAAGGGGATTATTACTGCAAATATTTGCTTCAAACCATCACTTGCAAAAACTCCATTGAGAACACCAGCTTTAACAGCTAAACAAAGATGTATAGTAGCTGATTTAGAGAAATAATAAATACAGAGAACAATTTTTCTTAGTAAAACATTATCAATGTGCTTTCATTTGGAAAAATGAATTGCAGCTATAAAGAGATGGTGAAGGGGCCAGCTCAAGTTTCATTATCTGAGAGGAAGAACAAAGGTAAAATACACCTGAGAGCAAAATTTCACTTAGATACTAAAGCTGCAACTGTTGGATCAAAATGTAACATAGGCTGACGAACAGAGAGAGCCAAATTGCTTTGCTATAATAATGTTAATCATTTACCCCTTCAAAAATCCCTCACCTTCTATCAAAGAGGACTCAGAGTGATGTAAAACTATATAACGCATTGCTTCTCTAATCCTGAACGCTAAGGGCCTTTCAAGACTGAGGAAAGCTGGCATGATTGGGAGGCTTGTAAGGGGAAAGTTTCCATATAGATACAACAAAAAGCACATTGACCTAATATAGTTTTGTAGCAGAAGTGTTTGTTAATTTTAGTTTATATAGCACCATCATCCAATGAGAGCATACTTGGCCCCGAGCAGGGAGGAATCAGCCTTGCAGAGACAGCGGGGTGCAGACACTGCTGTTTATAAAACAGGTTTTCTTCTTTTTTTCCTCCTCTGTCTCCTTTTCCTCCTTTTCCCACTCTTCTTCTTCTCCTTCTAGAAGAACATGTTACAAATACTTTCACGTTTATCAGCAAAAAATGTGGGGAGAAGAATCAAACTGTCCATTTAGGACAGAAAATCAAATTTCACTTGGTCCTGTATCATTCAGTCACTGATTTTCAAGGACAGGAACTTTCTTAAGCCCCCAGTACAGTCTTGTAGAGATATTTGTAGAGAAAGAGTAGCTTGACATGATGTAAACAAGATACAGGCTTGGCTACAATGGGGATGACTTTGGATGACACGATGGAGAAACCAGGCAGAAGGGGGTTTTTCTGTATTTTTATTTTTAGGATGTAAACATACAATTGTATATCCTTACTTGGATGTCTATTCTGCTTTCTGATGCAAAAATCCAGCAGCTATTTAATTTTTGATTTCAAATACAGTATAACATGTCAGCCTTATCCATCAAAGAGTAGATAGGCATTTGAAATTATTCATTGCATCCTTTTTGCGTTTCTAATTTTACCTTTGAAAGCAGACTATGGGTGTTTATCTTAGTCTTCTAATGAGAAAGGATAATAAGCCTGATATAAATGCAATTAAGTTTTTTTTCATACTGTAAACAGGAAGAATTCTTTCATCTGAGCTTAAGTCTGCGATGCTAAAAGGAGAAAATAATGTCAGTTCTTAGTGACTGGCTGGGACGGCAGTGGGAAAAGGCGCCCCCTTCCACCTACTTCAGCGAATCAAAGCTGCAGACATGGTCCAGCCTCACCGACTTCCTGGAAGACACCTTGAAATCAGTAAGGCAACAGCTAAGTCCTCTCTTCAAGGAGTTGCAGAAGAACGTAAGTGGCAGGATGACAGGTAAGAACTCTTGCTACTTCTGTTGCAGCTTAATTTTGAAGCCTGTTACACATCCAGAGTGAATACAAGTGTAGGAATGCACAAGTAAAAGTTGACTCTTAAGCATCTTTGGTAAACTTTATTCCCTTTGTTTTTCATATCTCCTTTCAAAATATCATGAATATCCACTAAGAAAAAATATATTCATCTTCAAAATGCTGAAGCTAGTTCCTGGGTTCAAATTTTACCATCTTATTAATTCTGTGTCAGTCAATTGTTTACCTAGGCAAAATTCACTGTTTGCTAAGCCAGAGAGTTCGGTCCATTTCCCTCTACAATTTGCTCTAAAAGTTAATTGCCAACATCCCAATTAAGCATCTCTTAGACCACAGCACCCATGACTTAAATTGTTCTATAATTAAGTTCTATTTATTTTCTATCTAAAATATTTAATTTGGTGATGGGCTCCATGGACAAGCCTATCGGACATCACTGAATGTGTTTTCTCATTTACACGTCATACTCATGATCCAATTATCACAAGAAAGTCTTTTGGAAACCACTTCCTGTTTCAACTTTAGATCTTCATCTAAACCAGTCAGTTCTTTAAAATGAAGTATTTTAAAACAAACAAACAAACAAAGCCCACCTATTTAAATAGGTTTCTCCTGTGTCTTTAACTGCCTACTCATTTTTTCCCTAACTCTTCACATGTCACTGAAGCACTGTACCAATCAAGTCATATGCCTTGCTTCTTCCCTTCCCCTGCCCTGCTCCTTATTTGACATCTGTTAACATAATTACTGTCTACACAAGAGCTGTAACACACAAATATGCATGGGGATATTTTATGTCAACATATGCCTACATCTCTTTACACAAAGGTCTCCAAAGCAGGGATTTGTCTTCTTGGTTTTCTAGGCTTTTTTTGTTGTTGTTTTGTTTTGTTTTGTTTTTTTGCAGTACGTGGGCCTCTCACTGTTGTGGCCTCTCCCGTTGCGGAGCATAGGCTCCAGACGCGCAGGCTCAGCGGCCATGGTTCATGGGCCCAGCCGCTCCGCGGCATGTGGGATCTTCCCAGACCGGGGCACGAACCTGTGTCCCCTGCGTCGGCAGGCGGACTCTCAACCACTGCGCCACCAGGGAAGCCCTGTCTTCTTGGTTTTAACTCTACCACATTTAGTGGATGTTCAACCAGTATTTTAAAAGTTATGAGACTATAAACAAGGAGAAATTATTTTTCCTGGTTCTTTCACAGATATTAAGGACTAGAAAGAAAAGTGGCAAGAGGAATGATAGAAGTATGTCATGTAGGTCATAAGCAATGAAAAGTCAAATGGAAAAAGGTTGTTTTTCAAATAAATGCAAGTTTTTCAAAATATTTTTAAAATGTAGAAGATGTCTATGTATGTATGTTTGTATGTTATTCCCTATGGACTTAAAATATTTACGGATTTGAGCACAAAGTTAATGCAGAATATGGAAGCGTTTTTGGTGGAATTGAGAATCTAAACTTTATAAGGTTTTTTTCCACATGTTCTTTCCTTGTCCAATTTACAGATTTCATTCAATACCAGCTTTGTCAGGGTGGGTACGTTCTATACGCTACACATCTAGATGCTTTTGCTCATTTTCTACTTTATCATGGTAGCTAACATGGCATAGTAGAATTTTTTTTTTTTTTTTGCGGTACGCGGGCCTCTCACTGTTGTGGCCTCTCCCGTTGTGGAGCACAGGCTCCAGACATGCAGGCTCAGCAGCCATGGCTCACAGGCCTAGCTGCTCTGCGGCATGGGGGATCTTCCCGGACCGGGGCACGAACCCGTGTCCCCTGCATCAGCAGGCGGACTCCCAACCACTGCGCCACCAGGGAAGCCCGCATAGTAGAATTTTTATTCTTAGTCTGTGTTTTTATCCACTAACAAGCAACTGTGAGGACTGAGTTTTCTTCTTGATCATATCTCTTACATATTTTAATTACAGGCCTATCACCTTATATTTTCAGGGCAATTTGTATCTGACACCATGAGTATGGCTAACATTCTGAATAACCGAGAAATTATACAAGCTCTGGCAAAGGGCTTGATTGAACTTTCAAAAGAAAATTCTGTAAGTGTTCCTTTGAATAAAACAAAGTACAAAAACCCCAACGTTAAATAAATTTTGAGTTTGCATTTATTGTTTTTTACCAGTTTATCCCTCTGGGATGCAATTCCTCAGAGAAAGTGCATCAATTTATGGAAAAAAGCCACTGAGAGATTCTGAACCCAAGATGTATTAGCTGCATAAAATAGACATATAGGAAAAATCTCGATAAGTTAAAGTTGATCACATGACGCACTGTTTTCTGTCTTGTGATTAATTTCAGTCAGAAGTGGCTTTAAAAAACACGTTTAGTGGCTTATATTTCACATAAACATTATTCAACAGTTAAAACAATTATGGCAGAAAACCTAAGAAAGTGTGAAATCAGATATAAAAAGATGAAGGGCAAGGAAGGCTAGATAAGAGAGGAAAGAGAACACAAGAACAGAAATAAGCAAATCAGTAATTTAGTTGGGCAGAGGCATGGGGGAAAGCCTGAAGAAGCATTTTCATCAGAAACAAATCTTGAAAGCTTTTCTACAAAGGTCAGTCCACATACCAGGACACAGTGAGTAGGGGCAGTGTACAGAACACACTCTGCCCCAAGACCATGGCAAGGTTATAGGAAAATAAAATACAGTCAGCCATAGGTATCCGTGGATTCTGCACCTATGGGTCCTGCATCCTAGGACAACTAACCACATGTGGAAAATATAGGGGAAAAAATTCCAGAAAGTTCCAAAAAGCAAAACTTGAATTGGGCTGTGCACTGACAACTATTAACATTGTACGAGGTATTAAGTAATAGATGATTTAAAGTATATGGGAGGATGTCCTAGGTTACATGCAAGTAGTACACCATTTTACATAAGAGACTTGAATGCCCGAGAATTTTGGCACCAGCCGGGATCCTGGAGCCAATCTCCGTGGATACGGAGGGACAGTTGTATGCAATCCTCAGTTCAGAGGCAGTTGAGAATAGGACAGGAGTAGGGGCAATATTAACATACCTGATGCTGTGTAAGGTCTCTAGTTTTCCAAGGAAAAATTCTCAAATCCTTCCCTCTCACTGTAGTAATTCCACTTTGTGGGTGCTTTAACAACGTCTTTGGACACTCTCTCCTTATCTCGTGGTTTCAACTTGGCTTCCTGGGCAAGCACCAGACATCTCCTGGGTACGCTGTCCAGTGAGAAACCTGGGGAGCTGCCGTTAGCCATGAATTTCTTCCCTGAAGACTCAGCTCCCCACCGCACTAGCCAATCCTCAGGCAGCTCAGTGGTAAAGGCCCTGGAAAACTTTGCTGATAATATGATCAGAGACGTTTACAGGGATGATCCTGAGGCCCTGAAATTCTCCGCACCGTCCCCAAACACCAACGAATTAGTCAACATGTTTGGTGTAGGTTCATGGTACTTATTACCGTCAAATTATTTTAAAATAACCTTGTATGATATAACTTTGGTGGTGCTCAAACCTACAGTCAGAGAGGCAACCAAATTTGGGAGTCTCACGGGGTGTTTTCCCCGGGAATTCTGCTGCTGGAGCCTCTCCCCCAGACCTTCTTTTTCCTGTGAAGACACAAGAGTTGTCCTGTCCCCTTTCCTCATCTGGCTAAAAAGTGTGGGCCACTTTGGTTCTGAAGATCTTGAGACCCTCCCACAAGATCTTGGCATCCTAACTGAACTGTGACCATAAGCTGAGAAATTAACTGGAAAGCTCCATTTACTGACTCTAATTGAATAACAGTTACTTTGTTTTCTGGACTTGCAAATTAATTAGGTAGAGAGATGAAAACTCTACTTTAAAAATGTGTTTTCTGCTGCACTTCTGTTGACCTGTATTTGAAATAGAAATTTTCTTGGGGGGGGGTGGATTTTTCAGGACAACCCTCTGGAATTTTTGTCATATTTTCTGCTGAAGAAATGTAGTAAAAAGAGCAGACTTTGAAGGAAATTTTATTCTGACAAAATGTGACCCAAAGGCAACGTGCAATTTACTCATGAAGGTAAAGTTGCTGCTGCATGTTTATGCCATTGCTTCACTGTACAGTTAGACACATGTGCTTAAGAAATTCATAAACAAAAATGATAATTCTACCTGGAAAGCTTTCATCTGGTCATTTCTCCTAAGAACTTCCTTTTCATGGATTATTATTAAAAAAGTATGCTTTGTAGTTTCATAATGTGAGTAACATCTAAGTCACTTACAAGCATACGTGGCATCACACTGACAGGAGTAAAACTAGTTGGCTTTTGGGGGAAGAACTGGATACTCGCATTCTGCCCAACATAACCTAAAGAATTTTTTTTCATCTGTGGCCCAGGACACTTTTTTGGTGAAACTAAAAATGGTTCTTCTTTTTTTAAATTTAAGTTGAGATTCAAATTCATAAAAGTAAAAAAGTGGGTTTGAAGCTAGTTCTTTAGTCAAGAAAAAATAATTTTGCCAGTACTATATTCAGAATCCGTACATTCTTGGTTAAGTGAAATAATCTGGATTCAGGAAACACTGAAAATTGCATCGTCATTCAGAGAGCTGATTTCTATGAAAATGTCATTTCATGCCCATTGAAAAAGCACCTATCTGTGATGACTGAAGGCTTGGATGCCACCCCCAACACAAAGTCACCATGGACAGTGTTAGGAGGAATAGACTTGTGGGTTCCCCCAGCAGGCAAATCGTTTGTTGCCCCATTAACCTGATATTCTGGAAGTTTTTGTCCACCTGGCTTTAGAGGACAGCACAGTGCAGGGAGGGGCAAACAGGGTGGACGGCTGGAGGCAGCGTCCCCTCCACCAGACTTGCTCAGCAGAACGGAAGGCCTGCAGTTATTCAGCCCCCGCCCTCCGTCATTAGCAGACTGTGCACCTTAGCGGCCCCTCCTCCCCCTGAAGTGGCTTATTCTTCCCAACCACAAGCATCCTCCCCGAGAGGAGTCTTAATAAACACATTCGCAGGGACATCTAAACCCTTTAGAGGTCCGAGCCCTGCTTCCCTGATGCCCCACCCCTAAATCTCTCTCTTCAGGAAACGCTCACGGACCATGTATTCATCAGGGTTCTCCAGAGAAGCAGAACCAATAGGATGTGAGTGTATATATAGAGAAAGAGATTTGTTGTAAGGAATTGGCTCATGCAGTTATGAAGGCTGCCAAGTTCTAAGATCTGCAGCGTGAGTCAGTGAGCTGGAGACTAGGAGAGCTAACGGAGTAGTTCCAGTTCAAAGGCAGGGCAGGCTAGAGACCCAGGAAGAGCTGATGTTTCAGTTAAAATACAAAGGCAGGGAAAAGCCAGTGTCCCAGTTTGAAGGCTTTCAGGTAGGAGGAATTTTCTCTTACTTGCAAGAGCATCAGCCTTTTTGTTCCACTCAGGCCTTCAACTGATTGGATGAGGCCCATCCACGTTAGAGAGGACAATCTGCTTTAGTCAGTCTCCTGATTTCAGTGTTAACTCATCCAAAAACCTCCTAGCAGACATACCCAGGATAATGTTTGGCCAACATTTGGGCACTCTGTGGGCTGGTCAAGTTGGCATATAAAATTAACCATCACAAACCACTTCTCAGGCAGAGGTCAAGTCCCCAGCTTCTCAGTTCAGTTCCCTAAATACTTATAGGAAGCAATCACGTGCTAGGCACTGTGCTAGCCCTGGGGATAGACATAAAATAACACACAGCCCCTGCCGTTGAGGTGGATAAGACTGACACATACACAGATGGCGCAGCATGATCAATGCCTGTTAGCAGAATGCACGGGAGGGGGTGGGGCACAAGGGGCGGCATTTAATCGAGATGCTCTTTCTGCTTCTCAGAGTCCTTCTGCCTTGTTATGGTGGCCACTATCTCTTTGAGATTTCTGAGGATTATTCTCCCAAAAAGGTGGATGTATTCTCCATCCCTCCTTCAGCCTGTGAAAACCTTTGAAATATAGCACCCAGGGCTCCAGTACCACTCATTTCCCCTTGGTTCACTAAAGGGAATAATCGACATGTAACCACATCACACAGGTTCCAAATTATTCCAAAGTCCTTACAACATCTGGGTCATTCCTGACCCCCTGGAAACCTTACTGAAGTTCTTCCATCAACCTTTATTCTTAAGAATGAAGCTGTCACCCTCAACCATGGACATACAGGCCCCAGAAATGCCCTTCTTTGGAGCAGGATAGCTTGAAGAAAGCAAAAGGAACAAAACTGTAAGTGCCTCTTCTTGTGAAGTGTTCATTTTACATCTGAAAGACCTTACTATTGTTGAGAACAATTTCTGGAATCTCTGGCCCCTAAAAGAATGGTCACCTAGAACATTTCCTCTCAAAGATACTTTCATTCTTTCCACTGCCAAATAAAATCCACACCGAATTAAGTCTTTTCAACCTAATCATCTAATCACTTTAATAAAATGATGCAGAAAGTTTGGGCTTAAAGTTGCCTCCATGCTGGAAATCAGGCCTGCTCTTGTTACATCGTCTGCCTGTAATAAAACTACAGAAATGTGAAACACCTTAGTGCCTAGGAATGTCTTTGATATCTTCTTTTTTCAAAATCAAATCAGAAAAAATAGGTGTTAGATCCTTATTTGGTTCTCTGTTATACACTTGAGAGCTTGTGCGTGATGCCCATGAAACAAATTTGGGGACCCTAGGAAGGAAAACCACAGCTTAAACATAGGTGCTGAATTCAGATAAAATAGAGAAGCTGAGTATCTCCACACCTCGGGGTTTATTTTTAAAGGTGTAGATACTCGTCCAGAAGAGCACACAAACACTCAGCCATAGGAGTGGAAAGTAATGCCTTCTTCTGAGATAATTGTTTTAAAGACCCTTCCACAGGGGCTTGTGTAAAAGAGGGCTTGTCTGCCAAATCCAGGACCAAATACACACACACACACACACACACACACACACACACACACACACCTATATACATATAGACAGATACATATATAGCTCACTCAATCTATCTATCTATCTATCTATCTATCTATCTATCTATCTATCTATCTATCTATCATCTTGCTGCCCAGTGAGTAGTTAACTCCTGGCCTTGATACGCCTATAGTGTTTACACTGATACTATACAACCACAGTGATGAGTCACAGCCAGAATCATAGTTGTTCTTGACAATGACATATGACATAGTTGTACCTGTCATTTTCACAACTATTTCTGGTCCCTAATTCAGGCAGCCAAGTGTTTTCTGGGAGAAGCGCCAGCAATAACTAGGATGTTAGCAATAAGTAAGATCCTAGAGGAAAATTCCTAACGTGTGATCCAAGGTCTCCCTTACAGGTCATGGACAGAGCCAAGGCAAAGGCCCAGCAGCTCCGAATAATTGTTTTCTTAAAAATGTGCAAAGTTTGCTGCCCCTGTTACTTCATCCCAATTCATCCCTAAAAACGAAGAGGGGATGGTATCTTATCCAAAAAATAGACTCTAAAAATCCTAATAATTAGACGGATAATATAAAATGAGAGAACTCACTGTTTTTAGGTTCAAACACAATTACTGCATCAAACTGATTTCCTAGCCACAGAGAAAATTTTACCTTTAAAAAATAGCTGTTGCTGGAAATTCCCTGGCGGTCCAGTGGTTAGGACTCTGCACTGCCACTGCAGGAGGCCCAGGTTCGATCCCTGGTCAGGGAGCTAAGATCCTGCAAGACACTCAGCATGGCCAAAAAGTAAATAAATAAAAAATTTAAAAAGCTGTTGCTGAGCCAGAGATGAAACAAAGCCCCAGTATGAGCAAGCAGGTTCTAGGAGAGCCAGAGGGGTCTAGGCGTCCACTCCTTAAGTTTAATGCCTGAGCACTCATGGGGGCCTGTACAAAAAGATGATATCCCAGGTAAGGGGGCCTCCCTCGTCTGTGGGATCCACAATCCGATCTGTACCGCTTGGGTTCTCTTAACCTCGGCCAGGCAGGTTGAGTTTCATTTTCATTTTACGCCTGCAGCCACGTATACCTACACAACTACGGGTGTCACCCTGACTGGTTGAAGTTATCATTTCTCCATATAAATTATCAGCACTATAATTTATTTTGAAAGAAGAGAGTGTTCTATGCATAGAAATTATTGTGTCAAAATTCAAAGTAGATTTAAGTATAAATACGTGCCAGGCCGCTATGGGTCAGCCCCGAACGGGGAAGACAAAGGACATGGCAGAAAGGCTCTGTGGGGCAGCTGTGAAGCGCTCAGGCTCAGGCGCTGGCTGGCTGCATGCAGTTCCAGGACCTCTTATACAAAGGCTTCAGGCAGCCATAAGGGATGGCTGCAGGTACAGAATAAAAACTTGTTTTTGCCTGAGTAGAGTAAGGCAAAAGGAGTCTTGCTTATAAATTGGTGTTTTTTTTCAGTCTCCCTCCTACATATCAATGGGGTGCCATAGATAGTTTTATCTTTGACTAGGAAGGGCAGCAGTAGTGGCCACTAATTATCATACGCCTCAGCACAAACATGGGACCATTGTTCCGTTGCTGGGGTGGACCCTGGGATGCTGCAGGCCGAAGGGGGGGGCTTTTTTTTTTTTAACGTGCTAAATTATATGGAAGCCATAAGAACAATTAACAAGGCAAAGTAAAGAAAGAATAAGCCATATTTAATGTGGAAACAGATCTAGAAATGGCATGTGAATTACTTTTTCACGAGGTGAACAAAGAGGTGAATTTTACAAAGTACTGTGAGTTTTTGCTTCTGGCGCTTAAAAGCAAGATAACTTGTTTGCACTCTGCTGCCTGGTGACAGAGCAGAGCTGAGGCAGAGGCCTGGTCCCAGGCACCTGGGAGGAGCAGCTGAAGAGCAGAATCCCTCTCCTGACTCCAGGGGAATGGGAGCTGCACTGAATTTAGTTTCTCAAGTATCGTGCAGTTCCTAGGAAGCAAAAGGTTATTATTTTTTTAACGTAACATTTAATTTAAGAGAGGCATCAAATTTGTCGAGTGCTTAATTCATTGTGTCTCAGGGCCACTATGGTTATGGCTGAAGGGCAGAGCTTCTGAACCCTCAGGGGGCTTGGCGCTGACTGGGCAGTTAGACATCCCAGGGCCCGCCCCAAATAACCAAGTCTGCATTTAATCCTCAGGAAAGAAATGTTATAGAAGATAATCCTCAGGACACAAAATCAAGTCTCAGCAAAAACGGTCCAAATTTTGAGTTGCTGCTTGAGTTGGTAAGCCAATTACCACATAATAAGAATTTTCTATTTGTTTTGCTCCTGACCAAAAAAAAAAAAAAAAAGCTTCAACCTTTATTCTGGTTTGTTTTTCCTTTTATCTTGAAAGTTTCTCTTAGGGGGAAAGAACCCTCCAAATATAACTGGGGGAAATCCAGCCAGTAGATTTTTCTTTTGAATAAATCCTGGTCTAAAAAGAAGTTGAGGCAAGAGGATGGACATGTAACATCTCGGCAGCAAGAGCCATCTCTGTGCTACTCCTTGCTTTTCTGATAGGACACTAGGACGGCATTTAAAGAAGTGGTACGTGGACGTGAAGGTTCACAGGGTTTAACCGACCCATCAGCTATGGTCTGACTTCAAACACTGAGTGTAATCAATATAACTTTTAGGGCTCTGTCTTTCCGTTTAGAAAGGGTAGTAGTGGATGAAGCAGGTGCAGACAGGCAGAGGCTTGGTCCTGTGCGACAGTAACACACAGTGCATGCGTGCCGTCTAGCATTTCTGCAACACACATCCACATTTATTATCACATTTCAACCACAGAATCCTGTAAGTCAGGTGTTAGAACCCACATTTTGTAGAGGAAGAAGTAAAGTCAGAAAACTTAAAGGATTTCCCTAAGGTTAGACAACAGGCAAAGAGAGAATCTTGAATCCTGCAGCACGGAGCTCAGCCCCAAGGCTCTTTCCCAGTCACACAACACCCAGGGCCGGTCCGCCTACAGTGGATGGTGCCGCCGTGGACCTCGCCGGCCCCGCGCTCACTCATCCCCAAACCCAACCCCAGGAACCACCAAGGAGGAGGGCATTTACATAGTGCAGTCATTATGATAGAATCTCATCCGACTATTGGTAATAATACCTGACAATGGTTTTAAGACAACGACAGAAGTTTTGACAACTGAAACCTTAAGTCAAAATGATGATAAATATTAGATAACACCAGTATTTTAAAAATATGTAAATACACATAAAATATAATGTGGGCTGTAAGCCAACTGCCAAGTGGGATATAGATGTATTTTTTAACTCATTAGATATGTCTAAATAGGCATTATATACAGACCATGTGTTTGAAAGATGAAACTTAACCAAGAACAGTGCTTATAGTATTTCAAACAGAATGAGTTTTCTGATTTTTCTCTTAAATTACTTTTACATTTTAATTTTAGTTCATGAAAGTATGGTTGATGTTTCAGGTGAAGATCACATGGCATTACACGTTAGTATTACCATATTTTATTTGGGGCAGTGTGGGGCAGACCTAGGGCTGGAGGGGAAAGAGGAAATTGTGTTCTAGGAGTTTTAATCGTTCTAGCCTCAAATATTACAAGGCCATTAGATTTTTAAAAATTGAATACTGTAATTGTTTTCTATTGTAAAGATACTAATTTTACAACTTTTCCAAAGTACAAATATAAGGAAAAGAATTACCTAGTCCCAGTAAGGAAAATTAATTTCTCCATACATAAACATAGCACAGTTAATATCAGGATGTGGGATTTCTTTACACCAGTGTATGGCTTCTCCCTCTGCATTACAAAATAAAACAGGACTTTGATATATAGAAAATACGGACCACCAGGCAACCTAATTACCCAGGAGTGGCGGGTTCACAGGTACTTTTCCCTAAACACAGAAAGAAGAGCCTGAGTTTCGGTGGAAACTGGTGGAAGGTCTTCGGTGGACGACCACCTGACTCAACCTGCGTCCTCACTTCCCATCTCCTCCTTTCCTGTCAAATCTGAACCGCTCAGTGTCAAGACAAAAGGATTTGACAAAAGCCCTGCCCTAAACGACTGACCACGAATTTATTTCTTAAGCTTATAGGTTGTCACTAGCCAATATTTCATGGCCACGCTTTCCTCATATTGCAGGTGGTTTCTAGATGACTTGAGAGACAGACTACAGGAATGGGGCCCAGCTCACTGCGTGGGAGAAATATTCATAAAGTTTGGAAGCCAGTTGAACATATACACCAATTTCTTCAACAATTACCCTGTTATTCTGAAAACTACGGAGAAGGTAAAAGATTGAGTGACCATCCAGGCACCTATTAGCCCTTCTGAGCTTGAGAGGAAGTTTCATGTGTAACCCGAAGGACTACAATTACCAGGAAAGACTTCTTGTCTACTCTTGGCTTCCAGATCCTCTCTGGTTTACTGTGAGCTCCTTGAGGACGGGGACCCTGACTTACCTAATTCTGTGTCACTACGGGCTGGCACAGTGCTTGACCCAGCAGCGCCCTGGAACCGGTTGTGGGACTGAACTTATCCTCATGCAAAAAGCCTGACTCCCACCTGTCCCAGTTACCCTGGGGCTCGGTTACAGGAACATGCTTCACAATGAGGCAGAAGCAAGACTGTTAACCCTGATTCCATGCTGCCACTACAGGCCTGGGCGGCCTGGGCGAGTCCAGCTCTCTCATGGAGAAAAGGAATTCATAATCCACACATTGGAATAAAAGCACTCAATGTGTGAAATCTCACGATGAAATAAGGAGTTCCTTTGTCTTGCATTCCCGAGCGAGCGCATTATAAACAGTTGTCCCTGTTGTGACTCCTGCCATACACCGTCTGAGCGGAAATATGCAGCTCCCGTCTATGCCCCTTGCTGCTCTTGTTGGGATCTCCTCTGATGGCAGTAGGATACCTCTCTTCCCTCCTCAGTTTACATCAAAAGGGTAGCAGGAGAGGCACCCTGTGACGTGGTGGTGCACTCTGCCACTGTCCCCACGTCCACTGTGGCCATGTCCACCTGTCTGCACTGAGGCCCTGAAGGGAAAGCCCGGGGCTGGGAAGTCTCTGGACGATTCCTGACCTCAGACATTGCCCTTTGCTGTCCTCTTCCTGCCCCACCTGGGGAGTTTAAACACTGCAGGACAACTCGATTATGTGAAAGTTGCATGAATAAAGCAATTTCATAGAACTGACATTTAAGACAAGAATTGGAACAAAGCATCATATATTATTACAGGCAAATTTGTGCCAACATTTTTATAATTATGGATAATAATGTATCTATTTCACTAGCATGGGGGTGAATATAAGTAAGCATGCAATAAATGTTAGCTCTTAACATTTCTGAAATCAGTGACTATTTGACTTCTAGAAATTAGCATTACTTCCATCTGAGAAAAATGAGGTAACTTCCTGGGGGCTGTAATGGTGATGAATAATACATTTTAAAACAGATATTAAGTATAGTGGAGCACCTTTTTAATGTTGCTGTGGAAAACATGCTTAACAGCAGTATTACAGGTGAACCCATTAATAGTCTCTTACTATTAGGAAATAACCTTTATTGTGTGACAGACACTTTACGGATAGGATTCGCCCCCTCCCCACTCACTGCAAGGTTAGATATGATATCCATGAGAAAACTGAGGCTCAGAGAAGTTAAGTAACTTGACAAAGTCACATAGAATTAGATAGAATTAAATTAGAATTCTAATTCTAATCCAGGCCTACCTGCACACAAAGCCCATTTTCAGTTTTCTCTACGTATTAAGTTCAATGAATAGGGTTAGGTTTATGGTAAACCTAAACACTATACTTGGGGTATCAGTAAGCACCTATAGTGTTAATAACACTGTGATTAGATGTAGATGTTGCCTTTTTGCTTTTGAGTGCTTCACAGATGGTGCTCGCCTGGTGGAACTGAATGCTTCAAAACTGTCTTATAGAGATTTGACAATATCATGCTCACCTTTACTGCAGAGAAATGATACCAGCACTCCGAGCTTTCCTGAAGAGGCATGATAAGACCATTGTTACAAAGATGCTGAGGTAAGCTCTGAGGGAGAGCACAGCCGGGGCACCCCAAGTATGGGCGTTCTCTGGCCTTCAGAAAGAGACCAGGGCTCCCTTGTCTGTGCCTCATACAGCCTTCCAGAGCTGCTTTTGCACCCATCCCGAAGGTCTGAAGAATATATTCATCTTCTCTACGCTCTGAGGCTTCACACTTCTGCAGAACATGTTGACCACGGACGGGACTCGACCACTGCAATTGAAGTAATCAAGAAATACAAAGGTTACATAGATCAGGTTGGCTGCTGCTAAGAGCCTGTGTCCTTTAAAAATGTTACAGTACTTTTGTGTACTCTAACTCAAAGATCCTGAAATACCTTATCCTCCTGGGGTATTCTTTACTTCAAAGTCTTTCATCCTTTTAATGTGAAGTCATTGTATTCAGTAATTTTGAGCACGGAGGGCACCTATTCTAAACCAAATCACATGAGACAATGTTTTCAGATACCTGTAGAAGTACAATAAAATCTTTATTAATATAAAAGTTTAAAAAATGGAGTATTTGGGTGATTTTTCTAGATAACTAAAAGAAAAGAAAAAGAGTAAAACCCTTTGTTTCTGAAAGTACTTTTTCATGTATTAACTTTCCTGCCTAAGTAAGTAGAGCAATCACAACTATATTCTGCAGGAATTCAGCATCTTGGAGTACGGTACTACCATTCTGAAAATATCACTGTGACGTGCACAGTGCATGGGAGTCTGGGCTGAATGTAAATGACAGCTCATTATGCCCAGAAGAAATTTTTGAATACAGTGTTGTCGCTAGCCTCATTGTTTTAAAACGTATTGGGTACAGGAAATGGAGATTCTCATAATAGTTTATGAAAATACCGTGCCCTTATCAAGTGCCATAAAATATTTTAATCTATTTTTTTATGTATAAAAATATCACAATTTCAGTTTCCCTAAAATCACTTTGTTTTCTAGATGAAGCAGAACATCAATATGAAAGATCAGCTGTCAGACATAGAATCATCTGTGGGTGCCCGGTATGTATTCTGATGCACTTGCTCCATCTCAGGCTCATGAATTATAATCTCAAGTCACTGGCAAAAAGGAGACATACAGATTTTGATTCAACTAACATCCATTGAGTGCCTGCTGTGTGCCAGGGGCTGCCAAGCTCTCATATTCCACATCCCTGTTATTGGCAAGGATGCTAGATGAGAAGAGGCACAAGTGGTCTTGAGCCCATCCCATAACTTCTCTGCAGTCTTAGCACCTTTCTTGGGACTACTGTGATCATGACCCCCTTTGAGGAATGGGGCCGTGTCTTTACTGTTTTATATCTCCCTGCACATAGTATCTGGTGCAGGATTCTGCCCACTGAGGACATCAGCGGGAATCCTAGAAGTCCTCTGCCGGCTATCTGTTACCTACGGAATATCATCTGGTCCCATTCTACCCTCCTTCTCACTGCCTCGCCTACCACCTTATGATCAAACCACATAAATCTACTCACAGTTCTCTAATAACGTGAGCCTCTCTTCACACATTTGTGCTTTGCCCATGCTCTTCCTTCTCAGAAATTGCCTTCTTTTTCTACTCCACTGGATAAACTCCTATTCATCCTTTGAAGATCCATTTCAATCTTCGTCTGCCTTGTGAAGTATCCCACAACATCTCCAGTGTGAGCTGCCCCTTCCTAGGTATTCTGCAGCGCCCTGAAGGTCTCTGCCACGTTTTCCTTCAGTCCTTTATTCACAAGATTGGGAGCTCCATCAGGTATGAACTATGATTTACGTGTCTTCTAGCGTTCAGCATATACTAGGAGTTCAATATATGAATTATATTGAATTAAAATATCAGTTGACTGGAAGTGTTATTGTTATTTGCTCAAACTGGGGAAGCAAGGTGGAGTTGTTTGGGCCTAATTTAGATCTGCACATTTTGATAGGGAAAGAGGTGGAGTTGATTGGATTACAGAAAATCCAAAATCTTGGAACTCACAGAGCCCACAGAACTTTACCTTTGGATCACTATACACATCAAGTGATCATCTCCATGGCTAGATCAGTAAAAGGGCCTGACTTCTTAATTTGTAACATTTCATTCACCTCCTTTTCTCCATAGATCCCTTCTGACTCACCCCACCCCCACCTTATTTTTGATGCTAGGAAAGCATTTATAATAAAACAATGTTTTCAATAGTTTAAAAATACAGTTTTCACTGTTTGACAAACAATGCTTTTTCATAATTGAACTGAGTTCTACTCAACACTTACATCTTCTGGGATATAAAATGGTTCTTCAGTAGTGGAAATTATTTTCTAAAAATTTATATATTTCTAATTTTGTTTTTTATTTCATAGACTCTATCAGAAGTAAACAGATATCTGATTAGGGTCCAAGATGTAGCCCAACTTCACTGCTGTGATGAAGAACTAAGTTTCTCTTTAAGGTAAATATTTAACTATCCTATGGCTGTGACTGTATCATATTTATCTTGTACCCAGAATCCAGTACAATGTCTGTCATATTGTAAATTTACGATAAATCTTTGTGTTGAACTAAAAAGTTACACACACACCCCTCTCTGAGATGATGTAAGGTGTTTTATCACCTCACTCGCATACCAGGCAGCTACTGGGTAGAATGGAAGAAGCTAAACTGTCATTGCCGGGACCACTAACTCCACTGAAAGAGGAGTTCTGAAGTTTGGTCACTTTCCTACTGAAAGGAGAGCCAAGTGTTGCGGGGTACCACATGGATGATCTGCTCAACTCTGAGAAAGAGAAGACCAGTTGATTGTCCGCAGTTAGTTACTGAGGTCAGTATTCAGAAGGTCTCACCCTAAGACCACCATGGTATTGAGGTCTCACATTTCTAGTTTGTACAGTGCTCACAGTATAAGAGCTATTGTGACGAGAGGGTGCTAGCATTCCCTTTCCTCCTTTAGAACAAGGATGGGCAACCTTTTTCTGTAGAGAGGCAGATGGTAAGTATTCTAGGTCTTTCTTGCTGAATGATCTCTGTGGCAACTACCTAACTTTGCTGTTGTAGCACAAAAGCAGCTGCATAAATACAATACATAATGAATAATACAATCTTCAAAAACAATACAATACCTAAGTGAATGAGTGTAGCTGTGTTCCAATAAAACTTTATTTACAGAAGACAAGGGGTGAGGCCATAGGTTTTCAATTCCTGCTTTAGAAAATTGTTTGCCATCTATGTTTTCAGTATTGGCAAAGATGATAACTCAACAAAGAGCAACCAAATGGAGAGGAATTAACTGCAATAAAAGAAATGAAAATTGGTTTGCCTGTTATTTCAATGAATATTTCAGTGAATGTTTCCCAAAGGCCCAGGGCAGGGTGGTGGCAGTGGCGAGGGACGGGGGAGGTTGGAAGAAACCAGTCCCTTCCAGTCCCTTCACCTTGATCCCCACCTGGAGTGGATATTAAATGAAAATCAAATCACATAGTCGTGTCACTTTTCTCATTGTCACGGTGTTTTTGTTTTGTTTTGTTGTTTTTGGTCAGTAGCAATAGAAATGAGCTACAGTGGTAGAAGGAAACTAGCTGTCAAGCCAGCAATTCTAAACGCACTGGTGTAGTAGGAGACATGCTAGGGATTATTCCAGTTTTTATTATTAGAATTTATTTTACTTTCACATATTCATTCTCAAACACTCTTCCTTTATGTAAGTCCAAGTTTCTGACTTATATAACTTACCTTTTCTCTGAATAACTTCTTTTAACATTTCTTGCTAGGTAGGTAGATCTGTTGGCAATGAATTCCCTGAATTCCCTCAATGTTTGTCTGAGAATGTCTTTATTTCTCCTTCACTTCTCTTTTTAGATTTTTTTTTAATGTGGACCATTTTTACAGTCTTTATTGAATTTGTTACAATATTGCTTATGTTTTATGTTTTTTTTGTTCTTTTGTTTTTGCTGTGAGGCATGTGGGATCTTAGCTCCCCAACCAGGGATCAAACCTACACCCCCTGCATTGGAAGGTGAAGTCTTAACCACTGGACCGCCAGGAGGAAGTCCCTCTCCTTCACTTTTTGTTGTTGTTGTTGCTGTTGTTGTTTTTGCGGTACACGGGCCTCCCACTGCTGTGGCCTCTCCCGTTGCAGAGCACAGGCTCCGGACCCACAGGCTCAGCGGCCATGGCTCACAGGCCCAGCTGCTCCGCAGCACGTGGGATCTTCCTGGACCGGGGCACGAACCTGTGTCCCCTGCATCGGCAGGCGGACTCTCAACCACTGCACCACCAGGGAAGCCCCTCCTTCACTTTTTTTAAAAAAATTAATTTTTGGCTGCGTTGGGTCTTCGCTGCTGGGTGCAGGCTCTCTCTAGTTGCGGTGAGTGGAGGCTACCCTTTGTTGCAGTGCACAGGTTTCTCACTGCGGTGGCTTCTCTTGTTGTGGAGCACAGGCTCTAGGCACACGGGCTTCAGTAGTTGCGGTTCGTGGGCTCAGTAGCTGTGGCTCACGGGCTCTAGAGCGCAGGCTCAGTAGTTGTGGCGCACAGGCTTAGTTGCTCTGCAGCATGTGGCATCTTCCTGAGCCAGGGCTCGAACCCATGTCTCCGGCATTGGCAGGCGGATTCTTAACCATTAGCACCACCAGGGAAGTCCCCTCTCCTTCACTTTTGAAGGATACTTTTTCTGGCTACAGAATTCTAGTTTGGTGGGGTTTTTTCTTTCAACACTTACTTCACTCCCCCCTCTTCTTGCTTGCATGGTTTCCAAAGAGACATCCAGTGTAATCGTTACCTTTGTTCCTCTATAAGAAAGACGTTTCATTTTGTTTTGTTTTTCATTGTTGTCTCTGGATACTTTCAAGATTTTATCGTTCTCTTTGCTTTTCTCGAATTTGTATGTGATACATATAGATTTGGGGGGATTTATCCTTCTTGGTATTCTCTAAGCTTCCTGGACCTATGGTTTAGTGCTTGTCAATAATTTTGGAAAATTCTCAGCCATTATTACTTCAACTATTTCTTCTGTTTCATCCTTCTTCTTCTCCATCTGATATTTCCATTAGACATTTATACACCCATTGTAATTGTCCCACATCTTTTGGATATTGTTCCCTTCTTTTTTACTCTTCTGTTTTCTTTCTGTTGATGTAGTTCAGGCTCACTGATTCTCTCCTTGGCTATGTCCAGTCTGCTGATGAGCCCAGCAAAGGCATTATTCATTTCTATTATGGTGTTTTTGATTTCTAGAATTTCTTTTTAATTATTTCTTGGAATTTCCATCTCTCTGTTTATATTACCCATCTGTACTTACATGTTGTCCACTTTTTCCAGTAGAGTTCTTAACTTAGCTTATCTTAGTTATTTTAAACTCCCTGGTCGGATAATTCTAACAACATTTCTACCATATCCGAGTCTGGTTCTGATGTTTGCCATGTCTTATCAGACTGTGTTTTCCTGCCTCTTAGCACGCCTTATAATTTTTTTGTTGAAAGCTAGACATGATGTATTGGATAAAAGGAAATGAGGCCAATAGGTCTTTAGTATGAGGTTTTACATTTATCTGGCTAAATGTTAGCCTGTATTTACCATTTGTTGTAGCTGTGGTGTCAGAGGCTGAAATTTTCATTTTTGTCTCCCCTGTTGTCTTTGGGTTTTCCTAGATATTCCTTAAATAGGACTTGAACCTTGCAGTCCTTTTCAGCTATAATACCTTGTTATTATAAGGAGTCCTGTTGATGTGGTAGGAAGATGTGAGGGGAAGGAAAGAGTTGTATGTCCTATCATTAGGTCTCAGGTTTTTAGTGAGACTGTACCCCTGGGCTATGACCTTTACAAGTGTCTATCAGCTTTTTTACTTTTATTATATTATTATTATTATTATTATTAGTCACCTCTAAGATGAGACAGGAAGGTTAGAGGTAGCTGTTGGGTTGGGTATTTCCCTTTCCTCATCTTGATTAGATTCTGGTAAAATTGTTTCCCTTGAAGGCAGGCCTTTGTTAAGAGAATAGAATAGGACTCTGTGGTCATGTTTCAAATAGTTACTTTCTCCCTCCCCATGGGAAGAATGAGGGTATTTTTCTGAGTGTCACAGTGAGAATCTGGTGAGGCTCCTGGAGGTAAAACTCCTGCAAGTTTTAAACTCATGCAAGGGTGCGGAGGTGTGGTGTGGGCCAGTGCTAGGCCTCCAGGAATTCGTAATCTCTTCAACTAGTTCACACTCAGGCTCTAGCAATTAGTCAACTACCCTTTAATATTCTTACCTGATGCTGGCTCCAACAGCAGTTTCTGCTTTCAGTAAGCTGTGATTCTCCGTATCAGCTCATCTCTTCAGCTTTGGGGTGGTAATCTACTTTATAACCTCACTTCTTCGATGGATCTAAGAAGAATTGTTGATTCTGAGTTTTCAGCTTCCTTTTTGTCGTGTGATGGAAGTGATGACTTCCAAGCTCTTTACACATCCAACCAGAAGTCTCAAATATTAGAATTTAGACTTCTGCTTTAGTATTTGGACAACAGTACATTTGAGAGTTTCAGGAAAACAGGGGAATACTACATTATTTTACACTCTAATTAAAGGTACATTTATGTTTAAGTAGGCACTATCTCAGTGATTTGCCAAGCAATAAATACAAATGTAATTTTACATTAATATTTAAGTAAATGCAAAAAAGGTTCATATTCCAAAAGTTATCACAGAACATTTAGGCTGAAACCTTGTTTTCTGTCATTTTAGGAAGTCATATGAAACCCAAGAAATGACATTCCCACGATTTCTATCAGGGATTTCTACTTAGGGGAAAGTCTGCTTATATTTTTGCACACAGTGCCAACTCACATGAGCCTAAAGCTTTATAGTTTACCACATATTTTAACTTCTCTCATTTGATATACTCTTTACAATCATTTGGTGAGGAAGGTAGGAATGCAACCATGTTATGCGTGGGGAATCTGGACTTGAGTAACTTGTCTGAGGTCACATTACTAATAAGTGCTTGTTTAGAATTCAAAACCAGGTCTCAGTGTTCTATCCACTGATTAGACCAGCAGGTGGAAAGATGAACTGAGACTTCCTCATAATAAACTCACCAACATAGCAAAAAGTACTAAACAAATTACCAATAAACAAGAGCAGTGACACAAAAAGAACAAGTAAATATTTGTACTATAAATGAAAAAATTTGCTCTGGGGTAGAGATGAAGTCGCAGTCATTTTAGAGTTAGGGAATCTGGAGGCATTTTTCCCTCTCCGGATACAGCCCTCAGAGTTCTGGGTTTGTTAAGCTTTTATAATACATTATGTACCTTGGAATTTTTATATTATTGTTTTTTTCAGAAACACCAATTTTCATCTATGTGACTTTAAGCTTGCTGATTTTTAGCATTTTTGTTTATTTTTGTTCTCCTTCTAATGGGGGTGTCGCCAAAGATGCAAAAGTGGAGCCCTCTAAGACGGGTGAATACAGGCATGGCTTTAAATCACGAAACAGAGCCATCCACTTCTCAGACCCCCGAGTCCTCTTGAGGAAAAACACTACCACACTACCGAGCATGCACACTGTTAACATTCCTTTTGGCTTACCCAGAGGGACCTACAGTCATTTACCAGGGCAGCTAGGCACCGGGGAGAGAGAAATACCCAGACTTCTCAGGGATGCTGGACTCTGGCTCCGAACTGATTTTTATCCTGGCAACCCAAAAAGCCACAATGATCCACCGTTCAGAGTTTTGGCTCAGGTCAGCTCACAGAACCAATGACCTACTGTTTTGTCTGTTCATGCCAAAGGTTGTGCTCTGAAAATTACTTTCAAAGTTTTATGTATTTATGGAAGTTGGGTACTTTGTCTCTTGGTCTGGCTAATGTAGTAATTAAACAACAAAACACTTCTCCAATGGTGTTAAGAATTTAAACTATGGTTGGCTGAGTCACTGAGCCTATTTGTGAATTAGCAAAGAAATCCTATCCAAGTTCAAGGAAAGAACTCTAACCCTGGAGTTGGTTCTTTTGAATGTGAGCAGAAGCAGCTTTATGAAACCCTAGTAGGATCCAGAGCTCCCATTTCAGTTGCTCCATTATGTCGGTATGAAGGGCAAAATCACTTGTTTTTACATGTGCAGAAGAACTAAGTTTTTTAAAAAAGATTCTGTTGTTTTTTGTCTTTGGATGAAAATTACTGGAGATCTTGGGGGGGGGTGTAAATGGCTTTCGGAAAGCTTTATTGTAGGTAAAATTCATTTATATATAATTTAAATAGCACTTTCCTAATCAGATTAAAATAATAAAAACCTCTTTGTGCGTTTATCTTTCCCTTCTCATGTCCTCAGATTACAAGTGGCCTCAACTCCAAGCTCAAGTTAATGTGCCTGCTCCTTCCCTCCTCTGGGCCATCCACCCACCCAGTCCAAGTGGGTCACAAAACTAGAATTCTCCTTCATTTACCTCTACTTTCAATGCTGTCCCTTCCAAAGGAAAAAAACAGACATCTGTTTACCAAGCAAACACCCCTTTCAAAGCTACTTCTTCAAAACACTCTTGTAGGCACATTCCCTGGTCATTCAGATAGAACGGCAAAGTTTTATTATAGCTTTGAACATTTTTCTAAAATGATATGATGATTCTTATCAGTAGTAAAAATATTGCCAAAAAAGGGTCAAGAATATGGGTGAAGTTCTTCTGCCTATTTAAAGTGGCCATTCACCATATACAGCCCACCACACACCGATTTAAACGCACCCCATCTTTCTTGCTTCCCCTCTCCCTCATCCCTAGCTCTATGTGCTCCATTATTCTCAGAATAACCTATCAAATTGATCTAGAACATTATTTCTTATAAACTATGAGTAAATATGAAGCATCCCACTCCTTCCAGCCTAAATAATCACAGAGGTGGGAAGGAAATGTTTGAAAAAGGAAGTTAGCTCCAGTGGTTGGATGACCACTGCACTTCTATCTATCCACACACCTAACGTGACCTGTATTTCCTAACACGCTCCAAAGAGCTGAACCTGAAGTATAGCACTCCTTAAAAATGTTTAACTCCCGATCTAGTCCTCTGCCTATGTCACACGCATGACTGTAATAAATAAACAACTTAAGTGCCTCACTAGTCAAAGTGTGGTCGGCATATCAGCATCACCCAGGAGCTGTTAGAAATGCAGAATCTCAGGCTTGTCTAGCTCTACCAAATCAGAATTTGCATCTTAATAAAATCTCTGGGTAATTCAGAGGCACATTAAAGTTTGTACTATATATGTCAGAGCCATTATAATATAAAGTGGATTCTAAACGTGAATTATAGCAGCTTTTATTGAGAACAATCTGGAAGTCTTTGATAAAAATACATATGCCATTTGGCCAGTCAATCCTACCCTTGGGAATGCTGATAGAAATAACAGCACATGTAAGGAATTTGTTTATATGTAAGGAAATCGATTTATCCCAACATTGATCACAGTGGCAATTAAGAAAGAACAAATGAAAGGAGGAAGAGAGAGAGGGAGGGAAGGAGGGAAGAAAGAGACCTGAGCTTGTCAACAAAGCAAATGCCCATCAAACGGGAAAGAGTCGGATAAATCATGGTTCATCCACACTATTAAGTATCACTTAGTCACTAAAAAGAACTTGAAGTGATTTCCATTGATGAGAAAATAAAGAAAAAATTCTCGAATAATACTTGAAACAATGGCACCCTACCTGTAAATAGATGCATATACAGGTACATCTGTGAGTGACTACCTAGGCAGGTTAAAGAAAAGTGGAAAGATGTGCACTAGAGTGACCTGAGTGGAGGGAGGAGTGAGCCAAGCAAAAAGAAAAAGTGAAACAAAAGAACAGTACACGAAAAAAGCTGATAGTACATTCTGATGTTACTTTAGCATTGCTGTAAAACTTTATGTGGATCTAAATCAACAACTTAAAAATTAAACAAAGACGATGAAGATAAAAAATAAGAGAATTCCTCTGAAAAAGCCAGTAAATTGACTCACTTCCTCACAGTAACTTCCTGTGGGTTGCTTGATGCTTCTCAGCAAAACATATTTTTTTTCAGTCATCCTCCATCGAAATAATGAGCTTGCTGTACTTGGCCATTCCTGGTGGGGGTGGAGATGGGGGGGGCTCGGTGGGGCTCCCCGAAGCTCCTCCCTAGCACATCACTTGATGCTCCATTGAGTACTGACATGAGATAACCCATACTAGAGTACAGTGAAACCTACTAAACACTGTGACCTGGGTCCACCAACAGAAGATACTAGATGGAGGTTAGGGACACAATATTTTGCCTGCTGATAAACATGCCTACCATTGACCATGGTAGCAACCCCTGTGGAAATGAAGAGCTACTTAATTCCAGCTTTTCATACTTATCAATTTTCCTCCAATCAAAATTAGAAAAATCCCTATTTCCTACTTAGTGAATGCTTTCCTTTCCCCTGCTTCCTACTTAAGACACCTTGCACCTTACTGATTCTTGTGCTTTTTTCTAACCCAACGTGTTACCCTTAAAGATGAAACCAAACCAAATGAAAATGTATTTTCCCCAGATTGCCTAAATACATCAATACGAAATACCAACCTTCTGACAAAAGTTTAAAAACAGAGCTTTAACCTGATTCATGTCATAAAGTTGGGAAAGTGCAGTGTTCATTTTTCCTGCATTGATTGGATACTTGTCCAATGGATAAGCTCAAACCATTTCACCAGGAACCTTGAGGCCCACCCACATGACTGGTCTGAGAGACAGAGGGACTATTCACACCAGGAGGAAAATATACAGAGAACTTCAATAAGCCATTCAAAAGGTCTAAGGTAGGGAAGAACCTTGACTATCAGCTTATGAGCGTAAAGATGGTGAACTGTGTAACAAAACACGTATGTAAAACTTCTAAAACTGCTCCTTCTCTTTTTAAACCCAGGCTCTATGAACATACCTGTGATCTCAGTCTTTTCCTCTTCAACGATGCACTGCTTGTTTCTAGTGGGGGCACGTCTCATACTCCGTTTGAAAGGACTTCAAAATCAACCTACCAGTTCATTGCATCAGTGGCCCTTCACAGACTACTCATAGAAGATATTCCAGATTCCAAATGTATGTACTCTTTTCCTCCCAAGAGTTAAATACCTTTAGAAAGCTACATTATATAAAACATATTAACTATTAAAATAGAGAAGCAGGACAAGAACTAGAATTTGACAGCTTGCAAATAATTTCCCAAATACTTCTAGGGTCTCATTAATGTAAACTTTCATCTACCTCTAAAATAGCAAAAGAAAGGAATGCTGGCATTGTCAGACACACACCCTAGACATTAAGAAAACAGCTTTCAAAAATCACAAAGGGGGCTTCCCTGGTGGTGCAGTGGTTGAGAATCTGCCTGCCGATGCAGGGGACGCGGGTTCAAGCCCCGGTCCGGGAAGATCCCACATGCCGTGGAGCAACTAGGCCCGTGAGCCACAACTACTGAGCCTGCGCGTCTGGAGCCCGCGCTCCGCAACAAGAGAGGCCGCGAGAGTGACAGGCCCGCACACCGTGATGAAGAGTGGCCCCCGCTTGCCACAACTAGAGAAAGCCCTCGCACAGAAACGAAGACCCAACACAGCAAAAATAAATAAATTAATAAAACTCCTACCCCCAACATCTTAAAAAAAAAAAATCACAAAGGGAAACACAACCCTACATCATTGTGAAGGATTCTTTGAAGTAGTCTGACAGGAGAGCTGGAGTCCTTAACCATTACTCTATTTTGCTTGAGGATGTTACAATTTTAGGTTTTTATCTATTATTTTTCCATTCTACTAGGACTAAGTGATTTTTGCAGATCTGACTGTACCTCTTCTTCCGTAAGTTCATATTTAAGAGTTCTTCTATAAAGGATCGATTTGTAAAGGGTATTTAATAACAAACATTTCATTCATAATAATCTATCATTTGTTACAAAAAGGAATCCTACTTAAACCTACTGTACCTATTTTTAGTTTTTATCTTACATTCTACTTCCCAATCTTAAAAGGATCCGTATCTCTTTCCTATATTTCTGTTAGGCCAGGCAATCTGAATGTAACACCTCTCATTCCAATATTCTTCACTGCATGTGAAGGTAGAACTTAAGGTTAAAGCCAGAACCAAGATCTTAGAGAAGGAATTTATCTAAAAAGGTCTGCTTCCCATTAGCTTCAGCTCCATTTAAAATCTGAGGATGAGAAAAAATGAACACTAAATGTGGGAATAAACATTTCACCTAGAAGACAAACTCAGCTAAGAAGGGTTAGTTACCCATAACATGTATGACATGTCTCCTTTCACCTCCCCTTAATCAGTTATGCTATATGTCAGAACATCATAATGTTAGCTAAAAGTGGGCATTCAGCTAAGTCACTGGCTTAATTCTGTCCTGGCCTCATACCAAGGCGGCCTAGGTCTAGCTCTCAGCATTTATCTACAGTTAACTCTTAGTAAAGACCTTTACTGGTCCCAGTACCTTCTGGAATTAAAGAACATTGCATCGTCTATCACTTAGTCTTTAAAAATAATTGCTAATTATAATTAAACAATTATAATGTAAAGACTATTTTAGACTATATTTGAATAATTCAGTAATTTAGGAAGTTATTTTCTAAACTGGATTTGTATTTGTTTGAATCTCTTTTTAATTTTCAAAAAATTCTTCAAGATGACTTGAATTTTAAAACATTTTCTCCTTTTGATTTTTACCTGCAAAGACTAATTAGTGTACCTCAAATGTTTTTTTTTATAGATATCAAGAATGCATTTATTCTTCAAGGTCCAAAACATGAATGGATTTGTGCTACAGAAGTTGAGGATGATAAATTCCTGTGGTTGTCAGTACTCCAAAATGCCATCGAAAGTAGTATGGAAAAGTGAGACTGGACTTAAAACACTGGGAGTTCCAACCTGCCCTGGCAAAGACAGACAGCATGTTATTTTCTGTTCCAGAAGATCCAGTAAGGAGCAGAATGATTATTTGTCATGGATGATGGGAGGATGAACTAGGATGACCCATAAAGCTCTTCCTAACTTTTAAACTTCATCATCTATGCTCAATTATGTGAAAGGCACAGTAAGAAAAATTTGAGTACGATATTTTGAACCACTTCTTTTGGTAGTTATTTTTCATGAACAGTATTATTTAGAGTAATGTGACTGACAGAACCTAAGACTGAATAAGGATATTGGGTATTTAAAGTTTTGTTTTCTGATCTAATGAAAAATAAAGTCGTAATGAAAAGTGTTTCTTAAATGATCAGAGAAATGTCTTTATCTGTTGGTGATTTACCAATTATCTTTAACATTTTCATGAAATAGTTATGGATTTAAAAAATATGCATAAGCAATATAACTGGGGGCTTCCCTGGTGGCGCAGTGGTTGAGTGTCCGCCTGCTGATGCAGGGGACACGGGTTTGTGCCCCGGTCCGGGAAGATCCCACATGCCGCGGAGCGGCTGGGCCCGTGAGCCATGGCCGCTGAGCCTGTGTGTCCGGAGCCTGTGCTCCGCAACGGGAGAGGCCACAACAGTGAGAGGCCGTGTACCGCAAAAAAAAAAAAAAAAAAAAAAAAAAAAAATATAACTGGTACTTTATTTAAAAACTTGTCACATATATCCTTAATATGAATGTACTCCTCCAGAGAGCATTAAAAATATACCACTATACAGTACTAAAAATTTTTCTGTAACTTTTAAGTGGTCTTTTGTTGCAAAATTAAATTCTTAGACCTTCCAAATAAAAAGATTAAAAAATTTGTTACACTGTTAAATTAGAAGGCTGTTTGGCAGGGCGTGTGGGGAAGTACCTTTTAAAAAACAAAACTTGCCTGTAATGGAATTTTGCTGAGTAAAAAAATGAAGAAATTAAGACAACTATTTTAAAACAGAGAAAAAGAAAAATAGGTATTGAGTAGTTTTCTGGGTACTTAAAGCCTTCATTTAATTATTTAATAAACTGAAGCTATAACCTGTTAGCCACTTTGAAACTTTAGCTGATATATGCAGTAGTAAAAATATTTTTACTTAATAATGGTAGATAAAGTTGTATTAATATAGGAAGCTTTTGGTTGTCAGTCTCCTTTTTGCTTCAAATTCTCCTTTAAGGAAATGAAATTTACTAGTACAGTCTAGGATTGTGAACTAAGCTATTTTAAACATTTTCTTCTTCCAACAAAATACAGAATTTTTAATTCTTAAAAATTTAAATTCTTGTTAAAAAATGTACAAAAGTTAAAATACTGTTTTTATTAGTGTAAAATCACACTTTTGATTCTTTTATGATATATCCATGCAGCTTAACATCTATGATGCCACACACAGAAGAAAACGTTAAAGGAATATCTGCTGTTAGTCAGCAATAAATGCAAACTTACAAATGTGATCAAAATGAAAATATCATCTAATACAAAACAAATCCTGAGACGCTATATTATCCTGAATAGGACAAACTTCAGAAACCCTTTGTTAACAGGAAAAACCTCTCTCTATGGCAAAAGAATGAGTAACAAGATAGCTCAAGATAAACTAGAAATCTTAAGGAATTTCCATTTATTCTGTGAATAATTAACGTCCTCAGAAATTTTAAAACATATTACTTGAAAAAACTTGTAGAGGCTGATGAGCATCAGCTTCTAATTGAGAGTTAAGTACATAAATCATGCAAAAAGTGGTGATGTTTGCAAGTGGACAGTACTTACGTTGTTTGTGGTGTCAACACTTTCCCTTTGCTTCTAGGGGACAATTTAAAAAGGCCTGTCTTCACAGTTAATTTGTAAGTTTACATGACTGCTGTGGAATTAAAATCTCACACACAAGCAAGTTTAAGTCACAGGTGAAACTGATCAAATTTTCATAAGGAAAAAAAAATCTGCCCCCCAAGTTGATGTGGAAAAGTCTGAAAGTACCAGGTGACTCTTGAAGACTGTTAATTATGGCAGAGCTTATGGTTAACGAATGCCTTATACCATATAGTTCTTTCAAATCAAAAATTAAATAGGAAACGCATTTTAAAGATTTTTGGATTCTTTATGTTAAGTACTAAACCTAAAGACAAACTGACAGTTTATTTAATTTTGTCTCCTTTTGTAAATATTTCTGAGTCTGTGCTCGAGGTGTAAATGAGAAGCCCGTTCTGTAAATCCAAGCAGTGAGCGGTTCTGGCCACATAAGTATAATGGACCAATGTTACGGATGTACTCCTAACGCTACAGAGCAACAAGGGTGGGCTGTGCCAACAAACACAACATACCCTCCACGAAGTCATCCTGACCCTTTTATTGTTGCAATTAAAAAATAAAAGGTACTTAAATACAGTGGTGAACACATAGGGCGAAACAGAATCATAAAATTTAATGTTGAATTAAGCAGTGAGCTGAACGTTTGGGTCTCCAAATTGGCTTTGAACCCAAAACCACTTAAAAATGGGTATGTTCACAGTTAACGGCAATTGGCTTATAGGTGAGAGAATGGTCGAAGCTGTTCCAGTTGAACTTCCAGGGAAATTCTCTCCTCAAGAACATCCTGAAAAAGATGCAAAGCCAAGTTACGTTTCAACATGTATAAAAATGAAGGCACATCTAACAACAGCTCTGCATTCAGTAAAACAATTTAAATTTGTTAAGAAGAGGAAGGACAACTTCATATTTTAAAAGGATACTTTACTTTAGAAATGTAGTTTCTTTATATGTATGTAATGTTAAAATGTGATCTTAATTAAATCTTTATTTCTTAAGTCAGGGTAATAAAATGTTTTTTGTTTCATTATCAGAAAAGCCAATATTTGCAAATGATAGTTACTGATGCATGAATTTTGCATAACGCCTACCCCCTGTAGTAACCGTAGATGAATCAGTTAACACAGATTCTTTCCCCTGGTGATTACATCTGGTCATAACAACTCCTGAGCCACCTTTTGAGTTTCAGTTTCACAATGAATAAATGTATTTTGTAATCAGAATTTCTAATTACTGTTGATTTTGAGCAGACTTTTCAGATAGCCCACAACTTCGAATTCATCCATTTTCCTTTTTTCTTTTTCTCTATCATACTAATAGCATAGTGTTTTAACCAGGATGACCTCTTCCTATTTGGTACCATACTTCCTATTTTCTGTCCTCAGAGATAATGAGAAAAGTGATTTTTAAAATAACTCCTATATACATGTTGCTATGATTTTCCTTAGTTCTTCAGAAAAACATGCATTAACAAAACTTTCATCTTCGAGGTATGGTATTAGCAAGCTTGTCATGAGTTTTACATTCTTCCTTTACAATGGACCAAATTCATAATCATAGAACAGCTATGAATATCTTCTTTGATCAGAGAGTTATACAAGAATATTATTCCTTTAACATACATTTATCAAATGCCTAACATGTGCGAGGTTTTGGGGACAGAGACAAGATAGTTACAAATCTATCTAGGACAGTCTCAGTTTATCTCTGATGTCCTGGCCTATTAACACATCTCTCTCTTTTCTCTCAAAAGTACCTTGGTTTGGGGACTTCCCTGGTGGTCCAGTGGTTAAGACTCCGTCTTGCAGTGCAGGGGACACCGGTTCGATCCCTGGTTGGGAAACTAAGATCCCACATGCTGCGGGGCAATTAAGCCCGTGTGCCGCAACTAGAGAGCCCACGTGCCACAACTACAGAGCCCATGTGCTCTGGAGCCCACACGCTACAACTAGAGAAGTCTGTGCACCACAAAAAAGCGAAGTACCCGCACGCTGCTACAAAAGATTCCACGTGCCGCAACTAAGACCGACGCAGCCAGAAAAAAAAAAAAAAAAATGTACCTTGGTTTGAACATTATATGGTCACCCTAAACAGAAATGATCATGGTTTACCCTCAACAAGTTCAGTTTTACTAGGACAGAGAGACAAATGTGCCATAGATATGGACAATGTGATAAAGGCTAGATAAGGAATATGAAAAGAATGTTATGGGACTCAATAACTCTGTATTCATTTTACATTTCAATGGACTCTTTCCTCATCTTTGTGGTTTACAACCTTGCTACTCAAAGTGGAGCCAACAGTCCAGCAGCATCTTCATCACCTGGAAGCTTATTAGAAATTGTAGAATTCTCAGGTCCCACTCCATACCTGATATAAATCAAAATTTTCATTTTAACATGACCCCTAATTAAGCGTATATACATTAAGGTTTGAGAACCACTGGTTTATAAGACATGAATGCTTAATAATGTTGATGAGTCATAAATGATTCTGGCTGTTAGCTTTTTTTGTAGGGATTCAAAGAAATCATGGTTAGTAGTAAGTAAGAAAAACAAACTCAGTCCTCTCAAGTACAGATGACAGGAGTACACACTGGCGCTAAGCACCATTTCTATTTAAGGCTTGTCTTTTCTACTTTAGAGATGATCTAAATTGCCCCCATCCCTCATCTTTAGACCTGTTTAAGTCATTTGAATAGAATCTGAGTTGTCTTTGATAAAAGGGTAAATTAGCAATACTCAAATCATTTTAGAATTAGAGTGTAGAGAGCCATACATGTGATACTGGAGGTATCCGAGGTCACAACATTTCTGCTCTTGGGTCTCATTATGAAAGTTAAACATTTTAGGAATATGATGCCTTATATACATGTAGGATAAGGCAATCATACCAGAATTGAGTACAGGAAATTCTTTTTACTATTAAAGGACTCAAAGGCATATAAAACACTTCAGATCTACACTTCTCTTGCTATGTGTAAAGTTTCATACTAGCATAAGAATTGCTGGATCTCCTCCAAGTTCCAGTTCAACACTAAGAGGCTCTGAGTCCATGGAACTTCCCAAATAAAGATTCAGAAACTACATTACCTTTAATTGTTGCTGCAATTCACTATTCAATCTGGCCAAAACTGTGTTGGTTTCCTTATTGCGTCTAATTGACGCCTGAATAGCTTTCTTATCTTTTCCAACAGACCTGAGAAGATAAAAAAAATTACCTTCATTTTTTATCTTTAAATTCTCTCCATTCTTCCCTGATCTCTAAACCCAGAACGCAGAGGAAGCATCTTCGCCTTGTTAGCATAGCTCAACCTCACTTGCTCAGTTTTAATGCTCCACCAAAAGTATCTAAGCTTCAGAGGCTTAATTATTGTAGTTGTTGTTTTAATGATTATTCTGTACAATCACCTGAGTTTAAGTCAGTCTAGAGCAAGCATCAGCAAACTTTTTCTGTAAATGGTCAGACAGTTAAGTATTTTAAGCTTTGCGGGCCATACCATTTGTGCTGAATGTTCTTCTTTTTTTTGTATCTTTTTTCTCTTCTCTTTTTTACAAAAATGTAAAAGCCCATTCTTAGCTCACGGGCCTTACAAAAACAGGCCATGGGCTGACTTTGGCCCATGAGCCCTTGTCTGCCAATTCCTGGTCTAGAACTACCATAGTTAAAACATCAGTGTTACTGTGCACTGTAATTTTTTTTAAAGGTTAAGATTTTTTAAAAAGTTTTATTATATTTTATTTTTGGCTGCGTTGGGTCTTCGTTGCTGTGCCTGGGCTTTCTCTGCTTGCAGTGAGCGGGGGCCACACTTCGTTGTGGTGCATGGGCTTCTCAGTGCAGTGGCTTCCCCTATTGCGGACCACGGGCTCTACGTACGCAGGCTTCAGTAGTTGTGGCTCGCGGGCTCTAGAGCAAAGGCTCAGTAGTTGTGGCGCACGGGGTTAGTTGCTCCGCGGCATGTGGGATCTTCCCAGACCAGGGATTGAACTCGTGTCCCCCGCGTTGGCAGGCGCATTCTTAACCACTGCGCCAAGACAGAAGTCCCTGTGCACTATAATTTTTAAAGTCTGCTCCAGGATTTGCAATAGAGTGTAAAAGTGGAATTGGAATTGAACTTAATAATAGAAGGGAAAAAAGTGGGAAGAATATTCTACCCGCTCAAAAATGAGAAAACTCTCAAAGAGGAGCAGTGAAAGCCTATGCTCACCTACAGGACTAGTCTGACCATAATTCCTTTCAGTTTGATATTTTTAATTGCTGTGCTTTTTGTTTCTAGTAGTTACATGTGTTTAGGAATGGCTTTGATTACCTAGGAATAGAAGGTTGTGATGCAAGAACAGCAGCTAGGACACCTGTCTTTTGTGTATGTTCATCAACTTCTGGCCTTAATTCATCTTCTGATTTTAATCTCCTTCGAACAGGTTTAGGTGGTGGAGCAAGAGGTGTTGTGCCTTTGCTCTAGGAGACAAGAATTCCATTCATAATGATTATGCTTATATCATCATAATGATAATTATGAATTCCATTCAGAATTTCTTGAAGACATTCACGGTTAGTTAGCACTTTGCCAACATCATATGGTTTTGTTAAGCCATTCATTCTCCAAAAATTAAGAGTCACCTGTCCTACTTTGAAACAATTTATATATTTGTGGCAACAACTGACTTAAATTGCAATGGGAAAGAACGTTCCTAGTGACACTACAATTGTAAATGTACTTACTAGACAAATTTTTTTATAGGGTGACATAATAAGCTCCTTGAGGCCTGAATTCTGTGACTCAAAGCTATCATATTCAGTTTTAACATAAATATGATACACTCGATATATACCTGTTCAACAACTATAAAAGGGAGTCTCCAGAAATATGCATCCATTATCTCCATAGGCTTTCCTACTCAAAAATCCTAAGATATATTATCTTAATGAATAAAACAATTTATAAAGAAGTGGAAAACTAGGCAATTCTTTAAAAATCCATCACTAAGATGCACAATAATTATAATTTTTGAAAATGAGTGGACATTTTATTGGTAACTGTGAATGTGTCCTCAGCAGAATCAAATATGGTATTCTGATATTTACCATAACCTGATTTGACCTGTTAATAAATAAAAACAAGAGTCAAATGCCATCTCTTTGGTTAAGTGCTATTTTTAATTTATTGCCATTAACTGACAAAAATAAAATTCACTATTAAGAAAATCACAGAACTACTAAATGTAGTAAAAATTAAAGTGTCCAGAAAGTAGAATTTAAGCACTTTCAGAAACACTCACTGTTTTCATGACTACTGGGAATGTCTTAATGATGACAAAAAAAAGTTACCAAAATTTTTTTCTCAAGGGTAAGTGTCCTGATATCTGTAATTTACTTTGAAATGCAAGCAACAGATAAGAAGGATTGATATAGGTAGAGAGAAGGATGGAGATATAAAGCAAGTATATTAACACAAGGAAAAACATATATTTTCTATTTCTTTAATTTTGTATTTATATGAAATGAAGAACATTCACTAAACATATTGTGACAGTCATTTCATGACGTAAGTCACATCTTTATGCTGTACTCCTTAAACTTATACAGTGTTGTGTGTCAATTACATCTCAATAAAACTGGAAGAAAAAGTATAGTAAATACTAATGGTATAATCAAGGTGTGGGTTCACTAATGTACAATGTAAAATGCTTTCAACCTTTCTGTATGTTTAAAATTTTTCATAATAAATTTTTGGGGAAAAAAATCATTCCTAAGACAGTTAAATAAAAAGAGCACAGAGTATAACATTAACCTTAAAGGGTTGATAATTTTTCCCTATTATACTCATAACTGCAATAAGAGAAACTGAATATGACAAATAAGGAAGTTCTACTTTATATGTTTGAAAGACTGTAATAACCACATAAGATTTGAGAACCTGGGGCATGCATTAATACAAATGATAGGCTATCATCTCTATCTCTAGGTGGACTGTGTTCTGAGATGGACTAGGCATATTACAGTTAAAGGCAGTGGAATGAGTTAGATCATCTCGAACTTTATTTCTAAGATTTTCAAATTATCTCATATAACTTTTCATATGCATAAAATGATCAATATTTAAAAAGACTTCTGTATACCACATTGGCGGGAGCGCTAGCAGCTGTCTTTTCTTCAATTTTACTATCTGTTTTGGCAACTCGAAGAGAACTTGCAGGATCAGAAGCTTTTTCAACCTAGAGATGAATATATTATTATCACAAATTATATATAAGTAATATACATATATGAATAAATATACATGTAACAAATCAGAGAGTTAAATGTTTATAAAATATTCATTCTAACAATAAGAAACGTGAGATGAAGATGAGAGGGAATTTGAGAATACCTTATAAAATGATCATTCTCTACTACTAAAGGGCAGAGAGGGGAGGTAATAAATCTCTGAGGGGGTGGGGGGCAGCTGAGGGTGCAGCACTGTCTGGGAAGTTCTTTGGTTGGGGGAGGGGAAGCGTCCATTCCAGGCGAGTAAGTACCAGTACCCTGTACACACCTGCACTCCCCTTAGGCCCACCCTGCTTTCCTGGAGGTGCAGCCCATTTCCCTAGTAGCCCCAGGCCAGGCAGAAAGTTGCAGGATTGAAGAAGTGGCTAGTAGAAAACTTTCCATGGATCAGACCTATAAGAACACTTTGTCTAAATTACACCAGTCAAACAATCAGATTTTTGGATGTGTTAACAGAAGATCAGTATAAACTGAAACAATCAGAATAGACTTCAGAATTCCCCTGTTCCCTCCAACTCCACATTTACACTTAGCGAAGACAGGGATCTCTAGAGAAGTTCTTGCTGCTAGAACGAAAGAGTCTCCCAGAACACTGTCTGCAAAGATTAAATTTCGACATCCTGTAGTCTGTTAAGTCTAACTAATGTGACTTCCTCTCAGACAATCTCCACCAAATCACACAATCAAATGCTTAGCAGTAAGATGCAACCCCCCATAAAGTGACTTAGTCTCATACAAACTGAGTGTAGCTATGGTAACCATAGCCTCTTATTATACAGAAATGTTCACCAAATCACACGAGATGTTTAGCATTAAGGTACAACTCCCAGAACAGTGTTTTAGCCAAGACCAGATGGTTGTGTTTGTGTCTTTTCATGTGACAGCTACCCCTCACCCAGATTTTGATTCTTATTAAGCATTTTATGCAACCAGCAGGTATCTGAGGCCAATAAGAAATTGAGAAGCACTGACCTAGGGAATATAAATCCTCTAAAAGAAGCAGCAGCAGATATTTTACTCGCTGATGTCCCTTCTATTATTTGCTCTTTTAGGGGTTCCTCTGAGCATGATATGAGAAGATTCCCAGCAGAAAATTAGATAAGCCCTTGAAAACTGACCGGCAAGACCTCTGGATGTTTCTCGGTTTCATCATCTTGTTCTTCATTTACATTTGATGCAGCAAATACTTCAAATTGGCTGAAATCTGCAAAATTTGGTTGTTCTGGTATCTGCTGAGGTGAGGTACTAGTGTGAGTTATTAGGCCATCGGCATCCACCGGGCGATGCACGACGGGACCAGCAGCCTATATGAGGGTTTAGGATATAGAGGAACAGACATTTTATTGGTGTTATCAGTGTCAGAGAGTAGCCTTCTTTTTCTCTGAAAATTTATTTATAAGGATGCTGTTTTTACTAGCTGAAAATTCAGGGAGGTGAGGTACAGTAACATTTAGCTCTAAAAAACCTTAAGTGAAATGCTAAGACACTAAAAAAATTAAGATGACAAACCTCCAATAAAAAAGATACTTCTACAAAATTCTTATTGCAAAGAAAGGGCATCACAGGAGAGGGGAAGTTCTGGCCCTAATCTCTGATTCTCCCCATGCATCTATTTTTTTCTTAATTGGGCTACTGCATAATTGTTCATTCTTTAAAAAAGCTATTTTTTTTTAAATGTTTCATTTGCTTCTAAAAAAATTTTTTTTTAATTTTTTTTTTTTTGCGGTACGCGGGCCTCTCACTTTTGTGGCCTCTCCCGTTGCGGAGCACAGGCTCCGGACGCGCAGGCTCAGCGGCCATGGCTCACGGGCCCAGCCGCTCCACAGCATGTGGGATCTTCCCGGACCGGGGCACGAACCCGCATCCCCTGCATCGGCAGGAGGACTCTCAACCACTGCGCCACCAGGGAAGCCCAAAGATTGTTATTTTTAAAGTGTGAAAACCCGTGCTCTAGCTACTCTCTGACACTCCAGTGCACGTTTCTTCAATTTGTCCTCCACTCCTTTGCCAGATCAAATTTTCTAAAGTCTTCAATCGAAAAATAAATTTATTGAGTATCTACTTTTGGCCAAGCACTATGGATAGATATAATAGTGAATAAACAAGTAAGGCCCATCCCCTAATAAAGCCTAGTGCAGGACAAGAGATAAATAAACAAGGGTTTAAAATACCGTGTGAGGAGTTTTATGACAAGGGAAGTAAGTACAGGATGCTACAGGAATAAATCTGAAGTCTCTTTAAAAAGTCCCTTTAAAAATTCTCTACATCCTATAAGAAAAATTCCACCTTCTTAGTATGATATAGGAGATGCTCTGCCCCTTTCCCACCTCTTTAATTTCCTTTCCCATGACTCTAGTTGTACTGAACTCAATGGTTTTTCCTTGAAGAATATGCCAGGCTTACCTTACACCTCTTCTGGTTGTAATGCCCTCTCCCCAAGAAATACCATTTTATCTTTCAAGTCTCTGCTTAAGTCTAACTTACTTCATTTTACTTAGACCTTTTCAATGTGATTCCTGACTTTACCAGCTAGAAAAGCTGTGCCAAAGTATTTTATAAATATGTCTACTGCAGCACTTTTATTATAATTGTTGTTTACAGTTCTGTCTTTTGCACTAGACTGGTTCTTGAGTCAAGAGACCAACTCACTGGGTTTCACAGCTTAACACAGTAAAAGCATTTTTGTTGGCACTTTAGATAAAATAAATACTGGAATATTCAAATTTCAGTGTATTTGATGATTAGGAAACCATATTTTTTACTGCAAATAAGCAACTTCATTATAAGACTCTAACTCAGAAAAATCAACCGAACTCATTCATGTAAAAGGTAGCCAGTCAGTCACATGAAACTAAGCTATATTCCAGAATCTATCTTGGAACGTAACAGTTTTATGCAGATGCAAACAACTTCGACCTGGCAGGGGGGTTGCAGAAGTCATCTAACACTTCCTTCACTGACACAGTAACAAATCCAGGGAGATGCAGGGAGGTTACTCTGAGTCACTGTTAGATCCAGGACATAACATGGACACCTCATATCTCCCAGTCCATTGCTCTTTCCTCTAAACCCTCCTTTGTCAAGACATTATCATTTGGTTCACTTCTGAGCTTCTTTCAAAAAATAAATCATTATTGGAATCCTTATCTTCTAAAATAAGACCTAGCTTCCCTGAATTATTACTATTTTTTTAATAAATGTATTTATTTATTTTTGGCTGCGTTGTGTCTTTGTTGCTACGCTCGGGCTTTCTCTAGTTGCAGTGAGCAGGGGCTACTCTTCATTGTGGTGCGCGGGCTCCTCATTGCGGTGGCTTCTCGTGTTGTGGAGCACAGGCTCTAGGCGCACGGGCTTCAGTAGTTGTGGCGCACGGGCTTAGTTGCTCCGCGGCATGTGGGATCTTCCTGGACCGGGGCTTGAACCTGTGTCCCCTGCATTGGCAGGTGGATTCTTAACCACTGCGTCACCAGGGAAGTCCCCTTCCCTGAATTATTAATAAATGCACATTAAGAATGACAATTATGTAATTCCTGATCTTCAGAATAATTCTAGAATAGAATCAAAGACCTAACAGACAAGTTGACTAAGGGGACTATAATAACTGATGCTTAGTAGTGAATACCTAGGAGAATTACCTGTGAGGGCTGTGGTCTTGGAGGCACTGCAGGAGGTTGGGCAACAACTCCAGCCTGTTGCTGTCCTGTATGAACACACAAGTCTTCTTTTTGTAAATATATAATTACTTTGCTAATAGAACAGACAGGCTGAATGAATGCGATCAAATGATAAAAGATTTCCAATACCAACATATGGTACTGGAAGCCACATATAACTTGTAAAGCTGTCTAGATGTGGTCAGGCCTCATGGCCTCTTCTCAGACCTCATCTCTCTTGCTCTGCTGCATGAGGCACTCTTGTCTTGCTCCTCCCTATTTCCATAACACTATACATTCTTGGTTTTCTTCCCGTATTTCTGATTGCTCTTTAGCTATCAAATATGAAGACTTCCAAATTTTCTCTCATTTAACACTTCAGTCTATTAATTCTACATAAATGATTCTCAAATAATACATCAATCTTCCCTAATCCACAAGTCCAATTGGCCTGTTGATTATTTCTCTTTTTTCTCATCATTCCAAACGCATAATATCAAAAACAGAACATCATCACCCTCCGTCCTAACTTTTCTGTTTCCACCAGCGTGATAACAATACAACCGGTCATATAAAAACTGAAACCTTTGAGTAAGTTATGACTCTTCTTTCTCTTTTGTCATGTAATTTAAGACCTATTAGCTTTACCTCCTTGATATCTCCACATCATTCTTTTAAAATCTCTTGTGGCATCTCTCAGGTTCCCATCGTTATCATTGGAACTCAATTTAGGTAGTCATTAAGAAAAAAAAATTCCCTCTCATTTGATACTTTTTCAATTCAAAATTTTTCTTTATATAAGTATCAAAAAATAAGAGAAAATATTGTGTATCTTTAGCTTAATATATTTAATGTATTTAATATATATTATGGTTCTCTAACCCCTACCTGTGGTGACTGAAAAGGTCCGATTCATATCTAAAGACGACGATCTGGAATGAGAGGGCTGAGGCCTTGGAGGGGGAGGTGGTGGTGCAGTGTTATCAGGCGACATTCCTGAATGAGACCTGCAAAATTCGCCCCGTTACAATTGGTCATGCTACTGACATTGGAGCTTTTCTTTTTTCTTCTTAAGCATTTAAACTCAGCTAAGCAGCAAAGGATCTTACTGGTGAGACATTTTCTCCAGAGGACAGACGAGTATTACAACGAACAAACAGTGCTGTTTATGATGTACACTCACAAGTAGTTATTTAATATAGCAAAGAATCTTCTTTATAAAGTATAATTGTACATCCAACAAAATTTCAAAAAATTTAAAAAGAAAGTTAGCTATTAACATGAATTCAAGGTAGACTTCTAACCTAGTGTAATGTTTTTCCATTCATTTAAAGATAATATTAGTCTGAAAAGCTATTTTCAAAAAAGAGAAACTCTACTTTCAGATACGGTTAGCTTTCAACTTGTTTTAAGTTTGGTAAGCTGAGGTAGAATGTGGCTCCACTGTGTGAGATGCCCGTTCTGTGTTACCACAGGCCCTCTCATTTTAGAGGTGATTATTTATCCTCATGCTCAACCCTCTCTCGAGATTCACTTACTGGCCACCAAAGTCTTCTATGTATTCTGAAAAGAGTCTCATGGACTTTAGCAATCTGATCCTCACTAATAGGAATAAAAAGTAGACTAAAATCCAAACTGGCTGAGAACTCTAAGATATATGAAAAGGCAGCCTTTTGACTGTGTGAGCTCTTCAGAGATTCTATATTACCACTCTCTCCATGTATCCTCCGGGAGTGTGGCAAAAGGCTCTTACAATGCGTGAAAAGCGGGGGAGAAAGATGCTTCTGTCCTGTGCACAGTTCTGAGTGGACGGTGAAGCCCTTGTAGACAGAGCCCTTGCTACCCTCACCCTACCCCACACCTTTTTTTGTTTGTGCCTGAGACGTTATATATAATGCAGATCTTCAGGGTGGGTAGGTAGTCCAACACTGGGCTGTGCTTCCAGATGACATTTTAAAACACTGAATTCTTCTGGTACTTGCCCATAAGGCTATGAAAGGAAATCTGCGCATTTCTTACCTAAATAGACTCTCACTGATGAGCTACAAAAAGGACTGTATTCAACCACTACTGCCAAGAAATTATCAGCTCATTTTAAACCTTCCACAGAATACCATGAAGACATAACGGTTCCTTTTGTTTTCCTATTAAAGTTGGAAAGAATCAAAATCATTTCCCTTTTACATAAATCAGTAGGTAACCTAACAGCCTTTAGAGAAGTACAGAACTGAAGAATAGAGAAAAATAACTTATACTTGGTTTTAAATAATTTTAAATATTAAAACGTTAACAAGGTATTTTAATTATGCTTTTTATTGACAGAAACACTAACCTTTGACGAGTTACATTGTTCCCAATCTGTTCTGGATCCGAAGTAAAAGAGTCTGAACTACTGTAACCATCTGCTGATAAATGGGATATATGCTATTTAATAATAATCATTTATATAACTGAATTATTGTTTCAAGTCAGAGATATTCAAAGATTGGCTAACACGTTAACATTTCATCATAGTATTACTAACTGTAAAAAATTAGATATAAATCAAATAAATCATGGACTATTTACACAACACAATACTATGCACAGTGAACAAGTTACAATCTAAAAAAGTTATTATTTAATAACAGAGAAATATTCAAAATAAGTTACATGGAAGGAGGATAGAAAACAGTACATGTATTACAGTTTCATTTCATATAAGAATATAACATGCCCAGAATGAGGATTAAGGTTGACAAGGAATGCTAATCACGGTCACTCGTAGAATAGTGAGATTACAAGTAATTTTCATATTTTTATTATATTTCTACAAGTGTGAATAATTTTTGTAATGAAAAAATTCATTTTTAAAGAATAAATTAGAAATATCTTAAGTAAAAAAGCTAACTTAAAAACTGTTAATGTAAAATTTTTAAAAATTTGACAAGGGAATAAAATGTGCTTAGACAATAATAAAATTTATGAAATTAACCAGAGGGTACCAATTTTTCACCTGAGGTCATATCATTTTCAATTTCCTCAAAGTCTTATGAAGGAGAAGAGAATCCCAGAAGAGACTAAGAGTTGTAAAGCAGTAAAGAAGTTTTAAAATAGAAACTCTAGGGATAATCTGAAGAAACACTACTCATACCTTTCAAGAGTGATAAATTGAAGGGACTGGTTATTTGGTTTAGTTTCATTTCAAAATGTATCCCTTTCCTTTTGCTTGTCAAATCACTGAGAAGTTTACTTAATTGGTACAAGAAGGATGCTAAAATTAACGAATTTCCATTTGGATGTTCTAATAGGCATCTCAAACTTATCATGTCCAAACCTGAACTCCGACTCCCCCACCCCCCACACAAACCTTCTCCTACCACAGACTCTGTCAATTCCCAGTTGCTAAGATCCCTTGAACCACCCATGACCGCCCACCCCCACCCCTTGACATTCAAGCAAATCCTGTGGTCTTTTCCTACCAAAATCTAACCAGAATTTGACCACTTCTCAGCACTTCTACTGCTACCACCCTAGGCCAAGCCATCATCTTCTCTTGCCTGTATTGTTATAACTGTTTCCTAAAATGGTCTTTCCCTGTTTGAACTCTTGCCTTCTTCTGGCCTATTCCCAATACAGCAGCCAGAATAATCCTGCTAAAAAAGGAAGGTCAGATTATGTCACTTCTCCATTCAAAACCCTTCTAAATGGCTTTTCAGTACAAGTCAGTCTTACACTGCTCCCCAGTTACTATTCTCCCACTTGCTACCTCTACCTGCCAAATTTACTAACTAGTTCTATTTCGGGCGTTTGCTTGCTGTTCCCAGTAAATAAGGCATCTTCCCTAAACCAGGGCTTCATATTGGCTGTTCCTTGTGCCTTAAACATCCTTCCTTCAGATATTCACATAGCCCAATTCCTCGTCTCCTTCAAGTTTTAACTCAAATGTCATCTTTTGTAAGGCCTTCTTTGATCACCTTATTTAAAATGTCACTACCTCTCCCCTTTCACAACTTAATTTTTATCCAGGGTGTTAATTATCTCCTAAGATATGAGTCCTTTTTTTCTGTTACCTTCCCTACAGAATGTAAACTCCAAAAGGGCAAAGATTGTTTTGTTTTGTTTTGTTTACTGCTGAATCCCCAGTGTCTAGAACAGAGCCTGGCACATAGTATTCCATTAACATTGGCTGAATGAATGAATATATACACAATCTCTTGTGAGACAGACAGAAAGAAAGGAGCTAGTGGGAAAGAGCCAATGTACAAAATCTGGCTAGTTGAGAGGGATGGCAAACAGGAGGCCTGCCTTGAAGAAGGTTTAGTGGCAATGGGCAACCATTTATTCATACAGAGGTAGGGTGTTTAAAAGGACTGACTATTCTCTGCATTATCCAGTGAAGATAATATTAAATGGTTATATATTTGAATTATTCAGACTCTAAGTCCAGACTTAATAAACCTCAAATGGAAGATGTAATTCTATCTTTCACTTACCTACAGTATTTCCAGAAGCAAATTTCACTGATGAATTTATCTTATTTTCTTCTGAAAGGTCAGATGTTTTCACAAGTAATGGGCTAGTGGGATTAGTATGATCTAGGAGAGAATTAATAGGTAAAAATACAAGATATAGGTATCTGAATTAATAAATTCATAAACCTCAGAGTACAAGACTTTGTTTCAATACTCCAAAGAAGTAGCAAGTAAATCCATGAAATGTAAGACAAAATAATATTTAATAGGACAAACATAAACCTGTTTATACAGAATTTTGTTTTCTGCCACAACAGAAGATACTTTATAATGAAAAAGTCAATCTGCATGTTCATACTTTGTTAATTTTATCCCTGTAGGGCAATTAGTTAAATAAAACACCACACAAATGACTGTAAAATAAGTAATTTATGTTGTTGACTTACATAGAAAACAAATCTATCTGTGAGAGACCCTAACTAAAACATTTAATCTAAAATGAGGAGAAACTTCAAGAGTTAAAGCAAAATATACTATTTCAAAGTCAAGATTCACTTTAACATATACCTCTTCGGTTAAAATTTGAACATACTTTAAATGTAAATTCACAAGAATGATCATAAAAACCCACAGGGTATCAGAAAAGTCACGTTTTCCAAATGTCCTTATTTAAAAACTTTATAAATTAAATTCAGTAATTTGCTTTTAAAACTGTAATATAAATTTTAAAAAATATACAAGCACACACACACAGTACAAATATAATTGCAGAAAAAGTACTATGTTAAAAAAATAAGCAATTAACAAAAGAAACCTGAACTCAGAATGATTACCTGTGTATTTTGGTTTGATGCTAATCTAAAATATAACCTCCTAAACTAAGACACAACCCAGCAACAGCTTCCTTACCACTGCCAGTCCTTTTAAGTTCCATTTCCTGCATGTGGATTTTGCTTGGAGTCATACGAATGGGAACTGGATGAACAATAGCAGTATCCTACAGACAAATGGGAGGAAATACAGAATTTGTATTAAAAATGCCAAGCAGGTACCCTGAAATAACCAAAATTAAAAACACTTCAAAACCCGGTGGACAGAGTTCCTCATTCACACTAAGGCAAGCATGAAAATTAATTTTTTAAATAAAAGTTCCAGAATTATATTTTAAAAAAATCAAGTTTTCTGTGTACGCCTAATAATCTGATTTGTTTTATAAAAAGTACATTTTAACTTTGAGTGATTAAAGATTTGAGAAGAAAACTGATCTTATAAAAATACAATTCAAGACAATATTCAAAGGCAAAGTGTGAAATGATCTGATGAAGTTATACAAATCTGAACCTTTGAGGTTAAAAGGAACTATTTTATGAGAACCCAAAGCCTAAGTAAAAGATTGAATTCATTTTCACTAAACTGCTCAAAAAATTTGACACTTTTCTTTTTCATATATAAAACAAAGTTAATGAGATGCCTGTCATATTGTAACAGTAGGCATGATACCTACATTCTATAGATTAGTTCTACAGAACTGTTTAAAATTCATGCATAAAACTTCCACAAAAGGAACCATTTTTTTAAGAGTTAGGATAAGTAACACTCCTACTGTAACATTAATCCTTTCCTTAAACTTTTTCATGACTATATTACATCTGATAATTCTCAACATAAGGCATGAGCAGCAAGTCTAGTTAGAGGAGTAAAGGAACTGACAGAATAAACTTCTGAAAAGAGTATAAGGCAATGTATGGCAGCCTCTCCAAAAGGGAAGGAAGAGAGAAAGGTGCATCTGGGTAGCCAGGGAGGCCTGGCCCTGGGAGCTGAGACGCGCAGGGGAGGAACTAGAACGGGATCAAGCATTTGGCTTAAGAGCAACAGACCAGCTAAAAAACATGCTTACAGGAGTTCAGCCCCTTCTACTAGGAGTCAGCTCATATTTTGTATGTGCTGCTGCTAAAGACTGAACTTGAGATCCTTAAATTTCAAATAACTAGTAATGAGTTTAAATTTATCATTTAATGTGAAGGATAATGACCTTTCAATTTAAGTTGGACACTGTTTTGGTGACAGTATTAACACCACACCTCTGCAAGTTCTAGCATACCATCTCCTGTCTGACAGGTCTCCTTGGCTTATTTGCATAATCTCTAAATTCAACCCATTTATAACAAATGAATTCTTTACTGCAATTATACAGATAAATCCATTTACAGTAATTTCCTGTCCCTACGCCAGTGAGATTCTGGACAGGGTTATGTACTATTTAATAAACCTGAACTAACATTTCCCCTACAACTCTCAAGTTACAGTTATAAAACATAATAGATGGATAAAAGTTTAGATTTCTCACATAAGAATGAGTCATACTCAGGAAATTATTAACAATACACTCAAGATGTTGTTTGTTATGTTTATGGTTATGAAAAACATGGCTTTAAGAATAACTACTATTTTCTTAACTTACAATTTTAATAGCAGAAATAACTGCTGAGAATCAGATTTTAACATTCTAAGGCAAGATTAAAGGAGAAAGCATGATAGATTCATGCTTATTCCAAACCCAAAGCACACTAAGAAAAAACAAGCAAGGAAAACTTATTAGATGCTTTAACTCATAATATTGATCTAATATATATTCTGTGTATATGTACATAGAGTCATATTTATAAAATTTGTAACAGATATATTAAGTAGCCTTTTCATATATTTCCAGTACAATAAAGGGAAGTCACAATAATGACCCCCCAAAAAGAAAATCATGAATGTTCTATTCATTCTCTAAATAATTTGCATAAGTTTCTGTACGAGCAAATCAATTTCCTATTGCATACTTCAGTCATATAACTAATTGTTGCTATGAGCCTGCAACAGCTTTAATCCAGTGGATCCTGCTACTAGTAGGACAAGGCAATTCCTGGAAGAGCTTTAACACAGATGACCAGGCCCAACCTCAGACTAGTGATCAGAAGCTCGTCTGTGACTGTGACGTGCAGCAGAAGAGCGAGCTTTGACTTTAAGCATTTCAACACCCAGATGAAGAACCATAAATGCCTGTAAGTCTCTGGGTCCTGAGCACAAGATGCCAAAGTACCACTTTCTCTGCTCCAAATTAGCATCCCCATATTTAAAAACAGAGAAAAAAGTAAAGAGACTGATTCGCAAGCTCTGCTCACTTTCTTCTAACTATTCAAATCACCCAAAACCTTTAGGAAACCCATTCCTAAACACTCATGGCACATTTGTATCATATATTTAGGTACTTGATTTTATGCATCTTCGTACTTTATTGAATATTCTATTGTGCTCAAATATCTACATTTTCTACTTGGCTTAAATCTTACTATCCTGTCTGTCTGAAACCAGCCCTGTCTACTTGCTATTCCTGTGTCACTTAGTTCAGGTGCTCATCATCTCACTCTCTTTTTTTTTTTTTTACATCTTTATTGGAGTATAATTGCTTTACAATGGTGTGTTAGTTTCTCCTTTATAACAAAGTGAACCAGCTATACATATACACATATCCCCATATCTCCTCCCTCTTGCGTCTCCCTCCCTCCCACCCTCCCTATCCCACCCCTCTAGGTGGTCACAAAGCACCGAGCTGATCTCCCTGTGCTATGCGGCTGCTTCCCACTAGCTATCTATTTTACGTTTGGTAGTGTATATATGTCCATGCCACTCTCTCACTTCGTCCCAGCTTACCCTTCCCCCTCCCCGTGTCCTCAAGTCCATTCTCTAGTAGGTCTGTGTTTTTATTCCTGTCTTACCCCTAGGTTCTTCATGACTTTTTTTTCCCTTAAATTCCATATATATGTGTTAGCATACGGTATGTGTCTTTCTCTTTCTGACTTACTTCACTCTGTGTGACAGACTCTAGGTCTATCCAACTCATTACAAATAGCTCAATTTCATTTCTTTTTATGGCTGAGTAATATTCCATTGTATATATGTGCCACATCTTCTTTATCCATTCATCCGATGATGGACACTTAGGTTGTTTCCATCTCCGGGCTATTGTAAATAGAGCTGCAATGAACATTGTGGTACATGACTCTTTTTGAATTATGGTTTTCTCAGGGTATATGCCCAGTAGTAGGATTGCTAGGTCGTATGGTAGTTCTATTTGTAGTTTTTTAAGGAACCTCCATACTGTTCTCCATAGTGGCTGTACCAATTCACATTCCCACTGGCAGTGCAAGAGTGTTCCCTTTTCTCCACATCCTCTCCAGCATTTATTGTTTCTAGATTTTTTTGATGATGGCCATTCTGACTGGTGTGAGATGATATCTCATTGTAGTTTTGATTTGCATTTCTCTAATGATTAATGATGTTGAGTATTCTTTCATGTGTTTGTTCACTCTCTCTTGATCCCAGCAGTCCTTCACATTGTTGCCTGAACGATCTTCCCCAGCTACCTCTTTGGCGCCCCCATCTTATCATGGTACTTCTTGTTAGCTCCCAGTTAAGTTCAGATCCTTGGTCTAGGAAACAAAGATCTTCCCAGTCAGGTTTCAGCCACACTCTTCAGCTCCCCATCACTCCCCCATACGTGTCTACCCTACACTCTCACTGCACTGAATTGCTGCTGCTCGTGACCTTCTGCTTGCAATGCCCTTGTCCACTTTTGCCAATTCACGGTTTCATTCAAAACTCATCATACAAACATACCCTCTTTTGTGAAAACTTGCCCAAACACACTGGGCTGAGTTAGCCCACAGTCCTCTGCCCACAGTTTTGTTCACGGCTACATATGATAATTATCAAAGTCAGCATATTACAACCATCAGTTTATAATGATTAAGCTGTGGTCTACTTAAGACTGGACTTGTTTTTTGACATCTTGGTATTCCTAGAGAATAACACAGGCACCTGGAAGGAGGCTCCACCAAACCAACTGAGTTGGCTGGGCATAATCAGTGATCAAATGAACTCCCTTGTCATACCCTGAGTGAGTCAAACATTCTACAGCACTCAAGATCAGAGATAAGTCATGGCAGAGACCAGTGCACTGCACTTCTCGTCAGTCTAGAATTTCCTGGTGGAAACACATTCTACCAGAATAAGCAGTTCAACAAAAGTAATCAGGTTGCTGGAAATGAGATATCAGAAACTCAGTTTCATAACAATTCTGGGAGCCTAATAATTAACCATCTCAGTTTGCATGTGAGGTCACTGCCCTGGGTGATGGCTGTCTCTAAGCACTACAGAGCAGTTTGGAGTCCTTCACAGACAAACTTTATTGAGCAATATCTACTTATCAAAATTTGGCTTTTAAAAATTATTCCATTAAGTGTTTCTGACACTGTAAGGTATGTTAAATTCATATCAGAACTGTAGTGTTCTTTTTCTCCTATGTGAGTCTCTTCTAATCTGAATGGACCTTATTTACTTACTTATAATCCTTATTTATATAAACCTTGCAAAGGATCATTTGGGAATGTGGCCACAGGCTGTGTTCTATAGACTGGTAATATGTCAGGTAAGAATTAAATGAAGGTTAAGAAACTCAGACCCTCACTGAAAGCAGGGCATTGTACTAATTGAAAGTTTACAGTGAGATTATAGTTTGCCAGCGTAAAAGAAAAAAGATGTTTCTAGGTACCAGATTATAAATATTTAAGACTGCCAACTTTATCAAATTTAGAGGCCTAAACTCAAGTTTAAAATGTCAGTTAACCATTTAAAACTTTCTTTCCTAGAGCCTCCTGCCATACTAGAAATAACAAAAGAAAGTATTATGCCATATCATTTAAACACTAGAGCTGGAATTCACAAATTTGGATATTATTTCCAGAAAGTTACAAGAATATCACTGTTATTAAGTCAACTATTTCCCTGCATTTCCTGCCAGTCATGAGTCAATTTAGTTTGCCTCCGAGTTCTAGATTTTTATATTTAATGTTCTTTTCTGGCCTGACAAAGATCATAATACTATGAATTATTACTCTGAATATCTCTTAAGGGTTAGAGAATAAAAGAGTCTCTACTGCTACATCCTTCCCTGTAAAATACTTTTATTAAGTACTTTAAATAAAATTAACTTGACTGTAAGTAGGAGATAAGAATAATATGGAGAAATGAAACTCAGAGCTAAAGTAAAACTTTCTTTTAGCTTATAGCACGTGTCACTTCCCAAGAAACTTTAATTACTGCTGCTAATAAGCAGTAAAAATTGTTAAGTGCTGCCTTTTTATTTCTCTCCTATTTTTCAGAGACTAAAAGCAAAGATTAATGTCCTCAAAGTAGTAAGGAAAGAGAAGGCCAAAGGCTCAGATAATCTACATATTAATTGGCCCCTGAATAATGAATAGATTATAAAATAAACACTTAAAACACTTCCATACATTATGTCTGAATTCAATGTAACAGCATTCTCTGTATTTCAAACAGATATAAATTCTTTAAAATTATAAAACACAGCAAAGAGCCATTAATTTAAAATGTTGAAGATGTACTATTATCTTTAAATGCCACTTGTCCCAAATCCATATTAAATAACAAGACTATTTTAACATTTAATTAATAAATGCTGGTTATCTTTGGTCAGAAACATCTAGAAAGAATGCCTTGTGTCACTTTCTCCAATTCTTTTCACTGAATTCATTTTTAAAAATCCTACCTTTACACTCTTCTTCCCTTCCTACTTACTTCTTTTCTTTTTGAAAGGTACTTATTAGCATGTCCTTCTCTTTATAGGAAAAAATGAAAAATAAAGGAAAAGGCAGGAGTGAACAGTGAGAAGACTGTAACAGCTACAGTATAGAAGTTTTCAAATAACTTGAGGGACGGGTGGGGCATATATGAAGTTCAATCTATGGGACAGAATGTATTGTTTAAATCAGGATGTGAACTTTGTAGCATTTTCAAAGCAACACAGTGAACCACAGGAAGACAAGACAGAGCCTCCTCTGCACAATGGGAATCTTTGACCAACAGCACTATTGTTTTGCTGAACTTGATTCTCTTGTAACAGGACTCAACATACTAATTAAGTCAAAGCTGTACCATCTGGACTGTTAAAATAAAAGATGACACTGCATGTTTACATACATAGCACATGTTACATGATGTGTAAGCATACAAATAAAATAGTATTTACTGTCATTACACTGCAATAAGCAGTATATGTTTAATAAAAGATACACTCAATTAGCAAATGAAAACAAGGTCAACTAAATCAACTGTCACAAAATGCTCCTTTAGACACATGTATCAGATTTTAAAAACATAGATTTCTCTCATTAAAATAACTAGAAAATACAAAGAATGGTAAAAAAAAAAAAAAGTTCTTTCCACCATTAAACACACAAAAATTGAAAAGCCTGCCACCATTTCCCTCTAAGCACTCCACTGAATCATGCATATCAGCTAAAAACCATAATGAATGAAAATTTGGGTTAATAAAATTAATTTCAAACAAGCAAGCTAAGTGATTGACTTACAGGATCAGCTGGTGCAATGTTAGAATCAAATTGGGTCAGAGTTTGTGAGCTTGAAGAGCGTTCACTAAATGTCTCCCACTGCTGAACAGACAGAGGAGAGACAAGTCAGCATGATGAGAAAGATGGAGTAAAAGATCACCGGAGAAGATTTAGCAAAGTAATTCAGAGGTTGCACTGCAAGTTGTGTTTCGTAGGCCTGACAAAATTCCATAAGTTCTATTTTTCCATAAACATTCTACATTATCTATGCTGGGTCATCTTGTAATGTAAAGTGAGCAACTTCACGATCAAATGTACAGTAACAATTTATTGCAATCTCTATGGGAGAGATTCAAAGCCTTACAGAATTCAACTCAAAACACAATAAAGGAACAGAGTCTAAGTGGTATAAATGGTGACAAAAGAAAAATATAAAGGGGTTTGTCTTGACTAGAGAAAGAATAACTTCAAATCCTTCTTTTAAAATCCAAATGTTAATGCACTGATTTGGTGGTACTAATGAATTCTGAGTACCAAAGTTTTGGTCAAAACAAAGCAAGTCAGTGCGACTTGCCAGTGCGACCCCTGAAAGATGATTCTATTATGTATGTGCACATATTCTGTACATATGTATAGATATTTAATAAAATATAATTGAGATAAAATGCAAAGAATTCTGGAATTAATGTAAGTTTGAGCTTATGTCAATCTGTAGCAAGTCAACCCCTGTAATCAGCATTATGAACAGGGCCATGCCAGACCACAAGACAAAACTGCCAATCAGGCACCCACCTCCAACCCCATGCTAGAAAAATCAGAATGCGGCCATAATGAGAGCAAATCAAGCAACTGAGTATGTGTTATATATAGAAGATGTATTTTGATATGAAATACTACTCTTCTACAAGAGGTACACAAATATCATACCTCAAATTAGGTGGAGTGATAAGTGATTATTAATTTTAGTAAATTCCATTTGAAGATCTTAGTAATAAACAGTATAGGATTTTATATCAAAATCATATTAAAATTATCATTAAAATTTGATTCTTAAGAATTACCAGTTATACGCTGAAGAAGGAAAAACATCTGCACATATACAATATATACACATGAATGTTTACACACAGACACACCTACTCCATTAACCAAAATCCTCTTTTTATAATTCAGTATAGAAAAGTATACATTTTTATGCTTCAAAGTTCGACTTACTATTTAAAATAGTAATATTCAATTTGAGAAGACATGTAGAAACTAAATGTTAGCAAATGAACACATTTATAAAAATTATCTACAGATATGGCTAATGCAATCATTCAACAGCTTTCCCTAAAGATTAGTTTTGAAATCATAAAATTAAGATATACTAAGAAATAAGAGATGCATTCAGCGTGTTTCCTGAATAAAGAAAATCCACAGTGATTCACTTTTATCAAGGGACATCACTTCAGGGAAGTGACTTACCAATATTTGTTAATGTAATTAGTTTCTTCAATAATTATTGTTGCATAGGTACAGAAGGAATTTTTAAAATCCTAATTATCTAACTATGGAGAAAAGTTTAGATGCAGAATATTTTTTCCAAAAAGAAGACATCTGTCTACCTATTTGGTGGCATGAGATTTTACTTGATTTTACAAGACTGTATGTAAGCTAGCTGGAGAGCAGAGAAACACTCTTATCTTTGTAACTTTAGTATAATGGTTAAGAGCACAGGCTCTGGAACCAGACGACTGGAATCCTAGTTACGCTGCACACCCTCAGGCAAGTTATCTAACCTCTCTGTGTTCCAGTTGTACCATCTGTAACGTGAGATTAATAATGCCTATGTCACAGGATTGTTATAAGGATGTAAAGAGTTAATATATGTAAAGAGCTTTTTGAACAGAACGGGCACATCAAAAGTGCTCAATATGTGTTACGGATTATTATTAGTGTTATCCCCTACAGTGCCTCATCCATATTTGCAAATGCTGAATAAATATTTGTTGAAAGAATATTAGTGCTTTGAGGTAGAAAATTAAAATATAATTTCCATATCCTAAGTAAATTAAAAAAAATAAATATTATTAAAATGTGTCAAAAATCAATGTTAGTTTTAGTAACATTTTGATTTTCCACACATAGTGCAAAAAACCAATTATGACATTCATGTCCTTATTAGCAAACACCACAAAATGAAACTTGGTAAGAAGATTTAAGAAGGGAAAATGCAGCTGCTTAAATCAGATTTGAAAGGGATTTCCATTGCTAGTCTTTAATGATCACATGTGATTTTTACTTGGAATGAAGATGGGCTTTTGAACTGACATGCTTTAGAAAGAGTTGCTTTTATTTATGAACAGACATCAGTAAAAATAATCTTTTAATCTGATACTGCTTTTTTAAAAAAATGACAGAAATGAATAAAGGCAGCAAAAAACAGTGGTTTCAAGAACACTGAGCCTATTCTCCATAAAGCCTCTCTACTAGCAAATTCTTTCAAGGCTTAAATCTTCCCTCCAGAAAAACACTTATATAAATGGTTTTATATCTGACAGCATGACGGATGTATATTATAATGTCTCAGAAGCAGGTATCTGTGATTATGTCATAAAGCAGCAGCAAAGTACTTTAAACCTGCCAGTTACTTCTCTTGTTTTTCAGTTGTCCAAAATTAACTAGTGTCTCTTAAACCCAGTATTTTTCTGGCTTTAAAAGACACAGAAAGCACAGAAGCTTCAAGCACTATCTAAAAGTGATACAAAAGACTGTAAGGAAAAAAAATATAACTTGTTCACAAAGAAAAGTGCTCTAACAGGCTGAGCAGTGGTTTTCAATTGAAGTTCTACAGAGCATGAAGATTTAACAGAGGGGCCTCAGAGGGTGCTTTGTGGAGGCAGGGCCTCAGGTCCTCTTCCCTTATTCTAATCATAGTGGCCCTACTTTTATTGTTTTGTATAATGGAGTTCCAAAGTAATGGGGGGTGGTTCTCAAATTCTGTTTTCCACGCTGGGCTTGGTCTTATATAACATGGTCTTTAACCACTGCATTTAATAGGGTTAAATCATTCCATTTTGTATTAAATAAAATAAATTACTATGAATAGCCTGGAATGTAGAAAATACTATTTTCATGTGGAAAGCTGGTTTAGTGGCTTCTCATATCACTCCCAATGCCAAGATTCCAAATCTATTATCCCAGGCCTTGCTTACAGGAATGAGAAGGCAGTGTGACACAGCAGGTATGCTAGCTGACTGAACGTCCAAAGGACCTGTGTTCAAATCTCAGCCCTTGTCGCTTACTGGCTGTAAGATATCTTGTCCAAGACATTTACCCTTTCGACTGTTAAGTTCATGCATCTGCCCCATCTAACCCACAGAGATTTAGTAGGAATGAATGGTGGAAACTAAATGATAGTATATACATATGAAAAAGTACTTTGAAAACCTCAGAGTCATATAATGACAAATATCTATCACAGTCACATTTGATATGGTCCCTCAACTATGCATGCATGCTGAAAGAGCTATATGCTGAAATTACCCTGCTCGGAACTTCTTACCTTAAAAAAGTGAATGTTAGTGAGAGAAAAGGGAAGCTTTGCTAACCTCACTGCTCTGATTCAGCTCAGGCCAAGTCTGGTTTAGTGACGGCATAGATGGAGACTTGCTTGGAGGTGCTTCTGCAGGAGAGCCTGAATAACCTACCTCACCTGGCTGATCCCCAACGTCTGCAATTTAAAAAAGAGAAATTCTCTATAAACAATATATTTTAGTTTAGGAATATTTACTCATAAAAACCTAACAGAAGGTTTTCACAAGTAGTAATTTATAATCTGAATTTCCTTTTCTCACGTTCCCAAAACAAACATCTTAACAATCAGACAATCAGGCAATACTTATTCCTGCAACTTACTGTCTACCTGAAACCAGAGTTTTCCATGAAAATAAAATCTAGTTAGAAATAAGTAGAAAAAGAGTGTTGTACATAGCAATGCAATAGGGCACATACTTTGAATCTAGTAGGGATGGATTTGTACCAGTTCCCAAAGTGTATTCCATGGAATATCAATCAGTAAGATATTTTTAAAAATTAGGTTTTCTATTCAAATAAATCTGGGAATACTAAAATTCCCTGTTGGAGTGTCCCCACGCACATTTGTATATCAAAGACTTGTCATGTTTAAATCAGTTTTTCCCAAATATAAACCTTTTTTTATCAGATAAAAATCTCTCAATATTCCCTTGGCATATACTTTGGGAACTGCTGATTTACACTATTCTCTCGAATTTTCTCTACAAGTCTTCCTTGTTACCAAGAAGCAGCATATATTTTCAAGGCAGACAGCAAAAGGAGAGAAAGAGCCCAGGCATGAGCAAAAAGCAAAGTCAATGAGCCCACACGAAACAAACTTTTATCGTTAGGCTCACTAGCATTTATAGACTTAACTGAGAGAGCTACAAATCCATGACAGGATTTCAAAGTGGTTTTTAAAGTATTATGTGATATCATGTTCTACTTTTAATTAGTTAAGGCTTCTCCAAGCTCTCAAATTGTAATTTAAAAACAGAAGGAATTTAATGGTAACTAAATTCTCATTCCAATCTTCCCAAATTTTACATGGCTTTGAATATAATCCCAGTCTGAAAATCACATTGATTGCCAAATTAATGGGGAGTACCTAATCTGTTTAGAACCTGTATCAAAAATATGACTCTAATATCTGTCACTATCTCATTGTTTGACCATGGGCAAGTTGAATAAAATAAATAGCACCTGAGTTTTTCCATCAGAAAGAAAGACATTTGCCATTAAATGTTAGTACTATACTTCAGATTCCTATATAGACAGCCATATAACAACTTAGCAATGTATAGGTTTTAACCTTCCAATCTATTCATAAGTAAATCCTTCACATTTTAGTGCCTAACACAGGACCTACCACATATTAGGCACTCAAATATTTATTGAATGAGTTACTTTTGTGTGTTCTTCTTCATTTAAATTCATTCTCCTTTACCATTATTTTTCTAGAACCAAAATTAACTATTGATACTCTGAAGAAGTCTCAAAATTTTTCTTCACCTATTCTGTTACATGACTATCTCAAAATACCTCCCTTTTACTCACCCTGACATTATTTCTTTATAGTCATATCACACTGCAAGTTCTAATTTGTAGTCCAGCATCATATTTTGATAAATTTTTGTTTTCTAAGATCAAGCATTCTTGCTATTTCTTTCTTAATTCTATCTCTTTCTCAGTAAAAGTGCCAAAGTGATATAGAACAAATAAGAGGCAGAAATGCTTTATATAATGTTCTATGAAGACCTCTTAACACAATGCTCTTAGAGAAAAACTAATGAAAAATTATTTATAATAAATAGTAGCAGCAAATTCCTCATGGAAATAGCTTGTGGTTTTCAGTGTGAACAAAAATCATGGACTTTTTTTCCTATGGTAACACAGGGAGATGAATTAGCCTAAGTTATTAAAGATGGTGGCGGAGCAGAGTCGCTCCCGGATGGACTCGCCGGTCTCGGCCTCTATGTTCGCCCCTGAGCCCAGCTCTCCGGGGGTGATTGCTGCCCGGCTCCACAGCAGCTTCAACTTGGACTGCAGCAAGGACGGCAAGGCGCTCGACGGCAAACTGGAGCTGGACCTCACCAGCAAGATGCTTCTAGTGAGCTCTACATCAGAGCAGTATGACAGCCTACTTTGGCAAATGTGGGAGAGGATGGACGAGGGATGCAGGGAGATCACATATGTCACTGGGCAGAGATCAGGAGACATGGGTTCGAGCCCTGGTCTGGGAAGATCCCACATGCTGCAGAGCAGCTAAGCCCGTGCGCCACAACTACTGAGCCTGCGCTCTAGAGCCCGCGCGCCACAACTACTGAGCCCACGTACCACAACTACTGAAGCCCGCACGCCTAGAGCCTGTGCTCCGCAACAAGAGAAGCCACCGCAATGAGAAGCCCGTGCACCGCAACAAAGAGTAACCCCTGCTCGCCACAACTAGAGAAAAGTCTGTGTGCAACAACGAAGACCCAACGCAGCCAAAAATAAATATAAAATAAATTTATTAAATTAAAACAAAACAAAAGGAAAGAGAATTAAAGAAAGAAGGATAATAGCTATAGATTTGATAGTTTACCAGAAGTGAAACTCTGTCAGAAGGATGGTGAATGAAGAAGCATCTTTAAAAGATCTCCCAAAGCAGATATTAAGGAAAGGAAAAATAGAATAAAAATAGTATTAACTATAGGATGATTAATTTTTGAAAGAACCTATTTAAAAGTCATACTGTATTATTATTTAAGTTTCAAATGTCACCTTAAGGCAAACTGGGGCCCTGATTTGACTTGCCTGGACCTCTGTTCTCCTGTTAGTCTTCTACTGACAAATTTAGGGCCAGAATGTACACCATCCCCACTGCAGGGAAGTTCAGGTTTGGGATGGATTCTGGGTACCTCTTTGATTCACTAGTACCAAGCTGCAGTGGGTCCAGCCCCTTGAGGCTAAGAACTGAAGTGTTATTCACCCAAATAATTATACTTCATAGTCATTCCAATACAGTTATTTTCCTACAGTAGCAATTCTTAAACTGTGAACCGTGGACTCCTGGGAGTCCCCATGACACTGTTAGGGGGGTCTAAAACATCAAAATTATTTTGTAATAGTAATAATGCTTTTTCTCTGTGTTGGCATATGCACTGACGGTGCAAAAGCAATGGTGGGTAAAACTGCTAGCTTATTAGCAAGAATCAAGGCAGTGGCACCTAAATATATAGTGATTACTGCTACAATATAGCAGTCATTGTATTCTTTACCACCATGCATTCCAGTTAAAAATATGTAAAAATAAATAAATCAATAAATATGCATGACAATTTCACTGAAGGATATTCACAATTAAGCAGTAAAAATTATTAATTTTATTAAATCTCACCCCTGGAAACACATTTTTAAAATATTCTGTGGCAAAATGGGAAACAAATGAAGCACTTCTCTATATTAAAGTGCAACAGTTGTCTCAGTGTGATTCAGATGTCAGCTGAACAGGCCACTATTATTCTTGAAAGAACAGGTGATAAACTGTAATTATTCAGACATGGCTATTAGGCAGGGATTTTCTTGAAAATGGATTAAGTGACCCTGTCCCTTCAAGGAAAACAACAATTTTCAGTATTTGTCACTAATGACAAAGTTTGAGCTTTTAAGTGAAGATTAGAATTTTGGAAAATGTATATCCATGTCTATAAGCTCAAGAGCTTCCCAGTACTTCCTTGATAAGACAGGTTGTGATATTAACAAACACACTTTTTGATATTTTATAATAAAATGTCCCAACGTTTGAAAGGGCTGTACAACTCAATGAACCGATATTTTACAAATAATCAGCGCATTATGTTACAAAGCCGTGCATGGGTAAAAGATTCATTCAAAGTTCAAGACAGATCTATGTAACAGTACAAACAATTCATTAATATGGTTTCAGCTTTTACACTGCAATTAACCTTTAAGAAATTACCATTTGTTGAGTTTTGGTGCAATAGCAAAGAATATCCAAAATTATCTGAAAATAGTCCTCCCTTTTACTATGTGAGGCCAAATTTTCTTCATGTACTAAGGATTGGCATCCTTTTTCTGCAAAGGGCTAGCCAGTAAATATTTTAGGCTTTGCAGGCTATAAGGTCTCTGCTGCAACCACTCAACTGTGCTGCTGTCAAAAGCAGCTATAGGTAATTCACAAAGGAATGGGCTTGGCTGTGTTCCAATAAATTTTTATTTATGGATGCTGAAATTCAAATTTCATATATTTTCATGTGTAATAAATATTATTCTTTTTTGAAAACAAAAACCACTCTTTGCTTGCAGGTTATACAAAAACAGTCAGCAGACTGGATCTGGCCTCAGGGCTTGGTGTGCCAACACCTCATATACCTCAAAGTAACACACTCATCAGATTGAATGCAGAATGCAGCTAGTTGAGATTCTAAGGTGTCTTCTATTAAACCAAATATGAAAGAGATTAGCATAAGTGTAAAACAATGCCACCTTTTTCACAATTTTTTTATTTTGGAGAATATGGTTATTTTCCTAAAAATACCTATGCTAATATGTAAGGGGTATACTCTTGTTATTTTAAAATAAAGCAGTAAGTATTTTAAAAAAATGTTTCAGTTTTAATTTCTAATAGGGTTACTATTGACAGATGTAATCTACAAAAAGAAAGCCTTTTTGGGGGTCCACAAAAATATTTAAGAATGTAAAGGGGTCCCTAAGATGAGAAAGTTTGAAAAAAAATCACTGTCCTAGAAAATTCAAAAATTATCTCTGGAATAAATTAGCAAAATTACACATTGCTTCTTTCCTAACTTCATATATAGTACAAAAAATGGCAGTAGAAAAGGAGCAAATTACCTATGTTCTAGAAACTAACAGTCATGAGTCTGGGAAGAGGCATTAGGTTTGTAAATAAACTACACTTCCTTCAACTTGGCTCCTTATAAATACTCCAACAAAGAGGCAACAAAGTAGCCGCCCACAAAAGTTAGTCTTTAAGACTGTATCCTTACGGAGGCAGGGGTGTAATTTTACTCTTACCTGATGCAGTGTTCCAACCTAGCCTCCTGCTGGAACACTGTGTCAACCCTGCCTCCCTCCTGAGGGTTCTGCTCTGCCCCTGACATCATCAGAGCATCAGGGCTGAAAAAGAAGAGCATGAGCCTAAATTATTTGTTAAAATCAACCCCAAAAGGGCTTTTATGCAAAAAGTATTTGCATGTATAAAAGTGTGCCTGGAAGGCACAACCCAGTGTGATCATACTGATGTACTGTCAATCTACATTTAAAAGTTAGTAATGATAGGGCTTCCCTGGTGGCGCAGTGGTTGAGAGTCCGCCTGCCAATGCAGGGGACGCGGGTTCGTGCCCCGGTCTGGGAAGATCCCACATGCCGTGGAGCGGCTGGTCCCGTGAGCCATGGCCGCTGAGCCTGTGCGTCCGGAGCCTGTGCTCCGTGACGGGAGAGGCCACAACAGTGAGAGGCCCGCGTACCGCAAAAAAAAAAAAAAAAAAGTTAGTAATGATAATATGAAAAGTGCAAACCTTATTTTCAGGATCGCACTAGAAAATAAAAACACTGTCCGTAGTTTTCATCCTTCTAGGCTCCACAGACCCTAAGAAGTTCCCAGATTCAGTTCAGTTCAGTGTACCTGCTGAACAACCTCTTTCTTAAAGAGAAAGAACCTGTTTCAGTTTCATTCTAGGTTTATAATCTACCCACCCCAAATTTCTCTCATTTTCCTAGTATTACACTCAATACACTAAAAAAACTGCTTCAAAATGACTGCCAGCTATTATCAATCTAATAGAAATATATATACTCCCTAAAGTCTTATGGTTTAAAACTTATTTTCTTTTCAAGTAGCAAAACAAACCTAGGAAGAATTCTTCAATCATGTAGGTTCAAGGTTTTAATTTCATTTATCAGCTTCATCTAAGCAAAAAGTAACTATATCTTTTATTTATTTGAGATGTGAATATTATTTGTACAAGAAAAAAACATTTAAAATTTAAAAAAACAGGTGTGGATAAATTTTAAGTTTAAAAAAACCCCCTATAAATAGCACTTTTTTCATTCACACTTAAAAGACAGGGATAAGCAATGCATATGCAGAAAGAAATTAAAGACTTAATTTAAGATATGCTTTGTTTGCCTTGAATGATATTACATGGATCGAAAAACTAAGTTCTATTTCCAAAATTAATTCCACTTCTCCCCAATATTCCACAAAATGGAAACTTAGTAAGCAGATTTTAAGAAGGACTATGTAGAAGTCTATTAGTTTTGAATTAAAGCCAAAGATTTTAAAAAAATGAATGTAAAAACATGTCTAACAAGGTTTGAAAACAATAAAACACTTACCCCAAATACTAATTAAATTGCATCTGTTGCCCTTTTTTCTTTTTTTGCAGTACTGATCAACATTTTATAGCAAATACCATTTGGCTCAGCTGTTATACTTCAAAGAATATTACCCACAGATATACAGGAGGTTTCCATTATCTAAGTATAGCTACAAATGGAAAAAGCCCATTTAAAGTTAATCCACTTAAAATAAGGACTAAAATTTCATAAAGAGAAAAAACAACTAAACTGGGGCGTTTTCTTCAAGACTTACACAGAAAATGAGTATAAAGAACAAACCATAAAAGATGTTAAAGATTTTGGGCAAAATTTGGTGGCAAAATTAATAAAAGCATGAATTCAGTCAGTGAACATTTACTGAGGGCCTATAAGTAAATATAGTAAACAAAGATACAGTATTGAGCAAGAAGACAAGGCTCCCATTTATTTCCATGGAGTTCTCGTCCTAACAGAGCAAGACAGACATCCTTCACTTCATTTTGACTTTCACAACACAATCATAAAGAAAAAAGCTCATTTCTGCAAAAAATAATTAACGGTATCATTAAATATACCCAAGGACTCTTACTGAATCCACTGATATTTAAACCATAATCTTTTAAAGCCCCTATTGTGTCATTCTTGCAGAGGTTTTCTCCTTCAAGTATTAGCTAGCCTTGTTTGTCACTGTTTTTGCCAGGAATTTGAGGAGTTTAGTTACTTTGTCCAGTTTCACTAAATGGTGCACCTTTGCCAATATTTACAATTGTACTGATTCATCACCTCCAATACCCCACTATCTGAAAAGAAATGACACGAGTGTTAAGAATGTATACATATATGGGGTGGGGGGCTTGAGAATTAATTCCTTAGGTGTAAAGTTAATGATGAATATTAGTGCCTATTTTCATTTTCCTCTGCAACTAAAGGCACTTGGAGAGTAAATTTTCCAAAACAAAGATTCGAGGTTCTCTGTACAAAACAAAAATATATGTATCTTTTTTTTTGCAACACCAATTTAAAAGTAAAGCCAGGAAACTACCCGAAAATTCCATCAATAAGAAACTGGTTGAATTAAGGAACATTCACAAATTATGATAAAGAATGTGACAGCTCTATATGTAACAAAGTGCAGAGATGTACAACATTATTAGAAAAAAATCAAGGATGTACAGTGTGAATGCACTTGTGTAAAAACAGATAGCTGCATGTGTTACTTCTACAGGCTTTTATATGTTAAAATTTTCTGTGTGAACACAAGAGAAACTATTAACATTGATTAACTCACATCAAGCTAGTCTCAAGTATGTATTTTTGGTAAACGACTCATAAATAAAAAGTCTGGATTTTAAAAATATTCATGTTAAAAGTACCACTAGGAGCTTGGGGACCTATGCTATCTATGCACCATATCAACAACAATGAAACACATGCTCAAGTTTACTGTACAAAGCAGCCATTATGGAGGAGGACACAGAATAGTGAACAAATTCCTTTACCTCTCTGAGCATCTCAAGCAGATACTACTGAGGTGCTCATGTGAGCAGTGTGGTGTGAAGACAGGAAACAGTTTTAAACAAGTGGTTCAGCCAACTTAGTCATTTCAAAAATGCGAACGCCTACTTATGTGCACTCAGTTTGCACCCTGCTAGGTGCTTAAACATGATGAACAAGACCAATCTGGTTACTATCTGCCCAGGAACCTCTAATCTAGTTTAAGAGAGACTGACCAAATAATTGCAAAAAAATATATGTAAAATTGAAACTGTGCTACAAAGATGATTCTTTGGAAACTGAGTTTAAGAGGTGGAGATTGAGTTTAAAATGTATAATAACTCAACGTGGTTTTTTTTTCTTTAAAATACAATTGTGGTAGGCTAGCAGGTCACCTTAATCTTTTTTTTTTTTTTAATAGAAGATAACCATTCCTAAGAGGGGGGAGGGATAAATTGGGAGATTGGGATTGACATATACACACTACTATATATAAAATAGATAACCAGTAAGTACCTACTGAATAGCACAGGGAACTCCACTCAATACTCTGTAATGACCTATATGGAAAAAGAATCTAAAAAAAGAGTGGATATATGTCTATGTATAACTGATTCACTTTGCAGTACACCTGAAACTAACACAACATTGTAAGTCAACTATACTCCAATAAAAATTTTAAAAATTTAGAAAAAAAGAAGATAGCTATTCCTAGAAGATTACCATTCTTTCTTGAATTCACCTTCAGAAAGCTTCCACAGATGAATTCTTGTATGTTTTCTTTTATAAGACAATGAAAGTTATTTACTCCAGCTGTCAAATTCAGTGATGTTCAATGTTAAATATTTTAATTCAGGTCTACACAAGTACTTCTACCTCTGGTCCTTGGTTGTTCTGTTTTATCTGGTATATTTAATCCTATAAATCTAATCAAATGACTTTGGAAAAAATACATATATATCCCACCTATGTTTGCATGCCTACAGAAAGCTTAGCTTGTTACTTCAAGCAACTGTAACTCAAGTCATCATTATTCATCATCTATTTTTCTGTGAGAGTTACTTAAATTGTAAATATAGAATACTTGTGGAGCTAATATTTTAATATGTCCCAACATCATAAAGTTAAAACAAATGACTGTTTTTCCAAAGACAGAAATGTTAAGGAAAAAACCCTACTTTAAAAATGGCACATATTTAGCATAATTTACTCAATAATTATTTACTAAGCTACTTAGTCCATGCCTGCAAGTGCTAGGTCCTGAGGATACTACAATGAATACGATACATCTCCTATTTTTTTAAGGCGCTCAGAGTGTAGTGGTAGAAAGAGGAAAAAAAGAACAGGATTCAGCATAATGTGTGCCATAATGAACAGCACATAGGATATGCTGTGCAAGATCAGAGAAGATAGAAACCACCTTTGCCTGTAAGGCACAAAGTCTCCACAGAAGGAATATTTATGGTAAGTTCTCAGGTCAGCCAAAAGAAAGTGTTTGGGTGTGCCTCCTTTAACTGGGAACATCTAAAAACACAGCTATTTAAAAATGGTTTTTAAGGATACTGATTGAATCACAGTGTCACATGACAATTTCTATATTCAAAGGACTTTGTGTCATGAATCCCAGGCTTATGATAGGTAGGAGAAAGAAGATTAAATGGTTCTTCCCACCTCAAAATAGAACTCCAAATTCATCATTTATGAGTAGGCAAAGCAGATTTTAATCTAATATTGTGTGGTCAAAATGTTCACAATAAATTTGACTGGAAACCATATAATATTATGTTAGAATTGGAAAAAACTGAGTCTTTGACACCTTTAAAATTATAGTTAAAGGAATAGTGTATAGAGACATGCAGGCAAAAAACCAGAGTGTCTCTTTGCTAAACAAATCTAACAGGTGTAAAAAGACAAATGCCCAGGAAAGAACTTGCATCATCAGCCTTAAAATTCCGTCAGTAGATCAACATGACAAAGAATCACACTTTATTTAAATTAAAGAAAGAAAACAAAGACTCTACTGACTACATGCAAAAGTCAGATTCACCTATCTGAATCCAATAGATAACAAGATCAGACAAATCTCTAGAAAATGACATACAACAGAATAAGCTTAACTTATTTCTTGTATTAGTATGCTATCAGGTTTTAAAAAATTAAAGTCATAAAAAAACTATACATACGAGCCCAATTTATAAATCAATGATGCAGCAAGTCTGCAGCTATCAAAATTGCTTCCCTTTTGGCTACTAGCAAAAAGCTAAATAAAGAAGTGATTTTTGTTTATTTCCTAATTAGGTAAACCAAAGAACTCTGAAGCAAAATTATCTGACAAAAACGCTTCGCTTTCAGCTCAAGTTAGAGGGTAACTGACGCCAAATAACTACCTGAAATGATTAGGCAAATCCTAGGATTCTCACAGGATAATGTTTCTAAAAAACTGAAATCAACAGTAAATTATTTAATCAACCTATTGGTTGATAAAAGGTCAGGATACAATTCAGGTCTTAAAATATGAATGGCATCAAATCCGCATTTCAGGTGGAGAAACAGAAGGAAAAAATAAGAGTAAATGGTTAGAACTTGCCCAAGGAAGGTCACAGAGTAAGTAGCAAAACTAGAAGCACACTCAGATTCTTAACTCCAAGGAGACTGTTCTCTTCCTGACAGTAATGACATGTATATGGTTCTTTCCGTAAAATTTAGACAGTGAAGTCAGATGACTTGCGTTTCTGAGTTAAACAGACGTTGCCCTTTTAAGAGCCAAATTTCGTTCTATCTTCTCTTTTTAAAAGCATAAAATTCCTTCCAACATAAAATACAAGAGAATTTAGATAGAAAAATTGTAAACAATAATTTAGTTTTAATTAGGTACATTAATAATTTAGCATTAATTTCCTCTTATTCATTCAGAATGTAAGGAAAAAGTACTCATTTTTTACCCCTTGTAGTCTTATTTCCTTTTAAAGAAAGCTACCAGTAAGTATGAGCACTTATAAAAGCATTCTTGTAAACATTTTAAAAAAAGCACTATCTACAATCAAATACAAATTTCCCAGATTTCTTTAGAGTCTGAAGAAAAGAAGTGGGCTTTTTAAAGGAAAATGCTTGCGACTGTAGAGGTCTAAGGATAAACCAGGCATTCCCTTCAACAAATTAAGATGCATTAAATGGAAAAATGTTGATAATGAAGACAGGCTACTTTACCCACTTCAGACAATTTATAATGCAATTAAAGGCAGCAAAGTAACAAGATACTATGAAATGCTCTTCAGATCTCTGCAAGTCACTAGTGTAAGGTGAAATAGTGGCATGTATTCTTTATCTCTTTATTTAAAGTTTACTAAATAAGCCAAGCCATTAATCCAGGTTCAGCCTGTACATCCTATTCTGATGGCAAATCTACGTGCTTCTGATGAAATGTTTATGCTCTTAAACTAAGTTTTAATGTCTATCTTTATTTTGCTTTAAGAATCAAGTGTTATGTTTATTAAGGCATGCAGTCAGGTCTCTTCAGCTCCCGGTCTTACCTGCTGAATCTTCCAAATCAATCAGTTTGGGCATTAAGCTTTCAGGGAGTTTTTCCGGTAAGTCGTAGCCATTCTTCCTAGCAACTACCAGATGAAAAGCAGCACAAAACTCATCCAGTGTCAAGGCTCCATCTTTATCAAAGTCTGAGAGTTCCCTAGAAGAAAAACTTCTTATTAATATAATCATATTCTGCTTTGACTCCCTTTAGGTCTCAAAAAGGAGAGAAATCCTTTCCCAGAAAATTGCAATCTATAATTTTTAAAATTCCATAGATGGAAAGATATGTAATAAAACAAATATAGCAAACTGTTAACTGTAGGCAGCGGGCATATGGGTGTTCAAGGAACAATTCTTTAAACTTTTCTGTATGTCTTAAATTCTCATAATAAAATGCTGAAGAAACAGTCCCAATAAATAAAGTCACCAAAAAATGACCTTTACCCCATATGCATTTTTAGTAACAGGATTTAGTTAAAGCTAGGCTTAGTTAGTAAGTCACTGAAATTTTTAAAAACTGTTTTTACTGTTATCAAACTTCTACATGTATGCACTTTAAGGCATCCAACAGAATTAAAAGGCTTGATACAAAGAAAGAGCAGCCCCACCCTGATGTCGATTTTCTGGTTGCAGATGCAACCATTTTTCATTCATTACCTTAAACTACATAAATAGCATGCATATATTGCTACTTCTTGATTTTTCGGTTTTAGGCATTATCTACCTACTTCCTACCATAGCATCCTATGCTTCTAAAAACCTTAATAACAAAATAATTTAGAATGTAAAGAAATACACTGATATACAGTAGAAATAACATTTGTTTATCCAATAATTGTTTTTAAAAAATAATTTGTGATTGTAATTTGTGTTTTAATGGCTAATTTCAACTACACAGCAGCTATCCTGAGTCTCAGTCTATATTTAAATGGCAGCTAAGCATGTCCTTAAGATCACGCCTTGGTATAGGACTTACTAAACTTGTTAAAAAACAAATGTGATAAACATAACCATGTATGAGCAAACTAGCTTTTATTCCACACATTATGCTTTCAACAAGAAACAGGTGATACAGCTTAAAGAATTTTATAACCCATTTTAAAGAACTACTACAGTGTTATCACTTATTTCTTTTCTAAAGAGTGAGAGAGAAGCTGGCTATTATAAGGCAATACTGAGTTCTTTGAGAATACTCTTGAAAAGGTTACTCTAATAGTTTATTTTTTAAAGTTCAAAAATCTACCTGCTATAAACTCCTCTGAAACAACCCACATTACCCAACTAATGATATACCACACTTACCAAATATGAGAAAGTTCAAGAATAGGAAGTTTTGATTTTGTAAAAAACTCTTTAGCTGCAGATCCTGAAATATTAAAACAGTGTTGTTTAATGTTATTCTGAACTTACAGCTCCAAGAATAAAATGTGAGGTAAGAGTCTTAAGACTTTTGTCACTGAGAAAAAGGTAACCGTAACGTGTACATGCCATGTTTTTGGTTTCCAGCGATTAGAAAGTTTTTAGGCAATTTGAGAATTAATTTATCCTTTATAATCTCTGACCAATAAAACCATGTTTTTGAGATTATGAAATTGAGATTGTCCTATCCCATCTAGAAGAACTTCTGTTTTTAACAACTCACCTGGAATAAATCCGTTTAGATCAGGCTGAATGGTTTTAAATTGATTTACATAATACTGTCTTTGTTCATCTGTTATTTTCCAGGGATCGTCATAACTACTGGATTGCCTACGAATTTCATTGGCAGTTGTAGCTGATGCTACAGTTCGTACTGTTGTCTGGTCCTGTAATGAAACATTTTTTCCTCAGTACAGCATCTATCTATATGATTACATGGACCAAGATCGCTAGGTTACTTATCTTTGAAAGTAAAACTTTTTGTGGATGTTTAAAAAATAAGAAGTCTTCACAAACTCATCAGCAAACCACATATTTGTTATATAGGTTATTAAACGTTTTTGCACAATGATTATATAAATGTGTAGAACGACAGCAATATGTAAGCAACAGAAAGTTATGTAAAATGTGCTAAGAAAGCCAAGCAAATATATTCCTAGATGCAGAAACCTTTCAAAGCTTCACTATGGAATTAGCAAGAAAATCAGCCAAAACTTTCAGTGAAACATTCCAATGAAAACAGACTTGAAGAAAACGCACAGAGTTCTGGTTTTTTTGTAAAAGAGTGAACTTGCATTTATAAAATTTGCAACAGCAAAATATGAAAACAATGACTGCAGCAATACTCTGAATGAAGCAAATAAAAATGCAATACCAATAAAATGTCACACCTGGACAGAAGCAGGATGCATGGTTAAAAGAGTACTGGTTGGTGGAGTATCTGCAAAACTGACCCAATTTTCTTGAGGTGGAGGTGGAGAATGCCCTGACCATACTGCATCACCAGCAGAAGAACCTAAAAGCAGAATGGGTAAACATGCTGACTCATTTTTGCAGGAAAAAAATAAAGTTACAAGGTTTTTAATGATAACAAATCACCACACACACATAAAAGTTTTCTTTTAAATGCTAACTTTGAAGAAATGTTAACAATTTCCAAAATGGAATCTTTTCTGTCAATTTAAAATTATACCTCATTTGGTATAACCAATTTATTGCTGTAATAAGCAATATAGCAGCAGAATCATTTTTACAACAAAGTGTACTTCCCTTCACTAATATAATCTATACTTAGGAATATATCCCTAGGAATATTTATTTATTCATTTTACCCTTCAGAGAATCTGATCCCAGTAAACTTTTGTCTAAGCATCATAGATATAAATAAATGCAATTATCACTCTTCAAAGTGATATATCTACTTAGAAACTTTCACAGCTGGCTTTTGCTTTTTAAGGCACTTAACATATAATTAAAAATTGACTTGGAGGCAACTCTTAAAGGAACATTATCAAGTTTTCTTCAATTTACAACCCTTAATAAATGTTACTTTAAAAAAATTTCTAAATACCTGATTGTGCTTCACCAAAGGGAGACCAAAATGGCCCAGGTCCTGCAAGAGGCCTCTCACTGTTTCCTCCACTGGGATGGCGGCTGTGCTTCCTCCATGTGTGTGGAGAAGTTGGTGGAGACTGCTGTGGCGAAACTACTGGGGATACAGGTTCCTAGAAAGAACATCATTACTTTAAAATTTAAATTTTAAGGTAACATTTTCATTACCAAGGCACTCAATAAATGTTTCAGTGTAAGCATTAGCACAGGACATCAACTGATAGCATTTACATGCACATGCTTACCTGCTGATCTGCAGATGTACGAGGCTGGCCAGTATCATGGCTTGTGGATCCCTTTTTCACTTGCCCCCTGCCCGGTGGTGGGGGAATTACACCAGAATAAGACCCTTGATTTTCAGAATCTGAAGAATATGAGGCTGCATGACGAGATTCCTGTTCATTCTTTGAAGCAACAAATCTTGGCAGAGGAAGGTCCTTTACTGTTAACCACAAAAATAATTATTACTTCAAAATAAAAAAAGGTATACACACGAAAAACTGAAATAAGAGATGAATTTGACATTAGAAAGAATTTTTGCAAAAACCGATACAGAAACAACAGGCACAAAATGTTTACCTCTACAAAATTCAGATCATCTCTCTTAGATTGTTTAGGGAAACTCTAACCTAGAAAGAAGTAACACCAAACTGTCCTTAAGGAGTTAAGCTGTATTAAATGTTCATTGCATGTCTGGCCCTATGCTTGTACTTTATATCTATCTCATCTCATAAACATTATCAACCCCATTTTACAGAGAAAGAAACTGAGACTCCAAGATACCAAGGTCATTGACAGTTAGGATTTCCACCCAGGTGAATCGGACCCCGAAGCCTAGGCTGTTTCTACTCACACTGGTTCCCTAAAGGAAGATGTTAGAGCTCTAAGCAAAATAAGAATATGTCACTAACTTTGAGACTAGATTAATCTAGACATTTTCATTGCAGAAATTCCTGAAAACAACTTACTGTTCACCTACCAAGGACACAGAACAAGGCGTCAGTTATACCCACCCACTTCAGTCTAGCTTATGACACTCCTACAGGCAAATATTCTACATTCAATTTTAAGTAGAAAAGAGGACAAAAGACTGAGAATTTCTCTGCACACTTTTAGACTAGAACAATACAGCACCAAAACCATTTTTAGAGGAAAGTGTACTTCCCTCCACCATGATTACCAGAATTTCTCTTTAGAATCTCCACATTAAGAAGGGAAAATATTGTTTATTCAGCATTTATATAAAGGAATTCAATATTACCTGGAAAGAATGTAAACTCTCAACTCTAGAACAATGATATGTGGCAAACTAGAGCTCCACAATGAAAACCTCTGGATGACTAATAAACTGAGCTGGTACTGAAAACTATGTTATAAAAATTCTAACATCAGAGAAAACCTCAAGTTTTCTCTTGCCCGCATTTCCTATGAAAACCAAAGAACTCTGCATTTAAGTGCCTACCTTTATAGAATTTCCATCTACTTCGGCATCAATGAGCCTCCAAATAACAGAAAAACAAATTATCCTAGGTGACATTTGTAAGGTGGTTAGATGCTTGTATTTGGGTTTTGGTCTGCCAATATTTTTAATACTGTGTCTTTCAATCAAAGTTTTGGTTAACTAATACTTTCTAATTTCAAATGGAGCTTTCATGGCTTTTCCAAACAGGAAAACACAAAGTATAATGTTGTTTTATACTTAGTTAGTAGAAAAGAATATAAGGAAAGCATATATGAAGATGGGCGCTATAATTCATCATTTACCTTGATAAAATTATTCATCTAAATTCTAAGCAATTTTTAGTAAATTAATTTTTAAAAATCACCATTTTAACAGTTTTTATATTACCATCAAATATGTATGAAGTACATATATGCCATAACAGAGTTAAGACAGACATATTTTTCTAATATTAACAAATGAAAAGAGCATGGTAGTAAAAGACATGACACTAACTCAACGTCACAAATGCCACTGAAACATCAGAAAGACTCAACAGGTCTGACTTTACTTCATTTGTGATTAGAAGTTCATTTTCATTTCAGTTACTAATATATTCCATATTTACCTGTATTTATACTTTCCACTCTTAAAGGGAAGCCAGACTGGGCAACAGCTACAAGTTTCAAAGCAATATAGAACTGACTTCTTCCAAAATAACCAAGTCTAGTTGCACCACAAAGCTCCATAATCTATAAAAGAACACAATGTTAACATTAAGAATTATGACAATAATTCTCCACATAAGCAGCTATCTAACTTCTGTTTATCACTTCTCCAAAATACATAGCTGACATATGGTATATTACTCTCAACTGACAACCAACTTCCTCAAGTTTCAGGTTTAAATGTTTGAAAATAAAAAGGCACTGATCTTACAATAAGAGGGTTATCACTCTCCTACGTATTAAAATTCATGTGATAAGTAACTACATTTTATTAAGAATCACATCTTTTAGAAACAAATGTACCATCTACTCTTCTTCATAAACACTGTGCATACAATAGGGCCAAAAGTTTCTGCAACTAACAGATTATTAAGCAGCCATTTAAAGTAAGTCATAAAATGACATACTAAGTGGGAAAAGGCAGGAGGCATAATTTTAACTACATAAACAGAACTTTTAAAACAAACAGATATATAAAAATTCTACCAACAAATTTGTTAGGTGAGATTAACAGTATGGTTTTTTTTCCCTCTTATTTTCCAGATTATATTTAATGTGGTTATACTACTTTTCTTTAAAACAACAATTTTTGTTTGTTTGCTTTTTTTTTTAAAGCATGAAGGCTTTCAAGGATCATTCTAGTCACTCAACAAGTATTTCTCGACTGGCTACTACAAGTATCAGACTAGAAAAGAGAATTTTGAATTACAAGATTAAATTATAATTCCCAAAGCTGAAGTAACATCTACTATACAGACATCATAAAGTAATCTTAAAACAAGCACTAAGTATCCTTGTCTCAGCTTCTCAAAAAATTCAACTTCTTGTACAAAGGGAACATATTTTGTCTATTTTCTTTTTCCCAAAACACTCAAAGGAAGATTAAGGTACCTGAGACGCTGTGGTACTAAATCAGAAGTATTTACTAGAATTGCAAAAAAGCAACTATCACTGGTTCAGCAACATATCACAATAACAATAACCATTTGTTTACTTGCACAAGGAAAAAATACAGTCATTTTTGCTATGAATAATCAGCACAGGAGGAAGTTGTTGTTCTGCCACTAAGGGGCAGTGATGTTGGAATTATCAGGCCAGGAGTTTAGAACTATGATTAGTATGTGAAGGGCTCTAATGGATAAAGTAGACACCATACAAGAACAGAATAGGCAATATAAGCAAAGAAATGGAAATCCTAAGAAACCCCCCCTCCTCCCCAAAAAAGCTAGATATCTAAAACACTATAAAACAAAGAATGCCTTTGATGGGCTTATTAGTAGACTGGACATGGCTGAGGAAATAATCTTCGAGCTTGAGGATCTCAGTAAGACCTCTAAAACTAAAAGAGGAAAAAACAGAACAGAATATTTGAAAACTGTGGGACAACTACAAAAGGTATGACATACATGTAATAAGAAGACAAGAAGGAGAATAAAAAGAACAGAAGATTTACTTGAAACAATAATAACTAAAAGTTTCCCCCAAATTAATGCCAGAAACTGAACCACTGATCCAGTAAGCTAAGAGAACACAAAGCAGAATGAATGCCCAAAAAAGTACACCTAGTCCCTTTACAAAAATTAACTCAAAATGGATCACAGATCTAAATGTAAAGCATAAAATTATACAACTGCTGGAAGATAACATATGTATTCGGGGTGCTTAAAAAAAGTGGTTTTTTTTTTTTCACCTAATGGAATAACACTATTAAGAGTTTTTGTTTTGTTCTGTTCTTAATGATTTGTGACTTTTTCCTTTTTGCCAAGGTAGTATTTTTGCTCTATCAGCAGTCTTTCTAGTCACTGCCTTTATACCTTGTACGCCATGGCTTAGAAAAGGAATCAACCTTTTAATACTGTAGAAAACAAGAATAAATAGTTCTTTAATAATAACTCGAAGAGCTCTCCAATGAGCAAAATGTACACAAGCATCATTTTTTACTTCTGATACACAAAATATGGACATGTTGGGGAAAGGGCTAACATTTACTGAGTGCACACAATGCTAAGCACAGTGCTAAATACTCAAGGTGTTCCCATCTAATCCTAAAAATAATGGAGTAGAATTGCTATTTTTATCATTTTACAGGAGAAGAAAGAGAATCAGACTGGCCAAGTAATTAAGGCCAGAGGGCTCAAAAAAGGGCAGAGCTATAATTCAAAGTCATGCTTTTAATCTTCTACCAAGACATGCTGTCCACTGTCCTTTTCCTAGAATAATGTCAGCTGCCTCAGAGCAAGTACCCTCAGTAAGTCCTAAAAGTTGAGTGCCTAGTACAAAGTGACAATGAAAGAGTAGTTTAAATGCACTAGGAAGGTTCTTTAATCCTATGCTCAGAACATGAGGTACAGGGAATTCTAACAACAAGAAAGGTATATGGAAGTTATTTGAGAATTTCAGCTTGAATCTACGAGCTGAATTATAAAGTAGAAAAATGCAAAAAAGTGGAATGAGGAATATATTGAAACTATATATAATACTAAGAATCAATACATCATCACTGAGAATACTGTCAAAATTCTCTCCAAAATGAAATTTTATGAATGTTTAATAAAATATAATAGAAAGTAAGATCCTCCCTTTATAGTCACTATCAAGTTAAAATTGAGAAGGTGACTCCATTGCTTTCATTTTTATAAACATTCTTTAATTTAAGTTGGACTGGGTCAATGGACAAGCTGGCTGTTTTTGCTGGCTTAAAAGCCCAGGCAGTTTGGTCTACCTACATGCACAACGCTGGCTCCCAAGTCAGTCTAACTTTTATTGTTTCATTAACTTGTTAGACTTGTCCCCACACCTCTCTGTGACTCATCAGCTTTACCGACATGGGAATAACTTGTAATGGAGACTCAGGTTTACTAGAGAAATTAGAGGAAAACAGGGAACAATTACACTGAATACCTATTATTAGGAAGACTGTTTACTTCTTGTCCCACTTAACGCTCAGAACACTCCTCTAATGTTGGCTACCATTATCCCCAGTTCATAGGAAAGGAAACTGAGGTTAGTAGGTGGCAGTCAGGGTTCAAAGCCAGATTAGTCTGAGTCCGAGGCCTCTCTTCCCAGGTGCCTCCAAGGCATAGCTAAACAGAACTCTCAACATGGCATGTTTATGGGGCAGTAGTTCCAAAATGTATTCCAAAGAACACCAGTCAAGTTAAATGCTCTGTAGTTGAATAAACATATATTATAGCCCCCTTGGCGACTTTACAATGCATTTTTAGTTCATAAGAGGCACTAAAAAATCCTACAGCCTAGAAACAAATCTCTATTTGGTTTAGTATCTATTAAAATGCTTTAGAACTAGTGGTCCATAGATCAGATGCTCTGTATAACACACTTTGGGAATCAATGCTGTTTAAGAGCCCAGAGCAGTGATATTCAAACTTTTTGGTATCAGGATCCCTCCTTATACATGCTTAAAAAAATTAAAGAGGACTCCCTCAAAGCGTTTGTTTTTGTGGCTTGTATTTATTGATATTTACCATATTAGAATTTAAATTGGGATATTAAAAAAAATGCACCTATGAATTCATTTAAACACAAGAATAATCCTATCACACGTAACATAAAATTTTACGAAAATAACTTCTTTCCAAAATAAAAAATTGAGAGTACATTGTTTTATATATATACAAATTTCCTTAATGTCCAGCTTATGAGAAGATTAATATCTGCTTCTGTATTTGATTCACTGCAATATGTTGCTTTGTTTAAAGACACTCACTTCACACAGGTATGTGTTGGAAGACAAAGGACAGGTTTTTTAATTTTTATTTATTTATTTATTTATTTTTGGCTGTCTTGGGTCTTCGTTGCCATGTGCAGGCTTTCTCTCGTTGTGGCAACAGGTTACTCTTCATTGCGCTGTGCGGGCTTCTTGTGGCGGTGGCTTCTCGTTGTGGAGCATGGGCTCTAGGTGCTCAGGCAGTAGTTGTGGCACACAGCCTTAGTTGCTCCACGGCATGTGGAATCTTCCTGGACCAGGGACTGAACCCGTGTCCCCTGCGTTGGCAGGTGGATTTTTTTTTTTTTTTGCGGTACACGGGCCTCTCACTGTTGTGGCCTCTCCCGTTGTGGAGTGGAGCACAGGCTCTGGACACGCAGGTTCAGTAGCCATGGCTCACGGGCCTAGCCACTCCGCGGCATGTGGGATCCTCCCGGACTGGGGCACGAACCTGTGTCCCCTGCATCGGCAGGCAGACTCTCAACCACTGTGCCACCAGGGAAGTCCCAACAGAGGGCAATTTAAATAGCCTTTTCAGATAAATCTGTTATCATTTTTTGATACCATACCAAAACTCTACAAGTGCTAGTTGCTTAAAGGTTAGCTGCAATATAGAATCCAAAGCCATATTAATAAACTCTTTTGTATACTCTTACATTAAAAATCCATTGGTGTATCTGGTGCACTGCAACCTGCTTTGGTCATATGTAAATTACTGGTTCATAGTCATGCAGATCTTCCAAATGTTGACACATTTTATTTACAAAATATTTTTTAAAATTACATTTGTTAATATCACCACTGGTCTCATCAGAAAAGTCATTAAATACTGGGAAGCAGTCAAACACATGGTTGCAGCTAAGTTTTCCAAAATCCTGATTTTTGCCAGAAAGCTCAAATTTTATATCATTAGTAACAAATAGCATTAGTTGTTTTCCCTTAAGTGACAGTCATACTTGCTTCATTTTCAAGAAAATCTTTGCCCAATACCCAAGTAAGCTGTTCCTTCAAGAAAAATGGTGCTCCATAAAAAAAAAGTCAGTACAGATCACAAGTCAAACAATAAAGTAAGTACTTTTCCTCAAGACAACCATCATTCTTCAGTATGCAGCAAATGTGCTTTATGCATACTTCCCACTGCATCACACAAAATACTAAAAAGATATATGCTCAAGGGTGAAGATTTAATAAAATCAGGGTTTTTTTTCCTACATAGAACATTCTTCAGTGAAATTGGTTTCCTTCTTGTATGGCAGTAAAGAATACAATACTATTACAGTTTGGTGACACTGCATTGATTTGTGCTAAGGAGTCAGTTTTACCCACCACTTCTTTTGCATTACCAATGCAAAGGTCAACACAGGATAAAAAAAAAAAAAAGCGGGGGAGCAGGGAGGAATAACATATTAGTATTATTATGAAAATATCAGACCAGGGCTCTGCAGATCAAACTCTGAGAAATGCTATTATAGAGCACACTCTCTATATGGTAGTGATAGAAGGACCTCTTGCTTTGATGTCAATGCTACATACTCCCTGCTCGAGAGCAGCCACTGAAAACACAATGTCTACAGGCGCAAGCAAGTATACCATTAATCAGTGAAACTGGCCAGATGGGGGATGTAGTGAGGTAAGGTGAGCAGGTGTGACAAGAGCAGCTGCTATTCAGCTCTAGCTAACTGCTGCTATAGAAGAACATCTGTCAAATGATGCCATCTTCAGATTTTTGTAAAGCTGGAAATCTGGAATATTCTATGATATTGTTCTCATTTTTAAATGCTAATGTGGATTCAGATAATTTTTTTAAATATGCAGATCAACTAAAACACCTAGATCACATATCTACATATTCTGTCTCAGAGAGTATTCTATAGTTACTAGAAAAATGGCATAAAATAAATGGCAAAAACTACAATAATGTTCCTTCAGGTCCTCTAGCAAGCAGGGTAGAAAAAAGTGAGACCAAGTTTCATGAAAGATAACCATATATACAGGTATTATTATATATTAACCTATCCTACTTATATAATGGTCCTAGAGTGTTTCAGCTGAGACTCTGGAAGCCCCCCCAAATTATTCTCAGGTCATTAATTCAGGTCATTAATGAATCATTATACAATGGCTTTATATAAGATCTTGTTATCTAGCAAGTGACTCAAAGTACTGAGACAACTGAAGAATAACCAAGGGAAATTAATTAAAAGAAAAGGCATTATTTCATCCTTCCCTGGAGTGTCAGGTCCAGTCCTTATACACACCCACAGTATAACTAATACAAGAACTCTAAAACACCTCTTCCTCCTTTCCTTCAATAAGTCAAGACTGCTCCCACTTCAAGGACTTTGCACTTGCCATATCCGCAGTTTGCCCCTCAGATCTTTGCTTGGCTACTTCCTCGGTCATTCAGACCTCAGCTCAAAGTGCAATCCTTCCTCTGAGTACCCTACTGTTATTTATTGTCAACATCTCCCAAAAGAATGAGCTTCCAAAGAACAGAGAAGATCTCTTATATTCCCACCACTTAGAACAACTCCTGATTTACAGTACCTATATACATTTGTTGGTTGGATACATGAATGAATGAAATATTTTTGAATCAACTTTGCTGCAGTCTCCTTCTACTCCTATACAGACTACCAGATTAACAAACCTAAAGTATAGCTCTGAATAATGTATATTATATTTAAAGAACAAACTCATAAGTCTAGCACTCAAGACTCTGTAAAATTGTCCCAAACTGCTTTTCTAGTCTTACTTCAGTCAATCTAGAGACTGGGCTCACCTATCTCCATATTTTTGCTTTTCTCTCTCACCAGATCACTCTGTAACCTATGTCTGCCTATTAAAATTATACCCTTTCTTCAAACCATCATAACAGGCTCCGCCTTCCTGTAACATCTGCTATCCATATGCAGATGACTTTTTCTTTCTTTGTACTAGTACTCCAGCTTCTACCATTTGAGTTACTTGAGTTACCTGTGTAATTAGGTTAACCACACTGCACACTCCTGACACCTCCTCCCTCCATTAAACTCCTTGTGGGCAGAGACCATGACTTAGTCATACTGGAACCCCCCGAAAGATCTGGCACTGTATTTTGCCACTTAGTGCTGAAGAGAATTGCTCTCCCATGGTGCCCACATCCTCCTGATTTACCGAATTCATTCTGTTACTCTTCATTTGAATTAAATCTTTCTTACTAGGAAAGATCATTTTTACCATTCCTTTAAAAACGAAACATTTTCTAATAATAAACATAGTTTGCGTTGTCCAATGTAGTTTGGATTCCACATGATCCATCCATGCATCTTTGCTGCAGTACACTGTGGCACGTAGAAAAGGTCAAGAAAAAAAAAGTCAGTGGCAAAGAAGATAAGGGCATACATCAAAGCCCAATCATTCCAACATGACTTAATTCCCTTTCAAATACTGCTGTCAACACAAAGCATGTTTCACCTGTTTACAAGCTATGTGGACATATTAATCTCTAGTATTTTCCTCTGTTACGAAAACAATTTAATTTAAATACTTAGCATACTCCAACAAAGTGGGCAACTCATCCATTACTGGATTCATGAAGCATGTTTGCATTCCTAAACGACTCTAGCTATCACTCTGTGACCAACTCCACAGCCAATTTCCTACTAAACTCAGGTCTGAAGTGAAATGCAATCTTACCAACCCCTTTGAGATACTTAGTTGCACTGGGGCAAATATCTAATCTCACTTTTACTATATTACTTTCTTATCCAAAACCTTTAATGCTTTTTGCTTTGCTTATACAATGCAACTGATTTTTTTTTTTTTTTTTTTTGCGGTACGCGGGCCTCTCACTGTTGTGGCCTCTCCCATTGCGGAGCACAGGCTCCGGACGCGCAGGCTCAGCGGCCATGGCTCACGGGCCCAGCGTCTACGCGGTATGTGGGATCTTCCCGGACCAGGGCACGAACCCATGTCCCCTGCATCGGCAGGCGGACTCTCAACCACTGCGCCACCAGGGAAGCCCTCAAATAATTTCTGATTACAAGCCTACAGTTCAAAACCACATGGCTTCTTTGCTTTCTCCTGCCATGATTTTATCCTAACACTTAGGTAAATAAACAGGTATTCTCTTGATTCTTTTCTTCCTTTCACTCATACCCTCATGCATAACTTCCATGTCACATTTCAACCACTTTCCTATCTCAGTTAAGGATGAGTTCTCCAAGTCCTTCCTCAACAGTATGTCCTCAGAAAGAACAAAGAAAACCATCTATACATTGCTGACAAATGGCACACATCATTCTGCAGACCACCTCAAAAATAAGATACGTATAAAATTTGTCAAATACTGTAGCTAAATAGCAATATCAGAATTTTCTTGCGCCCTTACTATATATCAGGGACTGAAATATCAGATAAGTACTAAATAAGTAATAATCCCCTTTCTACACTACAAGTATTTGCAAAAGGTATATTTTTCAGTGTAAAGAAAAACTACAAATGTCTCCTATAACTTTTCAGCAGAAAAAAGTTCAAATATATTATACAAGTTCTTTTTCCCTTACTAATATTATCACAGGAATTCATCAAAGAACATACTATAACAATACAGATAACTGCTACAGGACTTAGAAGCTTAATACTGGAAGGCAGATTTCATTCTGCCCGCTAAAACAAGGAACCATAAAGAATGTACTGAGGGACTTCCCTGGTGGTGCAGTGGTTAAGAATCCGCCTGCCAATGCAGGGGACACGGGTTCGAGCCCTGGTCAGGGAAGATCCCACATGCCGCGGAGCAACTAAGCCCATACGTCACAACTACTGAGCCTGCACGCCACAATTACTGAGCCCGAGTGCCACAACTACTGAAGCCCATGCGGCTAGAGCCCGTGCTCTGCAACGAGAAGCCACCCAATGAGAAGCCCGCGAACCACAACGAAGAGTAGCCCCCACTCGCCGCAACTAGAGAAAAGCCTGCGTGCAGCAACAAAGACCCAAGGCAGCCAAAAATAAAAGTAAATAAATAAAATTTTTTAAATTTATTTAAAAATTTAAAAAAAGAATATTGAGTTAATTACTATAAAAGAGGACAGAGGTTAAAAAAAAGAGGACAGATGTAGATTTTAAAATTTTATGAAGTTCTTGACTTGAACTTCTGAATGGTATAGGTAATTAAAAAGATTCCTCTTAGCAATATATCTGATTCCTAATGCTATAATTTTACTCGCTTTGGGCAATATAAACTCCTTTTGACAGTCAACTATGGTAAGAGTAGTACATACAGACCAATAAATATTTTATTGCTTATAATCAGTATCACAGTCATTAGTTGTCTAAAGAAATAAAACATTTCTGACAGCCTCAAATGTAAAGATTCTAATATGAAAAATTATATGACTGCCTATAAAGTTTACTGGTAGTTCAAGTCCCCACATCCAATTAAAATAATTTTTTGTATTACCTACTTAACCAAAAAAACTTAAAACTGAAATATAGATTAAAGGTAAGAAAGGATAAAAACAATAAAAATACAAAAGTGATTTGAAAAATCCCACAAACCATCTAAAACTTAGGCTTAAAGTAGTAGTGTTTGCCTTTAGAAAATATTATTAAGACATGGAGATAATCTAGTAAAATCAATCTGGCCAATAAACTATACTTAGGGTGACCACAAAATTTACATCCAACCTGAGACATTTGCAAGAGTGAAAGGGAGTACTATTTATAAGTATGCCTGGACAAGAGGCATAAGCCAGGATTGTTTCAAGCAAAGACAGACTTATAATTTGCCTTTCCAAAACACCTTTAAAGATAAATGATTCCATTTAACCAACAGAAGGCAGAAGGTTACAGGAAAAGCCAACACTTAAAACATGTTCCCTTACAATATGTCATATTGAATATTAATCTTAATTAAAGAGTAACATTTTTCAGAAACCAGTACTAGTAATCAAGCCCCTCTGTTTTCTTACATGGAGACTTAACTGACTATTCTAGAGCTACAGCAACTCTAGTTTACCAAAATTTTAAAAATAATAATAAAAGTTAAACATTTAAACATGGGCTGGGCATCATTCTAAGCACCTTATAAATTAGCTCATTTAGTCTTCATAACAGAAACTTTCATCCCTGAAAGACAGAGACTTTTACTGCTATTTTACAGATAAGAGAACTAAAGGATAGAGGTAAAGTAACCCACCATGGTTCAAGGAAATGGGGAAGCGGAGGATTCCAGGGCATGTTCTTCTCTACTGCACTATGTTACCACTACAGCTCCTTTACTGGGAGGACTGGAAGCCCATGACTTTCCCTAAGTACACAGAATAGAGTGGAGCTCTAAAGTGTCTGCACTCAGTGAGTAGAGTTAGAGTGAACAGGGTTAAGCAGTTGTGATGTAATTTCTTGTACATTTTTCTCTATCACTGGCAAGTTGTCAGTAAAACACAGGCCTGGGAAATATCTATTACTTGTTTTGTTTGTTTACAAATTTATTTATTTATATTTGGCTGCGTTGGGTCTTTGTTGCTGCGCGTGGGCTTTCTCTAGTTGCGACGAGCTGGGGGGGAGGGGTGCTACTCTTCGTTGCAGTGCGCAGGCTCCTCATTGCAGTGGCTTCTCTTGTTGCAGAGCACGGGCTCCAGTAGTTGTGGCACGCCAGCTCAGTAGTTGTGGCTCGCAGGCTCTAGAGCGCCAGCTCAGTAGTTGTGGCACACGGGCTTAGTTGCTCCGCGGCATGTGGGATCTTCCCAGACCAGGTCTTGAAGCCGTGTCCCCTGCACTGGCAGGCTGATTCTTAACCACTTTGGCACCAGGGAAGTCCCTCTATTACTTGTGATAAAGAGAAACCCATTTATCCCACTCTTAGGATAGTGTCCTAACCCGTGCTATGGGCTATTGAAGGTTATTAAAGGGTGAGGATGACAATAATGATTATGATGGTAGTTAACACTGATGGTATACATACAATGTGTCAAGCACTGTTCCAAGCTCAGTAACATATTAACTAACACAATCATCCTAACAACCTTATGAGGTAGGTACTTCTTTCAAAACAGAAAACTGATATGCTGGTGAGCTTGCTCAAGGACACACAGCAAACAACAGAACTTGGATTGAAACCCATGCACTTAACCACTACATTATTTCATAGCAATTGTATTTTCCCAGTGGTAAATTCATATAATAAGCTGTGCTATACCAGAGTTCTACTATGTTACATCATAAAACAAGAGTTGTTAGTTTTGACGACTAGGTCACAGAATCAAGTTTTGATAACTGTTTGCTATGTGAATATAGGTAAGTTACATAATATGTTTTGTTTCCTCATAAATAAAAGGCAAATGTTAGATTCTACCTCTAAGATCCCTTCTAGTGAAAATATTATTTCTCTGAATGAAAATTTTATATCAAGTCTGTAACCACAATACAAACTATCCTCTGAAAACGTCTGATTTTCAAAAATGTATTTCTGCCAAAGTACCAGACAAGATTATTAGTTACGTGCTCCCTTTTAAAAATGATACATATTTAAATACATATTTAAATATGAATTGTTATGATGAGCAAAAAATATAAGGAATTAATTTCACTGTGTTGGGGATTTAAGTAGGAATAATTAAGTCACTTGCTAAACTTTGTCCTGTAAATCTGCCTCCAAAGGAAAGATATCTGGTGTGAAATTCAAGCATCGGTACTTTTGCTTTGTAAATGAGTGTTTTATCATATTTTTGTATTAAATATTTGATAACAAAAAACTTTCTGGACTCTAGTTTTTTATTATGCCTTAAGGTCAATTTTCCCTTTTATAGGAAGAGAACCAGTGTTATTACTCAAGAAAAATAGGAAAATGACTTGGCTTACCACATTTGTTTTATAACCGACATTTAGGAACATAATGCACAGAGTAAAAAACAAACACTACTTGTCCTGAAACCAGGTGTATCTTAGAAAATAGATAAAAATTGAAGAACAAAAGTAGTACTAAATATAACCATTCAACTAATATGAACCCATGGTACTGCCTTTAAAAAATGCTGATAAAGTATACATATCAATATCAAATGTTCCATGGCATTTTACTCAATTAGAAAATGCTATAACATATAGAAGTTCATGATGATTCAACATCAGACCCCCTCAGTCCTTTGGGGCTTATCTGTCTTCCTTTGAGTTTCTTTAACTGCACGCTGTAATAATTGGGTGGTGGCTCAGAGTAGTTTTGCTGAAGACCTCCTTATTCTCCCTTGCTGGTTTACAATGATGCTAGTACCAAGATGCTTTACACTCAGTAAATCTTAATGAACATATCAAATATCACAAAACACCTTCCATCCCCAACTCAGGATGGTAAGAACAAAGGAAAAATAGCCTCAGGATCTTCCAAAAAGCTACATTCTTTCTAAGGAAATAATAATAGTAATAACTAATAGCTATATAGCACTACTCCAAATATCAGGCACCGTAGTATTCTACTTATCTTACAAATTCATTTAGTCCCCAAAACAATCCTATACAGGTGCTAAGTTATTCTCAATATGCAGATGAAAAACCTAATGCCCAGAGAAACTAAGGCCCAGGGCAGTGAAATACTTGCTTGAGGGTCAAAAATACTAAGAATTCAACTGCATCTTTAAAATTCTATTAAAGATTTTTAGTTGACCAAATGAGGAAATAAACAACAAATTATCAAAATTGATGATGAAAAAGCTACTATTTATTGAGTGGTATACCAGTACTTATTTAAGACAATCCTCAAACAATTTAAGAAGTAAGCATTGTTACATTCATTTTATAAATCAAAACAGTGAGGCGAAGAGAAAGTCCTTGTCCAAGGTCACAGACTAGAAATCAGCAGGGCCAAGATATGAACCCAACTCTGAGAAACTCCAAAGCCTGGCTTTTTCCATTATGCGTTTCCCAAACTTCAGATTCTTGCATACCACCATCACAAGCTCTGCCATGTCTACAGGCCACTTGTGCTATTATGTTCTTAATATTTCTTCTTTAAATCAAGACACTTTAAAAACTTAATAAATTTATTTTAGAAGGAAAATGTATCACTATATAAATGGAAATTAAGTATCACCTGAGATAAATAGAAAATAACAAAAACAGTAATACGTTCAATGAAAACAAAACTGTCATTTAATTTCAGCCAAAATACCACTGTCTGCAAAAAAACCTGTTCTTTATTAAGAGAGTTACCTGTGTTAGAAAGGTGTTAAAAACTTACAAGTAACAAACCGAAACTTCCTCCTTAATCAGATTTGAAAAACAATTCAAAAGGAATAGCTCACTATGTGCTTTCGCATTTGTTGGGTACATAGCCCACACTTTGGGAAACAAATCATAAGGCTGCTCTACTGCCTCCCTTTAATTCAGTATGCAGCCATGTCTGCAGTCTTTCTTGCACTCGTAACATTTTAGAGAATGCTCTAACAAGAAACGTAGGCACACTGTTATAATTAGTAGCCACAGAAATGCCTCAGCCTCAGCAAAATGCTCCCCTCTTAAGTACGCACAATGTTCAAAGTACACAGTAGGCCCTAGGAGGCATGTAAAGTTTTAACACACATCCCCTATTCTTAAGAAACTTCTAACCTAGCTGAAAACATAACATACAAATGACAAAGATAAGCTATTATGTAAGGCTGTAATCTTATACACTGAAATGGTTGGTGTTTTGAACACAAGTTTTGCCATCTGATGGAGCTGGATCTGAATTCCAGCTTATGTCAAGCATGTAGCCTCTGGAGCCCCAGGTTTCTCAGTTATAAAACGGAAATAATATATATTCTCTAAGCTTAAAATTAAACATATACCAAATAGTTCAATGCCTGACCCATAGCAGGTGCTATGTAATTAATACTTGTATCTGTAAGAATTAGAGAGAAGTTACTATGGGTTGGAAATATTTGTTAGGAAAAAAAAAAAAAAGCCTAACCTGGATGTTAAAGAATGGACAGGTTTTTGGGTAAGTCAAGATGGGCATTCAAACTGGGGGGGTGCCAACAGGTCAAAGTAGGGATTGTAGTGTGGTTAGGTAGTAAACTGGACCAAACTAGATGGAGAGGGTTCTAAATGCCAGACTAATCTTTACTGAGCACTTCTGAAGAGTATCATATAAGTTTTCAGAAATTCGCTTTTTTGTTCTTTAGCAATTACAGAAAACCTAGTTAAGACTTAGGAGGCTACTGCAGTAGTGTAGCAATAACATAGTCAGAGCTCAGAAAATAATTAATGCAAAGGACAGAAAAGGATGATTGAGATTTTTCAGAGAAAGAAAATCTCAAGGACTTTGTAGGCTGAATGTAAGAAAAGGGGTCAAAGCTGACTCTACACAAGAGAAAGACACAGTAGGAAGATAGGATGCTTAAAGATATAAAATAACATCATAATTTAGCATCACAGAGAACAAAAAGAAGAGATAATATCCACCAAGAATTAATTCAGTATTAATTACAAGGGAGATGATAAAACAGAATGAAACCTAAGAAAATATTACGGGACTTGGTGGCTAGGATAAAGGTGAACCTTAAGAATATCTTTTTTTTTCTTTTTTTTTTTTTTTTTAAGAGGTAGGGTAGGAGGAACAGAAAAAAGTTAGGCTACTAGTACAGACAGTAGAGAAGAAATCTGGGCCATTTGTTACTTGGCAGTAAAAGAAAAATAGGAAGGCAGATAGATGGGTGTACAGTCAAATAAATAACACAGGAAGCAAAAAGGAACGCTATTAGAAAATAACCATTATACAATACAATTAGTAATTTTGACAATTCTGTTTTTTCCCTTTGTTAGGTGTGAGAAACACAAGTTTGGATTCACTCCAGAAACAAGTCTTAGGGGTAATCTACAGAAATGTGATTAGGGAAGTAAAAGATTTCTATCTCTACGAGTTTTAAATTGTGGGTAGTAATAGAAAACCTAACTATAAATTCCTTTCCTCTGGTTATTAAATCCTCAGCTTCCTGAAGGCAGGCACAGAATACAGTAGGTTCTTAGATTTCAAAGGTTAACATCAGTAGTTTCTACTATTCCTGTGAGATTTACATTGACCGTGACAAGTAGTATAATCTGTAACTGCGACACGGCACAAATCTCAATGGCCTGTGCTAGGGAATGTGCAATCGCTGTCATGTGAGTGTACCCAGCACCCTCCCTCTAAATGGATTTGTGGTCTTCTCCTTTCAGCCAGGTACACTGGAACTGGACAGAAGCTGTGCTTTATTATATTTTATAAAGAAAATATAAGCAACAGTGCCAAGATTCCACCATGATTTATTTTAGTTGCCAATAAATTCCTATTTTGTTTCTTTTAAACTTCTTACATTCTGCTATTAAAAAAAAAAGAATAGGGAAAAAAGCATTCTGAAAGGGAGGGAGAGGGAACTGGCAATGTTGGTCAGCAAAGCTGCAAAGTCAAAACTCCGAGAATGCTGTGCTATTTGTTCCTGTTCTTGCTGCCTCCTTCTCTTCTCATGCCCAGAATACTGACTGGGGTGGGGAGAGAGTACCCATAGCACTAGCAGTGGAACATCCAAGGCTGCAAGCTTCACCACCCGTACTTTTTACTTTCCTGGGTGAGGACCCCAGAAGTGCCTTAATTCGTCACCCCAATCACATCCATATATGCACAGCAATAGCAGAGCTAAGCAACTGGCTTCCCTAAATAGTTAGCTCTGTTTTATAAACATCTACTATGTGCTTTTGCTGCTCTAGATAATCATGAGGTCATGAAAGAAAAGAAACCTGAATGTTATTTACGGTTTACTTATAATATTTACTTATAATATTGTTGGGATGTAAATATCCTAGAAAAGCAGTCAAGCAATGACATAAACGAACAAAAAGCAGTAACAGTGCAAAACACATACAGAAGGATAGGCAGGAGGCAAATGAGAGTCAGAGAGAAGGTAAGGTTGTTCAAATGACATTTCCAAACATATAAAAACTAAGGCACATTTTTAATAAAAGGGGGAGGATGGAAGCACGGAAGCCGGGGGAGGGTACCGCAGATGAAGAAAGTTAACATGATGAGGAAAAAAAACCTAACAAGTAACTGTGAGAAACAGAAAACAGATCTGCTAGAACACAAAGTCCACGTTAGAAGAATAATCAGAAACAAGATTGTGAGAAGTGGGAGTGAGTTGGTAGATAACTTTTAAGGCTGGGTAAGCATGACTACTCAGATTTGATATGCTCTCCCTACTGCCAAGCATTTTACGAGAATGCTATGCTTTCCTCCAAAAGAGTCAACTAAATTAAATGAGAAACTACTGACCTGTTTCCTTATTTAGATTACTTATCTACCACTATTTGCTAGTTGTCATGTTCAAGAATTAGAAATTATACTTCTGAAAGGCAGAGAATCTCATGTGAGTTTATTACTAAACTATGGTATCTTTAAAAATTAAAAATTAAAAACATCCTTGAGGTACAATGGCTTAAAGAACAGTTATTAATATGCATGCTCACCATATCTGACTAAAGCCACCTGAACAACTTCAAAAGTATTAATATTAACTGGCTTATTCACAGTCTAACTGGAAGATCTATATAATCAGGTCTCAGAGGCTCCATATTGTTCAAAAAGGCTCATTCCCTGTCGTTTGGAATTTTTTAAGTGGTATGACAAAATGAAGAGGTTAGGCTAGGACCCATCAAGGTACTGATGAAGAGTGAAGCCCTGCAGCACCAATTAACCAGTCCAATAAGATCTGGGTGCCTAGCACAAGCAGAGTGATCTGAGGAAAACAAGAATAAGCTAACGCTTGCCTTCAAATTGCCTGTCACCTATCAAGGATAACATACACACACGAACAGGAAGCTAGAAGTACAAGTTGTATATACAAGTACAAACATATACAACAGTATGGGATGATTACAGAAAGGGGGTTATCTGGTAGAGAGGATTAGGGGAAAGTTCAAAGAAGCAGGATGTCAAACCATCGGTTTGGCCAGAAACTTCATTCGGGGTTTTCCGTTTTCTTTCTAATTCCATGAAAACAGTACAACATTGTCTTTTATGAACATCAAGATTTTCCTTGATGATTCAGATTTTTTTATCACATCTGGGATAAAATTTTTGAAGGAAACTAAAGGACTATAAAAAATGAGTTAGTTTGCAAATATCTCAAATATCTCAATATAGAGAACTCATCAAGAGAAGGATATGCTCTGGATCCTAAGGAAAAATACTGAATAAATAAAACCTCAGTAACAGTGTAGAGAATGTAAAAGAAAAACCAAGTATGAATTAGTTCAAAGTCTAAATTAGAACACATTTTTGAAAGAGTAATGTACCAACTTGTCAGGAAGCAATCCGACTTCCACTCATGCCTCCATGAAACCCAATATTGAGTTTGGTAGCATGTGACAGATGACTCTTTCCATAACTCTCCTTCCTTTCTTTGTCTCTCTGCTTTCCCTCCAATGCCTCAGGCAGCTACTACCTCAGGCTTCCTTTTGCTCCCTCCTTCAACTCCACAAGTTCATCCTGGCTGATCTTATTTATACCAATGGCGTAAACTGCCACTCCTATGCTAAGGAGAGCAAAACCAGGTTACCAAGGACCCTCTCCTAAGTTTCAGTCCTCTGGAGAAGCAGGTCCTCATAAAGTCAAACAAATTAATGTTATCTAGATTTCCTAGAGGAGACATTGACTAAGTCGGCCTTGGCGGATAAAAGTATTCTGTTTAGCCATCTTTTAGAATGTTATTTGTGTTGTAGAGTGTTATTTGTATTCTATATAAAAACAGTTTAAAATTTTATCCCTTTATTTCAATAAAATTATTAATTTACTCAGCAAACTACCGAAAATAAACAATGGCATCTAAGTAAATGTAGCAGAAGGACCTATTTTTAAGTTTTATTTGCAAAACTATCGCAAGACACGCTGCTGAAAGACATGGATAAACCGGACTTGTTATAATAACTCTTAGAACCTAACAAGACTCACAGCAGTACAGGGACTACACAAGCTGGTGTGGGGACCTCAGCGTGATCTGTAAATGTCAAGTAACTCTAAAGAAGAAATTGGGGAATTTAGAATATTGAGAGATATAGTAGATGGTAAAGATATGAGCATGGAAGTGGGATAATAAGTATTTAATCATATAATATTTAGGAAGTAGAGCAAAGTGGTTAAGAGAAGGACTACTTAAATCTAAGCTCTACCATTTTCGAGCTGTGTGACCTTGTAATAAGCTACTTGTCCTTTCTTTATCTTCATTTTAAAAGCAGGGATAGTAAACTGTACCCACTTCACAAATTAATATTTGTAAAGGGGTGCAAACAGTACCTGACATACAGTAGGCAGTACACTGGCATTTATTATTACTATTATTATTTGAATTGGGTGCAATATATATTCAAGCTAGTGACAAGCAAACATATTTGGGGGGAAAAAAAGGATAAATCCATGATCACTCATTCAACACTCAACAAATGTTAACTACCAACAATGTGCCAGAGATATAGTTGTGACCAGATAGGAACAATGACCCCCTGCTAGGTTCTTGGAGCTTAGGAGAAAGATTTAAGTTTTCCAGAAGAGCAGGAACCATGTCTCTTCCATTCACCTCTGCATACTCCATGCCGCTGGTGCATACCCTGATGCATAATAGATGTTTAATAATATTTGTTGAATTAATGATGTAATTGTAAGATATTAAATAGAAGAAAGTACTCTGAATATATGGAAAGCAGAATTCAACAGAACCATCCCTGAAGAAATGGTACAGCAATGCTCCAGGATAACTCACCCTCAAGGAATTTTTCCACACATCTAATTGTTGAGGATCATGAGAGCATTCAATTTCTTATTAATTAAATGGGGATAACAATATCTGTCAGACTTATATTATAAAGATTAAAAGAGATCTTGTGTTAAATGAGAAGCACAAAGCCGCAACGAGATGCTGATGGGAAAGCGTAGGCTAGTCTGTTCTAGCTCTGAGGCACATTCCTCAGCTAAATGCAATTTCTTTGCCTTGGAGGTTGCTTGCAAACAGCTAAGATCTCTTACTTTAAATGTGCAAATGCCTTTTGGGTTTAACAACCATGGTTCAATTCTCTGGAGGCTGGACTAAGTTCAGGTAAAGAGACGTTACACTTCCTCATCCACCCTGCCTTCCTAACAGTCTCAAGAGAGTTTCAGAAAATTTCTTAAGTCGTAAGTGAGAATACCTAAATCTCTACACAAAAGTGCAATTTACCATCTACTCTGAAAGGACATTTCAAATACACTAAGTTAAGTTTGCATCCCTCATTTCTATTGAATAGCCTCATTCAGGAACCACCACCAAGTCTGCACAAGCTTCTAAAGCCACCCAGCTGCTGCTCTCAAGCTTTCAAATGCCCACTAAACCTTGCTGCCCAGATGGACTGAACATGACATGGATGTGCTCACTCAGCACATCCAAATTCAGCACATTGCCTTCAACTAAACTAGGCCCCCCCCTCCTCACTTCTTTATTTCCATTAATGGTTATCATCATTCTGCAAGCCAAGTAGGCTCAAAACCTCAGAATTATCCTTTATTTTAGTATTTTGGTGGTAAACTTCACTTCAGGAGTAAAAATCCTCTAATTACACCATGAAAGGGAGAAACACAAAGCATTATTGATAGGATCAAAGGATTGAGGGCAGTGTAGTAAGTTCAATGCAACAAAAACAACAAAACGAATAAAGCTAGGTTTGAAGAACAATGGGGAGATTTTTACTACCATTAAAGCCAAGATCCTACAAATTATGAATTTTCCTTAATAGAGCAGAGCTCGAGTGAACGAAGCTTCTCTGATCACCCTCTAAGAGCCAGGCACTACACTAGGTTTACATGTTACTTCACTGTGGTATTACGAAACTTTTGGATTTGGTATCATCCTCAGCCTACAGAGGAAGAAATGGGAGTCTTCAAAGGGGGTTAATTAAGTTACTTGCTCAGAGCAAGAAAGTTAATAAGCACTGAGGTGGAGATTCAAATCTAGAACTGTCACATTCCTAAGTCTGTGCAATTTTGACCATACTCAATACTTGCTGACGCAGAAAATTACAAAGGTGTTGTAAGTAAATACTTTTCTATGAAATATAATTAAGTGCTTTAGAAAAAATATGAATTCTTCTAAATCAACTATTAATAACATACAATACCAATAAACACTGTAGTTTAAGCAGTCAAACCTCTGATCCTTCTAGTCACAAATGAGACAAGAAAAATCAAAAATACTCTTGAATAGTTTCTAGACAATAATTTCTTTTCGTAAGGACACAGATATTCCTATTTCCACATACAACGTTTTATATAATCCACAGACAAGAAGCAATAATCACTCTTAGATCAGCACTCTTAGCAGCTATTTTTTATCCAAAGGAGCACATTAATATAGGGACTTCTCTGGTGGCGCAGTAGATAAGAATCGCCTGCCAGTGCAGGGGACATGGGTTCAATCCCAGGTTTGCTTAGATCCCCCATGCCGTGGAGCAACTAAGCCCATGAGCCACAACTACTGAGCCTGCGCTCTAGAGCCCGTGCGCCACAACTACTGAAACCCACGCGCCTAGAGCCCGTGCTCCGCAACAAGAGAAGCCACTGCGAGGAGAAGCCCGCGCACCGCAACGAAGAGTAGCCCCCGCTCGCCGCAACTAGAGAGAGCCCACACACAGCAACAAAGACCCAACGCAGCCAAAATAAATAAAAATATTAAATCTTCAAAAAAATATATATATTTCCATTATTCCATATCACAATTTTTTCAACCCCTTCTTAATCTATTAATTAATGTACTTATTTATACCCAGTTGTAATGAATCTTCATATGGCAATCTCTTCCATACATAATATCTATTGATATATCACCTTTCATATGATATTCAAAACACAAATGCGTGACCAAATGCCAGATTACATTAAGTTACACTGAGGTTTTGTAATTAAAATTATATAGACAGCACAGAGTCCTTTATTCTCTACCACACTCACCTGCGCATTCTCCAAGATGACTATTTCATGCATTCCCCTCACTCTCCAAATTATTAAAGTTTTAATTTACAGCTTTGAGGTATAATTTATACATCACAAAATTCAACCGTAAGTGTACAATTCATTGAGCTTTAAGAAAATTTATAGAGTTGTGCATCATCACTACAATCCAATCTTAGAACTTTTCCATCACATCACCCCCCAAATTTTCCTCCAGAGTGTTTCCACTCCTGCCCTGGCCTCAGGTATCCACTGTTCTGTTTTCTGTATAGATTTGCCTTTTCTAGACATTTCATATAAATGCAACCACACAATACATACTCTTTTCTGTTTGGCTTCTGTCACTTATCAGGTTTTTGATATTCATCTTTGTTGTAGCATTTACCAGTAATTTGTTCCTCCTTATTATAGAACAGTATTCCATTGTATGGATATACCATATTTTGTTTATCACCATTTGAGGGACATTTGGATTGCTTTCCAATTTCTGACTATTGTGAATAATACTGCTAAAACGGACATTTACAATTCTTTGTGTGCACACATCTTCGTTTCTGTTGGATAGATTCCTAAGCGCGGAACTGCTGGTTTGTATGGTAAGCATATGTTTAACTTTTTAAGAAAAAGCCAAACTTTTCCAAAATGGCTGTACCATTTACCTTTCCAAGAGCAGTGTATAGGGTTCCAGTTTCTCCACAATACCAGTAATAGGTAATGTCAGTTTTAAATTATAGCTGTTTAAGTGGGTGTGTTACAATATATCATTGCGATTTAACTTGCATTTCCTTAATGACTAATGATGTTGAACATCATTTCATATGCTTAATGGCCCTTTATAATATCTTCTTTGGTGAAATACCTACTAAAGTCTTTTGCCCATTTTTTAATTGGGTTTTTTTCTGCATAACTGAGTTGTAAGATTTCTTTATATATTCTAGATTAAAGACCTTTACCAAGTTTGTAATATTCAAATATTTTCTGAGAGTCTGTGGCTTGTCTTTTTATTTTAAGTATCTTCTGAAGTGTAACAAGTTCTAAAACTTCATTAAAGAAGTCCAATTTATCAGTTTTTTCTTTAATGATCCATGCATTTGGTGCCATATCTAAGAACTCTGCCTAACACAGGGTCACAAAGATTTTCTCCTATGTAATATTTAGAATTTTTATAGCTTTAGGTTTTCCAATTACAAATTGACAAAGTCTATGATTTATTTTGAGATAATTTCATGTAGGGTGTGAAGTATATAAAACAGTATATCTAAATCCATTTTTTAAAACATACAAACATCCAATTGTTCCAGCACCATTTGTTGAAAAGACTATCCCTTCCCCACTGAACTCTTCTGGCACTTTTTCAAAAACCAAGTGATCATAAATATAAGGGTTAATTTCTGGACTTTCAATTCTGTTCCACTGACCTATAATGCTTATCCTTATGCCAATCACACTGTCTTGATCACTGTAGATAAGTTTTAAAATTAGACAGGGTAACTCTCCTATTTTGTTTTCAAAAATGCTTTGGCTATTCTAGATCCTCTGCATTTCCTTACAAATTTTAGGATCAGCTTGACAATTTCTACAAGAGTCTACTGGAATTTTGACAGGTATTTTACTGAATCTATAGATCAATTTGGGGAACTGCCATCTTAACATTCTATCTTCCAATTTATGAATACAGACTATCTCTCCATTTATTTAAAAAAAATCTTTATTTAGGGGAATTCCCTGGTGGTCCAGTGGTTGGGACTCCACGCTCTCACCGCCGAGGGTCTGGGTTCAATCCCTGGTCAGGGAACTAGGATACCACAGGCTGCACGGTGCAGCCAAAAAAAAAAAAAAAAAACCGTACTTAATTTCTCTCAGTAATGTTTTGTAATATAAACATCTTGGTGCTCTTTTTTTGTTAAGTTTATTCCTAAGTATTTTATTCTTTTTGATGTTACTGTGACTATTTTTTCCCTTTCTCTCCTCCTTTTGAAATTGTGGAAGTTACCTGTTTCCTATCAAAGAACTGCTGTCCTGTGCCATCAGGATCCTAGACCATTCTTGCTTTCTCAAGGACTTCTCTCCTCATCTTCCTTCCTTCCCTTATTAATCCTAACAACTAAAACCATGCTGCAATATTTCTTATATACTCAAAAAATCAAAGACTTCCTTCACATCCTCATACTTCCGCTTTGGCCCCATGTCTGTTTCCTTTAACTTCTTTAAACCCAATTTCTAGTTCCTGGGCCACTGTGTATCCCTCAAGTCACTCAAATCTGGCTTCCACCTCTACCAGTCTATGACACTGGCTCATTATGGTCACTGATGACCTTTAGGTTGCCAAATCCAACAGCCATATTTGTGCCCATATCTTCTCAACCTCTCAGCCAAACTCAATAGTTAAGTATCCCTTTCTTGAAATACTTGCATTACTTGGTATCCATGACATGATCCAATATATATTCCCAATTTCCCTACAACCACTCGAGCTGTCCTTCTTAGCTTCCTTCCTAGAGGGCTTCCAGTTTACCCAACTTAGAAATGTGCAGTGTTCCTCAGGTTTCTATTTCTAACCAAGCCTTCTCTCCTCTCTATAGTCTCTTCTTCAGTGATTTCACCTATTTGCATGGCTTTGAATATCACTAACACACTGATAAGCTTCAAACTGACATCTCCAAGCCAAATATCTCTGAGTTCCTCAAGATTTGATGATCCTCTCTGATAGAGGCCTTCTTAACAATCTCAAAGGCTTCTGAGAACTTACGATTGATAAAAGAAAACTCCCAAATTCACCATTACCTTCCACCCAAATAAAACAAAAAACCCTGAAAAACCCATTCGTCTTCCAGGCATCCAATAATGGTGACTTCCGGCAACATCCCTGAATGTTTCCCCCGGTTATATTCTATATCCAATCCATTATCACATCCTCCTATTTCTACCTACAAATATCTCAAATATGTCCACTCCTCTCCACCTACCGCATCACTAACATAAGCCATCATGGTCTCCTACCTGAACTACTGCATATCCAGTGGCCAACCTGTTTCTGCTTGCCCCAATGTTCTCTTCTCTACACAGCAGGGTAACCTTTGATAAATATACTTTGGATGCTGCCACTCCCCTGAATATAAACTTTCAGTCTTTTATAATCCAAACTCTTTATCCCTATGTACAAGGCCCTGCAGCATGTGGCCCCTGCCATTCTCCCCTCTTGCCCATAATGCTCCAGCTTTTCATCTCCTCAAACACACAGAGCTCTTCACATGCTCTTCAGGCCCTTTGAGTGCTCATTCCTTCTATGTGAAACATCTCATTCTCACTCCCTTACCACGTCCCCGTCTCCTCAGAGAGGCCTTCCCTTATACCTAAGTAGGTCCACATAGCCTCCCATGATTCCCCATTAATACAGTTCTTTTCCTTTTTAACATTACCACAAGTTATAATCCATGAAGGCAGGGAAGATTTCTGAGTTTTCACCACTGCATACACACCCTTGAGTATAAATAGTAGCCATGAAGAAATATTTCCTGAAAATATACAAAACTGACTTAAGACCTACGTTCAGCTTTCCCAGGTCTGTCTGCTCTTCCTTAAAACTGTCTTAATGTAGAGGTCCATGGGATGAGCTTGACTAGGTTGGGGGAAGGCTGGCTATCTCAAATTATATGCAAATTTTTGCATAACTATGTTTTCTAAGCAGATGTCCAGCATGTGCAACAGGAATCTCTCTCTCTTTTTTTAACATCTTTATTGGAGTATAATTGCTTTGCAGTGGTTAGTTGCTGCTGTATAACAAAGTGAATCAGCTATACATATATATATATATATATATATATATATATATATATATATCCCCATATCTCCTCCCTCTTGTGTCTCCCTCCCATCCTCCCTATCCCACCCCTCTAGGTGGACACAAAACACCGAGCTGATCTCCCTGTGCTATGCGGCTGCTTCCCACTAGCTATCTATTTTACGTTTGGTAGTGTATATATGTCCATGCCACTCTTTCACTTCGTCCCAGCTTACCCTTCCCCCTCCCTGTGTCCTCAGGTCCATTCTCTATGTCTGCATCTTTATTCCTGTCCTGCCCCTAGGTTCTTCATAACCTTTTTTTTTTTTTAGATTCCATATATATGTGTTAGCATATGTTATTTGTTTTTCTCTTTCTGACTTACTTCACTCTGTATGACAGACTCTAGGTCCACCCGCCTCACTACAAATAACTCAATTTCGTTTCTTTTTATGGCTGAGTAATATTCCATTGTATATATGTGCCATATCTTCTTTATCCATTCATCTGTCGATGGACACTTAGGTGTGCAACAGGAATCTCAAAGGAATCCACAACCAAAAAAGAGGTTAGACGGAAATACAGTCTAATAAATTCTGTCTTCATCATTTAACAAAAGAGGCTTAAATTCCATATAGAGTCAACTCTTAAAACAAAATGAAGAGATGTGGTTTTAAGACTTTTAAGTCCTATAATTTATCAAACTGCAATAAAATTTGGTATATGGTATGAACTTAAAGAAAAGATTTCTGAAGCAAAATTATTACAACCTGATTTTTATGTCATGCCTATATATGCAACCCATCAACCATAAATTCCTTACATAGAGGCAGAGGGAAATGACAAATCAAGATGCAGCTATCACAGGAAAGGCTACAGAAAATGAAACATGTATCAGGGAAAACATCAGAAATGCCAAGTCTTACCCATTTCAAATTTCCACCGGCCAGACACTGTGAAGAACTAAGTACCACGGACATTAAAACACTTTCATCAGTTCCCTCTTATATATATACTCACTTCAGCATTCTAGGCAAGAGTCTCCTCTTCAAATCTCCCAAAGTGTGTAAAAGAAATCAATTCCAGTTTCAAAATAGCGTATCAACTAATTTCAAGTCTGTGTGGCTACTTTCTTGAGGATGTGGCTGGACAGAGTGGCCATCCCTACACTGTAACCTCTCCTTTGAAAACCCCAATTCAATCATTTCCATGGTGAGAACTAAAATCCAGGCATTAAAGTGACTTGTTCAAGGTCAGGGCTGGAACTTGCCTTCCATGTTTAGTTCTCCTTACATCAACTTCTCACACTCTTTTAGAGCTCTGTCAAAATGCCTAGCTCGAATTCTCAAGATACTAAGACTCTAACTCTGGCCTACTGGCTAAAAAAGAGAAGACTAAAAGTACATTATGATATAGGAAAGAAAAAAACTTTAAGTAAATATGACACTACAGAGAGCCATGAAGTATGACTTCTTTCACAAACAGTATGTTTTTCAACTGTGTATAGTAAAGTGTCTGTTCAAGGTAAGATTATTTTTATAGTTTGCTATAATTTTTTTAGTGATTACAAACAGACAAAATCACTACTCCAGAACAACAAACCTGACATTTATTTCATTAAGTATTAAGTTTGTAACTTTCAACACATAAATGAGGCTCTGCTTCTCTATTTTAATCCTATCTCTAATGAGTAGATCACATAATTGAACAAATTTCAAGAGAGACAAAATGGTTTATGTTTCATTGTCATCACTTTTCCTCCATTAAACTAACATGTTATTCAAATATTCTACCAAGATATTGCTCAACACAAATGAACTGAAAGATTTTCTCAGCCTCATTTATAGGATACATTGCTTATAATCTTCAATAAAAGAACAGTTAGTACTAGAACCTTTTATCAAGCTATTATTCATTCAAAGTCTGTATGAAGTTTTAAAGCTTTTCCCAAAGATGAAATTTTAAGTAAAAGCTAGAAAAGCATACTGATTAGTGTAGTAATTAGCATACCTTCCCTAATGTTTAAAAAACAAAATAATTCTGAAGAAGATTATTTTTAAGCCACTGAATATCTTCTCGCTCAGCAGACAGCAAAATTCCTCATGATTAAATCCTATGAACCAGATTTTTCTCCCCCTCGTCCTGTTCCTCTCTGGTGTGGAGCATAATTCTATAAAGCTTTAGCTCACTCGCTTTAGCTATTAACACACTGTCTCCCCAAAACAAACTCTTAAACTCAGAACAGGTTTTACTCTGGTATTCCAAAACAAGTGTAATGAACGTTTCTCAAGATGTTTGACAGTTGTAGCAATGTAAAACTCAGGATACCAACTACAAGAATCTTCCTATTTCTCTTAAGTGGCTGTGTTTTCAGACATCATCATACATAAAATTATTTATTTTGCAAAGGAGGAAATCCACATATAACTCAAAATCAAATAATTTTAAGTCTCTACTCTTCATAAGAACTATGGGCAAACCAATCACATGAACAGTGAAAAGCAGGAAAGAGCTGAGAGGTGGCAAGAAATAATGGTAAAGGAGAAGTACTCTATTCACTAACTAGTCATTTTTGTTTGTTTTGCTTTGAATTTTGTTTTATTTACTTTTTTATACAGTAGGTTCTTATTAGTCATCAATTTTTATACACATCAGTGTATACAACTAACCAGTTATTTAACTTCTCTGCCTATCAAGTTCCTAGTTAATAAACAAGAATACTCCTCACTTCTCAGGGTTCTTACAAAGATCAAGTGAGTTCCTGCATGAAAATGATCTGCCCAGTAAAAGAACATAACAGGCACTCAATAAACGCCAGCTCCTTCCTCCTTCAGTTCTGGGCCCTCTGTTCTTTGTCCTCTATACTCACTCCCCCAGATGACTCAGCCTTCTCATGACTTTTATTAACAAATGCTGAAAACTACCACATCAGTCAAAGCCCTGATGTGTAAATGCATGCCTACCGTGTGAGAAGCTGTCTGGCCTCTACCTCCAAGATACTCAGGTGATAAAGAGGAGAGACCCCAAACATGTGAATTTCACTGTAATAACCGGCACTCAGGGTGGACAAATCACACATTTCCAACTGTCCCCTGGAGATTTGCACTGCCGTCTCAAAATGCCTGAAATCAAACTCATTATCAACTTTTTAAAATCAGGCCCTCTTCCTGCCCCTTTTCTAATTGTGAGTGGTGTCCAACAGAGAGTAACACTTGCCCTACTCGTCTCTCATCAAAATATCACCAGACAACCCAAGCCCATCAGGTCTACCTTCATAATCTCTACTTTATCTTCAGCCTCATTTTCTATCCCACTGTCACCACCAGAGTCCACATTAGGTTTTCTGAATCTCGGCACTGCTGACGTTTTGGGGCAGGTGATTGTCTGCTGTAGGGGCTGTTCTGTGCATTGCAGGCTGTTTTAGCAGCGCTCCTGCCTCTACCTACTAGAGGCCAGAACTGCTCCTTCTCCCTGAGTTACAACAAGCAAAACTGTCTCCAAATGCCTCCTGGGGGGCAGAATCACGCTCCCCGCAGTGTCCCCCACTCCCATATTTGAGTCCCATAGCCCAGTATGTGCGAGACAATCAGTCCCCAAATTTGTCTCCAGTTTCTTTCCTCTACTTCCAGATGCTCTGATCTTCTAAATGCCTCCTAAAGCACTGCTTTTACGAGTCAGTTCTCTTAAATCTACAACTCCCTGCCACCTTCACAATTAGTTCAAAGCTCTCCACCCAGCCTTGATAATCTGGTCTCAATGAAACATTATCCCACAAAGCACCTCACATTGCAGCTACCCAGCAGCCCTTCAATAACACAGACCTGTTCATCCAGCCCCTCCTTTCTGTTCTACTGCTGTCACCCTGGTTTGGGTGCCCAGTACCTAGCATCCATTCCGGATCACTGCTCGAGCCTCCTTCCCCACCCTCTACTCTCTCCTTCACTCAAAGTCAAAAACTATCATTGGGGCTTCCCTGGTGGTGCAGTGGTTGGAAGTTCGCCTGCCGATGCAGGGGACACGGGTTCACGGGTTCGTGCCCCGGTCCGGGAAGATCCCACATGCCGCGGAGAGGCTGGGCCCGTGAGCCATGGCCGCTGAGCCTGTGCGCCCGGAGCCTGTGCTCCGCAACGGGAGAGGCCACAACAGTGAGAGGCCCGCGTACCGCAAAAAAAAGAAAACAAAAACAAAACAAACAAAGAAAACTATCATTGAGTCTCCATTGCCTACTGAAATATGAAATCTGCCTGTTCTTTAGAATCTTTCCTACCGTGGTCTCCTTCTGACTCTATGTTCCAGTATCGCCAAAACATACTCTAGCTTCAGCAAAACCTGTCTATCTGCTAGTCCTTGCAAAGGCTCCTTCCCACACCTTCCACCTTTGGTCGTGTTTTTTCTCTGCCTGGAAGTCCTCTTCATCCCTCCACACTAATATAAGGTCCACCTGAATTAAGTCAAGAGGCCTTTCCTGGTCATACCTTCCTTTATCCTCTCTTAGGGCATTCACATTGCTTTATGTTACACATGTGTATTCCTGTAGTTTACAAGGTCCTTGAGAACTTCTTACTCCTGTTTTGATGCCCTGCAATGCCTCGCCCAGTGCTAAGTAAAAACTAAACATTACACGTGACTTGCCCCAAATGTTTCCCGCTTAAGAAGCAAGGGAGGGCTGTGTTTTCAGACAATGCTGAACTTCCATAAGGGAATTGTCCATATTCCTCTTTTGTTCCACATTTCATGTGTTAGGCCAATTTTTAAGTTAACTGCCTGCAAAATACCCAGAAAGCTATAAGAATTCTGCTTCTGCTTCAGGGAGTTCCCAGTTTCCAACGTGTAACTGAATCCTGACTATTTACGCTATTTAAGTTCTCTCTTTATACAAAAAGGCAACAGAAATTTATTTTTGAGTGTTAATAAAATTGAGCACAACATGAAAATAACTTGGATTGGATTAAACATATTTTAAGCAAAGGTTAATTAATGCTAATTTGCATCCTGAATAACATAAAGTCTTAAAGTCTTCATGCACTCTTTTTTTTAAACAACATGCACTCTTAAAAATATGAAAGTCAGTTTATTTCAGCTCCCCCCACCCCAGACATAATAAGCCAAATAGAACACGGGCGTTTTCCCCTTAATTTTAGTTTTTTAATGACTTGAAAGTATTTCTACAAAAAGAGCAAAATCATTAATGAGCATGTTCTGACCAGACCTACTCCTGTAAGTGTAACTCCAAAGCCATATGGGGAGCGTAGAGTACCCGCACAGCCGCGGACCCCGTTTTGTATGCCCTTGAGCTAAGAATGATTTTTACATTTTTAAAGGGCTGTAAGAATGAAAACAAAGAATATACATAAAGAGACTGTATGTGGCCAGCAGAGCGTAAAATACTTACTTTGTTTTCAGCAGAATGAATATGAGACTCCTAGCTGTTGGTATGTAAGACACCGAACTTTTCCTCCCAAAATTTTTAAAAAGCAACGTAAAACAAACAAGATTATGCGAAAAGACAGAACTCATTCAATTTAGTCATAGCTAGTGCACAGGTAACTTCTAAAACAGAGGCCTTGGGGACATTTTTATATTTCCCAGAATTTTTGTTAGAAGCACACTTACGCTTGAAGAGTTGAGAGCGCTTGGCCCAAAGCCACACTGGGGGTTAACAGAGTGCGGTCAAGGACCCAGGTGTGAAAAGTCCTCATTCAGGGCTCTCCGCAGTGCACTACATCATACCTATGCACGTGGCTCTAAGTTCTGGAGATCTGGATAATTGGCTTGGATCACCATAAAGATGAAGCTTAAAACCTGTTTCTGATATGTTGTTTAGACAGACTCTCACTAGCAGCTTTGCATCATTAAACACAGAGTAACATCAATGCTCACCACATACATTAAAGAGAACTTCCAGGAAGCCTTCTATTTTAAAAGCAGACGTGATGAAGAAAGCTTAAAACTTACTCTGCTTGCTCCTCTAGGGCTACAGATTGAGGCAAATATGCACCTTTGACTTCCAGTTGCTCAATACTTACCTCCCAACCCAATCCACAAATTCCACCAAGTGCTATCAATGCCAATCGAAAAACTACCCAGTTTACATCAGCCACGCATCCTATAAAGTTCTTTTCATAGCTACTTGCAAACTACTAGCTAAAAGTTCTAATTTTTTAATCTCCCTAAGAATTGAGCTTCCTTAAAATATATAAAAGTAGGTACCAGGATCTAGGATTCAAAGACATGGTTAACAATCCAAGATCTTTCATCTGAAGTTGCTCTTCCAGTGTTGAAAAACACAGATTCTGAGGGGCAGCCGAGAGATACAGGACTTACGCTCTCCAGAGATAACACACAGACCCCCCCCAACCCCACCCCCATCGTATCTTTGAATGACTTTTGTCCTCGAAGAGCGACCCCCTTCCCCTCGCGAGTCCGGGCCTTCCGGGCACCTGCGGCTCCGGTCCGCAGCGGAGAAACCCGGGGAAACCTGCCCACAGCCGGCCCTTCTGGAAACGGCGCCCACTCCCACCTCGAGGAGGCTGGCGGCTGGAGGCCCGAGCCGCCGGGAAGCGACACCTCGGCGGCCGGCCGACCCCCCGGACGCGGCGGACGGGGACGGCGGCGGCGTTACCTGGTGGACCACGTCGTTGGGCAGCTGTGCGGCCCGGAACAGCTCCAGCACCCGCCCGTGGGCCGCCACCTTCTTGGTGCTCTCGCTGTCGCAGTAGGAGAAGAGATCCGAGTAGTATTTCTGCTCCGCATCGCTCAGCGTTAAACCTTCCATCTTCGCCTCCGCTCACAGCCACCCCGCCCCGCATGCAACACCCGGGGCCCGGCCCCGCGACGCCGGGACGGCGGGGACTGCGCGCCGCCCGGCCGCCTCCTCCTTGCCCCCCGAAGCGGCGGGGAGCCCCGGCCTCGCGCGCGCGCCGGGGGCGTCCGAGCCACAGGGCCCGGAGGTCGCGGGGAGGGGGCCCGGCTGGGCTCGGCGCGCCGCCGCCTAAGAGGCTCCGCCTCGGCGGCCGCGGGGAGGGCGCGGGGAAGGAGGCGGGGGCCGCGGCGGCGGCGCGAGGCCCGGGCGGACTCCGCCACCACCCCCGCCGCGGGTTCGAGTCTCCCCGGCTCCCCGCCGCTTCCCCCCAGGCTTCCCGCCTCGCCTGCCCCTTCCGTCCACGCCCCCGGAGAGGCAGCACTTCCCGGAAAAGTTGTGGGGCTCCTAAAGTTTCGGGGGCTCTGGGCTGAGCGCGGCCGCCGCTCCGCCTCCCTCCGCCGCCATTTACTGCGCCCCGGCCCGGCCCCCGACGCGACCGCACCAACACTGACAGCGGCTGCCGCGCTCCAGACCCGGATGTGAGGCCAGGAGGAGAGAGCGCGAGAGGGAGAGAGAAACACCCACCGGGCTGGCTCGGCCGCTCCCTGGAGAGGGGGCTGCAGCGCCCCCTGGTGGCCTGGGTCCCGCGGCGGAGGGCCGAGCCGCCCTTGGCGCCCTGCGGGAAGAGCTGGGACCCCCGGGAGCGGAGACCAGGGGGGAACAGCACGCCGCCCATTCAGACCTGGAGAACTTAGAAACCGGCTGTAGTTTGGATTGTTTCAAAGCTTCTGGCACTAAACGGTTAATAAACATTGCGTGAAAGGGGAACATTGTTCAGGTTATTACTGTATCCGTCGTACCGTTTTGAGGTCAGATGTTACTGAAGATTAATTCAATATTTCTTTGTGCTCTGAAGGGCTATGAACATCCAACCCATCTGAGAACTCTCATCAGACACCAACCACTGAGACCTAACTTCCACTCTTGCTCCAAGCCGTGTTTACCTGAGAAACAAAGTTGTTGAATAGGGGGAAAAGCTGGCAAAGTTTTTCTCTTTGTACAAGGTGGTTCTGATCAATAGGAACTTAGTGCTATAAATATATAGCATCAGCTCTATAAAGCTGTTTAGGCTGTGGACAGACCACAGGGGCTCACTCCTGGGACCCCCAATTTCCTCCTTTATGAAAATCATGAGGTTGCACTATTCTGCACCTATCTGAGAAGTGATTCTCAAGATATCTCAAATAGAATATCTTAACAACAGTTTATCCTTAGCAAATAGGAAATATTTCCAAAACAGCTAGGGCAGAATTAGACAGATTTTTCAGTTTTGGTTTTTATTTTGTCTGCTACAGGTTACTCCCCAGAGTGCTGATCTTACAAATGACCCATAAAAGGAAAGTAATATTATAGGTTCGAAATCTTGTATCTGGAATTCCAAAATTCAAAGAGCACTGAAAATCCAAAGGGTTCTTTGTAACACTTTGTCAGCAAAACCTGCCCTGTTTCATTTGGAGGCAAAATCTCAACTCAACTCACATGAGACTATTTATAGTCTTTATGTATGCTGTTTAATGTCAATATTTATTCATTTTACTCCAGGCTTCAATGGGATATTAATATGCACACAGTTATAGGCATTGCATTACTTTTCTTTTTTAAAAAAGGAAGAGGGTTTGTGGAGCTGTATTTGAATAGTAGCACTTTGTACACTTACATATATAACATGCCATTAATCTCAAGTTTCTCTATCTCTAAAACTTTAAATTTGCCGTAGCAGTTCCTCACGTGTCCCTACAGGACACCTACCAGAGACCCACAGATGGCCTGTTTTCCAAAGGTGTAAAAGGAAGGAGCACATGAGGTAGGCACTGGCTTACAATCGTCTTCAGCATGTTTTTCTCCACCACCTTTCCTAGGCCTTGAAGCTCTTTCCTGCCCCAGGGCCTTTGCTCCTGCCACCTGAAATACTCTTCCCACAAACCTTTGCATGGCTTGTTCTCCCACACCTCAGGTCCCTGTACACATATCACGTACTGAGAGAGGGACCTTCTCTCAACACCTGACCTAAAATAGCCCCACTACCACGCTCTATCCCCTTATCTGAATTATTTTTCTTTATAACACTTTTCACTACCTGGCATTAACATGTATATTTGTTTACATTTTTAACACTGAGATACAATTGACATACAATCTTTTATGGGGGGTGGGGGAGTCCTGAACGTCGGTGCTTATAAGGAGCACTGTATCTGCTTAAAGTCCCTCCAAACATACACACACTTGAAAAACCAGAAAGTCTTGCACGAAGGGGGGACATTCTCCACCCCCCAGCCAGGTACTGGGTTGCCTTGGTGCTGGAGGGCTTGACAGTTTCACAAATGAAAGGGATTTTTCTCTATATCCGTTACTTAAATTTATACTTTCACGTACAAAGGGGAAAAAATGATTTAACAGGCCCTTTGAGACCAATTCTAATTTCTTTCCTATATGTTTCTAGATATATCAGTTTTAAAAAGTGACATTATGAGAAAGCTATTTTAAAACAGCTGGGCTATATTATATAGCTACAAATTTAAAGACACTGGTCTTCAGGTAAGATCAAATAGTCGGTTACTGCTAGCAAATATCAACTGTTTTAAACTGGAAACCTCTAATGAAGTTTTTAAAATAAATTAAGTGCAGTAAAATTCGTCGTTTCTGGTATACAGTTCTGTGAGTTTTGACAAATGCATAACAGTCATGTAACCACCACCAAAATCATGATGCGGAAACATTCTGTGACTCTCCCCTAAAATTCCTCTGGGCTTCCCCTTTGTACTACTCTGCCCTCTACCCTCAGGCCCTGGCAACCACCGATTTCTTTTCTGTTTCTGTACTTTTGCCTTTTCCAGAATGTCATGTAAATGGAATTACACGATAATCAGCATTTTGAATCTGAATTTTTTTCACATAGCGTAATGCATTCGAGATTCCTCCATGACCTTCCTTGTATAGTGGTTCATTTTTTTACTGTTAAATGGTATTCTATTGTATGGATGATTATAGTTTGTTCATCCGTTCACTAGTTGAAGGATATTTGGGTTGCTTCTAAATTTTGGGTGACTATTAATAAAGATACTATAAATATGTGTGTACAGGTTTTTCTGCAAACTTAAGCCTTCATTTTTTTTTCCCTTGGGTAAATATCTAGGAGAGGGATTGTTGGGTCATATGGTAACTAAATGTTCAACTTTAAAAGAAACTACAAAAAAAAAAAAAAAAACTACCAAACTGATTTCCAGAATGGCTGTACCATTTTGCATTCCCACCACCAATGTATAGAATTTTAGTTTCTCTACATCCTCACAAACCATTCTAATGGGTGTGCAGTGGTATCTCACTGTGATTTGAATTTCCATTCCCCCAGAGACTGATGATGTTGAGCACCTTTTCATGTGCATATTTGCCATTCGAATATCTTCTTTGGTAAAATATCTATTCAAAACTTTTCCTATTTTTTATTGGATTATTTGCTTCTTTTATCGTTGAGTTTTGAAAATCCTTTATACAGTTTTGGTACAAGCTCTTTGTCAGATACATGATTTGCAAGTATTTTCTTGAGTCTGTGGCTTACCTTTTTATTCACTTTTGCTGAACATAATTGTTAAAATTTGGTTTAAGTCCAACTCAGGGGTGGCCCTGAAAGACGTTAGTGAGGGGGAATCCATTGGAGAGAGTTTCTGTTGGTGCACCTGGTCATTCACTTAATGTCAGAGAGGTGGCCCAAGGTAAGAATACACAGTAAACCCACGGACAGTGACAAATGATTGGGCTGGTAGGGCAGGGACTTGGTAGGAGGCAGTTTGGAAAATTAAGGAAGAGGAAGTCTGGGAGGAAATCATGTGGTTGAACCTATGGGAAGGGGCATGAAGTGTGACTATCTTTGCATCATGTGTTCACACCCACCAGAAAGCATCCACTATGGAGGAGGCATAAGTAGTCAAAACAACCTGGCCAGATGATGTCAGGCAGCCTCTGCAAGCAGCCACCCCAGTGTTGGCACATTGGCTCAGGAACTGAGTAGCTATTGTGGCAGCAATGGAAAGTATATATGAGCCCCACATCACAGCTTCCACTTACCAAGGCCAAATGTCCAACCTGCCAGCAACGCTTGAGTTCAGCTCAGCTCACCTTGGTGTCAGCTCAACACCAAGTTCAATTCCTGATGTAACATCATCCCTCGAGGAGACCAGTCATGCGTTTGGTGACAAGTTGACTTATCTTTATAGGAATCAAATGTATCCTGGGCATAAGTTTGCTTTCCTGTTCTCAGGACTTTAGCCATCTAAGTGTTTAAGACTGTTTTTATCACCAACTTGTAATCTGCATAACATGACTTCAGACAAAGAGACCCTCCTTACAGCAATAGAAGTGCATTAGTGGACACATAACCATAACCCACTAAGCTCACATTCCGCATCATCCAGAAGCTGCTGACTTCAGAGAGTATAGAATGGCCTTTTGAAGGTGCAGCTGATGTGTCAGCATGGAGATGATATTCTGTGAAGATGGGACCCCATACTCCAGGATGCAGAGGCACCCTAAATTAATGATCCTGTATGTTACTCTGTCTCCAATAGGTAGACAATATGCGACACAGAACCAAGGGATGGAAGTAAAACTGGCCCCATTTACCTTTGCCCTCCATGACCCACTTGGGGGAGTTTCCCATCCCCTCAAACCTAGGTTGTTTTTATTTTTTTATTTTATTTATTTTTTATACAGCAGGTTCTTATTAGTTATCTATTATATACATATTAGTGTATACATGTCAATCCCAATTGCCCAATTCATCACACCACCACCACCACCCCCTGCCGCTTTCCCCCCTTGGTGTCCATACGTCTGTTCTCTACATCTGTGTCTCTACTTCTGCCCTGCAAACCGGTTCATCTGTACCATTTTTCTAGGTTCCATGTATATGTGTTAATATACGATATTTGTTTTTCTCTTTCTGACTTACTTCACTCTGTATGACAGTCTCTAGGTCCATCGACGTCTCTACAGATGACCCAGTTTTGTTCCTTTTTATGGCTGAGTAATATTCCATCGTATATATGTACCACATCTTCTTTATCCATTCATCTGTCGATGGGCATTTAGGTTGCTTCCATGACCTGGCTATTGTAAATAGTGCTGCAATGAACATCGGGGTGCATGTGTCTTTTTGAATTATGGTTTTCAGCCCTAGGTTTTGAGCATCTGAAGGTCCTGGTTCTCACACGGGATTGCTTCCTCTAGGAGGCTTATTATTAGTTAGTTATTATTAGTCCCGTTAAACTTTATGCCACGAATGATGTTCTGTCACTTGGGGCTCCTTGTGCCAATAGATCAGTAGGGAATAAAAGAATCAACATACTGGAGGGTATTGAACCTACTCATCAGGAGGTAACAGTACTTACTTTACCCAATTGAGGCAAGAAGGAATATGTTTCACACCCAGAAGATCCACTGGGGTGTATTGGTCTCCCCTGTTTAGTTTTGATGGTAAATGGACAAGTATAACTGCCACAGATTGAGAAGGGCATGGTGACAAAGGCACTCAGACCATTCGGGGATGAGGGGCTGTGTCACCCCAAAAGGCAAGCCACCTAGAGCAACAGAGGTGTTAGCAGAGGGTGAGGAGACATTCTGCTTCTCATTACTCTTCTCCGCTTCTCATTCTATTGAAGTAGAGAAGGGACAATAAGTGTCAGAGGCGGCCTTGAAATGAGCTGCTATTGTGGCAGATATAGTTCACTCACATTCTTTTTGTGAAATTTCCCAGGAAATGAGACCCATCAGAGTCCTGGGGGAGTTGTTCCCATATCAGGTACTATATTATATGAAGCAAGTGGATCTGAGTGGTGTGAGTGTGGACCATGTGGTTGCTGTGAACTACCCAGATCACTGCCCACCTCACCCATTTTTCCAGCTGTTGAGAACGTTGAACTGTCAGGGGCCCACAGTGGAATCCCTTGCCAGGAATTGTCCTTGGGAGAAGGAACTTGCCTCACCCAGGTTACACCCCTGCCCCAAGGGCAGCCCACATCCAGTGACTGGCCAGTGGATAAAGGAGACTAAAGGTCCTTGAACTGTCTAGGAGCAACTCTGAAAAGCCATCTCAGTTCCAGATCTCTTCCAGGGATTGGAGGGGGCCTCTGTTGTTACCTCATTGCAGTTGTCCCTCTGCCCAGTTATGGGCTTTTTTCACCTCGTACGGGTCCTATTCCTGACAAGAGTTATCAAGGAACTTTCTGTATGCAAACTTTCATTTCAGTGTGTTTCCTGGGGAACCCGATCTCAACCACTCACGCACTTCTGCTCCTATTAAGTGACTTAGTGAGTGCTTACCAACCTGTTGCACTTAATATTGTAATTGTTATAATTGGATTAAACATTACATAAACAAATTAAGAAAACAGAAAGATGGTTTTTGTTTCTGTGGAAACCAAGAATGGTACTGTGGGAAGATGTGATGATGGTGAATTGCTAAGAGAAGTGGCTGTTGAATTAGCTGTGGAACTCGTGGAGAAAGACTTGGAGTTGCAAAAAACAACACGGTATCTATAGGTTGGACACATGGGATATTCAATGTGTGCTTCTTGTTTGATTGGCGTAGAGTTTGGAATGGAATATAGTTTCTTACCTGTAATCAAAATTCCTGGTTTTTATTTTTGAAAAATCTATTATTTTTACAAAAATATACACACTCTCTGTAAAAACAAAATAACTCAAAAAAGAACAAAGAAAAAAATTACCTTGAATTCTGCCATCCACAGGCAACCTCTATTAACATTTGGATGAATATTTTTCTTGACATCATTTATTTAAAAGCCACACAAAAAGATAGGCATACAATATCAAGTAAAGGGATGTATTTTATATATAGTATATATATGTTTATATACACACATTATATTTTATATATAATATGTTATTATACATTACAAACATATAATTTAAAAAATCAATAGATGCATTATATATTACTATATATTATTCCTGCATTATATATATATGTACACATATATATATATATTCCATCCAGGTATTTGATATTGTATGCCTACTTCTTTGTTATATCTTTTGTAACCAGTCTTTTTCACTCAACTATAGATTGTACTTGTAAAAAGTTGTCCTTTTTTTTCAAACTTAATATGAATCTTATTTATTTTCCTCTTTCGGAGTCATCAATATAAATGATATATAATCAGGTTAACTTGAAAAACCACAACTGTATCCTCCAGAAACCACATGAGGCAATCTTACACTGTCTTACCAATGGGATCTATTTTCATTACTTAGCTAGGAGAGAATCATAAAATGAATATTTTTTTAGATGTTGCAGTTGGGGTTTAATAATGAGATAGAAAATGCCAGATAAATGTAAGATCTCATATGAGCATGAAGTTCATCAGAAGCAAAGGCATAGAAATCCACACAAAATTGTTGGCACAGCAAAAATAAATCAACTCTTTGTATAAATAAAGTTCTCAGGGAAGACTAACCAAAAATGAAAAAGCACTTTTCTCCAAATAAAAATCAAACCAACAAATATTTATTATTTACTCTATGCAAGGAAGTTTTCCCCCTAAGTTTCCTTTGTAAACATTTTCTCAATTTAGCGTGGTTTCAATATTTTAAATTTTTAAAATGAGAAGAGTCCAAATGGTTTCCCTATTCTTTAAAAACTGAAGCACGCAGAGGTAGTTGTAAAAAATACTAAATGCATGTTGCTTGTCATTAGTGGTGTTTTCTTTTCTTTCTTTCTTTCTTTTTTTTTTTTATTAGTAGTGTTTTCTAAAGCAAAACTTTTGCATTTGGGCAGGGTCACCTCCAAAAACTGCAACTTTTTTTTTTTTTTTTTTTTGCGGTACGCGGGCCTCTCACTGTTGTGGCCTCTCCCGTTGCGGAGCACAGGCTCCGGACGCCCAGGCTCAGCGGCCACGCCTCACGGGCCCAGCCGCTCCGCGGCATGTGGGTTCCTCCCAGACCGGGACACGAACCCGTGTCCCCTGAATCGGCAGGCGGACTCTCAACAACTGCTCCACCAGGGAAGCCCAAAACTGCAACTTTTTAAACCAGTAATTTAACAAAAATAAAGCAACCTGTCTTTAATTCTACATCTACAATCTTTATTAGTGTCTGTTAACTCCCATTGCCCTGCCATGAAAACATTTTACAGTGTTATGGGTTCCATAACCTTTCATGGTGCTTAAGAGCTAGAGGTTTTCTGCTTTGTGAAGTATTTTCATTTTAATCCTGTGTCATACTTTGCTGTTGTCAATATTTCATTTTCCAAGGATGCTTAGAGGTTACCTCTGTGCAATCTTAAAAACTAAAAATGAATAAAGTGAAAATGAATATAAGTCTTAATGGCTACAGCAATAGGAAGGTATCAAGTTGTAATGAAAACAGATAATCCTAGTTTGAGGTAAAATAGGTTTGAGTCCTGATTCTGGCTATTAATTAGCTGTGTAATCTAAGGCAAGTTTAACATCTCTCAGTCTCAGAGTCTTCTGTAAAATGGGATGCTTTATTTGGCCAGTATAAGAACAAGAAAGAATGAATATAAAAGGTTGTTATCTAACTGGTATTTAACTATTTAAATAGTTATTTAACTATTTAAATAGCAGCTATTATCAGGGACAAACATGATCATTAAAAATCTGTTTGTTTATATTTGTTCTTGTTCTTTGTTCAAATAATTCAAATGGCCAGGGCTGATAACCTTTATTAAGATATAAATAATTATTTACAACATATGATTACCAGCTATAATATCCATTTCCTCCTAGTTGTTACTATACTGTAAACCCTTTGGACAAAGAAAAACTGATGTGTCTAGTGCTTTGGGTATATTCAACAAGTGTTATAGTCACTAAGCAAGTAGTGCTTAAAATCTACATATCTTTTTTCTTTTCTTTAATGATTGTATATGTATAGTGGGATCAAACATTTTAAACACTATATGTGGCTTTTTAATTTTCTCTAATACTTATAATCTTCATTAGTATCAGCATGGGGTTGAACTTAATTTTGTCAGTTATCGTATCTCAGAATCTTCCTGTTAAAATGTAATCATGAGTAATTCAGTCTCGCTCACTTAAATGCTCAGCCTTTCATATTTCTTCCTCTTTTCTCTGTTTTCCTCCCAGATGTCACGGGGGAATATGAGGACAGAAGATGGAGATCAGCTTAACACGATTTAACTGTGAGAGAGAAGGGGCCTCAAATCTACAGGCAGGAGTCCTTGTGCTGTCCTCTGGTTCTACCGCAAAGTGGCCGCTGTGGCCTGGTCACTTAGTCTATGTTGAGGTATCCTCAGTTAGTCTGGCCTTTTGGGCCATCAGGCTGGTATCATGAAATCACTTGTAACCTTTAACCTCTAATCATTAAGTCTCTACATTTGGTGACTTCTGTAGTAGTTCCAATGGTCCATGTAGGAACTTGGGGTAGGGGTGCTTCTTAGAATTGAGAATTGGCAGGTGATTTGGTTAGCTATTGCTGTGTAACATGTTATCCCTAAACTAAACAGCAGAAAACATGATTTTGTGGGTCAGGGATGTGGGAAGGGCTCAGCTAAGCAGATATCTTTTGTGGTGTCTTCTATGTGCGGTCATCTGAAGGCTTCACTGGGCTGGATGTCCAAGATGACTCACTCATGTGGGTAGCAATTAATGCTGACTCATTTGGGAACTCATTTAGGGCTATCTCCTGGAGCATCTCATGGCATCTCCATCTGCTTGGACTTCTTACAGCATAGTGGCTGGGTTTATGGAGGGAGTATTTAAAGAACAAGTATTCCAAGCGATCAAGGCAGAAATTATGCAACAGTTTTTTAATGCATTCTATTGATTATAGGTGAGTCATGATGGTCAGTGCAGATTTAATAAAATGAAAATTATATCCCACCTTTTGATGGAAGGATCCACTGTTTTTCATTATGATCAATAAGCCACGTAAAATGATTTGCCTTTTTAAACCATACATATTATAAATGACAAAAGATGAAAGCAACTAACCAGGGGCTTTACTTTATATCTTTCTTTTTTTTGGCTGCACCTTGCGGCTTGTGGGATATTAGTTCCCCAACGAGGCAGCGAACCTGAACCCCCTGTGGTGGAAGCCCAGCGTCCTAACCACTGGACCACCAGGGAATCCCCAGGGGCTTTACTTTAGTTTGGATTTCTCTGTTACTCAATCAATCTAACATCTTTCTGTTGTTGGCATTGTGCTGTTGCCGCTTTCCTATCAAGATTATGTTTAGGTCTCCAAATTTACTAGATAATTTTTTTCTATTTACCATGGGAATAATTCACCTATAAAACCACTTGATATTTTTGGGTGGTGTTTCTTTGCCAACTTTATTAGTTTCTGCCTAGCTTATTGGCCTTTTCAGGTTTTCTTTTTCTTGTTGAATAACTCTTTTTTTTTCCTCAAAAATTTATCCATTGCATTAAGATTTTTAAATTGACATAAATCTTTCTTTTTACATAAATCTTTTTTAATGTGCCTTTTGTAACTATTTTAAAGACAGGACACAATTAACTTCAAGACAGAAGATAAGTTTAACTACTTTATTTTGAAAGAGATTTATAGTGTCTTAAAAATTTTTTTTGTCATTGTGAAAATGTACTGTTTGGATAGTAGCAAAGCTAATTTTACCAAAATAAGTTTATTTGAGCTAAGAACTATAAAATTAACTGTATGCTACTTTCTGTAGCATATAATAAAGAAACTCATAAAGGTCAATCCCACAAGAAGTCGATAAACTCACTGAGATTCAGTCTCAGTGATCCCAGGATTCACAATGCTCATGTTCCCTGGATCAATATTTTGATTTAAGAACAGAAAACTATTTTCCCAAAGTAACTCAATAAACCAGTTTATTCACTCAAAGAGAATACTTTTCAAAGGATTATTTACTAGAAAGCAGTCATTAAGATAATCATTATATGTACAAAAAGAAATTTAAAAAATAGAGAATTTCAGCTGAGGAATCAAAACCAAAAGTTTCCCTGAAATTGCCTGGTAACCGAAATGAAATTTGCTTTTGTTTGGTAAGTTTGGCCTCATGTTTGTTGTTGATGGTTGTATTTGTAGAATTTGGAAACTTTAAAAAAACAAATAGCTGCTTAAACTGGCCCATTGCCCCCAACTCAAGATATGCTCCCCAATTAGCCAGGTCATTTCAAGTGACCAGGCTGAGGAGTAGTTACAGGGATTTTGTTGTGAGAGTGCATATGAATGATTGGTTTCCACAAATTTAATATATATTCTTCTCTTTTATGACTAGAATTCTCCAACTAACAAATTAACTGTTTTCCTCCTCCTTCCTTCCTTTTTTCCTCTGCTTCCTTCTTCTCTCTCTCCCCCCCCCACCTTCCTTCATCAATTATTAAATACATACTATATCTCAGGCACTGTGCTCAGTTTGAGGATTTCAAGAAAGCATTCCTTGCCTTTAGAGAGGTAAGAAGTCAGTGAGGGTGACATTCACTATGAGTAAACAAGTAATTATAATACAGTGTAGTACATGGTCTAAGAGAGAGAAACAGAATACTGCTAGAATATATGGAAATTTTCCCTACGTAGACCTGGAGTGGTGAGAAGTAAGTTCAATGTAATTTTTTACTGTTGACCTGCTGTTGCTCTCTTTAGGAGAGAACTGCAGGAGGATGATCAGTAATTTGATAGATAGAAAACAACACGTGAAAGTTAACAAGATTAAAGCAAGGACATGTCCGGTTACGTCTTTGGAGCTGGGAAAATGGAGAATGGAACTAGAGGTGATGTTGAAGGCAAAGGTAAGTGAAAGACAGTGAGAAAAAGGAGACAAAAATGAAAGAGTTACACAAGAGGAATAAGTTCCAGTGTTCTGCTCTGCAAAAAAGTTTGCACACATAACAATAATATATCATACACTTGAAAATTTGTTAAGTGGGTAGAACTAATGTTAAGCGTCTTAATGGCAATAGATTAAAAAAATAACAACAATATTCCCACAATACAAATCCTTGTGTTGACCAGGCTGAACCTTAGTGGAGAGTGATGCCTGATTCTCTACAGAGAATCTGCCAGACCCCAGAATTTACTTGACATTTTCTGTTTGTAATATCTGTCCTGTTGCCTTCATCATTTTGAGAAAAAGGTGGTTTATTTGGAAATAAGACTAATATTCAGTGTTTCTAAGCCTGCTCTAATTAGATTAACTAGAGTTATTTTAAAGAAATTATTTGATGTGATGAGTTTTGGAAGAAGAACTACCACTTAGTTTATATTGTACATCCAGGTACTCTTCAGCCTATTTCCTTTATATTTGTCTTTCTCTTCATTTTTCTCGGACCTTCATTGATATGCATTCATTTAATGTTCCAATATATCTCTAACCCTCTAAAGGTTTGAGTAGTTTGAGATGTGTGGAACTTTTAAGACATCCTGGGGGCTTTGCTCATACCTACAAATATCTGTCATGTAAATAGTTTGGTAAGTTTAGTTCATTTCAAGCAAATATTTATTGAGCACCTACTAAGTGTTAATACTTCTACTAGATGCTGAGAACAGAAAGGTGAATAACACGATCATTGCCATTGAGGACTTTATAGTCCAGTGGAGGAGACAGGTGTATACTACCTAACAATTCCTTTTCTGTCCCCTGTATTGTACATTATATCTATGCACCTCCCCACCCTCACCCAACACCTCTGAGTCCCAAGTTGGCTTTGTTCCTAGTTTGAGGATGTCTGGTTCTCCTTTAATGGCCTTTGATCCCCTTTCATGTGAATGTTTTGCAGTAGCCTGTGACATTTCAGGCTGTTTTCTATGAATGCTTTGTTTTCCCCTGCTTGTCTGCACTGGAAAGATGGAATGCAAACATTTCACCCCACTTCCAGGGAGGATTTGGAGTTAAGCTCTCCCTGCTCTCAAGGAGAGCAAAATTTTCAGTTTTTAATTAACAAATTACTTTCTAACTTGTCAAGGTCTATTGTGAAAACACCACAGGAGAAGAACGCATCATGAAGGGAGATAACGATTCTGAGGGAAAAGGGAAGTAGGAGAGGAGGGATTTTCCAACGAAAGGGGCTTACAGAGGGCCCCTTGGGAGCCTGCGGGTTGAACCTGGAGAAGCAGTCTAGAAGGCTTTAGGCCACTGCTCAAGAGAAGCAGCGTGAGCTGGAAGGACTACCAAGAGGGGTGCTGTCTGAAGACCCAATAGTCGTAAAACTCAGAACCCCTGACTTCACTGGAAAAGCCCCTCGTCTAGGAACAGGGAGCAAACCAGCCACTGTCTCTGTCTGCACTGTGTACTGCCCACTCAGGCTTACCCAAGGAGACCGCCCTCCGCTCTTGTGAAGACACCGAATATCCATACATCTGAGAGAGAAGGGCAAAAGCTCTACTCTTAGTTGGCATGGGGGGAAAGGGGAGGTTCCCCATACTTGGTTAAGGGTGGAACCAAAGAAGTTAAAAATCAGCCTGGGCTCAGATAATAACTGATCTCTGAGCTGTGAGCACCCACACACTCATTTGCCACTGACTCCTTTTCAGTCCTTATGGCAAGCCATTCCGTGAAAACTATCACTGTCAATTCTAGAAGAAAATTCAGGAAAAAACATTTATTTCTTTCCCTTTATCCAGCCCTCTACTACATTCGATTCCACCTTGCTTATATTCTGCCTTTTTTCTGAACTCGACCTTCATATTAGACCCCAGATTTGGTGCTCCTAATACTTTTGGTTCTTTGGAATTTGGCTATCGTGCATGATTTTGAATTTCCTTCAAGGAGAGCTCAATTTTCCTGCTCCTACAGCCTCTGTGTCTCCTGCCCTACATGGAGCCCTGGTCAACTCCTGCCCCTTGACCAGTGCCCTAATCAGGCTATGTTCTCCCCTCACTAAATGGAAGGGAGAGATTCAGACCCTGTTTCTGAGCCTTAGGACAAAGTCCAGGTTACTGTTACCATGGCCCTGTTTCCAGCTAAGCTTACCTGTAAGGTCCTCCTATTAGGTTCCTTTGAGGTATCACACAAATGTGTTTCCTGAACCATAGTAGCGTTCTGGCAATTTCAGAAAAAGACCTTCAATTCTGTTCTAAAGGTGGAAATAACTTGTATTCTGCTCTAAAAAGCTTGTATTCTGCTCTAAAACCAGGCCCTGGGTAAGCCGCTGCATCAGGTAACTATGAGAGCTCAGATCTGTGGGCATAAGACACACATTTACTTGTCCCTTTGAGCACCTGATATGGTTTGAAAGGAACCCTTTGCATATCCTGAAATGTCTCATCCAACTGACGGGAAGGGGGTTTCCATCACCCACACAAGGTTAAATTACAGATTAACTTGTTTAAAGCTAAATAGAAAATTGCGTTACCATATCTGTGCAAGATCAGAAGTTCCTGCTGGGATATCACGGCAATTTCTTTCAGCTTCCTGGGTCCCTACAAAATGCAAGTCAGCAAAAGGGACATGGTACCCACTTTCTTATCTTGAAACTAAGCTGTAACACACAGATCCTGCCCATCAATTCCAGAAGAGTCTGCCTGGCTTTATCCCACTGCGCTGCTCGTGGGATTTTAATTCTCTGACCACATCTGCCTCCCAAGGCCTGGAAAGACAAACTCCATCATTTACTCCCATTGTACATACATAATAATAATAATTACTATTCATTGAATGATTGCTTTGGGCTAGGTAAGCCTTACAATTATTCTACAAAGAAAGTGTTATTATTCCTATTTTACGTATGAAGGATCTAAGGCTTAGAGAGATGGAGTCCATACACACGAAGTGATAGTGGTGGGATTCCATCCACGGCATGTTGGGCCCCAAAGTCTGTGCTTTAATGTTTTCCCCACTGTTGTATGAGTGCACAGCTTCACTGGACCAATTTTTTCCCAGTGAAAAAAGAACTTTTATTTAAAAAATTTTTTTATTATTTATTTCCTTTTTTGGCTGTGTTGGGTCTTAGTTGCAGCGCGTGGGCTTCTCTCTAGTTGTGGCGTGTGGGTTTTCTCTTCTCCAGTTGTGGTGCTCAGGCTCCAGGGCTCATGGACTCTGTAGTTTGTGGCATGAGGGCTCTCTTGTTCAGGCGCGCGAGCTCAGTAGTTGTGGCACAGGGGCTTAGTTGCCCCACGGCATGTGGGATCTTAGTTCCCCAACCAGGGATTGATCCCACGTCCCCTGCCTTAGAAGGTGGATTTTATACCACTGGACCATCAGGGAAGTCCCAGAACTGTTTGATAATAAAAAATTGGAGAGAATAAAAAAGCTACAGTAAACATCTAGCTTGAAACATTTAGCTTACTTTATGAGGCATAAAAACAGGTATATAACATATATCCTAAGACAATAATATATAAATTATAAAATAACAGAGTAAATTATTATACTTAACTTAGTGTTATGAAAGTTATTTAAATAGTGTAGATTCACTGGGTGCATATAATGGATTAAATGTTACCACATAGCAAATTTGGGGTGTTTTCAGAAGTACATGTCGTTTGGCAGTGGCTTAGTAGAAAATTATGAACCTGAAATAAAACTGATGCAAAGATATAATGATACACACTAAATTAACAATGATGTACTTAATTAAAAGTCATTTATAATGAATCATAATCATACTTAATAATACACTTACGATAATTAAAAAGCAGACTAACAGTAACTGAAAACAAGAATCATCACAAGGGGGGCTTCCCTGGTGGCGCAGTGGTTCAGAGTCCGCCTGCCGATGCAGGGGACACGGGTTCGTGCCCCGGTCTGGGAAGATCCCACATGCTGCGGGGCGGCTGGGCCCGTGAGCCATGGCCGCTGAGCCTGCGCGTCCAGAGCCTGTGCTCCGCAACGGAAGAGGCCACAACAGTGAGAGGCCCCCAAACAGCAAAAAAAAAAAAAAAAAGAATCATCACAAGGTAATGCTGATGCCTTGCTGTTGAGAAAGTGGCCTTCCTAATATGGCCAAATTCTAGTGCTTTGCCTGTGGAATACAAGTAGGTGCTTTGAAACATAGTAGGACGACCATCATGCTTTCTAATCTCAAATTTTACCATGGGGATGGCTGCCTACCCCATGTGTATGTAAGGCCTCTCTACTTTTAATTGGTTTGAAAATAATAGTTGAAAATAAAAGCTACATTGAGCAAGCTATAAGAGCCTCTGTACTCATGGGGGGACAGAAAAACAGCTACAAACAGAAACTTCTGAAGATCATTGCAAAGTACTGAAAGAGAGCATTTGATAAGGGACTTACACAATCTCAGCTCAAGAATTATCTTGTAGGTATTTCCCCAACAGAGGAAATGGTTCTAGATATCAGACCAAAAAACCCTGTTAGGGGAAAGAGCAACCTATCAATTCATAGTGGTACTAGAAAAATACTTTTTTTTTTAATATATATATATTTTTAAAAATAAATATTTAATAAATGTTTGTTTAACGGTTATAATTACCAATGACAAAAATAACTGTTTGAACTGACAAAATATTAGTATTAAAGTCTTGCATGACTATAACATTACCACTCATCTTTCTTTTCTCTCATAAGCTTTGAATTCCTATCAATGTGCCAGGAATTAGATAACCTCTAGGATAATCCCCATTGTTTTGTCTTTATTTCTGTGATTATTAAAGCTGCTTTGTGAAAACCGATCTGATTTTGCAAATACAGCAATCCATTTGTAAATTGTGGATGCCCCTAGGTGGATAAGTAATCTAACTTTTTGTACAGTGGCAGTCCTTACTGTGTAATAATACTGATGTTTCAAAGACAATCTTCTACATACTTGGTTACTATTAGTCATTCTTCCTGCTATGTGGCATAGCTGGAGGAGCACCCTGAAGCCACCTAACTATTCAAAAGAGAAACCCATGTAGACACATCTGGATTTTGAATTTTTAAATTAAAATCTAAGTGTTTGAGTGACATAACCTATCAAACTCAATCAGACTTTGTAAGCCCATGGAACTAATTAGCTATTTTAAGGAAATCTGTGGCAATAAAAACCATGTTCTGAGTTCCTAAGAAATCAATGAAAAGATTGGAATTAATTCTAGAAGAAAAAAATCTCCATTTATCAAAGAATTCTTATGGCTTATTTAGAACATTCCAAATAGTTTTTTTTTTTTGGCTGCACTGCGCTGCTTGTGGGATCTTAGTTCTCTGACCAGGGATCAAAACTGTGCCCCCTGTAATGGAAGCACAGAGCCCTAACCACTGGACCCCAGGGAATTCCCCCAACTGTTAAGACCAAGAAAGAAGAAAATGTGGTATATGTGCCTTCCCAGCAAATTTTTGTTGTTTTTATCCCTTAATTAAACATATAGAACAACTACCAAAAAGACTTAAAGATTTACTCTTGTAGATAGATCTTTTCAATTTATGTTGACAAAACATCAAACTACGTTTCTCCTCTCTTTCTCTGAGGAGTTAAAAATATGTACTGTGAACACATACTGATAACTGATAGTTAACAGGTAGCTTTAATAAAGAATTTTACATGCAATTAATAATATTTAAAATTCACATCATGTTAGCCAAGATATGGGAGCAACCTAAGTGTCCATCAACAGATGAATGGGTAAAGAAGATGTAGTATAGATATACAATGGAATATTACTCAATCAAAAAAAAGAATGAGGGACTTCCCTGGTGGTGCAGTGGTTAAGGATCCATCTGCCAATGCAGGGGACACGGGTTCGAGCCCTGGTCCAGGAGGATCCCACATGCTGTGGAGCAACTAAGCCCATGTGCCACAACTACTGAGCCCACATGCCACAACTACTGAGCCCACATACCACAACTACTGAAGCCCACGTGCTCTAGGGCCCATGTGCCACAACTACTGAAGCCCGCATGCTTAGAGCCTGTGCTCCACAACAAGAGAAGCCACTGCAATGAGAAGCCCATGCACCACAACAAAGTGTAGCCCTTGCTCGCCACAACTAGAGAAAGCCCGTGCGCAGCAACAAAGACCCAACACAGCCAAAAAAAAAGAGAGAAAAAAGAATGAAATTCTGCCATCTGCAACAATGCGGATGGACCTAGAGGGTATTACGCTCAGTGAAATAAGTCAAACAGAGAAAGACAAATACTCTACATTACCACTCGTATGTGGAATCTAAAAAATAAAACAAACTAATATATGTAAAAAAAAACAGAAACAGACGGATATAGAGAACAAACTAGTGGCTACCAGTGGGGCGAGGGAAGGGGGGAGGGGCAAGAGGGGTAAGGGATTAAAGGGTACAAACTACTATGTATAAAATAAAATGTATATGTATAAATAAGCAACAAGGATATACTGTGCAGCACAGGGAAATGTAGTCCATCATTTTGTAATAAGTTTAAATGGAGTGTAATCTATAAAATACTGAATCACTATGTTGTACACCTGAAACTAATATAATGTTGTAAATCAACTATACTTCAATAAAAATAAATAAATAAATAAATAATTTTAAAGATTCACATCACGTTGGAAATGATATCAATGAAACTTTCATTGTCGTGATTGCTTGCCACTCTATCCCATTAAAAATGCATTCAATTAAATTTTGCATGTTTTAGTGGCTTATTTCAATTGAATATGGTCCAGAGGCATTGATACTAAGGGTGGAGGTGCATTAATCTCACATTAAAAAGGCAATGGAAATAGAATATAAATGCTGGTAATTATATGTATTCACTACATACTAATTTTTTTTTTATATTACCTCTTCCCTAGAAACTTGTTTAAATTTTGGTGAAGGTGAAAAAGATATTCAGTCTACAGCGACTAAGGTATTCGTTGTACACATCTAATCTCTCATTTTAATAGCCCTGAGAGGAGTCAAGGGGTTAGAAAGTCAACCTTTAAGTCCATTCAACTAAACAATTGTTGAGTGCCCACTCCCTGCCAGGCGTGGTGCCAAGCTTTGCAAAGGATACAAAATGAATAAGACACTGTCCACCCTCAAGAGCTTTAGAGTCTACTAAGAGGAAATGACTATGGCACAAATTCCATACAAATTTACATAAATGTATTATTTAGAACAATATACCGTAGCAACTTTTGCCTCCCTGAGAGAGTTGTTGTTACTCACATCACTGAGAAAACAAATGGCTGTAGACTTACTTTCACTCATAGGGATTAGTAACTGGTAGAGAGAGACAAAAAAAAAAAAAGAAAAAAGAAGAAAAAGGCAAATTCTAAAGCTTCTGCCAGGTCTTCCAAGCTGTTCAAGGGTCAGAGAGGAAGGGTTTTTTTCAGCAGAGCACATTAATGAGACTTTGGAGTTTGGACCGGAAAGCTAAACTGCTCTGCACAATAGGAAGCGAACTAGAGGTTTTGGGGCCGGAGAAGGGCCTTAGGAAGCAGCTGGGAGATGTGAGGACAGCCCCGGCAGCAGATGGGGAGGCTGGAGCTATGGGGAGGGGGGCCAGTGAGCAATTCCTGAGGCAGGGCTGTGAGGGAACCTGTAAACGAGACTTTCGTATTCCATTATAAACTGCTTGCTTCGCTTTAATGTACCTTGCCTTCACCCTTAAACCTTTGGTAAAGTCTGACATTCATCACAGATGCCAAATGTTAGTTTTGGGGAGGAGCGGGGAAGGAGTTAGTGTGAAGGGTGAATAAAGAAACGAAGCTTTTCCACGTCTGCTTCGGGTAGAATGGCTAAACATTCACGAAGCGTGAGATGTAATTAGGATTAGAGAACTCAGAACCAGTGGAAAGCAGAACATACATCCTGAGAATTGCAAAAATAGAAGAGCATTGGACTTCCTAGAGGATTAAAGTAGGAAACTTGAATTAATTTTGTTAGATTTCAAAGATGATGGTGATATTTGCATTTCATAAGGTGACATGATATAACTGTCCTAGAAGATGTCCAAAGTGCTGGAGGACTCCCAAGAGAGGCATATGACACATTGGGGACAGAGAGGAATGGAATGAAGGAGAAGACGCAGGGCTGGGCACGTTGCTATATTAATTCATTTCCTAAGTTTTTTTGCAAAGAGGAAGGTTGCTTCAAAAAGACACCCAATTTGGGACTTCCCTGGTGGCGCAGTGGTTAAGAATCTGCCTGCTGGGCTTTCCTGGTGGCGCAGTGGTTGACAGTCCGCCTGCTGATGCAGGGGACACGGGTTCGTGCCCCGGTCTGGGAAGATCCCACATGCCGCAGAGTGGCTGGGCCTGTGAGCCATGGCCGCTGAGCCTGCGCGTCCAGAGCCTGTGCTCCGCAACGGGAGAGGCCACAACAGTGAGAGCCCTGCGTACCGCAAAAAAAAAAAAAAAAAAAAAGAATCTGCCTGCCAATGCAGGGAACACGGGTTCGAGCCAGGGTCCGGGAAGATCCCACATGCCACGGAGCAACTAAGCCCATACGCCACAACTACTGAGCCTGCTCTCTAGAGCCCTTGAGCCACAACTACTGAGTCCACGTGCTACAACTACTGAAACCCCCATGCCTAGAAGCCATGCTCCACAACAAGAGAAGCCACTCCAATGAGAAGCCTGCGCACTGCAAGGATGAGTAGCCCCCACTCACCGCAACTAGAGAGAGCCCGCACTCAGCAATGAAGACCCAATGCAGCCAAAAATAAATAAATAAAGTAAATGTATTTAAAAAAAAAAGAGAGACCCGATTTTATTTACTCATTACAACAACCCTGCCAGTAGGTTTTAGGATCACTAATTTTTAGATTAGAAAACTGAGACCTGTAGAGGTTAATACCTTTCCTAAGGACACACACAGACAGGGCTGGAGGCACACTGGGCGCCTGGGCAACCTCTGCCTTGTAGGGCTTGGTGAAAGAGCCGGCATTCGGCTTTGGCCTTGGATTTCAGCAGGCAAAGACATGGCGGGCAAGAAGGACTCGTCAGGCAGAGGAAAATAAGGCGAAGGCAAGAAAGTGGGGATTTGGTTGGTAGAGATGAACCAGTTTGCAGGGCAGAAATAGAGACACAGATGTAGAGAACAAAAGTACGGACACTAAGGGGGGAAAGCGGCAGGGGGGTGGGAGGTGGTGGGATGAATTGGGAGATAGGGATTGACATATATACATTAATATGTATAAAATAGATAAATAATAAAAACCTGCTGTATAAAAAATAAATAAAATTAAATTAAAAAAAAAAAAAAGAAAGTGAGGATTTTGTGATTTCAGGCCCAGGAGAAAGAAGGTACAGGTTGTATGCCGAGCACACAGAAAGTGCTAACTAAACTTTTACAGAACAAAACTGATCTCCACCTCTTCTCCATACTCTGGACCAGGTGAAGGAAGAGGATGGAGTTCAATTTGACTGACTCATCGTTTTCACAGATGGTTTTGGGGGGTCAGGAATCTGAAAGGTAGTAGGGGTAGTAGAACGTTTTAAAAGGCATGGTAAAAAGTATATACTTTATTTAATAGACCATGAGGAAACCCTGAAGATTTTGAGCAAGGGTGTGTGAAAAATAACAAAATTCAACTGAGTAAATTTTAAAGATCTAATTGGTTTCACTGAATGATTTATTGAATGATTCATGAATCAGGTATCATCCCATCTAGCAAGTAGAAAGGAGCTCCACGGAGTTGTACAAAATGGAAGGCTTTTATAGGCAGAAGGGGGAAAAGAGTGGATTGTTTCAGGCTTACGTAACTTACCTATGGGGGATGGAAGGAGGCAGATTACCTCATTGGAGCTGACCATAAAATTCTATACTGATCAGTTAAGACTACATTCCTGGGAGAGGTTGTAACTGCAATTAAGTTAAGTATTAAGCCTTGGTTTGCTGATGTGGGGCTTAGCACAAGTGACTCCATTTGGGGCCTGTTGTTTCTTTTTTAACAGGTGTGACATGATTAAAGCTGTACTCAGAAAATTAACCTGACAGTAAGGTGAAGGATAGCCCAGAGCAGGGCATCTCAGACTTGAATGTAATGCCAACTCTGTTTCAGCGAGTCTGTGATTCTGCATTTCTAACAAACTCTCTGCCTTAAAGATTCTGACCCAGAGAGGCTAGGGTGGGTTCAGGGATCTGAGAACTCTGTATAGAGAAGAATTGGCAGGATGGACCAGAGGGAAAGTGACACGTTTCAAGCTGGGAACTCTTCCTTTGTTTAGAGTCTCAGGAGAGGAAAAGGATTTAGAGAAGGAAGAAATGGCAATGGGAGAAGCCTCGAGGTAGCTCTTTATCCATCCTTGATACAGGAAAGGGTCTGCGTTGGTGAACTGCTCTGTCCCTTCTCAACCTTTCTGTGCACACATGCGAGTATTTTCTTGTCGTCCCACTCCTCTCCCACAGCTGATTAAAGGAACTTGAGGCTGTCTGACTCCAGCTTCTCCCAGAGTCCCCTCCGCAGGAGAGGGTGCCCATCAGCGTGGCAGTATTCACCAACATTCTGCTGAGAGCTTTAGGGTATGCGTGTTGCGGGGTCTGACCCCTGATTTCCTCTGCCTGAGCCCTGGCTCCTGGCTGTAATTCCTCCCTTCCATCCCCAGTCTTGGACCCAGTGGCAAGATCTGCTTCTGTTTCTGCATCGGGTCCAGAGTATAGCAAGGGGATGTGGTGAAGACCACTTCTGTTCTGTAAACGGTTATTTCGTGTTTTCTGTGCTAGGCATACAGGCTTATATCTTCTCTCTTGGACCTGAAACTGCCAGATCAGAACTCCAACTCTGAACTGCTTTAGACGTGCTTCTTTTGAACTCAGCCTTAGCATATCACTTTTCTCCCAGGAGACTGTAGTTGACCCTATTGCCTGCATTCCCCTGCCTCCTGTTTGCACCCTCAGATCCACTCTGAGGATCCCACTTCTTTCCGATCTCCAGCAGCCTAGAGCCACTTACTCTCCCTTACTGTGTAATGATCATGACTAAGGGAATGGGTGACAATGCCAAGTGCTATGGAGAGCTGCAGGGCAACGAGAGCTGGGGACAGGTAAATGTGTCTGCCAATCGTGAGTCATTAGTGACCTTGGACTAGAGAGAATACTTTTAGCAAAAAGGTGAAGGCAAAAGCCATATTATAAGTAGTGAAATACATAGCGGGTGGTGAGGGCTAGAAGCAGCAAATTTAAAGTGTTCTTTGAAGAAATGTGTCGAGAAAAAGAGAAAACAGAAGCTCAGCAAGCAGCAGAATTGAGGGAAGGAATTGTGAATAAAGCAGAGGATTTATCAGGATTGTAGAAAGAGACAAATACTCCTACAGAGACCTGAGAAAGAGGAAATCATCTGTTGGCTACTTCTAGGGACATTTGCATTTTGGAAAGGGACTTTTCCATCCTGCAGACAAGTTTCATTTTGCCTGGACAGTGTGTTAAAAGCATTTCAATGAATTGCCTCATTTTTTTAAAAATGGGAGATATATGTATATATATTTTTACAAATCCAGATTTCTGTCATCTCTTGAAAAATGGTAAGAGTTAGCAACATTGGGTAAACATTCCTGCAGCTGTCATTTATTATTTGCCTGTCTCTAAAAGCATTTGAATTTGTAATGTCTGTTTTAAAGCAATCTATACGGATTGAAATTTCAGGCATAAATTATGATAGTAGAGGAGCTATTTGGGGGAAAAGAGACTTTCCTAAGCACTCCTCAAATCTGATAATGTTGCTGGGTCCCTACCTTGCCTAGGGATCAGATCGTCCTCTGCTCATCCTGGGAAAGTGTCCCTAACAGAGACACCATGAGTGAGGGAGCCTGGGTAGAGACCAGAGCAGACCCTCTATATGCTGCGGGATAAGAAGACATCAATGAACTATCGTAGCTGAAAAGCAGCAGAAGTCCCTTGGAATTCCTTGGAGCAAGTGCTGCCCCAAGCTTTCCCTGGCAGCTGGCTTCAAAACTTGTCCAAACCGGTGGTTCTTAACCTCGACTGCACATTAGAATTACTTTGGGACCTTAAAACGCAGATGTCCCAGAGATGATGATTTAATTGGTTTTGGTGGGTCCTGGGCACTGGGTCTTAGAGGTTAGCAGGTGATTCTAATGTGTAGCCTGATTAACTCGAACTGTCATGCTCTGTGGCATTAACCCCTTCCACTCCAGGCCTTCTGTCACCCCCGGACAACAGCTTGGATATTTGGACTAGAAATTGTATTTCTTGGTGCCCACTTTGATACCTGTCTCCCCTGTGATCATCACAGCTGCCTGCGTGGCTGCTCTTTGCATGTAGCATTCAGCCCCTCGTTCGGGTCAGAATTTAGATTGCTTGTCAGAAAAGTAGGGGGACTAGAACAGAGGTGATCTGTAAATTTTTTTGGTTGGTGGGTTGGGAGTGGGGGAAGAAATGCAAAAACTAAATAGTAGTTATCTTATTAAGGTTCTTAATAATTTTCCAGATTTTGTTGATTTTTTTTAACCACCTCTAACAGCTCTGTCCAAAACAACTTTCTGAGGAAACAGAAATATTCTGTGTTGTCCAATACAGTAGCCATTAACCACTTGTAGCAATTGAGCATTTGAATTGAGCCTACCTTGACTAAGGATCTGAAGTTTTAATGCTATTTCATTTCAATTAATTTAAATAAAAATGAAACTATCAATAGGGGTTTAGTAGTTACTTACCGTACAAGACTTTATTTTTATTGTACTATAGAGTTGCTATTGTCTATGGTAGACATTATGGGCTGATTCATCTCCCACACCTTCTTTGTAGAGAAAGGGCAACCCTATGTATTGGACACAGCAGATTGAATTCTGGGATAATAATCGATCCAAACTGGCCCAACTGGATTTTCTCTTTCAAGAATCTGGAATTGACATACTGAAAGCCTGCACCCATTTGGTAGTGGTGAGCTGAGCAAGAAGGGTTGGCGTTAGAGCCTGTGCCTTGGACTCTCAAAGCCTTGTGCAACCCGAAGTTGTGTTGGGGTGGAGACTAGAAACTCTGTAGTGAAGGCGGGGGAGGGGAGGAAAAGGAGGGCGGAGGAGGGAAAGAGGGAATAAATCACTTCAGATGAGTGATGGACATACTACCTGAGCTTTGTTGAACTCCGTTGTTTCTAATTTGCATGCTAGAGAAGAGAAGAGAAAAAAGAAAGAAAGAAAGATATGGAGGAAGGGGAAAAAAAGAGAAAAAAATAAAATAAGAAAAATATCTTAATGTAAGTCCTGGAAATAAGGGTGATACATATGGTCTAATAAACCAGTTTAGAAAAGTCCTGTTCTTCAGCTGACAAAGAATGGTTCTCTTTCACATGGGAAGTTTGTTCTCTTTGACCACTTGTTGAGAAAGAGACATGTAAATCTTAGCCCATAATGGTTTTCAATAAATATTTGTTGAATGAATGGATAAATGAGCAATGGGAAAAGTCAGCATCTTCCCAGGGCAGTCTATCAACCCTTTTGTGCTACAGTTTTTTTTCAGCCAAAGCATCTTCATTTGTTCTCTTTTTTGTTTTGTTTTGTTTTGTTTTTTGGCTGTGCCTTGCAGCTTGCAGGATCTTAGTTCCCCAACCAGGGATTGAACTTGTACCCCCTGCAATGGAAGTGTGGAGTCCTAACCATTGGACCGCCAGGGAATTCCCTGGTTTGTTTTTAAATTATTAATTGTTTATTAGTCTTGTCTTTCCATTGTTTCTTTTTCAAAAATTTTTTAAATTGAAATATAATTCACATACCATTAAATTTGCCATTTTAAATTGCGCAATTCAGAGGTTTTTAGTGTATTCACATGATTGTGTGATCTTCTTCATTATCTAATTCCAGAGTATTTTTCATTGCTAAAAAGGAACGCCATGCTCATTAGCCCTCTTTCCTTCCTCTCCCTAGTATCTAGCCACCAATAATCCATTTGCTTTTTACTGTGGATTTGTCTGCTCTGGACATACAACTCCTGTCTATAGGACTAGGAGTAGAATGCTGAGTCAAAGAATTTAAAATATATTTTTAATTTTTTGAGGAACTGCTAAACTGTTTTCCGCAAAGGATGCACCATTCATTTTACACTCCCACCAGCATTGTCTGAGGGTTGTTTTCCCTGCATCCTCACTAACACTTGTTATTTTCCTTTTTTTAAAAATATAGCCATCCTACTGGGTGTGAAGTGGTATTTTACTGTTTTTGATTTGCATTTCCCTGGTGACAAATGATGTGGAGCATCTTTTCATGTGCTTATCGGCCATTTGTATATCTCCTTTAGAGAAATATCTATTCAAATTCTTTGCCCAGTTTTAAATTAGATTATTAGTCTTTTCATAGTTGAGTTGTAAGAATTCTTTACATTTTCTGGACATGAGATCTTTGTCAGACATGATTTGCAAAAATTTTCTTCCATTCTGTGGGTTACTTTTCACTTTTTGGATGGTGTCCTTTAAAGCACTGACATTTTAATTTTGGTGAAACCCAGTTTATTTTTTCTTTGATTGCTTGTGCTTTTGGTGTCACATCTAAGAAAATGTTACTTAGTCCAAGATGATAAAGATTTACACTTATGTCTTCTTCTAAGAGTTTTATAGTTTCTGCTCTTACATTTAGGTCTTTGATCCATTTTAAGTTTTTGTGTATGGTGTGAGATAGGGATCCAGTTAGCTATTTTCCTGTGGTTAACCAGTGTCCCAGCACCATTTGTTAAAAATATCATTCTTGGGACTTCCCTGGTGGTCCAGTGCTTGAGACTCCAAGGTTCCACTATAGGGAGCATGGGTTTGATCCCTGGTCAAGGAACTAAGATCCCACATGCTGCACGGCGTGGCCAAAAAACAAACAGACAAAAAACCATTCTCTCCCCATTGAATAGCCTTGGCTCTCTTGTCAAAAATCAATTGACCATAGATGAGTGGGTTTATTACTGGACTGTCAATTCTATTCCATTTTCTATATGTCTATCCTTATGCTAGCACCATTTACTGTAGCTTTGTAGTAAACTTTGAAATCAGGGAATATGAATACTCCAACTTTATTCTCCTTTTCAAGATTATTTTGGCTATTCTGAATCCCTTTCATTTCCATATGAATTTTAGGATCAGTTTGTCAATTTCTGCAAAAACGATGTTAGAAATTTGATAGGTACTGCATTGAATCTGTCGATGATTTGGTGGAGTATTGCCATCTACACAATATTAAGCCTTCCAGTCTATGAATGTAGAATGTCTTTCCATTTATTTGGGTTTAAAATTTTTTTTCTTTCAATACTATTTTGTACAAGTGTATGCACCTCTTTAGTTAAACTTATTCCTAAGTATTTTATTCTTTTGATCTTGTTGTAAATAGAATTGTTTTCTTAGTTTCAATTTCAGATTGTTCATTCCTAGTATATAGAAAAAATAGAAATATAACTGATTTTTGTATACTGATATTATTTACTGCAACCTCGCTGAACTGGGTTATTGATTCTGCTAGCTTTTTTTGTGTATTCCTTAGCAGACATCCTTGTCTTGTTCCTGATCTTAGGGGGAATGCTTTCAGTCTTTCATCATTGAGTGTGGTGTTAGCTATGAGTTTTTTGTATGTGCTTGTTGTTAGGTTGGAGAAAATCCCTTCTATTCCTAGTTTGTTGAGTGTCTTTAATCATGACATGGTATTGGATTTTGTCAAATGCTTTTTCTGCATCTGTTGAGATGATGATGTGGACTTTTCCCTTTATTCTATTAATATAGTGTATTACATCGATTACTTTCCATTTGTTGAACCAACTTTGCATTCCTCAAATAAAGTTCACTCACTCATGGTATATAATTCTTTTTCCATTATTTCTCAAGGGCACAGATTTTACTTTTACTTCTTTATATTACCCAAAGCACTCAAGCAGTACTGTACTTGGATCCAAAATTAGTGCCCAAGATACGCAATAATCATTATTATTACCATAATAACCAACATTAACACGAGCACAAGGTGACGACAGTCTGAACTAGAATGATAGATCTAAATGATAAACCTCATTTAAAGAATAAGATAAAAATTAGAGACTATTGGCCATAGGGAATTATAAAGTTTCCTAATATTGTTGAATAATCCTTATATTCCTGGAATAAGCCTTGTTTGGTCAAGATCCTCTCTTCTTTATTTTTAAGAAAATGTTAATAAAAAGAACATAGCCACAGGAAGAAAAAATTTATCTTAATTGGCCAGCTTGTTGAAGAGTCAAACACGCACGTAACCAATAGACAGATCAAGATGCAGAATATTGTCAGCACCCCATAGGGCCCCCCTCATGCCCCATCTCAATTACTATCCCCCACCGCCCAACAAGGATAACCACTATCCTAACTTCTAACACCACTGATTAGTTTTGCCTGCTTTTAAACCTTTATGTAAAATGAATAATAGGCTATTTCACTCCACACTGTATTTGTGAGATTCAACTATACCCTTCTACGTAGTTAGTTGTTGGTTGTTCATTCTCCTTGGTGGGTAATTTCCATTTTTTGAATATGTTACAATTTATTAATCCATTCTAATGTTACTGGGCATCTGGGTGGCTCTAGTTTAGAAATATTATAAATAGTGCTGCCATGAATACTCAGTGAATATTTTGTACATGTCTCTTGGTGGATCTAGGTACCTTTTCTATTGGTATATACTCAGGATAGAATGGCTGTCCTGAAGATCCTTTACAAAGATTTTTTTCTATTCATTGCAAGAGAGACAATTACATTTTTAAAAATGAACCTTTAAATATAGTGTTATTATTTTCCTCATTCTAGGAACATGTAATTTCTTAAGTGAATTTATTAGCCTATATGTCATGCTCTATTCTGGAATTATCTGTAACTACACCAGCCAATACAGTAGTCATTAACCATATAAAGTTATTGAGCATCTGACATGCACTCTAAGAGTAAAATACACAATAACTTTGAAGATTTAGTCCAAAACAAAGTTTATAATATCTAATTAATAATTTTAAAATATTCACTACAAGTTGTAATGATAGTATTTTAGATATACCGGGTTAAAGAAAACATTATATAAAACCATATTATTAAAATTAATTTCACTTTTTTTTTTTTTTTTTTTTTGCGGTACTCAGGCCTCTCACTGTTGTGGCCTCTCCCGTTGCGGAGCACAGGCTCCAGACGCACAGGCTCAGCAGCCATGGCTCACGGGCCCAGCCGCTCCGCGGCATGTGGTATCTTCCTGGACCGGGGCCCGAACCCGTGTCCCCTGCATCGGCAGGCGGACTCTCAACCACTGCGCCACCAGGGAAGCCCTGAAAGTTCTTTTTGACAAATTAAAATTTTATATGTACATCGCTGAAAGTTCTTTTTGACAAAGATCATGCTTTAGGCTACTTTGTACCCTCCAGTTTGGGCACATTGTTGCCAGTGCATGCTTGATAGTTAATAAGTACTTCTTAACTGTTAAACTTTATTTTCTGTTTTTTAGGTTAAAATTCCACATCGCTTAGCTACATGATGATAATATTGGTAAAAGAACAAGAAAAGATAATGGCAAAAATCTGCATGGAAACTGAAAGAGTAGGAATTAGGTATGAAAAATATTACTTGGCGAGAATTTGATATTTCTTTTACTCTAAACAACTTTCTTGAATTGTAATTCTTTGTAGATTACATGAAGTTTATGTTATGCTTAGTGCAACATGTATAAACAAAGTATTTTAAAAGAGTGAATCCATTTTTATAGTAACAGGGACTTTTACTTGCTAAAAGTAATCGATTTCTCCCTCTCTCTCTCTTTTTGTTTTCTCCCCATTGGCAAAGTACTATGAAACGCTACCTAGTTATAAAGAAGTGGCGCAACTACAAATTGATTATTCATTTCACTGGATATTATCCGAATGAAGAATTGTGGTCACTGCCACAAACCAAAGTAGCCAGGTCCTGCTTAGAGAATTGCTAAATATGATCGTTTCTTGAATTATAATTTTTGCATTATGTAGACTTCGAAAGATATAAAATACTCTCAGCTTTCTTTTAGTGAGAAAAAATTAGTCCTCAAACGGATGGTGGGATCACCTTAAACTTCATGTAACATGAGAAACCTTGACGAATCAGACCTTTGTTGAAGAGTAATCTTTTGGTGGTGGGGAACAGAGACTCATTCGAAGTCACACCCAAAGTCATAGGTGTTTATTGTGAAAGGGTAACTAGAACGCTCTTTGGGAAGTGGCGGGATCCAGTGCAGCCCTAGGGACCTGGATACTCATATCTTCCTGAGGAGCAGGTCTTTGTTGTTCTTAATATACCACTGGGTCTCAGCTTCCCATAGAGGCACTTCTACCACTTCCACCCCCATCCACCTTCTACTTCATCTTTGGTTTTTGCTTACTCCAGTGTTTGCTTTGTGGTGGCCCATTTTCTCTACTTCTGCCTCAAGCCCTCTCAGCTTCAGCCTTCCTGTCAGATAGCTCATTCTCTGTATTCTCCCCTTTCCATTTCCAAGGGAGAATCCGATTGGCTTATCTAATGATCCTCACGGTTTGGTGAGAATTGTTTGTTCCAGGTCACCTCTTAGGGTGATGGCCAGTTTATGGACTGTGTCTCTTGGGTCACATGACCACTCTTAATCCAATCAGCTATGGTGGGGCAGGGCGGGGGGAGAAATTTGGGGGCAGTTATCTGTGCAACCTTTGTCCTAAGAATAGTTTGGGTCAGTTCTCTCAGCAGGGTCTCGGTTTCCTTTTAGAAGGGACACCAGGTACAGCAAACATGTCACACACATACACAAACACACACTGATTAAAACAAGTTACTAAAATAAAGGATGCATGAATAAAATGATTGAATTATGCGGTTACGTGTAGGAAATAATAAAGAGGGGAAGAAATCTATATTGACCGGGACCAATAATTAGCTTTGTCCAAGTAAAGTTTCTTCGCAGTAGAACAAATTGGTTTTCAAACATGAATTTTCTTTTGCAAAACTGACCATCCTGTTGTCACGTCTGTAGCTTTCTGAAGGCCCCTGCTCCTGGCTTACGTTCCTCCTAGGAGACCTCAGCATTCAGCACGCTGGGGACGCTTTGTTTCCTAAGTTAGGAGAGAGATCCTGGCAGGAAGTCAACGACCAGGATCAGATGCTGGGGTTGAGGATCCGTGGCTCCGAGCGGCGTGAGGGAAAGGCGGCGGTAATCGAAGCTCTGGGCGCATTTTCCTAGAAGCCTCCAGCGCTCCGCCACCTGTCTGGAGTCTGCCCCCGTCTCGGGCATCTCCTCTCTTGAGTTTCCTCCTCATAGGCTTGTCCCTGGGAGTGTGGGCGGCCGCATTCCTGAGCACCGAAACTCTCCCCCCTCCCCCCGCTAGCCTTCCTCCTCCTGCACACCAGCCTCTCTTTTCTGCCTCAGTCACTTCCTTCCTCAGCTTCTTCCTCCCCAGTGCGTTGAAGAAGATAACCAGCCCGCACCGACGCAGCCCCAGTTTTCTCGGAAAAGAAAAGGAGGCGGAGAGGTGAGTGATTGCCCTGGGAAGATGTGGCCAGGTAGGTATGAAGGATGGACGGGGGTAGCCGGTGGAGGCCAAGTAACCGGGGGCATCGTGGGCTGCGGGTGGAGAGCCGGGACCGGGAGGGGGCTAAGACGCCTGGAGGGTATAACTGGCCTTGGGCTGAGCGGGTGCGGGGGACCGGGTGGGCGCGCCCCTGCGCCCCCCAACTCTGCAGCAGACTTCCGCCCTCGGCTCACGTGACGTTTTGCCGCCCGGGGAAGAACAGGGCTGGGAGATCCGCTGCGTTTAAAGATTTTTACCGCGGAGCAACGTGTCCGCTTTGCGCTTGGGGAGCCAGTTCCGCAGAGCTGAGCGGGGACGGGCTGGGAGTGAGGGAACAGGTTTCCCCGAGGAATCTGGTGGCCTCAGGGCAGTGGACTCTGCGGCGCCGGCGGCGTGTGCGGATCTGTACGCTCCCGATTCTGTGTGCGGCGTGGGTGGTAGTGAGGGGACACCAGCGACTCGGGGAGCCCCGGGCTGGGTCCGTTTGCGTCTCTCGGTTTGGGCGCTCGCTCTCGGGGCGCGCCGGGGGCACACCGACAGCCGGGGAGCGCGGGCAGGCGACGCTGGCGCGAGACTCTCGGAGACAAAGGCTTCCGGAATGCGGTTCTTCCTGGGGAGGTCGCCCGGGAGCCAGCCGTGCGCCCCGGAGCAGGGGGCCGAACCCCGCGCTCCCCAGCTCTGCACTGGTACCGGTGGTGACCGTGTGATGGCCCGCTGGGGACAGGGTTTTGGGACCCCTTCCGGGCCAGCTCCCAAACTTGGTGCAGGTATGACCAAATATGGAGTATGTGCGCGCCTGCGAGGGGCAGGAAGGAACCCAGTCATTCTTTGACCCGCACCAGCTGCTCGTCAGGAATTGTGAAGGAGGGTAGGGAAACAGTGGCCAGCCCCAGGGTGGAGAGGTGGCTCCTGATTCCAAGATGTCCCCACTCCAGTAGGCTTATTCCCTGACATTAGAAAATTTCTAGGTATTGCCTCCAAACTTAAAAAAAACCCAAAAACCAAAAAACAAAACAAAACAAAAAAGGAACCAACCACTCAAAGAAAAAAGCTATGAGAGTCCTTAAATATATTCTTAAGCGCATATTGATGGTGGAGCATTTCAGCATATGGCCCAGATGGCCCAGTGCTCCCACATTCCGCTTTCTTTGTGATTCCCACGCACAGTGCCTAATTGGATTCTGTCTCAATTAGAGGGCCCGACTAGCATCTGCCATCGCCTTCTCCTGAGCCTCCCACTGAGGGGCTCTTTCTTTCCCTTAGACTTGCTCTGCCCATGGCTTCTCATTGTTCTTGATCTCGCTGCTTAACACCAGTCCCAGGCTTCTGTCCTTATAAAATGTCATGGGCCTTCCAAGGATTGTGCAACAGCGTATTTTATACTCCTTTGTCCTCGATAAATAATCAAATGAAGACGTAAACCATGCCAAATTATGTATGCTAGCAATAGTTTCTAAGCCTGTTACGTTCCCACTCGGAAGGGTCAGTGCAGGGAGCCTTTCTTACTTTGTAAGTGCCTGCCTTAGTAAGCACTCAGCATGTAATATTTCACACAAATACAACCCACTGTTATATTTAGTGCAGTTGGCATAATAACCAGCAAGAAAATAAATAAAACAAAATTTTTAAAAAAGGAGAAGAGCCAGAATGATGCAGTAGAAATGGCATTTAATTGTGGGAAGCTCCTCGGAGTCAGTTTCATCATCCATAAAATGGGGATAAATAATATTACTTTGTAAGGTTCTTAGGTTTACATGAATTAATGCAGATAAGGAGCCTCAGGTGTAATTAATTACAAAGAAATTCTGGTTGTCTTCCTGTCTTAAAATTGGATGAACATACATCTGCTTAATGTGATCCAGGAATTCACACTACTTAAAGGCGGGATTTCCTCTTTGAGTCTCATTATTAAAGGAGAATTAGGTCTGAAGTGTGTGGCTGGTGGGGGGTGGAAGGAGTGGAAAACGATGTTAAAGAGATAAATATTCAGGGTGGGAGGAAATCAAAGCATCTGAGAATTGGAAAGGACTGTAATCCCCTTGGACATTTCCCTTTCTATTTTGTCCAAGGTGGGCTGATTTCTTCATCAGCCCTCACAGATCCATACTACTACTGCAAACTTTACTCACTGTTAGACCGTTTTGATTGTTAAAGAAATTTTGTCTTATATGGCTTTCAAATCTGCCTTTCTGTTCCATCTATCCATCCTACCCAATAGAGCAACACGAAATAAGACTATTCACACAAGTACATAAAAGGAGCTTTAATTTTTTAAAAAATAGCAGCAGGTTTTCTCTAGGTTAACTTTAAAAGTGAAGATTCTATAGAGTGCAAGTGACAGAAACTTAAGCAAACCAGCCCAAGCCAAACCAGGAAAGATTGGTTCATGTAACTGGAAAGTCCAAGGTCACATACAGACTCAATCATTGGTATGTGGCTGGAGTTTTCTTTGTGTCAGCTTTATTGCTGGCAGGCTCTTTTCACATTGTAGCCATTTATACAGGGGCTGTGCGCTTATACCTTAAAACCCAGTAGGAAAGTGTCTTTTTACTAGTAGTTCAGGCAAAATTCATGGGCTGAACCCATTGTTCAGGATGGGATCACCTATCCTATGTCCCAAACCAATTATTCTGACTTTGAACCACTCCTGGAGTCCAGGGTGAGGCTCTACCCAAGATACATGGGTTTAGAGTAAGGAAGGAAAGGCTGTATCCAAACAAACATTAGACTGCTGGTGCCAGAAAGTGGAATGGGTGCTGAGCAGGGAGATACAACAGCTGTCCACCACACTGACACTAACAGGTTTTTTTCTTACCATTATTCTCATGGCATGTCTTTCAGTTGTGTCCTCTGGGTATGTTTTAGCTTTTTAGTGTCTCTCTTAAACTACCTTGAATTGAATATAATGTTATAATTTCACCAACACAAAGTTCCCACATTTGGACACTATAATTTTTGATATTCGGTTTTATGTAGATGCATTAACCTAAGATGTTGCCTTTTATTGCAATGTAGGCTTCTTAAATTATAAGATTTACAGAAAAGTGTAGCAGTGTAGCAGTGTAGTGGTGCTTTTATTATTAGCTGATAGCAAATCTGGGGTCTTGATCAATATCATTTAAACATAGATATCATTCTTGTTTTTTCAAAGCTACCGAGAAGTAGTTACAATCTGTCTGAATAAGTTGTTTCTTCCAAATCATCAGCCCAATGTAAACCATTCACACAATCCCACTCTTTTATTTGATTTGGAAAACTTACGATTTGCAGACAGACTGAATTGATTCCTTTTGCCCAGCTGCTCGTACTTTCCAACCCTCATGTTGCTGTTTTCACTGTAAATTACTGCCTTCCTATAGAAACTCATTCTTCTTCCTTTACTTCTATACTTTTTGATCCAACAAGGTTGGGTTTCTCTCCTCCAGCTCTACCTGCACTTTCCTGTTTCTTGCTGTGTTTGTCTCCTCCCACTTTCTGTAGGTGTTTGCCAGGCCCCTTTACCTTTTCTGTCTGAGTGCACTTCCTCCCTCTTAGAGCTCCTCTCTGTTCCTCACATAAATCAGCAGCTCCATGGTGACAACACCCACAGGTTGGTTCCATCCCTTCTCATGCCTTTGCTCATTTTCCAGTCTGCAAACCAGTTATGTATTGAACTCCTGCTCTAGGTGCCAGATGTGGTCCAGCAGTGAGCATGACGGTCAGATCCCCGCATAGAGGAGCTCACTGCCTAGTGATAAAAACTGAGAAGTGTCATTCCAATCAAGTGAAATGAAGAGGGCGCACATGCTGTGGGAACACACGCGGGAGAGCTCTCCTACCGCAGGGATTCAGGGAGGGCTTCCTGCAGGAAGTTATATCTCAGCTGGGACTGGACGTATGGAAGTTAGCCCCAAGAAAGAGGAATAGCCAGAGTCCGGGTTGCAGAAGAAACAGGATATGTGAAGGCTGGAGGTGTGAGAGTGAGGGGTATTTGAGGAATAAAAAGAAGCCCCGTGGAGCTGCAGCTTCAAGGGGGTAGATTTGAGGTGGCTGGAATGGTGGAATGGTGGGCCCAGCCCGTGGAGGACCTCATGAGCCAAGGGGATTCTCACAGCCGCTGTTAGTCCTGAACTCCTTATCCAAAGATGAATGGTTTTCATCACAGGCTCTCCATTACGGTCAGGTTGCACTGGGCATTGCTGGGGGAAGGGACCCAGAGGTCATCACTGTGCTGACCCCATGGTATTAAAATTGCCTTGGATCCACCTGGATCCGCCTTCCTTACTGGACTGCAGGCTCCCGGAGGGGAGGGATTGTGTTGGTTTATCCTGGTACCACCAGCTTCTAGCTTAGGGCCTGCTCCAAGTGTGCTGCGGTTTTGTTTTGTTTTTTTGCTTCTGTGCTTTTGTATATACTCTTCCCTGTGCCTAGAACATCCTTTCCCAACTGTCTACTGGCCACTCCTCCCCAGTGACAAAAACTTCTGTGGCTTCCTCCTTTGCGTTCCCTTAATGCCTTGGACCCACCACTAAAAGAGTGCTTCCTTGTCACATTGCTATTCATTCCAGGCCTTTCTCTGCGTCTGGATGGTGAGTTCCCTGAGGGCAGGTCCTGTGTCACTCACCTTTGTATTTTTGGTGCCCAGAGCACGGGCTTAGAGTTCATAACGGGTGCAAGGAGGATGGCTTCATTCTGCCCGGTAGACTGTGTGGGGTCAGCCCAGAGGGGCAGTTATAAAATTGGGGAAATGGAGGTACTCTAAGGCCGGGTACATCATGCAAGTATTTTTAGGAAGAGGGCCACAGCAAATTAATAGTTACAAATGCTACATGAACAAAAGAAAGGGCCCTTGGATTTTGCAAGGTGTGTTTAATGGAATGTAGAAACTGTAGTAATACACATTTATTTTTTTCTCCCTCAGGCAGCAATGAATGTGGATCACGAAGTTAACCTCTTAGTGGAGGAAATTCATCGTCTGGGTTCAAGAAGTAAGTATCATAACATGGATACAGAATTTCTTCTGCGTTTGTGTTAGTGCAGGTAGCACTAACTTTTAGAGCCATATGAAGGGATCACCTAGGGATTTGGGACACAGTTAATGGCAGCTCTTCTGTCAGCCTCAGGTGATAACTGCTCTTAGCCCTGAAGTGATTTCTGGAGACCCAGAGCCACTGGGGTATTGTGTTTCTTATACAAAGAATGGTTGAGATATTTCATTATCCTTTGAATGGAAAGATAATTGCTGTGCTTCCGTAACCTAGCTGCATTGAAATCTTGTAATTAAATCGTGTTCACATTTTTATTTGGCACACTATTAAAATTCATTTTTTTCTGCATTACCCTGCCACCATTTTGCAAATTGCCAAAGGACTAGGGACTCGGATTGAAATTTTAATAAAGTGTCTTTATTTTCTCCAAGTTTTTGAGTTTTGTGTAATCAGGTGTTTATATGTATATAACTAAAAGAAGCCATCCTTTAGGTAGTTTTCTTTTAAAGTTAGCTTTCCCCCTAGCAGCATATAAGCAGCTATTGTGAAATTTGTGACATGTAAAATTGGTAGTATTGGTGTCCTTTTCCTAAGCTGTAATGAAAGCAACTGTTATGCTTGTAGCTATAAGTATTTCGTGCATCTCAGACCAGACATACGAGAGTTTGGGGAGCATTTCGAAAATTGTAAGAGCAGTAGATACATTCAGCAACAACTGGGATAATGGAATCCAAAGTTTTAAAATTATATCATATAAGTGAAAAACAACTTTAAAAAGTACCTTGAAAGAGTTGCTTGTCATTATAGCTTGATTCTTCTTACTTCTAGCTGTCTACTTATGAATCACAAATCATTTGAAATAACAAGAGGTACCTTGAAAATTCCATTAAGCCATTAGTATCAAATGTCCCCTGTAGTTTTCTGTTGCTGATGTAACAGTACTACAAACTTTGTGCATGAAACAACACATTTAATATCTTTTTAAAAAAATATGTTTTATTGAAGTGTAGTTGATTTACAACATTGTATTAATTTCTTCTGTACAGCAAAGTGATTCAGTTTTATATATATATATATATGTATATATGTATATATTCTTTTTCATATTCTTTTCCATTATGGTTTATCACAGGATATTGAAATAGTTCCCTGTGTTATACAGTAGGACCTTGTTGTTTACCCATTCTATATACAATAGTTTGCATCTAACCCCAAACTCCCAATCCATTCCTCCCCCAATATACCCTCCCACTTGGCAACCACAAGTCTGTTCTCTATGTCTGTGAGTCTGTTTCTGTTTTGTAAATAAGTTCATTTGTGTCATATTTTAGATTCTACATATAAGTGTTATCATATGGTATTTGTCTTTCTCTTTCTGACTTACTTCACTTAGTATGATAATCTCTAGGTCCATCCATGTTGATGCAGATGGTGTTATCATTCTTTTTCATGGCCGAATAGTATTCCACTGTATATATGTTCCACATCTTCTTTATCCATTCATCTGTCAATAGACATTTTGGTTGCTTCCATGTCTTGGCTATTGTGAATAGTGCTGCTATGATCATAGAGGTGCATGTATCTTTTTGAGTTATAGTTTTGTCCACATTTAATACCTTAATGGTCAGGTAGGTTGGGAGTCTGTCTCAGTCTGTTTGGGCTGCTATAACAAAATACCCTGGACTGGGTGGCTTATAAACAGCAGAAATTAATTGCTCATAGTTCTGAAGGCTGGAGGTCCAAGATCAGGGTGTCAGCATGGTCAGCTTGGAGTCCTCTTCCAGGTCTCAGACTTCTTGTATCTTCTCATGGTGAAAGAGACCAGGGATCTCTCTGTAGCCTTTTTATCTATCTATCTATCTATCTATCTATCTATCTATCTATCTATGTATCTATCATTGTGGTAACACTGGTTTATAAGATTGTATAAGTTTCATGTGATACAACACAGCATGCTCTTCTGTTTGGTTTGGTTTGTTCATTTATTTTGGGGGTTTTGTTTGTTTGTTTTTTATATTCCACATATGAGTGAAATCACATGGCATTTGTCTTTGACTTATTTCACTTAGCATAATACCCTCAAGGTGCGTCCATGTTGTCACAAATGGCAAGGTTTCATCTTTTTTTTATGGCTGATGAAATCTTGCAGCCTCTTTTATAAGACATTAATCCTTATGACTCATGACTTTACACCCTTACACCCCCCATGACTTTGGCACCTCCCAAAGGCCCCATCTACTAATATCATTACCTTGTGGGGTTAGGATTTCCACATACGAATTTTGGAAGAACACAGCCATTCAGACCACAGCAGGGTCTGATAAAGGTCACCTGAGCTAAAATCAAGGTGTTGGCAGGGTGCATTCCTTTCTGGAAGCTCTAGAGAATCTGTTTCCTAGCCTTTTTTCTAGCTTCCAGAGGCAGTCTGCCTTCGCTCTAGGCGCTCAGGCTTCAGTAGTTGTGGCACGTGGGCTCAGTAGTTGTGGCTTGTGGGCTCTAGAGCACAGGCTCAGTAGTTGTGGCCCATGGGCTTAGTTGCTCCATGGCATGTGGGATCTTCCCGGACCAGGGATCGAACCCATGTCCCCTGAATTGACAGGCGGATTCTTAACCACTGCGCCACCTGGGAAGTCCCTCAGTGAGTCTTATTTTCGATAGTGATGCCCCTACCTGTGTTCCTCATTTCTACATTCTCAGTTTCTCCTGAGCTCTGTGACGAGCTCTGTCACTCTTGGGAGTAGTACTATTGTTTGGATTGTTAAAGATATTAAAGATATATTTCCAGAGATTTGTCGGGTTTTCTTATTAGATCCTTCTCCATGTCAGCTTAGTGTTTATTGGTCAGATTCAATTGCATTTAAAAGTCTAACCTCTATATCCCTAGCACAGTGTTATTATTTGCTAAGGCAAACTGAACCTGCACTTCAAAATGAGCAGCTTTACAAACTAGATGACTACAAAGTAATTATCCTAACTTCTATAAAGATGAAAATATTTTGAACATTGCAACTTCACTAGGCCTCCTTGACTTACCTGTTCCTGGTAATAGATGACTTTTTAAGTTGGAAAGCATCTATGGAGATATGTTATCTACTGACAGGTTATGGTTATTTATGTTGTATCTGGAATAATTTTGACTAAAGTAAATTATGATTTAGATTAATCATATTTAGACTAATCTAAATATGATGTATTAGCCGAAGTTGGAGATTGATGAATTTAGTTTTACCTGTTTCTTTTAAAATAAAGTTCTTTAAAGTCTCTCATTTTTCATCCTGTAGAAAAAAATTAAGTGGATAAAGATTATTTGGAGATTTAAACTCCTTTGTTTAACAAATATTTCTTGAGTGCTACCTTTGTGCTCAAGTGCTGGAGATGGGAAAATAAACAAAATTCCATCTCAGCCCTTGTGGGCCTCTTTAGGTATCGAAAAGACAGATAAACTGGAAACGTGTATTGGGAAGTGGTTAACAGTGTGTGTTCTGGGGGACTTCCCTGGTGGCGCAGTGGTTAAGAATCCACCTGCCAATGTAGGGGACATGGGTTCAAGCCCTGGTGTGGGAAGATCCCACATGTCATGGAGCAACTAAGCCCGTGTGCCACAACTACTGAGCCTGCACTCTAGAGCCTGCGAGCCACAACTACTGAGCCCACGTGCCTAGAGCCCGTGCTCCGCAACAAGAGAAGCCACCACAATGAGAAGCCTGCGCACCACAACGGAGAGTAGCCCTCGCTCGCCGCAACTAGAGAAAGCCTGCACGCAGCCACGAAGACCCAATGCAGCCAAAAATAAATAAATAAATTTATTTTTAAAAAAGGGAGTGTGTGCCCTGGAGTCAGACTCTGGGAATGAATCCCAGCTCTTCCGTATTCTTGCTGTGTGAGGGGTATTTTTACCCTCCTAACTGCAACTCAGATTGCTTGAAGGACTTGCCAGGTTACCAGCAGCTGCACTGATTCCTGTAATCAGTGAAAGATTCTCATTGCAAACAGAGGGTTGTGAAGCTAGAAGTTAAGAAATCAAACAGATGCAGGAATTCCCTGTGGACCAGTGGTTAGAACGCTGGGCTTTCCTGCCGAGGGCGCAGGTTCAATCCCTGGTCGGAGAACTAAGATCCCGCAAGCCACGAGGCGCGGCCAAAAAAAAAAAAAAGGGAAATCAAACAGGTGCATCTTTGCTTTCCAGGCCAAGCATTCTCTGTTTTCCTTTACAAACTTATTTCCTTCTTCTCCTCTTAGATGGTTTACTTGCGGTGAGTAAATTAGCCACTCTAATTACTGTTCTTCTAGACACTTAATCGTTTCACCTGTGCCTAATGGCACATACCCCATTTCTCTCATTCGTAATTGAACCAAAGTTAACTGATGAACGGATAAATAAAATGTATTATATCCATAAAAAAATAATTGAACCAATAATGATCATCGATCAAGTGCTTAGCATGTGCTGGGCACTGTGCTTTGTGCTTTAGAACTGTGTCCCCAACCTCACAGTGTGGGAGGTATTAAGATCCCCATTATACAGATGAGGAAACTGAGGCTTAGGGAGCTTACATAAAAGTTCTCAAGGCTAAACAACTAGCAGATGGCCAGGATTTCAACTGAGGACTGTCAAGTTTTTTTTTTAAAAAGCTCTGTGTTATACTCCCTTTAAAGTCCAGAACAGGTACTGCCCTTCATGAAGTCTTCCCTTCCCATTCTAGCCCAGTCATCTTGTTCTTGACATCCAATCACATACTGCTTTGTGCTGTTGTTTTACTGTATGTTTATTTCCTTGTGGGAATGGAAGCCATTTCTTTGATAGCTAGAAAGTGATTCTATACTTCCTTCTCTCTGCCTCTAGTGCCCAGCACAGGGCTGCATCCACAGTAGGAGTTTACTAAGCTGCAGGCTATAAGCTCTAGCAGGGGAGTGCAGGAACTCAAGAACCCTTCTCACTGTGATGGCCATCTACTTGACAGGGGACGCAGCTTTGGGAGGGAAGAACTTGGAGCAGTGAAGTAGGATAGGACTGGGTCAAGGGTTCAGCCTGGTAGATCAAAGGATACAGCCAACAGTTGGAAGGTGTCCTAGATTACCCTTTGAGACTTCAGTTGATTGACTTTTAGCCAAAGATCCACCTTTTGTTTACCTTAATTTAAAAAAACCTTTTTTTAGAACAGTTTTAGATTTGCAATAAAATTGAGAGAAAGGTATAGAGATTTTCCATATACCCTCTGACCCCCGCACATACATAGTCTCCCCCATTATTAATATCCCCCACCAGAGGGGTACCTTTGTTACAGTTGATGACTCTACATTGACATATCATTATCACCCAGAGTCCATGGTTTACATCACATTTCACTCTTGGTATTGTACATTCTGTGGGTTGACTAATGTGTAAGGACGTGTCTCCATCATTATAGTATCATAGAGTATCTTCACTGCTTTAAAAATTCTCTGTACTCTGCCTGTTCATCTCTCCCATATCCTAACCACTGAAAACCATTGATCTTTTTACTTAGTTTTCTCTTTTTCCATAGTTTTGCCTTTTCCAGAATATCCCATAGTTGGAATCATACAGCATGTAGCTTTTTCAGGTTGCTTTCTTTCACTAAATAATACATATTTAAGGTTCCTCCGCGTTTTTCATGACTTGGTAGCTCACTTCTTTTTAGCGTTTACCTTAACTTTTAACATCTATACTAAAAACTGGCCTTCAAACTAGATAATCTAGGGATTCTGGTAAATAAAGATTTCTTCATTTTTAAAGTCACCACTCCTTCCCTGGGGATTCTGAGCATGTTCAGAACACACTTAGAGAAGCACTGCTCCTGATCTGGGGTTTCTCTTGTACTTGTTATTTTTATCGATTCAACAATTAAAAAATCGAAATTTAGACAGAGAGGAATTGTCCACTGCAGTGCTGTAACACATTCACTTTTTTTTTGCCACACCGTGTGGCATGCTGGATCTTAGTTCCCCGGCTGGGGAGACCAGGGATCGAACCTGTGTCCCCTGCAGTAGAAGCACAGAATCTTAACCACTGGACCTCCAGGGAAGTCCCACACGTTCACTTTTTGTTACTGTTTCTTAGTTCTCTTCCACTCTCTGCCCCGATGACACTGAAGCTAGGAGATGTACCACACATTGCTTTTATTCTATCACATTTTGAATCTGGCAAGTGGTTACACTGAATTTCTGACTGTTGACTGCTAAACTGTAATCTTGGTTAACCTTCAGTTAGATGTTTATGAAAGGTTATGTGTATCTGCCACACATGGTGGCAAGAAACAGACTTTGCATTGGCTAACGTTGTGTTTTCTCAAATTAGATGCTGATGGAAAATTAAGTGTGAAATTTGGGGTCCTCTTCCGAGATGACAAATGTGCCAATCTCTTTGAAGCACTGGTAGGAACTCTCAAAGCTGCAAAAAGAAGGAAGATGATTACGTACCCAGGAGAGCTACTTTTGCAAGGTGTTCATGATGATGTGGACATTATATTGCTGCAAGATTAATGTGGCTTGCATAGCTTTGCTTATTGTGGGTTTTTTTGTTTCTGCTAAACTGGAATATTACATCAAAGGACAAACGTATTAGCATAACTTAATGTATTTTTATAGAACTTTATAAACAAAACAAAAGGAGACTCATTTTAGAAGCCTGTCCTTTTTTATATCTTGAAAGTAAATTTATGTATTACACTGTAAAATAAATAAAACCTATTATTTTTTCTCAGGAATCTGGCTGGAAAATGTAGGCAATGAGGCTTTTTTTGGTAGGAATGCAAGAGTGTTTGTTTCATAAATCATTCTTAGATAATTTCTACAGATATTTGACATTCTATGAAATCAAGAAGCAAACTTGAAGACCAGCTCCCACAATGAATGTAATGTTTATGTAATAAAAACATGTAACTCTCTTCAAATTGCCTTATTGCCTTATTTTCTCATTTGAGATTTATGTATCTCTCAGAATCGAGTTTTTGCATCAAGATTAGGTAACTGCAGTAAAAGTTATCTTGATTTGAAGAAAAATTCTCTTAAAACTACAGAATTTAAAAAGTAGGGATGGTTAGTGTTAAGATTTGGCCCTACAAAAAATATTAATTTTGATGCCTATATTGTGCTTGCCACTGGGATAGGGGACGTGCCCCCAAAAATGTAACCTAAAATCTTCACTTTCTAATTGGATTAGTTAGACCCACCTGAAATAATACAGGATTATCCGTGATTGCACGTTGCAGCTTGTAGTACGGAGCTGAAAATGATACAGAATCTCAAGGAGGATAATAAGATCAGTGAAAGGCATGATGGTTGGAAGAGGTATAGAGGAGGCGGAATTTGCAGGATTGGAGCTGATTATATCCAGAGGGAAAAAGATGGGATGGGTGAGAGTGATGACTCAAGGTAAGGCAGAGGGACATGAATTAGCAAGGCACGATCTTGTGAAAGGTAGGATGTCAGGTTGACTGGAATGTTAGGAAGAGAGGTGATTCAGTCTGGCTAATTAAGGTGGGACCTGGGAAGCCAGGGAGAGGAGTCTGGGGAAAAATTGGAGCAGGGAAATTCCATGATGAAAGTGATGTTTAGTGAAGGTAGCTCTGCCACTGATAACTAGGGTGGACTGTGGAGAGTGCAGAGGTAGTCAGACAAGCCAGCAAAAACATTGCTCAAGAATCTCATGGGGGTGGTGATAATGGGAAGGCAGAGGAAGGAAGGAGTCCAAACACATTTTAAAGGAAATTGAAACTTTGTCACCAGTACCTTTTCTTTCGTGACAGGACCCCAATTCAAACTAGACTAAAGAACAACAGAATTCACTGGTACTTCATGGGCATTACTAACATTTATCAAGCATTTATTATTCTAATCCTCATATAACCCTGTGAGGAAGGTATTATAGATGAGGTAAGAGAGACACAGAAGAGTTAGCTTTTCCAAGTTTACCTAGCCAGAAAGTGGGCAAGTCAGGATTTTGCAATTTGACTCATCTAACTGGCAAGTCCAGGAATGGGATGGAATTCAGGCATGGCTGGCTCCAGGGGCTCAAACACTGCTGTTTAAACACTCTGACTTTCCATGTCGGCTCTGATGACTTCTTTGGTTTATTCTCATTCTCTTTCTACTCTAAATATGTTTCCTGCATATAGATGCCTGCAGGTAGTTGCAAATTCATCTACTCCTAGATTAGCAACTCTAGCAGAGAGAGAATTATATATTAATTATGAATTCAAAGAAAGGAACTCTGATTGGCTTCACTTGCAGCATAAATCTACCCCTCTGATCAATAACATTTGCCAGAGGGATGAGATATCTTGAATGACCTGGGTCATATGCTTGTTTCTGAGTGAGGATTGGGTAGGAGACTGTTCTTCACAGCCTCACCTCAAATAGGAGAGGGATAGTTCCCCAAAGGGAAGGATGCTAAGTACATGGGAACAACACAGGTTGAATATAGATACAAGAGATCTTTTGAGGATGAATCCATATAATATATATGTGGCAGAAAACAAAAGATAAATGAGAAGAAATGATCAAAAGCTACTACTTGTGTGGCCTTAGTAACTGAGAGAATAACGTGTTAGCAGAGATAGGGAAATTGAGTGGAGCGCGAGGGCTGGTTTTAGGGAGAGTTACATTTGGACATGGTGAGCTTGGAGTATCTGGACTGCAAATGTGTAGTAAGCAAGTGAGGATTTGGTTCTGGAACTCAGGTGAAGGTTCAGGAATATCGACAGAGACCTGAGAATTATGGTTCAGGATTGATTTTCATCTCAATTTTGATATGTATAGATAATCATAATTCTGCCTCTATTATTATCTTTAAGTTGAAATTTTAATTATTAGGCATTTAGAAAACACAAAAGACATACAATCTACAGGCTTTGTGAAGGGCTGGGCTGAGAAACTGAAGTAATTTTTTTTTTTTTTTATAATTGCTTTACAATGGTGTGTTAGTTTCTGCTTTACAACAAAATGAATCAGTTATATATATATACATATGTTCCCATATCTCTTCCCTCTTGCGTCTCCCTCCCTCCCACCCTCCCTATCCCACCCCTCCAGGCGGTCACAAAGCACCGAGCTGATCTCCCTGTGCTATGCAGCTGCTGAAGCAATTTTTAAAGGAAAGCAATCTGGGAAACTCACATGTCTGATGGCATTTTTTTGAGAGCAGGTTGACGTCATAGTCAAAGACGTCCTTAAAAAATCTTCAGAAGTTGAAATAGTTACTTAGTTTGTCACTTTGTTAAGTATCTTCTTGGTGAGTATCCAATGAAGTTTCAAACCCATAATGACTTCGAATTTGAGAAATATATTCCAGAAAAAATATATCCATGGGGTTATTTAGTTATTTTGAGAAAATTAATAGAACAGCATTCCTATCTACTACTGACATCCATACTATACTTTTATGTATTTTCCTTTAGATTCAAGATGTCAATTCCTTTGTAACAATTTAATATATGGATAGTTCTTATTTGGATCATGGTCTTAAAATTCAAAATCATAAATTTGATTTCTTTTGATCCAGAATGACAGTGAAAATGCTTTTTCTTGGCCATAAACTGCATTCCAGTTAATCATCTCAGTAATGAGTGTCATTGGCTATAGGTGGATGGGAATTAGAAATTATAAACAAACATTTCTTCATTCTTGCAACAAAAATGTACAGTAACTACTTTGTTCAAGTCACTGTGCTATGCATTAGGTGTTATTATTATTCTCAAAGAGAAGCAAATAATTTGCACAATATGTATTAAATATAGAAGAAGCTTTGGGTAAATGATAGAGGGATACAGGTGCAAATGATGACTTGTTACAGGGTAGACTGGGATGAAGTGAAGTTTGCCTTAAAGCAGGAGGGTGATCCGAAGGACTTTACTGGTGGAGTTGTTTCTGCCTACAAAGGTAGAGAAAGGCAGGTAACTTAAGGTAAGGAAGGAAAGAGGAGTATTGGGAGTGAGGCTGGAAAGGATTGGGACATTAGTTTGAACCCTTAAGACAGAAGAAACAATTCTAAGTGTATGTCTTAATAATAGTGAATTACAAAGAACTGTAAAAAAAAAACTTATATGAAATAATTTGATAAGTACCACTCATTATGAAGTAACTTTAATCTGTAAGATCCATAACAGCGCTATTTTGTATACTGAGATTATACAAAACAATCTCTATCTATTGTCTTCAATCTATTGTCTTCAGAGTGAATGACTGTTAATTGAAAAATTGATTAATGTTACCACTTGTGCAAACTCAAATTTCCTTAAGTTCCCGTCATAGAAAATCCAAGCACTCCTTCGTGTGCTGGAGGAACGATTTTAAAATAAGTTACAGAAATGTTGATTTGAGGAATTTGTCTTAATTGAACACTCACATCCCAGATTTCCCTGGTATCTGAGTTGCTTCCTACAGTTCCAGACAATGAGGGAAAAAAAGGCCTATGGACTGACAGACAAAATACAAACACATGTGATGGCAAAGGAACAAGTCTGCTTTTCTGTGTGGCACGCGGGGTTGACCTCATTAATTTATAGACTCGTATATCTAGAAAAAGTCAAGAGAAAGGCATGGACCTTTAATTTATTTGTCGTCGGATAATCTTGGAGTTTCCTTTTCCTTAACAAAAGATATAAATAACTCTTCAAAGAAAACTCACTCCTCAGGAGCCTTTTATGATAAGAAATCAGAAAAAAGCACATTTTTTACGGAAGATGATTTTATATGAAAAGTTCTCTCTTGTAGCTTTTGTGTATCTCTAGCAGCCTCAACAAAAGTGTTCTTAGATTTTTTTGCCCCTGTAGCTCTCCTTTTAGTGACTGTTGTAGTGAGACACTTTTGGTGGGAGGGAATGGAGGCTCTTCGCTGGGTAACGGGGCTTAACTGTGAGCATGCATACAGGGCAATTAGGAAGATAAAGTAACGCACTGAAATAGGAGATTGGAAAATGCACCACAGCAGGGCTCCTGGGGGGTGAGGGACTCCTAAACAGAGGGCATCAGAATGGCTTTTGTAGCTTTTTCAACATCTAAATATTCCGGAGATTCTGAGTGAATAAATCCGGGTTGGGCCCCAAGCATTTCCACGAAGTAGCATCTCCCAGTCGGATTCTAATGGACAGCTGTGGGAAAGAATCACTCCTGGCTGCCTGTCAACACCACTCAGCTGTGTTCCTGGATCCACTTCGTTCTATTCGATTCTCCTCCTGCTTGCAATTAGCTTCCTCTATCTTTTCTCTATTGGTAGCTTCTACTTAAGGGTTAGTTTGCTTCCTCCTTACCTTGATCTACTAGTGTCCGTTCTTGCTGCTGGCTGTCTCATATGCTGAATGTCTGTATGTCTAAATGAAAATGCTTAATATAAAAGAGTAGCACAGTTTGTCCTTATGGTGCCAGACCACCCCATAGGTCATTGGCCAGTTTAAGGATTGACTGGGTCAGCTGCCCACCCCTGGTCCAATCAGCTGTGCTGCAAATGCAGGCAGGGAAGGCACATTGCCTGGAGCTGCTGCGATAGGGTCTGTGAGCTGAGCTGCCTTAGATGTGCCTGTGGATCAGGTAGGCAGTGTGTCTACATTCTAACCATTTCCTCGGAGATTCTCTGTGATTTATAGTAAAATACGAAAGCAGTAGCTTTCAATTTGGAAGATATGACCACCCCTTTTAAGCATAAAAAATATTTCCTCTACAGGTTAGTTGTACTTTTAGTATTCATGATTAAGAAAATACATAATACAAAATGCGTAATACAAAAGATATAAAATACAAAAAGCTACAATTTCAGCAAAGATTTTTAAATAAGTTTACATTTTATTACTTGTAAGAACAGTACTTACACTTTAAAGATGATAATACGGTCATTTACATATATAAGATACATCATTTATCCACAGAAAATGCTTGGTGCACATGGTTTCCTGGACTCCTTGAAATAACTCTGTGGCTCCTAAGGGGTGTTCTGTCCACAGGTTATGAATGAGTTTGTGGTACACTAAGCACAGGTCCTATAGCAGGAAAGGCTGCATTTGAGCCTCAGGGTTTACTACTCACTAACTTCAGTTCTTAGAGCCAGTGGTAGTTCTGCTTTTCCTCCCCTGGAATCTAGACAGGCTTGTGACTGCTTCAGCAAATAGAATGCTGTGGAAATGATGCTAGTGGTTTCCGAGGCTAGGTCTAAATGGCCACAGAGCAGCTACCTGTCAAGAGTAATGAAATGTTGAGAGGGAGGCAGAGCTTCAGGGATAGCTTGATCAAGTAACTCGGTGATGTCACCAAGATCCTGCTTTTTTTCTGTTTTTCCACTCCACCTTCTGTGATGTCAGTTTCATTCTAAGTATGACTTCCTTCCTGGTCAAAAAATAGCTTCCAGCAACTTCTGGCGTGACATGGCTCCTTGGAGAGAGAGAGAGATAGAGGGAGACAGAGATGGAAAAAGAGAGAGAGAGAGAGAGGTATCTGAGAGAGTAAGAAAGAGAGGAGCTCCAAGGTAGAAAAAGTAGCATCAGTAGGTTGTCAACTAGCTTCTAGTTCTGCTGTGAAGAAGTCAGATGAGATTCTAATTTCTTACCTTTTTTATGTGACTTTTTTTATTGTGAAAACTTTTAGGATCTTTAAGTTTTGCCATATTGCACCTTAGTATGGATAATTTTTTAACCTTTTAATTTGGGCGTTGTACTGATTCTTTCAAACTGGAAACTTATGTTCTTTAATTTGGGGAAATTTCCTTGCATTTTTTCTTTGATAATTTCTTTACTTCCATTTTGTGCATGGGTGCGTGTGTCTCCCCTGCCTCCGTGAACTCTTGTTAGTTAGATGTTAGTACTTCTGAATTGATATTCTAATTTAAAAAGTTTTCCCTTCCATCTTTTGTCTCTTTTCATTTTTCTAAGGGATTTACTTTGGTTTATTGTTTAAAATTAATAGTTAAAATTCTATTTTCATATTGTAATTTCCAATACTTTTATTAAAGGTAGCATTCTGTTTCCATTTGTTGATACAATATCTCGTATCTCATCTCTCTGAGGATACTAATTATGGTTTCACTGACGTTTTCTTCTACTTCCTGCACTGTCTCTTTCAACTGAGGTCCTGTTTTCAATTTGTTTGTATCTCTATTTTTGTGTGTTTTTGCTGGAGTATTTCCTCAAATACCTAGAGACCTTTGGCTTTCCATTAACATTTAATAGTGAGTCACTAAAAAATTGATAGGCTCTGGATTGGGGGTAGATTTTGCCAATTTGTACTGGTGAGATTTGCTGTGTGGTAATCAGATGGAAAGCAAGATTCTCATTGTGAAAATCGCAAACATCAACACTGTAGGTTGCTTAATTCCCTCTGAAGCCATTCAGTCTCCTGAGAAGAATTCAGCCTGGGTGTTATCTCATTGCTGCTGGCACTTGGAAGCACGGTAGGAGAAGAGACTGGCAGGTCCTACTCTTTAATCAGCAAACTTTACTCCTGTTTTCAGCTCTGCCCGTCACCCTTTCTCTCTACCATAGCTGGGGTTCTCTGGTGTGGAACTACTTCCTCTCCATTTTCCCATGTGTCTCTGTGTAGTGGGGGTTAGGGGGAGTTGTCTGGATTTATGGGAGGGGAGATGGGACCTGGGGAAAGTCTACCAGCTCAGTGTACGGATGGTCAGCCAGTCGCTCTAATTCCAGTCACGGATCTCATTCCTGCCTTAAGGGTCCCCTGGAAGTTCCATGTTCTGAGCCTCTCTGGGGCCCTGTGCAGGGGGGATGGCTCAGTCCCTATCGTAGATGCTTAGGTAGCACCTTTCTCAAGTCTATTATCATTCCTCCATCTGCTTTCCAAACTCCAGAAGATTACTGATGCTGCCCATCAGTTTTGTCTCCTCTCACATTCTCTTTATCCTTGTGAATTTGTGACTTTATTTGCTGCAGTAAAGAACAAATTCAGGAGTAAAAGAACATTAAAAAGGTGATTGATTCACCATCGTTTAGGTGGTAAATCTCTCCCTTTCTTTTATTACCAAACTCTTCTCTAATATTTTTGCTCTAAGACTCCCAGATCGCAAATGTAAGAAATTGAGAGTTCATTTTTAGCTCTACTTTGCATCATCTGTGTTGGAGGTCACTGTTGTGTTGATTCCCCAGCCTATGCTACATCTGTAGCCCTGTCAAAACAAGCTTTGCCAGATTCTTGCTTTCTTTGACTCCTTCAGCCTCCAAGTCATCCAGACAGAGGATCAGCAAAGTCCGTGTGGTGTACCAGGAGAAGCCCAGAAAGATCTTGTCCCTGGGGAATGTAGGATTTAGGCCATTAGGGAATACAGTCTAGACTCATCATATTTTATTTCATGTGAGTGTGTTCTGAAGAAATAGAAGAAGAGGAAGTGGGAGAAGAACTAGCACATCATATCAGGAAATGGTAGATCCTGCAAAATTACAAAATGGGAGTAGAAAATATAAGATAATTATTTGGGGACGGATTACAAAATTTATTGGAACAACTTTAATTGCTGTACAATTCAATAACAATTATGTGTCTGATTAAATAGGTGCTAAATTAACTTTGTACAGTGCACTCTTTGATTAGAATAGTAAACAGTCTAGACATATACTCAGTATTTACTGTGTGTTGATGTTGTAATCAGCAGAGGGAGCTTGCTGACACACTGGCTGCAGGGAGAGGCAAAGGGTATTAGCACCTAGAGCCCGTGATAATGGTGAGGTGTTTTTGGAGCTGGGATCTACCCCTGAGTTCAGGACTCTACCACTGCAACCAAGAGGGCTTCAGCAAATCAAAGAACCGGATCCTTGGCTTGGGCTAGGGGGAAAACATAATAACCTTCAGGTCTTGGTCTCTCCTCCTCTGTAAAATGGGAGGAATAATAATAATATCTAACTATACAGTACAAATCTTCCTCCACTTATAGGGTTACATCTGATAAACCCATCACAGATTGAAAATATCCTAAGTTGAAAATGCATTTAATACACCTAACTGACTGGACATCATAGCTTATGTGCTCAGAATATTTACGTTAGCCTACAGTCGGGCAAAATCATCTAAAACAAACCCTGTTTTGTAATAAAGTACTGAATATCTCATGTAACTTATTGACTACTGAAAATGAAAACTGGAACGGTTGTGTGGATACAGATGGTTGTAAGTGTTTCGGTTGTTAACCTTCATGATCGTGTGGCTGGCTGGGAGCTGCAGCTCACTGCCGATACCCAGAGTCACGAGACAGGGTCATACCACTTACCGCTAGCCTGGGAAAAGATCAAAATTCAAAGTATTGTTTGCACTGAATGTGTATCGCTTTCACGCCATTGTAAAGTCAAATAATTGAAAATCAAGCCATCATAAGTCAGGGACCATTTGTAATTGCTCATTAAATGTTAGTTGTTGCTATTATTGTCTTGGTAGGGACTTTGTTTTTAGCGCTGTAATTGTCATCATCATTTGTTTTATGCAGTGTTGAAAATCACCTGAGCATCAAGGGTGACTCTGGCAAACAGGAAGTGGTCGTGGTCAAGGTTCCACTGCATCAGAAATCAAGGGGAGGAAACAAGGCTTACTGAAAGGCATAGGACTAAATCCAGAGACAAATTTACAAATGATGGTTTTTCTTTGGTGGATTTTTGTTTGAAGGCCAAATCTCCACCTCTCATCACCCACCATACCTTCATCCATCCTATGGAGACTTTGTCTTTTTGTTCACTGGTGAATCTCTAGTACTAGAACATTGCTAGCTCATAATAGGTGCTTAATAAATAGTTGTTAAATGAATGGATGAGTGAAAGAATGATGGATGGATGAATAAATTTAGCAGAAGAGCTCGGTTGCTGTTCTGAGCATCAGAAGTGTGCTCATGTATCATGGTCACTTACAGCTTAAAATAATAAGAAAGAATATGGGCTGGCAGTTACAGTTCTTTAACTTGGCGGTGTGCTATAGCTTTTTTAAGTCAGTATTCTGGCAGCTTTTATTCTACAGTGTTTGGATGATAAATGAGTACTTTCTTATAGAAAGGTAACACATGGCTCCTGTATTTTATGAAATAACAAACCCTTCATTTCATTGCCGGATTTTTAGACTGTGTTTCATAATTAGAGAAATTAAAATGAGCCTTCACCAGATTGTGCCAAAATTGAAAAGTTTGGGGATGGATCCAGAACAATCCAGTCTTAGGTTTGTGCCTGTTTGGGAACTAGAGCCTTATGTACACAAGAGCTTGTGATGCAGGGACAGAGAGGACAGCAGCTGTTCTCCCAGAGACCTGTGCCCGATAGAAGCTTCCGCTATAAACAGGCCTGGCTGATGAGGCTGCTGTTGCCTGTAACATTCCAAAGATAATCAAAGAACAGGAGTAGGAAATGGTAGATTTGGATAAAGGCTTGGCGAGCCTTTACTTTCGAATGACAAAAGGTTTGAAGGTTTGGAGAGGCCTCAAGCTCTGGGTTGAGAGAGAGGGAATGACAAAGTTCAGAGTATATGGTCGAATAAAAAAGAGGAGCTTCTAGGGGGCTTCCCTGGTGGCGCAGTGGTTGAGAGTCCGCCTGCCGATGCAGGGAACACGGGTTTGTTCCCCGGTCCGGGAAGATCCCACATGCCGCGGAGCGGCTGGGCCCGTGAGCCATGGCCGCTGGGCCTGCGCGTCCGGAGCCTGTGCTCCGCAATGGGAGAGGCCACAGCAGTGAGAGGTCCCGCGTACCGCAAAAAAAACAAAACAAAACATGGAGCTAATCTTGCCCAGTTCAAACTGGCTGAGGCCATCAACCATTCAACTGGGCTTGTGTGAGTGTCCGATGGATGACCTTTTGACATCAAAGGGACAAAAACTCCACCCTCAGATCATGCAAATGCTGCCATTTTCTGAACATGCATCCCATGATGAAGCATGTAACTCAGATACCCCTGCACAGAGCATTGGTTACCTCACCTTTTTCCAGCCTCTAATCACCTTCCCCTGCACATTAGACTCTTCACCATAAATACCCCAAGGCCCTCACCTTCAGGCAGGTGGATCTGAGATTTGTTCTCTTGTCTCCTTGTTTGGCTGCCTTGTGAATAAACTGCTTCTCTGTTGCAAACCTCAGCGTCTCAACATCTGGCTTGTTGGATGTCAGGCCAACGAATCTAGTTCTGTAACAGAAGTCTTAACCTCACTTTATTATCAAATACTTGTAAGTCTACGTGTCAGGATTCAGCAAGATTGATTGCAAAGCATGTTGATAGACCAGTGTCAAGTAGAAGGAAAAAGAAGCAAGCAGGAAGCTGGTAAGCCTGAGGCTAAGGAAGCATATACTTCGGTAGCTCCGGATTTCTAAGACATGGTCCCCATAGCTGAGTATGTGCGAAACTCCACGTTGACCCAATTAGGTTGAAGGTACCAATCTCTATAACTGCGAGATGCTGATACTGGGAGTTCTCGAATCCAGGATTCTAGTCCAGAATCCTAGATCTTCAACTAGGCAAAAGCATAGATGCCTCTTAACTACTGTTGACCCTTTAACAATGAGGGGATTGGGGTGCCAACACTCCATGCAATCGAAAATCCAAATGTAATTTATCCATGTCCGCCCTCTATATCCACTGTTCCTCTGTATCTGAGCTTCCACATGGGCCAACTCAACCCATCGTGGACTGTGTAATACTGTAGTGTTTCTCTTAAAAATATCTGCATGTAAGTGGACCTGTGCAGTTCAAACCCCTGCTGTTCAAGGGTCAACAGTAGTTACATTTCAGGCCTGCCTACTCTCTGTTCTGTTAGAATGTCTTCAAGGCTCAACTTAACCCAAATCTAAATGGGACATGAGAAAGGAGGGACAAGTAGGCTGAGAATGAAGAAGGTCTGAGGCCCACAGTGATTCTCTGAACAGGTTCAGGTGTCGTCAGTGGCTTTTCAGGCGGTGACTCATGAAGCGGACAGAAGAGGGCGAGAAAGGGAAAGAATAGAAAAAGACTCCTCAAAGCAATTTACTCCTCTCTTTTAGGATCTGCCAAAGTCCAAGAGGACTCTCCATTTTGGGTTAAATTATGGGTTTATTTTAAGTACAATAAGACAAAAACTGAAGAACACCAAAAGGCAAAGAACCGTGAATGGGTTTCTCTTTATTCACCATCAAATCAAATGATAAATGTTCAGGTGTACCCTACATGGCTTTCAGCCCTCAGCCCAAAGTGAAATGATGAGGGTGATAGGAATAGCTACCATTTATTACAGTTTTACTCTGTATTTAACAGTGTACTAAGCACCTCACATTATTTTGTTTAATCTTTACAACACCCATGAAATAGGTATTAATGACAACATTATTATTATTCTCACTTTATATCCTGATGCTAAGGGAATCTAGTAGCTTCCTAAGGTTACTCAGCCAGGAAGTAACATAACTGGAAGTCGGAGCTCTCTGTCCACTGTTCTACACTGTCCTCAAGAAGTTCACAATCTAGTTAGGAAGATAAAATAAATGCACGTGAAATAGTTAGTCTAATAATTGTCTCTATTCGTGCTTCTATGTTCCATTCAGGGCATATGAATCACCTGGAGACCTTGGTAAAATGCAGACAGCCTTTCAGTAGGTCTGGAGTGAGGCACGAGAGACTGAAGATCTGATAAGCTCCCAGGTGATACCAATACTGCTGGCCACAGCCTATGCTTTGAGAAATGGGGGGGGGGGGTCTGTCTACCCTCCCCCCTCCCCTCCCCCTCCCCCTCCCCAGGCACTGCTGTTGCTAGAGGGCCTTGTGGTGCAGGGCAGTATTTCTCAAGTATCTTTTATGAAGTGAATCCCGCCTTCCTGGTTCTTACAATATCCATGGAATGCTGGAACTACTCTTAATTCAGGAATTTTGACTAAGTAGATTTACTTTTAAAAAATGGAAATACATTAATATGTTGTAAATGTTATTGCTTTTTTTCTAGAATAAATGATAAAGTGCACAAATCTTGTGTGTATAGCTCCATGAATTTTTACACACACACACAGACACACAGATAACTACCACCCATGATAAAGTGCACAAATCTTGTGTGTATAGCTCCATGAATTTTTACACACACACACAGACACACAGATAACTACCACCCATATTAAGATATAAAACTTTTCCAACCCTAGAAGGGTCCCTCTGGCCCCTTCCCAGTGAATATTGCTCCCTCAGGTAACCACTGTTTTGACTTCTATCCCCATAGATCAGTTTTGCCTATTTTTGAACTCATACACATGGAAGTGTTTAGCACGTGTTTTTTGTGTGTTTGCCATCTTTGCTCATCACGGCGTCTGAGAGATTCATCCATGTTATTGCATGTAGTAGTAGCTTGTTCTTTTTTATTAGTGTGTAGCATTCCATTATATGAATATTCCACAACTTATTTATCCATTTTAATATTGATAGAAATTTAGGCTGTTTACATTTTGACTATTAAGAATAAAACTTGTACTTACCTTTTGGTGGGTATACACATAGAAGTACTGGATCGTAGAATAGGCATCTATCTAGCTTTTGAACTATATTTATAAAAAGGAACTTCTATTATGGGCTTGAGGAGCTAGTTATTTTTTCCAAATGCACAGTAAATATTCATATTAATAATATTAATAACACAATAAAATATTAATAACATAATTATTACTGTTTACCCATGTGCCACTTAAAATTATTTCACATATGTTATTTTGGAAAACATTGATAAAACAAAAAAAAAGCCGTGGGCTTTGGAATGAGACATTCCTGGGCTGGACTCCCGGCTCTGCTGCTTTCTATGGCTGTGTGCTCTTGGTCAAATAATTTATATGATTTAAGTGATAGTTTACAATCTCTGAGTCTCATATTAATAAACTGTAACTTTATATTAATGGCGTGGATGAATCTTACAGAGATAGATGTTGAGGAAATGAATCTGGAGCCCAAAGAGTATACACTTGTATGATTCCATTTATATAGGGTATAAAAATAAGCAAAATGTATCTTTGCCATTGGAAGTCAGGATAGCGGTTACCTTTGAAAGGAAGTAATAATTGGAAGAGGGCTCAAAGGGAGCCTTCTGGGGTGCTGGAAAAGTTTTATATCTTGATCTGGATAGTGGTTACAACCCCTCCCCCCTCGCACATATACATTCATATACATGCAAACACATTTATATATACATATACAACATAATACTTGGAGTGCTTTTGGGGTGCTGGTCAAGTTCTGTTTCTTCATCTAGGTGCTGGCTACACAGGTGTGCTCAGATTATGAAAATTCATCAGGCTACCTATATGACATGTACTCTAGAGATGCTTTCCTTCTCTGTAAAAATGAGGATAATAATAAAAATAATGCCTATTTCAGAAGTTTGTTGAATGATGTATAAAAAGTGTCTGCTCAGTAAATATTCATTCCTTTGCTCTTATTTCCCCATAGACTAAGAGGTGCAGCTAAAGGAAGAATTAGAATTTATGATGCAACATGAAAGCATCCACATTACAAAGTATTAACTTTATCATATTTACATTTTACTAAAAAGAAAAAAGCTTTAGGGTAGAACTGATGAACAGGTGAGAGGGACTGACTGGAAGAAGTGTACTTTCCAGACTCATAGATGGGTATCTTATCAGTCAGCGTGCTCTAGAAAAACAGTATCAATATGATATATATCCATGCACATATAGATTTATTTTAATGAATTGGCTTATGTGATTGTGGGGACCGGTAAGTCTGAAATTTGTAGGGCAGGCCAGCAGGCTGGAAACTCAGGCAGGATTTCTATGTTACAGTCTTGAAACAGAATTCCTTCTCTGGATAATCAGTCTTTGCTTTTAAGGCCTTCAACTGATTGGATGAGGCCCACCCACATCATGGAGGGTAATCTCCTTTACTTAAAGGAAACTGATTAGAAATGTTTATCACGTCTAAAAACTACCTCCACAGCAACACTACACTACATCTACTACAGCCAGTTGACACATAAAATTAACCATCACAGCATCTATAAATCCTGTTTACAATTAAGAGTCAGTTATGTACTCTGCTTAAATGGCTCTGACTAAGTATTTAGTCAGAGCACATTAATCTTCTTGTAGCTATTTATATCCATTCCAAGTGATATACGATCTTATTGTTTAATGTTGCATGGGCCACAGGCAATGATGCTAATCTTGGCTGAGATATCTTAGTTATATAGGAAATTAGATATCTATGTCACAGCAAGAACATCAGATAGCTAGCTAAGTCTTCAGGAATTCTCCAAAATCTTGTCAGATCATATCATAGAAAACCCTCTCTAAAATACTGGATATAATGGCATTCTTCAACCAATGAAGGGGTGGAGTTCCAAAATCTTATTGCTTTTTTGTTGTTGTTGTTGGAACTTGAAACATGTTTTTCCCCAAAATAATGTTATAAATAGTGGCTATTATGTTCCCTGGCTCCCAGAAAAACCTAGATAGATAGCATCTCCATTTGTGTAATTTTAACAATTCCTTTAGGTAATTAGCTTCACAATTAATTTCCAGTTCACCTAGTCCCCTTTCTCAGACCTCCTAAAAGTGTCAGAGATGAGTGATCAGGTGCTCCTGCCAGAAAGGTCCACGGAGAAGTTCAACAAACAGAAAAAAATGTGTAACTGACAAATGGACCTCGGGATTATGTCTACTCCAGAGAAGTATTTCATTTTGATCCATATGTTTAAAAACAATTAGAAGCAGTTATTGACATTTAAAAATCAGGAGATTTCTCAAAAAAACAGATTCCTGGATTCTCTTGAAAAATAAAACAGAAGATCTGATAATACTAGGTCAAGATTATGACACAGCAAACATTGGTGGGAACAAAGTAACAGTAGCCCCTGACGTCTGCTCACCAGTCACCAGAGTCCTCCCTGGCTGACTTCACTGCTAAAAAACCAGCACGGCCCTGTAGGCATCTGAGTTGTGACCTCTGTCCTAGAGACACTCTGTGACCCCTTGCTGGGGGCTCTGTCACAGATCCAGCATCTGTCAGTTGGGCTTTATGGCCTCTATTTCTCTCCTCCTGTCTACCAAGTAGATACACAGCACTAGGAGCCCTGTCCCGTGGGACGCCTGCTGCCCAAATGCTTCTCTACGTCTGGAGGAAGAGGCTTAAATCCTTAAACCCTGGTGGTGGGGCGGCGGGCCTGGGTGGGTGGGTAGAGTTGAGAGGGGGAGGTTCTCTAGCCTTCCTTCCCTTCCTTACCCATCTGCCTGCTTTTCTCTCTTGTTTCCATTTCTTCCTTCTGCCTTTCTTCTCCGCCTTTGCTTTGTCCTCCCTCCTTCCCTCGTTTCTCTCTTTCTCTCATTCTCTCTCTCTCTCCTCACTGTCATCCTAGCAGCAAGTTTTCTCCCCAACAGCTCCATGAGCGCAGGTCCTCCCTGGCTCCATCTGCTGGGGAGGGTCTCATGCTTGGGACCGGGGTGGGGACGGGGTTGCCACTGTTTAGGTAGAGCAAGGCTGGGGTCAGGGCTGTGGGCCCGAGTTAAGAGCAGGGGCCCTTGGGCTTCCCTGGTGGTGCAGTGGTTGAGAGTCCGCCTGCTTATGCAGGGGACACGGGTTTGTGCCCCTGGTCCGGGAAGATCCCACATGCCGCGGAGCGGCTGGCCTGTGAGCCATGGCCGCTGAGCCTGCACGTCCAGAGCCTGTGCTCCGCAACAGGAGAGGCCACAACAGGGAGAGGCCCGCGTACTGCCAAAAAAAAAAAAAAATAAGAGCAGGGGCCCTGGGGCACAGGCTGATGGCCATGGGTGGAAGAGGTGAGTCAGGACCATTTTCCCCTCCTTTGCCAGGCCTTCTCTTTGGGAGTCACTTCTCTTCTCAACGGTGACTGGGAAGGAGGCTTTAGCCAGAGAAGTTTCTCTCTTTTGACTCCTTCCTGCCCTCTCCTTCTGATCTAGCCATTCCTTTCTACTTCCCCCTCCCAACAGTTGGTCTGAATTCAAAGCAGGGTGCTGTGCTTGGTGCGGAGAATGAATAGCAGCCCAGGGCACACACTGAGCTGTGGCATATCTGGAAGGAAGAGGGCGGAAAGGGACGTTCTGTGTAACCCTGGAAGGGAGAGCTCTTTCTGAAGCAACTTCGCCAGACTCAGTTTCCCACTGTGCACTGAAGGGTAAAGGGAGAGGCCTTTACTTTATGTATTTACCCCACGTTCCTGGAGCGTTGTGCCCTGTCACCCTGTGCAGGTGTGGTTCAATTAAGTAGATTAGATGATCATTAAAAATAAACGCTCAACAAAGCTAAGGAAATAGTTTCTCAAGTCCAATCTTCTTTCTTTCTGCACATATCATGCCAGGGTTTCCAGCATTGTAGAAAGGGCCTTTAAAAATAGTTACTAATCGCTGCATATTACAGGGAAACAAAGACTGGCCAGATGTTTCAAACACAGGGTTTATTTTAATATAGTCAAAATAAATCTGGGCACCGTTATCTCTTCTCAACTGTGAGTACGTAATCAACACATGCTGCACGATGGCGCCTGTATTATGGTGATTAAATGGACAATCCACATTGTTAGTATTCAGTTAGCACCCCCAAATGTTTATTAAATGCTGACATATTGATGGAGCCGTGATTAGACTCTACATAAAACAAATTAATTAGACAGGTAACCACCCAGGCTATTCAAAGTAAACAATAATACTAAGACAACACACAAAATAATGACCTTAGTCTGATAGGCATGGCATTTTCAGAAATGGCTGGGCTCATTCCATTTTACCACTAGTTTCTGTGGAAATATTAACCTCATTAAAACTACATCAGCTATAACAGGATTGGATTTTTACCTATATTTGTACAAAAATACATATATATGCAAGCATTTTCTACATTCTCATAGAGATTGTAGCATTTTAAATTTCCATTTCTCAGAAAAGGATAAAATAAATGTTAAATCAAGTTTTATCAATCCCCTAATACTCTTTCTTTATGTATTTCAATAAGGGAGGGGTGGAATCAGGAAAGCCTTCAAGAGGGATACAAGTTGCGTGTTAAAAGAAGAGTAGATGTCTGCTATGATGATATGAGGGATGGAAGTTTTTTTTTTTTTGCGGTATGCGGGCCTCTCACTGTTGTGGCCTCTCCCGTTGCGGAGCACAGGCTCTGGACACGCAGGCTCAGCGGCCATGGCTCACGGGCCCAGCCGCTCCGCGTCCTGTGGGATCTTCCCGGACCGGGGCACGAACCCGTGTCCCCTGCATCGGCAGGCGGACTCTCAATCACTGCGCCACCAGGGAAGCCCGGATGGAGGTTTTTTTAGGGGAAAGATGAGAGAGAGAAAAGGTCTAAAAACAACAGACAGCTTAGTGTAGCTCAGTTTGTCTGGAGTGCAGGATGGGAGAAGCATGGTCAGAAATGAATCTAGCAAGGCAAGTGTCAGATCATATTCTAGGACTTAATGTTTCGTTTGAAGATGTTGGTGCTTCATTCTACAGCCAACAAAGGCCATTTAAGGCTTCAGTGGCAAGGTGAGACACTAATAAGAAAACATTGCTACCAGAGAAATGGACAAACCAAAAGGCAAGGGCTCAAACTAAGGCAGTCATTGTAGGGATGAAGAAAATGGAAATGACAGAGATGTTAGGGAGATAAAGTAATTAGGGCTTGGGCACCATGTGGACACGCAGAGTGAGAGAAAAGGAACCTTGGAGAATGATGCAAGTTTCTGGGTTGGTTAAGATGTCAGGAGTGTGCTTGGCTAGGAAAGCTGGCGATGCAGTCTACTGCTGGTCTGCAGGTTGTGATGTGGCCAGGGTCACAGGCTCCTCCTAGCTTTCTGCTCAGCTTTCTTTAGTGTGGGCCTTTATCCTTGTGTTGTCATCTTGCTACTGTGAGAAGCATATGTTACCACATCTGTGGTCCAGGCTGGATGGAGAAGACTGGCCAAGGAGAAAAGGCTGAGTCAGCCCCATTTAAAAGAGTTTTCCTGGATGTCCCATCCCTGTCATTATAATATGCATTAGCCAGACCTAGTTTGTATAGCCACCCTTAGTTGCAAGAAAGGTTTTAAACTGCGTATATTGCCTCTCTGAACTAAATGGTTGTTCTGTTAGTGAGGAATGGATTTTGGGTGAACAACAGAAGCATTTTCTACAGGTGATCAGGTCGATGTTGGTTTCATACTCTGAGGCAGGAAATATAGAATAAGTAGCAGGCCAGAGGAGAAAGACAATGAGTTTCGTTATGGATGTGCTGTGTTTGAGGGACTGTGAGTCATCAGTTGTGATACTCACCTGGCATCTGAAAATCATGAAAAAGCACAGGTGATGATAGTTTTGGGAATCCTTAGCCTATAAATGGCAATTGACCTTTCTCAGCATAATAATAATAGTTACTAATTATATGTCGGGTTCCTTTAGGTGTCAAAGCAGATTGTTTATTTGTTTCCTAATAGCAGTAGTCTTCAAACTGGGTACTCCTGGGCATAGAAGACTTGCCAGGGAGCATCCGAGCATACGTGGTTTTAAGGGAATCAACTTCTAAGTTCTCAATACGCATACATACTCTTACTTGAAATTGATCAGCCTGAGAACTGGCTGCCATGTTTATGAAGGTTCTTCATTCTGATATCCGCTTTCCCAGAAGTCCTCTTACCCCTTGAAAGGGAAAAACATGCTTCCACTCAACTGGAATTTCATATTACATCACGTAATTGCAGATTTATTATAAGAAATACCATTATTTTCTTGTTTCATGATTATTGTTAAAAATGAAAAAAATTAATTCTATTACCTCTGCATAATTTAAATCTTGACTTTGCTGCTCTCAGCAATCTGTTTTATAAGATGTGCTTCATAATTTATTTCTCAATAGTTTTCATAATATTTCTTAAAATATATATCAATAGATTGAATTGAAAATTGAAGACAGAATTATTCTGAAGAGAGTAATTCTGCTATGACAGCTTGTACCAAGTCAGTTAAATGGTGAACATTTTCCACAAATTCAGTGACCTAAATCTGTTGTTTTAGCTCATCAAAGTTTTGACAAAAAAATATAGTTAAAACATGTGATGAGATAAAAATAATTTTATTAAAAACTATGACTGTGCCAAGTCATATTAAAGAATTTTTATTTTATCAACCCCTTTTGAATATATCTTATGATACAAAGTACCTCTAAGTCAAAAGTAGCATGTATAATTAATAGTCATTTGATAAGTCTTGGCAAAGCTTTCCTGGTGAAAGACCTAATAACTGGATAAAAATTCTGTTACAAGACAGGTGGTTTCCAATTCTTTTCTTCTAACAAAAATTGAAGGCAAACCTAATCAAGTTGTCATTTGATAGAACATGAAAAAGAATTTTATAACAAATCACTAGGTGCTTTTGACATAGAACGAGTTCAAAGAATTGAATGACTGTTTCAGCAAAATATTTTTTATTCCCAGTATATTTATTTATCTCAACAAGATTTCTTAGTCCCTACACTTATACAAATCAAAAATAGGACTAAAACAATGCCAAGTCTTTATTATGTTAGTAATAATAACATTCATGGATGGATACATGAACTAATTTTAAAAACACACCCTCATTCATCTCATTAAGAGATGAATTTCCAACAAAAAAATTCTTTTAGGTTTAATAATTATCTACCTAAAGTGTCAGCATATTGATTTTTTTGATCAACTGTGTACTAGTAATTGTAATGATAGAAAATTTTAACATTTAAAGCATTATGGGCTCATAAAGCAAAAAAATTTCAATGTATATACACATTTGCCTTGCAGGTAATATGATGATCTAGAAAAGACTCGAACATAGAATGATATTACATTTGGATAAATTTATGTGGAAGAGGTTGAATGGACGTAGCAAGGAACAAAGTAAAATTTCTGACTGCTAAATGGAATTTCTTGTTCAGCTCTTTTAAAAACAGACATGTGTGGGTATCAAATCGCTAGGATATTTAGATTCCATTGGCTACTTTTAAAAGACTGAGGTAACAGTTGTAATGATGCATCAATATTTAATGCACACTGGAAATGATATTCTTTGCAACCATTAAACCTTATGATAACCAGTACTCCTGAAATCAGGTTTTAAAATGTGTGAAGAGGTACACAGTTTTGCAAAGTCTTTATGCAACACATAAGCTTTTTAGGTTGTGGAGCAAACTGTAATTTGAAGATCACTAATACATCCTATTGTCATTCATGGAAAGCTGGTCCTTCAGACTCTCCTGGGTTCCAGGCCCTGTGTAGGTTGGCCGTGCACAACACACATCTGTTTTCTGGGCCCCGCCCCTCCTCCAGAGCCACAGTTTTTCTAGGATGAGATATTATTGTGATGAGCTCTCTTGGGGCTCCTTGAAAGCTGATCCTGGGAGGCATTCTGGGGCTAAAGAGTGGCCAAAGAAGAGAAGCCAGGATAGACCTGGACACCACACCTAAACAAGGTCTAGAGGTCTAAGTCTTCTGGTGAATTTGAAGTCAATTGCTGTTACGTTCAAGAGCAAGAGAATGGGTAAGGAAGAGGTTGTACAGGCGGCCACAGAAAGAAGTCAGGGGCTCTGAGAATGGACCCTGGCAGCCACCTCTCGAGTCTTCGAGGTCTGAATAAGCACAATAACACTGTCTGGCATAACTGATTTCTTAAAAAGAGAAAGAAATGGGTTTTTCGGTATTTATTTTAAAATTTATTTTATTGAAGTATAGTTGATTTACAATGTTGTGTTAATTTCTGCTGTACAGCAAAGTGATTTAGTTATACATGTATATACATTCTTTTTCATATTCTTTTCCATTATGGTTTATCACAGGTTATTGAGCATAGTTCCCTGTGCTATACAGTAGGAACTTGTTTATCCATTCTACGTACATAGTTTGCATCTGCTAATCCCGGACTCCCAATCCATCCCTACCACCCCGCCTCCTTAGCAACCACAAATCTGTTCTCTATGTCTGTGTCTGTTTCTGTTTTGTAGATAAGTTCATTTGTGTCATATTTTAGACTCCACATATAAGTGTTAGCATATGGTATTTGTCGAGAAAGGAATGTTTTTAATGTACAAGAAGATATGAAGAAAAAAAAAGAAGACATGAAGAATATTATGAGAAGAGTCCACATTCAACTTACCGAAAGTAAATATTACCACTTTATTATATTTGCTTCAGCTTTTTCCCAATTAATTCTAACTCTATCAGCAATATAGTGTGAGGTTTTTAGCTTAGGAAAGCTTGATACTTTGATGTGAAATAGATTTAAAAAAAAATATGTGGGTTGCTCCTTGTATCCTTGAAACTTTTTTTACAGTGAATTTCTAGTCCTTGATTGTGTGGGATTCCTAATAATATCTAATTGAACTCTTCTGCTTTCTCACTATAACTAAGTGATCCTTGAAGTCCTTGAAGTATTATGAGTGTGCTCAAGAAACTCCTTTCTAGGTTACTAGTTCAAATCCAGCTTCAGATCACTAGAGTGGCAGCAAAACAATTTCTATTCATGATGTTCACTAACACTGTAAAAACCATCATCAAAATAATTTAAAATATTGTCTGATTCCCAAATTTTATGATAAGCTCCACTCGCTGATCCAGACAATGATATTTTTATTGTCAACTTAAGAGTGAGAGTGGGTGTTATGTTGAGTGTTTGTTCTGAGCTACATATAACCCAGTTCTCATCTCTACTTTGCATCGTCCTAGGACTGGTGTGTTCACTATGTGCTGTGATATTTTGCCAGGTTTCACAAGGGAATGTTATGCCCCCTTCAACTATAATCAGAGAATTTCGTATGTGTGGTCATGACCCATATGAAATACATTTTTTACTGACGCCAGTACACACACACATACACATTAGTACACAAATATATACATATGTATCCTATTGGGTTGAATAATGTCCCCCTAAATTCATGTTCACCTGGAATTTCAGAATGTGACCTGATTTGGAAATAGGATTGTCGCAGATGTAATAAGTTAAGATGAGGTCATACTGCATTAGGCTGGGCCCTTAATGTGATATGACTGGTGTCCTTGTAGGAAGAGAAGAGACACAGAGACACATACACAGGAAGAAGGCCATGTGAAGGTGGGGAGAGAGATTGGAAGATATACAGCTACAAGTCGAGGAAGACCAAGGATTGCCAGCAACCAGCAGAAGCTAGGAAGAGGCAAGAAGGAATTCTCCCCTGGAAGCTTCAGAGGGAACGTAGCTGTGCCAACACCACCCGGTTTGTGGTGTTTTGTTATACTAGGAAACTCTATTTAACTATCTATTGATCTATCCATCTATGTTTTCACAAAATAATGCTCACCTATATTATTTGCAATGCACTCTGATATTTTTTTGTATACTCTTATTATATTTTGTTTAATTGTTGGCTATGATTATGTTGATTTCATTAGGATGCCATGCTCTTTTCAGTAAATCTACAGCATGGCAAGCACTGAACTAAATACTCCTAAAGGAGAGTGCTTGATATATTGGAAAATGTCTGGAGTGTTTAATAATTAATGCAAGAAAGAAAGCCACCATGGTCACTTGCATTATAATGGTATCATTATTCCATTAATTAAAAGTCCCCAAAGGAATTGAAAGTTCAGTGTTCTTCCAGAAGTGTGTGGATATTTCTGTGCCATGATTCATTCAATGGCTCCACAGAGAACACAAATAGGAAATCCACTCTCCTGCCCAACTCAAAGACACCTGAAACTACACTAATAGATCTGGGTATAACTGTACACCTTTAAGTTTTACAGTGAGAGGGACTGATTTTCAGCCAGATCTCACCAGTCAACAGATAAGTGACTTTAGGAGAAGTTAATAAATATCTCTGAACCGCACTTTTCTCATCTGAGAAGTACGGAGGATAATACAGTCTACCTCACACCATGTATAGTGTCAGGCATAGAGAAAGTGCTCAATATATGTGAGTTGTCATCTATTCCCTACTTATTTCATATTAATGGGTTCAGAGAAAGGGTCAGTGGAGAGGTCACAAGGACATCAGAACCTGAAAAGGGAGAGGAGGAGGTGCCTTAGGAAATAGAACTACCATACTACCCAGCAATCCCACTACTGGGAATATACCCTGAGAAAACCATAATTCAAAAAGAATCATGTTCATTGCAGCTCTATTTACAATAGCCAGGACATGGAAGCAACCTAAGTGTCCATCAAGAGATGAATGGATAAAGAAGATGTGGCACATATATACAATGGAATATTAGCCATAAAAAGAAATGAAATTGAGTTATTTGTAGTGAGGTGGACGGACCTAGAGTCTTTCATACAGAGTGAAATAAGTCAGAAAGAGAAAAACAAATACTGTATGTTAACATATATATATATGGAATCTAAAAAAAAAAAAAATGGTTCTGAAGAACCTAGTGGCAGGACAGGAATAAAGATGCAGATGTAGAGAATGGACGTGAGGACACAGGGAGGGGGAAGGGTAAGCTGGGACGAAGTGAGAGAGTGGCATGGACATATATACACTACCAAATGTAAAATAGATAGCTAGTGGGAAGCAGCCGCACAGCACAGGGAGATCAGCTCGGTGCTTTGTGTCCACCTAGAGGGGTGGGATAGGGAGGGTGGGAGGGAGACGCATGAGGGAGGAGATATGGGGATATATGTATATGTATAGCTGATTCACTTTGTTATAAAGCAGAAACTAACACACAATTGTAAAGCAATTATACTCCAATAAACATGTTAAAAAACAAAAAAAAAGATGCCTTAGGGATCACCACAGATGCCACAGAAAAGCAAGGCCCCAGGAGTAATGGTAACAACTGGTAATTCTTTTTTTTTTTTGGCCATGCTGCAGGGCATGTGGGATCTTAGTTCCCTGACCAGGGATCAAACCCGTTCCCCCTGCAGTGGAAGTGCGGAGTCTTAACCACTGGACCACCAGAGAAGTCCCAGCAACTGGTAATTATTATATGTGGTTCTAATTTCTCATCTGGCTAGATTTTGCCATGTTCAACTAGTCATTAACTTTTGCATTTGTTTCTGCATTAGTCTAGTAAACTGCAAATATTAGGATACAAGATGGGCTCTTATAACAAAACAGTGGCTCGAATAAGACAACAGTATAAACCTGTCATGTGACAGTCCAGAATTAATCAGGTCAAGGTCAGTGGGAGGCTCTGTCACCCTCAGTAAGTGTCTTCTCCTTCCCAAAGCTCCTCATTTACCACACAGCAGAAAGGGGGACAGAGCAGGAGAGCACACATGCCTTCCTTTTGGGGGACACCACTCTGAGGAGGCATAAATCACTTTTATCCACCTCCCATTGGCCAGAATTTAGTAATATGAGGACACCAAACTGTAAGGGCTGCTGAGAGATATATTGTATGCCTTGGCAGTCATATGGCCCCTAGAACTTGGGAGTTCTAGCATTAAAGGGAAAAATGGATCTGGTGGACATTAGGTCTGTGCCATGGTTCTCCTCTGTTGCCTTCCACATATGCATGTTCTTCTTCCAATACACTGAACATTTTCACTCCCCTAAAGGAGGCAATTCAAACTCCCTTCCAGATATTACAACCAGCACCAAGTCCAAGAGCTCTGGGTGATGTGCGGTGTACTTTAGTTGGGCTGGCAATGGAGCATTTGGTTTGTGGGCCCATAAATAAATAGAAAGTGTTCTTCCCTCCACCTATGCTCAAAATACAATGGAGAAGTAGAAACAAGGTAACTTCAATAAATAATACCATTTGGAAAAGAGGACAGGAAGCACATGGTGAGGTCATTGGTCAATGGGAGTTACAAATTCTTCTTGCTAGGTAGGAGCTGTGAAAACTTGGGTGATGAACTAAGGTCCTTGATTAGACCCTGCATTTTCTCCTTGGGAGGAGCACCCCTGTCCATCACCCCTCATGGTCCCTGGCTTTCCCCTCTTGGTCCATTAAGCCCTCTGACTGCATCTGAGGGGGGCACTGGGGAGTGTGCCTTCCCTGGGGCAGACAGCTTTTACAGTTGTATCTGTGGGTACAGGATTGAAGGCCTGGGTTTCTTTAAGGGTCCAAGAATGATATGGATCAGATGCCCGGGGGAGGTATTCTTCCTGAGACTGCCACTAGAGTCATGAATTCAAGACCACAGCTTTTCCGCTGTGTTCCAGTGGCCAGGAAACTGGAATCAAGACATCATCTTTGCTGCTCCAACTGTTCATGACACTTAGGAAGCTGAGAACAGGCCCTTGAACGTTACTGCATAAAAAAATGACCAGAACATGGCAGGAATATGGCCTCTGCCTCATTTCTGCCTCCTATTTCTCACAAGATTGTATGCACTTGACAGAATACAACTCATATCCAGAACCCCAGCTGCAAGGGAGTTTTGGAAAGATCATTCTTAGATTTCTGATCGTTCTATCCAGAATGAGATGGGTTGCATGTTGAGTTACCCAACCCACAGTATCCATCACAAGGGTTATAACAGAGTGCATTTACTTAGATTAGGAAGTTCACTATGACTCTCACTGATGTTAAGTTAGGAGATCTTATTGCACAGTTAGAAGTCCTTAAGCCCTATAACTTGGGGGGGGGGTGTGTTTGAAAATTCCAGAGTCTTTTTATGCACTGGAAAAGAATTTTTGTGAACGTCATCGTGCAGTGGAAGGTGCTCCCAAGACCTCTGGCAAGATCAGGCCATACAGACTGAGCCCACACAGTTCTCAAGGGCCAGCACCAGATCCATGAAATGGGAGAGGGGTTAAAGAGGCCCCATCATTTTACCATTGGACTAAGGACAAATTAGGACTTCTTGGACCTACTCTGGCATGGAACAGGAGTCATTTGCTTCTTCCCAGATAAATGGCAGGATGACAAGATAGATGTGCCATGTTCTGGTTTCGTAGCCTTAATAATAGCATCTTTATGCAATAAATACAATATCAAGATTGCTATTGCTGCTGCCGCCACTAGGATGACTCACTATTGATGCTATTATTAACACTACAACCCTCTCTACCATGAAATCTGGGCAAAGTGGCTACCTGTGTGTCACTCTAAAGTGGCAATACACCAAATGGTAATTTTGTAGGCTGCAAGATGGAAAAACTGAATTCAACTTTGTGGGTACCTTACCATGAACGTGTGATTTGGATTTAAAGGATTATCTGAAAAAAAGAAAAGGATTATCTGGCTCTTTTGCTCTTTTGTTTCTCATGGACCACATTTAAATAACCAAGACAGATCTGATTATTAGTACTGTATCTTAAGGATTTTTCTTGTAACCTGATAAAACTACATAAATGATATGCTATAGATAACAAAAAGGCCAGCCTGTTTTTAAGTCTGTGATGTCCCAGCAAACAAAATTGCACAAATCATGCTTACTTTTCATATACTGAGGTCCACCTGTAGATTTGAATCTGAGTACATTTGTGATTTGAAAATGCAGGTTATGAGTAAAGGAAGTTTTGAGGAGATTACTTCATGAGAGAACAAAAGACAAGTTCCTTCCAGTGGTCAGAAAAAAGAAAGGTGTCCCTTCTGTTATCATGATAACTAAATGGAATGTTCTAAGTCTTAACGGTAGTCCCATTATTGTTCACAGTGGAGGATCTATGTAGGAGAATGTAGGAGAATGTGATGGGGTAGGAGGGTCTGAAATGAAGAAGGACTTCTTCCTCTACATATTTCTCTATTCCACCCTACCACCTCCCTTCACACCCCCCTGCCCCCTGGTTCTCTCTTTCTCTCTCTGTCTCTCTCTCACATCGAGGCACATGAAACACACTTTTTTATCTTTACCTGGTTTTGGGAGGCAATGCCACTCGATAGCTAAGTTTGGACTTTGCAGTCAAGCTCCACTGTGGCCTAGTTCTGGGACTCTGCTAGAGCTATTTAACTCGTCTGACCTTCAGTTAACTCATTGGGAATCATTACGATCATACCAGACTCTTAGTGTTGTTGAGGGACTAAATGAGGTAACGTCTGTGAGATGCTTAGTGCAGAACATGGCACATAGTAAATTAAGTAAATTAAGTAAAAGCTATTTCTTTTATTCTCAGAGAACAATTACAAACCACATTGTGAAATTGTAATGGACAGGAATTATGTTTAAATTTTTTAAATGTTCATTTTTGGAGGAAATAGCATTAAGAATACACATATACTGATATGTTATTATCAGAGCACTTATAGATATCTCATGGCAAAATAACAAGAAAATGGTGTTTACCATCAGCCCTGAAGTTCAAGTCTACATTTGGCAGTTAACCTTAATTCTTAAGAAGTAGCAGCAGCTCCTTTAGTCCACTGTAATGATGTTAAATATATTAAAAGATACATTAAATAGTTTATAATGTTGTGATAAAAATGTATAACCCATATGCAAGGGGGTAGAGCATGAAAAAGTAAAAGAATTTTTTAAGCATGGAAAAGGGCTTTCCGCAGGGATGGTGGTTGGAAGGCTAGTTGCAAGGTCTGCATATTAAGTAAAGATCTTTTTGTTTCTTGCCCTGAAGCAGTGGAAGAAGAGAGATTTTTTCAAAGGAGATCTAGGAAGCAACTCTAGAGAAAGGAGTCATCTATTCCTAAGGAACTTAATCCTCCCCTCCAAAAATGACAGGGATGGTAGAAGTCGCTCTTCCCAGGAAGGTGTGAGCGGGGACCCAAGGTTCTGGAAGACACAGGAGCCTTTGGAGCTGAGAAGTCGAGTGAGCCGTAGCAGCACCCAGGGAAAGAGCAAAGGCTTACTGAGGCTGGTGGGACGAGTGGACCAGAGGGTGAGGAGGGCCAGACAGAGGTTACTTACTGATCTTGAGGTCTTGCAGCCAAGACATGTCCTCTTGGGAGATTGTCTTTGGGGGCTGGTGAGCAGAGAGAAATCACAGTTTTTGAGAAGGCAGAGCGAAGGATAAAGAATCACAGATCAAATCAGGAGTCCTAGCTTTGGGACCTCACCGAGAGTCTGGTTCTCAGGGATAGGTTGGTATTGTTGTGAATGGACATGAATTCCACGGTGATAGGAGGTACAAGATAAAAACATTGAAGTAACAGTGGTCACCTGAGAAAAGGCAAAAGGCCTAAGGATATTTGAGGAAAATCCTGCAAAGTCCTGACTACTGCCAAAGACAGAGTAATCTGGCCAGGTCAAGCCTAGAATACAGGAGAGGGCAAGGCTGAGGACCTTGACTAGGACTGAGGCTGTGTTCATACCCATCTGTGTCTGGACACACTCACCAGTCCTTTGATGAGAAAGTTTGTGTTGATCACATGGAAACCATGCCTGTGTATTACTCCTTATTGGTAACAGAACACAAATATATGTCCACGTTAAAAACTTGGCACATCTATAGTGTAGCCTGGATTCCTCTCAATTAATCTCTGTATGTTCTCAATTCTCAAGATAAAGAATCCTGTTCAGATGTTTCAATAACATCTGATGTTTCAGTAACATCAGCTGCATTCAGAGGAAGCTGAGTCAAAGTAAACAACTAAACTTCAGTGGATCCAGATGGCTGTCGACTTGGAAAGTACCATGGTGCAATTGTAATCATAATAAGAGTGTATATTTTGGAGTCAGCCAGATCCAGGTCTGAAATCCATCTCTAGCACTATTTAGAGCTGTGGACATATTGTTAACCTGTGCTGGCATTAATTCCTCATGAGAAAAATGGGGACTCTGATGGTAACCTTGCAGGGTGGTTTGTTTTATAAGATTAAATGACCTTACACATGGAAAGAATTTGGAACTAGGTAGGTGCCCAGTAAATGTTAATCCCTTTTCTCATGATTTTGACCTTGCCAAGAAACACAGACCAAGATACGGTTCTGACAGTCACCCTGAAAGTTATGACCCCTGGGCCAAGATTTGCCAGGTTGTGCAGGCTTCCAAAGGGGCCCTAAGTTCTCTGGAGTCAGACTGACTGGGCTCAGAACCACTCAGTGGTGGTATGAATGTGGAGGAATTGCTTATTCTCTCTATGACTTAGATTTCTTACTTGTCAATTAAGATGGTCATACCCACCTCACAGGGTTGTTTTGAGTGCTAAATGAAATAATTCACATAAGACACTTGGAATGATCTAAGAAAGGCAGACTGAGGTGAAGTCCGTAGAGACAGATTTTCCAGAATGTCAAGATCTGATGTAGCAGTCTCCAGAGTTGCCTGGTTAAGCCTTGGTCAGAGGAGCACTGGAGGGTAGCGTATTGATTGCAAGGCCCCTACTAGTTCCTGTAGATGATTCTCAATAGGCCACAGTAGCTCTCCAGGGAGACATTTTGGCATAGGTACAGAACCTGGGAATGGCCAACTTAATAGAGCCAATCTCTGTGGCACTCTAATCCCTTAGGGCCAACTGTGGATGGGTAACCTTTTCTCAAAGTTCTACACTATGTTTATTTTCTTATTTGCTTATTTTCTCTTCTCCCCACTTAAATGTTAGCCTTCTGAGAACAGGGACATTGAATTACACACTTCTGTATTCCCAGTGCCTAGAACTGAACCTGGCAAGAAATAGATGAGCAGAGGCTCCATAATATTTGCTGAATAATGTATAAGCATTCCTCTGCTGATCACACTAGATTATTTCTGAGACTTGTATCCAAGGTGCTATCATTAGTCAAGTCTCTTTTGGTGAAAGTGACAGGAACCCCACACCAAAGAGCTTAAGTAAAGAGGAAATTTATTAGCTCATATAACCAAGAAGTCTAAGGGTTGGATCCATGGCCTTGAACATGGTAATCAGGATCCTATTATCCTATATTAGGATCCTATATGCTTTCCTCTGTGTTAGTGTCATACACTGGAGATAAATATTTGTATGCGGAAAGTTTATTGGGGAGTGCTCTTGGTATCACGTGTGAGGAGAGTGAAGAAAGTAGGCTTGGGCAGAGGGAGGCAGCTGATTCTGTGGGGAGCTCTGGAACTAGAAAAGCCTTCAGAGTTGTTTCATTTGACCCATTATTCAGTCATTGGGTCAGGTGGCTCTGTCTGGCTGATGGCAACTCATGGAGAGCCACTCATCTGAGAGCCACCAGCTGCCAATATTCCAAGCCACTAGGAAAATGAGCGCTCCAGTCCTGAAGGTGTGATCTTCATGCACCCAGTTGGTTGACCTCAGATTCAGTATTGGCTTAGGAATGTGAATTTCAAAGTCTACATAAGGCCAAAGATATCCTTGACTATCTGTTTTGTACATGGATCTGTCATTTTGTAGGGATAACTTCTCTCTCATTTCTTCCTCTAGAGAAAGACTCCCCCAAACCCCAAGAACTGCTGACATCATTTGTTGTCCTGACTCTCGAACTAGGATTTTGATGTGTTTTCTGGCATCACAAAATTCATTTTCTTTCCACTTATTTGAGTTTATACAATTTCATATTTAGTTTTTTTTTTAGCTTAGTCTAAAAACCTTTTTCATTATTAACAACCCTTGGGAACATCATTGTAATGATTTAGTAGCATATGTTCTATGAATATATCAATAGTTATTTAAAATAATTTCTCCATAATTTGGACATTTAAGTTATTTTCAATTTTTATGCTTATAAATAAATAATAACATCCTGTGCATGTCTGTTTGCATTTCAAAATTATTTCTCATGATAGATTCCTACCAGTAAAATAACTGGATCATAGAATATGAACATTTTTATCCTCATTATTTTTTAAAAATTGCAAATGTAATGATTGCTTACTATAAAGTATGTATGAAATACAGGGGATTTAGCTCATAATTTTCTATTAAAAAGTAATTAATATACATAGCTTCCCTTCCAAACAAATAAACCATCTCTTATTGCAATCACCTGCACTTCTGTTTCCTGATGATCAGTATTATGCTTCTATTATCTTAGAAATTCTTTCTTAGTAATTGCTTTGAACTGTGAAATCACATTGTTGACAATCATTTCAACTTAACTCTAAGCTTTACAAGTTTCTCTGCTACCTCTTTCTTTTCTGGGAATATCTCCTCTTTACTTGCTCAATCCACAAGGTCACAGTGGGAGCAGCCATATTCTTATACATGACTTTGTCACTCAAGCTACGGTTGACTGTGGACCTCTGGTGGACCTCTGACCAAAACTGAGATATAAGCTCCATTCCCTGAGAAAGTTAGAGTTGAATTAGGAGGTTCAAGGCTCAGTTTGGCTGTTGGCTTCCCTCTTGAGTGAAGAGGTTATAAATTCACTTCTCACCATGTAGAATGGATTCAGATAAATAAGATTTTTAATGCTTTCTTGTGTTTACAAGGAAGAATGAGAAATTCCTAAATGCCAAAGACTTAGATTAGTAAAAGCACAAGGTAAAAAACTATGACAGCCCCAGACTGAGGTATTGTCAGATTCAGTATCAGCTTAATAACTTTGATTTTAATGTCTGCATAATGACCAGGGACATTCTTGATAAATTATTTTGTACATTGATCTCTCATGGTCTATTTATTCTTGTGATGAAGCAAGTATAATTAGATATATTTTAATAGCTGGAAAGTCTAATTTCTTCATATTACCATTGATTTTCATTTTTAAAAGTTAAACTCTTTCTCTAGCTAAAAATCAGAATCATTTTAAGATCCTACTCCAAATTCCATTACAATGGAGATTGGGATGGCAATACATTTCATACATTAATTTAGAATTATTGATACTTTATAATAAGTGCCTTCCTACCTAGTTAAACTATGTGTCCCTTTTAGTTATTTATTTGCTTGTTTGATTTTTTGGAAACTTAGGTTCAGAGAGTTGACTTAAACATACTTCTCATCATCTTTGGTTTGTTTAAGGCTATTCTCTCATGTATTTTCAATTGCCCTTCATTTCTGAGAAAGTCCATCTGTGGTCAAAGAGAATAAAGCTGACCTACAGAGAGAAGAAAAAGAGAAATGGTAACAGGGGCAGCAATGTTCCTCCTGGGTCCCAGTCACTGTTTCTAGTCTGTTGCAGAGGTCCAACTACATCTCTACTCCTGGACTCTGTATCAGACAACCTCTAAAGTGCACTTCAGATCCTTTCAGCCCCGCCTGTCTCTGGAGTCTTTGAACAATTGTTTATACCAATAAGCAAGTAGCTCTGGGTGAGCTCTAACTTCACTTAGGCACAACCAGACAGGGCCTGCTGCATGTCTGCACAGCTTGACTCTCACTTTCTTCCTCTTAGCTCCTTCCTGGGGCTTCCCTTTTGGACCTGCAGCATGGGAAATTTCAGGATCTGTGTCGTGCCCATTTATGACAGTACCACCCGGAAGTGCAGAGAAGTCACCTGTTTGTGGGGCAAACCATTGTCCAATGGAGTCAGGAGCTGTTGAATAGACTGTTCTGATATTCAGTCATCCACATAGCCTCCTGGAAAATAGATACTCCTGCCAGATCACTCTTTAGACACCAAGGGACGACCAGCTTAGTAACATACCCTCGTTTGGCTCTCCTTCCTTCCCTTATGGCTTCCTTTCCCCTCAATCCTCCCAGGCTTGCATGCTCTAATTAAATAGAAGCACATAAGCTTTTGCATCAGGCTTTGGTTTCTAGGGGACTCAATCTAAGATATATTTTGAAAAATAGTTTTGCATTCTTATAATAACTTGCCCTTTTGTCTAAGCTAGTTCACATGGATTCCTGTTACTTGTAAACAAAATAGATTTAAATAATAACACCCTTCTATTATTATTTATTTTAAATTTTCTCTGAAGAAAAATCTTTAAGAATTTTTTTCAAAAATTGTATGTGGAATGCAAGCTTTTTGATTTTATAGATGTGTATCTTTTTCCCCTTTGAATCATATAGTTTGAATATAGAGCTATGGTATAGCCATAAAATCTGTTATCCTTAAATGTTTGTGGAAAGTTTTATTATTTAAACACCCTGTCTAGCAGCTGATAAGTCTGATGCCAATATGATTCTCATTCTTCTGTTTTCTAATATGTTTTCGGAACTAAAAAAATTTAAGATCAAAAATTTCATGATTGATCAAGATGGCAGAGTAGAAGGACATGTACTCACTCCCTCTTGCGAAAGCACCAGAATCACAGCTAACTGCTGAACAATCATCGAAAGGAGGACACTGGAATTCACCAGAAAAGATGCCCCATGTCCAAGGACAGGCAAGAAGCCACAATGAGATGGTAGGAGGGGTGCAATCACAATAAAATCAAATCCCATGGTCGCTGGGTTGGTGACTCACAAACTGGAAAACACTAATACCACAGAGGTCCATCCACTAGAGTGAAGGCTCTGAGCCCCATGTCAGGCTTCCCTACCTTGAGGTCTGGCAACAGGAGGATGAATTCCTAGAGAATCAGACTTTGAAGGCTGGCAGAATTTGATTACGAGATTACGACCGGACTGCGGGAAGTGGAGACTCCACTCCACTTTGCATTTGAGGGAATGCACAAAGTAGTGTGTGCATCAGGACACAGGGGAGGGAGTGGTGACCCTGGAAGTGAGACTGGACTGGACATACCTGCTAGTGTTGGAGGGTCTCCTGCAGAGGCAGGGGGTGACTGTGGCTCACGACAGGGACAAGGACACCGGCAGCAGAAGTTCTGGGAAGTACTCCTTGGCATGAACCCTCCTGGAGTTGGCCATTAACCCCACCAGAGAGCCTGTAGGCTCTGGTTCACCTCAGACCAACAGGGAGGGAACCCAGCCCCACCCATCAGTAGACAAGAGGATTAAAGTTTTACTGAGCTCTCCTCACCAGAGCAACACCCAGCTCTACCCACCACAAGTCACCCACATCAGGAAGCTTGCACAAGCCTCTTAGATAGCTTCATCCACCACAGGGCAGACAGCAGAAGCAAGAAGAACTACAGTCCTGCAGCTTGTGGAACAAAAACCACATTCACAGAAAGATAGACAAAATGAAAAGGCAGAGGGCTATGTACCAGATGAAAGAACAAGATAAAACCCTAGAAAAACAACTAAATGAAGTGAAGATAGATAGGCAACCTTCCAGAAAAAGAACTCAAAATCATGATAGTCAAGATGATCCAGGACCTCAGAAAAAGAATGGAGGCAAAGATGGAGAAGATGCAAGGAATGTTTAACAAAGACCTAGAAGAATTAAAGATAAAACACCTAGAAGAATTAAAGGACAAACAAACAGAGATGAACAATGCAATAACTGAAATGAAAAATACACTAGAAGGACTCAATAACAGAATAACTGAGGCAGAAGAACAGATAAGTGACCTGGAAGACAGAATGGTGGAATTCACTGCCATGGAACAGAATAAAGAAAAAAGAATGAAAAGAAATGAAGACAGCCTAAGAGACTTCTGGGACAACAGTAAATGCACAAACATTCGCATTATAGGGGTCCCAGAAGGAGAAGAGAGAGAGAAAGGACCCAAGAAAATATTTGAAGAGCTTATAATCGAAAACTTCCTTAACATGGGGAAGGAAATAGTCACCCAAGTCCAGGAAGTGCAGAGAGTCCCAGGCAGGATAAATGCAAGGAGAAACACACTGAGACACATAGTAAACAAATTGACAAAAATTAAAGACAAAGAAAAATTATTGAAAGCAACCAGGGAAAAATGACAAATAACATAAAAGGGAACTCCCATAAGGTTAACAGATGATTTCTCAGCAGCAGCTCTATAAGCCAGAAGGGAGTGGCATGATATATTTAAAGTGATGAAAGGGAAGAATCTACAACTAAGATTACTCTATCCAGAAAGGATCTCATTCAGATTTGATGGAGAAATCAAAAGCTTTACAGACAAGCAAAAGCTAAGAGAATTCAGCACCACCAAACCAGCTCTACAACAAATGCTAAAGGAACTTCTCTAGGTGGGAAACACAAGAGAAGAGAAGGACCTACAAAAACAAACCCAAAACAATTAAGAAAATGGTCATAGGAAAATACATATTGATAATTACCTCAAATGTGAATGGATTAAATGCTCCAACCAAAAGACACAGGCTCGCTGAATGGATACAAAAACAAGACCCATCTATATGCTGTCTACAAGAGACCCACTTCAGACCTAGGGACACATACAGACTGAAAGTGAGGGGATGGAAAAAGATATTCCATGCAAATGGAAATCAGAAGAAAGCTGGAGTAGCAATACTCATATCAGAATAAAATAGACTTTAAAATAGAGAATGTTACAAGAGATAAGGAAGGACACTGCATAATGATCAAGGGATCAATCCAAGAAGAAGTTATAACAATTATAAATACATATGCACCCAACATAGGAGCACCTCAATACATAAGGCAATTGCTAACAGCTATAAAAGAGGAAATCGACAGTAACACAATAATAGTGGGGGAGTTTAACACTTCAATTATACCAATGGACAGATCATCCAAACAGAAAATTAATAAGGAAACACAGACTTTAAATGACACAATAGACCAGATAGATTTAATTGATATTTATAGGACATTCCATCCCAAAACAGCAGATTACACTTTCTTCTCAAGTGCACACGAAACGTTCTCCAGGATAGATCACATCTTGGGTCACAAATCAAGCTTTGATATTTTTAAGAAAAATGAAATCATACCAAGCATCTTTTCTGACCACAGAGCTATGAGATTAGAAATGAATTACAGGGGAAAAAAACGTAAAAAACACAAACACATGGAGGTTAAACAGTACGTTACTAAATAACCAAGAGATCACTGAGGAGATCAAAAAATACCTAGAGACAAATGACAACGAAAACACGACAATCCAAAACCTCTGGGATGCAGCAAAAGCAGTTCTAAGACAGAAGTTTATAGCAATACAAGCCTACCTCAAGAAACAAGAAAAATCTCAAACAAACAACCTAACCTTACACCTAAAGGAACTAGAGAAAGAAGAACAAACAAAACCCAAAGTTAGTAGAAGGAAAGAATTCATAACAATCAGAGCAGAAATAAATGAAATAGAAACAAAGAAAACAATAGCAAAGATCAATAAAACTAAAAGATGGGTCTTTGTGAAGATAAACATAATTGAGAAACCTTTAGCCAGACTCATCAAGAAAATCAGGGAGGGGACTCAAATCAATAAAATTAGAAATGAAAAAGGAGAAGTTATAACACACACCACAGAAATACAAAGCATCCTAAGAGACTACTACAAGTAACTCTATGCCAATAAAATGGACAACCTGGAAGAAATGGACAGATTCTTAGAAAGGTATAAGCTTCCAAGACAGAACCAGGAAGAGATAGAAAACATGAACAGACCAATCACAAGTAATGAAACTGTGATTAAAAATCTTCCAACAGGGGCTTCCCTGGTGGCGCAGTGGTTAAGAGTCCGCCTGCCGATGCAGGGGACACGGGTTCGTGCCCCGGTCTGGGAAGATCCCACATGCCGCGGAGCGGCTGGGCCCATGAGCCATGGCTGCTGAGCCTGCGTGTCCAGAGCCTGTGCTCCGCAACGGGCAACGGAAGAGGCCACAACAGTGAGAGGCCCGCATACCGCAAAAAAAAAAAAAAAAAAAAAAATCTTCCAACAAACAAGAGTCCAGGACCAGATGGCTTCACAGGTGATTTCTATCAAACATTTGGAGAAGAGCTAACACCTATCCTTCTCAAACTCTTCCAAAAAACTGCAGAGTAAGGAACACTCCCAAACTCATTCTACGAGGCCACCATCACCCTGATACCAAAAGCGGACAGAGATACTACACAAAAAAGAAAATTACAGACCAATATCACTGATGTATATAGATGCAAAAATCCTCAACAAAATACTAGCAAACAGAATCCAACAACACATTAAAAGAACCATACACCATGATCAAGTGGGATTTATCCCAGGAATGCAAGGATTCTTCAATATACACAAATCAATCAATGTGATGCACCATATTAACAAATTGAAGAATAAAAACCATATGATCATCTCAATAGATGCAGAAAAAGCTTTTGGCAAAATTCAACACCGATTTATGATAAAAACTCTCCAGAAAGTGGGCATAGAGGAAACCTACCTCAACATAATAAAGGCCATATACGACAAACCCACAGCAAACATCATTCTCAATGGTGAAAAAATGAATCCATTTCTACTAAGATCAGGAACAAGACAAGGTTGCCCACTCTCACCACTATTATTCAACATAGTTTTGGAAGCCCTAGCCACGGCAATCAGAGAAGAAAAAAAAATAAAAGGAATCCAAATCAGAAAAGAAGAAGTAAAACTGTCACTGTTTGCAGATGACAGGATACTATACATAGAGAATCCTAAAGATGCCACCAGAAAACTACTAGAGCTAATCAATGAATTTGGTAAAGTTGCAGGATACAAAATTAATGCACAGAAATCTCTTGCATTCCTATACACTAACAATGAATGATCAGAAAGAGAAATTAAGGAAACAATCCCATTCACCATTGCAACAAAAAGAATAAAATACCTAGGAATAAACCTACCTAAGGAGGTAAAAGACCTGTACTCAGGAAACTATAAGACACTGGTGAAAGAAATCAAGGATGACACAAACAGATGGAGAGATATACAATGTTCTTGGATTAGAATAATCAATATTGTGAAAATGACTATACTACCCAAAGCAATCTACAGATTCAATGCAGTCCCTATCGAATTACCAATGGCATTTTTTACAGAACTAGAACAAAAAATCTTAAAATTTGTATGGAGACACAAACGACCCCAAATATCCAAAGCAATCTTGAGGGAAAAAAATGGAGCTGGAGGAATCAGACTCCCTGACTTCAGACTATACTACAAAGCTACAGTAATCAAGACAATGGTACTGGCACAAAAACAGAAATATAGATCAATGGGACAGGATAGAAAGCCCAGAGATAAACCCATGCACCTATGGTCAAGTAATCTATGACAAACAAGGCAAGGACATACAATGGAGAAAAGACAGTCACTTCAGTAAGTGGTGCTGGGAAAACTGGACAGCTACATGTAAGAGAATGAAATTAGAACACTCCCTAACACCATACACAAAAATGAACTCAAAATGGATTAAAAACCTAAATGTAAGACTGACCACTATAAAACAGTTAGAGGAAAACATAGGAAGAACACTCTTTGACATAAATCACAGCAAGATCTTTTTTGACCCACCTCCTAGAATAATGGAAATAAAAATAAAAATAAACAAATGGGACCTAATGAAACTTAAAAGCTTTTGGACAGCAAAGCAAACTATAAACTCTATGCAAAGACAACTCTCAGAATGGGAGCAAATATTTGCAAATGAATCCATGGACAAAGGATTAATCTCCAAAATATATAAACAATTCATACAGCTCAATATTAAGAAAACAAGCAACCCAGTCAAAAAATGGGCAGAAGACCTAAATAGACATCTCTTGAAAGAAGATATACAGATGGCCAAGAAGCACATGAAAAGCTGCTCAACATCGCTAATTATTAGAGAAATGCAAATCAAAACTACAGTGTGAGGTATCACCTCACACCAGTTAGAATGGGCATCATCAGAAAATCTACAAACAACCAATGCTGGAGAGTGTGTGGAGAAAAGGGAACCCTCTTGCACTGTTGGTGGGAAGGTAAATTGGTACAGCCACAATGGAGAACAGTATGGAGGTTCCTTAAAAAACTGAAAATAGAATTACCATATGACCCAGCAATCCCACTACTGGGCATATACCCAGAGAAAACCATAATTCAAAAAGACACACGCACCCCAATGTTCATTGCAGCACTATTTACAAGAGCCAGGTCATGGAAGCAACCTAAATGCCCATCAACAGACGAATGGATAAAGAAGATTTGGAACATATATACAATGGAATATTACTCAGCCATAAAAAGGAATGAAATTGGGTCACTTATAGAGATGTGGATGGACCTAGAGACTGTCATACAGAATGAAGTAAGTCAGAAAGAGAAAAACAAATATCGTATATTAATGCATATATGTGGAATCTAGAAAAGTGGTACAGATGAACCAGTTTGTGAGGTGGAAATAGAGACACAGATGTAGAGAACAAATGTATGGACACCAAGGGGGGAAAGTGGGGGGATGTTTGTGGTAGTGGAATGAATTGGGAGATTGGGATTGACATATATACCCTAATATGTATAAAATAGATAGCTAATAAAAACCTGCTGTATAAAAAATAAATAAATAAAATTTAAAAAGGTAAATTACTCATTATTTAATATTTACTTTGTATTGACCCTTCACTAAACTATTTTATTGTCCCTATTTTTAAGTGAGTCTTTTTACTTGCCCAGTTTTTGATCATATTATGTAAATGATGATAGTTTTATCTCTTCGTTTACATTATTACATCACTGATATTTTTTTCTTATTGCAAAAACAAAGTAACAGTAGCAAGGATGATCATCCTTTCTGAGTCTTGATTTTTTATTTTTGCGGTACGCGGGCCTCTCACTGTTGCGGCCTCTCCTGTTGCGGAGCGCAGGCTCCAGACGCGCAGGCTCAGCAGCCATGGATCATGGGCCCAGCCACTCTGCGGCATGTGGGATCTTCCCGGACCGGGGCACGAACCCGTGTCCCTTAGCATCAGCAGGCAGACTCTCAACCACTGCACCACCAGGGAAGCCCCCTGAGTCTTGATTTTTGAGAAAATGCCTTTGATATTTTTATTTGTTCAATATATTTGCTATTGTTTTCTAATAAATACTCTTCACTATATTTAGGGAAAAAATAAAATTAACAAAAAGAAAAAGAAATTTCAGGATCAGTTGTGTAGCTTTTTCAGTTGTGTCCTCTGAGAAACAGACCTGAGAAAGTGATTTTTGGTTTTTTGTTTAAAATTTTTCTTTTAAATTGAAGTATAGTTGATTTACAATGTTTTGTTACTTTCTGGTATACAGAAAAGTGATTCAGTTTATATATATATATATATATATATATATATATTCTTTTTAGATTCTTTTCCATTATAGTTTATTACAAGATATTGAATATAGTTCCTTGTGCTATAAGTAGGACTTTGTTGTTTATCTCTTTTATATGTAGTAGTATGTATCTGCTAACCCCAAACTCCTAATTTATCCCCCCTCTTCCACGTTTGGTAACTGTGAATTTGTGAGTCTGTTTCTGTTTTGTAAATAAGTTTATTTGTGTCATATTTTAGATTCTACATATAAGTGATATCAAATATTTGCCTTTCTCTTTCTGACTTACTTCACTTACTATGATCACCTCTTGGTCCATCCATGTTTGTGCAAATGGCATTACTTCATTCTTTTCTATGGCTGAGTAGTATTCCATTGTATATATGTACCACATCTTCTTTATCCCTTCATCTGTCAATGGACATTTAAGTTGCTTCCATGTCTTGGCTACTGTAAATAGTGCTGCTATGAACATTGGGGTGCATGTATCTTTTTGATTTAGAGTTTTCTCCAGATATATGCCCAGAAGCTGAGAAAGTGTTTTGAGTATAAGAGACTTATTAGGGTGTAATGCTTAGGAAAAATATAATGAGGAGGAAGAAGAATTGGTCAGGGAGAACATTTGGATCATGATAGGGATCTGATCCTTACGAAACTAAAGGAGTGAGATTGTCATCTGACAGGTTGAACCAAGCCTTGGCCAACCCAGCAAGGGGCTCTGAAACCAAGGTGTCTGTTAGGGACTTCCCTGGTGGTCCAGTGGCTAAGACTCTGCACTTCTACTGCAGGGGGCTAAGGTTTGATCTCTGGTTGGGGAACTAAGATCTCCCATGCCACATGGTGAGGCCAAAAAGAAAAAAGAAAAAAAAATTGTACCATGTGCATTCATTGGCTGGGGACTACTTGGGAAGGGCAAAGGCTCTGCTCGAAAGCTAAAAAATAGATCCTAAAGGCTCCAACATCTGGAGACTGTCAGCTAACTGCACTCCAGGCAGATGAACAGTCAGTTCTTTCCTGATGAAAGAATGCAGCAGCTGGCCACCTCCCTGTGTCTTTTTTCATTTACGCTGCTTGATTCTTAGTGGTCCTTTTGACATGATGCTTCCATATTTCAGTTCAGGGAAATCATTTTATATTTAATCTCTTACACGTTTCTTTCTACTCTTGATGTTTGTTACTTCTGAAACACCTCTTACTCAACTAGATATATTATCTATGTTGCTTTTCTATCATCTTCATCAATCTTTTAAATCTATATTGAAAAAGGTGTCCTCAACCTTATCTTCTTTTTCCTATATTACCTTGGGTTCTTCTGGGATAAGCTTGCTGTTTTTTCATTTTGACCTAACCTTTACATGCCTCAAATGTCTGGTGATTTCTGTTTATGTTTGTAATAAGGAACATGGTTGATCATTCAGGGTGTCTGCTTGTGTTTGCCTAGCAACTGTGAATCTCTTTCCATAGCAGACTGTCCCCCCAATAGAAGGGCTGATTGTAGGGTTCTCTGTAGGTTATACCAATGCTAAGCTTCTCTTCATGAATCATAAGAGCCTTTGGAGGGACTCAGGCAGTTGGACTTAGAACAACATCAACTGTCAGATGAAGCAAATTTCATTTAGGGGCCAAGATAGTGTGGGAAGTGTTCAGTGAATTTCTCTCCTGGGTGTGAAAGTCTTCCATATGAGTCATATGGGTTCAAAGCAGGCTTATTCTATGTTTCTCTTTGGCCCATGACACAAAATCTTACTTATTTTAAAGAGTCGTTACTCTAGGGCCAAATATTCCAGGGAAGAGGATTAAGAGAGGAAGAGAGATACATGTAGAGAAAGCTGGCCTAGATATTCCAAGTTTTTAAGTAATTATCATGATGATTGCCCCATGATTTATTCTAGCTCACTGCATTTTCTTACTCTAAGCTTGGAGTTCTATTAGTCTTCCAGTAGGTTCTCAGAGAGTAGCATACTTCTCCAATCCAATTCCTATTTTGTTACATGTCCTTAATTCTAGTTTCCTTGTCAATTTGATTTTATACTCTCTCCCAGTTCTTTAAACTTTCTGGACAGCTAGTTGCACTCTTTCATGTATTCTTTTCCATGTATCTTTTATACAGTTCAGTGGGATATGGGATAAAATGATGATAAAGATGCACTCAGTCTGCCATCTTAACCTAAAAGTTTAAGTACACGAGACCTTTCTAAGTCTGTGTGTGTATGCATATATATATATGCATATATATATATTTATAAAAATATACATTATACATAGATACACATAACTGCTTTCCATGAAGGTTTTACAAACTTATATTTTTATTTGCTGAGTATCAGTGTAATATTCCACAATAGCACCTCCACAAATGGATTTTATTAAACAAATAAACAAACAAAACTTATCCAATTTCATAGATATGGCAACTGTGTTAAAAATGTGCAGTCATTTTTAGTAAGGTGAAACTTTTATTTTAACTTTATACTATGGAAAAATTGTAAGCATATACAGAAGTAGAGAGAATTGTACAAGGACATATATATGTGTATAATAACCCATGTATATACTCATATTTATACATATTTCTATATGTAACCATCTACATCTGTATGAAGTTAAACATAAATTTATACCGTCTCCGACTTTAATCCATTAACACGTGCATCATTCTAGGTACCTCTCCTTGCTTATCTGTAATCTCTCACTGCAACAGTGAGAAATCAGGGTGCCACCACCCGCCATCCTTTTACTTAATTGTTTAAATTCAGTATACATGTATAGCAGTAGCAGAATTGTTAAATCAAATTTTGTGGGAAACAGCTTTATCAGCTAGAGTAGTGTCTATATACAGTTTCTTTTGCCTTTAGTTTTACAGACTCCACTCGTTTCCAAAGTTTGAGGTCAGTGCCTCCCTCCACTTCTGGCCCCAACCTCCTTCAGTGAGGTTGTTTCATATATTTGTAATATAGTTAGATTGTTTTGTCATATTCTGCATTCCATTCTGGTCTATGCCGCCACATACCTCCTAGATAGTTTTATTTTAATTTGCAGTCATTCTTGCACTCTTTGTGTTTCCAGGGTTACTTAAAAAAATTATTTTCTTCACATCTAATTTGTAAGGCTTTCTTTATCATTTATTACATTCTATGTCTACTATTATCTGCTTCTTTGCTCACCATCTGTATGGTACATGAACCTCCTAATCTAGAACTTAGCATAAAAATTGATCTCCTGTCAGAGCAGAGAAAAACACAAAACTTCCTTGGAGACACTGCCCTACAACCCAGGCTGGATGGGATTCCCACAGGATAAAACCCGGTGAAACAAGGTCACTAACATACACAGAATGTCACGAAACAAACAGAGAGATGATCTACCATGAGTGAGAGTCAGTAGATACAACAAACATGCCCTCAGGAATTTGAAATGCAAGATGAAAAATGAAATGAAATATGAAAAAGATTATAAAATAAGTCTGTAAAACAAATAATAATGTCTATTTATGGAGTTAAAAACAAGTTAAAACTAAATTCTAGAGAATAGTTTGTAAGTGAGATAGATGGGAGGATTTTTTTAGAGTGTTGTATTCTAAGTTCTGGTACTTAGACTTTGTTAAGTATCCAGGCAGATTAGTTCTGCTGAGGACTGATTCTAGGTCTTGATGAAAGTGAGCACTTTGACAAATAAATTGTGTACCAGGTACATTTTACTGTGATAAGCTCTAAGCATAACAGAGAACATGAGACACGAAGATATATTCAGTGAGCGTGGCTTCTTGAGTCTTCCCAAAGGCTTCACAGACAGGTTTGAACTGGGTAATAGAATTCTGCCTGTTTCAGGTAAAGCAATGTTTATCAAGCTTCTTGTACCCCCAGTTTTTCAAATTTCAACATAATTAGCTATTATGGTTTCAAAAGCTGCCTTTATATAGTTATGTCGTTGAACATCTGGTTCTAGGTACAGAAGTTGTGTAATAATGTGTAGGCTATGCAATCAGTTGTCTCCTGGGTTTCAAAGTTGAAGAACAATTAGGTACAACAAGCTTGACCAGAACCTGCCATAGCATGTTAACATTTAAGAAGAAGTAAAGTGAAAGTAAAGTAATAGGAATATAAAGTAAGACTTCCAAACTAGTTGAAGAATAAAGGACAATGTATAAAACTAAATTCATTCAAAATAAAGCAGGGAGGGCTTCCCTGGTGGCACACTGGTTAAGAATCTGCCTGCCAATGCAGGGGACATGGGTTCGAGCCCTGGTCTCGGAAGATCCCACATGCCACGGAGCAGCTAAGCCCGTGTGCCACAGCTGCTGAGCCTGAGCTCTAGAGCCCGCTACCCACAACTACTGAGCTCATGTGCCACAACTACTGAAGCCCACGCACCTAGAGCCTGTGCTCCACAACAAGAGAAGCCACCGCAATGAGAAGCCCACGCACCGCAACGAAGAGTAGCCCCCGCTCACTGCAGCTAGAGAAAGCCCACGCACAGCAGCGAAGACCCAACGCAGCCAAAAATAAATAAATAAATAAATAAATTTATAAAAAATAAATAAAATTAAAAAATAAAGCAGGGAATGAGAAAGAGATAGACAGACACACATACACACAAACAGAAAGAGAATCAGCAGTTTAAAAAAACCTGCCTATAAACAAAACTAAACATCGTAAGGCCAAAATGGTTTTATAAGCAAGTTTACTGAATCTTCAAGCAACAGAACAGATAGTTTTCATCTTATACATGATATTCCAAAGAATAGTTAAGTAGGGACAATCTTCCAATTCATGTTATGAGAATAATGTAACCTTGAATCTAAGGACTGAACAAGAAAGGAAAATTATTGGCTAATTTTACCTGGAGTCACAGGTACAAATGCAGCTGGATGAAAGTGGTTTGAACATATCATTGACTCTTCCAGTAGGGGGAGCCCACTGACAGTATCCATCCTCATGGTAGCTTCTTCCCAATGGTTGAGTAGTTGATCCTGCGGGATCAGGTCCTGATCTGAGAACCTTACTGATAGACACTTTTTTGTCTCTCACAGTATAAAGAGCCGGGTTGATACCTGTTATGGGTTGAATTACATCCTTTATCCAAAACATGTTGAAATCCTAATTTCCAGTACCTGTGAATATGACCTTATTTGGAAATGGGGTCTTTGCAGAAGATCAAGTTAAGATGAGGTCATGGCCGAATATGACTGGTGTTCATATTACAGTTCTTATGACTTGGGGAAATTTGGACACAGACACAATCACACAGGGAGAATGCCACGTGAAGAGAGAGGGTTGGAGGGATGTATCTACAAGCTTCATACTACCAGAAGGTAAGAGAGCAGCATGGAACAGATTCTCCCTCAGAGACCTCAGAAAGAACAAGTTCTGCCAACACCTTGATTTTGGACTTCTAGCCTCCAGAACAGTGAGACAATATATTTATGTTGTTTTAAGCCACCTGGTTTGTGGTACTTTGTTATGACCACCCCACCCCCACCCCCCACTGCGCCCAGGAAGCTGATACGTTACCTATAACTAACTTTAGTTCCAAGACAAGATGAAACTCCGTCACTCCATAGCATATTAGGATTGGGGCCAAGACGGTATAAAGATCTTCCTGGTCTCCATTCCTGGTCTTCCTGGTTCCCATTCCTCTGTTAAGTTGGTGGTTTCCCAGATACTCATGCCTAAGGATGGAAATAATTGTCCAGCCTGCTATTGGAGTATTTTCTGGACATCACCAGGTGGAGGTTTCAGGGGGGGCATTGTATAGCATTCTACTACCTCCCCCCAATATTATATCTTGGTGGAGATCTCCTCTGGGGTTGAGAAGAGGTCTGGCTGGCACCCAGGCCTTCCCTCCCTACTCCTATATATTGGGTTGGCCAAAAGTTTTGTTTGGTTTTTTCCGTAAGATGGCTCTAGTCACACATAGTTGTCTTTAACTTCATTCGAAACAATTCTGTTAGATTGTACGTGACAGCTGTCATATCAGCATGCATTTTAAAAAAGACATCAAAATTGGTGAATTTTTGTGTAGCCATTTTAATACTGAAGATGGAAGAAAAAAAGCTACATCTTTGGCATACTATGTTTATTATTTCAAGAAAGGTAAAAATGCAACTGAAACACAAAAAAAGATTTGTGCAGTGTATGGAGAAGGTGCTTCTCCATACACTGGAAATCAACCTTCGGATTTCCATTTATTTTGGTCTTTATAAAATTCTCTTAATGGAAAAAATTCTAATTCCCTGGAAGACTGTAAAAGGCACCTGGAACAGTTCTTTGCTCAAAAAGATGAAAGGTTTTTGGAAGATGGAATTATGAAGTTGCCTGAAAAATGGCAGAAGGTAGTGGAACAAAAGGGTGAATATGTTGTTCAATAAAGTTGTTGGTGAAAATGAAAAATGTTTCTTTTATTTTTACTTAAAAACCGAAGGCACTTTTTGGCCCACCCAATAATTCAGAGAAGCTAGAACAGTGATTCTCGCCTGTGCAGTGTGAAGGTGGGATACATATTCTCTTACCATGATGGATATCAGCCCGGGAATGGGTGGGCTATGATACATATTTTTGAAAAGCATGTCAGCAAGTTAGGGAGCAGCTCATGGGAACTTATGTAAAAAGTCAGTTGTGGTGGCTACACCCTTTAGCTTTGAAGTTTTGAAACTTTTAAACCCAACATCTACTTTTGATAAACCTATACACATTCCTACAAGTCTCTTTGAAATTTCAAAATAAATGGAAAAGCAACTTCCTATGAATCTATAATTATTTAAAAATAAAGAGGTAAAATATGGAAAGTCTTGTGTATTAGTTTTGCTAGGGCTGCCATAACAAAGTATTACAAACTGGGTTGCTTAAAACAACAGAAATTCATTGTCTTGCAGTTCTAGAGGCTAGAAGTACAAGATCAAGGTGTCAGCAGGTTTGGCTGTTTTGAGGGAGAACCTGTTCTGTACCTCCCACGTGGTTTCTAATGGTTTGCTGGCGATCTTTGGCATTTCTGGACTTGTAGCTGCATCACCCTGATTTCTGCCATCATCTTCATATGGCGTTCACCCTGTGTGACTGTGTCTGTGTCCAAATTTCCCCTTTTTATGAAGATATAGTCATATTAGTCTAGGGCCCACCCTAATGACCTCATCTTGAGCATCTGCCAATACCCCGTTTCCAAATAAGGTCACATTTGCAGATACTGGGTATTAGGAATTCAACATATTTTGGGGGTGGGGTGGTGGAGGGGACACAATTCACTCCATAACAGAGTATATGAGCTTTTTATATTTATCAAAAGTAGATATTAGGTTCAAATGGTTGAGAACATCAAAGCTAAATGGTGTAGCCATCACAACTGACTTTTTACATCAGTTCCCTTGAGATACTCCCTAACTAGCTGACATGCATCACCGCCTTTTAAGCTCTTGTTATAGCACTCCTATTCCCTGCCCCACCCCAAATCACCCCCCAAACTCAGCAAATTAGAGGATTCAGAGGTCTCACTGGGGTAGCTTTCTCACTGTCCGTAAGTTTGGGCTCCCCAGATGAGCAATACTCAACGGTAATTGCCCATGTAGATTTCTTGAAAAATTAAGTTTATAACTGCGGGAGAAAAAAAATAATTAACTTTATTTCAAAACCTGAATTATGCTAGCAACATCTCCCCCAACACATACACACACACACACGCATACACGCATGTGCGTATGCACAATACAAGGCTGAATCTACTGCAGAATAGTTCTCACAAAGGAGACAGTGAGGCACCAACTCGGTTTGGATCCTGCAGAAGGTGTTCTTGGGCAGCAGAGAGGATCCGGGCCGAACAGAAAAGAGGTCCCGTACAACCTGGCCTTGAGCTCCTTACCATCCAGCCTCATCTAGAATCTTCCCTCTGCTCAAATTCCTTCTCCTGACTGTGTGCAGGGCTGGTGCCCTCTCATTAGTCGCTTACGTTACCTGCTGTTTATTGCCTTCACGATATTTATTTTTCAATTTCTAATTATAATTTTAAATCTGCTTACTTGTTTATTGACAGTTTTCCCCCACGAAGCCCTGTGAGAGCAGACAGTAGCCTGGCCTATTCAGCATCTTGCACATAGTGCAGTCTCAGTGTTTGCTGAATGAATGAATGGGTGAATGAATAAACTTATGATTGAGGGGTAGTGGCCTCAAAGACAGCCTGTGACTCTTTCAGTATTTTGCAAGGTCAGATATTACACTATTCCCACAGATCCTATTAATGTCCAGCATACCTTATGCCATGTTTCCACCTGAAGATAAGGATGTTCTGTTTAATCCTGCCATGTCTTGCTACCTGTTGATGACAGCTGCTGCTATGTTTGCTATTGGAGCTACAGGTACTGATCTTTAAGCGTTGATGGCATGATCCTCAAGGAAAGATGGTACAGGAAGGTCATGTTGGATTTTCAAGCAAGTCTCATTAAAATTTCACTCTCAGTTAATTAGCCAGTGAATAGTTTCTTTATATACCTCACAAATTATCCTTATTTTGCTCTACCCTCTCTTGGAAACAAAAGTAATATTTAAAACAGGATGAGAAATATTTTACAATTTTTAACAAGGAACTAGGTATAACTCTAATGGTATTATTAGATTCTAAAGTTCAGCGGAAATGTTTTAGTGAAATATTAATATAATCCATTTCCCCCCATGGTCATGGGACCATCATCATAGGACCTTAAGAGCTACCCACTATGTTTGGGATAATGGGAAATTTTATATTATCTCAGAATTATCTTTAATTGAGTGGGGTCAGGGTAACATTTGGTCTGCTGAAAATAAGGAGGAGATGTTACTACGAGTATGCATTTCCATTCAAATAAAGGTAATATGCAGTAGGAAGGGAGAGTGAAGAGAATGATCCTTGGGTCATAATATTTCTGAATCTCTGAGAGCAGATCCAGGATTAAACAGACACAGGGACACAGTGATAAATATAGAACTTAATCTGAGCCACTTAATGATCTTCCATTAAGATTATTTCAATTCAATTACAATGAAATTTAATTACTATTTACTGAGTGCCTAGAAGAAACAAAGTTTTGATCATGGGTTTCTTGGTATTCCTTAATTGTTCTCAGTTAAAAGCTCTGTTTCAGCTCTGAACATAATTCACTCTTACACGTCTAACTCCCTGACCTAATGTGGGCTCCTCTATTCTCATAGTAAAATTACACTCTGTTCTCTTTCAAAATTCTGCTTAAGCCTCATCTCCTTTAAAAGCCTTCCAAGACTAATACCAGTGGATGCCTCTTGTGGTATTTATCACCACAACCTCTTTAATACAAGCAGAAATGTTGACTCTCAAGAAGAGAAAGTATGAACTGTCCTCTGCCTGGCTTCCATTCTCCAAATTCCCCACAGACACAGTCCTGGCTGCACATTAGAATGACCCAGGGACCTTTAAAGAAGTTCTTTTTAAGAAGTTCAAGAAAAACTTTTAATTTGGGAGCTCTTTGCCAGGCTAATTAAATCATAATTTCTGAGGGTGAGGCTCTCACAGTTTATTTTTTGAAAATTCCAGGTCATTTTAATGTTTGTCTGTCTTGCATAAAGCAGGATTCTCACATACCCTAATTTGTCTATTTAAGTATATGTTTGTTTCTTGCTTTGATGTGTGTCTGTGTGTAATCTCATAGAATTAATCTCATAGAATTATTTTATTTATTTATTTTTTGGCCATGCTGTGCGGCCTGCGGGATCTTAGTTCCCCAATCAGGGATTGAATTTGTGCCCCCTGCAGTGGAAGCTTGGAGTCTTAACCACTGGACTGCCAGGCAAGTCCCTAGAATTACTAGTTTTAAAATTAAAACTTGTCTTTTAGTTCATCTGTTCCAATTTATTTTTTATTTTTGGAAATCTTCTGCAAAGGACCTGGCTTAGTCCATGAATAAAGAATCATCTGAAAATTTTCAAGATTTACTAAGCTAACATCAAACATCACAGATGTTTGGAATATAACTATTTAGAAAGCAAATGCAAGGGTCTTTCTTATTTGGAATAGCAGACCAAAGTGAACCCGCAGATCAGTAGAATAGTGATGCTGTAGTGGACACACCTGGGCTCTGATGTCATGAGACGCCAAGTTTGGCTCCTGGGATGTTGAGGCTGTCTCAGCTCTTCGTTCCTCAGCCTGTTTCCTTATTTGCAAACATGTGGAAAGTACTGCCTCCTGGCTTGTTTTTTAAGACTAAACTGGATAAATATTTATGAAAGTAGATGTTATATAGTTTAATTTTTTTAACAGTTGTAAAATTGTGAGAACTCTCTTTCACTGACCTTAAAAAGGTAAAGAGAAAAAGAATTATTTTGCATTTAAATAGGTATCTCTCTTTTTTTTTTTTTTTTTTTTGCGATACGCGGGCCTCTCACTGTTGTGGCCTCTCCCATTGCGGAGCACAGGCTCCGGACGCGCAGGCTCAGCGGCCATGGCTCACAGGCCCAGCCGCTCCGCGGCATGTGGGATCCTCCCGGACCGGGGCACGAACCTGTGTCCCCTGCATCGGCAGGCGGACTCTCAACCACTGCGCCACCAGGGAAGCCCTAAATAGGTATTTCTTTATTCTGTCAATTCTAATGATTTTTAAATATCTCAGATTCCCAGCATAATCTGGCTTAATTTGGCCATTTGGTTTAAAAAATGTATCCATTTCTAGAAAGCACTCCTGCTTTCTAGAACTCAGTCTGCTATATTCTTTGAAGCATATGATAGAAATATATGCTCCGTTGTTGTTCAAAAGGAATTCAGCATATTAGTAACCTATGAGAGAACTAATCTACAGTGTTGAAAATATATCCCTTTCGAAATTTGTTTAGAGGAAGAAAAAGTTAATTACTTGAAGTGAACAAATCTCTTTTATGAAGTTATGGTTATAAAAACCCAAAGCAGAGGACATGGTGATTTATCCATCACAAATGAGGAAGGAAAGTTAGAAATGCATAGACTAATGCTGTGTGCACGCGCGTGCGCGTGCGTGTGTATGTGTGAGTGCGAGTGTATTTTCCTGATGGTCTTCTTTTAGTTTGAGCCTGGAGGAAAGCAAATATCAAAGCACTTTTCTACTGTGCCCAGGGCAGCCTATCAGAGGAAGAAAAACAACAGAAGATAAGATCTTAACTAGAGTAATGAGGGCAAGCACTTGCTTTTAACCTCAGAAGCAGGGGAAGTGGTAGAGTTTCAAGGTGTTGTTTGCAAAGTCTGTAGTTTTGCCTGAGTCTGGAGTGATGCAGATGTCTCCCAAGGCCTCTCTGTTTATATGTGACAAATTTTAACATCAAGTTTATTGGGCTAAAAACTAAGCAAAAAGAAATGCCATTCCCGAATATTTTCAGGGAAAAAAATACTTGGAAAAATTATTTTCCTATGTCTCTCATTCCCAAAGCCTTTCACCTGCTTGATTTTAGGCTAGAGAGATCACAGAAATTGGAACAATATAACAGATTGAGGGATGACGGCTGAGTCTAGTTAGAGAAGGTATCACATTGTACTTGAGGGGGACATACCTTTAAATCTTAACTGTATACACTATGTACTGTGAATGTAAGTTGGAATAACGAGCTATGCTATTTACTTTGATCCAAAGGCATCGTTGGGTATATAAGTATGTATCTTATTTCACCTCTCTTAATTGTCTACTCTTCAGACCTAGGATATCTTAAATTGTCACTCTATCTACTCAAGGGTTTCTCCACAAATGATAACATAGAATCTTCCGGAGAGCAAAACTATGATCAATCGAAATTATAAGGAAGCAAGATTCACCTTAACATACAAAGGAAATTTCTGGGAAACACAAATCTCCAATAATGAAGTAGCCTGCCTTAGCTCACTGTCATGGGAAGAGTTCAAGTCAAGGCTAAATGATGAAGCAAGTTTGGAGTCAGTCTAAGACTAAATGATCATCTGCTTCAGGACTTGGTAGAAGGAATTCCGGGGCTCAACGGGAGTTCAGATTGCAAGGTCTCTTCCCAATGTAAGATTGTATGACTTTGGATAAAATAAATCTGGCACAGAATACTTTAGTTTCTGCTGCCTTTCTGATTTTAGATGATAAGTATTTATGAATGATGATGATCAAGTATTTAAGAATAAGGCACAAACTTAAAAGTGACAGAATGGAGAGTATGGCCTATTTGCAAGCTGGAGCCCCTCTCGCTATTTTGGGGGTTCCTTAGAGAACTTTGTTAGTAGTTTTAAAAACTGAAATATCACCTATATTGTCTTGTCTCCCTTTTACGAGTATTCCCTTGGTCCTCTTACATATTACCTGCCAATGTGTTCTTCTGTTTCATGTTTTACCTGTTCATTATGTTCAATTATACCCGATTACAGGGTACTTTCATGGAGGATTGATTTCCATGGCAGACTCGAGTGAAATCACATACATCATTTCACCCATCATTTCACAGCAGACATTAGGGTCTATCATTGGTGCTTTGGGTGAAAAATATATTACATAAAAAAATTTATTTCTTTTAACTTATTAGAAGCTATTTCAAAACTGATAGCAAAGTTTATTCCTTACCAAAAAGGGGGAGGCTGCAGATAAAATAGAGTCCTCATCCCCAGGGCCTGGGTATTGCACATGTTAAGACAACAGCTGGCCTGGGGTATATTAATAAACAGCCATTGTCCTTGCACCTGGCTGGGGATCAGTCTGAGACTATAACCAGTGCAGCTGCAGAGGTTCTTGTCAGATTTCTCTGAGCCAGAGAAATGAGAAAAATAATCATTTTAGAAATATATAACATACTGGCCCTCATGAAATACCTCTGATACTCAGAAAGGATAAATGAAGTATACAGTAGAATAAAATTATTTAGAACAGCCTCCAAACTTTTTAGTCTATTTTTCTACTATCTGAAGAATAAAGAACATTGTAAAGAAAATCAAAGTAGAAGAGGTATTAGGGTAAGAGGGAAATGTGGGGCTAAACACTGGTATTTGAATATGTATAAATGCTGTGTGAGTCATCTATTCCAAATAAAATAGGGATGCGGTTATGAAAAAAGAAAAAGTACGGAAAAGATTATTTTGAGAAGAAACAAAATTAAACTTGTACGGAAGACCTATTACATATCCCAGATAAAAAGATGCTACTGAATTTCTTCCACTCCCTTCCTTCTCTCCCCTTTCATTTTATTCCATCCCTTTCTACTTCCCTTTTCATTCCCCTTTCCTTCTCTCTCCCTTGCTTTCACGAAGATTTCCTAAACACTATTCGTCAAATCTATAAAGTTGAGGAGAACGCAGCTCTCATATAGCTACCGGTGTACTCAAGAGAGTCAGTGTCTGCGTAAATATCAATAATTCAAAATATAAGTTAGAACAGATCCAAGGGGGAAGTGAATTACAGAAAAGGGTGGCGGGTATTGAGGGCTGGGAGAGATTGAGCCCTGCCAGAAGTCAGGGAAGGTCATACAGGGGAAATGGTGGTGGGAATAGAAAGGAAGGAGGTCTACTTGTGAGAGACTGGAGAGGCAGAATCTACAGGATCTGGACACTCAGTGGATGAAGCGGGAAGAGTGATGTGGAGACAAAGATGGCTGCAGGCTTTCCATGATTTTTATTGGCTCGTCACAGAGTTAGGAAAATACACTGGATGGATGTGCCTGTCCTCTCAGGGCCGCCTCTATTCTCGACCCACTCCAGCTGTGAAGTAGGATCAAACATGACTTTTGGTTCCCCCAAAGAAAATCCGCCCCGGAAGCCAGTGTTGAGAGGCTGGTATTTTACACGAGGTTTTACATTGTGATATACGCGTATATGGAGACTGGGGCAGTTGGTTACAGGGCAAAACATTTCCTCGAAGAGGCGAGTCTCCTTCCTCAAACCTCTTTTCTCCCCCAGATCTCTCCCTCTCCCTCCCGCCAGTTGATGCGTCGCTAGCGCCCTGTGTTTCCTCTTCCCTCCCTTTCATAACACCTCCAGCTTCCTACCCTTCTAGTTTCCTTCCCGCCCACCTTTCCCCTCTCTCTGCTTAGAAATAGATCTCACGCCCACGCCTCCTCACCCATCACTTAATACTGTCTCCAAGTGTCTGTAGTACCAAGGATGACTTCATTTGTGCTCAGCAGACAAAAGATTCTTAAGCTGAGTGATCCACCCTCTTTACAGGGTGGCAGATGGATTTGAAATACTCGGTTTTTATTTCTGTCACGCACACAATGTTGTCAACCTTAGTATCTAAAGCACTGCTGGGTGAAGATCTTAAATATTGTTTTGTAATCTCAGCAGCTAATCACAGGTACTGGGAGATAGAGCATCAGTGCAAATGGTTCTCAGTGCTCTTTGACTGGTGGTGGGCAAGTAAATTTCTCATCTGTGCCAATCATTCTCGTTTTGTGCATTTTTATCTGAGGGGATTTAACGTTATCCTTTGCTATCTGGTGTTAGTCTCAATCACCGAGCTATGGAGACCCTGCTGTCACTCACTTGACTGGTTCACCCAGGCTGCCCTGAACCTGTTGATGAGGAAGCTGGTCATGGTACAAAGAGCTGGAAAATGCCACTTCCCTTTCACACCTCTTTGAATATTGAAGAAAAATACTTCCTTCATAAAACCAACCATAGAAGCATTTACATTCTTTTTGCTTTTCTTTCCCTTCAAGACAAATCTTGTCACCCCTCTTCATTAAGTGGATTAGCAATGTAAGACTCTTTGATACCAGATGTGTGAATTATGTTGACAACCTCTTTTTCTGTGTGTCCTTTCTTTTTCTATTATCAGGTAGAAATCTAACTCCTGACCATATCATTTTTTTAAAAATGCAGTTTAACATGGAATCAGAACTCATCTCCCAAGAACTCCCTTTGTTTTGTGGTCTTGGGTTTGCGGGGGAGCCTACCATAAACTTGATATAACTCTAACCTCTCATCGATTCTATGGGCACCCACCCCTCAGGTTAGTAGACTCTTTTTTTTCCCTCGATTTATTGTTCATTATATTTAATATTAAAGGTGAGCTGAGATATGTACCCTGTAGAGAAAATGAGAACCTTTCAATTGAAAGTGTCTTGATTTTTTAATGTGAATTTTGCCATGGTGAGAATGCCCTTTTAAAACAATATTGCATCCATAATAAAAATTCGAGTTTTAAGGTGGTTAGGTGTTTGCAGCAAAACTTGCATATTTCCTTTGGAAATTGAATAGAAGTTCCCAGAATCTCTCCTCAATGATGACATCTGCTCCAGCAGTTTTTTTTGGTTTTTTTTATTTGGTTGCACCAGGTCTTAGTTTTGGCAGCTGGACTCCTTAGGAGCGGCATGTGGCCTCCTTAGTTGTGGCATGAGGGCTCCTTAGTTGTGGCATTCTAACTCTTAGTTGCGGCATGCATGTAGCATCTAGTTTCCCGACCAGGGACCAAACCCAGGCCCCCTGCATTGGGAGCACGGAGTCTTATCCACTGCGCCACCAGGGAAGTCCCACGCTCCAACAGTGTGAACAATGAAATTGCAGTTGTGTCCCCTCTGTTCTCCCATAGAACTTTATGCATATTTCTATCACATTATAATGAATTTTTCTGCTTAGGCAAAACCATGTAAAATTGCTTTTACTGAACTGGACTTTGATGATAAGACATCAGCTCACACTGAGATGTGCTGTAAGAAATAGCCCCACTCTTTCACTATAAGGATATTATTGAGGATGCTCTTCAGGATATCAATAGCATTGCATTTGTAGGATCCTTGGGGGTTTGATTGTTTGGCCTTATATCAGGACTAGCTATATTTTTCTTGAGTAGTTATTCCGCTTTTATCTGGTGGAAGCTGTGGATTGTGTGACTGACCATGTTTCTTCTTTTACAGAGATTGCTAAAAAGCTTAGAGCCAAATTCCTAGTGGATCCTTAGCAAATACATGTAGGCCTTCATTGTATTTTTTTTTTTTTTTTTTTTTTTTTGTGGTACACGGGCCTCTCACTGTGTGGCCTCTCCTGTTGTGGAGTACAGGCTCCGGACGCGCAGGCTCAGCGGCCGTGGCTCACGGGCCCAACCGCTCTGCGGCATGTGGGATCTTCCCGGACCAGGGCACGAACCCGTGTCCCCTGCATCGGCAGGCGGACTCTCAACCACTGCGCCACCAGGGAAGCCCCTTCATTGTATTTATTTTGTGTATTAGTCCACCTCTATTGTATGATCCCATCATTGCTTTCCCTTTGCCCTATCTTTCTCATTTTCTTCTAATATACTTCATTTTCTTATGTTGCACATCTCTTTGTTCTCTGTAAGTCCTTTTGAAGAAAGACATGAGAATAAGGACATTATCTGTGGCTTTCTCTCACCAGGCTCTGAACTCCATGAGAGTGGACTGGGTTTGTTTCTTCATCACTGCAGTTGGATGTGGCACAGACCTTCATTATATGCTCAGTAAATATTTTGAAAATAAACCAAATGCAGTTGTCATTATAAAATAGAAAAGAATCAGCTGGTAATTTGATCCATGCCTGTTTTCTCTTCTGTGGTAAGACAAAGGGAGAAGACTGTGAATCAAATTGTCACCTATAGACAAGAAGTCAGAAGATATCCCACACATGAGTTAAAGGTAAATAGACGGAGCAAATCTAAAGTTCCTTCTGTTTAACCTGTTCATGCTATGGTCATGACACCTTCGTGACTTTTAAATGAACGGTGCTTGCTAGCCATCTATTACAGAGCTTTGCATAAACTTGGTACCAGAAAAATACATGTTGAGTAGTTAAATCTACTTCTTTGGATACTAGGTTAGGAAACAGAGTCACCTAGGAGGCTGGGCAGGAAATGTCTGGCACTTCTTTCATCTCAGACTGAAACCTAAAAATGTCTTGAGAAACCATTGAACCCAGGATTGTTGGCTTAATCCAGAGTTGGTACAAAAGACATCTAGCTCACTGGGCAGCATCTTTTAGTGGCAAAATGCCCAGTGTTGACTAGAGCTTTCAAATCTTGATTAATAGTAAACTAATTTTGTTCTTTAAAAGCAAACAAACCGGGCTTCCCAGGTGGCGCAGTGGTTGAGAGTCCGCCTGCCGATGCAGGGGACACGGGTTCGTGCCCCGGTCCAGGAGGATCCCACATGCCGCGGAGCGGCTGGGCCCGTGAGCCATGGCCGCTGAGCCTGCGCATCCAGAGCCTGTGCTCCGCAACGGGAGGGGCCACAACAGTAAGAGGCCCGCATACCGCAAAAAAAAAAAAAAAAAAAAAAAAGCAAACAAACCAATAGGGTAAATATTGGGTTCTTTTTTACCCTTATGGGCTTTCCCAGAATGGAATGTGCTACCAATTTATTTGTGGGTATTGAAATTCATGGTATCCATCTAAACCAAATAAGATAGTGAGGAGATTGCCTTTCTTTAAGGTCAAAGATTTTTGTCTTTAGGGCCTATGATTTCTTCCTTCAAAATGTCTGTCATGTACATCCTTTCCTCTGGTTTCCCCGTTGACCTCCTAATCCCAAACTCTCATGATCTCATCCCCAAAATGATACAGTAGATTTTCTGCTGGCTTCTGAGTCACCACTTTTTCTATCCTATCAGTCCTGAATGTTACTGAATGTCAGACTATTCTTCCAAAAATACTGTTTTCATTGCATTATTTTTTAATCTAGTAACTTGCAATAACTTCTTATATCCACACAAATCAACTTCAAACTCTTGGGCAAAGAAACTATTGCTTCTTATAATCTTCTCCCATTCTGGCTGCCAGCTGTGTACACCAGAGTGCACTCTGTTGCAATCTTCGCATCCGTGTGTGTCCCTGGTTTTGACTGTCTCTTTAAGGTACCCGTATTTGCACACAACAGGAAGTAGTGTGTGGTTTGTTCTTGGATGAGACTAAAGTTGTGTGCTGAAAACAGTTTATCCTTGACCTAGAACCAGCACTGCTTTTAGAAAAAAAAAGACTTGTTTACAGTTAAAAAAGTAGAATGTTAAATAGCATTTACAGTTAAAAGGAGGGCCTTTGAGTAGCAACAGTGAATATAAACTTCAAATGTTCCTGCTAATAAAAATAATAGCTATTGTTTATTGAGAGCTTACTATGTGCTAGGCACTACACAAAAATTATCTGTCTTAACTCTGAAATAGATACCATTATTATCCCTATTTCACAGATATGTTGCCGAAGGTCACACAGCTAGTAAGCCAAGCCTGAAACCTGGGAAGTTTGGCTCTGTGCATAGTCTCCTAACCACACAGCTCTAATAACACTTAATAGAACCTAAATCGAGTGTCCACCCTGAAACCTGACGAATGGGTGCTCTAGGAAATAACAAAGAATGTTTTGGGCTTATGTGCTAGAAGCAATTCCATCTATCTGGGAAAAAAATTTTTTTTTCTGGGGAGTTCCCCGGTGGTCCAGTGGTTAGGACTGCACTCTTTGACTGCCAGGGGCCAGGGTTCGATCCTTGGTCAGGGAACTAAGATCCTGCAAGCCAAGTGGCCAAAAAAAATTTTTTTTTCTGAACAAAAGCATGCCTTAGCATGGGCCCAAAGCTGGCCTAGGTGGTTGTCTCCCCACCCCTGCTTCCACTTTAGCCTGGATCCTCTAGTTATTGTTCAGAAGTTACATTTCACAAAGAAAACCCACAGTTTAGGGAGAGCAATATTTTATTCCAAATCAGACCGTTTGCCTCAGGACTACAGATTTGAGAGTGCTGTGGCATTACTTTGGAGTGGAGCCCATGCTGTGATCCTCTGTGGGAGCCTCTTGACTAAACCCAATTTGACAGTTTTAATGGTGTAAAAAATGGCGCAAGCCAGAAATACTGGAATCAATGTCTCGGCATTTAAAGAAGCTTCTGATAGAAATGTGATCACAGACAGTATATAAGTAGAGACCCCTGACTAGGTGGTCAACGGAACATGGGAAAGCCCCTGCCTAGAATTCAGATACAAAAGGACGTTTTACATATGTTGCCTCAGTTGCCTATGACAGTATAACCAAGTCTTACTGATTCACAGAGCCAACTGTCACGCCTCTTTATAGCCTGTGTTCAGTGGCTCATGTTGGTAGCCTGAACTTGGCCACGGTAGGAGCATTTATACCTTGGGCAGGTGCAAACACTGCAAGTCAGGACTCCTTCCCTTCCCCTCCTCAGTGGTTAAACAAGAGCACAGCATTGAAACTACCCCAAGAGCTGCTTAGAACAGCAGCTAGGCACCATTTCTCACAATCCTGTGGCTTGAACGGGCTCATCTGGACAATCTGCTCTATATGGTGAAGCTGTGGTGACTCATACGGCTGCATTCAGCTAGGATAGGATTTCTCAACCTTGGCACTACATTTGGGGCTGGGATAATTCTTTGTTGTGGAGGCTGTCCTGTGCATTGCAGGATTAACCACATCCTTGGCCTCTACCTACCAGATGCTAGAAGTGACAACCAAAAATGCCCCTGGGGGCAAAACTGCTCAGGCTGAGAACCATTGAGCTAGGAGCTTGGCTGAGGCTGGAAGACAGCTTCTTATCTTCCAGCTGTCCAAGATCCTTTGTTAAGGAAAAATGTATTCCTGAAACTTGTTTAAGATGGTTAGGCAGACTTTATTCAGGGGGACTACTACAAGGGGAGAGAGATTGAGCTCAACTCCAAACACAACAAGAAAAACTAGGAATTTATAGCCGCAGAGCTCGGTGGGGGTCAGTGGATGGAAAATTACTGAGAGAAAACATCAGGGGTAGGGAGAGTCTGGCTAAACCAACTTGATAGGATTCTTGCTGAGGGCAGGCCAGGGCAATAAGATACTAAGGGTGGGATATTTTTGATAAACTGGCCTAATCAACAAGAGGACCCTGAGGAGTCTGATTCAAGGTTGGTCAAGAGCAAAGAGTCTTTGTCACCTCCTCCACTGGACTCTCATCATTCCACAGTCTAGCTCAGGCTCCTTCACAGCATAATGTCTGGCTTTAAGAGAGGATGAGCAAACGCTGGGATGGGAACTGCAGCAACATCAGTTTTGCTACATTTTTAATTGGCCAAAGCAAGTCACAAGGCCAAGTCAGACTCAAGGGGAGGGAAATAGACTTGGCCTCTTGAAGAGAGGAGTAGCAAACTTGTGGTCATGTTCAATACATGCAGTACCATATTTACATTCAAGCACTCAGAATGAATATTCTGCAGAAGGAAAGGAAATCTTGAGAGAGAATTCTATTCACTATTAAGCAAAATTAACTCCAGCAACATACATAACAACCCTTATAACTGGACTAAAGGTGAAACTGATTCTTCATGTGATGGCAAAGAAAAGAACTGTTATCATACTCAGAGGGTACAGGAGATTCATTTTCAGATTCTAGAGTATTTATTATAGCAAAAGTTCTGAACAAAAGTTGGAAGCTACTTCTGGTTGTAATATTGGTAAAGATGTCTCCCCATTGGAAAAAAAAGTAGTCCTTAGTAGGCTGTGGACACTAATTGTTTTGTTCTTCAATGGAATAATGATAGCATAAATACATTTCTGAAAATGGAAGCAGTATCGTGAATGTTCAGCTGTTTTACATAATTTAGAATTAGTACTTAATGCATCCTTATCATTATAACAGCTGGAGTTTATAGAGTTTTTAAAGATCTTTCCCAAGACATTTTCCAAAGAACTGGTTGCATACAAGAGGGATCCATTGTCTACCTTTCATTTGAATTTTCACCATTGTATTTATTCACTTGAACGCTAATGCTAGACGTAGTTATTTTTTGCTCAAAGGCACTATTTTCCCAAAAAACTATTTAGCAGAACTCTAGTTTTACAGGATGTTAATGGTATTACATGTAAAGGAATTTATAGGTTGTATAGACTTGGGAAATTCTAAGTTAGGAGTAAGCAGGTTTCTTTACTGCTGGACTTCTTAGGGTCTTTACTATAGCAATGTATATCATGACTCATAAAACATGCAGTGTTTCTTACACTTATTTAACCATAGAAATAGAGGCACATCTTTCATAAGCATCCTGTTTCTCAGGATACCCTTGGTAGAAATTGTTCTAAGTGGAAATAAAGGAGGAAGAGGAATCTTGAGAGAGAATTCTATTTAAGATCAATCAAAATTAACTCCGGAAACAGGCACGCAGTAACCTTAGCACTTAAAAAAGTTGTGTCCTTGAAGCAGGCATTCGGATCCAATAATGTACTATACTGTGTGTTTGTTCTAAACATCAGTAGTGGGTTTTTATTTTTTTTGCGGTTCGCAGGCCTCTCACTGCTGTGGCCTCTCCCGTTGCAGAGCACAGGCTCCGGATGCGCAGGCTCAGCGGCCATGGCTCACGGGCCCAGCCCCTCCGCTGCATGTGGGAACTTCCCAGACCGGGGCATGAACCCGTGTCCCCTGCATCGGCAGGCGGACTCTCAACCATTGCGCCACCAGGGAAGCCCCGTCCGTAGTGTTTTGAATAAGACGACTGAAACAGTTTAAACAAAAATCATTTTGCAAAAGTTTTAAATTCGTGAAATTTATTCATCAAAGATTGATTAGTTGAAACAGTAATTTAAAAAGAAAGAACCAGAACAAGTCAGTACCTTTTCTCACTCTTTTTGTCATATTGCAAATAAAAATTGTTTATATTTACAGTGTACAGAGACCGATGTTTGGATATACGTATACATTATGAAGTGATTACCACAATCCACCCCTTTGTCTTATAAACTAAACTTGAAGCCCTTAGGAATTAGAATTTGGATTGCAAGCAATATATTAACATACTTGTGGGCAACTTCTCAGATGGTTTTCAATGATCCCCATCTCCTGGTATTCATGTCTTTGTGTGATCCTCTCCCCCTGAGCGTGGGCTGAACCAGGGACTTGCTTTTAAGGAACAGAGTGCAGCAAAGATGATGGATGTTACTTCTGAGATTAAGTTGCAAGAGACTGGCTTCTGTCTTGTTTACTCTCTCCTGCTGTCTCACTTGCTCAGTCGGATGAAGCTGGTGCCCTCTGTGGGGACTCACATGACAAGGAAATGAGGGAGGCCTCGGGCCAGCAGCCCTGAGGAATTGAATCCTGCCAACAACCTCAGGAGCGATCCTCCCCCCAGATAAGCTTTGACTTGACAGGACTGCATCCCTGCTGACACCTGGACTGGAGCCTCGTGAGACATTCTGAGCCTGAGGACCCAGCTAAGCCATGCCTAGATTCCTGATACAGAAACTGAAATAATGCATGTTTATTGTTCTGAGCTGCTAAATTGTGGGGTAATTTGGTAGGCAGCAATCGAACTAGTGCAGTATTAAAAGAGGTATTTAGAGAAGACCAATGCTGTATTATTTAAATCAAACCTTGTAGACAGTTGAAGGAGAGACAAAAGCATAGTGGTGAAATCGTGCTTTAGGGTGGCAGTGTAGAAAAATACTGATTTAATTGGGAAGATACAAAGAGAATCTTGAAGATGAAATCTAGGTGATGAAAGAGTCTTGGAATTTTCAGTGCCAGTTTGGGAGGAGATATAAGGTGTCGAAAGTGATATTAGCGTGGTCACTGCAATTGCTGAAGAAGATATGGCTGTCATAGGGCTCCTTGTTATACAAAAGCTAGTCTCCTTTGGATTAAATATTACACTAGCTATGGGAGAAGGATGTTACGTCTACCAAGAACATCGTAATATGGTTTTAGAAGGCTCTTTCTTCCCCCACTTGACCTCTGGTTTGAACTATTCTTTTCTGGTGTTCTTCTATATGTTCTTTTATTCCACAAATATGTGTCGAACACTTACTATCTGCGGGGCACTGTTTTAGGCACTGAGGATTCAACAGAGAAATCCTCACCCTCTTGAAATCTACATTCTAGTGAGGAAAGACAGTAAACAAAGTAAATAAACATTAAAATATATCATATAGTGATAAAAATAAAAAATATGTAGCATAGTAATTAAGTACTATTGGGGAAAAAGAAAGCAAGGGAAGGAAAGAGGGCGGGTGAGTTCTAGCTTTCTTAGCAGTTATCAAGGTTTGGTCTGTAACCAGCTGTGTGTCCGCTGCTGCACTGGGCCCATTGTGATCCGATTGTTCCAGCTCCACCTGACAAACACTAGAGTGTCTGCAGCTTCCTCTCTCCCCTTTGTATGCTCCATACTTATTCTTGCTTTCATGCCTTTTTAAAAGGCTGATCCTCAACACTTTCCAATGAAGACTTCTTTGACAATGCTAGCCTCTGCTAACCTATCTCCTGGGGACCTGAGGGGACCACTGTATGAGAAAAGAAGTGTTTCCATTCAGGTTAATAGGTGATTAATTATTTTTGTTTGTTTCATATGTGTTTGTTGTACTTGCAAGCAAAGCACTCTTGATGGTAGGCTCATCGGAGGAAATGTAAAAGATGAGGTATGGTGCCTATCTTCAGAGAATTTAAAATATAATGGGAGAGAGAAAATGCTCTCCCTGTGGTGAGAAGACCTTGGAAAGAGAGCCTGTATAAAATCTGATACTTCATGGTATGGTATAGCAAGTGACTCTCAGACTTTTTTGTTGTCATTGTTCATTTGTCTGCACCCACAATGAGAAATGGACTTTACATCATGACTCAGTATATATATATATATAAATATATATATATTTGTTTGGGTTTGTGTGTGTGTAAAACTAAATTTTACAAAATAATATGTATGTTTTACAAAACAGTACTTAATTTCTATATGCAATGCATTCTGATATTTTCTCTTCTATTCCAATTTACAAAAAATCCTGAGAGAAACCCTCTGAATTAATTTTAAAACCTGTCAGGAGAATATGACCCACAGTTTGGAAAACATTGGTGGAGCCAGGTGGTAGGCACACAGAGGTGGAAAATGAGAGTATGGGGTGGTATGAGTCCAGGGAAATCTGTCTTGCAAAAGATTATACTTGACCTATTCCTTGAAAGGAGCATCCTGTTTAGATTACTGGGGTCCAAGACAGTGTTAATGCTGAGTTGCGACAACAGTATGAGCAAAGAAGTCACTGAAGTGGAGTCAGCAACCAGTACAGGGGTCACTGAGAGCAGAATTCTGACCTTTTATGTGACTGCTTTTGTATATTATGGAAATAATGTAAAAGTCAAACTAAAGGCCTGAACAGAGATTTTGAGGGGACATATTTGAGAAAAAATTACTGTTGATAATTGGGAATGACCTAATAGGAGAGCAGATCTATGACATTTAATAATCCATATTATTATTTATATTAGTATTCCATTTTTGTCAAAGTTCTTTGTAATCACAATTATCATTATTCCTCAAAGTAAACCTGTGGGCAAAGGAGAAGCTACTTCCAGAGGAAGAAACTGGTGCAAAGAGATAATATACATTGTTCAAGGTACATTTACTTAAAGTGATGTTAGCAGATCAAGCTAACTCTGGCCCAGATGAGTTAGTTCACCCTGAGAGTTCAGAAGACAGGGACAAATTTCAAACAAAAAAACCAAACAGAATAAGAACATTGAAACAATGACCACTTAGTCTCATCCAGCCCTGAAGATTAGCTTGTTCCTTTTCTCCAGGGTGTAAATTGTTTACTTTCGGTGACCTTAATTTGTTGCTGTGTTTTATTGAATTTTGCAAAGACCTGGGTGATGGAGCGAGTGATGATGTTTGGAGAAAGGAAAGCTTGGGTAGAGGTACGATTTTTCTGAAGTTCATTTCAGAGCACATGAGTTGATCAGGGAAATTAAAGAAAGAGAAGCCAAGTGTGGCTCTACAGAGCTCAGTGGCTTCCTCAGTTTTCCTAGAGTTCTTCTCCCGGAAGCATCTGAGGGGAGGGCTTTGTGACATCTCTTCCATCTTGTGCTTTTTAACCTGGTTCTCTCTTTCTTTTCTTTCTTTCCTTCCTCCGTCCCTCCCTCCCTCCTCCCTCTCTTTCTCCTTCAGAAATGGTGGGGAAAAGGGAAAGATAAAAGGGCTAGAACAGTAGGATTCCTGTGAAATTCCGCATGTTTTATGCAAAGTAGAAAATGGAATCTTTTACCTGTACCTAAGTTTTGTTTTTAACATCTTGAATTTAGTACATTTTCTTTGTTGTTGCAATAAAATCAGAACTATTGCCTGTGTGTCAAATTTGACTAAGGCTAAAAATAGACTAGCAAGGTTGGGCATGGAAGAAGTGGCCCGCTTCTCCTTCCTCCTTTTCATTTTGTTTCAGTTTGAATGAGAAGGAGGTGGCTCACACAATGAACAAGAACAGCAACTGGCTGGGTGTCTGTGTGCTTTGAGCCAATTATGATATTTTTGTGGGAAAGTTTCCAATTCTGAAGTCTCAGTTATGTAGAGGTGGGAGGCAGCTGGTGGGAATGTCTGTCTGCAGGGTACATGCACGATTACTCTGATTAAATATGGCATGAGAGCAATGCGCTTATTCAAGAAAAGAATTATCTAAATTTTCCTGTACTTTAAAGCTTCTTCATCCTCACCGTTAAAGAAAAAACCAAAACTCAAAACACTTAAAGAAAAAAAAAGTCAAAGCCAAAGTTACCAAAATATTTTGAGATCTCTCAGCCATGTCTAGTGAGGGATATCAGTAATGAAATTAATCTAAGTCCAGTGGCCCACATTAACTCACTACATTTCTCCACAGCACCAATACCCTCCCCTTGAAGTCTTCCTTTCATTAACTACCATCATCCTTTCCTCTAGTATTCGGAATTTCTTAAATTTCTCCTTCATCCCTCACGTCCAAGTGGCCACCAAATCCTGCTGCATCTACTACCTTCAAAGCATTTGTCCATTTAGTTATTCATGTATTTGTCATGCATTCATTAAATACCTACTGTGTACCATGCACCGCATTAGGTACAATGGATATAGTGAAGACTAAGACAAACAGCTTCTGCCATCACAGAGCTTATAGTCTAGTGGGGGCCCAGACAAGAGACAAGTAAATAGGCAATTTCAATACTGTGTGTGCAAGCTCTTGTGGTGGGCAAGGTACAGGGAGCACATGGGGATGAATCTAACTTTGGGGTATCAGAGAAGGCTTCCTAGAGAATTGATGATTTAGCTGAGACTTTAAGGTTCAGAAAAATATATCCAGAAGAAGAATGCTTTAGGTATCCTCCATTCAACAAAATTTTATTCAACACTAACTGTGGGTCAGGCTTTATGCTAGACTCTGCAGAATTAGTTAGAAAGATAGACAATCCCGGCTCTTCTAGTGCTTAGGGGAGTTGGGGTGGGAGAGAAATAGACATGAAAGTATAGGCACAAAATATCTATTATAACTATGAGGTGGCCCTCTATAAAGAGTCACTTTCCTCAAACAAAATTAGGGAATTAAAAGATTCATCACTTCCCTACTGAAAAGTCCAACCACCAATTGCTCCTGAGTATCCAGTGCTCTTTCCTGTAGCTCCAGGCTCTGGAACAGACTCTGCTATAAATGCTATAAATGCTATAAATGCCCAGAGTTCCCAGTCAGAGTCTCTGCGGGTACCTCCCTGTCTACCTCTTTATGCTTCAGAACACAGCCTAAGATTCTTTACTGGAGAGCTGAGTTAATTAAAGAAGATCACACTACATAGGAAGGGAGAACTGTAAATTGTCAGCTAACATAGTTTTCGCTCCATAGTTTATGGGGAGAGTACTTAATTTATGCACTCAACAAATATATGCTAGCTGTCCGCTGGGGTGCCCAAGACACATAAAATCTCCTACCTATGGAGCTTTCATTTGAGAAGCAGATAGACAGGAAATAAGTAAACTTATACTTTGACAACATAATTAGAGATGGATGAGGTGATACTTCTGATAGCTCTTCTGGGGAGGTGTGTCAGTTATATCATCATGAAGGAAGTGATGTGTTTGAGCTGAGACCGGAGGGTTGGGAAAGAGCTGGTTTTCCATAAAGCAGAAAAAGAGCTGCAGAAAAAGAGACCATGTGAAACTCTTCCCAGGGTCCCCTGCCCCTCAAGTCCACCTGCCCCTTATCACAGGTGTCACCTTCTAATCTCCACCTGCTCACAACAGTGGCCACCTATCTTTCAGGACAACTCAGTCCTATCCAAGGGGATTGGGTTTCCCCTCCAGGCACTACCTCCAGGAACTACCTGCGATGTTCAGTAACATCCCTGAATGGTGGGTCCTGTTTGAGAGAGCGGTTTCACCACTAGGCTGTTACGGCCTTCCATTCACGGACTCTGCTGTGCTCTCCCATTGTCTAGGAACTCAACTCTATTTCTTTAATTTCTGAATCTACGATTGTTTCTGAATGGCAAAGCCTTTCGATGGATGATTAATTAGAAAACCTCTGCTTTCCATTCCTGTTCTGGTTGCCCGCCTATTTTTCCCAGACCATATTGTTCTAAGCCTCAGTTGCATGAAGGTCAGGAGGCCCCCGACTAACTCCAGATGCCATTGAATTGGCGTTCGGGGCCATTTCAGGAAGGTCGGTCCGCAGGCGCCGGGGTGCAGCAGGGCCCCGGGAGTGAGGGCGCCCCGATGACGTCACTCCAAGGTGGCCGGCTCAGCGCGGGGCGTGACGTCACGCGGGCGGGCCGGGCTACCGTGAGGTCACCTGGTGGGCGCGGCCAGGCCGAATCCCCAGTGTCGTCACGGGAGGAGGCGGGGCCAGAGCGTGTCAGCGAAGCCGAATCAAAACAAGCCCGAGACCCGCCTTTTCCCTCCGGCTCGGGAGCGTCTAGCTTGCGCCCCGAGCCCGCGGCGCCCGCGCGGCTGCGAGCCTCGGGTGGCCGCGCGCCGGCTCCAGGAAGCCGGGGAGGGCGCGGCGGCCGGGATGGCGCGGCGCGGGCCGCGCGGCTAGACGGGCGCCAGAGGAGCCGCCGGCCCGCGCCCTCCGTTCTCGGCCTCCCGGACCGGGCGCCGAGCCGCTGGGAGCCGCCTTCGCCGACGCGGGGCACCTGGACACTCGCGAGATGCCCAACCCCAAAAACAGTAAAGGCGGCCGCAAAAACAAGCGCGCCAACAGCAGCGGGGACGAGCAGGAAAATGGAGCCGGCGCCCTGGCAGCGGCGGGCGCGGCAGGCGCGGCGGCCGGGGGGGCCCTGGCGGCGGCGGCCGGCTGCGGAGCGGCGGCGGCGGGCGTGCCGGGCACCGGGGGCGCGGCGGGCGCGGGAGGCGCGGGGCCCGGCGCCGCGGCCGCGGCGGCCGCCGCGGGGACTGCAGCCGCTGGTGACGCCAAGAACGGTAAGACGGGGCCGGAGGGGCGAGCGCCAACTTACTCACCGACGGGGACGGCGCGTCGGCGGGGCCCTGGGTGGCGCGGGCGATGCGTGGACAATGCGAGAGTCAGGAAGTGCTCACCCCGCCCCTCCGCCCCGCCGCGGCTGCCCCTTCCCGGTCCCCACGCCCGGCGGCGGCGATCGATCGGCGGCCCCGGCTCGGTGTCCGCGCGGCGCACAGGTCGCGCGCCCCGTGCAGCCTGCGCCCCAGACTCCAAGGGACTCCTGGGTGCCTGGCTGCGGCGGCGCTCCGCTCGGGCCCTGCCCTTCGTGCCCGCGCTGGCAAAGCCGAGCGTGTGCCCCGGACCGGGGAGAGAGAGAGGAAGGAAGGGAGGAAGGGAGGGAGGAAGGAAGGAAGGAAGGCAGGCAGGAAGGAAGGAAGGAAAGAAGGAAGGAAGGAAAAAAAGAGCTGCCCAAGTTGAGAAGAATGGTCCGATTGAAAACTTAGGCACCAGTTCCATCTTGCCTCTGCTCCCCTCACCCACCCGCCTTCCCCTCCCCAGAGTGAAGGAGAGCCTAAAATCCCAGAAAACCGAGGCTTGTTGTGTCGATTGCCACAGGTGAAGAGGCCCCAAGACATTTTTACTGTAGGGTGTGTGTGTGTCGCTGGGGGTGGGGGTGTGCTCTTTAATTCTCTTGCTCGCTTGAGGAAGGAAGAGAATCTGAACTTGACTTCCGTTCTCAGCCCGGAGTTAAAAAAAAAAATCATCCTCTATTTAATTCTGCTTCACATTTTTAGAAGGAAGCCTAATAATCTTAGGTAGTGCCTGAATGCACCTTTTGAGGGTGCATTTAAGGAATAGTGAAGATGTAACAGGATTGCTGTTGTCACTGCAGAGACATAATTTTAGTTATAGGGCAAACACTTTTTCGGGCAAACACTTTTTCGGAGTTGGACTGTTCTTTGAATTCCTCTGGTCAGGCAGTTTTTCAGGACAGGGAATATAGGTGTATTTTAATGAAGGGAGATTAGGTTCTTTATATCTGGCTTTTAACTTGTAGGTTTCAGCTTTTGAAGCCATTCTTTACGCAGATCACTCACTTTTTAAACAGGTTACCTGCACTTAGAAGAACCTGACAGTGATCTGAACAGAGGAGATTAAAGGTAGCCTGTTGGGAGCAGAACCTTAGGCCCCATTGGCTGTGTCTCTGCAATTTTGAAATGGGAAGTTTTTTTTTTTTTTTTCCAGAAACATCCCATTTGTGAATGTTTGAAAATACAACTTTTGGCCAGACTGTATTCTCCATGTTCTTTTGTTTTCCTCGCTCTAAACTTCATTTTGGTATTGATGTGGCAAAAGGAAAGAAGACAGACTCCTGGCTCAGCCATTTAGAGTTTTGTCATCTTGGGAAGGATGGTTTTTCTGAGCCTCAATGTCCTCACCTGTAAAATTGGGGAAAAGAATTATATACTCATTGTATTGGCTCCCTCATAAGGTTATTGTGAGGCTCAGAGTGTCCCTTCCCTACCCAGCCCCCAGTACTTGTTTTAAAGGCTTGTTACATTTGTAACAAGCTTAGTAAAGTTTCTCAAGAAAAGTAAGTGATCAGTGAATGATAGCTATCATTCACTCATTCAAAAGATATTAAACATTTACTGTGTTACAAGTGCTGTGTTAAGTATTAAAGGAGAGGTGGCAATCAAGAGAGGACATCTGCATGGGTCTGGTATTCCCAGGGTGTTTCTGGCTTACCCTGCTGTTTTATTGTCCGAGTGGAAGCTTCAGGTTGACTGTTTCCTCTTCTTCTTTCTCCAAAAGATTAGGCCACTTTAAGGCGGTGTGAGGAAATGTTTTTCTCGGGCTGGTGGTATCTCCTCATTCGTAAACATTAAGCTACTGGTTATGGTGTCCCTATTACTGCTCTCCTCTGAAGTGGCAATCTAAGGTATATTTAGCAGTTCTGTATATATCTGTGTGAAGGTATGTATTTCTGATTTGGAGCTTGTTTTATTAAATGAATGGGGTGGGGGGGAAGGAAGAAATGGGGCAAACACTGCAGTAATTACAGTTAGAGAAGGTACAAACTTGAGTTATGTTAGAGCAGTGAGTTGAATTTTATGTTGCCAAATTCTTGGTTCTGACCTGGTGTGAAGTCTCAGTGAATGATGCACCTTAATTTGAAGAACGTTTCACTGCAGTTGATGACAATTAACATAGATGCTGCGGCCTCCTGTGTGCAAAATTGGTAAATAAGGAAATTATAAATGCTTTTTTCTGTTGTTTGTTTTTTGCTGTTTAAAGCTGTGCTTTATAATGTAGGGGTGGGAGAGGTGCCATTGGTGAATTTTTAAAGGAAGGGGCAACTGATATGTGCAAGCTCTCAGAATCAACTGATAAGGCCCAATTATTTTTAAATTTAAAAATGACATTAATCAACTATTATGGTATTTCCAAGTATATTTCAATATTTTATTTAGCTGTGACATTAGATTTTGTGATTATAAATATTACCAATCAAACAGTTATTCCAAGGGTGTAGTAAATCTACATTCTATTAATCTTTTAAACAGTTTGTTCTCACTGTTCGAGTCAGTTGTGATCTGCATCTGCAAACATGCAAACTTAATGACTTCACCTAAAGTTAATAGTGTTTGTTTGTAGTTGTATGGAGTTTATAGAATGGTTTTATGTCTTGTGGTTCTTGGGCAGCATGGACACCAGGGTAGGATAATATTAGTTCTTAGTTTTTCACTGTTAGTCAGTAGTTATAAATAACTACTGATTCTATAAAAAAAGATTTGCTAGTTAGGGAAAGCTTGGGGAAGCCAGGGCGGGGTTGTAATTGAAGGAGTTGAACTAGTTGCAGTTGTGCTCCTTGGGTAAGTTGCATGTCAATTGTAGGGACTTTATAGCCTTAAAAAGAAATTTATTAGTATTTTTAGAAATGAAGCTTTATTTTAGATATGAAGGTTTATTTTGTTTTTAGATATGAAGGTTTATGGAGATTTCTGTGGGGACTGGAGTAAAAGCGCTGTCCTCTTCCGATATAGTAAACATCTGTCTGCACATATTGCAACATTTTGATTGTAGGTGGACAAGACTTGCCAGTCATTATTTTTAGGATCTAGTAATCATGCAGTGGGTTATACCCGCGTAGTTTCATTCTGGAATTCTGGTTCCATTAGGCCACTGCTTTTTTGCTTGAGGCCTAAAAATATATGAACCTTGGTCGTAGTATCTACTTTTTAATGGGCCTGGATCCCAAGTCCTTTTATAAATTCCTGTTTTATGGATGACCATGGTTCACCACTCCACTCATTCCTGACTGCCACCAGAACCCCTGGGCTGCTGAGTTTGCCTTCATTCATTCAACAGTTCTTTGTAGTAGATGGAGTCAGTTTACCTGGTGATTGACCTTGCATTCAGTAGACCTGGCTCCTCAAATTACTTGCTCTGTGATCTGGGGCAAGTCATCTGACTTCTCTGAGCCTCAGTTTCTGCATATTTAAAATGGGATTATAGTACCTACCCATACATATATAACAAGATATCTATATCTATTATGTATTATTTATATATACATATATATACATATATACCCACACACACACATATATATACATATATATACACACACACACAGCGACTGACTTATATGATATGAGCTTGCTAAGGGGTAGCCACTTGTCTTAGATTCTGGAAATAGCGTTTGAGACAAAGATTTACCTGCCAGAGGTTTACTGAATGTGTTCTTGGAATCGTTACTGGTGGGGGAGTGAGGGAAGCAGGGCCGGGCAGAGGGAGGAGTTGAACTGTGATGCAGTGATTACAGGTAGCTCTGGAGCTAGGATGGTCCTGCAGAGTTATCTTACCTTGAGGCATGAGGGCGGGCCCTCCTCCCCCTCCCCCGCCATGGACTGGTGAGTGACCTGGGGGTTGGCATCTCTTAGCTGGAGAAGAGGGAGTGACCTGGGGGGTGGCATCTCTTAGCTAGAGGGCCTCCGTGCAGAGGGAGCTGAGAGCCTTCAGCGGTGAGTGAAGGAGAGCTGCTGGTCATATTAGGTTCTTCACTCAGACCACTAGTGCCATTCACCTAAAATGCAGGCGTGGGATAAATAGTTCTCAGGAGCGACTAAATCTTCGCAGAACAGGCCAGGAGGTAACCATCATAATACAGTAACATTGTTTTGATGGAAAATGTGTTCTGAATTTCATACGTCTGCTTACAAATAGATTTTTGGAGTGCCACCTCTTCCCCGTAAACACGAATTGTATTTTTCTCATACTTAGGCCATCAAACACACTTTTATAGTCCTAGGTTTGTATTATATTTTAAATAGTTTCTCTTTTCAGGTGTTTACTTAAATGTTTACTACATTTATTTATTTATTTTTAAAGTTTCTTTATTTTATTTATTTACTTACGGCTGCGTCGGGTCTTCGTTGCTGCGGGCTTTCTCTAGTTGCTGCGAGCTGGGGCTACTCCACGGTGGTGCGCGGGCTTCTCATTGCCATGGCTTCTCTTGTTGCAGAGCATGGGATCTAGGCGCAAGGGTTTTAGTAGTTGTGGCGCGCCAGCTCAGTAGTTGTGGCGCACGAGCTTAGTTGCTCCGCGGCATGTGGGATCATCCCGGACCAGGGCTCAAACCCGTGTCCCCGGCATTGGCAGGCGAATTCTTAACCAGGGAAGTCCCTCTTTACTACATTTAAATTACCTATATCCATCAGAAGGAAAATGCAGAATGTTTGCCTGCTATTTATTTTAAAATCAAGGAATATTTATTTGAGGGTCTAAGATATATAGAACACCATTGTCCTCTTGGAGTTTTCTTACCTTATTTAAAAGTTAGTTTTTTATGTCTTTAAAAATATCTGCTGGCTTTAGACCTTGTCTTTTGAAATCCACCTTTGTAATGGAGATTGGTAGAAAATATTCCCTCATCCATCAAAGCTTCATGTTGTGTACTTTGTATATTATAGTAAGAACCATTCCATGCTCTGCTAATGGTGTCTTATGCACAGTCCTTACTCTTTCTCTTTTTACTTGTTACAGGACCTGAGCCTTCAATGTCAGCTTTCTTATAAGTCCAAGAATATATATCATTCCATAGAGAATTGAAAACAGGAGATAAAGTGGGAAATATCTTGCAGCTTAATCCTCCTATGAACTTACTGCAGGCTGTTAGCTATGTACAATTTAAAGAGTTTGAAGGTATCAAAAGGAAGACTTTAGGAAAAAAGGTCTGTGTTGATTGATTTTGATCACCAGCTCCTTGGAATTTTTAAGGAGTTGATTTAATTAAAAATATTTCGTTATTTTATTATTTTGCCAGTAATAGAATGGGTGTAGTGGAAGAAAATTTTTTTTAAATAGAGAAGGTAGGCAAAGTTCTCTTTGACTTTCTAGTCAAGCATGTAATCCTACCACTTAGATCACCATTGTGATACATATTCTTATAGCCTTTTAAATTTTTTTCTTACAGACTTTTAAAAGTACATATACAGTTTTCAGGGGAAAAAAAGATCAGATCATATATTTTATAATCTGCTTTTAACACGTGTAATATTTTGTGGACATTTTAGCAGAGCGGTAAATGCAGGTGCATCACTATTTTTAATGATTGCCTCATATGCCATCTTATGTCTGCATCTTGGATAAACTGATCATTCTGCTGTTGTTTGATCTTTAAGTTCTTATTTGTACATCTCTGGGCATTATTCAGTTACTTCTTTAAGATAAATTCTTACCTGTAGACTTGCTGTGTCAAAGAATATGCACATTTTTATGACTTTTAATGAATACATGCTTACAGATTGCCCTGTGGAAGGGCTGTGGCCAGAGTGCCCTTTCCCCACAGCCTCTTCAGTTCCTAGTTCTTATTGTTTTAAAGGCATGCTGGAGAATTGCTGATACCCCCCAATGTAGCAGCAGTAGGAAGGCCCCATGTGGATCAAGAGCCTGGAGCAGATGCTGCCACGCTTTTCGAAGGCTGCATTTATTTCCCCTGTGCTCTCTAGTGATTTGCTGGCTCACAAGGATTCAACAAAGTACCTAATAATGGTGAATGACATTTTAGCAACTGGTGATAGTTAGTGAAGATGAAAGCATAAGCCTTTGAAATTCTGTCTGCACCATTATTCTAATCTTAAGAAGTAAGGCCTAGAATTTTTAAAGTTTTAGTCAAAGAGCATGCTGTTTCAATAGACCTAGGTGTAACCCAAGGTGCCACAACTTACTGGCAGAGTGACTTTGGGGCAAGTGACTTAACCTCTTTCAGCCTTCATTTTCTAAATGCAACCCTTTGGAATGTTTTTGCAGATTAAGAAAAACAGTGTATATGAAAGATCTTGGCATAGGGTCTGGCAGATATGGACACCATCAACAATATCTTTTATAAGTTTTGTGATTTGTTCAGCCTTATCCAATTACAAAGCTTGTTAAACTATTCTGTTGAAAACAGACACTGAGAGACAGTAAGATGGTTTCTGTGTTAATATAGAAAAAGACTGTGGTATCATACAGGTTCTTATTCAGGCATTGATTTGACTATACAGGGTCTTCTCTTCTTCCCTCATCATCTCTCTCTGATCATAGTTTGAAAAATCAGATGATTTAGCCAAAAGAAAAAAGTTAAAAACATAGCGTGAGAACAGTTTCCTCTTCCTTTCTTCATTCATTTATTTATCCATCTCATATGTTTTGAGTGCCTGCTATTTGTCAGGCACTGTGTCAGGCTCTGGCATTACAAGGACAGAAGAATTGGGCCCGGGGGCTTACGGTCTAGTTGGGAGTCTTTATGGAAATAAGTGCAAGTAGGTTATTGCGTGTACTACACAAGGGCAGCTGTGGAATAAAGAGCAGGAGCTTGTGAGCTGGTCACATACTGGATTAAAGCTGGGGATTGTGTCTGAGGACAGGGGCAAGTGAACTGAGCACGTGGAAGTGAAGGGTAGCTCAGAGGAGGTGAGGCACTGAGGGTGTTCTTTCGGGATGAGCCGGGGCTTAATATTATTGAGAAGTAAACAAAAGACCCTCCTCTCTCCCCAGGTAACAACTTGAAAGTTCATTCATTAGCTTGTGCTTTCGTTTGCTCATTCACTATTTTGTTCATGTATGCACTCATGCATTTACTAAACATTTATTATGTGCCTACTGTCTTCTATGACTGGAAGTGTAATGTCGAATTATACTTGGAGGCCTCAGAATCTGCACCCCCCTGGGCTTATGGTGGAGCTGGGACAGAGACATACAAACATCGGGAGGTGTGATAATGAGCTATGGGTGCCCAGTGGAAGAAAGGACTCATTTCCTCGAAGAGGGGACATTTGAGCTGAGTGCTGCAGGAAGAGACGCAGTTAGCTCTGAAAGCAGAGGAAGGATGTTTCAGCAGGAGGTGGTGGGAAAGAGCCTTGAGTTCTGGTTGCTGCCAGGAGTCTGTGGCTGGTTTGAGGTACGGTGGTAGGACATGGGACTGGAAAGGGAGTGGGGCCAGACAGTCAAATCTGGATGTTTTCGTCACCAGTGCAGAACCATCCCTGAGGTTTATAAGCAAAGGCATGGTCAGCTGAGCCTGCCAAGGGGGATAATCATACGTTGTTGGCAAGCTTGTAAAGTTATTGTATATTTTAACAGAATGAGTATCTTTTGGCAATCTTCCTTTTAATACAGCTAATCAAGGTTTGGTGGTACAACTTGTTGCAGACTGTTGATTGTGATTTTTCAGTAAAGTAGTGGGCACACTGCACACACTGCCTTTCTGCACAGCAAGATGAAAGTGTCACAGCACCCAAGGCTGCTGTTTGGAAAGTCCGTCCTAATTTGTGGGCACCAGCATCCTGATGCTTTGCGAGCCATGGGAGGTTAGCTAATTGAGGTGAACTTCAGAGAACCTAACGCCAAGGGAGGACTTGGGGCCATCTGAGCAGAAGGACTTTCTCTGGAGGGAGGGGCTGTCCCTGTGGTTTATTTTTCATATCTTGGTAGAAGAGTATCTGTCTCTGTGCCAGGTTGGACTAATTATCTTTGTCATTTTATTTTTATCCTCATCGAATCAGTTTTAAAACGATAAACTGGGGCTTCCCTGGTGGCACAGTGGTTGAGAGTCCGCCTGCCGATGCAGGGGACACGGGCTCGTGCCCCGGTCCAGGAGGATCCCACATGCCGCGGAGTGGCTGGGCCCATGAGCCACGGTCGCTGAGCCTGTGCGTCCGGAGCCTGTGCTCCGCAACGGGAGGGGCCACAACAGTGAGAGGCCCGCGTACTACCGCAAAAAAAAAAACAGAAACAAATGATAAACTGGTGAGGGGGGATGTCATTGTTTTCTACAAAGTGACTATGTGGTTTTTTTGTTTGTTTGTTTTGTTTTGTTTTGGCGTGTACGCGGGCCTTTCACGGTTGTGGCCTCTCCCGTTGCGGAGCACAGGCTCGGGACGCAGGCTCAGCGGCCATGGCTCACGAGTCTAGCCGCTCCGTGGTATGTGGGATCCTCCCAGACCGGGGCACGAACCCGTGTCCCCTGCATCGGCAGGCGGACTCTCAACCACTGCGCCACCAGGGAAGCCCTGACTATGTGTTTTAAATCTGTGTGTTTCAGAAGGCTTCCACTTCTCAGTGGTTGGTGAAATAGTAACTTGCTTTATTTAATCAACAGGATGCTTTAGCTTGATTGTATTTGAGAGGTTTTTATAAACTGGCAAAAAATAAGTAGCATTTTTAATACTTAATAATTATATGTTCTGATTTATCAGAAGTAGAAAGAAAAAACAAATTATTTCTGCTAAATTATACTTAAGAGGATAATACTTGAAAACAATAAGAATTAGAAATGAAAGATATTAAGAGGAAATTTAAAGAAAAGTGAAGGAAGAGGAAAACCTAAAAATGAAGTGTTAACTGTTAATCTTATAACTGTTTAGAATAATTAATAAAAATGTTAGCATGGTTCTCATATGCACATATAGTGCAGTGTATTTCACTGAATTAAATTGTCAGGGAGGAAAAACTTTACCCTCTTAGGCTTATGGATTTGGGGCCTGCAAATTAAACTGACAAAAGACAGAGCAGCAAGAGAAAAGACAGATTTACTCACAGAAGAAATGTGACTCAAAGGGGTGGTTATAATTTGTGGCTTATATACCATCTTAATAGGTGAAGGGGAGGGGAGAAGGGCACTTCTAGGAAAATGAGTGGCTTCTTAGAGTAGGAGAGGGGGAGAAAGGACACCTATAGAAAACAAATGACTTTTTTTTTTTTTTTTTTCCTGGTACGCGGGCCTCTGTTGTGGCCTCTCCCGTTGTGGAGCACAGGCTCCAGACGCGCAGGCTCAGTGGCCATGGCTCACGGGCCCAGCTGCTCCGCGGCATGTGGAATCTTCCCGGACCGGGGCACGAACCCGTGTCCCCTGCATCGGCAGGCAGACTGTCAACCACTGCACCACCAGGGAAGCCCGAGGTCTGGCTATTTTTGATTGGCAGCAGGTGCAGTCTGTAATCTGAGAGGCTGAGTCTGGGATGCTTGGTGACTGTTGTTAACGAACAGACACAGTGCTGCCAGAAGCCATGGAGAGAGCCTGACACTGGGAAACGGGAAGCATGCTTCCGTGGTAGAGGCAGAAACGAGCACGTCTGATACACAGGGCAGCTCCAAGAATTCTTCTGTTTCCAACTCCTCAGATCTGTTCTTATTGGGCAGTGCTTATATGTTGGAGTTAACGTTAGCCCTATAATGATATGGTTCCACTGTATTAGGCATTTAGTTTTACAAATGCCGACGATGTGTTGCAGTTCAGTAGGAAATTAGGTAAGATACCTGGATGGTAGGTGTGTTGGGGCTACAGAACCCATGGACCCATAGGAAGGAGGAGAAGCTGTTGCCAGCGACAGGAACAGTGATGATGCTGACTCCCTTTATGGAGTGCTGACTGGAAGCCAAGCGGGACACCTAGCCGTCTGCGGTCTGCATTGGAGGATGGTGGCATTGAGCTCCAGGGAAGCCTCCTTCCCTTTTTGCAGAAAAGGCACACTCGTGTCCGAGAGATGTGCCTGACCCTGCTGTGGCAGTTGGATCCTATGTGATACTGGCTCCATCTTGACTGATACGCAGACATGTGTATGAATAATGAACAAGTATTTAAGTAGAGGGCTTAAATTTAGTATAAAACCATTAAGGAGGCAATAGGGCTATTTAAATTACTTTTAGAAGGCCTCATGCTTATTATTCTGGTACTTGAACTGAAATTGAATTTGTGAAACAAGAAAACACTTGACCAAGGAAGCACTTAGCTGACACGTCGTACGCTCCTGGTCGTATGCTCCTGTCAATCTGATCCTTCTCGTTATGACACGAGGACTTCCTGGTCTTGGGATTGTGGCGATAGTGAACATTTGAACTGACACTTCCTGTTCTTAATGGATCACAGTTCATAGTGAGGATGCGATTATCTTCTTTAGGCTACAGTCCTAGAAGTGAGATCACTGGTCAGCAGGCGTGTGACTTTCAAGGCTTTGATACATGTTGCCAAACCGCTTTCCAGAAAGGGTTTCCCTGTTTCCACTAATGCTGGCCCTGCATGGAGTGCTTCTTTCTTCTCACCCTTCCACAGGGATTTTGATAGCCATTTTCACCTTTGCCAATCAGATAGATGAAAAATCACATCTCGCTGTAATTTTTATCTGCATTTATTGCCAGCCAAATGAATGTCTTTTTAAATGTATATGGTTCATTTGTATTTTTTCCGTTTGTGATTTTTGTCCATTTTACTAATGGGATAGTTGTATTCTCATTGTTCTAAACAAGGTCTTTTTATATTTAGGATACTTTTTGACATATGTTTCCCCTGGCTTATTGTTTATCTTTTTGCCTTGTTTAAGGTGTTGCTGATTAGACATGTTACAATTTTGTATGATCACAGAACATCCACATAGAGATAGAACCTCAAGAGAAAGGGGAGAGTGGAGAAAGTTGTCTGTGAAATTACTTGTAGGAAAAGCAGTTTGGGCCTGGCATCAGGGTAGTGACTGAGTTCATTTGGGTATCAGTGCACAGTAATGCTGTTACATTTGTGAGGGTCTGTTTCCTTTTTGTATTTAATTTGCAAAGCTCTGTTTCTCGGAATTGGTTACAGTTCCTGCCGCCCTCCTTGACCTACTCCCTGACCACTGTTGTCTGGTTGACAGCTGAAGCTCCTGTGCTCAACACCTGTCATTTCCTGCGCATTCCTAAAATCCCCTGCGGTTTTTATTCGAGCCAGTTCCAAGGACTTTGAAACTTGTAGATAAAGGCTTGTTATTTACTTATCGCCTCTGTTACAAACTGAGGCCTCTTAAGGCTAAATTACCCATAACTTCCTTGTGATAATGAACTTAAATCCTGAATCATAAGAAAGTTCTCACTTTTCTCTTTCTGGCACTTGTGCTGAAATTACATTTCTGTGTTAGTAAAATGAGAATGTGGTACTGAATTGAACCAAGAGTTTATTTGCACCCTGTGTGTCACGCTGATCCAGTCTGCCCTGTGCTTCTCAAATGTCTGTGGCTTGGAAGAGGTTCCCAAACGCATTGCTTGTTTAAAGAGTGTGAGATTTGAGAGACACAGGTCATAGCTTGAGGTCTGCCATTTTGCAAGGCTGATGAACCTTTCTGACCCCAACTATTCTTATCTGTGGAAAACGAGGATAACATGTTATTGTTTGTGACTAACTCTTTGCAAAAAAACCATAGATCTGTTTGAAAAAGCAAATGGTTGTGTCATGATTTGGGGTTTTTTAGTGTTTTCTAGTTGGGTGTTTGTTTTTTGTTTGTCATGTGGTGGTGTGGCTGCTTCCCTTAGTGATGAATGCACACTCCGATTTGTTGAAAGAACCCAGGGCCAACCTGGGCTTTGCCCCACAGAGTTTGAAGTGAATGTTACTCTTCCAAAATCCTTATTCTGCTTCCTTGGGGGAGCCTTTAGTTTCTCTACAAGTTCAGGTCTGGGAGCTCTCGCTATGTGGATTTTCCCAGAGAATATGCAGTGCTCACCTGCTGGTCTCAGGGCAAGCCCAACTCCTTGAGTGAGCTCCTTCTAGAGTTTCTGACCCCACTGTGGGGAAGGACTGTGGAGGCTGAAGCCTTTGGGAGGATGCTTTCACCAGCCTAAGGAGAGCTGACTTGTGTATGGTTTTGTTGTGATCTGTGAATCATCTGTCCCCAGGTTTCATTATAACCGCAGACTGTATTGTGATGTTAACCATTTGATTAACAGAGCCTTACTCTTGGCCTGTTGTACTTCATGATTTACACTGGTGTGCCTGTATCTGTAATCACACTTTCTTTAGTTTGTATCTGCGTTCACTTCAGGCCTTTCTGCTCTTTATCTGCCTCTAGGGTCCTATGGAGTGGGAGTTTGTGTTGTAAAAGCACGTGGAATGCTTACTTAAGACTTTCAGTTGTTTCCTTACCTCCCTTTCACATTTTGCGTTTTAAAGGTTTAAAGAATTGTGAATGTACCAAACCGTATTATGGATTTTATCAAAATAACTTCTTCAGGCACGTGATACTGGGTATGTATCTGTATCAGTGTGTTTATGTAAATGTATGGATGTGTTTTTTAAAATCATTGTTTTTCTTGGGATTTGGTCGATTAAAAACAAGCCTCCTCTTTGAGATAGTCAGATTTGAAATTTTTGACTTTGGAATATATCAGTTTTCCTCATAATTTATTTTTTAATGTTCCATGAGATATGTGATCTAAAGATGACTTGGAAGAATTTTTAAAGAATTAATTTGAAATGTTTTTCTCTTGACAGATTTGGAAAAACTGTTTAGAATTCATATGCAATATAATCATATACATTTGTATATATTTATATATTTTAATAGAACTATATTTAACTGGACAAATTCTCTTATGGCAAAAGACAAATTTCTCGATATTTTTGGCTGTGTTGGGTCTTCGTTTCTGTGCGAGGGCTTTCTCTAGTCGCGGCGAGGTGGGGCCACTCTTCATCGCAGTGCGCGGGCCTCTCACTAACGCGGCCTCTCTTGTTGCGGAGCACAGGCTCCAGATGCGCAGGCTCAGTAGTTGTGGCTCACGGGCCCAGTTGCTCTGCGGCATGTGGGACCTTCCCAGACCAGGGCTCGAACCCATGTCCCCTGCATTGGCAGGCAGATTCTCAACCACTGTGCCACCAGGGAATCCCTTCTGGATATTTTTGGTAACTCTTTTATAAATGAGTTTAGAAATGAATAGTTTAGAAATGAATCGTGTTTTTTAATAAATTTATTTATTTTATTTTATTTTTGGCTGCGTTGGGTCTTAGTTGCTGCGTGCAGGCTTTCTTTAGTTGCGGCGAGCTGGGGCTGCTCTTTGTTGAGGTGCTCGGGCTTCTCATTGAGGCGGCTTCTCTTGTGGAGCACGGGCTCTAGGTTTGCGGGCTCAGTAGTTGTGGCTCGCAGGCTCTAGAGTGCAGGCTCAGTAGCTGTGGTGCATGGGCTTAGTTGCTCCGTGGCATGTGGGATCTTCCCGGACCAGGGCTTGAACCCGTGTCGCCTGCATTGGCAAGTGGATTCTTAACCACTGTGCCTCCAGGGAAGCCTAGAAATGAATAGTTTTGAGTCTTTGAAAATAGTCATACTATGAAATTATATCTGTGTTCCACAAAAGTTAGTAATTGGAAAAGGAATGAATGTCTAGTTATAATGACATCATTGGCTTAATATATCACTGGGCTCTAAATGTCGAGCTTCCTCTGCAGTAGGAACTTTTATGGCATGCTCTCCTGAAAACAAGTCATATTATAACAGCTGTGTTGAGTGTGTATATATGGTGAACTACTGGGCTTGGACATAGACATAATTTATTTTTGAGTTTCATTTTCACTTTTACTGAGGTCTGTATAAGACTTAGACACGCCTCTCCTTTGACAAGTCTTTCCTTGTTGCAACAGATTCTATAAGTTGCTTGTTGGTTGCTGATGCATCATTTTAGAAATAGGCTGAGTGGTGTGGCCCACAGGCAAAAGCTTTGTCTTTTCTCCCTACATCACAGCAGAGGGACGGCCAGTGTGGGAAGGATTGCTGTAAAGCAGGGATCCTCAAACTCCGGGCCGTGGACTGGTATCAGTCCCGGCCTGTTAGGAACTGGGCCGTGCAGCAGGAGGTGAGCAGTGGATGAGTGAGCGAAGCTTCACCTGCCGCTCCCCATTGCTCCCCATCGCTCGCATTATCGCCTGAACCAGTCCCCCCCACCATCTATGGAAAAATTGTCTTCCAGGAAACTGGTCCCTGGTGCCAAAAAGGTTGGGGACCACTGCTATAAAGTATTTTCCCAGGTTTATTTTGATGGGAAGGCAGGGGAGCTGAAAGAGTATATTTTTCAGGGAGTTCAGCAGGACAGAAAAGGCACGTGGAAAACAAAGGAGTGTAAGGATTTAGTTTAGTTTAGGGTACAGATAGAGTACGGAAATGAATTTAACCATGTTGTGCTGGGGGTTTATTGATTTACATACAGTAGTAACCCTAAAAATCTTCTTGGGGGTTGGCATGTTGACCCAAACAGGATTCAGGAGAAGCAGGTTGAGCTTCTGTTTCTCAACATCAGTGCTCTTTCTGCTGCCCTATTCGATAGTCTCCATACTGATAGAGTGCCGTTTCTTTACATGCTTTCCAAAAAAAGTTGCTTTATTCTCATTAAGAAACGAGTAAGCCTTTGCTCATGGTTTATTTATTTATTTATTTTTTGAAATTAGCAGTTCTGTTAGCTAGAGTAGATTTACCTCATTGTCTATCTTTGTTTTTAAGGAGTGCAAAGATTGGGAAACCTTTATATTGTAATTGGGTGTAAACACTTGCTTTTTTAAATAAATGTATTTATTTCATTTATTTTATTTTTGGCTGTGTTGGGTCTTCATTGCTGCATGTGGGCTTTCTCTAGTTGCGGCGAGTGGGGGCTACTCTTCATTGCGGTGCACGGGCTTCTCATTGCCGTGGCTTCTCTTGTTGCGGAGCACGGGCTCTAGGACCGCGGGCTTCAGTAGTTGTGGCTCGTGAGCTCCGGAGCACAGGCTCAGTAGTTGTGGCGCATGGGCTTAGTTGCTCCGCGGCATGTGGGATCTTCCCGGACCAGGGCTCGAACCCGTGTACCCTGCATTGGCAGGCTGATTCTTAACCACTGTGCCACCAGGGAAGCCCTAAGCACTTGCTTCTTTAACTTGACTTTCTGTAGACCTAGTCTTTAAATAATTCTGAGGATTAATATGGACACTGACCATATTGAATAAACTTTTGTGTAACCAGATCATAGTAAGCAGTTCTATAATTTTGAATGAGACACTATTCCAAATTATAGAACTACTTACTATGATCTGGTTACACAAAGCTGTTGGTCACTGCCTCCTCTCCTTATAAACTGGCTCTGTGTTCTTTATTGATCTGTGTGCAGTGTGGGTGGGAATGGAAGAGGGAAGGCCCCTTACCAGCTGAATGACTTGGGCAGATCACTAAAGAATCCTCTTGTGGGCTCAGGACGTGTTTGTAGAATCTGAACCAAGGGATTGTCTTATTTCTATTCTGGTATTTTGTTTTGTTTTGTTTTTGCGGTACGTGGGCCTCTCACTGTTGTGGCCTCTCCCGTTGCGGAGCACAGGTTCCGGACGCGCAGGCTCAGTGGCCATGGCTCACGGGCCCAGCCGCTCCGCGGCATGTGGGATCTTCCCGGACTGGGGCACGAACCTGTGTCCCCTGCATCGGCAGGCGGACTCTCAACCACTGCGCCACCAGGGAAGCCCTATGTTGGTATTTTTAAGAGACATTCAGGGAAAACTATGAAACCATTATCTTCATCCTGATATTCAGCCTAAACCAGACATATTTTGGGTCCATGTCCTTTTAGGTCTTGACATGGCCTTTGGTAGACGAGAAAAATATGAATTTTCTACTTTAAAGTCATTATTTATACAGATTTCTTACTGATGTCAGAGTGTTGGAGCCAGAATGGAAATTTAAAAATGGGTAAAAGAGAAGGCTGTAGCTTTCTGTTTAGTTTGAACTTGAGGCGGGGTAGGCTTGTGAGTTTAACTGAATGTAAGAAAAGAGTGAGTCTAGGAGAATAAATCCAACATATTAAGAGAATGTTAAAACCCCAAGTTGTTAAATATAGTTGAAGAGCACATTGTTGTTTTGTTTTTTGGTTGAGGGAGAATGTGAGGCTTCCATGTTTATTTGGATAGATTTGTCTGAGTTTGTCTGAGTGAAAAGCCTTGTGTTTAAATCCTACTCAAAGCATAAAAACATGTTTAACTGAATGTAATCTCCTTGTACTCAACTTGCTACCCTCTTTGGAACAGTCTCACACACTAAAATAACATAAGGGAGGATAAACTAAATCAGAGGTTAAGACAGATATGCTTAAGTGAGCTTTACTATAGCTCCCATACTAATTAAAACAAGTTGACAAAATGTTTTGAAAGTATTAGCTTCCCTTTTGTACAGGACTTAAGAGTCGTTTAAAAATTTTTAGTAGAGAAAGATCTCAAAATATTTGAGAACATTTACTTTAAACCTTTTTTAGTTTTCACTTCAAATACTCACCAATCAATCAAGAAATGAGTTTTAACCCCCTGGTGAGTTTGAGGTATGGTGTGGGCACAGTGGTCCGGGTCCACTCCTTCCCTTTCTGATCTGCACTCTGCACTGCCCCACAGGGAGGGATGGCAGCTGAAGCAGAGGCTTGGGGCGAGGGCGTGGTGGGTGACCAGGTGGGAGATCCAGCCTGGGGACCTAGTTTTGGAGCTCCTTGATCATAGCCAAAGGACATGGGGCTTCAGTCTGGGAGTTTCCGAGGTTCCTGAATGTGTGTATGATGTCGTCAAAGTGTAATTTTTAGAAGGCTGACTTGAAGGTGGTGATAAAACTTTTTTGCTTGTGTATCCTCTAAAAGAATTTGAGAAAACAAAGTTTCTTTTGCATATTAATACTGTCATACCCAGTTTTTTAAAAGGTTTAAGTAAATGCAGAGGATACAGTCTCCAGTTTATTGTAAATGGTGTCATTTTAATGTATTTAAACAGAATCCAAATATCATAGTAACTTGCTAACCATTATCAGCCATTTAAAAGATAATGGTCAGAAATTTTACATTTTTCTTTATTTTTAAATTCTTACCCAGAATCTGTCTGATCCGAAGAAAGAGTATCGTCCTGCTTGAAACTCTCTTATTGATCATCTTATCATTTTTCTGTAACAAAATATGTATTTAAACTTAAATCTATATTAAGAAGCACTTCTGGAATGACAGAAGAAGGACATCTAGAAATCTGCCTTTCCATAGAAACAATGAGAACACTGGCAAAAATTATCAAAATCAACTTTTCAAAATTCTAGAAATTAACTAAAGGCTTGCAGTAATCCTAGGAGTGTTTATTTGGGGAAATGATTGAATTGTAGTAAGAACAGTGAATTTTGTTTTCTATTAACTTGCTTTATTTTCCCATTCCTTCTCCCTAGCTCTGTGGTAGCTTTGTTTTTTAAAAGTTATATATATATTTGAAGTATAGTTGATTCACAATGTTGTGTTAGTTGCAGGTATACAGCAGAGTGACACCTGAATCACTCTGCTGTATATATGTGTGTGTGTGTGTCTATGTGTGTGTGTGTGTATATATATATATATATACACACACACATACGTATGTATGTGTGTATATGTATATACTTTTCAGATTCTTCTCCATTATAGGTTGTTAACAAGATAGTGAATATAGTTCCCTGTGCTATTCAGTAGGACCTTGTTGTTTATTTTTTATATAGTAGTATGCATGGTAGCTTTAAAACAAGCAACCTCGTAGTCACTAGAGGGAGAAGGACAGGTTTGGAGCTTCCCCAAAAGCCCTAGCCCTAGGGAACTCTCACCATTTGACCTGGCTCAGAGGTCACCCAGTGTTCTAAGCCCTCTTAGGCTATCTGCTGAAAACACTCAGCAGCAATTATTTATCATTGCAACTGCCTGCAGCAGTGATACCAGTTGGAGCAAACAAGAAATGGGTCAAAAAACTTAAAAAGAATGTCTTGGAAGTAGGAGGTCCGTCAGGGACTTTGAGAAGCTCTGGTGTATTCCTGGTGCTCTAGAGGACTGTGCACATGGCAGCGCTCTGAGCATGTCCAGGAAAGACTTGAGGAGGCCCTCATTCTCACCTCTGGCTGACCTTGAGGCTCTGAGTAAGCAGAGAGTAAAGGCTAAGAAAGGTTGTAAACTGTTGAAGCATTGAAGGCTTGCCCAACACACACACAGCCCCTTGGCGAAGGATGGGACACTTATTGGTTTAGGGCATTTAAGGAAGTCTCTGTCCAGTTATTAGCTGACCACTAAGCTAACTGAGCAGAAACTTCAGTGGCTACACGTGACGAAAAAATAGAGACTTTACAGAATTAAACATCACTAAACAAACAGCAGTAACAACAACAGAAGCATATCCTGCAAGGAGAGAGAATCTGATTTTGAGTTGCCACTTTATGTTATTTAAAGTGTCCAGTTTTCAACAAAAAAGTATAAGATACTCAAAGATATAGGAAAGTATGGCTTACAAATTTATTCAACACTTGCAGCCTCTATGTTAGACTCTGAACGGGGCACATAACAGGTGTTTAAAAACGTTATTTGAATTGACTTGTTATTAGCTGATTTTCAGAGACCCCATGTATTTTCTTTCTTCTGTAGTTAAGTGTTTAACCCTAAGACAAACCCTGGTGTTTTTATTACGTCTTCTAAAACAGGGTCTTTATTAAATGATAGCTACTAAAAGAAGCCATACATTTGCCCAAATGAGTGTTTATTAGTATCCTGGAAAAGTTGAAGGCTCTTTCTTTAGGTAATTATGTATAATAAACCTGCTAAGAAAACTGACTTATTCAGAGACCAGATCACTTAGAAATATTTCCTATATGAAGTTTATCTGTATAGTTTGAGTTTTTACAGCATTTTGAGAATATAACTATTGTACTGTTTTGCAGATGTCCAGATCTCTAGAGACCTGTAGTCAAATACTCATATTATCCTGTATTTGACTTCTTTATAGTAAAGATTCAGAAGATTTTAGTGTGTCAGACCTAGTAAACTGGTGTTAAGTCTACTTATCAGGATATGCTGATTAAAAAAATCTGGCCTCAAATCCATAATATTTGCAGATGAAAAACCTTTACCATTTTCATGATCAATTGCGACGATGGAAGAAATTCAGGGTTGTCGTGCACTGTATTGATGTTCCCTGATTCATTCCAGGAGCAGAAGGAGGAAAGCAGAAATGCTGATGGCATCACATCTGTGCACAGAGTGGAACAATATATCCTGGTTCCAAATACTCATTTGTGTATATTTTTCTATATTTTTCATCATTCTTTTTTATTCCAGTGTCTGTAAAAAAGATGAAGCAAACCTGCTGGACCCGCAAGCTTCAAAGCCCTGTGTCACTGCAAGGAGAAGATGCTCACTGAATTTGCTTTGATGCTAAGCAGGGGGGCAAGGGATGATTAATATCTTAGAGAATGTGGTCAGAATTCCAAAAGGTGTTGATAGATTCCTGCCGTGGCTAATGCTGAGCTGGCCAGTATTCAAAGAGTGACATGAGGAAGGGCAACCCATAAAGCAAACAGTTGTTTACTGGCAATTGTAATTGCCAAAAGGATGGGTTTACTGTGGATCTCGAGGTTCAAATTTAACTGTTTAAGAACTTGGTTAGCAAAAGCAAGGGTCTTTGTTGTTGTTCACTGTGGAAATAATATTGCATCTAGAGTAGGCGTGTGCGTGTGTACACGTGCATGTGTATGAAATTACATTGATAAGGTGATATCTAGTTATTCATAGATATGCTCATGTACACATATATATGACCACATGTGCCTTATTTCACTTGGCTCCTGGTATAAACTTATTTTTTCTTATATTCTTATATGTGAGTACATGTATCTATGATTAGTTTACCAATGAATATGACTTTTATGATTAAAACAAGTTGTCATTATAACTGCTAATGCCATTAATAAAATCGAGATGACTACAGTAATCTGCTATTCTTGCTATAAAGTTTTTACATTGGCGTTTTTTCAGTAGCCATCCTAGGAAGATGGAGTTGGTTGGATTCTTGTAGTTGTCAGTGGTGATGTGACCCTGCAGCAGGTTCAGATTGTGTGGCCACATCTGTAATACTTGCAATTTCTCAGTTCATTGCTCTCTTTTCTGCCTCTCCCTTTAGAGCTAGTCTCTGCAGTGAACATGGGATTCTCCTTTTCATATTTTCCAGAACTGAATTCCTGGGTTTGCTAGGTGAGGGGGGAGAAGGGGAGAAGGGGAGGTAATTAGGCTGCTGTTGGGAAGAGCTAAGCGGAGGCAAGACTGGGCCCACATGAGGATGACAATGCCCGGAAGAGTCTAGACTTTGTGGGTTAGAGCCCAGGAGAGAGACCCCCCTCCACACACCCCCAGAAGAAGACAAGGCGGGGTGGAGTTGGGGGGGAGTCTGAGCCCACTTCACCATGTATAATTTCACCAGTGAGGCTGGGAGCAGGTGATGGGGGAGGCACCTGCACGGTCCAGGTGGGGCAAGGAGGCCAGAGGGGCCAGGTTGGCTGGCAGAGCCAGCCCGAGATGTGTCTGAGAGAAGCCAGGTGGGCTGGGAACAGTAGAGGCCTGGGTATGAATAGCAGAGTGGGAAGCTGGGCCCAGGGGAAGTGGGTGAGAGGCATGGGCTGTGGGATGGGGGCGAGGCACGGAGCCGATGAGCAGAGTGGCTCCAGGACCCACCGCTTGTGCCGCAGGCAAGGCAGAGGGGGCAGCCTTTCCTGAAGGTGCTATGTCTGTGGGGCTCCCGGGATCGTGGGTCAGCACCGGCCTCCCCTCTCACTTTGCACCCTGCTATGGCCGACTTTGGAAAGTGAGAAGGGAGGGGAACACCTGGGCCCCCATCAAGTCCAAATTTTGACACGTATTAGGCAAAGCTGGTTTGAAGGTTATGAGGAGAGGTGGGGAACGGATTTTTGTTTTGATCAGTTATAGCCTCCTTCTTCTAAAAATAAAGTGGCTTTCAAAAATACATGTAATACTATAAGAAATAATAAATAAGTGAGAATATTAGTAATAGAGATGATACTGTTGGGAAAAATAAAGGACGTCTTGAGGCTTTACAAGAGGTAGGTCACAAATGTGGCTTTCAGATTTGTAGCACACAGAGGAAAGAGGCAAACAGAAGAAGTGGCCTGCACTACAGTGTCCATCAGATTAACAAATGAAGCAAAACAAAACCAGTGACTTATAAGATGTTATAAAATACTGAGCAATGTCCATGACAATGTCCCTTCATAAATAAAACAAATTTATTAGGCCTGCTCACGTCATTCAAAACAGCCTGTCCAGGGAATAAAACAGTGTGGTCCAAGTAACCAACTCTGGGACACCTGGCTTAACTAAGGGATAGCTTTTATCTAACGCAGGGCTCACGCACCCAAATGAATCTAGGGTCCTGGCATATGAGTAAGTATATGATTGGGGCTGGAGTGGAGGCCTGGATGACCCAGAGAGGGCATGATACATCTAAAAGGCACTTAACACTTCATAACAAAAAACCCTGTACTGGTTTAATAAGGCACTGCAGGCCAGACCACCCCACTGGAACTCTGATCTAGAGGAATGTGTGGACATCATCTATGGACTCTTTCTTAAAAATGGTTTCTCTCAGTTGAGCTTTTGGAAGACATTGAACAGCAGTGAGTTATGGATCGTATTCTTTGACAGGTACCTGGTCTGCAGATAACCCATGTTGCCAGTTAATCATGCAGCCATATGTTTTACCTGTTGGACAGACTGAGGGGAGGTGAAGCCATTTGTCTTTAGCTGAGGGCTTTGGGAATCCAGAGGCAAGGGGAGGGGCCAACTCCACTGTGGCCTTTGGTCTCCAGGCACCATTCTGGGTGCATCAAGAGAGAAGTAGGTCAACGTTTTGAGCACACTGTGCTTATAACTTAGGTGGTAAAATGGGAATTACATGTAAAAAAATATGATTTAGGAGTTTTGATTATGGCCATATTTTGAATATTTGTGCAGGTAAAGGGGAGGCCACTGACAAGGATAATCAAAATCAGGTTCTAGAGTGTTTCAGAGAAGCAAGGAAAATGCTTTAAATTTGGATTATAGTACTTGAGGATGACGTGAGGTCTTTTCTGGAGTCTTTGACAGTGGGATAGTTTAACAACTGGGCAGTCTCTTTGCAGTTACATGCGTGCACACATACAGGCACACATGCACACACTAGTGCACATACACACATACTTAATCTGGAGTTCTGTTCCCATCCTATGGTATTGTGGTTTGGTTCCGAGGGCTCTTGGACCGACGTCTCCTTCAGGGTGAGTGCGTGCAGTACGTGAAATGCTAGGGTGCTATGTAGTTCTCCCTGATACAGCGCGCTCAAGATCTAAATCTCCAAGCAGGAGAGAAGGCAGGCTGCTAATTTATTTCCTAGTACAGTGTGATCCCATTATATGTGAACTGAATTATGCAAATTTCAACTAATGACACATAAATAATAATAAAAGCTTCACATTATATGGAAAATTTCAACAGACACGTTCCCCCAAGTTATGCATCAAGCCATCTCATATTTTCAAAGCCAGCAGGTCAACTGAATTATAAAAATGCTTTGTTACCCAATGTCATTACGTTTTCTTTTAAAGAGAAATACCTACTAACCCTTGGCAATATTATGTGAACTCTTGTTGTTTATAGAACTTTTTCATGGATTTTGGTGACATTTGTGTTATTATTTTAAAATTAACTTATAATTTAAACCTTTATTATAGCTTTCAAAATATCCAAGTATGCTAATACTGGTACTGAAAAACATCCTGAAAATCTGTAACTTTGGAACAGAAATGTGATAAAACACTATGATATGCCATGCTGTCAATTTATGAGGCACAACTGAGAAATATTAGAGGTAATGCTGATATTAAAAAGCACCAGTAAAGCAAAAATATAGCACACGGCTGCAGATTTATGCATTCTGAGGATGCATTTCCCCACACTCTACCCCCAGACTAGGGGATAATCAGTCTTGAATTATGTAAGTTCTTTAGGAACACATCTCATGAATCAAATACAGCCATGCCTTTTATGAATCCCTGTTATCCAGGCTTGGAAAAGATTGTTTAGGTTGAAAAATACACATAGCAAGATACTTATTTGTCTGACACTGAGTAGAAAATCTTTAAGGGGTTAGAAGAAGTAAATTTTCCTTCTTCTTTAAAACTTGTCAGTGGATATTTAGTGCATTATTTTACGCACACCACCCTGCTTTGTTCGTTGTAGGGAAGCAGAACATTTCTTGCACTTATTTACAGACGGAGAAAGGAGGACGGTCACTTCCTGGTTGTAGCTTTGCTCTAAACACATTCAAAGTCCTTTGGTTTTTCCCTCAGGTAATATAAAGTGATAAAGCTTTTAATAATAATTGCTTACATTTAACTGGTGCTCATTATGTGCTGGACACTGTTCAAACTGCCTTAATAACTCCTTTGATTTTCATGGCAACCCTTTCAGGTAGGTGCTCGCTCTTATTTCTGCCATTTTACAGCTGAGAAGATAGAAGCGCAGGGAGGTTAAGTGACTAGTCAAAGGTCTTAAAACTAACAAGTTTAGAGCTGAGAGTCAATGCAGGCTGGCTGGCTGGCTCCAGAGTCCGTATCTGCAGTCACCATGCTCTGGCCTTGCAGGAAGCTCAGCGATGAGGACCCTCTGGTCAGAACCGTCATACCCGGAGGGGAACTTGCTCTGCAAACAAGGGGATGTGTTCCCATGTAAGAAGAATTACTGTATGGAACAGATCCCTGTCGTAAAATAGTTGTTTGCACTTGGTAGCTGGATGCCAAAGGAGGGTAGAATAGATTATGGTAAGTCTGAGGAAGTGAGGGTGAGGGCCAGGCTCTGCCCCAGAGAGAATCCTGTGCTGAGTCTAGAAGGCCTGCTGCGACTCAGGGGCGGAGCAGTGGGCTGTGCTCCCCAGTGGCCACCTTCCTCCCCTGCCCCTCCTCCAGCACCCAGTCGCTGCAGAGTCCTAAATCCGACTGGGCCGTACTTGCCTTCAACAAGACGTTTGTTAGGCACGATACAATCTTCACGGTAGTGGGTTTACAATGATGAAAATGACCGAGTCCCTACCTTAGGCTTTGTCTAGGAAGCCTCATGTGACTTCAGAAGCCCCTCCTCGCCCCTCCACCCCGCCGAACTCCCCATCTTCTTGTGATGCCTGAAACTACTTTAAGAGTGGTGAAAACAGTAAATTTCACAGTTGAGAAGCTGAAAATGGCAGTGCTGCTTTGGGGGGTTCCTGTTAGCGTGGATGAGTGTGTCAGGGGCTTTGGGTTTGTTGGGCAGCCAGTGTAAATGACTACAGTCAGGTCCTTCCCTTTTACTGGGTGGGGGAGGACCGAGGCCTGAGTGGGGAGGAAGGATACAGGATGAGAAAGAGAGTGACAGACATTGCCCAAGTGACATCAGCCTCTTTATCTTATTGTCCAGACTTGAAACTACTTGAGATTTTTGCCCAGAATAAGGTGAGCCCTGATTATTTTCACTTGGGCAGGGAGAAATACAAGCTGAGTATGGAATATTTGGCGGTGAAGCCGTAGAAACAGGTACTGGAGTGTTCCTATACATTTTTTTTTTTTTTGCGGTACGCGGGCCTCTCACTGTTGTGGCCTCTCCCGTTGTGGAGCACGGGCTCCGGACACGCAGGCTCAGCGGCCATGGCTCACGGGCCCAGCCATTCCGCAGCATGTGGGATCTTCCCGGACCAGGGCACGAACCCGTGTCCCCTGCATCGGCAGGCAGACTCTCAACTGCTGCGCCACCAGGGAAGCCCTCTTATACATTTTTTAAAACCATGCTGACTTTGTATAAAGGAACCTTTTCTCATTTTGCTTGTTAGTCAAGCTATCGCAGCCCAGACTAATGTCCCAGGGGAGGTGTGTAACACAGGACCTCACTGAATGTGGGATTCCCTTCTTTCCACTTCCCCCTTAAAGGTTTGGTTGTATCAGGTGTTTGTATTCCATTTATACCTTTGTGGGCCTGCTATTCTTAAGAGCTAGGAACTTTGTAAATTTAGAAACAGCTTTCAGGAAACAATCAAATACATTTCTATAATATGGCTAATTTGTTATAGGTGTGATTTTTGAATGCCACCAGTCCTGTTTTTTACAGTTAAAAAAATGTTGGGCTTCCCTGGTGGCGCAGTGGTTGAGAGTCCACCTGCCGATGCAGGGGACACGGGTTCGTGCTCTGGTCCGGGAAGATCCCACATGTCGCGGAGCGGCTGGGCCCGTGAGCCATGGCTGCTGAGCCTGCGCGTCCGGAGCCTGTGTTCCGCAGTGGGAGAAGCCACAACAGTGAGAGGCCCACGTACCGCAAAAAAAAAAAAAAAAAAAGTTTCCTATATGTTTCTGTAAATTGTAAGACTTAGGAATTTGAAAAAGAGGCATGACATTATTCATTTACTTACTTTCTAAACACCTAGTGTGTGAAATGTGAAAATACTTTTAAAAGAAATATCAAGTCCATCTCAGCATTTAAAATTTAAAATTTGGGGTATCGTGAATGCAAAGGTACTGCTAGGTCATTCTTTAAATTTGATTTCCTTAGTCCTGGGTTAATATCACTTTGGTTATTGCCATTACATTACAGAGTCACTGCCTTTGAGGCTGTTCCTCTGAAGGATTAAAGATAAAAGCAACTGGGCTTCCCTGGTGGCGCAGTGATTGAGAGTCCGCCTGCCGATGCAGGGGACATGGGTTCGTGCCCTGGTCCGGGAGGATCCCACATGCCGTGGAGCGGCTGGGTCCGTGAGCCACGGCCACTGAGCCTGTGCATCCGGAGCCTGTGCTCCACAACGGGAGAGGCCACAACAGTGAGAGGCCCGCGTACCGCAAAAAAAAAAAAAAAAAAAAAAAAAAGATAAAAGCAACTGAACTTTGTTTAATTGACTAATTAACATTTTAAGATACTAAAGGTGTCTACATTTCAGGTGACTACAGTTAATTTGCCCAGTATACATACCACTCTTCTACTTCTTTTCAGTGTGCTTCCCTGCACTAGTCTTTCTGCCTAGGATTACAGCCCTCTCTCTTCCTTCTGCTCTGCTTGCCATGTGTGGGTTTCACGTGCCAGTGTCTTTTTGATGCACCTTTATTCAGCACTGGATGCGTGCAAGGCATGAGCCCAGTGGCGCCAGGAGCACAAAGCTGAGTAACAGGCGTCCTTTCCTGAGTCATCACCCGGTGGGGACCAACCACAGTGGGGACTCAAGTAAGGTTCAGTCCAGAACCTTCCTGGGGGTGGGGAGATCAGGATGCAAGGGAAGAGGGGAGTCCTGGCATCTAGAGATGGGCCTTGAAGACTGGGAGGAAGGGGAAGAGGTTTACTACGTGCCAGTCCCTGCTCTAAGCACCACCTGTGTATCCGTATATTTCATCCTTTTAAGAGCCATATAAGGTACATTCAGTTGTTACCTGCATTTTTTACAGAGGAAGCTGACACAAAGAGAAGTAAAGTAACTTGTTCACTGAGCACACAGCTCATCAGTGGTACTGCTGGGGTTCTAACCGAGGTAGTCTGGTTGCAGAGTCCATGCTGTGAATTGCTACACTGGACGGTTGGGGTTTGGAGAAGTGAACATTAAGCGTTGTGACACCCGGGAGGTAGATGGGGAAGCCACGGTGATCACGGGGATAGACAGGTCAGTTTGGGCCATTTTGCTAAGTTCCTGGAATCCGACACTGAAGGGGATGATTTGTAACATAGCCATAGGCTTTGTGGGTCCCATCATCTCTGCCGCTTCGTCTGGTGGCATGTTGTATTATATGAGGCGAGTCTGTCTGCTTTTCTCTGTGGTATTCAGTATAACCTAAATCCCGTGATAGTGTTTCAAGGGCCCTTTTGGAGCTACCACCTGAACTTGTTGGTTCAGTGGCTCCATCATACTTCCTAGTTCACTGGAGTGATTCATTTTGTGTGTTTGTTTTTATAAAGTGAATGGTGTGGGTTTTTAAAAAAAATTTCATTTTATTTATTTTATTTTTGGCTGCACTGGGCCTTTGTTGCTGTGTGCGGGCTTTTCTCTAGTTGTGGCAAGTGGGGGCTACTCTTCGTTGCGGTGCTTGCACTTCTCATTGCAGTGGCTTCTCTGTTGCGGAGCACGGGCTCTAGGCGCATAGGCTCAGTAGTTGCGGCTCGCGGGCTCTAGGGCGCAGGCTCAGTAGTTGTGGCGCACGGGCTTAGTTGCTCTGCAGCATGTGGGATCTTCCTGGACCAGGGCTGGAACCCGTGTCCCCTACATTGGCAGGCGGAATCTTAACTGCTATGCCACCAGGGAAGCCCCAGGAGTGATTCATTTTTAAAAGAACCCTGAAACTGCCTTTCATTACACCCACGTCTCAGGAAGACCTCATACTACACTGTTACAAGTACTGACATATGGCTAATTGCACTGTGAAGGATTTGGACTTTTTGAAGCTTACTGGTATGTTTTTCAGCAGAGAACGGATAATCAGAAAATAAATTCCCTTGGTACAACATCACACCAGAAGAAAATGGTGAATGTTTTTGAACCCTGTCTGGTGTTATTCCAGTAGTAGAAATCTCCACACCAGAAAAATCGTACCTTTGGCGTGAATGGGCTAAGGTGGGATGGTAGCTTTGACCTCACACTTGGCCGTGGGCTGGAATCCCACAGCCCACTAGCTGACTTTATCTCTCTCTCTCTGTTTCTCCCCAGAAGCCCCTTGTGCCACGCCGCTGATCTGCAGCTTCGGGAGGCCGGTTGACCTGGAGAAGGACGACTACCAGAAGGTGGTGTGCAACAACGAGCACTGCCCTCACAGCACCTGGATGCACCTGCAGTGCTTCTACGAGTGGGAGAGCAGCATCCTGGTCCAGTTCAACTGCATCGGCCGGGCCCGCAGCTGGAACGAGAAGCAGTGCCGCCAGAACATGTGGACCAAGAAGGGCTACGACCTGGCCTTCCGCTTCTGCTCCTGCCGCTGCGGCCAGGGCCACTTGAAGAAGGACACGGACTGGTACCAGGTGAAGCGGATGCAGGATGAGAAAAAGAAGAAGTCGGGGTCGGAGAGGAACACCGGGAGGCCCCCCGGTGAGGCGGCGGAGGAGGCCAAGAAGTGCCGGCCGCCCACCAAGCCCCAGAAAGGCCTGAGCCACGACCTGCCCCGCCGGCATTCCATGGACCGGCAGAACTCCCAGGAGAAGGGCGGCGGGGCCGCAGCCTACGGGGCGCGCTCCCCCTGCGGCTCCCCGGGCCAGTCCCCGCCCACCGGCTACTCCATCCTCTCCCCCGCCCACTTCAGCGGCCCCCGCTCCTCCAGGTACCTCGGGGAGTTCCTAAAGAACGCCATCCACCTGGAGCCTCACAAAAAGGCCTTGGCGGGGGGCCACGTGTTCCGAAACGCCCACTTTGACTACAGTCCGGCCGGGTTGTCAGTTCACAGGGGGGGCCACTTCGACGCGCCCGTGCAGTTCCTGCGGCGCCTGGACCTGTCCGAGCTCCTCACTCACATCCCCCGGCACAAGCTGAACACTTTCCACGTGCGGGTGGAGGACGATGCCCAGATGGGCCAGGGCGAGGATCTGCGGAAGTTCATCCTCGCGGCCCTCAGCGCCAGCCACAGGAACGTGGTGAACTGTGCCCTGTGCCACCGGGCACTCCCGGTGTTCGAGCAGTTCCCGCTGGTGGACGGAACTCTGTTCTTAAGCCCCTCGAGACACGATGAGATCGAATACGATGTTCCCTGTCACCTCCAAGGTACAGGTGTTCGCTCACCTTGCCTGTTTTCTGTTTGTGAGAAGTGAAAAGCCAACAAGAAGGGATGGCTCTGTTGGGGCTTAATTTTAACTGATGACGTGTTTTTGTTCTAGTCAGGAGCTAGCTAACTTTTGAATGTTTCAGCTCTGCCCAGTGAGGTGGTGTCCTTTCCTCTGATGTCACACTATACCAAGTACAGTGGTCCTGGTGGGTAATTTTATGTTTCTGTCTTGCTGTAATTTGAAGAGAGGATTCAGGTGTATAGTTTTTCGTAATTGGGAGGAACTTTAGAGAAGGAGTTGCATAAAAATGTTTCACTTGCTATAAAGTAGGTGCCTTTGAAACCTATGTTACTGTGCCCAGCAAGCTGTGTATTCTCTCTGATCCTTGTAAACATAACACAGCGAGGGAAGGGTCAATGTGTTTTTAGATTAGTTGAATTAATCTTGAAATGTATGAAAGGTGAGACTTTCTTGATAGCAGCAAAAGGAAAATGAAAGCTCAGATATTACCCTGGTGGAGAGGCGTGGGGAGCTTCTTACTATTAGCGCTGTGGATGACGTACAAAGACTGGGACATTTCAGCCAGAAAATGAATAACGGGGTGGGTCAGTTGACAGAGAAATCTGTCAATTCATGTAAAACTACTGAATTTATATAAATACGGGATCCATGACATATAACCCGTTTATAACTTTAAAAGTGTGCTTTAAAAAGCCTATAGTAAAAATGATATATCCCCACCTATCTTCTTCCCACCCACCCCTGCTGTCTCACTTCTCAGAGTGAGACACTTTCAAATCTTAACTGATTCTTCAGGTTTTTACCATCATAATTTTAAAGCTGCTATCTTCATTCTCCGATTTTACATATTACCTCTAGATTTACTTTTAAGGTGGATGATGGTTCATGCTTTCTTGCATCTTCCCCTTTCTCTCAGGATAATCCATCACAATTCTTAGTTAAATCCTTAATGATTTTGTTACTATGAGTATATAAATATTTAGTGCTGAGCCAAGAAGTATAGATGTATTTCCTATTTAGAGAACTATATGTTCTGGGACTCCTTTTGTTTTTATCAAAGTTAATAATTGCTTCGCATTTTCATTTGCTTAGCCTTTTTTTTGAAGCTTTGGCTGGTGCTTCTAACTCTCCAGCAGCTCTACAAACCACCTTTCAAAAACATGTCCACATACCTGTCAGACATTTTTATGAATTATTTTCTAGAAATTTCTTTCATGGAGCCTTTCATCTTCCTGCTCCTGTCTGTCCTGCTGCACTTAATGCCTGCTGTACTACATAGCTGTCCTTCTAGGAATTCTTTCATCTCTTTCCTATTTTTTATCTTCTGTTGCCTAGATCCCATACTCTCTTTTTTCTTGGTAAATTTCCTCAGTTTGTTAAGAAGCATCACCTAGGAGCTTTCTGAGAAAGGAAGCATGGGAATAGATGTTTTGAGTTTTTGAAAGTCTGGTAGTATCTTGATTCTATCTTCACACTTCCAAGTTATAATTATTTTCCCTTTGGAATATTTTCCCATAGTCTTCCAAGTTATAATTATTTTCCCTTTGGAATTTTGAAGGCATTACTTCACTGTCTCCTGTCTTCCAGTGTTGCTACTGAGAAATCTAATATTATTCTTATTCCTGGCCCTTTATTTCTCCTTCCCATCCTCCAAAGGTTTTTAGATTTTCTCTAGTATTCTGAAGTTTCACCATGATGTCTTTTTTTCCATTTGTTGGGCAGGATGCTTTCTTGGCTTTTTGATTTTGTAAACTTATAGTCTTCAATTTGGGGAAATTTTCTTTTGATTTATTTCTTTGATGATTTCCTCCCATTTTCATTTTTTCTTTCTTTCTTTCTTTCTTTCTTTCTTCCTTCCTTCCTTCCTTCCTTCCTTCCCTCCCTCCCTCCCTCCCTCCCTTCTTTCCTTCCTTCCCTCCTTTCTTTCTTTCTTCTCTGTAGAACAGTTAATCAGATGTTGGACCTCTTAGATTGATCCTTTTTTTTTTTTTTTTGAGGAGGGGGGAGATCCTTTATTATGTATATTTTTGGCCCTGTTCATCTCTTTATCTTTATTCTGCTTTCTGGAAGATTTCTCTGATTTTATATTCCAGTATTTTTACTGAGTTTAAGATTTTCTGTTATCTATTATATTTGTAATTTCCAAAAGTTCTTTTTAATAGCATCCTGCTCTTGTTTCATGCATGCTATTTCTGTTTCATCTTTCTCAGCAGGGGAAGGGAGCTGAATTTGCGAGGGGTGGTCTCATTCATTTTCTAGAGTTTTGCCTACTGTCCTGTGTCTTTTAGCCTTTGTTATAGGGCAAGCCACTCTAAAACTTAGTGGTGTAAAACAGTGATGATTTATAATTTCTCACAATTCTATGAGTTGGTTGGTTAGGATGGCCTCTCACACATGTCTAGCAGTTGACAGTCTGGTTGGCCTTGGGAGCCTCCGCTAGAATGGCTTATCCCTGTTTATATATCCTTTCATCTGCCGGTAGACTAGCCTGGGCTTTTTCACATGGTGTTCTCAGGATAGCATTAAAGATGGTGAGAATGGAGCTGCATGGCCTCTCTCTCTTGAGGCTTAAGCTTGGGACTGAGTAACATCACTTCCATCACATTCTGTTCTTCAAAAAAATAAGTTGTAAGGCTATCCCAGATTCAGGGGATGATTCAACAGACTCTGCTTCTTGATGAAAAAAGTTGTATAGAATGTGTGGTTATTTAGTAATTTGTTATACCCCACGCTTTCTCTTTCAGCACCTCATCTCAACCTCCCCTGTGCTTGTTTTCCAGTTTCAGAGCTAAACCATTTATTACTTCTCCATCTAATTTCTGATCTCATATTCAGGTTTGCAAGTACCTCATAGTTTCATGGAAGATGGAATTTGTATTTTGTTACTTGTACTTTATACTGCGTGGGGATAATTTTAGAGGGAAGTAGATGGAAACATCTTCACTTCACCATTTTATGATTGGAAATATTCTTTATGAAGATGAATGAGAGTACAAGGGTACAGGGTACATGAGAGGAGAGTTGTCCTTTTTCTATTCATGATGGACAAATCCTTTTCATTTAATCTGTTCACCAATCAATCAAACTTATGAATTGCATACTTGTACTGGGTACTATCAGTCCTTGCCACTCATCAGTCTATAATCTTAGGATATAAGATGCATTTGCGAAAGTGTAACTAACTTTACCAGGCCTAAGGCACTAGTACCACCTTTGGAACTGGTATCGCCTGGATATTATGTACGTGAAGCAACCTATCGTTTCCAAAGAGGAAGGGGACACTTTGGCCTGGGTAGTCAAAGGAGGTAATGTGAAGGCAGATGTCAAGAGGGGCACTGGACTTTGATAAGTACATGGTCTAACTACACTGGGGGTTTGTTGATAAGGAGTAATGTAAGCAAAGGAATAGTTGTTCATAAAAAGGTCAGGAGACAGTGAGAGAACCGAAGAGCACCATCTGGTTGGAGCAGAGGTTCTAGAGTAGGAAATGAGTAAGATAGGTGGAGAACAGATTGTGGGTCCTTTCAAGCCATAACAAAGAGCTTTGCCATATTGATGAATTGAAGGGTTTAACAATTTTTTTTTTTAAAGCCAGTGGTTGCTTGGGGGAAAAGTTGTTTTAAAGGGGTGGAAGCTATACAGTTGAAACTGAAATCTGTATTCTAGATGCAAGGAGAAGAGAGACGGCTGGGTGGTGATGGTGGGGATTGAAAGGTGGGAACAGCTGTAAGAGATTATATTAAAGGGAAGATCACAGCTTTGGAGACAGCTTTACTCTACGGGATAAAGATGCGTCCTTGTTGGCTCGCTTTGGCTCTAGACCAGGTAAACAGTATTGTCACGAACAGGAGAAGAGAAAGTTGGGGAAGGGACCTGATCTTAGAGGAAGGAAGATGGGGTATTTGTGTGTATTGGGTTTGAAGAGATGTTGGAACTTTTGAGTGGAGGTGTCTTTCACAAGCGCTATTAGAAATAAATATTTAGGATGAACACTGAAGCTTATTTTATAAAATTAGTGGGTAAAAGAGTGGAAGAGGCTTTGAATGGGGGAGAAAAGAGAAAGAAAAGGAGGAGTATATGACAGAGCCCAGGACCAGATCTTAAGGGTACCCATCAGAGTGGATGGAGAAAGGTAAAAATTAGACAGGCCTAAGAATTCTGTGTATGTGTGTGTGTGTGTGTGTGTACACACCTAAGTACGTACACACATTATCCAAATAGATAATGGATGCGTTAGGTGTGCACTACAGAAGTCTTGAGAAGTTTAACTGTTGACGATAAAATCTGAGGATCTGGTTGTTTTATCAGCACCAGACAAGTCAATGCCGTAAGTGGGGCCTTGGCATATGTCCGTGTTTTTATTGCCACATCTCGAAGTCCATGCCATCTTCTTTTATAACAAGCCAGTGTCAATAACTTCTTCCATCACAGAGTTTCAACCATGTATTCCTTAAAGCATTTTCAGTTCCAGTAGGAAGGCACATTCCAGGCCACAGGATTCCAGGCTGCAGTTGATTACACGCTGCTGAAATAATGTGTAATTTCCAGTGGTGGGCCGTGTGGATCGTCATTCCCTTGCTCTGGGCCCTTTCCCCCTCAGTGCCCTCCCCAGCCTCCAGCTCCAGCCTCTCTTCCCTCATTTTTCCAGAAGAAGATGTTTTTGTTTGGTTTTAATAATTTATTAAGGTTGATCGAGTTAGGAATTTCTTTTGGTACAATAGTTCTTTACCACTTAGAACCATAGGTAATTATTCTCTCAGAAATCTGCTTTTTGTTTGAACTCACAACCCTAGAATTTAGAAATTTTAAATTCTCAGTATTTAGGACAATATATAACAGTAACTGAAACAAATTTCCAGCCAGGAATTCCCGTGATGTAGCCTGGAGGTTGAGTCAGACAAGTCTGGACTTTGCTATTTATTATCTTTTTGAGCTCGGGCAAGCTATTCCAGCTCTCTTAAGCTTCAGTTCCTCCTATCTGAAGTGGGAATAACAGTAACGCCTACTTTAGAGGGTTGGTTGTGAGGGTTAAATGAAAGGATTCACGTAGCCTCCTAGCACAGTGTCAGATCCTTGGTAAGCACTCAGTGAAAGTTCCCTGTCAACTTCATCATCATGGTCATTGCTACCAACATGTGACTTCTCCGTCTGTCCCTGTCCCCACCCTTCTTAGCAGCCACCTTGATGTCTTTGAATGTTTGAGATCTGCAGTGTTTGAGAACTCCGTCTAGGACGGAGATTGGAAATGAAGCCTTTTCCAGTGGCTGCTAGATATTGAAATGACATCTTGAAATGCCCCAGGCCACTCTGAGTGTGAGATTGTTTTATTTTCAGTGCCCTACAACAGAGGTGGGCAGTATTGTAAGAAGCTCTTGTCACCCTTCCCATGTTTTGGCATAGAGACCTCCAAGGTTTTAACGTCTTAGGCTGTTAATATATCTCATCCATTCATGTAATGTACAATTCTGGAGTGCTTTCCGCGTTCCAGATATTGTGCAAGACACTGAGCCTTCAAGGAGGGCATAGTTCCTGCCCTCAGGGAGAGGGAGAGAGAGTCTCGTAAATGAATGAAATGAAAGATTTCCCTGTGAGTACTGTATACCCCTTTCTAATGTGTAAGGAGCAGGCTGGTCCTTAACCACTGAAAATATGAAGAGCATGGTCTGGCTGGTGGCAACGAGCAGCACACTCTGAATAAGAAGTCACTTAGGAGTATGTATTCTGCTGCTGGTAGTTTTTTATCACAGTGGGACCCCGATCCCCACATAGAGAGCAGTGTTATTGTTGTTACACATTGCCCAGACAGATGCTGGACATTCCAGCTTTTCCCCGATTTGAACCTGAACCCTTCCATATAAACTAGCGTGACATCTTTCCTTTACAAGCGGTAGATATTGATAAATAGTGGAGGAATGGGCTTATGACTTTCAGGAGCCCAGTAAATAACAAGACATTGAACTCCTTTGAAAAGAAAAACAAAACACACACAAGTAAGATATAATTCTGGTTCCTAAATTGGATGTGGTGATGGATGAGCAATTTTGGAGACAAGAACAGTTAACATGGTAATTCTGACTATGGTGTAATTCTGGGCTACCAATACCAAGACAGACTTTGGACTTTTTCATGATGGGACTTATTGATGGATGAGAGCCCATGAACACAGACCAACATTGCTGGTTCAGCCTCCATAATCCACAGTAGATCTCTGAGCAGAAAGTCCTGCATGATCACAGCTGCTTTTGAGCATCTGTGGCTTGGTCATTTTGAGTTTGGACGTCCGTATTATAAACCTCGCAGCACTTTTCAGAAAAATGAATTGAAGCAGGTATTTAATAAGATTGAACTTAAAGTATGTGTCCCATTGACAATAGTTAGTAATCCATCACTATTGTAAAAGGACAACTTGGGAATATATGATAAATATCATCTATTTTGTTTTATATATTTATTCAAATGATAAAGTTTTGCTTATAACTGTTAGATGAGCCATTGTTTTAATCCCCTTTGGTGACAAAAGGTGATTTCTTGGCCAGCCACTCTCAGCATCGTGTCTTCTGTGTACAGGGAGGCTCATGCATCTGTACGCAGTGTGCGTGGACTGCCTGGAAGGGGTTCACAAGATCATCTGCATCAAGTGTAAGTCGCGGTGGGATGGCAGCTGGCACCAGCTGGGCACCATGTACACCTATGACATCCTGGCCGCCTCTCCATGTTGTCAGGTTGGTACTTACCCCTCAGAGCGAGTAGTGGGTGCTCTCAGGCTTCTGTCCCCAGATGAATGCAGAGGAGTTAGAGGCAGCACTGCGGTTATGTTGGAGGAGGTGGGAGGGTGTGGAGAACATGCTTCAGGAGTGAGCAGCCGTGCGACTCCCCAGAGTCCAGCAGTGACGGTTGATTTACTGCAGCACGGTGCTGCTGTTACTGGAATACTAGGCAGTCATTAAAAGGGATCTTGTAATTATGTGGGAAATATCTTCAGTATTTTAAGTCAAAAAAAGCCGCCTTTAAATGGCAGAATAACATGCTTCCATTTGTAAAAAGTGAACATGAAAAGGAACCCGCTAGCCTATTACCAGAGGTTGTCTCTGGGTTGTGGGGTGCTGAGTGGTTCCTTTAGTTTTCTTTTTGCTTACTTATATTTTTTAATGTTTTATATGATTAACATAGTTTCTAGTAAGAAAAAGTTGTCATTTAAAAGGAAAGAAGAAAGTTTCACTTTCTTTAATAGACAGGATTTTCTTTTTGTTTCCTTTCTGTGGGACAGTGCAGTTATCCAGGAACTGCCTGCCCTGTCAGGTGTTTGAGGTTGACTTGAAAGATTTGTAGTCCTTAAAGCTCTGCTAAGGGGGGGCATCTTCTGATGCTAAGAAAGCATCTGAACTTTAGCTGTCATGAGGAAAAGAGGGAAGTATTAACATTGGAAAATGCCTTACATAAGTCCATAGAAACACAGGAGACAAAACAAAATCCTTGGAAGTATCTTGATTTATTTCCAAGTGCTTTGGAAAAGAAAACACTTGTTATATAATTCTTTGATATTCATGGATTGGAGGGGTATTTTCCTTCCCTCTTAAGTGGCTAAGTCTTTAATATAAATACCTGATAAACATTTCATTAGTTTTATTACACAGTTTTATATCTTTAGCATTATGGTTTGACTTTTATAAAGAGAATATCCTTACCATTATTAGTTTATTCAGAAGATAAGCTGTGTTGGTTGAATTAAAAGGTTGGCACAGTTGGTATGTCAGCTATGCTGTGTCTGTACTAGTGATCTTAGAAGAGAAATATGTCGTGAGAGACCTGAATGGCCATCTGTAGCCTGTCGTTTGATTCCAGATAGAATTGACTCCTTTACGCTATTCTCATACATGGACCACATTTCCATTTAAAACTTAGCCTTGGAAGTGAGATATCATCGTCTTTTAGTTATTCACTGTAGCATTTTATAATACCCACTGTTCCTCGATGCCAGCTCTTGAAATGAGAGGAACAAAAGGAAGGGATGCCTCTCTCCCACACACACCAGACAGGGTTATCTTTTAAAGAAGTAAGGAAGTGAAAGAATGTGTGGGCCTATAACTCATAGAGTGTTAGCACTGGAAAAGACTCGTATTTTCCACGTACAGTGGAGGCCTAAACAATTAGAATGTTTTTCCCAGGTCTACCCACACGTGTCACAGCCGTGACCACAGCCTCTGTCACTCCCAGTCTGGTGCTCTTTCTACTCCACCACTGAAAGGCACTGGGGTTATTTCCTCATCTTCAGAGAGAAAAGCAGAATGGCATCCTGCCACACCCAGCCTGCTGTTCCTCACTATATATTTCTTCCTTAAAACAATTTAAGCCCAAACACTTCTTTTCTGGCCCCTTCCTGAAATGGAAAACAGGTTTGATTACTTTTGGCTTAAAAACATATCAATTAACTATGTTCACTGAGAAGGTGCAAGTGTTAGACACTATTAAGGCATCAAGGAGTGTCTTCCGATAAGACTTCGAGACCAAAGTAAGCAGGGATTCATCATTAGAAAGGAGTAATAGGTTAAAGAGAGCGGTTTGCTTAGAATCTCACTTTTAATATTGTTCAGAGAGATTAGTCAGTTAAAAGGGCGTTTTTCTCAGGTTACAGAAAGGTAGTCCGTGTAATGGCTAAGAGGGCAGGCTCTGGAGTAAGCTACTGTGGTTCAGATCTCAGCCTTTCTGCTTTATCACCATGTGCCTTAGTTCCATCATCTAAAATTCATGTACTACTACCTACCTACAGGAGCGTTTTGAGGACAAAATGAGATGATACTTCTCTCTTACCTTTTTAGAATGAGTCTGAATTGAGAGTCTGTTATAATTTCTGGTTATTCACTGAAGTCCTTGGACCTATTGCTGAAAGCTTGGGTCTTGTGCTGTTAGAGGGAGGCTGGGGCATGAATAAAGGTACAGTGTGCTCGCAGGTTCCAGAAGCCTCAGGGTAAAGGTGGCCCTTATTCCTGGATCCTCAATTTTACTAGAGTATTTTAGGGAAATTTTATTTTTACCCCAAAGAAAGCAGAAATGTAGTAACCAGTAGAATGAAAAATGTATATGGATTTTTAAAATAAACAAAAAAAGTCTTCAAAGAAATTTCATGCAGATTTGGATGAGGGAAGTTGGTTTCAGTCACTTTTTAAAATCCAGGGGGTAGAGATTTCCAATTGTTAGGGGAACTTTACCGGAGAAGTTTAGGTAGTACAAGTTGAGAATTTTCTTCCCACCAGTAGTAGTAATTACTAGCAGTGCTGCACATCGGGAGAGAAGAGTCATTAATCTGTCAGGCTGATGGGTGAATATTTGAGTGTATATCTCATGCTTATCTGATGCTCTGCGTACCCTGTTTTGGGTAATAAAAGGGATGCTTTACTAAACTCTTGATCAGTTTCCCAGGTAGAGCAGTCTCACGTTTTCGTTGGTTTGACGTTGGCAGCGCTGGGAGGTAGAGGGGTACTGTGGCTCACGGCATCTTGTGTTCCCCCCCCCAGGCCCGCCTGAACTGTAAGCACTGCGGGAAGCCAGTGATCGACGTGCGGATTGGGATGCAGTACTTCTCCGAGTACAGCAACGTCCAGCAGTGTCCACACTGTGGCAACCTGGACTACCATTTCGTGAAGCCATTTTCCTCCTTCAAAGTTCTCGAAGCTTATTGATGAAAGCTTTGCTTTAGTAATAGCTATTTTATTGATATTATTACTTTATTACATATCTTTTCTAGGGAAGCCTTCTGTGACATTCATTTCTTTTCTAATTGAAAGGAGAGTTCCTTTGTGTATGTGTGCCACTAAAAGGGGGGCTGCCCCTTGCCTTCTCTTGACTCCCGAGTGTTAGTCTGTGGTCATGACCAGAGCCCAGCCGGTACTCCTGTGAGCTTGGGGGAGCGGTTAACTATCACTAAGAGTCTCTCGGGCAGCTTTTAGGGTGGTGGGGAAGATGGGGTGAATCTAGGAAAGGGATTATGTGGTCGTAAACTGAGAGCACGGTAGGAGTTGGGAAGAAACTCTTACTAAATGTTAACTGTCTAAAGACCCACTTTTAGATCTTCTCTGGGCCTTGGGAAAAACATGTGACAAGTGAATGTAATCTGTGCCTGGAGAGCTGATGGTGTGTTTGTCCACCTTGGTTCGGCGTTCCGCAGTGCATGCTGGCCTGCAGTTTCCCCTCACTGACAGATCATTGGAAGGTGGACATGAGCCCTGATTCTATCCCTGTTGTAGTTTAGCAGCCAGTTTTCATACTGAAAATAATATCCAAATTATAAGGCATATGAAAGTATATATTTTTAGGTAAGCTGACCTATAACAAAGAGAATATGCTAAATGAATTTGGAAATGATGCAGACTGACTCAAGAGGGCAGACAGGCAGAACGCTGTCATCTGAACTGTGTCTTTGAAGTTGGTCAAACAAGCTCTTAAGGAGAATCCAAGAATAACATGATTTGAGCGGTACTGATTTATACAGCTTGCACTGTCGAAGTGCCATTTGACGTCAGATCCTTCTCACAGGTAAATCTCACAGCCACAGACCCGGACTGGTGAGTTTCAGAACCAATTGCCGTACTTGTCTTCCCCCCAAATTGCTTATGGCTGCATTTTACCCCGTTAACGCTGCGTTTCCCAAATCAAAGATTTTGCCCTACGAAGGAAAGGAAAAAATTATTTGTGAACCTTTGAGGAAAAGAATAATTTTAGTATTTCTTTTTAAAGTGTTTCATTTTGGGATATCACTGATTATAATGCATAACAATATGTTTGAAAATAGATTATTCTGAAGATCTCCATGATACCTTACCATTGGTGAAGAAGATGATACTTTACAGAACTTGATTGGTCAGAGCATTGAGCTTCCCAAAGTCCCAGCCTTCTGTTTATTAGAGCTTTCTGATTTAAGTAGACTGACACCCCATACCTTTAGAGAACTGGGATTGGAATATGAGTTCTCAAAAATGAATTTGATAATTTCAACTATAATACACATATATGCTAAAAGAATGTTGAAAATATGATCCTTTTATGGGCAGCTAAATTTGGGGTTATGTGAATATTTTCTATTATTTCGTTTATACCATTTTTTTTTCTCATAAAAACAGTTGTTTTTCCTCTCAGAAGTGTTCAGGCATCATTGCAAGTGAGTTTCAGTTCTGCTACATGGAATATTTGATGTTTTGTTAGAAAGAACACAGCTGACTGTGAGAGATTGACTAATATTCTTTATCTTTCGGTTTGCATGATTGTAATTCGGCTGACAACATCCAGTTTGATGTTTGATGATCTGAAGAGTATCACAGTGAGGGGAAATGCTGAATGTCTGTAAGAAGCAGCAAATTGTCATTGCTTTCACAGTATTTGATGCAAGGAAAAGAGGTCTATAGGACACATCCCTTGCAAATTTATGTTTAATACACAAAGCTGTAACTGAACTAGCTGTTTCACTATTGATTCTCTCACGTACCCAGTTATAAAACTTGGTGAGTTTCTCTTGTCTTCAGAGTACCATTGGATTTTATTTCTGAATTTAAAATGAATAGTAAAATATTTGTTCTTTAACCCACCTCAATTTCTAAAGAGAAACCTGCTTGTATTGTTGTTCTGAAGCTTCAAGTTTACGTGTAGATCACGTTCATCAAGCTCCTCAGCCTATAGCTTCTGCAAGTGTAGCGTCTGATGCGTTCACTATTTTCTCCTCATATTGTTGTCTACTCTGAGAAATAAGTTTGAGGAAGTTTCACTGTAAGTGAGTAAAATTTGCTTTGGGCCTTTATTTTGATGATTAAGTTAGGATTCTATGGTTGCTGAATTGATATAAAAGGAGAGGCACAGGTATCATATCCAAGAGTATCTTTTGCCTTTAAGGCATTGCGTTCTTGTCTAAAATGGAAAATTTGGCTGATTTGAGAATAAAATGTAATTGAGTATGCAGCCATGTGAAGAATAAATTTCATTTTGGAAACTGCTGACCTTAATATGTTCTCCACACTTTCTCAAAGTACTTTGCTCTGAGTACCTTGATAGGAATTGGAATATATCAGAAAAGATGATTCTTTTTGTTGTGGTTTGGATATTAAAGGGTATTAGTCACCCAAGAGATCCACTTTCTGTTTTTCTGATACAGTGTTCAGTAACATGAACCTACTCATGAGTGACTAATAAGTGATTTTTATCTGCTTTAACTTGTTTTAGTTTTAAGAGTTATACCTTGAACAAATAAAATCACCTGCTTTAGTTTAATGGGAAGACTGTTTCTGAGCATCTCATCTTCTTCTTCTCAGGCCAGCTCAGTTCTTCACTCTCTTCTGGTTGCACTTGAAGCAGTTGATATACTGGGTTTACACCTTAAAAGATAGACATTTGCTGTGAAGTTAGGGAGTGGGGTGAATTATCCCATTGTAATTAAGAAAGAGCTTTCCCCAAACAGTCTTTAATTCCCAGTTTTTGTAGAAGCAGCTCATTCATTTTCTGAGTAAAAAGTATTTTCGTATCTGTCTGGGGGGAAATTAACTCATCAGGAAAATATTATTAGGTGTTTAAGTCCTAAAACTAACAGATTAAACTGATAACGTAACTTATTAGATCACCCAAACTGACTTGCTGAAATCTTTTGTTTTGTCCTGTAAGATCAATGCTTAACATGCAGTCTCTCCTCCTGTGCCCAGGTCAGTAACTCCAGGTTGCTGTTCTCTTTAGTCTCATGGTAGCAGCTGTTGGGTAATTTTAGTCGGAGGTTGGGGAGGAGGTGAGGAGAAAGTGCTCTTGTTCAGTGTTTTGTTTCCTATAAAAGGATGCTGCCTAACCCAGCTCATCTCTGTGTCCTGTTGACTTTATTATTATTCCAGGTAATTGCAAGAAAATATAATGAATGGGCATCATTAACACCAGCTCAAAAACGTATTCTTATCAGTGAAGATTTCTTGTCAAATGTCTTGGATTGCACTTTTGTTGAGGGAAGACAGTGTAAATAGTTAAAGAATGTTGATAAAATTGAAACATTTGGTTATGGAATTGTGTGGTGTTAGAAGGTTTCTGTTTGTGAAATGTATGTATTAAAAATAATAAAATTTCAGAAACTAACATTGTATTCTCTCTTTAGTGTGTCACTTTATTTTTTGTTGGGATTCCAGGTTTTTGAACTTGGGATTGTTTGATAAGAAAAGGTAGTAGAGAAGACATTCTGAGGGTTTGACCACTATTCAGGTAGCCACTTCAAAGTCACTACTGCAGCTAATAAAAACTACGAACTTTTTATGCTGTTTGAAAGTGATGTACCACGTGTAAATTCCCTTTGCAACAAAATAAGCATTCTGTATAACAAAGGTGGTTCCATGTGGATAATCCACAATTATTGTTCTGGTTATAGGGAATCCTATTGACTAAGTAGATAATCCTATTCTACACTTTGTTGTTGTTGCTTCTAGACCTGTAACAATTTTCATAATAAAAAGACTGGATTATATCCTTCTTCATTATAAGAAAATGAGAACTGAGTTGCTGTTAAACTTCTTGCTGACTTGCACTGTGATCTAGTTTAGCTTATCTTTCAAATTTCCTCGTCCCCTTCATTTCAGGTATTATACTCAGCCAATGGATTGAAATCCACAAAGTCATAAGAACACAGGAAACATGGTTGAAGAAAGAGTCTCCAGTGGATTCCCAGCCTGTCTTACCATTATTTACTACAGACATCTGAGGCGTACATTTTATTTCATTTAAAGCCTTAACGACTTGGGATATTACACTTGTGATAGTGTAATTTATATCAACAAAATTCCTTTGCAATTGAAAAGAAAATACAGTTCTTACTATTATAGAAAAAAACCAAAGTTAAGCAGTGATTATTAAGAATTAAGTTTAATGGAAGAAAATCTTATTTGTTCTTAGTGGTTTCCATTTCTTTAAACCTTGCTTATATTGTTTTGACTTCAATTTAGCAGCAATTAGATTGCTAATTATATAGGCTGTTTCTCTAGTAAAGAGTTAAATTTTGGAAGAAAAAAAGCTTTTCTTGAGCTTTTGTTCTTTTCATGTTCTTTCAGCTCTCTATACACAGGATAAATGTTATCTACTGAATGTGAAATATCTTTGAAGATAGTAAAGTGTTGTATAGATGTACTAGAAATAATGTATTTTTAAAGAATACTTTTCTTCTAATGGCAGCCTTTAGCACTGTGATAATCACTTTATATAAGCTCGATTTGGTATTGCTAAGCCTCAGGGACAGCAAAAACATTGTAAAAATAAGCAAAGTACTTTGTCTCATGGTGTTCAGTAAAAACATTGATTACATTTGTCAGTGTCCAAATGGAATCTGCCCTTATAGCACTGTTTCCTGGTGATGGACACCATGCCAAGTGGTTCTGATACACTTGTTTGAAAGTTTAGATCATATCTGAAAGTCAAGTTTGGAACTAATTGCATTTCTCACAAGCCTCAAAGTATTATAGAAAACTCATAGCCATAAAGTCATAGAGTTAGGGATACCAGAATTTAAAGCAGGGACTGTGTTTTTTGTCGTATTCACATAGTGTGTGTGTGTGTGTGTATTTTTTTTAATTGAAGTATAGTTGATTTATAGCATTATATTAGTTTCAGGTGTGCAACAGTGATTCTATATTTTTATAGATTATACGCCATTTAAAATTATTGTAAAATATTGGCAATATTCCCTGTGCTATACCATATATCCTTGTAGTTTATATATTTTATACATAGTAGTTTGTACCTCTTAATCCCTTCCCCCACCTTGCCCCTCCCCCCTCCCTCTCCCCGATGGTAACCACTAGTTGGTTCTCTGTTTTGTTACATTCATTTGTGTGTTTAAATCGTATTGACTATTGTACTCATTGTAGAGTTAAACTGAGGCCCAGAGAACTTAAATCTATATAAATAAGTCCGTGTAGTTCACGGCTGACTGGGAATTAAGTCTGGATTCCTTCTCCTAGTCCTCAAAATGACATCAGCGGGAGGGTACTTTTTTTTTTTTTTTTTTTTTTTTTTTTTTTGCGGTACGCGGGCCTCTCACTGTTGTGGCCTCTCCCGTTGCCGAGCACAGGCTCCGGACGCGCAGGCTCAGTGGCCATGGCTTACGGGCCCAGCCGCTCCACAGCATGTGGGATCCTCCCGGACCGGGGCACGAACCCGTGTCCCCTGCATCGGTAGGTGGACTCTCAACCACTGCGCCACCAGGGAAGCCCAGGTACTTTGTTTTTGGTTGAGAACTTTGGGTTTGTTTTTACAAGGCACTGGATGTAAAAGGTACAGTAGCCCTTGCTTCAGCAGTCCAGGTGGAATTAATTCTGAGAGGCCCTGCTGAGACCCTTGCATGAGGGTGAGCACATTTGAAAGCATCCCGTTTTTAGAAAGAAGAAAACAAATGGAACACTTCTAACTTCTAAAAGGGAGAAATAATATTTGAAATCAATAGTTGTGTCTTTTACCTCATTTTTTGTGCATTCATTTGTTGACTTCTATTCCCTTTTGTTAAGATCAGTCATTGCTTGAGGAGAACTGCGTCTTAGTGTAAGGTGACATTTTAACAATGTACACTAAGAATCCATCATTCTGTTCACTTTGGGATCTGACTTTGAGATGTTTCTGGATTCAACCCTGTCAGGCTGTCGGATCTGATAACCCAATTGGGGCAGAGTTTTCCTTTTCAAACTTTTCAAACAGTTGCCCTTGGTGTGTTTCACTTTGAGTTTCTCTTCAGTACTCTTCTGTCTGAAGCTCTGGTATTTCAGACTTTTCTGAGTTGCTAAACCTGGTCACTGTTTATTTGTAGTGCTGGTTACATGTCTGAGACAATTAAAATTTTTCATGGTGTAGGGGTTATCTCTTGAGCTAATAATTAGTGATATTCCTAGTTATTGCAAAACCATGGGTTGGCAATCAGTGCCTTACACTTTCTTGTTATTTGCATCACATTAACGAATCACATATTTTTCTGAAACTGTGATGACACAGCAAGTGGTTGATGAAGAAAGTAAAGCCAGGGGAAGCCCCTTGGCTAGGGTTTGTCTGAAGCTCCAGAGCCTCATGGCTCTAAGAAGAAAGTAGTTTGGGCTGAGAGTGAGATGGTGGTAGTCCCGGGGGCTATTGTGAATAATTCAGAAAGCTTAATGGAGATCAGAACATTGCCTGCCACAAAGCTGCACAGAATATCTAAAAGGTCAGTTTATTTTTGGCAGGAGTTGTAGCAACCTTGGTTATCTCATACTGCTCAGAAACACTGGCAGTAGTATATGCCTTTGATGAATAATATATGAGAACATAAATGAATTAATACCTAATAAATGTTGTTTATTTTACAGACGTAACCTTTCAAAACAAGATAGAGTTGATTAGGTGGGGGTGGTCTTTGGTGATGGCAGAGTTGGGAAAAAGCCATTTTTTAAAAGTGTCTACTTTTCCTAATCATTTTCCTTTTACCTGTTGTGATATCTCTGTTTTATCTTTTTTGTACCCGCCCATCTCTCTTTCCTATCTTGTCCTTTCTCCTGCCTCTCCTGTTGTATCAAGTTTCTTAACCATTGGAATACGGTAAAAGCCACCTGACAAACCTAGACATGAGTTGGTCAGTAAATCAAAAAAGTTAGTTACGGACTTCCCTGGCAATCCAGTGGTTAAGACTTCACCTTCCAGTGCAGGGGGTGCGGGTTCGATCACTGGTTGGGGAGCTAAGATCCCACGTGCCTTGGGGCCCAAAAAACCAAAACATAAAACAGAAGCAATATTGTAACAAATTCAATAAAGATTTTAACGATGGTCCACATCAAAAAAAAACTAAAAAAAAAAAAGTTAAAAAGAGTAGATTCCTCCAGTTGGCACAGACATAGACAAGTTGATCAATGGAAGGATAGAGTCCAGAAGTAAACCACACTTACATATATGGGTTAATTTTTGACAAAGGTGTAAAAAGAATTCGATGAAGAGAGGATAATGTAACAAATGGAGCTAGAAAATTTGATAACCACTTGTGAAAACCAAACCTGGATCCACACTTATACCTCATTAAAAAAAAATTAAAAGTGGATCATAGATCTAAATGTAAAATCTAAAAAATGGATAAATTGAATTTTATTAAAATTAAGAGCTTCTCAAAAGACATTGTTAGGAAAATAAAAAGACAAGCCACAGACTGGAAGAAAAGGACTTGTATCCAGAAAATAATGAAAAACTCCTAAAATGTAGTAACAAAACAAATGACCCATTTTAAAAAAAAGTGCAACATATTTGAACACTTTGCCAAAAAATGAAGGTGACAAACACATGGTTAGGTACTCACCATCATTAGTTATTAGGGAAATGCAAGTTAAAACCACAATGAAATACCACTACACACCCATTGGAATGACTTAAAAGAATACCAATTGCTGGCAAAGATGTAAGCAAAGTAAGAAACACTCATACACTGCTGATGGAAAACAGTTCGGCAGTTTCTTAAAAAGTTAAACATAACTCAGCCATAAAAAGAAACGAAATTGAGCTATTTGTAATGAGGTGGATGGACCTAGAGTCTCATACAGAGTGAAGTACATCAGAAAGAGAAAGACAAATACCGTATGCTGACACATATATGGAATTTAAGAGAAAAAAAATGTCATGAAGAACCTAGGGGTAAGACAGGAATAAAGACGCAGACCTACTGGAGAACGGACTTGAGGATATGGGGAGGGGGAAGGGTGAGCTGTGACAGGGCGAGAGAGAGTCATGGACATATACACACTAACAAACGTAGTAAGGTAGATAGCTAGTGGGAAGCAGCCGCATGGCACGGGGATATAGGCTCGGTGCTTTGTGACAGCCTGGGGGGGTGGGATAGGGAGGGCGGGAGGGAGGGAGACGCAAGAGGGAAGACATATGGGAACATATGTATATGTATAACTGATTCACTTTGTTATAAAGCAGAAACTAACACACCATTGTAAAGCAATTATACCCCAGTAAAGATGTTTTAAAAAAAAAAGAGAGAAAGACAAATACCGTATGCTAACACATATATATGGAATTTAAGAGAAAAAAAAATGTCATGAAGAACCTAGGGGTAAGACAGGAATAAAGACGCAGACCTACTGGAGAATGGACTTGAGGACACGGGGTGGGGCAAGGGTAAGCTGGGACGAAGTGAGAGAGTGGCATGGACATATATACACTACCAAACGTAAAATAGATAGCTAGTGGGAAGCAGCCGCATAGCACAGGGAGATCAGCTCGGTGCTTTGTGACCACCTAGAGGGGTGGGATAGGGAGGGTGGGAGGGAGGGAGACGCAAGAGGGAAGAGATATGGGAACATATGTATATGTATAACTGATTCACTTTGTTATAAAGCAGAAACTAACACACCATTGTAAAACAATTATACTCCAATAAAGATGTAAAAAACAAAAAAAGTTAAACATATACCTATTTTGTGTCCCAGCTATTCCACTTCTCTGTATTTACCCAAGAGAAATGAAAGCATGTCCACAAAAAGACTTGTTTATGAATGTTTCTGACAGCTTTATTTATAATAGCTCCAAACAGAAACAGCACAAATGTCTATCAACAGGAGAATGGATGAACAAAATATGGGATATCTGTACTGTAGAATACTACTCAGCAATAAAAGGGAACAACTATTGATACAAGCAACAGGGATGAGTCACAAAATAATTACACTGAAGAGGAAGAAGCCGGGCTGGGTGTGGGAAGTATATACTACATGATTCCATTTATGTGGAACTTTAGGAAAGGCAAATGAACCTGTATCGGCAGATCAATTTTGCCTGGGGATGGGCGGAGGAATATTAATGGGGGGGTGTAGAGAAAATGATTACAAAGGGGCATGAGGAAATTTGGGGGGTGACAAATGTGTTCATAATCTTGATTATGAGGATGGTTTCTTATATATATATGTCAAAACTTACTGTATACTTCAAATATGTGTAGTTTATTACATTAATTATACCCCTCCATAAAGAAGTCCCACCCCCAATGACTTACGTACCATAAACATTTTATTTAAATCAGGAATACACATTCATTGGACAGATTTGCTTCTTTTGTTAGTTTTCATGTGTGATTCCTGCACTTGTAGGGCCATGCTGCCTTTCTTGCAAAATCTCCTTTTGTGATGCATTATCTGAGAAACCCCCCATCTTGTTCTCTTCGAAATGGAATAAGAACTTAAAGACATATGAGAAACAGTGTAAATTTACCAACTCTCTAGACTTTGGGGGTTTCTGTCCCCTAATCTTTTACTGTATTATCTCCTATGTTTAACTCAACAATGTTTTTGTGTGTGTATGATTTGTCCTATAGTTCCAAAGCATCCTACTGAGTTACTGAAATAGTATTTTCTTTATATAATTATATGTCAGTGGTTTATGTACTATTTTTATTAAATTACATCATTGCAGTGCCAAGTGTAACTGGCATAAACAAGGTTGGGAACAAACATGACTAACTTTTGGTAAGCACACAGCTTTGCAGGGGGAAACTGTATGCAGACCCTGCCTACTAGAAGCTACCAGCCGCTAGCATCCACTGTACTGAAGGCATTCATCACAGTGCCGTTTTACAAAATGAATTGGAGTCAGTGCATTTGCTGGATTGGCTAAGGAAAAGTTGATTGAGGAAGATTCTACTGCTCAAGCATGCTAATGCTGACTTTCCTCAGCTGTAAGTATTACGAGTCTCTGCCTGGGGATAGGGGTATTATTAAGGTTTAAGTGAAGTAATGTAAATAAAGTGCTTAGCGCAATAAAGTGTTTTAGCACTTATCCTGGCATGTAGTAAGTGCTAAAAATGTGCCTAATTTTGATCATGTGTGTTATTTCAGAAAACATCTTTATAACATTAGGGCAGGAAGAACCTTAGAGATTGACTCAATCCGTTTATTTTACAGATGAGGAAAGTGGCTGAACAACACACACATTGGCAAGCAGGGCTGAAGGTCGCGCAATCGCCAACAAGTTGATAATCTCAGGATGCTTCCCAGGAGGCTTCTTCCTAAGGGGCTTCTGAAAATCTAGAGGGTTCTTTAATACCAGGGGAGGAATTGCACACTTTATGTCAGACTCATAAAAGAGCTTCTTTTGAGAGCAGCCTTACTTGTTCAGAAGGCAGATCATCTTCAATAGCTGTGAACATCTTTTAAAAACATTTGCTGAATTCTACTTTTGAAGTGTCGGTATTCCTTCACACAGCTGAAATCAGTGGGTGTGTGAAGCGAGCTAAAACCAGGCCTCAGTGAGCCGCGAAGGGAGTCAGGAGGTTGTGGGACTAATAAACAGATGAAATCTGATTTAATAAGGTGGGTTAGAAATTTTAGGAAACCCACGTTTGCTTTTTCCCACTTGGGTGTAGCTTCAAACTAAGACCTACGCCTTCTTGGGCTGGAAAATGATCCATTTTTTCCCCTTCATGGTGAAAACAAACCGGCCTACCAGTTGTGCTATAGGGATTGTATTTTTCATCTGAAGTTTGCCCATGGAGGCTGGCATCCACACTCCAGACTTGGTGCAGTGAACATCACTTGCAAATGCTAACACTTGGAATGTGACGGAAACAGATCATGGTCACCCTGTGCTGGCCAGGATGATGCCCTTCGGTACTGGTGTTTGCCTCTACTGGCCCGATGCAGCTTGAGGGATCCAAGTTGCAATGCACCTGCTGACATGCTGCAGGGTCATTAACCCCTGACAGGCATCTGAACTCACTCAGCCGACCAGGGCCAGTAACCTGGCTTCGGAGGCAGGAAGCCTGGGTTTCAATTGTGCCTCTCACACACTCAGGCCCATCACTTAACCTTTGGAATCGTGCTTTCTGTTACAAAAGGAAAACGTAAATACCAACTTTCTAACATTCTTAGAGTGAGGTTTAATGAATTAATAGCTTCATGAATTTATAAACTCTAATGAGAAATAGACACAAGAGGTTATTAAAGTGAGCAAGTCAGTAATGACTCCATTTGCTTCTACTTTAAAAAAATATGAAATGAGAACACTCCCTAACACCACACACAAAAATAAACTCAAAATGGATTAAAGACCTAAATATAAGGCCAGACACTATAAAACTCTTAGAGGAAAACATAGGCAGGACACTCGATGACATAAATCACAGCAAGATCCTTTTTGACCCACCTCCTAGAGAAATGGAAATAAAAACAAAAACAAATGGGACCTAATGAAACTTAAAAGCTTTTGCACAGCAAAGGAAACCATAAGCAAGATGAAGACAACCCTCAGAACGGGAGAAAATATTTGCAAATGAAGCAACTGACAAAGGATTAATCTCCAAAATTTACAAGCAGCTCATACAGCTCAATATCAAAAAAACAAACAACCCAATCCAAACATGGGCAGAAGACCTAAATAGACATCTCTCCGAAGATATACAGATTGCCAACAAACACATGAAAGAATGCTCAACATCACTAATCATTAGAGAAATGCAAATCAAAACTACAGTGAGGTATCACCTCACACCAGTCAGAATGGCCATCACCAAAAAATCTACAAACAATAAATGCTGGAGAGGGTGTGGAGAAAAGGGAACCCTCTTGCACTGTTGGCGGGAATGTAAGTTGATACAGCCACTATGGAGGTTCCTTAAAAAACTAAAAATAGAACTACCGTATGACCCAGCAATCCCACTACTGGGCATATACTCTGACAAAATCATCATTCAAAAAGAGTCATGTACCACAGTGTTCGTTGTAGCTCTATTTACAATAACCAGGACATGGAAGCAACCTAAGTGTTCATCGACAGATGACTGGATAAAGAAGACGTGGCGCATATATACAATGGAATATTACTCAGCCATAAAAAGAAACGAAATTGCGTTATTTGTAGTGAGGTGGATGGACCTAGAGTCTGTCATACAGAGTGACGTAAGTCAGAAAGTGAAAAAAAAAAACTATATGCTAACACATATGTATGGAATCCAAAAAAAAAAAGATGGTTATGAAGAACCTAGGGACAGGACAGGAATAAAGACACAGACGTAGAGAATGGACTTGAGGACATGGGGAGGGGGAAGGGTAAGCTGGGACAAAGTGAGAGAGTGGCATGGACTTATATATACTACCAAATGTAAAATAGATAGCTAGTGGGAAGCAGCCACATAACATAGGGAGATCAGCTCAGTGCTTTGTGTCCACCTAGAGGGGTGGGATAGAGAGGGTGGGTGGGAGATGCAAGAGGGAGGAGATATGGGGATATGTGTATTCGTATAGCTGATTCACTTTGTTATAAAGCAGAAACTAACACACCATCATAAAGCAATTATACTCCAATAAAGATGTTAAAAAAAAATAGCATCTGGGGCTTTTCTGGTTGTCCAGTGGTTAAGACTCCATGCTTCCACTTCAGGGGTACAGGTTTGATCCCTCGTCAGGGAACTAAGATCTTGGATGCCGCATGGCAAAAAAAAAAAAAAAAAAAGCATCTATCCCTGCCTTTAACTTTTGGTGTTAAACATCTGTGACTTTCTCACTAAAATAAATCTTTCACATGTCATTCTTGACATGCTAAATGCTAGTCAATTCAGCATTTATTGAGCACATACTATGTGCAGGCGTAGGAGCCAAAAGGAGTCATGATTATTTGTTCAGAAGGCTGATCACCTTCAATAGCTGTGAACATCTTTTGAAAACTCTGCTGAATTCTACTTTTGAAGTGGTGGTATTCCGTGAGGAGGTGACAAGACTCCTCGAGGTATGTACAACTAAAATACTTCTTGCTCAAAATTACTGTGTTCATCTGTGATTACCCTAACACCGAAATGAAATTGTAAATGTAGATCCTTTTTAATGAATTTTTTAATGAATAATGAATTGAAGTTCTAACAAAGCGTTTGACTTACAAGGTTTGCGTTTTTCAATTAATAAGAATTTTATTAGATTGAAAACATTCTGAAAGAGAAATTTCACTCCTGGCATGTCTCTCGTTTACATTTTTGTCAGGTTTATTAATGCATATGTAGCATTTTGTGTGCAGGGAAGCAAGAGCTTTTTGAAGAATTGTGTTGGGATCGCAGTCATGTTCCAGATGTCTTTAATCTGGTGTCTGTGTAGGCGGGATATAGGCTCTGGTTCTTATTCTTTTGAAATTGGGATTTTAACTTTAAGCATTTATATGATGCTTAGTGTAAGAAGTACTAATGTTTTATTATAGCTTTCGAGGTAAAAACATTGCAAAGGAGGTGACAGGCATATTGTTTCTGTTGCTAAAAAGTTTATGATTTCTCTTAAAGCTGATATGCATATTTGGATTTGCACTAGTTGAAAGTTTTAAGAAAATATCTCTAGCAAATCATCTAAGCTATGGAAGAAAGTGTATTCAAAATTGCTAAAATTCAAAAGAGATGATTTTATCTAAGAAGAATGATGTTTAAGATAGTCAAGGTGAAGTTTTTTCTTTTAGAACTTCTATTTTGAGATTGGAACAAGTACTTTGGTACTACTAGTTTTCTTGGTTTACATATAATTTTAATTAACAAGATACTAATTATGAATGTAAAGATTTCCAAATTTATCATTAAACCCCAAAGAAAGAAAATCAGAAATGTCTTGAAGTAAATGGTCTGCTTGTGAAGATGTGCTCATTTTGAAAGTATACACTTCCGGGTCAGATTTCTAATGTGGGCCAAGGAAGTAGGCTTTCAGCTCTTCAAAAACAATACTGTCTCTGCAGCTGTCAGGGGGTGCAGGAGTGGGGAGGGCAGAGCCAGATGAAAACAGAGCTTTATACGATTGCAGTGTCAGCATTTAGCAAGGATGCTCTTATTGTTATGAAGTTGCCCAGATGTGGGGTACAGAGATGATGCTAGACTGTTGTGCTCTGGAAACCATGTGATAGGATTCCAGGCAGATACCACTCTGATTATGCCCTGAGGGCCGGCCCTCTGTTTTCAACATCTTGTATTCATAATGCCCAGGACAGAGCCTTACCCATCAACTAAATGAACTGTTGAATGTACTAGCAGCTCTGCATGCCAGAGACACGAAAGAGCTAGTTGTGGGAGAATTCAAAGAGTTTTTCTTTTCACGTGTTGTTATACCATAGCACACAGTATCCTGTGTTCCCTGGTTTTGTGTTTTTGATGCCTGCTCCTTTGGGGATTCCTTTTAGAAAATCAAATATCAAAATATTCAAAGGAAAGAAATACCTAGGTCGTAAGAACTGACATTTATTCTTCATCTCTCACATATTTAGAAGAAAGGCGATCATGTTTATGATTGTTTAAGTGGTTACGATGAAAAACTCAGAATTAGAGAATGTCAGAAATAGAAGTCACCTTAAAAATCCTCTTTGTCAATCCGCCTCCTATAGAAAGGGAAACAGATACAAGCATCACTTAGGATCGAGGGCTTCAGAGCCGTCCCATCCTGTCCAGTGGCCAAGAGCCAGAAGTGGCCATTCTAATTAAATTTTAAAATATTTAAAATAAAAATCCCCTTCCCAAGTTGCACTATTTTAAGTTCTCCATAGCCATGTGTGGCTAGTGGCTATCATACTGGGCTGGGCCAATTGTAAAACTTTTGCCTCATTGGAGAAAGTTCTGTTGGACCTTGCTGGACTAGACTTTTTCAACACAACTCTTTCCTCTCCACCATGAAAAACCTTAATGTACAGGTTCCTGATGATTGGCCCCTAGCACTGGGTCATATATTTCAATAAAGAATTTAAGATTGGAAACCTTGTGTGAAATGAAACCTTGTGTGAAATGATTCTGTTACTTATTATGCATTTTTGGTTCTCCTAGGAGGGAGGTGTACCCGGGAGCCGCATGGAGTGTGTGTGGTTCAGACATCAACAGTCTTGAATGAGCAATCACAGGGCATGTTCCCCAGACAGAATGGAAACTGGCTGTTGGCCCTTGCCTGCCTCATGTGAAACACCAAGTTTAATTTCAGGTCTGTGTCATGGGAAAGTAACTTCCTAATGCTGGTGTTCTTATTTAGCAAGTCTGCCTAACTAAGCCTCTTCTATGAGTAGCTAAACGTACACGTAATTCAGTTTTCTTTTTAATTAATTAATTAATTAAATTTTGGCCGCGTTGGGTCTTGGTTGCTGCACACAGGCTTTCTCTAGTTGAGAGCGGGGGCGGGGCGGCTACTCTTCGTTGCTGTGTGCGGGCTTCTCATTGCAGTGGCTTCTCTTGTTGTGGAGCACAGGCTCTAGGCACCCAGGCTTCAGTAGTTGTGGCACACAGGCTTAGTTGCTTTGTGACATGTGGGATCCTCCCGGACCAGGGCTCCAACCCGTGTCCCTTGCATCGGCAGGTGAATTCTTAACCGCTGCGCCACCAGGGAAGTCCCCGTAATTCAGTTTTTGATAATCTATCATTAATGGCTTTTTTTTTGAGTTGATAATCTCTTATGAACCTTCATAAGACTTAATCCAAGATGAGTTTTCTTTGTTGAGTGGTTCTGATAGATCACGGTACTAATTGGATTATCCTGAGTAACAGTGAAATAAGTGGAGGCTGAATCCTGGTTTTTACTCCTGGTTTATTTATTCAACTAATTAACATCTGGGGACTCCTTTAAGTCACAGGTCTTGTAGATATACTTGATTACTTAATGTCAGCTGAGGGATGTAAACTAAGGACATTGAGGGAAATAAAATCTTGGAGTATAGTTTTAGCTCAGAAAGCTCTTTACAGCTATTAATCAAATGTCACCTTTACAAAGCCTACCCTGACCCCCCTATTTAAACAGCAATCCTCTGGCATCCCTGATTTCCCTTTTCCTGCACTATTTTTTAATAGCAGTCATCACCTTCTGTCTTATTTATTATGCTTATTGTTTATTGTGTGTGTCTCTAATAAAATATAAGCCCCTTAAGGGCATGTATTTTTCTGGGGTGGGTGTGGGTGTCTGTTTCGCTGGTAAATGCCAAATGTCTAGAATAGTGCTTTGTCACAGAGTAGGTGCTCTGAGTAGTTATTGAATGAATGAATAAATAGGTGACCAGGATCACAAAGAGTGATGTTTTCATTTGATCACTCCATTAAGACTATTGCGAAGTTCATCAGTGACCTCCATATATTAAAGCTAGTGGACATTTCTCAGTCCTCACTGTACTTAAATTATGAGCATTTAATACAGCGTTCACTCCCTTTGTCAGGGCACCATGCCACAGGTTCCAGTTTTTCCTCTTACCTTACTGGCTAGCTTCCTCTCAATCCTTCCCCACCTGGCTCTTTTCATCTCCCCACTCACTTAACCGTGAAGTACCCAGTGGTCACTCTTCGACCCTCTTCTTCGTTCTATCTATACTCATGGTCTCATCCTGTCTCCTGACTTTAAATGCTAACCATATAGTGAGGATACCTACATTACATATCTAGCCTAGACTTCTTCCCTTAACTCTAGGCTGCATTAGTTCAAAAACAAATGAACCCCACATTTCAGTGGCTTTTACACTGACACACATTATTTCTTGCTCATGGGTTTGTAGTTCAGCTGCATCTCAGCTCCAGGCTATAGGTTGGGTTCAGATTTTTCCCTTGTTCCATAGATGGATCTTCTCTGTCTTCTCATTCTAGGTACCAGTCTGAAGGCACCACCTCTGTCTGGTCTGGTCTATTCTCTTGTAGCAGAGAGCAGGAATGAAAGGGTAGGTGGGGATTTTTGATGGCCAAGACCAAAGTCAATAAAATAGGGAAGTATACTCCATCAGCTGAAAGGGAGAGAATGATGTCGAACAATACAATCTAGCCAAATTGTCTATTAGACATTTCAGGCTTCACATGTCCCACACCGAGTTTCTGATCTTTCCCTCCAAAACTGCTCCTCCCACATCCCTCTCCGTTTTAGTTACTGGCAACTCCAGTTGCTTAGACCAAGATCCTTGGGATCATGCTGGGCTCTTCTTCTGCATATTCTATATCCAATATTTTAGAAAGTACTGTCGACTCAGCCATTGAAATATGTTTGGAATCCAATCACTTCACACAGCCCAGTGCTGCTGCTTGGTCATTGTCAATGTCACTGTCAAGAGACAAAGTCATTGTTTCTTGCTCAGCTCGTTGCAGTAGCCCTCCAGTCCCTCTTACTGCTTCTGCCTTGCCCTCTCAGTGAATTTTCAGCATAACAGTCCCACCTGAAACTGTGTAATGCTTCCGCCTTTCTCTTAGAGTAAAAGTCAAAATTCTTAGACTGGCCAACAAGAAACTACATGGTCTGGCCCCCAGTTACTTCTCTAGTGCATATGTTACCACTCCTTCCCTTGTTTACTTTGTTTCAGTGATGTTTCCTTGCTATTTCTCTAACTTACCAATGTGTTTCCACTTGCATTAGTTTTCCATCACTGATATAACAAATGACCACAAACTTAGCATCTTCAAACAACATAAATTTATTAGCTTACGGTTCTGTAGGTCTGAAGCCTGACACAGGTTTCGCTGGGCTAAAATCAAGGTGTTGCCTGGGCTGCATTCTTTTCTGGGGGCTCCAGAGGAGGAACTGTTTCCTTGCCCTTCCAGCTTCTAGAGGCTGTCCACATTCCTTGGCTCAAGGCCCACTCCCTCCATTTTCAAAGTCCGCAATGGTGAGTTGAGTCCTCCTAATATTGCATCACTCCAACATCATTTTCTACCTCCCTCTTCCACTTTTAAGGACCTTTGTGAGTACATTGGGCCCACCCAATAATTCAGAATAATTTCCCTATTTTAAGGTCAGCTGGTTAGCAACACTGCTTCCGTCTGCATTACTCAGCACCCAGTTCTACAAGGGTTAAGTCATAACCAGCTGCAGTTGCTAACTGACAAGGCACCCTGAGAAGAAGTTAAGATGATGACAGGGTGAGGCCCTCTGTGCTTTGGACAAGAAGGCCCCTTAGGCAGTTAGATGCATATCTCAGGAAGAATTTGAATGAACCCAGATTCTTGCATCTTCCCATACATAGAAAAGCACTAAAATCATTAACGTGAGATATTGGTTCTTTGTGATTAGCAGTAGTAGCCTTTTACCAAGATGTATGCTTGACTGAACGTATTCCCTTGCCAAAAATCAAAAATAAACTGGTTTCTCTCTCGCCTCTTCAGAGCAGTTCCCTCAGAGCTACTGAAAGGCTGTCTCCTGGGCTATACTCCTCAGCAAGACCCAGAATAAAACTTAAACTTACAACTCTTATGTTGTGTGTTTTTAAGTTGACAGCTGGAATGATCGCGAGGAGACATCTGTCAAAAATAAATGTAAAATGTGTGCAGGGTCCCAAAAGCCAGCTACATGTTATGATGGGGATGACATACTTATTGGGAACATTTGACTCAACATGGATTAGGATGTGATGCAGAAATGTGGAATCTAGAACTACACTCTCCACAAGGTATCCATTTAACAAACCGGGCTGTGCAAAATAAAATTAGTTAAATAAAATAAAACACAAATTTTAGTTCTTTGGTTTCAGTAACCACATTTCAAGCACCTACTAGCCCAGGGAGGCTGGTAGTTACTGAGTGAGACGGTGCAGCTGTAGAACATTTCTGTCATTGCAGAAAGTTGTGTTGGATGGTGCTAGTCTAGAGTACAGGCAGTGGTCACGTCTTTATACCATGCACTGGTCCTACCACATCAAGGATATGGTTATGCTGGGTCTGAGTAACACATTTCAGAGGGACATAGACCAAATAGAGCATCTGAGATTAGAGGGCCTGGAAAATGAGGGAAATGAAAATCATGCCCTACGAGGCACGTTGAAGGACCTGGGTAATTAGCTAGGAGAAGGGACAGTACCTCCTCTACGCTGAACGTCAAGGCTAACACGAGGAAGAGGAAGGAGTTGCCCTCATGGCCCACGGGGTAAACCAAAGACTAAATTAGTGGACGTTAGAGGAAGCAGGAATCGTTATGCTATGCAAACTCAATAATTTAGAGGGGTTCTGGAGTCAGACAGCCTGTGTTCAAATCCTGCACTGAATCTTCCTTTTTGGATGAATTTGGGCAGGTTATGTAACCTCTCTAAGCTCCATTTCTCTCATCTGTAGAATAGGACCATATTAGTATCTTCCTCACTGCTTTATTGAGGAGAATAAAAAATATTATATATACAAAATTGAATATCTAACAAGTTAACTAGTATTATTATGTCATATTCTGGCTGATATAAGGAAGTTCATCTAAACACTGAATGAGCTGCTCTGGGGTTATAAGTTCCCATCGCTGGAGATGTTTAATGTGATGACAATTTTTGGGCAGGGGGTATGAAGGGCACTGAAGCTCTGAGTAAGAGGCTGAGTTGGAGTATTACGTTTCCTTCCTGTATAAGCATGTACGGTTATTTTGTTTTGTTTTGTTTCATTTTCTGTCTATTTTCACCAAGGCTGTCCCCAAGTCTTGAGCATTTTTGACTCGGTCAGGTGACAGTTCATACTTTCTTGCTGACCTTGAGGGATGGAGCAGGAGGAAGAGGAAGGGAGGGAAGGAGGATGGATGAAGGCTGAGTCTCAGCCTCTGGGTCCTGCCCAGTACCCACCAGTCGGCACTCCTCAAAAAGAGACTAGAGAAGCATAAGGCCAGTCCTCAGACCAGTGCAGGTATTCTGGAAAGAACGAGGGCCAGAGCAGCCTTAGGGTTCTGTGGCAGGTTCTGAGAGAAGTCCAGAGTGGTGTATGCCTGTCCTCCCAGCAGCTCACCTAATGGCTAACTGTGGATTTGTAGTAGCTGATAGTTGCTGTAAGTGCCCTGTCTAAACTGAATTGTAGGAATAAGGCATATAAGAAATTTTATCAGGTCAGCAGTCAAAATGATCGGATGGAAACATTTTCAAAACTACTTTGCACAGAACCTTGCAAAAAGAAGGGGGTTGGGATGGATGGAAAACATGATGAATGAATCTTTATGGGTAAAAATAGGAGCTAACATAAATATTTAATACCTAATACTCAAGTTATTGCTCACCTGGACTGTATTCAAAAGTAAAATCATAGTATAATATCAGAAACTTTAGCAGGGCCTCAGATACAATTCTCACACTAGTAGCTTAAGAAGTTTTAGTTTGTGAATGTTCATTTCTCCCTTAAGTCTATGTATCTTGCATCCAACAGGGCACTCCTTTGCCCATTTCCTATCATTTGCATTTACCTGGTCTCCTCCCAGTGGAGGAGGCTCACCTGTACAGCTTATTAGAATATGCCCGGATGATGGCTGTGCCTCATGGCTAAAACACCAGGATCTCTCTGTAGGGAAGGGGCCCCCCGGGGTGTTCAGGTTCTGCTGCCCAGCTGCAAAAGTGTGACCGCATCACTGTGTGTTGGGGTCTTGACTTAATAGGGTGTTTACTTACTAACTAGCCTAATGTCTGTCTGTATTTTAAGATTTCCTGATGTCATTAGGCACTAAAAACGTTTAAAAATGTATTTTACTAATCATTGTCAGAAATGTCCTATTAGCACATGTAGAGGAGTTTGTGAATACAGGGAAAGGATTTAGCACTTTGAGAGTTTTCCTGGCAAGATTTTCTGAAAGGCAGGCCAAGAGGATGCTTAGGGCATCTGCAAAACAGTTATTTTGAGAACAAAATTCCAAATATTTTATTTGTTAATTGGTAACTCAAAAAACAAAACAAAACAAAAAAGAAGTCATCATGACTTTTTTTTTTTTTCATCATGACTTCTTAATCTAAGTTTAGTGACAGGGGGTTATTTAGAACACAGGGAAAGATGGGAAACCTGGATTCCCCCCAGTTCCATACTTTGAGATATACTCTGTGGAGTGAATTGTGGCTGGGCTCCTCGAATGGGTTTGCCAGTTGTGGAGTACAGATACAGCTTTATCATCTTTCTGTTGTTGGTCTAGTGTAGATCATTCATCCTTCTGTCCCTAGTGCCTCACCCAGCATCTGGTTCAGGGTGAGTCCTTAATAACTGGTCTATGTCAAACTCTGCCCTGGCTGGCTTGCCCACGGCTCACTTAAGTGGAATACAGCCTGGATCCCAACTGTAGTTTAGTTTCGTTTGTTCAGAGCAAAATAAACTTTCTTGAGACTTTTTCAGCCTAACCACGGTAAACAATCACTAACTCTGGCAGAAGACGAGGCCACCTTAACCTCTGTATAAAGGTGGTTCAGGCCCGTGGCTGGGTGACGGGCCGACCCGGCTAGCCGCGACGCCGGCTACATCTGCAGTGCTCAGTAGGTGGCGCTCGTGCTCTCTTTGTGCCGGAGCCGGCGGCAGCCAGCGCGGAGGCCGTGGGTTTGGTCCAGATGGTCAAATCAAAGCAGCTCCTTGGGCAAGCAGCTGCACAAACCCATGATCGGCGCGGTGGCAGCCGCTTCTGACTGTCCCTGCTCGCAGGCTGGTTCAGCGTAAAGGCCTTTGGAATCTGTGAGGCTGGAGACAAGAAGCGAAGCCACTGTCTAAAATAAGCAGGTTAGGAGTCTGCTCTCTGGTTCCCTGTAGGAGAGTCCGGGAGCAGCTTGGAGGCTGAGACCAGGCTGCAGGGAGGCTCTTCCCTCCTGTAACTCTGTTCTGGAAAATCTCATCAATGTGGCCAACTCTCTAAAGTCCTGTCTTGGAACCAAATTAGTGAAAATCAAGAGCATCTTGAACCAGTGACAGAATTATATTTTTTATACCTATGTGCTGGCTTCTGGTCAGTCTTAATTTCTAACATTCTGTCTTATTGCCAGTATAAGAGCATTAGCCCTCCTCAGACAGTGCCTCCCTCTATTTGGGGTATAGAAAATGTGGTCACCATAATTACCCTCCATTTTCTGACAGCTGAGTCTCAAGCAATGTTATGGACTGAATGTTTGTGTTCCCGCCAAGTTCCTTTGTTGAAATCCTAATCCCCAATATGATGGTATTTACAGGTGGTGCCCTTGAGAGGCGATTAGGTCGTAAGGGTGGAACCCTCATGAATGGTATTAATGCCCTTGGAAAAGAGGCTCCAGAGAGCTTTCTCACCCCTTCCACCAGGTGAGGACACAGTGAGAAGATGGCCATCTATCAACCAGGAAGCAGGCTCTCACCAGACACTGAATCTGGTGGCACCTTGATCTTGGGCTTCCCAGCCTCCAGAGCTGTGAGAAATAAATTTATATTGTGTATAAGCCACTCAATCTAAGGTATTTTCCTATAGTTTCCTGAATGAACTAAGACAACTGTATTCTATGTCAAACTCTGCAGTTGCTGGCTTGCCCCCTCTTCCTATCTAATTCAAACTTAAACTCTTATACAAGACGATGGGAAACCATCAGCCATTGGGATTTGGTTTTTGCTAGTCTCAGTTTATGGGATGAATACCTGCCATGTTAGCAAATCCTTGTCTACCTTGAAGAGAGAGGCAGTAGCTGTCTTTTTAAAATTTGAATGGATACAAAGCAACTTCTCAGAGAGATGAATCCACTTGTGGATCATCTCCTTTGTGTCTGACAAATGCCTGGCAAATACGCTGCCACCACTTCTCTCTAGGGTAGGCGTTATTAATTTATCGTGGCACACTTTCCTGCTGGACCCGTTGTGGCTTCAGGTGCTTTGGCACGTGGGAAAAAACTTGTTTGTGTGGTTTCAACTATGGTTGATTTTTAATATTTTCATTATATTAGATAATAATAAAGGTCAAAATATTAGCTGAAACAAAAAAACAGATCCCTTAGAGTTGGTTCTTTAAAGAAACAGAAACTCTAAGGAAAGCCATAGGGCATCATTTAATTTTAGAGCTCAAAGGAAGTATGATGAATTTCCAGAATCTCAAGATGATAAAGTTGATGCTCAAAAGACAAGCTGGGTGAGAATTCTGCTTCTGGTGAGGGTGGAATCACTTGTTGCAGGGTAACCTTGCCTCCAAGAACAACTAGCAAAGATGGAGAAAATGCATAGAATACCTGTGTGAAGGCACTGGAGTGCTACTCAGACAGCAAAAATTTGAAGGGACAAGGCCCTTAAGAAAAAGAAATAAAAAACAAATGAAGTGACATTTGGACTGGTTTTCTCCCTCAAGGCACTTGCAAATATCCAAGCTGTGGCTTAGAGGCTGAGAAGCTAAGCTATGCTTCCAATAGTTTTATGGGGCACGAAGAGCAAAACTTGGTGTTTAGGGACAGCCAGTGATCTAGGGTCTTGGCACCACTCAGATTTTAGGTTGGGACCCTCAAATTACTATACCATAGGAAATAGAAGACTCTTTAAAAAAAGTCAGAAGCCCAACTTCAAATCACTTCAATTTATGATTGGGCAAGATAATCTGTTCCAAGTTAACTGCCTGTTAGAAGCAAAAATAAACTCCCTTCAGGAAGATAATACAATCTAGAGCTTTAAATTATCTCAAAAATTTTTAATAGAAAATGCCCTGCATTCAGACAAAAATTATCTAGTGTACCTCAAGGGAAAATTACTGAAAACTGAGTGGGGAAACACTCAAGAGATTTGAATATTGCAATTATCAGGCATGGAGGTTAAAATAATTGTGATTAGTATGTTCAAGAATTGAAATGATGAGATAGAAATTGCACTGGAAACTGTAAGAAATCAGATGGAATATCTAAACTTGAAAATTAATATCTAAAATTAAGATTTCAATGGATTCATTTCACAATGGCTTAGATATAGTTGAAGAGAGAGAACATAAACTGAAAGATGAATCAGGGGAAGGTAGACAAGGATTAGATGGAGTTAAACTGGACTAAGGCCCTGCTTTGGCCAGAAAGTGGTAAATTTAATACTATTTATTAGACTTTAATAGTCAGAGGTGAATGCTGAAATCTCTATGGTAACCACTAAATACATAATGCAACATTGTATAATTAAAAATAGCCAGGTAAAGAGGGAGAAATGGGATAATAAAAATAAGAAAAATTCATAGTCTAAAGGAAGACACAAGAAGAAAGGGAAAAAAGAAACATAAAGCGGAAAGAACACATTTAAAACAAATAGCAAGATGGTGAGTTTGATTTTATATATATCACTTATTGTATGTAAATAAATAAAAATTCTAATTAAAAGAGAAAAAATGTCAGAATGAATAAAACAAATAAACAAACAAAAAACCAAATCAAAACAAAACCCAGCCCTATGTTGTACACAAGTGCATGTTGCAAAGTATAAGAAGCCAGGAAAGTTGAAAGTAAAAGGATGGAAAATGACATAGCATGTAAATATTAACCAAAAGAAGCTCATTTACCTGTACATATATCAGATAAAGTAGACTTTAAGGCAACAAGTGTTAATAAAGATAAAAAGGGACATTTCATAATAAGAAAATGGTCATTCCAACATAAGAATATCGCAATTGTAAATTTATATACACCTGGTGATGTATAAGGTAATGCTTGGTAGAACAAAACGGAGAAATATGAAAATCTGCAATTATAGTAGGAGATTTTAACGTACATCTCTCAGTAACTGATAGAACCAGTGACCAAAAATCAATCGATCAGTCAACCAGGATAAAGAAGATTTGAACAACATGATTAACAAAATTGACCAAACTGGGACTTCCCTGGTGGCACAGTGGTTAAGAATCTGCCTGCCAATGGGGACACAGGTTCGAGCCCTGGTCTGGGAAGATCCCATATGCCATGGAGCAACTAAGCCTGTGTGCCACAACTACTGAGCCTGTGCTCTACAGCCCGCAAGACACAACTACTGAGCCTGCGTGCCACAACTACTGAAGCCCGCGCGCCTAGAGCCCGTGCTCCCCAACAAGAGAAGCCACCTCAATGAGAAGCCTGCGCACTGCAACGAAGAGTAGCCCCCGCTCGCCACAACTAGAGAAAGCCTGTGTGCAGCAATGAAGATCCAATGCAGCCAAAAATAAATAAATTGATTAATTTAAAAAAAATTGACCAAACTGTTGTATACCGAATATATAGAACATTGCACTCAACAACTACACACAGAACATTTACCAAAAATTGACCTACGCTGAGCTATAAAGAATTTCAACAAATTTCAAATGAATTAAATCCTACAGAATATGGTTTATGACCGTAACAGTATTAAACTATTAATTAAAAGCTTAAGAAAAGATAAATAGAAAATTTTCTGTTTAGAAATGAATCAATATACCTTTAAACATATGTCATAGAAAAACTAGTGAAAATTAGAAAATATGTTGAATGATAATCCATATAATAGATCAAAACTTGTGGAATACAGTTAAAGATATTCTTAAGTAATCTTTAACTCATATGTTCATATGTTAGAAAAGAAGAAAGGAAGAAAGTAATCTAAACATCTATCTCAAGAAGTTAGAAAAAGAACAGCAAATGAAACATCAAGAAATTAACACAAATTAATGAAACAAAACAAAATGTGCAATTAAAAAAGATAAAATAGATGAAACAAAAAGCCAGTAGTTGGTTCTGTGAACAATGTAATTGATAACCCTCTTATAAGACTTATAAAAGACATAGGGAGAAGGCATAAATTACCTGTATCACAAGTGAAAAATACTACAGATATTACAAAATTTTTTTAAAATTTAAGAGGATATCATGAATAATTTGTGGCAATAAATTTGAATATTTAGGTGCAATGGATTAATTTCTTGAAAATATGGCATTCAGTAACTGATAGAAACAATGGGAAAATTTATTAAAGAAAATTAAATCCATAATTTAAATCCTTTTCACAAAAAACTCCAGACCCAGATAACTTAACCCAAGAGTTCTAATATTTAAAGATAGAAGAACACTTAACATACACAAACTCTCCTTAAGAATAGACAAATAAGGAACACTCCCCAGCTCATAATGACAAGGACATTATACGAAGAGAAAGTTAAAGCAATCTCTCTCATGAACATAGATGCAAACATCCTAAACAAAACATTAGCAAACCGAATCTACTAATGTAAAAAGGATATTACTTCATGACGGAGTTCAATTTATTCCAAAAATGTAAATTTAGCCTAACATTTGAAAATCAGTCACTGTAATCTATCACATTAACAGAAGAAAACAAGAAAAATCATGATTGTCTGAACAGATACAGAAAAAACATTTTATAAAATTCATATCTATTCACAATAAATATTCATAGCAAACTTGAAATAGAAGGGATCATACTTAATCTTATAGAAAATGTCTACAGAAGTCATAACAGCAAACATCCTATTTAATAGTGAAATATGTGTTCCCTTGAGATCAGAAACTAAAGAAAGAAGACTGCTATCACCAGACATATTCAAATTCTATCAGAGGTCCTTACCAGTACAATAACTTAAGAAAAATGAATAAAAGGTGTAATGAGTGGAAAGTGAGAAATAAATGACATTATTTGTAGATAACATTATTGTGTGCTCAGAAAATCCAAAGGCATCTAAAAATGGCCTATTAGAATTAGCTAGTGAATTTGATAACCTTGCTAGCTGCAAGGTCAATATGTAAAAAAATATATATTTCTATGTAAAATCAACAAACAATTAGAAAGTAAAACTTGGCTATGTCGTTTTCAATATCATCAGAAAACACCAAACACCTAGAATTAAACCTAATGAAAAATGAGCAAAAACACCCCCAAAATGATAAATCGTTATTGGAAAATATTTAAAGAAAACTGAAATAAATGGAAATACCACATTCATGGACTGGAAAACTCAATATTGTAAAAATATAAATTCTCCCCAAATTGATTTATAGATTAAATCCAATCCCTATGAAAAATCCCTGTGTGTGTATGTGTATATACATGTGTGTGTAAATTGATAAGCTGATTCTAAATTACACATGGAAATAAAAGGCTAAGAATAGCCAATACTACCTTGAAGAACAACAAAGTAGGAAGACGTAGATTATCAGCTATAAATACTTATTATAAAGCTACAGTAATTAAAACAATGTGGTGTTCATGCAAGCATAAACAAATCAATCAGTGGAACAGAAGTCTAGAAAAAGACCCACCCACATATGGACTTTCAATTTATGACTAAGATAGCACTAAAGCAATGGAGGAAAATGTTTTGCTTAAATAAGTGGTGCTTGATGAATGGCCTATCTATGTAGAAAAAAATTGATCTGCCCCCTATGTCAATATTTATTCAAAAATTCATTCTGGGTAGACTGGTAATTCTGGTAAACACCAGAGCTTCTGTAAGATAATGTGAGAGAATATCTTCATTATTTTGGGGTTGACAAAGGTTTCTTAAAGAGGACACACATGTATTTGTCAAAAGGTAAAATATTGATAAATTGAACAACATTAAAATTGACAAATTCTGTTTATCAAAATATATCACTAAAAGAATAAAAATTCACAGAGCCACAGAATAGGAGAACTGATTTGCAATTACAGTTATTAATAAAGCATTTCTTTCCAGAAATATGAGAATGTTACAAATGAACAAGAAAAAGACAGATGACCCAACGGGAAAAAAATTATGCATGTCCAAAAAGAAGGTATCCATCCACTTGGCCAGTAACTATAAGAAAAGATGTTCAACCTCATTAGTCATCCAGGAAAGGCAAATTAAAATGACAATCAGATACTGTTACACACACCCAAATGGCTAATATTTAACTGCCTGATGATATCAAGAGGAGGACATAGAGCAATGGCAGCTCTCACACACTGGTTGTTGAAATAATTGGCACAATCTCTTTGGAAAACGATTTGGTAGTATCTCCTACAGCTGAAGAGGCACATGCCATATAACCCAACAATTCCTCTCCTAAGTATATAGTTAGGAAATGTCATAGCAAAGTTATTTGTAGCAGCCAATAATTGGAAACAATGTAAATGTCAGTCAGCATTAGAATGGGTAAATAAATTGTGGAATAGTCATATAATAGATTACTGTATGACAGTGAAAACGAATGAACTACTCCTACAATCATGGATGTGTAACATGGATGACTCTCACATGTATAGTTTCGAACAAAAGAAGACAGACACAGAAGAATACTTTTATAGAGTAAAAAACCCAAACAACAACAACAACAGCATACATACACATATATACACACAGAAGTAAAACAAACCCCTGTTGCTGTACATCAGGAAGGTCGCTCCCTCTGGAGGTGTGGAGGTGAGGGAACTTCTAGGACACTCGGCTGTGTTTTATTTCTTGACCTGGGTGGTAGTTTACACGAAAGAATTCTCGTTGTACTAATTCAGTATTTTTGCAATAAACAGATTTTAAAGATATGTTGAGAAATTAAAGAGAAAAATGAGATTTTTAAAACATTTTGATGTAAGTTCAATGATTATCATTGTAAACTCTTCTTTTTGGTGTGCCGCACTTCAATTATTTCAGCTTTCTCCTCATCCTTCTTTCCCAGGGCTCTCTGAGTGCAGATGGGCAGCAACCTGACTCACACCCTCTTAAACAAAAAGGGAAATGCTTGATCTGTAAAGGCCAACTGGATTCAGGGGCTCAAATATGGTTATCAGGATTATGTCTGTTCTCTCATCTTGCAACTCCACTCCCTTCCCCTTTTTTTTTTTTTTTTTTTTGCAGTACGCGGGCCTCTCACTGTTGTGGCCTCTCCCGTTGCGGAGCACAGGCTCTGGACGCGCAGGCTCAGCGGCCATGGCTCACGGGCCCAGCCGCTCCGCGGCATGTGGAATCCTCCCGGACCGGGGCACAAACCCGAGTCCCCTGTATCGGCAAGCGGACTCTCAACCACTGCGCCACCAGGGAAGTCCCTCACTCCCTTCCTCTTGACAGTATTCTGCACGAAGACTATCTTCACGTGGTAGAATTCCAGCAGAAAGAACCAAGAGGTAGATTTCACTGGGCTCTTCTGGGTAAACTTAGGCACACTGAATTCAAGGGGCTTCAGTACCCACAAACCCCAAGATAACATAAGAGTAAAAACAAACTGTGGTTGCCATGAAGCAAATGCAACTTCATGACATGTCAAGTAGCCTCCCGCCCCTCTTTACAGCAGATTAAACCCCCTCCTCTGTGGAAATCCTGGAGCTGCTGCTGTCTGTGAACTAAATACCAAATGGAGTGTGATGCTGCTTCAGGCTGCCCCAGAGGCTAGGATAGGTGAGGGGGCTAAGGGTCTGTGATTGACGGCCCCACCTAGATTCTATGTATCCAGGACACAGTGCTTCCTCCAAAGAAAGGATGTGGGCAGGCAAGAGCCATGTGTCCGCTCTTTGCTAAATAATTTTTACTTTTGCACTTTAGAAAAAGTGTAATGCACACTGCCAAAATGCCCAAATGGACAAGAAGAAGACAGACACCCAATACTGTACCCACAGGTTATGACTATTGGTTTGTGTCATCCTTGCTAATATTTGATATTATCAATATTGAAATTTTTGTCAGTCTAATGAGCAAAAGTGATAGCATCTCATTGTTTTACTTTTTATCGGCCTGATGTGTTTCGGTCATTTGCATTTCTTCTTCTATGAACTGCCCATCCTATTCCATGCCAGTGGTGTACAAATGGGGGATGGGGCACACAGCAAGAGTGATCATCTCTGCCAGGGAGGACAATTTTACCACTGATGCTATTCAGGATTGCTGTGCATGATGATGATAAAAAGAAGACTGGCTTGCAGCTGGTCTTATTACCATTTTAAAATTCTCTATAGACAATGCCCCCTCTCCCTCATTGCTGGTGCCTGGGTGGGGTGCTCCTACTGTCCCACATTCTTCTGAGTTGTTTGTCTTATTGCTTTGTATGATTTCTGTTTGTATTTTTTTTTCTGTTTGTATTTTGGACATTAATGCTTTGTTGTATTTATTGTGACTATCTTCTCCCATTCTGTTCTTGTCTTTTAATTTTATTTATGGTTAGGTGTTTTGTTCCCTTTAGCTTTTGAAGATCATCAGTTAACTTGTATGGTAGGCAATTAATTTGTTTTAAAAACTCTCACTCTCCTTCCTTTGGGCATTGCTTTAAATTACTCCCAGACTGAATTGGAGGACTTCTGGATCCGTTTTCTAATGACTGACAAGGGAGCAGCCAGATGGTCTAGCTATGACAGCACAGCTCGTCAATACTAGATATTTTGGGGAGATGAATTGTACCAGAGCAAAAAATCTCTCTGCGCAAAGGATGAGTCATGGGCATGACTGACTGGCTGCTAGCATCTGCAATCAACTCTGGTTTGCTACCCTCTGACTCACTGATTAAAGCATAAATAGATGGGGCACGATCTTGGCTTTTAGTTCAGAGAAACTTTCTTGATATTCAGGGGGTTGGTAGAGGAGATTATAACTCTGCCTCCAAGGATGCCACCTTTGTTAGGAACAGTGACCACGTGAGAAATTTCTTTTGCATGTAGAAAGACCAGAATAAAGTTAGCCTTTCTGCTGCCACTGCTTATGTTCCTTGCTCAAGCTATGGCTGGTCTTTGTGAATTTCCCCGGACATACCCATAGCCTTGCCTGAGGATGGGACTTGTGAGTCAGTGGTGGCCGTCACCTTGGGCTGGTGGTGTATGCATGTATTTCATGAATAGATGCCACTACCACTTACAGCCTCACCCACCTGCATGTTTGTTCAGAGGCAGATTGTCAGCCAAAAAAGAATGAGCCCTGTGACACTGCAAGCAAAAAAAGGATTAGCTGTGCAAACAGAAGTCTGCAACAAGACATGATTCTATGAAAAACAAGCCAGCCACATGCCTAAAACCTCATCTATAGTATTTCAGCTTTTTCGTTCCCAGCCTCATCGCGCACACACCATTAACTTGCGCACGCCAGAAACTCTCACACAACCACACACTTATGTAGGCTCACGTCAACTTACTATGCAGAAATATAGTCACATACAATTATAAACATTCACATAGAACTACATTCATACCACACACCTGCACAAAACTACACACATACACTGATACATGTTGCACATACATCCTCATACATGCCCTCACACACATTATACATTCACACACAAATAACCACACACACATTTCATATAACCTTCCTTCTCTACCAGGAACACACACTTTCTCACCTGGAGATCTGGGTAGCATTTGTAATAAAAATGCTCCCAGAAGTTTCCTTCCTGCTGTTTGGCTGCTGAAATTTGTGGGACAAGTAGTGGGGGGGACACTCAGGCCTGAGTCAGATGACCAAGTGCTCTGACTGGGAGCTCTGACTGGTGCTCTGACCAGGGGCGACCACAGAACCTCACACACAGAAAGACTTCAATATTTATTGAGAAAAATCAAAGAATTTGTGATTTACCCCATAACCTTTTCTTTGTCTAAATTTTAAAATTAAAAACAACTTTTTATTAGAATAATTTCTTATCTCTTTCCCCTTGCCTAACTTCTAACAGACATGCCGAAGGTGATATGCAGATCTCTTATACTAAAACCCTCTCTGGAGAGTAGAAAACCCACATAACTTCCTAAGTCTTTTGAGAATGTAATCGGAGCTGTCAGAACCTTAGAGCTCATCTAATCCAAGGCTGTCATTTTATAGATGAGTGAACTGAGGCCCAGAGATATTAAGTGATTTCTCCAAAGTCACCCTGCTGGTTGGTAGCAGAACAGGGACAAGGGACTCAACAGCCTGATTCCTGGACCAGTGCTATCCTACACTTTTCACTTTGGACTTGACTGATTTTATTCCAGGGAATAACTTCTTGATAAGACTCTTAAGAAAACAAGTCTTAACATATAATATACACTATATTACAGTAGTCTATGAGGAATTATACTGGTTAGGGTAGAGCATTAGCTGTATTCTAATACATCTTGCTTATACTATCACACTTCCAGTCCTCCAATCTGACATATGTTTAACCTTGTGACTTTAGATGTGATGAAAGCATCCCTGTTGTACTATTTCTATAAATTTCAACTCTGACTTTCTTAGTATATGGGATCCCTGAATATTCCATGGTTGGTTGCATCTGCCTGGTAGTTATTAGAACAATCTCAGGTCACAACAGTTTTTAGCCTTGCCCTACTTAATAGATATGCTATAGCTAGTGATGGTGACCATCATTTCATTAGAGCAACAAAGCCACTAACTGTCTCATTAACTTTAAAGAGATTAGATTTGTTTTAGATCATTGACCTTTATTTAGCCAATGTAATGATTTATGGTATTATCATATGTTTCCTGTTGCTTCATAAACTGGAGTTGGACTTTTTTTTGTTTTGTTATTTAAGGCATTTGTATTTCTCTAGAGTTGGTTTCTGATATTTATATAATTTTTTGAGCTGTGTTAAGTTTAGATGTCTTACTCTAGCCCATGTCCAGTAGATTTACTTGGAAATTTGTATATGTGCGGTGGGACGTTTAAGTGCATTGCATGGCATAACTTTTTCAGACAACATATAAGTGTGCTGTGTATCTGTATTTGCACAGTCATGCTTATTCTAAAAATAGTATAATATGCTTCCATGTAAGCATATAAAATTTGAATAACAGTGTGAACGCACAAAGCTGGCAGCTGTTAACAGCTATTACTCTCACTTGAACTACTGCACCTTCCCCCAAAGACAAACTAACACAACGTTAAATAAAAAAGATAGGTAATTTAAAATACACTATGATAAGATTTCCCTGGTGGCGCAGTGGTTAAGAGTCCGCCTGCCAATGCAGGGGACAAGGGTTCAAGCCCTTGTCCGGGAAGATCCCACATGCCACGGAGCAACTCAGCCTGTGTGCCACAACTACTGAGCTGGTGCACCACAACTACTAAAACCCTCGCGCCTAGAGCCTGTGCTCCCCAACAAGAGAAACCACCACGTTGAGAAGCCCGCGCACTGCAACGAAGAGTGGCCCCCACTCGCTGCAACTAGAGAAATCCTGTACGCAGCAACGAAGACCCAACGCAGCCAAAAATAAATAAATAAATAAAATAAATTTATAATAAAATAAAATACACTATTATATAGTGAATGCTGACAGTGGTTGTTAGGGTGATAGAGTATTGGGTAAATCTTCACTTTCCTCTATTTTCTAAATGTTCTATAATTTTATTATTTTAATACTAAAAAGACCATATTTATTATTTTAAAAGAAAGGCAAACAAGAAAGAATAAAACAACAACACTGAGAAACATGTTTGTAAAAATCTCCCCAAGTTGACATTACGGTGTGGAGGTGTGTGAATGTCATTATGGTTCTTGCCCTTTATTATAATCCTGCTTTCACAAAAGGGACCACCAATTGATGTGCCACTTCCTTTATTGCTCTTAATAGTCTTAAAGTTTTATCTTTTTATTTTTTCTTTTATATAATAGCTCTCTCTCCTTCTTTCTTCCCCTCTCTTAACATATGTCTTCGTGCTTTTCTTGTTATGGTGGTTTTGTGTTATTTGTTATGTCATCCATTGACTGTCAGTTCTGAGATAATGAATCTGACACCTAGGTATCTTTTAATTATGATATGAGGTAATTGAACATTATGATATGCCACTTAAAAAAATTCAAAGTTAAAATATAAAATATAGCCAATATTTTATAATAACTGTAAATGGAAAGTAACCTTTAAAAACTGTATAAAAATTTTAAAAAGTGGATTTAATTAAAAAATTAATTTGGGGTTAAAAAAGAGTAAAAAAAGTTTTTAATATTAAACAGTTCATTCATTCATTCAAAAATATTTGCAGGGGCTTCCCTGGTGGCGCAGTGGTTGAGAGTCCGCCTGCCGATGCAGGGAACACGGGTTCGTGCCCTGGTCTGGGAAGATCCCACATGCCGCAGAGCGGCTGGGCCCGTGAGCCATGGCCGCTGAGCCTGCGCATCCGGAGCCTGTGCTCCGCAGCGGGAGAGGCCACAACAGTGAGAGGCCCGCGTACCGGGGCGGGGGGAAAAAAAAAAAATTTGCATATATTGCAAATAAATAAGTTAATTAAATGGGATCAACGTTGGTGTTAATAGAAAGTCTGAGGCTCTAATATCCAGCAGGAAGGACTTGCATTCAGATTTTGCCAAGGTTGATTGTCCTGCTGAAATGATTTGTCTTGTTTCTTATCTCCAGATAGAGTGAAACAGCTTCTGTGAATAGTTTTTCTGCCATGGATCAATGAATTTGTAGGTTTCTTTTGCTAGTTAAATGTTTCTGTCAAATATCCTTATTCATGAAGAAAATGATTCCTTTTTATACTTTGTCCTTGTCAGGAAAAATGATAGTGGGTATCCTTTGAAAATACAGGTGTAAAGACTCACCTATAGGAACAGAATTAAATCTGTGTCAAATTTTATACATGTGTGTTGTGTGCATGTGTGTGTGTACATTCACACACATAGGCATCAGTAACTAGCATTTGTGGAAATTCTATCAGGGGATACCACCAAGGAGACTCGACTTCAGGTATTGAGGATACAACTGAACAGTGTTGAGGAAAACCTTTATTGCTATCACTTATGAATGTTTCTATTCTCACGGAATGCTCTCATGGTTGATCTAATGATAACTTTAATTTTCAGGTTCAGAAATGGAAATTAGTTAAGCCTTATGAAAATTTAACCTATATACTCTACTTGCCTACTTACTTCCTAAATCCTACTTGCCAGTTTATGATGGGAACAAATTTTAGAGACCAGAGTTATCATTTTTATTTCATATCTTCTTTTAGTGAATCCTTTACATTTTAATTACTTTCACTTTTTCTAAATACTGGATTTAACTACTGGTTAGAGCAGGGGCTAAGGAAATTTTCCTGAAATGATCTCTCTCCTCGCTATCTCTTAGTCTTATTGAAAAGCAGCTTCAGTTTTGCAACGTACACATAATATTTTCATTATTTAAAAAAAAAGAGCTATTTTAAAAATGTGTATCTATACCATATGAAAAAAGCAACGTTTAATCTTTTTTTTTTTTCATTCTAGCTAAGCAACCCTCTTCTCCAAGCATGCTAGGAAATGCTGCGTTCCAGAAGCCCCTCCCGGATCAAGATGGGTTGGGGAGAGGGAATAAGCAAAACACAGAACAGTGGGCCTCTTCCGATCTTGTTAGAGAAAAGTCTTGAAGCAGGTAGAAAAAGGAGAAAATGAGCTGACACCTTCTACGCTCCCTCCCTTACTCCTCAGAATACTTCTGTGAGGGCACATGCCAGAGAAGTTTGTGGAAACATGGTCTCACGGGAGACTGGAACTGAAGTGTGATAGGTATGCAGCAGCGGATGGCCAGGCCAAGGAGCCTGGGTTCTGCTCTCTCATTAGGGCTGGGCCGTCACATTCTCTCTCTCTCCCTTCCTCCTTCCCTCTTTTCTCTCACCGAGTGCACGCGTGCGCACACACCCACACCAAGATTTTCAAAGTGTTCATTCCATGTACATTCTACTCATAGACCAAAAATTCAACCAGGAGAATATAACCACAATCTTTGTTAGGTATTGTTGAAACATAGAAGTAACATAAGTAAAAATAAATATAAGTGAAAAATTTTAAAATAAAACCACTACTGGAGCATTTGGGAAGAGAAGTGCCTTTTTAGTAAATACATAAATTATAGTTATTTAATTTAGAAAACACCAATAACTTCAGTGTTTCTGGAAAGTAGACTTGGCATCTCTAGAAATAGTTATATGACCTTGATAGAGAACAGAAATTCCTTACTCTTTTGGGCCTTATGAGTTATTGTTATAATTAGTAAGGCCAAAGGACTATAATAAAACATTCTTTGAATATTAAAATAATTCTTCCAAAGCCTATATTAAGCCTTGCAAATTTCAGGCAAGTTATTGTATCTGAAAATCTGCCCAAGATATACACCCTAGTGAGTAACGTGTTGCTATGAAAGCTTTTGGATTGTAAAAAAATTGACTTTTTAGAATATTTATTAGAATATTTGATTTACTGGATTTCAGCTCCTCTCCTGCCTGTTTCTCTTGCTAAACATTCAGAGTGAGACTTTACTATGATTATCTAATCTTACCCCATGCTTGGAAGTTCAGCCTCTGTAAATAATGGGAAAGGAGACCCTCCTGGATTGCTGTAGTACATATTTGGCTCTGAATTAAATGAATGTTTAAATAGCTAAGATTTTCAGTTAATGTTGAATTTGGCTGGATACCCTGTGGTTATAAAATTTTAAGCCTTTAAAAATACATGGGTTCCACTATCTTCCTGATTTTTTTTCCTGACTAGCATTTTGTTACTACCCTCACTGTCTGCTTCAAACAAATATTATGTAGTTTACAATTCTTATAGCATATGGTTGCTGCCTACAAGCACTTTGTGTGCTTTAGCAGACAGCCACATGCAACACTGAAAAATGATTTCTTGGATGAGTAGTAGAGAATCTTGCTTTAAACTATTTTTCTACTTGAGTTCAACTTTTAAGGTAGGGTTGGGTTAGATCTGTTTTTTCCCTCGCTCCCTCTCTTCCCTCCTATTTCTTTGTTGCAGTCTCTCTTTACTCTAGATAGAGTAATTCATGCTGTCAGTATTATTAGAGGTTCTTGTCACGCAGTAATAATGTAATACTCATGTAGACAACCCCAGGTGTTTCTAGCTTTTGCATCTCCTAAATCCTCACCTATTTTTCAAGTCATTTTGAGTAGGGGCCCACTTGTCCTTTGCTTTGAACTTCTGGCTGTACAGAATTCATCAAAGCAGAAAATGTGTTGGCTTGCAAGCCTCATCACTCATATTTAAACCCTGTGTGGATTTGTTTTGGAAAAATAATAGCTTTTACTAAGCCATAATTGAGATGAGGGCTGAATGTAATTTCCTGCTGCCAAGGAGAGGGTTGGAAAGAAGGAGCAGAAGCTTTGAGAATATAGATTAGGGCAGTGACAGCAGGAGGTGGTGGGGAAACCCTCTGGAGAGAGTGGTAGGCAACAGGGAGGCAACTGAAGAGCTGGCAGGGCCAGGTGAATATGCTCTCTCCAGACCTCTAGCTCAAAAGCCGGGGACCAGAGCACAGACTCTCAGCCTGAGGGCCCTCAATCCCTCTATTCCCACCTCCCTTTCCCACTTCCAACCTTTTCCTTGCAGGAAGGCGTGAGTGGGCTGCTTCACCACATGAGGGTGTTGCAAGGCAAGGGCCGAGTTGTGTAGGAGAAGCAGCTGCAAGAGGTGAGCAGTCTACTGCTGTGATTGTTCCCCCATTTTTTAGGGCCTCTTTTGGCCATCTTTGTGTCTATGTGCTCTGTATAGCCTTGCAATCTAACCCAATGCTGTTCTGTCATTTAATCCATTGGTTGAATTTACTGACCTACCATTGGGTTACTTATTTTTACCCAACATTATGTAGCCTAATATTTGTGTTCTGAACCTATTTCTAATTCACAGAGCATTAGTCTACTGTAGTCCCAGGTGCAAGTAAGAGATAATTTTTTTGATAAGCATCTAAATATTCTGCATGACAGAAAGCCAAAAAGAGATGATAGAATATATGTGTAATATATATTTGCATACTTGTGTATAAAATATACACGTGTATATAAGTGCATAAGCACATATATGTATTATTCATACATATACACACACACAATGTATATAATGTTTAAATGGAACCTGGTCATCCATTACTTTCTATGGCACTTATTAAACTCTATGGAAATAAAGCATCACATTTTCAGTATTTATATATTGTGATGGCAGTCTTTAAACACCAAATCTTACTGTTGATTAAGAAATTGAATTAAGTACCATCTTAATGGCAAATTAATATAAATTTGCTACTCGTATGTTTTGTTGCTATTTGAGAAAATTATCCTATCAGTGTTAAATAGAAAAGCTCCAAATCAGTTATAAGTTGAGAACAAATAGCAAAGGCTGAAGGTACTCCGCATAACATATTAAAATGTCTTGATTCTAAATAAGTCTCTTCCATTAGACGTCCCCAGCCCTTAACGCCTCTTTCAGGAGACAATCTGTTAGGACGATGGAAAGTCGGGAAGAACAGCCTCAGAAGGCAGAGGAGGCTTAGTCGACTCCTTCCAGATTGGTGTCGGCCACTTTGGGCAGCGGGGGCCCAGCTGAGGCCCCTCCTGGCAGCCCCTCTGCTGCTGCTGCTGCTGCTGCTGCTGGGGGCTGCCTCCTGGGCTCACATCTAGACTCCCCAGCTGGCACGTGCTCTCCCGCTGCGGGCGGGGGGGCACGACCGTCTACCTCCATCACCCATAGAAAAGCCTCTGCCGGAGGCTCCGGGGCCTGGCCGGAAGCTGCTGCCTCTGGCTTCCGGGTCTGCCCGTTGGCTTCCATCACCCGTAGAAATGCTTCTGCCGGAGGCTCCGGGGCGTGGCTGGAAAATGCTGCCTCTGGCTTCCGGGGCTGCCTGTTGGCCTCCACCTCCCGTAGAAACGCTTCTGCCCGAGGCTCCGGGGCCTGGCCGGAAGCTGCTGCCTCTGGGTTCCGGGGCTGCCCGTTGGCCTCCATCTCCCGTAGAAACGCTTCTGCCGGAGGCTCCGGCGCCTGGCTGGAAAATGCTGCCTCTGGCTTCCGGGGCTGCGGATCAGCCTGTGGTGCAGCAGGGGGGTCATTGCCTTGGGCCTGTGCTCCTGACCCTGATCTGAGGGGAGGTTCTGCCTCGTTGCCTCCCTCCGCCTCAGCCTGAGGACTTGGGGGTTGCAGGGGACTCCCTGAATGGCATGCTGGGCTCAGAGGGGATTGTTCCAGCCCCTTGAGGGCCGTGCCGCCGCCCACTTGAGGACTGCTGACTTCTGTTTGGATTTCTTTGGACGCATCGAGGGTTGACTCTGGACGATGAATGACCATGAAGGCCGCGGTCAGATTTTGCACAGCATTGTGAACACTGTTGGCTTCCTCCGCATCTGCCTCTTCACCCACGGAGGTATTTGACTCCGGTTCGTCGTCGTCAGAGGTGAGCTGACCTTGGTCATCCTTTTCAGGCATTTTTGTTTCTCTAATTTTTTTATAGAGTTCGTTTCTCTCCTCTTGTAAAGCTCGACAGAGGTTCTCTAGCCTTCCAATTTTCATCACGAAGCACTCATATTCTTTAGCTCTCAATGCTTTCTGTGATTTAAACAGACACACACACTTATAAAACGACATGAAAAGCAAAATTGCCAGGATGCTCTATGGAGAGAAGCAAAACCATTTGTCCAGGAATTTGTCTGTTAGGCTCTGACCACAGGGTGGTGGCTGGACAGATACTCGGTCAGGGACATCACTTCTAGTTTTGTACTGTGTTGGAGACTCTGGTAGAATTTTAAGCCACGTATTCTTTTCTTTAGAAAAGAAAGATAGCAAAGCTTCTCTCTGCTTCAGTCTAGGGCTTTTAAAATCTTATAATGAATTTCCTGCTTCTAAGACTTAGAAGGCATAAGTAGAAGTTTATGACAAAATGATTGAGATGGACTGGGTCTTGGCCATCAGCAATGCCTTATCTGTTCTGTAGATAAACTGCTGTATGCTAATCCAGCAACTGTTTGATTTATGTTTATGAATAATAAGCACATCTCTTTGGAATTGGTTGCAATTTGGGATGAATTGTTAGAACAGTAATTATATCCAGAGAAACTCACCACACACTCATTCATGATGCTGCTTGAACTGTTCAATTCTCCTTTCCTCTAGAAATGTTGGTGTGTTTGTGCATGAAATCATCTTACTCCTTCAGCCCCACCTTTGTGCTACTCTGTACCTTTTTTTTCTCCACTTCTTTACTTGGAGAGGCCTTCACTTGAAAGCCCTGCCTCTCAGGTTAAGGACCATGTATCTTTGCCTTTATGGTCTCAGAATCTCCAGAGCCTGATGTAATATCAGTATTTAAATGCCTGTTGGAGGAATTAAACAGTATATCTCTGTATCTGTCTATAAAATAGCACACACCCTGGGTGCTTGGGCTAGTGTCTTCTCTCAGTTATGTTCAAATCAACTAATTAATTTATTCTGCACCTGTAATGTGTCAGGCACCAGGGAAATTCAAGGACAGGTAAAACACTCATCCTGCCTTTAAGGAATTCACGGTCCAGCAGGTGTGGTGCTGCTTTGGGGACAGCTTTGGAATCAACAAGTAGGCGTGTGACTTAAGGCCACAACACTCTTTATGAGTCTGGACCTGAGACTAAATTACTAAATTGATGTTTGCTGTAATTATTTTTATTACAATATCATATACCACATCCCAGAAAAATTCAGCTCTTTTTCAAAAGTAATTATTTTGTGGTATTAGACCATAATTATTTTCTGAGTATAAATATATTGACTAGACAAGGGAAGATGAACAAGGGGAAAAACTTCCTCACCTCTTCAATCATGTCCAACAGAGCTTTGTTACAGTTCTCAAACCGAGCTTTCCACGTGGCTGTGTCCTTTTCCAGCTTCTTCATTTTCTTAGTGGTCTACAAAAATGAGTGTTTTAATGTTAATTCTGAAGAGCTAATATATCAAAGAAACTATCAGTTCCCTATGTGACTTCAAGAAAAGTCCTTTCATTACCAGCTGCTGAAGCAAGCAAAAATTCGATGTCAAGAAATGATGACTGAGTGGAGAGAGTCATGATTTATTTTTGAATCATCTAGGTCAGTGGTGAACAAACTTACTTGCACCAGAGCCAATTAAGGAGAAAGGAAAACTACTTAAGGCCTTTCTGTTTTGTCATTGCTTTTTCTTTTTCTTAAAATAAAAATAGCCTTATTGAGTTCCAAGAATAAGCTTGAAATTTAGATTATTTACTGTACTGAATGGAAGACTATTAGTGAGAAGGTCGGCCTGGCTTTTCAGATGTTAAAATGTTGATAATATCTGGGCACATCTGAGAAGTAGCCACACAAAGGCAACTTTCTATGTTCTCAGCCTTCACATTTGTAGAGTGCAGTAGGATTCACAGAATGTGATTACATGCGTTATTGCTTTCATCCTTGAGACAGTCCCCCAAGGAGGGTTCTGTTTTCACTTCCACTTTATAAACGGGGAAACTAAGGTTCAGAGAGGTGGAGTAATATTCAGGTGAGTTAGCAGAAGAGTAGGGCTGGAGTTATTTCATTTAATGCAACATGTGCAGAGTGCATGCTAGTTGCCAGGCCGGGCTTGGTGTAGGGCATCCAGAAGTTACTAAAATGAAGCCTGGCTTTTTCAGACCTGAAACTACTCACGTTCCTGGTTATAGGAGCTCCTCCTCCTCTCTGCTTGCCTGAAGGACAAGGCGTGTGTTCAGGTGCAGTTACCCTGGATGAACCACACCTGGGCACTGGCTGCTTCATGCTAACCTGCCTGAGGCGGGTCTGCTTGGAGGCTAGAGGCTGGGCCCAGGCAGTTGGCCCCTGGGCCCTATAGAGAAGCTATGTGAGCCTTGAGTGCTTTTTTATTTTCTTTCTTTATTTATTTTTTTATTTTTTATTATTTTTTTTATTTTTTATTTTTTATTTATTTATTTTTATTTTCTTAACTGACTTAAACTTTTAAAAGTCATCAGCACCTTTAGGAATTTGATGAAATCCATGGGACCACACCTAAAGAAATGCAATATGCATATCAAATTTTTTTGCTAATTCTGCTAAGAGTCTATAAATTAACTCCAGATAGAAAACTCCTTTAATATTTATTCCAATCTTAAAACTATGTAATTTTGCAATAAATAACAGCATTTTTACTACTCTAATATTTATTCCAAATTAAAACTCTGTAATTAAAAAAAATTTTTTTAAATGGATGGATCCATCGTGGAGTGAGAAAGCTGTAACTTTTAACAAATGTTGGCCCTTTAAGTTTGCTCATGAATTGTGAAATTTATCATATTAGTTTATGAAAATTTTTTCAAAGAATGCTTTCTACACTTAAAAAGGGTTAATGCCAGTGCCTGTTCAGAAACACAGTTCTGATGCTGATTTTATTTTGGGAAGACACTGAATTAAACAAAATGTAAACAGTATGTCCAACAATAATATTAGCACCTCATATCTGTAAAAGACTTTAAAAAAGTTTAAGACCCTTAAAAATACATTAACTTATTTGAACTTCACAATCTTGTCAAGTAGGCAAGGGAAATCGTTTCTTAATTTATAGATAAGGGGGAAGTTAAGTGAATTGTTCACTGCTACTTGATGAGTAAAAACACACCCAGACTTCATCTCCTCATTCAACGCCCTGTCCGTTATATCTTATTACATATATTCTCTTCTGAGAAGGATCCTATGAAATGGTGTTTTCTACTCTAACATTCTGCTTTTGCTTATTTGTATGAAAATTAATTTTTTTAATCTTTAAAAGATTAGTTTTTAATTTCAGTATAAACAACATAATATTAATTTTCTAGCTCTTATCTTTTCTTTTTACACCTCTCCATGGCCTAGAAAATGAAAATATTCTTCCTCAGAGTGAAAATGTATCCTAGTGTTTTCAGACTCTTCCTAAGACTAATTCACCAGATACTTACCGATAAAAAAAATACAGTCCAAATCTCATTTGCATGTATAAATGTTTCATTACTTCATTAAATGCACTGACATATCTTAGCAAGAGAAAAATGAACCCAAAGGAGTGTTGCGTGTCGAACTAGAAGATGTCAGTATTTCGTGGGGGATAAGCAATACTCACTTTCTCCATTTCCTGTTTGAAGGTGGCAAACACCTCATTGCTTTTTGCCAGTGTGCTCTGAAACTCTTCAAACCTTTCAGAGTAGACAGTAAGCTGTAAACAGGGGAAAGAGTAGATTTGTTTTAGGACTGCTTTCAGAATGCTTCCAGAACAAAACAACATGTCATTGTTTATTGTTTGAGAACAAAAATGATATAAGGTAATTTTTAATACAATGTTAGTGATATGTTCAATTCTTTTTACTACGAGATCAGCCTAGGTCAGTGAGTATGATTGAAGTACTTCTTTAAAGAAAAATGAAATAATAAAATACATCATCGCCATTTCATTATAACTTTTACCAGCAAACATTTTGTGAGCATTGAACATAAGCACTGACTCTGTGTACAAAAGCATTTAACCTGTAGTTCCTGTTTTTGAGGGACCTGCACTCCTGACAGGAAGATAATCCCAAAGACAACTTGGTTATAGGACAGTGAATACAAAGTACCAAGTCAGTTAAGTACTGATCAGAGAAGGAGGTGAGTGTGGCAGGTGATCATTTGAGCCATAGTTTTGTGGAGAAGGTGAGCCTTGTACCTGGTCTTGAAGGAACCAAGAGTGAAGACAAGTATGGGCCAGACATGGACTAGGGTTGCTGCATTATGCAGGTTGTGCTATCATAAGCAATCGTCATTTCCCTTTTTGACATTGTGGTTTTGTGTATTTATGAATACAGTGTTCTAGCCAACAGCAGTTAGTTGTCCCTTTTCAACAAAATCAGTTTATTATACCAATTTTTTTATAGATGGAAATAATGAGTCTTGAGGGAGAAATGCCTTTTTCTAATTTGCACCAATAAAACATCATAGGGGTTAGCTTGGGAGTATGGAGAAGCTTTGTACCTCCACATCCTTAATTCCGAGGCTTGTATTTGGGGTAGGAATAGGGCAGGATAGGGAAGGAGAGTGTATAAATACTTGATTGTTACTGACAGTGATACAATAATAAAATCTTTTGAAAATAATTTTAGGATAGCACGTTTTGAGTGAGTGGAGATTTAATATGGATGATTCTTATTTACTAACATGGAAAGTTTCCGTTTTCAAATGAGACTTTGGTACTCTTGACTGTCTGGAGCAGCCTCAAGTCCTCAGTTGGGCGCCAGCTGGCTGGTGGTACTTGTGAGACTGTCCTTTCAAAAGCAGAGAAGAGTGACTGACCGAAAGCCAGTAGGTTGGAGAGTTCCCAGTCTTGGGGATGGGAGTTAGAGGAAGGGTGTGGGAATCAGACAACCCCTAGAACCAAGAAAATTTGTTTATCTAGAATGGCTCATTCTCACATGATTCAGAGTAGCAGGGTTTTACTGCAGTACACAAGAACAACAAAATAACGTAAAACTTTTCATAGGACACAGATTTTCCCAAGTCAGACAACAGCTGACCATCATTTTGAAATCAATCATTGACTCTGTGGATATGTGATAAAACTTGAGGTAACTTTAGTGGCCTAAAATTCTTCTCATGATTCTTTGGCATACAGACTTAAAAAGCCTGGGTAAAGTGGCAGAAGGGAATTCATGGCCAGGAAGGTACCCTAGGGTTTTACACACATAGTGCATAAGACAATACAGCTGACCCTTGAACAACTCAGGGGGTTAGGGACACTGATCCTCCATGAAGTGCAAAATCTGTGTATAATTTATAGTCAGCCCTCTGTACTCCCGGGTGCTCATATCTGCGGTTCCCCATCTGCAGATTCAACCAACCTTGGATACTGCAGTACTGTAGTATTTACTATTGAAAAAAATCGACGTGTAATTAGATCAGCATAGTTCAAACTCATGTTGTTCAAGTGTCAACTGTACTTGATCATTATATGCAATGCACTCTTGATATAGTCTATTTAATTGTTTCATTTTTTCCCAAAGTACTGGCTGAGATCCACTGAACCTTGATTTCAGGGTGAATGAATAGGTCAAGTCCCTCAATTTGAGGGTAAGCTCCTGTGGGACTGGCTGCCTGTACTGCCCATGGTCTAGTGGTGTAGGGTAGGGACAGCTACCCCCAGCTGATCCTCTTCACCTATCACAAAATCCATTCATTTGTATTTTTGGCCAAGCCTCTTGTTAACTTCTTTTCCTTACTTTCTCCTCTTTCTTTTTCCAGCTTTTCAGTAATTCCAGCAGAAGTACAGGGGGTTCGCAGATATGATCTCCTGAGCTGGTCCTCCCAGACCCTCTCCTGCACAACTAGACCCTCTCTCTAGTTGTAGGCTGCAGACAGGAAGGGAAGGAGTGGGCACGTGTGCGGTGCATTTCACCTGCACAACCTTGACAGGCTCAACAGGGGCAACCACACGCTCCCCGGCCAGCTCTCTCCTCATTCTTTGGGCAAAATGTTCTTTTGGTGTATAAATTCGGCAGATTTTGTTTCCCTTCCCCATGTTTTCTTGTGGCATGGAGAAGACAGATATACCAGAGTTCCAAGGAGTAGGGTCTCACTTCATTACCACTTCTGGCTTTTTTCTAGTGACCATCAACTTTTTCTCTCTTTTCATCTTTTAAATTGGGTAAAATACACATAACATAAGATTTGCCATCTTAACCATTTTAAGTATATAGTTCAATATATATGTTATATATATATATAATATTATACATTATATATATATAACATATAATATATATGTTAAGTATATTCACATTGTTGTGCACCCCAATTTCCAGAACTTTTCATCATGCAAAACTGAAACTCTACACCTGTTAAACGATAGCTCTCCATTTCTTCCTTTTAGTGACTGTTTTTAATAGTCTGCTTTTCTTCCTATTTGACCTCTTTGTCATAGGTGGCAAAACCTGTATGGACTGTACTTTTCTCAAGTAACCAACTCTGTCACTCTTTATTGATACGAACTAAAATGCACACTTCCTGTTTACTTTATGGATATGTGTTTGGTCGTATTTTCCCTCTCACTATTATGCTGACATGATGCATGTTTTTTTTGTTTTGGTTTGGTTTTGGTTTTTTTTTTTGCGGTACGCGGGCCTCTCACTGTTGTGGCCTCTCCCGTTGCGGAGCACAGGCTCTGGACGTGCAGGCTCAGCGGCCATGGCTCACGGGTCCAGCCGCTCCACGGCATGTGGGATCTTCCCAGAAGGGGGCACGAACCCGCGTCCCCTGCATCGGCAGGCGGACTCTCAACCACTGCGCCAGCAGGGAAGCCCGTGATGCATGTTTGATGTGTCATATTCCCTCTTTCACTTTGGTATTTCAGGGAAGCGTGGAAGGAACATCCAGAGGTCTTCCTCAGTATTTTTACCAGAGGCAGAATATAAACAAACTATTCTAGGGTTAGTAACAACAACAGTTGCCCTGACATTTCACTTTTAAATGGGCGGAGCGGCACACACATTCTTTTACCTGAGCACAAATTTTAATTACAAACATTCGTAGCATATATGAAACAGAAACGTGTCCAGGAATTGTCTTAGCCAACTTGGGAGATTTGGTTTGGGAACTAGTCCAATTATAATAGTAATTGCAGAGGAATCTCCTTTCATCTTATATAGATAAGGTGAGGCCTTCTGAGATTAAAGACTATGAATACCCATCTTTAACAGTTGACTCACTGATCTTCCCCCTGGGGTAGTATTTTGTGTCCATGCTGCTGTGTTTTGTGGGTATTGCTGACTTCCCACATCTACTACCATCTTCATTCTTATCGATCCAATGAACACTCTATTTGTAGCCACAATTGTTTCCCATCGATCATCTCTGACATTTACTCTATTGCCTTGGTTTGTATAATTGAAAGCTAGACATCTCTTCCCTAAGTGAGAATCATGCCCCAGATCGGCAACATGTTGTCTTATGACTGAAAAGTGACTTCCGCCTAGGAAAACACAATCTATCCTTGATATTTCCTTTGCTAAGACCATAGAAATGGAGACTAAGGCCTCTCCTTCCTACCATCCGCCTCCTTTCTTTCTTTCTTTTTCTTTTTGCTGTACGCGGGCCTCTCACTGTTGTGGCCTCTCCCATTGCCGAGCACAGGCTCAGGACGCGCAGGCTCAGTGGCCATGGCTCACGGGCCCAGCTGCTCTGGGGCACGAACCCGTGTCCCCTGCATTGGCAGGCGGACTCTCAACTACTGCGCCATCAAGGAAGCCCCATCCGACTCCTTTAATTGTCAAACCAAAGGAAGTGTTTGAGTGCCTTGCAAGATCATCTGTGATAGACTTTTTCAAGGTTTAAACATTTAAAAAATATAATGCTGATATTTTTCAAGAGGAGCTCATTTAAACATTATTACACATAGGGATTTGGGGCCTCTGTATTCTTCGTGATGATTAAGTAATTATTGCAGTTCTGAAAATGCCTTGAAGACAAAAGAGATAGACAAGGGAGGGTCCTTACAGAGAGAGCCACGTGCCATGGAAAGCAAGATGATGGAGGAGGCAGGGTTATCTAGTTTAGCTGAGTTCTTCAGCTCTGGATATTCTCTACATTCATAAACTAGAGCTGAACATGGTTTTGAGATCATCTTTTCCAGTGGTTCTTAAACTTTTTTTCAAATAAAGACTTCTCTTGTCTCATATATCACTATGTGGATCCTTACCTATGAAATAATACTAATGTTAGCGCATACACTAATCAGTTGTTAGCATTTTAATTAATATTTATCACTAGATTGTGAGTTTAATTAGGCAGGGATTTTTGATTCTCTTATTAAGTACTATATTTCTAACATCTAGAACCATGCCTAGCACTTAGATTCTCAATAAATATTAGTTGAATTAATTATGCTTACTATGGGGGCAGGCACTAAGTGTTTGTTTTTTTTTTAATTGTTGAATGTGTCTACTCTTTTGTTTTTTAATTAGTTTATTTATTTTTATTTTTGTCTGTGTTGGGTCTTCGTTGCTGTGTGCGGGCTTTCTCTAGTTGTGGTGAGCGGGGGATACTCTGTTGCGATGCACAGGCTTCTCATTGCAGTGGCTTCTCTTGTTGCAGAGCACAGGCTCTAGGCGCGAGCTTCAGTAGTTACAGTACACGGGCTCAGTAGTTGTGGCTCGTGGGCTCTAGAGTGCAGGCTCAGTAGTTGTGGTGCACGGGCTTAGTTGCTCCGTGGCATGTGGGATCTTCCCAGACCAGGGCTCGAACCCGTGTTCCCTGCATTGGCAGGCGGATTCTTAACCACTGTGCCACCAGGGAAGCCCTGAGCTAAGTGTTTTGAGTGCATAACTTGAAAACAAACTGCATATACTACATGTTAATTAACTCATTTTCCTTCTATAAACTTAATCAAACATATGAATAACTGCCATCCATGCTGCTAAGCAAAAGCTGATATAATGTCAGAAACAACTACATTTTAGATAGTAGCTGCTGCCTTATGTGCTGTTAGGTTTTGGAAATACTGAAAAGTAATGGGCCTCCCAGAGGTCAGAGGACTCCAGCTTGGGATCATTGATCCATTACAACATCCTTATTTTACAGACCAGGAAATTTAGGTCCAGGGAGGTTTAGGTGAGCTGCACAGAATCAGACAGCTTCACAGTAGAAGAGCCAGGACTCTGACCCTGGTCCCTGGGTTCGACCCAGTATTGAGGGATGAACGAGGAACACTGGCAAGTCTAGAACCCTGGGTCATACTTTTTCAAACTTGAGTGGGTATAGGTGGGAAGTTGGATCACACCTTTATGTTATTTCACAGGTCATTAAAGACCTAAATTCTGATACCAGCCAAATGAGTCACTCTCTAGCCCAGAGTCTAATGGTATTAATCTATTCTTCATTTAACATAGAGGAGTAGAGATTGCTTATAACAGATGGAACAATGAATAGCTTCAAGTACTGCCTGTTGTACCCCCTCAAGGCTCTGTGCTGTGAATGGGACAGGGATAGAGCCAGAAGCCCTGACTTGCTTCTCTGGACTCTCCCCCGCAACAGCCCCCCACCACTGGACAGTGAGGTCACACCTCCTTTCCCCCCTGCCTTCCTCTGGTTAGAAAACTGCCACTGCCTGCCACCCACCCCACACCATGATATGATGTGTTCCGTGACTGCCTAAAGGATCACCTTGAGTTTGTAACTTTAGAGTTTAGTCCTTCGATTCTATTAATAGTGAAAAAAAATTACGGTTCGTATTTCTATGTAATTAATATTTTTAAACTATTTTGATCTACTAGTGGGGGAAACAATTCATCATTGGGTTTTGTACACACATTGGAAAGGTGTGCTTTAGGAAGGTTAGATATCAAAATGTTATTTTGTTTTTGTCTGTGTAGTGGTGTAATTTGTGATTTTAAGTTTCTTGTTTTTCCTACTTTCCTTTTTAAAAAATGAACACGTATTCATTGAACTTGTTCATTCATACAGTGAAGAATTTTTTTCACAGTGAACAAATATTCAGCAGTCAGCACATAAACATTTACAAGTGAATTATTCAAATCTTAAATTAATGCTGCCCAGTTTGGAAGGCTTCTGATTTTCTCGCTTTCTGTGAATTTGCTCTGTGAGATTTTACAGTCCCTTTAGCACTTGGGCATTTCTCCCAGCAGGGGAGCTAGGGCCCCTCTGTGGCCCAGCCTGTGGCAGGATGGCTCTCCTGGAACCTAACAGGGAGTGTTTGCCAGCAGGGGCAGAGCCCCAAGGGCACCAGAAAGATGGATAGGTCTGGCTTTCCTCCAGAGCCAGCTGTTGCATGAGGCTTTATTTTTGAGCCTGAAATACGAATTCCCATAGTCTAATCAAAACATACACATAACATCATGAAGCCAAATCAAAATGGTTTCTGATGTCTGCCATCTTTAATCATGTGACACTGACAAGGCCAACCTCTGATAGCACAAAAACGTGGGTGCTGACTCTATTTTTCGAATTTCCTTTGATTATAAATAATGTCAAACAAGTAAGGAAATTTTCAGTATTGACAGTTATAGATGGTGCATCTGGACAGTTACATTTTACCCTTACCTTGACAGGTTAATGGGGGAGGAGAGAGAGGACATATGAACAGGTAGGCAAGGACCTGGCCACCAGCTTATTCTGGTTGTCCCTCATTTGTATTGATACGTCAGCAGACCTTTTGACTAGAAGTTGTTGGTGCAGAGCATTTATTTTTCTTAGATATAACATTGTACTTTTATTTTTACTTAAAAATAATAAATATGAAGTTATTCTTCATTTCCAACTTCTGTCCCTACTTCCCCTCCCACATGGAAGGCCTCTTGCTGACTACCTTTGGTTCACAGCAAGGAGGGCACACCCATGCATTGTTGTCCCCCTACTTCACCTGAGCCTGCAGGACTGTCTCTTGTTCCTTCAGCACTTTGGCCTGAAGTTTCCACTCTGCTGCCTGGTTCAGCAACTGTGAGAAGAGAATGCATGGAAAGACTCAAATTATCTTTTAGATTACCATTTGTTGTAACTTGTGTGTAAACTTAATTACTTGCTAAGTAATCCTCTTAAGTAATTTTGGGGGAACTTTGCAAAGAATCTAAGAAAGCTAAGAAAACAACTAGTTTAAAAAGTTTGATTCTCAACTAAAAATTAGTGATTCCAATGGAAAAAAAAAAAGAGGAAAACAGTCTCCAACTCAAGCATGAATCACACAAAATTCAACCTCCCACCAAATTCTGGACCCGTCTGTAGAAATTCTGGCCAACTATCATTCAGCCTCTGCTTGAACATTTCCATAATATTCCCACCTGGGGCATTGTTGTGAGCAACTGTTCCTTTATATTAAACCCAACTGTTCCTTTATATTAGACCACTGTTCTCCACCATAGTATGCATTGGAATCTCCTCAGGGGCATGTTAAACTGCAGATCCTTCTCAGAGGAAATAAGTTAGGAAGTATTAGGGTGTGATTAGAATCTGTACTTAAAGCAAATACCCAAGATGTTTGGATATTGGTGGTCCATGGATTATACTTTGAGAAACACCAGGTTAGAAATTTGACCTATTACTCCAAATCCTATATAAGGTTTACAAAAGAAGCCTCACCTCTCTTCTATAAGGCAGCCCTTCAAATACACCCAAGGCCCTCATGTCAAACACGATCAGAACTGGAACTCATGGGTTAAATTGAAAAAGTTGTTTTAGGCGTGAAAATGACACATACATATGTAAGACATGTTATTTTAACTTAAGATGTATGTTCATTTATTTATCAATTTTGATGTAGGGCTGTGATCTTTGTTTTGGGTATGGATCTTCTGATTGGAATTCGGAGGGTTTTTGCTTGTTTTCACAAAAATCATATCTATAATATGGCATATAAGATTTATAATTTTTTTAAAACAATACTGCTAGAACCTAAAGACCTAAGATATTTGTAAAGCAGCTTGATTGGATAATTCTCTAGAGTTTTATAACTTTCTTCCAGTCTTTTATAGTTGCTCACATCTAAGTTGACAGTTTCTTTTTGCTATTGGCCTACATCTAGGCTTTCAACTCATTAAGCATAGTTTTTTTTAGAAACAACTCTTTCTTTTAACACATATTTCATCAGTTTATGTATCATTCTGTTGATTTACATAATACAAAACCAAGGATAACTGGGAAGAAAAGGTTTGGGAGCAAAGACCCGATTCTTAGTAAGCTCTATCTTACTTAACATGGGCAACCACGGGTAGATATTCCAGAGTAGCTAACTAGCCCCAGGATTCAGCATGCTATGGCCACCTGTCAGCGGGCTTCCAGAGAACGGTGAACATCATGGATAACCTGGTTAGTCAGTCAGGTGGCTGTCAGTTAAGAAGTTTCTATTTTATTTCAAGATAGGCTGATATAAATTTCTTTTTGTTTATTCATGTTGTAAAAAATAATGTTCATTTTTGCTATCAGAACCAAAAATAATAAAATCATTATTTGTAAAAACTTGGAGGCATCTTTTTTCTTATCCAAGTTAGTCTTGACCTCTCCATTTGTAAAAGGGGGTTGTATATGTCCCTCCATGCCTCCCAGTGAGCAGTGAGGATCAATTATTATAGAAGTGCAATTGACTCACTGTAAGAGAGGTCTGAGGCAGCCGCGGAGTGGAAGACCTGCAGCGCCCCCTCTGGCCATCTGAGCTGTGTGGCTGCAATGTACACGGCCTGCCCCTGCTTGACACACAGGGGCCCTGTTGTGATGGGTGGTTCCCGATGAAGAAGGAAGGAGGCTGCCTGTTCTTGAAATGAAGAACGGCCCCTCCCCTACCCCGCAGCTCTGGCTTGATATTTCATCACTTTCAAAAAGAAGTGTCAGAGCTGGAACCCAGGAAGGTAGCCGCTAGCTTTGAAGAACTGAGGGAGACTACCTTTCTTTGACTTGTACCTGCTGTTTTGCTAAATCAGGGAAGGAAAAGAGGGCAGCATGCTAGTTTCTTGCTAAGGTTGAGTCGCTCTGTGTCTGCCCCCCAGTCTCTCTCACATGAATCTTTGCCTAGTTGTTCCTCTCTCATGCCTCATATATTAAATACCAAAGGTACTGATATTCTGTAGGAAGCATATCTTACCTGAGAGTAATTACATCAACAGTGGAGTATCCGTTTTCTTGGATTCTGAATAATAAATAAATGCTTTACTTCTTACTTTGAGAGCTAGGTTGTAGATGGATTTAATCAATCAATCTTTTTATTAAGAGCACATGGACATCTGATTTGAAATTATGCAACGTCCAACAGGTTATGTTCTCCAGAATTTATCCTTTTGTTGCCAAGTTTGAAAACTGAAGTTTTAAAAAAATTCCTATTCTAACAAATTGAAATGATTATAGTCTGATTTTAGGTAAATGCAGAGCTTGTGATCAGTTGTTAAATGGCTACATTTGAACAACTGGTCCATTGACTGTGTCAAATCTCTCTCTCCCCAGCAACAGACACTGCTTTAACTCATGCCTCTGAAACACATCTCTGAGTGTGATGTACTATCACAGAGCTTGGGCTTTGGGGACAGATACACTGGAGACGTGACCAACACATCTCGGTCACTTAGTAGTGTGTGACCTTAAACAAGTCACATATCCTTTTTGAGCCTCAATTCTCTCACCTGTTTTGGAGTGTTTGGGGTTAATGAGATGTCAGTAAAAGCCACCACTCAGTTTCTTAAACCAAAAACTCAGGAGTCATCCTTGACTCCTTCCTTTCCTCACTGTCACCATCTTCTGTTCAAAGCATTGCCTGTTGGTTTTACATTAAAAACATAACTTTTATCCACATCCAGCTCTCCTTCTCCACTGCCACCTCCCCAGTCCAAGCCGTCGTCAGATCTTGCCCAGATTGCTGCCTAGCTCTCTTCTTGCTTTCTTGTCCCTCTTTAGTTCACTCTCCACCTACGAGCCAAATTCAGCTTTTACAGATGCAAAGCAGATCATGTCACTTCCTTTGCTAAAACTACCAGTACTTTCCTATTACATTTAGAATAAAATCCAAACTACATTTCAAGCTTACAGAGCTATACAATTTGGCCCCTGTTTACGTCTACAATTTTATTTTAAAATTTTCTCCCATGGGTCAGCCTGCTCTTGCCACCCTGACCTTTTCCAATTTCTGGAGGATGCCATGCCGGTTCCAGCATTAGGATCTTTGTCTCTTCTGCAGACACTGCTGCTGGAGACCTCCTCTCTGACTCCCTCTTATCAGGCAGGGTGCAGCTCAAGCGTCCTCCTCTCGGTAGGCCTTCCTAATCACCCAGTCTAAAGTAGGTCCTCTCCTTCTGCCCCATTCGAGGTTCCTCCTTATTTCCCTAGTAGCACTTACTATTATATGAAATTATCCTTCCTTATTTGTTTTCTTGTTTATTGTGTCTCTTCCCAGTTAGATTCATGCTGGAGTGTGGCCTTCTCCTTCTTGTTCACCGCTACACCCCAGCACCTAGAAGGGTGCATAGCTCATGAAAGGTGTTTGAAAAAGGTTTGGTGAATGGATGCATGGCTGTTTTAGGTAAAAAACAGTGTAGTACAGTGTTTCCTACTGGGCTAGCCAAATTCATTCTCCAGGGAAGCTTAGGCTGTTTCTCCATCAGTCTAGTGCTCTATGACTGTTGTCAAAAACAACATTCTCAGGGGTTCTCTGACCCCAAGGCAGACCAGACAAGCACACAGACTCAGGTGATAAGTACATATTCCTTTTCACGTTTGTGTTGCTCCTCTGCTTCCTTCATCATTTCTTGCGCCTGCTCGAGTTTTGCATCCACCAGCTTCTGCTGCAGTTCTCTGTGTTTAAATATTTTGTCCAGGTGCTAAGAAAAAGAAAGTGCATATTATCAAGCTTGACTTATTATTGGTGCTGAAAACAATGTAAAAAAAAAAGTAATGTTGACATAAACACGTGTTCGCTGGGTTTTAAGATTTAAAAATAAAAGAGGAGAATAAATGCATTGGCATCACTTATGGTTTTATATGAAAGTCATAAATTGGTGGAGTCCCCTGCATTTTGCACTACACACAAGTGGCTGCAAAAGGTGGAGGTGCCAGAGTTCAGCAGGGCTAACTCCAAAAGGCCCGAACAGTATTTTTCTAAATTTGGTAACTATTAGATATGGCGCTAGTAATTATGCTAGGCAGCACAGACAATGATGTATGTTGCAAGGGCTACAGCACTATCACTTGGTATTTTGGTGCTTTCTGTGAATATAAAACCACTTTTAATCACAACATTAATTCACTTTATCATGGTGAATTCTCCTCTACATGCTTGCCTCAAAGGGTGGTGAGGAAGCCCTGCGGTAACAGCCTGTGGCCTTGGGTCTGGGACTGAAACAGGAACCCCTGACATCAGCTCTGTTTCTCTGGTGGGCAAGACGAGGCTGAGGGTCACAGGTGAATTGACACGCAGATGTGCTACTGCCTCCTCCATGCCTTTTGACCTCTTGACTACCTTGGTGAAGAGAAACTTCCAACTCTACCTCAGTGTGGAGAATTTCTTGGTCATTAGGAGGTCCCACTGGCAAGAGGACATGTGGAATTCCATCCTTGGGCCTTACCTAGAACCAATCCTTGGAATATACAACTAGTCTACCAGGCCATTCCCATATGAGATCTCTCTGAAGAGTATGGACATTTTCTTTTTAGCTCCTTCCCTTTTGTTTTCTCCTGGACCTCCACTTCGGAGCAGGATTGGTCTTCGTGACAAGATGAAACGGTAGCATGGCATTATGGCTTACTGTGAGGAGTTTCTTGATTTACCTAGCTGCTATTACCACCTTCTATTGGCTCAGGTTTTTTCTTGATAAAACCTTAGCATGTTGCCAACAGGGCTACTTTGACTGTTATATTACATTTTAAGGCAGATATTTAAAATTTGGGTGGGATGGGAAAAGGGATATGATACATCAAAATCCTGAGGGGGCATCTGGAGTCTTAAAAACATATTGAATATTAAAGTTTAATTTTGGAATAATAAAAGATCCTTATAGTCCCCCTAATGTAAACCATTGACAACAAAACTCTTTGGCTTTTGTGTCTATGGATAAGTGATTGAATCTCGTAGCCTCTGCTTCCCATGTATAAAATGTGGATAATATGTTATCATCTGGTGCATAAGATTGTTGAGACAATTACATGACATATTGTATGTAAAGTATAATACTTAGCACATTGCCTGGCACAAGCTAAGCATAAATAATAATACCATTATTACTATAATTACTATATAGTAATATTTTATATATTATTTGATTGTGGGGTATATACAATGCAGACTTTTAATTTAGGTGACATAGTAATTCTTAAGAGGGAGTGTGTGAGGTATTTCTTGGTTCTGTAGAGAGAGTTTCAAGAAGGCTGAGAAATACTATTTTCAAGAATAACTGTGTTCACGGCCCACCACTTTCTATTTGTTACCTTTGCTTTGCAGTGATTCCAGTTTTGAAGAAATCCTGTATGACTTTCAGCCAGGTACTTTGTAATACTGTCTGTTTTTATTTTGGCTAGTAAAAGAAATCCAATCCTAAATATTAATCAATCGAGAGGGCTGGCCATAACTTTGTCATTAACCAAGTTCCCCACCTTCACAACCCAGATCCGGTTTTATATGCAGTGCTTCTAAGTTGTTTGATGTGGTTCTCACCTCCTCTCTGAGCTCATACTGATCAATGATGCTTTTTAGTTTCTCTGCAAGCTCAGTGTTCTCCTGACAGAGCTTCATATTTCGCTCACTCTGCTGCTCGATCTGGGCCTGGATATCTGTGAGTGTGCTCTGGAAATGACTTGTGATCTCCTTCCTTTTCTCTTCTTCCTCACGTGCCCTCTGAAGGGTTTCTTCCTGTGGATAGAAAGCAAACTCTTGTTATGCTGGTTTACACGCACCAGGGTTTACAGAACTCAGGGTTTGGTCAATGAAAGGAGATTAGTGTGCAGGGTAAGAAGGATGTTTTTTCCTCAGCTCTCTAGAGGTAACATTGCTCAGCCCCAAAATAAATGCTTGAGCAAAGGTTTCAGCTGTGAATACACGGTCACTCAGAGCAGGTGCAGCAAGGGCCTTGAATTTGATAGTTGGTGATGAGTAGGCTTGTTTTAAAGACAACAGGTCCCCTGTTGAGTGAATAAACTGCAGGGATTTCTAACAGACACGCAGCCCTAAGGTTCTGATCTCTTGGCTGTAGCCTGGAAAAAAAGGCCACTTGGTTTTACTGATTGATGGGACATATCATGTGTTCCTTTGGTTTGGTATAGAAAGAAGAACAATAGATCTTATGCCTCTATAAAAATGATGGCATATTAATCACATAATTGTATTGCCCAAGTTTTTTAAATATAAGTGATCACAGTATAAATTTTTTTTAGTTAAAAAAAAAAACTTTCATCAAAAAGCTTGAAAAGGAAACTAAGATAACCATAGATGAATTACAGCAATTCAAGAATGTGAAAGGAAATCTTAGAAAATATGCTGCATATTTTTTTATCTATATAAATTTATGTATTTATTTTTGGCTGTGTTGGCTCCCTGTGGCTGCACGTGGTCTCCCTCTAGTTGCGGCGAGCGGGGGCCACTTTTCGTTGCGGTGCACGGGCTTTGTGGTGGCCTCCCTTGTTGCGGAGCGCAGGCTTCAATAGTGTGGCTCGCGGGCTCCAGAGCTCAGTAGGCTCAGTAGTTCTGGCACACGGGCTTACTTGCTCCACGGCATGTGGCATCCTCCCAGACCAGAGCGCAACCCATGCCCCCTGCATTGTCAGGCGGACTCCTAACCACTGCGCCACCAGGGAAGTCCCCTATGCTGGATATTTTTTGAAGGAACAATCATCCATTCTGTCTCATAGCGTAATGGAAATGTTCAGTGTAAATTTTGAATTTGAAAGCAATATTATGTTTCAAATCTTCTTTAACTCTAAAATGAAATATCTAATATTCTCCTCTTCTACTTTGTTAACATTTAAGAATTGAAAATTAACTTTTATATCATTGCTGTTCTCTTTTCTCCTAAATCAGAAGTCCCGCTTCATTGCTAACTGCTGACAATGTACCCCAATTTTCCCCATATCTATATTGAGAATTATTTGCGTTGTACTTATTCCTCTCATTCTTTTAAAATAAAAGGGCTTAATCTTGCTACATCATACCGAAGATAGAGACACTGCTGACAAGTGTTACAGACATTTTAGGATTCCTTTAGTTCTGATTAATTGTTATTATGAAAGCTTGCTTCATTGTTGGCAAGTAAAATTATACTGCATTTAGTTGCCTACCATGATCAAATTATGTAACAGGAGTTTTAAAAAGAAATGCCGATTGAAACAGAAGTAATTGTGCAAATCTTTATTATTACAGTAGAATAATGTGATCAAAATAAAAGTTGATGCTGAAAATACATGCTCTGGAAATATTTTAATTTATCATTACGTATCCCCTTTCTTCTACAATATTTGCATATTTTCTAACTCTAATATGACTCCTGATATCAGAATCATAATTTATTCATAGTATAAACATTTATTGAGTGGAAATTTCTTAGGGATATTGTAGAAGAAATCTACACTTCCTAATCTGAAGAAATTAACTATCGGAGATGTTATTTCCCTGAACTTTGAATGCTAACACTTACTATATGTATTTCACTAAAAGTGATTTTGGCGTCTGTTAAGAGCAGTTGAATATACATGTGATTTGTCTCCTTATTGTTCCCGATTAGTTTAGAAGCCAACAACCTCCTCTTCGTAGAATTATACACCATGATCTGAATGTCATTTGCATTTATAACTATTCCATCCATGAATGAATGAGTAAATGAAAGGACCACCCCATGCTACCCAGCAAGTCTGAGTTTTTCACTGGCCACTGGCTAGAGAAAGAAGGTATGGCTGTTAATATGGCATTAAACACATGTCAAACCATCATAGCACCCAATCCTGGCCCACAGAATGGCGTCTTGCATTTTACATTACATTGTTTTTCAATGAGAGAAAAATAAATGTACTGCAGTCATAAAATTTGAGTCCACTGGTAAAGAAAATGCAATCATTTGGACAATGTCTGAGATAAAATTTTCTTTATCATGCACAAAATTCAGAGTGAAAATTAATAATGCAAAGAAAATTGAGGGACAAAATCTGAAATAACTAAGAAAACTTTTCAAGCATCACTGTGCATCTTAGAACCAGTGCTGTGCCTGGGACACAATCCATGGGTATTCAGTATATGTTTATTTAATGAATCAATAAATTATTAATTTACATATAGACATATGAATAGCTTGAACTAGAAGATTCCTATAGTCAAAAATTGATGTAATTAAAAGAAAGAAGTAGGCAATTTCACAATTATAGTAGGAGATTTTTTACACCCATCCCTCAGCAATTGATAGAGCAACAAGACAAAAATTCAGTAAAGACATAAATGATCTAGAGCTAATTGTTACTTATGGAACATTACACCTAATGTGTATGTAAAAGCACTCAGCACAAGTCCTGGCATAATAATGCTAATTAATTCCATTTCCATAACTGGAAGCCATTACTGAGGGTGTGTGGGTATAGCTACAGGATCTCCTGCCACTTGCATCATTCTGTCTTTGCATGCTGTCCAAAGAGATCAAGCCACATCATTCCATCCACATCATTAAAGGAAATTTAACTTTTATCTCCTTACTATACAACGCTACTGAAAGCCAGGAGATTTATGTAAGCACAGAGTGCTACTACTTGATTACATATCTGAAGTTGAGGATGATGACCCATTCCCATATAACCTGGGTTTCGATTGTCCCAGTGCAATGATTAAAGAGATGTCAGAAGCCCATCTCCTACAACTCGTAATTTGAGAGTTAGAGTTCATCACACTGGCCTCTCATTTCCCAGATATCGGAAAACAGTTTTGGGATATGAGCCATTATCCTCTTCCATTTTTCTTCCTAACTCCATTGTAAAAACTTAGCGATGATCTTAATCTCTCTGTTTCTTAAAGTATCTTCTTTTAAACACGTGTAATAATAACTATCTCACAAGAATATTGCTATCTAATTAATTCTTGTTTGTCAAAAGCTTTAGGATCTTCAGCTGGAAAGGGGATTGTGGATGCATGCAGTATTATCTTGGAGAGCCCTGCATCTTGCTTCACTGGATGGAGCTAGTGTCTGTGTGTAATCAAATTAACCACACTGCTAGAGGCTTACGCTGTAATTAATGAAACCCATGCAGACTGACTGAAGTGATCAGTCTATTATTTTTAGATTGAATAATTAAGCTTGAAGAGCTTCACTGTTTTTTCGAGTAGCTTCTTTTTTCAGGTGACTATTGACATTTTAGCTCTGAATCTTGCCTTATTCTGTCAGTTAGCTTTGTGTCAATTTATTTCATGTCATGCAGATTTCATTATTGTACAAAAAATGTTGAATTTTTATAAATTTGTATTTTAAAGAGTAGAACTAAGGCCTACCTTAAAAAACAAAACAAAACAAACTCAACATAAGGAAGAGGAATGGCACACATTTTACTAAAGGTCTGCTCCACATCAGGTACTATGTGAGCACCTTACATGTGTGGCCTCATTTAATTTTTCCCTGACCACGCAGCAAAGTTGGTATAATCTTCATTTTATGGATGAGGTAACAGGCTTGGGAGGTAAAATAATTTATTGCAAGTTACAGGTGAGCAAGTGGCAGGGCTAGTATTTGAACCCAATTCTCTCTGATTCTAAAACTCACACCCTTACCGTAAGTAGCAGAAGCTTGTGCCTACAGAGCATGCAAGAAGGTGTGTTATGTGGGGCCTCGGTGACACATACCTTCAGTGTCTTGTTGTGTCTCTGCAGCTCCCGGCACAGACCCTCCAGTTTGCTTCGTGCAAGGATAGCTTTGCTGTGTTCACCTTGTAACTGGTCCTTTTCTTTTTGGATCTGTGCCTGTTTCTTCTGTAGGAGTTTTAACTTCCTTTGCTCAGAGCGATGCTCATCCAGCTGGATGTGGGGATGCAAATGTGAAAGAAAACGGCAGGGATCTCTGTTGAGTTGATAGAAAAGGACCCAAAGAGGAAACGCCTAAAGACGGCTGTATGGTTGTTTGGAAAATGTTTTGCTATTATCACTGTCCCTCTGGAATCAAAAGAACTTCATAAATGTTAAGTTGGCAGTACTTGTAGATATGGTTTTAAGAGCATAACATTTATGGGTTTTGTTCCTTCATCATTCTTATTATTGATCTCTTTTGCTTTGATCTTCTTGGTGGTCTAGAAACAGTTTTATCTTTCTTGAGTCTAATGAAGTCAGTCAGTATAGAAGCATGTCTCAGAATTCATGATAATGCCTTGCGTTAGGAGGATAGTCAGTGGTGTGTCTGCTTGGTTTACATTTAGTTTTCACAATTCTTTCTCAAGATAAGCTTTAGTAACTATTTTTAAAAGGAAAGTGAAAAGCAGCTTCCTAGCAGACAGAAGATGAAGTCTGTGGTTATGAGAAAGGGGGAGCGGAGAATGTACCCCTCGACTACTTAAGGATTGATGATCTGTCACCAAAGTTTCAGAAATAGCCACTGCACAACCCAACAGCACACATGGCAGGTGTCCTTAACAAGCCTTGCTCCCTGCCCATCTCCCTCACCCTCTGTACTTACGGTGAATAAACCATGACACTTGTATCTGCTGAGCACAGGTGGGGCCTCTTCTCTCACTTCTCCAGCAGCCACAGCTAAAGTATCGAAATCAAGGGCGGCATGGAGAATGAAACCAATGAACCCCTGGGCTTTCCATCTCGGGATGCTAAAGTTCTGAGGTAGGGCTGCCAGGTAAGATGTAGGACACCCAGTTAAATCTGAATTTCAAATAAATAGTGAATAAGTTTTTAGTAAAAGTATATCCAAAGTATTGCATGGAAGGTACTTTTACTTAAAAAAAAAATGTTGTTGGTTTACCTGAAATGCAAAGTTAACTGGGCGTTCTGTATTTTTGTCTGGTAAATTTGGCAACACATTTTTATGGAAATCTTGTTGGAATGGGGGGAGTTGGGGGTTCAGCCTCCAGAGACTAGCGTAGTAGGAGTGTGGATCCCAGATTGATGATCAGTGTGGCCACGAACAAGCTGGAGCCTTTTTCCAGACCCATTTCCTCTGCTGCACTTAGTTCCCTTAGAACCTGAATGGTGCATAGGCCAGGAGGGTACTCATCCTAATAATGACCTTCTTGGCTAATGAAGAGGAAAAGGCCTGGGAGCCTCTGGGTGCTTCTGGACCCCAGGTGCTCCTGGTACCTCGCAGAGCCAGATGCAAATGGATACACACACAGCGTGAGCCCTGATACATGTCTCACTTACCCTGTCTTGAAAAAGCATTTGTTCTTTCTGAACTAGATGAACAGGACTGTCACACTTTCTTCAGTTTACATCTTATTTTAATCCTTTCCTCCCTCCCTCCCATCAGCCTGAAATGTCCATGATAAACCCTTGCCAGATTAAGCTGGGGCTATTCATACATGATGTTCTATCTTCATACTTCAGGACATTTTTTACTTATTAGTGAGAATTAGCATCAGGAAAAACTAAGTCCGTATTACTATAAATATCGATTGAAATTGGTATCCTTCTTGAGGTTCAGTTGGAAAACCAATTATATTTTATTATATATTTCTCGTGCTAACCTCATGTTGCACCATAGTTATTAGACAGGGGTGAAACTTCTCATACTTGTGTTCATACTTTACATGACCTATTGTCCTTTCTTGACATTTATATGTTGTTATTATTGTTATTGCCATTTTGGTTCAGACTTTACCTTTGGAAGATTAAACCATTTGTCAGGGTTTCTCAACCTTAGCACTGTTGACATTTGGGGACAGATCATCCTTTGCTGTGGAGGCTGTCCCCTGCATTGTAGGCTGTTTAGCCGCATCCCCGGCCCCTACCCACCGGATGCCAGTGGCACCCCGAACTGTGACATCCAGAGTATCTCCAGAGACATTGCCTACTGGCCCACGGTTGGCAAAACTTCCCCTGTTTGGGGGAATACTGCCCTATGTGTGGATTTATCTGAGCATCAGGAGGAGGATACCTTGCATGTGTTTCATAAGTTGGAAGAGAGGATTTGTGCTATACCTCACTGGCCATTTAAATGTTCCAGTTTTAAGGCAGGATCATACACATCTGAAATATAGCTAGGTCTGTCTTGCTTTGCTCTAAATAGAACCCCTTAACTTGCTGACGATTTTTTTTTAGAGTGTGGCTAATTTTGTTCCATACTTCAGATTTATGTGAATGCATATGGGGTTTCTTAATGAATGAAAGCAAACGTATTGCAGCTGGGTCAACTTCAGTCAAATGCTGGCCTTGTGATTTAATAATACCCTTAGACATGTGTCTTCTGTACAATTCTAACAGGCATATAAGATTTTTATCTGGAATTTCTCTTGTTCTCTCTTTTTTTTACTATTAAGTTAAAAAAGTAAAATTAATGCCAAGTAGTAACGTTGTAACTACTTTTAAATGGAGGAAATTTGCAAAAAATATTTCTTCCAGGTCATTTCTTAATTTAGTCATGAGGTGTCCTTATTTATTAATGAATTTATCCTTATTTATTAGTAAATACAATAGTTGATGATATTACAGGATTTAGAATCTGTAAGGATGAGTGAGCTAGGGTGACAGTTTGATTCACAGCCTTGAATTTAATGATTTATTCTATGTTAACACTTGTATTTCAGACACTCTCCGTATTAATATCTGAATCAGTGAGCAGGGAAAATAGCTTTTAAGTGTCCAAGTAAAAGATTGAAATTCTTCATAATTTTTCCTTTCTGAAAAGGATATGTGATGGTGTTTGGGGGTCAATTTTCTCCTATTCATTTTTTCTAGAATGATATTTTGAGTTTAACAGTTTATTATAGGGTATGATACAAATGCCAAAGTATAGTAAGACTTGAATTGAGTAGAATTTCTGGAAAAATAACCTCTGTGGGGTTGACTTCTTGGCTAGGAGAGTGAGTGGGCTTGGGGAGTTCCTGGAGACCAGGGTGAACAGCCCTGGCTCATGAAGAAAATCTTGGAAAGACTGGGTAAGTGGTTTTTTCCCGATAATCTGCTGTGGGGCTACAGCACCATAAAGAGTAGTAGTCTAGAAAGATGCCCGGTTCATCCAAGTATGGACCATGGCACTAGGAACTAAATATGAATGGCCTTGGTATGAGTGAGTAAATTGAAGGGCAAAGGGAAATCAATGTAGTAATTATTGAAAAGAGCAAGGACGGACAGGTGAGGATGGGGCCAGATTTTGGGGAAAAATATTAAATTTGACACCTACCATTTTATGGCACTGAAATTGCTCATGAGTGGTTAACAGCCAATGTTAAACAAGTTGCAATAAAATTGATACACTAATACTTGGTTTATAAATTTCTGCCATTCTTTTGGAAAACAATATGGCCATTAAAAAAAGCATTTATACTGCTTGATTTAGTAATCCCAATTCTGAAACTTTTTCCTGGGATCATAAAAGAGAACGAACAGATCTCATGCATGATGATGTTCACTGCATGAATGTTTGGTAAAACAAACACTGGAAGGAGTCTAAATGTCCCCAAATTAGAGAACCAGTAGATAAAGTCAATTAATGGAAAATTACATAGCTTTGACAAAATATAATTATGAAGACTACAAAGTACATAGGAAAATGTCTGTCATATGAGCCAAAAAAACAGATACTAAATTATATGCACCTTATGATGGTAGTTATACAAAAGGTATCTCTGAATGTATGGCAGAACTGGAAAGGAAGACAGATAAATCAACGATTGTGTTTTAGATTGTAGGATTAGAGATATTTTTACTTGTATATTCAGCATTTTCCTTATATTATTGTGATGTGGTTTATGTGATTAAAAAATAAAAGTATTGTTGGTAGAGTTAAGCAATCACTAGTCATTCAGGGTTTCAGAATTTCTCTGGGTCTGTTGCGTGACAATTCAGCATAACAGGACGCATCGAGGTACAAGGAAGAAAGGAAAGAATAAATAGGGATCACAGTGCTAAAATTAGAGTAAAAAAAGAAGGAAAACAAGTCACTCACTAAACTCTACTCCATCAATAGGGATAAGATGCAGCCAGAGACCTGAGGGGTTTGTGGGTCTCAGTTTTGGAGACCTTCTTTAAAAAAAAAAAAAGGAAAAAACTTAAAAAAGAGAATTATGTTCAGGGCCTCAGAGGGGCCCATACAAGTGAGAGGCACTGACTCTTTGAGCTTCTTTGCTGTAAGGTAAATCTGCCTTCAGGGGCAGTTCAATCTACTGCCTGGAGGAATTGTTTTGTTGTGTGTAGGGGCTTAAGTTTCATTTTCCTGTCACTGCTTCTCCAAAAGAAATAAGAAAGTGGAAAAAAAATGAGGGAAAGAAGCAGAAATGAGAGAGAGGTACATTGCCCAGCCTCACTTGAGAGGACACCACATCTCCTCAGTGGGTCTCATACACCTCAGGGGTGGTGCACGGACCTCAGGGGTGGTGCACGGACCTCAGGTACCACTCCTTTAGCCAGTTTTTGTGAGGGTTCACTGAAACTAGGGGGGCTGGCTTCACTAAACCCTCCTCTTTCTTCCAACTGGCTTATTATAAGAGTACTGGCGAGGAGACCATCCACTTCACAGATTCTCTGAAGTCTGGGAGTGGCTTCCCTTCCTGCCAGTGGTCCTACCTTATAGAGAGGGAGACTGCATGGGAGGACCTATAACTGGAAACAAAACAATCCATGTCAAATGCTTTGCCATCGTGGGGGACAAGGAGAAGAATGTAGATCAAAGAGAATGAGTGAATGAATCAATCAATAAAGTCATCAGGAATAAATGAGAATGTGTCACAAACTGAGGGGTGGGATTAACTCAACCCTCTGCCTTCTTGAGGGGACCACCCCCTCAAAAAATCTGTGTACAAGAACCGGATGAAAGTTTGCCTTTATTCTAGTGTATTTCTGTTTTATTGCAAAGGCAAAAAGAACTTTTAAATATTCACAATTTTTAATTATGATTCTTCCATCTCCCAAATTATGCACATAATTGAAGGTGGAGTAGACTCCAACTGTATCCTCTTTCTTCCTTTTGCTGTTATTCCTCAGTTTTCCTGTTTCTTTTTATTTCTTTCTTTCTTTTTTAAAAATTCTGCCTTTATGAATTCTGGCTTTGATTTGTCTGAGGTAACCAGCTATAATGATATACCTGAAAAACTAACAGCATCCTTTTCTCAGCTCTAACCAGAGCTTGACTCTTTCTGACAAAAAGGGCTAATCAAAGAACTTACCAATTCAGCATACTTCTTGAATAAAAAATCAAGCTTTTCCTCAGGAGTTTGCAACTTGTTCAGATTTTGCATTAGCAGATTGGCTTCTTTGCCTTAAAAGAAAACAAAGACCATAAAGACATTTTAAAAAATAAGTGTTGAACTTGATGTCAAATGATAAGAGTTAGAATCTCAGGTTGTCTGCTTGTTAGCTGCTATCCAACCTTGGCCAAGCCACTTCACTTGTCTGAGCCGCAGATGTAATTTTGTTTTTTTTCCCCTGTATGAAGGAATGATACCTATTTTGCAGAATAAGTGATTAGATGAGAAGTTTGTAAAAATGTGTGGTACAGTGTCAGGCTCCTGGTAGATTCTCAATAAATGTCTGCTATAAGGGTAGTCCCCAAATTTTCATCCCAAGAATCCATTCTTGTTACTTCCCCCCATGTTCTAAATACTCCAAGGGATTTTGAACATTCTGAAAATGTTCAAAATTTCAAAAAAGAATAAAAAACACTGACTTTATGAAAGAATAAATCATCCACTTCCCCATGTTAATTATCTAAGAAAAGAAGCAAACCAGCCTATCCAAATATCTGACTACTGTGAAACAGCCAGCATTAATACATGGAGCTGTTAAAATTCCAGCCCAAAGCAGAGAAACATGACAGTTTAGGCTGCCCATGTTTTTGGTTTTGTTCCTTTAGTACCTCTTTGCTCTTTTGTGGCGGGGGCGAACCAATTCTCTTGTTTCTGTGCATGAGCCTACTCCATGAAGTTTGGGTGGAATGACTCTGATTGTATTTCCTAACAAGTGGGGAATAAAGTCAAAATATAGAGAAAATGGACCCAAGACAGGGCCTTTTTCATAGGCCTTTTTGTGTCTCTCTGGCTGCAGATTTAGCCTCCCTGGGTCTTCCCTTCTCTCACCCAGGCCTTAATCTCTGTTGGCAGTTTCATTTTGTTTCCAGCTGGAGTTTATGCTACATTTAAAAACTCATCTGTTCCTGATTATTTGACAGTGAGCCTCAGATTCTTTCTTTTCTTTCCCCATTGTTCTTCCTTTTGTCCTCTTCAGCTCACACTGCCTGGTTAGCCTTTCTGTGATGCCTGGAAATCTTGTCTTTCAGTGCCCACTGGGCTGAGCATTGTAGGCAGGAGCCAGACCCTGAGGCCTACGTGTATGTACCACTGAATGTATCTTTGCAAACAGTAGGGCCAAGGTGGAGCAGCTTCCCCATCCTCACCCACCTGTGAGAGCCACCCTTTCTAATCAGGGTTGGGAGGTCAGACCATACAGTGGAGCCCAAGTTTCCTGATATAAATCTGCTTAAGAATATTAACAACTTTGACAACCTCTCCCCCAAGAACAGCCATGTCTCCTTCGCTGGAATTTTTGCTTTCATCCTGGAGAGGCAGATATATCATGGAATTAGGATTGCCAGATGAAATACAGGACATGGGACACACTCGTAGTAAAAAATAATGGTTTGTTTATCTGAAATTCAAAGTTCCCTGGGCAGCTTGTATTTTCATTTGCTAAAACTGGTAACTCTAACTGCATCAAAGAATTTTAGGTCTAGAAGGAACTTCAAAGAGCACCCAGACAACTGGTTAATTTTATAGATTAAGAATCGAAAGCCCAGAGAAGTCCAAAGTTACATAATCAGTACTGGCAGAGCCAAGGCTTGAATCCAAGGTTTGTCTACTTGCTCTAAATCACTCCACTCCCATGTGGAATTTTGATGCCAGGGAAACCTAGAGAAATTAAAGGAAACTTTTTTTGAAGAAAGTGACCTCATTCCTAACAGCTGGTTTCATCTATATTTGCCCAGTGAATCAGCTCAGATTAGAGACACAGTCTGAGACAGGGGAGAAGGTGGGGGTGAGTGGTGCCCCACCAGCAATCCAATATGGCCTGTGGCATAACGCTGCCTTTAAACCGGTAAGCTCTGCGCTCCGCCGCCACCAGGCGTGGCCTTGAGTGATTTCTGTAGCAGCAGGGACAGACTTGTGTCGGTCAGGCCATCCCCTCACCCTGTCTTCAGTTTGTGCTCACATGCTGACTGCTGTCCTGAGTTGGAGGATCATCCACTAAAGGCAAGAGCCTGCACTGTTGGCCAGATTCAGCCCAGGACCCCACACAGTGTTTGGCCCACGGCAAGTGTTTAGTAAATCTTGGTAATGATGGAACAAAGCCAACCTGTGCACTAATATCATGTAAGTCAGGTAAACGCTGTCCAGAAGACAGCTCTGTGATCAGCTAGAGGAAAGGCAGGTCTTCCCCTCCCCTGTGACATTTAATGTATGCTTAGCATACCTCTCAGCGTGAGTATCGACGTAGAAAACCGTATCGTGTCTTGAGTGAGTCCAGTGGGCCTCTTTTTCTCTCCACATTCAGTATCTTCTCCCCCTTTTGTTTTCTTTAATGATGAGAACAGGTGTTTTTTTTTAATTGTCACACTCACTGAGGTGTCTTTCTGCTCTCATATTCTCTTATTTTGTATAGAAGTTTAACATTCAGATGAATCAGTCTGCCCTTCAAAAATGATTTCAACAAAAAAATCCAAGAAACTGGAGACAAGCATGTATGGAATACGTAACTTTGTAATGTCAGAGAGCTTAATTTGTAAACTTCCATTGGTTTCACTGGACTAGAGTGCTGTGTGGGATTATGTTGAGGGGGATAGACAGAGACCCACTCATCTTCTAAGAAAGTCTATAATTTACAATTTTAGGAAATGGGGTCATTTGGTGACAGTGTCTGACACAAGAGGAAAAATCGGCTTTATGTGTTTAAGGTGCTAGCAGTTTCTTAGCTATAACTAAAGAAAACTTTCTTAAAAAGAAAACAACTTTGAGCCTAATAATGAGATTATTCCAGGGAAAACAAAATAAAGCAAAACCTTACAATAAAAAAGAATAATATCAGAAAAAGCAGTAAGAAATAAATACATCCATTCCCAACTTGGGTCAGAAGAAAGTACTCATCATTTTTCCCAAGACAAATTTTTTTTTTCTCTTACTTCACTTACTCCTCTAAACCCTCCTTTCCTTTCAGGATCTGGCCTAAGTTTGAGCTTCTCTATGAATCTACTCATGGACCCTTCAGTCTCTGTGGATTCCTCTCTCTCCTAAATTCTTCTGGTTTTCTACCATTTCTTCCAGAAGATTTAGTATTTATATCAAAGCAACAGTTTATTTCCTTCTCAGAGTGAAACTAGAAAAAAAATCAAGCTAAAATCTTATAAAATAGACTGCCTGGGAAGGTGACCATTCTAAGGCAGAGTAAGTCAATGGCCAAAAAGATTTTAGAAAATCAATGTCCTAGTCAAGATGCTACTCAGAAGGTAGAACTGAAACTCACCTGTCACTGGAAAGATGAAACCAATTAACTGAACTGTAGCTCAATTAAATGCTCCTCAACCAACGTATCAATTATTTTTATATATCTTTGGCCCTGTAATATTAGTGACTTCAGGTCTGCACCTTGCTTTCTTTATGACTAGTCTCACAACCACATCAATTAGTTGAATAATTTTTTTTTGGCAGACTTTAAAACTCTCTAGGCTTTAATTTCCCTCTCAGTAAATCAGTGAGTTGACTAGATAGATTCTGAGCTCAGAATGGACCTGTGGATCAGCTTTGTTTTTCTCGTGGGTTTATGCTTCAAACCTATGAATTCCTACTCAATCAGTTATCGATCTAAATATCAGAAGGGATATTACATTTTATCATTGTTTTATGCTTCTTACTACGTGGGACTTGTGCAGCCCACGTAATGCTGACAGAGAAGAGATTAATAAGACACTTGTGAGCTCGAAGATGGGGTGGGGGAAGGAAGGGGGACACTTAGATGTTAAGAGGACATGTCATGGTGCTGTCTAATGTGGAGTCTGTTTTTTGTTTTGGTCAATGCCAAGGAGAAAGTGACTCCACCAACTAAAGAGATTTTAAAGTGTTCCCCCAGCTGCTCCAGTGTATAATATGTTAACTGTGGGAGGATATGCAGGCTGTAAAGGAAAAACAAGTCTTGAGTGCTTGGGTTGTAGAGACATTTCCCAAATATTCAGAGGTGTTCTGTGAAAGATGGGTGTTTTTGGTCCAATAAATTTAGGAAATGTTGTAAACTGTGCCCATCACTATTGGAGATTTTTCACTATTGTATATATTAGAGGTCAGAGAATTCTGGCAGTTTGGAGACAAGCTTGGTCTGAAATCTCAAATATCCCAAAGTATATACTTTGGGAAATTTGGGGTTATTGAGTGAGAACATTGATACATCTCAAATGTATCAATAAAGCAAATGGTATCTGATAAACATACAATAATTAAAGACTCATCTTTGATCAAATATGTAAGCAAAGACTAAAGATATATCTTCAGGTATGGATTGAATGACATACTAATATTCTATAAAAGCTTCAAATAGTTTCTAAAAGAAGACCACAGCCGGCACTTTATATTTTCTCCACATGGGTGGAGGAAGAACTTTCTGAAGCATCAGAACCATTGCTTCCGCAATCTGTTTGTGTCAAAATTACCCAGGGTGCCTTGGCCCCAGTCCAGACCTACCAATTCTGAATCTCTCTGCTCAGCAACAGCATTTTTGACAAATTCTGCATTTGATTCCAATGCACAGTAAGTTTGAAATCATTGGTCTAGACCATAGTGTAGTATCATTTAATTGAAAAATAGCCAAGAAACCTGTTAAAACCACTTGCAGATAATTGAAATGATTTAAAAATACTTAAATTAGCTTAAAAATATTGTCTTGGGCTTCCCTGGTGGCGCAGTGGTTGAGAATCTGCCTGCCAATGCAGGGGACATGGGTTCGAGCCCTGGTCTGGGAGGATCCCACATGCCGCGGAGCAACTGGGCCCGTGAGCCACAACTACTGAGCCTGCGTGTCTGGAGCCTGTGCTCCGCGACAAGAGAGGCTGCGATGGTGAGAGACCCGCGCACCGCGATGAAGAGTGGCCCCCGCTCGCCGCAACTAGAGAAAGCCCTTGCACAGAAACGAAGACCCAACACAGCCAAAAATAATTAATTAATTAAAAAAAATTGTTTTAACCCATAATATAGCTGAAATAGTACAATGTTTAGAAGAATATACTGATAGTGTTCAGAGGAACAGCATGAAAGTGTCAGCAGCTTATACACATGTAATTAGAGTGGACCCACCTGGGCACTCTGATCACAAACATTGGTTCTGATAAACATTCAGTTGAACTTTGGTAACTTATTGAAAGTGGCAGAATTAGTTGTGAAATTTTTTCTTTCTTTAAGAATTTTTTTGATTATTTGGTAAGTATGCGGTTAATACAGACTTTGAAATAACTTATGGAAGACAGAATAGAAACCAAAATTGGTCATGTTTAACTTCACCCCTGCTTTCTTCATACCTATCCCCCCATTATAACACATAGGAATTCCTATGTAGAAGTAGTTTCAAAGTGATAAAGCCAAAGAACTTTCCTGGTTAGGAATACTTAAAATCATTCACCTCTGCGATGTGATTTTGTTTTATCTTACGGAAAGTTTAACAATGACTAATGTAAAAGGTTATTTCTGAGATGCCTTGGATAGGGAAGAAAAAAGAGCTCTGTAACACAGAGCAACTTTATTCTGTTTCCCAGAGTTCCAAAACACTAAAGTGATTCTAATCTTGCACTTTAGAACTTGGTGTTATCTGGGTTCATCTTTATGTTAAGTAGGTAAAGTAGCTGTCTGAATGTGTCCTTTAGCCCTTCTTGAAAGCATTGCCAGCAGTGGTTTCACGTGCCAAAGTGAGGTCCTATGACAGCATAGACATACTTTGGGGTTTACACGTAACTTGTCCACTGGAGTCTGACTCCAGTGCCCATGATCTTTTACTCTCCCGCACTGTCTTCCAGAAACGAGAAGATGGGACCACTGTCTCAATAGATTCTCCCTCCAGCTTGGGAGGCAGGTATATAAACAAATGATTGCTGCCGAAAATTTCATGGAGAAAGACGGAAGGTGATGCTAACTCTACCTGGGCATGTCAGGGAATGTATCACATAGGAGGTGGTGATTGCAGTGAGTGGTTCAGTGAAATTCACCAAGACAAGCAGAGGGACGCTCCTATGTGCAGTAACATGCTCTCACTTATAGCTAAAAAATTAACTCTCTCATCCTTCTTTCACAGCCATTTTTGGTGTTACCAATCCTCCGTGATCTCCTAACAATTTTCCTGTGCCTGTTGTAGCACTTATCCTATATAACAATTAGTGTACATGTTTATTTTTCTCTCCAGACCTAGAGCTCCTTAACCAAAGACTTTTTTATCTTTGTGTACCTCATAAAGACTAGGCATTAGTAAATATTTGCTGAACCAGTGAACTAATGAGAGTAAAATTGTTTTCTGAGATTTTCAACATTCTATAATTAATACATTTCTGAAGAGCTTTGTTAAATTAAAAAATATTTTATATATGTAGTAATGGAACACACTACTAAGGGGCTGAGGATATGTACAGTAAGGTACTGGTGATCCTGAAGGAAGCTATTGTGGTAAAATCCAGATATGAGATGTGGCTCTTAGCAAGATTGGAGGAAGTGCCCCTTTTTAGGAATAATTCAAAGAAAAGTCATACATTAGAATGTAACTACTTGCCTAATCCTTTTAGAATTTTCTTCTCCAGTTTTTGCTCTTTATTGCTGACAGGCTCTTTGGACGTGGGCAGCTCTCCAGAGGCCGGAGGTTCTCTCTCCGTCTCTTCAGCGGCCTCCTCGCAGGCCCTGTCCTCATTGTCAGGTGGTGCTGTGTTCTCAGGCTGCTCCTTGGCCGTGGTGGGACCCTCTTTCCCTGCCGTGCTGACAGCAGACCCGTACGTGTTAATGATGTCTTCCAGTTGTCGGTTCAGTTCTTCAGAGATATCATGGGCTCCCCGTTCAGGCTGCACATCTGCCTCCTCCTCAGGTGCTAGGAGTGGGGTTGAGGAATCCTGATCATCTTGCTTCTCAAGGCCATTTTGACTGGGCAATACTGAACTGTCCCCCACAGGTGTTGACTGTGGCTCCCCCGACAGCTGTACAGACTGATTGGTCTCCATACTGGGAGTGGTATCTGGTGGTAAGCACAGCCAGCGTTGATGTGGTTAACCCAGTTACAGGTAAATGGTAAGGCTATTCCCACATGGGCACCTACTAATTACAGTTTCTAACATAGAATGAATGTACTTCCACAAACCGTCAATATTGCAATTAGTTGAGTAGGAACAGTGAGAAGCATCTTTCCAAATCGAGTCATACCATTAGCATATTTTTGGTTTTGGTCTTTAAATTCCGATAGTATCTCCTATTACTGATGTTAACAGAGTAATTCAAGATACCGTTTTTCATGGTCATATTTGTCATTTTGCTTAGAATAGCCAGTTTGTGTTACCATTCTCTTATATAATTCTATGTAGATTTACAATCGTTATAAATACAATGATATATACATTTAACGTTTAAATTTAAATTGGTGCTTTTTTCCCCAAAGTTAAAACATTGAATGCAAGAGCCATTGACCTTACTAAAATCATTCATAATGATAACATTCTAAACTCTATTTTAATCCATATTGATTAGTATGAGTCCATTAATATAAATGAATTATTATATTGGATACAGGAGATACTTGCTTGTCTGGTATTTTCCTTTTCCCAAATGAGCAACATGTAATTATCAATCAGAAAAACACTTTTTATTTTCTGAGGTTCAAACCAGCCTCATTTTTGGAATAAGAGAGAATGAGGAAAGGTATAAATTAACTAATGAACTTGTATGGAAACATGGTGATGCTCATAATAACAATTCCTTGAGTTTCTATACCTTTTTGTTCTGATATAAAAACTGACTTTCTTTTAGAAAAAAAACAGATTGCAACTTTCTTGTCTCAGTCAAGGAGCTCTAGGATAACAATACTTTTTAAGAAGTAGAAATGTCTAAAAAGCAGGGAGGGAATGAACTAGGCGAATAATCCAGGTATAATATGGGCTCTTTGGAAATAGGGGGTGAGGAATGGGCTGAGGGTTTCTGGCTATCACCGTTTCTAGTGTTGCAGTACCTTTGGCTTAGACCTTTAAGTTATGGTGCGCTTTATTTGTAAATAATAGTTAATGGTGATGCTGCTAATTAGCAGCATACAATTACGGCAGGGTCCTAATAACACACAGGTTTTGCTGTTGCGGTGGCATGAAAGCGAAAACTAAAACATACTGCTCCATGTGCTATGCAGCTTCCTCCTCTGGTTCTTAGGGCAGGCAATGTCAAATGCTCGAATGCAAACAACAGAAAATTCAATGTACGGACATTGCCACCTACCTGTGGCCCTCACCAAATACTCATTAACTTTGAAGGAAGTACATTTTTCTCTCATTTATTTTAATTCACCATCTTTATTATCAAACGATGCAGTAAACAGCTTCATTGTCTTCATCACTGGAATTCTTTATCCTGACCCCTGCTTGTTGGGCACACACATCTATATATAACTTGTGCTTCCCCTGAACTTGGAGAAAGACACATGGCACCTGCTGTCCAGCCAGAAGTTATTTTAAGCTCTTCTAAAAGGAGCCCTGGCCTTTAGCACTTCGTCTTTGGAAATCAAGGGAAGAGAATACTTTTTAAATCAAATTGAAAACAGTAAACATTTATTGGTTTAAATCCATATGTGGGTTTTAAAGTGTTAGGGAGCCTCCTGAGGATGAAATAAAATCTAAAGTAAACCAAACTTTAAAGCAATGAATTTAAAACTGATTGTCCATAGGAATTTTAGTGTGATTAGTCTAAATGCAAGCGTTTTGTTTGTATTTGATTTATTCTTCATTCATCAGAGGCCATAATCATTGATTTTTTTTATATTAAGTCCATGGATCTCCTTTAAACTCATGCTCCACATTTACTTTAAAACAGAATAACTGAGTTGTTGTAAACCACAGGACAACTCAATTCCTAAAAGTAGCCTCAAGACAAATCCACAAGAGGAAAAAAACAAAGAACTCTGTTACTTTTAAATTCTCTTTCTATATCAATCAGTTTTACAGCAAGGAATTATTTCTGTTTTATTTTCTATAAACTTCATTGCCCATCTTTTGCCTCCTCTGAGAGAGAATTTTTCACTTGTCCTGGCAGTCCCAACAGATTACCACACACACATCCCTTCCTGAGCAACACATTTTAATTGTAAATAAAACAATGGAAAGTTCTTCAACAGTTCACTGGCAGTCTCAAAGTTGCAAGTTTTGAACACCACAAACCGCACCCTACATCATCTCACAGGGCTTGGGGGAGTGTTTTTCATACTTACCAGAAGGCAAGGTGCTAAGCAGAGAGAGAAAGGAGAGGCAAGAGGCAGCAAGCTAGTCAAGCAGCAGCAACAGCAGGAGACAGGCGGGGGCTGAGTTCTTACCAGGGAGAGAGAAACCAAACACACACACACACACACACACACACACACACACACACACACGCAGCAGGAGAGCAGGGAGGGGGTGGGGAGGGGAGAGGAACATCCTGTGACACAGCAAGAGAGAAATACACTCAAGCTTTAGTAGCTGTCTCCTGGGCAAATGTCTTAGAAAAGAGAAGCAGCTGGTACATCTTATCAGACTCCATGTTTTGTCCTTTAAAAAATATTTAAACTCTCAGTACATAGCCCCTTTGCTAGCGCAGTTTTTCACCATTGTTGTTCTTCGGGGCAGAGATCAGTTTTTCTTATTTCTTGGTTTATTTCCAGTGTGGTCTATGATTCATCTTCTTTTTTTACCACCTTCTTATGCTAGCTTAATTAGTGTCAAGTTTCTTATAGGAATCAAGGAAAAAGAAGAAACATGGCATAACAAAAAGGAGATGGTAGAAACACTTTAATTCTTATGTCATTGTTTGGTTTTGTCCTAAAATTTGAAATAAAAATTTAGACAGCTCTTTTGGCACTGGGTTTAGTGCCATCTTCATGTACATGCTAATTGGCGTGACCTCAGACCCCACGTCTTACTCAGGTAACTGCCTTTACTCAGGTAAGCCCTGGGGAAGCAGTTGCTTTTTCTTTAGTTGCCGGCTTTCCCACCTTCCACAGTGACTTTTCCAAGTCTTTCCCACCATCTCAAGCCTTCAACCTGTTCCTTAATCCTCCTCAGAAAAATAACCTCCTCTTCATTCACCATATAATGCCTCTTTCTCTTAACCTACGTCCATTCCCCTTTTCTTCTCTTTCTGGAGAATGTGTTCCCACACTTTTCCAAGTTGGGTCCCCCCATCAGAGTTTCTGATCTTGGGACTGGCTGGGCATATTGATAGCCACTGTGTTAGGCAGAATCATGCCACCAGAAAGACTTCCACATCCTAATCCCAGGAACCTGTGAATATGCTATGTTACATGGTGAAACAGACTTTGCAGATGTGATCAAGTTGAGGATCTTGAGATAGACACACTATCCAGAATTACTTGGGTGGGTCCCTTGTAATCACAAGGGTCCTTGTAAATGAAAGAGGGAAGCAGGAGGGTCAGAGTCAGAAAAGAAGATTTGATGATCCAAGCAGAGGTCAGAGTGATGGAGGGACACAAGCCAAGAAATGTGAGGACCCCCGAGAAGCTGGGAAAGACAAGGAAGCACATTCTTCTTGAGATCCTCCAGAAGGAATGCAATTCTGCTGACACCTGATTTCAGCCCAGTGAAACTCATTTTGGATTTTTGACCTCCAGAACTGTAAAAGAAGAAATTTGTGTTGTTTATAAGCCACTAGATTTGTGGTAACCTGTTATAGTAGCAAAAGGAAACTGAAATAATCCTACTCCCCAACATTTTTTCACCCCTTTCTCCGAGTTCAGGGAAGGCATAGGTTATAGATAGATGAGTACCCAGTAAGTGGAGGTCAGGATAAAGAAATTCCAGAGAGGAAGACAGTGAAGCTGTTTACTGCATCATTTGATAATAATGTTGGTGAATTAAAATGGGTGAGAGAAAAAAGTACTTCCTTCGAAGTTAATGAGTACTTGGTGAGGGCCACAGTGAGTGATATTTCATATTGGATTGTAGCAAACCAGCCCGGAGAGATCTCTCAGTAAATACAAACAATAAGTCAGTGCTTCTCAAATTTAAGTAATGTACATATTCTCTTAACAGAATAACTTAATGTTGAAATTAAGTTAAAGGAAGAAAGAACTCACCATGACTGAAACAAATTATATTATTATTTGTACCAATATATACTGATGTAAAAATAGGTATAAACTTCTGATACTTAGTTATTATATGATACAATTAAAAAATATTATTTAGAAAACCCTACAGAACCAATAAATACAATTCAGAATAACAGCATTACTTTTATGTGACTGATAATATTTTGCTGAACCCAGATTGCTACTTGCAACATGAATATGGTACTGGCTACTGGTCCTTTTGAGTTCCTGGCACTCTTCTACAATAGGCTTTATGAAATGACTCAATTTCATCAACACTTGGTCCATTCAGATTACTACATAAGTTTCATTCATATGACCTGCCATAATTTCAACTGGACTTCCTTTGATATTAATGCATCATTTATTGCTCTTTCTCATCTTCCTGCAATTATTAAAATAATTGGTGCTAACTTAACTAGATGTACACATGATAATGAAGGCACAAAATGAACGATATACATGGTAACAACAAAATGACAGCTACCCAGATAATCCAGAATTGACTTACACAGGCATACCTTGGAGATATTGCGAGTTAAGTTTCAGACCACCAAAATAAAGCTAATATTGCAATAAATCAAGTCACATGAACTTTTTTGTTTCCCAGTGTATATAAAAGTTATGTTTACACTGTACTGTAGTCTATTAAGGATGCCATAGCATTATGTCTAAAAAAAACCAGTGTACATAGCTTAATTAAAAAATACTGTTTTGATAAAAAATGCTAGCCATCATCTGAGCCTTCAGTGAGTTGGAATATTTTTGCTGACGGAGGGTCTTGCCTCAGTGTTGGCTGCTGATTTATCAGGATGGTGGCTGCTCAAGGCTGGGGTGGCTGGGGTAATTTCTTTTTTTTTTTTTTTTTTTTTTTTTGTGCGGTACGCGGGCCTCTCACCGCTGTGGCCTCTCCCGTTGCAGAGCACAGGCTCCGGATGTGCCATGGCTCACGGGCCCAGCCGCTCCGCGGCATGTGGGATCTTCCCGGACCGGGGCACGAACCCGTGTCCCCTGCATCGGCAGGCGGACTGTCGACCACTGCGCCACCAGGGAAGCCCGCTGGGGTAATTTCTTAAATAAGACAACAGTGAAGTTTGCCACACTGATTAACTCTTCCTTTCACAAATGATTTCTCTGTAGCATGCAATCCTGTTTGATAACATCTTACCCACAGTAGAGCTTTCAAAATTAGAGTCTGTCCTCTCCAACCCTGCTGCTGTTTTATGAACAAAGTTTATGTAAAATTCTAAATCGTTTACTGTCATTTCAACAGTCTTCACAGCATCTTCACCAGGAGTAGATTCCATCTCAAAAAACCACTTTCTTTGTTCATACATAAGAAGCAACTCCTTATGTTAAGGGTTTTACCGTGAGATTGCAGCAATTCAGTCACACCTTCAGACTCCACTTCTAATTCTATTTCACATCTGCAGTTACTTCCTCTACTGAAGTCTGGAACCCCTCAAAGTCATCCATGAGGGCTGGAATCAACTTCTGCCAAACTCTAGTGAATGTTGATATTCTGACCTCTTCCCATGAATCATGAATGTTCTTAAAGGTATCTAGAATGGTGAATCCTTTCCAGAAAGTTTTCAATTTACTTTACCCAGATCTATCAGAGAAATCACTATCTATGGCAGCTATAGCCTTACAAAATATATTTCTTAAATAATAAGACTTAAAAGTTGAAATAATTCCTTGATCTATGGACTGAAGAATGGGTGTTTTGTTAGCAGTCATGAAAACAACACTAATCTCATAGTACACCTCCATCAGAGCTCTTGGATGACCAGGTGCTTTGTCAATGAACAGTAATCTTTTGAAAGGAGTCTTTTTTTCTGGGCAATAGGTCTCAACAGTTGGCTTAAAATATTCAGTAAACTATGTTGTAAATAGATGTGCTGTCATCCGGGCTTTGTTGTTCCACTGATAGAGCACAGGCAGAGTAGATTTAGCATAATTCTTGAGGGCCGTAGGATTTTTGGAATGGTAAATGAGCATTGGTTTCAACTTCTCTTCCTAACAAGAGAGTCAGCCTGTCCTTTGAAGCTTTGAAGCCAAGCATTGACTCCTCCTCTCTAGCTGTGAAAGTCCTAGATGGCATCTTCTTCCAATATAAGACTGTTTTGTCTACACTAAAAACCTGTTTAGTGTTGCCACCTTCATTAATTATCTTAGCTAGATCTTCTGGATAACTTGCTGCAGCTTCTATATCAGGGACTTGCTGCTTCACCTTATACTTCTATATGATGGAGACAGCTTCTTTCCTTAAACCTCATGAACCAACCTCGCTAGATTCAGACTTCTCTTCTGCAGCTTCCTGACCTCTCTCAGCCTTCATAGAATTGAAGAGGGTTAATGCTCTGGATTAGGCTTTGGCTTAAGGGAATATCGTGGCTGGTTTGATCTTCTATCCAGACCACTAAAACATTTTCCCTAACAGTGAGAAGGCTGTTTTGCTTTCTTATCATTCATGTGTTCACTGGAATAGCACTTTTAATTTCCTTCAGGAATGTTTACAGGGCTTCCCCGGTGGTGCAGTGATTGGGAGTCTGCCTGCCGATGCAGGGGACACGGGTTCGTGCCCCGGTCCGGGAGGAACCCACATGCCGCGGAGCGGCTGGGTCCATGAGCCATGGCCGCCGAGCCTGCGCGTCCGGAGCCTGTGCTCCGCAACGGGAGAGGCCACGACAGTGAGAGGCCCGCGTACCGCAAAAAAAAAAAAAAAAAAAAAAAAGAATGTTTACATTCACAACTTGTGCATGAGACTTAGCTTTTAGCCTATCTTGGCTTTCAACACGGCTTCCTCACGAAGCCTAGTCATTTCTAGCTTTTGATTTAAAGTGAGACATGTATGACTCTTCCTTTTACTTAGAGGCCATTGTAGGGTTATTACTTGGCCTAATTTTAATATTGTCATGTCTCAGGGAATAGGGAGGCCTGAGGAGAAGGAGAGACAGGGAAACAGCTGGTCGGTGGACAAGCAACACTTATCCATTAAGTTCCACATCTTATATGAGCATGGTTTGTGGTGTTCCAACAAATTACAATAATAACATCAAAGATTACTAATTACAGATTGCCATAAGAAATATGATAATAATGAAAATGTTTGAAATATTTGGAGAATTACCAAAATGTGATACAGAGACATGAAGTGAGCAAATACTATTAGAAAAAAATGGTACCAATAGACTTGCTAGATGCAGGGTTGCCTCAAACCTTCAATTTGTAAAAAATGCAATATATGTGAAGCACAGTAAAGCAAAACTCAGTAACATGAGGTATACCTGTACATATTAATTACAATTAAAATGAATATACAAACACACTAACTAGTGGCTCCCAAGAATCTATCTGTAACGTGGTAGAGGCTCAAAGAAGGCAACTAAAAAGACAAATCAGTAGAGCTCAGTGCTTTATTATAAAATCAATCTTGGAGCTACTGTAAGGAATAAATTTATTTTTTGAAAATAACATTGTTATGTAAGTATTACAAGAAAATAGTTGAAAATGATACTAAAAAGCTTATCACGAGAAACGGTATTCCTTTGTTCTCCCCACTATCCCTTCCTCCAACTTTGCCATGCTCCCCAAAGCTCCCCAGGCAAAAATATTAAACTATTACAGATATTGCTTCTGTGATTTACTTCCTCATTTGTAAATAAGATGCCTAGATTGCTATCTGTCAACTCATCAGTTTTTGACATTACCTATTGTCTTCCCATAATGATAGGTAAAGATTTAGATTATTTACACCACTTTTCCTTTCCTTATTTCTCAAGAAAATTACATCTCAATTTTTAATTCATATCTATGTTTTCATTATTGAAATAAAGTTCAATGCTAAATCAGGTAGAACACTGTGATAATGGGTCCATTCTTTTGCAATTTTATGTTTTTCCTGGAGTTAATGATTACCTTTTCTTTTTATTTGTTTCGTATTGAGAACACTCTGTCTTTCCAACCTGTACAAGAACTCTGTAAAATACCTCTCTATGCAATTTCCTCCAAGATCAAATCTATCAGGTAATTTTATACATTCTAATATTTCTTGGAGATATCACTTCCACATACCAACACCCTCAGAGCCTTGACTTCCTGCTCTGGTCCAGTTTGGTAACTTTCTTGGTCTGCTGCACAGCTGTGGTCCTAGCACTTCCTTTGCTGTCATCCTGGGAATTCCCTTTACCTTTCTCATGTTTCCTAATTTCCATTCTTCCTCTTTCTTGGTTTACTTCCTCATTTAGTGAAACATATTGTCTATTGGCTTCCTGAGAAAGCATTTATGGGAAACTTTGTACGCCTCAAATGCCTTTTTGCTACTCTTGTACTTACTTGATTAATTGGTTAGATATAAACCTTTTTACAAAATGTAAAAAAAAATTTTGGGTAAAACGTTTTTACATCTCTATCAAAGTTTTTAAGGCATTATTCCCTTGTCTATTCATTTCAAATTTTTGTCTTAAAATTTTATTCCTGGTCCTTTGTATGATCTGTTTCTTTTTTCCTCTCTGGAACCTCTTAGAATCTACTCTTTAACTCTGATATCATGAAGCTTCACAATAATAAAATTTGATGTGGGCCGTTTTTCATTGATTGTGTTGGGTGCTTAATGGGTTTTTAAATCTGGAGACTCATGTATTTAACCTCCTTCCCACTTTATAATTTGTTCTCACCTTGTTCTCCTCTGGACCTCATATCCCTGAGTCCAGAACTTTTTTGGTTAACTTTCTCCAGAGAACAATCCTCAGGTATCCCAAAAAGGTGGAGAGAGGTTACTTGACTTTGTGATGTGGAGTTGGGGACCCTTCGGTTTAACTGTTCTCCTAGTTAAAAAACCAAATACAAAAACCAAACAAACAAAAGACTAGCCACCAAATGATCCCATTGTAGTCCCCTGCCTTACTATTACTTTTGATAGTATCACCACTTGCTGAGTATTAACTTGAAATTCTTTAGCCTTTTCAGAGTCTACCAGGCAAATTAGCTTGCTTTTCACTTTCTCACTGCCTTTCCTGTGGCCATCCAACCCTGTTTCTGTCAAGCACACTTTTTCTGTGGGATCATTTGCCATTATGTCTTGTGTTGTAGTCCTCGTTCATTGTGGTTTGGGGTTTATGGATTCAGTTCTTCTGATTTCATTGATGTTAGAGTTTCTATTTCTGTTTCTTGTTCTTTTTTGCTAGTGAGTTTTAGAGGAGAAAGAGGTCAGAAAAAAATCTTTATAATGTCATCTTGGATTCAGGGAGATCTACTTAACCATTTTAATAGTCCCGCAATGAAATGAACTATCTTCCAAAGAAAGAAGCTCCAATTTTGGCAATATCCAATAAAGCCTGGTTGTTCTTTCTTTTAAAGATACTGAAGAAGAAATTTCTGCATGGTGGGAGCAGTGGGGGAGGATTAGATTAAATGACTCACTTATGATCTCTTTCAAATATAAGAGTTTATGAATTCTACCATGGGCTTAAGAGAAGCAGAAATCATATAATAATTATGGCTATAATCCTGAAAATTAGGCAGCCTCCATATGAATTCCAGTTCTGTCTTTTACTTAGGCTCTATTTTAATTTCTTCAGCTTTAATTTCTTACTCTGTAAAATGGGACTACCTATTTTATACGGTTGATCTGAGATTAACACAGTAAATATGATCTATGTAATGAACACTAATCTATGTTAACTAATTCCAGTAATGATGCATTTAAGACAAGCCTGTGAAATGGGAATTAATATTTTCTAAACTAATAGCATTTTGAAATTGTTGCTGTTTAGAATCGAGTTTAAGTGTGAGAATCTATTTTATCATTTCTTGGTCATGGTATATATACACTTGACCTGGGTTAGACTTGTCTTGGGGTAAGGAGCAAGTCTGTACACTCTGTTTTCCTCAGCAGACATCACCTTTGTGTTTCTAGAATAGGAGAAAGTGTGGGCTTGTGGTCAAGCAGAGATTATTTTCAATTAGTCTAAATACAAAACCATGCAGCAAGTTACAATATTTGATTCCTATGGTGATACCTCTTTAATTTGTACTAGCTGTGTGTAGATGGTCTCCAGAAGTGAAATGTATGATTCACACCCTATGAAAAGAATTTAGTTTTATTACTTTAAAGTGAGAATTAGTTAAACAAGGATTGTCTCTGTTAAAGGGCAATGTGAAGTAGCTTTCACAAATAAAATAAATCATTTGAAATTTGCATAAGTATTGGGTGCCACACTTGGAAAGAAGAACTCCACTTCTTAAGTGTAAAAATATTTACACTTAAATATTTTTTCATGATAACAATTTAATCATGAATTTCTTCTTATAAATAATGCAGATAAATTTTAGAGTAAGCTCCTTTACACAGATTCTCTAATCTCAATTAAAAAGATTTGCTGCATGCATTCCACAAGGGAGATTTGGCTCATGTCAATATTTTGTTCAAGGAAGGTCAGAATAAAATCTGTCATATTGCAGTAATATTGGATTCATCTCTGAAGAGTCCCTCCCTACTGCATTGCTGAATGTAGTAGAGACCCAGGAGCATGGGACTGTGTACTGCCTTGTTCACACGAAATGTGTGCACTGAGGGTAGAGCTGAGTTTTCATGGCCACCAAGGACTGCAGCAATGGCATTCTCCAGAACAGGCTTCACTGTTCTAACCTGCCGGCAAGGGGGCTGGAAGACCATATGGCTGAAGCATGGTGATGTTTCTCCCCTCCATCCTGTCTAAACCTGTGTCACCAACAGTTTATCCAGCCGAGTTCTAGGATACTATTTTGGGTAGTGGTCTGCTTGTTGCTGCAGCTTGGCAGGAAAACCCTGCTGGCATTCGAATACTCTAGCATAACCCTGGGGGCAGAATTCCCGAACTCCAGGGTTACAGTCACTTCGTGGTGTCCCCCTTCCTCTGGCTCATGTTCCCCACAGGAGACTTGGGAAATAGATCCCTTTTGAAAGAACTCTGGTCATAAGATACCAAAATTAATGACAAGAAGGCAATGATGCAGACTGACTGAAATGTCAGTTGCTGATGTTCCCAACTTCGAGGACCTGTGGTTTTGTACTGACACTTGACTATCAGGTGTATTTCTTTCCTCCATCCCCTCTTCTCATTCCTCCTTGTTCTGGGGTTTGATGGTTATAGTGGCATCTGCAGAATCTTGGCAAGGGAAGGGATCCCACAGATCATCTTCCCACCTCCCTTGGACTCAGAGGTCCTGTCCAGAGCCACCTTGATCCATCCTCAGGTAGATGAGATTTGATGAAAAAAAAAATCAGCCCTTCCTAGTAAGACAGCACTGCTTGCCAATAGTTAAATAAAGGAATCAGTTCTCCAAAAATGATAGATCCATGGTGTTTTGCCATTCGAGCACTGTGCCTCCTTTCAAAGGTTTGCCAAAGGCATCTCTTTCAAATAGCTTTTTTTTTGAGGTTTGGTAACTAACACTTTTAGTGTTTTTTGTTTTTTTGTTTTTTTAAGATGTTGGGGGTAGGAGTTTATTAATTAATTAATTTGTTTTTTTTCTGTGTTGGGTCTTCGTTTCTGTGCGAAGGCTTTCTCTAGTTGTGGCAAGCGGGGGCTACTCTTCATCGCCGTGCGCGGGCCTCTCACTATCGCGGCCTCTCTTGTTGCAGAGCACAGGCTCCAGACGTGCAGGCTCAGTAGTTGTGGCTCACGGGCCTAGTTGCTCTGCGGCATGTGGGATCCTCCCAGACCAGGGCTCGAACCCATGTCCCCTGCATTAGCAGGCAGATTCTCAACCACTGCGCCACCAGGGAAGCCCCTAGTGTTAGTTTTTGATTGATTTGATTTTGATTTTCTTCTCTAAGGCTCATGAGTTCTCCTTTCCCCTACCTGAGTGTCATGAGGCTCCACTTCTGCTGTTGATCACAAAGCAATTCTAAGAAGGGGTCTAAGGTTGAAATTATGTTTAAAGGAAAGCCTTTCATTTTGATGTGTTAAAAAACAGGGGTGTGGTGGTCACCTAATTATGCGGTGAGTACTCTTTTCCTTCCTTCTTGCAATGCAGTTCTTATCAAAGAGTATGGACCTATTTTTAAATTCTAAGTGTGTGGTCTTTTTCTCCACAATAATTTGATAGAATCTGGAACAACAGAAACCCTGAGAAGGCAGAGGTGGGCAGCGGGTTAGGAGGGAGTGAGCAAATGGTTAGAACTCTGATCCTTTGCTTTTTAATCCTCTTTATTATGTCACCTCCTTACCTCCCTCTGTGTTGCACGGATGCCTAGGCTTTGTTATTTTAGAAACAGAGTATTAATTGAGTTTGTCTATCTGCCTGCCTAGTCTTTAAGAACACTTTCCTGTTCTAAATGTCTTTGGTGACTGGTTGTCCCTAGATTCGATTAATTTACCATGTGCGGGCCTTGATTCAAGTTCAGGAACTGGAAAGGAAGCACCTCACCTCTTCCATTCATCTTTAAACTATTTTGTAATCCATTCTGTATCAATTTGAATTGTACCAAATTAATCATGTTAATCAGTTAATCTTGTTTATCAGTTATGATGCTAAATTGTAGCTGAATCCTGACAGAGCTGCCATGTTGCCTAACTCCAGGGGTCACTGTTCAAACAAGATAAATGTGGGCCCCACTGGTTTTCTGCAGTATGATGGTCCTAGACTCAACCTGGAACTGTGGCCAGAGGCAGTCACGGTATCCTTGAAAGGACAAATTCCTAACTGCCTTCCCCACAGATATGCAAGAGAAATTGCAAAGTCATTAAAAGCACGAAGAAAAAAATGCAGGGGAATCCTCTCAGCTATCTGTATGGTGCCACCAAGTGCAAAAGATGACTTCTTTAAGACTTTCTTGTGGGAAAATGTAACTATTATTAAAAAGTAATGAAAACCCAGCTGTAAACTTCCACTCGTAGCCCCAAATCTACCTTCCTATGAGGTCCCCATTGGTGAAAAGAAGTTTTCTATAGATTGTCTGGAAATAAGATTAAGTCCCTGAGATGGATCACTACATCCCCATGGATTAGAAGAGCACAGCCTAGAAGTAATGGGTTTGGGTCCTCACCTAAGGAAGTGCAGTCCTGCAGTGTCCCACACAGAACGGGAAAAGGGGCCTCGCCAGGAGAAGTCTGTTCACAGAAATCAGCACTTCCACTGCCTGAACCTTACTTTTAGAGTCACAGGGTGTAGATAAAAATGGACTAATTCCCCCCAGAGTACATATTTAAATATGTATAATCATAAATAACTGTGTGTGCATTAACAAAACAAAACAGAAAAACAAGAAACAGAAAAGCAAGACAAAACAAAGCACACTTGGCAGGCTACTAATATATTTAACGTTTTTAAAATTCAAAATGTAAAATTCAGAGATCTTAGAATCTAAAGAGTGAGTATCTTTTGAGGAGGGGAAGCAACAACAAGCAAACAGTTAAACAAAAACCATACACTTAATTGAAACTATGCAGCTTTATTGGTAAGAAGCATATCTGTAAAATTGGAATATTTTGCTTGAATGTGTTTTGTATATTTAGCTAAAAAAATAGGATGACAATATAAATTTATGTATATAAAGTTAAATATTATATGAACTAAGCTGTTTTAAATGAATACTTTTTTATCAGAGACTTAAACTCAAGAAGAGAAATTTAACTTTGTACAAATAAGAAAAGAATAAGGTCATGGAAAAGATCGGAATCTTGGGCCTGAGTCTGAGAAGTGAAAAATGTGATAGTTTGAAAATCTATCCTAAATAGTAAAAGTCCCAGTTATAGAAAAACAGGGGTTGAAAAATAGCAACAACAAAAATTAATCTGGTGGGTTTTTAAATAATATTTATTCCAAAATTTGGTGTTTTTTAAATTAAAAACCTGTTAAAATTTCAAAGGGTAACCACACCTATATTGTATAATGGAACTGGTAAATTAAATGTGATGTCGTGTTTTTTCTCTATAAGGATAAGTGACAGAAAAACTGAAGTGAAGATGTGCAATTACCTTATGTAAATGTACATAGTATTTCTATTGAACTGTCTCATTTTGATGCATTCTGCTTGTTTTCTGATATTCTAAAGTAGTTTCTGGAAGATTGAAAAATGGAGTCCAAGACTGAAAAATTGGAGTTCTACACCAGTGTCATCTATAATTAAAGATATATGTGTTTTTGATACATGAAAATTTATCAGATGATATATTCAAAATAAATGAATTTTGGATCATGGGTCAAAGGAGAGACTTTTAGTCTAAACTTCAAAACTCTTGAGTTTACATGTAATGTTATTTGCACGTGAGGTCTTTCTTTGATCTTCCTGAAGAAAATTAAACACTTTGAACTGGCCCGGGCTGGATGGAAGTGGTATTCACTGGGACAATCACTTAGGTTCATTAATACAAATACAACATTCCATGATATATCAGTTTGCTAAGGGAATGAGAAAATGTTTTGTGGTATATACAAGGAAGTGCTTTTGGCTTAGGAAAGAGACCAGGGTACATTTAAAGAGTTTTATGATAAGGGCAAAATTTAGGAGAGCTAAATTTTAATTTAATTACTAGAAATTAAAGAGAAGTGGGAAGAATCAATTTGCCCAGCATCCCCTTGGATAAATGAATTTGTACTTTTAATTGTGCAGTAAGTTATAATGGACCACATAGGGAAATTTTTCCATCCTTTCAGACTGAACTAGACTAGCTGTTGGGCTCTCTTCCAAAACTGGGTATTATAACCAAGAAGGGTAGTGACCCAAAGCTTCTACTTCTGACAGTGCAGAGCTGGCAGTGATGAGGATGCAAAAGACCTCACTCAAAACCAGTTGAAAAAAGTGAAGCAAACTATCTGTCGAACAAGCACCTACATAGCCACGGAGAATGAAGGCTGAAGAGTGAACCTATAACTGAGTAGCTGGAAGGATCCCATCCTTCCTGGGATCCCTTCTCAAAACAAAACGGCGACCCAGAAAATACTGAGTTTTCGTTAGTACTTTATCGTCCATATTGATTTTGGGGTGGGTATCTTGGAACTCTTAGTTCAATAAGGAAAATAGGAATTATTCTTGCTTGTGTAAGAGAAAAAGTGCTACAATTATAGAATCCCTCAAATTACATAGGAACATTGTAATTCTAGAACAGAATTAGAAATATCGATATAAACTTTAAAAGAAAAATTTGTACCTTTGATACTGTAATAACCTAGGGACAATGGTACCCTATGTTGCACTCTATCACCCAGTTCTTGCTCTCTTTATTTTTTCACTAAAGGAAACTAAGGATCCTTGGAGAAACATCTCACTCTATGCTTGGCTTAGAAATATACCAGATAGCTTGGATCATCTTGTGCCAGAAAGCAAGAAAGCTTTCAAAGATTAATAAACTCATACCAAAAAGACATAGGAACCTACCTAAAAATCTACCGCTGAAGCTACTGCTGGCCAAAGTTGTGACATTAAAAATTATAATAAATCTTCCAGTTAACTTAAACACATTTAATCTATTAAAAAGCCGTGATTCCCCAATGATGAACAAAAGGAAAAAAAAATTACATTAAGTTTTGGAAAGAAGATGAAGGGACTAGAATTTATTACTGCTGAGCCTTGTCATTTATTTGGTGTTCTTGGCTCATTTATTGTGTCTATAAAGAGTATAGAAATTAGCTAATGCTAAATATATCAGGAGGCATTTTCTGACACAAGGTGGGATTGTCAGCAGAATATTGTTATTCTATGCCTACAAGTCAGAAAAACACCACAGGAAGTAGCCACAATTCATTTGTATCAGTTTTTAAATGATGTAAAGAATGTGAAAGAATGCAGTGCTGCAAATGTTGTTCTAGGTAAGTGGAAAAAGCAAACATTACCACAAGGCAAAAAAGGAGCAGAAGCCAAGCCTGCAAGTGCATGTTGAAAACGCCAGGAAAGGCCCAGGACAGGACAGCTCTTCAGATAAAAATAAATGCAAACAAAAGAGAAAAGCCTGAGGTGGCTAGTGAAGAAACTACGGGAGACTTCTGCAGAAAGCAGAGTGGCTAAACATGAAGTCAGTCTGGTCTCTGATGAAGCAAGTGAAAAAGAAACCCAAGTCCAGCTGTGTAAACCAAGTCTCACCAGTGATCCTCATGTGTTTCTCTTTTTGTTAATCTCAAGGTAAACATTTGTATCAATTCATTTATAAATGCAAATATTTGGTAGCTCTGGGAGGACGTTTGAAAGGGAAGAGTCTCACCTCTTATTCTATGTTTTTCTTTTTAACATATTTAGGTAGGTGGGTTTGTTTTGTTTTCTTTTTTTCTTAGTGCAAACCATTGTTAAAAAAGTGAATACTGTTTTCTTTGTCAACTTAGCATTAGATAGGCTGCAGAAGTGCAGTTTTAATAGCCTACAATATGAAATGTAACTAAATAGCAATTTGAAGTCATAATCATGCATTCACATGATAAATATTTTAAATGACTTACCTTTTTTACCCATTTTTAAAAGTAGAATTGTTCCCATGAATGCTTGCCTCCTGTCCTTAGCTCTTCCATTAGAACTGTGACATCTCTGATACTGGTAGTCCAGTTTTCCTTATTACTTTAATAATGTGTTGAGAAAGATTGGACATTTTTGAGCATGTGGTGTATATGTATTAAATTACAAGTTGGAGGGAAATTAGGTCTAACAGCTTATCCTTATTTTAAAATATTGGTATTTGAAATCCTCTATTTAAGAACAATTTGTCTGCAAATTTTAAGATAGAAAATCATTGGAAATTTGCTATGGATTATAACTCATGAATTAAAAATTTTTCAGTATTAAGAATTATTTACAAATAGTTTCATAACATCTGTGGGCTGATTATGGAACAAAAATTTCAATTATGAAAAAGATTAAGTGGAAAGGCATCTATATGTTTTATGTTGTTATCCGCTTACAAGTTTTTAGAGTCAAAGACATATTTACATAGTTTAAGAATCCCAAACACACCAAATGGACCATCCTGTATAGCAGTTATAGGTTCCTATAGGTAGATGAGAGAGTTATTAGATACTGTAAATCCAGGAAAGTGGACTGGATGATAACCTTGATCAGAGTTATGGAATATTAACATAATAACTATTAGTAGAGTTTGCATGTATCTTCAACTCTTGGGAACATGTATCCTCCGGTGTTGGGAATTATCCATATCCTCCGTCTGTCTCTAAATAGTAAATAACCTCAGTTAATTAGGAAGGGAAGTATCTTTCGTAATAAGTATGCATCTGTTAATCCTCAGAACATTTAGAATTAAGTATGGAAAACTTAAAGAATCAAAATGATTTATTAATATTAGTGTCAAGTAGGGAACTATAAGATCTACCTAGGAAAATATTCATGATTATAACGTTTCATTGAGTTTCATTACAATGATCTATTTACCCATATTACCACTAGACTGTGAGTTCCTTGGGAACAAAGATGGTGTCTTTTATCTAAGTGTTCTCAACACAGTGACGGGCCCAGAGTCAGTGCTCAGTAGAGTTTTATGAGTAAATAAATGAAGTCCTTAAGGTTGTAGACAGATTTGGTTCTTGCTGTATCTTCTTCGAAAGAGATCAGAGGAAAGTCTGTCTCATTTCAGTACTGCTGAGCTGCCCCCACTTTGAAGGCTCCTTCTGATAGCCATTTCAGAATGTAGTGGAAATAGAGGAAAAGATTTCTCTGATGTTTTTGATGTTTAGTCCAGGTCATGTTTACAGATGGGAAGGGTCAAACTTCAGGGATGCTCCAGAGACACGGCCCTTGACATTCTCTGTGAAAGGATGTGCTGTACAAAGGTCTGCCTGCCGGCAACTATGCTTGAATGCCACATGGTTTAGGCATGGAGACAGTTTTCCTGTCAGACCCTGACTAAGCATTTGTTATGCGGAGCGATGGATCATAAATTTCAAACCACTTCCGCATGGCAACCCTTAAAATGTCTGAAAACCGTATCCCTTTTATCTAACGACTCCTGCTTTCTTCCGCTGTTCCTCATATGACACAGTCTCCAGACCTTTCCTGCACCGGGTTTTCCTCTTTTAATTTGTCTGTGTTTCTCCTACGTATTGTCTTGAAGGTCCAGAAATGAGAACCTTATGGCCTGACTGAAGCAGAGAGCAGGGAACCCTTGCTGCCTTTCTTCTGGGCACTGCACATCATTGTAGTCAAAATGTCATCATCTGCCTGGCAGCCTTACTCTCACCATACTTGCAGTCAACTCAAATCCCCGTGTTTTGTTTTGGTTGCTTTTAATGTGATATGTTTTAAATATGATTTTCCAGTTCTGTATTTGTGTATTTTGAACTAAATTGCTATTTTGAACCTAAGGATTTAACTTGTTTCTCTGTTAAACTGATAGGTTGGGCTCATTATTCCAACTTATTTTGACATTTTGGAATGGTGGTTCTGCCATTAAAAATTTTACATTCCAAGCTTTTGCCAAGCATTGTATTGTCTTAGGAAGGAGGATTTATTTTGACATGTAAAGTTTGTTTTGACATAAAGGATGAGTGGTGCATATAGATATTAGGAGACCAAAGTGGTAGACAGCTGTGAACACTTGCTATTCTGTTGGCTGCCCAACATCCAAATCTGTCCATTTCAAACCTCATTCATCAGTGAATCAAGTTTGTTTGGGGGCAGGGTTCTGCGTACCTGTAGTAAGGTAAGGGGGACCGTTTCCTTCACGACAGCTAGGAGTGAGCACGTGACCCAAACTTGTCCAAACACACTCCCAACTGGAACTTTGAATCTGGGGAGTGATGCAGTGATGCAGGGAACAAAGATTATTTTCTCGGGTAGTGGTAAGTGTCCAGTGGGATGGAGAGTTTCCAGCAGTCCTGGTATTACTGCAAGAGGTTTTAGCGGCATAACCTTCATCAGAGTGTTTCTAAGCCAAGTCTCTTCTGTTTAGATTTCCTTGATTCTTTATCATTTCCCAAACCTGATTCCCCATTATTTCTTAGATTTAGTAAGCTAACTGTAAATTTCCTTTCTGTTTTAAGTGTTCCAGAATCAGCTTCTATCATTTGCAACAGGATCTCAAAGCAGTACAGTACACAAAGTACACATCACAGGGCTTCGCAGATGCACATTAAATGGTGATTTCTTTTCTTCCTTGTTCCCTTCCCAGTTGTATTATAAGCTCTTTAAAGGTCTATTTCTCTTCACTAACCCCCTCCAAAAAGGTGCTTACTCTGTTGCCTTGTACAAAGAAAGCAGTTAATACTGCTTCTTGCCCAAATTACACACTTCTTAGTAAATTAGAACTCATCACTGATTCCTTAAAGGATCTAAACAGCGTGGGTGAAAATACAAAAATGCCCTAGCAAGCAAATTGAAAACAGAAGTGGTGCTATAGTTCTGGCTAGTTTCTTTGGTTACAACGTTTATAATGCTTAGGAGGTGGGAAGAGTTAAATCGGTTTTGTTTGTTTGGTTGGTTTGGTTTTTGACCTAACAAACAATATGGGAATTCCTTCTTGAAATTTTGCTTGGAGCCATACATTTCTAAGAATGGTTCTGATAAAAAATGACGTTCCTGTGTACAAAAGAGGGAGAAGATTTTTAAACTGTGGTAAATTTTTTTTCTTTAGTGAAGCGTTTGAAAATAATTTCCTTTCCTTCCTTGAAGACCTTAACGGTGAGAAGCCATCTTAGAAGCTGCCATGCACAGGGAGGTTGAAGAAGTCCTTCTTTGCTGAGGTGACATCTGAGCTGAAACTCAAATGACCAGACAGAGCTGGACATTCAAAGCCCCAGGGCAGAGGGTGCAGGCAGAGGAAGGGCAGGTGTGCCCCTAGCATCCCTATGCTGGGTTCAGCCTTCCCCTTCGCCTTCCTCCCCCAACCTTGTTTCTTTTCAGACCCAGAAAGTGACAGTCAATTTGGAGTAAAAAATCCTTCATTGGAGATGTGCTGCTTCCTGTGAGATAATCTTTAACATTATTGAACAGAATACTCAGTGTCTCAGGCTGAAGCACTTGCCTCTGGGTTCCTCCAGCCACTGAGATCAGAGATATCTGAAGGGAAATGAATAGGTTCTTGACTTTGAAATGCTCATCAAAGTGTTCCTCCCCAAACGGAAAGTGTCCATCCTAACTACAAATTCCTACCCCTGCAATTCAATCTCTCAGATGTAAATTTCTGGCAGTTTGAGAATGGCCATTCTGTCTCTCCTCCTAATTATGAAGTCTTCAGACCAAGATCCGGCCACCCAGCTACCTAATGAAGAAGAGTTTTAATTATTAAATGGGACATTTATATGTCCTTTTTGGGTAAATTTTATTACCATTGCACTGGAAACTAAAATGTCATTCTGTTTCACTTCCAGACATCGTCAAGTCTTATTACCTTTGTAAGTGTCATCAGCAAGGCCCATTAACATTCCCGGGAAATAAAAATAAAATCTGGGTAATAAAACGTCTAACCTTTTTCGTTTCCTCCGTGCTTAGTCTAGTTTCACTTGCTCATAGGGTGCTGTATGCGGAGGTCTTGCACCCGCCACTTCAGGCCAGAGTTCCTAGTGCCGAAGGGCTGCGCAGACCTGTCAGATCAGCGGGCCGTGTGCAGAAGCCCCTCCCCCCCCACCTCAATTCAAGATGGCAGCGGCAAGTTGTGTGCAGAGATGCTGCAACCGGCCCTGCGATCTGGAGTGTGATCAACGTGCCTGCACCAACCCCAGGAGAACTCTGGCCCCTCCCCGCTGAGGAGAACCCTATAATGCGGCCCTGCCAGCGCCTGTCCTGGAGAGCATATATGCTAGAGCATGCTCTGCTCTTCCTTCTTTGCTCAAGGAAGAAAGCTTTGCTTTGCTTCTGAACCAAACTCAGTCTTGTTCTACTGGCTCAAGTGACACTGGGCAGGAGGACCCTCATTGGGGCCTGATTGGAAATGTTGGTGACATGAGTACTGATATGTAATAACTGATGGAATCATGATTTAAATAAGTTGGTCAAGAGCTAAGTCCAGAGGAGCAGAGCCAGCCATGTATTCTTTCTGCCTTCCCTGCATCTTGTGTCATTGGGAACACGGGTTGACGAGGTGGCCCAGCTGCATTTTGAAACTTTGCATGGTAGAAGCTGAAGAAACTTTTTAAAAAGTAGCCAGCATTTCTGCTTGCTAAATTAGAGGCACAGCTTATCTCTGGGCCGTACCATCCTTTTATTTTGCATAAAGCCTCTAGAATGGATAATTGAGTCATACAAATGAAAATCAAGCATCTGTGGGTGGATCTTTCTGCAGAGGACATTGTTGCTGAATGCTCTGTCTAGTGATACAAAGTGCATGGTGTATTCAAGCCCAGACCATGCCTCTGAGACTCTGAATTTTTGTGGGGTGTCTAGGGTAATGAATTTAGAATCTGCTGCTGACAAACCTTTTGCATGACCTTGTGAAACTGCAAATGCTCTTCCACAAGTAATTTGTGGCGGTTAGCCTTTTTTTTTGCATGGGATGCACTGAACTGGAGAGCACTGAAGGAAGGCCCTCCAGAAAGAATCTTGACCTCAGGCTGGAGGAAAAACAGTCAAAGAGGACAGGACTGGATTTGCTACAGCTCCACCCGGATGGGACTATTTGTGTCCTAAATGTCACCAGGAGTTAAGACAGAATCTGGGATGGCTATTACTGCATTGTTCTGTTCTGGTGCCATTGTTCTGTTGGGGTTGCGATGCAACACACTCCTGTGGTCGAGGACTAGACTTCCCTGTGAAGGAGACATTTCTTCAGTCCTCCTTGAGCTAGAGGAGCTAATCTTAGGATCTTAAACTTGAGGAAAGGTAAACAATCTTTCTCATCTTAAGTGATCCTGGACCCGTAGGCACAGTTACATGCAGAGCATTCCTGGGGTTAGAATAGCCGTACCCTTACTCTGTTCAGGCTGGCTGGGGACACCCATGGAGACCATGAAAGCAAGTTGAGACTGAACTGTGAGGGTAGCATTTATAAGAGACCCTTCCATTTGGTATATTGTATCAGAGAAACTACGGTAGTTTTGTTAAATGCTGCCGTCTGAACATGGCTGCATCATGGAGAGGGAAGGGTCTGTCTCCTAGGCTGGTTGGGTGTTAGCAAAGGCCATCATCCAAGGCGTGTAGCTGCTTCTGCATCGTGGTGATCTCAGAACATGGATCAGGAGAGAAGAAAGGAAAGTGTACCTTGACCAGGAGTTTGGGCCCAAAGAACCACATGCAGGATCAGCTGTGGCGCACATGCGAGAAGGAGCTCAGTGGTGCTTTCAGAAACAACCGAGGAGAGTTTGACATGGGGAAGTTTTATGCTGGGAGGGTAAATTTCTGATAGAAACAGAACTGGAAACTTATTTTTTAAGACATCTGTGTGGCAGGAAGCCATAGTATTAATTTATAAGAATTTTTTCCCTTCAAAATGGGACTTCAAACTTTTCAACTTTACCTGGAACAATACAAAGTAATTTTTTTAGTTTTTATTTTTTTTAACGTATTACTGGCATGAAAGAGTAAATTATGAGTAAAATTCACAGTCTTTGCATTCTTTGCACGACATCTGCATCCATGTACTTATTTGTCATACCTCTTATTGAGATTATTACTCATATGAATGAAGTAATAAAGAAACAATTATTTGAATACAAATTTCATAGAAGTAGAATATTTATAGCATCCCAGAAAAATATAAGTTTCAAATTCTCTTTAAGTAGAATATATTATGAAAAACTGGGAAAAGCAAGGATGGATATCTAGGCAAGGGAATTTGAAATTCTTTATGGAAATAAACGATAGAAGAAAAGAATTTATACCAACATGAATAAAATATCTGTGGGCCAGGTTTTTAAAAATCATAATACCTTTCTTGTAACTTTAGAAATAAGTCATTTAATCATAAGGATAATAATGGGTGTACTATTTTAGACACGGAAACTTTACAGAGAATTTGGATTATGAGATGAAGTTTAGAGATTAAAAAGAAACAATATATAAGTCTATAGGCTTAAATAAATGGAAAGAAATTAAAAAGCTACGTTATATAATTAATGATAATAGTAAAATCTCTTTCAGTTGAAATAGTAAGTGAAAAATGACAGGGAGAAAATATGTTTAGTAAGAATATAGAGAATAATGTAAAAATCTTACTAGGCAGCGTAGTTTATATGAGATCGACTCCTTTCCCCTGACAAGAACAATTAAAAAAAGATAGTAAAGGGCTTCCCTGGTGGCGCGGTGGTTGCGAGTCCGCCTGCCAATGCAGGGGACATGGGTTCATGCCGCAGTCCGGGAAGATCCCACATGCCGCGCAGTGGCTGGGCCCGTGAGCCATGGCCGCTGAGCCTGCGCGTCTGGAGCCTGTGTTCCGCAACGGGAGAGGCCGCGGCAGTGAGAGGCCCGCGTACCGCCAAAAAAAAAAAAAAAAGTAAAACTTATTAAAAACAAGAAAAGCCAAATAGCATTTGGAGGCATCAAAGAACAACTGACAGCCTGTTAGGATTAACAGGATAAAACCCTAGAAACAAGAGCAAGACATTGATGTAAACCTGATGTTCTTTATTGATTATCCTGTGAAGCCAGTTTCCAATAAGAAAGTGGCACAGGTGTGAAGATAAGCAGAAAGAAAAGTCTCAGAACTTTTGGTAGGCTCACAAAGTTGGGTAGGCAAAATTTGGAGCTCAGTATGACAAAAGTAGCTAAGACTTTAGGGGTCAAGACCCTGGAGAAAAGGGAATTGCAGATAAGTAAGCTTGATATTCTACAATTTTTTTCCCCGTAAGTGTATTTGATAAGACACACACAGTGAGAATATAAGCAACAAAGCAGAAAGTGGAAGCTAAGATGCTAACTAGAACGTTAGGCAGTTTCACAATGTTTAAGAAATAGAAAAACTGGATTCAGATATTTCCAAAGACCTCCTGGATTTTAATCATCTTATATCTGATTGGATCAAAGAGATCTATAACTCCTCTGTCTTCCAGAAAAAACAAAACAAACAACAACAACAATAAAAAACCAACAACCTCTGTAAAGAAAGATATCATCCAGAGCCCTTATAATTCATCACACATGCCTGGCATTCAATAAAAAATTGTCAGGCATCCTGAGAGACAGGACAGAATGGCCAAAAACAAAGAGAAAAAGCAATAAAAACAGACCCTAGGGTGATCTATGTATTGGAGTTATTAGACAGATGCTTTTAAATGGTTGTGATTAATATATTTAAGAAAATAGATTAAAGAGAATTTTGCCGGAGGACTGGAACCTATAATCATGGTCCATGGGAATTCAGGAGTTGATAAACACAATTATCAAAAGATTTCATCAAATGAATTTAACAGTAGATTAGACAGCAGAGTATTACTGAACTGCTAAGTAGAAAGTATGAAATAAAAAGGATGAAAAGTACAAAAGAGAACAAGATATATATGGCAAATGGTGAGAGTAGTTCTTGCATATGTGTAATTGGAGCCCCAGAAGGAGAAGAGGGAGAGAATGGGGGATTAGCAATAATTGAAGAGATATTATCTGAGAATTTTCCAAAACTGATACAAGACATCAAGCCAGAGATTCAAGAATTTATATAAGACCAAAGCATACCTAGACACTGCTTAAGATTAAAGTCAAAGAGAAAATCATGAAAGCATCCAGAGGATAAAACACATCAGCTCTGAGGAGAAAAAAAAAGATGAAAGTTGGATGACAATGGAATGATATTTTTGACATGCTCTAAGAAAAAACCTGCCAACTCGGAATTCTATAAGCAGTGAAAATATCCTTCAAAAATGAGAGTTTAATAAAGACATTTTTTAAAAACAAAATCTGAGGGCTTCCCTGGTGGCGCAGTGGTTGAGAGTCCGCCTGCCAATGCAAGGGACACAGGTTCGTGCCCCGGTCCAGGAAGATCCCACATGCTGTGGAGCGGCTGGGCCCGTGAGCCATGGCTACTGAGCCTGCGTGTCTGGAGCCTGTGCTCTGCAACGGGAGAGGCCACAACAGAGAGGCCCTCGTACCGCAAAAAAAAAAAAAAAAAAGATCTGAGAGTTTTGCCAGTAAAATTGATTGATGTAGAGATACCCTCAAATATTAATTTATATAAATGAATAGACTAAAATGATGAATTCACAGAAGGTAGTTAACTTTTTGGGGGGTTTAAGAAAGTGCAGCTTTGTTCAGGATTTATTAGCTTACTTTTCTCCTTTTTAAAAGGAGCAACATGGGAACAAATAAATCCTCTGGAAGAGTACTTCACATTAACTAATGAATGACAATAAGGGCCATTTGTAGAAATTGAGAAACAATTGTAACAGGAAGTGATGGGCAAATTTAGAAAGGCTCAGCAAAACACAGCATACTAAAATGGCAATTAAGTGAGTAAAAAGTCAAAAGATTATCAGATTAAAAAATAAATTTCTTCAACTTTATAAATATTTTGCTTATGGCTATAATAGAGAACTGATGTATAATTTGTGGTGATTATTAAATACAGTGCTTTACGTCTTTTTTTTAATTAAATTTTCTTAAAAATATTGAAATCTAATGTGATATTCTGTACTTATGCACTCTTTCTTTAGGATTCTGCTCCCAAATAATTTCTGGAAACCACAAAGAATATTTACACAATGAATGAGGCAATCTCCTTTATTGCTAGTTTGTTATGACCTGCCAGTTTCAGTCCTGCAGAAATAGTGTTGCCAGTAAACTCAGTTTCCTTCCATTTTAGGTGACAGTTGCTCTGTCACCTAAAATCTAAATCTTTGGACCTAGGTTAGAGATGAGGCACTGCAAGTCTGAGGAAAGTTTTTCTCATATTTTAGTTTTAGTAAGAATGCAAAAGAAAGTTCCAAATGTTTCCACTTCTGAAAATCATACAGGGCAATAAGGAAAGTGCAGAAACAGTCTACATCTGATCATAGTGGTATTAAACTATAAACAGAAAATGTCACTACAGAGCCTGCAGATATTATATATATATAATATACATATAATGATAAACGGGGAACACTACAAAAAGGCTCCACGCACATAAATTGAACAATTTGGGTGAAATGAATGAATTCTTTGAGATTCAGAAACTGCCAGAACTCACCCAAGATGAAGTACATAACCTGAACAGTTCTATAACTATTAAAGATACTGAATTTAAGGTTTAAGGCCTTCAGAGAAATAAGTCTATGGTTTCAGATCATTTCACTGGCAAATTACACTGAATATTTAAAGGAATAGAATGAATGCTATGTAATCTCTTCCAGAAAATCAAGGAGGAAAGAATACCTCCCAAATACATTTTATAAGATCATCATTACCCTGATACCAACACTCCATCCCCCAAAAAAGAGAAAACTATGGGTCAGTATCCCACATAAATATAGATATAAAAATTCTCCAAAAAATATTAGCAAGTTGAACCCAGTAATATATAAAAAGAATAATATACCACAGGCAATGAGGCCTGGGAAAGCAAGGCTGATTCAATATTTGGAAACCAATGAATGTAATCCACAATATTAATAGTGTAAAAAATAAACATAACTGTATCAATTGATACAAAAAAAGAACAACTTTTGACAAAATTCAACACCCATTCAAAATAAAAACCTGAACATGAATGTTTGTAGAATTCTTCATAATGGCAAATACTGGAAGCAACTCAAATGTCTTTCAGTGGATAAATGGATAAACAACCTCTGGTACATCTATAGAGTGGAATACTACTCAGCAATAAAAAGGAACCAACTGTTAAACATGCAACCACTTAGGTGAGTCTCAAGGTGTTATGCTGCATGAAAGAATTCAGTCTCAAAATTTATAGACTGTGTGATTCCAATGATATGACAGTCTCTAAATGACAAAACTGTGGTGACAGAGAACAGACTAGAAGTTAAGGGTAGGGAAGGTGTGACTATAAAAAGATAGCACAGGGGAAATTTTGGGGGGCGATGGAACTGTTCTGTATATTGATTGAGGTGGTAGTTACGTAAATATGTGCTAACCTTTGTGGAATATGGAATTTTACATACCCCCCAAGTTCAATTTAACTGTATAATAATCTTTAAAATAATAATTTAAAAACACATTATAACTATATAGTCAGAAAGGAAAATGAATCTTTAAGAAACAAAGAAATCCTACAAACTCCATGTTCTATGAAAGTATGGTCAAAAGCAATTGAGATCAGCGAAATCTTCACGGGAATCCTTGATGAAGTACTGAGTTTATAGGGAAGAATGAGTAGCCTGAAGAGGGCCAATTGTGGAAAATATTAGAAATTACCATCAACATTCATTTCTAAAGGAGAAAGCACTACTCTGAGTGAGTAGGACTGAGAATAAATAGGAATAATTACTGAGGGAGATGGCGAATATGCCATGGAACAAACAGATGGAAGACACAAGTGGCAGATCTCAGGAAGCACCACTTTCTAAAAAGGAAGACAGGAGTTTGTTTCTCTGGGTAACTGTAGCCAGTGAAGGAACCATCACTTCTACCCACATCTCATTGACCAAAACCAGTCATATGAGCTTAACTTCCAGGGGAAGTACAAATCCACCACAGGCACAAATAATCGCCATAGTTCACCTCTCTGGTAATTAAATTCAGGCCACTCAGCTCCTTTCTGAGGGTGACATCCCCCAGGTCCCGCCAGTCATGATATCAAATTCAAACTCCAGTAAGTCTGAGTGCTGTAGGATTGTCTCTTCATTAGGGGATGGTTCACAGGGGTCTCTACATCAAGTCCAAGTGTGGCTCTTCTTAATCTGGAAACCTATGAACTGAATGACAAGATATCTGCCTCCTACTCCAAAGTACAATGATGGATCAAGGACAGGGTAATGCAGAAGCACTCCAAGTAAGAACAGGAAATGAAGGGAAAGATACTCTAAAGATAGTGGCCCAAAGCTAGATATACTCTGTGTAAGCTGTATATTGAATGGAGTATGGTTCCCTTCATATAATATTGTCCATGAAAATTTATTAACAATGCTTTCCTGATGCAGTAAGGAAAAATTGATCAAGATTTCTGGAGGTCAATATGGCAAAATGAAGGAAAGGCTTTAGAGATATTCATTCCCCAGTACTTAGTATTTTTGCTTCTAATAATTTATCCTGAGTTAAAATAATCAGAGGATGCAGATATTTACACCCAAAAGAATGTTCATTGCAGACTTATAATAATACCAGAAATTGAAAACAACTGAAATACCCACAGGAGAAAAATAAAATTATTACATATTTATGAATTGGGATATTTTGAAGTTCTTAAGGACATGGGGACATGCTTATAATATAAGGTCATGGGGAGAGTTGAGTTAAAAATTGTCCTTGTAGAATGATACTTGTATATATGTGAGCGCTTTTGTGTATATACACATACAAAGTGAAAAATTTGAGGAAATACGTCACTCTGCAACTAGGAGTTATTTCTTTATTGTTGGTGATTACGAATAATTTTTATTTTTTCTGCACACACTTCTGTATAGCAATGTGCCCCACGCCCAGCTTTATATCTCTGTTGTTTGCTTTGTTTACTCTTTAGAACTCATCTAACATAATGGACGTTTTACTTTGTTTTTTCTACATCTTCTCCTCTTCTCTGTGTGCTCCATGGGGGCAGGAATTTTTGTCAGGTTTTCCCCTGCTGAATCCTCCATAAACATTTGCTCATTGAACAGTGAGTGTCCCAAGACAGAGACTCTTGGGACAATCAGAAACTTTTTTTTTGATGTCATTTCCCTAGGTCCCTTTATCTCCTCTTCATTTTCAAATGCTAAGCCAGGATTTCTGTGAGAGATCAGGAGTAATTTCAGTTGTCTTTTCTTTAAGAAGCTTCATTTTGGGTCAGTGACTATGATTTTCCTTCACTTAAACACACAAAATAATTTTCTCAGTGTTGACCTTTTTGGTCAGCACAAGATGAAGTAGGGATTTGGATTGGTGTGTGACTAGAGCCTCTTCGTTTGCAAGGAACCTCTAGAGATTATTATAGTGATCCGAGGAAAAAGTGTTTACTTTTTAACCTACTTATATGATAATAAGGACACATGTACACTTGAGCTGGGGATGAACAGGAAAGTCACCAAGAATCATGAGGCACATCTTTTCTCTGCACATCTGCTCCATTTTCCTCTCTAGGCTTACTTACCAACTTCCGCTGCTTACTCATAATTTCTGTTTCCTCTTCAATTTGCAAGGGCCTTAGTCTACCTCAGGGCTTCCTTTCAGTCTGCTCCATCCCCCACTTCTAACTCAGTCAGCCTCTGATTCCCAAAATTGATCCAGCTCTGGTTTTCAACAGGGGATAGTGCATGGATTACTCTGGTCTGTGCCCACCCTATGTCTAGTCTGGTGCCTGTAGGGTTTGGAAAGGGTCCCATAAACCAAAATATGCCCCCAGGAGCATAGGAGGTAAATGGAAGCCACCCTCCACTGTCATCTCCATACAAATGGGTTCTATTTAAGTTACTGTTTATTTAAGTCTTACAACTCCACTTTTGACCTTGCAAAGCACTTTAGGATACTGACATTGATTTATAGTCCCCATCTTCCATCGCCTTATCCTGGCATCTGATGTTAAACATGCAGCCTTAATGCATGAGCTTGGCTTTGTTTTTGGAAATCCCGGCCCAAAGTTTTTAGTAGGTTGGCCTTCAGCTTCCTTCCTAGCTCAAGGGACAGAGAGTAGCCTCTGTTTTGAGGAGTGTATTCAGTGTATTTTTATTTTTGTACTGTGACTAGTTCAGGACCACAGTTATAAAATGCCTTGCTTCTTTTATTATTGTGGTAGGGCTCAGGGCAGGCTGCCTCAAGATGTGCCACTCTGGCATGTGGATTATTTTGAGCTGAAAACAAGCAAAGCCCAAAAGACTCAGGAAGAACCTTTGAACTTCCCCCTAACTGCCTACAAGAATGTAAGACAGGAGGCCTGTCCCAGGAAGGAGCTATCACCTTGCATAACTACAGTAAAGATTAGGTGTGGTGAACAGGGAGGAACCTAGCTGAGCCCATTTGATCCAAGTCCTCTCTGTGTCCCATTGTCTTTGGATGGCCCAGCAAACATTTGTTTACCAAACATGAACTGTTTTTATCTTCCTGTGAATGACCCTACTTCCTCTTGAAACCTCAGACCCCTGCCCCCTTCTCCTTAGTTCAGAATGTATGTACCTCACCCTGCTTTGCTGTCTCTGGAATTTTTCATACTTATGTGGACTCCCCGTGCACATGTAATAAATTTGATTTCCTCCTGTCAATCTGCCTTATGTCATTTTAATTGCCAGCCAAAAGAACTAAGAGAGGAAAGAGGGGAAATTTCCCCTCCCCTGACCACTGTTTCTGGAAGGAAAATTTCTATAAAAATTGCTCAAATTTGAATATAAAACATTTTTTAAAAAAAGATTAGGACTTCTTTTGAAAAAAATAAAATCCTGACTTCAGTTCAAATGTATGCCCATATTTTACAGTCAGGAAGTATTAAGAGGCTGTTGTTCCTGATCAGATGACACAGAGAAAATTCTGGAATATTAATATTCCCATCACATGGATGAACCGTTGCTGGAGTCTTGTCTTCTGCTGAAATAGAGACAGATATGGAGAAATATGTGGGTAAGAGCCCCACAAATTTGATATCTGAGCATTAGTAACATGTCATTTTGATTCTGAACATCATCTATGGCTGGAAGATAAAATTAGTTCCTTTTTTTCTATGCTTTTATGATAACCGTGTTTGATTCTTAATGTTCTGAAAAATGCTAATTCGTGTTTTTCACAGTGCAAACTAAAATATATTTCCTTTAAGAAAACAACAGGCTGAACCCAACTGTAGAAATTATATTTACTTTGTAAATCGAGTTTGTTTCTAGCCTCTGCCTCTGTGGTCAGAGACCGAAACAGTGTACTAACTGCAATAGTTACTTCCTCATTCTTTCAGGGGTGTTCATTTTTATGCCTGCTTATAACCACAATTTCCCTCAAATACAAACACACAGAGTCAAATAATTTGACATTTAATTGTAAAGCATTTTATATTATAGTTAAAAACCATAAATTTTTATCTTAAAAGGACCCCAAACTCTAAGCTGCATGATTCTCTAAGTCAGTAGTATTTCCATCTGATGAAGGAAATAAAGTGAAGCATCATGTATAGTCAAGAACTAGGAGAGATTTGCCCTTGGCAGTGCTGACCTGGTGACACCAAAGTAGCCTGTCCCCCATACCTGTCAGTCCACGTCTCTTGGCTGGGGAATATTTCCTTTGCCCACTGGAGCTTGGACTCCTGTCCAGTCTTCACAACTGCTTCATCCACATGATTGTGGCCATTGTTAACCACTGCTTTCTCCTCTCCTTCCTCCATGGAATGGCCGTCTCTACCACTGCTGACCTATGTAAAAGTCCCAGGTGTTTGCCTGCTTGTTTATTTCTATCTTTCCTAGACTGCAGGCTGCATGAGGGCAAGAGAGGTATCTATTACATTCACCTTTGTACATCCAGCCCTAGTACAATAAATATTTGTTAACTAATGAGAGAACAGCTCAGCATCAGTTAGCAGCAAGTGGTCATGTATTTCTGGTCTCTTTTTGAAAAATTCACTTTATTAAAAATCAGTACCATATGCACATATATTAACCTCTAATTCAGTTGAGAGTGAGAGTCTAAGGGCAATCTGTCCACCATATCTATTGCTCTCTCGCCCCATTGTTAGATTTGTTTGAGTGATCTGACGGTTTAAACAGATGTTCATTTCCGTACCAAGTTTCTGCCACTTTTCGCCTCACTCTTCAAGCTGAAGCCATACTAGTCTTTCAGTTCCTCACATGTGCTGGGCATTTCCTTGCCTCTGGCCCTTTCATACCCTTTTTCCTCTGTTAGGAATGTTTTCCCTCTCGCCCTCCTAGACTTGGCTAACTCTTACTGTTCTTGCAGCATCCAGCATAAATGTCATTTCCTCAGTATTGTTTTCCCCAGTCCCCTGATCTTACCTTTTTTCTTCCTCTTCACACTTTGTTTTTGAATTCTGCATAGCACTTACCATTTTGTTATGATATATTTATCTAACAATTTTGTTTTGTCTGTTTAATGACTGTCTCCTCCATTTGGTTGTAGGTTCCACAAGAATAGGGTTGAAAATGTAATGCCTAGTACATAGTGGGTGCTCAGTAAATATTTGTTGAAAGAATGAATAAATGACTGAATGGTTGCAGTATCCTCTTCCTCTCTTGCAGCTCTATGTGTGTTAAAAGGATTGAATTTCTCTGAGAGAGGGAAACCATTTTTTCCCAGATGACAGTGTATATATACAGTGTAAATTAATCAATGAATAAGTTAGAACAAAATTTAGATTACCAATATCAAAAGACATGTGGCATTTCATTTCAGGTTACCTCACTTGCTATTAATCACCACTTAATTGAAAGTTGTGTTTCTTTATCTTTTTTTTTTGAGGAAAAAGCTTAAACCAATGTTTTTATGGTTTATGAACCTCCACAGTACTCTACATCTCCACAGTGCTTTTGGCTTTAGTATCAAAAAGTCCTTATACATAACTTTCTTTCAACTTTAATTTAACTGTGTGTAACTTAGAAAGGTAACATATATTTTAAATACATTATTTTACCCTTACTTCTAAATAGGATTTGAGTCTACTTTCATATTACTGACATTTCCCAGATATCAGACAAAGCAATTGATATGAAGATTAAAAGAATGGTCAGAATTTTTTAAGGAGAAAAATTTATTTCCACAGAAATCTAACATGGTATCATTAATGTAATATAATAGATATATGATTTAATATAAATTTAGCAATATATATATATTTTTTAGTTTCCTGGTAGATGAAACCAGAAAGGAAACATAATGGATTCTAGAGGTCCTTTTAGATATTATAAAAGAAACACGTATTCAGTCAGAACAAAACAAAACTAAACAGTATTCCCAACATTGTGTTCCAGGCAGGAATTATCTTCCAAGAGAAATTCCTTGCTTGGATCCATACAGAGGAGCAATTGATAACACAGTGGGCAGTACCTTTCAATATTATTTTGTAGAAGATTCAAAAAGGTCTAAGAATGACCATTTTTTATGTCAACCTTTGACAGATACTGAGATGATAATGTTAAAATTTTGTAAAGACTTTTCAGTAAGGAGTTAAGATAGTATACGTTTGTTGCTTTTCGATGAACTAATCTAAAAGAAAGATAAAGTTTATTTAGAAAAGAGACAAGCAGTGGTCAATATGGCCTTCGCAAATATCACTTATGATAATAGAGCCCTAAAATGAAGCAAAAAAGGGCTTCCCTGGTGGCGCAGTGGTTGAGAGTCCGCCTGCCGATGCAGGGGACACGGGTTCGTGCCCTGGTCCGGGAAGTTCCCACATGCAGCGGAGGGGCTGGGCCCGTGAGCCATGGCCGCTGAGCCTGCGCGTCCAGAGCCTGTGCTCCGCCACGGGAGAGGCCACAACGGTGAGAGGCCCGCGTACCGCAAAAAAAAAAAAAAAAAAAGAGTGAGTCTTGTCACTCAGGATAGTTTCTAAAGGATTCTGTAAACAAAAGCTTGTCTTTTGAGTCTCCATTCTTTTTGAGGTGACTGAGTGGCTCTCATCATACAGCTATAAATGTTTGTTCAAATAAAGTATTGACCGGGAAAAGTTCTTGGAGCTATAGAATGAGGAGAGGTTGTTATAAGCCTGTAAAGCTGAGTGAAGTAGCTCAGTTAGTAAGAATTAGAATTTGTGCTTTCAAGATGCTCTTGTGAAAGCCATAGCAGGGGTAACTACGTCCCTAAATCTATACTTATTATTGATCCTGTTGGCTGTATTCAGGACCCTTCATGATATTTTTAAGGAAGGTGTAGATTAAATATTTGAATTTAATACATTCCAATTTAACTGTAAAATTGATAACTATATACATAATTTATAAGTTACATATATAGCTACTTATGTTTTTAAGTTGTGTCATTTTCTCTCAGATTAATGAAAGTTCCCTTTGAAAACATGTCTTGAATAATGATTTAATTAAGATGCAAAATGAACATGTTGTTTCTTGAACAGTGGAGAAGCTCCAATGCCAATTAGGATTTTTTTATTGCAAATATTTGAAGATTGAACTCTTAGTATTTGATGTTCCTTTTGATGAAATGGAGCTAATTTTAGGTACTGCTAGATTTTGTGCTCAAATAATGCCATTTGTAGGCTCTATTCTGTGGCTTACAACAGATTCAGATTTATATTACTCTACTTTAAAATTCTTCAGAGAGAGAATTGCTTCCTGTACCTTCCTCATAATTCTAGGGATCCACACACACTCTCTCTGTGGCCCAGACTGGGTTGCTGTGCCCAGCCCATCCTTCAGCCAGTCACTGCTGATAGGAGTGGTGAGGGGTAGGGTGGGGGGATAGTAGCAAAACAAGCAGTTCGGCCTAGGCCCCACTCCTGAGTAAAGTGGAGAGAGTTTTCCCACACACGTGGAAAGGGGATGAGACGGCTCACTCACAGGAAAACTGGGATAGTGTTCCCACCATGAGGGGGAGTGAATGCTCTCGGCAAAAGAACAAATATCCACTTTAAGTTAGAACATGGATGTTCCGGTGGCAGAGCTGGCCAGAGCTCGAGGTCAGTGGCCTTGAAAGCCTCTTTATGAACCCCTTCTTCTGATCTAGGTCTTTAGGAATGAAGAGCATACAAATTCATTGAGAGGTTAAATATTGTATCATGTTCAGGAAATTAATGAGTGAAATCTATTATACATGTTAATTTCTACCTGGTAATGAAAAATTTAATTTTGCTAATTCAGGCTTCTCTTAATAGCCCAAATATTCTTGTGGAGTACGGTTATCCTGGAAAAGGTCATCCAGTGTTTCTGTGGTGAAAACTTTCATATGTAAAATGTTCCTTCAACGCTTTAACATGTTTTTTCACGTATCATCTGACAATGGTATTGGGCAACCCAATCTGTAACTTGCGGACAACCACAAAGCATCTTGATTTAGAAGTATATACACCACATGTTTACATTGACAGCACTGTCTAATCATTTAGAATTATATTTTATGAGAAAACTAAAGGTCTCACATTTTGGCCACTTTGCCAACAGTCTCTGTCTGAAGCAGTTCACTGATGGGGAGAGAGATTTATTTTTCGGTATCAAGTTTGTGACATGAAGCATTTGTTTTACAGACAATATTTACCAGTTATTTTTCTGTCTTTAATTCTCGGACCCCAGATACCAAGGACAAATTGAATAACACAGTTAAATCAGCTGATTCTGCATAAACCCAGAAAGAAGAGTTCTATTTTAGAAGAATAACTGAATTCTAAATCTGTGTCTGAAGAAATGTCATGTATAGGTTTTAGCTGTGAAACTGTTCTAAGAATGTAGAGAGGTATTCCCTATGGTTTTGATTGTGTTTGTCCTGAAAAGTTTCAATTTAATCGTAGAAAGGTTTGGGTCTTTTGAAAACAGCAAGAAAATCAATTATCAGGGTTTCAGTTTTCTCCGGGCAATTTTCACCATTTCAGCATGCCCAAGAGGGAAATGGCCTATAATTTTGTTATACTGAAGAATTTGGCAAGCTGGCTAATGGTCTTACTAAAAGTAAAGAAATCCCTTCGGTGGCATATGCAGGAAGTTATGTCTGAATCATTTAGAACCATTGTAGAGAAGCTTTTGTTCCTGAAGAGATCTGTGGGGGATTTTCCTGGGAAGAAAAGGTGTCTGAATATTCTTAAACCTTGGACAGATTTATCAAACTCGCTGTTTCACTTAAACCTTTGCCAAATGTGACTCATCTTCCATCAAATAGACCTCTCCCCAGGCATCTTCATCTTCAAAAAATCAACATCCAACACCACCTTAAATTTCTTTCACTGATGCAATGATGAAATCTGTCTCAAAAGAAAAATATTTGTATTGATTTTATAATCTTAGAGGCCCTAACATTCGAGTGAGGCTGTTACTTAGAAGCATACTCCAAAAACTCTTTTCTGAAGAGTTTTTGTTTGTTTGTTTGTTTTGGCTGTGGGGGAGATGGAGGGGAGGGAAGCTGGATGGTAAGTGAAATGGCCTGAAAGCATGAGTCAAGGTAAAAAACAAGAATAAATCAAAGGGAAATCATTGAACACTGGTGAATATAAAAAAAGAAATTAGATCAGACTACAGAGGAAAATGCATAAATTTAGTATCCAGAAATATTCTTCATGGGAAGGTCTATTAGTTTGTCTCCCAGCAGAGGTCGGTGAAGTGATAGTCTCCAGAAGGTGGGGCCGTTAGCTCTGTAGGCATTTAGAACTGGTCCGAACAAAGCACCTTCGAGCCTTAGGTGGGGAATGACACACTGTAGACAGGAGCTGGATAAGCAGGTATAAAGACTCTTTCCTCTGACTTCCAGCTAGTCATGTATAGGCAGTTCAGAAATCCTGCTGCCTCTTTCCTGCCAATTTGGATGCAAATTCTCCTTGGCCAGAAAGCTGATCATTCGGTATGAAAGGCTCTTTTTTTGGTGGCTCCTCAGGTTCTTCACGTATCACCTGGCATTCTGCTTAATAAGTAGTTATAACTTTAAATGCAATGTGTAATGTCAGAGATTTACAGACGCTATCTCGTACTTCAAGATCACTGCAATCTCCTCTCTTACATAAGAGGCAATGATGCCCAGACACCAAGCTGGTGAGTTGGATTTCTAACCCTGGGCTACCTCTTCAGAGAAAGAAAGAGAGCCTGGGTTTAGATGCAAATAAACTTAGGTGTGAATTCTGGCTTAAATTCCCATTTCTGTCCCAAAGCCTTCAACCAGTTTGTACCATAACCTCCTTTATCCTTGCAGTGGAATTATTTGAAATTCTAGTTTGAAAGTCTGTCTAGGAGCTTGTACCATTCATTCCGTCATTGTCTGAGTGAGATCATCCAGAGCCTGGTTCCTCCTCCTACTAGGAATTAGTGCTTTTTAGTGGATGTAATTTATCTGTGACCTAATTGTGCATAAAATTGAACTTAAAAAATTTTTTATAACCAAATTTGCTTTCTATTATAAATGTTGATTTCTACCTGGTAATGAAAAATTTAATTTTGCTAATTCAGAATAAACCTCACCAAGTCAGGATTTAAAAAATATCACTTCAAAGTAAACTCATTCATTTTAGACTTCTTTCCTTAAATTTCAATTTTGCTTAAGTGGCGTCTAACTTTAGGGAGGTGTTGTGGATTATGTAACCCCAGGTTGTGTGCGTGTTTCCCTCATCTGAGAAAGGAAGCAGCAAGGTATAGTGTTAGAACAATAGCTAGTAATTTACAAAGTAAATTACAAATAGTTTTACTTACTATCTTGGAGGATGTAAGCCAGTTGAAGTGCCAAAACCGTGGAGCATTAACTCCAAGAAAGAGCCTGAAACTGTGCCAGCAGCAGGCACCGTGAATTTGGCAGTGACTGCTATAGCCTTGAGGCAAGGTAGGTCTTTGCCTCTAGATCAAAAGAGAGACTGTAATAAGCTATGGTTTTTTTGGTACTTTCCTTATAATTAAAACTATTGTAGAATCAGAATGAATTTTGCTTAGAAGCTTCTCTATACCAATCAAAAAAGACAGTACGTTTGACATTAGGAAATTGACTGCCCATTTGCTCTAAGATGACTCTAAGATGGACAGTTGTGGAAATACCTAGAGTTCATCTAAAGTGGCCACTGTGATTCCAAATTACCCTGGGTGAAATAGTGCCATTTTGTGAGATGTGTGCAAGAATTCGAGAAACAATGATACTACACATAAGAAGCAGGTGTCTGGCTTCGCAGAAGTGCAAACTTGGATTGAATGGCCTGCATCTGGAGAAATGATCATGGTCAGTCTAACGTGTGTTGATTCTATAGCTCATATCTTGAGCCCCTAGCCAGTGGTTGGCTATCTTTGACAGCAGACTTGATAATTTTTGGCCCTCGCCAGATAGAGTTTGTGGAGATTTGTTTCCCAAATTAAACTCTCAGGGTTGTAAACACAGAAAAGAGTTAAAATAGGCCTTGTAAGGTTTTTGGGTGGTGGCCCAAAGTACATTTCATCCAATGAGGAACAGTAGCTTGTAAGATTTTTATTAACAACTTTTTGGAGGTATAGCTGACATACAATAAAATGCACATAATTAAAGCATGAGATTTGATAAGTTTTGACATGTGTATACACTCATAAACCAATCCACAATCAAGATAATGAAAATATCCATCACTTCCAGAAGGTTCCTCATGCCCCTTGGTAATACCTCCTTTCTGCTTTTTTTTCAGTTTCTCTCCACCACTGGGTCTGCAGGCAACCTCTGATCTGTTTCTTCTAACTGTAGATTAGTTGATGTTTTCTAGAACTTAATATACATGGAATATAGTATGTATTCTTTTCTCTCTGGAGTCGTTCATTCAACATGAATATTTTGAGATTCATCCGTGTTGTTGTGTGTCAGTAGTTCATTTGTTTTTAATCGTTGATGTGTATTTTATTACATGGGTATACCACCAGTTGTTTATCCATCACCTGTGCTTCGACATTGGAGTGTTTTCCAGGTTTTTGTTATTACAAATCAGCTGCTGTGCACATTCATGTACCAGTCTTTATGCGGACATATGCTTTGTTTTCCATTGAGTAAATATCTAAGTGTGGAAGAGTTGCATCATCTGTTAGGTATATATGTTCAGCTTTTTAAGGAACTGCCAAACTGTTTTCCAAAGTGTTTGTACCACTTCATATTTTCATCAGCAGTGTATGAGAGTTCTAATTCCTCCATATACTCACCAACACTTGTATGGTCGATGTTTTTAATTTTAGCCACTTTATTAGGTGTGCGGTGGTATCTCATTGCGGTTTTAATTTGCATTTTCCTAATGACTAATGATATTGAACATCCTTTGTGCTTACTTACCATGTGTATTTTTGGTTGTTGTTGTTTTGGGTTTTTGGGTTTTTCTGGTGACATGTCTGTTCGGTCACGTCTTTTGCCCATTTTTATATTGGGTTGTTAGAGTTCTTTATATAACCTGAATGCAGGTTCTTTTTCAGATATACGATTTGCAAATATTTTTTCTCAGTCTGTGGCTTCTCATTCACTTGATGTCTTTCAAAGAGCAGAATTTAACTATTTTTTAAAGACATATTGCACTTTTGTAGTTATGGCTAAGAAATTTTGCCTAACCTAAGGTCGCAAATATTTTGCTCTGTTTTCTTCTAGAAGTCACACGCTTGTTAAGATTTACATTTAGATCTATGATCCCATTAGGGTTAATTTATTATCTTTTTAATTTTTAAATTTTTTAAAATTTAATTTAATATTTTTATATTAAAAATATAAAAATATTTTTAATATTTTTGGGGTCTTCATTGCTGCGTGCAGGCTTTCTCTAGTTGCGGCGAGCAGGGTCTACTCTTCGTTGTGGTATGCGGGCTTCTCATTGAGGTGTCTCCTCTTGTTGTGGAGCATGAGCTCCAGGCACATGGGCTCAGTAGTTGTGGCTCGTGGGCTCTAGAGCGCAGGCTCAGTAGTTGTGGCGCATGGACTTAGTTGCTCCGCGGCATGTGAGATCTTCCTGGATCAGGGATCGAACCCATGTCCCCTGCATTGGCAGGCGGATTCTTAACCACCGTGCCACCAGGGAAGTCGCGAGTTAATTTTTGTATATGGTGAGATATATGGGTCAAAGTTCATATTTTTGTATATGGGTATCCAATTATTTCAGCATATATGTTGAGAAGATTATACTTTCTCCTTTGTATCTGTGTTGAAATCAGTTTTCCGTATATTTGCAGGTCTATCTCTGGACTCTATTCTGTTCCATTAATGTAGTTGTCTGTCTTTATGCCAAAACATGCCATCTTGATTACTATAGCTTTATACTAGGTCTTAAAATATGGTTATGAGAGTCTTCCAACTTCATGCTTTTTTTCAAACTTGTTTTGGCTGTTCTGGTTCCTTTATACCTCCTTTAAACTTTGTATTTGAACTTTAAAATCAACTTGTCAATTTCCACAAAAAAGCCTGCTGGGATTTTGATAGGAGTTGCATTGACTCTATAGATCAATTTAAGAAGAATTGGCATCTTAACAATATTGAGTCTTCCAACCCAAGAACATGATATTATCCTTTCATGTATTTAGGAGTTCTATTATTTATCTCTCAGCAATGTTTTGTAGTTTTCATTGTGTCTTTTACATCTTTTGCCAGACTTATCCCTCTTTCACATTTTTGGTGCTATTGTAAATGGTATTGCTTTTTAAAAATTTGGATTGCTTGTTACTAATAAATAGAACTTCAGTTGATTTTTTTTTTATTTTTGCGGTACATGGGCCTCTCACTGTTGTGGCCTCTCCCGTTGCGGAGCACAGGCTCCGGACGCACAGGCTCAGCGGCCATGACTCACGGGCCCAGCCGCTCCGTGGCATGTGGGATCTTCCCAGAACGGGGCACAAACCCGTGTCCCCTGCATCGACAGGCGAACTCTCAACCACTGTGCCACCAGGGAAGCCCACGTTGAGATATTTTTTATAGCCCAGAATATGGTCTACCTTGGGTAAATTTTTCATGCACACTTAAAGAGAATGCATATTCTGCTTTTGTTAGGTGGAGTGGTTTATAAATATCAGTTAAGTCGGTTGATCATGTTAATTCTTCTGTGTCTTTACAGATGTTTTGTATATTTGTTTTATCAACTATTGAGTATGGAATATTTAAATCTCCAACTATTATGGATTTATCTACTACTCCTGTAGTTCTATCAGTTTATACTTTATGTATTTTGTTATTGGGTACATAAATTTAGATATTTAATGCCTTCTTGATGAGTTAGCCCCTTTATTATTATGAAATAACCTTTAAAAAGTTCCTGATAATATTCTTAGCTTTGAAATCTATTGTGTCTTATACTAATACAGTCACTTCAACTTTCTTTTAATTAGGGTTAATATGGTACCTATTTTTCTCTCCTTTTATTTCATTATAAATGTAAGTATGGGTTGACCAAAAAGTGTATTCAGGTCTTTCATAACATCTTACAGAAAAACCCCAAAGAACTTTTTGGCCAACCCAGTACGTGCACACGCATGCACTAGATAGATAGATAGGTATCATATAGTTGGGCCTTTCATTTAAAGAATCTAATTTGACAGTCTCTGCCTTTTAACTGGGATGTTTTAGCAGTTAATATTTAAGTGATTATTGACGTAGTTAGGTTTAAGTCTATCATTTTGCCATTTTTCTATTTGTTCCATGTTTCTTTTTTCCCCTTTTTTCCTCTCGTGTTTGCCCGAAGAACTTCCTTTAACATTTCTTATAGAGCAGGTCTGTTGGTGATGAATTTTTTTTCAGCCTTTGTACATCTTAAAGAGTCTTTATTTCACCTTAGTTCTTAAAAGACATTTTACTTGGTATAGAATTCTAGGTTGGCAGATTTTTGTAGTTTAAGATATTGCTTCACTGTTTTCTCACTTGCATTTTTCTTATAAGAAATCCGCCATCATCCGTATCTTTGCTCTCTGTACTTAATATGATGTTTTTCTCTGGCTAGTGGGAATAGGCACTGTTCCCAGTCCTGGGTGAGCACCAACTACTGTTAGCTCTAATCCTTTTGGGTGGTTCTTTCCCAGCAGCAATCACCAATACTCTGTCCTGTGAACTCTAGCCTCCTTATTTTCCTCAGACTCTTAGCTCTATCTCCTCAACTCAGAGAGTCAGCCAGGCTTCTCCAGGACTCTTTTTCTATGCTGTCTGGGGCCTGAAAACTCTCTCAAAGCTGTAAGCTGAGGCAGTCATGGGATTCACTTTGTTTCCCGTTTCTCAGTGACCAGTGTTCTTCACGGCCTGATGCTCAGTATCTTGAAATCTATTGTTTCATATATTTTGTCCATTCGTTTTGGTTGTTCAGACAAGAGGGTAAATCTAGCTCCTGTTATTCCATCTTGGTCATTAGCAGAAGTCCTTGGAGCTGGTTTTTGTCATGGACTTAGACTTACTGGAACTCTATCTGTTGATCATTCGATGTTGTTTTCCCTCTTACTGACAAATGTTTATGAGAAGACAGAATAAGATAAAGATGAGGTTAGGTAGAGAACACAGTATTACCAAGAATTTTTAGCAAAACAAGTCTGATCAGAAAGTTCAATACATAAATAAGTAAAATATAATTTTCTCAGGAAAGAGAAAAAGAAATTCAGGGTTGAAAGCTTAAGTGAAATTGTATTTTCGACCTGGTATATGGTTCACCTCTCCACCATAGGCCAGGAACCTCAAGCAGAAGAGACCCACAGGGCCTTGAGGAATGCACACACAAGTTGTCAGGCTCATGGGTCCTGGTTTGTGGCAGGAAGGTCAGAGCTGAAGCTTAGTAGGTCCTCCAAAATGTGGAGAGCCTCCTCTTCAAATAAAGAAACCTGTTACAATATAAACAAATGAACTTTATAAACTTATAGAAACAAGGGAGAGAATTTCCATTTTGAAATGGCATCTCATTAGGAGAAATGACTGCACAGTTGTTTTTTTTGTTGTTTTTGTGGTACGCGGGCCCCTCACTGCTGCGGCCCCTCCCGTTGCGGAGCACAGGCTCCGGACGCTCAGGCCTAGCGGCCACGGCTCACGGGCCCAGCCGCTCCGCGGGATGTGGGATCCTCCCGGACCGGGGCACAAACCCGTGTCCCCTGCATCGGCAGGTGGACTCCCAACCACTGCGCCACCAGGGAAGCCCGACAGCACAGTTTTTATTGTTCATTATTTGGTTTTAGAATATCACACGTGGGAAAAATCTGTGGATCGTTGTTGATTTCTTAAACTGAGGGTTGATACAAGTGACCTGAAGTTCTGAATGAAGAAAGAAATGTTATGCGAGTCCAAAGACATTGTGAAGTTGTAATTGGAGGTAGTTCTTCCAGATCTCAATTTTGTGTGACTGGTGGACGTGGCTGTTCTGGTTCGGACCTGTTAACACAGGTGAGCCCTGCGTAATGTTAGCCATTACCATGTGCTTAGACAGTGATGACTAGCTCAGCAGAGTGTAATCTGCATTCATGGCAGTGCACATTTGTGTGGCACACCCCAAATGCTCCCCAGAACACCATTCTGAGTTGAGCTGTCTGTGTGTTACAACATGGTAGTTTTCTTTTCTGTGACTTCTCTGTGTGTTGTTTGTTTTGTGCATGAAAAATATATTTGATGACAGGATTTGAGAAAAGTGAAGGACAAGAACTTCATGCTGGGTATTAACATGCAAGTTTTACATTGAATAGAGGCATCTTCAAAGAAAGAGTTGTGGAACTAGTCAGAGATTGGTGGCAGTCTACTGTGAAGTATGCTTCAAACATAACCTCAACTGGGGAGGACTGACCAGAAATTAAACAAACTGGGCTGGGAAAAACATGTTCCAGACGCATGTCATGGGGAGATTTGAGAACGGGAGAGTGAGCACCAGCTTATAACACTGGTGAAAGCGTCCCCATGGGGGCCATGTTATAATGATACCAGACACAGTGGATGTCATTAACACTCATTTCTAGATGTACATCCCTTCTCTAAACAAAGTATATTTACTTGATTCAGTCACACTTTTGACCTTTAAACTCCCTGTTTAAGACAGGATAGGTTGGGTTATACTAGAAATAAATAATCCCACATTCTCTGCAGTTGAACACAGTAAAGATTTATTTCTTATCAATGCAAAGTCTGCTGTGTGCCCAGGTGACCCTCCAGAGCCACTGCTATCCATGTGGTGACTCAGTGATTGAGGCCTGTACCCTCTAAACACATGGCCTCCTCAGTTAAAGGTCAGGGAAGGAGAGCCTGCTTTAGCCTGGAAATGCTGATGTCACTCCTGCTCATGTTTTCGTGGACAGAATTAGTCACATGGCTCTCCCCAATTCCAAGGGCACTGACTCAGCCCTCAACTTGGTTTCGCTAACACCCATTAATCTTTCTGGCTTCAGGTTAAATAATTATTTGCTTCACATTTGTCTTTCCCGTTAGACTGTAAACTCTGCATTACTTATTCTGTCTTGTTTCCCCAGCCTTTGGCATACTCAGTACCTAGTATTTAGTTAGTCAGACATTTATAAATAAATAACTACTTGGGATAATAATAGGCATCTGGAAGGTTTTTTTCTTGATAATTGTCAGTAATTTCTGTTTTACTAGCTATAGAAACATTCAAAAGTTATAGACAGTCTGATTTCATAAGTGGCAGACAGCAAGCTGGGAGACATTTACAAACCCATAGATTGTCAACAACTATTCTAGTTTCTGACATTGCGGTAGTGTCTCATTTATTCATGACACATCATTCCTGCAGATAATATTGTTCATTTTTAAAAGGATAGATTATTTAAAATTTTCTTTTTTTCCCCGACTGTAAATGTAATATATGTACATTATAGAAAAACTGAAAAGTACATACATCAAATATAAAGAACTCTAAATTCCAGTGTTCAAAAACAACTGTATTTTGGCATATTCATTATCAGACTTTTACCAACACGTATCTTTATCAGGTTGAGCTCAAACAGTAAAATGGATTTTTATTCTGAATTTCTTAAAATTTTGTCACAGCATTTCTACTTTGCATTAAAGTCTGTTAATGCATCATTTCCAATGACTACATAATGTTCCTTTCATGTCTAAACCATGATTTACTGAACCATCCCTTGTAAGTAGACATTTAGATTATTTCCAAAAGGTTTTCACTACATAAAATGCTGCAACAAATATTGTGATGCATAAATGTTTCTCCATATTTTGGACTACTTTCTTAGAAGAGATTCATAGAAGGAAAACAGATAATTTAAAAGGTAGGAGCATTTATACAATCATAGGGACACCTTTAAAATAGTAGTTTTAAGCAAACACAGGAAACATCTAATCTGCTTAATATTCTCCTGTGAGCTCTTGGGGGGTTTAAAATGTTCTTGTCTTTTTAGGTAGCAGTCAAAAAAGAATTTGAAAGTAACTTTTATGTGATCAGCACTCATTGCATGGGACAGTATCTCATTGGGTAGGCCAATAATAACATGCCCAGCATTTCCACACTGCCGTTTATAGCAGGTCCTTTTTTAAAAAAATTAATTAATTAATTAATTAATTATATTTTTGGCTGTGTTGGGTCTTCATTGTTGCGCATGGGCTTTTTCTAGTTGCAGCGAGCGGGGTCTACTCTTCATTGCGGTGTGTGGGCTTCTCATTGCAGTGGCTTCTCTTATTGCAGAGCACGGGCTCTAGGCATGTGGGCTTCAGTAGTTGTGGCACGCAGGCTCAGTAGTTGTGGCTCGCAGGCTCTAGAGTGCAGGCTCATTAGTTGTGGCACACGCGCTTAGTTGCTCCACAGCATGTGGGATCTTCCAGGACCAGGGCTCAAACCCGTGTCCCCTGCATTGGCAGGCGGATTCTTAACCACTGCACCACCAGGGAAGTCCCCTGTAGTAGGTTCGTAATGTTCGAGAGAGATACATCTGAACTCATCTGGAATCCTTCAAGTTACAAAACCATTTTAACATGTCGGGTTTTTTTCCCCAGAAATTTCCATATTTGCACTGGCTAAAGTACTTACTGAAATAGTTTCTTTAATCACTTTTTCTTCCCTCCACATTGAATAAATATGGTAGAATCATTTGCAAAACAGAGTCACTAGTCACTGCCAAATTCAACATTCCACTCTTTAATGTATTCAAAACTTATTTTTTCTCACAAGTAATTATCATTTTCTTAGCCCTCTTTACTTTCTTTGCAGTTTTTCCAACAGCACCTGTAGATGGCTTGCTTTGAGGGGTCCGTGTTTAACAAAAAAACAAAGTTTTTATTGCTCAATGTGAATTTTTGCCTATGAGAAGGGAACCACAAAGCCTGAAGAAGATACAGTTATTGGACAGTCCAGGAGCTCAGGCACCAGCTGAGTGACTATCTTGGGTGCTGTCCTTAAACATCCGCTAATTCAAAATGACAATCTACTCTCTACGTCAAGGACTTTCAGGAATTACATGTAAATGCATAACCACGAACATCAAATCCATACATTCCAGGGATCCCCTGTGATCTTTCAAAACACATTAATAAGCAGGACAGTTATAATTTTCCCTTTCGTCTAAAGGAGGAAGATAAAGCCAGTAAGGACATAATTGTCTTGGCCAAGGTCATATAGTCCATAAACGAGGCTGCTGGGATGAGACTGAGATTCAGGAATAGAACACTTTAGAAATTGAATCTTCATTATATACATGAGCAGATGGAATGGAGCTGAGTAAGACATTATTCCTGAGAATCAGTGTGATGTAACTATAGGTGGAAACAAAAGTAGACAAGAGAATAGGAAATCAAATCATCCTACAGAGTAATCCTTACAGAATAATGTCTGCACAAGAGATGACCTCAGTTTACTCATGAAGGGAAGAGAAAGTGAACTGATATTTTTGCCATATGCTGGCTGCAAACATGTAGAGAAAATAGCAAGCTGCTGTTAGTTGAAGGTGCATCGCAGGAGCTGGCAGCACAATTTCTTTTCCCATCAGTTTTCACCCCTGCCCCCACTTCTACTCTGCAAGGGATCTGCCAGAGTAGACATGTAAAATAAGTGTATCGCGGTTAAGAATAGAACGTTATGCTGTATAGCTGAGTAGAAAAGGAAAGGCGTTTCTGATAGAATCTAGTTTTTATCACTTGAGGAATTGTGTAATTGTAAATAGTATCCTAGATAGTAGTTAAAGATTTTATTATCTAGAATGCAATACATATTTATCTGTTCAAATATGAGTATAATTAATTGGACAGACTTCTCGCTTTCTAATTCAAGGCTTATATTCAAATGCATTATTTCTGAGTAATGCATGCAATGATACAAATTCTGCTTGATTAAGCTTGATTGACTTTTACTGAGTCCAAAACTAATTGTGCTGCTAAAACTAAAAATATAAATTCTTTTATTACTAACAGAAACCATAACTCTCACTTGGGAGCATTAAGAGACAGAGCCCCATGAATAGTCTGTAAAACTGAAGAGTTTGTAGGGATGCTGTGGTAGTCGGAAGATTTCATTTTAATCCCACCTCTAACATGTAGGACCTCTGGACTTCAGTTTCTCCATCTGTGAAAGAGGGACACAATGATATTTACTCTTCCTACCTGCCAGGATGATGTGAGGATCAAATAAGGTAAAGTTGATGTCTATGTAAGATTGATGTAAGATTGTCAGTGTTGAGATGATCGTTACTGACTGTAGAAAAGCCTTCTTTCTCCATAGATTATTTGTGAAATGGGAATGTGGTTGGTCCACACTGGCCATTCACAGTGTGTGAGAGAGAAGATTCTGGCACATGGGAAAAGGACAAGCTTTTTTCCCTAAGGACAAGCTTTCCCTAAGGACAAGCTTTTTTCCCTAAGAACTTTTTTCCCTAAGAACTTTCTAGACCAAAGCAGAATTCCTAGTAGGATCTTATATTTTTGCTTTGGTCGATTAGTCTATATTTTGATATGAAACGTAGAAGATGGTAAAGTGGGTTAATGAATAAAAGAAAAATGACAGTGGTAAATGTGGCTTGGCCTCCAGTAAATTTCATGGTCTATCTCAGTTCCCCTATCCCTTCCTATTCGTTCACTCGCTCATTTACTCATTGAATGAATATTTATGAATCATACCCTATATGCCAATTTTGGCTTCCTTTTAGTTTTCTTCATTTGAGGGCATTGCTGAGCTATAGGAAGATGACTGCTTCAGTTGCATGTCTCCAGTGAGACTGTGAGTTCCTTAAGGGTAGGAGATATGCCTTATACTTTTATTCTGTCCTCTATCATAATGCTTAGCAGAGTGCTAGGAAAATTTAAGAAGCCATTAAATAGTTATTGGGTTTTTCTTAAAACCACATAATATTTTTATGGTTTGATAATTTTTGAAAAGCACTGCCTTGCAGGTTGGGTTTCTTAGGGGATGGCCTCTGAGTTGGAGATTAGCACCTCCACACTGGGAAGTGGCTGGGGGATGCTGTTGGAAGCAATGTCTGTGGAAGCAAGGGGTAGGAAGCAGATTGGGCCGAAGAGAAGATGGGCTGCGATGCAGCCTGGGTACAGTCCTCAGCTCACCCCATGGGATGCTCTGAAGCTAGGATGGCCTTTCACGGTTGTTCTGAGTTGGGGTCAGAGAGCCATGCCTTTATCCGAGTCATTCGAGGCAGGCTGCCTGGGAAAAGGGATGATCTTGGGCAAGGTGACCAGGAATTCTGAAAGAGCTGTGGGCCATCTGCTGGCAGCATTCCCGGCAACTGAGGGAGTAAGTTCTTCAGTCCTGAAGGGAAGCTTGGGCTGCAGCACATCACGGTGTCCATTGCTCATTGTAATACTGGTGCAAAGGATGTTAGAAACTTTACCTGGGGAGGAAAAAGGTGAAATTTAATACTGACACATTATATACCTCATATTTTTCATGGAAAAGGTCATTCTTATGTCACTCACTAGTGTAGGTATAAAATAAAATTCCCGCAAACATGTATTTCAAGGAAACATTTAAAAAATTTTGTGTCAGTGTTAGGTATTAGGATGATTTTGTTTCATGTGATTGAATCTAACTCAGATTAGTTCAGGGACAGGAAAATGTATTGTCTCATGTAGCTAAACTTCAGGAAAGGCAAAGTTGCAACTAGACTTCAGGGACTCAGATGAATGATAGTAGATCACTTTTTTGTCTCTGCTTCTCTCTTCATATTGTCTTCACTCTGCCAGACGAGCTCCTTTAGTACAGCTGGCACTATGGCTAACAGCAGTTTCCAGGCTTATAGTTTCATCACTAGAAAAAAATTAAAACTTGACCTCTCTATTGTTAAACTCCTTGGGAAAGGTTTTTATTGAGTCAGGTGTTATCCATGGACCAGCGGCTGCAGCCAGGTGGATAAGTTATAATGATTAGACCAACTAAGTCTATCTGGGCAACCCTAAACAAGCATGGTCATCAGGTAAGATCATGGCAGTTCTTATGTGCATATATTACTGGAATGGAGAAAGGGGCATTTTGTGGAAGGGTAGAGCAAGCCATGAGTAGATAGAACAAAGGATGTCATGTAGTAGATTGCTCTTTCCTCCCCCACTCCACCGTTTCAATCTTACCAGACTAATTTTATATTCTTTTTTGGGTTTGGCATATGGACCAATGCATTTTATCATGGAAATAGACCACAGAGCTATCAGTAATCTGTTCATAAATACTAGGTTCTCTTCACTTTGCACTGAGATTAATCACCTGCCTACAGTACATGATTTTCTTGGTTCAGAGAAATTGTTGATTAATCATATTAACAAGGGAATTTTTGAAATGAAGACATAATGATTATATATTTCTTTTTAAGAGGATATTTATTTATATTAGCAAATGTCACTTTATAGAAGACATTTCAACCTTTATTAAGTAAACCTGCTCTGAGTGATTTATAATATAATTTTGTTGGCGATACATCTTTATTACATTAAAGTAGACTTATTTGAAAATGTAAAAACTTTTAAAATAGTGCTTCTCAGTTCCAGCAAAAAATCCATGCCTTGAAACAAAAATCTCAGAAAGGGTCAGCTTAGCTTTTAACTCTTCTAGTGATGGAGTTGCTGGCCTACCCCACCCTGGGTGATTAGTTTAAGTCAATTGTGTTAATTCCATCCCATGGTAAAACCAATCCCAGTCGTTGATTGCTTCACAAAAGGGAATGTGACACAATACACTGAGGGAAGGAGTGCTTCTGTGAAGTTTTCTTTTCCCTTTAAGAAAAAAGAAAAAAGAAAGCCACAGAAAGAGACAGCCATTCTTTTGGACATTGTTGGGTCCATACATCATGTAAGTTCTGCTAATGTCACCTGTCACCAGTCTAAGGTGAGGCCAGCACTGAGGATAGCCCAGTAGAGAGATGAAAAAAACCCAAGTCCTTGTTGACATTATTAAATTAGTGAATTAACCAATCTGCCACAATGTAGGGAGGTCTCTCAGAGAGGAAGACACTTGAGATGGATTTTGAAGTGCACGTCAACAATGGGATGAAGATGAAAAAGGACCTTCCAGGCACAGGGAACAACATATGCAGAAGCACAGCGTGATTAAATAGGTGTTCAACCTAAACTCACTCAAGATAGAAAAAATAAAGACAAGTCTGGGGATATTTCATAGGAATTATACGTAGCTGACAGCTGGGGATGCTGGGTGCTGAATCAGGGAATTAAAAGGACAGATGTACCTTCTCTCTCCATCTGTATTTGGGGTCATATGGTCTCTTAGTATTGCTTTCTTCTGAGCAGGTGTTCCACTCCCCTGGATTCATGGAATTGGCTAGTGCGGTGAGGGGAGAAGCCTGGGGAGCACCAACTCTCCTGTTGATTTGGCAAGCTAGTTTCTCTGGTCTTCAGTATAAGTACAATATACGGCCCCAGAAGGACATCTCAGGCTCACATCAAGATAATTTCAGTTTAAGCACCACTGTGATCTGACTATAGTTTCTCTGTTGGAATTTTCCTGGTCAGCCAATGTGCTAGCCTTCAGACAAGCTAACTGGCTGTAGTCCAGTCCACCAAAGTTTAAGGTAGGAGCAAAGGGCCTACGAAAGACATTGAACTGGACGGGCTTGAGAGGCAAGAGGAGAAACAGGAGAGAGGAATGATTTAAGCGTCAGAGGAAGGTAGGAAAAGGATTAACGACCTGCAAATATCTTTCTGACTGATGCACATTCTTACCACTCAAAACATTCCTGTAGTTTTAAAGCTGTCCTCTCTCTAGAATTTCTCTCAAGGTATAAATGTCCCCAGCAGGGCAGAAAATTGAGCCACTGGTACCTGAGTGAATGGAAGGCAGGATGCGAGCACTTCAAAAAGGGAGGATAATTAGGGTAAGAAAGTGGAGGATTGCTCAAAGACACACCTTTCGTCAATTTGTAATTTTAGAGTGTAGTGAGCAATGGTGCCTGGGCAGAGTGTTATCGAAGTGTACTCGGCTTGTCTTTAATTTTGAAGGTTATAATAGGTCACATGGGGTATTGTATGTTTCAATAACATGAGCAGCAGTGGAGGAGGGGCAATTTCTTTAGGCATGTGACACTGTAGTCTGTCTAACAGTTGCCCGGGAGAAAAATGCAATGGTGGCCTTAACAGACCTTTAGCTACACCTAGTGGCCAAGTAGGGAAAGGAGCAAATATTTTATTGTAATATTGTATCATGGTTCTTTAGCTAAGTTACTTTTATAATCAGTTAAGAATTACTTCTTGGGTAGTTATAGGGATTATGCTCTACAATTATACTCTACAATTCCCACTGTATAATTATTTTTGACTAGTCTATTAGTTTATCGTCTAGCTAAATAACTGATTCTCCAAACTGGAGGAATGTTGTGGGGGAAAAGAGAGAGACCGTGGGTTGGGAAATTGAGGAAAGGGAAGTCAGTGGGCGTAGCGGCATGCCTCCTATCTCCATGGTAACTCTTAAGGACCAACTTACAGTGTTTGACACCTGCTAGATTCCTCTACTTTAGCATTATGTATAGGATTGTCTCTTTGAGAAAATAAACAACGATAACCGTGATGATGATGATGATTGTGGTTCAGGAAGAGTTGTCTGAAGGAAAGAGAGGGTAAATATTTAAGAGTCTGTTATTTATGAGGTCGGAAAAAATGAACTTAATCTGTAAGAAAATAGAACAGAATCTGAAATGTAGACCTGATCAAATTATTTTCAACAATGTTATATAGTCACCTGTATCTTTGCAAGTGCATGTACTAGAAATATTTTGTGGGTGGCAACTTTTTGGAGTTTGCTTACAGATAGGGAAATCTCAGTAGCCAACACTAATGGTCATTTTGACATTGAAGTGGAACATTTATAGACACGATTCCAACCCTTGGAGAGATGACTCAACTGGATCAGGTCTGTGGCTCACCCCCAGGCTCACAGTTAGCTTGGAGAAAGAACAGCAAGAAATGATATTTCGAAGGGGTTTTATAATATTTTACTCCAACTTTAATGATAGGAATGGGTTTATGTTTCCTTCATGAGAATTCGAATACAGGATGTATTAATTAAACATACACCTTCATTTTACTGATGGAGAAACTTGAGCCAATAGTGATTAAATTACCCAGCTATTTGGTTGTAGAGCTAAGGCTACAATACAACTCAACGGTTTTTACTCCTGATCTGCTATTCTTTTTACTCCAACTATTAATGGAAGAGTTCTCCATTTCAGTAGAAGACCAAAGCAAAAGGAAGTGGGCTTACACCTACATCAAGAAAGTTTCGATAGATTGAGGGAGATTAAGTGTAAAATAACTAAATATTGTATTTTTTTATGCTAAGATGTTTATTTTTCACATATTAATATTCTTAAATCAGCCTGAATCTTATAATTAATGTTAAATCATAGTTGCTTCCAGGCAGTGTGTGCAGTTGTGATATGGTCACCTTTACATGGAAGAATTTAGCCACTGACATTTTCACTTAATAGATTATAGAATTGACAAAGCTAAGGTGTTGGCTTAATTTCTGAAAGAAAACTATTTTCTATCCAGCAATATGTAATTCAATTAAGAAAAAAACAAAATTAGTTTAAATCACTGGTATTCTTTCATTTGACTTCAAGTGCTAATGTGGTGAAGGTGTTAGGAAAGAATTCAGCAGACTCATGATCCATGCTATTCTTGCACTGGCAGCGGCCACACTTAAGTTGGAAGAATCTTTATTATGGGTTTGAAAAAAAGTGTAGACCCAAATCTTGTGAATCCCAAAAGGAAGTGGTATGTGATTTTATGGATAGATACATGTCATAGTTGTGTTAGTGTAGTTTACAGTTTGTGTACATATAATGTAGTGGGTTTTTCCCTGAAGCACTCTTATTAAGTTGTCTCATCATCTTACAATCAGTGATAAGAATAGGAGTAATTTGGTTTAGAACAGCAGTGTTATGTATTAGAAAGAACACTGTCTTGGAAGCTAGATCTATAAAACAACTCAGCCTCCTACTGGCTGTTTTGCCCTTGAGCAATTCACTTCCTCTTTAAATATCAGTTTCCTTATCTAAAACTGAAATAATGAGTTGTGTGTACCTTGAAAGAATATTGTGAGGATTAAATAAGATTATGTATGTAAAGAGCCTACCACAGTGCCTGACATGTTGCAGGTACTCAGCAAAGTCAGCCCAGCCACTGGAAACTTGAGTCAACAAAATGATTTCAGTAATGCCGGCTGAAGGGTGCATTTCTCTGATTTGGTCCCATGTAGTCTAAAGAGTATTTCTCACCATTTCAAAATCCATGCCCCATTAGTCAAGAAGATTTTTCAAAGTCTTCTACGTTATGTTTTACAGAAAGTATAATGTATTTAAGCATTTTCTCCAATATATAATAGTATAGAATATGTTTTTTTCAAGTTACTGCCCTCTTTTACCCTCTTCCCATTATGATCTGCCTCCTAGAGGGGTAGCCCCACCCAGCTAAGAGTAATTGCTCTAAAACATGGTATCAGACAGCGAGACCTAAGAAAGATTTACATATTTATTTTAGGTTCATATTAGGAGTACAGAAGTTCAATCACTTTTTACCTCCTGACCTCATCGTCCGTGTATTTGCTAAACACATTGGGTAAAGAGAAGAAACGTGGAACTAGCCATCATCCTGCGTATCCTCCTTCAGAGTCAATCCAAATAAATGTAATGGGACAGTATTTACAAGGTGACCTATCTATTTTTATGCACAATTTTACTACTATGTGTTTGTCAGCATGGAGATATTAACTGTCAGAAAGCCAAGGGAAAACAAAATTTTTTAAAGCTAGGATACCAGAAATTTAAAAAAGCTCTGTGGGCCAAGCTGCTTAAAGAAACACAAGGCCAAATTTTATACCAGAGAAAAGCCTTCAGTAGCCCTGATCACATTTCCGTCACTCTGGGATACTGTCTCCTACAGGTGTTCACAAAATAATATCACGACCTGGAGTTGGCTGTCCTGTCATGGCTTTTTCTGATTTTCTGCTAGCTGGACTTTCACTCAAGCCTAAAGCTTGCTTCCCACCCAGCCTTCAGAACGGATTGACAGGATTCCTCTAGCACTATTAACTTTCAAAGGCGCTCATCTATTTGCATATCTCCGGCAAGGCACGCCACACCAACCTGGTCTTGCCACAGGCTGCTTTGGAGCCAGAATTCCTTGTCTGCTTTGTTCAGCAACCCGAAATATACTCAAGGAACCCCTCTACTTGAGAGGGAAGAAAGGGAAGGATTCCAGGGCGGAGCACAATGGCCAGGCCATGGGAAAATTCCAGGAATCCTGTGAGCCACTGTCCTTACCCCACGTCGTGCCCTGCTTTACTAATCTTTCGGATTAGTTCAGCCTAATGAAAACCAACAACATTATAAAGCAAGTAATGATACTCATCGTTTGTCTTTCGTCTGCTTTGTTTCATTCTGCATGCCTTGGTTTAGCCAAGCAGAATTCTCCAGAAGCCCTACCAACCAACTCCTGGGACTGACAACTTTAGTGCTCACCTTAGGGAAAGAAGTAACTGATAAGGATCCAACCACTAAAAACTCATTGTCTGTTCATAGAAAATATGGGTGTGGGGGGGGGTTAGTTGATATTCTCTCTTTCCCGAGGACCATGGGTTCGGTTCCTCAACACAGTAGACCCCTATTTCTCTTAACTTCTCTTTATTATGTTCATAAATAGCAAAATACTATAGAAATTCACACCGGCAGCTCTTAGAATATTTTCAATTCATTATTTAGCATTACTTATGAAGTTAAGTCTTCCTGTGAAGGGGAAAACATTCTTTACTTCAGGTGTCAATTTTTTTCAAAAATATAGGTGGGTCTTACTATAAGGCAAACTAAAACTCTTTATGAACAGTACACTATTTGTTAGAAAATGTCCTTATATTGTTTTTTCTAATTTAAATAAGTATGGCTACCAAGAAAAAAAATCATTTTTCTCCTTGCTGGATGAAAATAGGTCAAGTAATTTAAGCCAATCCATTGCAATTAAAATTCTGACATTGCCATTGTTCCTTCTATTCTGAGGGGAAAAGACAAACAGAACACATGGTAATAGGGGTTCATTGGCTAAGTTACTTGATGTTACTACCTATGGGGTCTCTTGCTTGAACCTGCCCGGGAGCTTCATTCTGATGATAGTAGTATAAGTACCAAAATGATGAATACCATCTCTGAGGCTGTGTCTCTCTCTTGTGCTAGTAAAACAATAGAGGAGAGGAGAAAATTGCTGATGGCTTGAGTCCTAAATTCCTTGAATTCTACATTTATTTATTTTGGGGAGATAATGTTATCTGCCAAGTTTATTTTAAAGTAAATTTTACTGAATCAATTAGGCAGCAACACTCAGTCTCATTAAACATCCTGTGGCCCTTTTCACAAGATTAGAGCCTGTGGCTTGATCACATTCCAATGTAGGTAATTTCATTCTGCATTCCTGGAGATTCTCCTCCACCTTTCTAACCCCGTACATCAAATGCACTATTATTTGCACTGATCCCAAATCGACAGTTCTGTTGTGAGGGTGAAGAGTGTGTCAGCTTTAACTGACAGGCTAAAAAGCATTGCTTTTAGTAAGAAAATCCCTTAGCCAATGCCTATTTTGAAATTTCAAGTATGTACATTTAATCATAAGTTAAGGTCTTTGGTAATAAGTAAAATGCTCTTATTTTCATAATGGGTGTTTATTCTGGAATCTTCTTTGATAGAAAATTTGTTTCTCAAGTATATGCTGTTTGCTTCAAGAGAGAAAATGAAGTCTTCAGAAATGGTAAAAAACAAACAATAAAACAAACAAAAAAACCCCTCTTGAGCAAAGACTTTTCTTTGACCTTCTAAATAAATTCCACAAGGGGGCGAAAACACCTAATGGTCCAGGACCGCAAGGTTTATACTTCAAAGCTGGCCACCCATAATAGATTAGTGGATTAATATTACGCTCTAAAGGATCTGGCCTTTAATGTTGACATCAATTTATTGCTATCCCAGTTTACAGTAGTAAAAGTCTTGGAGACCATAAACTTCACAATAGATGTCAGCCTTCTGGTACTAGTGCTTTAGACTTGCACCCCATAAACAGTGGTGATTAGGTAACTGTTCTTCAAACACCCATCCATAGCTGTAACGTCTTTATCAGCTCCAGCAGGGATACTGCCACCAGGATTTTTAGCAGCCACAACAGAGGTATAAGTTTTTTATAATGTGTTCTTCTTTTTCTCATGTGTTTTCTATGATATTTTGCTGTGGCTTATCAGTGATCTCTTCTTGAAAATCAAGAGTGTCTAATTGTGGGCAAAGCTTAAAGAATAGAAGCTCTCTTGTACCATATTAGAACTTTTTGAAAAACGGCCAAGGTACAGAGGTCAAATTTCCCCATATGCTACAAGCAACTTAGTAGGAAGCAAGACCGCTAAAGGTTTTGCAAATGTCTGCCAGTAGCCTGGTGATCTAGGTCACTGTACAGGTTTCATTAATCAGGTTGTTCAAACAAGGAGTTATTTTTCCCTGCTTAAGAGACCTGCAGATATCACATAGAATCTGCTCAATTGTTGATCATGAAAGAGTTTTAATGAAACAGAGATCATTTGAACGAAGGGGACGGGAGAGTTTGTACTTCAGAGAAATTGTGCTTTTAACCCAGCTTTTCCTGTTGAGTCCCCTGTTCTGGCAGAGATAGGCTCAGGATCTAATAATAGTTCCTCCGGCTCTGCATCTCCACATACGTGTTCCGGCGTTAGAGCAGCAGGAGGAATTTAGTGACAGAGCAGGTGTTGTGGCTTATTCCCTGGCAGAATAAATGGTGAAGGGTGGTGGCAAGGCAGTTCTCCTGATTCCATTATGCAAAAAAAAAAAAAGACAGTGCCTCCAATGTCCTTCCTTTTTATTTTCTTCCTGGCACAAGTGGAAAAGAACTAGAATTGTTGTATTAATATGTATGCAAACATATTTTTTCACTTGAGCCTCTGGAAAAAAAAAAAGAAGAAAAAGGGAAAAAAAACTTGCTGTGAAAATGCTTAGCCAGGAAGATTTACTGCTGATTGCAGATTTATTATTGACATGTCTAAGTGGAAGAAAACTTCAGTTTTAACTATTAATGTGGAAAATCTGGATCAGCCTTTAAAATGGAGTAAAGAGCTTTGAACGATGTATTTTCAGAGAAATTATTTACTTACAACATAATTTTTAATAAGGAAGTGTCAATTAAGAGGTGTAAAAAGAACCCAGTGGAGTATGCATCTTAATTTTAATGGCCTGCCTTGGAAATAGAATTATAGAATGTAGGTGATCTGAATTATACTGAAATCAGCTTTTATGCCAGACTCACTGTAATTTAACACTTCTGTATACCCTCCTCTCCTGATTTTTTTATTATGAAATATGGGATTTAAGATTAGAATCTAAGAGTCTAAATGAAATGCTCTTTTAAAGGATTATTTGTGAGATTTTCCACAACCTACATTTCTGTACTCCTCCAGTAGGTTATATACAAGACCGTATTTTTTCATGAGTGTACCGTGTGTTGCTCTTATAAGCTAGGAAAACATGAAAGGGAAAACAAAATTCTTTCTCCTTCTAACTGGGATCATTTGAGATTTTAACAATGTTACTTTTTCCTGTGCTTGATTATATAGGGCAAAACTTGACACCTACTTGACTGTAGTTATGTCTTCTTGATAACGCATCCAGGTAAAATTAAAAAGGATCTTATCCTCATGTCCTTTGCACCCAATGCCTGTAACAGTAAAAGCTCAGAATTCTGGAAAACAGGGCATGCTTGAGAGGGAACATCTTGTAAAGATTGTAATTTGACCTTTGCGTCAACCTTGCTGAGTAAATTTTAAATATTCTAAGAGAACAAAATCGAAAGCCTCAAGGTGGAATACCACTCCCTCTTCCTCCTAGAACTATAAACCAGCCAGAAGCTTTTTCAGAGATTAAGCTAGAAAATGTGTGCCTCTCTTTAATACTTTTGCTGAGAAATAAAATTCGTCACTAGAGATAAAGGCAGATTTATATTTAATGCCATCCTCATCAATCTTCCAGTATTTTATTCCAGTCTACCTCCACTTAAGTAGTTGAGTCAGGTATAACCAGAAACACTTGATTTTTCCCCTCCCACCCTGTGAAATAATATTTATAACATTTAGCATTACAAACCTTTTAAACTCTGGAGTACGCTTGAAGATGATGGCAATTAAGAAAAAAATGCTCTTTGACAACTTCGCAGCTTTTGATTAAACCACACCAAGAGGCATGTTACAGTGATAACAATGAAGCATTATGCCAATTATGTTAAATCCTGCTCTCCGCTTTAAGCTCATCATGACCTGTTTCAGTGTCCTGTAATTTATCCTCTGGAATGCTTACTCTCATCAATAAAGTGTTCAAGAGAAAAAAAGAAAGCCACCAAAGGGAATAACCACCCCCAAATGACTTCTAGAAAACAAGTATTTCTTAACTTTTTATTGACATTGGCAAATTAAAATAGAATAAATTAACAAGTATTTTTTCAAAAAAATGTTTTGTACAAAAATACTGTCAAAATTTCCTAAAAAGCTTTCAACACAGTAGTATCTTTTCATGTACTGAATATAACTATTAGCACAGTGTCAAAAATGTTGAAGACAGAAACAAAATAAAAATCTGTGAAATGTTTGCCACTGATGACATTCCACACCCTATTATTGTCTGTACATATCGGGGAGGGGGACAGCCACCTTGAAAGTGAACAGTATGACTTTTCCTGATCCAGAATGGTTTGGCCCACATCTGTTTAATCTTCCAGTTTAGCATATTTTAAAAATTAGTCTGTACTCAAATGCATAGTTAAAAATATGAAGCGAGATGGCAGAGTTTGTGCAGTAATATCTGCCCTTCAAAGTTCATGCAACCAACTAATGCAATTTTTCCTTTCCCTCGTAAATCTGAATGCAGTTCAGTCATTTGAAACCATCTACAAAATCCACAAGATTAAGCAGTTTGCCAAGATTAATATCTAACAGTTGAGCACTGGAGAAAGTGAGGAAATAAGGAGTAAAAACAAACAACAAAAAAGACCAAGTTAACTAGATATTTCAACTACATAAGGGAGGTGAATGTCAAGGCTACAAAAACGAAACAAAAACAGAAAAAAAAAAGTGGCAGCAATTTTTTTAAACCAATTTGTACAAGTTTATAGTTTACTTTGTTTCCAAGTTCTCAAACCTTTCACGATCTGAAAAGTGAGATACTGTGTCTAAGGGAATGTTTTTTAATTCACACCGAAGAAATTGGGGGATTTGATTTCTTTCGCCGGGATTTCGATCGAGTCAACAGCTTACTCTGCTGGGCTGTTGTTTGCACACGAAGTCCGTCATAAAATCAAACTCGTTTTGCCCCAGCCAGAGTTCGGGCAGCTCCTTGATGCGGTCCAAACCCATTTCTATCACTAAGGACATAAGCACTTCCTCGTCGATGAAATCAGTGTCTATGACATTGGGCGGCAGCATTGCAGCAGGGACGTGGGCCACGGAGGCGGGCATGTTGCTGCTGCCGCTGCCGCCGCTGCCGCCGCCGCTATTGCTGCTGCCCGCGCCGCCGCCCGAGGTGCCCGCCGAGCCGCCGGGGGTGCTGCTGCCGCCCGAGCCGCCGGGGGTGCTGCTGCCGCCGCTGTGCTTGGGGTTGCAATCTCGGAAGTGCTGGTTTGTCCCGTTCATCTGGTGGCCTGCAGCAGGGTGCAAATCCGGCATGTAGTGGTTGTGGGGATAGGGGTGGTGGTTGAAATACTGGTTGTTGAGCTTCTGCAACTGCATGCTGGCCGGCAGAGAGCCTCCCTGGCTGGCCACCGGGGGGCCCATGAACTGGGAGCTGTTAAACCTGGCCCCGGGAGCCAGCGCGCTCGGGGGGTGCCCTCCGTTCACAGTCCCCGGCCCCATCGCGTGCCTGATGCCGCTCGTGGCGTTCATGTTGCTCGCGCCGTAGTGTATGTGCTCGCCCATTAGCGCGTTGAAGGCGTGTTGGGGCTGCTGCTGGTGATGATGGGGGCTCGGGAACTGCCCCACGCCCATGCGGTGGGCAGGGTGGTGGTGCAGCCCGTTAGTGCCGTCGGGGAAGCGCCCGTGGTTCATGGCCATCATATGGTCTGCCATTTCCAGTCCTGAAAGTGAAAAGGGCAGACGGTAAGCCCTGCGCCACACGTGTCGCCCACCTCGGTGCACCCCACTTTTTCTCGGCTCTGGCCCCCAGGCTCACCCGACGCACTTAGGCTGCGAATCATCATCCCGAGGATCCCACTAGGAGCCTGTGCACCCGGGCTCGCCACCAAGGCGGACCTGCCACCCACAACAGAGCCGCGCGCTGCACAAACAGCCCTTTCCCCTGCGATCGGGCGGGGGACCCAAGCCCACACCCCCCTCTGCTCCCCGAAGTCGCCTAATAAAGGAAGTGCCCCGTAGCTCTGCCGCGAACTTCAGGCATTAAATCAGCCCTCCTCATCCTGTTGTTGCACATCCTGTTGTTATTCCCCAGCTCCGCCTCACGCTCTTCCTCCGGGCAAACCCTGCCCTCGGAGGACTGGGCTGGCAGAAGCCCCAGCCAGCTTCGCCCGCCGCGCTTACCTTCCGTCCTTGCGATTTCTGCTCCGAAGACCGAGGGCGGGATCGTCGGGTCCAGGACCGGCTCAGCAGCACATAGAGGGGGCCTTTCTGGCGTGCAAGGCGCTCGCTGTCGCGAAGTCGGCGCCGAAGTCTTGCAGCAGCCGCTGGGGCAGAATCGGAGCCGTTCCCTTTTATTTCCCCTCTGCTGCCCTCACAGCTCGGCAAGACCGCCCGGCAGCTGCCAACAATGAGCTGTGTTTCTTAGGGCTTTGGCCACAGTTAATATAAGGGATTTCAGGAAGGGCGGAGCGAGAGCCTCCGGGAGGGCGGCGGGAAAACGCGGATTCCGGAACATCGGGCACACCGGACCGGGTCGGGCAGCCGAGTCCCCACTGCCGGAGGCACGTGCACAGAGGCTGCGGGCCCAGGCGCCGCCCCGCTGACCCCGGATGCTGGCTTCCTCCCGGCCCACAAATACCAGACCAGGCCGCCCCCGGAGCAAGGACAGAATCCTCCCTGGACTCTCAGCCCGAAGGTAGCGCCTGCCCGGAGAGCAGCGAGGAAAACTCACCGCCCCCCTCTGGCCGGATTCTCCACCCCGAGCTCACCTAGCGATCTGTGCTGCTTTCTGTGGGAAAACGGGTTTCACCCAGCGCCCCGTCCATAGTGCCCTTCTACCTCCCCGGGTTTGCAAAAGCCTACCCAGGTTGCAAAGAATGGCTGTGTTTACCCGTGTGGGTTTTTAAGCCCCGGGCAAATAATGCCCCTTCCCCTGTGCGTGCTTTCCTGGGCTGTGCTTTTGTGGTTTTATAGGGGCAGTAGGTAAACCCGATCTAGACATTCTGCGTGTAGATGCATTTTTTTCCCACTCCTTTCAAGGACAGGAGCGGGGGGGGGGGGGGGGGGCGGGGAGCGGCAGCAGCTGCAGGTGGACTGAGCGCGCTCGCAGGCCTGACCGCCTCCGCTCCAGCGCCCTGGAATCCGGTCCGTGCTTTCGGGGCCGCTCGCCGCTCCCGGGGTACGTGTGCTTCTGCTAAGTTTGCGTTTGCAGCTCTTGGTAGCTTTGGCATCCGAGCTGAGGCGTCTCTGCTCTGTAAACAAACTCAGCGATCCTCGTCCCCAGATCCACCTTTTTGCACATACGCAGTTTCTTGCTTCTGCTGTTGCCCTTGATCCGGGAGGTGGGGGTGTGTGCAAACTTGCATAGCCTCCCTCCGGGCTCTGCCTGACGGTTTGGGGTTGATTTAGAAGCGAACGGGTTTGTAATTAAGAAATTCGGGGGCTGAGTAAGGCTGCTGTAGCTGGAAAAGGAAAACAAATAGATAACATGGTAATCGCTTTGTAAATAAAGTCGTTCTGGAGGTGGGCACGTAGCTGCACGTCCCGTATGGCACCGTGGCACACACTGCTGGGACTCTTCCTTTTCAGTGAAATTGCTCAGTGGGGTAATAGGCGATAATAATAACCTTGCTTCCCTGAACGCGGCACAACTAGCCTGGTCGTCCATTTGGCTCACTGACTTGCAAATAAAAGCCCTTAACGCCCGTCTGGGCCACTACCCAGTCGGAGCTCTCTTGCTTTTTCAAATGGGGAAGCCGAGTTGTTTCCCCAGCACCATGATGAGGCTGCTCGGAGATTTTATATTGCTCTTTATGTGGTAAAAGTGACTTTAGCGCTCCGAATAAGGACTTCTGTTCAGGGTTGTTTCTTCATAACTCGATATCCATTGACGACTTCCTGCTGCGAAGAGCAAGTCCCCCGCCCCCCTCTTTTTTTCTCCCTTCTTGCTCGCAGGACTTCTTTAGGCCCTTCTTGAGGACTGGAAATTCTGATATATTTCCCCTTTCAGGAATTTGCAGAAGAGAACGAATCCTGATTATTTGTTTCGATTACCCCTCTGTCTTCCTCTAGTTATAATATATGTGTAGAATATTTAATATGTATATTTAAACATTGTTACTGTCTTCCTCTTTTCCTTTCTTTCCTTTTGCACACTCTCCAGTATTTGTAACCGTGTATGCAATAATTTTTAAAGCTCAGAAATACTTGCTTTTTGGATACTTGTGCACAGAATACATCGCAGTTTTGGTTGCAACAATCGCCTCATCTCCTGTCCACCCACCACTTTTACCTGTAGGTCATGGACTTGCAGCTACAGAATCAGAGGCTTGGAAGAGACCTGCCACTTCCTATCAAAAAATAGACTCGAAAATATTGGTCAACCCCAGACTCAAAAATTGCCAGATAGATTGTTTACTTCCCTTCCTAGTACTGCTGTGTCTTGCGACACAAAGACCAGCTCTTGAATGTCTAATCTAAATTCCTCTTGCAACCATTAAGGAAAGGTGCAGCTCCATGCTGCTCCAGTGGTTCCACATACTATTGGGAAATCCCTTGAAAGGTCACCTCCCCATCCTCCACCCCTTAGAGGGAACAGAAATTCCTTCTGGGGCCAGCTGGTTAGAACCTGGTATGCTTTGTTCATTTATTCATTCATCCAGTGAATATTTACCAGGTGCCAGGCACTTTTCCTAGCTTCTGGAGAGACAACCAAGACAGAAACTCATGGTCAAACTGTGCAGCTGGACAAACAAGCCTCGGACACACTTTGATAAGTGTCACAACAGCATTACACACAAGCACTTCCAGGGTCACACAGGAGGGACACCTAACCTAGTTTTCGGGCCTTGGGAAGGCTTCCCAGTGGGGTGGTGATAAGTTGAGGCCTGACTATGAGTAGAAGTTAGGCCATCCCAGGCAGGGGGCGCAGGGAGAGAAACAAGGTTGGAGAGGTAAAGGGGCTGGATCCTATGGGCACTGGTCCCCAAGCTGAGAAATTTGGGTTGTATCTTGAAAGTAATGAGAAGTGAGTGAAGGCTTGTGAACCAGTGAGATGATCAAATTTTCATTTTAGAGAGACCAGGACAAAACTGTGGAGAATGGATTGAGAAAGTAAGACCGGGGACAGGGAGTTCAGTTAGGGGGCTGTTACAGTCATCCAGGGGTAGGCAAAGCCCAGTGTAACCAGGGGTTTATCCTGTGAACCGGGGTGAGGCAGTGGTCTGCACGTGGCCCTGATGGTACTAGATGGTTGTATTAGTTTCCTAGGGCTGCCATGACAAAGTACCACAGACTTCGTTTACAATTCTCAGGCGTAAACAAAAGAAAATTGTTGTCTCACAGTTCTGGAGGCTAGAAGTCCAAGATCAAGGTGTTGGCAGGGTAGGTTCTGAGGGCTGTGAGGGAAAATCTGTTCCGTGCCCCTCTTCTAGATTTGGTGGTTTGCTGGCCATCTTTGGTGTTTCTTGGCTTGTACAGGTATCACCCCAATCTCCGTCTTAATCCTCACGTGGTATTTTTCCCTGTGTGTGTCTCAGTGTCCAAATTTCCCCTTTTTTATAAGGGCACCAGTCATATTGGACTAGGGCCTATCCTAATGACCTCATTTTAACTTGATTACCTCTGTAAAGACCCTGTCTCTAAATGAAGTCCTTTCTGAGGTACTAGAGGTTAGAATTCCAACATTTTTGGAGGGACACAATTCAACCCATACCAGTGGTGGAGAAACTGAATAACACAAGACCCCCCCCCCATTATGGAAGAAAGACATAGCCTGGAACTTTCTTCCCAGCTCTCCTGCTGGCCTACACTTTCATTTCTTCATGTTTCTGCTGCTCAGACACCACCTCTATGAGGTCTTCCTGATTATCCTTCCCAACTAGCAATATCCCTCTTTGTTTTCTTACACTGTTTTGTTTATCCTCTTAGCATTTATCCCACCTGACTTGTTGCATATTGAATTTTCACTGTCTTCCCCCCTGGAATGGCAGCTCCAGGAGAGCAGGGACCTTGCCTGTTTGTTTTTTCAGTGTCTAAAACAAGTCTTTTACTGATTAGATTAGTGACACGATGGATGGATGGATGGATGGATGGATGGATGGATGGATGGATGGATGGGTGGATGGGTGGATGGATGGATGGGTGGATGGAAGGAAGGAATATAGCAGAATTACAAGGGAACCCAAATAAAGGGCTTAAGGGCCGGTGGTCAGGAAAGATTTTTCTGGAGAATGTTAATTTTAATGCTGGCAGTAGAGAAATCTAGTGGAAAGGAGAACAGCAGCTTACCACTGTCTGCATTGTGGCCTGTTATGGACTTGAGGAAAACTGATCTGTTTAGGAGGGATCATTGACTACTGAGTATGGAGGAAGATCCCCATTGGTGTGCAATTTTGATTGAAATTCAAATCAAATTTGAATTTGATTCACATTCAAGGCTTTTGGAGGTAAGCCTTGGGCTTCAGCTAAACTGAGTTGAGGAAAGGCTGACTGAAGGGCCCAGCTTCAAAAAATATACGAAAGAGTTTATAGCTGTGTGGTGGAGCTAGGGTGAGGCTGGGGCGCAGTGTGGGGTTTAATATGGGGTCTTTTTTGTGCTTTACCTAAATGATCTCACCTAATCCTCACCTTAGCAAGTAGGGATTACTTTCATCACTTCAGAAAGGAGGACTTTGAGAGTTAACAGAACAACCCTACCCCAGCCCCCAAACTATCTTCTCAGAGGGATTAGGGAAAAGGGGAGAGAAGGAATCAGTCAGAGCCAGACACTGGTTGGGCCCATTCTCCTCTTCCCCTCCTCCCAAGACCTTGACTCCAGGTCTTAGCTGGTGAGAAAAACACTGCTGCTGCTTTGTTCCACCATCCACTTGGCCGCCATAATGACACAGGACCTCTGACTGAGCATGAAGTGTGGCAACAATCCATTTCTGCCTTTCTCCTTCTCTCTCCTATTCTCCCTCATTCACAGGATGGAAAGTTCTGATATTTTACTGGTCTGTGGAATAACTGGGGGTAGGAAGTGTCAGTGGATCCAGATCCAGAAACTGCGGATGGACTTTAGTGGCAGCGTGAGGACACATGGTTAGTAAAGAGGCAGAAGCCCTATATACAACCTTGCATTATCTGCAAGTTGAAGAAATAATGTCTTACATGTATGTGTATATGTCAAAATAAGAAATTCATATAATTTTTAAACCTATGGATTTGGTTCTAATTAATAAAGTGCAAATTTACTGGAAATCATTACTAAACTCAGAATGGTTTTTCTGTCTTTATGTATTTTCACATTTGATAAGAAATACAGTTATTACCATGGAGGGGGGGGACAGTGAAATGTTTTTGTTAAAAAGGGGCTTTAAACTTGATGGAGTTGATTCTGTCTCACCTGAGAAGATGGTTAAAGACTCTAGAACATCATCTGTGATTCAGCAGATTGGGCGTGGGGACTGAGGGTCTACATGTTTTAAAAAAATCTTCCAGTTAGTTGTGATGTTTAGCCAAGTTTGCAAACTACCCATCTTGTCCATAGGTGGGTGACAACTGGGGTTGTTCTAAAAGTGATCACGGGTGTGGGGTAAGCCTGGTTTATGCTCATAAAGTCCTGTTCCCCTGGATTGCTGTCCTCTGCCCCCACCCCCCCATGATTGGAATTTTGCCCATCTTTGAAGGTCCAGTTCAACTGACGTCTCCTCTTTCAAGCCTTCCCTGATCCCCCAGATAGAAAGGATTCTGGCTCCCTTGGTGCTCCCAAGGCATTTTGCTCAGATCTTCCTTTATGACTTATTCTGGCTTGAGTTATGGGCATTTGTACCCTCCTGTAGCCTTCTCGGTAATGGCAGAGGTTCCTTGGTGAGCCCCCGGGGACTACACAATGTCATGCATAGAGTAGCTTTTATTAGTCTGCCCGGGATGCCTTAACAAAATACTACAGACTGGGTGGCTCAAACAACAGACTTTATTTTCTCATAGTTCTGGAGGCTGGAAGTCCAATATCAAGGTGTCAGCAGGGTTGGTTTCTTCTGAGGCCTCTCTCCTTGGCTTGCGGATGGCCGATTTCTTGCTGTGTCCTCACCTGGTCTTTTCTGTATTTCCTCTGTGCTGAAGTCCCGGGTGTCTCTTTGCGTGTCACGAATCAGATTGGATTAGGACTCACCTATATGGCCTCATTTTAATTTAATCACCTCTCTAAAGACCTTATAACTAAATACAGTTACATTCTGAGATGCTGGGGGTTAAGACGTCAACATATGAATTTTGGGGGACACAATTTAGCCCATAACATACCTCATGCATGTTCTGATAAATGACATTTTATTAGTCTACAACTTTAACAATAAACTAGACAATACTTATTTGGGTTATAAAGTTGGATGAGGTATGTTGGAAAGCAGAAGAAGAATTGAGTGACCTTAACTAGATAAATATGCCATCAAGGGCTTCCCTGGTGGCGCAGTGGTTGGGAGTCCGCCTGCCGATGCAGGGGACACGGGTTCGTGCCCCGGTCTGGGAAGATCCCACATGCCACGGAGCGGCTGGGCCCGTGAGCCATGGCCGCTGAGCCTGTGCGTCCGGAGCCTGTGCTCTGCAACGGGAGATGCCACAGCAGTGAGAGGCCTGCGAACCGCAAAAAAAAAAAAAAAAGCCATCAAAATCAGGATTGTATTCAATAGGAAAAACTTCAAAGGCCCCAGAGGACAATAACAAACTGCACGGGTATTGGATGGGAAATTACCAACTAGGTATAACAAATTCAGCCAAAAAAAAAAAAAAAAGAAAAGAAAATTGTGAGTCAAACTGAGCTATTGGTTGAATGGAAGGCAGCAATGCAATTCTGTTATTAAAAAGGAAACAACTTGGAGTGTGTTAGGAGTGAGAAAAATCAAATGATAGAGCTGGAAGTAGTCCTTTTGCTACACTTGGCTCTTCTTTAGAGATTGTAGTTGGTTTTTAACTTTACATTTTAATAAAGAGTTACAGAAACTAAATAAGGTTCATTTAAGAAAAGGGAAATATATTTTAAAGGGATGGGAAATGGGACTTATAATGGCTGTTTAATCTGGAGAAGAAAAAGCTGACAGGTGACTTAATCCATATGTTCTGGTGTACGCATAGGGAAACTAATATGGTGGATCCTTTCCAGATGTTTTCCTTTTCCACTGAGACAAAGAAGAAAGGAAAGCATTTTTTAAAAAAGAGCTTTAGATCAGTGCTTTTCAAATTGTGTTCTTCAGACCTTGAGTGTTCTTAGCTTCACTTTTACGTGCTTTATATATAAAGGATTTCTTGTTCGAATTTGTTTTAGAACATTGTTCTGATGTTAAACAGTTATGAAAACTAAAGCTTCAGATAATACAAAAATCACAGAATTCTAATTTGGGGTGGGACTTTAAAAATAATCTTATCCAAACTCCCTGATTTTCTAGATGAGAAATCTGAAGTCCTGAGAAGTTAAATGACTGCTCATAAAGGACTTCCTAAACATCAGGATTTTAAAACACCAGAGCAGATTATCAGAGGGAACTAAGTCTTTATGAAGACTTCAGTGAAATAGGATAGAGATGTGTTGAATGGTTGCGATCAGCTTTTCCCAACTGGCCTTCTGTGTTATGGGTGGGAGGGTTGTAAAAGGCAGTAACAGAATCTGTATCAATTTCTACTTTTTAAAAAGTGGGAAGTAAAATCATTTAAAAGTATTTTTTGCAGTTGGAAATGGAAGTTTGAGAGTTTCTGAGAGTGTGCTGAGTGAGCCTACTAAGCTGGTGATAGACATCGGACAGCAACAGCAAGCGCTTAACTCAGTTACTCACTTGCCAGATACCTCAGTCAAAGGGGAGGTTTTTACTGTTTTGCTACTTGAAGTTGCTTTGATTCTCATTCACATATGAATTTTTTTAAGATAGAAAACAAATAGTCCCAAATAAAATAAACCAATGAGAAATGTCATTGTGATAATTATTTTGCAAATGACTTATGATGATGCTCACCCCATGCAGGGGTTTCCTTCATATAATGAAAATTCTTATATAGCACAAATACCTAACTCTAGAACTCAAAAATCAGTGCTAGATAGAGAAAACATAGTGATGACTACACCCAGAGTGGCCTTCAATTTGTTAGAAATAAAGATTCAACTGCCACATGGAAAAATAGTGAAGTTACGTTTGCAAATAATGGCCTGAAACTATTCCTTTTCTCTAATTAGTTATAAATAACACAAAAGTTATTTTTTAAAAACCTAGTTGGTTTTTAAGTACAAAATGCAAGAACTAAAAGCATGGAGAAATGAAAGTATTTTGTGTGAATTTCTGATATCATTCTGTGTAGTTATATTTCAATCTAGGTTAAATACACATTTAGCACAAAATCCAAAGAGGATATATTGCCTATTTTAAATTTGTCAACAAAATATGCTTTTCCTTAAGATTTGATTCAAAAGAAGTCATACAATAGAAGTCCACTACATAAGAAAAAAAGAATTTGTTTTTATATTTTTGTGTAATAAGTATTATTAAAAATCAGGTTAAAATAAACTCCTCAAAATAAACTTCAATAATATATTTATCTAAAATATAATATTTCATGTGAACTCTCTTCTTTCTGTATGCCATACAAAAATTTAAAAATGACTTAAAAATGCCTAAATGGTTTGTGAAATAATAGTGACGGGGACTCACGGAATAGAAATATTGAAAAATGCTGGCTTGAATCAGTGTTTCTCAAGAGTAATATATGGACCCCTTTCAAAAGAAAAACATCTCTAAGGAAGGCCTCAAATGCTTACTTACATTATTTTTATTACATTTCTTAAGTATGGAACAGTAGAAAATGATATGTGACACCCTTATGTTTATAGCTCCTATACAACTGTAATACTAGAGCACATTTGCATGCTAAATAATAAATGAAACTAGAGAATCGGTAAAAATAGAAATTAACAGCATTTACATGGCAGATTTTGTCAAGATTAAGTCATCCTTTGCAGGGTGAATCTAGCAAAAAGAATTGCAGCACGAGTTTTTTTCCTATCAAGTTCGGCTAGCTGATGCTATAGCTTGCTGTTCAATGAAATTCTCTATTTGAACCATTGCAAAACTTTATGTACAATGCACCATGACTTTTGGTTTTCACATGGTGTGAAGCTATCACTTATATATTAAATCCACGTCTATTCTTGTCTTAACTAGTATTTAACAGTTAAAGTAATGCCGTTTGGCACCTCCACGATTGTAATCACAGATCTGGATATTGAAAGAGGGTCAATTTGGATAATCCATAATATGCTTGTAATAATTTATTAAAAATTAACAACAAAATGAAAACATAAAGTTAAAGAGGTCTTGAAGAGAAAAAGAGACCCCTTCCCCCCCCTAATCTTTTAAGGACTATGAAAGATCCATGAACCCTAGTTGAATAAAAACTGATTTTGGTGGTGTTCAGTCTTTATTATTATAAATATTTTGGATCATATACTTATTTATTATAATAAATAATTTGGATCAATGGCCGAGTCAGGGCAGGGAATGGAGAGCTTAAGCTACTGGGAAGTCTGAATGTTAACCAATTCCTTTTAAAAATATAGGTTTCTTTCTAATATCAAATAAGTATATGACCCCAAAGTTGTCTGTGGGTTCAGTCTTCTTTCACTTGTTGATTCATTAGTTCCTTCTTCCATTCATTCAAATGCCTATGTAATAACTAGATAAGAATGATTTGTATGAGTGTGTGAATTATTTGTATTTTAAGTGGTATTTTCTGGAGTGCTTGTAGGTGCTTCAGTTCTTTTAAGTAATTTAAACAATCTTGTTTACACCATCAATTTGTAGTGAGCAAGGGATTTCTAAGCTAATTTGCTGTGCAGCCTAGCTCCTGGAATCGGTATGTAGGGGTATCAGAGAAGCAGCTTCAGATTAACTTTGAGATAAGATTATCTTCCTAGGAGTGAAAGAAAAGAGCATAAATGTGTTGCAGATAAGATCAGCATTCTTAGCAGGAAAGCCCCAGCTTCTTAGGCCTCCTGGGTCCCCTTGAGATTTAGTAGCCACATAAATTCCAGGCACTAGAAGCGCATACTTCCTGTTGTAAATTAATAACCTGCTCTTCATCAATCTCTTGTGGTCTGATGAGTGTGGGAGCCAGTTCAGCTCTGGATGGATGGACCAGCCAAGCTGAGGACCAGGCCTTGGTCTGTGGTGTCTTCACCAAAGGAAAGACATAAATGCAATGACCGATCCTTCGGTCTCCCTCTCTTCCTATTATCTCTGAGCTACAACTACAGTGGGCTGCTGAAATAATTTGAAATTCTGAATCATTAGAATCCTACTTACTGGTAGCTTGTAATACCTTGCCATCCTATGAAGCTTTACTGTGATTTTGCTCCAGATGGGTTAGGACCTCCATTATTGCCACATTATATATAATGCCTCGTGATCTTCCGTCATAGTCCTTCTTGCAATGTGTAGTTACACATTTATTTTGTGACTCTTTAATTACTGTCTCTATGATGGCAGGGACCACGCTTACCCCAGTGTCACAACATCATATCCCCAGTGCAAAAACAGTACCTGGCTCAGAGGCAGTGATCATAAAGCTAAAAATTCTAATTCCTTTAGCCCTTACAGTTAAGCCATTGAGATCTAATTTAAAACCTTCTTTAAAAAAAATTTAAGGGCTTCCCTGGTGGCGCATTGGTTGAGAGTCCGCCTGCCGATGCAGGGGACACGGGTTTGTGCCCCGATCCGGGAAGATCCCAGATGCCGTGGAGCGGCTGGGCCTGTGAGCCATGGCCGCTGAGCCTGTGCGTCCGGAGCCTGTGCTCCGCAACAGGAGAGGCCATAACAGTGAGAGGCCCGTGTACTGCAAAAAAAAAAAAAAAAAAAATTAAAATGTTTTCCAATATTCTAGTTTGCTTCTCTGTGGACTCTGTAAAATTTTTCTCTATAAGTGCTAATCTATGCTAAATAATTTAGAAAGAGCATTCATAAAATTAATTATTATTTATGTTTTCAAAACTTCCTTAGCTCTTCTTGCATTTACCACCTTCTTGAGATTCCACACTCTCCCCAGTAATTAAGCTCTTCTCTAGGCCACTGTTCCTGTATTTTTTTTTATTGGCTTTGTGGATCCTTCATATCATATTACCAGGAGGAAGAAAATTCTAAGAAAGAATGGATTCTCTGCCTGGAGGTAGAGGCTCCTCATCCATGTTCCTTTCTACATTTAAGAGGATATTTTGGACGTGGATCTAGCAGAAGATGAACCCACACGCAGTGTGTTCGTGTGTTCCCATATTATCTGGGGCAATAGTGGAGCATAAGGATGCTTTTTATGAAATATTAATTTAGATGTAAGTTCCAGAGCATTATAACACCAACAAGGAGTCCTTTCTGTGGTCTTTGTTGTTTAATAGGTAGACCTCCTTGCAGAGGAGACAGGAAAAGCTAGTGCAGTTATAAAGAAAAAAGTCCAGAGTTCATGAGGCTAGAGGACTCTGCTATCTGAGATCTTAGGTGATTAGATAAAAGGTGCAAGATTGGAACCCGCAAAGTGAAACTCATTCAGCTAGCTCTAACAGAGCATGGTTTTCCTACAGGTCACCCCCTTTCTGTCATTGCTACCACCACAAACTCCTCCAAGCTGGGGATCATAACTTATTTTTCTTTGTGTCCTAATGCTTGGCACAGTGTGAATTCGTAATATGGTTTGTATGACACTGCCACCTATTTCCTTTTCACTTTACTTGGCCTATTAATTCGGGGAGGGGGGAGAGATTTGGATAAGTAAAATTATTCTCAGGTAATAAAAACAGGCTCAAAAATAGATCAGAATAGATTTAATCTATTTAAATATAGACTTTAAATGGAGAACAGAAACTATATTCTGATATATATTAATTTGGTAAACAACAAAGTGGACTAATTGGCTTTACAAAACTCTTAAAGAGGGCTTCCCTGGTGGCGCAGTGGTTGAGAGTCCGCCTGCCGATGCAGGGGACATGGGTTCGTGCCCCGGTCCAGGAAGATCCCACATGCCGCGAAGCGTCTGGGCCCATGAGCCATGGCCTCTGAGCCTGCATGTCCGGAGCCTGTGCTCCGCAACGGGAGAGGCCACAACAGTGAGAGGCCTGCATACCAAAAAAACAAAAAAAACTCTTAAAGAGTTTTTTTTGGAGGAGGTCACTAAGTTACAAAGTGTGCTTAGATACTAAGAAAGTTCACTGAGGTTTGAGTCTGTGCCTTGATCTGTTGTTCTCTGATCATCAACATTGGTGGTTCTCTTTTGTATCCCCCTCTTTGCCACCAAGAGTGTACAACTGAATCATGATGATGGTGATTTTAACTTGATGTAGGTGTTCTCCTAAAAGTGAGAGGGCCTGGGCAGCTAGAGCTGGAAAGGTTTAGTTTTCTTTAAATGCGTCAAGTTACCAGCATCGTCAAAATCTTTACCTGAGTGTCCATTGATGGATGCATGGATAAAAAAGAAGAAAATTTTGCCATTTCTGACAACATGGATGGACCTTGAGGGTATTATGCTAAGTGAAATAAGTCAAACAGAGAAAGACAAGATCTCACTTGTATGTGGAATCTAAAAAAACAAAGCAAAAAACTCCAACTCATAGATGCAGAGAACAGATTGGTGGTTGCCAGAGGTGGTGGTGGTGGTGGTGGTGGTGGAAATGGGTGAAGGGGATCGAAAGGTACAAGCTTCCAGTTATAAACCAAAATAAATCCGGGGATGTAACGTACAGCATGGTGACTCTAGTTAAAAATACTGTATTACATATTTGAAAGTTGCTAAAAAAAAAAAAAAGTTGCTAAGAGAGGACATCTTAAAAGTTCTCATCACAAGAAAAAAATATTTGTAACTAAGTGTGGTGATGGCTGTTAACTAGACTTGTGGTGGTGATCATTTCACGATATATACAAATATCAAATCATTATGTTGTACACCTGAAACTAATATGTTATATGTTAAGTATTTCTCAATTAAAAAAAAATCGGGTTGGTGCACAAACTGTGACTATAAAATAGTAGGGAAGCGTTCATAAGCCATATGCAAACGTGTGCCTGATTCTAGCCACACCTTAAAAGATGCTGGAGTTTCTGAAGTAAACTCATAAGAGTCATGGAATACTGATTGTTACAGTTACAGATGGGAGGGCCCATAAAAACCATCTAGTCCAACCTATTTCATTTGGAGATTACAGAGATTCAGGCTAAGGGAAGTGAAATGGCTTGCCCAAGGACACAGAGGGAATCAAGAGCAAGCCAGAAAGAGTTGCACAAGGTGACATGAACGGTTCTGCGGAGTTCATGCCCTGTTGCCTATGCCTTGCCGACAAACTTGAGAAGATCAACTGCTCACCAGCTGGCACTACAGAGAAGCTACAGGTAGCTGAAGGCTGCCCTCACAGTAGAGGCCAAAGACTGTCGTCATGAGACTGCCAGGGTTGTTCTTAGCTTCTGGAATCGCTAGACAGGCAAGCCCCTATCAGAACTCATGCCAGGGAGTACATGTAGGTTGTGCTGGTAGCCAGGAGTGTGCTCTGAAGCAGATGAGAGAAAAAGGACCCCTGTTCAAAGGTGCAGAACCAGTTCACTGATAACTTCTTGATGTTCTGCTTTCAGATTATTTCACAAGAACCATTTATGACAGGCGGAGCACTGGTTTGAAGAATACCAGAGGCAAGCGTGGTAGAAATCAGCGTTTATAACTAGGATTCTGGAACACCTAGAGGCCATGATGCAGTTCTGACTTGGGTGAAGACTGCTCAGTGGACGAATAGAATCTGAAAAAGAAAAGTGCCTGATATGGTTTTTAGTGACAAATTAATTGTGTCCCTTTATCAGTGCTAGAGAGACCACTTGATCACCTTTCTTTCCAAACCACGTGGTTTATTACAAAGTTCTTTTAATTTTCAGAACACAGAGATGAGATAAGGCATCACTGGAATTTTGAAGCGTAAACAGACATGAGGTTTGCCCTCTGAAAGTAAGAAAACTAGAAAGGACCACACGTAATGGGTGAGATTAGCTATCTAGAGAAGTAACTCACAAGACTGTCTACGTGGGTTTGACTGGGGAGAACAGAGATCACCCGGTATCTAACCAAGGTGACCAGGCTATGAGTCTCAGGGAGGTGCTCCCATGACAACAGAGCAATGGAACCACTTTGGAAAAGCCCCAAAGCAACATAAATGATTCGAATCAACTATGAACGTCAAAGTCTAATGAGTTGTCTAGGGGAAGAGGTGTTAACTGAAGGCAGATGGTCAGCATGGCACCTAGATGAAATGGAATCTAAAGACTAAGAATTTGGCTGTGATTATCGGCACTGGACAAACAAGACACAAGTTTTGGTCCCTTGAGAAGTGTCCTCTGCTACATGGGGGTGTTTGCTCACTGGCTTTACCATGGCCTTTGTCAGCTATCTTCCATGATCAGTCTTCTTGCTCTGACTGCATGTCCACCAAGGAAATTTCTGATAAATAATTCAACTTGTAAGAACCAGAAGAAAACATAGGGAATAATGTTAAGATTTTAGGGTAGGGAAAAACTTCTGAAGCAATATACGAAAAAAGCATAAGTTATACACAAAAAGACTGCTTCTGGATGACAAATGAGATAATGTTAAAAGACAAATAGTGGACTAGAATAATATAAGATAGGAAAAGGATTATTACCCAAAATGTATAAAATATGTAAATTTGTAAAAATATGTTTAAAAATGCTATCAAGCTAAAAAAAAAAAAAGATGAAACCACCCAATAAGAAACTGGACAAAAAAATGAACAAGCAACTCATAGTAAACCACAGGGAACCAAATGATTAATGAATACATGAGATGGTGCTCATAAGTTCAGCAGTAACCAGGGAAATTCAAAATAAAATGCCAATGGGATTTAATTTCACTTTCATAAGTGTGGAGAAATTAAAAACTCTAATACTATTTGTTGTTCAGAATGTGGGGAAGCAAACCAACATGGCTGCTAGGGTGTGAATAAGTATAATCATATCGGAAGGCCCATATCCTGTAAATCAGCAATCCTGCCTCCAGGTGTGTACTTTAGAGAACCTCTTGTATGTGTGTGCAAGAAGAGAATGGATAAAATATACTATAGCCATACTATAGAACACTATATAGCAATTGAAAGAAAGAAGCTAGGTAGGTCTGTGTAAATCTACATAAATCGTTCTCAAAAAAGTGTTTTTTCTTTCAGCTTTGTTTATGTATAATTGAGAAAATGATAAGATATTAAAAAGAAAAGAATCAGGATAGGGTGATAAATGTAAGAAGATAATCTACATGGTGGACCGAAGTATTTCAGTCACTGAAAAAGCATATTCCTTTCCTATTAAAAATTAATAAATCTGGGGATGAATATGTATTTTATCTTAATTTTGGTTAGGACATGTCAGACTATAGAGTCTGCTAAGCACTTAAAAAATTGAGTTTCTGTACCTGAAAGCTAAGAATCATATTCTGCAATATGGTGACGCCCACCCCCTGCCCCCAACCAAGTATTGTCATCTGATGGCTAAATGGACACCCTCTAGGGCATGGAGAGACAGTTCATTCTCTATGAAGACCACATCTCTTGACACTGATGCCCTTGGTGTTAGTTTATCTCAAGCCCAATAGATTTCATCAGAAATAGCTTCCACATCAGCCAGCATCCTAGTGATGCCCCACTGGGAGCTTCCAGACTCCTACAAGTCAGCCAGGTAGTGAGATAAGCATTCTAGTGCCTTTCAATACTTCTGAAGCCTGTAGGCCATCAAGCTGCTCAAGCTATTTAAAACGTTCAGCGGGTTTTGCTTTTGACTTGAATTATTTAAAATAATATCAGTAACAATAAGAACCTCAAGTTGATCAGAAACTCTAATTGGCAATAATATATTATTATATTTAACAGAAGAAGAAAGTTAAGAATTAACTTATCCAGGTGGCTAGGGATCCCTCTTATCCCCTCCCACCCCACCCCCCCACTCCTCCCAAATAGTCTCTAAGGGAGAAAAACAATAAAAGAAGTCTTTGGTGATGGCTTTTGGCTCTCATCAACTGCCACACTGAATTCTCCTCCTTAGACAACACTATGTCTAATGTCTTAGAAATAGAAAAAGAGTGTGCCCTCGGGGAAAATAAAAGAAAGAAAGAGGGCTTCCCTGGTGGCGCAGTGGTTGAGAGTCCGCCTGCCGGTGCGGGGGATGCGGGTTCGTGCCCCGGTCCGGGAGGATCCCACGTGCCGCGGAGTGGCTGGGCGCGTGGCCCGTGGCCGCTGGGCCTGCGCGTCCGGAGCCTGTGCTCTGCGGCGGGGGAGGCCACGGCAGTGGGAGGCCCGCGTACCCCCAAAAAAAAGAAAGAAAGGAGGGAGACGACACTTGCTGAGGTGCCTGCTGTGTGCCATATAATATGCCGTTTGCTTCTGTATACACTGTCTTATTTAATTTCAATATCAACTCTGCTAAAAAAGTATTATTATCTGAGGCCCAGAGAGTAAAGTGATTCGACTGAAGCCACTCAGCTGCCAAGGGGCAGAGCTGGGGTCTTAAATGAAGTCTGCTTGACTTCACAGGTGAAAGACTTTCTATCATTGTCTGTTACCTTTAAAAGACAGTGGAACACGACTCCAGACCAAAGTTACCTTTTGCAAAGCAAGGGTTGTGTTTATTGTTTCTCCAAATCCAGAAAAATGGCTTCAAAGTTCATTGGCCTTTCATCCCTTTTTTCCTCCACTTTGAGCAAAGGGCACTATCCTAGATGGAAAGGAAGAAAATGCTTATCCTTTTCTTTCTCCTGCTGTTCACCTCCCAACTTTGAATGAGATAACAGCTTTTCAAAAGACACAGTACGATAGAAGGACCTACACACAAGAATAAAACAGCAAAAGATAAACATAAAAGGAGGAAGAAAAACGGATAATGGGATCGGTAAATCCTGAGGGAAGCAAATTTTCTCAGAGCTTCCTGGTAGCCAAGGCAAAGGGAGAAACATGCTGGGTTATATGGCTTCAGTGTCAAATGAGGAAAGGACTACTTGTTCATTAGGAAAGATAAACTTTTTTCTTTGTAGTTACTCTTAGTTCTGGAAGGGAATTTATCATGTGAGTTATCCTGAAAGGGATATTCAATGACATAAGGGAAAATACTAGAGAATAGTTTTATTTAAAAAAAAAAACAAACTAAGATAATTTTTTTGTCCACTACAGATGTCCAGAGGTGAATTTTTATGTTCTTAGTTGTTTATTCAATATGGCACAAAAATTTTTGATAGGTTGATCATAGGAAGTCTTCCCTTGAAAATCTTCAATAGTTTCCTTCGATGATACCACTCAGAATATTTCTCCCAGAAGTTTTTTAGTGTCGGTCTCTTTATTCTTTCCCTGCCGCATTTTAGACTGAAAATCCTTGAAGAAGGACCATGCTGGCTTCTTGTGCTTTGTATAAAAACACACACACACACACACACACACACACACACACACACACACACACACACACACACACACACACACACACACACACACACTATACAGCATATAAAGGATCTTTCCATGGGGGCTAGATGTTTATGATGTTTTATACTTAAAAATAAATCTACTATCAATATCTACTTGGGAAACATAGCAGTCACGCCAGACATCTGAGTTTAATTCATTAAACCATATCTTTTACATCTGACCTATGACCCACTGATGTATTTGTTTTTCTCCTTGTTAAAGCTCCTAACAAGCCAGACTGAACCATTCACAAGTCTTTCTCTCTTTCTGCTTTATTTCTTGTTGCACATGCCAGAAATCAAAACTTTCTACAGACTGCAATGGATAATTTTGGACTTGAATAATCCATTTCTTCTTTGCCATCTTTATTAGAATCATAACAATTTTTAGTTATTTTCCAACTTTCTCCTATTCGTAACAGTTTTTCAGTTGCATTTCTACGCATCCTTTCTTTGATTCTGCATCCATAGATTTTGTGTACCCCTGGCATTATACAGGTATATAACTTTTTAAAAATTTTGCATGTGGATTAAGCTTCACTGAAGTTTGAGGCAGACCAAGGGGGAGATTATATTGTAACAGCACAATACATTTACAGCTGATTTCTAATAAATTCTGTATGATTGTTATGAAAGCAACTGATTCAAACACATTATAGAGGAGTAAAATTATAGAAAAATTAATTTTCCATTATAGAAAAATAACTTTCATGGAAAATACAAAAAGATATTTTTAAAAAATGACACAAAAATTGCTAGTTTTCCTAAAGTTGACATTTTAGGAATTTTTCTTACGGTACTTTTCAGAAGGATTCTCCAAGGACTCCAGATGGGTTTGGGGTGAAAGTACAGGACTCTCTCCAGCAGTATTGCTTGCAAAGCTATGTACCTTGACCTTGCACGTGACTGGAATTGCTCTGTGGGTTGTGTCTAACTCTCTGGGCTGCAGGCAGCTAGCTGCCTTGATGCACGCCACTAAGGTGAGTTCAGAACCAAGTTATCACATCAGGGTGGTCTTGGTTATAGGAAAGAGCCTCAGCTGTTAGTTAACAGGATGTGAAGAAACCATTTATTTGGGCAAAACATAGTACGTTCAAACGTGGCACTTTGCTTTCAGCTCTAAGTTCCTTTTCTTCCCTCTAAATACTCTCTTATTTCCCCACCCCCTTGCCTAAGAACTTTTATTTAAAACTGTTGGGCTTTCCCTTTCTACATATCTATCCAGACAATTTTTTTTTTTTTTTTTTTTAGTGGTACACACTTTTAACATAAGTAGAACACTGACAGTAGAGTTGTATTCCCGGTGGGCAGAATTCCTTTTGCATCGTTTCCTCACGACCCCCTAACTTTGGTGGTCTCTTTTTTCTGGCTCATAGCTCTCAAGCTCCTCGTCTCCCTTGGAGGCCTGGTGTTAGCCTGAAGTTGGAGATTTCTGGCAAAAGGTGGTTTGCAGCATGTACTCTTCTCAAAGCCCAGCTGCTAGGGGGTGGAGATCAAGCTGTGAAGACCCTGCTTTGTTGGTGTTCTTTGCCTGGCTTGCAGAATTGTCAAGTGGGGACGGGGGAGAGGGAAACCATTTTTTTTTTCAGGATGCTTGTGCATATCAAATGCGACTTCCTAGAGGCTCCTTCTATGCTGTTTCTGCATTTCAAAGAGGGTTTATTTATGCCATTAGTTAAGTCATCACATTTAAGGCAAAGAGGCTTTTTACAGGTGTGGAACTCTTTAGAAAGGACTTTCTATACGTTCCCCTGTGTTGAGCTGACAAGAAGTTCCCACATGCGTTGCTGTGCTAATTCAAAAGATGCTTTGTTGCTCTAAGCAGAAAAGCAAACACTTCAGGAAGAGAAGTTTTCGCAGAATATTGCAGATCTGGCGTGAGTGAATGTAACTAGGATTTTTCTTCCCTTAGCAGATTCATCTTGGCAATCACAGTTATAACTATTACCATTTAGTGACACTAAGCTTGTTTGGTGCCATTGTGAGAAGTCTCCGAGTTATCCCTATGCCTCCAAGTCTCCCATTTCTTCACAATGCATTCTACACACTACAGCTAAAGTGATCTTTCTAACAAAAATCATGTCATGTTACTCCTTCCTCCCCACTTAAAATCCTTCAAGGATCCACAGAAGGCGATGCTACCTTTTCAGTATAGCAGAGAAATCCTTCAGGCCCTAGTCCCTGCCATCCTGCCCAAATCTACTCTCCCACAATCAGTATGCTTTCTAAGAGCAATAAAGAAACAGCATGTATAAGCACTAGTTATTAAGTACCAAGCTTGGAGCTAAATGCTTTGTGTGCACTTTGACCCTCTTAATGACTCCAAAAATTAGATGTCCCTATTTTACAGAGAAAACAGGGGCTTAGAGAGGTTAAGTAGCTTGTGGGAAGTCATCAGCTTGTGAGTGGTGGAGGGTAGAGTCCCTTCCAGGTGGTTTGTCATCACGGTCTGTGAGTTTAACAAGTGTACTATACTGTCTCTCCTGCTGAATTGCTAAGTTGTTTCTGTTCCCACTTCCTGGAAAGGCTTATCCCATTTGTTCAGCTGGCTGGCTGGCTTCTCCACTGTAACATGGCTCAGTTGCTAACTCCTCTGGAAGCCGTCCCAGGCTCCCCAAGGCAGAGTTGGGAAATGATGCCTCTACAGCCATAGCACGAAATTAGTGTGTGCAGTCGAACCCTTATTAAATTGTATTGGGTCCATTTACATCTCTATGTCTCTGACTAGACTGTGAGCTTTTTGAGGGCAAGGAATTTTGTCTTTGCATCCCCAATGTCTACTTCAGTGCCTAGTGCGTGACTAGTTGGTGTGCCATAAACTCTTGTCAAACAGAATGAATGTATAGGAGTTGGGGGAGTAAGATGCATGTTGGATTTGCTTATTCTCAATCACCCTTTAAAGTCTATTCTCTGGTGCACAAGTTCCCTGTCAAAAGGTTTCTACATCCCTCAGGGTCCTTGAAGATTTTAATGGACTCCTTGAGATATTTTCAATATTTCAAAAATGCTAACAGAAACCATTTATTAACCTAAGTCCCTACAGGCTAAATAAAATGTCAAGTTTCTTTGCTTTTGGCTAAAATCATATCAACTTGATGTGATAACAGAGATTTTCTCCTAATGATCAGAAACTTTGGCAGGAAAGTCTTATGTGTGATTAATAAAACAATAAGAAAATAAGTTATCTGTACCTAAAATGCCGCTTGTTTAGTGGAAGAAATTTCTCAAAAGTTGGAATCATAAGCGGGAAAACTCTAATAAAAGTGATTCTTTATGGTGATTCCTTGTGATCCTTGTGATCCTTCACAAATATGGGGAAGTCTCTGCCTTAGTTAATGGACTCATGTAGACCACAATCTTCTTATCCGCACAGAATCCCCTTTTTCAGAAAGCTGAGGAAATTATCTTATGTTTGTGCAAATAAGGCTTTTTTATTGAACATTTTTTAAACCTCTCCGTTGACCATTGAATGTTAGTTTCTTTAACAGCCATCCATTGACCATCAGAGGTAATATACAGTTGAAGTTATGTTCTTTTCAAAAATTTTGTCATTACTGTTTTCCAAAAGGAAGGAGAGAGAGAGAGCTCTGATATCTGCAGCACTGAATTCTGTTCCATTTGAAGTGCAGCCATCATCTATCTCCTTGCTCTAGTTCATCCTCCACAGAGAAGCTGGAGTTTTCAATTCAAAAGCCAGATTGGATCCTATGCGTCCTCTGATTAGAAATCTTTGAAGGCTCCTTATTGCTGACATTTTCAGCTCCAAATTCCTTGATGTGATATTCTAGGCCCTTGACAATTCATCTTAAAGGCTAACTTTTCAGTTTCATTTGCCACCAGAGCCACTGAGGTTCTTTTCTGTCTGACCACCTTGGATGCCCTCTTTTCTCCAACATGGTATATGACCTTTCATGCCTAGAGTGTTTCGTGTTCATGTTCAATTCCCACTCATTCTCTAAAACTCTGTTCAAATGTCATCACTTCTGGGTGTGTATATCATTCTTATGTTATAGCATATATCACCTTTTGATTTGTACTATAATTATCTCTTTTTCTGTCTGCCTCTTCCATTTTTGTGAACTCTTTGAGGGCAAGAGTCAGGTTTTATTTATATTTGGATCCCTAGGGCCAATAGCTTCCAACCAACTGGGAAGACCATAAAACTTACCGGTCAATTTGGGACACTTTTGAGGGTGTAAGGGGGCACTGTTAATAATTATGTTGGGGCCATAGTTATAAGCCAGATTTGCCTGGGCAATACAGGATGTGCTGTTACCCTACCAATCACTCCAAGCCTTTCAGCGTCCCTGCCTTCACCTACTTTCCCGTTTTATCTTTGCCCGATCTCCTTCCCTGCCACCACCCAAGATAGATGCTTCGCACTACCATCACCAAACTGTCTTGTGTTCCATGATGGTCTCTGCTATCACTATGCCTCTGCCACGTCCACCTGGAAGATTCCTCTTCACCTTTCAGGGTTCTCTTGTGGACTAGGAGAATTGGACTAAGAGCTCATTCTGGGACACTTGCCCGCAATAAGCATGGCAATACTACTTTGTATTACACCAGTTCGCTTCTTCATTGCTTTGTGCAGCTAGGTTGGAACTTTGTGAGGCAAAGGTTACATCTTATTCATCTCTGTTTTCCAGTCAGTCTGTACTACTTTAATAAATGTCAATTGAATTAAGCATAACGTTGGAACTGCCGTAGTTTTTAGATGGCAAATCCATTAAATCTTTTGGGACATCCCCTTTACTATTTTTTGTGTGTGTGTGTGTGTGGTACGCGGGCCTCTCACCGTTGTGGCCTCTCCCGTTGCGGAGCACAGGCTCCGGACGCGCAGACTCAGCGGCCATGGCTCACGGGCCCAGCCGCTCTGCGGCATGTGGGATCTTCCCGGACCGGGGCACGAACCCGTGTCCCCTGCATCGGCAGGCGGACTCTCAACCACTGTGCCACCAGGGAAGCCCCCCCTTTACTATTTATTTAACATATGTTTCTGGGACTGAAATTGTTTTTACATTTTAATAAATGTTACATTACTGTTTGTTGAAATTTATACATCTGATACTAAATACCGAATTATGGTTTTTATTTGAAATGTAACTGATTTTTGGTTCTTTTGTACCATTTTTTAAAATAACTCTTGGACCTGTAATCCTCTAACTAGCATTCTGGCTTTAAAAAAATTTTGAGGGGATGTCCAGGATCGATTTTTCTGAACAGTGTCAATTCCACATGAAATATCTTGGGAATTTGGGGGAAAATTCTGTGTTCATATGTGACTGAATTAGAAAACAAAATTTCTCTTTACCTCATAATATCAGCCAGCCTTCCTAAATCCTGAGCACTTGAGTAACTGAATTTCATAAAGAATGCTTGAAGTAAGGAAAATCGGAGAAACCAGTGTCCCATGTGAAGCACTGATGAATCACATCCATACATCCTTTTCCTGGGAAAAGACACCCAAATCATCTACTCTCCTCCTCTTCTCTCACTTCAGTCCATGGCCAGGAAGTGACACCCTTGGTATAGAGATGTGTTACCAGGCTAAGAAAAAGAGTATTTAGAGAGTGGTTGATGGCTTATCCCATTTTGTCCTCATGGCCTGTGGTTTCTCTCAACCTATGGGAACAAGAAGAATTACTGAAATTAGTCACAATCTTTGAGCACCTAGCATTGTGTTTGTCATACTCTGACCTGCCCACAAATATTGAATGAAAAAGGAACGAAAACATACTTGGCAATTTTTGTCATGAATTACATCTGGTTGAGGTTTTTGGAGTTCACAAATCTTGGCCAAAAGATGAGGAGAGTAGGAGAGAGAAGAAAAACTGAGTCAGGATAATACATCCAAAAAGAATGAATATTGACTCTAAAAGAAATTTCCAGAACTTTAGTTTGTAATTGCTTTAATACAGTGCCTTAGATTCTTCAAGATGTTGCTTCTGCTCTGGTCTCTTGCACCATCCTGTTATTTTGTTCAGTTTATTGGGAAATACTTGAAAAGTGTTCACTGTGCCTAGGGCATCACCAGAGGCTCTGGGAAAACAGGTAAAAGATAGGACCCTGCTGCTTTGGAGCCTACATTCTGTTTATCCAGACACCTGGTTAGTGACATTTTCCATTACAGGTCTTGCCTCAGTGTAAGTGGTTCCAGTGCAGGCGATCCTGGCTGTCCTGGATATTTTATGAGCTCCTTTATCCTAGATAATAGTGATAATCCCACAAAGCCCAATTAGCTGCAAGACGAGTGTATTCTAGGTGATGTCCTAAGTACAGTACAAACCTTCTTTCATTTAACCCTCATATCAGCCAGAGGTAAGGATTGTTTTTAGATGAAGAAACTGAAGTTGAGAGATGCTAACTGACTCGTGTAGTCACTAGTAAGCTAGTAAGAGTGCTGCTGGCGGAGTTGGGGTTCTTGGTCTCTGAAGCCAGTTTCTCAGCCATTATGCTGTTCAAGTTGCATCTTCTTCTGCCTGCCTCTTGCAGAAAGTATTTAAAACATTCCCCGCCACGCTGCCCCTGAACTTATGACTTGCCTCTTATTGGAAATCTCAGATGAGGACTCAAGAGAGTGAAGACCTTTCTTCTGAACACTCTGAATAGGTGATGCACCAACAGCCAAAGGCTTTGAGAATTCCTGTTACCCATGGGGCTGTTCTATTCTAGATCCCAACCACTCCCTTCTGCTGTGTGGCTGTCGTTGGCTTGATGCAGGTGTTCCATTGCACTCAATTGACTGTCCTGCTCACTTCCTAAAGAGAGGCAGAAACAGCTTCCCCGCCGGGCAACTGGACAAACATACGTGACTGAGTTATGGAGGGTGGTAGCCAGTCTTCAAAGGAAATCCCATAAGAGTTAGTATAAAAACAGATTTCTATTATATAGCCTCAGATGGAAACAATGTAATATAGATTTTGGCAGGGTATTATTATTTTTGACTAATTCTCAAACCCACAGTTTAGGTCAAAATTCATTTCTTTACCCCTAACCTACTCTGCTTGCTTTTACAAGAACTCTGGACATCATGAATTATTTTAGAAATTTGGGGGATATTCTGTGTTACTATGTGCAACAGGTTCCCAGGAGATGACTCCAAAGTATAACTCAAGCAAAGAACAAGTTTTACTTGGATGTCAAGCAACCTCCTCAACCAGTGCACATCATAACGCTTCTGTGGTATCCGAACATCTCACCACCTACAGTATTGAGATTATAAACAACTGAACAGCGCTTACAGTAGCTGCATCTGCTCATTCTCAGACAGGGCTTCATGCTGAGATTTTTGAAAAGGTGTTATAGATATGATGCTTTTAAGTTCCAGGTCATGGGTTCAAATGCAACCCAGATTATTGACTATCATGAGATATTTATCTCTGTAAAATGAACCAGTGTTCTAATTCGAAATCTAAGATGTGGAAATACACATGTTAAATATGGCCACCACCTCTGACACCTTATTGACTGTCATAGCAGAAAGACCAGTCTTAGTGAGCTGGGGTAAAATAAACATAAAATATTAATCTTCAAATAATAAAAGAGTTCAAATTTTATTAGACCAAATCATTATCTTAAATGAAACACACACACACACACACACACACACACACACACACACGATAGTTTCCTTTTGGCTTTTATAATTGCATGTACTAATAAGAAATGTTCTATTTAGATGAAAAATATCAACAGTTGCATAATTTTTATAATCTACACCATTTTGAAGATTCTGTAATATAATATTTTCTATATATAAAGGCATTGGTTTTTTTGGTTTTATAATGTTAACATCTACTTTTCTCACTAAGAATTTATGAGATGTTAAGGTTTTTTTTTTCCTTTATCGGTTTTTATTTTCTCATGAAATAGTCTCTCCTTGGAAATAGTCTTCCAGGGTAGAAAGCAACTTTTGTAGGTAAAGATCAAATTTACTTTAAACATGTTCCTTAATCATTCCTTCATGAATTAAGCAACTATTAACTCAGCCCCTACTATGAACGCAGTACTTGCTGAACTGGGTGCTAAAGGAAGATATGAAACAATTTAACACATAATCCTCACCTTCAAAGAGCTTACAGTCTAGTGGGAATGTAGTGCAGACACAGTAAATGTTAAATGGTGAGTCAGCAGTACCTTAGATGTCACAAGGCTGTGTGTAACTGTGTATCAAATGAATGCCATGAATGCTCTGAGTTCCTGGGAAGGAGAAATCACTGTGCAAGGAGAGGTTAGACCAGCTACATGAGAGATGGGATGGTATCCGGCCTTGAAAGGTAGGAAGTTCTCAGGAAGTTGATGAAAGGACATACTACGCATTCCAGACAGAGTGCATGGTTTGAGCAAAAACCCAGTGATGGGAGATGAGCAAAGTGTAAATTTAGGGAATCAGGCTGCATCCCACTCAGCGGTGGCAAAGAGCTTGGGCCTTGTAGTTTCTCCAAAACTCAATATTACCTGCAAAGACCATCCCTGAAACAGTGTGGCAAAGAATCTGAGCAATGCAGTGTTTGGACCTGGGGAAGCATAGGTGGGAAATGGTGCCACACGGTCTCAAATGGAGAAGTGAGAGTCTTGAAACATAGTGGACCTTCCTTCTCCTTCCTTCTCTCCCACCACTTACCTTTTAAAAGGGGAAAAAACAGATAAACAGGAAATACAAGGTTTTTGCTTTTGTTTTTATTTTCACCTGTATAGTCTTTTGTCTATACATAAAGCTGTTCCCAAACCTGGGGAAAGGCCAATTCTCTGAAGTTTTCAGAGAAGGACCTCTGATTCCATTGCAAAGCACTCTGGTTTCCACAGCTTTCTTTGCTAGGAAGATTTTCTAATAATCTTTGCAACTGATATCCTTCCATCTTTTTTTCTCTTTCTAGGCTTGAAAGTGGTTTAGTACTTTCCTCCAACTTTTCTAAGTCAATACTTTTATCATTACAGTTGTTTCTCTAAGGGCTGTTTCTATAACTTGTAATCAGTAAGTAAATTTTATTTCCTCTTAAAAGCCCCCATATTCTCCATATCCTACTTTAAAATATGGGGCTGAAGACATCACAGAGTATTCTAGTATAGCCGGTATCTGTACTGAGCATGAGGGAAAGGACTCCTGGTTTTCTTTTACTAAATCAATCATGTTTTTTAAGGTTAAAGCACAAACACCAATAGTTTGTGTTGACTCTGACCTCCAGATTGTTTTCTTTATGACATCACAAAATGAATCCTGCAATCCTGTGGTTTGTTTTCCTTCCCAAGTGAATTACACTACAGAACCTCAATCTGTTTTCGTCCACCCACTTCTCCAACTCATCAAGGTCATTTGCACTTCTATCTAGTTTTCCAAAGCAGAATGTACCACACCCAGTTTGATGTCATCCTGAACTTAATAACTGCATTCTCTACCATCCTCTAAGTCACTACTAAAAATAGCACCAGGTTAAGACCAGTCTCTTTGGAATCCCATGAAGTGTGCATCTCTGGGCTGACACTGGACCTTTAATAATTACTTACTGAGAAAGGCCTTCTAATCACTTATGAATCCTCCTGATGGGAAGAGGATTTCAGGATGTAATACTTTAATTGCCTGATGTCAAGCAAGACAAAACTTAAAACTATACAATAGTCAAAACTGTTTCATATCTTTGCCTTCTATTTGGTTTTACCAGACTTGTCATGCTCCTGAGGAATAGTGTTTGACTAATGTGATAGGATTTCTTTTTTTAAACAAAAAAGAAATCTTATCTAACATGCTACTGTGTGTGTGTGTGTGTGTGTGTGTGTGTGTGTGTGTGTGTGTTTATAAGATTGTAATATTATTTCTGGATCTGAGTGTTGAATCTAATTTTCTGAGTTTTCCTATTTCTCTTTTTAAGACACAAGTATGCATTTCTCTCTTTCAGCCCATAGACACCTCACCTTAAGTTTGCAAAGATAATTGCTAGTGATTCTGTGATGACTTCATTGAAATGCCATACCATGGTATTTGCCAGTAATTGTTTATTCATTCTGCCATCTGAGCTTGCCGGTCACCATTAGCATATGCATTTGTATATAATAATGATTTTCAATTTATTGAGTAAAGTCATCATCTGAAGCACTGTAAAAAAAAAACAAGTGTAAATGCAATTCCTACCTCAGATGTTTGTCGCTTCACTGGGACATGACAACTAAGAAATCAAAACATGGAAGAAGGAAAGGTCACTAGTATTGCCCAGACATTGCTGGCAGCTGGCTGAATCTTTCTTTGGGCAGCCTTTGGACTGTCGCCGTGTTGATTTAGAGGAGCCCCATTGTAGGAAGAGCCTTCCTGGAATGTGAGAATTTTGACAAGAGGTCTGAAAAAGAAAAGGGAACTAGCTCAGATAGTTGGAGGGAGACCATAGGTTCATATGAAAGCAAGTGGATTGTTCTCATCCCTCTGTTCTGTGAAAGGGATTTTTCAGTGGCTTCAAAAGGAATTCTGTGTAGGAAGGGTATGTGGGGGAAGGGAGATTGTTTAAAGGAGTCAACCCTTGTTTTACCTGGCTACCAGACAAAAGAACCTTCCAGACGTATGAAATTGGTTGCACAACTCACAACATCTTGGTTATGATAAGAGCTGTTGCTAGAGACTGGTGTTTCTGGTGCTTGAATTCTAAAAGGTTGTTTTCTACAAGCCGTCTACTTTGATGGGTGTTGTGACTCAAATGTTGATTGTGGTTAATCGGCACAGATGTGAGAATGGAAACGTCCCTAGGGAAAGCTGGCTGGGTTTCTGCTCAGCTATCTGCACACTGTTAAGGAATATGCATACTGATAAGGCCAGGTCTCACCCCACTTATTCCTTACTCTAGCCATCTCCATCTCAGTGGCCAGGGACAAAGCCTGACGTGGTGTCATCCTTTCTCATAGCCTGCGCTGAAATCCCCATCCCTGGGATCGCTCTTGGGATGAGTCAATAAAAAAGTAGCCATTACTTGCAGGCAGTTTGAATGTACCTACAGGAGGCAGGAGGGTGAGTGGTGTCATCTACTTTACTCTTTTCCCATTAGCTTATTAAACTAGTTTATTGTATTTCCTAACAACCAAAAGCCTGGCCCCAAGGACAGGAGATTCCAGATGGCTGGGCTGCAAAGCAGAGCCCGAGGGGAGTGGGGGAGCATGAAGGGAGAGTGGCATGAGGAAGGTTGCGTTAGAACGCTGTCATGCCCAGGAAGGCAGTTCTAGTTATGAAGGGGCAGAGGGTGGATGTGCCTGCCAGTAATGTGCGCTGTGGAAAGGGGAGGCTGGGAGGCATCCAGCCTTTGCCCATTGCTGCTTTCCTCTTGCCTTTTCTCCCCTTATTCCCCTACATGTCTACTATTGAGCCTATAATAATGGCAATATTGCATGTCAAAGCATTCTGCTTTTTAGCAAAGATCTCTGAATGAGGCTACTGTTTATTGTCTTCTTTGTTGGGTGAAGGGTTAGAAGAAAAGTGCATGTATTGGACTTCCCTGGTGGTGCAGTGGTTAAGAATCGCCTGCCAGTGCAGGGGACACGAGTTCGAGACCTGGTCCGGGAAGATCCCACATGCCCCGGAGCAACTAAGCCCGTGCGCCACAACTACTGAGCCTGCTCTCTAGAGCCCGTGAGCCACAACTACTGAAGCCCGCCCGCCTAGAGCCCGTGCTCCGCAACAAGAGAAGCCACCACAATGAGAAGCCCCGCGCACCACAACGAAGAGGAGCCCCCGCTCACTGCAACTAGAGAAAGCCCGCACGCAGCAACGAAGACCCAACGCAGCCAAAAATAAACAAATAAATTAATTAATTAAAAAAAAAAGCACTAGAAGCATTAAAAAAAAGTGCATTTTTTTTTATTCTGTTCATTCAGGTTTAATATAGGGAAGATCAAAATACAGTGAAGAGTATTGTACATTAATGGTCTCAGTTTCTTGAAGGTATTGAGAGAATATAGCTCTGTGTTCTTGCCGTAAGTTAAAAGTAGACTTCCAAAGCCTTGACTGATATCTTAATTTTTCTTGTAGTATTGAAGCCTTGTGGACAGTGGTATGTGGTGAGGTTTGGGCCTTGGCTGATATAGAAATAATTACCAAAGCGTGGTTGCTGAATTATAAATCCTGCTTACCTAACAGGCACACAATAATGGAGTAATATATTCCACAGTGGGTGCCAGGGAGGGCAAAGGCAATGTGTTATCCTGTGGTAGATCAACCCACCTCTTTGATTCTGGCTGGAAACAAAAGTTGAAACTTGCCTCTGATTGCATAAGTGATTCCGTCCATGCACTTTGTCTAATTACAAATTTTTAAGTATAGTGATTTGACTTCTGGGTAGAGAATTTGGTGTTTAATTTGAATAGAATCCTGGTAATGTTCAGTCCAAAGGTATACTTACTCTGCTTCCAAAGATTGTGGTTAGGTGCTACCTTGGTTTCTGATGCACAGTGCAAGCAGGGGGCATATTGTTATATGACAGTATGACATATATTGTATGATATATGCTGAAGTGGAATTTCCTGCAATTTGCCATAAGGCTGTTTGTTGAGGTGTGTTAATGTGCTGACTTTGCATGTGTGAATGCACGAACTGGGGGTCTGTGGAACTGGTGTAGTGAGAGTCCCATGCCCGGCCCTGGCAGGGCTTGGTCTGGGCAGGAGCTACTGCTGCTTGCGAAGCTGGAAGGGACTATCTCTAGATTACTCAGAGCCACTTTCTACTGCTTGGGGTGCTGGGAAGATTTGTTTGCAAATTCCTGCTTGACTTTGGGCTTATCACTGAACCCGCCTCTGCCTATTTGCCTCTGGTGAAGCTGCAAATTAGCCTTTTCTGATTCTAAATACCTCTGCATTAAACCTCACTTGCCCATGGATGGATGTCAAGGGCTGTGGTGTTCCTAATGAGTGAAATTTCAAAATAATGGATGACTCTCCTTCAGAAGTGCCTTTTAACTCAATTTAAAATTTGTTTTTGACTAACATCTTAAAATGAGGGATCGATTTAGCGTACTAGGAAGAACTGTGGTTGGAAAGACCAGAATGACATTTCCTAGCTGGGTCTCCCTGGGCAAGTTTATAAAACCTTTCTGAGCCTCAGTTTACTTCGGGGATGAGCACATTTCTTCTTAAAGATTGTTGAAAGCAGTAAATGAGGTTATAATGTATGTAGAGACTAACACAGCGCCTAGTTTATACCAGTCACACATCAAGCTGTGGTGTGTCCAAGCTGACTTCTACTGGCTCGTGAACCGATGGTTAAAATTTCAGGAAGCCCTTGCACCAGTTGGTAGCCTGAAATCAGTTATGGTGGAAGTACAAACCAGACCTTTCCTTCTCCCTGGAGAGCTGGTTGCTAAACATTTAAGAGCACACCGTTGATGGCAAGTATTAATCCCCATCACCACAGCTCCAAAATATATTATAAACCTCCCAGCCTTTGTAAACAGTCCATATAGAATGAAAAATGGGCCTTTAAAGAAAAGTTAAGGTAATCACAGTAAACTTCAATCACCTTTCATATTGTAACAGAGATTCTGTCGGGGCTCATTGAAACTGTCGTCTCCATCCTGTGTATGATTGGAGAATGTGCTGCTTTTTGAGGTTTTATGTTTGCTTTTTAGAGTATTTCTTTTCTCTGGTTATATCATGTTAGCTAGTATATCTGTCTCTATTAGCTCCTTCCCATTTATTATTTGCTGTTTCTCATGATTTCTCAACTAAAAAATCAGCTGTTAAAATAATGTGTAATGTAAAAGTAAGCTGGCTCCCAGTTAAAAAATGGGCAAAGGATATTTCTCTGAGGGAGATATACAAATGGCCAATAAGCACATGAAAAAACTCATGACATCGTTAGTCATCAGAGAAATGCAAATCAAAACCATAAGTAATAATGAGATACTACTTCGTATGCATCGGAATGGCTACAGTCAAACATCCACTAATAACAAGTGTTGATGAGGTTGTGGAGAAATTGGAACCCTCATACACTTGGTGGGAATGTAAAATGGTGCAGCTGCTTTGGAAAACACTATGGTAGTTTGTCAAATGACTAAAAAGAGACCCATAGATCCCTATCATATGACCCAGCAAGTTCACTCCTAGTTTTATATCCAAGAGAAATGAAAACATTTGTCCACACAGAAGCTTGTACAAGAATGTTTAGAGTAACATTGATTCATAATAGCCAAAAGGTGGATGGGTATTCATCAGCTGACAAATAGATAAGTAAAATGTGGTATGTCCATACAACAGAATATTGTTGGGCCATAAAAAGGAACAAATAATGATACATGCTACAATATGAATAGACCTTGAAAACATTATGCTTAGTCAAAGAAGCCGGTCACAAAGACCACACATTATATGATTCCATTAATATGGAAGCCCAGAACAGGGGAAGCTATAGAGACAGAAAGTGTATCAACCCTATCAGCTTAGGGCTAGGGTAGGGATAGGGACAGGGGGAGGGGATAGGGGAGTGGTGCTAAATGTTATGGGGTTTGTTTTTGAGATGAAAATGTTCTAAAATGGATTGTGGTGATGATTGTGCATATCTGTGAGTGTACTAAAAACATTGAATTATATACTTTAAATGGATGAATTGTGTGCTATATGAATTATATCTCAATAAAGCTGTTAAAACTATTTAAAATACATCATCATGAAGTAAGGTTTAATTCGTAGATGGCAAGAATGATCTAAACCTAAGAAAATATTGTTATATAATCAATACATTAATTAACTTAAAAGGAAAAGCAAACTGGCTTTGAGAGACAACCTGAGAGGCTCATCTAAAAGGGAAGTGCGTGGATTTTTGACGTCTGTTTTGGCTGTTAAGAAACTCTTTTTTCCTTTTGGCCATATTCTGGAGAGTTACTCTCTCAGGTAAGTAATGCCATTTATTTGAATGAGTTGTTTACCATACAAGCATATTTTTAAAGAAGATTTATTTATTATTTATTTATTTTAGGCTGTGTCGGGTCTTAGTTGTGGCACGTGGCATCTTCGTTGAGGCATGCGGGATCTTTCTTGTGGATCACGGGCTTCTCTCCAGTTGTGCGTGCGGATTTTCTCTTCTCTAGTTGTGGCGCGCAGGCTCCAGGATGCGTGGGCTCTGTAGTTTGCGGCACGCAGGCTCTCTAGTTGAGGCTCTAGAGCCCAGTAGTTGTGGCATGCGGGCTTAGTTGCCCTGCGGCATGTGGGATCTTAGTTCCCTGACCAGGGATCAAACCCCTGTCTCCTGCACTGTAAGGTGGATTCTTTACCACCGGACAATCAGGGAAGTCCCACACAAGCATTTTAATTCCCCTTTTAGTTGTCAAATACAGAGGGGACTGAATAAATCTCTCCCTCTCTCCATTTGTATGCTTAAGTTCAATAGTTTGGGATGACCGTAGTGATATTGCAGTTCACAAATGATACTTTAATCCCTGGCTTCTGTAGAGACTGGGGGAGAGTGAAGTGAGGAGTGGGGATGGCAGTGATATCTATGAGTATCATGGTAGAATGAAGCTAAATGATGAGTAGAGGTAGCCTAAAAATAGCGAACTCTTCAACAGCTCTGGTGTGTGTGTGTGTGTGTTTCTTTTGAAAAGAAACTTGTAAAACATTTTGGTGCAAAGAGTGTAGAGGTGAAGATACTTATGTAAACACCCAGCCATGCCAGTAACTTTCCACTTGATAGAATGCTCTTGCTTTATACCAACTCCCAGCAAAATGTTCTTTCATACTTTGCAGAATTGCTGTGAAAATGTTACCTTATGCCCTTTTTAGAAATAATCTACATATTTGAAGGGAAAAATATCTATGTCACTTGAAATGTTTTATTAAAGCATTCAACTGCCTGTAGGAAAAAATATATCATTTCTTAAGGATAATCTGATCCCTTACAGAATATTTGCACTCCACTTGCAAAATTAAAAAAACATGCTATGTTGTGACTTTTCTGTGGTGAAATTCAATTTTCAGCTCTATTAATGCTATTTTTACTTTAATATTTGGTTTGTTCTTGCTCATGTTTTATTGCTAGTCATTCTTAGTTTATTTTTGTTTACCACAGTGCTCAGGGATTAGATTTCAGGAAGAGAAACAAGGAAAAGTACTTCTGAAGTTCCATACCACATCAATTGCCTCAACACAGTAAGTACAGGTGAAGAAACACCAAGACTCCAATAGCTCAGCCCTAATTTTCTGGTGAAGTCTAAATGCTCCAGGAAGGGAATTAGCCAATAACCGTCTCCCGCATCGTTCCCTGCCCTCCATGCACCTGCCCAATCGTGCAATCCTTAGCTTGAGTGTGAGGATGTCATTTTCTCAACAAGCACTGGCTCAGTTTTAAAGTACTTGGACCTTGTACAAGAGGTCCAAGGAGGGCATTTCTTTCTGATCTCCGTCAGCAGAGGCTTGATCTCTAGAAGCCTCTGGATTGATTATCTCCTGGTAACAACACTTGCCAATCTCAGTTAAACATTTGGGGAGAGGGCGAGGGCAGAGGGGTGGACAGTCTTACTGCTCCTGGTGGGCAGATCGAGGGATAAATTGCCTCTTGGGGAAAAGGGAAAAACGAGAGTGTGTAACGATTTGTGTATCCAGGAACTTTACAAGGTCAGGCGAACGCAACAATTTAACTGTTGGCTTTACCCGGTGCTTGCCTTTATTTATTAGCGTTGATACACAGTATCAGTATGAAATCTTTGTGCATCTTTCTGGGCTTGAAAGAAGAGATATATGACTTGTAAATGGTATTTGAAGTAATATTTATGAAACTTTATAATACATTCATTTTCTTATTTCCCATCTTAGAATAAATGCAAAATGGCAACTAATGGGGCTTCCCTGGTGGCGCAGTGGTTGAGTCCGCCTGCCGATGCAGGGGACACGGGTTCGTGCCCCCGTCCGGGAAGATCCCGCATGCCGCGGAGCGGCTGGGCCCGTGAGCCATGGCCGCTGAGCCTGCGCGTCCCGAGCCTGTGCTCCACAGCGGGGGAGGCCGCAGCAGTGGGAGGCCCGCGTACCGCAAAAAAAAAAAAAAAAAAAAAAAAAAAAAAGGCAACTAATGGGTTGGGTATCATTAGGGAGAATTGAGGTCCCGATCAGCTCATAGCATCTCGTATCAGAAGAAAATTCTGTTTCCTTTAATGCCATTTATAGACAGTTTCTAGTCTACCTACAATCTAAGTTGCAAAAATATTAATATAGGTTTTTACCTTTATAGAAAACTTATATGCCACTTATGTTCATCTTTTCCTTCATTCAAATTATTAACTAGTTGCTAACTTTTAAAACTTCCCATCAGAAATTCTACCTGTCTTTTCCCACTGCTTCTAATGAGTTTCCTGGGTGTTATCAGATGTTTCTTTCTATTTTTACCATCTTCCTTTGGAAATAAGGCGATTTTAACTGAATGTAGAACAAGAGTGCACCGCTGATTTCGGTAATGGCACTGGAATATACTCTCTTTCATTCTTACAGCAATTTAACAGTGTATTTGCTTTCTCTCTCTCTTTTTAAAACTCTGCTGAGCATCATGCATACATCTTCATTAAGATGTCTTCCGTGAGCTTAAATCTTTTCCCTGTAAGTTTAGAACTAATTCAGAACTCACCCCAGTGGATGAGCAATTTAAATTGCTACTTACAACATGCATTCCTTTGCAGTTGTCTGCTCTGAGTTTCGTCTGCCTGTTTTGCCCAGTTACCGAGTTTGGATTCTGTGTTTCTCACATCCATCTGTATAGACTTAGAGAACCAAAATAGTTTTGTTTAGTCAGCAAATTTCAGCACCTCATTATTTAGTCCATTTTTAAGGGTGTGAATAAATATCCTGGAGGACAGTACTCTTGTTCCGATTGCTGACACCCCACCATTAACTCTTTTCCATGCTGAGAGCTGGTCATTTATTCTCCTTCTATCACTTAACTCACTTTTAACCCATGATTGACAGATCTTTACCTCCTGCCTTGTGGTTGGCAAGTTTCCTTAATAGTCTCTTGTGTAGGATTTCATCAAAAGCCCTTTGAGAGCCTAAATAAATTACATCCTTTAGCTTTCCTTTACCCACTATTATGTTGCCTCCATAAAATTTTGCATTAAGCATACCAAAGGCACATAAGTAAAACAACAAATTCTAAGTGTTCTAAAAACCTCTTTTCCCCCTTTTGGATATGTCCCTTTCTCATAGCATCTAATGCTGCCTTTTTTTTTTTTTTCCCCCTTAATAATAACTTTTTCTTTGTATCATCCCCACCAAACCTCTGCAAACCAAAGACATATTCCTACCTCATGTTAATGTTGTTTAGAGCTACTTTACAAAGTAAAAACGTCCCACTGCATGGCCCCTTCAGAACTGTAAGAATCATGGCTTGCTAACTCACTCGTTCATGAACTTGTCAGAAATTTCAAGAAAGCAATTATTCTCTTTGGTAGTTAACATTCCAATATTTTGGTTTTAGGGGCATGACCACTTGTCAGGACTTTCTTCTGTAAAGATACTTATTTGGGCTATATTGACCCTCTTCCAATAATTCCTCACCTTACACACAAATTTTTTTTTTTTTTTGGAATTAAAGAAAGGAGATTGGAAAGTGTGCAATAAGTAGTCCATCAAAAGCTCTCCTTTGTTAAAGCTCGAAGTCTGACCCTGACAATGTTTGCCAGCAGTGGCTGTTCCTCATTTTGATGAGAACTTGAAGGTGTGGTGCGGAGGGCGAGCCCGGGGAATGGTGGGGTGGGGAGGCTACATGCTGGCATTTGCATTTACATATCTTTTGAGCCTCACAACAACCTTATGAGTCCTGTAAGGCAAGTATCATTATTATAAAATTGTAGAATAAATTAACACATAGGAGGTACATTATTTGCCCAAGGTTGTGGGCCACTAGACTAGAATTAAGTTTTCAGACTAGAACATAAGTTTTCAGATCCTTCATCCAGAATCCCTTCTATGCTGCCATAGTGATCTCTTCTATTCCTTTGAGTTGAATATGTAAGAGATTTAAGCCATTTTACAAATTACTTGTAGCTGCTTATATACTATTTATTTCAAAGTCTTCTCAGGAGTCATGCAGTTCCAAATGCAGAGGGGACATATCCTTGCCCTCTTATATCTTATATCTGCCAAATCTTACCATTTAGAAGTGAAGGGCATTTTCATTTTGGATTAATATTAAAATGACATAAAAAAGCATTTTGCTCTCTGATGTAAGGTTTTCTCCAGTGTTCAACAAACATTTTATCATTTCTTTCCTATAAAAAAAAGTCCCCCTTATTTAAATTGTCACAGCTTGGGAGCCCTGCCTGGAATACATAATAATTGCTTGTAACACTTAAAATGAAAACAAATTTACCAAGGATGGTGGAACGACAACAAAGAGCAAGAAAAATATAAGTACATGGAAATAGTCTCTCCTACACAGATATTTTCAGCACTAAGTATTTATTTATTTATTTATTTATTTTGTGGTACGCGGGCCTCTCACTGTCGTGGCCTCTCCCGTTGCAGAGCACAGGCTCCGGACGCGCAGGCTCAGCGGCCATGGCTCACGGGCCCAGCCTCTCCGCGGCATGTGGGATCCTCCCAGACCGGGGCACGAGCCCGTGTCCCCTGCATCGGCAGGTGGACTGTCAACCACTGCGCCACCAGGGAAGCCCAGCACTAAGTATTTTTATTGAAATTATTGTTTCCTGTTCTCCTACCTCCTCTTCATCTGGATTTTTTTGGGTGGAAAGGGCTTTAAAAATCTAAAGATCTGAAGAGAGAGAGACATGAGTCTTTAGGAGTGTTATTTGATTTCTTGGGTTTAGCAGAAAATGATGGAGTAATACTGAATCTGAGCAGAACACTGATTGACAGGTAGCAGGAGAGCAAGCCTTCTGAGCCTTGGTACCATTGACATTTGGGACTGGATACAGGTTTGTAAGGTGGAGGGCTGTTCTGTGTATTGTAGGGTGTTTCACAGCATCCCTGGCCTCTATGCACTAGACGCCAGCAGTACCCCCCGCCCCTCTCCCGTTGTGACAACAAATAATGTCTTCAGACATTGCCCAAAGTCTCCTGACTTAGAGAGGACTTTCAGGACTCTAGTAGGGGCTTTGACAAATCTCCCACTCCCTCCTGTGAGCAATCTCTTCCCATCCAGGTACAGACTGGTTTTGATCCCTGAAAATAAATTTACCTCCAGTGAGGCCTGCTTGCTTACCCAGACTCTGCTTACATTTTTTGCCCAGTGATTCTGAAAGATCCACTTACTCTCTTGTGCTAAAACTAGCTAGAGTTGACAAAAACATTTTGAGAGCTTCTCTATTGGTTGGGTGGAACTCATGATATTTCCTGAAAATTCCATGCTCCTCTCTGGTCTTACCCTGTTACTCCTCTCTTTTTCCACCCAGTGTGAAAACTGATAAAATGAGAATCTGACTAGGAATTCACTGACCTTGGGCGAGACAGTCCCTCCCTGTTCTCGGCTTTTGATTTCTCATCCACGCTTTGACATAGTTAGGCTAGATAACACGTCTTCATGGCCTTTCAGCTCTAGAATATTATTGTCTGAACATTTAAAATTTTTTTGGCCTCTTGAGTCTGCCGATTCAGACTTTAGAAGCAACCCCTATTCCCTCAATGACACCAATTTAGAAACCTATTTTTGCAAAAATGTTTGTTTGGAGTTGTTTATCCACTTTATTTCATCTACACCCTTTTTCCTCCAGAGCCTAACTTTTATTGACCCATAATGAGAATTTAGACACTCATTTGCTATAATGATTACATCAAGAAGTTTTGAGTTCAGTCACATCTTATAAGACTACATTGTGGACTGAGATTATAGCAGCAAAGTGTGGGAATGAAAACCACATTTCACATAGATTAGGGAGAACAGGTTATTCAAAGCAAACTGCTGGGAAACCTGTTGAAAAAAAGTACTTTAAAAAAAAATAAGTAACTGCTACCTGGATTTATCTGGATATAGGCATTTCAAAACTTAACGAAAATCTGATTCATTCCTCCAAATGCATGCAACCTTTTGCTGCTGCTCTTACAACACTGCTGGTGTTTACTCTTGGGAAGTAAGAGTGTCTGACTTTCCCCAGACATCCCTGGCACTGCAGGCAATGGTGAGGTTAAGGTGGGAAAGGCCTCCCTGCCTCCCACTTGCTGGTTGTGTGACCTTCGGCAAGTCACGTTCCCCTCTCTGGGCTTCAGTTTCTTGGCTTCTGAAACTAGGGAGTTGAATTTGATTTCTAAGTTCTCTTATAGATCTAAAATCTAATGAGTGAAATCAGAAATGTTGGTTTGGAGCAAGGTTTTGGAACACAAACTTCTTCAGCAGGGCTGGAAAGCAGGGTCCCAGGGAGACTGGCTCCCCCAGAATGGCAAACCGTGACTCTTCCCACCCCGAAGGGAGAGGTGGGCTCCCTCCCTTTGTTGAGGTTTCTGGTGGGCTGCACCCAACAACCAGCTCCCTGCCCCCCAGCACAGTGCCTGTTGATAAAAGGCAGCAGTTCTAGGAAAATGGGTGGGAGCCTGCTGAGAAAAATGAATCAACAGCCCCAGGGGGAGAAAGAGGAAGACCTGTGGGGGCATTGGACATTCTTCTAATCAGGGAGCAAAGAGGAGGTGTTATCAGTGCTCTGTTAGCTTGCCCTACCCGAGGGGGAGGAGGAGAAGATGGCGTGAACCAGGGGTGACTGAAGTGTCCTCCCTGCAAAGATTCACAGTGAAACACGCTGCGGCGCCGTTCAGAAAGCAAAATTGCAGCTCCTGAAGATCTGCCTAAGCCCAGAGCAATCTCAAGTTCCTCGTGATCACAAAGCCCTGACTGAAAGGCTGCAGCCGCCTGGTTTTCCTAGGAATGTTTGTTAAGGAAATGGCTGAGAGAAATTTGTTCCATCCGTCTCTCTTGAATGGTACACTGGTAATGGGAATGTGCCTTGCATCATGAGCACATTATATATTCACTCATTAAAGTATATTTACTGAGTCATTATTACGTGCCAGGCACTGTGCTGCATGATTGGGGTGTATCAGTAAACCAACTGCTTAATATCCCTGCCCTCAGGGAGCATACTGCCTAGCAGGAGAGACAGATGACACACAATAAAGATAAGTAAGTTAAACTGCATGTTAGGTGATAGAACCAAGGAATAAAAGTAAATGAAAAGAAAAGATGCCGTTTATTTAATCTTCCTCCTTTGCTTTTCCTGTACCTCTAGCGTTCATAATATCCCCCAATATCTTCCCTCACTACAATTTCTTGTTCTTTAGTTATTTTTTCACTACCAGCATGACTGGAGTATTATTTGAAACTAATTTCATACAATAGCATAACAATGTTATCAGTTGATGTTAAAATGCCCTGTACCTGTTCAGTGACACAGTTTCTAAATTTTCACTTCTGTGAGGTAGACAGAGTGGGTATTTTCACCCCCATTTTACAGATGAGGAAACTGAGGTTAAAAGACTCAGTTTCAGAGCTTGGTGTCGTGACTTTTTCTCAGTATTCTTCTGTAGACTTTTGTAGGAAATATTTTTTGTCATTTTTCTCTGTAGGAAAAAGTGTTTGAAATTTCAAACAACTGACTTCAAACAATTATTTGGAACAAACCTGGTTGTTCATTGGGAACTTCTTATATGGTGATTACTTTAGGTGGATGAATACATGTATGCGTTTGATGGTCACCACTGTGCTTCCTGATATCAGGGTAATCCCAGAGGCTACAAGATTTCCTTAGAGAGCTGGTGAGCTGCCCCGCCCGTGACGGTGGGGGGATTTTTTTCCACAGCCTAAAATTGGTGATGTGCAAAATCTTTTTTTTTTGTTCTTCCCTAGGCTCTAGTGATATCAGTTAATATTACCAAACTCTGCTCCAATTCTTGTTGTCTGTCTTCTGAGGTTTAACATCTACTGCATCTTCTGGAAATGGGTCATATCCTTGGATGTAATCCAGATAAGACTTCTTAAGAGTACAAATGGGACACACGCACGCACACACACACACACACACATAGGATTTCCTGAAGTCCCTGGGGAATTTGCCTGCATACACGTACCTTCAAAAGTTAAAATTTGACAGGCTATAAAGGTGAAAGTCTTATTTCTGAATTGTTTTACTTTGTTCCTCCTCCCCGCCATCAATTCCCCTACCTCTGCACAGGGCATTTTTCTTCCTGCCATAGGAATTTATGGTAAAGTTTTCATTTCCAGACTGAAAGCTCTTGGGTACCTTTTCGTCAATTGCTACATGCTCAGCGCCCATGGTCTAATTTCAGTATGAGTACAACCAGAACATATTAAAAATATAAAGGGAGGTAAATTTACTTCTGCTGCTGTTGCAAAAGAATATGATTATGTAATGCGTTCTAACACCAACTGTAAATGACGTTTGTTTTATACCATATCCTCAATAATCTGCTCTTACCAGTAATGTGAAAAACTGCTCTTACCAGTAATGTGAAAAACTGGGGGATTTCTAGCTTCATGTCTTTACCACCCTCTGCTCTTTTTTAGAATATACTTCTATTTCATTAAATACAACAGGTTAAAAGTAGGCAGTGTGGTTCCTTGGAGGGAATATGGGATTTCATTTAAGGGAGTCTTGGATTTGGAACCTGACATGCTGTTTTATTAGTGTGTGACTTTGAACTATTTAGTTTACTTTTCTGAAAATAAATTCTTTTTTTTCTGTAAAATGGAGGAAAATTTCCTCTTACAAGTTTTTTAGGGATTAAAAAGGGATAACAAAGAAAATGCCTGGCATTTAGATAGAACATACTCAGAAAAATGTCAGTTTCCGTCTTTTTTTTTCTACCCTCTCCCTCTTAGTTCAGTAAAAAAGCTTTCTTGGGAATGAAGTTTTTATGTGACAGGTTTATTTGTCCATTAGGACTTCATACATTATGAATGGGTTTGCAGTGCATCTTGGAAGTGTCGGCTCCCCATGTGTGGTGTGGTGGGAAACGTATTCTCTTTACCACTGCGTTGAATACAAGACACACTTATTTAAACTGGTGGCTGAAAGTGACAGAACCTGTCTGGAGGCTGATCTCTTTCAGTGTTGTGGTGTGACTGTTTCCCCTTTAAAATCCACTGGTTTGGGACTTAGGTGATCAGCTAGGCTCACCTAACTTGCAAGTGTGCTGGAGAAACAACAGATACTCTTCTGGCTTCATCTTTCATGAATCTCTTCTTCAGTCTGGGCTGCTGTGCCAGAAATTTCTTGGCCACCACCACCACAGAGCGAGTTTCTGGCCAATGACACAGATGTTGGTCAAGTGCTTCTCTCTTAATTTGATGGCTGGGAAGAGCACACTCACTTCCTCACTGAGGAGACGAAGCCATAGTTTGGAAAACTAGGGACAGTTTGAGAAAGTATAATGGTCCCACCAAGACAAGATCCCACATCATTGTTCTGAATCAGGTGGAGAGGACAGTACTTGATATCGCTAGACAAGAGCTTCTCCAGCTGACAGATACAAATGACTCTTCTTATTCTTGTAATCTGAGCAGTCAGCACCTGCTCCAGAACAAGGGCTCCGGCATCAGGGAACACTCCAAAACCGCATCTCGTACTCCACACGTTACCTCCTTAATGAAATGAAGAACGGCTCTGCGAAAGAAAACCGAGGTGAGGAAAGCTCACGAATGATTAGGAAAAGTAAGGTGGGAGTCAGATTCAACACGCTGTACTGTCAAAAACATAGTAAGAAGCAGCTCCGTTAATTTGGTGTGCATAACTAGGTGAATATACTCTTAGGACTTAAATCACAAGTGAAGTGGAAATTGCCCAAAGAAGTTAATAATTTCTTGATGGAGCCTTTTATAAATAATCATGATTTGTCTCTGCTGGTTATTTTATGTTTAAACTGTCATCAAAATAGTTTCCATTTTAGCAACAAGGCATGGGATTGTGTTTTTATGATATATAAGAAAAAGCTAAGTACTTAATAACATCCCCTTAGAATTATTCCTTAAATTCCATTTGCGTTAAAAATACATGGAGGAAACCCAGTAAAGCAAACAAAAACCAAACAGAAACAAAATAATTGTGAGGACTTGTGCCTTGCAGTGATAATAATGACCCTTTTACATAGAAGGTTAGCTTTCCATGTGTCATGAACAGGTGAGAGAAAATCTCTAAGGCAAAAGATGATCTGGTCTGATAGGCCTACAAAGCCGTAGAAGGTTTTTGTTTTCATCACCTTCATCACATCCCCTTTTTTCATCCCATCAAAGGTCTTCCTCTACTTCACGCTCAGTGAGCTGGGTACAGCAAAGCGTGTGAGCTTCCCTGGACAGGAGGTGAGAGAACGCCATAGCGTTATCCAGGTGCCTTTGGGCCCAGAGGTACCACCCTTGGCCTCTAAATCTAATGGAATGTGTCCAGCAGGGGTGGATGGATCCCCTACAATGGAGAATCACTGCTGTGGAGCGTATATATACGCTCAGGAATAAGTACTTGCTGGATACATGACTGGCCAGTTGTCGATTTGCACGTGTGGTTATTTCTTCAAGTGGCAAAAAAGGAAAAAAGTACATATGCAAAGATACTCATTTCAGCTCTCTGCCTGGCTCCAATTCATTTTCGACAGCCATTCAAAAGCCTTTCCTTTGAAAAGCAGATCTGCAATGTTCGAAAGGCCCGGGGAGTCCAGGCCAGTCTTGCTGGATGTTCAAGCCATCCCCACTCCCCAACCCCGCCTCGGCTCAGCGGCTGCCACAGCCAGGCCGAGCCCAGCTCCCCGCCACACCCTGTTCTTCTCTCGCTGAGCTGCCTCTGTTTACGCTGGGCCTGGAGAGCCCTCCTCCTCTCAAGATCCTGCTGTCTCTCCAAGACCCAGAAGGGATGACCCCTCTGCTGGGAGGAAACTCTTGGCAGCCCTGGAGATGAGAGCTATCTGCTCCTGCTGCTTTTTCCTTGTGTTTAGCTTTTGGCACTTTCCATACTAAGGCTTGTATTTCAGTTACCTGCCAGCCTCTCCCACCACGTACAAACTCCTCAAGGGCCAGGACTTGTCTTATTCATCTTTGTGAGGGAGTGCCGCAGGCGCCAGGGGAGTTTTTCAGCATGGGCACGGCAAGGTAAATGCTGGCTGATACACCTTTTCCTCTTTATTTAGATTTTGGTGATTCACAGTGTGAAAATTGGAGTTAGTCTTTTAATGTTCAAACTCCTTGCTACTCTTGAGTTTTTGCTGAGGTATCATATTGTATCCTGGTCTCAGCTTCCAAAAAGTGTTTATGCTTCTTTCCTATAAGAATTTAGGCCCTAGAAGCTTGGGCAGTATTGTGTCTTTCATTTCAAATCCTGTCCATCAGATTGTATGTTCCACATTGGCTTTTCCTTTACAGCCAAAACTAATCCTCAGTGTGTTCAGATTCAGTGTTGAGCTAGTAAGAAGGGCCCCCTTTGTGCAGTAGGCCCTGGACTGGAGTCCAGATTTGTCACCGCTCAGGACTGGCCTTTTGGTTGGTGCCTGGAGAGGGTGGCTGCCCCTGCCAGCCGAGGACCTGCCAGAGAACTTGCCAGGGGAAGTGTTTGCTCTTCTTAGGATTTTTACGAATGGATTTTTATATGGTTCAGAGTGGATCAGTAATTTTCCACAGCCAGAGTGCCTCTGCCAGATGGGTAGTTTCCCTTAGGTTGGTAGAATGCCTTCTGATAAGATTCAAGTGCAGATAAATTGTTTATTCATTATGGACCTTTGGGTCCCAGCCATAGAAGAGGAGAGGGGGCCTAGGGTGCAGCAGAGACCTCGAGAGAGCTGAAGAATCCGGAGAGATAGATGAAAGCAGGGTTCTAACCAATAAGATACTCAAGCAACACCCAGGGACCTTTGGTTACTATACATACTAATGTTCTAATTCATATTATGAAGGAATGTGTGTTCACTGAAAACCTAACTGTCTATCTACTGAGGTCAGGGTGACCTTGTTGGTGTACTTCGTAGCAGAGTAATACGTCTTAAAGATAACAAATATACATACATACATAATTATAGCTCAGGTTTTTTGAGCTCTTTCCAGGTAAGATGCTTTCTGCTTTACGTTAGAGATGCCATTCAGTCTTCACAACAACCCTTAGGTGATAAATATAATTACCTCCACTTTATAAATAGCCAAAATGAGGCTTAAGGAGGTTCCATATCTTTCTTGCATACCAAAATTTTAACTGATGGTTTCTCCAAGTTGTTCTTTTTCCTTTGTTTTGCCCCAGACTGGAAGAAATGAAGCAGATCAACCGTTTTTATTTCCCCCGTTGACCAAGGACAAGGGTGTTTAAGAGGTTTGCTAGAGAAAAACGTATCAGTTGGGAGGGTGATGTGGGAGGGTGAGCAACAGATATTTTCTCTAAGTAGGAGCTGATATTTTAGGATGCGAAAGATACAAATTACGTTGACAGTAATTCCCCCCTATGTCCATATCTGTATCAACTCTTTGCTCTTGATCATTAGCTGACTGGTCCAGAAATACTTGACCTAAGCTCTCTCTTGTGAGTGCTGAATAAACTCACAGCACGCAAGAGGGTTGGTTTTAAACTGCCTGCTCCTGAGACTTTGATAGGTATCTATTTCTCTCCCTGTGTGGATGCCTTGTACTTCTGGTGTTTACAGATCCTTAGCTGGGCTGGGAGTACACTGACAGGCATCCATATGTCATCTAGGCAAGGCATGTACAGCTCTGCTGTTTTGATCTTTCTTTTGCCTTGAATTCAAAGTCTGCAGGAAGAGGCAGAAATCTATTCCATCTTTGTGGGTTGTGGGGTGGACCCAGAGGCCATAGTCTCCTAAACTTATTCTCGTTACTATTATACTTGCTCAGCAACCACCAGCTCCCCTTTCCTATCTGCTGTTATCCAGTCCTGAAATTGAAAGGGGTGGGTAGTGAGGCTGAAAGCAATAGATGGCTCTGACCAAAGGTTGCAGGGTGGGGCTGTTCTCTCCACTGCTCCTTGTTGGGTATGAAAGGAGGAAGAGGAAGGCCAGTACACTGCAGGAGAGAGTATGTCCATAAGGAGTGTGGCAGGGGGAGGGGGAAACTCTAAGTACAGAAAAGCTCACCTCTGCCTTTGGAAAACTGAATAAACACCTGAGAATAAAGAAGAGATGATTAGTCAGAAACACCTTGTAAAAATATCTGCTCATGAGGGGCTTCCCTGGTGGCGCAGTGGTTGAGAGTCCGCCTGCCGATGCAGGGGATGCGGGTTCGTGCCCCGGTCCAGGAAGATCCCACATGCTGCGGAGCAGCTAGGCCCGTGAGCCATGGCCGCTGAGCCTGCGCGTCCGGAGCCTGTGCTCCGCAACGGGAGAGGCCACAACAGTGAGAGGCCCACATACCGCAAAAAAAAAAAAAAAAAAAAATCTGCTCATGAAAAGTAGGTCTCTGAAATGTAAATGCCCTGAAAATCTGCAAGTCTGGAAGATAAACTTCCCGAGTTTCTTACCCTTAAAAATGCACACTGGAGCTAGGAGCAGGTTCAGGAAAAAGTTTGCAAAAGCTGGAAAAAGAGTAGAAATGACCTCCTGGTAAATTAGATATGATGATTTCGCAAGAGAATATAAGAAAAATTGAAGGAAACACGAATAGTACAGAACACCTGTGATATTGTAATCAAGAGCAATAAATAATATAGATTTTGAAATGATAAATTATGACGTCAAATTGGTGGATATAGGAAGACTTACAAGACTAGGAATTGAGTCCAGCCAAGCAGATGTTAAATGTTTAGAATTTAGGAAAGCACTCAGGGTGAGCTCTCAAAACATTTTACTTGCAAAATTAGTTCAGATTGATTTGGATATGAACATGCTGGAAATCAGACAACAAACATGGGCTCTGGAGAGATACAAGGCGCCCAATAGCAGAAAGGGAGATAGGAGGAGGAAGAAATCGTTTTTTATGTATTTGATTTCTCTAGGAAATAAGTTTTATATATAGGAAATAATTATATATATATATCTTTCTTCATAACTATAAGGAGCTGATTAGTTTGTTTTTTTTTTAAACTGTGAGGGCATAAAATAAAACAGAAATAAGGATATGCCAAGAAAAATAAACAAGCATATTAGATTCTATTAAAAAAAAAACAATCTGGGAATTTCTTGGCGGTCTAGTGGTTAGTACTGTGTGCTTCCATTGCAGGGGACACGGGTTCAATCCCTGGTCAGGGAACTAAGATCCTGCAAGCCATACAGAGTGGCCAAAAAAAAAAAAAAAACACAAATCTGAATCTTTTCCACATTGAAGAGAATTATGGGATGCAGTGAAGTAATCCTAACCACTCATTCGTTCCACGAGCACATGTTCCCCATCTCCTTTAGGCTGGGCACTGTTCTGGTACTGGGTGAAGGCAAACACAGCCCCTGCCCTGGGTACAGATCAACTAAACTTGGTGTTGAGGGAACCTCAGGAGGGTGGCCTGGAGGGTCCAGGGAGGGACTCCTAGGGTTGGTGGGAACTGAATTGAGTCTTAAGTTATAATAACTGCTCATGCTGTATAATATTCTGTATTTTAGAAAGTACCCACACCTACAGGACCTTATTTGGTTTTCGTTATAGCTCTGTGGCATGGTGCAGAGAGGGTTAACAATTTTGGGGTCTGTTTCATGTGATCTCTCTACCATGTTTGGCACGATTGGCCATGTCCTCCTCTTTGACATTCTCTCGTCTCCTGGCCTCTGTAAGATTTTGTGCTCGTAGTTTTCTCTCCATCTCCCTCGATGCTCCTCAGGATCTGTTGTCAGTCTTTTCTTTCAGCCCATCCCTTAAATGTCAGTGTGCCTAAAGGTGTTGTCTCCTGCTTTCCTCTGCTTCCTTTATGTGATGGTGGTAATGATTTACTAGGTTCATGGCTGACACCCTCAAGAATTGGAGCGGGGTGCAGGGGGGTAGGAGGAAAGGCATTGGAGAATTTCACGGGGATGGTATGTGTAGTTGGAAAAATCTCCCGGTGTAACTCTGACAGCCCTTCTTCCTTTCTGTTTTGAGTCCCACTTACATGTATATGCTGACTGTTATATTCCTAGCCAAACTCTCTGTTGAACTCTGGATCTTCTGTCCAGTTTTCCACAGGACTTTACACTTGGCTGTTTCGCCACAACTTTCCTTAAATGTCCCAAACCAAACCTGCTAGTGCCTGCTCCCCCGCTGCGGCTGCAGCCTCTATTTCTCCCTCTCCACTCACATTCCACACTCCACACAGCCTACTGTCAATCTCCAAGCCCTTCAAATTATAACCTTTTAAAATGTCTAGAACATTCCCACTTCTCTCTGGTCCCATTGCTGCTGCCGTAAGTCAGGATACCATCATCACTCTCCTAAATTACTGCAGTGGACTCCTAACTTGTTTGCATGCTTCCAGTCTTAGCTCTTGATACACATTCTCCTATAGCCATTATAATAATTTTCCAGAATGAAAGTCTGGCTATATGTCTCATGGCCAGTGGGTAAACCGACAGGATGGCCTGTGAAGTTGACACCAGGACCCTGCCTACTTGCCAGCCTCATCTCTTGTCCTTCCCACCCTGTCTTCCCCTTGAACCCTGTGCTTCAGTCATACTACACATCTTCTCCAGATGTGCGGTGCCTTCCCTCATCTGCCTGCCCAGCCCTGGTCCCTGCTTGCCCAACTCTTCCTCCACCTGCACCTTCGAATTTCAAGTGTCCATCTGGCAAGTTTATACTGACCCACTTCCAGGCACAGGTTTGTTGTCCCCTTCCCCATTCGCCTCCATATCCCTGGGGTGTAAGTTCTCTTACACTCCCCTACTAGAGTGTAAAATCTCTTTGAGGAACAAGACAATTGATCGACATCATTTTACTCTCAGAGTCTGGAACGTACCAGACATCCAGTTAATGTTTGTTAGATAAATGACGAGTGCATAATGAACTGCTATTTCTCGGAAGAAGAAATAGACGTTAACTCACGTGTCTAAGAGTGACACAGTGAGTCTTCTAATCTAGGATTATTTCCGATAAATCATCTATCTGTGGCTAGAGAGACCCTATAGATATAGACAAATTGGGGTTGAATCTTTATGAGATATTGTTTTACAGGCTTTTCTATTTTTCTGTTTCACCACAGATTGGTAGTGCTCAGTGACAGCAAGGGAATGGAGAGCCAACGTGGCTCACAATCCAGGGATGATACAGGGAGAAGTGGACTGGAAATCAGGGCCTCACCGCCGGCTCTCTATGTACTTTTCTTTCAGCACTTAGCTCCTCTCAGGCTCGGCCTCCCGCTCCATAGATATGCGGGTAGAATAGGTGGTGTTCAATATTCTGTCTAGCTCTGTAACTCTATTATACTGCATGTGTCACAGTGCCCGTTAAGCTACTTCCTCCTTAAAAAGCTCAGTGAGCAACCAGTGAAATGTACCGGGAAGTATGGTGTGTCCTGAAGCTTGGCACAAAAATCTCTGGGCACACATCTCCTGGATGGCATGCAACCGAGGCGCATGCCTGGCTGGTCTCAGATCCAGAGGTTTCCTCCAACTCCTGGCCTTTCATCGGCAGTGAGGACTCCTAGTGCCATTAATCCCTATCTAAACACGCACCCACGTAACCGTGTGGAGGACCCTCTTGGAGGACCTAGTTCGAAGCGTGGAAAGTCCACTGGTGTCTCCCACAGCCAGCCTATCTCAAGGGTCTGGACTAGATAGTTTATCACTATACCTGTCTACAGGAAATTCCCCGATCACATCTTCTAACAAGGAAAGCATGCCTAGGCAGGGGTATATTCATTTCCATGGAGGAGTCCCTTACCCTCTTTGCCACCAGCTGCGGCTGTTTGGATTGTGTGGCATCTGTCACAAGCACAACCAAACTGTAGGCTGGTTACAAACCCGTGGCATGACCTCATACAAAAAACATTAGCTGCGGGGCTTCCCTGGTGGTGCAGTGGTTGAGAGTCCGCCTGCTGATGCAGGGGACACGGGTTCGTGCCCCGGTCCGGGAAGATCCCACATGCCGCGGAGTGGCTGGGCCCGTGAGCTGTGGCCGCTGAGCCTGCGCGTCCGTCTGGAGCCTGTGCTCTGCAACGGGAGAGGCCACAATGGTGAGAGGCCCGCGTACCACAAAACAAAAACAAAAACAAAAACAAAAACAAAAAAATATTAGCTGCAGTCAGGCTCTTGAACTGGGAAATACTGCAAGAATGGGGCAACCAACCCCATTCATTCCAGTGGTAGAAACAGTAGCTGAAAACACACAAGAGGAGCCCTGAGGTAAGGTTAGAACTATGAGGGGTCAGGGCAACCTGAAGTGATGAGGAGGCAGAAACTGGAGTTTGCAACAATTAAGAGGCTATACTTACACACAAGAGTCCCTGAGGGGGCTTCCCTGGTGGCGCAGTGGTTGAGAGTCCGCCTGCCGATGCAGGGGACATGGGTTCGCGCCCCAGTCCGGGAAGATCCCACATGCCGCGGAGCGGCTGGGCCCGTGAGCCAGGGCTGCTGAGCCTGCACATCCGGAGCCTGTGCTCTGAAACGGGAGAGGCCGCAACAGTGAGAGGCCCGTGTACCACAAAAAAAAAAAAAAAAAAAAAAAGAGTCCCTGAGGGATGAGACAGACCATCTGGAGTAAAGAGTGAGCAGGTGAGAAAAAAGAGAACAGACTGGACAAGGAGAGAAAGACCACTGGCGTCAAGCCCACACGTTCCTGCTGCTGTGGTCTGGAAGGCTGTCTCAGACCTGCACAATCTTCTGGTCCAATTTCACGCTCAGAAAGGTCTGGGCCAACCGCAGTTCCTGTTCTTGTTTCTGAGAGGTTCTTTCTCCAGTGTGTATCTTTCCAACAGCCACCCCTTCCTCCTTTCTTTTCAGTAACTAGAAGAGTGTAACACAGGCACCCTTAAGGTAGGACTCCTGAACTCTGACTCACTGCTCTGGCATTGGTAGGGCTTTCCTGTGTTCAAGTGTCCGGTCACCCTTTCTCCACGTTCATGTAATGTTTTCATTTACAGCTCCTTAATTAGACAACAATTAAATTCCCATACATTGATCCTTAAGGAAATATGTAAATTGGAGTTCCATAATTTGGGGCTTATGAACCACAAGGGAAACTCTGGATGGTCTTCATGGAGGTCTACATAATCCCTGAAACTGTAATTAGTGAAAGTGAGTGAGTGTGTGTGTGTGTGTGTGCATTTTTCTGAGGAGAGTTTCCATAACTTTAACCAGATTCTCAGTGATCCATAACCCCTTAAAAGTGAAGGATCACTAGTTTATCGCTAGCATAGCTGGGTTGCCAAGAGCTCAGACTCTAGAATCAGAATTGTAGCTGAAATCCCCTATGTACCACTTACCATTGGGTGGGCTTAAATATTTGCTTTACCTCTACATCTTATGTTTTTCATGCATGAAATGGGCCTAATACCAATAGTACTTACAGATAGGAGTGTTATGAGGATTAAAAGAGCTAACAGACGTAATGCGCTTGTAATAGAGCGCTGCGGTACGCAGCCCTTAGCACTCAGCCACTGCTGCCAGGCGGTACCCGCCCCCCACGCACCCTGTTACCCGGCAAGGTTACCGGGAGACCATTAAAGCCGGAGGGTTAGAGCCACGTTAGAGGTCCTGCTCAGCCATTGGTCGGCGCCACAGGGGGCCCCTCCCCCAAGCGAGCAACTGTCAATGGGCGCTCGTTAGAGGGGCATTTTTGAGCCAACCATCAGTGCAGTGGTGGTCATTGGGTGGAGAGTGAGGTAAGTGGCAGATCCCGGCCTTCTCCCCGGGGCCCTCCAGCTCACCTGGCCTCAGGCTGGCGCGTGAGCTTGGGGGGCCCAGGGAACAGGCTGGGGGTGTGTCCTGCAGGGCTCCGGAGTCCTTGCCAAGACCGCCCACTGGCCGGGCGCAGGCCCTGAGGCCGTGGTGAACCTCTCCCCCATCCCTGCCTCTGCGACCTAATAACGGCAGCGGCAGTCTGCATGGGACACAGTCTGGGGGACCTGGCCCCCACCATTTGCGCAGCCTGAGGGGCCTGAGGGCCAGCTGGGTCCTGGGCTCCCGGCTCCCTCAGCGGTGACAGCGGGGCAGGGTCTGGGGACCTGGCCCTGAGGGAGCCACCAACTGAGATCTGCCTCTTCAGCCTGGGCACTGGATGGAGGAGCCAGACTGGGTGCTGGACGCACGCTCCGGGGCAGGGTAACCGCCCCCCGCCCCCCGGCGCAGGGACCCCCTTCTCTGAGCCAGGCCTGGACCTCGAAGGGTGAAGGTTGTGCCTTGGGACCTTCCCCTTTCTTGTCAGAACAGAGAGTAACATTTGTTTGGTGGAGATTTACAGGAACATCTTTACCTGACCTTGACCTGACCTCAAGAACAAAGGATCTGACACTGAGAAGTTTGCAACAGCTACCCACGGCCTTCCCTCACCTTTCCTATAAGAGGGCTTTGCTGAAAGCTTTCAGGGAGTTTGGGGTTCTTTTTAAGGCATGAGCCAGCCTTCTCCTTGCAGGGCCCTGCAATAAACATTTCTCTGTTCCAAGCTCAGGCGTTTTGGTATTGTTTGGCCTCACAGTGCGTCGGGCACACGGACTTGCGTTTCGGTAACATGCTTAGCACAGCTCCTGGCATACAGCAAATTTTTTTTTTTAATTTTATTTATTTTTTATACAGAAGGTTCTTATTAGTTATCTATTTTATACACATCAGTGTATACATGTCAATCCCAATCTCCCAGTTCATCACACTACCACGTCCCCCCCCCCCCCCCGGTGCTTTTCCCCCTTGGTGTCCATACGTTTGTTCTCTACATCATACAGCAAATTGTTAGTGATGGTATAACATTTGTATTATACTGAAGAAATATAAGTGCAATCATTTCTTCATTGTCATGTTTTCAAATTCTGAATATTTATGTTTTATTATTGAGGGCAATATATATATATATATTTTTGTCAGAATTTTGAGACTAGACAACAGGACGAATAAACAAATACAATTTTTCAAAAATAGAATTTTTATTCTCTAGTGAAGCATAGCAGAAAATGCTGTTAAATAGGTACTCATATTTTATAAAATTTATAAAGGTATAAAGTCCTGATAAACTAAATGGATCTATTTTATACTGATGAGCACAGTTTTATATATCATCATAGTCACTAATAAAAATTAGATGGGGCTTCCCTGGTGGCGCAGTGGTTGAGAGTCTGCCTGCCGATGCAGGGGACACGGGTTCGTGCCCCAGTCTGGGAAGATCCCACATGCCACGGAGCGGCTGGGCCCGTGAGCCATGGCCGCTGAGCCTGCGCGTCCGGCGCCTGTGCTCCGCAGCGGGAGAGGCCACAACAGTGAGAGCCCCGTGTACCGCAAAAAACAAAACAAAACAAAAAACTAAAGAATTAGATGAATTTAAAAGTCAGCTGCTTGTAGGTTAGTGAAATATTGAAATGACTGGAGTTTTCACTTAACCTGAAGAATTGTTACCACTTAGTATACACACGTTTAATACCTATTGGTTTGTCACAGAGGAGTAACGGAGAAACCAAGTGTATTGACTAGAGTTTATATGAATGTTTCAATACAGCTGCTTTCACTTGATTGTATTTAATGCCTACTAAAAATCCATTATTAGGCACATTTTTGGCATTACCAATTAATTTATATAGGACAATGTGTGATCCACAGCAGGTCAAGCTTCTGACTAGCTGTTTTAGAATAAAAGCGGAGAGTCAAATAAACCTAATTGAGGTTAAGAGGATAGATGTTATTGTGACACTCTGTATCCAAATGGGAGAGAGATGAGACCATTTTCTCAACCTGAATATCCCACAGTGGAGTCAGACTTCCCAGCTACCTGCCTGGACTCCAAGAAGTGGTGAAAAGGACAGTGGTGGCAATTGTGAGCATGCAGTCAGCTGTGGCGATCCAGCTGGTTCTAACAGGAACTCCTTATGAGCCCTCTGTGGTGGAGAAAATAAATCCTCAAAATTCCTGACGGGAGGCCCTTGACTTTTAATTTGGCAGATGGTTAATCAGGTGTATGTGAATAATCATTATACAGGAAACAACCCCAGCAAAACAAAACCCAACCCAACTCACGAATGTAAAAAATGTCATGTTTCCAAAATAATGATGTTCAGCCTGCCTGTTGGAAAGGGAAGAGGCACAGCAGTGGTCTTTACCAGTGCAGCACAGTGTTCTTATTCTACCAGGTGGGAGAAACAAAAGTAGAGAGCTCTCTGGCCCTCATCTGGTCACTCAGCCACTGTGCAGAGGTCTATGACTTGCAGTTGCTCTACCCCACATAGGTATTTGGCTGGACTGCATGTCTCTGTAGAAAGACAAAGGTCCTGCTATTCGCAGTAGTTATGACAATGATGATGAGAGTGATGATGAGGATGATGATGAAGATGATGATGCTTGCAGCTGGGCACATAATTTTCAGTCTAAAGGTCTCAGGTGCACTATGGTGGTGGGGCTTCTGCAGGGGTTGTCTCTGAGAGAAGGCTTCTTCCTGGTGTCAGTTGTCTGCACCTGCCCTTGGCCAAGCCCAGGCTCAGGGCCAGTGGTCAGCATTTTGCTTAGGTGCGAGACTGTTGTCTAGAAGCTCTCTATTCAAACATATTGAGAACTGATTTGACCTTTGTCCCAATCCTCCCTTAAGACACCCCACGAAGGATGCTGTATCAGCACAGTGTCTAGCCCATGAGAGGAACTAGTTAGGTACTCTGTAAATGTTTGGCTGCAGCTTCTTGTAATGTATACACAAATGGTTTCTTCATGTGGAGAGCAACTTGCTCCTTCTCGCCTTGATTCTCTGTGGGTTGCTTTGGTTTTTATTTTTTTGGCAGGGGGTGGGTGAGTAACAGGGAGGATTAAGGCATTGGAAAATTCCTTAGTACATTACTGGTAGTTGCTCTTTATGCAATAGAAGACATTAATGTAATTTCAAATAGTTCCCAGTTTGAATCCTTGAGCTCTATCCTTTTTCTATAAGGATCTCCCTTTGTGTTGACTTCTCCATCCCTACATTTGGGTATAAGTGTGAGTCCTTTTAGAGAACCTTTTGGAAATTCCAGGGTCTTGAGATTAGGTGCCAAGCCTAGGATTAAATTGAATTTAGAACTACTATAGCAGTTGTTTCTACAGACTCATTCTAGGGAGGGAAATGGAGAGATATATTGTGTGGTTTTATTCAATTTGGGAAACTGGAACAATGTTTCCCATAGTCTCTTTCCCTGTATGGCTTCAGGTTGCTACTGAGCACAAGATAAATTTAAACAAGATTTGGAAGGTGAAAGTGAAGCAGCAGCCGTTGTTTACCAGTGGAAGGTGGGTGTAGAACTCTGGGCACAATGGTGGGTTGTGCCTTTTGATGCTGATCTGTTAACTCACCTTATGGACCCCACCACCCAAGGCCACAGCTCCTACGGCAACCACCAGCCCCTCCTTCCTCCTCTCTGAGTCCTGAGCCAGATTTACGCGCAACGCCATAGTGACTTGCTGGTCTTACTGTGCAGACCGCCTCGTCACTGAGCAGGGGCCAGTGAAGGACAGGTACGAGCTCCAGTTTGTCCTCATGGGTCTCAGGTTCTAGTTTGTCCTTGCTCTCCCCTCCTTCCTGTCCAGCTGACCTTCCCGATCGCTGGCCCAGGTCCACAGCAACTTCATGACCAATGCCAGTCACAGACGCAACTTCCATAGACTTCCTTTTCCACCAACTCCCATACTTGTGTCAAGTTTAGCCCTGATAATAATCCCTTTTCGATGCCACTCATGGTAGTTCTCCTTCTCTAATTGAAGCTTGATTGGTACACTGTTCTTATCCTAAATGAATACAAGCATTTTTTAAAAAAACAGCGGCCCTGAAGTTCAGATGTTCTTTGTACTGTCTTGGGGAACACCAACTCTAGTGGGGGAAAGCATGAAGAGTCTTTTCTGTAATTCATCTGGTATGTTGGCTGAACTTGTAATTTTGAACTTGTTTTCTGTAACTCAAGTATTATACTATCCATGGGAGGGGAGTTGCTAAGGTTTATAGGGAAAAAATAGACAGTCCTTTGCCATGATAGATCCTGATTGGATAGGTCAAGCGTATACACCTAAGGCACAGATATTAAAGGGCTTAATATCATGTCACCTGAGGACATGAGAGAAGTGAAGAAAAGATGAAGGTGGGATGGAGCAAACAAAGGTAAATGAAAATTACCTGCACAGTAAACAGTTACTGAATGAATGTATAAGAGGTGTTTTGACATTTTTAATTAAAAAAATAAAATAAAACAAACAAGAATATAGAATTATTTTTTAATCTCCTACTTTCACAGTACCTCAAAACAACTATTTTCATCTTTAGGTATTATTTTTCATATTTATATACATTTGTTATATAGTTGGAATCACAGTGCAATAGCTTTTTATATTTTCTTTGTTTTTCCCCACTCATTTTTCATATATATTTTTTTCATTGACCCGGATCTCAAGGGAGACTGTGAGTACTTTTAAGGAGATTTTTAAACCTCTGTTCAAAAATGTGTTAAGTTTTATCCTTCATCTCCTGCTTAGAATGTTTGGTTCTGAGAGGTCTATGAGTGGTTTTGGAAATCAGTCTGACAGACGATTGCTAAAGCAGTGTGTAGCCAAGGTGAGCCCTAAAAAGTAAGAGCTAAGGAAACTTCTAGAGAGACATTTAGGGTATAAACTTTGCTATCATATTCAAATTTCTTGCTACGGTCCTGGCTTCTTGGACTTGAACATTTGAACAGCTCGAGTCAAGACAGAAATGGTGTAGGGGTGATGGGCATGGTCTGGCAGAGGGCATGGTCAGAAGAGACTGCAGGGCTGCTGGAGAGCAGGGAAGGTAATAGCTCATGCCTGCTGACCTGAGAGAGAACTTTCTGGACTGAGGGATCTGTGAATTTTAGTGAGAACTAGCTTACTATTGGGAAAGGCCATCCCTATGCCTCTGCCAATGTCCCTATCTACCAGGGGGCAAGTGTTTTTTAAGCGGGGCACAACCTATATATGTATGTATATTTAAGTACAAACACACAATTAAAGTGAAACCTTACCTTGAACTCCAGTGCATTCGGTTGATAAAAATCAAGCTCCTTTGGTTGAGTTTCGAATTAAGTGACTGAGAATTTCTCTCCCTTAGCCTTCACCTCACCCTTACCTCCACCTTTACTTCTTTTTTATTGCAGTCCCTTAGACCCATGTGGTTATAAGAAGAAGAGCTTGAAAAATGCTGGTTTGGAACCACTTTAGTTCATACTTAGTCTTATAAGGAAATCTGAAGTTTTCATGTTTGAATCAGATATTTTGCATCTTTTTAATTTTCATTAATCTCTTTGTGATAATAATGATCTATAATAGCAATATCTATAATTGCAAAATCATAGTGCCTACAAGGTGTCAGGCTCTGTTCTAAGCATTTTACATATATCAACTCATTTAGTCTTTCCAACAACCCTATGAGGAAGATACAACCATAATTCATTGATTTAAAAACATATTTTCTCTCACATTTTAGCATCTGTGAAACTGGAATGTGTCTTACTTTTGATGGCATGTAAGTTTAATTGGCAACATTTCAAAATTTCTTAATGGAACATAAAATATTTTTATGTTTTGCAATAGAGGATAGCTTAGATTCTATGAAATACAACATTACTATCCTCATTTTACAAATGAAGAACTTTGGGCATAGAGAGGTCAGGTAACTTGCCCAATATCACAAACCTTGGCATTCAAACTTCAGAGTTTGTACTCTTAGCTACTTTGTGCCCTTCCTGGCGTTCAGCATGGCTTTCCTTTGTCCCTGCTTTTACTGCCACCAAGGGTGCACCTTAGCATGGGGGGACCCCTGCCATTTCTGATAGTGGATTTCATCCACTGAGTTGAGGCCCTCTTCCAGGAGCCCCCATGACAAGGCAGACACCACTTCCAGGGTTTACCCATTGAGCCTTTTTTCATGCAGCCATTAACATTCTGCTGGGATTTACTTATCTTATTGCTTTTCCAAATGAGAGGCAATTCCAAAACAGTTTTTGGGAGATGAGACACAGAACAAGTTTTGATAAAAGACTGGAAGGATAAATGATATACTAGAACTGGTTCTGACTGGCTTGTGAGAGCTCTTGCCTACTGGTTGGTGGAAGTATTTACATCACAGAAATCAGCAAACACAAAAAGAATAAAATACCTAGGAATAAACCTATCTAAGGAGGTAAAAGACCTGTACTCAGAAAACTATTAAGACACTGATGAAGGAAATCAAAGATGATACAAACAGATGGAGAGATATACCATGTTCTTGGATTGGAAGAATCAATATTGTGAAAATGACTGTACTACTCAAAGCAATCTACAGATTCAATGCAGTCCCTATCAAATTACCAATGGCATTTTTTACAGAACTAGAACAAAAAATCTTAAAACGTGTATGGAGATACAAAAGACCCCAAATAGCCAAAGCAATCTTGAGGGAAAAAAATGGAGCTGGAGCAATCAGACTCCCTGACTTCAGACTATACTACAAAGCTACAGTAATCAAGACAATATGGTACTGGCACAAAAACAGACATATAGATCAACGGAACAGGATAGAAAGCCCAGAGATAAACCCATGCACCTATGGTAAACTAATCTATGACAAAGGAGGCAAGAATATACAATGGAGAAAAGACAGTCTCTTCCATAAGTGATGCTGGGAAAACTGGACAGCTACATGTAAAAGAATGAAATTAGAACACTTCCTAACACCATACACAAAAATAAACTCAAAATGGATTAAAGACCTAAATGTAACAGCAGACACTATAAAACTCTTAGAAGAAAACATAGGAAGAACACCCTTTGACATAAGTCACAGCAAAGTCTTTTTTGACTCACCTCCTGGAGTAACGGAAATAAAAACAAAAATAAAAAACTGGGACCTAATGAAACTTAAAAGCTTTTGCACAGCAAAGGAAACTGTAAACGAGACGAAAAGACAACCTGCCGAATGGGAGAAAATATTTGCAAATGAATCATCGGACAAAGGATAATCTCCAAAATATATAAACAGCTCATGCAGCTCAATATTAAAGAAACAAACAGCCCAAGCAAAAAATGGGCAGAATGGGCTTCCCTGGTGGCACAGTGGTTGAGAATCTGCCTGCTAATGCAGGGGACGTGGGTTTGAGCCCTGGTCTGGGAAGATCCCACATGCTGCAGAGGGACTAGGCCCGTGAGCCATAACTACTGAGCCTGCACGTCTGGAGCCTGTGCTCCGCAACAAGAGAGGCCGTGATAGTGAGAGGCCCGCACACTGCGATGAAGAGTGGCCCCCGCTTGCCACAACTAGAGAAAGCCCTTGCACAGAAATGAGACCCAACATAGCAAAAATTAATTAATTAATTAATAAAATCCTACCCCCAACATCTTCAAAAAAGAAAACCACAGCTTTAAAAAAAAAAAAAAAAAAATGGTCAGAAGACCTAAATAGACTTCTCTCCAAAGAAGACATACAGATGGCCAAGAGGCACATGTAAAGCTGCTCAACATCACTAATTATTAGAGAAATGCAAATCAAAACTACAGTGTGAGGTATCACCTCACACTGGTTAGAATGGGCATCATCAGAAAATCTACAAACAACAAATGCTTGAGAGGGTGTGGAGAAAAGGAAACCCTCCTGCACTGTTGGTGGGAATGTAAATTGATGCAGCCACTATGGCGAACAGTATGGAGGTTCCTTAAGAAACTAAAAATAGAACTACCATACAACCCAGCAATCCCACTCCTGGGCATATACCAGAGAAAACCATAATTCAAAAAGACACATGCACCCCAGTGTTCATTGCAGCACTATTTCCAATAGCCAGGTCATGGAAGCAACCTAAATGCCCATCGACAGACAAATGGATAAAGAAGATGTGGTACATATATACGATGGAATATTATTCAGCTATAAAAAGGAACGAAACTGGGTCATCTGTAGAGACGTGGATGGACCTAGAGACTGTAATACAGAGTGAAGTAAGTCAGAGAAATATAAATATCGTATATTAATGCATATATGTGGAACCTAGAAAAATGGTACAGATGAACCGGTTTGCAGGGCAGAAATAGAGACACGGATGTAGAGAACAAACGTATGGATACCAAGGGAGGAAAGTGGCGGCGGGTGGTGGTGGTGGTGGGATTTAAAAAAAAAAAAAGAATCAGCAAACACTGTGTGTGAATCAGGGCATTTTGTTTGTCCTTTTCAGAGAGCCAGTTTATGATCCTATCAGTGGAGAGTTGCTAAATTATTGGATTCTAGGAAAAAGCCCTCATTGGTCAAAACACAATAGTAGGAGGGGAACAGGCAGGGTGAGTATGAGTATGAGCAGATATTGTGAAGTTTTCACAATAGTCTCAATGGCAAAGAATTCTTATCTAATTACATCCTGTGTGTGTATGTTTTAATTTAGTTTATGTCATGATCTTAATATCTGTAGGGTAGTAGACCAGTGACACATATGCTATATCCACCTGAAGAACCAAGAAACCTAACTACCCAAGGAGCAAGCACTGTCTAGTTTTTATTTTGCCCTCCTTGTTGAGAGGAAAGGTTAGTCAGCTATTTGCCAAGGAAAGTGAGTGGGCAACAGGACTTCCAAGATCATCCCAGAAACAATAACTATTAGATCCTAGAGGGCAGTGCTCAACATGTAGGAAGTGATCAATAAATGGTTATTGTTGAACTAAGCAATTATGTAAGAGTTCTTGTATAGTCACGTCTCTTCCATGCGGGTTCTTTGGTTATTTTCTCTTTTTTTTCCTTGGTGATTCTCAGTAAAACCCACAAAACAAAAATGGCTTGTGGGCTTACCATTAGGAGGAGGAAGGAATTGGGCTGCTGTGTAGACTGCCTCAGCCTGAAGAGAGAAAACTCCAGGAAATTAAGTAGATTGCAGCAAGGTTAAAAAGAAACCCGATACTGGCCCACGCCTCGAGGGTTTGGCACAGAGGGAAAGAAGATCAGAGGAGCAGGCTGGAGTCTGAGGGGAAGCTCTTGGGGCTAGAGTGAGGGATGGGAGCTTGAGTTTCCAAAACAGGGGCTCTTTGGTCACTTTGGGGCCACAGAAGACATGTATGAGACATTGGTTGTGGGAGAGAGGCAAGAGAAGGGAGACCGACTCTTAAGGCCGAAGAGACTTGGAGGTGGGGATTATGGCAGCTTTACATGTTGCAAAGGACCTGCCCATTTCTTATTTCCAAATTGGGCTGCTTTAGAAAAAAAAAGAAACAAACCTTTGTGATTCTTCTCTGTTTAAAACTACCATGGATTCAGCTCAGGAAATGGACCTTCATGGGTTGTAGGGTGATGATTTTAGCAGTTGGACTCTTGGCTAACTCAGAGAGAGAGTATGGGCTTCACAGGGGTATGGTAGGAAGGCTGAATAGCAATTTCTAAAATGACCTTCCCAATATCTTTCCCCACACACAGAAAAGGATTGAGCACAATCTATTAACAAATTTGTCTCTCATTTATAATTCTTTGAACTGTCAGAGCAATCCTAGCTGATTGAAAGTAATTATCAATCTCTCCAAATGATTAAACAGCATATTTAGATTTTCATTTATATCATCATTTTGACTGAATGATGTGTATGTGTGTGGGACTGTGTATTAACAAGGTATCTCTTCAAAGTTATAATAAATACTTGAAAAAAAAGAGTTGCCTATTGCTCAGCATAAAAGGAAAAACAAGAAGTCTAGGGCGGGTAAGCCAAAGAACAAAATTGGGACCTAAAATAAATGATAAAAGACAGACTCTGGCAGAGATAAAGTTTCAAGAGACGTAAGTGATAAACACATAGAAAAATACTTGTGACGTTCCTAGCATAGCATCTGAAGATTGAAAATTCTGGTCAGCATCAGCAAACAAGCAGTGTAATTAATGTGGAACAGAAAGAATACCACAGATGTTTAAAATTATTTTTTTTTCTACTGACTCAGTCTCCTGCATATTTACAAATTGAAGGTTGTAGATTGATAGCCCCTGAGATTCATGCCCAATGGGCCCTGCTCCAGGTTTGTGTTTGCACTCAGTGACATCCTGTTGGGTTCAAACTATTTCCCCCAATTAGAATATAAGAAAAGTTACCGCCCAAACCTGTTTTGTCTCACATTGGTCTTATACGTGTGTTCTGTTAAGGAGTCACTCAACAGGAATAACAAACAAAAACTCCCACCAGAAACTGCAGCATCTCACAGAGGGGGTGCAGGCTGCTCTTCTTCACTAAGATAACTCAGTTTGGTACAGCCTCATTCATAACACAATAATAGCAATTCGTTTCCACTGGGTTCATTTGAATTCTGATTTTGCTACATGTCCCCATCTGGATTAGCTCAACAAACTTTAAATGCTAGAGGAAGATTATGCAAATGTGGAAGTTCATAACACTCTGAAGAGATTTCCTTTTGCAACCCCATGGACTAGGCAAATGTTTCACGAGGAGGTAAACTAAGTCACCAAGATGTTTTGCTGGTGTGTTAAGGTCTCCCGGCAAGTCAGAGGCAAAACACCGGAATCTTGGCCAGAGTTTAAAATTCTGCAGGTTAGTGTTAGAGCATGATCATCTTCCAGATTGGTGGTGTTTTTTTTTGTTGTTGTTTTCACTTTTTTTTCTTTTTTTTCCAGTGCTTGCTAAACATGAAATTTTTCTGAAAGGGCAGTCACAGACAGAGTAGCCCAAATGGTTTGAAAAGAGCCAGCTCTACAGAGGAAAGCCCCACATCTTATACCTGGGAGCCATTCCTTCAAAGCGTGCTGGCTGATAGGACGCAAGAGAATTTCAGTCGTGGATTGTGGTGACCTCTGAGCATCTCAGGTGGTTTAAAGGGCAGCAGGAACACGGCAAATCCTTTGTAACCTGAAGGAGTCAGCCCGCTTCTCTGGTTTGAGACAGACACCAAGTCTCATATGGGGGTCTGTGCATGTGTCAGCCATTCCATAAACACTGAAATCATATAATTTGCCAAATTGTGTGTTCCTAGATAAGACCTTCTACTTTGCTTTGAAGTTGATCAAAAGCCAATCCTTAGTTCTTTTTCTATGAAAGAAATTAACAAAATAGAATATGATGAGAATAGATTAAAAGGTACTAAAAATAAAATGTTCTCATCTCTAAAAATTATATATTCACAATTTAAATGTTCTCTTGACTTAGATAGGAGTTTTGTCCACATTTACTTCAAGACGCAAAAGGTATTCTAACACACATACCAGGCATAAAAATAATTTCTCAGAGTCTCTGGCCTACAAAAGATACATTTGGTTGTGGCATGTAAACTGGTCCTTCCCCCCTTGCCACTGTGTCCCCTTTTAACAGTTTCCATCTCCTTTTATTCTTCCCCAAGTCACAGGGTTAGGAGAAATTTAGCAATTATCTTTGACAGACTCACTTAGGTTATGTTTACATAACAATGAGAAAATGTTTCAGGAAGGAATTCACTATTGCACTAGGGTGTAGGCATTAATTTCTTCATGTAAGAACCAGTTCTCCTTTACAGAAGGTTTCATCAAAATGTTTATTTCAAGCCAGTGGGTTCAGCCTAGTTAAGGGGTGTTTTCCACATAAAAGCTTCGTGGTTGGATAAGAACCGGCCTCACCCAGGGTGTCCTAAAACTGTCTTATCTTTTAACACATTTTCTAACTCCTTTTAGACAAAAGAAGGAAACCAAAACCAAATTGGGGCTAACAATATGGTTAGGAAGATAGGGCATCAGCATTGTGCTAGGGACACATATTCCTGTGAAAATGAAGGAAGTGCAAAGGAGAGAATCATGAAATTTCACAATGTTCAGAGCTGGAGGGATTTAAAACTAATCTAATCTTCCTTCTTCTACACATGTGGGAACTGGGAACCACAGAGCAGAGCGACTGATTATATTTTCTAAAAACACTTGGCCTGTGATCCAAGAGCTGATTGAAACATTTCAAGGCAGATTTTTCTAGATATTCCAGAAAAAAAAAAATCCAGTATTCTCTTTTATTCCAAAATCCAATCATTCATATGCCTGGAAGTCTTTTCCTATATTTCTCTCAAATTTCTCATGCTTATTTATGACAAAAAAGGTTTACTTTTTGGCAGACTGCCTTAGGTGGACGAATATTCCGAGACAGGACCTGGAGTCTGGCTCTGGTTAAAGGGGACCCTAACTCTGGCTAGAGACAAATCTCTGTTGCTGCCATTGTGGGACTTGATGTTCGGCTGTTTGCCCATGACTCAGAACTGAGGACTCTTTAGCCTACAGGAGTTAGAACAGTTCTAACAGGGACCAGGTTCTCTGCTGACCCTATGTGTCCCTGGCTCAGTCGGAGGGATAGAGAGGAGTGCTTTTTGGTTTTGATCACTTTCTTCTGGGGCAGTTTAAGCTTGCCTCTTGCTCCTCCAACAAATCCATAAGATTGTGTTTACTCTCTTCTCTTCTCTTTCCTGTTTTTTGGAATTTTAATTTCCTAGTCATTGAAAATTGTCTGTTTTCCAACTTTCACCCCCTCCACCCCCTACCCTGACCTTTACTCTAATCCCCTAATCCCATTTTAGCAAAGTATTGAGGTTTTTTTCGTTTTTTTTTCTCCCTGTAGTTTTCTGGCTGCCTTGGGAAGTTTACCCAGCCCCCCACTCCTTTTTTTTAACCAAAAGTGAATTTTGCTTATTTGGACATTTAAAAATTAATGTCTTCTAGTTTCTATGAGACTGGTTTCTCTCACTTTTTTAATCATTAGACTTCTTGAAAGAGGTCTATACTTAGTCAATACTTAGTGTCGTCACATCTCATTAATTCCTCAACCCATTACAGTCTGGCTTACACCAACACCGTGCAATTAAAAATCCTTTCTCACCAGTATCCTCCCAATTGGCCAGTTCAATGGCCCCACTCTTCCTTGTCACCCTGCTTGACATTTATGCAACATTTGACACGGTTGACCAGCCACTCCTTATTGAAACTCTTCCCCTTCTCAGGCTCTTTTATTTCATAGGCTCTTGCCCCTCTAAGCTTTCTTCATGGGCTTCCTTTTCTGGTTCCTCCTGCCTTTTGATGTTGTTTTTCTAGGGGATCTATTTACGGTTTGCTCACACCATACACCCTTACTCTGCTTTATTGTTCTCAGTAACCCCAAATGCATTGATGAAGTTCTCTGGCTTATAATTTCTCAGCTGAACTCCAGTTCATAGTTCCTAGAGCCTATAGGACATTTTCAACTGTTTTCTCTGAATGTGATGGATGATGACTATTATTCTCGTTATCGTCATTATTAAATTCTCTGTGCCTTTGCTCATGCTGTTTCCTTGGTTCCTCCTTCACCTTCCCTGCTTGGAGCACTCCTGCTAGCTATTCAAGACCAGCCCCCCTGCTGCCACCTGCTCTTCAGAACATTCTCTGTCACTCTGAAGAGGAGTTTTTGTTATTTCCTTTTTTCTTTTGGAGCATTTTGATAGTGATAATGACTAACATTAATCGAATTCTTAGATGCTCTTCTCTGATTTAAGTTCTCATGGATGATCTCATTCAGTCTGCACAGAAACCTCTGACAGGTACTTTTATCATCTGCTGATTTTGCTTGAGAAACCTGACTCAATGTAATAACTTGTAGGTTCTCACAATAAAGTTTCAAACCCAGGTAGCCTGAGTCCCTCCGCAAATACCTGGAGCTAACTTTTACTGACTGCCTACTTTGCCTCCCCAAATAACTGCCTCCCCAAATAACTGGAGCTAACTTTTACTGACTGCCTACTTTGTTCGTGGATTTCTGTATTATCCTCCTTGAGTCCCCAGAACACTGTTACAAAGTGTTACAAAGTACAGTTATTATATCTATTTTGTGACTGAGGAGACTGAGACACAAATAAACTAAGAAACTTGCTCAAAAGCTGCCTAGCCCCCAAAGTAGCCAAGTCAGGACGCACTTTTATTTACCTCTGTTATAGAACTTCCCAAATCGTTCCATAGTTAACCACCTAGGACATCTTTCACTCTTCTCTCTGCTCTGTGAGGGCCCCGATGATGTTCCTTCCCACTTTTTATCCCCTATATCTAGTCACAAAATAGAGGTTCAAAAATGTGGAGAGAGAGACTGATAAACAGATTGGTTACTGTTGTCTTTGGGTCATTTTTCTAGGACAGTTGATATGCATCCATTTTGTTCTGTTTTCCATGGCCAATCATTTCTGTGTGTGTAGCATTGTGAAGCCAAATGTGAAAATGCTGTCTCTGCAAACTTTCTTTCTGAGTAAAAATAGTTTCAGTTCCCAAAGGTAAAATAATTGCTGCCCTGACAGCCTGTATCTTCTTCCCTCTCCCTTTAGCAGTTTTAAGCTGTTGTGTCCAGATGGAAGGTTTAGTTGAAGAGACCCTTAATCTATTCAGAGATAAATACCACATTTCACAGAATATAAGCCTAAGACAAACTTAAGTCATGTTGAGGTTTGAAAGAGGCCATTTTCTGTTGAGTGAGGTAGTATCTGTCCATCTCAGGTACTTGCTAGCTCTGTTACCCGACCCCTTCCTTCCTTCCCTCTTTCCTCCCTCCCTCCCTCTCCTCCCTCCCTTCCTCCTTCCTATAGCTGGACCTTACTTCATGCTGAAGATGTCACATAAAATTCTGTCTCCACTCTCTCCAAAACAGGTTGGTTTTGTAATTTTTCAACCATAAAATACAGTACTTTGCATCAATACAGTGCAATATATATATTCATTTTTCCTGTTTTGTTTGTTTATAAAATTACAGAAGTACTGGTATACCTTGTTTTATTGCACCTCTCTTTATTGCCCTTCAAATATATTGCAGTTTTTACAAATTGAAGTTTTGTGGCAACCCTGCGTCGAGCAAGTCTGTCGGTACTACTTTTCCAACAGCATTTGCTCATTTTGTGTCCCTGTGTCACAGTTGTATTCTGCCAATATTGTAATTCTCACAATATTTCACACTTTTCAATTATTATTATATTTGTTATGGTGATCTGTGATCAGTGATCTTTGATGTTACTATGATGCCTTCCTGAAGGCTCAGATGATGGTTAGCATTTTTCAGCAATAAAGTATTTTTAATTAAGTTAGGTACCTTGTTCTTTTTAGACACAATGCTACTGGACACTTAATAGACTACAGTGTAGTGTAAACATAACTTTTAAATGCACTGGAAAACCCCAAAATTTGTGTGACTCGCTTTACTGAGATATTTGCCTTACTGCAGTGGTCTGGAACCAAACCTGCAATATCTGTGAGGTATGCTGGTAATACATGTTTATTGTAGAAAATATTCAGAATGTAAAGTTATATGTAGTAAAATTTTAAGTTTCCTAAACTGAGATCACATCATACATACTATCTTCAGCACATTTTTCATGTAATAATATATCTTTCCATGTCTGTGTTAATAAATCTACTTCAGTCTTTTTAATGGTGACATCGTGTTCCATGTTAAGGAGTATGTATCTTATAAGCCAATTCCCCTTAGAAGAACGTGTGGTTTGGGCTCCACAATGCTAAATATACACATATCTTTGTGCCCAGGTGCAAGAATTCTGTAGCTAATTTCCTAGAAATAGAGTTGCTGGGTCAGGGAGCATGTATTCTTATTTTGATAGAGTCTTCTGTGGTATATGATCTCTAATGATGGCCTCCCATATTCACATCCTTAGATGGAACCTCACATTAAATCTGGGCTACCTATCCTTACAATTTTAATTTTAATTTAGCTAATAAACATAGTTAAATCTATATACTTTAACTGATATTGAGGATTAATCTGAATCTATAACTTCTTCCTCCCCCTGAACATGACAAGACTGGTAGCATGCTTTTACTTTTCCCTTTCCTCCCCATCTTTATTTTGACTAGATCATTTGGAATTTTCTAGACTTGCTAATTTTTAAAATGCTGTTCCTCTATTTCTTATGACATTTCCTAATAACTGAATTAAGCCTCACAGCCACATTATTAAAAATAATTTAGAGTTAACTATAAGTGCTAGTGGGCTTTGTTTCTCATGCCCTTGTAGCATGTTATACTTTTTGAAAATTCTTCTTTTATTTTAAATTCCTTTTTTGTACTTTGTATTTTTTTCCCAGAAGAGATGCCTGGGTGGTAAAGTTTATAAACCATTGGGTATATAACAATATCTTTATTTTTTCCCTCATACTGGATTGATATTTTATCTGGTTATGAAATTCTAGGTTCAAGATAATTTTTTCTTAGCTTTTTGAAAGCGTTTCTCTATTATCCGTGAGTACTCCATCATTGATATAAAATATGATGGCCAACTGATTTTTGTTCTTTAGGTAATTCTTTTTTTTCTCCTTGGAAAATTTTTAGATTTTCTCTTTGTCCTTGGAATTTAATAATCTTACTAGGATTTGTTTGTGTTTTTATTTGTTTGCTTTTTAAAATTTTCTGACGCAACACTTTGGTGGCCATTTTCAGAAGGAACATCCAGAAAGTCAGATCCTAAAGCTCTCCTAGCAAGAGGATTCTGAATTTTCTTTTATCATTATTTCTTGCTTTTCATCTTAAAGAAAAAACAAACCCCAAAAACTAACAGGCTGTGAGAAACACCAAAACAGTAGACAGAAAAGGAGAAACAACATTTGCAGTCCATAATTTAAAAAAATCTTCTCAACAGTTATTAATCGTAGTTTATTATTCTTACCATTTTTTTCCTATTGAAATAGACCTGAATATCTAGAAATAATGCTATCATTCTTTTACAGCCAGACCCAAGAAACTTAGATTATAGAATTGATGTATTCCTGTGGGGAGAAATTTGCTCTCTGTACCCCAAAGCCTCACTCATTTTCTTAATAAAATTGAAGATGGGCTTGTCCTGAAGATTAATTTGGCCTCATTCATTATAAAATCATTTTCAACAATTTAACAAGTGAATTTAGATTACATATCTAGATTGTATGAATTTCTGAAAAATAGATTAATAATATATAACATGCAATATATCAACAAGAAATCCCTAGCTAAATAAATAGCTTAAATGTGTTAAAGGAAAAAACGGAGGTCTGACTGAATATCCATGGGCTAATCTTTACTGAATGTTGCTCTGTGCCAGGCTCCTCTCTCTACTATTTTTGTAAGCATCTGTCCTTTAATTCTCACGTTAGTCCGATGAGGCAAGCGTTGCCATTACCCTAATTTTACGTAGGAGGAAACTAAAATTGGTAGAGCTTGCATGGGGCCACACAATTAACAAATGTGCAAACTAGCGAAGTCAGAACGTGAATCCAAGTTGCCTCATTCCTTGGGAGTGTTTGCTTAAGGTACATGGTGGTAAGGAAAGTGTTAGGGAGCTTGATCTCTGCACCCCATAATCAGAGAAGATATTCTGGAGGCTGTGGTTCCTGAAGGGATTAGCCAGGTGAGGAAGAGAAGGGCATTTCAGAAAAGGGCCATTTTTACGATGACACGGAAGAGCGAAGAATGTGGCTCACTGGGGAGAACTGTATATTGTTGGGTGTGGATGTAAGTGTCTCTCTGTGGCTGTCAACTTTTGTGAGGCATGGTGGATTTGATTCTTTGGGTTTTATCAACAAAATGTCTGCACGGTTGTCCAGCAGTTCACATCAATGGTGAAGGTGGTTAAAATAACAGAGCTGATGGAGACCTGGTTATTTCAATCATATAAACATACCGTTAAGATTTGGTTTCATCTATTTAGATTGGGGGCTTAAATTACCATGGATTTCAGATGAAATTTATCATAAAACACACTATGGTCCAATCGTATTTGCTCATCAGAATAATTGACAGTAAAGTTCAGGACAACAGTATCAGATCTGCATGATTCTGGCCCATAAGCATTTCAAACAGGCTGTCCACTTACGAGTAGGCCCCTATCAGGAAGAGTGAGAATGCACACCAGAGGAAAAATGTTAGTAAGTAGAGTCCTTTCAATTTTGAGCTTTCAGAGCATTTCTATGCACATAAATGAATCAAGAGCCAGTTGAATAGTTAAGAAAATGCTTTACACAGAGCTCTTTAAAATTTAACAGGTGTCAAAGAAATTCTACCAAAGAAGCTGAAGTGCACTTTGAGTGCGTTTTATGTTCAGCGTTATTGCCTGACACAAGGACAGAATGTGAGACCGAGTATCTTCATCAGGGGAATGCTTAAATTCTAGCTCAGGTTAGGTTTCATCATGTGCCGGAAATATCTTGGATGATTCTATCAATTCCCTATAAAATAATGCACCAGTTCTTACACATCTCGTACCCATAGAGCATAATGAAAACCTTGCAATGATGAGTTGTGTTGTGATTTTATTAAGTCATCTACTATGACTGCTCTGTGTCGTGTTTATCTGTGGGAGCCAATGCAGTGTGTGTGTTAGGTTAAATTCCTTCTGTAATTTGAACCCCTCTCCATTGGAGTGATCTCTGACCACTTTTAAGGCCTTGGTATTCCTTCAAAAACAAAGGCCTTATCTCTTCAGATTGCACCCTGAATTCCATTTGCCTCTGAATTCCAATCAAAGAAAACTGAATAATCCAATTCCCTTTGAAATTTTTGATGCAATCTGATGTTGACAAGGATCTCCAGAGTAGTCTATGTGAAAAGTATGCTCTCCTGCTGGATCTTTGCCCACATTGGTTTTTTAGTATCTGATTCAAAGCTGTTTAAAACAAGGTTTCTCTAAAGTCTCTTACATTATCACAGCTTGGATAAATTGACTTTAGTGGAAAACATCTTGACATATCAGCTTCATGAATTTAGAAAACGTAAGGGTTTTGTCAGAGAAAAGTGTGGTATGATTAAACCTTGATATGGTTTAAAAAAGTGATTTGAAACAAAGCTTTGTTCAGGAGATGGGCGAAATTTTCTAAGGACTGACTTACAGTCTGAGACTGGCTGACCTGTAGAATTTGTGATTCTCATGCAACATCAAAGAGGGATGGAGGATACAAGGATAAATTTACAAGTCACAACATGTTTTCTGGGGCATGAACAGTCTCCTCTCTCCTCTGGCCCCTACACTTTATCCTTCAGTGGCCTTCTATTACAGCAGTTCTCTGAACCTCTCATACGGCACTTAATCTCTTTATTCTTTTGTCTTGTTTTCAAGTTGTTCATGGGTTTTCTTGCCTCCACAACCAGATTGAAAGTTCCTGGAGATCAAGGGCCATGTTTTATACTACTTTTGTGACTATCACAGTATCTAATAGTATGCTGAGTTCACAGGAGACCCATCAATCCTAGTAAAGTGGGACCAAATTGAATAAGTAGCCTTGGTAATCTTGACCCAGGGCCAGGCAGAATCCACAAAATCTATTGGTCCTCATTGGCAGCCACATCACATTTCATTTCTATGCCCAAGTAATCTCCTGCCTTAGCTATGCACGTGCCATCTTCTCCTCAAAAGGCATCTTCTTTTTTGGAAAATTTCTAGGTTTTTCTCATCTGTAGTCCCTTTTCATCTTGAATGCCAGGTCTAGGTATATGGCATTAAATGTATTTTTTTGGTCAATAATTAACAAATTAATAAATTATACCTGTGTGGTTGCCTAGTCTCATAGGATTTAATAGTAAATATATGCTTACAGTCCTTGTAAGCGGTTTCTTAGTATATCAATTTAATTTTTATTGAGTGTGGCAAAATTATCATTTTTGTTGGAGTTCATCTTTGCTTCCAGAACCCAAGCTATTTATTTATTTTTTGTTTCCTCTTTTCTCTTAAAAATATGTATTTCCTTTGATTCTAAAATCAATAATGTATTCCTGGTAAAGATGTATTCCAGGTAAAGATTTTGGCAAATACAGTAAAGATTTTGGCAAATACAGGACAACAAGAAAATTAAATCCATCCATAATTCCATCTCCTAGAGATAATGTTTTTAAGATAATTTCCTGCCATACTCTTCCTATGTATATGTGTATGCATGACCCTCAGTCTGTTAGCTTGGATGTATAAGACATATTTTTTTATCTTCTTAAATCCAAATGAAGTCTGACCTTATCCTTCAGCCATCCTTCCAGAGGATATTATAATCACCTTGCCAACTGTGAGGAGATTTCACTTATATTTTTATTATAATTGACTTGAAATTATAATCAATCCATGAAAAGTAGATATTTTTATAATATTCAGTCTCCCATCTAAGAATATGGTGTATAACCTTTGTTCAAGTTTTCTTTTGTCTTCTGGTAAAATGTTGTAGGTTACCCCCCCAACCCCCTGTGAGTGCAGAAGTTCTACTCTTTTCTAAGTTATTTCTAGGTGTTTAACTTTTTTAATTGCAATTGTGAAAAGACTCTTTTTATACTTACATGTACTGTTATTAATGATATTATTTAAGAAAATTGCTGATTTTTTTGTATTTACTTTTTCTTCAACCATATTAGTAAATATTCTTATTAGTTATATTAATTTTTAGTTTACTTCTTGGAAATTTTTAGCAGATCATAGCACCACTGACAAATGATAACAGTTGTACCTCTTATTTCCATTTCATGTCTTATTACATTGACTAAAATTTTCAAGAATAAGATTAATAGGGGAATTCCCTGGTGGTCCAGTGGTTAGAACTCAGCACTTTAACTACTGGGCCGGGTTTGAACCCTGGTCGGGGAACTATGATTCTGCAAGCCACTCGGTGTGGCCAAAAAAAAGAAAAAGAAGAAAAAAAAAAAGAATAAGATGAATAATACTGATATCTCTATTTTAAAGAGATTGTGTCCAGTGTTTTATAGATTTATATCATGTTATCTGCTGTTTTGAGATAGGTGCTCCTTTTTATGCTGAGTAATTAATAGTTACTTTTAAAAATTATTCTTTGAACGAGACTTTCTAAAGAATTTTGTAGCTATCTGTTTAAAAAACTATTGTGTAGGGCTTCCCTGGTGGCGCAGTGGTTGAGAGTCCGCCTGCTAATGCAGGGGACACGGGTTCGTGCCCTGGTCTGGGAGGATCCCACATGCCGCGGAGCGGCTGGGCCCGTGAGCCATGACCGCTGAGCCTGCGCGTCCAGAGTCTGTGCTCTGCAACGGGAGAGGCCACAACAGTGAGAGGCCTGCGTACTGCCAAAAACAAAAAACAAACAAACAAAAAACTATTGTGTAGAGAGTAAAAGTGTCAACATGGGCATAATTTACTCATTTATTGGTCATTAATGGATAGTGGTATGGTAATTATAGTAATAAATAGCATTTGTAACATTTGTTTACATTATTTCACTTAACTTAGTTAGACTTTATTATCCATTTATATTTTTGTTTTTATCACTTGTATTTGCATTTTTTTCCTTCTTCCACTGCATCGTATCTTCTTAAGGAATCATATTATTCCTTTGTAACATCTTACAGTGTCTTCTAAAGTGTTCACATTCCATGGGTACTTGTTGTTGATGACCTACTAACCGAGTATTGATCATAGTAACAACAATAATAGTGACCCTGTATTTATTTATTGACTATTTACTATGTACCCAGGCAGTTCCAAGAACCTTATATGCTACCTTTTTAATACACACAATAATCCTTTAAGGTTGATATTATTATTATACCCTTTTTTCTGTTTGAGGAAACTGAGGGACTGAGAGAGGTTAAGCAGGTTGCCTTGGGTGCACACCTAGGAAATGATAGAGCCTGGAATTGAATCCAGGCATCCTAATCCCAGAGCTATGTTCCCTTCCACAGATGGTCATGTTCTTGTGTAAGTCATTCTGGTAAACTTCCTTAAATGAAATATCAGTCCTCCTTTATAACTATGAAACCTGGTGCAACCAGTAGAATGGGTTAAGACTTGAAATGTGTTTTTCTGGAATAGCAATTAATTTTTGTTTTTTTTTTTTTACTTCTCAGGATAGAACTTTTGATTCTTCTATGTGAAATGGCCCTAAGAATGTTTTATTCAGTAATCTTTATAGCTTTTCCTAGCCAGCATAACTTTGGTTATCTCTTAAATTTTTGTTTTGCAAAATTCTTTATTTTTGTTGAAAACAAAGATTATTTTATCACTTGGGGCAGAATAAATAGTCACCATTAGTAAAGTTACAATGATGATGCACATGTCCTTGGAATAGTTCATCCTCAGAGAGTTTTAACTGCTTAAACTTTCTATATTCTGTTGGGTGGAGGGTGGTGGACTCACCAGAGGCTGGATGGAAAGAAAATGGGGCTCTGGTCCAGCTTGGCACTAGTCATATGTGAGGCCACTGGAAAACCAGAGAAGTGTTTTTATCCATAAAAAGGGTATGTAGGGCTTCCCTGGTGGCGCAGTGGTTGAGAGTCCGCCTGCCGATGCCGGGACACGGGTTTGTGTCCCTGTCCGGGAGGATCCCACATGCCAAGAAGCGGCTGGGCCCGTGAGCCATGGCCGCTGAGCCTGCGCGTCCGGAGCCTGTGCTCCGCAACGGGAGAGGCCACAGCAGTGAGAGGCCCGCGTACCATGAAAAAAAAAAAAAAAAAAAAAAAGGGTATGTAAAACTAAGTAAAATATGATTAAGTTTCTTCTAGGGCTAGAAGTTTATTATCAATGTAAAATGCATTATCAATATTAATTCAGAAATTGTAAGAATATATTTCTGATAAATACCAAAGCATCAAGCCCATTAACCTTTTTTTTTGCCATTTGAAAACTCTCAACATCTTGTTCAATTAATATAAAATACATTATTTGAAAATCTTAAAAATTACCAATTTAATGTATAAATTACATATCTTCAATTTTAAGTGATAGAATTATATCATTTTTATGATCCCTTAGAAAATAATTTAATTGACTCCTGTAGATACACTTTAACTGCAATCATATTTATGTTCTCTCTCTTCACCCCATATGTTAACAACAATTAAAGTAAGAACAAAACAATAGTCACCTCCAGATACCGCTATAAAAACAGTGCTTTAGACAGAGCATATTTCAGGCTATCAAACACTCTATTCATTTCCATAGTTTCAGGTCTACCAATAGAAAGCTATCTTTCCATAATTTTATTTTCTACTAGCTTAGATTATAAATAGCTCTTAGACTTGATATTTTTCAACAATTGTCATGCTTCTTTATTGAAAAAGAACTTTTTCTCACATTCATTTTGTATCTCCCAGTTGTGTCTACCTTTAGTGTTTTAATTACAGGTTATTTTGGGCTATGGGCATAAAAATGAATTAGTTTGGAAGCTAAATTTCATTACTCGTACTGCAAAGATAGGTCCAATAACAGATGCAACAAATTTTAACTATCATTTCCGTCAGAATCACAGATGGTATTGATGTGGAAGACATCTGTGGCACAGGCCAGAGGAGAGACGGTTGGCTTTCTCTTAAAGTTAGGGCAAAGGATGTGGCAAAAAGAGATCTAAGGATGCCATGAGGAATTTCAGCACTGCTCTTGTGTGCACTCAGGTCATGGTAAATCAATTATAACAGATTCAGAGGCCAGCTATGGGGAACCCAGGTGCACAATGGGTACTGGGTGTTCCAGGGTTTTCCTACTTTGTTCCTGGCAGAATCTAGAATAGATAATAGATGTTATAAATTGTTTGCACTTAAAAAGTAGATAGAAAAGACTCTAAGTGGGAGAAATGCTTTGTCAAGTGGGAATATGGTCACAGCAAGTTTGAAACCCCTTATACTATTGCTGAGGAAACTTAAATGTCAGATATATGAAGCAGCAAGGTGAATAGATAAAACCTATATTAGAAAGATGAAAAGGGAAAAAGTGGGGCAGCACTGTACTGTTAATTGAGTATATTGACCACAGGATATAAATATGGGCTTAGATGATCCATTTGTTACTTTAACAAATATTGTCACGTACGTATTATGTGCTAGAAACGGTGACAGTTGCTGAGAGACAGTGATATGTAATTTAAACATGGTCCCTGACTTCCCAGAGTTTATAGTCTTGTGGGAGAGCCTTTGTGCATATTAAAACAGTAGTACAAGTGTAAAAGATAAATATATAGTTGAAACAACAGTTTTTCTTTTTACTATTCTCAAGGTTTGTATTTGTACTATTTTTTCCACTGTCATAAGCTATAAATGCTGGTGTAGCAATAAACATTTATTTTTTATTTTTATTTTTTTGTGGTACGCGGGCCTCTCACTGTTGTGGCCTCTCCCGTTGCGGAGCACAGGCTCCGGACGCGCGGGCTCAGCGGCCATGGCTCACGGGCCCAGCCGCTCTGCGGCATGTGGGATCTTCCCGGACCGGGGCACGAACCCGTGTACCCTGCATCGGCAGGCGGACTCCCAAACACTGCGCCACCAGGGAAGCCCAGCAACAAACATTTTACACGTATTAATTCATTTAATCCGCACATCACTCTGTCTCAGGTGTCCCCATGTTACAAATTAAAGCACTTAGGCATAGAAAGGTGGCAGTAATTTACCCAGGGTAGAACAGCTTCTAAGCTGGAGAGCTGGGAACTGAACCCTCGCAGTGTCGATCCGTAGTCTATGGTCTTCATCATGACTACGTATATTGCAATGATGCAATTGTTTGTGCTAAACTTAATGTAAATCTTCGTCCAGAGCATTAGTACTTATACATCTCCCTTTTATTGTGTCATAATGCCCCTGTGGGCCATGTCATTGATGTTTTCCGGAGTGCCCTGCGTACAATGAAGCTTTGGAATGTGTTATTGACAACTGACGTCACCAATCAGGCAGAGAAGGTCATCTTGTTGCATAAATGATGTTGGCAGTCTTCCTAAAGTGCAGTTTTAATCCTGCTTTAATCCTGATAGCTATTATCAGGTGACTTAAATTAACAGGTTTTTAAATAAGAATAAACCCTGGGAACGTAAGGAGGACATAAGATTATCTTAGCTCACGCACAGACCAGAAAGTTCCAGGCGTTTGGGATACAGTGATGCTGCAGGGAGGCTGGTAGGACATCTGATGACCCAACAGCATCTCTTAGAGGAGGCTGTCCTTGGGATAACACTTCTCTGCCTGCTTTTTCTCCACAGTTCAGTTCCCTCTACACGTTATCCTTTTTGTCTTCCACATTTATTCTTGATAGCACGCACCTTCTTTTTTGCTTTTCAAATGTTTATTTGTCTTATGTGGGTGGAATGCTGCAAGAGTGCAAAGAAACTTATGCATTTAGCCCTGTTTCCCTGCTGTTCACATTATTTTAGTAAAAGGAGATTAAGTAACATTAAAGGGAATGGAAGAAATAAGTATAAATATATCCAGGGTAGTGATCCTCTGATTTCACTAAAGGATGAACTGAAATTGTTGGCCCAATTCACATTAATGTGAGAGCCTAGAGAAATTACTTTCCCTTTAACTTCCCTACACTTGTGAAAAAGGGGGGTGGACAACATTTATGTTACAAGACAGCAATCTTTTATTGAAACATTTTTTGTCAAAAACTATGCATGGAGAGATTAATCTCTTGTTCATAAATTAGGATAAGTCTAACATCACTATTCCAAACCAGTATTATTTACAAAAAAGAACCTTTGCTTTATTGCCAGGTTCACAGGACTAAATTTTAAACCAACTTCAGTCTAGCTTTTAAAATCTTCCTGCCATCAAATGCCCAGCAAACCTTATTAGCGCAGGGGGCAGCCTTTTGATGGCAACATTCATCATTCACCAGGAGTGCAGAACCACATCTGAGCAACAACAACAAAAGATTAAATCATTGCAAACAATTCCTATTCGTTCTCCAGAAGAATGTCTAATTCTCCCCTTCTATACAGACAGGTGGGAGAGGAACCCCACAGAGAATCATAATGTTAATTAAATTAAACTCTTCAAAAAGTGAACAAGATGGTTTAGTGTATATATGGATGAACTGCAGTTGATGACACTAGCAGATAATAAACTTAAACCCAGATTAACACACACCCCAACAGCTGGCCAGCTCAAATAGTTACTTCTCATTTAATCTGGATCACCTGTGCCATTTTTTATTCTCTAGTAAAATACATTGCCAAAATCTTTCAAAGCATATAAGGGGCAGGCTTCTTCGAAATTCAAACTAAAATACTAAATAATAAAAATTGCTGACTTATTATACAGTTTCTGACAGACTCCAATATGCTGGGTGACAGAAAGTAATTCTATCTCAGTTGCTAGTAAAAAGGTAAATCTTTTATGTACATAGAAAGACAATATTACAAGACTATAGTGTTACCTACCAAAACAAGAATATCTAGAATGTAATTTTCAGTAAACACTTGGGACGAAGGGCAATCAGAATATAAGAGAAAGCAAAATGCACATAAATTAATTCTTAATTTGAGAAATCAATAAAATGTATACATAAATTGATAAATACTGTCTCCACAAGTCACTGATTCCAAGGACTAGTTAGTAGTTGGTTTCTAACTAAATTATTACAGGACATTCTGGTGTATTCTGTCTTCTTGTGATCAGTAGCACGCACCTTCTTATTACGCTCTGCTTCCACTGCTTCATGACATCTACTGCACGTTTATTTCCATAGTGCTCTATGTTTGCTGACATAGTTGCAAGCCTCAGATTTACATTCCCCGTGAGACAGTATCTGATGGGATCTGGTTTAAGGCACCTGGTTAGGGCAGATGTTTGGCGCTGGTCCCGCATGAGCTGATGGCCAGTCTGGAGCCAGTTGCCCTTGACTCAGGAGCTGACCCCTGTCTCCTAATTTATGGTCAGGTTGTGATGATACTTAGCATTTGATATATCGGAAGCCTTCTGCAGGAAGTTCTGGGCATGTCAGGCACTCTGAGAATCTGAGAAGGGTGTAGTGAAACTGTCAGACAAAGTTGCATAGCTTTCCCAGTATAAACATATTATTGATTTATTTCTACCTTGAATGCCTGTGTGACCCAAGTCAGTAATTTGTGATGCTGTGGGTTGGGGAACAGAGAAAGAATCTGCTTGTTAGAATAGAAAGAGAATGAGGGGCTAAGGATCATGAAACTGTTAGGATATTATGAATATTAACATTTAAAGACATTTCTAAAAGCAGAGTTGTCAGTTATGTGGTTAATTGTGAAGTTGTTGATAGCAAAGTGATAGGGCAGAAAGGAACCTCAAGAGATTATCTAGATCATTTTCCTACTACAAAAGATTAAAAGAAAAGAGGTGGCTGTCAACCATTTAAACATTTGTATCTAAGGAAAACTCCCTAAAATCTGTAGAGTAACATACTCTTGAGAAGGCACTAAAATAGAAAGCCTCTCCTCTTTTCCCCATTGTCTCTGTCCATTTCTACGCTTTATTTTCCTTCTTAGCTTCTGTTACTACCTGCATACTAGATATTTATGTTTTTATTTGTTTGTCATTGTCTACCCTGTGAGAATATAAACTTCACGTAGCAGCTTGGTCTCGTTCTTCCTCCGTTATATCTCCTATGCTTAGAAAGTGCCTGGCTTATGGTAGGTGCTTATAAATATTTGTTGAATAAATGAAACAATTAATATATGTATTGAAAAGTGTCTGGATGAATAGACACCAAATTGTTAACAATACTCATCTCTGGGGAATACAATTAGCAAAGCTGGGAGAGAATTGGAGGAAAGAGGTAGAATGGTGGGCTTTTATAAACCACAATGTTGTTTACATTTTGCATTACTTAACAAAACTATATTTGACTTGATTTACATTTAACTTTTTAGGAATGCACCTATTGCATAAGCAAGTGAAGGCATATGTAGGTATTATGTTGTAACGCAAACGTATGTTTACTAATGTCCTATAGCCTTTTACAGTGAATATGTCCAATTTTCTGTAGTGAGGTGGTAAGTTCCTTTTCAGGGAGGGCTCATATTTTTTAAATCTATTTTGACTATTTCATATGTGGTAAGAAATTAATATGTAATTATTGACCAAACTTCTGGGGCAAAACAAAACAACATTAATACCAATTTTTAAAATAAGAGTATCTTCCAAATGTCTGGAAACAGCCTTTCACCAGTATTCAGCAAAATAATAGAACTTCTGGTAAGAATACTTGCAACCACTTAAGAAGCAATTGATCATAAACAATAAATAGAATCATTTTGTAAGGATAAAAATGATGCCAATACACATAATAGCTTTTTTAAAAAGACTATAAAATTGCAGAATTAAAGATGAAGAGTATATTAGGAAAACAGAATTTGAACCACATTTATTTCAGTAAACATATTTATTATGGGGAAATAATTACAAAAGGCGTTAGCAGTGCCTGAAAGTCAGACGGAGAAGGAAGGCAGCCAGAGGTTAGCAATAGCAGGAATCCTCTATCACCTTTAGAGCTGGATGAACTAAGGCAGAAAGTAGTGTCACCTGAGGCCAGCACCACTGGGTAGGAACAGGGACTGCTCAGAGGCAAAGGGAGGGGCTATCTATTAGGGGCTAAAACCACAAAGGAGAGACCCTCCGATTGGTCTATGTAGGAGATATAGTCACTACCCGAAGGAGAAAGAGGAGAAGAAATACTCTGGCTTCTTCCTTCTCCCTACCCTCTATCTCCCACTAGTGCCTGCCATTGGCCAAACCTATCGGGAAGTCATTCTGAAAGGGATCCTGGGAAATGTAGTTTACAGAGTTTGTCCCTTGAAATACAGTGCAGATCAGGTAAAATCAGGATCGGTTTTGAGAACAGGCAAATAACCTGAACAAATGGCATAATAAAGGAAAAAATATATTCTATTCATGCAATAGTCGAGTTTTATACAAAATATTTTTAGATATACTTAGTCATGTGAATTACTTTATACAACATTTATTTATATATTTGGGTAAGAATATCAGTGTGGTTTGAAGAACAGCATTAATTATTTCTCAGCCTTTTTACTCAAGGATCCTTTTCACAGTAATAGATAATATTGTCAATCACCTTATTGATTCTTTACTCCTGTATTATTTTAATAGTGTGTTATGGCATCAAAAATAAACACACGTTTCTTTCTCACTTCATGGAAGGAATCTTTGTCATGTGCTAAATTTTTCAATGTTTAAAAAAACATTTTTTTTCTGATTTGTTTCTAAATGACAAACTAAGAGAGAGACTTGGAGGCTATATTTTTATAAGCATTTCTCATGAAAAATCTTTTCCCCACCAATAAATTCAAAGCCAAATTAGACATAACTGACATTATATTTTCTCTTTTTAACTTTGGCTTTTGAAATATTGGAGACATTTCACTGTGAAGTGTAGGAATTTAAATTAAATGAATTCACCTCATGGATCTTTTGAGGATCATCTTGAGGTGAATTTACAGAATTATTATCATTTATCGCTTTTCACCGACTATATAATTGAGAAGATTCTCCCAGTGATTTATACCGCCATTAATACTTTCTATTAATTATGATTTGGAAGATGTAGTAAATATAATGTTAATGAATGTGTTGAATGATGTTGGATTAATTGGAATGACAAAAACGCCTTAAGCAAAGAGTGATAGTTTGAGATTATTGGCAAATCCAAAGATAAAGCTGTTATTTACTTTATGTCCTGCCCTGTCCTTAGAAATCTGACTTGTCCAGAGCAAGAAGTTAGGTCAAATATGACGGGTTCAGAGCAAGAAGTTAAATTCAGTCTTCAATTGTCGTTCCTAATATTTGGGAAAAAAACTTTTTTATTTTATTGTGGAAATTTGAAACATACACAACAATAACTCCGAGTACAGTTCACCCAGCTCTGACCAGTGTCAACTCATGACCAGTCTTGGTCTGTATATTCCCTTTCCTCTCCCCTTGAATGCCACTGGATTATCTTAAAGACAACCGCAGATATCATATCACTTCATCCCTTGTTTTAACAAGCCTTGTCATGGGGGTGGGGGTGGGGCGGCTGGTTGCTTTCCATCTACTAGCGTAGTAGGAGCATCAACACAAAGTCCATCTGCTTCCCAAGAATGGCTGTCATTTGTGTGCCCTGGTGTTGGAAATTACCAGGGAATTATATATCCTTTGGTGTATTGTTCTAAATTTAGGCACTAGGTAAACAATCTTGTAAAATGCACACATACGTCTTAGGATGGGAAACGTTAATTTTTAGAAATCATTAGTATGCCTTTTAACATCAGATTCATGTACAATCATCCCATCCAAGGAAGAACCATAATGAAGTAGGATTTTGGACAGAAATATTCTAGAGATAATTAGAGATGTCACACAAAAAATTCCAGAACCTAGAACTTGCTCTTCACCAGTCATGGCCCTGGAAATTTTGTGATGGGGCAGTGGAAGAAGGAGGGGAAGACTGTGGAGAAACAAGCAGAGGAAGGATTCTCTTCCCACTTTACACAACTTCCTTGGAAAATAATATCTCTGTTCATGGCGTCAGTTATTCCCTGTGTTGATGACTTCCAGATCTGTATTTCTGCATCTCTCCTTAGCTCCGGTTCAAACACCTAGTAGATATTTCTACATACTACCTGTGTGCAAACCTCCTCCTTATCCAATTAAGTATCCAAGTCAGACACCTGAAAATCATGCTCCTCAGACCAGTCAACCATCAGTTCTTATCCTGTCTGCCTCTGAAAAGCCTTTCAATGTTTCTCTCTCTCTTCCACTGTCCCTGCCTTAGTTTAGATTTTTTTTTTTTTGCCAGAACTAGTGAACTTATCTTAGACCCAATTCATTCTCCATTCTTCTATTAGAGACGCATTGAATATGCAAATTGAATCTCTCTCCAGTCTCAAGTTCTTAAAGTTACCCTTGTGTGTGGCAAATATGATGCTTTGTGAGCTAGCCTTGTGCTATTTGTTTGGCTCATCTCCTACCATTTCTTAGTGACTTAGCACCTAACTGATGGAAGTGTGTGTAGTTCTCCAAACATGCCAAAATGCTGAGTCTGATTTAGAAAACCTGATTCAGATAGGGCCTAAGACTTTGTATTTCTAATAAGATTCCAGCTGATGCTGCTGACCCACAGACTAGACTTTAGTAGCAAGGCTCCAGGAACTATTCTTACCCTATTCCTTAGTTATTAACAGTCAGAGTTGTTTCTTTTCCTTGCCCTCCATTTGGTGTTAACTGTGCTATATCTTCGGCCGTTTTATTTTTCAGAACAGAACCGGTCAGATTCTCTCTCTAAATCACATACTTGGCCAAATCCTTTTTACCCTTCAAGTCTCAGCTCAAATGAAAATTTCATTTAGAAAACTGCTCTGAATCCCATGGGAAGATTTGGGCACCTCTTCTCCTACGTACATTGCATTTCTTATTTTCTTCTATATGGCCCTAACACATTACACTGTAGATTCTTGTTTGTCTATATCCCGATTCAAAGTGTTCCCAGCAATTACTCACAGTACCAGGGACATGGGAGAAACAGAAAATATTTTTTGAAAAATAGAGACATGAACACCCCCGCTGCATCACCACTCCCCCCACCACTGCAACTTTATGATCGTCTTTTGATATCCCCATGGCATTTCCAGAACTGTATGAGGAACAGATAGTTCTAAGGAGTTTTAAAGGTTTATGGACCACAGACCTCAGAGATTAATTACAATCCCATGTTAATAATAATACGGTCACCAGAGGCTAAGGGCCCAGGAATGTCTCTGGACAAGCTTACTAAGCAGCCTTTCGGGCTTCGATTAAGTGGTCATGGTCTGTCTATAGCCCCTGGGCTTTTAGGCCCAGAAAAGATGATTTGTCAGGATCTTGACTGAATGTCCCTTTCTCACGGACAGATTCACATTAACCCAGGTTTTAAGATTGATGTATAATTTAGGAAGTCAACCCATTCATTCACTGTGAGACGTTATGGCCTTAAGAACCGGAATAGGACTTCCCTGGTGGCACAGTGGTTAAAAATCCGCCTGCCAATGCAGGGGACATGGGTTCGAGACCTGGTCTGGGAAAATCCCACATGCCACGGAGCAACTGAGCCTGTGCCCCACAACTACTGAGCCCGTGTGCCACAACTGCTGAAGTCTGTGCCCCTAGAGCCCGTGCTCCGCAACAAGAGAAGCCACCGCAATGAGAAGCCCTCACACCGCCACGAAGAGTAGCCCCTGCTCGCCGCAACTAGACAAAGCCCACGCGCAGCAACAAACACAGCCAAAAATAATAAATAAATAATAATAATAAGAAGAAAAAGAACCTGAAGAGTAGAATCCACGTGATTATCCCTTTCCTTGCTATGATCAAGCTTTAAGGAAAGTCAAGTATTAATTCAATTTTTTTTGGTAGGGCAGAATCTGAAAAGTAGGATTTAGAGAAATTGGGTGACTCTCAGCATCAGTAAGTTAGCTTGAAACATCCAAACCATATTAGGAGTAACTTTGTGAATGGGATCAGAAATAGTCTGTGGTCACACATTTTGCCTCCATCTCCACCATAAGGATGGATTTTCAGTGGGGCTGGAAATGCTCACATGCAAAATCTGATGATGGAGGGTGCCTGTCCCAGAGTGGGCCCTGCCACTGTTTGCCTCTGGGGCTCTTCCTTTACTGTGCTTCCATGGCAGTGAACTCCCTTTCGGATCGACTCATCTTTCCATAGAGCAATTCTCTCTCTCTTTTTCTTTTTCTTTCTTTTAGGTGACTTTGCATAACTCTGCCCTGGTTCTTCACTTGTTTTTTTCCCATCACTTCTAAGTTCTAGAAGGCACTTTCCAATAGAACCACAAGTGACTCCAGACCCCACCCCCACCCTTCCCCTCTGTCGCGAGGAAAGGACTGGCCTTAGAAAGAGGGCTGATGACTTTCGGGTGTGATATAGTGGTTCAACATCCCCAGCATGACTTAGCATAAAAAGGAAAAAAATAAATGTTCATCTCCTTTACCAAATACTCTATATGCAGTAAGTTCTTTTGAGTTGAATGAAAAAGACTCTGGGGGGTGGGTAACGCCACTTTCCCCCTTCTCCCTCTTTGTGAGCTGATTTCACTGGGAGTGGAGGGTGGAGTGCCCATCACAGGATTAATGATCTCTGTTCCAAATCCCACATTTTATAAATTTATTTATTTTTTTAAATTTATTTTTGGCTGCGTTGGGTCTTCGTTGCTGCGTGCGGGCTTTCTCTAGTTGCGGCGAGCGGGGGCTACTCTTCGTTGTGGTGCGTGAGCTTCTCTTTGTTGCGGAGCACGGGCTCTAGGCACGCGGGCTTCAGTAGTTGTGGCTCGCAGGCTCTAGAACGCAGGCTCAGCAGTTGTGGCGCACGGGCCTAGCTGCTCCATGGCATGTGGGATCTTCCCGGACCAGGGCTTGAACCCGTGTCCTCTGCATTGGCAGGCGGATTCTTAACCACTGTGCCACCAGGGAAGTCCCCAAATCCCACATTTTAGACTGTAGTTTTCCTGCATTGCCATGAACTTATTTGGAGAGAGGGAATCTGCAGATAAAGCAAAGAAAATCCTAGTAAATTATGAGAAGGGTAGTAAATGACAGGGTGAGGATGAGTATAGCTGCATCGTGATTGCTAAGGCTAATAGTTCTTGAAATGTTATCAAGGGAAGTTATAATTTTTCTCCTTATTGGATATAAATGTTTAAATTATCGACCACTTTCTTTAGTTTTCTGGTGGTAGGAGACTGACACAAGGCAGTGTTGCTCTATCCTTAACGCCTCTGAATCCTCTAGGGGTCTTGTTAAAATGCAGATTCTGACTCAGTAGGTTTGAATCCAAGTGAGTCCTGAGTTTCTGCATTTCTGACAAGATCCCAGCTGATGCTGTTGGTCCACATGTCACAGGGTGGGTAGAAAGGTGATACAAGATTCCTGGAGGCCTATCCCACCCCCTCACTTAATTGTCAGCTCAGTCAAAACTCTTCCTTTTCCCTGCCATTTGCTCTATTTTACCTGCTTTCTGGCTGCAGCCATTTCATTTTGCAGAATCAACTACGTCACGCGGTAGGAAACCCTTCTTAGTCCTGTGGGTTTGCATGGACTTGGAAACATTCAGTCATTGGGAAGTGTTAAACAATAAGGAAAAATGAGTGGAGGGAGAGGGTCCTGTGTGGGTGGAGGAGGAGAGTGGGGTGTGTGTGTGTGTATGTGTGTGTGTGTGCATGTGTGTGCATGGTGGGGTGTGTGTGTATGTGTGTGTGCATGGCGGGGGGTGGGGGGTGTGCGTGTGTGTGTGCGTGTATGTGTGTCATGGCGGGGAGTGGGGTGTGTGTGTATGTGTGTGTGCATGGCGGGGAGTGGGGTGTGTATGAGCATGTGTGTATGTGTGTGTGTGCATGGCGGGGAGTGGGATGTGTGTGTGTATGTGTGTGCATGGCAGGGAGTGGTGTGTGTGTGTGTGTGTGTGTGCATGGCGGGGAGTGGTGTGTGTGTGTGTGCGTGCGTGTGTGTGTGTGTGTGCATGGCGGGGAGTGGTGTGTGTGTGTGTGCGTGCGTGTGTGTGTGTGTGTGTGTGCATGGCGGGGAGTGGGGTGGGGTAGGGAGGAAAAGGATATAATAGGTGTCATTGGAATGTGGAAATGTGTGTATGTAAGAGACCTGTTAACTCATGTCTAAAATAGCATAACACCCCAGCATGGTTGGGCAAGTATAGTAGCAAGATGGAAAAAAAAAAATCTAGGGAAGGTCCAAGAATATTTTGGAATAATATAACACTCATGGTTTCTTTCCTTTTTTTCTGCTGCAAGTTGGATGTAGTTCTCTGCTGTTCGGAGTTCACTCTGTTCCCTATCCTGTCTTGCAAAGATGAGGTGAAAGGTATTACAAAGGGAGAAATTTCTACTGTTTGTGGCCAAACAGTACTCAGGATGTCATTATTCCAGTTCCATCTAAATCTTCTTTCCAAAGTGTCATTATATAATTTCTCTGCAGAGATCCCACTTAACACCCTGACCTTCCTGACTTTGCTCTTTCACTCTTTTTAAACCTTGTCTTTGTAAAAATTACATATCAATGTGGAGGGTTACTTTCTTCCCTTAAAAATAAAGCGACACCAAATTTCTGTTGTCAGTTTTTCATTTTAATTACCCCCCTCCCCACTTCAGTTCTCTTCAGTGAGGAATTCCATATGTATTTTATACTATTGTTAGTTTTCTCTTATTTATCAAAGTGTCTCCTACAAAAATACTATTATCAGGCTTTAGAGAATGAAGACGTTTTAAAGTAATGCAAATAATCAAAATCTCCAATGATCAAATGGCAGTAAAACACTTCAAAGAATTTTCCCTTGGAGAAGCTTTTTGAAGACCCAATCTTTCACCAGAAGACTCAAAGTATTTGGTAGGGCTGTCTGTCAAATAGTTTTCTGTGATTTTTTTTTCTTTTCCTCATGATGGGAAGAAAACCAAAATGCAATATGCGGTAACTTAAAAAAACAAAAATGAAGAAGACTGCTAGATGTATTGTGATTGTGATAAAATTCCAGCTTTCAAATTCAGATTTAGTTACAGTGCTCTGTTTTTCCATCAAGTTTACATTTCATGTCTGTCTATGCAGTACTGTAGTTAAGGCATCTCTGTGGAAAATTTGTACTTGTTCAGAAGAAATCGGCTTTCTTGGAGATGTCACTGGGAAATGCTACTTTTTATTGCTTGGACTATTTAGGATTTTATATGTGTAAAGTGCTATACAATCCCATCAGTGGTTATTCCCATAAATAATTTCATGACTTGGTTTATTCTTGCTATATCCATTTTATAGATGGTAATACAGAGGAGTGGATTACAGGGGAGTTGAAATTAGATCCTACAATCACAAAAGTTTCCTAGACTGTTGTTTAAACTGTAGACTGCAAATGTGTCTCCATGTGTTAAGTATCTGATAAAAAAAATGAAATATGTGGGGACTTGGCATCTTTGGGGCTGTGTCTGGGTTTGTTAAAGGAAAAATGAGGAGATGTGAGTCAATTACATAATATTACAGAGAAAAAAATCCCTTATAGTAAAGGAAACCATGGGTCCTATTGGCCCAGTGGTTTTCCCTGGCAGCATGAAGTCCACTGGACCATTGCTCAACTCGAGTCTGTTTTCATAAACATCACTATCCTGTCCATCATGGTGCCAGAAATAGCTGCCTTGCACATTCTTCTTGTAATTATAATTCCAATCTTGAAAATGTGTCCCTCAGATTCTCAAAGGTCATCTTAAGATTATACTGCTGCGGCTTCAGAGAACCAGGTTTGGACAAGAGCATCTATCTCTAGAAAACGTCCAATGAACTGAGTGGAGGTATCTTGACCATCTTGTTCCATTTGCTTCTGGCTATGAGCATTGGCTTTAGAAAGTTTATTTTAAAGTGAATGAGCTGGTGGGATCAGAGTGTATTCAAAAGCAGAAGGTGGGAGGGATCCCTCATACCCTTCCATCAGATGGTGCAGTCCCAGAGGTTCCCAGCAAGATTGGCGTAGCTTCAGTGGGCTTCATGCCCTAATGTGATGTAGGGCCCTCAATTCTTCCTCTCTGTGGGGAACAAGCCCCCATGTTTCTAGCCCCGTGAAACCCATTTTGTATTTTTGACCACCAGAACTATAAGATAATGATATCAAGTTTGTCCTAATTTGTTACAACAGCAACAAGAAACTAACACACGCACTTTTGCCTTCATGGCTCTTTCCTCCATTAAAAAAAAAGGTTAAAAATTACGTTCTATGATTACGTTAATACAAACATGAATATATTAATATTATAAATGGAAACATTCTTTGACTTAAAAGTTTCCTTTCTTTTCTGATTGTGACAAGACTTGTCTTTTAATCCCGTTTCCTGGGATATTTTACCTGATCAATTTACCTTTCTTTACCTTTGTTGCAAGTAAAAGAATAGATTATGGTTAAAATTTGAAAACAAATGTCATAATATGGATATCCTTTATGTCTAAATAGAATCTACAGTTTGCAACACACTTTCATGTACATCATCTCTTTTGATGACCTGTAAAGAAATTTTATGATCTTAGGAGGAAAATATTTTATCCCAAACTTATATAAAATATTAATAGTGACAGTGGTTTTAATTTTAGACACGTTATCTGTCATTTATAATACTAAGAAAGAATAGTTATATATGTGACTTTGGTCGCTTTATAATTTGGCCCATGTGCTCATAGGGAGGCAAAAATGCAAAACAAAATTTGTATTCCTTCGTCTTATATATTACTTTCCACACTTTGCCTCTGTGAAAAATGATTCATCTCAAGCTGATAATGATAAGCATTAATGCTGTGAATTGGAAATTACAACATACCTCATTAACTATTTTCACTTCTCTGACATTTAGAAGCCAGAAAGGCATCACTTCCAGCTTAAAAGCAAAGTTAGGTTGAGGGAAGTTCAGAGACATGTTGAAGGAATCTGCGGCTATCGGGCCTTGATGCTTATGGAGCTCACAGGGGTAAAAATAGCCACATTCCTGAATTATGATCCTAATTCAGGATTTGCAGAGTCTATGCCAATTTGGCACTGTTCTGGAAAAGGCTACATGGATAAAGATTTGTTTCTAGAGATATTCAGGAAAGTAGCCAATTCAAACTGCTCAATGCTGTGACATCATTCCTGGCTGGTAGCAAGTTCTTTCTGTCATCGTGGGGCTTGCTTGAGAATGAAGAAGCATGTCTTCATACCTACTGCTTCTGAACTCATACACGTGCTCCCCACACATACGTGCGTGTGCATGTTCACACATACGCACCAGCACCCACATCTTTAGACCTGCCTTTCACAACAAGTGTGTGAACTTATTCACAAACCTTCAAGTGTCCTAGTCAGACCTGTTCAGTCCAGTTCTGGAGAAACAGATAGGTAAGATAGACTGATACATTCCATCAAATTAATTCCTCATTTCACAGTTGAAGTTTTAACAGGATGTCTGGCCTCCAATTGCAAGGAGAAGGTCTTGCACTCCATTCAAGGGCAACCAAATGAAGTGGCTGACTCCTGCATTAAGGAAATTGAGTGGCTGTTCAGAGATCCTCCCTTCCATTGTCCTCCCATCTTGATTCCTTCCCAGACTGCCTACGGTTAGGTGCCTTTTAGAAAGTTGGCCTCATTCAAGTTACACCCTGCCACACCTCCAGGCCCCAGGATGCTTGTGTCTGAGTTCCCAGCAGTCTTAAAGCCTTGCCAACAGCAGACGGAGGCATCCCACTGAGCCCTGGGTGAAGAGAAAGCCTGGAGTTGCACAAGAGTGACCCACTTGGCACAGGGGATGAGCCATCCTGACGGGCCCCAGGGACTCCTTCCTCATCCACGTCTGTCCCCTGGGATCGTCCCTTAGAGAACTCTCACAGACACACTCACCCAGCCACAGTTGGGGGACATCAACAGAAACCCATGGTGGAAACAAGGAAGGCCTTGCCCCGTGGCATTCTGAGTCAGCCCTGTAGTGCGATTTACCAGCTGCCTCAAAAAAGAAAATACTGCTAGGACCTGGGCCGGGACCACAAGGTGTAAAGGTGTCGAGTTGAAAAAACAGGGGGTGGATCTAAATCTCCCCCCTCCCCTAATTCCCTGCCTGAGAAAATTATTCCAGCGTCAACATCTCTCTTTAAATTTAGGATATCTTTGTGTAAGAAAAACTACTTTATTACTCAACGTTAGTGACACTCACTTTGAACCTTCATTCTGAAAACCACAGAATTTAAAAAATGCTGTAAATAGCTGACATGGGTGTTCTCCACCGCCCCCCCCCACTTTCAAAGGAATTGTTTTTGTAATTACTGAGGGGGGAGGGTGGAGAAAGCTGAATTGTCCCCCCAACCTGCACCCCGCCCCCACAAACACAGTGAACAGGAGAGGGTAATGAAATATCTCAACTAAAAACATTCATCATAGTCAGATGAATTAATGGTGGAAAAGTTTCGGTGCATTCCTAATGCTTTTGTTTAATCTTTTATGTTTTAAGTAGTTAGGTCTCTATTCTAGTTCTGAGTACAAATAAATGCCTGACATAGGGTCCAAGCCAGATTCCACAATGTAGCAAAAACAGTGCCTGCATATTTGGCAGGAATTGAAACCAGTTCAGGTCAGTGTCTGTTTCTGTCCAAAGAAGAGTTTCTGCATTTACACTGGGCTAGGAAAACAACACAGGAAAACATGGGGAACAACAAGTAATATTGTCAGCTCCAGTGCCCGCCTGGCCAAAGGAGACTGTTTAGAGCAAGTCCGGAATCACCGCTTAAGCTCCAGGTTGGGTTGGCATAAGGTTTTGGGGAGCAGTGAGCAAGAGAAAGAGAGGCTATGGATGGCATTGTTGTAGCAAAATTGCCTTCTCCCGTCTCAGGCTCTCACCTTGCAAATCACCCTCTCTTAGCAAAAGCACATCTTACTTGTTAACTCCTCCCTTGCCCACTAACCTTTTCAGTCGTCCCCCTTCTTCATTTTAGAATGGCCTTGGGAACAAAGCAGCGTTTTAAAGCCTTTCCCACTAAAAGTTCGCCCCTCCCCCCTTTAAAGAGGCAGTGTGGGCGTGATTTTCTTTTCTTTTCTTTTCTTTCATTTTAATTTGTTTTTCTGCAGTCTCCTCTTGTGAAGCCGTCATTGTTTGGGGGTGATGGATATTTCCTCAGAGATACCATCATATCGCTTGTTATTGTAACACTTATTGGTGATAAAGTTCAGACTAAAAATTAAGCAGCTGCAATGTAGCAGCACAAATTAGTTTAATGTAAGCAGTCAGGAGCAGCTGGCTGGCTCAGACTCGAATTTAGCTGTGGGGGGAAGGGTTCTGTGACGCTGACAGTGTTTTTTTCCTCTACATAAACATTTTTGGCTGTTGCAGCTTTTGTGCTGATCATGTGACAGTGTCCCTAGGCAGATAATTTATTTTTGTGGCTTTCATGAGCAATCATTAACCTTCAGACATCGAGTTTGCTTTTTGCTTTGTGGCATTTGTTATTATTATTATTTTTTTTTGTATACTAACTAGTTTAACTCAGAAAGTGTCAGGAGAAAATTACAACCAATTTATAATAGACTGCACTGTCTAATGCTTACGTTTCTGTTAAAGAGACCTTGCTTACAAGACCATTCTTACAGCTTAGCTGGTGTTCCTGGATCAGAATAATTATTTTCAGCGCGGCTGTTATGGGGATGCTCCCTCCGTGCCGCCTTCTGATTGCAAGGCCACTGCAAGCTGGCCTTGCAGAAACTCAATTTGGAGATCAACTTTTGGCCGTCTTCACTTACTCCCTAGGAGGCTGGAACCCCAAGAGCCTCCATGGGGCTGGGAATGAGGCTTCGGGAGGTGGGCTTGCTCTGGTTCCTTCTTCCTTTAACAACTGACACCTCAGCCTTCTGTAAACAGTGTGGCCATTTGTAGTGAGTAACTGGAGCTAGAATAGATTGAGATTGAAAAACAAAGGAAATCAGAAACTGTGTCCTACATAAATCTGAGGGGCGGCGGGGGACAGAAGAATATCATTTCTGACATCTACTAATCATGCCCACTGGTTTTCTGAATTTAGCTGTTACGTCCTCCTCGGATCTGTTTGTATCGCTCAGCCATTTCTGCCAACCAGTAATTCAGGAGTAAAACGCACAGGGTCACTCTTTGGTGTCTATCATACATGATATCTTCAGACACTTTCAGCATGCCGATTATCTCGTGGGTATTGTGTGGGCCCTCTTAGATATTCATTTATTCATTCTCTCATGGTGCAGGGTTGGTGGGGGAAACACTCAGGACTACTTGCACAGAGGGATATGATAAAGTGTATTTATAAACCCCAGTGGATTGTGTTCAGTGCAAAATAAGAGGAAGGAATAACCTCTTTTTTTCTTATTTGTTTAAAATATTTCAGTGATGAGAGCTGTTCTTAATCGATCCTAATATTTCGTAAGAATAGATGTATAGGTTTTAGGACACAGCATGAAAATTCCGTTCTTCTAAATTTATGATTCAAGAGCTCAAAACATAGGGAAAATTGATACTGTCATTTTTTGGACAGCGTGAGTGAGCTAGGCATTGCACAGGCTGAAAGTGAGGAAGAGCTTGAGCAAATGATAGAAATGAGGATGCTGAAGTGTTTCGGTCATCTTTGATGTTGCATGAGAATGACTGAATGGGTCCCCCAGGGGTAATTAATGTAGTTGGATACAGAGTTGCGCCCTTGCTGAGGTGGGGTAGGGGGTGAGGGAGTGGGCAGCATCTGGCATCTTCTTGGTCCTCACCCCAAAGAGAGAGATTTCTTCCCCACACGTAGGACCCTAGTGTTCTGGACTTTATTTCTTTCTCACTTTTCTTGTTCACTGATTCCCGCTCACGTGATTGGCGGGGCTGCATTACGACTTTGGTGCTTTATCTAGAAAGTACTTCACTCACTAAGATGAGGACTTTTGCCTTCGAAGGCCCCTTCCTCCATATTGATAGTCGTAGTTTACGACTGTGTTGATATAAAGGTGCATATAATCCAGGGTGGATTTCTTTTTATGTATTCATTATTATTATGTACTTTTTTTCTTCTGATTTGAAAAGTAATGAGAATGAAAATATTTTCATGGACCACTGAAGGCATCACGGACCCTGGGCACCATGTTTCCTCTGCCTAATGGAGAAGCTGGCCCCAAGTGTGGGCACAGGCACACAGCTGACCTTTGTGCAAAGGGAAGATAACTTAGGTGAAGGAACCAAGTGCAAGTGAGAAATGCCACAGGGGTACTCCTTTCCTCAGATCAAAGCATTGACAGTTTTTTTTTTCAGACACTCCTTTGTCACAGGTTCCCCTGCCGTGTTTAGCTCTTGGGGGTGGGGCTCACTTGGGGGAGCTCTGAACCCCTTTCCAGCCCTTCTTGCTCTCTTTTTAGCCCTATGTGCCTTATCTGAACCAATATGCCCTTGGACCCTGTTCTAGAATGAACTCTCCTTTGTTGTACTGCTTATCCCTTCATCTCAAGCCTTGCACACCCAGGATCACTTCATCCTACAGTGATCTCTATCTGCGCAGTTTTCCCCCTTGTACGGATATGACCCAACAGGACTGTCTCTGAGACCCTCCTCTTTGAGTCAGCTCATCCTTGTTACTCCCATTTCAACTTTGTCATTTTACCATTTGAAACCCCCTTAACTTTCCACTACTTCAAGCCTGCCTCTCAATTTATCTCCGTGTGATCTTGGATAGTTTATTCTTTAGCATCAGTTTTCTTATCTCTACAAAATAGATTAATAATAGCCAACTATGTATTGAGTATGCACTATGGGCCAGGCATTGCGCTAAGGAATTTGCTAAGGGTTTGGTATGCATTATCCCTTTTAATCAGGACAAAAGACCTATGTGATATGTGCTTTCATTAATCCCATTTTATAGATGGGGAAGCTGAGGCATAAAGAGATTTAATAACTCAAGCCTTCCCAGATAGAATGTGATCACATCAGGATTACAGCTCAGGCAGTTGGATCCCAGAACATTAGTCTCAATAATTATGTTGTACTGCTCCTATGCTATTGTCACACGTACCTCACAGAGTTATTGTGATTCGCTTTCTTAGCAAACATCTGCTTCACATCTTCTGTATGTTAGGCAGGCACTGATAACCTGCTCTCAAGAATCTCCATGGGGCTTCCCTGGTGGCGCAGTGGTTGAGAGTCCGCCTGCCGATGCAGGGGACACGGGTTCATGCCCTGGTCCAGGAAGATCCCACATGCCGTGGAGTGGCTGGGCCCATGACCCACGGCCGCTGAGCCTGCGCGTCCGGAGCCTGTGCTCCGCAACGGGAGAGGCCACAACAGTGAGAGGCCCACGTACCGCCAAAAAAAAAAAAAAGAATCTCCATGGCTGCTCAGGAGACAGGTGTAGAGACAGGTCAGCAGACCTAGAAGGATAATTAAAATTAAGTACCAGCTCACATGTACTAAGAACCTCTCAAGGAGAGCAGAAGATAAGGTAGTCAGAGGTTGGGGGCGGATGGGAGGGTAGCTGGAAAGGCTTTTTAGAGAAGAAGTTTAGACCTTGAACGATACATTGTAGATAATAGAGAAAAGGGGGACGGAGTTTCCTGGTCAAAGCAAAGGTTAGGCCGGAGACCAGGTATTTTTCTGGTTTCAACCATAAGCTTTAAAATAGTCAACACCTGGCAGTTACAGTTTTGCCTAGAAACCTCTGCCCTTCTCTGAGTGGGTAGTTATCAAATTATAATTACTTTAAGCAGGTGGAGAGCTGAGACCAGGATGAGATTCACATAAGACACAGGAGAGTAAGTCAAAGTGAGATCGGTGGGAATAATGTCATTTATTCATTCACTTATTTATTTTTCATCGTTACTTACTGAATACCATATTCTGAGCAGTATAGGAAACTTCCTGCGGATCACACGTGAAAAAGCAGTTCCTTTCCTCGAAGAGCTCAGTCTAGTAGGGCAAAGGAATAGGAAAATATAAACAATGACTGCTGAATATCATCAAGGCCCTTAGCAAAGTGTGTACCAGATGCAGAGGTAGTCCTGAGCAAGGAGCTCCTGCCTCTTCCTGTGTTTGGATCAGAGAACACTTCATATTGGGGGTGCCATTTGAGACTCAAAAGATGAGTAGGTGTCATTGACTTAAAAAGGTAAGGAAATGCATCCCAAGCAGAGAGATCAACATATGCAAAGGAGGAGAGGCGGGGAGCCTGACAAATGCAGAGACCACCAACAGTTTGTTATCACAGGAGCTTCAAGTGCTTCCTTGGAATTTGGAGATGAGGTGTGGCTACAGGCTTGGTGAGATCTCAGAGGTGGGGTTTTATGCAGGGGAGGGTCACAGTCAGTTCACATGGGCAGTGGGTGGGGGGGATGGGGAACTGCAAGGGGAAAGACAAGTTAGCAGCCCTTTGTGACCATTTTGGTACTAGATGATGAGGATGTGATCCCAAGTAGAGGGGCAGAGGAGGAGAGAATGCGCTCACTTAGGCTGAGGACGGATGGGGTGTGGATGCAGAGGGGGAAGCTTAACCCCGGGTTTCTGGGACATTAACTGAGCTTGTGGGTAAGGTAGAGATTTAAGATGAAGTAAAGAGAGAATGACAGTCAATTCTCTATTCACCGTAGTTCTGTTCTGTAAAGTTGCTACAAACACTGAATTAGTGAATCTTGAACCCTTGCTTCTAGAGGAAATACAGAGTTACATGCATGTGAGCTCCTGGTCACAACATTTTCGTCAGCTGGTTAATACATATCCTTGTTTTGGGTGTGTTTCTGTTTAAAGACACTGTATTGGTCAGAGTTGTCCAAAGAATCTATATGTATATAGAGAATATATACATATATAGTAATATATATACTATATATATATAGAATGTATATACTAATAAATAAACATATACATGGAAATTCTTTACAAGGAATTAGCTCTTGTGATTACAGAGCCTGAGAAGTTTCATGAGTTGCCATAAGCAAGCTGGAAATTCAGGAAAGTTGGTGGTGTAATTCCAGTCTGAGTCTAAAAGCCTGAGAAGCAGGGGAGCCGATGGTGTAAATCCCAGTCCACGAGCAGAAGACCTAGCTCAAGGCAGGCCAGAGGAAAAAGTGGCACGTCCCTCCTCCTTCTGCCTTTTGTTCTACTGAGGCCCTCAAAGGAGTGGGTGATGCCTGCCCACACTGGGGAAGGCAATCAACTTGACTGATTCAGATGGATATCTCATCAGAAAGCACCCTCACAGACACACCCCCAAATAATGTTTAATCTGGGCACCCCAAGGAGCAGTAAAGTTGACACATAGAATTAACGGTCACAGACAACTTGTTCAATATATACCCTCCCGGGCCAGGGCACGAACCCGCGTCCCCTGCATCGGCAGGCGGACTCTCAACCACTGTGCCACCAGGGAAGCCCCTCAATATATACTTTTGATTCACTAACATTGGTCTCACAGCCAGTAACAGCCTGGGCAAAGCGTACCTGACACAGGTATTTCCTCTGTAAGCGCATCTCTGTCTTCTTGTGCTTAGGGACATTACGCAGCCCTTCAGCAGTACACTTGCTGTCTTCATTTTGAAAGTGAAATTCCAAACAAACCACACAAAAATGTGAAAAAGGTGGCACTAAACAGACTACAGAAGGAGCACTTGTTTACTGTAGCAGAGTCTTAACAAGAAGGCAGAGCACTGCCTTGCTCCCCCTCACTGGGAATGTGCGGGTCCAACATCTCAAATGCTTCCCCGTTCAGCAGGCCTGTGAATGACCGTGGAAACATTGTGTGTATCGATTTGGGGGTTACAAATACATTTTAATGAGCAGGCAAAATTTGCAATTTGGAATCCACGAATAATGAGGATGGATTGCATTCATTTAAGGTTAGAAAATTTTCCTTACGAGGTGCCTTTAAGACATGAAAGTCAGGCGAGATGCTGGACCAGAAAATAGGTACTTGAGATAACATTAGTATTTAAATGGCTAAACCGCTGACTGTGTAAGAGACTGTTATGGGCTGTAAGGGATTATTTTCGTCATGTAAGTACATGCATGGTATAAGGATCGAGAGGGAAGGACGGTGGCTGTTGTGATGTCAGGGCCAGGGCTGGTTGAATATGTCAAAGCACTGGAGGAACTCTGGATCCTTGTGAGGCGAGCTTCTATCTGTATTATTTCCCTCTGTATCCCACAGTGGAGTTTGATATAAGTTGGGCTCTGGGTGACATCCCCAAGAGGGATCCAGGAGACTGGGTTCAAAATCTTCACTACTCAAGTCACTTTCAGGGTTAATGCTTCAAGGAGGTCTGAAGTCTCATGGGAGGGGGTCTGAACTTGGCAGAGAGCTCTGATTAAGAATCCATGCCCCACACTTTGGGCTGCTGTCTTTATAGGAAAAGGAGCTTATTAGCTGCTCTGTCCTGGATCCCTTGTATCCCCTTCACACTCACACCACACAACTTCTTTGAGACATGTGACTTCAGAGAGCCATACTTTGGGGCCAGACATCCTACCCTGATGTTCTTTCTTCAGTTACAAGCTTCTGATACTTCCATCCAACCCTGTCCTTCTCTTCAAGCCCCATAGCCTGCTCCCCCATGTGTCTGGTGGTCCTTTTGTCTGAGTCTTTTCTCCACCATAACCCCCTTCTCACAGACCCACCTACACGAACTAAAATAGTTAAGACTTAAAAAAAAAATGAGTTAGATTCGGGATTCAACCATTAAATATTCCTTCCTTCTTTCTTTCCTTCCCTCTGTGCTATGTGTTAGGCTCTGGGCTAGAAGCTGCATATGTAGAGACAGATGAATGGGGCATGGTCTTTGCACTCTCACAGCTTACTGTGTAGGAAATGTAATACAGCAAGAGGCAGGCTGGAGCAAAGACACTGAGCTTCAGGTCTCATTGGTGTCACCATCCATTGATGTGGCATTGGACAAGTCACCTTAGCTCTTAGAAACCCTTCCCTCCTTTGTTAAACACTGGGTTTTGATTTCTAGATTCTTTTCCGGCCCTTTACATTTCATGATTCTATAAAGCACAATACTTTCACGCTGTGGTACAGGGTGGTGGTAAATGTTACCAAACTTGATTGTTGTAGGGAAGCAAGACTTTATTAAGATCATCTAAACTGCTGACAGCTTTGCGCCACCTACACTGTGTATGTACATCCCCTGCAGAAAGTATAAGGGGGATCGTCAGTGCTCACCAGGCAGCAGCTGAACCCGCGGGTGTTTGGATTCTGTGGAGGGATTTACTGATTGGAAGGGAAGATGCCAGCCTCTGGAAAAGGACTTGGTAATATCTTGCACGTTTTAACACCAGCTGGGGAGTAGCTCCTCTGCTTCCCATTGTTATGCTCGGGTTTAACAGGATGACTCCATCTGAAAGCCACCGCTGTGCCCTTGTGAGCAGTAGCAGGAGCTCATGTATTGTTCTGGGTCCCCAGGAGCACCTGAAAGAGACCAGGAGACCACATCTGAAATACAAAAGTTGAGCTACTTTACCAGAGGTAAACATAGTGCCGAAATCTTGCATGCGCAGTAATTTCTGGAAATCAACTCCCTGCCTGCTCAGATACAGATCTCTTGAAAGCATGAAGTGAAGCATGAATCCAAATAAAAATTGTTTTTCAAATAAGTATTAGGTAACACCCCAGTGGGGGCGGATGGTTCTTCTACCGTGCAATGCACATGTGTGGTTCAATGTTTCAGTATTAGCAGAAAGAAGCTTAGAGAGATGTTATAAATGTTTACTACATTTATTAAATTTAGGGTAAACAGATACCTTCTCCAAAGGGTGTTTTTTTTTGTTTAAGGAAAAAAATTATACCCATCACACAAAAAATCCTCTTTTGTTTATTTTATGGCTAAAGGATGACTCTATTTAAATTAATAACCCATCGCGATTCAGTGAGGGAGGCAGGTTGAATCCACAGGGTAAGGCATAGCACCTGGTCTTGGCATTGCCCTTGATTGCCCTTAGACATTAGAATACATTTCTCTGGCACTTACTCTGAATGCAAAGTGCAGATAGCAGCAACCTCTGTCTCTTTTTCTTACCATGTATGTTGATTGATCATGGTAAAGCGTATGGAGTTCTTCAGGAGGAAGTTTTGCTTTCAGCCCAGGCCTGCTGAGGAGTATTTATTGAGTCCACAAGCGTATTTGGAGCCCTGACTAGAACTGAGTTGAGTTACTAAAAGATGCAAGACATTTAGACTCCTGGGATTACCTGATCATTATAAAATGTGGCCAGAATTGTAAAGAAACAGCTGCTAAGACTTTTCTGACCTTAGAAAATCTGGTAACGTACATGAAAGAGGGCATTCAAGTTCCTTGGCATTCTCTTCCTCTGTTTTCTGTAGTAAACTATTCCCTTTTGTTCTTTCTGGTCCTCTTGCTTCCTTCCTCTGGTTTTCCGCTTCCTCCATCCAGCTTCTTTCTCTTCTCTACTCATTTCTCTCTTACCCACAAGTGTGCAGAATCCACACTTAAATACTTAGGGACTAGGGAGGCTGAGGAGTCTGGTGACAGTCTTTTGTTGGGAATGACAGAAAGATTATATTACAATGTTCTAGTTCCCCAAGGAAGAGAGGCTTCTGCCATTCAACAGTTTAGCTGATTAAGGAAGAGCGAGTACAGAGGGTCATGTCTGAAGAGATAACAAACAAAACCCCAAAATGAATGCCATCTAAGATGCCAAGACATTGTAAAGAGTCTACTGTCAAAGCCACAACACTCAGGAAATGCCCAGATAATGTGGTTTTCATTATTAGTATCAGGATTATTTTTAAAATGTATGGGGTACATGTGATAAAGTCCACATGTAAAACTGGGTCTCTTGTGATTTGGCAAATGAGACCTGCTAAATTTAAGAAGAAGTTTGTTTGAAACATAAACAGTGGGTAAGTGCAAAGAAAGCACAGTGTTACTGAGTAGAGAAAAACAGTGAATAGTAAATAACTGAGTGAAATAATACTTGGGTTTGCTTTTAAAGTAGTATAGATTTTTTTTTTTTTTTTTTTTTTTTTTTTGCTGCGTCGGGTCTTAATTGCAGCATGCGGGATCTTTCCTTGCAGTGCGCAGGCTTCTCTCTAGTGGTGCGTGGGCTCCAGAGTGCGTGGACTCTGTAGTTGTGGCGCACAGGCTCCAGAGCGCGTGGGCTGTGTAGCTGCGGCATGTGGACTCTCTAGTTGTGGTGCGCAGGCTCAGTAGTTGTGGCACGCGGGCTTAGTTGCCCCACGGCATGTGGGATCTTAGTTCCCTGACCAGGGATTGAACTGGCATCCCCTGCCTTGCAAGACAGATTCTTAACCACTGGACCACCAGGGAAGTCCCAGTATGGAATTATTTTTTCATGAATTAATTTAATTTTAAATATAATTTAATTTATTTCACTTCTTTAAAAAAAAGAAAAGAAAAAATACTTTTGAGGTTTCAAGTTCAAGTGTTTAGCCCCTTCAAATGTCCCCTCATATTTCTATCTTCTTTCAAGGCTTCTCTCTGGGGTCAAGGCCTCTAGTCAGGCATCCCAAACTTTGCAGGCAGGCTAGTTTCTCCCATGAGGAACCCTGAGCTTTTTGCTCAGCCTGCTACTGTAGCAACAGCTACATCTCCAATTGAAGCACATCTCCAGTTATATGCTACTTCCTGTCAGGAGGATCTCTTTGAATTTAATGGCCCCTTCTGGGTTGTCTTATCTCCCTGTACTAGCCCCTTCCCATCACTTGCCCCTCTTAGTATCATTGTCTGTTGGCCTCTCCTGGATGAACGGTAAGCTCTTGGAGGACTAACACCATCTTGTTCACCCTATATTCTTTTTTGTTTTGGTTTTTTTTTGGCGGTACGCGGGCCTCTCACCGCTGTGGCCTCTCCCGTTGCGGAGCACAGGCTCCGGACGCGCAGGCTCAGCGGCCATGGCTCATAGGCCCAGCCGCTCCGCGGCATGTGGGATCTTCCTGGACTGGGGCACGAACCCATGTCCCCTGCATCGGCAGGCAGACTCTCAACCACTGCGCCACCAGGGAAGCCCCACCCTATATTCTTAACACTTACCTTGACGTTGATCCTTAGTGTAATATATATTTCACTATCAAACCAAAAATGTGCTTTCTTAAATTGGTTTTGAGGTAAACAGATTTTCAAAAACTTGCATGTCAAGTTTTCAATCAAATTTATCTCTGAATTGCATTCTAAATTGTAAATGGTTCTTTCCATTTGCCAACGGTAACATTGAAGATTCCTCCATTTACTTACATTTGGTATGCCCTCTGCCTGGAATCTTCCAGCCATCAGACTTGTTAGCTAACTCCTACTCATCCTTTCCATCTCACCTTGAACTCTGCTTCTTTTCCTGGCATCTCCCTCTCTTCCCTTGCCCACCAAATCTGAAACAACTTTCCTGAAAATAATCACTCATCATACCCTTTATTTTCCCTCCATCATTTATCAAAAGTATCAATGATAGATGTTTTTTAATGGTTTGTCTCTCCTACTAGATTGTGAGTTATATGTGAGCAGAGAATTTATGTATTTATTTCAGTATTATATTTCTAGCACCTAGTACAGTGTCTGGTACGAACCAAGTATGCAATGCATCTTTGTAAAATGATGAAATTCTTTTTGCATTTTCTATTGTATAAAAGGTACCGTAGGAATACACAGATAAATAGGATATTGTCTTTAGCCTTAAAGGGATTCTAGTGTCTCCGATGCCTTCAGGTTGAAAAAGACACATAGTGTATGAGATGAGGAGGAATGTAAAGGTCTAGAGATTGTGTATGGGGATATTTTCTCACCATAAAATATATAATAGTTGTACATATGAAACATTGATTAAGAAAATTCATGATGACAGAAAACTATATATTTATTCAGTAATGCTATTAAATAAGTTTACATGTGAATCAGAGTATTACATTGTTTTGAAGGATAGTGGTATGTATGGCAAGAGATCTAGCCTATCAATTTTTGCTAAATTTAAAGTTTGGTGACTGCATACATATAGCAGATCCCTTGCAATAACAGCCCCAGGGTCCCCAAACTTTGATTGCTGGGTGCCTAGGGCTCAGAATGAGGAAATCAGTGCCTCAGGAATAATGCCAAGAGGCAAGAAAAATCCCAGAGGGTAGCTGAAAGGGTATCCATTCAGGGATTTACCAATTTGTGGTCTTTGTGGCAATTAAGAAGGCCCCTAAGTTTGGAATTGTTTTTACAGTTTCATCTTCCTCTTCAAAACTGTTTGTATTGGGACTTCCCTGGTGATCCAGTGGGTAAGACTCCATGCTCCCAATGTAGGGGGCTCAGGTTCAATCCCTGGTCAGGGAACTAGATCCCGCATGCATGCTGCAACTAAGAAGTCTGCATGCCACAACCAAGAAGTCTGCATACTGCAACTAAGATCCAGCGTGCCGCAACTAAGATCCCACGTGCCGCAACTAAGACCCTGCACAGCCTAAATAAATAAATAAATATTAAAAAAAAAAAAAAAAGAAAACCAAAAAACCCCTAAAACTATCTGTATTCATTTACTCCTTAAATAACCAGCAGTTGCTCTGGTGTGTGTTTAGTGATGACCATATTTAGTTAAGAAGACACTGTTCTCCTCTCTTTGCTTTAAGCTGTGATAGACAGTATGGAAATAAACACTTGAAGGTACAACAAGACACAGCATTATGTAATAGGTAGAAGCAAAACCCAAAAATAATCAAATGAATGTGTAAATATTTACAGAGTTTAGCTGCTTAGGGAATTGAAATAAAAAGAAATACTGTCACCCTTCTTATAAAATTTTAGTCAGCAAGCCTTCAGGTAAAGCAGAGACCTTTTGGCAATAAAACTGATGTAATAGCTAACATTTATCTTGGGCTAAAATATGCCAGGTACCATCGTAAGTGATTCATAGATATTAATTCATTTAATTTTTATGTCGACTGTAGTTAGTGGATGCTGTGATGTGTTAGACAGAATCCCCCCCTACAGGACTAAGACATTCATTCCCTCATTTCCTGAAGTGTTGTCTGCTGACAGCTTTTAGCTAAATCCCTCCCTAGAAATTCCCCTCGGCAGAAAGGAGCTGCCTTGTCCGAGGCTGCACACCTTTCCAGGGATAGCCTGCATCCAGTGATGGTGAATTCAGGGGTACACAGTTCTGGTTGACTTGCCTCAGTTCAGGGTATCTCTACAGGACCATTCCAGATTCAGTGCTATTTGTGGGATCAGCTGAGGCTCTGTTGCAACTATTTCCCAGTTCAACTTCATCCTCTCCTGCAACTGGCTTCCCTCATGGCCTTTCTGATGCTTTTCCTCAGAGAACTCTCTACCCAAATTTCTATCTCAGAATCTATTTCCTAGGGAATCAGATAATCACACCAACTTCATTACTATTCTCATTTTATAGGTAAGGAAAGTGTGCATAGAGATGGGTCATAAGTCACAGTTACACAGTCAGGATTCAGACTCCATTTCTTTAGCTCCAGAATGAACGCTTTCAGCCACGATGCTCTGTCTTAAAGTAGGACGAGGAAAACAGATGGGCTCTGCCTGTTGTGACTCTGCCTTCCTCTCAGGCTTAATCTTTCTCGGTGTCCTCTCACCTTCTCCTGTTTCAGTCACACTGGCCTTCCTTCAGTCCCTTTTACTGGCCATGAATGAGTGAGTGAATTACTAAGGGTACAGGCAGTGGGTTGGAATATTAGAATCTAGTCTGGAGATGATTAGAATCTAGGGGAAGAATTTGACCACAGCAAAGAGAAGAAAGAATGAAATGTAACTGATATTATGGTTAGTAAGTAATAATTTATGGAATGTAAATCTGAAGTTCTCAGCTTGGGGGCAAAATATTCTGTGCTCAGCACAGTACTACGTTCTTATTGTGAGGCATATAGGAAATAATGTCTGCATCCTATGGAAATTTATAATCATTTGGGGAAGAGAAAAACACTATATAAGGAAGAACAAAAGAATATCAGAGGGTAATATGTAATCAAGAGCAAGATAATGTGACATTTTCTAAATATATTCAATATTTGTGAGAATATGTAAATGAAATTAAGTAACTACGCAAAATACTACGGTAAGATAAAGTTAATTACTAAAGGGTTAGTGTTGAGTTTGTGTGGCATCTTCATAAGTTGAAAGGAGACAGAAGATCATTCTTGACAGAGGAAACAGAGGGAAGTCATGTGAAGAGAGGCATTGTCTCATTTAATCTCACAATATTTCGCTGAGATGACTGCTATTATCAGGATTTATGAGAAAGTTGAGGTGCAGAGAGGTGAAGTAACTTGCTGGAACTAGCCACATTGGTGAGCCATGGAGCCAGGAGCTGAACCTAGACAAGCTGCTTACAGAGTGCATGACCTTAACACCACCACCCTTTGGGGCCCAAGGTTTGCGGTGATGTAGTAGATCAGGTGGGCCAGGTGATGAGGCTGTTGAAATTGCAGGCTGGGGGAGTTTAGATAGATCCATTAGGCAATCTGAGACCTTCATGATCAGGGAAGAACATGGGCTTGAAAGTCACACTGATGAGCCTTTTGATTCAGCCCTGGTCCTTACTGGAAGAGTTGCTTCTTCATTTTAAGGCTCAGTTTTCTCTTATTATAAAATGGAAATAACAAAAACAGCAAAAACAAAACTTTTAGGATTTTAGTGAGGATTATATATAATGTATGTAAAGCAATTTGTATAGCACTTGGGATGATTGTTGCAGGTACTCAGCTAATGGATGGTTGCTGTGGTTTTAGTGTAGATTATTAAACGTGGGTGAAAACTTCTGTAAAAGGTAGGAACAAAGGGCAAAATACTGAAAATAGAATTTTGGGAAGATAGAGATGGCTGCATGGGGTATAATGGACTTAAAAAGGATGGGATGGAGGGGCTAGATATGGGTAAATTGAGTACAACGAATTAGGATTTTCCAGTAATGTAAGATATATGATAAAGAGTATCTGGAGTGGGGCAGTGGTGGTAGAAACATACGGGAAGGAGTAGACCTGAGGAGGAGGAATTGACAAGATACTGTACATAGAAGCCAAGAGAAGAGGCAGTGAAAAACAGCCAGATGTTCTGAAGATCAAAAGGCTAAGATAAAGGTAATACCATTGAGGAAAAACCTGGGGAAACTGAGGGAGACATTGTTCTTGGGTGCATGGTGACAAATTCTGTGTTGAAATGAAGAGAACTAAGAGTTGTGAAAAAGATTGAGAAGAATTTAAACAGTGGAATTGAAATAATTTTTTAAGCCAGTGATTCCATTGATTTTGATCTTGAGAGGATGGGATTTTTGGTTGTAGCTTTTCTGCTAAGATTTTGAGGGAAAGAGAGCCAAGAAATATGGCTGCCTAGACCTAGTGCCATCTTTGTATTAAAAGGAGCTGAAGTCATAGGAATGGGTAAGATTGGGTTTACAAAGAAAAGAAAGAAGATATTGGGTTGGCCAAAAAGTTCGTTTGGGTTTTTCCGTAAGATGTTAGGTTCACGTATGGAGACCACATAGGGGTAGGTCCGGTCTGCTTACAAACCAAATCCCTTGCTATATGGGTTCAATAGTATTCTTCCTCTGAAGCCTACCAATTCTAAGACTGACTCAGTGATTTTTCACATTTTCACTTTTGGGGTTTATTTTAGAATACAATTTTAAGGCCATTGTGTTTCTTCTGTTCTTTTGCTTTAAGAGCAACAGGATAGAATGCCTTTGCCAACACCAAAGGGTTCGGGAGAACTATTTCTGTTTTTCCAAAGGGCTTAATAAGGAAGCAACTTATTCTCTCTGAGGAAAATGACACTTCACAGAGGCCAAATATATTTCTGTGAATTGTGAAGGATAATAATATTGTTCCAATTAAGCCCATCCTGCTCACAGTTTAGAGGCCAATCTGACCTCATGCAAATAGGACAGTAGGAGAAAAAAGATGCTATTGCCAAAATGCTGTCACCTGCAAGACAAATGTCACAAATAAGCAGTTGCCAAAAGACTCTAGAGAAGCTAGAAGCATCATTTTATTTTTTCAAAGAGAGGAAGAGATGAATTTGTAAATTGCGAAACTATAGGGAGCTAGAATCAGGGAGTTTGAAAGTATCAGCCATGCCGAGCCACGTGACCTTCCTCAGACTCTAGAATTTCTTATTTTCCGATAACAAAGCGTAAAGCCCTCAGGCAAACAGTCCTAGAAAAATGTTTTTATTATCAGCTCATAAGCTGAAGTTAACCCTGAACTCTTAAAATGTATTTGTTTTACTATTAGTGATGGCTTCTAGAAGGTTTCCCCAGAACATACCTGCCCTAAAAATGGTCAAGGCCAGGTTCTAATTAAGGTCCATGTTTTCCCCTTTCTTGCAGACTTCTAAAGAAAGATGGAGAACAATAACCCCAGGAGAAACCTTTCTTTAGTTCATCTGGGAGCCATAGTGTTGTCTATTTATGTGTTTTTAAAATATGCAGTGAAAAATTATTTCTACAGTCAATGAAATATATCAGAGGTGGGAAGGAGCAGGAAGTCACCACCATACTTAAAATTCACGTAGCTTGGCTGCAGGCTTGGTGTAAGATTAGCTTGCATAGTGATGTTTTTCTCTCCTTAAACGCTCAAATTTTATTCTCAACCATTAATGTAAATGTTCACGGTGAAGGAGCAGTAAATGCCCTGGAACCTTTTTTTTTTCTTTAATTAAAGAAATTTTGCCTGTTTAAGGAAACAAATGTACTTGGGAAAGAAATATAGTACAGTTTCATACCCGTTGATCAGGCATATACTCATGCTACCTGTGGCTCTTCGGGAAAAATCTCTCCTTGGAGATTCCTAATTTCTATTCTGTGATATATGATACAGTGATGTAATATGTTGACTTTAGAGGGCAGATTGTAGCTATATGGCTTCTTTGGTTGATGATTGCCAAGTATGTCAGTCACGTCTATGGTGGTAAAAACCCTTGATCCAGCATCCTACAGGGGTGTTTTCCCAAGTGACATCCTCACACTGCAGTGGTTTTTCATGGAGATCTACCCCTTCAACTTTCTTTTCCTTCCAGGGAAAAGGTTCCAAAACGGCTCTTTCAGTTGTCTAGATTTTCTTATACTTGGGTTGATTGGGAATCTATCAGTCCAAATGTTCAATCCACAGAATTCTTTTTAAAAGTAACATCTTACAGGGAGCGCCATGGAAAAAGGAGCGTCTGGGAGGTGGTGCTGGGGAGGGATGCAGGTGCAAGGAGATGGGAATGACAGTGTTAAACAATTTCTGATTCTAACACCCAATTCTAATACTGTGCTGTCCTGTATTGCTGCCATCTGTGAGAAAGAGATGAGAAATAGCACCCCAGTTCTTCTTACCTCATGAGTTTCTGTTCATGAAACAAGAAGAATGATTTCAACTCAGAGAACAGCCTTTGCCTCTCAGGCATTATGCTAGGAATGGGTGCTAGCTCTTGTTTCTCCATCTACCTGTGCATGCCCTGAATCTCTTATTCTTGCAATAAATGAACAGCAATCCTTGTCTTTATTCTTTGCCCAACACTGTACAAAACATAACCTGCTCTTGTAGAGAATTACTAAGCTAACATGGATGCTGTATTCCTTCTTTGGAGGAAATAAAAAACATATTTCTTATTAAAGGGCCAATATTTTTGAAAAGCTTGAATAGGAGGTTACTATAAAGAAAATTCTAGCTGCTTAAATGTAGGATGCTGAAAAGAGTCAAACCCAAGAAGATTCCTTTGCTCTGTGCTTATTTATTTTCACCATATTGTGAATTAGATAGCTTTGTTTGCTTCAAGCTTTTGTATTTTGTTTTTCTGACTTGGTTCTTTGATTACATAAGTTATGTCAAACCTGATGACTCTCCTTTTTTACATGTTCTCTTTCATTTGCATCATTGCTGACTTAAACGCAGGCTCATTCTCACAGATATTTGTTATTTATTTATGTACTTATTTAGCGATTTGGTTAAGAAATGTTGATCTTGTGCTGGTTTGCCTCTTCTATCACTTATCTGGTCTATTTTAATTTTATTTATTTATAGACTTGCACTTTCTTGTTGACACTTATTTTTAAAAAAATATTTATTTACTTCTTTATTTTGGCTGCGCTGGGTCTTAGTTGCGGCATGCATGTGGGATCTAGTTCCCCGACCAGGGATTGAACCTGGGCCCCCTGCATTAGGAGGGCGGAGTCCTACCCACTGGACCACCAAAGAAGTCCCTTGTTGACACTTCTTTTAAAATGAAAGTGTTCAAATTACAAACTGTATGACCTTTTTTCCAGTTCTTAGATTTATGAGGGTTTTATAAAAAGAATTTATTGTTAAAAAAATATTGGTTTGAAAAATCAGCAAAACAGTAATTACCTGCTGAAAAAAGTTGGAAAAAATACAAAGATGGAAAAAAGGGCACAGAGTGAAACTTTTTTTATATTCCCTTAATTCTGCTCCCCAGACGCAACCACTGTAAACAGTTTGGTATGTACACTTCCAGATATTTTTCTATGTCTAAACAAATTTATCTCTATCTATCTACCTATCATATATTTTTTAATACAAATGGAACATACTATATGCAGTCAGTTCTCATTATCTGTAACTATCTCATTATAGTTGCATTCTATAAAGTTGCTGTGAATACTGTATTAGTGAACCACTGCTCCTAGGGAAAATACAGGGTTAGGTTCCTATGAGTCTCTGGTTGCAACATGTTTGTTAGCTGATCAATAAATAATCTTGTTTTATATGTATTTCTATTTAAAGGTACCTTAGTCAATATATATTGTTAATTCACTAACCTTGAACTCATGGCCAACAGCACTGTGACTCATGCCTGAACGAAGCTCATCTAACATGTATTTTCTTTGTAAAACACAGAATTCTTGTGCTTAAGAACACTAGGCATCACTTTTACACTATGTTAGGGGGCCATTTAAACAGCAAAATCAAATGCAAAAAACATGGCACTAAGTAGACCATGAGAAGGACACACGTTTATAGTATGAGAGCAGAAATAAGAAGGCAGAGAGTCACCTTGTTCAGCCTCAGCTGGGAAGATGCACACTGGGTGACTCAAATTTTTTGGCTGCTCTGTGCATACCAGTGAATGATTGTCAGAGTGCAGCAAATGTTGATTATGGGGTTACAGATAAATTTTAACGAGTAGACAGTTTGCAAATACAGAATCTGTGGATAATGAGGCTTGACTGAGTATCTTTCTGCAGTGTGTTTTTCGTTCCCTGTAATAATTGATGGACACCTTTCCATGTCATTGCACATGGTGTTTAGTTCATTCACCCCATGTTTGTTGAGCACCTCCCAGGTACTGTGCTTAGTGCTGGAGTACTGTGCTGAACCAAACAGAACAGAATCTGTGTTCATAGAGCTTACATTCATTATGAATAGATAATATAATGCTAGGTAGTGCTCTGAAGAGAAATAGAACAATATTAAGGTTAGGGAATGACAAAGAGGGTGATTAGCTTGAGTGGTTAGAGAAGGTCTTTCTGATGAGGTGACATTTGAACAAGATTTGAATGAGCCAAGCAGATCAAGAAACTAATGATTATGTTTTAGGGCTCCTTACCCTGCAGCCCTGGAAAGGGTTCTAGTGGTGGCCTTATGTCTTTGTAAAATTGCAAAATAAGATATCTTAACTGCAGTCAGTTACGACCACTGCCTTTTTCCTCTCCTACTTTCCCTCTGGCATCTTTCTCCTTGTATTGCTGGCTGTGAGCATTTTGGGGACTAGGCTAAGGCAGTGGTGTGCTGGTAAATGTTTAACAACTGATGCTCAGGAAATAAAAGCCCTAGTTTGTAGCACTTGTCATTTTCTGTGGTGTAGATACTCCTATTATGGACAATTTCAGGCTATCAATGTGAGGTCACAGAAAGCAGATTCAGCAAGAGATGTCCAGTAGTATGTCATTATGTGGTTTTATGTAGTATTTCCACCATACAGATACAATAGATGTAACTTCAGGAACATAAATTAACATGTTCCTTTGAACTTTGAGTTTTCTGTAAAGTGGCAGTTAGATCTAGAGACTAGAGACCTGATCAGATTAAGGTTTGATTTTTTTTTCTCTTTTTTGGACCAGACTATGTCATTGGTAGTATCAGTCTATCACACATGTCCATCGGTAGATCTATAGTATATAATAGTCTTGCCTTAAATATTTACCAGCCTTAAAGTCAAAGGGCAGTTATAAATGATTTATTGAACATTCTTCTGGAACAATGAGTCTATGAAAACAGATAAATCTAGTTTGCATTTGCAGGGATGTTATATTATGACCATAATCTTCTCAAGAAGTAGCATGACTGACCAAAGTGATTCTGATTCTGGAGTCTTGGCAATACACATAGAGGAGATGATGTCATTTCTAGTCACTGGTGAACAAGTAGAACAATCTAAAGTCTTTTGTGTTGCTCAGTGTTGACGTTAAGGAATTGAAGCTATTTCTTATAGATACCTTGATTTTTAAGGTAAAGGAAATAGTACCACATTTCCTTGTTGCCATACAGCAGGAAAAACTGATAAGGCTATGAGGGATGCTTTTTGAACAGTGTTTCCACCTTTTTGGGTGCCTGTGGGATCTCCTCTATGGCTCGGCCTTGGTGTCTTCATGACTATAATTTTTGGCTCAGCCCCTTCTGTTCTGGGAGTCTCCGTCTCCCTTCCTGCCTTGTGCTCCTGAGGTGTTACCGCCCAGTCCATCTATGGCTCTGCTCTGGTTGGTAGCAATTTGACAGTCTTTTCTCCTTTGCCTTCCAGTATTGACACCACCACCCTTTCCCTATCCCTCAGCGAATACACACAAACCAGCATATTCTCATTCTTCTGCTGTAATCATGGATTTCCCTAACTACTAATAGAAAAGTTCCATGGGTCTGCAGTGAGGCACTGCTCATATAATAGGAGGCAGTGAAGGTCAGGAACAGCATCCAGCTTCAAGGGATGGATATGGAAGGAATGAAGAAATCTGAGTGTCTGGGGAACAGGTCTGGGATCATCCGGCACCCATGACTGGGCCCCAGATAGAGAGTAGACATCCAGGAGACACAGAAAGAAGAATGACCAAGTAAGCCAAGTGCCTTTTCCCTTACTGACTTTGAGGTCAAGTTTAGGGAAACTTTACGCCAATTTAATGAAAATGTTTAGGGTTCTGTAAACTTCCTGGCATTTTACCCATAGGACATGATGACACATCTCCCTTGCTGGTTGGGAATGTTGGACAGAGGCAGAGAGAGTAGTGATGCAGAGTCTGTCAACCTGGGCTGTCAGTGGCTCTGAGGCTAGCAGTGCACTCTGCACGACCACTACGGGCCACAGGCATAGGTGAGAGCTGGTACCAGGCACCTTTTGGCCCAGTGCTGTCCATGTCTGAGTCAACTCTCAGAAGCCCTGTCTGCCAGTGGCTTAGCTCTACTACATTTTGAAGTTGAAAGTAATTTGCAAGGTGCACACTAACGATCTGTAGCATGCTCACAAGGGCTAGGCCCATGGACCCCTCCCAAATTATTTCTTACTGATAATTAACCCCAGAATCTGGAGTATATGTGTGAAGTGGACGTTACCGGTACTCTGCCCAGAGCTCTTCAGGACACTTTTAACGGTCTACATGTTCCTCTCCTGAGTTCTGTGTTATTTTGCTTTAACAGGCCCACACTTGAGACTGTCTTCTGAGGCCAGCTCTCGGGCCACCAGAGCCATTTTGGCCACAAGTACAAAAAGCTGCAAGTGTCTGGGAGCTTAGGTTCCTCGGGGGAAGTCCGAAGCTAGGGAAGCTAGGGAGAGTCTGCTGTAGGAGCAGAAAAGCCCAGCTTTCTTGCCTTTAGTTGGGACAAACTCTGGGGCAAAATACAGTCTCCAGGGGTTGTGTAGGATCCAGCTGAAGCTACCTTCTGGGACTTTGCCTGCAGTGGCACCCTTGTTTGGCTGCTACTACTTCTTTTTCTTCCCTGTTCCTTCATTCTCTTCTTGGTTTGTCCTGGGAGAATTTTTTAATAAGTCACCCATACAGAAATTCTTGTGTCAGGGTGTGGTTCTGGGGAAACAGTGTAAGATAAAGGGCCATACTGAGCCCTCAAACAGCTGCTATGGTGCAGGACCCCCTGTCTCCATCCTTCATGACTTAGGCCTCAGGACTGGGCTCTGACTTCAATAATGCCATGGTCTCCTTCTCCTGGTTGGGGCCACAGACCCTTCAGGTCTAGGACCCTGCTCATATGACTGAAACCCAATATCCTTTCTAATTCTTGCCAGTTTCCCTTCCTAGGATTAAATTTTTTTCCCTCTATTCCTCAACTGCTTAGGAAAATTCTTCCATGGATGGACAGAGTTCAGGGAAACCCTTTTGCTCCCAGCTGGTTCCCACATATTTGACCATCACCCAGAGTCACCACAGCTGAGACCTGCTTCTTGATTTGGACGTTCTAACGCTGATGATTTCTAGAATCATGCTTGAGTTGGTGACATACTCCATGGTGGCCATTGCTGAGCTGGCCTCAGAGGACAGATCTATCTGCTTGGCCCCCATCCTGCCCCGCTTGGCATCTTCTGCCTCCCAGCCAGCTGTGTGGTAGACTTCTCTGCATGGCCCTTGGTTAGTAAACTTGTGAGGACAGCAGCTGTATCTATTATCTATTTTAACCATTAAATCCCTAGTATTTATTGCAGATCCAAATTAGTAAATAAGTATTGCATGAATGAATACATGAATGTTCACCTAAGTTACTGTATAAGATTCTATTAACTCCCACATTGCTTTCTTGGCATGTCTGAAACTCTGCTGCTGATAGTTTAATATAATTTAGGATGTTCCCAATAGGGTGGACAAAGTAGCTTTGGCAGAGAGTACTCGAAAATGATGCACATATACATACGCAAGTGCCGTCCTCAAGGCAGCATCGCGTGGGATGATGGGCTCTGGGTCAGCCAAACCTTAGACTCTATGGCAGTTCTATCTCTCTTTAATAATAAGCACTAATATTTACACTGTGTCACTATGTACCGGGGAGTGTCCTAAGCACTTTACTTAAAATAATTCATTGTTTAACCCTCACTACAACCCTATGAGGTAGATAATATTATTGTCATTCCCATTTTAGAGATAAGGAAATTAAGGCTAATAGGCTCAACAGGTGGTGGCAGAAAGGAGATTTGAACCTGGGAGGTCTGACACCAGGGGATATGCGCTCAATCTCTGTAATACCCACCGCAAAATGATGTGACTTCTGAGGACTGCCTGGGGTAATACAGGTAAAGGTTTTAGCAGAAAGTGGTTCATGGTAGGAATTCAATTAATGCTGGGGAGAAAGGCAGGGCATCTGCCTCCTTCTACTTTTTTTTCTCCCAGACCGTCTTTTTAAAATTTTTTCAATTAATCTTTTATTTTGGAAAAAGTCAAATATCTAATTGTTTTCAATAGTAAAGAGCTTAGTATAATGTAGCTTCATATAACTTCAATAAATATGAGTTCATAGACACTCGTTCCATCTGTACCTCTTTTTACATTATTTTGGAGTAAATCCCCCTCATCATATTATTTCATCCATAAATATTTAAGTGTACATTTCTAAAAGATAAGAACTCTTTAAAAACACATAATCAAAATACCATTATATCTAAAAACAATGAAAAATAATTCCTCAACATTACTGATCATCCCAGCCATGTTTACATTTCCCAGTTGTTGCTCATACACTTCTTTTTCCTCATGAGCTCGTTTGTATGAAGTAGGATTACAAATAAGGTCCATAAATTGCAGTAGGTTTCTAGGTCTGTTAAGTTTCTTTTAATTTATAGCTCTCCTCCACAATTTTCCCTCTAGTAATTTGATTGGGAAAGAACTGGATTGTTTGTCCTGTGGGTTTCCCAGGAAACTCTTCCCTTGTGTGGATGACTGCATCTTCACGATGATGTTTACCTTGTTCCTCTGTTTCCTGTTTTTCTTATACTTTGATAGATCTAGAAGCTTGGTCAGATTCAAGTTTTTGTTTGTTTGTTTTGGCAAGACTACTTCATAGATGGTGATGTTTACTTCCTGCAGGAGGTACAAGCTTTCTGATGTTTCTTTTTTTAGCGTGTTGGTTGTCATTGATAATTATGCCTAGACCGATTCATTCATTAGGGATTATAAATGGTGTGACTCCACTCCCTTTATTACACAGAAGACTTCTATGTAGGGAAACTTCCCTAATTAACTCTTTGTTTACTACGATTTACAGTTCTTTTAGGGAAGACAGAATAAATTCTTGATTTCTCCCCTTTACTAGTTTTCAAATAATGTATTGTTTCTTGATTATAGATTCAAATAAGTCCATTTTCAACACTTTTAAAAAAAAGATAAAACACTTCAAATTTGTAGAAAAGTTGACGTGGTATGCCCCTTACCTAGATGTACTAGTTGTTAAAATTTTGCCACATCTATTTCATCTATCCCTCTATACATGTAGAACCTCCTGAAAGTAGGTTGTAGACATCGTGACAGCTCAGCCTTAAATAATTCTTCAACATGTATTTCCTAGAAATAAGAACACTTTTTACATAACCACAATACTATTTTTATAAGAAAGAAATTTAACATAAATATACTATGTAACAATCCATATCCTGTTGTCCCAATAATGTCCTTTAAAACTCTCTTTCAGAAATCCAAGAACCAATGAAAGATCACGCATAATATTTCATCATGTCCCTTTAGTCTTTTTTATCCCCTTAGGTATTTCCTCTTGGGGAGATAGTAACCACAGTGGGCCTGACCCAGAGCCGGTAATCCTGCATTATGCTGCCTGGGGGCGTCATGCATGTCTATTACATAGTTGATGCTGTATACTTCTCATTGCATCCTATCAGGAGTCCTATAACGTCAGTTTGTCCCAACCCTGGTGATGTAAAACTTGATTCTTTGGTTAAGTTGAAGTGTGCTTAATGGCATACTTCAAAGTGAAATTTGAATAGCCCAATAGGAAAAGACACTTCAAAGTGAATTTGAATAGCGCAATAGCAAAGGGAATTTCTTCTTTGTAACTAATAAGTAATATATGGGATAGCATTTTTAGATTTTTGGGCCTTCTGCCTTCCCCAAAGGTGTTAGCATCCACTTCTGATCTTGGCTGAATCAGTTATTACATTGGTGGTTGCAAAATGGTGATTTTCTAATGTTGGTATGTCTCCTGTAGCTGATATTCTTCTGTGAAAAAGAGCTCTCTCTACTCCCCCATTTTTTGGAGTAACACTATTGGCTCACAGATTCTTTTTTGATTCAATGCATTGTAAACCATTAACATTGTTATTCTTTTTCATGTTTAAATTGTTCCAAATTGGGCCTACGTGAGCTCCTTCAAGATGGCTCCTGTGTTCTTTGAAATATATCCCCATTGGTCTTCGAGCCCTTCCTTGCTTCCTGGCACAGCTAGATATTCTGGCTCACCTTGTGCCCCAGTGCTTGAGTCAGCAGCTTCTCCAAGGGGCCCTAGTTCTCTGCTGTGAATAGTGGTCTTTAGAAACTCTGATCTGGGTGCCAAGCCTGCTTATTGCTATTGAAGTGTTGTTACTTCAGGCCCTTTCAGTAGGAAAAGCTGGGAGATACGTTTTTTCCCTTTTTGTTAAACCAGGAGATCATACTAAGCAATTCCAGGGTCCCTTACCTTTCCCTGCTCCACGTTTGTATCTTCCTTCTACCACAGTGAGAAGCTCAGTTCTGAACGCTATGAATAAATTTGTTCATTCTCTCTATCCCATAATATTTACAAATGTTTTTAAAGAATTATTGTATCACTTCCTCTCCCAACAACAGATCTACAGTAAAGCTCAAAATTTCTTCATAATTTTTTGGTGTTTGGTCCTCAGACTGTTTCCCACTAAAATAGGATTTCTCAGCCTGAACACCCTCTGTGTTCGGGGCTGGATAGTCCTTTGTTGTAGGGATGTTTAGTGCCATCCCTGGGCTTCCTAGATGTTGGAAACCAATACTCCCTCCCCAACCCCCAGTGGTGACCATCAAAGATGAATGTAAACATCAACAAAGGTCCCTGGCGGCTGGGTAGTGGCAAAACCACCCTCAGCTGAGAACCACTTCACAAAGAGGGTACATGCAGCCTGAGTTCTGTTTTCAAAAGCTATTTAAATTAAGTTCATTATGCTGTTGTATTATCAATTTGATATACGGTTATATGATCAATTTGATACTGATTGATTTCTGTTTGTGTTCAACCTTAGCATTTTGCTTTTCTTTTATCATTTTAAAATTAATCTTGTGAATAAATAAAACATCTACATGATTCAAAAGTAAAGACAACATAAAAAAAGATAAATGCAGTAAAGTCTCATTCCCATCCTTATCCCTGCCACTCTGTTCCTGCTCACCATCTACAGGTTAATTTCTGGTTTATCTTTCTGACACAAACTATAGTATATTACATACTCTCGTTGTAACTTGATTTCACCATTACAAAATATATCCTGGATATCACTTCAAAGCAATTCATAAAGATCTTCTTCACTTTTTATAGCTGCTTACTACTCTGTTGGTGCCTGTTCCACAGTTTGTTCCCCTATCTCTTAGGGATGAGCATTTAGGTTGTTTCCAGTATTTTGATAATACAAATAATTTCACAGTTAATAAGCTTGTGCACATGTTTTGGATTTCTGAAGACGTGTCTCTGAGATAAATTCCTAGAAATGGAATTGTTGGATCAAAGGGTAGATGCATATGTAGTTTTGTTAAGGATTGCTAATTCTCCTTCATGGGGCTTGTCCTATTTTCCATTCCCACTAGCAAGATGTGAGAGAATGTGTTGTCAGCCTTTGAATTTGTGCTAATCTGATAGGTGAGAGAGAACATCAGTACAGAATTACTGCAGTGTTGACTCGTATTTTTTTATTTTGAGGAAAGTTGAACATCTTTGCATATGTTTATCTGTGACCCTTTCTACTTTGTGTGTGTGAACTATTTATCTTTTGCTCATTTCACCTTAAGTTTTTGTTTATTTCTTTCCTGGCATTTTCATTTTTACAGATATTAATATATTAAGTAGATTAGGTCTTTATTTGTGATATAGGCTTAAAATATTTTCTCCTTATTTGTCATTAGTCTTTTAATTTCACTTATAAATTTTTTTGGCCAAGTTATTTTTTGAAAAATTTATTTAGATAAGCTTATCAATGCATTTTTTCATGTCTGGATTTGAATCATAATTAGAAGGTTTTTCCCATACCAGATTATAAAGATAGTCACCCATGTTTTCTTCTACTACTTGAATTATTTAAATGTTTTACATTTACATCTTTAATATATTTGAAATTTATTCTGGTGTGTGGATCTAGCTTTATCTTTTTCTAAATAGCGTCACAATTTCTTCAACACCGTTTAATAGGAAGTTTTTATTTTTCCCCACTGATTTGTGACATCACGTTTATCATCTATTTCATGGTTCTGTTTCATGGTCTGTCTCTATTCACTCTATTCATATTAGAGTATAACACTCTTAATTATAGAGGCCTTACAGTAGGCTTTAAATCTGCTATGGCTAGTCCTCTGTCTCTACATTGCTCATTTTTTCCAGGGTTTTCCTAGCTATTCTTGAAAGTTGATTGTCTTTTTTTTTTTTTAAATACAAATTTTAGAACCAACTTGACTAACTCCAGCAAAAGTTTATTGGTATTTTTATTGAGATTGCATTAAATTTATATATATTAAGTTAAGGAGAACTGATCGATACCTTTGTAATATTGAGCCGTCCTATCCAGGAGAAAGGGAAATCTTTCCATTTTTTGAAGTCTATTTTCATGTCTTTCAGGAGTAATTTAAAGCTATAAAATTTTTCTCATGTAAGATTCACATATTACTTGTTACATTTACTCCTAATTACTTTATCTTTTTTTTGTGACTCTTGCAAAACATTATATTTTCTAATTGGTTATAGTTTGTATATTTGAAGGCCACTGAGTTTTATATGTTAATTTTGTATCCTGATATCTTACTGAATTATTTTATTGTTTCATCTTATCACTGAATAGCTAAGGTTTTCCAGGGATTACTTCATATCACCTACAAATAGAGATAATTTAATTTTTGTTTAAAAATTTTTATGTCATGTCTATCTGGATTCTTCTGTCCTTTTGTACTCTTCAGTGCTGTCCGTGCTGTTAATATGAACTCAAGTTATCTTTGTCTTTTCTTTTTCAGTAAGGTACCTGAATGGACGCAAGTATGATATACTGCAGGCTCTACACCCCCCGGGCATGATCTTAGAGACGGCATTCCAGAAAACAAGGAATGCGCCAGTGTGTCCCCAGTTGAAGCTGTCGCCTTCTCCTCCAAATCAGGTCTTCCACTGCATTTCTAGGTTATTCCTGGGTGTTCCGAAGCCTTGGCTTCAGCTCTGACTTTTCTTTCTCCTTCCACCTTCACATCAGATCATCTGCCAATTCATGCAGGTTTCACTTCAGCAAACTTTCTTCTTTTTTCCTTACATCCAATGGCTGGTCCACTTAATGCATACAAGGACCCCAACCCATTGCTTCAATAGGAGACCTTTAACGGGCCATCCCAGCTTCAGAACCTCATCTGGGATTGGCTCAAGTCCTCTAGTGCGACTACGTTTCAGTTTAACTTTTCTATTTGTCCAATCCCAACTTCCTCACCACCTACAAAGTGTTTCTGAGTGCACTCCCCAATAAACTTCCTGCATAAACATCTCAGAGTCTCAGCATAATTCATGGGGAGTTCCATCTGTGACATCTCCTCTTCATGCCTGCTGCTAGACCCGGGTATAGACCCCTACTACTATTTCTTAGAATATTGTAAAAGCTTTGTAACGGGCTCATCTTCTCACTGGCACCCCTTTTATAATCAATCGACAGAACTTTAGACAAATTATTTATCCTAAAGCATAGGTCAAATCTTGCTGTTTTCTTGATCAAAAACCTTAGAGGCTCCTTTTAATTTAACTTAAAAGGACCTCCTCCCTTGGCGGTCCCTTTAATTGGGTTCTTACTCCTTATTGTGACCTTCAAGGCCCTTCCCAATCTAGCCTCCACTATTTTTATCCATCATCCTCTGCGCCAGTGTAAGGATTCCATGCTCCATTTGAATTTGGCTGCTTGCAATTCTCTGAATCTACCATAAAAATTTCTCCTTCCTACATTTGTGTCAGTATTTCTCTCTTCTGTTATCTTTTCTTTATCAAATTCCAACCATATTTCAAAGTCCATTTCAAGCATCACATTCTCCATGAAGATTTTCTTTATACCTCAATCAAATATCATCTCTTCCTCATTAGTTATCCCATTGCAGTTTATACTTCTCTTTGATACTGACCTGATTATATTGACTTGTGTGCTTATTTCAGCTTTTTATCTCTCTTCTCCATTGCCACCTGCACTGATGGAATATAATCTTTAGAGCAGGGTTTTAGCTAAATCATCTTTGTATTGCGTGAAGCAACAAGCACAATCCTTACTACAGGAGTTCAATAAGTTATTAATAAATTCAATGGAGTGTAAGCTGCCAATTTGTTTGGCATTTGCACAAATGCTTTTTATCTTTCCAGCTTAAAGTTTGGGGGAGTAGGGCTTCCTACTAGGGCAATATTTAACAGAGATTTAAAAAAAAATGAAATCATATTTACACTATCTTTTCCAGTGCAATTTTCATTATAAGAAGATCCCTGAATTTTCCTTTTAAAAAGTTTCTAAAACTCAGTATGGAACGGTGGCCCCATAGAGTAATGGCCATGTCCTATTAGATGTAGGCAAACACTATGACTAGGAATTCCCGAGGGTGGAGAGGAGAACCATGAGACCCTGTAATCAGATGATATGACCTCAAATCCATGGTGCAATTCAAAACACAGGAATGGGGCAGCTGTGGGGCAGGAATTTGGAACCAACCATAAGTCTCTTTCTCTCCTGTTTCTATTCCCCAGTTGAGGTGGTGTGCATTTTAGTTTTCTTATTCTGCATGGGCAGTTTCACCCTTATCAAGATAGAGCTTTTCTTTTTCCATGCACCTTAGCCTCATTTTATTCACTAACATCTCTTTCTCAGCCAAATGAGAACAGTGATGTTTTCTAAAGCATTCTTGATTGATATTTGATATTGCCCATAACACTGCAGTTAGAGACAGTGAAAGTAGGGCACTAATTAGAAATAAGTTTCTGGTGTTAAAAATAATATTTATGCAGGCAAAGTGTAGAAAGAAAGAAGTAAAATCGAAGGAGATATCATACACCTCAAGATACACTTTAAATTTTATCCATCTGTTTATGTCATCCTATTTCTCAGAGTAAGCTAACTACAAATAGTATAATACTAGATTGTTAACTTCTCCTTTTGGGCGTGTAGAGGTTGAGTTTTCAACAAGCAGAGTGTGGTTATGGTTGGCTAGAACAGTACAACGTTTTGTTTACATAGAATCTTTCCTTGAAAGAACTTTGAGTGCTTCACAAGCATTGCCTCATGAATCCTTCCAACATCCTTAGGAGGTGAATGGAGTTATTGTTCCCATTTAATTAATGGAAAAATTAGAAACGAGAGGGTTCGAGTTTCATATTCGCCAGTGACCATACAAATATGACCTATATAGCCTTTCAGTTCTTGATGCTGTATTTATACCTGTATAAATGATATCTCCCTGTTCTGATTTTATGCTATTGTCATTTTTCTTTGCTTTTGCATTAGGCTATTTAAAAATTATCACATAGAAACTTTTCATAAATATTCTGTATTATGAGGTATCAGCTTTAAACTTTTGCTATTGTAGTAGTACTACTGGAACAGGGCTTTGTTGTCAACCCCATTTATTTAGAGGTTGCATCTTCGTTGCTTTAGCCACCAGGAATATAGCCACAATCTCAAATTTGAACTAAGACTGGTCCTAGGTGGGGAATTGCTATCACAAAGCCCATGAACCCCGCTTTGTAGAAGATAGCACTAGTTCAATCACTCAAGCAATATGTGTAGAGTAAAGCAAACAATAAGAGGACACCAATCTACTGACATCAGTAAGGAAATGACACCTGAAAAAGGAGGGTGAGGTCTAAAAAGCAATCTGCTCTGGATGGTGAGAGTATACGAGGGATTGTGAACATTCTCAGAAGAAGAAAAGGCTGTTTAAACGACAACAGCCTAGTAATTGAATCTTGTTTCTAGTCCTTTTGCGCAGTAGTTTGGGAGTGTTCCCTTACACAGCTCTGAGACAAGGAACAAAATGGAGCGGTAAACATGCGAAGTTAATTTGGTGTGCTTGATCGTTCTTAGTGAATTTCATTTAGCATTAAGTTATATTTTGTATCTTTATGAGATAAGACATTTATAATTCTCTTTTAAAGACTAATATCAGAAATGGTTAAAAAAAAAAAAAGCCCCTAAAGTAATACATATCAGAAAACAAAGAGCTCCTCCTTCCCTCCAAAAAACAATGAATTGTCTTTTATCCTGTATAAGTCTGGAGTCTGAACCAATCAGTGAGTGAGATGTATACTGGCCCTCAGACAATTGTCAGAGGGTCTTGACCTTGCTGCTAATGATCTGTTGACAGGAACACCTGGTGATGGTAACAGAGGTGAGTATTACCAGAGAAGAAGGCATGGGGGCCTCACTGAGCTACTAGGACAGAGAACAGTCGATGGGTGCCAGTCAGACCCCATTAACTGACCTTTGTTAAATTCCAGGCTCTAGATTTTATAGACTCTACTTGGTGTGGAATAAAGTTTATCTACACATAAACTTATTCCAAGGAGAAAATCTGATTGTACCCTTTCTGTAATCCTGCACCTGAGTCTTTAAAATCACAGAATATTTTGGGTTCAGTGTTCATTGGATCATTTGTCATTATGGCAGATAATTTGGGGGTCTCATAGCACTTGAAAAACATGTTTTGGAGATTCTGTTTAACATTCTAGGTGGGGTGGTTTTTCAAAGGCTCAATCTTGAGCACAAAGCAGAGCTATAAAACCAGTGATTAGCAATGATGCAACAACTTCCCAGTTATGCTGAATATGCAGTGTTCCGAGTGCTTGAAGCCCACGCTGGCCTGACACGTCCGTCTCTCACTATATGTTGACAAGAAGAGGGCTGAGTCGTGTATGTTACACATTTATAATCTTCATCCGAACAAAGTCAGTTCCTGCAAAATTTATTTGATAATGAGAATTTATGTGTTTCTCTTTTGAAAAATTACGAAATATTGCATAGATATGAAATAAGAAATATAAAGTATAAATTATAACAATAAAATTATACCCTTGTGTTTACCATCTGGTTAAGAAAGAAAATATTTCTAATTATTTGAAGCTCCCTATATTTCCTACTCCAGAGGTTAGCCACTATCTTGACTTTTGCATTTATCATTTTCACCCTTTTCTTTACAATTTATATATATAAAACTGTAATATTATGTACATGGTAAAACTAATATTATGTATATGGTAAAACTATATACGCATATAGTAATATACATGTGGGAAAACATATAAGTGACAAAACTGTAATGAAAAGGATATATATATATATATATACACACATATATAGTATTAGTTATAACAAAATAGTTACAGTTTCACAAGTTTTCTAACTTCATGTGGAAAGTATAATGTTTTATGCCTTCCATGGTTTGCTCATTTGTTTAGAATTTTGTTTGTGAGATTCCTTCATATGCATGTAGCTCATTAATTTTCTCTGCTGTATTCAGTTGCATAAATATACCACATGTTATCTGTTTACTTCCCTTTTGACTTACATCCAGGTAGTTTGCAGCCTATCAGGAACATTCTTATATGTCTCCTGGTGTTCACAAGGAAGATTTTCTCTAGAGTACAAAAAGTGGGCTGCGCACACCTGCAACTTTCCTAGATAATGCCAGACTGTTTTTCAAAATCAGGGAGTCCATCCACACGTCCACCAACAGTGGCTCGTAGTTCTCATTGCTCCACATTCTCTCCAACGTTTGAAGAGACCTTCAAGTTCTTGCCAATATAGTGGGTGTGAACTGGTATCTTGTAGCGGATTTCCTTTGTTTCTAAAAAGGTTGAGCTTCTGAGTATATGTTTCTGCTTTGGTTCAATGTCTGCTCATTTTGTCTGCCCTTTTTGTTATTGGGTTGTTAACTTGGTCTTGTCTGTCTTTAGTCATTCTTTATATATTCTGGACACAAATTGGTTTTTCATTATGTGTGTATGTTGCAAACATTTTCTCCCAGGTTGTTATCTTTTCAGTTTCTTTTGACACAGTTATTTCTTTAAAATTTTTACTAAGGTAAACAAATATTTTCTACTCAGTGTTTGAAGAGGTAAAATTGGATTAATTATAATTATATTAAATATACAGAATTTTTATTTGGACATAAGAATCAGAAATGGTACATTTGTGCTAATTATTTTATTTTATTTATTTATTTTTTTGCGGTACGCGGGGCTCTCAGTGTTGTGGCCTCTCCCGTCGCGGAGCACAGGCTCCGGACGCGCAGGCTCAGCGGCCATGGCTCACTGGCCCAGCCGCTCCGCGACATGTGGGATCCTCCCAGACCGGGGCACGAACCCATGTCCCCTGCATTGGCAGGAGGACTCTCAACCGCTGCGCCACCAGGGAAGCCCTGTGCTAATTATTTTAAAAGGCAAAATGGCAGATTTATGCTTCTTGACAGACTCTCCAGCACAACCTATTGAGATGATATCTAGTCTTAACCAAATGGGTTCCTTTATTTAACTGAATCATGTCATCATTTTGAGCATATCCAAAAGGCCTGTACATAAACCAAATCGCAACACATCTCTTTCCTTTCAGCATCCAACTTCTGAGAAAAGCAGGTTATTCTGTCTCCCTTTCCTGATAACCACTCACTCCTAATCCTCTGGTGATCTGGCTTCCCTGTGGCTTGTTTGGAAACTGATCTTTCAAAGATTGCAGTGACCTTACAGTTTCCAAATTCCATTTAGAGTTGCCAGATTTAGCAAATAAAAATACAGAATTTGCAGTTAAATGTGAGTTTCAAATAAACAAAGAATAAATTCTTAGTATAAGTAAGTCCCAAATGTCCCAATATACGTCTCCAATATTTGCCCCTCAGCCCTCTCCCCCAAACACATTCAACAGAGCACAGAGTACTATCAGTGCCTCAAATATTTATATTAATAATTCCCTCATAGTGATTGTAATTCTGGAGTGAAACAAAGATATGGAAATTTTGGTATTTAGTTCATGTGATACATTTATAGAACAGTGAGCTCTGATTACGTTTCTTTCTAATCAAATGCTATTCCGCCAGTCTCCAGGCCTGAGATTTCCCCTCCCTTCAGCTGGATTCTCCCTAGAAGTATGATTGGGGAAGAAGATGAAGACTAACATAAATTATCCTGGTGGGAAGAGTTAGAGCCTCACAGAATGGCTCTAACCAAGAGAATTCAATTCTGAAGACAAAAGAGAAGGTTAGGCTGGGGAGGGTGGAACAGGCTTGGAGCTATGCCTGGAGCATGCCTTTCCCTCCTCCTCTAACCCTCCATCAAACACTTTTACTTTTTCCCTAGCTGCTCCTATCCTCTGGAAGGAAATGCAAGAGACTAATAAACATAAACCCTGGAAATGGAAATTAAAGGAACAATAAAATATCTTGGAAGGGTTTCAAACAGGTGAGGGAATGTGGTCAAGAGCCTTTCTAAATAAATGTACTTTTGTTTGATTTGAACTTTTAACTGCAGTAATAATTTCAAGATGTAAATGATTTGAGTTACAGATTTTCAATAACTTGGACATAAGAGTAGTATACGATACACAATGGCAACATTTAGCACTTAAAAATAGCCCAGCATGTCAAAAAAACAGAATTTCTAAAACCAAGAATCACTACTTCCTTCAGCGTTCTAAGTCTTTTTTCATTGCTTTAGGTATTGAAATTCAAGTGTTCTTTTAAGATCCACTTTAAAAGTCATTGTATTCTTGAAGTCTTCACCTGTCTCAGCGGTCTCCATCACTGGCTCAGAGCAAGTCTGCATTTTAATTTAGTCCTTACTTACTGTGACCGTGTACTGTAGTTTCTTACAAGTCCCTGTCCGCTCCTAGATCATCATTTCCTTAAGGGAAGAGTTCATGCCTCATTTGTCATTATTTCTCCACTCTTCTTGGCCCTGGATTGTGCTTAAAGTCTGTTGACTTGAACTTCGGTTGTTAGCCTTAAAGCAAAGAAAAAACAATTCATTTTGCTCAGCTGGACAAGCAAGGTTCTTGTAGAACAATGTTATATATGTATTAGTAAAATAAATTGGCAATATATTCTATCTCCAATATGATACCTTGATAATCTGTCTTTGAGTCCACACACATTCAAGTTTTGGAAAATACTTAAAAGTTTCAAAAGAGACAGTTGTATATTTGAGATACAAAGATGTATTTAAAAAGCAAGAGTCTAAAAAAAATGCTTGACCCGCTAAGCAAGGAAAGGTCATTTTTAAATGACGGGTCTTTCTCTTGTCTGAAAAGTCAGAAGACTTTTAATATGTCTGCAAGGAGAAATTTTGAGAAACAAGAAATGTGGCCTTTCCTCCAAAGGCTTCAGCTATATATTATCATGGAGCCCCATGTCTACATGTGGAAACTGATGAAGTTAGGCAACTTGCCTAAAGGGAGTCATTGACTAGAGCTAGAAAAAATCTCCCAGCTTGTGCTATAACCCGTAGACTGTGTTGACAGAAGTCAGGCTCCACAGACTGTTTTCTAAGTGTAATGTTAGCATAATGTTAGCAAGCAATAAAGCAACATCTGCTACAGACACGGACAGAGAAATCAGTTTTTTAAAAGCACAGAACAACCTGGGAGAGAGGAGGTAAATCTGAGAAAGATGAGCCCTCTGGTTGCTAACATTTTTATTGGAGACACAGAGAAGTGAACAATTCAACCCCCCCAAGAGTAACTCAGGGAACTTCCGAGCCACGACAATTATCCGGCAGAAAACCTCTCTATTCCTTGCTTCTAAACAGCCCAGTTTTCTTGTTATCTGACATGGACACAGCTTTATTGACATGATGGGAGGAAAGGGAAGGAGCCATGTTTTACATGGGGGGAAGGTATATTGAACTAAACATTGAGATAAAAAATAAGCCTGGGGCTTCCCTGGTGGCGCAGTGGTTGAGAGTCCGCCTGCCGATGCAGGGGACACGGGTTCGTGCCCCAGTCCGGGAAGATCCCACACGCCGCGGAGCGGCTGGGCCCGTGAGCCATGGCCGCTGAGCCTGCACGTCCGGAGCCTGTGCTCCGCAACGGGAGAGGCCACAACAGTGAGAGGCCCGCGTACCGCAAAAACAAAAAAACAAACAAAAAAGAAAACACAAAAAACAACAACAACAAAATAAGCCTGGCATTAAGAGAGTGGCTTAAAGAGTGTTCCTCCACAATGTTTCTATGAAAAAAAGTAAGCATGTCACTTAGATCATTGATAGAATATTGAATTGCTACCATTGGCTTTTCACAGTTTGGATAAAATATATGCCCAAATCCTAACACTCATTATGAAAACACATTTGGACAACCTAGAAGCACTGTTTTAGCCGCAAGAATGTGTCCCTATGAATAGGACACCAGAACCCCAGACTTCAGTGCTGCTATAATTGCCACACAAGAGCTAGGATTTTTATTTTGCTTCACATTTCTCGCAAGGCTCTATTTTGAAACTCTAAGGTAAGAGATGATGTGGGGACAGCATTGTATTCATAAAGATTTCAGAGACGTGGAGGTTCCCACTCTTTGGCCTATTTTGCCACTCGTGCATTATATGCTGAGAAAGTTTCATGCATACAGCAAACTCATTAATGTAATATGTTCTTATTTCTGTGCGGTGATATGTGTGAGTATATATACATACATATATTTTTGGGGTCCAAATGCTTACTTTTTACTAGATGACAAGATGAGTAATCTAAACATCATCAATTATTTCAGCATTCTGAATAAGATTACAATCAGATATCTTAAAGAATTTACTTTTCAAATCCAGAATTCTTTAGGCAAAGACAATCAGGTTTAAAATAAAAAGAACAAAACAAAAAACCCCTCCACCCAACAGGAGTTAATGTATAAAATACAACATGCCAGATTCTCTCTCTCACCACCCTCTAGCTAGTCATGAGAAATGTACTTCGGAAGCTTTGTCAATTCTTTCAGGCCACTAATACATTAGTGTACTAATAGCCTAAGAATTGATGTGACTATTAAAAGTGCCTAATTTACAGCTTGGAGTAAGTTATCTAGTGGCTGAATCTCTCTCAACTTAATGTTATTGCCTGAAACTCAAAAAAATCAGAAAATTGTTTTCTTGATGAATTTAAGACAATAATAGGGGGAACGGGTTCCACCCATCCACCCATTCTCCATCATTTATTGATTTTTTTATTTGAGACAGTTTTTGAGTGACTACTCTGAGCTTGGCTCTGTTTTGTGTTCTAGTATAGAATGATGTGTTAGTTAGACTAGTCTGTCTTTTAGGAGCCTCTATTTTAGTGCGGGAGAGAGAACAATAAACAATTATATAGACAAATAGGACAAGATTTCCACTAGTGCTGAGTACTATGAAGTGGGGCACCTTTTGTTGGGGGGAGTTAGGGAAGCCTCCTGAGGAAATAATTTTTGAGCTGAAGTCTGAATGGTAGAAATAAACCAGCTTCATGAAGGTCTGAGAGGTTGAGTGGTTCCAGGCAGTGGGAACAGTAAGTTTCAGGCCTGAGGCAAGGCTACACCGCGGGTGGGGGTGGTGGGGGGACAGCCAGGCCTGAGTGGTGAGTGGGAGGGGTGTGGGCTGGAGGATGAGGGCAGAGAGGTAGGCAGGGACGTGGCTCTCTGGACCATAGTGAGGAGTCTGGCCTGTGACAAAAAGCCATTGGAGTGTTTTAAATCGGCCACTGGCTTCATTTATGTTCTGAAAGATTACTCAGACTATTGTGTGGAGAAAGCATTGTTTGTTTCTTTTTTTCTTTTCCATTATGGTTTATTATAGCATATTGACTATAGTTCCCTGTGCTGTATAGTAGGACCTTGTTGTTTATCCATCCTATATATAATAGTTTGCATCTGCTAATCCCAAACTCCCACTCCATTCCTCCCTCTCCCCTCTCCCCCCTCCCCCTTGGCAACCACAAGTCTGTTCTCTGTGCTTGTGAATCTGTTTCCGTTTTGTGGATGTGTGTTTATGTCATATTTTAGATTCCACATATAAGACATATTGTATGGTATTTGTCTTTGTCTGACTTGCGTCACTTGGTATGATAATCTCTAGGTCCATCCATGTTGCTGCAAATAGCATTATTTCATTCCTTTTTATGGTTGAGTAGTATTCCATTGTGTATATATATGTATCTATCACATCTTCTTTATCCATTCATCTGTGGATGGACATTTAGGTTGTTTCCATGTCTTGGCTATTGTAAATAGTGCTGCTGTGAACATAAGGGTGCTTGTATCTTTTTGAATTATAGTTTTGTCCAGATATATGCCCAAGAGTGGGATTACTGGATCATATGGCAACTCTATTTTAAATTTTTTGAGGTATTTCCATACTGTTTTCCATAGGGGCTGCACCAATTTACATTCCCACCAACAGTACAGGAGAGTTCTCTGAGAAAGCATTGTTAAGGGGCAGAAGTAGAAACAAGAATTTTAGATGAGAGTCTGTTGAGGTCTGTCCTAGGGGAATAGCAGTGGGAACGGTGAGAAGGATCAGTGGGTGGAATGGGGATGTTTTGGAGGTAAGCCTACGGGATATTTGGTTACGGGAAAAAGCAGAATCTCACATGGCTTGAACAGCTCTATGCATGGTGGTGCCATTTACTGACAGGGTAAGTTGAAGAAGGAGTAGTTGGGGTTGGGGAAGGTGGGGTCGATGGGGACTTCCCTGGTGACGCAGTGGTTAAGAATCCGCCTGCCAGTGCAGGGGACAAGGGTTCAATCCCTGGTCAGGGAAGATCCCACATGCCACGGAGCAACTAAGCCCGTGCGCCACAACTACTGAGCCCAAGCGCCTAGAGCCCACGCTTCACAACAAGAGAAGCCACCGCAATGAGAAGCCCACGCACCGCAACGAAGAGTAGCTCCCGCTCAGCACAACTAGAGAAAGCCCACATGCAGTAACGAAGACCCAGCGCAGCCAAAAATAAAATAAATTAAAAAAAAAAAAAAAAGATGGGGTTGATGATGGGTTGGGTGAGAATGCAGAGTTCTGTTGGTTAAGTTACATTTGAGATGCTGGTGAAACACTGCAGTTGAGGTTGGTGATCAAGGGAGAAAGCAGGGCTGTAGATCATCAGATTAGAGCACTGGGGAAAACCAGTGGTGCTCCCAGAGAGGTCGTCGAAAGCATCCTTACAAAGCTTTGAAAGCCTGCAGTAGAATTCCTAAATCAACTTCCTCCTCTGCCTTTTCTTTAAAATTTTCTCTTTATCTTTAAAATCTCTCTCCTCTGATACACCTTTAAAATCCTCTTGGTTCCCAAAGTGGGATGAGTGCCTGGAGCCAATTAATTAAGGACTTGTTGGAAAGGTTGTAGACTCAACTATAAAAACACAGTTTCAGCACAGTATCTCCACCCATCCCTTCCAGAGCACCTCCCCCACCAGGTGGGTTTTCTCTGATCCGTTTCCAACCGCCTGCCAATGACAAATGTGCAAGGAAGAGTTGTACTTGTACTGCTCATCGCACTCATCCTTCCAGGAGAACAGGCTATATGTTTATAACAAACCAGTAGAACTTTGGGTTGGAAATGTTTATTTCCTCTGTTATCAGAAGGTAACCAGACTTAAAGAAGACTGGTTATCTATTAGTCATTTGGTATTCTAAACGCTCGAGGGTGTGGGCTCCCCACCTGGCTGTGGCTTGCTTGAATTGTAACCAAGTTTATCCCAATTAAGTTGTCTAAAAGCTGGAGAGAATAAGTTTTTGGCAGTTCAACCAGAAGCCCAATGCTTAGGCCAGAATCTTGATAGTATTGTAAATTCATAAAGGACAGAACTGACATCTTCTAAGAATGTAACAAGGAAGTAAAGTGAGTGCTTTAAAAATGAACATAACAAAAACATAAACTCAGAAATGAGCTTGGTTCTTTAAAGGATCATTAGGGAAACAAATGCAAATCCAAAGCATGCTTTTAATTCCTTAAAAAAGTCTTTTAGGAATGGTTTGGATTGCATGCGTGAAAACTTTTTTTTAATTGACATGTCTCATTTTTGATTGAATTTTATTTATCATCGTGGGAAAAAAAATCAGTCTTTAGAGAGTCACAGACCTGGGTCAAAGCCAATCTATGCTACATTCTGGGTTTATGACTTCTTTGTTCAAAGTACTTCTTTGAATTTTCATTTACTCATCTAAAAGTTGGGGAAACTATGACAGCCACTAAATATATGTATGCATGCCTTAAATCTGGCAGTTCTACTCGGAGGAAATTATCTGAAGGAAGTGATCACAGGACTCCACAAAAAGATCTACGTGAAGAATGTTCATTTGAAACACTGAAATACTGGAATTCTTTGAGTAGATGATGACATATCCACATACAGGAATACCAAACAGTGAGTAAAGATGATTTTGTAGAAGGAATTCAGTGACTTGAAAAACTGTTGAGAATATAACATTAAGTGAATAATTATCAAGTTATGTACTGTGTGATTAGTTTTTTGGGGAAAGAGCATATTTATATACTCACAGAAAAAGCCTAGACCAATAAGCACAGTGATGTCAATAGTGGTTAGATCTGAGTGGTGAGAACTTGAAGGAGGTTTGGTTTCTTCTTTCTACTTTTCTAGATGTTCCAAACTTCCTTCAGTGAACATATACTAATTTTATAATTATTAAAGAGGTATTAAAGAGGGACACTAATATCCACCTTACAGATTTGTGGTGAGAACTAAATTAGGTGAGATGATTTATAAAATACACTTAGCTTAGTGACTGACATTTAGTTGGCATTTTCCATTATTTTTACCCAATGAAATTTTAGTCAGTCGTCATGGATTTAGCTCAAAGTCATTGTTGACCTAAAACGAACCCCAAAATATTACATTTTCACTGGTAAAGATTTTTCAGCATTAAGGATATTCAAAAGAATGTATAGCAAGCTATGAAGGCAATTTCAGAAGAGTTGTACCTGAAATGCTTTGAACTGAAATCAGCGTTTAAACTTAAGGTGACTAACTACTTTGGGGGCGTTTATTTGGACATAGAAGCTTTGTATTGTTTATTTAAAAACCTGTCATTACTATATAGCCACATAGGGTACCTAGATAGATAGAACAATATCACTCAAAGTGAGCAATTAGTCTGTCATGATAAATGCCCCCTCTTCTTCAGGCTGATAAAAAGTGTCCTGTCAGAGCCTCTGTGGCATCCCAGAAACACCGTGCATGAGCCCGGCTGCTTTCTCTTAGCAACATTCTTCATCCTGCAGAAATGTAGAGGGAATCTTTTGTGGGTATGGTTGAAAGACAGCTCATATTATCCCTATCTCTCTTCCGGGACTATGGGACTATTTATCTTCCGCGTGTGTTGGGCTCCTCTCCCATCACCCACGTACCCCCCCTCCCCACACTCCTTAACGTCCCCAGTCCCCTCCTATCTCCCTTCCCTTATGCTGAGCTCCTCCCTTTTTTAAAAAAAAAAATCTCTCTTTTAGTATTTACCATAGAGTATTGTAAACATTAGTTTGCTTATCTTGCTCCTGCACTGGAGTTCCCTGAGAGATCTGCCACTTTCATGTAATCTCTCAGAGCCGTCCTTTCTTCCTCTTAGTTTTTCATTGGCAAAGTGGGAACTTAATGCCTCATTTAAGGGTATGTTGTGGGCATTCCATTGTATAATGGAAGTAGAGTTCCTGGCACATGTTAGGCACCCAATAATGAAAGCTGTTATAATGATCAACTTTATTATTTATTTACTTTTGTGCCCTTAGGGCCTGGCATAGTGCCTGATGTGTGATGGGTATAAAATAAATTACTGGTGAATTAATTTATAAGCTTACAGAATGTGGCTTTAAAATACAAAAAGAATGTATCTTTGTAGTGTTTATAGACTTGGGCAACAATTCCATGCACTGTCCCTTCTCATTTCTTTCCCCACACATCCTGTCTGGTGCCTATCCCTGGGCACTGTCTTTCCTTGAGAAAATCGATGGCTACCATATAGGTACAGAAAGTCTGCTGACATGTAGATGTAGCTTAATAGAGATAAGAGGAATTCTCTGCCTTGATCATCACCTCCTTAATCTATATACTTTATTGTTTAGGGACCAGTCTTTTTAGTTTTGTTAACCTCTGCATTCTCTCTAAATCCAACAGCTAATTCCTGGCTGCAATAATCTGATTGAGATGAAATCCATTCTACTGCTAACTCCAGACTCCATCTGATCTGTTAGTTCCAAACGAGTCACCTCTCTCAGTGTTGACAAAACCTGTCACCTCATTTGTATTCCACCGCCTGTCTTTCCCCTGCTTCCTTTGAGGAAGACGTTTGTGAATTATTTTAAGCCAGTTGAATCACTCTGAGATGTGCTATTTTTAAGCCTTTGAGGAGCAGTTGAGAAAGAATGATTTAGGGATGTGAACCATTTCACAATAATATCCACAGAAACTTCAAACTTGTGGTTAAGTTTCAGCATTTTAAGATACTAGAGGTAAGTAGGTCACTGTTCTCAGATGCAAAGTACTAAGGTACTCAGTAGCAAAAAACCTTCTGAAAGCAACGGTATTAGGGTGCAGGTGAGACACATAAGAAGCCACCTGCTGCTGAAGAAAATGCGTCCTTTCCAATGTCTTCTAAACAGACTGCTTTCTCTCTTTGCTGTTTCCTCTGCTTGGATGTAGAAGTTTGTTCTCTTGTATTGGGACCACTGTCTCTGTGTCCTTGTCAGACTTCTTGCCTGTTTGTCCTTGCCAGCAGGTAGTCAGCTGCTGCACCATCCTCTCCTCCAAAGACTCTACGGTGGGTCTAGGGCCCCACATGGCCTTGTCGGGGGAGCGGACTTCTGTAAGCCAATCACAAGGGGAGAGCCCTCTAGACTGATTATCCTACTTGTTTTTTTGAGCCTTTTCTGAGCCCTCAGCCCACTAACCAAAGAACATTTCCCCACTGAAAAATCCAGGCCATCTTCCCAGATTGTTAAGAACTCAGATGTTTCATCTTATCTCAACTTTTCTAGACCTCTGTATTGTTCCCATCTCAGTTATGCATCTAACACCCCTGCTCTCTCCTTTACTGCTCACCCTTGTGTGTCAGGCTATGCCTTCTTGATTAACTGTGCTGTTTTGTTTTGCCATCTGTATGTCCCTATCATGCTGGTTCAGGGCACTATTCCAGTAATAGACTGGGTTCAGTTAGAAGGGAAGGACCATGTTACTCTTGTTCTTTCTTTTTTTCCTTTTAAGGTGATCAGTGAAGCATCAAGTATAATTACGACTTAATAAATGCTTTTTTGTTGACGATGATGAAATGTTCTTTCATAGTTACAGACTGTACCTTCCTGTAATCCAGGTACTATAGTTCACGGAGAAGCTATAGTGGGATATTAAAGTTGATGAAATCTGGAGTGATATCTTTGTTATTAACAAACTGAAAATTTGGATAAAATTTTAAACAATTTCTTTATATACATCAGACCAGCTACTATCAGGGATTGGGGGGTGAAAATAAGTCCACAGTTTTCATCATGGATTGTGGAGATTGGGTAAAGACAAAGAACTTTCTAAAATGCCAAGAGTCCTCCAACCCTCAGGGAAACCACCGCTCCACACATAAGGTAACATATACTGAAATTTTTTTCTCGTGAGGGCACCAGATATTTCTCTGTACATATATTTTCTTTTGACATATGGAATACTGGGGAAATCTACCACTAAGTTTTGGAGATGTTGCCATAATCACTGATTTCATAGGGAAGAAAGATGATTGTAGTAATATTTTTCTTACTTTGTTGTTGTTGTTCCTGGTAATAATTCATGGCATTGTTGAATTAGGAGTTGGTATTTTATCCAGATTTCTCAGTAGGAATATGAGTATGGGGGATTTTAAATTAAGGGACCCAAGAGCACTTTTGTTTTCTAAATAAGGAAGCAGACGCTTAGATAGATGACATTTAAGATTTGATGGCTGACACAACCCATCCCATTGATTCCAGTCTAGTGCCCTTTCCAGTGAATGGTGCTGACTCTGTGAGTGAGCTCTTGCCACTGAAAGTAGGGTAGGACATACTGATGTTGAGAAATTGCTCCCAAGTTTTGCCTATTTATATAGAAGTCTTCATAGTGCTTCACTGATGCCTTTACTTTTTACAGAGGTGTTATTATGGACGCAATCAATATGTGCTTGTATATATGGAATACATATACCTGGTGTGTAAAATAATGAGACACTGTAATGAAAACTTTTGTTGCAAATAATGCTGACCCATCACTAGCCTGGACTATAGGTCTCCATGAGTAAAAAAAAAAAAAATTTTTTTAATTAAATATTATGGCAGCCAATATTTGATGTAGGATAGAAGGATTGAAGGTGGAAGAAAGGTGGAGAGAAAGCTTTTCAACTTTCTGTGCCTTTTTTAGGCCAGGTGACTCTAGCACTGGTGCTCTGGGCTTACTGGCAGAGAAAGGTTGCCCCTCTCTTTTCTTTTATCCTCCTATTCCCATGCCCCACCCCCCAGTAGAGTTTCAGAAGTTCCTCTCTCCAGTCTAGGGGAAGAGATACTACATCTCTCCCTAAAAGGAAAATTTATTTATTTATTTGTAGGATCTTGGCGGTGGTGATGGTTGACTCGTCTATAAATTCAAGGCAAAAACCAGAAACAAGACCCCTAAACCTTTGTAAACGCTCTCTCTTCCTCTTTGTATCTCCTTTTGAGTAAAATCCCTCTTGGCCTTGGCTGTGTCACCTGGCACATTTCGTGTCACCACAGAACTACTGAAGTGGAGCTGGCCCTGTCCCCTGCTCACTAGCATTATAACAAGGCCTTCTTCTTTGTGCTACTTTTCAGGGCAATTCATTGCCCTGAAGCACGGGTCTCCCCTTCCCAAAAGATTTTAAAATGTACGTCTCTCTTCCAAAATTATGGGAATCTTAATTGAAATAAAATCACACGAATGAGTTGTGTAAGTTCTTGGCAGGTTCAGGAAAATAATGGTTTCACTTAGACATGAATCACTGAAACACTGCTTCTTTAACACAATTAACTCAAAGCAGCTCTTATTGTTAGAATTAAGAGATTTCCTCCACAAATCTCTCTTCCTTACGCAGACTTCCAATATGGAAGCACAGAAAACTGTTTTAACAAATCTTCTTTTCTCTAAAACGGGATAAAGATGTGTTTCTTCTCGTTGTCTTCCTGAGGAAAGCTTCTCAGGTTTCCAGAGTATTAATAGACTGACTAAGACATGCGTAAGTAAATATATCAAGGGTGAAAAAAAGGAAAAGTTGAAGAATGTCATTTCTTCTGAGGGAGATTTTTCAGTAATCACAAGAGGACCATGGGGACTGCTATCATTTAGTGTGGAAGGCATTTTGGTTGGCAGCTTTACTAAAATAGGGGCTTAGAATGTGGACCCAGGTCGTCTTGTTCTAAACAGAACTGCGGTTGGGTGCACATGGCGGTCGTGAGCCCAGGGATGCACTGAGTGTGTGAGGTTGTCAGGAAATATCAGTGAGAGCTTTGCTTTGCTGTGGAATCAATTGTTACACGATATTGCTTCTGAGCTACATAAAGAACACTATTTTCGAACAGTGTTTATTTTAAAACATAGGTAGACTTGACAATGCTTAAGATGCTAAAGAAAATTAAAACACTTTCCCCTCTGAGAACTTAAAGTCTAAAAGACAACATGATTGGCAGCCTGAATAGTAACTATTACTTTTCTTTTTCAAATGAAGGACATTAAAAGTCTTTATCTTTTTTATCCTCGGGCCCCTTTCTTTTTTTCTGTTGCGAGTTAGTGTTTGGTGATGCGGAAAGTTAAGGGGGTATATGACCTTATTTCATTGTAGAGAAAACTAGGGAGCTGACCAGAGAAAACAGAGCTGCCTGAAGAAGGAGGAGAGGAAAGTTTATAAGTTAAGCTTTTTTTCTTTTAGGGTAGGATGGACCAATTTAAAAATATCAGGAATTCACATGTTGACACATACCATGTTTCCTATTAAGAAAATTTGAAATAATTGTTGAGCTTGATTCCTTCTTTCAGGTAGGAACCTATGATCTGCTCTTCCTCTGGGATGCCTTTCACATTGAGTAATATCCAAGGAGCTGAGGAAAGCTTTAATTCACTATTAGTCCTATAGGAAAGATGAACACACAAAGTGGGATGGGTTTCAAAGACACTTTTAAAAGAATCACATTTTATTTTTCTTTGATTAGGTTAAACGTACACATGATACACAATTCAAAAGAGCACACAGTGAGAAGTCAACTTCCCTCTACATGCATCCCACAACCATCTAGCTTTCCTCCCCAAAGACAATCATCGTTGCTGTTTTATTTTGTTGTTCTGGAGTTAGTCTATTAGAGGCTTCTTTTAAAAACCCTCGTTTAGGGGCTTCCCTGGTGGCGCAGTGGTTGAGAGTCTGCCTGCCGATGCAGGGGACGTGGGTTCGTGCCCCGGTCCGGGAAGATCCCACATGTCGCGGAGCGGCTGGGCCCGTGAGCCATGGCCGCTGAGCCTGCGTGTCCGGAGCCTGTGCTCTGCAACGGGAGAGGCCACAGCACCCCGTTTAATCCTTCTGATAACGTCAGGTCATGGGGCCCAAACGTTTCCCACTAGGGAAAGGTGTTCGGCCTCTTTTTGGCAAGAGGGATGGGTGTGCAGTGTGCCGCACAACAACCTGAAAGGTAGGTACAGCCAACCCCATTTTCCAGATGAGGAAAACTGTGATTCCAGGAAATCGTGTGATTTGCCCAGCCGAGCAGGTTGTTACTGGTGGAACCAGAGTTCCCACCCAGGCGCTTTGAGCCCCAGCCTTACTCTTTCCACTGTGCAGTTGTGCTTGACCAACCCAGAGCTCTCCTTGGCACCAATTAGCCTTCTCCAGAGTGGGTGCAAATTGGTTTTCCTCTTTTGAAATCATGATCCAAAACAGCTGATAAGGAAACTTTAATATTTTACTAACAATATCCAGAGTTCCAACAACACATTGGGTGCTTGAATACAGATACACACAGGCCCGCAGCACTTCATGACCTCCTCACGTCTCCCTGCGCAACTCTGATGACAAGTGTAAACTGCTGCCATGGTTCACTAATATTCTAAGGAAGAGGTTGGGCTTGTTTTATTTCTGTTCAGCCACAGGAAATCATTAAGAAAGGAGGTGATTTAAGACAGATTGCTGCAAGTGCCAGGCAATTGGTCATCATTGTTTGTGGATTTTATCTGCAAATTCGGCATCTCCCACCTCCCTGCTCCACCCCCAGGACACCCCATTTCATCCTTGAGGTAGTGCTTCTGGCAGCGACCACTACTAGACATCGGAGGTTGTCAGGGACCCTATCGGTTTCCAGTTGGGTTTCACTGGTTTGCGCATTCTTACTTGTGCGTGTCATGATCTGGTTATATATAAACATGGCCCAGTTTCTTTGAGCTGCTCTGCAAATTTGGCCATGATGGACGTACATCACTTACTTTAGACACTTTTTTTTTTTTTTTTTGCAGTACGCGGGCCTCTCACTGTTGTGGCCTCTCCCGTTGCGGAGCACAGGCTCCGGACACGCAGGCTCAGCGGCCATGGCTCACGGGCCCAGCCGCTCCGCGGCATGTGGGATCTTCCCGGACCGGGGCACGGACCCGCGTCCCCTGAATTGGCAGGTGGCCTCTCAACCACTGCGCCACCAGGGAAGCCCTAGACTCACTTTTTAAATCGTGATCATAAATAGTTTCTGAAGCATTAATAGGAGGACATGCTGTTCTTCATTTGTATCACCATGTCACTTTGGAATGTCATTAATGATTGGCTTGCATTATCCGTACATTGCCCCGTACTCTCCAAAAGTAATAATTTTGGCTTTATTTTTAGTCTGTGTACATAGTTCTGAAAATGACCAAGGACAGGAGGAGTACTCTTTTAAAGGAGATTCTTTCTGAGCATGGGCTTATCAGCTGTGTTCACAAAGAATCAAGTATTCTGCCATTTGTTCCTGATCCTACAACACTAAAACGTTCCTTATATCTCAAAACGGGCACCTAAAAATCAAAGCTCATAGCTATCAATGTATGTAGGATGTACTTTCTTTTCCTTGTTATATTAAAAGCACAGAAACATGTCTGGCCCAGATTGGTATTTCTCAGGGTTAGAATGAATAAGCTTTTAAATTGCTTTGTAACTATATCAAAGTTAATTGAAATACCCTATTAAATTTTTTCTCTCGTCTCAGTTATGTAAGAAAGAATGTGCTTGAGAGTAACATTCCTCATTTGCAGTATTAAGAGAGAAATTGTATGTAGCATTTCAGTTCTCCCCCTTTAGGCAGGAAACATGCCTGAAGGTGACACAGGATTTGTCATAGAAACTTGGACTGCAGTTCATTGGTGGCTGAGGCTGGGCAACATCGGAGACCTGTCTAATTGCTGCCATGGAACCGGAGTCCTGGGGGTGAGGCAAAGACCACCTTCACCATTGGAGCTTTCACCACTGACTGTGGTGGAAAAGCTCTGGTCTCTGCACACAGAACAAAGCATTCCTAAGCATGCTCTGGTAGGATGTTCACCCCAGCGGTTATGGACTGAGGGTGTGTGTCTCCTCAAAATTCAAATGCTGGAGCCCTAACCCCCAATGTGATGGTATTTGCAGGTGGGCCTTGGGGGATAATTAGGTTTAGATGAGGTCATAATGGTGGAGCCCTGTGATGACGTTAGTTCCCTAATAAGAGGAGAAGGAGTGACTAGTGCTTTGTCTCTCTCCACTGTGTGAGGACACAATGAACAGACGGCTGTCTGCAAGCCAGGAAGAGGGCCCCCAAGGGGGAACCAAATCAGCTGCCACCTTCATCTTGGACTTCCCAGTCTCCAGAACTAAACTAAGTAAATTAACTAAATAAATTCCTGTTGTTTAAGCCACCCAGTCTATGGTCTTCTATGACGGTAGCCTGAGGTGACTAAGACACCTGCATACTTTAATGCTACCCTGACATTGGATTTTTCACTTATCATTTAATCTTTTTGCTCAGTGCTGCTCTATGCCTTGATCTAGGCCAGTTCTTGCGTGTAACCTGGAGAGCCTATCAGGGCAAAAGTCATCATGTTGTTCAGTGGAGACAGTTGCTTCTCCAACATCTCCAAATTCAAAGACTGATGGTAGATTTCCTTAACCACGGGTATTTAGTTTTCTTTGTTACATTTCCTTGATAATTGATTCATAGCGCTTAATCCCCAGCACTGTGTAAAAATTATTTCATTTTTTCCCCCTTGTCTGCCCTTCTCCACTAGAATCTTAGCTCTGTGAAGGTCAGGATGTGTTCTTTCTGTTCCTTTCTGCATCATCAGCAGCTGGCATGGTACCAGCTCCAACAGGTGCCGAGTGATGACTGAGTGAGGAGCATTGCTGGGTGTGATGAAAGTCACTATGTGAGAGCACCTCTGATTCAGTGCTAACTTGGACCCTGAAAAGAATTAACGAATTCTTTGGAAGATGTGTCTTTTCTAGAGTATTTCTTTCCGTCCACCTCTCTCTTCCTTGTCTAGATACTGTCAAACTCATTTCCTTGATTTGCTCTAAGCTGACCATTCTAAACAAATTGTGACAAGAAGACTGAATAGGAAAAGGGATTCGCCAGAGCTCTGAAGGAGTTAATGGAGGTAATTGAGAAACTGTTTGGCCAGATCTGTAATCTCAAGCAAATTATAATTTATACTCAGAACGAGGAAGATATCTAGCCTGGACCCAGAAGATTATGTTTTCTGTTTCTCCTCTGTTTTAGGCAGACTCTAAAGCTAGGATCATTGAACATTTACATACAGAAAAGATTCCTCTGATAGGCAATTCTGAGCCCTAAATAATTGCCTTGCATTAGGATGTAAATTTGCATGCAGATAAGGAGAGAACTGTAGGTGGAGTATATGTAGATTTTCATAATGTATTTGATAATTCAATTTTTAGTGGAGTGTCCCAGTGTTTTTCTCACTGGGGGAAAGAGGATGATTAGTCACACTTGGGGAACCAACTTAAAAACAGAAAATGAAGTATATGGTTAACAGACAATTTCACATGGGGAAATATAAAGGAGGCAATGTTCAAGCCTTTGTTTTAACCAAATTCTTTATAAATTAATTTTAGTGTCTAAATTTGTGAATGACACAAAATTTGGGAGGTTGGGAGGCAAGCTAAAAAGATAGATAAGTGCAGAAAGTTCATAAGTCTGTTAAGTGGGGATAAAAGTGGCAACTAGAACATTTGAGAGGTTTTTAGGTAACAATCAATACTAACATTTATCAAGAGCTTACCATGCACTGGCCACTCTTCTAAGCACTTCACATCTATTATTTTACTTGGCCTCCTGACCACCATATGCAGTTGGTTCTAGTATTATCCTCATTTTATTAATGATGGAACTCAGATAGTTAACTTACTCAAGGTCATACAGCTAGTAAATGAAGGAGCTGGATTTAACCTAGGGAGCCTGACTCAGAACCTGTGTGCCTTACCACCACTGTAGAGGACCAACCACATCAAATACATAGAAGATGAAGGGAATAGAAACCAGGAAAGAGACTAAAAATCCAGACCATCGTTCAAAGCAAAAATTCTTCCAAGAGAAGAAAAAAAAAAAAAAAAAGCCCAGCATCAGGAAGAGTGATGAAAAACCCGATCAAATATGGTCCCATCGCTTTCTAATTAGGACACACATTTATACTTGCATTTTTGTGAGCAGTTCTGTTCAAATTAGTTTAAGAGGGAACCAACCAACCAACAGAAGACTGGCAATAAAAACTATAGAACAGATGAAAATGGAAGTTTGGGAGAATGACTTTAAGAACAAAGTTTGAGAAAAGGCTGAGATTACTATCTATGAAATCATAACTGACGTGACTAAAGTAGATACAAACATTACTCATGAAATAGCTGGCAGAGTTAATAAAGGGCACGAAAAGGATGTAACAGTGCACTCATTTAATAATAAAACCATGGCATCGTTACCCCAAGAGTTAGTGTGGGAAGAACATATAATATCTATTGCTATGTTTAAAACTACTAAGAATAATTATAAACAGCTTCTGAAAATAGAGATGGATCCGGCATACAAGTGTAGTATGAGGGTAGTCATGAGCCTAACCCAGCCAAAAAAAAGAGAGAGAAGTTGTACTGCAGTGGTCAACTGTGGCTTTGAAGTCATACAGACTTAGGTTTAGATTCCGACTCTACAATTCACTGAGAAGTTATTTAATCCCTCTGAGTCGTAGTTTCATCACCTGCCAACAGCAGATAATCATACTTCACTGGGCAATTGGGCCTGGCACATAATTGGCACTGAAAAAATGTTGGCTGTTATTATGATTAAGATGACCCCATGTATCTCTGTGTGATGTGCTCAAAAAAGCTTTTCTCTTCCATTAGGCTGAAGGATGTTGAGAGTTTCAATTTTATTTTACCCTGAGCTGAGGTTCTTAGGCTCAGCTTTGAACAGAAGTTCATGTCCCTACATGCATGATGGGAAATTGCTGTGGTCTCCCTTAATCTTGGGAAAATTTGTACTTGTGTGGCATTCTCTTATAGATTAAAACAGCTTACATATTCTTTCTTGATTGCCTTTTCTTGAGCGTTTACAATTGTATAGGTGATCTCTTATGCATCTCTTTTGAATTTTGTTTTTTGGCTGCTTGGTTTGTTTTTGATGATCCTCCTCTGCCTAGCATGTGAGAGGGGAAGGACACTGTGTGTTTGCTTTTCTTGTGAGAGTGGATTCCTTTTCTTTGCCATTTCTTATCTCCTAGATTGAGAACCTTCTAGTCCAGGGACCAAACATACTGTAAGTAACAACAACAGTACTCAACTAAGCCTTCTGCTTTGAAATGACAGGCTGAATAAAAGACAAAGTAGCGTGTGCTTGTTATGACTCACATGTTGCCTAGAACTTCAGAGTCTCTGCCCTATTTTGTTTAAATCAAACATGTCAGGTGATCTGGCCACAGGACTGAGTATGACACTGATGTGCATTTTGCTGAAACAAGGTCAGCAGTCAGAGCTGGAGAGCTACACCCTGGGGAATTCAGCTGTGACCGTTGCCCAGAAAATTATAATTTAGGAAATTATTTCCTAAATTTCAACAACATTTCTCATTTCTGGGCAATGTTATTTTTTTTTAAATCTTATTTTTTTTCTGTTTGCCTGGTGAATAGGTGACTCTTTTTCAGTTACAACAGTCAGGCTTGACTTAAAAGAGAAACAGGAAGAAAGAAATTGTCCAGAACTTTGGAATTATATATTTCCATTTCCATTATGTTTATAGTGTCCAAGAAAGAAACAGAGAAATAATTTTAAAAAGGGAGCACCAGCCAAAACAAATTTACAGGGGAAAGTAAATAGTTGATTAGAATCTGAGATTATGAATATTACTTTGTTTTTTTCGTAAACTGACATCTACCTTAAAGACACAACTTTGGAAAAATGTATAAAATTGAAAACACATTGACAATAAAGCATGACCACCCCATCCTCCCTTTATTTTTACCTCAGCTTCAAATTTTCTGGCTACAGTCACAAACAGGAATGAAAGGTCAGTGGAGAACTACAGAGTTTCCTTTAATCTTTAAAACTTCTTTACATGCTTTAGATGGCATCTACCTGGAGCCTGGGGCCACCACCATAGACTCCTTGGAATTGTTGCTTCAGCAGGCCTGTCATCAATGGTTTCTGAGACGTAATCCTCTCAGAAACGTAGTCAACATTCATGTTTGCTTTAGATTAAAAAAACCTCTAAAGGATGCACGTACCCCAATGTTCATAGTAGCACTATTTACAATAGCCAAGACATGGAAGCAACCTAAGTGTCCATCAAGAGATGAATGGATAAAGAAGATGTGGTATATATATAGATACACACACACACACACACACACAATGGAATATTACTCAGCCATAAAAAAGAATGAAATAATGCCATCTGCAGCAACATGGATGGATCTAGAGATTATCATACTAAGTGAAGTAAGTCAGACAAAGACAAATATGATATGATATAACTTAGATGTAGAATTTAAAAAATAATACAAGTGAATTTATTTACAAAACAGAAACAGACTCACAGACATAGAGAACAAACTTATGGTTACCAAAGAGGAAAGGGACAGGGATGGATAAATTAGAAGTATGGGATTAACAGATACACACTACTTTATGTAAAATAGATAAACAACAAGGACCTACTGTATAGCATAGGGAACTATATTCACTATCTTGTAATAACCTATAATGGGAAATAATCTGAAAAAATATATAACTGAAACTTTGCTGTACACTTGAAACTAACATAATATTGTAAATCAACTAGACTTCAATAAAAAAAATTATGAGAACAACAAAAAAACCTAGGTGTTTTAAATCAACCAGGTAAATATATCACAGAGAACTTCAGCTACAAATTAAAGTGTATTTATTTTGAGAGAGAGAGAGAGAGAGGTAGGTGATGGGGACTAACAGTCTGTATTAAGTGAGTGAGACAGCAGACAGCTGCACTACCTGACCATCCCCTCTTCTTTTTTCCTTATTCTCCACAACTACCAAAAAAATTGTCAAGGTCACCCTTCTGCCTTCTTTCTCCTGGATTCCCCCTTGTCTTTTTTCGGCTGGTTTTGAAGCATATTTGGTAAACTTCCTATCCAACAATGAGAAAGGAGAAAACTGGATAGCAAGGGATAAGGGGTCTCCATTCAGAGGGGCTGGGTCTAGTCTTTTGTACATAACGTAGCTACTACGTTATGGGTGAAACCTTTGTAGATGAAGGCAAAAATGCCTGATCATTTGTTTTAGCATTTTCAGATTTATTTTTTTAAATTAATGTCGATTTTGGAGAGAGTAGATAACATTGTTAATGCGTTCTCCAGCACTGAGGGAAGGTTCTGGAGTGGCCCCTGGCCGCTTCCCTGAGAGAGGGCACAGACTGGGGGCGGTGTGACAGTTAAGTTCAAATTCCCGTTTCCTTGTGCACCTTGAACAGCACTCAAAAGTTGGCTGCAAAGGCTCCCCCCTCCCCCCTTTTTGTTTTGTTTTGTTTTGCCTTGTTTTTAATGCTCTAATTAAAGAATTCTGGGTACATATTAACTTCTCTCCCTCTACACCACCTCCCGACCCTGCCCCACCCCAAGTGTTTTGACTGCCAGGGACTAAGCAGCACAGTGCTTCGATGGATTTCCTATTTTGATAGTAAAATCCTTGTTTTTCTTACAAAAAGGATTTTTCTCTGCTTCTAACAAAACTCTAATCTTGCCCTTCTGACTCCTTATTCCCTGCATCCCTTCCTTCCACGTTTCAGGAAGGAGCAATTAAGCAATCCTGTCCTGTTTCTTCTGAAAGTAGCAAACAGAGTGGCTTTAAGAGCCATTATGCTGAGTCACCACGCAGACATGTTTTCAACACCTTCCAGACCATTTTGGATTAAGGCAGAAAGCCTGATTCTGAGGCACTATTGAACTCAACCCTGGAAAGACAGAAGTGTGGAAGAAGGGAAAAATGTTGAAGGAAAACAACCTTATCTGAGTAAAAAGTCCAGTTTTTCTTCCAGCATGTAGTTTAAAAGTGCTGACTCATTGGAATGAATTTGAGATTCAGGTTACGGTTTTCTTTTAGCAGCTTTTGGCATTAAATGCATCGAATAAACCCTTTTAAACCTGTTACATGACGTAGAGATTAAATTCTGCACCTTCTCTAATCACTCCCCCACCTCCACATCCATCAAAACCACTAATCTCTGATTTTTTTTTTTTTGGGCAAAAGGCCCCAGGAAACACATTTGCCTTGGAGTCCTGAGCACTTGGGCAGCTGTGGGAACCACCATTCCTGAGGTTTTAGCTGCCCTGGGACAGGCAGCGCCGTGTCCGTGTCCGGGGTAAGTTGCTCTCCCCTGCGGGAAGGCCCACACCCTGGCCACACCTTGAGAGTCAGTGAGGCTGGAGGGAGACAGAGATAAGATTCAAAAGGGAAAGAGATCCTCCTTCCCTGCCTCCACCCGCATCTCCTTCCTCAGGTGGAGAGCCCAGGGCCCACTTTATTCTTCCTCTGGATGAAAGGAATGTGGCACTTGACCTACTCCTCTCTTCAAGACTGTGTAAAGGGTGAAGAGCCATTTCTTCCTAGAAGGGGTTCCTCACCCCCACTCCTACCCACCTCTGACCCCCTGACTTCCCTCCTCAGTCTGCTGCTTTTTATCCTCTCCTCTGAAGCAGCTGGCTTTCTTGTTGGTCTCTCGCCAGACAGAGAAGTACCTCGAGATACTGGACTCCCGGAGTCTTGGTAAATCTTTGTAGCCTCCGGTCTCGCACTTAGCAGATGCACAGTTGTTAACTGAGCAGACAAGCTGTGGGAACGCACAGAGTTCTTCTGACCGCCCCCCATCCCCCGACTGCACAGATAAAGCTGTATCTGTGGGCCAGGTAGACCACGCCTGTCACGTCTTAAAATGGGAGATGCTTTGAAGGAGGGAGAGGAGGAAAACAATGATAGAAGTGGTCTCCTGGTAAACAAAGTAGGAGCTTTGAAAGGATCAACAAATAAAAATTAACTAGGAATCTCTGCTTTACGGCAAATCTAGTATTCTAAACCCAGATTCAGGGCTGCGTTGCTTTATCAGTCTCCGGCCATCGCAAATCCAGTTGTGTCATTTTCTGCACGTGTTTTCTCCTTCCAGTTGTGATATAGATGAAGCCATCAAAATGCTAGTACGATCTATACCAATCACCTCCGAAGTGTTTAACTGTGCATTCTATAGGTAAAAACTGTATCAGCCCACATCTTCTCCTTCTACATAGCTGTAAATTGTATGCCTGCACTGTTACTGTGCTAGTGCATCCTGCACGTTATAAAACATTACCTCTATACATTAAAGATGAGATAAAAATATAAATAGATATTCCAGCATCTTCTTCCCAGGCCAGGATGGATCACTGTTGCACCCTACCTGGATGGCACACCCAGTCTGGAAGGGGCTTCTCCCACCTCTCCCACCCATGACTTAATGATTTGGACAAAGTCAGAGCATGCAGGTGTGGGCTACTTATTATGCTTCTCTGTGCTTCAGTTTCTCTCTCCAGGTGATATAGGCTCATTTGTCTCACAGAAATATAGAGATCAATGAGTAAGGTCATTAGTTTAATATATTGTATTCCTTCTAACCTCTGCTGTTTTCCGGGAAAATCTTATGATTTCATTAAGTCATGTTGATTCTTCCACTAAGTGTTGGCAGTGGGGGATAGAGTCACCTTTGTCTTTGAATTGTGGAATTTTAGCAGCTGGAGGAATCTTAGTGATGACCTCTAGTCTAGTCTCTACCCAGTGACGTGAGGAAACTGAGCCGTAGAGAAGACAGAAGGCTCCTTGATATGGCAGATAATCCCCGTTGCCTGCAAAATTGACCTTTCCTCCTTTCCTCTAATTCTGTTTACCCTCCTCTGAGTGCCACATGCTCAAAGGCAGGCTGGGCCCCCTCATCAGCCACAGGGAGTGTATCTTGATTAGGGCAAGTTACTTATGAAGATTCCATCCATGAGCCTTGTGAAGTGGTTGCGTTTATGCTTAGGCATGTGACATGGTCTGACCAAGCATCTTGGAAAGTTTCTTTCACTCTGAAAAAAGGACACACCTGGCACACTTTCCCTTGCTTCCTCTGGATCTCATCACCTCCATGTGACACGGACCCTTCAGCAGCTGCCTGAGGGCCGTGGAGGGAGCTAGCCTACTGGGACAACCTGTCCAGGAGGCATGGCAGAGGACAGGGATGGTCACAAGGCATGGAGCTTTCAACTTAATCATGCTGTGACTTCCATCACTCTGGGATTCATGCTATGAAAAATAATAAATTCCCTCATTGTTTAAACTACTGTTAGCTGCATTTTCTGTTATTTGTTGCCAAACGCATCCTGACCGATACGCACATACAAGGGGTTTGGAGATGGCAGAAATGGAACAAGACCCTAGATCTTTAAAAGAGCGAGTGCTATACTGCTTGGTTTTTATTTACAAACGATAGCTTAAAAGAATTCATTCATCCCACACGGTAAGAGCAGTTTGTTCCTGTCTCTTCAGGAACTTTTGTCCCTGTATACTTGGAAGGTTCTGAGAGAATAAAATTATTTGATTATAAGAATGTCCTAAAAAAAAAAAAAAGAATGTCCTGCTTCTTTGCTTTCATTGAATGTTCTTCTCTGGTGACATCTTGATGACTTTCTTCTAAGAATATATCTTCACTTTTTAATATTGAGCTCCAAGTATAGAGATATCCAATTACACTATACATTTCATCTATTGGCAAATATAAGTTGCCTTCAGAGGCCCGGGCCAACAGTCTCTTGGTGAGTTAGTGGCAAAACGCCTGAGTGTGGAATCAGGATAGTTGTACATTCAAACGAAAACCCCACCCACTGCCAGTCCGAGCTGCCCTTGCTGCTGCCGATTAGTTGGGACACTCAGAAATAACCCAGGAGCTTATACAGGTAATGAGTCGTTTCAAATCACCCATAGACACCCATAGTAAATGGAAAAGCTTTTGTCAACATCTTTAATGGTTTCAGTTGGTAAATTATTAACAGAATATATGTGGAGTCCTCAGCATTTCAAATACATTTACTTTCTGAGCGAGAACACTGGAGAACAGTCTCTCCTGCCAAGTCCCCAGCTGCAGGTGCCCACTCTCCTGCTCCTGCCTCCCTCCTTTTCCCAGACTGTGTAGAGTCTGCCTTCTCTTACACCAGGGGGCTTCCCCTGCCGCTGCTGAAGGCTCTTAGCTTCTCCAGTGTGCTTCTCCTCGGACCAGGCTCTATCACGTGACTAGTTTCATTCCCTTCTACTCCTCCTCTCCTGGCATGTGGGGGAAAGATTACAGTTTCAAAAAAATAAAAACGTGGATTCTGGTGAAGCTGCCACCTCTTACTAACTTATTAACTTTCAGTAAATCATTTAACTTCTCTCAGCCTCTGTTTCTTCACCTGTAAATTGGGGCCAGTCATACTATGGGTGTTCTCTACCTCTCAGGAATGTTGTCAGAATCAAGTGATATAATCCATCTGGATAGGCTGTGACCCTTATGATTCTCAATACTTACAAATCGTATTGTTTATGCTGATATTTTTCCTTCCAAGGAGGTTGACACACATCCACTCAAATGTTCCAATTCTGACTAACTCAGTAGGCAGGAAGAACAGGTCCACATGCCAATGAGTGGAATGACCTATATGACACGTTGGCTGGAAAATATAGAGTGTGGCCTTGTTTTTACATGAACAAACACTGAGAAGCAGATCCTGTTATTATTTTTCATGGCAACATTTCCTGACATATACTTGGCATGCTGGTGATGTCCACATGTTGGGGACATTCAATATTTGAAGGAGAAAGGGAAGAGGTTTAGAAGAATAGAGGAAGGGTGGGTGGGAGAAACAGGTTTTACTACATCAAGATTTTTTTTTTAAAGAGCACTAGCTATTCCATTTTTCTGATTACGTCTGTGGGACAGGAGACACTGTCCTGAATCAGAAGACAATAAAATGTATAGTCTATTATTGTCACTAACAGTAATGATGCTGGGCAAAATATGTAACTTCTCTGAGCTAAATTTTCCCCATCAGTGAAATGGAAATGGGAATGGTACCTACCTCACAGGGTTGATGTGAGTATTAATTGGGTTAACACACAAAGTAACTAGCACACGATCATGATGCTATGTGTATGTGTGTGGGAATACTTTACTATTACCCAGTTTCTGGCTTACTGAGAAGCCATACATTTGACTGATGACTTATAAATCACAGCCCCATGCTGCAAGGCAATGAATCTGTGCTTAGAATTTAGACAAAAAGTAGAAAAGACAAGGGGACAGAACACAAAAGTACCAGTGAAAAGTAAATAAACTGAGCAGAAGCAAGAAGAACTACAGTTCTGCAGCCTGTGAAAGGAAAACCACATTCATAGAAAGACAGACAAAAAGAAAAGGCAGAAGATTATGTACCAGATGAAGGAACAAGATAAAACCCCAGAAAAACAAGTAAATGAAGTGGAGATAGGCAACCTTCCAGACAAAGAATTCAGAATAATGATAGTGAAGATGATCCAGGACCTCGGAAAAAGAATGGAGGCAAAGATCGTGAAGATGCAAGAGATGTTTAACAAACACCTAGAAGAACTAAAGAACAAACGCCTAGAAGAATTAAAGAACAAACAAACAGAGATGAACAATACAATAGCTGAAATGAAAACATACACTAGAAGGAAGCAATAGCAGAATAACTGAGGCAGAAGAACGGATAAGTGACCTGGAAAACAAAATCGTGGAATTCACTGCTGTGGAATAGAATAAAGAAAAAAAGAATGAAAATACATGAAGGCAGCCTAAGAGACCTCTGGGACAACATTAAACACAACAACATTAGCATTATAAGGGTCCCAGAAGGAGAAGAGAGAGAGAGAAAGGACCCAAGAAAATATTTGAAGAGATTATAGTTGAAAACTTCCCTAACATGGGAAAGGAAATAGCCACCCAAGTCCAGGAAGCACAGAGAGTCCCAGGCAGGATAAACCCAAGGAGAAACATGCCGAGACACATAGTAATCAAATTGACAGAAATTAAAGACAAAGAAAAATTATTGAAAGCAACAAGGGAAAAATGACAAGTAACATACAAGGGAACTCCCATAAGGTTAACAGCTGATTTCTCAGCAGAAGCTCTACAAGCCAGAAGGGAGTGGAATGATATCTTTAAAGTGACGAAAGGGAAGAACCTACAACCAAGATTACTCTACCCGGAAAGGATCTCATTCAGATTTGATGGAGAAATCAAAAGCTTTACAGACAAGCAAAAGCTAAGAGAATTCAGCACCACCAAACCAGCTCTACAACAAATGCTAAAGGAACTTCTCTAAGTGGTAAACACAGAGAAGAAAAGGACCTACAAAAACAAACGCGTAACAATTAAGAAAATGGTCATAGGAACATACATATCAATAATTACCTTAAACGTGAATGGATTAAATGCTCCAACCGAAAGACACAGGCTCACTGAATGGATACAAAAAACAAGACCCATATATATGCTGTCTACAAGAGACCCACTTCAGACCTAGGGACACATACAGACTGAAAGTGAGGGGATGGAAAAAGATATTCCATGGAGGGCTTCCCAGGTGGCGCAGTGGTTGAGAGTCCGCCTGCCAATGCAGGGGGTGCGGGTTCATGCCCCGGTCCAGGAGGATCCCACATGCCGCGGAGAGGCTGGGCCCATGAGCCAAGGCTGCTGAGCCTGTGTGTCCGGAGCCTGTGCTCTGCAATGGGAGAGGCCACAACAGTCAGAGGCCTGGGTACTGCAAAAAAAAAAAAAAAAAAAAGATATTCCATGGAAATGGAAATAAAAAGAAAGCTGGAGTAGCAATACTCATATCAGATAAAACCAACTCTAAAATAAAGAATGTTACAAGAGACAAGGAAGGACACTACATAACAGTCAAGGGATCAATCCAAGAAAAAGAAATAACAATTATAAATATATATGCACCCAACATAAGAGCACCTCAATACATAAGGCAACTGCTAACAGCTATAAAAGAGGAAATTGACAGTAACACAATAGTAGTGGGGGACTTGAACACCTCACTTAAACCAGTGGACAGATCATCCAGACAGAAAATTAATAAGGAAACACAAGCTTTAAATGACACAATAGACCAGATAGATATAATTGATATTTATAGGACACTCCATCCAAAACCAGCAGATTACACTTTCTTCTCAAGTGCACATGGAACATTCTCCAGGATAGATCACATCTTGGGTCACAAATCAAGCCTCGGTAAATTTAAGAAAATTGAAATCATATCAAGCATCTTTTCCAACCACAACGCTATGGATTAGAAATCAATTACAGGGAAAAAAACATGAAAAACACAAACACATGGAGGCTAAACAATACATTACTAAATAACCAAGAGATCACTGAAGAAATCAAAGAGCAAATCAAAAAATACCTAGAGACAAATGACAACGAAAACACGACGATCCAAAACCTATGGGGTGCAGCAAAAGCAGTTCTAAGAGGGAAGTTTAATACATGCCTACCTCAAGAAACAAGAAAAATCTCAAACAATCTGACATCACACCTAAAGGAACTAGAGGAGGAAGAACGAACAAAACCCAAAGTTAGTAGAAGGAAAGAAATCATAAAGATCACAGCAGAGATAAATGAAATAGAAACAAAGAAAACAATTGCAAAGATCAATAAAACTAAAAGCTAGTTCTTTGAGAAGATAAACAAAATTGATAAACCTTTAGCCAGACTCATCAAGAAAAAGAGGGAGAGGACTCAAATCAATAAAATTAGAAATGAAAAAGGAGAAGTTACAACAGACACCACAGAAATACAAAGCATCCTAAGAGACTACTACAAGCAACTCTATGCCAATAAAATGGACAACCTGGAAGAAATGGGCAAATTCTTAGAAAGGTATAACCTTCCAAGACTGAACCCGGAAGAAATAGAAAATATGAACAGACCAATCACAAGTAATGAAATTGAAACTGTGATTAAAAATCTTCCAACAAACAAAAGTCCAGGACCAGATGGCTTCACAGGTGAATTCTACCACACATTTAGAGAAGAGCTAACGCCCATCCTTCTCAAACTCTTCCAAAAATTGCAGAGGAAGGAACACTCCCAAACTCATTCTATGAGGCCACCATCACTCTGATACCAAAACCAGACAAAGATGCTGCAAAAAAATAAAATTACAGGCCAATATCACTGATGAATGTAGATGCAAAAATCCTCAACAAAATACTAGCGAAGAGAATCCAACAGCACATTAAAAGGATCATACACCACGATCAAGTGGGTTTTATTCCAGAGATGCAACAATTCTTCAGTATACGGCAATCAATCAATGTGATACACCATATTAACAAATTGAAGGAGAAAAAACATATGATCATCTCAATAGATGCAGAAAAAGCTTTTGACAAAATTTAACACCCATTTATGATAAAAACTCTCCAGAAGGTGGGCATAGAGGGAACCTACCTCAACATAATAAAGGCCATATATGACAAACCCACAGCAAGCATCATTCTGAATGGAGAAAAACTGAAAGCATTTCCTCTAAGATCAGGAACAAGACAAGGATGTCTACTCTCGCCACTATTATTTAACATAGTTTTGGAAGTCCTAGCCACGGCAATCAGAGAAGAAAAAGAAATAAAAGGAATACAAATTGGAAAAGCAGAAGTAAAACTGTCACTGTTTGCAGATGCCATGATACTATACATAGAGAATCCAAAAGATGCCACCAGAAAACTACTAGAGCTAATCAGTGAATTTGGTAAAGTTGCAGGATAGAAAATTAATGCACAGAAGTCTCTTGCATTCCTATACACTAACGACGAAAGATCAGAAAGAGAAATTAAGGAAACAATCCCATTCACTATTGCAAGAAAAAGAATAAAATACCTAGGATTAAATCTACCTAAGGAGGTAAAAGACCTGTACTCAGAAAACTATAAGACACTGATGAAAGAAATCAAAGATGACACAAACAGATGGAGAGATATACCATGTTCTTGGATTGGAAGAATCAATATTGTGAAAATAAGTATACTACCCAAAGCAATCTACAGATTCAGCACAATCCCTATCAAATTACCAGAGGCACTTTTTTACAGAAATAGAACAAAAAATCTTAAAATTTGTATGGAGACACAAAAGACCCCAAATAGCCAAAGCAGTCTTGAGGGTAAAAAACAGAGCTGGAGAAATCAGACTCCCTGACTTCAGACTATACTACAAAGCTACCGTAATCAAGACAATATGGTACTGTCACGAAAACAGAAATATAGATCAATGGAACAGGATAGAAGGCCCAGAGATAAACCCATGCACCTATGGTCAACTAATCTATGACAAGGAGGCAAGGATATACAGTGGAGAAAAGACAGTCTCTTCAATATAGGTGGTGCCGGGAAAACTGGACAGCTACATGTGAAAGAATGAAATTAAACACTCCCTAACACCATACACAAAAATAAACTCAACATGGATTAAAGACCTAAATGTAAGACCGGACACTATAAAACCCTTAGCGGAAAACATAGGAAGAACACTCTTTGACATAAATCACAGCAAGATCTTTTTTGACCCACCTCCTAGAGTAATGGAAATAAAAAGAAAAATAAACAAATGGGACTTAATGAAACTTAAAAGCTGTTGCACAGCCAAGGAAACTACAAACAAGACGAAAAGACAACCCTCAGAATGGGAGAAAATATTTACAAACGAAACAATGGACAAAGGATCTCCAAAACATATAAACAGCTTATGCAGCTGAATATTAAAAAAACAAACAGCCCAATCCAAAATTGGGCAGAAGACCTAAATGGACATTTCTCCAAAGAAGACATATAGATGGCCAAGAAGCACATGAGAAGCTGCTCAACATCACTAATTATTAGAGAAATGCAAATCAAAACTACAATGAGGTATCACCTCACACCGGTTAGAATGGGCATCATCAGAAAATCTGCAAACTACAAATGCTGGAGAGGGTGTGGAGAAAAGGGAACCCTCTTGCACTGCTGGTGGGAATGTGAGTTGATACAGCCACTATGGCAAACAGTATGGAGGTTCCTTAAAAAACTAAAAATAGAATTACCATATGACCCAGCAATCCCACTACTGGGCATATACCCAGAGAAAACCATAATTCAAAAAGACACATGCACCCCAATGTTCATTGCAGCACTATATACAATAGCCAGATCATGGAAGCAACTGAAATGCCCATCAACAGGTGAATGGATAAAGAAGATGTGGTACATATATACAATGGAATATTACTCAGCCATATAAAGGAACGAAATTGGGTCATTTGTAGGGATGTGGATGGATCTACAGACTGTCATACAGGGTGAGGTAAGTCAGAAAGAGAAAAACAAATATCATATATTAATGCATATATGTGGAACCTAGAAAAATCATACAAATGAACCGGTTTGCAGGGCAGAAATAGAGACAGAGATGTAGAGAACAAACGTGGACACCAAGGAGGGAAAGTGGCGGGGGTGGGTGGTGTTGGTGGGATGAATTGGGAGATTGGGATTGACGTGTGTACACTAATATGTATAAAATAGATAACTAATAAGAACATGCTGTATAAATAAATTAAATTCAAAAATTCAAAAAAAAAGAAAAAGGAAAATTGAATAAATTAAGATGCTAAATACAGACCATCATTGGCTGTAGATGCTGAGAAGATTACGTGTTCCTTGAAACCTGAAAAATTCACTGCAGTTGTGTTTCCTAGGCAAGATCATGGATCTATGTCTTGAAAAGGGGAAGAAATTCCAGGTCTAGAAGCCACGAGAGCAATGGCAAGCTGGGGAAGTGGAAAGAGACCCAGGCTGGCGAATGGCCAGCCAGTTGGAACTGGCTGGATAGCAAGGTAGGGGTCAAGTATCTTTTTCATGGATGCTGCCATTGGCTCCAACAGCAATGGAGTCTCCCTGGTCATTGCTTATACATTCTTGCTTCTTAAGAGAGCAGCTGCTATGAATAATGCCTGAAGATACCTCATTGACACACAAAATACAGTGCAGCTTGGCTTTTCTCTTTGTAAAGAATTGCTGTTGATCAACAATATTTACTGGGTGGATTTGGTGTGCTAGGCATCAAGAAAGGTTATGAAGAAAGTAGGTAGCGTGCAAGATACCTGGCCAGAAGATCATTATAATTGTGGGCATAGGATAAAACACATACATAAAGAAAAGGGATCTTTATAGAATAGGATGGCTGCGTGTTTTACGATAGAAAGCCTTTTCTTAAAAAACAGCATCATAAAAATAGAAAACTGGGCGGTATTCCCTGTTGTTGACAAAAGTGGTATTGTTTTGAAGTTGGTGTGTGTGCAGAGCAGCGTTCAGAAAACCTGAAATCATGATTTGACTGTGCTTTGCCTGAGGCCCGCTCAGCCCTGGGGGAGTGGTCGGCGTGCCACAATATTTCCTGTTTGCCTGGCAGGTTACCCATAGTATTTTGATCTTGCTGCATCAAAGCAGTGATGATGTGTTCAATGACTCTTTTTTATTCCTCTTGTGCATTCTCTTTTGTATTTATGGATCATGTGTCTCCATTTCTTCCTTCTCAACCCGACTCTTGGTAAGTTTCACAATTTCTCCCCTCAGTTGTGTGCAATTCTTTTTACTTCTCAAAACATCTGTAAGGATCTGGAAGAGGACCTCTGGCTGCTCCCTGCTTCTTGCTAGGTGTTAGGGCAAACAAAACCCTGAGAGATGAGTTGGCTGCATCTGCAATTTAGAATTAGAAGGGGTGAAAATATAAATGGATACAAAAAAATGGTGTCAATCTTGGAAAATGAGATTGAATCATAGCTATATAAGGTGGTAGAAACAAAAAGAAGCCACCTGCTTCCCGTAAGGTACCTGCCAAATCTTAAGGAAAGTGAGGAGGAAAAGATGATGAAGGTGGCTAACGTAGGAGCTCCTACCAGCTTGAGCTCTCTGGGGCAAGGACTGTCTCTTTTATTCCTTTGACCTCACACAGTGCTGGGCACATCCTAGATGCCCACTTAGAGTTTTGTGTGCATAAATAAATGAACAGACTCTGAAAAGATTTCATGAATAGGTGGTAGCTTCAAACAGATCCACAGTCTTCTGAAGCTTAACTTCTGGGTTCACCAGACAATCACTGTGGCTCTATATTGTTCGTGGACGGATCTTAAGTTTCTGTAATTTAATGTTTCCTTTGGAATAAAACCGCTATTTGAGGCTTGAGACCAGAAGGTACCTGTGCAACTTTCACTCAAGAAATACTGTTGGTGGTTGCGGAATCTTTTTATTCCTCGAGTTTTCTTCTCTCAGACCCCTTGCCATTAATATTAGACTTAACTTTAAAACACTTTTAGAATTTCAGCATTCAAGATTTATACATAAATTATGGCATCTAGCATATGAGCATTCACAATTCATACCTATTTGCTTTCTACCTAAAATCTGTGTAATTTCTCACAGGGCTAAATAGAGAAAAGTGTTACACAGAAGAAAATCCACATTGTAACTTTGTCCTAAGAATGCCCTTGGTGCTATCGTTATTTCTGAGAAAAAGCAAAGGTCTGTTTGTCTCAGTAAGAATGGGAAGAGGGTACAAGCACCTTCTTTCACTACAAAGGAATCAGTTTGTGTTATTCATGCATCTTTCTCTCTCTCCTCTTTCTGTGAACCAAAGAACAGAACAAAACAAAAACCAAAAAGTCTAAGAACAAACAAACTCACAACAATAGCAGCAGCAAGAACAAACTCGAGGATTTAGGTGGAATGATACCAAATCAGCGAATGACATTTGGGAATGTCACGTGGCTTATATAATTCTAGGAAAGAGATGTTTTATGTGTTGCTACCAAAGGAAAGTGGGAGATAGGAAAAATAAAATAAAGAAGAGGAAAAAAAGGAAAGGGAAAGCACTATGTGTGGGTCCGTGTTTCTCAGGAGGGACGCTATTAGCGCTTGGGGTAAGGTGGTCAATCATATTTTTAAAATATAATGAAGAGTTTTGATAGGGGCTTAAAAATGGGTTGGACTCCTCTTGATTAACTGTACATTTTAGTCCCACTTCCAAAATTCCTGATGTTTTAAACTTTTTGGAAAGAGGATTTCTTTCTGTTACAGTTTATAAATGTCTCAAAGTGTGGGTGTACGGCAAACCATTCCAAATTTACCCTCAGAGGAATATTCTTCAATTTTGACTCTTCCGGTTCTCCGCTTGACTTTTGCTTGAGCATCTGTAGCTCACTCTGCTCTTCTGTCTTTAAACTCTCTGGGTGAACTGATTAATTGTCATAGCTTTGATTGCTGTTGATGGCTTGCTTTTTACACCCATCCCTGACATTTTAACTGCTCTTCAGCTCCATGTCTTAAACAGGGGTAAGAAATCTGCCTTTAGATCTACTTTCCTCATCTAAGAAAAATATGATAAAAATCAAACTTAACTACTTCTCCTTAGCTCCCTTAATACAATCAATGACACCATCATTTATTGAGTTTTCTTCATTTCACAAATATTTGAACTTTTGATGCTAAGTTCCAGTGACCAAACTGGCAGAGTCCCCAGTCTCATGGAACATTATAATATAGGAGTAGAAATGTATTAGTAATCACACAAATGTATAATGACTAATAGAAATAATGGCTATAAAAACCTCCAGATTTCTATAAGTGTCTAATATAAAGACCTCAATTAGTCTGAGCAGTTAAAAATGACTTTCTAGGCTGTATTTCCTTTACCTCCCATATCCACTCAACCACTAAGTCCTATTGGCTGCACCCCCATTTTTACAGTTGCAATTCTGTTGGGGGCTGTTTCTGTATTTGGATTACTCCAATTGGATCCTCACTTGATTTTTCTCTATTGCAAACTATCAGCACATGGCTGCCATGTGATTTTTCTTAAATTTTCATTTTTGTCACATTGCTCCCCAACTTGAGAATCTTTAGTGGCCCCCCATCATCCATTGACTCGACTTCAGGTGGATTACTTTTTCCTAAATGCTCTTATTGTGCTAAATAGGAGCATTTCTATCACCACTTTCTTATTCAGCTTCATCACGCTGTTCTCTGCACCCAGAGGGCTGCCTTCTTTCTCTCTGTACCTCGTACCTTCTAGATTTCAGTGATTTTCCAGCTGTGAACCCTTGAGGAGAAAAGGTTAGCAGGAGAGAAATACGGGCAGTGGACGGGGTGAGAGGTGGGCTCTGTTCTAATTGCTCCCTCCACTGGATTTCATGTGCAAGATTTCATTTGAAGAAAGGGGTCCAAGGCGAAAGAACACTTGGAAATCTATGTATCATTGAAGTTTCCAGTTGAAATTCATCTTCCCTCAGAAGTTCTTCCTTACTAAGCACCTCTCCTCCACACTGACTTTTCCCTCTACTTTCAACACTCCACTCCTAGGTGTGATGCACTTGCTGACTTATTGCTTTGTTTTGTACTCTTGATAAATTGGCCTCCACAAACTCAATTTTTAATTCTGTTGCATTCTCTGAGGTGCTTTACTTTGGTATAAATGGGTGAATAAACTGAACATATGAATACTCTGTGGTTATTTCAGCTAGTGGAAAATTTCTGTCTATGACATTATGTCTCTAATCTATTCTCCATTTTTTAGCAACAAAATAAAAATAATCAGTACAGTAAGTTCCCTGCACACGAACGAGTTCCATTCTGCGAGTGCATTCATCAGTTCAATTTGTTCGTTAAGTCCAACAAAGATAGCCTAGGTTCCCAACTAACACAATCGGCTATATAGTACTGTACTATAATAGGTTTATAATACTTTTCACACAAATAACACACAAAAAACAAACACAAAAAATAAAACATTGTTACTCTTACAGTACAGTACCTTGAAAAGTACAGTAGTACAGTACAACAGCTGGCATACAGGGACTGGCATCGAGTGAACAGGCAAGAAGAGTTACTGACTGGAGGAGGGAGAGGAGGTGGGAGGTGGTGGAGCCGAAGGATCGTCAGCAACAGGAGACGGAGGGCAAGCTGCAGTTTCACTCACGCCTGACGGTGATGGCACAGGTTCTGGTTCCTTGCTGGATTCAATTCTATCTACTCTCTTGAAAAAACCATCCAGTGATGTCTGGGTAGTAGCTCTTTTTTTCTCATCATAGATGACATGATAATACTGGATTGCATTCTGAACAGCTGCTGCAACCCTTGTGTACCATTCTACGTTTGGGTCCCATGCCTCAAATACTAACAGTGCCTCCTCAAATAAAGAAAATCCCCTTGCCACTTCCTGAGTCATGAATCTCTTCGGTTCTTCAGTTACTTCTTCTTCCTCTTGTCTCTCTTTGTCCTTTCTCTGGTAAAGTACACAAAAGCACAACCACTTGTAGAGGATGCACACACGTGACATTGTATGCCAGACACTTGAACTAACTCACGTGATTGGACCTGTGAATGCACGTTAGTATCTTTGAAAGTTCGCTACTTGAAGGTTTGTATGTAGGGGACTTACTGTATATGAAAAGTGACTTTCTGCCATATGACGGTGAGTCCATGTTGATGGTCAGAAAATAGGGGAGAGGATTTGTGAGAAGTGCTGAGAATGTTCTCTTTGAAACCCCTTGTTCACTGGGATTGACCTCCTGTCCTTTTTACTCCCCCAAGGTTGACATGGGACTGTTTGCCAATCTGTGACATATAGGTCAAACTTTGTATCTTACCTCTCTTAGGGCAGAATGGAATCTCTTTTAGGACCGAGGTTTACTTAAGTTGAAGTAATGTAAATTTAATTGGATCACAAATCTTGTTAGCACTTATTATTCAAGTCTGTTCCTGAACTACAAGAGGACCATGACGTATCCCAAATTCCCAACTGGGAACAAGCAATGAAGAGAACAAGTCCCTGCAGTGGCTTCTCCGCTGAGCCCAAAAAACCACATCTGATAAGCTATGTAATTTGCTCTAGCAATTTTGTGCCAAAAATAAAGGCACACTTTTGCAGAGTTCCACATTTCTAAGAAAAACTGAACTCCGCCTCATGCTAATCCAGCTCCCTTTCTTTCTTTTTCGAACTTGATGTTCATGGAGAGAAAATACCAGTTTGCATCTTAGGTCCGATAGACCCTTGGCCAGATGGCTAGGTCCATCCTCCTCTAGTCATCCTAAGCCTGCCTTGCTGTCACACAGAAACCTAAACCTGAAGGACAGGCAAAGACGCCAGCAGTGGTCTGTTTTACGACACCCCGATAACAGGATGTTTTTAGCAGCACAGCAGATTCTTGGCCGATGGCCCTGGTTAAAGGAAGAGAGGCACAGAATCTTCGAAGTCATCAATTTTAATGAGGACTGCAACTATTCCAGTAAACTAGATCCCTTCATTTTTGTTAGCTTGACAAAGAAACCTGATACATCCAAGACATTTATTTTTTTTTAGTTCAGTACCAAGACAGGAACTCGCTTTTTCACCACCAGTATTAGGCCCCCAATGGTGATAAAAATTCCTGTGCAGTCTTTTGGAGGGGAAGAATAAAAGCGCCTACAAGGGGGAAAAAAAGAACACCAAACAAATACGAACTTTTGAAAAATTCAGGCTTTTCTTGGCTCAGAGGTTAAATATGAATTGTTAGAGTTCCCTTTCAAAGTTGGAGTCTGCCAAGGTCTCTCATAAGCTTGGATAGTTTTGTGGAAGTTATAACAAATAAGAATAGATATATGTACACGTATAACTGAATCATTATGCTGTACACATGAAACTAACACAACATTGTAAATCAACTATGCTCCAATATAAAATAAAAATTAAAAAATACTTGAGATTAAAAAAAAAGAAATTTCATCTGAGTTTTCAACAGTGAGGAATATTGCCTTTGAATAGTGGTATGTATGTGTGTGTGTGTGTGTGTGTGTGTGTGTGTGTGTGTGTGTGTGTGTGTGTGTGTGTGAGAGAGAGAGAGACAGAGACAGAGACAGAGACAGAGACAAAGACAGAAAAAACAGAGAGACAGAGAGAGAGGGAAAGAGGCAGATAAATCGAGCCAGAAGATGAGAATTCAACTAATTTATTTATGACTTAATAAATTAAAATAACTTGCAGAAGTATTTCTGAATTTTCTGGGTAAGTCACACTAGAGGTACTAAGTAATTTCTAAGTTTCGTGGTGAGATAAACAGCTAAATTGCTTGAGAAGTTTGAGTATCAGAGAACCCAGCCTTTGCTTCTAATCTTTTTCATCTTTGTGCAAACTCACTGAACTCTTATTCCAGATCTGAAGGCAACAGACAGGCATTTGTTTTAACTCCTTAAGTAGATTCAAGTTTTAGAATCACTAAGGTTGAAAGTAGTGGTACAATTTCTAAATCCCACTCTTCAGTAGTAAGGGATTCAGAGCAAGGGCAAGCTGTGCCGTCTCTTACGAATTTTTCAATCAAAAAGTTTCTTTTTTTTTTTTCCCCCTGTTAAAAAATTCTTTAAATAGAGTTGGGGGGAAAAAAAAAAACAACCCAGAAAAAGTTACGCAAATGGCAAGGTAGTGACAGGGCATCTATCAAAATGGCTCTGGAAATTCCATTTTTAAAGTGCTATAAAAATATCATTATTAATGATGATTGACTGGGTTTTCAGAGCCAAGATATTTCAAGACTGCTAAGTTAGCGCCGAGTGCAAAAGTGTGGGTGCTGAAGTGGCTTCAGGGTTCCCTCGCTGTGTTTCTTCATTGATTTTTAAGTAACATGTGAGCCCACTCAAATTGATGATTTTCGTTTTGAATTAGTTTGGCCTCTGTCATGGAGAGCCTTCCATCTTTGCCTGACTGTCAGTGTCTAATTCATCTTCATCAAGTCCCCAGCAGGAAGATTTGGATCTTACTACTTTTTGTTTTACAGTTTTATTGTTTACAGGAAATTGGGACACAGAGAAAAATAGAGTGGAATCTACCCAAGTTTTCAGTAGAAGTACTCAAAGGGAGAAGATACACCTTCACTCGTGGACCTCGTAGAAACTCCTGGATTGTGGCAGTCCCACGAGGTGGGAGAGGTAATAATATAATCCAATACTCCCTTCAGATTTTGTTTGTTTGTTTGTAAGATTCCTGAAAAATCTTAGCTTCCAGTCTGTGTCAACCTGATACCTTGTACCTGTTGCTTTTATGAACCTAGAAGTCCTCTCCATTTTACAGATGGGAAAACTGAGGCTAAAGAAAATCATGCACAAGATTGGAAAAACCATATTAGATTTCAGTATAGTCGGCTGTTCCTGTGAAGGTCTTATATTTTGCTGTATTTTCACTCACTGCCAAGACTGGGAAAAATGACGAGTATGTTTTTTTTAAAGTGTAACTAAAATGTACTTGAAAAACATCACAAAAATATTATCCTGTTTAGATAAGGCCCAAGGCCCAAGTTAAAGGACTTCTTTAAAGGATGCAGGGAAAAAAACACCACCACCAACAAACCCAATCATCTACTGAGCAAAAATCATGTCTTTTCTACTCCCTGAAGCTCCTTAGTACTCACCCCTCTGCTTTTCACAGCAAGCATTGCTGCTTCTTCTCTGAAGACTCACTCATTCTCCAGTCCGCTGGGAGAAAACTAGTTTGCCTTTTTGACGGTGTGCCAAAAATGGAAAAAAGGAAGAATTTAAGCAACTGTCAACCAGGAAATTTTTTGTTTGTTTGTTTTTTAAAAAAGGAAATTTCCCAACCTAGCCAAGAAATTTTGTCTAAGTTACAGACTGTCAGTCTTTATAATCCCTCTTTGTTCCTTTTCTTTTCTGAATCCCGCATTTTCACCGAGGGTAGATAATCTTTGGCATTATCCTCATTGGCTCAGCTTAGCTTTCAGTCCCTTGGGGTCCTGCTGACTCCATAAACTTTCAACTCCTAAATCCAGTGCTGGCTCACCCAGGAAAGAAAAAAGCAAATTGAACAATAAAATTCAAGCTGTAGCTTCCGTTGTGACTCAAGAGCAGAAAATGTTTTTAATGGCCAAAAGCACATAAATGCCATTAATCACCAAGAATTTGTTATTCCTCATTGGATGCTCCAAACAAACACTGTTTTGTCCAACTCCATTACTATCTGGGATTTGAAAATTATCTGACTGAATATTCATCTAGGGTTGAGCATTTTGGAAATTCTTTCATAGAAATGATACATGCCAAAAAGGAGAAAGGAACACTTTTTTCTCCCTTTCTTTTCTTTTTCATCCCTCCCTTGTGTGTCTCTTCCTTTCCTTAGTCTCTTTTGCTGTGTCAGCCCTTCTATGCACGATCGGTTTTCTGTGATCTATGGAAAACTCCCACCTCAGGAATTTGAAGCCTTCTGTTAAGTCTTTTTATTTTGTTGAGTCCAGGCTACAGATTTTTGTTTTGAAAAAGTCTTAGAGGATTGTATTATAGCCACACATTTTCATTCTTTGAGCTGCATGTATAAATTAGACCATTTTTTAGGAGGCACTTTGCAGGCATACTGTCTTCTGGAATACTTTTCTAGTGTATCACTGAAGCATTAGTATTATTTGGAGGTTCACACAGTAAGTTGATGGGATGCTTTCTTTCTTCTCTTTTTTTTTTTCTTCTGATATTTCTAGAGCAATAGTGGTTGAAAAATGTTATAAATTAATTTGTTGGTGATTCTTGGAATAAATTAGAATAATTGATTTGGGAAACCTAAGTAAATATTTGTCATAACAAACCCATTTTTTAATTTCACGTGGAAGAAAGCTGCATTTTCCTTCATGTACAGAGATCAGATCAAAAGCTTGTGTTGAGCAATAGGGGCTCCAAATCTATTCTCTGGTCTTGTGGGACATAACTTCTTGGGAGAGGTAGACTACAGTGTAACTACAATATTCAGAATGCAAGCAAGAATTTTTTAAAAACGATTCTTCTTTTTCTGAGTTGGGATTAAGGAGTTTAATAGTGTGTCATTTTATATGCTCCATTCAAACAGAAAACTAATGGGGGAACAACTGCATTTGTTGAAAGCCTGCAGTGTACCAGGCTCTCTATATATTCTCCCCACAGCCCTGCAAGGGTGAGCATCGTTTTCCCAGATGGAAAAAAGGAGGCTCAGAGGGGTTAGGGGATCAAACAAGGGTCAAAAACATAGTAAGTAGTAATGCTAGGAAGATTCACGTGACTCTTTTTCATTTTAACCTATTGCCTCTAGTAGGTAAGGATGCTAGTTTGATATTTTCCATTACTGCCTACCTAGACAGGTACATTTCACAGAGAATACTAATTCTTCCAATGGTTTGCCAGCCAGAGGAAGGGGAGGCCATTGCCTTTGGCTAACTGGTCTCTTCAGGAATCTTGAGGACGAGCAGAATGTCTTTCCCTTCTCACTGTATTGCCCTCCACTGCCACCTCCCCAAATGGACAGCTCAGAGGAGCCTGTCCATACTTTTAGCTGATGTCAAAGGGTTCAGGGTGAGGAGAAAATCAAGTCACACAAGCACTGTTGTATCAGGTATAGTAAAACAAGCGTGAATCAGCGTGAGTTCTCCTATGATCTTCAGTTTGGGATTCTTTCATAGGTCACTGAATAAAACAATCTTAAATGACAAGATCATAACAAGTTCTTGGTGAGATGGCAGTGGTTCTGGCCCTAAGTGCAACTGTAAAATGGGCAGCCTTATTTTGGGGGGTACTTGCTTCCTCTTCAGAGCTGTTGTCTCTATGATGAGAATTCCTCTTCTGTCAGGCACCCTGGACCTTCATACGCTTTCCACTTTCCCCTCAACACAATCTGCTCTGGAGAGCTATCACTTGGAAATAATCTAATGAATTAATCATCACTTGCAGGTATGACTGTAGGGGTGGAATTTCGGGAATCGAGGCAGGCAAGGGAAGATGCAATTCAGAGCAGCAGAGGTTTCTTAACAGCCTTCAATGAATAGGATGTAGGTGACCACCTGTTCATAGAATGTTCATGGGTAAGGCTGATCCTGGAGGGAGACAGAAGACTAATGTAGATGGCTGAAGGGTTCTTGACCAGAGTACGCATCTGGAAAAAAACCAAGAGTTCTCCTGCTGGTCTCTTGTGTCTCTGCCATCTTCCAAGTCACTCTACTATGAACTGTGGCATTTAGATTGAGGTTGGGGTGGGTTGGGGAGTGGGGGAGCATTTTCTGTCCTGCGTCTGGGCTCTCAGCCTCTTTAGAAGAAGGCCAAGATGGTTCTTTCAACCACGGAACTTGGTCAAAATATTCTCTGTAGAAGAGTGATTACGAAGACTGATAGCCTAGGCAATGCAGCATAAAAATGTAGCACATTCTTAAAAACTAGTCCATTGATTGGCTGTAGTGCCAATAGAATTCGATGAAGTTTTCTTAAAGCTGTTTCCATGTCTATTGTTTATTGGAAGCTTTTTGGAAGACCTAAGCTTTTGGTTTTGGAGTGGAGGAAGTTTCCTGGAGTGTCAGCAATTTACCTGTCTCCTTACTTACTGTAGATACTCACCTAGGGCAGAAGGACATTGCCAGTCTATAAGGTGATCCATGGTGTAAAAAAACTAAGAACGAGGTTTCTTCCACAGCCAATTCAGAAGCACCACTCTTTTATCTAGAGAGCCAAGAAATACTGGAGGCAAAGGGACAGTGGCAATCTGTGACAGGGTAGGTAGATGATACGTTTCTTTTGTGTTTGAGGGGTTGGCCAACGATATTTGAGGTACTTGTAACTTACTTCTCTCAAAAAGGAGGAGGTGAAAGGGCTCAGGGAACACTTCTGTGTATTCCACACTGTGAGATGATGTGTTGGAGAAATAACACAGAAAATAAGCCAGATGGGAAAACAAGAAGAGAGAGAAGAAGAAATATCTATATCAACAAATCTATGTAGAAATTAGGCATATTCATACTTTTTGTTTTTTAATTTACATCCTTCTATTAGAGCATGGCTCTAGTTGTTTTCTAATTATTCCTCTAAGTCTGCCGAGCCCCACTAGGTTATGAACTACGTGAGGGCACGCATCTTCTTTATTTTTGTATCCCTGGCATCAGGCATGCTGCTGGACACAGAACAGTTCCTCAATAAGTGATTTTTAAATGACGGAAATTATTTTCATATAATAGAATTTTGATTCTAAAATAATTGCTTCCCCGGGAATGAAACACCCCTGTGAGTCATCTCAGAGAATTTAGGGGATGAGTGGAACCAACAACCTGACCTGAGTAGGACTAGATATTGACTAGTAAAGAGATGTCAATCTTTCTTACTGTAATTGACTGAATCTGAAACATGAATACGGTGAAGTTAGCCAAAGAGGATACCCTGGGGCAAGGAAGATCACACAAGATTGAAGACTAGGATGATGGGAGCCACAAAGACCAAGATCAGAGAAGCTGCACCCAGATAGTATCTGAGAAAAGCAGGTGAAGATGCAGGCACTGAACATAAGTAAAACTCATGTTACCTGGCTGGTGAATGTGCTGCAGGCACTGTACAAGGTAGACTTCCCAGAACAGTGAATGACAGGACTGCCAGTCGGGGCAGGACAGGCATCTTCCTGGGGAAAGAGTCTTCAGGGAGCAAATAAGAAAGGTCTGTTTCCTGCTGGGGTGATAGGAGAGATGAAAAGAAGGCCTCACAGGATTGGAAGACTGGGAGACTCTCAGGAAGAGTGAAAATTTCCTCTGCAAATTCAGAGTAAAATATGCTGCGGTGCAGAGAAGGAATCTTCAGGTATTCCTAATCTTCGTTCCAAAATAGGCCCCCTGTACGAATGCCAGATGGGTCAACCTGGGAAGCCTCACACCAGGGACAAATATTAGAAAGTAAGACACTAAATAATAGAAGACACTAAAAATTCACAAGACCTCACCCTGGTTTCTGAGTATACTAGATAAAAAGCAAGTCAGTAATTATATGCCAAGGAAAATTATTAGGACAACTCTTAGATATCTTGATATTTTGGGTAACTTTTTCACATTTGTTGTCATTATCTCCATCTAGTTTCCCATAGCGATTAATGACATTATCTTAAAGTGGAAGGGCCTGCCTGTGTACTTATTCTGGGATGTACCATGAAAGGGAGCGTGTGGGAGAATCACATGGTATTCTGTCCTCTACCCTGGGAGAGCCTACCTTGGAGAAACACATTGGGACTGTAAAGTGACTCCAGGTTTGTCACTGGGAGTAGCTTGGAGGACTGTGACACAGCTGAGGATAAGCAAGAAGAAATTAGACTGCAAAGATGCCTTATCCCAGCCTCTAAGAAATTCCAAGAGATTCCTAAGCCTTCAAGAAATGATGGAACTACGTTATCTCAATCGAAGAAAAACGTAACACGTCGTAACGATTTGACAATGAACTCTCTGCTGGTTGGGAGGAAGTTGCCGTGCATAAACCTGGCATATTCATGGGTGCATGTGCTGTAACTTCTTGGAGCGAGATATGACAGAGAGCCTGCCAAGATCACCAAAGTCACCAATCCCCACTGCTCCGATGGTTCCTGTAGTAAAAAATATTACAGTCATAAGGAATCTTCAGTGAACCTCCAGGACCAGGTAAGGAAGTGAAACCATTTAGGGGTTGAGTAGGATTTTTTTTTCTCTTCATCCAGTTTGTGGACATGACTCTGAAAGAGAAAGGAGGGTAATAATTGGTTACATAGAAGGCATCCGAAGGAAAGAATTTGTCTTCTGGATCATGACAGGAATGTCAGGAAGATGTACTACTGAAAATGGAAAAGGGCACTGGATCAAAGTAGAGAACGTATTTAACAAGGATAAATGGATGAAGGGGAGGGAGAAAAATCAGGACCGACTACCATGTAGGTAGTAAGGACAGTGGGCATGGCAGAGTGTATAGTGGAGGTGGTTCTTAGTAATTATCATTCTTTCATTCAACAAATAACAGAGAAGTTCACTAAGAATAATACTTACGACCTTAGAGAACTATCTGTGTCAACACAGAATAGGAGGTGACAAAATAACTCGAAGTTTCAAAGCACAAAATGAATATAATGTTATTGAGGGCAGTAAGATTTGATGGGATAAAACTCAGGCTAAAAATATCAAGAGAAAGACATACTTTATTAAAAAACTTATCTAGCAGAAGAAAAATAGAATAGTGCTATGTATAACTAAGGACACTTCCACGTGGAAGCAAAGGTAAAGCAAAAAGGCACAAGAGAAATAAACCAATTATACTGCCATGAGAATATACCTCAGACCACTTAGGAAGAGGAAAAATACGGATATTATGTTTTTGGTGTTAAATCTTGGTATGAAGTAACCCTTTGCAGTTAACAGGAGACTATCTTTTGGAAAATTAACTTTGATAAAATTAAAGTATTTGATGAGCGTTTAACTTCTAATGTTCCATTTTTAATCTCTTAAGAAGAGGGAGAATACAAGAGAGGTAAACGTCAGTATGGAAATTCTGAGGGGGATTAATAATAGTGAGGGAGTAACCAGAATCTTGGAGTTCAGACAACTGCAAAAGTCACATATGTCCCCTTGCCCAGTGTTCCTCAAGATGAGGTTCCTAGACACAGTAGTACCACACATTGTTGTTGGTCTGCAACAAGCTTAAAGTAAGTTCTGGAAACTTTTACAGTAATTTCCATCGCCACAACATTTTTACTGTTCAAAATTAAAACTGATCCCTTGCTCTCTTCCACTGGAGGCCCAAACACCACGCCTCTAGTAATGCAAGTACTCAACGCCCACATCGATGGGCGGCGGAAGATTGCCTTTGCCATCACGGCAGTTAAGGGTGTGGGGCAAAGATGGGCTTGTGTGGTGTTGAGGAAAGCAGACGGACCTCAGCAAGAGGGCAGGAGAGCCCACTTAGGATGAGGTAGAGCGTGTGATCACCATGATGTAGAATCCACGCCAGTGCAAGATCCCAGACAGAAGGACGTGAAGGATAGAAAATAGGTCCTGGCCAACGGTCTGGACAAAAAGCTCCGTGAAGACCTGGAGCGACTGAAGAAGATTCAGGCCCACAGAGGCTGCACCACTTCTGGGGATTTCGTGTCCGAGGCCAGCACACCAAGACCAGAGGCCGGCGTGGCTGCACCGTGACTGTGTCCAAGAAGAAATAAATTTGTGGGAGTAGTCTGTTAATAAATAATTTATACAGTTAAAAAAAACCACAACTGATCCCTCACAGATGCTCTGACAAGCACTGTCCTAGTTCATGATAAAATAGATTTCAAAAAGTGTACTGCTCTTTGTTCTGAAAAGGAATACAGCTTATTAGGAAAAAGAACCTAAAGAGAAAACTAAAGAGTGAGGGAATCGGAGTGTACAGCTGGGGATTATTCCAATGGGACAAATGAGGGAAATCATCTAAAGAGTAAGGTGATTATATTAACAGCTCTCTTGATGAGAAAAGGGGGTGAAACCCTTTTATTGAGCACTTGTTTTCTACTGGACACTTTTATTTACATTATCTTATTTAATCTTCTCCCTTCAGATAAGTGATATTTTTCTAATTTTTATGGTAGGGGGCATGAGGCTCAGTGACTTTAATAGGCTGCATGGTGGCCGCCCAAAAGATATGCACGCCCACATCCTAATTCCAAGAACATGTGAATATTACCTTATCTGGTAAAATGTGATTAAGTTAAGGATCTCAAGAGGAGGAGCTTATCCTAAATATATCGTAAATTCAATCACACGTATCTTTATAAGATGGACGCACAGAGAAGATGAGGAAGCAACAAGTTCGTGGAAGGAGAGATAGGAGTGATGTGTCCACAAGCCAAGGGGTGCCCAGAGCCATTAGGAGCTGGAAGAAGCAAAGAATGGATTCTTCCTAGAGCCTTCAGAGCCTGCAGACACTTGATTTTGGATTCTGGCCTCTGGAACTGTGAGGGAACAAATCTCTGATGGTCTAAGCCACCCAATTTGTGGCAATTTGTTATAACAACATTAGAAACCTAATACAGTGACCTAAAGTAACTTCTACAAAATGAAAAAAAAATGTATGATATTTAACCTCGGGCTAACGCTAAAGCTTTTTTACTCTGACGTATCACATAGCAGCCTTCCAGACTTTATAATGCCTGGATAAATGATTAGGAATATATTGAAAGGATAGGGAGAGCACAGAGAAATAAAGAGTATAAGATGTGGCGTCATGTACTAGGTGGGAATCTTGGTTCCTCTACCCACTTACTTGTCTTCTCAAAGTCTCAGTGCCCTCAACTGAAAACATCACATTATTGTGAGGTTTGAGCACAATAACATACCTGTAATTTTCTTTGCAACTTGTGCAACACTAGTCCAATGCTAATTACCAAGACCAATTCTTTCCTCAAGAGAGACTGAAGAGACAACGTTGGTAGTACCCCTTCCATTCACTCTTTCTCTGTTGCAGATGCAGTGGCACTGGATTGCCCACCTTCCTGCCACGGCAGATGGCAAGGCGAGCATCCTCCTGTTTCAGGATGCACAGTCCTAATATCACGTGCCGACAGGAGCAACAGAAAGCCCCTGAGCCTGCTGAGCAATTTCTACTTGAAAGAAAACCTCAGCAGCTACCAGGCCAAAACAAAATAGTTATTTTTGGCAGATCTTTTCTTCAGGATTCAGATGGACAATAGTAAATAACTCTATTCAACAGGCCAGCTCATTTTTACTTGTTTATTTACACCCTGCCTTGTTCCAGAAAGGATTTAAGGTGGATTACCTATTAATACTACACAAGATAAGTGAAAAATAAGTGGTGAGGAAAGTAGGACAACAGGAAAATGAAACTCAGAAAAATAAGTGAAACCAGGAATGAGTTAGACTCACCGTCTTTAGTGAGGATTTTCCCTCACCAGGGGTGGCCATGAGTGTGTCTCTAAGCTTTCTTGCTGTTAATATAAAAAAAACGGCTCTAAAGCAAGGTCCCCAGCAACATTCTCTTTAGGATGTGATTTCAGCCTGCCCAGGGCACTGGCTATGGGTGATCAAGGCCATAAAGATCTTGACACTGAGCATAACAGTCATCATTTTAGCCTGGATTAAAAAAGAAAAAAAATCAGTAAAGCATCAATGAAATTTGTATCTTTGAGGAACATAACTTCCTGATGTCGTGCATAATATAAACTAGCTATAAAATTTATATTTACAGAACTGTTGACTCACTAACTGTACAGGGTGATTAACTATAAATCAGGCAAGCAAAAGGGGACATCTACCAAAAAGGATGACTTTGGTTTTAGAACCGTTCATCTGTAACCCTTCTTTTTGGTACTAATCAGGGCAAGCTTGATCTGCAGCACTCTCTCTTCATGGTAATAAACTTACTGTCTGCTTATAAGAGAATGTCTATTTTTCTCTTCTCTAGAATGGGGGAAATGCATCCAGCTTATAGAAGAGTGTCATTAAATTATTAAGATTCAAATTGAAAGGAAAAGGGCAGTTGGAGCACGTCTCTATTTTTACTTCACTGAAATCACTATTAAAGATGAATTGAGCTAGCTTTTGGGGAGTGAATTGTGCAGCTAATTCACAGGGTGGGCGGGGGGGAGCCCTTCATGGTGTTGCGATGCTTAAAATAAAAGAGTTTATAAGGGTTATATTAAGGTATTTTATAGTGAAAATTGATGATGGGTAAGTAGCTATGGCCCTCATGCCCCTTTTAATCCTGAATTCTCTCTCTCTGCTCTCTGGCAGGGATTGGTAAATTTTTTCTGCAAAGGGCTAGATGGTAAATATTTTAGGCTTTGTGGGCCTTATGTTTTCTGCTGTGACTGTCCAACTCTGCAATTGCAGTGCAAAATCAGCCATAGACAGCTCGTAAGTTAATGAGTGTAGCTGTGTTCCATTAAAGCTTTTTTTAACGAAAGCAGGTGGCAGGGGACTTGGCCCATGAGCCATGGTTTGCCGAATCCTGCTCTGTGACATAGAACGTGGGGTTTTAAATCCTTGTTCAACGTTTTCACTGTATTCTGAACAACGTTTCTGAGAGAAATTTTGGCCTGACAGCCTACCTCCCTGAAGGTGATGGGAGCGCCCTCCCTTTAGGTTAGAAGACCTTGAGTTTTGAAATAGATCACTGCCTCCTGCATACCGGTTTTCTAAATCATGGACTGCTCCATTCCACCGATAAGACTGAAAAGCTGAAAAGCTATGTTCTCGGCCTCCAGCCTAACCCCTACCTCAGTATATCAGAGCCTAGCCATGTGTCCAGGTCCGACTGGGACACACATGGGGGAGATACCTTAGTGGGCACAATCATAACTCTTGATTTTAAAAAGTTCAGGCTTGCCTCAAGCCAGTTATAGGAACATTCATACATGTACAATGTTACCTTTTCTTTTTTAGAAGATCCTCACAGAATAACAGTTGGACACTACTCCATCTTTTATTAAGGACTGTATATAAAAGTGACCCTTTGGAGGGTATATTTCCTCCTTTGTAAAATTGCTGTTGAAGACACTTTCCATTAGATTGTTTTGTGTTCTTCATGTAAAACTTTGTGATTCCTCTTAGAGTTCAGAGGGACGACAGAAGTGCTTCTCTTGTTATGCTTCCTGTTATTAACCAGACAAGGCAGTATAACTTCTCCTATGCCACCCGTTCGTCCTACTTTTTAGCTGTGTTTCCAAAACGTAAAGCTAAGTACATGTTCCGTTGCACAGGTTATAAATAGTCGAGGTCTTCTTACCCATCTATGTCTTCCTCTCCATTCTTGGTCTTTTCATTTTTTTTCTGTTTTTTTTTTTTGAGGGGGGAGGGGGCATCTGATTGTATTTGTATCTTAATATAGAATACCATAGAAGTATAAATAACAAGTAAATAATAAAGTTTGGGCTTGTTGAAAATGTTAGAGACCACAAAAGGACAACTTCATCTGTGTTTGAAACTAGAAAAACAAGGAAGTGATCACCAAGCTGCCTGGGGCAGATGGTGTAATGATAACAGATAACAAAACTATTGAATTTATATTTTGCTTTCAAATTCTGCTGCAAGGAAAGTGGTCTCCAGGCTGGAAGAATAAGAACAAATAATACCTTGAATTATTTTTTTGAATTCCTTGTTTTCTTGGAATTTATTTAATTTTTTTTTTTTTTTTTACACCTTGTCCCATTGTATTTTCACCCTGGGAGGTGGTCACAGTAGTTATTATTATCCTGCTTTACTAAGGAGGAAATTGTGACTCAGTGTTAAATGACTTGTGCACACTCACAAACAATGCAAAGAGGGAGTTGACTGCAACTCTGTGTAAATAAGTAGACAGTAAGGCAAAGCCTGGTCGCTTTAAATAAATTTTGGTTGTCAGCACTGGATGCGAGTTACGCCAGCCTACTGAGAAAACTGGGGTGCAGTGCAAATAGGAGATGCTCAAAATATGTTTTTGAATGAGTGAATTGAGCTGAGCATTAATCTTAGTAAATTACTGAGGTATTGCAGAGACCAAAAGATGAATAAATAAGGGAAATCTCAGTCCATTTTTCAAAAAGAGGGAGAGATTCCACAATCCATAAATAGGTCAACTATTCTCAGAGGCGATCCCAGAAAAAATCAAGAATGGACTTTCAAGCTAATGGCTTTGAGTATTAACGAAGGAATGTAGTGGTTACTAGGAGTGAACATAGGTTTGTAAGGAATGCCATGTTATGCTTGCTTAATTTATTTTCTTGCTTTTGAAACAGAGCTACTGTAAGATCAGAGGATTGACTAGGAAAATTTAATTTTCACAATAATATCATAAAAATAGCAACCACTTCTTGAACACTAACTATATGGCAGACCCTGGCTGCCTTATTTCATTTAGTCCCATAATGGTCCCAGTGCATAGGTATGTTTCTATCTCCCTTGTTTCAGATAAGACAGAGGTTCAGAGAGAGCAAGTAATTAAAGTCACATTGCTAGCGAGTGACTGAGCTGCAGTCAAAGCCAGATTTGTCTGACTCAAAGCCATTGGTGGTAAGTCACTACAGCACCATTTCGTGTTGACACACAGCAGGGCTCATAAGATCTTTGAGGTGAAGGTGAACTAAAGATCTACAGGTTGGGTCACACTATCTTTACATAAATTCACAACAGGTTGAAAACAAATCTAAGGCAGGTTGATTAGTATTTTGGTCTTAGTCTGCTCAACATTTGAATCTATAAAGACATAGAAAACATACTTATCCCTTCTGCAGTGGACAAAACCAAGAAGAGAAGCCAATCTTACCACTGCTATAAGCTAACATTTGCATGGTGTGTCTCATTTTACAAAATACTTTCACTTAGCTTGTCACATTTGATTCTCTCTCACAACTCTATAAAGAAGACCTACCACTAGCTCCCAAACTCTCCCTCTTGCCCACCCCCGCCACCCGCCTTTTTTTTTTTTTACAATGAGCAGAAATGAGGTTCAGGGAAATCAAATGACTCAATCAGAGTCATGGTGAATAATCTGGGGACTTCTGTTTTCTGTCACACTGCAACAGATATGGAGTCATGATTAGAAATAATATCAAGACATGCAAATGCCAGATCAAAATTATTAAGATGAAATATGAAGGTGATGAATGTGAAGTCTAACACTGAAGGAAAAAGTATGTTTTTGTTGAATGCGTAACGTAAGCCAACATTTCACTCTGATTACTAATAATACTAATTTAATTTTAGCCTGGATTAATGGAAACATAATGTCTACATCACAATAAGCAATATTTCCACTGAACATGTAACTTTTCAAAACATACATGGACCCATATTTGCTGGGCCTAGTATTTATTAAAATCTCAGACTAAGTAGAGTGCACCTAAAGGCACGTAAATACTGAAGAGACCATGGGCTACATTTGATTGTGGAAGGGAATGAGGAAATGCATAAAAACTCTAATTGGTTTCAAATTTTTAAAATTATCACGTGGAAGAGGAAAGATTAAGATTTGTTCTGTGTTGCTTGGTCTAGGTCCAGCAGGTGTTGGTGTACAACAAGACAAAAAGCACAAAGGTTTAAGTATCAGACAGTCAGATTTTGGCTCAACATAAAAAATAATTCTAACAGTGGAGCAGTTCCTGAGGAAATGAGCGTTGTGAGTTTTTAACATTTAACTTATTTAAACGAAAAAGAGAGCCAAAAGCAATTCATTCATTTCTCCCATTCCCCACTCTTTACCGTGGCAGCTACCAATCTGCCTGTTCTCTCTGTCTGTGAGCTTGTATTTTGTTGTTTGTTTGTTTTTTTTAGATTTCATGTATAAGAGAGATCATATAGTGTTTGTCTTTCTCTGTATGGCTTATTTCACTTAGCATAATGCTCTTGAAGTCCATCCATGTTATCACAAATGGCAAGAGGTCGTTCTTTTTTATGACTGAATAATATTCCATTGGCTAAATATACCACAATTTCTTTATTCATTCATCCACTGATGGACAGTTAGGTTGTTTCCATATCTTGGCTATTGTAAATAATACTGCAGTGAACACGGGGGTGTACATATCTTTTCAAATTAGTGTTTTTATTTTCTTAAAATAAATACCCAGAAGTAGAATTGCTGGATCATATGGTAGTTCTATTTTTAATTTTTTGAGGACTGTCCATCATGTTTTTCATAATGGCTGCACCAATTTACATTACCACCAGCAGTGTACAAATGTTCCCTTTTCTCTACATCCCCATCAACACTTTTTATTTCTAGTATTTTTGATAATAGCCATTTTAACGGGTATGAGGTGATAACTCATTGTGGGTTTTTTTAATATAAATTTATTTATTTTATTTTATTTATTTATTTTTGGCTGCGTTGGGTCTTCGTTGCTGCACACGGGCTTTCTCTAGTTGTGGCGAGCTGGAGCTACTCTTCACTGTGGTGTGCGGTCTTCTCATTGCAGTGGCTTCTCTTGCTGCAGAGCATGGGCTCTAGGGTGCGCGGGCTTCAGTAGTTGTGGCTCATGGGCTCCAGAGCGCAGGCTCAGCAGTTGTGGTGCTTGGAGCTTAGTTGCTCTGAGGCATGTGGGATCTTCCCGGACCAGGGATTGAACCCGTGTCCCCTGCATTGGCAGGCGGATTCTTACCCACTGTGCCACCAGGAAAGTCCCGCTCTCATTGTGGTTTTGATTTGCATTTCCCTGGTGATTAAAGACGTAGAGCATCTTTTCATGTACCTGTTGGACATCTGTGTGACTTCCTTGGAAAAATGTCTATTCAGATCTTCTGCACATTTTTCACTTGGATTGTTTCGTTATTTTTGCTATTGAGTGTTCTTTACATATTTTGGATATTAGCCCCTTATCAGATATATGATTTGTAAATATTTTCTTCCATTCCTTAGGTTGCTTTTTCATTCTGTTGATGGTTTTCCTTAGCTGTGCAGAAGCTTTTAGTTTGACATAGTCACACTTTTTAATTTTTGCTTTCATTGCTTTTGCTTTTAGTGTCAAATTCAAAAATCATTGCTCTGACCTATGTCAAGGAGCTTTTTGCCTATGTTTTCATCTAAGAATTTTACGGTTTCAGGTCTTGCATTTAAGCCTTTAAACCATTTCAAGTTAACTTTTGTGATTGGTGTAAGACAGTGGTAAAATTTCATTCTTTTGCATGTGGCTGTCCAATTTTTCCAGCACCATTTATTGAAGAGACTGTCCTTTCCCCATTGTATATCCTTGGCTCTTTTGTCATAAACTAATTGACCATATATGTGTGGGTTTATTTCTGGGCTCTTTATTCTTTTCCATTGATCTATGTGTCTGTCTTTTTTTTTTGCGGTACACGGGCCTCTCACTGCTGTGGCCTCTCCCGTTGCAGAGCACAGGCTCCGGACGCGCAGGCTCAGCGGCCATGGCTCACGGGCCCAGCCACTCCGCGGCATGTGGGATCCTCCTGGACCGGGGCACGAACCCATGTCCCCTGCATCGGCAGGCAGACTCTCAACCACTGCGCCACCAGGGAAGCCCTATGTGTCTGTTTTTATGCCAATACCATGTTATTTTATGTAGAGGCTTTTATTATAAAGTATAAAAATACCTCAGTGATAAATGATATTCTCTTTCCCTTCCCCCAACTATCTCTCTCTCTCTCTGTCTCACACACACACACACACACACACACACACACACACACACACACACACACACACAATATCTCCTGTCATTTGAATGTTAGTTCCTTGGTAGCAGGGATTTTGTCTTGTTTTTTATGAATTGAATTTTGTTCTTCAAAACTTATATGTTGAGATCTAAACCCCAGTACCTCAGAATGTGATCTTATTTGAAAATAGGGTTGTTGCAGATGTAATTAATTAATGTGAGGTCATACTGAAGTAGGGTGGGCCCTAATTCAATATGATTGATATCCTTATAAAAGGGGAAATTTGGACAGGGACATGCACAAAGGGAGAATGCCATGTGAAGATGAAGGTAGAGGATCTGGGTGATGCTTCTACAAAACAAGGGATGTCAAGACATTTAAACCACAAGAAGTTAGGAGAGAGGCATAAACAGTTCCTCCCTCAAAGCTCTGAGAAGGCGACAACACTGCTGACATATTGATCTTGGACTACTGGCCTCCAAAACTGTGAGACAATACATTTCTGCCATTTAAGCCACGTGGTTCACGGTATTTTGTTATGGCAGCCCCAGTAAACTAATAACGTGCTGTATTCCTGTATCTAGAACTGTGACTAGATAGAGTAGGCATTTTATAAATATTTTTTGAGTGACTGTTGAGTGAATAAATAAATGGCTGAATGAGTGAATATACATCATCCCAGGAAAGTCATTTATTTTTTCTAGTCCTCAGTGTTGTCATTTGTAAAATGACATTCGCCACAGTGTAGAAGATTTATACAGTTCTCGTCTCTTCTACTACATTCATAGAAAAGAACTCTTATGACAGAAAAATTGATCACATATTAGAAGTTATCAAGAAAGCTTATTTAATCAGAATCTCTATTGAAAAATACAGGCAGACATGGGTTTTAAGGATGATTGAAATTTTAATTTGACCTGAGGCAAAAGTCTGAAATGAATAATTTCCTGAGTTTGCTTTTAGATTGTGATCCTGTGTTTTTCCTTGACGAATTTATCATCTATTTATAGAAATTAGGTCAGTGAGACTGTGTGAGTTATAGGCAAAGCGATTTCATTGCACTCCAGGCTCAACTATGTTTCAGAATCGAATCTTCCTTACTGTGGAGTTGAGCCATCAGCAAAGAAATGGTACAGGAATTGAATTAGAGCCGAATGCAGAAAATTGCCTTCATGTTTGAGAAGCTTGGGTGTGCCATTACCTGAGATGATATTAAATTTATCCATGTGCCTTCAAATAATAAGCTTTGGCGAAGGAGCTAGAGGAACAGAAAATCAACAGAACTCCAGAGAGTGATCTGGATGTGATGAGATTTACTAGTCTGGATGCCTTCCGGAAAGCCGCAGCTGGCCAGAATGAGCTTACGTTTTCAGTTCTTCAAGACTGGCCTAGGTGGGCTCTGCAGTGCTGATCTGCAGAGGTGATTTTCCAGAAACCCAGTCCACTGGACAGAGCCATGGTTCTATTTCCCTTTTTAGATCCTTTACCTTCCAATGGTAAGGTAAAGGGCCCTATTGGTAATAGGCCCCTTGCAGGGCCCTATTCTCTCTCTTTCTCTTGGTCTCTGTCTCTGTCTCTTTCTCGGTGTTCAGAACCTTTGATCCCTCCGGTGTGGAACTTTTCCAAGTGTCCTATCATTGAAAGTTAACATCCTCCACTTGGTTCTTTTTCCTTCTACTCCTCAGAAACTCACATTTCCTGAGATGGATCTTCACTCCAATAAAAGACATTGACACCTCGGTGTGCAAAACTCTTAGATTCATAGGGGATGAGTGAGAAGGGCAAAACATTTACAGCTCCAATAGGAGTTAGATGCATCTTCTCTCACTAGTAGTCTGCTACGCCCTATGGGGAAAATATTTTAAGCTAGAATTTTGGTACTTTTGGCTTCACTAACTCTTGGGTTCTTTTAGGTACCCACCACAGTGTTAAATATACGAAATTAAAATCAGCAAAGAGCAGAACATGCCTTTTACTTTCCCACCCCCTACCCCAGTTTTGCAAATGGGTCAGCAAAAATAGTGTCCTTGATGTGGGCAAGGGTGTAAATTCATACAGTGAAAACTCAAACGGAAAACAGATCCCAAGAACAGAGGCTATATTTCAAATCTTTGGATTATGGAGAGCAGTTAGAGAAGAAATCTTAAATGTCATCTAATTTAACTCACTTATTTTACAGATTAGGAAACAGAACGCCCTGGGCGAGAGATCTTCTGACTAGCAGACCCTATATTCTTCATGTACTTCTATATTTTTATGTCTTTTGGATTTTTGTTTGTGTGTTCGTTTTTCTTCCTTGCATTATCTCTGCCTTATCTAGGGCAAAAAATGTGTATAAAATAAGAGGGTGGGTGAATCAACCAGGATCATAGCGCTAGCAAAGTGAAAGAACTTGGATAGGACCCCGTGTATCCTGGTTCTTAGTTCCTTGCTCTGTGATTTGAGCATTAAAGCAAATCAAGACTGGGTGAAGATTAGAATCTGTAGTCCCTAGCCCCTTGGGTAAAACAGGCTGCTGGGTTATTCTGTACAGTCTAATGTTTGCTATCAGTCTCTGTGGCAACTGTTCTAAGTTTCTTCTGGAGGATGGAGTAATAGTCCCCATTTGAGAGTCTGAATATCAAGGATCCTCTCCTCAGAAATATGTACATACACAATTTGCACAGAAATTCAGTTGATTCACATAATTGAGGACAGACCCCTAGACTGTGAACTAGTGGTCTATATATTAATGTCAACTAATGGTTATTGAATGTTTTCTATGTTCTGGGCATTATTCTGAGGACTTTACATGTGCTATATCATTTAATTCCTGCAACACTTAAAAGCAGTTTCCATTCTTGTTTCCATTTTACAGAAAAAAGAGACATTTAGAGAACATCTGATTATTTAACACTATTTTAAAAATACTGACGATGCCAGGTGCTAAGGATAAAATGGTGCAAAAAAACAAACAAATAAAAGGCACAGTGCCTGCCCCCATCAAGCTTGGAATCCAGTGAAAGAGGCTGATTACATGTTTACAGAGAAATGTGCCATGAAGCAAACAGACATGGGCGAGTGTGTCAGGCAGTGATAATAACACTTATAAGTGGACTGTAAAATCCTTTGCTAGAGGTCAACACCAAAGGACAGACCCCAAACTCAAACCAGGTCCATCTGCCCCCAAAGTCAGCCCCTGCCCCATCGTTGGCAACAGTTGAGTTCTTCTAACTATGATGACTTTTGGTGATACTTTATAATATCCTGTCCTGGTCTCCTCCATGACTGTGAGATACACTTTCCTGAAGCACCCAAAGCAGTGCTTCTTGGACCATCTATGGTGAAAGACCAAGTGTTAAAATTTTCAGTTTGTTACACTGTGCTCTGATACTTTTGTCCTTATTTTCTGCCTTAGCCCGCAAGCTTGTCCCCATGTCTGGATGGGCTCTAAGTAGGAACACAGAGAATCTTGGGTAATTATGGGTTCATGTTTGGTCATTTCCTGCTTCACCCTAGATATGGAGGGATTATGCATCTAGACTGGTAACTTAATTTGGTAAAAAAAAAATCTCTATTTCTAAAAAATTACCTAAAAGTGCTTCAGGATCTCGCTGTTGCCCCCATATCTGCAAAGCCTTGCCCCAAACAATTGGGCCTTTATTTCTTCTTTCCAGAGCAACAGCTTGCTGACACACGTGATTCCCAGGCCCGGGGCTGGAGCCCTGCCCAGAGTGACAGGGGTAGGTACCTGGGCCACGTATGACTTGCAGTCTGTCGTCCAGCTGATGTACTTGGCGTGCTATTGCCGGCGAACATGCCGCACATGACAAACAGAAACACAGTGCTAATTTCAAGGTCTATTAGAAACACAAGGCAGTAGAAATAACGGTTGATGGACAGAAATGGTAGGAATTGGCAGGTTAAGAAATCTTCTTCTAAAAACTTCTAGGGGATGTCTACAAACACAGGGAAATAAATACACTTTACAATCATAAAAATGTGCCTGACAATGGGCTTTTGAATGAGCACAGTGAGGGACTAAAGTGGATGATATGTGACCGTGGTTTTTGCCCCCCACCATCCAGAACTACTGATAAGGTCAGGCTGAGAACAAGCATCTGTGCATGAATGTAAAAGCTATTGGAATGCAGAGTGTTCCCAGCTACTACATTAATAACTTTCAACAACCTTCACTCCTGGACATGATGTAATTAATTTTTGAACTGGGGAAGCAAGATGGTCTGTGGTCTGATATTTTCATTTGAAAGCAAGTGGGAAGACAAAAGCCAACAGGCTTTTTGGCTATGAGGGAATAAATGACCTTCCAAGTAAGGAATTTAAACCGGAGCTTTCGACTTCAGAGGGGATGGGGCTGGAGAACATTTTTGTAGCAGAAATTTAAGGTGGAGAAATGGTTGTGGGTTACAGGGCCCCCCATCTCCCCCAGCATGTGCGCCCTTCCCCATTACACGAGCCACTCTCAAGGGTTCTGATGGCCCTAAACCCCTTTTGAACAGAAAAACATTATTGCTAACAGTTTTTGTTTTTTTTTTTTTAAACACAGGGCTGGCATGCCAGCACATGCTTGAATGCTCTCACAGTTACATATAAACTTAAAAAGAGGCCCCCCTTTCCCCCTAGCCTGACTCATACTCCATGCATCACATAACCAGTATTTGGAAAGGCTATGAAGAACGCTTGGGGCAGTTGGATATATTTTGTCCAATAGTGGGAGTGACAAAAACAGGTGATCTAGAAGCGGGTAGGAGTGTAAAGCTGGGGGGTGCATGTAGGGTGGGGCGGGAGTCGTGAAAGATGGAAGGAAAGATTATCGTACTTCTTGACTATTCCTTAGGACATTTAAGAGAACAGAACATTTTAAAGATGGAAGAGACCTTAGAAATCTGAAATGGAGTTTCAGAGGTTATGCACTGCCAGTGCAAAATCCTACAGCTAGAGAGGAGCTAGCCTCCAAACACTCTCTGTATAGCACAGACCCCACTTTGCACCACAGAACCTGTTTGAGAATCTGATGAAGCCTGCAGACACTTTCTTCTGAAAAACAAAACTACACATAATATTTCCTGTACGTTTCAAAGGAATTATGGACTCCTTAAGTTCATCAATGAACCTGAGGGACTGATGAATTTTCTGTTGTATTAAGGTTATCAACCGAGCATACAAATAACGTTCAGACTAGGTTTTAAGTCTCTCCTTTCTACTTATTGGCTGTTTGAGCACAAGCAAGCAGGCAATATATCTAGGCCTCAGTTTCCTGACGTACGAAATAGATATAATGATAGTATCTATTCCTAGGTTATCGTGAAGATGAAATGCCATAATGAGTTTAAGGAAGCCTGGCAGTGGGAAGGACAAGCCATGTTGCTATGGCTGTGGTTTTTATCGACCTCCATGCTCATTGAGCTATGTCCTCTGTGGTTGGCTGTTGATGGGCTCCTCGAGATCCAGGTCTCCTGAATTTCTTCCTGTCCTTTGCCTTTTGCTTGCTTCCAGCATAAATCTGTTTGCTTCCTGATTGTTCTCCTTTCCTTAAGGGTCTCTCCTTCTCACCACATGAAAGGCAGCCTGTGTTAGAATGTCTTGATAAATTTGCTGTGCGGAAATCCATTAGAAGGAAGTGCTAGGAAATAAGATTGTTGGAGAAAAGAGTACATCTGTGAAGTGCTTCCTTACTGCAGTGGAGATCAAACAGTAGAACAAGTGGAAATACCAGGTCTGCAAGAATGGTTTGAAGTCATGTTATTATTTCAACTTCCCTTTAATAATTGCAGGGAAAAAATGTTTTTTTTAAATACAGTTCATTTTTTTTAATCTAAATTTTCAGTGTGGAAAACTTCTATTTTTAATATCAATTTCTCGTGCTGATGTACTTAAATTACTTGCAACTTCTAATGGGTTCCACCACCTGACTCCACCCCAATTTCTTCAAATCCGTGCTGAGAAACAGAAAGGTAGCCTCAAGAGGAAGAGGAATGTTAAAAATACTGAGCAGAGAGGAACCTGCTTACATCATCCTCCTTCTAATTTAGGTTGTCTGTTTTTCAGTATCGGAAGTTCTCCTGGGGACTGGTGTAGGGTGAATTATATGAAATTTTGGAAACTGAGTCTCCAAAGATAGTTTGGTGTAAGCCTCAAAGCTTTACTTCTACCTGGTAAAGGTTGACCAGAAGACTGATAACTTCTCGGTTTTTTGTTTGTTTGTTTGGGTTTTTTGGTGCCAATTCAACTCCCTCCCACTTACACTTGAAAGTAGGACTTCAAGGTACTTTACCACTGAAATCAGAAAGCAGCCTTTAAATAGTTCCAGAACAGCAAAAGTCTACATTCTTATTAGGCTAACAACTGAGTTTACCTTCCCCCACACAACAATTATAAGAGCCAGAAGAGCAAGTTTCTGAATTTCTGATGCTTTATGATTAGAGGTAGTCATTCTCTTCTCTGTTGTCCTTTCACTATTGACCTGGTAGGAATGAGAGTGAAGTGCCAGTGATGATCTTAGGAACAAAGTCTTCCTCCTTGTAGGGATGGTGGTCATGTCACAGTTCCCCCAAGAGCTGCATCTGAGGGGTCATAAAATGAAGCAGCTTTGCATAAAGTGTCTTAGGGGTAATGCTGTCACTCTCTTTGCTCTTAGATTTGGGTTCAAAGCCCTCCTTTACTATCTTCTAGCTAAAAAGCCTGGACAGCTTACTTACTTCTAGATTTGTAAACTTTTGTTTCTTTCTCTGGAGACATAGAGCCATTGGTGGAACCAGTCCATGTACAGTGTCTGGCACATAGCATATATGTCCTTATCTTGGGACAGGGAGTTTCATCTTGGACAGTGACTAACTGTCCTGGAGGATGGGAACATGCCTTTTGAAGAATGACTTAATCTCCAGAGTTAGTGGAGATGGCAGGTTCGGAATTGGAGTGTGTGTATATTGGGAAGGGGTGTTTCTACTCATTGAAGATAATGAGCTTTTCCTCTAACTTGTTATAAACATACACTAGAACCTTTCTTCACTGATTATACTCAGTGTCTCGTAAGAGTGTCAACAAAGAAATCAGTTAGATTGGTACAGGGCCAGCTCATCAGGTGATTTGTTAACAGAGACCGCATCCATTTGTTATTAACTTTGGCATGATATGCTGAAAAGAGAATTGAACTGGGCAGTACAAGGAGAAACATTTATTCCACTTATACATATTAACACCTACTCTGTCCCAGGTGCTGGGCTGGGTGTTAAAGATACAAAGATGAGGGAATCCAACATCACATTGCTGAGAGATTCTTATGTAGTATTTCTCAACTGGAATCCATGGATTTTCAGGGATTGGAAGTTCCAGAAGAACTCTTTTTTTTTTTTTTGGCTTTTGTTTCAATAATTAATTTTAATAGTCATCTTACTTGTTATAAAGGCAAAACTTTTAAACTTTATTGAGATATAATTGCCATATAACATTGTGTAACTTTAATGTGTATCCCATGTTGATTTAATACACTGATGTGTTGCAGTATGATTACCACTGTAATTTTAGCTAACACCTTCATCATGTCACATAATTACCATTTCTTCTTGTGGTGAGAACATATAAGATCTACTTTTTTAGCAACTTTTGCGTATATAGTACAGTACTGTTATCTATAATCACAAGGTGGTGCATTAGACCCCTAGAACTTATTTATCTTCTAACTGGAAATTTATATTCCTTGACCATCTCCTCATTTTCTCTACCTCTCAGGCCCTGGTAACCACCATTCTACTCTCTGTTTATTCAAGTTTGGATATTCTTAGATTCCACATATCAGTGTTATACACTATTTGTCTTTCTCTGTCTGGCTTATTCCACTTAGCATAACATGTTCAAGGTCCATCCATGTTGTTGCAAATGGCAAGATTTCTTTTTTTTCTCATGGGTGAAAATATTCCATTTTACATATTTAGCATATCTTCTTTATCCATTCATCCATTGATGGACACTTAGGTTTTTTCCATATCTTGATTATTGTAAATTATACTTCAATGAACACGGAGATGCATATATCTTTGTGAATTTGTGTTTTTGTTTTCTTTGCATAAATACCTACAAGTGGAATTCCTGGATCATATGATAGTTCTATTTGCAATTTTTTGAAGAACCTCCATACTGTTTTCCATAGTGGCTGCACCAGTTTACATTCCCACCAACAGTGCACAAGGGTTCCCTTTTATCCCCATCTTGCCAACACTTGTTAACTATGGTCATTTTGATAATAGCCATTCTAACAGGTGTGAGGTGATAATTCATTGTGGTTTTGATTTGCATTTCCCTGATGATTAGTGACCTTGAGCATCTTTTCGTGTATCGGTTGGCCATCTGTATGTCTTCTTTTGAAAAATGGCTATTCAGGTCCTCTGCCCATTTTAAAATCAGATTGTTCGTGTGTTTTTGCTTTTGAGTTGTATGAGTTCTTTATATATTTTGGATGTTAACCCCTTATCAGATATATGGCTTGCAAATATTTTCTCCCATTCAATAGGCTGTGTTTTCATTTTGTTGGGTGTTTCTTTAGCTGTGCAGAAGCTTTTTGGTTTTATGGAGTCTCACTTATTTATTTTTGCCTTCGTTGCTTGTGCTTTTAGTGTTATATCCAAAAAAAAAAAAAAATTGCCAAGACCTATGTCAAAGAGATTTTCCCCTATGTTTTCTTCTGGGAATTTTAAAGACTTACATTTAAGTCTTTAATCCATTTTGAGTTAATTTTTGTGAGTGGTGTAAGATAGCAGTACAATTTCATTTTTCTGCATGTGGTTATCCAGTTTTCCAGGCAAAACATTTTTATAACAATAACACAGATCTGAAAGATGATGTATCCAAAGATTATGGATTAAGTTTCTTAATCTGATATCTAGGAATAGATATAAGAATATGTCTGCATGTTCTCAGAATCCTCAAGAAGTTTCCTTTTATTAGGAGTATATATTTTATCAAAGAGAAACACTGACATAAGGGACCTGAGATTTTGTACTCTCCAGTCTCTAACTAGGTGGTATGTGGTCTTAGTTGAGACCCTCATTTAAACACATTGACTTTAGAATCTTTCTCTTAAAATAAGGTTCCTGGACCAGGTGAACTCTGAAGCTCTTCCAGCTTTAATAGTCTATGCCTCTATGACTGTCCCTCTAACTGGGTTGTAACCTGAATTTCTTTGTAATTTCTGGTTCAGAGGAGAGGGCACTAGCCAGACATCAGATCTGTTCTAATTCTGCCTTTGATAATGATTGTTAGGAAAATGCTGATGGAATCACTTTTCTGCTTCATGTTTTAGGTTTTCCATTTGAGACTTGAAAGTGGTAAACTGAAAAAAAAGAAAAACTTGAAAATAAGTGATAAAAAACTTGAAAGCTTTGGAACATAGCAACAATGTTATTATAAAAACGAGCCCTGAAATGATGCTAAGTGAAAGGACAGATTACCATCTGTAAGTTAATTAGTCAGGATAATAGAGGTTATGCTGTGACAACAAACAACCCTAAAGATTTACTTGTGCTATAAGTCAGTGCGAGTTGTCGGGGTTGGGGTGAGGATCTGCTCATCATAATCATAAACTGCACAGTGTGTTTTATTCATTTCATTGGCTAGTTCAGGTCACATGGTTTTGCCTAAGTTCACAGGGGGTGCAGGACAGCATTTTTACTTGGACCAACAGAAGAACATCTTGAATATTTGTGAAATTATTATGATACTAAATATTCACAAATGCATCATGATGTTCATTTTAAAATTTGGAGACTAAAATCCATATTATAATTTCAGGTGGTGATCATTCTAAAATGCAAAACAGTGAACAAACTCAAGTTGATTTTGGATTTGACCATACGTATTTCTCAGAAGAGAGTGCTTTCCTGGAGAGGGTGAAGGAAGTGAAGGAGGACATCTGGCCGCTGTTGAGTGGTGGGTTGCCCACCAACAGAAGAACTGGCAGGTAAGAATTCTTAGCAGCGAGAATGTGCACAAGTAACAAAGCAGAATTAACTGAGGTTAAAGTTCATGGAGCATGAAAGAAAGCAGGTTGAACTGTGATCAAAGAAACAAGTGGTTTATGATAGAACTTTTTTATTAAGGATTCTGAAATGGAAGCCACGTTTGTGTTTAATATAGGATAATCCTATATGGGGCATGAGGAAGCAGGTTTGCAATGAAAGAAATGTGCTCAAATTGGAAGAGCTGTAATAAACAACAGGAAAATCTACAGAGAAAGCTACAGTGAATGTTTGAATTTCTATGTCGGGTCATACAAATTAGTTTTGTCAGTAGTGTACCTTCACATTTAGTACTTTAGTGAGATTGTCACTGCACAGCTCATGGTAACCCAGCAGAATAAATGAAAATTCTAAAATATCAAAAATTACATGTTTTGATATTTTAATCAAAACATGTAATTAGTTGATTATCTGCTTTGTAGAGACAACTCCTCTGCTGTAATATGGTTTTCTGTCATTGATCTGGGGGATAAGGAGCTCTAAATAGCGTGGCTTTATGGTTCGCTTGAACACAGTCTTCTTAGAATGACATCACGATTTAGGACAAAATATTATGAATTCCCAAATCACTGGAAACATATATGCAGATATAAGTATAAAAACGTGTTCAAAATGCCAACTCTAACTTAAAAAAATAGATAAGCTGTCCAGGGCTGGCTGACTAGTGATGTTTGTACTTATTCACATTTATTTTTCGCTATTGTCCTTTATATTGGTGTGTCGAGAGAATTTGTCAGCATAGAAATAAAAGTGAAACCCCACAAAGGGGAAAGGACGGTACATGTTGGCGCCCCCCAAATTTAAAAATACGAAGGACCTAGGCAGAAAGGAGGAGAGCAAATGCCTTGTGTGATATGACTATTCTAAAATGACCATTCATGATTCGGAGGCAGCAAAAATTAGAAGAAAAAAAACCCTTCTTATTAAAAAAAATGTAGTGATGCTTAAATTTCTGATAGATATTGGGAATGCAGGTAGCAATGCACTTGGTGTGGAGAAAAAGCACCTCAGAAACCTGACTCGCAAGTTCATGCATTTCATTTGCCGTCGTGTTGTTTGTAAATCACTTTAGAGCTTCAGAAGTACAATATATGCATACATAATATTAATACTAATAGCAACCACAGTAAGTTCCTGGTCCAGCCTGCACTGATGTCTCTCTTCTCCAAAGGCTGTTATGGGAGGCCACAGCAGTAAAGAACTAGCAGCAATGATTGGAAAGAATGTTCTCCAGTTCTTTCTCTAAGATGAATATGGCCTTACACTTCAGGTTCTGCTTCTGCCCATCTATAGAGTCGTAGGTAGCAAGCAAAACATAGCTACTAATTAAAGTTTTGATCAAGATGGCCTCATGACCTACTGAAATGGCAGGAAAGCAAATTTAGGGGGAAAAAAAGGACCTATGAGGATAGAGAGGAGGACATTTATTGTTATTCTCCCACTTCTGCTGGCTGCCACCAAGTTCTGATCTTAAGAGCTTATAATGATCTAATGACACCTGAAATAGTTATGTTACCTGCATTCTTCATGGGCCTATCACCATGGAAAAGTGTTCTCATGCTTGATAAACCTGTCGTTCTTAGAGAGAGAATGGCATTGTTAAGAAAAGGGGTGAAGCGCTCCGGGAGCCGGCCAGTTCTCGTCTGGCATGTACTCATGGCCGCCCATTTCGGCAAACCTTAGCAAAGGCGTGGACAGACTCAGAGTGACACTAGCTCCTGGGACTAGAAGGGCCAGAGCAACCACTCAGGGATGGGCCTTTCCCTCCCGGAGCCTCGGAGAGCCAATGGTTATTGCCTGTCAAGTTCGAGATAAGAATTCAGATTATTATATAACTTGTTTTCAAAACATTCTAGTGGGGATGGGGAGGTTGCAGCTCTTCATGGCCCCTTTTGCCACAGAAGCTCTGTAGCTCTTGTGGCTTTGGTCCTGCTGTGGTAGGGCAGGCTGATCAAGGTGGCCAACCTTGTAGATCCTGTCCTGCATAGAATATTTTCTTCTCTCTCCACTTTTGTTGTTTACTTAGCAAAAGGCACTCCACCCTCACTGCAAGTTTTGACACTCTCTGATACACTGTGTGGCTACTGTACTTTGACTTTCAATTACATTCAATCCTATTATAATCATTTTCTTATAACAAATCCTCCTTAACACCTGAAAAGCTCAGCTCCCATAGTGTCATGCTGTCAAAATGAAAAAACAGAGGGATCCTCCTGGAATTGCAGTAGCTATTGTATGTGCTTGAAAATCAGATCAGCATAAGGGCCTAACACACTTTGCTTTCAACTCTGGTAGTGAAAGAGAAAGTTTTTCTAAGCCATTCAAATATGGCTTGACCTATAAACCAGTGGCCTTAATTCAGTGATTTTAAATCAGTGGGATAGCATGTTAAAATCCTTTCTCTGGGAAAGCATTTCTTTCAGGAGCGAGGTCCAGAATTCCTAATTATTACCATTATGATGATTAATGTAAGCAGAATTCTTCACGAATACAAGAACACACTGTATGGGAAGGTTTCTCTTTGTTTGTTTGCTTTATTTCTTTTAATGCTTCTGGTATAATGAGTAAACCATGTTCAAGTTTCAAATTTTATAGGCACATGACATGATTATTTTTGGCCAACATCTGTAAGTGTAGCTCAGAAGCCTGTTTTATTATTTCCAGTTATTTAGGTTTCATTCCATGTGGCTTGTGGCAACTTTGGTGTAACATCATTTTGAGGAACATCCTCAGGGTCAAAGCAGAGAAGTGGATGTCTGAGGAAAGTAACAGATTTTGTCAGTGGTGCCTTTTCAGTATTAGTCATGCCTGTTGATTCTACAAACTGACATTCTGAGTTCCATCCTGGGCAGTGAGGGCCCTTCGTGGATTAGCTGGTGAGAGGGTATCTCTCCAGTTAATCAAATCTCACCCCAACAGTCTTGAACAGAAGTATTGATAAGATTGCTGATGACTCTGGTACCATATATGGCCACCAGGTCTTTTGCTATAACCCGGGAGAGGTGAGAGTTCTCTGCTTTCCTAAAGTAGCTTTGGTTCAGGCCCATCTTTCCAGCCGAGGGTAATGTGAGCTGGAATTGGTTGCAGAGGCTCTGGCAGCTGGCTTAACCTGTTTATATAAAGAGGGAACACAGCCACTGATTAAGAGAGCCACCTCCTACTGGTTGGTTTTGGAGTGGAGCCCAGAATTTTCCATGGAGATAGCTTTTAAAAGTTAGGTCAGCATCTCAATGAGAGATAAGGACACACAAGAAAGCCCTTGTGGGTTTCCCTGTCTTCAGAATCCCCACTGTTCAGCAAGAGTTAGAATAGATATATTTGACCAATAAAATGCCTCTACTGGGTTTATCTCCATGAAAAGATCACTCTTCCTGCAGTGATCCTCTGGACTGAGGATTAAGTGGGTCAGTTTCAGCCAAGCTTAGCATTTAGCCACTTATGTATGGCCCTGGCTCTTCAGAGTGGACTGACCAGTGATAAGATCAATTTGAAGTCAAGACATTTTATATGGAGGATATTTTTAAATGGTAAGGGCAATCTTTTAATAATGAAAGACTACTGTTTCTAGGTTTAAATCGGGGAATAAGGTTAAAGGGAGCAAATGAGCATGGGAAGGAAGCTGAGTGGGGGAACAAAGACCTGATGGAAGAATTCTATGGAGATTCAGTGGAGAAACTCTAGGGCCTCAATGGCCCCATGGATTTTACTACCCTCAGTCATCAAGCATACTGGAAGAAATAGCATTCCTGAAAAACTGAGAAAAATGAGCTCAGGTCTTGGTGTGGTTTCTGGATGCAAGGGAACCCTTATCTTGGATTGGATTTTGACTCTACATTTCTATTTATTTAGCAGGCACAGACTATTCCTTAAGTCTTCTGTGTACTTGGAAATAAAGACATGTGTGGTAATGCCAAACCCTCCTTGAATTGGAGTCTTTAGTAGCTGGAATGTGTGCAACTAAAAATGGTGATTGGATGATATTCCTGCCCTCTAGTCTTCAACTTCCAGAGGTTAAAAAAAAGAACATCCCACTTTCAAAAAAAGGGGAAAAAAAGTCCTTTGCATAGATTATTATATAAATAAATCTTTTTAACAAGCACTGCAGTTCTTTTTTTTTTTTAAACAAAGTACAAAGAGTTATTGTGTGATTTATGTGAAAAGGTTACATAACTGTACTCTGTTACTTTAAATAGTGTTTTTTATTTAAACTGCCAACTTCTTCATCACCAGCAAAGAAAAAAAAATGCATATTTGCAAAGCACAAAGGTAATTTTCAAGGACTGTAATTAGCTCATGATAACTCTATCTTTTGTGATGTCTTTGCTGTGGAACTAGAAAAGAAATGGATTTTCATTGTTAAATCTAAACTGTGGCACCTGCAATGTGTCAGGGAGGGAGGAATTTTGAAGTATTACACTTGGTCAGGGGAAAATCACTGATGGACTACAGTAACAGATCTTACAATTTTCATTTGGCTTCATCTTTTCTTCTTACAAACATGACAAGTGGAAACCCTGTTCCTGTTCCCCAACTGACCCTTTATTCCCCAAATACTATTTAAAAACCAAACTGAATACATGATGTGGAAGATGGAAACAAGAATGAAATTATAGTAAAAGAAAGTAGGAGAGCAAAAAAAAAAAGTCTTTGTGTCTTAAAAATGGATTATAGGACAGAATGTTGGCAAGAAAAAGGAAGCAGCATTTGAGGAAGAGGATGCTAATAAATTTAATTCATTCCAGGAAATTGATTACTAAGAAAAATTTTGTTTCCGTGAAAAATTTTACCTTCGGGAGAAGTCAGAGTAGATGTGCAAGCGAAGTGTGTGTGTGTGTGTGTGTGTGTGTGTGTGTGTGTGTGTGTGTGTGTGTGTGTGGTGTCTCCAAATGTACTTCTGTGACTGGTTGAGACGACATTATGGAGGAATCCAAGAGGACAGTCACAAAATTTCCCCCTGGTGAAGAATATATCCAAAGAAAATCTAGGAAGTTTCCTTTTTAGGAAAATAGGCTATTTTAGGTAGCATAACTCCCTGGAGGTCATAACTATACTATGTTCCGGGATTTAAAGGAGAGGTTTCTTCCGAGAAGTAAACCCTACCTTTGCAGCCTGCAAGCTGGGATTCTAGAGCTTGTTTACTTCACGGTGGACTATATAACCACATGAACAACAGGAAAATCCTTAGAGCACTTGAAGTCAAGGAATTGCAGTGTGGCAGTCTGAGTGCCGGTGTGCTTTCTGGGGGACTGTGAGAACATTATCACCTGTTCGGTCACCAAGTTAGTTGCCCAGGTGGCAGTTTGGCAAACGACCAGCATGAATAACAACCACCTCTTGCAGTGGACTGTGAAATATTCAGGCAGAGTGTTTCTCAGACATTGTTGATCCTTCTTAGTTCAAATAGTAGATTTCCATTTTAATGGGAATAAAAACAACTGAAATGAGGCTGAAAATAAATACTTTCAGAGTTCAGGCAACAGATACCCACTTCGGGCAACTCTGCACAGGAAGAAGGCGATGGATTTTTAAAGAATGCCTTGCAACTTGCAGGGGGAACTGAGCCAGTAGCTGGCCATTTCAATATATTACTGACACCCATGTCAGTCAATATGATTTGCAGCTAGATCTCAATTGTAAATTTTTTTTTTTAAATTTATTTAGTTACTTATTTATTTTTGGGTGTGTTGGGTCTTCGTTTCTGTGCGAGGGCTTTCTGCAGTTGTGGCGAGCGGGGGTCACGCGCGGGCCTCTCCGCGGCCTCTCTTGTTGCGGAGCACAGGCTCCAGACGCGCAGGCTCTGTAGTTGTGGCTCACGGGCCCAGTTGCTCCGCGGCATGTGGGATCCTCCCAGATCAGGGCTCGAACCCGTGTCCCCTGCATTGGCAGGCAGACTCTCAACCACTGCGCTACCAGGGAAGCCCCACAATTGTACATTTTAAAGCTCAATTGTCTTTAAAAGTTGTGTGGGAATTTGGAGCCTCTATCAGGTAAAATCTATGGCATTTAGGGTCTCATGAAATCTTGTTGTCTGGAAAGGTGTCAGATACCCTGCTTAAAAGATCAAATAAAAGAGGACTGAAAGTTAATTTCCTAGCCAGGAAGAAGGAAGTCAATTAAAAACACACTGGTTGAAGAGTGATCAATTTCCTTCATGCTAGAACCAAAGGAAGTGTTTTGAAATGTGCATTTAAACTAAGAAGTAGAATACATATCAAAGGGGAAAAGTTAAACTGTGAAAGGTAAGTCCAAGGTAGCAGCAATGGTTTATACATGAACAGGTGCAGCCTTTTCTAAATCCACAGCCACCTTCTCTGGCTTTGGCAAGTGGTGGGAAAAATCTGTTCAAAGAGGAGATAGTACTTTCTCCAAGACTTAAAGACTATCTTAGGGTCCTAGCAAAGGTTGATGCGTAATATAAAATCCTCCTTGTGCTCAGAATGAGGATCAGAGTAAAATTAACTCAACTTGTAGACAGAAGGTGGCCAAGATACTATTAACCATTATGCTGAACCTGAGATGTTTTTCTTTAAACTTAGAGGAAAAATGCAGAGACAGTCTTTCAAATGAATTGTGTGTCCACCTTTATGCAGGCTGGGTCACTTGGAGAGACAACTATTTATGTCTTCTTCTATGGACTCCATTTAGACCTTAAACAATTAGCCCTCTTTAAGTTTTGTTTTGTTTTTTCCCCAAGTCACCTGCTCTAGAAATTCCAGCATTTTGTATTTTTAGGTGCTGGGGTCAGGGAAAGTACAAAATGATGACATTTTCTGACTTTACAAGCAATTCTTTTTGACTTTAGCAGGACACAACAAAATTTTAAAAGTTGCCATATTCCATTTTAACCCCTTAGGGTCAGAAGCACCAAGTGTCAACACTAGTGTGTTCTTAGCGGTTAACCCCGTTAGAGTGAATCCCATTTAGGAAGACAAGTGCTCCCTGTCATGAAAACCCTCGAGGTCCTACAAGCTTTACAATTGGGCACATTTATTTTCTTGATCTGCTGTGATTCAATTGTAACTGTGAAAGTAAGGCAAAGAGGCTACTTTCTGATTTGATTCCTTTTTTCCCTGACAATTCTAAATCGAGTGTTCTCTGCACAGTTGAGCTTTCTAAAGTATCTTTCTCTTTTAAGGAGAGGAAGTGTGTGTTCTGTTGGAGGACAGAACCTCCTGTCTTCTCAATTACACTCAAATTCAGTCCAAGCCTCTTAGAATAAATCACATATGAAAGGAAAGGAGGATGGCTTGAGAGAAAGAGTGGAAAAACATACTGAATTGCATAAACATTTTAACTTTCAAATAAAGACAGGCCATTTCTCACTTGTGGTCACCCCTTATTTATGAACAGCTGGGTGTCCAGATAAACATTGCCCCTCTTTGCTCATTCCTCCATCAGCAGGGAGGGCTAACCCCTAACGTCCCTCATATAAAGCCTGAGAACCAGCCCTCCTCATTGCATTGCATTAGTTTATTCATGCATTCACTCAATACATATTTAGTGAATATCTACTATGTGCCATGCACTAGACAAGACATTAAGAACATGGTGGTGAAAGAAATAGAACCTGGAAATAGCCCTCCTGGAGCTCACAGTCTAGACTCGAGAGGAAAAAATACCCTTTAATCAAACAATTACATGAACAGATGTAAAATCACAGCTCTGATAAATGCAATGAGGGAAAACTACATGATGCCACGAGTACAGGAAATAGGAGAAATTGAACCTCATCCGGGGGTTCAAGGAGGATTTTCTTGAGGAAACGATAAAAGCTGAAATGTGAAAGTTGAATACGCATTAATTCACCCCAGAAGGAAATGAAGAAACTTCCAGCATGTTTGAAAATCTGAGGCGGGATTGATAGAGGGCTGATGTGGCTGGGGCAGCCTGGTGACAGCTGAGACAGGAGAGGAGTCAAAGGAGTCTTGAGGTCAAAGTAGGATTCTTTATCTTAAAAGAACTGGGTTTTATCGCGGTGCTAGGTGGCGGTGAGGAAGAGGGAGGTCATAGCCGTTTGATAGGCGGTACTAAAGGGGAAAAGCATGTCCCCTCTCATTCCTTTTTTCCTACCGCTGTACCTTTTTTTTTTTGCGGTACGCGGGCCTCTCAGTGTTGTGGCCTCTCCCGTTGCGGAGCACAGGCTCCGGACGCGCAGGCCCAGAGGCCATGGCTCACGGGCCCAGCCGCTCCGCGGCACGTGGGATCTTCCCGGACCGGGGCACGAACCCGTGTCCCCTGCATCGGCAGGCGGACTCTCAACCACTGCGCCACCAGGGAAGCCCTGTACCTTTTCCTTAGCATCTTCCAGATGCCCTATTTCTGCTTCTCACCACCCTCTCACCCCACTCCTTACTTGAGAGCTCCTGCCACCTCTTCACTCTGGGTCTCTGCTTCTCCCCATCTTGGTTGTTACCCGACTGGGCCTTTTGCCTTCTTGGCCTAAGGCCACAAAACCCCCAGGCAGTTAAGGCAGGCAGGGACACTCTGGATTAGAACTTTGAATGTACTTCCCCACAGAAGCAGTGACACATACAGTCCTAAGAGTTTATGTCACCTATGGGACGGATGACATTGGTTTTGGAAGGCTGCTCTCAAAGCCTCACATCATGGGGCACTGTTTCCATGGGAAAGATTATTTTAACCAACAACTTACAAGTAAACTCCTGAAGTTGAATGCATTTTCTCCTTAGGGACTGCCTGAATATAAAGAAGTTTTTGTGTAGTAGGTACCTTGGTGATATCTGCCCCCACTTTCTTGTTTTTTATCTTTGCATATTGAACTCAATCAAGTATTGAATTAATGAACAACTGGCTAGAGAATTCTTTAGCCCCAGTGATAGGCTGCTTTGTTACAACTCTGGCGAGGAGCTGGATAGATCAATGATTTAAATGCTCATTTTGATAAAGTAGCCAGATTTGAAAAAAATTTTAAATCCAAGTGCTGAATGGATACTTAATCTTTGTGGGCAATTAACTGTTTTGCAGTTACTGAATAGGCAAATGCTTATGTTTGTCTTACGGCTATTCTTCCTGTCCATGTTTCACATTTATCACTTGTCATTTTAGCTAGGCTCTCACTTTTTTTTATCCAATGAGGGATTCTTTTTAAAGCTCCATTTTCCACCTTCCCACATTGGGAATAGACAGGGATATTCCTGGGTGGATTATTTATTCAATAAGTATTGTTGTGTTATATGCTAAACACTCAAGGCCCTGTGCTACCATAGGGAAGACGGATACAATCCCTGTTCTTATGGGTCATACAGTCTACAGCAGTGCTGTCCAGTAGAACTTTCTATGATGGTGGAAGAGTTTTATGTCTACACTGTCTAGTATAGCAGCAACTAGCCACGTGTGGCTAGTGAGCTCTTAAAAATGTGGCCAGTGTAACTGAAGATGTCAATTGTCAGTTTGACTTCATTTTAATTAATTGAACTTGAAATCAAATAGCCACATGTAGCAACTGTATTGGATAGTACAGGTCTAGAGGTGCAGAGAGATGGGCCTAGTAAGATATCAAGAAGGCAAACAGGTGGAGCCTGGGAAAATAATGAACAGCTTACCATTGTAGAACTGAAAAAAGAAGTGAGTTCCAGATAATTGCCATTGTAAATAGGAGAAATGTGGGTTGGATGACATTCACACAGTCTTCCAGGGAAATAAGTTAAAAAGTCTTAATAAAGCTAAAATCCACTAAAAAAGATATCTGACCACTCACTGGCTCTTCTGTGCGCCTACCTACTGCCTTCCCCTTAAAAGCGATCCCATGAGGATTTCTAATACCAAATGCACAAGCACTCGAGCTTTTTGGAAGTCATAGGAGACCCTTACACTATCACTGTGCTAGAAACTATTACTTAACCGAGCTGCATAACAGGAAAGAAGTTGGGCTTTTAAGGATAAATGGGTCATGCAATGATTTAAATCACCATTGAAAAAAAACCCCAGCATAAAATGTTATGTTCTGGAAGACTATCACCCATTTTAGAAATCAGTTCAGAGAAACTCTATGGCCAGAACAGTTTGTATCAGACAGAGTTGTTTAAAAGTTGTATGTTGTGTAACTGGTAGCAACAGGCTTCAGAGATGTTCTGCAGTTGAAATACCTGGCTTGCAGCTGCTAATCAAAGAAGGAATTAGGAAAAGGAGGGGAAAACTTTCCCCCATAATCTGAAAAGAACAAGGCCAGGAGAAAGCTTTCGTGGATTGGAAATGGTTGTGGGTGTGGCAGTTGTGTGGTGTTAGCCTGAAGAAGTAGGGGGACGCTGCGAATGTCAGCAGTCAGCTCTGCTTCCTTCACGTAGGGAGAGGCAGCTCCAGACAGAGCACAGCCCTGCAGCTAGGGCACGGGGGCCGCTGGAAAGGAAATGAAAGCTGTGTATTTAGTTGTTTCTAGAAAGCTAATAAGGGAAAAGAGAGAGGTTGCACCTGGGGTTAGGCCTAGGTGGAGTCTGGCTTTAAGTCAGTGGATACAGCATGGATTAAAAAAGCAGCCTAATCAAGTCTGGGGGAAGACTAAGGTTAGAATAGATGGTGATGAATAGACACAAATTTCTGAGGAAAGTACTTATGAACAATTTAACTGTATGCTATTTAAAAGTTGTTCAAAACGCACTTTCCCTGAAATAATGAGATATATATTTTAAGTTTCACTGACTTTGGCCCATTTGTGTCCATAGTAGAAATCTCAGTCAGAGAAACACATCATCTTCTTGCCTTCCACCACCTGGTGACAGTCTACTTCAAATATATTTCCCTGAGAAATTTTTTTTTACCGCTCAATCAGTCTTCTTATCGCTAGAATAAGGGCAATAACATCTATCTCTGCCCGCTTCACAGAAGTGACAATTCAACAAGATAGCAAGTGCAAAAGACTTGGGAAACTCTAGAACATATGCAAATAGTAAGCAATTTCATTTATTATTTGAATGGCAAATGGTTGCCTTGAAAGTTAAATCTGTATGCTTAAACAGAGAGAGCAATTACAACAAACGTTGAGATGTGATTTACTGTCCCTACTGGCGAGGTGACGGGAAGTGGGCAAAGGAGGAAACCAGAGCATGTGTGTCCTCAGGGGTGCAAGTTTGCTCAGTAGCTGGATTTCTAAGTATTTCAGGCCCTGGGCCTATAATAGGAAAGGCTGGAATAGGAACATTAAATAAAGCCCCATTATTTTCTGTCCCATTATAATAGAAATCTAAAATATGTATGTGTTTTTAATTATAGTGCAACCTTCTATGTGTGCATCTTGTTAGTTCCAGACACATGTATCATTTCTTGTCTGTTCACTAAGTGCCTCTAACCACCTAGAAAGTTAGCTAACAAAAATTATCCCTGCTCTCTGAGTCATAAGATGAGAGCCAGGCTGGCCTCTGGCTATAAGCCTTTGAATCATTTATTTACCTTTCTAGGGAACAGTATTCTCAGCTTTGGAATAGTGTCTATCTGAGGTCTTGGATTTGAGGATCTTGAGATTAAGGGCACAGAAAGAGCTTACGTGAAGAGGGTTTACTCAAACTGGAATTGGAACTGGGCTGGATTCATCAACTCTGTTTCAGATTATTCCTCTTCCTCTTAGTCATTGTAGGGTTCAGGGAAGAAGGCAAAACCACGGAAGGCACTTAAAAGAAGAAGTTCTGTAGAACCCCAGTGAGCATCATATGCATTTAAGGGGCTCTGGACCCAGGGATCTCAAAGGAAATTTGCCTGAATGGAGAGGAACAAACTCACATTTATTTAATTTTTAAAATTTTTTTATTTTTGTGGTACTAGGGCCTCTCGCTGTTGTGGCCTCTCCCGTTGCGGAGCACAGGCTCCGGACGCACAGGCTCAGCGGCCATGGCTCACGGGCCCAGCCGCTCCGCGGCATGTGGGATCTTCCCGGACCGGGGCACGAACCCGTGTCCCCTGAATCGGCAGGTGGACTCTCAACCGCTGCGCCACCAGGGAAGCCCAAACTCACATTTATTAAGTGCCAACAATGTGCAGGAACTCTACCAGTCCCTTTATATGTTATCATTTTGTCTCATTAACAGGGATTAGGAAGAGTTGAACAATGTCTCTGTTGATTCAGTGTGGCTGTAAATTGCCAGTGAATCCAGTTTCCCATTGGCTTTCACATTGCGTTAGACCGTGCCTATTGTGGTGGCTGCTCTGGTGATCTCTCCTGAAGTTTCACTTTCCACACATGGTCAATTTCATAGCAGATCTGTGTCATCTCAGTCATAATCAGGCTTACTTGAAGGGATGTTGTCAGTTTTGTTCCAAATACATATTTTCTCCCTAAATATGTTGGAATTAAGATAGTGTCATTGTTTCCAGAACCAAATCCAAGTTGGCCACATTTGTGTTTTAAGTCTTCAGATCCCAGTTTCTTAATTCCATACGTTGGATCCTTGCTGTTTGAGTTTCCATAGGGAGGGAGGCTCAGGGCCTAGGGCAGAAATAGGAGCCCAGTAAGCAGTTAGGCTGGGCCCATGTATCCACCCAAATCCAAAGCATCACCGCGGCTGTCCCTGTGGGCTATTTTTGTTTTTTCAGAGTCACTAGAGTACTTGATTGTTTTTTACTATTTCAGCTGCTCTCTCTATGAGGACAGGTTCTCCTCAACCACAGAAGCCCTTTTCAAACATTACTGAGAAGACTGATAAGAAGAAAATGCATCCACTGATGGGTTCTCAGAAAGAAAGCATTCGATTTAACTACAGGGCAATACTGCTCTGATTACCACAAGCCCAGCTGACAGCAAGGTTGCCAGGCAGCACTGGCTCTGCCAAGAGTGGTGGTGAAACGAAGCAACCATATGGTTTGTATTACCATTTTTCAGCTTTTTAAGGTTTAGAGAGGAGGATGTCACCAGTGATGATAATTCATTTTGGAATGAATACATTTTCAATGCAGTGTTCGGTAACTGCTGATTTGTTTTAAATTTTTAAGTCCATAGTCATGTTTTACAATGTGGACAAGACAAAGCACAGGATATGTCAAGATCCTACTCTATGCAAATAACAAAGTCTCTGGCCAAATCCTCTTTCAAAGTAAAAAAAGAAAGAGAGAGAGAGAGAGGGAGGGAGGGAGGAATGGAGGGGGAGAGAGAGAGAGAGAGAGAAAGAGAGAGAGAGAGAGAGAAAGAAAGAAAGAAAGAAAGAAAGAAAGAGAAAAGAAAGAAAGAGGTCTCTCCAGCATTTCTAAGCTGCTACTTACAGCCTTTATAAAGATAGTACAGGAAAAAGAAACCAAAGCCAAACAATGAGCTAAATTCTGCCTTCCGTTCACTTACACCATATTCTTCAAAGTCAGAGTTGATTTTTTTTTTTAAATGTCTCATGTCAGAACTTGCCACAAACTAATCAATTTGTGTAAGCTTACGTTAAACCATAAAATGCAACTATTTTAATTTGTCACTTAGGATCTAAATCTTTTAGTTTAAAAGGAGAGAGAGCGATCTGGGATTATTCACACTTTGAATTCTCCGGGGTATTCTTTGAAATATTCTTCTCAGAAAGTCTGAAACACTAAGTTGGAACAAATGGTTCAATTCATAGACAAATTTGCAAAGTCATAGGTTTGCTTGCATTGAGTTTAGTGAAATACCTTATGAACTAAGTCCTTCCTTGATGAAGCACATCCCCTGCCCTGTCAGTGGAGAACAGCCAGGTCCACATAGCATTGCTGCAAGTCTTGTCCCTTAAAGAAATACATTTTTTTAAAAACTCAGATTTTTCAAAATCATTTTAGCAGAATTCAGGTGCCTTTAGAATGCTCTTACCTTCTTATAACATTTAAGAATTATGAGAAGCCCACTAAAACATGGTACTCCTGGAAGCAAGACCTTCCTATCGGAGGTTATAAAGCAGCAGAAACCAGAAAGAATCTGTAGTTGGTGCAGTGATACATTTCTGCAAAGACTTTCCAACAAAGAAAAAATATAACTTGTCAGTCATGATGCCTTGGCCTAAAAGAAATGCAGTTTTGCTTAAAGAGACACTGTCAAACATAGTCATTTGGCCTCCAAAATTATGCTTTGCAAAATACTAAATTAGTTTTGTCAAAACATAACCTTGGTTCTCAAAACATTGTCAGAACTTTCAGAGTTCAATAAAAGAAGGCAGCATTTATGGTTTCAGTGGACATTGTCCTCTGTATTTATTCTACATAGCGTCCATCAAGCCGCCCGTCTGTCTGTCTGTCCACCCGTTCATGCAACAAGCATTACTGAATACTTATTACATGCCAGGCACTGTGCTGGGCCCTGGACATGAGGATGAAAAGACACATCCATATCCTCAAGGCAAGTTAGTCCTAGTGAGGAGACAGACATGAATAAATAACTTTGTTATAGTCAAATAAAATAACCACCATGATAGAAAGGCAGAGCAGACAGGAAGGAGGGGCTGTAATGTTGCATGAATTCAGGAAACTCTGGGAGCTAAGCCGAAGACAGACGATTCTTTTCAGACACCCATTACTCTCCGTGGAAGAGCTAGCATCTGAAATCACCTTATTTCTTCTCATAAGATACACCACTGATGACATGATCGCAGGGGACACGCCACCATAGGTATACACATATGGTGTTCCAACCCAGATTTCTAAGAAGAGGGAGCTTTCCTGGAGAGGGTGAAGGTAACAAAGGAGGACATTTGGCAATTGTTGATTGCAGGGTTGTCTCCACTAGCTGTATCCACATATTTTTCTCCCCTTTCAAGGAGACATAAGAGGATGCAAACAAGTGAGAATGACCTTATTGTATGGATAATCTAAATCGGATCTAATTTACTTAAAAACAAATATTTTGCTGTGCAAAAGCTTTTAAGTTTCATTAGGTCCCACTTGTTTATTTTTGTTTTTATTTCCATTTCTCTAGGAGGTGGGTCAAAAAGGATCTTGCTGTGATTTATGTCATAGAGCATTCTGCCTATATTTTCCTCTAAGAGTTTGATAGTGTCTGGCCTTACATTTAGGTCTTTAATGCATTTTGAGTTTATTTTTGTGTATGGTGTTAGGGAGTGTTCTAATTTCATACTTTTACATGTACCCATCCAGTTTTCCCAGCACCACTTATTGAAGAGGCTGTCTTTTCTCCACTGTATATTCTTGCCTCCTTTATCAAAGATAAGGTGACCATACGTGTGTGGGTTTATCTCTGGGCTTTCTATCCTGTTCCATTGATCTATATTTCTGTTTTTGTGCCAGTACCATACTGTCTTGATTACTGTAGCTTTGTAGTATAGTCTGAAGTCAGGGAGCCTGATTCCTCCAGCTCCATGCTAACACATATATATGAGATCTAAGAAAAAAAACAAAAGGAAAAAAAAAAGGTCATGAAGTACCTAGGGGTAAGATGGGAATAAAGACACAGACCTACTAGAGCTTGGACTTGAGGATATGGGGAGGGGGAAGGGTAAGCTGTGACAAAGTGAGAGAATGGCATGGACATATATACACTACCAAATGTAAAATAGATAGCTAGTGGGAAGCAGCCGCATAGCACAGGGAGATCAGCTAGGTGGTTTGTGACCACCTAGAGGGGTGGGATAGGGAGGGTGGGAGGGAGGGAGACGCAAGAGGGAAGAGATATGGGAACATATGTATATGTATAACTAATTCACTTTGTTATAAAGCAGAAACTAACACACCATTGTAAAGCAATTATACTCCAGTAAAGATGGTAAAAAAAAAAAATGGGAAAAAAAGCTAATATTTTGAAAACGCTTATACTTAGTTACAACTTATGCATGACCGATTTCAAATAGATTGTGACTCTTGGGTAGTTTCATTGCAGTTGACAATGACTTGTTCCGAACGCTTGCCGAAGACATTCTCAAAGGGTTTACATTCTTCAAAGGTTAGATAGTTTTTTAATGCATCACTTCAGAAACAATCATAGAAAATAAATTTGATTTTATAATTTCATTTTTGATGACTCTATGTGTCATCAGCCACATAAACGGTGACAACCAGAACTGCCCTCCTACTTTCCCAACATTAAGAATGAGAAAGTATGGTTGGGCTCAGCATTTATTTATGGCTGGGAAAGTGCCTTCTCTGCCACACAGCACTTTAGTAAAGCCCCAAAGGGAAACTCAGAAAGCAAACCTGATGGTCCTAGGGCAGTTCTTCGGAATGCCTTTGAGTTCCAACAGAACATGTCAACAGGGTGTAGCTGAGTAATTTATCCATTAGGCCAGGGGCAGTGGTGGTTGAGGTGGGATATTGCTTATTCTGGAATCTGTAAGCCTAGCACAACCCACTCGATTACAATCAACTGAGGGGACAGTTTGCTAATCTTTTTCAGTCACTAAGACTGCAAATTACAAATCCTAGATCAGTGATACCTTCGTCCACTCCTTTTAGTCACTGCGATTCCACTGATATTTCTGCTAAACAGATAAACTGTACTAAAGCTGTCAAGAGGCTTAACGGTTTACTAAATTAAAGGCAGGGAATGAATTTATTGTGAATGTCTTCAAATGTGATTCTTTAAATCTACTTGCCGTCTATCTCAGACTTTTCACTGAATGTTGGAGGTTGGCTCTAGTCCTCTTGACACTAAGTCATCAGGGGGCACGTAGCAGCTCCGCCCACGACCACACTCAGAGCTGAGAAAGTAGCCCCAAGTATTTTGGAGCCCATGTGTGTCCCTAATGCATGCCGCAATACTTTTCTTGGCTACTTTATATGGAGAAGTCCATAATCAGTGTCTATTCATTTAACTTAAATAATTTTTCAAGTTAAGAAAATAACTAACAAACTGAATCTTCTTGGCTATTTAAGTGCATATACCTATGAGTGTTCGTCCACCAACGGACAGTGAATGCTTACCAACCATTATTGCCCCAGTGGAGCCCAGTGAACACATTTGGACACATGATGCTACACCTTGTCCCCCTGTTCCTTAGCTCATTCACCTCAGATGGGCATCCCCACATGGAATCCAGCTCTGCCTTGGGCACTTCTGATTTGACTCTGCAGCTTGAAAGCTGTGTCCCTTTCTTGTTTCTTAGCTCAGATGCCTTTGGGTTAGCAGTGCTGCCAAGCATCGATCTGAATTAGCCACATTGCCCTCTGCTCTGTCCTCACCCCTCCTCCAGCTCTAGATTTACTCCAGGCTCTTACCTGGCCTTTCTTCTGTGTTGGGGTTTGCCCCGCTTGCCAGTTCATTTCCTCTACCTTTACTTCCCTTGCCTTCCCACACAATGGGATTTACTGCTGACAATAAGCACCTCAGTGTGAATTATTTTATTTGACCCTTTGTTGACTGCTAATACAGACGAACAGGGAAAACTGAGATAAGGGTTTGGGAAACTTTTAAGGTGCAGAAGGGAGAAGGGGGAAGGTAACTTCTGAAGGAGAGGTGGAAAGGCAGAGGCAGCAGAACTTGTGGAGATAAAAGGTAAGTTTGACAATCTATCTTTAAATGATTCGTGCAACTTTCCAGTTACGGTCACTCTGAACCTGCCAGTTTTTGCCTTGTACTATTGTTGTTCCTATGCACATCAGTGTTCGTTTATCTATTCATTCAACCAATTCTCCTTGATCATCAACTCTGGGCCAGTCATATAATAGGTACTAGGGCTATACTGGTGAGCAAACTGAACTCTCATAAAGTCTGGTGGAAGAGAGACATGAATCAAATTATCACATGACAAATACGTACATGAGTTGAGGGAAATATATGATACACAGAGAGGTTATAATTGGGGAATTTGACCAGGTCAGGAAAAGTACACCTGGGGAAGTAACAAGGTTGCTGAGATTTAGTGGAAATATAGGACATAACTCAGTGAATATAGAAAGAAATATTTTCACTGGAAAAAAGATTATGAACAAAAGCCCTGTGGTGGAAAGGAGCATGGTGTGTTCAAAGAACTGAAAGAAGGCCTGAATGTCCAGGAGGCAAACAGTGGTGTGGTATGTTACAGATGGGGCTGGAAAGCTGGGAAGCGGCCCTTATAAGCATGTTAAGCATTTTGTTCTTTGTTCTAAGAGCAATGGAAAGTTATCAAATTGTGTAACAATTTGCTACAAAATTAGTGGCTTAAAAAATAATAACCTTGGTGCTTCCCTGGTGGTGCAGTGGTTAAGAATCCGCCTGCCAATGCAGGGGACATGGGTTTGAGCCCTGGTCCGGGAAGATCCCACATGCCGCGGAACAGCTAAGCCCGTGCACCACAACTACTGACCCTGCACTCTAGAGCCCATGAAGCACAACTACTGAGCCCATGTGGCACAACTACTGAAACCCATGCACCTAGAGCCCGTGCTCCGCAACAAGAGAAGCCACCGCAATAAGAAGCCTGCGCACTGCAACAAAAGAGTAACCCCCACTCGCTGCAACTAGAGAAAGCCCGCGCACAGCAACAAAGACCCAACATAGCCAAAAAATTAAAAAATAATAATAATAACCTCTTCGTATTTCACAGTGTCAGTGCGTCAGGAATCCAGGAGAGCTTAGCTGGGCAGTTCTGGCTGGACTTCTCTCATGAAGGTGCAGTCAAGATGTCAGCCAAAGCTTTGCTGTTATCTGGAGTCTTGGCTGGAGCTGAGGGTCAGTTTCCAAAGTGGCTCACCTACATAGCTGGCAAAGTGGTCCTGGCTGTTGGTGATATATCTCAGTTCCTGTTCATGTCTACGTCTACACAGGACTGCTTAAGTATTCATGTGCCATGGCAGCTGTCTTTCCCCAGAGCAAGTGATGAGAGAGAGTGAGAGCACGAGAGAGAGAGAGAGAGAGAGAGCAAGCTAGCCTCAGAAGTCACACAGCACTTCTGTCTCATTTTTTTGTTAGAAGTAAGTCACTAATTCCTATGAATATTCAAAGGGAGGGGAATTAGTCTCCACCTTTTGGAAGAAATAGCATCAAAGAATTTGGGACATATTTTAAAACCATCAAACCACTGAAGGGTGTTAAGCAGGAATGGTAACATAATCAGATTTGCTTTTCAAAAATGTTATTCTGAATGGAAAACACCTTAAATAGGGCCAGTGTCAGTTAATAGATATTAGAGGGATCCAGGTGTGAATTGCTAGTATGGTGGAGTAGGGTGCTGGTGAAGATGAAGAGAAATGAAAGGGTCAAGATACATTTAGAAGGTAAAATGTGTCTTAAGAGATCAGTGGGACTTGGCAGTTGAAGGAGAGTGGGTATTACAGATTCCTATGGGAGGAGTATAATTCCCTGTCCCATTGATGCTAGGCTAGGCCATGTGATTCGCATTGGCCAATGAGGTGTCAGCAGGTGTGATAGTAGCAGGTGCTTGAAATGTGTGGTGTGGCTTTCCGTTTGTGCTCTTTCCTTTGGCTTTGGAAAGGACATGCTTTAGATAGCAACTGGTTCATGGAGGGATTAGCAGACCTGCACCCAATCCAAAGTTTGAGGCCAAGCCCAGTTGAGCCTGGCCTATATCAACTGAGCCTGATTTACAGATACATGAGCAAGAAAAAAAGTGCTTATTTTTATAAGTCACTAAAATGTCAAGATTTTTAGTTGTTGTTATGCAGCATTGTTTTGGTAATAGCTGACTGATACAAGGGCCTAGGATCTAATAGTAAAGAACACTATTCTTTAAAGTCCTTATCGGACCACCTGTGTTTTAAGAGTAGTATTTATGTCTGATACATGATTATATTAGCAAAACCTAGCATAAAGTCTTGGTCAGATATCTGGTGACTGCGTGCCTGGATCATAATCTAATTTAAGAATGGCTGTTTATCTGTCACAGATGTCTGTGTCACGCACATATGATCTTATAATAACTCTTCCAAGGAGTGTTTCCTCAGATAACAAGAGGGTCCATCAATCCGATCAAGAATTGCATCCTTTCCTTTTCCCTGAGTACATTTTTATGACATGTTGTAAAGAAACGCTTGAGAAAATGCTTGAGAAAATGGACTCTATGTACATACTGTGTTAATATTTTAGACTATAGTTTATTGTTGTTGTTAAAGCAGATTTCAAGAGAACAAATTTTAAAATAAAAAAAGAAGTTATTAGTGGCAATAAACAGGCCTGTAAATAGTGTGCCAATGGAGTGACAGCAGTCAAAGTGGCTCTTTGGCTACTAACGTTTTCATAAAAGCTTTGATTAGTTATGGGGTAATTGCGAGAGATGATGAGTTAGACTCAAAGAAAGAAAAATAATTTCTCCAGTTTAGCAGCTGTGGAATCTTTTGGTAATTGCTGTAATATTCCTCGTCAGTAAACTTAAAGCTTGCTCTTTTATGTCACTGTAGAATGCTTGATCTAAAATATATATTTTAACTTTATCTTATTTATAACTTTCTTCTTCAATGTAACTCTAAATTATAGTTGAGAAAAACAACACTTGGATTTACATGTTACTTCTGTTAAAAAGATAGAAAAACTCTATAGGAAAAGCCCCAAAGAAGCTACATTTAAAATATTTGATGCTGACGGCTTGGGTTATTAAAGTGTGATTCCCCTCCACCCACAGGTACCCATCTTAAATGTCCATAAAAATTGTGTGCCTATGTGCACACAGGACAAGTGTAGTTGTTCAGTGTTTACGGGGACATGTGAAATTATACCTTGCCTAGTTTGATCGCGGTGTGGAATTTTAAAATATAAACATGATCAAAAAGAAGAGTGGCTTCAAAAACGAGAAACAACAACATTCCATTCTCCCAGAACATTTTTCAGTCTCGCAGTCAGACAGCGGCCCCCCACTCCCTTCTCCCAGCAGTCACTATAAACAACATCCCATTCCCCACACCAACCCCCGCCTGAAAGTAAAGGGCACCATCAATTCTGAGAAAGAAATGGCCAAAATAACAAAACTTATTGGAGTGAATAATTCCTCACAGAGACTGCCAATCAGCTACAGACACAAATCTGCCTTCCTTATCCCTCACCCCTCCCCTCAGCTAGGGAAAACAACCTAAACCCTCGGGAGAAGCTTTCCAGCCAAACCTTTCAGCCAAAGGATAAAACAAACGACGCTGCCATCTTGGAATATTTTGCTTGTACTGCCCTTCCGCCTTCTTTATTACACAGCTGTGTGTGTGTGTGTGTGTGTGTGTGTGTGTGTGTGTGTGTGTGTGTGTGTGTTGTGTTGTGTTGTTTTGCATTTTCATTTTGCTCAGGGTTCAAAAAAGTTATTATTTTAACTGAAAATATCCCACGAACATGGTTAAAAAAGCAAACAGCACAGAAATGAACAAAATAAAAATGAAAAGACTCCCTCTCCACATTCCCCACCCCTTTTCCCAGTTGATTTGAACTTCCAAGCAGTAGAAGTTCGGTGAGGGGAGGATGGTGTATGTGCATGTGTGAAGGGCAGGGGGTGGGATGTGGGAGGGAGAGTCTTGATATTGTCCTATTTTTAACTGAAGAAAAAATATATATGTCACACGCATACATACTCCTCCCTTCATCTCCCCTCCACCAAAAAAAAAAAAAAAAAAAAAACTCCAAACAAATGAAAAACCCAAACCTCTGCTGTTTAGAACTCTAAGAGAATTGCTGGTTAAAGGTCTTTCAGATTAAGCTCATTCCAAAGACATTTCCAGTATAACCAAACAATGAGAAACACCAGCCAGCCACAGCCCCTGCCACTTCTGATTTAGTGCAATTTGAAGATGATTAACTCAAAGAGAAGATGGAGATGGGTTCATGGAATGGGAAAACAAACAACCGCAAATTCCCCTCCATTTATTTATATTTAAACTGTCTTATTTTTTATCTGTTATTTTACATAATAAAGTCATGTGCATTTAGGATGATTCTCTTGGTAGGGAAAATTCTCTTAGGTCTTGCATTTTCTTCTTAATTATAAAGGGTTGTAGAATGTTTTCTAAGAACAGGACTTCTTCCTCATAGAGTTATTTTTCCCAGAATATTAGGAGGGTCTCTACCAGGTAAGCAATGATGTCAGTGAAAATGTTTTAGTACTCTCCTCTTCCATCCAAGTTGGCTTAATATCCTTTAGTTCTACTACTTGACTGTTTTTAAAATAGACTGAACAATTTGCTCACCAAAAGAACAATGATTAACTAAATCTGTAAAGTGCCATTTTACTTGCTATCAATAGCTTAAAAGAAAATCTAGATCCGTGACTAACCACCTTGCTTAGAGGAGCCTTTTAGACCAAAGTGTTATTATGAAATTTTTAGTGTTTTTTCTTCCTTCCCCATGTCATACTACATTAAACAAACAAAAACTTACTCTATTAATAATGAAGAAATATATTTCCAGGCTTTATTTTCTTTTTAACTACATACTTGAGTTTCTGTAGTCAGTTTCTCTTCTGAGTATCTATTCCTGGATTTGCTGTGAGATAGAGTAGAGTGCTGGTTAGGAGCGTGGGCCCCGGGAACAGCCCATCCTGACTCAAGACCTTACTAGCCATAAGGCTTAGATCAATTTTCCTAATCTCTCTATACCACAGTTTTCTCAACTGTAAAATGGGGGTAACATTTACAATTTTAATGTGAACTTGATAGGGTTGTTGTAAAATTGAAAGAGTAAAAGTAAGTGAAGCCCTTCATGTAGTTTTATCCCACAACAAGCCTCAGTGAGGGAGAGTTTAAAATATAAGATACAAAACAAAAAACTTTAAACTTTGCCAAAGTTCCCAAAGTCAAAAAAGAAAAAGAAAAAAAAATTGCCCAACTATGTGATGTTGGATAAATAAAGCTTAAATTATTTCTGCAGATCATCCTATGTCTCAAATTCTATGATGTGGAATATGAAAGTGTGTATTACCTCAGTCTGTTCTGACCGCCAGGAAGTAACTGAAGATGTGGGGATGCCCATGGCAGCATAGCAGTATGCTGGTCTAAGAATGTGAAAGAAAAGGTCAAGAAAAGTTATGTAGATCATAGAGAGATTATACTGAATGGCCTAGGGAAAAATACATGTTCACTATTGTATTACTGATTGGATGGCACCTAGAAAATGACTAGTATTTCTACACTGGAGCTTACACATTGCTGCATATAGAGATAAGAGATAGAATTCATGACCAAAGAGATTACTAACTACTTATTGATCTGCAAAACTGTAAAACTCCAATGACCAAGTGTCCATATCAATGTTATAGACTATATCCATATCAGTTCCATATCATGTGAATTTTGTCTAGATTGGGACATTCATTCATTACATAGAGGGTCAATGTATATCTCTTTATTTGCTATGAGCCAAGCCTAGTAGCCCAACTCTCAAGGCCATTGAGGTCAACTGATAATTCTAATAGAGTACTTTGGGGTATTATGGGGGCCCTTGAGGGACATCTACCACTCTCGGTGGGGTGGTGGTGGTGGCTGGTATCACAGCTAAGAAATGACATATGAGATAATTCTAAAAAGAGGAGTAAGGGTCAATAGACAGAAAAAGGGGAGAGGAGAGAGGTAGTGGAGAGGACAAGATGAGCAAAGATGCAGAGGTGATTGATTGGTTGGTAGCTGGAGATGAATCTAAGGTCAAAGGAGGGTTTTTTAGTGAATGTGAAGAATGGAGGAATATATGCAGGTTGAAGAAAGAAAGTCAGAATAGAGAGAAAAATTACAGGTAGAAGAAAATGGGGGCAAGTTCTCAGGGGAGATGATGGTGGCCTTTATTTTTTTATTTAAAAATTTCTTTTTAATTGAAGTATTTATAATGTTGTATTAGTTTCCGGTATACAACAAAGTGATTCCGATTGTGTATATATATATATGTATATTTATATTATTTTTCATATTCTTTCCTATTATAGTTTACTACAAGATGTTGACTATAGTTCCCGGTGGTCTACAGTAGGTCCCTGTTCTTTATCTATCTTGTATATAGTCATTTGTATCATGGGGACGTTAACTGAAGGAAGAACACCCCACACTCTGGGGCTAGAGGAAAGGTCAGATGTGGGGACAGACTCTGATAAATACTATCGTTTCACTGTTTAGAAAATGGATTTTTCTTTGAACACAAGGGTAAACAAGTATTTGTTTACTTAGAATTTTCCTGAATGCAAAAGAAGTAGTGAAAAAAGAAAATAGGGAAATGAATTTTATAGTTAAATACTGGTTAATTCTCTATTTGGATGATATTAACTTCAAATTAGTTTTCCTATTTCATCCATCTTGCAGAAAGATTTATGTGTCAGTGGGCAGAAAACATTTTACATTTTTTACAAAATTCTAGGTGGTTCAAAAACTATACACAAGGCAGGGGCATTCTTTGTATTATCAAATATTTGATTTCCTGTGAGGTTAACATTTTTCATATTTTTATTTCCCTCTTTTATGAATTGTCAGTTTTGTCATCTGAAAGAAGGCTTTTAATGAAACACCTTCAAGCTAAAAAATAAAAAGTCTAGGATCAAGAGAATTCAAGATGCTCTGATCTAGGGTGGATGAAATGGGGAAGCAGGAAAAAATAACCAAGACAGAAAAAGATGTATGGAAACATAGACTCATATATGAAAGGGACTGCAATTGTTCCTGGTCTAGTCAATATCAAATGAATTAATCTGATGTGCAATTTCCCTTTGGAGTACTTATCTAGCATTGGTTTGATCACTTCTAGAGACAGGAAGCTGTTTCCTTTAGAAGCTGTTCATTCCATTTTGAGTAAACTCTGATCCCCCCAAGTTGTGAAGGGGTCAAAATTATTAATATACAATATGAATAGCTAGTATTTATAGAGGGCTTCTTATGTGCCAGGTGTAGTTCTAAATGTCTTACATGTATTAAAATCATTTAATGCTCAGAGTCATCTTAGGAAGTTATCATTATCTTCATTTTACAGAGAGGCTAGATAAATTTTTCAGTGTCACACAATTAGTAAGTAATAGAGCAGGACATAGGACCTCTAAATTCTAGCTCTGGAGCCCAGGCTCTTAACCATATCAGTGTTCTTCCTTTCACTGCACGAATGTTCTAAGGTTTTCCTCTCCCCTTGGTCGGTCAAGAAGATTCAAGTGTTGCCCACTCGGTTTGTTCCCCTTCTTTGACCTACATGGACAGATTTGCTGTTGCCAGACTATTTGTTTAGACTTTTGTGATGCAGAATTGGGAAGAGTAAGGAAAAGAATAAAAAGCAAATGGGCTAGGGGAAGACATTTCTGGGAAATGTGGTAAAAAAACAACATAATATGATAAAAGTGTTGGAGGGAAAATGGAAATTTGAAGAATTTTTAAAAGTTTTATACTTTTATAGTTTACATTTAGATCTATAATTAAGTTTGAATTAATTTTCATATATGCCTTTAGATAAGATGCAAGTTCATACATTTTGAATATGGTTATTCAACTATTCCAGCACAATTTGTTGAAAGAACATCCTTTTATTACTGAATCGCCTTTGCAACTTGATTAAAAATCAATTATATATATATATATATATTTCTTTATTCTACTTCACTGATTTCTTGGTCTGCCTTTTTTTTTTTTTTTTTTTTTTTTTTTTTTTGTGGTACGCGGGCCTCTCACTGTTGTGGCCTCTCCCGTTGCGGAGCTCAGGCTCTGGACGCACAGGCTCAGCGGCCATGGCTCACGGGCCCAGCCGCTCTGCGGCATGTGGGATCTTCCCGGACCGGGACATGAACCCGTGTCCCCTGTCCCCCCATCGGTAGGTGGATTCTCAACCACTGCGCCACCAGGGAAGCCCTTTTTTTTTAATCTGTCTTTTCATGGCCATCATATCATCTTGATTACTGTAGTTTTATAATGTCTTTAAATGAGGTAGAATTAGTTTTCCAACTTTATTTTACATTTTCCAAATTGTCTTGACTATTCTGGGTTCTTTACATTTTCATATGAATTTTGGAATTAGCTTGTTGATATTGACAAAACACCCTGCTGGGATTTTGATTGGGATTGCATTGAGTCTAGATCAATTTGAGGAAAACTGACACGTTAATGGACAATTGCTATTTTTCCATCTGCTTAAGTCTTCTTCAGTTTCTTTTAGCAATGTTTTGTAGATATTCACATATCAGTCTTGCACATTTATTGTCAGATTTATTCCTAAGAAATTTGTATTTTTAAGTTATTTTAAGTGGTACTTTAAATTTTTCAATTTCCAATTGTTCTTTGCCAGTATGTAGAAACACAACTGATTTTTTACGCAACCTTGATAAACTCACTACTAGCAGCTTTTTTGTAGGTTCCAAGGGATTTTTTTACACAATCACATTGAAATAAAGAAACAATTTATTTCTTCCTTTCCAATATGCTACCTTTTATTTCTTTTTCGGTCCTAATTGCACTAGCTAGAAACTTCAGTACAATGTTAAATAGATGTGATCAGTTCAGACATTATTGTGTTTTTTTGGCTCATAATATTCAGTCTTTCATCATTAAGTATGATGTTGGCTATAGGTTTTCATAGATGCCTTTTATGAAGTTGAAAAGTTCCCTTCTGTTCTTAGTTTGCTGAAAGTTTTTTATCAGAAATGTGCACTGGATTTCGTCAAATATTTTTTCTGCTTCTATTGAGATGATCATATGGTTTTTCTTTTCCAGTATGTTAAAATGATAAATGGATGGATTTTCAAATGTTAAACCAAAGTTATTTAACAACATTGCTTTCTTGGAATAAATCCTACTCTTCCATGATGTATTATCCTTTTTATATATTGTTAGATTTGATTTGCTAAATTTTTAAAAATAATTTTTGCATTTTTGTTCATGAGAAGTATTGGTAGAGAGTTTTCTGGTCTTAATGTGTTTGTCTGCTTTTGGTTTCAGGCTAATGATAGCCTCACAGATTGAAGTGATAAGAATCCCTCCCCTTTAATTTTGTGGAAAAGTTTGTGTAGTATTATTATTTCTTCCTTAAATTTTGGAAGCATTCTCCAGTGAAGCCATGTGGGCATGGGATTTTCTTTGTTAGAAGGTTTTTAATTACAAATTCATTTTCTTTAATAAATAAATGTAGTATTATTCAGATTATCTACTCCTCAGTGAGCTTTAGTCATTTACGTCTTTCAAGAAATTAGCCAGTTTCATCTTTTGTTGAATTTATTAGCACAAAGTTCATAATATTTTCTTATTTTCCTTTTATTATTCATAGAATCTGCAGTGATGTAACTTCTAGCATTTCTCATATTGGTAGTTTGTGTCTCCTCTCATTTTTCTGATCAGGCTAATGGTTAATCACTTTTATAGATTTTCTTTAAGAACAATTTCTTTGTCTATTCATTTTATGTTTTCTAAATTTCACTGAATTCTTTTGTGAACCTTATTACTTATTTTCTTCTGTCTACTTTGGGTTTAATTTCCTCTTCTTTTTCTAGTTCAGGGGTAAGCAAACTTTTTATGCAATACATTAGGCTTTGTGAGCTATCCAGTTTCTGTCTAGCTACTCAACTCTGACATTGCAGCATGTATGCTGCCTTAGAATGTAAAGAAATGAACATGGCTGTGCTCCAATAAAACTTTATTCTACAAAAGCGGTCTTGACTTGGCCCAAGGGCCATAGTTGGCTAAGCCCTGTTTTGTTTTCTTATGGTTGAAACTGAGTTGATTGCTTTGAAACCTTATTTTCTAATATAGGCATTTAGTGCTATAAAGTTTCCTCATAAAAACTGTTTTAATAGAATTTTACAAATTTTGGTATGTTGAAATAATTTTTTTTCTTCTGTAGCTGTGCTCTGCATTTAATTTTCAAACTGTAACAAATGTTTCACAGATGCAATGACAATTGTAAGTTTTGATAAGGTATGCTTAATTTTTCTTTTCACTTAGTTTAAAATACTTTCTAAGTTGTCTTTGAATTCTTCTTTGACCTATGGGTTTTGTAGAAGTCTGTTAGTTTCCAGAGATCTTTGTTATTGATTTCTAATTTAATTCCTCAGCAAACACACTTTGTAAGACTTAAATACTTTTAAATTTATTAAGATTTGTTTTATGGCCCAGAACATGGTCTATTTTTGATAAAGGTTCCATTATTGCTAGGATGTGCCCTTAGAATGTGTATTCTACTGTTGTTTGGAGGAGTGTTACAGTGTCAATTTGGTTGATAGTGCTGTTCAAATATTCTGTGTCCTAGATAATTTTCTGTCTACTTGTTCTATCAAATATTTGGAGAGGTGAATTTAAACTTCCAACTGTAATTGTGAACTTATCTATTTCTCCTTGCAGTTCTATTTGATTTTGCTTCATGTATTTTGAAGCTCTCTTACTAGATGCCTGAATGTTTAGCATTGTTATACCCTCTGGATGAATTGACCCCTATACCATTATGAAATGATTATTTTTATCCCTAGATATATTCTTTGATTTGATATCTAATTTATCTGATAGTAATATAGCCACTTCAGCTTTCTTTTTGATTAGTGTTACCATAGTATACCCTTTTCCATTCTGTATTTATAACTTATTTATACCTTTAAAGGATGTTTCTTGTAGGTAGCATATTATTAGCTTTTTTGGGGTTACAAGCTGACAGTCTGTACCTTTTAACTAGGGTGTTAAGGCCATTTACTTTTTTTTTTTTTTTTTTGTGGTACGCGGGCCTCTCACTGTTGTAGCCTCTCCCGCTGCGGAGCACAGGCGCCGGACGCGCAGGCTCAGCGGCCATGGCTCACGGGCCCAGCCGCTCCGCGGCATGTGGGATCCTCCCGGACCGGGGCACGAACCCGCGTCCCCTGAATCGGCAGGCGGACTCTCAACCACTGCGCCACCAGGGAAGCCCAAGGCCATTTACTTTTAATATAATTATTGAAATGATTGGGTTTAAGGCTAGCTTGTTGTTTTTTATATTATCATCTATTCTTTCTCTTTTTTGCTTTCTTTTGTATTAATTGAATATTTTTAATGATTAATTTTATCTCCATTGGCTTATTAATTATGGGTGTTGTTTTGTTAGTTGTTTCTTAATGGTTTATATTATACAATTTGACTTATTGAAGTCTATCTTTAAGGGATTTTATACCATTTTATAAATAAGTACCTCAAATAGTATACTTCCATTTCTCTCCCCCTGGCCTTTGTGCTATTGTTGTTATACTTTTTACTTTTACAAGTGGTTTAACTTTATAGTACATTGTTATTATTTTGTTTAAACTGTAAATTTTCTTTTAAAGAAATTTAAATACTAAGAAAAAATAATCATGTATATTTATCTATGTAGTTGCCATTCCTGGTGTTCTTCATTCTTTTGTGTAGATTCATACTTCCATCTAGTATATTTTTCTTTCTGCCTAAAGGACTTCCTTTAGCATTTTTGTTTGTTTGTTTGTTTGTTTTTTGTAATGTGGGTCTGCTGGTAATGAGTGCTTTCAGTTTTTGTATGTCTGAAAAAAGTCTGTCTATCACTATTGCTTTTTAAAGCTTTTTTTTTTTTTTGCTAGATGTAGTATTCAAGGTTAACAGTTTTTTCTTGCAGTAATTTAAAGATGTTGCTCAACTTGCTTTTTCTTGCTTACATTATTTCTAATGATAACTCTCACAATGTAACCTTTATTCTAGACATACATAGCATGCCTTTTTTTTCTTAGCTGCTTTTAAGAGTTTCCCTTTATCATTTGTTTTGAATAATTTGATTGTTATGTGCCTTGGTGTAATTTTCTTTGTGTTTCTTTTGCTTGGGATTTCTTGAGCTTCTTGGATCTGTGAATTTATTGTTTTTATCAAGTTTTAAATATTTTTGCTTTTATGTCTTCAAATATCTTTATCTGCCTCCTCCTTTGGGGACTTCAATTACATGTAAACTGGGCCACTTGTAATTATTCCACAGTTAACTGATATTCTTTTTATTAAAAATTTTTTTTCTCTCTGTGCTTCATTTTGGGAAGTTTCTATTGCTATTTCAACACCAATCTTATCCATTATACTTTTATCTGAGACATTATTATTCTCATCTCTTAAAATTTGATTATGCCTATACATAATTTTTTAACCTATTGGATATATTTATAATGACTTTTAATATCCCTGTCTGCTAATTCTAACTCTGCATCAGTTCTGAGTCTGTTTCAGTGAACTTTCCCTCTTGTTTTGTCATATTTTCCTTCTTTGCATACCTGGTAGTCTTTGATTGAATGCCAGACATTGTTAATTTTACCTTCCTGGGTGCTGGACACTTTTCTATTCCTAGAAATATTCTTGAGTTTTCTTCTGGAATGCAACTAAGTAATGTGAAAACAGTTTGCATCTTTTTGATCTTCCTTTTAAGATCTGTTAGCTAGTAAATGCAACTAACATTTACTCGGAGGCTAATTATTCCCTATTGCTGAGGAAAGACCTTCTGAATTTACCTATATCCCATGAACTGTAAGATTTTCTAGTCTGGTTTGTGGGACAAGGCACTATCCTCAGCCCACTGTGAGCACTGGGAACTGTTTGCTCTAATCCTTTCACATGGTCTTCTCCCCCAGCATCAAGTACTTTCCTCCCATGAGTGCAGCATAAGAACACATTGCTTTTCATCAGTCTCATTATGCTGTGGCTTGTCAATGCGCATGCACAGCAGTAAAATACCCAGATATTCCTTACTTGTGTAGTTATAAGCTATGCTTCTTAACTTGTGTTTGTGCAATTGTTATATCTTATATTTCTAGTTGCTGGATTTTAATTTCTTTTAAAATTTAACTTCACTTGATTTGATTTCAACCAAGACTTGCTAATTCACAGTAGAAGAACAGATTTTAGGAGGTACCTAGAATCAAGGGCTGGAGGAAGGAGTAGAGAGAAAATCAGATTTTTAGGAATATACCTTAGGAAAGAGCAATCCTGCAGGATCTGAAACAAAGACATAGAGTCCTGGTTCTAAAAGCAAAGTGATGAAAAAGAATTGCTAGGAAGACTCACTGATGGTTTGAACCTGTGCCAGGAGGATTGCATAAATGCAAAGACTGTAGTTGAGATTTTCTACATTTTATGTATGATAACTATCTCAGTGTTATTCAACTGAACTAACATTTATTTGTATTTTTGAAGCTACTGTTTATGGTGGTTGGCAGGAGGCAAAATTAAAGGAATATGTTATATTGGTAAAAAGGGAGTAGAGAAAGGATAAAATCCAGGTAGATTGTCTTAATGTAAGCAGTGCTATTCTTTTCATTAATCTGCATAATATAAATGCAGACTTGACCTGTGAACAAACAATATAAAGTAGGGACTTATCTAAGCGGCAGATGTAGGTCTTTATTGAGGATGTTTGGTGATTTGAAGGCAAGCATTTTACCTCTTTGGGAGAGGCATATCAGTTTTTATTATAGCTACCTCTGAGTGAGCCAGGTTTAGGCAGTAAGGTGGATGCAGTGCTCTAGATTTCAGTAGAGGCCAGAGCACTCTTAACAAACAAGCAACAATTTTTTTTTTCTTTCCCTTGAATGTTGTCCCATTCCTCTTCATTTTTGCTTTTTATTCACTTCTTATAATTTTTGTTTCTTCATTTCTGTGCCCAATACTTTTAGTGCTTTATATCTCTTCTTTATTTCTTTGTCTTTTTCTGTAAAAATGTTTTTAAGCAATGTTTTATCACCTGTGCTATCCATTTCCTTCAAATAACGTTCTATTTTTCACCCTTATAGACAATGCTTTCATGGGAGCAAAGAGGATTTAGGACAGGCAGAAGAAGAGGGACTAGGCCATGAACAAATCTGCTTTTTCTGAAGCAAACAATATGCGTTGCATGGAATGGGGAGACATTTCTGTAGTGGTCGGTTAGGCCTAATCATGATGGGGCCCTTGAAGAGAATAGTAAACAGGAGGTGGGAGAAAAAAGCTGTGCCTGCTACAGAGTAGTTTCCCCTTCTTACTCATGCAGCAGAAATATGAGACCACAGTTGATAACTCAGTGACCTTATATTTTGAGTCATGGTTTCCCCCCCTTTTTGGGAATTTTCCTTCCCACATACTCACAGCAAACTTCTCCCACCCTTCTCTGTGAGCTAAATAAGTGGCAAACATATAGTATTCTCACCCAATACAGAATCTAACACAACTTCAATTCAACAGACATTTATTGAACACCTACTGTGCTGTAACGAATGGTTGAGTGTAAAGTTGTGCAAGCTATGGTCTTTAGCTTTGAGGAAACTTAATGCTGATAAGCACATAAAAACCATACTGAAGTTGGCAAAGATAAAATACAAAAATAAGGATCATGAGAGGGGAATAAAGTGGGAGGCAAGAGGAGTGAGAAGTTATTTCTTGCTATAAGATAGAGGGAGGCTTCATGGAGGAGCTGGAATTTCATCTGGATTCTAAATAGTGATGAATCACAGAGAAGAAAATGCAAAATTACTTTCACATTTGTAAAGTGAGTGACGGGAAGACAATGGAATTGAAAGGGCATTTCAGGTGAGCATGTGAAGCATGCTGGGGTCCACTAGGCAGGCTGGACTTTGTTCTGTAGGCAAAAGGCAGTCATTGATGGACTTTAAATAGGCATGATGACATGATGTAATTTGCACATGGATAACTCCATCGGTAGCTGCGTAAGGATAGACTAGAGAGAGTGGAGGCAGGGAGACCGGTCACGAAAAGAGAGAAGGAATAAGATCCAATTCTTAGTGAGGTCCAGTAGAGCACACAGGAAGCTAGGTGGTCTGACATAGAATCCTGGACTTACAAGCCGTGACCTGGGAGGAAGTTTCCTATGTTCTCTATGCTTCGGTTTCCTCCTCTGTAAATCAAGGATCAGGATAATAGTTATTTTATAGGGTTGTAAAGATTAAATGAATTAATATGTGTAAAGCCCTTAGATCCATGTCTAGCCAATAGTAAACACTCAACAATGTGATAAACTATGAGTAAGACAGTGGTAAGAGGAGACAAGAAGGAGTGGGTTTGAAAGTTATTGTACTATATTATTATGGCCTTGTTCATATTGGAGTTATTTTCCATTATTTGCCCATTATGCATAATTCTATCATTTAGTAAGCAAAGCAAGAAATCAAATTGTTGCCCTAGCACTCATTATATTTTATTTGTTTTTTGTGACTGCTTTCTTCTAGAATATGTCTCAGACTTTGAGATAATACATGAGGTCACACTTGACATATGTTAGTTTTAAAAAGGAGCCTGAAAATGTAGTAGGGCTACTTGAACTATGTGGTCAGAGTTAGCTGTAATTGCTGTTTTATCATCTATATCTGTCTGTCTATCTATCTACCTATCATCTATCTGCCTATAAGACATAAGTATATTTATTTATTTATACTTTTTTACATTGCACCTAACCTATGAGAAGTTAAAGACCCTAAGAGCCTTTGCAGATATAGCCATGTAACTTCTTAACCCCTTCAAGGCAGAGAAAACTACATTGATTAAAGTCTAGAATGATAATGCCACCAGTCCCTGCACTGCTTTTTCCCTCCCTTCTGCTCTACCTCCGCTGTTGAAATCATTGCTGCTGAGCAGAGGGAACTCCTCTCCTAGGGATGTCATGTGGAAGCAGTTTGAGGGGCTGGAGAAGGCCGTCTCCAGTTGCCCTGTGTGCTGCTTTGGGTCCCATCCTCTGGGACCTTGGGAAAAGGCACAAGGCAAAACGAGACTGACACGGGAAAACCAAGGCGCAGCTCTCTTTGTTCGAGACCAGGAAAAGAGGAAAATAGGGGAAGATAAGCAATTCTCCTTTACTGTTTCCTGTGCAGTGTGTCTGAAGTGGACTTATGTATGGTCTAGACCACACTGGAAATATGAAGATCATGATAAGAGAGACATCTGCCGTCAACATCTAACTGTAAAATGTTTATCTTGATCTACTTCGGGCTTTAATAATAATCTGGGACCTAAGAAAGGAACCATAGGAAGGTGTCAGTGGGATGGAAAAGTAGCCAAAGCTCCTCTAAGGGAAGAACAGGAAAGTGGGGTGCTCTTGTGGCTCGTGGCTCGTGAGCTCTTTCTCTGGGTGCCCTTTGACCTTCCTGTTTCAGGGCCCTCACTCAGCACCGACACCTGCCTGTCTCCTTTCCCACCTCTGACTGAGGGCGAAGTTGAAGAAGAGCCCTGCCTTAGTGCCCACCCTGGAAACACTCTTGACTCAGATGAATCAATGGCAGAGGCAAAGCAATTATGGGATTTCAGATGTGCCTCTGATGCCATCTCCTCAACTCTGCCTGGAGGGCTTATGCAGCTCAGAAAGAGATTAACTCACATGCAGCCTTTCAAAATAAACAGAGGAATATTTACTGGCAGGAAAATTTGTTCACGAGATGCTAAGTGCAAAAGCATGTAATAAACATTGTGTTAGGTATGATCTCTATTTGTGAGCCAAACCAAATTAACCATACGTATCACACACATGCAAAGAGAGGTTTACCCATGGCTGCCTCTGGTGAGGAGGAAATACAGGGTTTGCTATATATAAATATGTGTGTGTATCTTTTTCTGCCTAAGAATGAAGGTCATTTTTAGTTTTCAAAATAAGAAAGACACGAACCCCAACTTCCTCAGTAGCTGAGTGGGGGCACCTCCACAGACACCCCTTAGAAGCTGGTTTACATAAATGTGAAGATATCTGGGAAGATCACGCAGTCCTCCTTTCCCTCTTGCTTTCTGTTGTGGGCTCTTCATTCTTTGCACAGAAAGCATGGAGTAGCAATTGCCTCCTTCCCTAACAAGCATCCTCGAATGTGGGTGACTGAATGGTCCGGGGAAGGAGAGATTGAGGAGATCTTTCCCCACACTTTCACGTGCCAATCAGCCTCCTGCACAGATCACCCCTCCCCCAGCTTCCTGGCAGCATCCCTTTAGCTGGAAGAGAAAAATGGGCTGGATTCCCACCACTTGGAGAAGTATCCCATTTCCTACCAAGCTGCCCGTGATTTCAGTGGACGTATTGAGTGAGGGCAGGGGGTTACATGCTGTAAGAACCTGTTCTCAGTATGTGTCAAGTCTTTCCTAACCACGTTCAGTCAATACAGTCACAAGGTTAGGTCAGCTTCCAGGCTTTTCCCTTCCTTGGCTTTCTCTGACCAGTGGCCTGTGGACTTGCTGTGTTAACTTTTTTCTTCGCAAAGCTGACTTTTAAACTGGCAACCAAAGTAACAGTTACGCTTACACAAGAGAAGGTGAGGAAACTTCAGGCTGGTCCCCATGTTTGTTCATCAACTGACATTATTTAGGTGCCTTCTGAAGAAGGAAAGAAACAGGCCACAGTAGAATCTAAATCACAGTGACAAGGAGCTGGTCAAAGCCTGAAAATCCTAAGTGGGGTTGAATGAAGTGTGGGAAACTCTTTCTAGAATTTCACTGATTAACCATTGATAAAATAACAGAAGTCTATTTTTCCCCTCTCAGGGCCCCTTTTATTCACAATCTGAATGTGAAAAGTAAGAAACCCAACTTACCTAAGCTTTACACTGTGCTAATTGTGTGCGAGCTGCTGTCATTTGAGAGTGTAGCCTCGAATCTCTTTTCTGAAGGACTTGGTGCAGAGCAAGTGCCCTGCCACCTTCTCCCTCCTTTGAGGAGGTTGTGAGGAACACAACAGTGCGTCCTTTCATTCTCCCTGTTTGTTTTAGGGAGGTGGATGGCATTTGTTTTTCTGGTCTCCTCTTCCTCAGCTCCTGCCTCAGCAGGGTTCCTCCCCTCCCCATTATCTTTAGGGGGCACATTTCCATGTCAAAGACCTCTCTGGAGAGAAAGCCTCTTTTTCTTCGACCCCCTGCCTTGTCTGGGCGTGACTCACCTTAACTCTATCCTTTCCAGCCCTGTTCCCCATTAGCAATAGTGAGGAGCAGAACCTTATTTTAGGAATCAAAACCACAGGAGAAAAAAATACCCAGCTTCTCTCTGGAAAGGATAAGAGCAGTTTAATTGCCCTTGAAAATATCAACTTGTTGTAAGAAAGATCACTAGCTCTTACAGTAAATACAGAAAGAAGAATCGTTCTACAGTGAAATTGTAGGTTTTACTTAGGAAAAAATGGAAATGCTAAGACTACTGGGTCCAGCTAGGTAAATCCATGACAGGCTAAGTTAGAAGCCTGTGTAAGGGGAGAGTGAGTATGGTGTCACTTGTCTTGCATCTACCGATTGTCTGATGATATACTCATCCAGTAGATGTAGTGGGCAATTCTGTTGGACACAAAGAAGGGTCTCCATGCTCCTACCATGTTCCTACTCTTCTAGGGTTGGGGAACCTTGGAACTTATTACTGCTCTTGCACTTCTGACAGATCTTGGGAATCCAAATCCATTTATTTCCTGTCAGTTGCCAAGATTAGAAGGCATTCGTGGTAGGGCTTCACTTGGGAGTTCTCTGAGGTTTTGATCAGGGCTGTTTGCACCCAAGTCACATATTTTCCTGAGGCCATCAAAAGCCCAGGCAAGCTCCTACACTCGTCACCAACCCACCAGGAACTCAGGCGCATTAGCTTTTATATCGTACCAGGGTAGACACCCACTAAACTTCGAATGGTAGCTGGCCCTCTGGGTCCCCCACATTAAAAGGGGGTCTTAGAACCAGAGAAAAAGTCAAGGTCTTCTGATTCCTGTTTATTTGTCATGCTCCAGAAGTTGCCCTCTCCCCTTCTACACTAGACTTGAGTCATAAGGAAATATTGGGACTTCTTGAACAGGTCTGCTTTGTTCTTTCCCCAGATATTTCACAAAGTATCCCTTTTGTTTGGAATGCTCTTTCCCCTCTTTGCCTCTGGCTAACTTCCACTTGGCTAACTCTTACGTCCAATTAACTCCTGAGTCTTTGAAAACTCTGTTAGTTATTCCTCCTATATAATGTCACAACTGGCAAGAGAAACAAATAAAACGATCATGGGAAAGAAAGAAAAGTTTCAGAAAATCTTCCAATTCCTTGCCTCTTACCTCTCTTTTTTAATGTAGTACTTGGAAGTCCTAATGTTCTTTTATTTTGAAAACATTGACCCATGTCTCTCTGAAACCAGAACAAGAATCTAGGCCTAAAAGTAATGAGTCTGTACTAGCCCTATACTAGTAGGACTTTTAAATGCTCCATATATAAGCCAGCTAAGGAAACATAGCAAGTGATTCTCACTGGAAAGGTCAACCTAGGATGTTTATTTCCAAAGATACCTAGGAGATGTACAGATGTCTACAAAACCTTGGATTTAAGATAGTTTACAGTCTAGCAGTAAGGTATGGTACTTGTATTACTTTTCTATTGCTGTATAACAAATTACCCACAAGTCTAGTGGCTTAAAACAATACCCATTTATCAGCTCACTCTTCTGTGACTCAGTAATCTGAGTGTGGCTCACCTGTCCACTGCTCATGGTCTCACACTCAAGGTACTGGCTGAGCTGAGTTCTTATCTGGAGACTTGGAGGCTTGGAGTCCTCTTCCAACCTCACACAGTTCCAGGCAGTTGTAGGACTGAAGTACGTGCTTTCTTTCCGGCTGCCCAGGGCTGTTCTCAGCTCCTAGAAACCACTCTCAGTTCCTTGCCATTTGTTCCCCTTCATCTTCCAAGCCAGCATCAGAGAATCCCCCTTGTGTCAAATCCCTCTCACATTTCAAATCTCTTTCACCAAGAAGAGCCCTGTCCCTTTTATAGTCTCATGGATGAGATTAGATTAGGTCAACTGTGACCTATAATATGATCTGAGCATGGAAGTGCTCTCCTACCATATTCACAGGTCCTTCCCACACACAAGGGGAAGGAATTATACAAAAGTGTGGGTCATTGTGGGTCATCTTAGCATTCTGCCTACCTCAACACTCAACGGATAAGGCAGAATAAGTTAAATTCCACCTAAAAGATACAAAATGTTACATGGATGCATAGTAGGGATAGAAACTTAGGGTATGTGTTTATCATACAATAGATGCTCAATCAGTATGCATTAATATGTAGGAAATATTAATGCATATATCCCGAGGGCACAGTAGTGTATTGAACGGTATTAATCAGAATAAATTTCATTAGTCGAATAAGAAAACACTTTTGATCCACAATTTGTGTTTGGTTTGAACTCCAGAAGGCCACATAAGGGAGGGTTGGGGTGGGTCAAGAGGCTTCACCCATCTGGGCATTTTGAGCCATTCTAGGGGGAGGAGACAGGAAACCCGAGTTATAGGGGGAAACCCAGTCAGAAACCACAGCAGATAGCTGGGATCAAAGGCAAAAACATAGATGCAGGCACAAGCCATCCAATGTTTCTTATTCACTGAAGTGCTTGAAAGAGTCCGCTTACTCACATGGGTTGCTACATTTCCATTCAATATATTACTCCCTTTGAAAGAGTTAATGAGTTTCCCTAAGTAATGTGCTAATAACCTTGCAGCTAATGAGACAGACTGATCCAGACTAAAGTTCGACACCCAGTTGTGTTGGCAGTATCTTCCAGTGTCTAATAGGAGATTGAGTTGTGGTCATTGAAAGTGCTCCTCTGGAATCATTCAATAAAAACAACTACAGAGGCACTTCTTTGTTACATAACTCCCACTCAAGCGATGTCAGAGCTTTATGGATAGATCTGTTTTGAGCTGTTCCCATTCCTGTTCAACAAATGGAAATAAGCTGAGGTATTCTGAAGGAAATTGACTTGTCCGAAGTCTTAGTAAGTCACTCGAAGCACGGGAAAGTTAATGCCATATCCCCAAATAGTTTTTACATTTCTGGAGTGGAGACAATGAAGCTATATCGATACTCTAAATTGATGCCTGCATTTCTAAGTTGGATATTTATTTTATACACTTCATTAAAAATTCTGTCATTGCTTTCAAAATCCTCTACTAGTGATACCTATGCCTGCACACCCTATGCAGAAACTCCAGATATTTTATAAAGCAGTTTAGCGGTTGAAGATCCAGATAAAGCCTGACTAACCGAGGGTGGACGTTAGGAGATTTTCAGGTTTAAACATTCTTATTTAATTGCTAAATGCACAACTGAATTACTTGAAGTGACCGTCTGGTTATTTCAGTGTTATACAAGAAGTATTAAGAACTTCCTCTGAAGTTCTTGGGAAAGAATATTCAAGACATTGTTACTTCTTATAGAAAGTCCAGTCCTAAACACTACAGAGTAGGTTTAGACACCCTTGACCACTGCTTACCACACTCTGTTAAAGGAGAAGTAAGAGAAGCATGTAAGTAGAGAACGATGACTGTATAACTGCAGGAAATGCAAGTGTAGTCCAAGCACAATTTCAGTGTGCTATGGTTGGAATTTGAACGCAGAGTAAACAAAGTTACATCTTGTTACATAAGAGTAAAAGATAAGTAAAGGGAAGGACTTGGAAGTCTATGGTCAGTGTCTGGTAACACAGAGTTTTACAACTTTTTTCTCATTCTAATGGTGGGGGCTAATTCCCACAGGAATATCCTTTCTGTAGAGACCTGGTGATGTTTGGGTCAGCTGAATTCCATTGCACTAACACAACAGGAATGCAGTGTGGCAACAGTGTCCTAAAAACTGACCATGAGTGACATGGATATTGGATGTTTGTAAGCTCCTAAACTGTGAGTTTGCATGTTTTTATAACAAATTTTTATTAAACTAGAACATTTTGGGTATTTTCCTACATTAAGTAGGAAAACAGAGCACTTTAAAATGGTGAGTTTTAAATTAGGAAACAACAGCAAAGTATCTAGCGGGACAGAGAGCGCCAAAGGAAACCCACAAACCACAAGCTAAGAAAGACATTGTTACTGTGTGGACTGACCACGACAAAATGCTCACTCCCCTTCCCCTCACAAGGGCGGCTTTCAGCTCAATACTCAGTATTATTGACACAAAAAACTCAGGGCACTAAAAATATATCGAGTCTGTCTTCCTAGTTTTTGTTTCTCTTCCTCGTCTACTACAATTCTGCGTGAGAAGTGAGAACTCAACGTGCCACCAGTTATTGAAAATCAGAGGCTAGAATCAGAAAAAGGTTACTTACTAAAGATTACCCACTAAAGGATGGCACCAAAACCTGGTAGCTTTTGCTCTCTTTTTGGAGCTGTCACGAGGAGGAAGAGTTAATGAAAGAATGCAAATCTGACCAAGCAAACCTCTCCTTGCTCAGAAAATTGAATGCATATATGAAAGCATCAGTGGTCAATATCACCACAGTAGGAGAAGCATTGAGACTGTGCTGGCAAGATGCCAGGCTTTTAAGGTTATTGGTGGGGGAGGGAGGAGTCGAGCAGCAGGAAAACAGCCAAACCTTACACAGTTCTCTTCTATTGTCTTAATCCTCTACCACGTATATTGGGTTGGCCAGAAAGTTCATTCGGGTTTTTCCGTAACATCTTACAGAAAACCTGAACGAACTTTTTGGCCAGCCCAATATAATGGTTGGGTGAATAAAGTGAGAAAATCAGTCTGTCTCGACAGTTACAAATTCCAGGTATGGTATCCTGGAACCAACGAGCATCTAAAATTTAGCTTCTAGCTCCTCAATGTTCTAGATAGCGTCTACAACACAATTGCCATCCGTAGAAATCTCTGGCACATTCTCATAAGTGAGAGAGATTTAGTATAAAACATAGATGTATGACTTGTACCGGATACCCCCTTTATGTGGAATGCCATTCTCCAAGATTGACATACGGCTATTTCCTTCTTATTATGTAGGCCTTAGTTTACAGGTCATCACCTCAGAGAGGACTTTTCTGACCACCCTACCCAGTCACTGTAAGACATGTTTTATTCTTATCACTGCCTGCTCTTTTCTCTTTTATTTTGTGTGTTGTTTGCAGTCTGTCTCCCAGCCTCTCCCTTGAATTGAAGTTCTACGGAAGTGATGATTTTGTGGATCAGGTTCATTACTGTTTCCCTGTGTCTAGCATATGCCAAGCCAATGGCAGGTTCTCAATAAAAGCTGATGGAATGAAAGAATGAGTAAACGAATGAGTGATACATTATAGGTATATTCTGCCAGTATTGAAATCTTGGTTTGCCAGGGAAAGTTATTTGGTCTTAATATCCACTCATACTGTTACACACCAGGGTTTCCACAGACTGGAGGCCTTAGGCTGGAGCCCAGGGGGCACTGGGCAGGGACTGTTCTGATGAAGGGCAGAGTCTGGCAGTGAGAGAACTGGGGAGACAGTGAGTAGGATTGCAACCCCAGAAATGTCAGCCCTATAGATGCTGGGGCTTGCGAGTGAGAATTGCGTGATGACGAACACCACGCTGCTGTTTTCCCTGTTTCTACAGCACCCGGCATGGTGGCTGACATAAAGGAGGCCCTCAGAGGTGGTTGAATCATCATTACTGGGGGCAGGGGGTAGAATCTAGGAGCTTTTTGTTTAGATTGTGTGTGATTCGGGAACTATTGATTTGCCCGAATACTGATTACAGATGCTCTAAAAGGAACTGAAAAACTACATATTTACTTTGCCTATGTGAGAATTAGATATTGAGTGACCTTTCTGTGAGCTGCTTAGGGTTTGGTAACACCTATAATACGATACTCATTATACTTGTCATTACATCTGTATCAGATTCGCTGTGTTGTAAATTTTATTTGATTGCAGTAGCAAACTCTAAGTATGCTTAAGCTACATTTCCAGAATATGAGGCTTCACCCACAAGTGACAATGGAAACCGTTCTCAGTGCTTTATAGTCATACCTGGTGAGCTTAGACTTCATAGAATGTAACACATATCCCACCGTTGTTCATTCACCAGTTTATAAAGACAAAAAGGAAGATAAGGAAACATGTTGCTCAGAACTAAAGGTAGGGCAAGTGTGGCCAGAACTAGAACAGTCAGTTCAGAATGCTGTGCAGTACCCGTTATTGGGAAGTGCAGAATTTGAAACCTTTGGAGAAACCCAGTGACAACATGGAAGTGGAAGAGGAGAAGGAAGAAGGGGGCAAATGAGGGAGAGGACCACGAGGCCCGGCAGGTGCCTCCAATCATTCTTACCTTCTTCGTACAAAGGTAATTACATTAAAATCCTAGTAGAGAAGGTCAGATTTCCGTGGCATCCTATTGGCCCTAAATTTGGAGTAACAAATCTTGAGCGATTGAATGATCAAAAGACTTTTTCCCCCCATAGAGTCAAAGGAAGAATAAAAATTGGACATAAAGTTAACATTTTACTTGGATAGCATTTGTCCTTTTGGTTCCCAAATACTTGTTTGTAAACATAGTTTGAGTTTCACTGAATGTTTTTCTTCTAGTTAATATCAGATCTTCTCACGTCCAATATTTACCAAGGTCTGTCCACTAAAAATGTTTTCAGTAGCTCTCAAATCTTCTTTGGACAAGTTCACCAGAAGGACATCTCAGGGGGAGGACTCATGTATAAGTGATTTATTCAGGAGGTGCTTCCAGAGAAGCAGGTAAAGGAGGAAGGGAAGTAAGACAGGGAAGAGTATGGTTTCAACCTGATCCCATGGAGAAATTTTGAAGTGTAACTTAATGCCTTGGAATTTGTCCAAGCAGAATCAAAGCCACCAGACTTTTGTATTTTATATGTTATAATCACTGGTTAAGGACTGTGGGATTTGAGGGGTTAGTGGTGGTGAGGGTGGTGTGTGGAGAGTGAACTTCTAGTCACTTTGAGTTGTTTATGCCTACGGGCAGGGCCCTCCAGTGGCCAAGCGGTGTCTCCAAAAAAGCAGCACAGGTATGGGGAGATGTGGACCTTCAAGCCCAAGCCTAGTGGGAGGAGGGACAAAGAAAATGTTGGCAAGGATGCCAGGAGAGCTGGGGGGACCCAGGGAGTATCCACAGCCTCTTCCTCATTCTCTTTGCCCCCCACTGTCCATCTTTAATTCATGCCCCTATGATGATTTCTCTTCTGGATTATATAATGCATTCCTAACCTACATTCTCTGACGCATGCAGGCCTCCTCCAGTAAAATCTTGCTGTGATCAGTGATCTTTCTGAACTGCATATGTGGTAGTGCTAGTCTAGTGCTTATAACCCTTCGGTTATCGTGTGAAGTCTAAGCTCCTCAGCATGTTTGTCTGATGCTCTTGATCTGACCCCGACCCCAAACTCCTAGGGCAGCACCAAACAGTCTGGTGAAGTGACTTCCTGCTCTCTGACCTCTGAGATTTTATAAAGCTATACCCACTGCCTGGAATGACATTCACCCACATCCTCGCCTGGCTCATTGTTACTCGCCTTTGACCATCTACCCCAATCTTTCTGGCCTCTGGCTTCCCACTGCTCCCTGGTTGTAATATTTGCCACATTCTCTTTTCCCACCAGACTGTGAGCCTCTTTCAGAAAACCCTGTGCTCTGTTCATCTCTGCCTTTCATCATGCTCACATTCTATTAGGAGATAAGGTGAAATGGAGGAGGAGTGAGGATCTGTCTTTGCAGGCATCTGCAGGATGAATGTGGTCTCTGGGTTTCAAGGGCCCCATTCTTTATGTGTTAGGTCATGGGAGCTGGGCAAAGGGTGGGTCACCTCCATGTGCCAGATAATGACCTTGACGTGCATGGTCCATGGAGTCCTCTTGCAGCACGACTGAGGTGCATGTTATTATCGAAGCCACCAATGATCGTGTTGAGGTTTCTTAGCATCAAAGGGATCTGCTCTATTTTCAGAGATTTTCTGGCTTCCTGATGTTTCCACCTTTCAGGAAAAAACAAAGTATAGCTACCATGTTCAGTTTGGCTTGCATCTGCACTGAAAATGGCAGAGATAGTTAAGCCAATTAAACAGATATTATCGAAGACCTTGGACTTCAGACAAAGACCTGGCATTAAGCTAGGTGTCAGGTAGGCAAAGATGAATAAAACGTGAAACCCGATTGTTATGGGTTGAATTGTGTTCCCTCCAATATTCATATGTTGAAGCCTAACCCACAGTTACTTCAGAATTTGACCTTATTTGGAAATAAACTCATTGCAGATATAATAAGTTAAGATGAGGTCATACTGGAGTAGGGTGAGCCCCTAATCCAATATGGCTGGAGTCCTTATGAAAAGAATGCCATATGAAGAAACAGACATGCACACGGGGAGAGTGCCACGTAAACACGAAGGCAGAGACGGGGTGAAGCCTTTACGAGCCAAGGAACACCACAGTTTGCCAGCCAGCGACCAGAAGCTAGGCGAGAGCCACGGGACAGATTTTTTTCTCACAGCCTTCAGAAGGAATTGACCCTGACATCTTGATCTCAGACTTGTAGCTTCAAGAACTGTGAGACAATCAGTTTCTGTGGTTTAAGCCACTCAGTTTGTAGTAATTTGTTATGACAGCCCTAGCAAACTAATACACTAATCCCAATCAACTAAGAGACAGACATAAAAACAGCATGAGAAAACGTGATGAGACTAGTTTTGGAGATCTGTGCAAGATACAGATGCAGCCCAGAGAAGGGAGGGTTGGCTGGGAGTTCTGGGGAGGTGTGGGCAGGTGGAGGTGCTGGTCAAGGGAAGGTTGTGTCGTGGAGGAGTTGCTTGAGCTGGGTTTTGAAAGCTGGAGGTGATGAAGACGGATGTCTGTCTATGGCAGTTACGGCAGTCACACACAAAGTCAACTACCTTGCAATATTACCCCTATTTCCTCTTAATGATTTTTGGCGGGAGCTGTGCAGAGAGGCCGGAGCAGACGTGGAAGCAAGCAGGTGGCTTTGGGTCCCGACAGTAGCAGGAGTAAACAGCCTGTGATCTTGCACCAATGGGTGTCATTCCCTTCCCATCCCCCTTCCCTTTGTAGCGTACTCTTTGTTCTCTCCTGGTTTTTTTCCTCTGAGTAAATCTGTTTACCGCCCAGAAGAGAACAGGGAAGGAATAGACCAGTTGCCCGGGGCAGATGGTGCAGTGTGAATGGCCGACACACAGAAAGCAGAACTCCTCAGCCCCTATCTTCCATTTGCTTTCTCCAGCAAGGCTCTTCGAACTAAAGAGCATCAAATAAACATGATTAAGCAGAAACTGAAGCACAGGTCAATGGAAGAGATAGTCAGGGAACCCTTGGTTGATTTAAATGATTCCAAGTCTTCAGATCCAAGGGAATAATGCTCAAAAAAAAAACCCCAATAAAAACGAACTCGCAGAAATAACCAATGAAGCACTGAGGAGAAATTCTTTTCAGTTTTTGTTTGTTTAGAAATTCTGGTTAATATAAAATGTGCCTGAGGCCTGGAGAAGGGCGAATGTTTTCTCACATTGAAAAAAATATAAAAGAAAAACTCACAGAAGATACAAATTCATATTGATTCCCTGCAAACATTTTTTGTTATTTTATTTGACTTATGAACATACAAACATGTAAAGTGAAAAGGAAGGGAGGAAGGGGTAGAAAGAAAATGAAGGAAGGAGAGAGTTTGAGAGACAGAGAAAGAAGGCGAGAGAATAGAGCAGGAAAGACAGAGAAGGGAGAATAAGGAGTTTATTAGATTTATAAAAATTACCTTAAGTTTACAGAGTACACACAGCTCAATTTGCCTATAGTTGTGACCTCAATAATCCTGCAAAATTTCAGGACAGGCTATTCAGTAAACGTGATGTATGTCTTGACAAAATAAAGGAGGATACTAATAAGAACCAGAGAAAGTTAATTAAGAAAATACCGTGCTAAACTTGGAGCTTCCTTCCTTCCCAGTTTCCTTGGACTTGTCTTTTCTCATTTCCTCAGAGTGGAAGCCACTCTCGTTTTACCCAAAGACACAGCACCATCCACACCAAACAGAATGTGATGGTTTCCAAGTCCTACACGCTGCTCCCCGGAAATGAATCTTAGAGAACTGGCAGTGTTGGCTGTGATGCTCCCTGTCAGTCCCTGAACTCTCCAAGTTCCTCATCCTAACGCCTCCTGCCCTTGCTTTCTCTCCTCTCAGTGCCCATAAATCCTGGGCTTCTGAGTGAGCCACTTCCTTTTGTTCCTGTTCTGCGAGTCTTCCTAGTACATTTGCCCATCCGAGAATTGCCTCCTGGCTTGCTTTTGTGGGTGACTTCTCTTAGAGTCTGTACCCTTGATTGGTGGGTGGGACCAGGAAACCACTGAGCAGTCCACCCTCAGATGCTGACTATCTTTAGGGACTGCACTTGTTTTGGAGTCTCATGCTCTCTCCCCTATCGGGATCATTCCTGCCTCTTGAATTATGTCACTGTCATTCCTTTATTATATACTAATTGGACACCAACTCTTTGAAACACACTATTGCCCTAAGGTTAAGAGTAAGATTGAGATTTTCATCTGTAAAAACTGTACATCAGATCATATCTCCTCTCGCTTCAAACCTTCTAAGGTTTTTTTTTTTTTTTTAATTATATTTAGAATAAAATCTCAACTCTTCCCCCCCAGGCTGCAAAGATCAACATAATCTGGCCACTGCCCGCCTCTGTTCTTAAACCTACCAAGCTTGTTCCTGCCTCAGGGCTTTTGTACTTGCTTGCTCTCTTCCCTCAGATCCTTCAGATCTGGATCTTTCTCTTCATGCACGTTTCAGCTTAAATTTTACTTCTTGGAAGAAGTCTTCATGACTAACACATCTTAACAAACCCTCTTTTCACCTGCCAAGCAGTCTCTGTCAATATAGTGCTTTTTTGCTTTCTTGGCACTTAATACTCTCTAGAATTACCTTGCGTATTTGTTTCATTTCCTTGTTTATTTCTTTTTCCTTGGCCCCCAGAATGCAGACATCATGAGAGTAGGCACCCTATCCCCAGCACCTGGACAGTTTCTGGTATATGGTAGGTGCTCAATAAATGTTTGAATGAATGAGTAAATAAATCCTTGCTCCATACTTACTGGCTACATGGCCATGGACTAATTGCTTACATGGACTTTAGTCCCTTATTTTGACAGTGTGGTTAGCAATTCCCATCTCATCAAGATTTTGTGGGAGTTGAATGAGGTGACATAGGTAAGGTGTCTCCAGTAGAGTGGGGAACAGAAAAAGGCACACAGTAACTCCCAGATGAGGTTATTATGATGTGCTAGTCTCTGAGAAAGGCCATGGGAACACAGAGATGTTCCTAACATAGTCCTTTTTCCCAGAGTGCCCAGTCGCTTTGACTGAATGAGGATTAGAGATGTTGCCTGTCTTGGCTACCGCGCCTCCTCTGCCCTGCTGAACCTCTTCTGAGAGCCAGACTCTCCCCAGGGCCTGTCACACCCACTGGTTGGGACAGGTTTTTGGGCCTGATTATCCACATTACCTTGTCTTATTGTGAATAAACAGCCAAGATGCACTGACAATGCCTGAGATTACAAAACTAACTTAATTCCCTTTTATGGATGGAGCTATTAGACAAGGATTTCTAGGCATTTCATAGAGACTTAGTATCTCTGGATTTCAACAGAGAATATGACAGCCTTTTACGGTAGTTTTTGGTGAATATTGTAGATAAATATGGGATTATGCCTCTTTGACATTAATGGCTATTTAATTAGATAAACCTAAACCATCCCAATAGTTTCTAAGATCCAAATCCATTCTTAAGGTTACAAATTACAATGAAGATTCATAGTCAGAAGACTGAAGGCCCAAATTAGCCTTCATGGGGACTGAAGGCCCCATGTTGTACAATATATCCTTGTAGCCTGTCTTACCCAATAGTTTATACCTCCCACTCCCCCACCCCTATATTGCCCCTCTCCCTCCCCACTGGTAATCACTAGTTTGTTCTCTAGATCTGTGAGCCTGTTTATTTTTGGTTGTATTTACTAGTTTGTTGTATTTTTTAGATTCCACATATAAGTGATATCATACAGTATTTGTCTTTTTCTGTCTGACTTATTTTACTTAGCATAATGCCCTCCAAGTAAAAAATAGCTATTTTGTTAGATTGTAGGCTCCATACTCACAGGTGGCCTTTCTCTGACAGAGGTGCTAGAGAGAGGATTCCTACACAGGGTAGGGAGATGGACAAGATGATGTCTAGTGTCTAGAAGCTATAAGTATCAAACCTGTCACTTTTACTTGTTCATTATTCACAATATCTCCATGATGTGGATATCATTTCTTATCCATGAAGAAACTAATGCTCAGAGAAATTAAATACTTTGCCAAATAACCCAGATCTTGTAAATTTCTGAACTGGTTGTTGAGTTTAGATCTATTTGGCTCCCAAATCCAAAACTTTCTATTATGTCATGCTACTTTCCAACTTGGTGATTCTTTATTCATGTCCTTACTTTCTTCCCTCTTCCTTCTGTGTATTTCCTTTCTTCTTTCCTTTCCATGACTTAAATAAAAATGGCAACTGGCAATATATTTGGCTTTTATTTAATTCCTGATATTGACATTCAAAAGCAAAGAAATAGATGGCTGACTCCTGAAGAGTAGTATTATGACATTATTATTATTTTTTGGGGGCATAGTTGAGAGGTTATAATTTTAAAACTTCCAGTGATGAATGTCTATAGAAATCTTAAGTGTTTAAAAATCATTCTTTTAAATACTAAAATGTATAGTATGATGCTTTCAGTAAGAAACTAATGGGAGACAATTGAACCACAAATTGGAAGTAAAAGCAGGTGATTTGGTGCTGTTCTAGTTTTAGGTTCTCCAAATTTCATTTATTTGCAGTGTACGCCTTCCCCCTTTTGTGTGGAATTCTCAATTCTTCTGCATAGATAGAAGTAGTTTCTGTGTATATAACGCACCAGGCAGTAGCTCTTAATTTGGATGCCTTGATCCTCTGGTATGGTGTAAGTTAAACATAGCTCACTGGGACGTGCACAAGCAAAGTCTATCCTACATGGGCTCCAGCCCAACTGTCAAAATCCTCCAAGTTAGGGCTCCCCCCACGTTTGAATTATGTAGCTGCAGCAACGAGCTCGAGAAAGGCTGCTGTATGGGAACAGAGCTAAGGAGGATGTTAAGGCTTGGGTGAACTGACCCCTTGACAACCTAACATGGAGGCCTTTTCCTTTGATTTAACACATTTGTCAACTTGACAGGAAGCTTGGGCTGCAAATTCTTGCCCTCGTGAGACTCAGAGGCCTGCAGAAAGAGATTGGGTGTGGAAGTCAAACTCAGGGAGGGGCAAATCCTGGCCATGCAACTTACTATGCTAGGAATCCTGGCCATGCAACTTACTATGCTAGGATCTTGTTTCCCCTGACTGCAACTTTATCATCTATAGAATGGGGTCATAATAATTATTCACAGAATTTTTGAGAAGATTGAAGGGTTAATGATGCAGAAATAGGAATATGGAAAGAAATAGGGAAATAGAAGCAAAAAGAGTAGATAAAAATTCCCAAATTGAGACTGTGCTTCACAAATCTTTATGCTTGACTTTTATGCTGGTCAAACACTTATAAAGTATTATGAAGGTACAGTCCACACTCAGTATCTTGCCAGGCTCAGAAGAACTATCAAATTGAGCAGCCTAATGACCAAACCCCCCCAAACAAACAAAAAACCCTGTGAAGTTACACATGAAAATGAAAGCCAATGGAAATAAAACTGATAAACAAATAGTAACTGCTACTTAATCACGATCCAGGAAACATATATTTGCATTTCTTATAGACATTCTCTCCTTTAAACTCTTACAAAAGTCTAAAACTTGAAATTCTTTTGTTTGAAAAATAATACATTCTTCAAGTATTCCCTATGTCAGTGTCAGATTGGCAATAAGAGTAGTTAGTGAAAACCTAAAATGGGCTTTCAAACAAGAAATGAAGTAAAACATAAATTGCTTCATGAACTAAAGCCAGCTACAGATATTCCATGCAAATGGAAATCAAAAGAAACCTGGAGTAGCAATACTCATATCAGATAAAATAGACTTTTAAGATAAAGAATGCTACAAGAAACAAGGAAGGACACTACATAATGATCAAGGGATCAATCCAAGAAGAAGATATAACAATTGTAAATATATATGCACCCAACATAGGAACACCTCAATACATAAGGCACCTGCTAACAGCTATAAAAGAGGAAATCGACAGTAACACAATAATAGTGGGGGACTTTAACACCTCACTTACACCACTGGACGGATCATCCAGACAGAAAATTAATAAGGAAACACAAGCTTTAAATGACACAATAGACCAGATAGATTTAATTAATATTTATAGGATATTCCAGCCAAAAACAGCAGATTACGTTTTCTTCTCAAGTGCACACGGAACATTCTCCAGTATAGATCACATCTTGGGTCACAAATCAATCCTCGGTAACTTTAAGACGATTGAAATCATATCAATCATCTTTTCCGACCACAACGCTATGAGATTAGAAATCAGTTACAGGGAAAAAACATTAAAAAACACACACACATGGAGGCTAAACAGTACATTACTAAATAATCAAGAGATCACTGAAGAAATCAAAGAGGAAATAAAAAATTACCTAGAGAAAAATTGCAATGAAAACACGACGATCCAAAACCTATGGGATGCAGCAAAAGCAGTTCTAAGATGGAAGTTTATAGCAATACAAGCCTACCTCGAAAAACATGAAAAATCTCAAATAAACAATCTAACCTTATACCTAAATGAACTAGAGAAAGAAGAACAAACAAAACCCAAAGTTAGTAGAAGGAAAGAAATCATAAAGATCAGAGCAGAAATAAATGAAATAGAAACAAAGAAAACAATAGCAAAGATCAATAAAACTAAAACCTGGTTCTTTGAGAAGATAAACAAAATTGATAAACCTTTAGCCAAACTCATCAAGAAAAACAGGGAGGGGGCTCAAATCAATACAATTAGAAATGAAAAAGGAGACGTTACAACGGACACTGCAGAAATACAAAGCATCCTAAGAGACTAAAACAAGAAACTCTGTGCCAATAAAATGGGCAACCTGGAAGAAATGGACAAATTTTTAGAAAGGTATAAGCTTCCAAGACTGAACTAGGAAAAAATAGAAAATATGAACACACCAATCACAAGTAATGAAATTGAAACTGTGATTAAAAATCTTGCAACAAACAAAAGTGCAGGATCAGATGGCTTCACAGGTGAATTCTATCAAACATTTAGAGAAGAGCTAACACCCATCCTTCTCAAACTCTTCCAAAAACTGCAAGAAAGGAACACTCCCAAACTCATTCTATGAGGCCACCATCATCCTGATACCAAAACCAGACAAAGATACTACAAAAATAGAAAATTACAGATCAATATCACTGGTAAATATAGATGCAAAAATCCTCAACAAAATACTAGCAAACAGAATCCAACAACACATTAAAGGATCATACACCATGATCAAGTGGGATTTATCCCAGGGATGCAAGGATTCTTCAATCAATGTGATACACCATACAACAAATTGAAGAATAAAAACCATATGATCATCCCAAGAGATGCAGAAAAAGCTTTTGACATAATTCAACACCGATTTATGATAAAAACTCTCCAGAAGGTGAGCATAGAGGGAACCTACCTCAACATAATAAAGGCCATATACGACAAACCCACAGGAAACGTCATTCTCAATGGTGAAAAACTGAAAACATTTCCTCTAAGATCAGGAACAAGACAAACATGTCCACTCCCTCCACTATTATTCAACATAGTTTTGGAAGTCCTAGCATGGCAATCAGAGAAGAAAAAGAAATAAAAGGAATACAGATTGGAAAAGAAGAAGTAAAACTGTCACTGTTTGCAGTTAACATGATACTATACATAGAGAATCCTAGAGATGCCACCAGAAAACTACTAGAGCTAATCAGTGAATTTGGTAAAGTTGCAGGATAGAAAATTAATGCACAAAAATCTCTTGCATTCCTATACACTAAGAATGAAAGATCAGAAAGAGAAATTAAGGAAACAATTCCATTCACCACTGCAACAAAAAGAATAAAATATCTAGGAATAAACCTACCTAAGGAAGTAAAAGACCTGTACTCAGAAAACTATAAGACACTGATGAAAGAAAGATGACACAAACAGATGGAGAGATATACCATGTTCTTGGATTGGAAGAATCAATATTGTGGAAATGACTATACTACCCAAAGCAATCTACAGATTCAGTGCAATCCCTATCAAATTACCAGTGGCATTTTTTACAGAACTAGAACAAAAAATCTTAAAATTTGTATGGAGACACAAAAGACCCCAAATAGCCAAAGCAGTCTTGAGGGAAAAAAACGGAGCTGGAGAAATCAGACTCCCTGACTTCAGACTATACTACAAAGCTACAGTAATCAAGACAATATGGTACTGGCACAAAAACAGAAATATAGATCAATGGAACAAGATAGAAAGCCCAGAGATAAACCCATGCACCTATGGTCAACTAATCTATGACAAAGGAGGCAAGGATATACAATGGAGAAAAGACAGTGTCTTCAATAAGTGGTGATGGGAAAATTGGACAACTACATGTAAAAAATGAAATTAGAACACTCCCTAACACCATACACAAAAATAAACTCAAAATGGGTTAGAGACCTAAATGTAAGACCGGACACTATAAAACTCTTAGAGGAAAACATAGGAAGAATACTCTTTGACATAAATCACAGCAAGATCTTTTTTGATCCACCTCCTAGAGTAATGGAAATAAAAAATAAAAATAAACAAATGGGACCTAATGAACCTTAAAAGCTTTTACAAAACAAAGGAAACTACAAACAAGATGAAAAGACAACCTTCAGAATGGGAGAAAATATTTGCAAACAAGTCAATGGACAAAGGATTAAACTCCAAAATACATAAACAGCTTATGCCGCTCAATATTAAAAAAACAAACAACCCAATCCAAAAATGGGCAGAAGACCTAAATAGACATTTCTCCAAAGAAGATATACAGATGGCCAAGAAGCACATGAAAATCTGCTCAACATCACTAATTATTAGAGAAATGCAAATCAAAACTACAATGAGGTATCACCTCACACCAGTTAGAATGGGCATCATCAGAAAATCTACAAACAACAAATGCTGGAGAGGGTGTGGAGGGAAGGGAACCCTCTTGCACTGTTAGTGGGAATGTAAATTGATATAGCCACTATGACGAACAGTATGGAGGTTCCTTAAAGAACTAAAAATAGAATTACCATATGACCCAGCAATCCCACTACTGGGCATATACCCAGAGAAAACCATAATTCAAAAAGACACATGCATCCTAATGTTCATTGCAGCACTATTTACAATAGTCAGGTCATGGAAGCAACCTAAATGCCCATCGACAGGTGAATGGATAAAGAAGATGTGGTACATTTATGCAATGGAATATTACTCAGCCATAAAAAGGAACGAAATTGGGTCATTTGTAGATACGTGGATGGATCTAGAGACTGTCATACAGAGTTAAGTAAGTCAGAAAGAGAAAAATAAGTATCGTATATTAATGCATATATGTGGAACCTAGAAAAATAGTACAGATGAACCTGTTTACATGGCAGAAATAGAGACACAGATGTAGAGAACAAAGGTATGGACACCAAGAAGGGAAAGTGGTGGGGGGAGTGTGTGATGAAATGGGAGATTGGAATTGACATGTATACACTAATATGTATAATATGGATAACTAATAAGAACCTGCTGTATAAAAAATAAATAAAATAATATTAAAAAACAAAAGAAAGAAGAAGTCAGTGTTTGTACTAGCCAAGAAACTAGCAATGACCCAAAAGTCCATCAAGAGAAAAATAGATAACTAAATTGTGGAATTGTCATATAATGAGATATTGTATGGAAGTGAAAATTAATGAACTACATCTGTATACATCAACATGGGTGAATGTCATCAATGTTACTTTTTCTATGTTAAAAGTAAGTACCAGGAGAAATTATTCCATTTATATAAGTTTCAAAAATGAAAAAATTCAACAATTAGGGAAAAATACAAATGTTGCAAAAACTAGTTTTATAAAAAGGGAATAATAAATACAATGTTTTGTCATGGTTACTTGGGAGATGGAGGGAGGTGAACAGAATTGGGGAAGGGCACATGGGGAATCTGATTTATTGCTAATATTCTGTTTCTTAAACTGGGTGGTAGGTATATGAGTATTTGGTTCAAAAAAAAGAAGATGTGAATTATTGTCAATATTATTGTAATATTAATAAGTAAATATGTAAATAGATGAATAAACAAATAAAAACACAAAACAAGTGGATAAAGAAATGAAAGAGGGCTATAAACAGATAATAACAATGTGTTATTAAGAATTTTAATTAATCCAATTCTTAGTACCTGAAGTCTTTTCTAAAAAAAGCATGTACATTACACTAAAAAACACTAGTGGGGAAAATATTCATTCTCTATGCACAGAAATTTTTATTTTTATACAGCAGCTTTTCACAGGGTATCTGGGTTGGATGGGGTAGGAGGGTCATAAAGGGAGACTTTCTTTTTACTATATACCTTTGTGTACTGTTTGGAATTTTTGTTTTTCTTTGCGCGTAGAATATCTTTTCAACAAGGTTTGTGTCAAGATGAAAAAATTAAAATAAAAACCAAGCTTTTTATTCGGTAGGAGAAAAAAAGAAAAAAAGCTAGCTACAACGATTGATAGTCAATAGTATGTGTTATTTATTCTACCACGAAGCAAGGGCAGAGATGTTTGAAAATGACTAGTTGAATATCAGTCTATTTTATTTAATAAGTGATCGTTTTTTCCTACATTAAATAAAATTCAGTCTACTTACCCAGAACTCACATTTAAGTCTCAAATTCAGCTTTGACTGAATAATGAGAAGCCATCACTGTGGACCAAAGCAGGGAAATTTTTGGTAAGGATTCTGTGACATGGTTATATAGAAGACCAAATGAATTTGGTTAAAGCTGGATTACTTACACAAAGTCCAAAGATAAATTTAGTTGAAAATTGGTCACAGCTAGCCTTGCAGTCTCAAAGGGCATTTCTGACTAGACAAACAGCATCTCCCAGCATCCCCTCCACTGAAATAAACAGCCAAGTGTTCCCTCGCCACAGGCTGGGTAAATACTAACTAAACTGTCTGCCTGTATGCCAATAGGAGCAACACTCCCTATTTTTTAGCAAAATATTTTTCCACTCTGGCCATCCAAGAAACTCTCCAAATCCAATATGTTTCAATAGACTTTTAAGGCTTCTCTATTTTTCTCACTATTTATAGCTTTCAGATGTTGGCAGGTAGAAAACTGCATTTTCTTCAGAATAAACTCGTAAATGGCAGTGATGCCGTTTCATCGTATGCCACATGGTATTAAGTATTAAAACAATCCTTTTTCTTTATGAATGTAAACATTGACAAAGTCTAGGAAATAAAACAAATCCCTCACAGATATGGTACCAGAGGTTATATTTATATTGTGAAGAGTTTTGCTGGTTGAAGACCCTGGGACTGGGCCCAGAGGGAAAGCCCAGGCTGGTCACGGCTAACGTGTGGAAAGAGTCTTTAGGAAGCTAAATGACAAAAGTCCAGGATGCTGTGATCTGCCCTGTCAATGAAACTAAGGCTGAGGAAGGCATACAGGAAATGTGAGATGGCTTCAATGTGCATACTATTTAATACATTATAAATCTTTTGCCAGTGTAACACCTTACTGGTCCTTATAACAACCCTGGGCCACAGACAAGGTAATTATTCACCCATTATATGGATGTAGAAACAGGCTCAGAGAAATGACTTAATCAAGGTTACATGGCTAATATGTGGCAGAGGCAAGAATGTGGCACAGCTGGAACCAGAAGCTAGATCTTCTTCTGATGGCTAAACTCGTTTTCCTTCCCCAACTTCACACTGTTCCTCAGAGAATTCAGCCCACAGAACTGTAGAGTCTCACTGGGAAGACAATCTATTCACGTTAAAGAGCTGGTGAATAATGAGAAAGAGAAATTAAGGGAATTTGTTTAGAGACTAAGGACCAGTTTATTCTAGTTGTTAGTAAAGGATTATATTTGGCTGATCAGGAAGTGATAATCTGGTCTAATTGGAATGTGGAAAAGTTGAGTGTCAATACCCTGTTCTGTCTCTAACCAGCTAGGTGACCTTTGGAGTTCTCATCTGTAGAGCTATAAGGCCCCATTTGGGATTGTGGTAAAATCCTCAGAGGTAAAGTCCCTCTGAGGCCACTTGAGAGAGAGCCTCTAAGATATTCCCCAAGGGCACCTGAACCAGGATTCACCAAGGAGGCAGGATGTGACTGGGGAGACTCCAGCTCAGTGGAGGAAAAGTAGGAGGGAAGGAAATACTGACAGGGAAAAATAGCTTGAGCAAAGTTCTGTTGGCAAGGACCAATATGCTGCTTATATAGGACAGGAAGGAGACAGGTAGATACAAAAACAAAATGTGTGGAAAGTTCAATAATTATTAAATCAACATTCTGGACATTTCCGGTTAAAATCTACTCCTTTACCTGTTAATCAATTATCGAAATAATTGTACTAAAAATTTCTTCCTTCCTCCCGCCCTTCCTCCCTCCTTCCTTTCTTCTTTCCACCTTGCCTGTTTTAGACAGACTACTTTGGAGCGTATTTTAAGAGGGGTGGATATATTTGTCTTAGGCAGGGAAGGTTGTCAAATACAGGTCATGCACACTGCCACACCCCTGCCATAACAGACAATGTTGATCAATCACTGCTCTCTGGGCACAATCTCAGGATTCATTTCAAGGTGCATGGGTTGCTTAAACTTGGCACAAGTGATGAGACCTATTTGCCAAAACAAATCTCGGACAAAAGTAGGTCAAATATGGCTTTCCATTAAAAAAATGGTAAAAGTATATTGGAAAGTGCCCTTCCTTTACCCTCTTCAAACATTTTCCCCTTGCTGTTTTGATTTCAGCAAGAGCCTCATGCAAAAATAGGCAAATGTTATTTGAAGTTATAGTCTAGTGCATTGAGAGGCTAGAAAAGATTTTTTAGAAGCCTGAATATGTCTCATGAATGGGTATCATCCTTTGAATATTTTGTCAAACGAATTGACTTCTGGACATTCTGACGTTTGCTCTTTGCAAATTTGAGTTTCCCTGGTGCTAAAATTTGTTTTTGTTTTTTCATTCCAGTACAAATATATTACACGTGTGCGATATATGTAGAGGTTTTGAACTCAGCTGCTGAAGCCAGTGTTGGAATCCCATCTCTGTCTCTTTCTAGCTGAGTGTCTTTGAACAAGTTAACTTGACCTTTCTTAGCTTCAGTTTTCTCATATTGAAAAGGGATATAATACTCATTTCTATTTCATAGGGTTATGGTGAAGAGTAAATTAGATAATTCATGCATAGCATTTACCATAGTATCTGGCACATGGCGTACTCAGTAAATGTGAGTTTGTGTGTGCTGTATGTAGCTGACATTATCTAGGGCGAATTAAGGACTCTGATACTTCCTGAATCATTTGGCGAAATGCTACATTTCTTTGCTCTTGTGGATTTAAGTTAGAGTTTTAATGCTCCTTGAATTCTGTTTTGTGGTCCCATCATGATTTTTTTGTCTGTGTTTGAACTCCAAGAAAAATGTCCCCACTTTTGGTGGCTGATATATTCATACCACTAGTGCTGCAAGAAAAATAATCTGTCATTGAAGTAGATGTGAGTTGACATGACAGACTATCTTAAACATTCATAACATGCGTAATATGGTCTCTATGGAATGAAATAACTCCTTCAGAGCCTTTGCAGTCTCTTGTATCATGGCTCTCAGAGAGCAAAACCATTTTAATTCTAAAACAGCTATGCCTGTTTGGGGAATAAAACATCAAGAAGAAAAGGCATTTCACATACATAACGACTGACACTTATAAATTGTTTAGATATTTGCACATACGTGTGCACACATGTTTGTGGATGAGACATGCATATATACATGTGCACATAGGTATGTGTGGTGTTTTAAATTCTGGTGTTTGCTATCTTGTACCTGATTGGCTAGAAGTAAATTCTTCCAAATCTGAAACACTTGAATTCCAATCTCCACTTTACTATTTTACCGGTCATGTGATTTTGGACAAGCCACCACCCCTAAATTTTAGGTAACATATTTAAAATGGGAATAAACATAACTTTACCTTTATAATCTTTAATAGGAAGGATTAATTCATGTGAAATAATGTATGTAAAATGCATAGTAAGATATTTGACAAATATCACTCTCTTGAGCTAATAATAGATAAATAAAACAAGTAATTAAAATAACATCCAGAGCAAAGAAAACTGGTTTTCAGCTTCATTATTCAATGTCTTGCTTTGATTTTTATTTTATATAATAATCATTTGCTAGCTTAAGTAAATACAGCATTCCTTAATTATAACTGTCATAATTATAGCTGTCATATAACTGTCATATATAATATGTCATATAACTGTCATATTTACTAATCCATGCCTCTTATGAGAAATATAAGCATTTAAGCAAATATCTAACTTCTGACCCAGAGTTTCCTAATCCAAGAAAACAATCTACCTCTCTGATTTCATTCTGGCCTGGCCATTCCTATTGAAAGGATGAAATCAAATAATGGATTTTACAGGTCCTCGTGAAGCACAAATTGGTCAAACAACTGGAGAATAGATATAAAATTAAACACACTTATCAAATGTTCACATATTTATTGACTGACTGGCAGTGTCTCCAAAGAAGACTAGAATATTAGTGCAAACAGTTAGCCCCATAGCAGATTGTGATGATTAAATTTGCTAATTACTTAGCAAATTAAAATTTGCTAATTTTACAGTTGGAAAAGTTAACTTGTATTTGTTTTTTAATAAGAAGGTACAGTGCATGCTAAATTTCACCTTTAAAATTCATTGGTTTGCAGATAAATTGCATTCCCAAAAGAATTCTTGGGCTAAAAACAGTGCTATATCTGCATGTTAGGAAAGAAATGTTCACAGATCCATCAAGATGATAACATTTGGTGAACACAATCTACTTGGAGTGACCAGATACTCCTGGGTCTCTGTTGATTGTGCTGGTGTGCATGTGGGATCACAAACACTGATTTCACCAAATGTTCCAGCATAAACAGCCTCTCTGCTGTCAGCCCTCTTCATACTTCCAGTAGAGAAGAGAACCATTATGATTTACACTTTTTTTTTTTTTTTTAGTGAGAAACATTGTATCAGTCTAGTGGTTTAATTTTAAGAAGAGTGAATTTGGAGTTAGGGCAAATCAGGCATCTACTTCCTTGCATCTTGGACGATATGATAAACTTGTTATTTCTGCCATCTGTAAAATAGGGCTAATGATACCCACTTCAAGTACTTTTATGAAAAATTAAATTACATAAAATTGCTTTGTAAATAACACAATATTATAAATGTGTAAATTAGGGAAATACTGTCTTAGTCTTTCTTAAATGTCACTGAAGTTGTGATCAATTTGTGTTTTGGAAGTACCTTGAATCATTAATTCATTCACTCAGAATGAAATTTGCCCTTGAGCAAAGCAATATTTGATATTTAAATTTAGTTGTGTTAAAAAAAAGATAAGAGTTCAGAGGTATTTTCTACTACTTGCAGTTCCTGAGGCTATGTACTTGTGGGTTTCTGGGTAAAAGTTTCCTCTCATCTGCCTTGTGAGGTGGAAGAATACAAGTGGGACTATGGCAAAGTGCAGGAAGAAGGAAGCAGAATGAAATGTATAGGATAGTAGTTAAGCGCAAGAGGTATGTAGTCAGCCATACTTGGGTTTTAATATAATCTCTGGTACTAAGATGTTATTGTTTGTAAATTCTATCAGATGATGCTTCTGAAGAAATGTATCAAATCCGAGATAACATGATACCTGTCTACAAATATCAGAAATACATGAAAAATATTAATACTCAGATTGGCACTCAGCTAGTAGAGGAATCTCCTTTTTCTTCTGCAAAGAGAAATGCGTCAACTTTAAAGTGGATGAAGTGGATCAGCCAGTAAAGAAATAAAGAGATAGAGGGATAATGTCTTGATTCTTTTAAGGGACTTGAAGTGTAGCGCTGTGGGAAACATTGAAAACTGGAGGAGCTGAGAGAGAATTTCTGTGACTTTAAGATAACGTGATAGCAGAAAAGCCGACAGTAAAATATGAATACATACATGGACACACACATGTATATACATGTAGTGTTCCTGAGGTATAATTGGATACCTTCTACCTTATAAATTGTGCAACCACACAATTGTGCAGCAACGATCCACTTTCAAAACACTTCTATCATCACAAATGAAAAGTTCACTTGGGCGCTTTAGTAGTTAATCATCACTCCAAAATTTAGCCCTGGGCAACCACTATCTGCTTTCTGTGTCTATGGTTTTGCCTTTTTGGGAAAGTTCATGTAAAAAGAATCTTACAATAATAGATGACCGAGAGGGCTTCCCTGGTGGCGCAGTGGTTGGGAGTCTGCCTGCCAATGCAGGGGACACGGGTTCGAGCCCTGGTCTGGGAAGATCCCACGTGCCGCGGAGCAACTGGGCGCGTGAGCCACAGCTGCTGAGCCTGCACGTCTGGAGCTTGTGCTCCACAGCGGGAGAGGCTGCGACGGTGAGAGGCCCGCGCACCGCGATGAAGAGTGGCCCCCGCTCGCCACAGTTGGAGAAAGCCCACACACAGAAACTTAGACCTAACACAGACAAAAATAAATAAATTAATTAAAAAAAAATAATAGATGGCCTTCTTTGTGACTCCTTTCAATTAGCATAATGGTTTTTAGGTTTATTCATATTGTAGATGTATCAGTTGTATCAGTGTTTATTCGTTTTTATTGCTGAATAGTATTCCATCATCTAGATATCCCACATTTTGTTTATCCATTCACTGGATGATGAACATTTGGATTGTTTCCAGTTTGGGGCTATTATCAATAGCACTGCCATGAGCATTCACAGGCAAGCATTTGTACGGACATATGTTTTCAATACTCTTGGAGAGAGATCTAGGAGTAGAATGGGCAGATCATATGATAACTGTGTTCAGCTATTTAAGAAACTACATATCTATTTTCTGAAGTGTCTGTGCCTTTTTACATTTCTATCCGCAATATATGTGGGATCCTGGTTTTTTGTGTTTTTTTTCACATCTCTTCATTGCTTGGTATTATCAGTCTGTTGGATTATAGCCATTCTAGTAAATGTGTAGTGTAATCCATTGTGGTTTTAATTTGCATTTACCTAATGACTAATGATATCAAGCGTCTTTTCATGAGCTAATTAGCCATTTAAATGTCTTCTTTGTTAAAATATCTATTCAAATCTTTTTTCAAAATTTTTTTTGGAATTTTTTTTTTTCTCTTTGTATTATTGAGTTGGAAGAGTTCTCTGTGTGTTCTGTGTACAAATCTTTTATAAACTGTATGATTTACAAATAGTTTCTCCCAGTCTGTGTGGCTTGTTTTTTCATTTTCTTAATGGTGTGTTTTGAAAACGTTTTTATTGTTAATATCACTATTTATTACATTTTTCTTTTATGGATCATGCTTTGGTATCATATGTAAGATATCTTTGCTTAATAAAAGATCGCAAAGATTATCTTCTTTGTTTTATTCTAGGAGATTTATTGTTTTAGCTCTTACATTTTGAGTTAGTTTTATGTATGGGGTGACTAAAGAGTCTAAGTTCATTTTTGAATGTGTGGACATCTAAGTGTTCCAACACCATTTGTTGAAAACACTGCCCCCTACCCACTGAATTGTCTTGGTATCTTTGTTGCAATCAACTGACTAAAAATGTAAGGGTTTATTTCTGGATTGTGTATTCAGTTGCATTGATTGATATGTCTATCCTTAGGCTGATACTACACTGTCTTGATTACTGTAGCTTTATTGAAAGTTTTAAAATAATTTAGTATAAGTTCTCCAAATTTGTTCTTTTTAAAAATTGATTTGATTATTCTATCTTCTTTGCATTTCCCTATAATTTTTATGATCAGCTTGTCAATTGCTTCAATAAACCAGCTGTAATTTTGATAGGATTTCTGCCTTTTCCTTTCTCTCCTATGCATCTAAGAATTCCATTACATGAATACTGTGATGCTTGGCATTATCATCCAGTATCTGAGGCTCTATTCATTTTTCTCCAGTGTTTTTTTTTTCCATCTGTTCTTTAGATTGAATAGTATCTCTTACTCTGTCTTCAAGTTCATTGATTCTTTCTTCTGCCGTCTTGAATCTACTGTTGAGCCCTAATATCCTAGGCATTCTTTCATTTTGATTATTATATTTTCAATTCTCAAATTGCCATTTTTCTTTTCTAGTGCATTTTTCTCTACTAAGGTTCCCTATTCGTTGGGTCATTATTGTGATACTTAGTGCATATGAATTAAACTCAACATCTGTGCCCACTCAGAGTTAGGCTCTACTGACTATATTTTTTCCCTCTGTGCATGGGTTACATTTTTTTGGACTGTCTTATAATTTTTGGCTGAAAACTGGACAGTTTATATATTGTAATTGATAATATATGGTAGCAACTCTGGGTTCTGATTTATTTTTCTGCTTTTTTTCTTTTTGTACCTTGTCTGAGCTTAAAATGCAAAATATTTCCCCCCATAGGCAGTCACTGGCTTAGTTTTTTATTCCTATTTTGATTTTTTTAGCCTGGCTTAATAGAGGTCACTCTTTTTTTTTTTTTTTTTTTTTGCTGTACGCGGGCCTCTCACTGTTGTGGTCTCCCCCGTTGTGGAGCGCAGGCTCAGCGGCCATGGCTCACGGGCCCAGCCGCTCCGTGGCATGTGGGATCTTCCCGGACCGGGGCACGAACCCGTGTCCCCTGCATCGGCAGGTGGACTCTCAACCACTGCGCCACCAGGGAAGCCCTAGAGGTCACTCTTGTTTCTGTATAACCTAGGGGTCAGCCAATGATTTGGCTAGAGGTTGTACTCAAACACTGCCAGCCCATAAGATATTCACCTCTGAAAATCAACGTGCATGTGGTTTGGGGAGTATGTTAAACATTCAGCCGGTTCTCAAGTCATTCTTGGTTTTAGCTTCTAACTGGCTTCCCTCAGGTTTCCCCTGTGTATGCCAGTAGTTCCTCAGTCAACCATGGTTGTGTAGAGAGCTTATCTAGCCTCTAAATAGAGCTCTCTTTTCTAGAATCTCCCCATACAATTTCTGTTTGTTCACTTCTTGCCCCAGACAGGACCACAACCTCAAGATAGTAGAGCTGTAGGTTTTTCTCATTCATTCTTTATGGTGTTTGTCAGAGTCATGAGTTTTGCCCCATTCCCAAGCAAGTTTTCTCCCTCTGGCAGCAGTGCTGCTGATTTTCTACCCAGTCTTGCTTTGGTCACCAAATGAGCAAGGGGGACATAAGTGAGAATATCCCCGGACAAGAAGGAAGTAGACCCCAGTTGCGTTTACCCAAAGTTCTACCGGTTTTTCAAGAATAAATTCTTCTCAGATTGTTGTCTGCTTTGGGACAATTTCCAGACCTCTGATGTGGTTGATTATGGTTATTTTGTCCAGTTTACACTTTCTTTATGAAAAGAGAATTCTCTGACTTCTTCATGCCATTGTAGCTAGAAATTTCCCCTAGGTCTGAAGCTATATTTTTAATTTATAAAATATCTGCATTTTAAAGTGTGCCTTTTATGTTTTTTCTTCGCTTTCTGTGTATGCATATGCATGTCTATTATGTGTATAAACCTAGACTTTTAAAGATCATCTGTGGATTATCTACCTTGTGCACAGCTCTCAGTGACTCCTTTTCTGGTATCATTACCTAATTAAGGTTCTTAACTCTTAACAAAGTGTAACACAATTAGAGACACTGAGTGTAATGCGTTTTCATTTATATCTGTCTATAATTTAAAAGCAAATACAATTTGGTTTTTGTTATCTGTCATACTCATGCTATCATTCATTTTTTTTTTTCCTATCAAAAGGCAACTTGTTTTTCTGCTTCATTTCTGACTTGGAAAAGCATTCTGGGGGAAGTACACTTGGTAATGATACTTTAGGAAATATCTGATATCTACAGAAAATGTTTTCAAAGCACTGTTCAAAAGTTATCACCTGATATGTCACACAACCATTACCACCTTTTCTCACTTCTGTTCAAAGTGATGGATTACATTTAGGAGGTTTGAAGCAAATACAGAGGAAAAAAATGTTCACATTTACTCAAAGTAGTGCCACAAATGATAATTTTTTCACTTATTAAAGTTTAATTAATTATAAAAAAATATTTTTAAAACTGCTGATGAGAAGGCCATGATATAAATAGTTTCATATATTGCCAGTAGCAGGAGAATATTAATTTTAAAACCTATGGAGGTATGCCAAAAAATAGGATAACTATCAGAAATGGATAAATGTTTATAGACATACAACCTATCAAGACTGAATCATGAAGAAATACAATGTCTGATCAGACCTATAAGGAGATTAAATAAGTAATAAAATAAGTAATAAAAAAAAATCTCCTAGCAAAGGAAAGCCCAATACCAAATGGCTTCACTGAAGAAGTCTACTTAACATTTAAAGAAGAGCTAACAACAATCCTTTTTGAACCTTGCAAACAATTGAAGAGGAGGAAACACTTCCAGATTCATTCTATGAGACCAGTATTATCCTGATACCAAAATCAGAGAAGATATTACAAGAAAACTACCGACAAATATCCCTGATGAAAATTGATGTAAAAATCCTCAACAGAATACTAGTAAATCAAATTCAACAGATGGTACATCATGACCAAGCAGGATTTATTCCGAGAATACAAAGATGCTTCAACATACAAAACTCAATCAGTGTAATAACACCACATTAGCAGAATGAAGGACGCAAACCACATGATCATCTCATTCGATGCAGAAAAGGCATCTGACAAAATCCAACACCCTTTCATGATTTAAAAAACAAAAAAAAAAACCCCAAAACTTAACAAACTAAGAATAGAAGAGAATGACCTCAATACAACAAAGGCCACATGTGAGAAGCCCACAACTGACATCACACTCAATGGTAAAAAACTGAAAGTGCTCCCTTTAAGATCAGGGACAAGGTAAAGATGCCCAGTCTATCACTTCTAGTAGCACAGTACTGGAGTCTGAGCCAGAGCAATCAGGCAAGAGAAAGAAATTAGAAGGCATCCAAATTGGAATGGAAGAATTAAAATGATCTGTTTGCAGACAACATAATTGTATATGTAGAAAACCCTAAATACTCACCCCACACAAAAAAGTGTTAGAACTAATAAATGAATTCAGCAAAGTTGCAGGATAAAAACCAACACATTAAAATCAGTTGTGTTTCTGTACACTAACAATTAACAACCCCAAAAGAAAATGAAAACAATCCCATTGATAATAGCATTAAAAAAGAATAAAATATTTAGGAATAAGCTTAACTAAGAAAGGGAAAGACTTATGCATTGAAAATTACAAAATGTTGCTGAAAGAAATTAAAGAAGACAAATAAATGGAAAAACGTCCCATGTTCATGGGTTGGAACACTTAATATTGTTAAAATGCTCATACTACCTAAAGTGACACATTTTCAGTGTAATCCCTATCAAAATCCCAATGGCATTTTTTTGAGAGATATACAAAAGACATCCTAAAATTCATATGGAATTTCAAAGGACCCCAGATAGCCAAAACAATATTGAGAAGGAAAAACAAAACTGGAGGCCTCATGCTTCCTGATTTTGAAACATATTATAAAGAAACATATATAAAGAGAAAAAACAGAGCTGGAGGAGTCAGGCTCCCTGACTTCAGACTATACTACAAAACTACTGTCTGATATGGGCACAAAAATAGATACATAGATCAATGGAACAGAATAGAGAGCTGAGAAATAAACTCATGCACTTATGATAAGTTAATCTAAGACAAAAGAGGCAAGAATATACAGTGGAGAAAAGGCAGTCTCTTCAATAAGTGGTGCTGGGAAAACTGGACAGCCACATGTAAAAGAATGAAATTAGAACATTCTCTAACACCATACACAAAAATAAACTCAAAATGAATTAAAGACCTAAATGTAACACTGGATACTAGAAATCTCCTAGAGGAAAACATAGACAGAACACTCTTTGACATAAATTGTAGCAATATTTTTTTAATCCATCTCCTAAAGCAAAGGAAATACAAGCAAAAATAAACAAGTGGAACCTAATTAAACTTAAGAGATTTGCACGGCAAAGGAAACCATCAACAAAACGAGAAGGCAACCTATTGAATAGGAGAAAATTTTCAGGTGGAATGACCAATAAGGGATTAATATCTAACTTATATAAACAGCTCTTACAACTCAACATCAAAAAAAACAAACAACTTGATTGAAAAATGAGCAGAAGAACTGAATAGACACTTTTCCAAAGAGGAAATGCAGATGGCCAACAGACATATGAAAAGATGCTCAACATTGCTAATCATCTGGGAAGTGCAAATCAAAACCACAATGAGATATCACCTCATACCTGTCAGAATGGCTATCATCAAAGAGAACACAAATAACAAATGTTGGCGAGGATGTGGAGAAAAGGGAACCCTTGTACACTGTTGGTAGGAATGTAAGTTGGTGCAACCATTGTGGAAAATAGTATGGAGGTTTCTCAAAAAACTAAAACTAGAACTACCACATGACCCAGCAATTCCACTCCTGGATATATATCTGAAAAAAACAAAACCACTAATTTGAAAAGATTCATTTACCCCAATGTTCCTAACAGCATTATTTACAATTGCCAAGATATGGAAGCAATCTAAGGGTCCATCAACAGGTGAACAGATAAGGAAGAAGTGTATATATATACACACACACACACACACGCACACGCACACGCACACACACACACACACAAGGGAATACTAGTCAGCCATAAAAAAGAACAAAATTTTGCCATTTGCAGCAACATGGATAGACTTGGAGGGCATTATGCTAAGTGAAATAAATCAGACAGAGAAAGACAAATACTGTGTGATATCACTTATACATAGAATCTGAAAAATACAACAAACTAGTGAATATAACAAAAAAGAAGCAGACTCACAGGTACAGAGAACAAACTAGTGGTGGCCATTGGGGAGGGGAAGGGGCAGTATTGGAGTGGGAGAAAGGGAGATACAATAAATGCAAAATGTTGACAAGAATGTGGAGTTATGGGAACTCTCAACTGCTAGTGTAAGTGTAAAGTAGTACCAGCATTTAGAAAATCAATTTGGTAGTACTTAGGAAGCTGAAAATGTACACTCCCTACAATCCAGCTATTCCACTTCTACGTATAAACTTTAGAGAACCTCTTGTGCTTGCATCTATGAGGAATGCTCATCCAAACTGGTTGTAAAAGGAAAGAATTGGGGCTTCCCTGGTGGCGCAGTGGTTGAGAGTCCGCCTGCCGATGCAGGGGACCCGGGTTCGTGCCTCGGTCTGGGAAGATCCCACATGCCGCGGAGCGGCTGGGCCCGTGAGCCGTGGCCGCTGAGCCTGCGCGTCTGGAGCCTGTGCTCCGCAACGGGAGAGGTCACAGCAGAGAGGCCGGCGTACCGCAAAAAAAATAAATAAATAAAAATAATAAAAACAAAGAATTGGAAATAGTTAAATATATATCTGTATTAGAATAGAAAATTTGTGGTCTACTCATATATAGTGAAAATGGACAAACTGGACACATAGATGAATCACAAAAATAATTTTGAATACTAAAAAGCCAGTCTTGGAAGACTTCAGGCAATATGATTCCATCTATATAATATTCAGAATCATACCAAAAACATACACTGTGTTTGTATATACATATAAATCTTATGCATGCTGGAACATTGAAGTGCTCAAAAGTTAAATAAGCATACCTTTTTGGGGTTTTTTTTTGTTTGTTTTGAGGACTGGTAGCTAAGTTTCATAGTTTTTCTATCCCTTTCTCTGAATATTGGAAGCCAGCTTTCATTTTTCATTATGTTGAGAATGCTTCTAGTGTTACTCCCCCATGCCCTTGTAATTTGCTGCTTTTTAATTTTTGGTGGCCTGGGAAACCAGAAAACTAAGCTCAGTAGAATCTTGCATACAACACACAGTCTCTAGATTTGAGCCTAGGGCACTCTCCTCTGAGCAGACTGCATGACCTTTTGTGCATAGGCCATGTAACATTCATTTATTTAACAACCATTTAGCAATTTCCTACCACATGCCAAACTCTATTCTGGGTTCTAGAAATACAGCAGTAGATAATAAGACCAAATCCCTGAGCTTATGTAACTTGTAGTCTAGGGGCAACTATTTGGGCTCTTGACTCTATTCTAAGTAGACAAGGCTGATTCATAAGGCGAATTTGGGTGTAGGAGCCATTTCTGTAAACACAAACACGCACATTCCAGTGTGTACAGGTAGAAATACAAAGTTTGATATATACACTACCAAATGTAAAATAGATAGCTAGTGGGAAGCAGCCGCATAGCACAGGGAGATCAGCTTGGTGCTTTGTGACCACCTAGAGGGGTGGGATAGGGAGGGTGGGAGGGAGGGAGACGCAAGAGGGAAGAGATATGGGAACATATGTATATGTATAACTGATTCACTTTGTTATAAAGCAGAAACTAACACACCGTTGTAAAGCAATTATACTCCAATAAAGATGTTAATTAAAAAAAAGGAATACAAAGTTTGCAGCTCTATGTGTATGACTGTAGATATGAGTAATTAATGCTGATGAACCTGATAAGATGCTTGGGAACATACAATGCTGTGGTACCATTGGGCAAGTTCAGCATCCTAGATTATGTTTGCTAAAGCCTAACCAAACAGACAGTGGTTGGAAGTAAAACAAAAAATTTAAACCATCTTTCCTTGATGGCATTTAGTTTCCTTCCAAGTACACTAGGGGAATATCTGTTATTGGTATGCAAAACAGGCAGTTTTTTTAAAGGTGACTTGCAAAACATTAAGAGTGACACCCAGAGCTTCAGGTCATAAACTGATCATCTGGGGTGTATGTCATTGTGTTAGCAGAGGCAGTGTAAGACTCTCTTCTTTGAACAAACTTCTCATTAATCACTAGTATTGGGTAAAGTAGGACACTTCAGGCTCTCAGCCTTTATTCCTCTTAGTTAAGTCCTTCATTTCTGAAAAAGTTTGTTTTCAAATACCACTAAATTTGATATAAAGAAACAAAGAAGTAAGACATGTCCATTCATCCAGGATGGTATGTGGTATGCTATAATCTCTACATTGGTATTTATCAACTGTTTCATAGCATTATCAAGTTATTTTGCATTTAAATTCAAAGTCCACCTTCATGGATTTTCGTTCTGACTCTTAACTGGTTCAGAGACCTGAGGAGATTTTTAATGTTCATGTCAGTTGCCACTTAAAACAATGCTTTTCCACAAATTTCTGACACTAATAGTAATCAGAGAAGCATTTGAAAACAAGAGGACACTTGAATTTTCTCAGGCTATGAACCTGTGTGGCCTCTGGACCCATATTCTGATTTCATCAGGTAAAAATAATGACTAAACAATACAAGGCGCAAGGTGGTTTCATAGGTTAATTCACTAGGAGTTAGTGTCTCGATCTGGGAGTTTACGTAAACATCTGTCTCAAGATGAGTCCAGTGCATTAGATGTTTTTGGTGGACTGGTTTCCCGCTCCCTCCCCTGGTTTAAAACAACACATACTTTAAATAGTTTGGTTCAAGTCACATGATGGTCATATCTCCTGAGGAAAATCCCAGCACCGGTCAGCAGGTAGATTAGAGTTAGTGATGCTGGGACACACTGACACCTGTGGTCCAGGTTTTCCAGCCTCTTCACCATCTTCCCCCACATAACCACTCAGGGCTTGTCAGTCATTCCTGGCCATTGCTGTTGTAATTCACCTATTTACCCCATCCATAGTTTTGAAAGGCAGTGAAACAAAAAGAGTCAACGTAAACACATGAAAGGCACATATAATGTAAAAGCCTTATGGGTTAAAAAAAAAAGGTCTCACATTTTATAGCTCTAAGTGATTAGTTTTATGCTGCTTTACAAAGTAAACTCAGTGTGGAGGTCATAATGAATGAATTCCTAGATGATTACCAAACCCCCAAATTAAATTGCATTATAAATCGTTTTGCAAAAACATTGGCTTACCTAATTAAATAGGAATGACTCTGTTGCTACAGAGGATAGAACATTGAAGCCTTTAGGACTCATTTCAAATGAGGTATTCTGCTTGATTAATGAATTTGGCCCATTCAGATATTTTGGTACTGTGAAGTCTTAATACACTGGAAGAGACTACTGAAACAAATGTTTTTTGATAAAGAAAAGTGAGAAAAACAGATCCATTTATGTCTTGAATAGCATAATAAAAATATTATCTGCAGAAACACACACAAGAGCTTATATTTTGAAATCTCAAAAATCTTAAAATTTAAAAAAAGTGGCCACATATACCAATATTCCAATATAAAATTCTATTCTACAAGAAGTTACTGTATGAATGTTTTATTCTTACCATCATAGATTATTAACTTATTCACTTCCACTTATAATTAGTATTTGAGAACATTTTGAAAAAAAGTGACATAAAATAGGACTTGCGAATTTTCTTTACCTAACTCATTTTTTTCTCAGTTTTGCCAGCTTCTTAAGGCCTCTGTTCTACTTTTGAAAATAGTAATACTGATGCCAATGTTTACATCTTGTGAAAGGAGTTCCCCAAGGTATTTTTGTTTTTAACAAAAATTTTCCTAATTTAAAAATTCTGCAGAGGAAGACTTAAAACAACAACGATTTCTCTAACATTTTGTAGCTATTATCTAATATTTTATTCTTTATTCTAGTCCAAATAGCATTTATGAGAGCAGATTCTTGGACTGCAAAGTTTGCCCACATACCATTTGCTTGTAAGATATTTTTTTCCCTTGGAGTTTCATTGGGAACTTTCTGGATGGCCTGTTGGTGGTATCACTAGTGACAGTTTGGCCACCTAGTTATGTGACAAAGGCAGCTGGTATCTGTGCTGTTGACAAAGAGGGGTATTAGATCATTGGCTAGTCATTTCATTATCATTTTATTAAGGGAAAAGCATGTTTAAAAAATGAGAAGTGAATCTACTTCTATATTCCAGATAATATGTGCCTATACTTTCAATTCTTATGATCATTTCCTAAGACTGAGGTTTCTGAGAAGCAGTTGCTTTTTCATATTTCAATTATGAGTCCTGATAAAATGTTTTCCAAGAGGAATTTCCTAGGAATTTGGAAGCTTGGGGAAAAAATTAGAGGGATTTTGTTGTTGTTATTCTTTATTCCCCTGTAAGGAATTCTTAAATTTGAAAATTTTTCATTGAAATCAAAAGTACCATAGAAAACTCCTTTATGACAGCAGCATGCCTTGAAAAGAATTAGCTCAAATCACTATAGGAGAGTTTTTTACTTCTACAATAGGATGGGGAAAATTTCAATTGCCAGAATTCAATTCCTCCAGGGGAGAGTTAGTTATATTTAGAAAAAGAATATATGTGTATATACACACACACTCACACACACACAAGTAACAAAAGACATGAACGATCTTCTAAGAAAGTGGGCCTTGTTAACCAGAAGTCCCTTTGTTTTATGGAATTCGTTGATGAGTTGGGCATGGAGGTTTAAAGATCTTAGCTAGGACACAGATACATTGCTCTGAAAAGAATAGGGAGGGAATGGATGAGTGGGAAAGTTGTAAGACACTCCTGAGGAAAGAGAAAATTTGGAGGGGAGGAGAAGAGAAACGAGGCTGTGCACTGCAAATGGGAAAAGAAAGAATCAAAACCCCCTAGTGCAACTTGACTGAGGAGGTACTTATAGGGAGTAGAAATTTCTGATCAGGTTTTTAAGTTGTTTGCTGAGATAAGTGAGGATTAATGCCACCTCTTCCTCCCCTAGTATCTCCAATAAAGGCCGCATTGCTCTTTTTCTTCTGCTGCAGGGGCATGTGGGATTTTAGTTCCCTGACCAGGGATGGAGCCCGTGCCACTGCAGTGGAAGTGAGGAGTCTTAACCACTGGACTGCCAGAGACTCAGTCCCTGTGTTGCTAATTAACATTAGATCAAATGCATTCTTCTGGATGAAATCAAATAGGTATTGAGTTCTACATCTGGATATGGACAAAAGCAGCAGATACAAGAACTGACCTTGGGGGGGAGGGGTATGCAGCTGACCTTGGGGGTCACACTAGAACTTACCCTTCTCATACTGGCAGACCATTCTTAATAAAGATGAAAGGCTTTTTTGAGAAAATGACATATAGATGATCTTGAGGTATCTTTTTCTTCATGCACAGAACTACACAGCAGAACTAGTTTCTAAATTTAGACTGGAGTTAAATAACAAAGATGAGTGTCCATTTATATGAAATTCTAGTCTGGCAACCTGGAAAGCTGTTCACATCCCAGCTGGCTCTGTGACAATCGGATACGAATTGTTAGGACCCTTGGTTTTAATAGGTTTGGAGCTGATTTAATATACAGTAGTTTTAAAGGAGCTGAATAAAAATAGATGCAGGGCTTGCCTTGGCTCCATGACCTTATGGAAGTCCAGGCTTGGCTTTATCATGTATGAAATAATGAATGTAGCTAAATGACCTCTAAGGTCCCATCTAAGTCTAATGTGATGAGTTTATCATTAGAGAAGGTTACTCCTTAAGTGGCTATAAATGTTTCTTTGATCTTTCTCAAGGCCTTAATTTTCCAAATGGCATGTACCTCCTGGAAATAGTAATAACGTAGATCCATAGGCAACCCTTAGTTCTAAAATGACCCTCTAGCCACAGTCTGGTACTTCTGGAGTCTTAATACATTCTCTTTTCAATGGGATTTAGCTTTTACAAAAATAACCCATTTTATAAATAATGGAAATATAAAAAACTAATTAATGAATGTAGTAATAGTTATAAAGTGCTGAGTTATGAAGGCAATGATATTGACAATAAAACAGTTATGATGGTAATAATAGCAATAAACCTAATCATAGCAAATCTTTGTTCTAACAATACTCCTCATTCATAATAGAGCTTTAAAACATGGCTATTTGAAAAGTGATCACATTGACAAGTTTCTTAATTTCTCAGGTATAGAAAAAATGTCTCTTGATTAATGAGCTGATGTTCATTCATTCATTCATTCATTCAACAAAGGAATCCATTGGTAAAAAAAACTTAGACGTAATCTCTTCTTCATGAAGTTTTACAGTCTTGTGGGAGGGACAGATATTTATCAATAAACACCCAAATGAATGAAGAATTGCAACTGTGATGTTAGCAGCATTTGATCCTTCAAGGAGAATAGAGAAGGCTTCCCTGAGAAAGTGCTACTTGAACTGATATCTGAAGGAAGAGTAGGATTTAATGAGGGAAAGAGGGAGGGAAGAGTGTGCTCAGCAGGGAAACCTGTCGCTGGCTGAAGTGCCATGAATCAGAGGAACTGAAGAAGGACCTCTGTAGCCTGAAAAGACCAGAGGGGAGCGTGGTGGCACAAGACTTGAGAGGTGGGTGAAGCTAGACCACCCATGGACTTGTACCCCATGTTATAGTGATTTGTCTTTATCCTGATAGGTATGCGAAGTCTCTGAAGTTTTAAAGCAATTGTTTGTAGCATGGGGGTAGGGGTGCGGGCTGAAACAATCATAGTTAAGGTTTGGAACGATCATACAGGCTACAGTTGGGAAAACAGATGGGAGGGAGGCTGGTTTGGATGCAGGTAGATTAGATAGAAGATGATTGCAGAACTCCAGGAGAAAGGTCATAAAAACTTGGACTAGGAAGTTGATGGTGGATGTAAAAACAAGGGGCCAGATTTTTAGGGTTGAGGGACCGATCAGATTTTCTCTGCAAATATCTGTCAAGATTTAGGAATATTCCATGAAGGCAAGTTTCCTGGCAACTCCTACACTGGAGTGGAACCTTTCCTTTTCCTGTATCAGGACTCCTGATAGGGTAGGAAATAAAATGAGTTCCCCACACCTTTCCTTATTGATCACTTCCTTCTCGTTCTCCACATTGGCTTCTAGACATGTGGAGTTTTGAGCCATTGGATTCTGGGTCTAGATGGACATTACTATCTAGGGGACACTTGGTGGCCCCTTCCATTTTCTGGGATCTATAGCACTCTTTTCTGCCTAGATTGGGTTTAGGTTATGAGCTCTTTATAATCTGAAGCTTTGTAGTATATTGAGGTGATGGAAAACCTTGGAGAACATCTCTTCTGTGAAAAACAAAAGCTAAAGGAAACATTTACCTCTGACCTTGCTACTCCTCCTTCCTGCCAGTGATGTTTCCCCTTGTGAGACATGCCTGATAAGTGTGTCCCTTCTACCTAAATCTGATAATAGGACATTATTACCCTAAATCGTATGAAGTAAGAAGAAACATTTTTTTTTAAGCCTTGCTTTTGTTTAAGTTGTTTGTTCCAGGAGAATTCCCCTCAGGGAGATTTTTTTTTTTTTCCTAAGAAAATACCTTAATGGCTCCACTGACTATGAAAAGTAGGCCAAAGGCCCTTGTGTCAGTCTAGATGGGAAAGCATGAAACAGAATATCAACTGCTCTAAAATGGCAGGAATTTAGAGCTTCTATGCTGTTGGCTCCGGAAAAGATGAAAGGAGAAAAAGGTCTAAGAAGTAAACCGTCCATAGACTAGGACCCAGCTTTTTTAGTCAGTGAGAAATATCTATGGATTGAGGAGAGACAAATACATTTTGAGGAGAAGTCACATCTGAAATTCAGTATGCAACATGCAGATGTTTTAAGCTCTGGGTTGTCATTATTCTTACTATCCCCAAACTTTTGGTCAAGTCTGTTATGCAAAATACTTTCGTGTTAGAGGTTCTTAAAGGGCAGTAAGAGAGAAGAGACCATGTCCATTCTAGTGAGAATCAGACTAGAGGGGAAAGCACAGCTTCAAGAAGGGAAACGGGGAGCCGAGTACAGGGAGGTGAGTTGGGAGCAGAAATTCTGAGCGAGCTGCGATGGAAAACATGAATGCATCCCTCATCTCATGCCTTAGAAATTCTAAAGAAAACACCAGAATCTCATAGGAATGGGGCTTGGGTCATGTATTTGAAGATTGACGAGTTATACGAGAAGGCTGAAGAGTGGCATCCCCCTTGGTTGTCCCCCACCTTGGTTGTTCAGAGCTGTTTCTAGGGATGGAATCAACCAGTTGGTGCTTCCTGGACCTCAGACTGCCTTGGATCGGATGGACAGGTGGTGGCTCAGGCAGGCACTGGGTATAGACATGGATCTTGGGATTCATGAACTTGTGCATATATTTTGGCTGCTAGACTGACACCTTCTGCAACCCCATCACTAATGAACTTCCACGAAATCACTGCAGGTTGCTATTGCTTTTCTCTGCTTTTGTTATTGCAGGAGGTTGTAGTTTTTATAGTGAAATAAGAAAATGACTAATTTGTAGCAACACTCAAACAACATTGAGTACCCTCTCTGCTGTGTGCATTCACACATCTATTTGAAAGTGACTGCAATAACTTTTTTATTATAGTTTTATTATAGTTACTATTACCTTTATTTTGCAGATAAAGAAAGTAAAGTTTAGAGAGGTTGTAACTTACCCCAAATCATACTGCTTTTGTGTTATGGAACCTCAACTTGAACCCTAGACTTCTGATTCCAAATCCAGTGCTCTTTTTATTATGCCAGTTTTCTTGAATTTATTTTAATCTGAAAGCATGGGAGAGAAGGTATTTTTCTTCACTGTGATTTCCCCAAAGTCGCAAACCCCACTACAGACAGCTCTGGGTACAGAAGCATGCTAGGACATTATTATACATCTATCTTGATGACATTGTTGTATTTTATACTATTATCTTTACAACTATAGAGTAACAAATGATGAGATACCAAAAGAATAAGTGAGAGTTCTTTAATTGGAAGTCTATTTTCATGTCCAGTTAATTTTTTCCCCAGTAGGTAAATAATACATCATTTTAGAGAATTGTAAGAACATTCTCATTATAAGTAGTACTTAAGATTTACAAGAGGTTAGGGGAATGGCTTTTCAATCTGGTAATTGTTTTTATGTGTATTCACTTCCTGTTGCCCCAGGAACTTAGTGAAATGTTATTTGTTCCCTGGAGAAATAATTTCAGATCTCTATATTGATAAGATACCACAAATATACAGTTTTCACAGGGAAACAAGAACAAAGCTGTATGAGGTTTCATTAAAATTTGGCCTCATTCCTAGTTTCATGGGTTAGTGAATGGCCTAAGAGATCACCTCCTCCAGCCCCTGCCTCTACCTTATGTAGTATCTGAACAATTCAAAAAGGAGCATTTCTGCTGTTCTTAAAATTCTGGAATTTATCTTGGTAACTTAAATCTCTATAAGACCGTGTTTTCTATACCAAAACATATCTTTCTATCCAACTTAATCTTTTGTATTCTCATCTGGCAATTTCTCTCTAGAACTTTGTGTCCTCTCTCCACTAGAGACAAAACTCAGACGGTCAGCCACCTCTGTGCAAAGACAACTTATAGTTTCAACACATGTGGTCAGCTCTCAACTAGACCAAATAATCTCATTTAAAAATTTGTCTTCTGGGTCCAGTTTTCCATTCTCACAGCCACATTAATGGATCTTGTTTAGCTTTTTGTCTCTTATCCATTCACTGTGAAATTGTGAATTCCAAGATTATGTGTGGTCATGAGTTGATCTGAACACTTTTGGTCTCTAATTCTAGTGTGAACCAGAAGAATGACCTTTCATTGTTTTAAGACTTCATTTGGAAATTACCACAGCTAATTTTCGGTGGTATGAAAAGGGAGGAAGCTGCTAACAAGGTCTATAAAGTATTCATTTTTTTAATTTAAAAATATTTATTAAGTGCCTGTTATGTGTTAGGTACTGTTCTAAGGGTTTGGGATCCATCAGTGAACAAAACAAGAATCTCTGTCCTCTTGGAGCTTACATGACAGATGTCTGTGTGTCATATGCATTTCGTGGCATGTATTTATGGGTTTTTTTCAGCATGCATTCATGGTCTGTAATACATCTGGAGCATTTACACATCTGGAAAGGTTCTCATCCTCACATCCTCCCAAGCTGGGGAGATCGGATGATGAGAAGTCCCAGTTCCTGGCTCAGGAGAAAACGAAACTAAGAATATATTTTCAAATGAGACATTGTGTATGTGGTGGCTACTTGCGTTCTGATGCTTTGTGTGTTCAGAAGGCATGTAGCGGGTCCATGTGATGCCTTACCTTCTTTTTATGAAATTGTTTCTGTAGAAAAAGTGTTTTGCATCTCTCACAACTCACTTAACTATCCAATATTTGGGACATATCGAGTTTGTAATTGGGAGTTGTCTGTGCACCTGTCTACATCTACATAGAATATGAGTATGGCTGTGCTTATGCACATTTAGACATACACTCATATAAGAAAAGCAACATAGAAGCTATTTATTAAACACATGTGTATTGTGTACCTATTCTCTACAAAACATGATGCTGGACTCTTTCTTTCAGTAAGAATAATGGGTGCATAGTAGATGGGATAGGAGAGCCTGTTTCCAAATTTGACTCAGATGCTTCATATGCTTGTTACTTGTATAATCTGGGGAAAGCCATTTAACTTTTTGAACTTTGATTTCCTCACCTGAGTGTTTGGAAAATAGCTTCTAAGTTACAGTACTGGCTGCTGGAAGGGTTAAATGAGATGATGTATGTGAATGGTACTAGGCACTTAATAAATGTCTATTTTTAAAAAGTAGGCACAGATCCTGTTCTAAAGGAAGAATCAAACACATGGATTTGTCATTTATAAGAGGCAGAGAGAGATACAGATAAATGGATGCTTGTAGAGTCCAGGGAGAGGTTGTATATGAGACATGTGAAGGGGTAGGGATTCAGGAAGGTGCTGGAGGACCAGGCATTGGAGCGGGATGGGATTTACACAGAGGAAATGATAAGGGTAGTCTAAATCCAAGTACAGAGAACTTTACTAGTTTAGCCACCCATACACACATATCCTTTATGTTAAGGAAGATGTTACAAATGTGCTGCTGTGTCTTCTCCGTGTGTGATTTGTGATTGAAGACAATAATCACAGTCAGGTCACCCAATATCCAAAGTCTAAAAGGACTTGACTTTCGTTCTCACTTTCTACCTTCTAATTCAACTGCAAATTTAAAATCAGAATAATTACTTGATTTCTTATTGTCAAGTATGCTCTGTCTTTGTTTTCCACACTAGTGCTCTAATTTCATACACACATGTACACAAACACGTGGTTTAATAATAAAATGTATTCCAGGATATTCATCAAGATGATAGATATTCAACAGTAATCCCGTTTCCTAAAGGCCAACGGAATTTTTAAAACATATAATAAATTTACATAGTAACGTCATGGGCTAATTCCAGGCTCAATTCATCTTTGATGCATGGGGCACTTTCTCCTGCCTTCTCCTCCAACCTTAGATACCACAATTTCCACCCCTACTCACACACACACACACACACACACACACACACCACTGCCCTCCAGCCACACCAAACTAGTTAAGGCTCCTGACTCACTGGACTTGTTCATGCTTCTCTGCCTTTATGCAGATTTTCTCTCTGCCTGGAATGCCACTCCACTACCCCCTCTGTTTACTTAGGCCACCTGCTCCACCTTCCTGACCAACTCAAATGCAGTCTTTTTGTAATGCGGTCCCTGATGCCTACAAGGAAAACAGTTCTTTATGTCCCCGCTGTACCTCAGCTTCAGCGCTCATCAACCAACACTGGAATGTACTTTGCTCCTGACCATCTTCCCTATTATGCTGTGAGGTCCCTCAGGGAAAGCCTGCTGCTTTAATAAGTTCTTGTAAAGCCTGGACTTATGTAGAAGATATACAGAAAATATTTATTGATTGAATAAGTGAATTAAAAAAATGAAATGATGTAGGACTATTTTCTTTCCTGACTTTTTTACACTCAGAGTGATGGAATTCAGTTAAGCATATGAGAGGATAAACCAACCAAAGGGGAAAAACTGAGAGTGAGAATGATGAGAAAAAAAATTGGGTGCTTTTGGTGGTTTTCAGGCATTCTGTAGAAAAACTAACTCCTGCAAGAGTGGTTCTCAATGTTGGCTGTATATTGGATTCACCTGGGGAGTTTTACAAACCTGATGCCTGGGTCCCAACTATAGAGACTTTGATTTAATTGGTGCTCAGTATAGCCAGAGCTTTAGTTCCCCAGGTGATTGTAAAGTGCAGACAAAATTGAGATTGACAGTCCTACAGGGTGAAGATTGTTGTGAGTGCTTCCCTGAGACTAAGGTAAGCAGAAAGATGGGGGCATACAGTATGTGTGCATGTGTGTGTGTAATTTGTCAAGAATGTGAATTTGTGATAGGCAGGTTAGGAAGCTTCTTTTGAATTTATTAATATTTTTAAGTTTTGAGGTGCAAATCTAAAGTAAATAAGACCAATGTTTATTAAATATATTTACACATAGGCCACTCAAAGAGGTCATTTTAAAGTCTAACACTTCAGGAAGTTGGTTTTCAAAGTCATTTAGCTTTTACTTGAAAGTTGATTTATTTTTAAGCTTCTAATTTCAGACTAAATAAACACACAGTAGATTATCTAGAGAATTGAAGCCAAACCTATTTTAGGCTCTAATTAGCCCTACTACTTGAGGTGAAAGTGAGTCTTTGTTTTGAATTTTTTAGCTACCTGAGGACAAAGCACAGTTTTTATCTGTTTTCTCTGGGTAATTTACAAGTATCATTGCAGCTTTAACATCTTCATTTTCTGAGGGAAGTGCAGGCAACACAATGTCGTGATGAGAACTTCAGTTTGTAGCTAGCTAGCACTTATGCTACATGATCTGGACTTTTTTCTGAAATATAAGAAGGGAATTTATACAATTAATTTTAAAGACATGGGTTTTAAACAAAATATTGGCTGCATAATCCTATATTCCAATCCAGATCCAATTGAATACTTTAAACCTCATCCAAGATTATCCACATTACCCAGAACCAGTGATGGGCTCTGATTCTCTCCCTTCCACTGGAGCATGAAATCTCTTGGCACCAACATTATGTTTTAAACTGAACCAAAGGCTGGAAACTCGAAAATGCCCCAACAGGACAGAATTATTTTTATTTCTATTGTTATTTCAATGTAGAAAGTATGAGAACATTTTATTTTCTTTATTTTAACTTTTCACATACTAAGGAAAGCTCTATGGAGCAAAGGTCCTCATTTCAAAGGGCACCAGTGTGAAAAGAGTATTTTCTTTCCTTATACTCCAATAAATGGGCAAAAAGCCATGAGAACTTGCTATAAAATATTTCTGCTATCCTTAGAACGCAGCATAGAGTAGACCCATCTTGGACCCTACGTTGAAAACTCTAGGAGATCCTTGTTATTATAATTGGAAGATTCTGAGGAGTAAGGTAATATTTGACTAGAGATTTAAAAAAATTAGAGGAAATAGATACTTGTGGAAACAATTCACTTCATAGCACATTTGTACTTTGTACTGATGATACTTTAATAAAGATCTAGTAATATCTGAAATGTTATTTTTATTATTTTTTTATTTTTTATTTATTTAATTAACTAATTTATTTATTTTGCGGTGCACGGGCCTCTCACTGTTGTGGCCTCTCCCGTTGCGGAGCACAGGCTTCCGGACGCGCAGGCTCAGCGGCCACGGCTCACGGGCCCAGCCGCTCCGCGGCATGTGGGATCTTCCCGGACCAGGGCATGAACCCGTGTCCCCTGCATTGGCAGGCGTACTCTCAACCACTGCGCCACCAGGGAAGCCCTGAAATGTTATTTTTAAATACTGTTTTTATTTAAATAACAAACCTCCATATGGCTTCTAAATTCAGGATAGAAATGTGGAGTGATGTAGCTTATTCACTCTTGCAGAGTTATCTTTGAAATTAGATATTTTTATCCCCATTTACTAAAGAATAATGACTCACCAAGGATTGTTAAGTTTCCTACACATCGTCCTTCAGCTTACTGATGTCAGGTATTATATTAATAAATTCTCTGGTATTTCAATTCTTTTAGTCCTTCTGGTTTTCACATTTTGGCTAATGTGGGTCTGCTTGTTCCTGAGAAATGGGCACAGTCGTTTTTTTTTTTTTTTTACCATTATGATTTGTATATAATTCATACATATTACAAGCAAAACAACTTAGTGTTGCCTTTAAATACTACCATAACATAATAAGGAGAAAAATGCAAATGGATGAATTCTAAAAAATTCCACACATCCACTAGTAGCTACAATTTCCAAATTCAATGCCTCATTCACAAGGTAAGTTAAAAGGCAAACATTTTAAAAGGAAGGCCTTAAAAACATACATTTTGCAAGGGATCACCTGCAAGTTTAAGAAGTAATTCCGTTTTCTGAATTTTCAGAACTCATAAAGTCTCACAAATCCTGTGGATCAGTCCCTTTTCCAGATACTTTTCTGTGAGCTCATTATTCATATATTCAACAGATACCGAGCACCTATAAAGTGCTTGGCTCCATGGATATAATGGTGAAGATACAAGCCTTGCCTTCCTGCAGTGGATATTCTAGATGGTACAATAGAAGGCCATTACAGAAAAATGTGTTAAGTTTCTAAGCATGTGTATATCTATAAACTTTTATTTTAAAGAAAAATTCAAAGAGTTGGGGTCATCCTGAGACAGCAGGTTACCTTTGATGATGAAAATAATTTATTTCACATGTGCTGTTGCTACTGTTGTCAATTCTTAATGCTTGGAATGCCACCATTTAAAAACTCTGGTTCAAATGTTATATACTTCATAACTAACTGGATAAAGAAATAGTAGAATTGGCACAGAGGAGCTACGGCTACCCCTGATGTTTTGACAAGAGGTAAAGAATATTTCACATTTCGAAGCTTAAAACCTTTTCTATTAAATAAAAATCCAAGAGCTTCTTCCCTCTTCCACCTAAAGTCACTTATTTTACCATAAATAAATCCTTTGGAAACAATCATGAGATGCATTATCCTGTATGGTGGAAAACATCCCTAGATAATACCTGAATGCCTCTAAATGATTCACTAAGTCTGACCATCCTAAATGTATCTATTGGTTGGTTTCCCTAAAGACCTTCCCACCAAACACAATACCTTCAGCTCAGCATATGTATCTTTAGAACGAGTTCATTCTGTATTCAGATATTTCAAGTGTAGTGCACATGCTACCATTTTGTCAGGATAATTAGAGCCAGTAGAAGTAGTTCTCATTCTGTAACTTAAAATCTACTACAAAAGAAAGTAGACACCAAGATACCAAAATCTTTCATGCTTAAAGGCAAATGTATTCAGTTCCTTTCCATGCAGAACATAGTAAGGTATCTTACATGCTTGTTATTTCTTTTCCTAATCAAGTTTGGGACAACCTTTGAGGATCCACTCATGCTCCATGGTGAGCCATCTTGTACCCTGTTCTGGTAAGTATCTTACATAGAAGAGAAAGGAATATTCTTGCTGACCTAGAGATTAGTCAAGGGGGGAGTGTGGTGGGAGAAGAGTTAATGTCTACTGTCTCCTCCGTTGCCGTCAAGGTCATGGTGGGGCGTTTATCCACCAACAGATGCCTACAGAAGCCATTCAGATACGCCACGGCAGGGAGGAAGGCATGGGAGAAGAGGACCAAGAGGAGAGACTTGCTATCCTATGATGGAGTGAAGAGGCTGCTGGCTGGAAAAACCAGGAATAAGGAAGTGAAGTCATCCTCTTTAAGAGGCCATACCAAGCAGAAAGCCTCTGAAAAATCCACCAGTCACTAGAACATTCTTCTTCACAAACGACACCACCTCCTCTAGTTTGCTTTTGACCTCCGTAGGTATCTGGTTGCTCTTGCGGATCTTCAGCTGTTCCTTGGCTTTCTTCATGTCCTTCTCTACCCGCTGCCCGTCCAGTTTGATGTAGCCAGTATGGTTTGCAAGCTGAAGCAGGAAAAATCCACCTCCCAGAGCCGTGGCAGCCAACCTTCCAACCTTCCGGAATAAGAAACCCGTGCACCATCCAGCGACCCCTCCAATTAACAGCTGGGTTGCCACGCTATACTTTTCAGCTGAAGGCCCAGATTCCTGCCCAAACAGCTTGCACCACCCTGGCTGCTTTTTAGCAAGTTCTGCAAGGTCCAGTGATTCAAAATTCACCTCCAAGTTTCCTTGACTGGCTGCGGCCATTTCAGCGAGCTGGTCTCGCGATGACACCCGTCGGGCCTCCGCGCGGTAGGATGCAGAGTGGCGCGCTCGGTCGGCGCGAGCTGGCTTCCGGCACTTGGGGAAGATGTTTCCATTCCCACGGCGGCGGCGGGAGACGTGGGCGCCGTCTCGGTTTGTGTAGTCTTAAGTCTGGTTTTGGAGATCCTCCTGAGTATCTCCTGACACTTTTATTTTATTTTACTTTTCTGGTACGTGGGCCTCTCACTGTTGTGGCCTCTCCCCTTGTGGAGCACAGGCTCCGGACGCGCAGGCTCAGCGGCCATGGCTCACGGGCCCAGCCGCTCCGCAGCATGTGGGATCTTCCCGGACCGGGGCACAAACTCGTGTCCCCTGCACAGGCAGGCGGACTCTCAACCACTGCGCCACGAGGGAAGCCCTCCTGCCACTTTTAAAAGGTAAGTAATCCTTTTACCCTGCTACGGAGCACAATACTGGGGATGTGAGACCAAGAATGGTCAGGTGTAGGAAATTAAAGGAAAGCCCGTTCACTCTCCTTTAATAGCACCCTGTATTAATTTAATTTCAAAGTTGAGAAAGACTCCAGGATAGTCTAGTCTAATCATCATACATTGGGTGCACATTGGCTGCCTTAAATAAAACCTCCTGTTAGTATTTCCCCAGAGTATTTCCAAGGAAATGGGTCTCTGAGAATAGTGATTGCAGTCAGGTCCTTGGCAGCTTGTACAAGGGTAGTGAGTGATGGGCTAGTGCTTATGATAAAAGCTAATTTACTGAATAAACTGCGTGGTAGACACTTTTCTAAGTTCTTCGTATGCGTTTACTCTTTAATCCTCACAATAACCTTATGAGGCAGGTACTATTATAATCCTTATTCTACAGATGAGGAAAAGAGAGCTGGAATTCAAACCAACACTTTCAACACTTGGCATCTTTTACTATTATGTCATACTATTCTAGAAAAAGAGAGACTATTGTAGTTAGTGGATAAGAATATTTCTTAGAGACCTTATTTATGATGAAGATATGTATATAAAACCTGATCCTCAAGGATACTTTCAGATCCTTCTCTGTGATTATCTGATATCAGGAGCTTTCTTACCCCATAGGAACATTGAAGTTTACTTTATTAGCAGTAAACTAATAAATAAGGGATTCAGAACTATAGTTTGCTGACTTCCTATAGATCTTGAAAGCATCATTTCTGTAACTGAACAATAGCACAGGGGCCATTGAGAAAACCAGCCTGTAATAGGTTGAATTTCAATGACTTATGTTTTTATTTTATTTTGTTTTATTTTATTTTAAGAAATGGTATCTTCTCCAGGAAGAAAAATCCTGTTAACTTAAGAAAATACATTTTGGAGCATAAAAGTCCAGTCTGATATATTTTGCTTAAATCCAGGAGAACTGTACTTATTCAAATTATAAAGCAGAGAGTTCAACTGAAAATGTGGTCTCATGATAAATAGATTGTAAAGGAGAGAAAATATAATCTGACAGCAGGCATTTTAAAGCTTATTTTTTGCATTATAGAGTTTTGGAAGAACTTTTAAGATACTTGGAGAAGTATCAGGAATGATTTAAAATCATAGTTAACAAATGCCATGGGTTTTATTGTCCAAGCAAATTCTTGTATCTTAACATCTATGGGAGAGATGAGCTATATATACAATAGACAAAGCACTTTTATTTTTTAATGATTTTCTGTTTTTCTTTGTCTTTGACTCAAAAGGTTTTATTTTCTGGCCTATTTAGGTGGATGATATCCACTTAGGTAATCAGGTTGAAAATATGAGCTGCTATTATATTTTGATCATGACACACAGTTGCTGGAAAATTAGATTCCCTGTAATTGGATTGATGCTGAAATTGTAATTATAAATTTCTATTGTTATTTTGCTTTCTTTTATTTGATTTTTTAAAACTGGACAGTTGTGGAAATTAACTCAGACCTGACAACTTCAAGTGGTAGAAATATATGAGCTGAAGTTTCTAGTGTTCAACAAATTGAGGAACTTAGTTTTGAAATGTGAAGTTTCTGTTGCTCTTAATCTTTATAAAATAAAGATGTAGCATTTTTCTCTGCTTTGACTTAGACAAGTATAACATTTCCCACACTTGAGTCATCCCCCTACCACTTTCACAAATTTTTGCTGTCTACCACCCATATACACTTATTTATTATACCTTTTTTTTTTTTTTTTTTTTTGTGGTACGCGGGCCTCTTACTGCTGTGGCCTCTCGCGTTGCGGAGCACAGGCTCCGGACGCGCAGGCTCAGCGGCCACGGCTCACGGGCACAGCCGCTCCGCGGCATGTGGAATCTTCCCGGACCGGGGCATGAACCCATGTCACCTGCATCGGCAGGCGGACTCTCAACCACTGCGCCACCAGGGAAGCCCTATTATACCTTTTTAATTGACTTGTTTTTATGCTTAACCTCATCTTAGGCAACAATATGCATGAAATGACAGGTTTGATATACTAATTATATACTTTTTCATTACTTAGTAGCAAAATAAGTACTAATGTGTTACAATTTTAAATGTTTTATCCTTATACCATCTAAAATCAACTGTAGTACCAACATTTGGGTAAAAACTGTCCTGGTGTAACAGCTGGGCATTTAAAGTAAAAGTATTTAAACTTTTCCTCTATTTTTTCTTCTTTCTTTCCTTTTTAAAGTTTGAATATGTCGAACTGACTTATCAAGTTACCACTCAAGTGGTGCTTCTCAATCTCTTTTCCTCTGTAGAGAAATGGTGGAGGATGTATATTCCTCTGTCCAAAGTGAATCACTGAGCCAACTCGGCTGTTTGTTATTCTGGGCATGTACGCCATAACTCCACCACTCTCTCTCCTGCTGAAGAAAGTATAACAGAATGCAAGTGAGCTAACCTTGATTTTCTGTATTTTTAAGAGTAAATCATTTACAAACTCAATCCTTTAATTATGAGTAGTAAAAAACAATTTCCTTGCAACATACCCATCTACTGATTGCAACATCATGCTTAAGAGCCTCTGTTTTTACAGATTAAAAGGTGCTGCCAGAATTTTTGTTTCTGTTTTAAATTTGCATTCAAGCAACAGTGTGCTTGAGATTATTTTTTTTAACTACAAACAATTGTTTTAATTCCATTCTCTTTAATACCCTTTTTTTTCTCTTTCAGAAAGGTTCTTTTAATCTCAGAATTTTAAAAAGGAGAGTACTGTATTGAGAACTCTCAGTGACCTGGTGGATTATTATGGGATTATTCTTTGTCATTATAGGGTGACCAGTTTGTCCCAATTTGCCTTGGACTTTTCTGTTTTTATCACTGGAGTCCCACATCCTGGGAAATCCCTCAGTTCTGAGCAAATGGGACAGTTGACCACCCTAAAGCAGGCTGACAGAAATGGAGAATGTGACTGGATAGGATTTTAGTTGGGTGTATAATTGGTAATCCATATATTTAAATATGCTGAGATCTTGAACTTCAACATAATGATCGCAGCTAAAAATGGGCAGAGAGATCTCTCTATTGCTCAACTTGTCAGTTCTCTAAATTGCTTCTCTAGTGAGCTATCAAAAACACACTTCTTAATTATGTCACTGCATTGAGTAACAAGGCTTCACATTTATTTCAGGAAGAATCCAAACTCTAGAAATTGCCTCACCCAGCCTCACTTGATTTGGTCCATTGGTTCTCAAACTTTACTCTGGGAAGGACCACCTAGAAAATGTGTTTAAAATGCACATTCCTATGCCCCTGATTCAAAGAGAATAAATCTGGAGAGCAACTAAAAGCATTTTTTCAAAAACAAGCACAGTGGGGGACTCTTTTTCAGGTAGTCCTTGGACCATGTTTTGAGGAAAATTGACCTAGTTTGGTTTTTTTTTTTCCTAGTTTGGTTTTTATCCCCATTTTTTAAATGCCCAGTTGTTGGTTTATTCTCTGGGCTTATTAAAATTCACTTAACTTTTCAGTGTTCCAGGCCTTCTACCAGAAGCCCTCTCCTACATCTCTGTTGGTCAGTCAGATTTCTACTACCTGGACGTCCCCTTTCCCAGGAAGCCTCTGCAAGGCCCCGTTAGGGTTAATGTCTCTCTCCTTGTCCTCTATTAGGACCCTGCCCCTCCTGCCAAGTGTCTAGAGCCCAGGATTGTAAATGCCTCTTCCTTGTGTGTATCTCTCTTTAAGCCGAGTTCAGTGCCCATAGACACCTCTCATCTTATTTATGATTATGTCCTCAGGCTCTAGCTCATTGTTGAGCACATGGTAAGAGCACAAGATTGTTTACTGAAGAATTAAATTTCTTTAGTAATGGGTAGATTGACGTAACACAGTCCTAGGAACTGAGACTCAGGTGCATCTCTCTGGTATTGGGTTATCCCCTTCCCCAGCCCTCCTCGTATCCGTGGGTATGTTTGGGGGCTTAGGAATACTGGGATTTGGTTGTGGGGAGAAGTGCAGGGCCCCTGGAGAGGGAGACAAGGGAATGAGAAGTTACAGGTTTAGGGGAATGTCATTGCATTCCTCCCCAGCTGGACCTGAGGGACTGGTCTGGAGCCTGAGTAGAGAAAGGGGTGGTGGCAATTTCATCCATTTCACAGAGGTTCAAGGGGCAGACGTGATGCAGCCAGGGGGCTTGAGAACAGGGAGCCACACGCATTCCCTGACACCACACATGTGTACACACACTGCACATCACACACACACACCACACGCACCACGTGCATCACACGTACATACCACACATATACACCATATACTTCACACACACCACTCATACCAAACCACACACACACACCCATACACACACTCAAAGCTTCTCCCTCCAACACCACCTAGGACCCAGCTTTGCCTCCTGAGGGCTCTGGGCCGCCGTCAGCAGGGCTAGCAGTGTTGTCTCTGAGGGAAACGGCAGTATAATTGTCCTGAATGCTCAAGAGCTCCTGATCTCCCTGGAAATTCCATAAAAAATCCCAAAGAGATTTAGTGGAGGTGTTGAAGGGAAGATCATGAGCGGAGATCTTGCATTAACAAAAAGGGGCTGAGTGCTAGCATCATTGGACTTCATTTGTGAAAAGTGGACTTCTGAATGAGACCGAGAATAAGTAAAATCCAATTTCTAGACAAGGCCTGTCATGAAAGTTCAGCCTTAGACTGCCAAAAACAAGATTTTCTCATAAGACTGGGCCGACAGATCTATGAAATGGGCTGGCTGAATGCTAACATTTTATTGCTTTCTGGACTTTTTGTACGAGTCATTCGAAATAAAAGGTGCTACCATTCTTGACAACTGGTGGCGCTGTGGAGTTCTTTTTCTGGCCTTGAGAAATTGCCACTGAGCCAGTGTACAGCAGGTCCTATATCAAATCTGGTTTTGAACAACTAGAATTGACCTTGCTGGTCGTGATACCGGTGAGGTGCTTCTGAATTAGATTGTGCTGAGCCCATCTCAGCAGCTTGGGAAATGGTGAGGCACGAACACACAGCTGATGTGTGCCTGGGAGAGTTTCACAATTGTGTGAATGATGGCTAGACAGATACTCAGTGTGAACACTACACATTGACTTAAAATGGTATTGACATCCTCTGGTGAATGATCTTGTCATGCTACGTGACAATATTCAGATGTATTCTCTGAGCAATTCCCTGCGTTAAACACCTTACTGTGTACTGGTAACAAGTAAGAGAATTTAGTATTTCTGTAGCTGTATCTTGAAATACGCCTAACTCTAGGAAGAACGAAAATAAACATATAAATAAGTAACCACGATGGGAATTTTCTAATGAAATAACACCTAGTTGTCTGAAATTTTGTTTCCAGTTAGTGGACATCGAGTCAACTTATATAACTGTCATAGCAAAGTTACATTATTGTAAATTGTTATTTTTATTGTTATTCAAAATAAGAGAGTATTATTCTTGAGGGGGGAATAATCAATGTATTTAGAAAGGTGGAGAGACCAACTGGTAAGAGTAATATGCACATTTATTTTAAAGATCACACATTAACATTTTTTTTTAAAAAGAGAGAGGGAGAGAAGAAAGTGTTAATGTAAATTTACTGCAATTTCACAATTTTAACACCAATTAAATTGAATGTTTGAAAGATACCAGAACTCTTATAAATGTATAAGGTCAGGGAAAGCTTATGCTTGACTTTCAGTTGAGAAGTAAAAAAGAAATGCCAAGTGTGATAAATGGAAATTCCAGAAAACACAGAGAATTAGATGGCTCTATATTCTGGTTAGAAACTGGAGGAAGGTTAGTGGCTGGTCTATCCGTCCTCTAGAAGAAAGGGCAGCAGAAAATGAAGTAGTCCTCAAGACCACAAAATAGGTGAGTTATGGGAGCAAATTCACAAAGACCCCTGAGTGGTTATGTGTAAGTCAGTCAGTGAAAAGGATAATCAGAAGCTCCTGAGATGGAGTCAGCTGGCTGATTTCTGCCACTGAAGCTAGCATACCCAACCGTTACGTTATCCAGTTCGATGGAAGAAAATAAATTTCCAAATTCAAGCCCAAAATTCCCATGTTCTTGCAGGTAGGCAAGATTTGGAGGCAAAAATGAGGTACCCTGTTAAAATTTGAACATAGGGAAATAATTCTGACAGTTGGACTTCTAAACACATTTCATAAATTACATTAGAAATATGTACATTTGCCTTAAATTTTAATTCTTAAAATGGTGGCAGTAGTGGGCTTATCTCCCGACCACAACCATAATAGAATCATCTTGTCTTTTAAATCACCCCCTCCTAGAGTCACCACTATCCTTTAGCCACAGTTATTGGTGATAATGTGTCGTTCCTCTCAGGTAGGCTGGGGTGGAGAAAATGTGAATCCCTCCATCTTCTAGTGCCTGAATGGCTGCAGAATTGTCTGTTATATGATGAAAGTTTATCGATGTAAAGAAGGAAAGTAATGGCAGTTGGTCAGCCATAGAAACGTGAAAATGTTGAGGGACAGAGGCCAGCACCAGTGGTCTTCATCCACGCACAGGACAACCTGACCTAGGATTGAGCTGCTTGCCAGTGTGGTGGGTCTGGCCCTGGAAGTGGAGATAAAAGCATATACCTCTGAGGGCTCAATGACGGACAGTCCAACTAAATCCCCTTGCTATATGTGATTCCATGCTCAATCAATAATAACATTTCTTCTAGTAATACTTTTATGTCTCACGTAAATATGTGTATGGGTGGACCATAGTCAGCATACACATTCTGTTATGGTTTGGGGTATCATTTGAAATAAACAAACTGGCATTGTGGTTTTCTACATCTTAGCCTTTGGGAGCTTGGTTAATGTAAATCCACCCTTGTCTTAGTCTGTTTGGGCTGATATAACAAAATACCAGAGACTGGGTAGCTTATAACAACAGAAATTTATTTCTCATGGTTCTAGAGGCTGGGAAGTCCATGATCAAGGTGCTGACGGATTTGGTGTCTGTGAGGGCCCACTTTCTGCTTCGTGGACAGATATCTATGTCTTCACGTGGTGGAAGGGGCAAGTGAGCTTTCTGGGGTCTCTTTTACAAGGCAGTAATCCCACTTATAAGGGCTTTACCCTCATGAACCAATCATCTCCCAAGGGCCCCACTTCCAAACACCAGCATACTGGGAATTAGGTTTCAACATGCGAATTTGGGGGAACACAAACAATCTATAGCAGGGGTCCCCAACCCCTGGGCCTTGGACAGCTACCAGTCTGAGGCCTGTTAGGAACCGGGCGGCACAGCAGGAGGTGAGTGGCGGGCGAGCAAGTGAAGCTTTGTCTGCCGCTCCCCATGGCTCCCCACCGCTCGCATTACCGAGTGAGCCATCCCACCATCCCCCGCCCCCCCAGTCCGTGGAAAAATTGGCTTCCACAGAACTGGTCCCTGGTGCCAGAAATGTTGGGGACTGCTGATCTATAGCAACCCCTTAAATTATTCTTAATTATTTCTTAACGGGATGGCAAATTTAATTTCTATGCCTTAAGGACTAATGGTCAGATCCCAGACTCTGATGAATTCCTGAGTTGATGGAGTTGATGCCAGCCTTGTGACTCCTGGCTGAGTGGCTAGCCTAAGCTGTGACATATGACCTTGCAGCCTTTCTTTCTTCAAATTGCTTCAATATGGTTATGGGCAAAAAGTTCCTTTCCAGGTATGATATTCCTAGGGGTTGTATGTAGAAACTTTATTGGTTAATAGGCCTGCTTATTTTAAATAAAATATATAGTTATAACTCAGTTTAGGGAAAAGACTAAATTTTCTTTTTTGGGGAAGGATGTGTGGTAGCCAGCTTCCAGTGGTCGTCAGTATTCATACCTTTCTATAATCCATTTCATGTGGATGAGGGCTGGCCTGTGTGACAAATTACGTATGGTGGAAATGATGTCTGTGATTATCAAGACAGACTGATACACTGCAGCTTCCACCGTGCTTTCTCTCAGATCACTCAGGCTGAAGAAAGCCAGCCACCGTATTGCAAGGACACCCAAGCAGTCCTGTGGAGAGGTCCACATGGAGAAGAATTAACGTGACAGCCATGTGATTGAGCCACCTTAGAAATAGATCTTCTAGTCCTGGTCAGGCTTTCAGGTGCCTGTAACCCCAGCCAGCTTCAGACCACAACGTTATGAGTACCTCTGAGTTAGAAACGCCCAATCAAGCTGCTCTGGAATTCGTGATCTAAGGAAACCGTGAGAGATAATAAATGCTTATTGTCATTTTAAGCCACTAAGTTTTGCAGTGATTTATTATGCAGCAACAAATAACTAATACAGAATTTGGTATCTTAAAGTATGGTGATGCTATTAAAAAAATGAAAAACAAAAACTGAGAGCCCCGAGAGAGGGAACAACCAAGGAAAAACCTTCTTAGGCAGAAGTAGGATTGATGCTTAATCAAGGAGTTGGCGCATGGGCCCAGCTGTATATCAGAGCTGCTGTGGATCACTGACTCCCATGTGCCCCCTGCTCTAACACTTTTATAATAAATGAGTGTCTAGAGTGGCTATCCTGTACTTGTCCCACCATTTTATGTTTGATGTGTTTGGGGCAGATGGTGCATCTCTTTAGTTGATAGGTCTTGAGATCAAGAGGAATCCCACTCGAGGAGCTTTATTTGAAGAACTCTGCCTGAGGATCCTCATCTATACCTGATTCCATCTGCATAAGGAGATCCTGGGCCACGAGCCTGAGATGATGCTATAAGAGGATGAACATTTCAGTGACCTTGGAGTGGGCGAATGCCGTGTGTATGTGGGTGTGTGTGAATCACTGAGAGTCAGAGAGTGGGCTGTGGTGTCTTTCCTCCGGGGGCCCGTGATGACCCTCATCTCCTGGTATTCATACCCTTCTGTAGTCCTCTCTTTCTTCTATACCAGAATACTGTAGCCTGGTGGCTTATAAATAGGAGACATTTATTTCTCATAGTTCTGGAGGCTGGGAAGTCCAGGATCAGGGTGCTGGCAGATTTGGTGTCTGGCAAAGGCCTACTTCTGTTTCATAGACAGATGTCTTTTTACTTTGTCTTCACATGGTGGAAGGGGAAAGGGAATTCTCTGGGGACCGCTTTTGTAAGGACACTAATTTCATTCATAAAGGCTCTACCTCATGATCGAGTCACCTCTCCAAAGTCCTACCTCCAAGTACCAGCACATTGGGGGTTAAGTTTCAATACATGAATTTTGGAGGGACACATTCAGTCTATAGCACCCCCTGTAAACTGAATCATTGTTGGTCTGTGTGGTCAATAAATTATGGTAGAAATGATGGTGTGTATCTTCTGAGGTTAGATCATAAGAGGCGTTGCAGCTCTGATATGTAAGGGCACTCAAGCAGCCCCGTGGTGAGACCCCCATGGAGAGGACTTGACTTGGCAACACAACTTGCCAACCATGTGAGTGAGCTACATTGAAAATGGTTCCTCCATTTCCTTCGGGTTGCTGCAGCCCAAGTGACGTGTGATTGTAACCTCATGAGAACCTTGATCCATAGCTACCTACCTGAGCCACTCCTGAACTCCTGACCCAGAGAAGCTTACAAAAGATGATTAAATGAGTATTGTTTTAAGCCACTAGGTATTGGGGTTGTTTGTTAGACACTATTAGATAAGAAATATGGGGTATAAAGATGAATAAATGATATCTGTTCATTTCTTCTTCATTTTCTTAAGACAAATTCAGGATAATATGCCAGAAAAGTTTGGATTACAGTGTTTTACGATGCCGAGAACTCCACCTTTGTAATGTGGAAACGGAATGTCCTTTCTGTTAAAGAACTGGTTAATTTGATATTTACCAAAGGATTAAGGATTTGTTCTATCATCATCATTATCACCAAAAGATGAATAGTAACAATGACAAACATTTACTGAGGGTGCTTTGCTAAATACTTTAGGTATTATATAAATTATTCCTCAAACAATGCTATGATGCAGATATTATTATTATTCCCATATTTTAGATGTGGAAATTGAGGTTCTAAGGGTTAAATAGAGTGACCCAAGGTCACACAGCTATTAAAGGTCAGGTCTTCCTGACTATAAAACGTATATATTTGTAACCAGTAAGCTGTGTTATCTCCTTATTTGAAAATTCTGCTTGGAGAGGCCTTGAATTTAAAATATGGAACATAGGCTCTAGCTGTTCAGGGTTTAGCGTCTGAATGCCAGAGAAGTTGACACTGACCATGTAAAATCTGTTTCATTCTATGAGCTATTCTTATTTCAGAATTTCCAGCGTTCGTTTATGTAATAGGAATCACACGGATCACACTCTGGTAGTTATACAGGAAGACAAATGAGATGACTACATGCTACAACTAATGACTCCTGGGCCTTGATTTCCTGCTTGCATTTCCTAACTAAAGCCACTTACTGGGATGGCAGGCTGTCACTGAAGTTAAACAAAATAAATCATGGGTTGTAAAATTAAAAACAATAACCCAATTTTATGGCTGTTTTGCTCAGACTGTAAGAGCATTGAGGATAATGGTCACGGCTGAACCAAGCTTAGATATTGCTAAGGCCAATTTTATGCCTTGTCATGCTTTTCATTTGCCTTTGCTTCAAGCTAATGGTAAAACAATTGGAAGATTGCTTTGAATCAAACATAACCACAGAAGAAACTTTAAAGAAGAGAATATATTAGCTTAATAGCTCAATAAAGCAAATTCAAATGTTCCTTTTGGCCAAAGTTTCACTTCATTTTAGCTCAGATTTTCCAGGATATTCTTCAAAAGGTAATGAATTGGCAAATTATTTGCCATTTCTAGTTGCATATTTAAGTGAAGACAAATCTTTATAGTTTTCATATTGAGAGGTTATGGATTTCTATTCCCTTTTAATGGAAATTAAGAATCTATCATCCACAAGCAAAAATGGTATAGGTGGGCTTCCCTGGTGGCGCAGTGGTTGAGAGTCCGCCTGCCGATGCAGGGGACGTGGGTTCGTGCCCCGGTCCGGGAGGATCCCACATGCCGCGGAGTGGCTGGGCCCGTGAGCCATGGCCGCTGGGCCTGCGCATCTGGAGCCTGTTGCTCCGCAATGGGAGAGGCCACAACAGTGAGAGGCCCGCGTACCACAAAAAAAAAAAAAAAAAAAAAATGGTATAGGTGTATCTATGCATAACTGTGTGTGGAGGGTAGGGAGGTGGAGGGGTGGAGAGGGGGTCAGGAAGGGAAGGGGCCCAGAGTAGAGCCAGAATAGCATTGTTACCATTGGAAGAAACTCACCTGGGAAAGAATAGTGACCTATCTCTAAATCAAATTAAATCTCTCTCCAGTTTGGCAGGAGATTCTGTCTCAGTCATCTTGAGACTTTAGAGTCATCAGAAAGCTAAAATGATGTCTAAAAAATTGGGAGAGAGCCTCACGGCTGTTCCTGGGCTCCTTGTTGTCCGTCCTAATGCCAAGCTGGCTATGATGGTGTTTGCCTGAGCTGGGAGCCCTACTTCCTAGGATCCAGTCTTCCAGATCCACCAGGCAGCCATTTCTGGTGGAAAGTTTTGATACCTTTCAAAGTACTGTCAAAGTGAGGCACGTACCCTCACTACCAATGGGACCTTCCACTCTATTCCCTCCCCAGAGCAATGTCCAGCTTCCAGCGCTGCTTCCACACCTTTCCCACCAAAAGCACTCACCTCTTTTCTGCCCCTTCCACAACCCTTAGCTTAATCTCTTTAAGGAATTCAGGTTTTCTGAGTGTGAAAGTCAGGCAGGGGGCTGGGATGCTTTCAGGCAACTTCTGAAACAAAAATCTCCTCTGAGGCCAGTAGCACAGAAGGCGTGGTTCCCTTTTTGGAACAAGGGGAAGCAAGCAAAAAGCAGGGGTAAACAAAACTCAGTATCTCAGTGTATTAACGCCTCACTGTAAGAGTAAAGATTCCGGGTAGGGAAATGCCAGATGAGTAACAGCTCACCAGCCACGCTATATTCATATTGGCTCTGGTCCAGTGGAAGTTCAGTTGTTAAAGAGCAGGTATAAATTCTTCATAAATACGACTTGGCCACACCCCTTACTCTGGGCAAAGTTCCTTTAGGGAGGACCTACTAGTGCTGTCTTTACTGTATATCAAGAGTCAGGGAGAATAAGGATTGCTGGCACTTCAGGGCACTCCCCAGTGGGTTTGGAGTGAGTCTTGAAGAGGCAGTCGTATACTCTAACCTCCTCAGAGAAGAGCTTCCTCGGATAAATGTTAAATCTGCATTAGAGCAGAATACAGCTCTTTACTTGTCACTTGTTTCATCCCTGGGTCTATTGCTGGAAAATTCCTCTTGTCCAGTGTTATCAAGCGAGCTGGCTAACTTCTGGAGAAAGCTGCTCATAAAACTGATAAGAGCCCTCTCTTCAACAACCTAATTTGAACTTTATCCCAGAGACCTTGAGAAACTGGATCTGCGTTTTTATAATCCAAGAGTTGAACGTAGTCCTGCACATTCGGGTAACATTCGACCTTGAAATGTTGTTCTAAAAGTCATGTTTCCCCCTTGCCGGCTTTGACGTTATCCGTGCATCAGTGCACACTTTATCATGGTAACGCGTCAGGAATGTGCAGAATGGTTGAGGAGCTTGAATGCCAGGGCAGTTTCAAGTTTGCTGGACTCTTGTAACCAGCTCACTGGATCAGTTGCTGGAAGACTGTTACACTGCGTATGCTGAAGGAGAACTGACGTTCATGACCAAGTCGCTTTCAAGGGCAGTTCAAAGTGTTGGCTGACAAGGCTGTGCTTGGCCGATACTTTCCTTTTGGAGTATATTCTGTCATTGCTAGTGAGATATGCCACAGAAAATGCCTATTTCTTATTTTGGTCTCAGGAAAGCTATTACAATTTGTTTGTAAAGAAATGCTTGAATTTGAATGTTAAAAATGGGTTGCTGTATTGCAACCCATTAAGGGGACAACGAACTTTGGTGTCAAAGTCCTGGGTTTGAATCCAGGCCTGTCACTCACTAGCTGTGTGAACCTGAAGTAATTATCTGTCTGAGCCTCAGTTTTCTAATGTGTAAGAGGGGTAGAATAATGTTACTTACCTTTCTAGACAGTCGCATATTATGTTAAAAGAGATAATGTATGCCATGCTCTTAGTGCACTAAGAAGCAGGAAAAAGTCAATAACTATTCTATGATATTGTTCACCCTGTTTGTTCTATCTGTCCAATAGGACTGCAAGTTTTTTTTTTTTTTTGGTGGTGGCTAAAGGGTATTTTATTTTATTTTTTTTACATCTTTATTGGAGTATAATTGCTTTACAATAGTGTGTTAGTTTCTGCTTTATAACAAAGTGAATCAGTTATACATATACATATGTTCCCATATCTCTTCCCTCTTGCGTCTCCCTCCCTCCCACCCTCCCTATCCCACCCCTCTAGGTGGTCACACAGCACCGAGCTGGTCTCCCTGTGCGATGCGGCTGCTTCCCACTAGCTATCTGTTTTACATTTGGTAGTGTATATGTGTCAATGCCACTCTCTCACTTCATTCTAGCTTACCTTTCCCCCTCCCCGTGTCCTCAAGTCCATTCTCTACATCTGCAATTTTATTCCTGTCCTGCCCCTAGGTTCATCAGATTTGATGATGGCCATTCTGACTGGTGTGAGGTGATACCTCATTGTAGTTTTGATTTCCATTTCTCTAATGATTAGTGATGTTGAGAATCCTTTCATGTGTTTGTTGGCAATCTGTATACCTTCTTTGGAGAAATGTCTTTTTAGGTCTTCTGCCCATTTTTGAATTTGGGTTGTTTGTTTTTTTGATATTGAGCTGCATGAGCTGCTTGTATATTTTGGTGATTAATCTTTTGTCAGTTGCTTCATTTGCAAATATTTTCTCCCATTCTGAGGGTTCTCTTTTCATCTTGTTTATGGTTTCCTTTGCTGTGCAAAAGCTTTTAAGTTTCATTAGGTCCCATTTGTTTATTTTTATTTCCGTTTCTCTAGGAGGTGGGTCACAAAGGATCTTGCTGTGACTTATGTCACAGTGTTCTGCCTAGGTTTTCCTCTAAGAATTTTATAGAGTCTGGTCTTACATTTAGGTCTTTAATCCATTTTGAGTTTATTATTGTGTATGGTGTTAGAAAGTGTCTAATTTCATTCTTTTACGTGTAGCTCTCCAGTTATCCCAGCACCACTTATTGAAGGGGCTGTCTTTTCTCAATTGTATATTCTTGCCTCCTTTATCAAAGATAAGGTGACCATATGTGCATGGTCTTATCTCTGGGCTTTCTATCCTGTTCTGTTGATCTATATTTCTGTTTTTGTGCCAGTACCATACTGTCTTGATTACTGTAACTTTATAGTATAGTCTGAAGTCAGGGAGCCTGATTCCTCCAGCTCTGTTTCTCTTTCTCAAGATTGCTTTGGCTATTCGGGGTATTTGTGTTTCCATATGAATTGTGAAATTTTTTTGTTCTAGTTCTGTGAAAAATGCCATTGGTAGTTTGATAGGGATTGCATTGAATCTGTAGATTGCTTTGGGTAGTATAGTCATTTTCACAATATTGATTCTGCCAATCCAAGAACATAGTATATCTCTCCATCTGTTTGTATCGTCTTTTTAATTTCTTTCTTCAGTGTCTTATAGTTTTCTGCATACAGGCCTTTTGTCTCCTTAGGTAGGTTTATTCCGAGGTATTTTATTCTTTTTGTTGCAGTCAGAGTGTCCCCTTAATTTCTTTCAGATTTTTCATCATTAGTGTATAAGAATGCAAGAGATTTCTGTGCATTAATTTTGTATCCTGCTACTTTACCAAATTAATTGATTAGCTCTAGTAGTTTTCTGGTAGCATCTTTAGGATTCTCTATGTATAGTATCCTGTCATCTGCAAACAGTGACAGTTTTACTTCTTCTTTTCCGATTTGGATTCCTTTTATTTCTTTTTCTTCTCTGATTGCCGTGGCTAAAATTTCCAAGGCTATGTTGAATAATAGTGGTGAGAGTGGGCAACTTTGTCTTGTTCCTGATCTTAATGGAAATGGTTTCAGTTTTTCACCATTGAGAACTATGTTGGCTGTGTGTTTGTCATGTATGGCCTTTACTATGTTGAGGTAGTTTCCCTCTATTCCTACTTTCTGGAGAGTTTTTATCAAAAGTGGGTGTTGAATTTTGCCGAAAGCTTTTTATGCATCTATTGATGTGATCATATGGTTTTTCTCCTTCAATTTGTTAATATGGTGTATCATATTGATTGATTTGCATATATTGAAGAATCCTTGCATTCCTGGGATAACCCCCACTTGATCATGGTGTATGATCCTTTTAATGTGCTGTTGGATTTGTTGGCTACTATTTGGTTGAGGATTTTTGCATCTATGTTCATCAGTGATATTTGCCTGTAGTTTTCTTTTTTTGTGACATCTTTGTCTGGTTTTGGTATCAGGGTGATGGCGGCCTCGTAGAATGAGTTTGGGAGTGTTCCTCCCTCTGCTAAATTTTGGAAGAGTTTGAGGATAGGTGTTAGCTCTTCTCTAAATGTTTGATAGAATTCGCCTGTGAAGCCATCTGGTCCTGGGCTTTTGTTTGTTGGAAGATTTTTAATCACAGTTTCAATTTCAATGCTTGTGATTGGTCTGTTTATATTTTCGGTTTCTTCCTTGTTCAGTCACAGAAGGTTGTGCTTCTCTAAGAATTTGGCCATTTCTTCCAGGTTGTCCATTTCATTTGCATATGGTTGCTTGTGGTAATCTCTCATGATCCTTTGTATTTCTGCAGTATCAGTTGTTACTTTTCTAATTCTGTTGATTTGAGTCTTCTCCCTTTTTTTCTTGACGATTCTGGCTAATGGTTTATCAATTTTGTTTATCTTCTCAAAGAACCAGCTTTTAGTTTTATTGATCTTTGCTCTTGTTTCCTTCATTTCTTTTTCAGTTATTTCTGATCTGATCGTTACGATTTCTCTCCTTTGGGTTTTTTTTGTTTGTTTGTTTCTGTAATTGCTTTATGTGTAAGGTTAGTTGTTTATTTGAGATGTTTCTTGTTTCTTAAGGTAGGATTTTATCGCTATAAACTTCCCTCTTAGAACTGCTTTTGCTGCATCCCATATGTTTTGGGTCATCGTGTTTTTGTTGTCATTTGTTTCTAGGTATTTTTTGATTTCCTCTTCGATTTCTTCAGTGATCTCTTGGTTATTTAGTAGCATATTGTTTAGCCTCCATGTGTCTGTATTTTTTACAGTGTTTTTTCCTGGAATTGATATCTAGTCTTATAGCATTGTGGTTGGAAAAGATACTTGATACAATTTCAATTTTTGTAAATTTATCAAGGCTTGATTTGTGACCCAAGATGTGATCAATCCTGGAGAATGTTCCATGAGCACTTGAGAAGAAAGTGTATTCTGTTGTTTTTGGATGGAATGTCCTATAAATATCAATTAAGTCCATCTTGTGTAATGTGTCATTTAAAGGTTGTGTTTCCTTATTTATTTTCATTTTGGATGATCTGTCCATTGGTGAAAGTGGGGTGTTAAAGTTCCCTACTATTATTGTGTTACTGTCAATTTCCCCTTTTATGGCTGTTAGCATTTGCCTTATGAATTGAGGTGCTCCTATGTTGGGTGCATAAATATTTACGATTGTTATATCTTCTTCTTGGATTGATTCCTTGATCATTTTGTCGTGTCCTTCTTTGTTTCTTGTAATAGTCTTTATTTTAAAGTCTATTTTGTCTGATATAAGAATTGCTACTCCAGCTTTCTTTTGATTTCCATTTGCATGGAATATCTTTTTCCATCCTCTCACTTTCAGTCTGTTTGTGTCCCTAGATCTTAAGTGGGTCTCTTGTAGACAGCATATATGCCAGTCTTGTTTTTGTATCCATTCAGCCAGTCTGTGCCTTTTGGTTGGAGCATTTAAGCCATTTACATTTAAGGTAATTATCGATATGTGTGTTCCTGTTACCATTTTCTTAATTGTTTTGGGTTTGTTATTGTAGGTCTTTTCTGTCTCTTATGTTTCCTGCCTAGAGAAGTTCCTGTAGCATTTGTTGTAGAGCTGGTTTGGTGGTGCTGAATTCTCTTAACTTTTGCTTTTCTGTAAAAGTTTTAATTTCTCCGTTGAATCTGAATGAGATCCTTGCTGTGTAGAATAATCTTGGTCGTAGGTTTTTCCCTTTCATCACTTTAAATATGCCCTGCCATTCCCTTCTGGCTTGCAGAGTTTCTGCTGAAAGATCAGCTGTTAACCTTATGGGGATTCCCTTGTATGCTAATTGTTGTTTTTCCCTTGCTGCTTTTAATATTTTTGTTTGTATTTAAATTTTGATAGTTTGCTTAATATATGTCTTGGCATTTTAATCCTTGGATTTATCCTGTATGGGACTCTCTGCACTTCCTGGACTTGACTGACTATTTCCTTTCCCATGTTAGGTAAGTTTTCAACTATAATCTCATCAGATATTTTCTCAGACATTTTCTTTTTTTCTTCTTCCTCTGGGACTCCTATAATTTGAATCTCTTTTCCTCCTTTACAGCTCCTTCCCAGAGGTGCAGGTCCCACCCCTATTCTTTTGTCTCTGTTTTTTCTTTTGCCCTACCCAGGCACGTGGGGAGTTCCTTGCCTTTGGGGAAGTCTGAGGTCTTCTGCCAGCATTCAGTAGGTGCGTTGAATGTTGTCCCAGAGGTCTCTGAGACTGTCCTCAATTCTTTTCATTCTTTTTTCTTTATCCTGCTCTGCAGTAGTTATTTCCACTATTTTCTCTTCCAGGTCACTTATCCGGTCTTCTGTCTCAGTTATTCTGCTATTGATTCCTTCTAGAGAATTTTAAATTTCATTTATTGTGTTGTTCATCATTGTTTGTTTGCTCTTTAGTTCTTCTAGGTCCTTGTTAAATGTTTCTTGTATTTTCTCCATTCTATTTCTAAGATTTTGGATCATCTGTACTATCATTACTCTGAATTCTTTTTCAGGTAGACTGCCTATTTCCTCTTCATTTGTTTGGTCTGGTGGATTTTTACCTTGCTCCTTCATCTGCTGCATATTTCTCTGTCTTCTCATTTTGTTTAACTTACTGTGTTTGGGGTCTCCTTTTCGCAGCCTGCAGGTTCATAGTTCCTGTTGTTTCTGGTGTCTGCCCCCCGTGGGTAAGGTTGATTCAGTGGATTGTGTAGCTTCCTGGTGGAGGGGACTGGTGCCTGTGTTCTGCTGGGTGGGGCTGGATCTTTTCTTTCTGGTTGGCAGGTACGTGTCCAGTGGTGTGTTTTGGGGTGTCTGTTAACTTAGTATGATTTTAGGCAGCCTCTCAGCTAATGGGTAGGGTTGTGTTCCTGTCTTGCTTGTTTAGCATGGGGCATCCAGCACTGGAGCTTGCTGGTCGTTGGGTGGAGCTGGGTCTTGGCGTTGAGATGGAGATCTCTGGAGGAGCTCTTGCTGATTGATATTACCTGGGGCTGGGAGGTCTCTGTTGGTCCAATGTCCTGAACTCAGCTCTCCCACCGTGGAGGCTCAGGCCTGACACCAGGCCGAAGCACCAAGACCCTGTCGGCCACATGGCTCAGAAGAAAAGGGAGAAAAAAAGAAAGAAAGGAAGAAAAAAATAAGCAGAGAGCAATGAAACCAATAAACAAATGCACCAATGATAACAAGCACTAAAAACTGAACTAAGATAAATGTAAAAATCAGAAACAAATCATTCCAGAGAGCAAACCCCAAGTCCACTGTTGCCCCCAAAGTTCACCTCAATTTTGGGAACACTCATCTATTCAGGTATTCCACACACGCAGGGTTTACCAAGCCAGTTTGCAGGGATTTAATCCAGTGCTCCTTAGGCTGCAGAGAGAGATTTCCCTTTCTCTTCTTTGTTTGCACAGTTCCTGGGGTTCAGCTTTGGTATTGGCCCCAGTTCTGCACGTAGGTCGCCCTCAGGCATCTGTTCCCCGCCCAGACAGGAGGGGGTTAAAGCAGCAGTTGATTTGGGCTCTCTGGCTCACTCAGGCTGAGGGGAGGGAGGGGTACGGTAGTCATAATTGGAATGCGCGGCGAGCCTGCGGTGGCAGAGGCCAGTGTGTTGTTGCAACAGCATGAGGTGCACTGTGTGTTCTCCCGGGGAAGTTGTCCCTGGATTGTGGGACCCTGGCAGTGGCGGGCTGCACAGGCTCCCGGGAGGGGAGGTGTGGACAGTGACCTGTGCTCGCACACAGGCTTCTTGGTGGCTGCAGCATGAGTGTTAGCGTTTCATGCCCGTCTCTGGGGTCCGAGCTGATAGCTACAGCTCACACCTGACTCTGGAGCTCTGCCTTCTGTGCTCTTAGGCGGTGCTCTGCCTTCTGTGGGCACATGGGAAGGAATCCCCTCTCCTTGGGCACCCTGAAACAATGGTCTCTTGCCTCTTCGGCAGTTCCAGACTTTTCCCCGGACTCCCTCTCAGCTAGCTGTGGTGCACTAGCCCCCTCAGGCTGTCTTCACACAGCCAACCGCAGTCCTCTCCCTGGGGTCTGACCTCTAAAGCCCAAGCCTCAGCTCCCGGCCGCCACCCGTCCTGGCAGGTGAGCAGACAAGCCTCTCAGGCTGGTGAGTGCTGGTTGGTACCAGTCCTCTGTGCAGGAATCTCTCTGTTTTGCCCTCTGCACCCCTGTGCTGTGCTCTCCTTCATGGCTCCGAAGCTTCCCCCCCCCGCCCACCCCCAATCACCGCCAGTGAAGGGGCTTCCTAGTGTGTGGAAACTTTTCCTCCTTTACAGCTCCTTCCCAGAGGTGCAGGTCCCACCCCTATTCTTTTGTCTCTGTTTTTTCTTTTTTCTTTTGCCCTACCCAGGCACGTGGGGAGTTCCTTGCCTTTGGGGAAGTCTGAGGTCTTCTGCCAGCATTCAGTAGGTGTTCTGTAGGAATTGTTCTACATGTAGTTGTATTTTTGATGTATTTGTGGGGAGGAAGGTGATCTCCACGTCTTACTCCTCCGTCATCTTGAAGGTCCCTACAGTATATCCTTGCAGCTTATTTTTTACATAATAATTGGTACCTCTTAATCCCCTACTCCTATGTTGCCCCTCCCCCCTTCTCTCTCCCCACTGGTAACCACAAGTTAGTTCTCTATATCTGTGAGTCTGCTTCTTTTTTGTTATATTCACTATTGTTGTATTTTTTAGATTCCACATGTAAGCAATGTCATACAGAATTATTGCAAGTAGAAATCCTAGCTCATCTTGCTTTATATTTCTCATGCAAGAAGAATGCCGAAGACATAGCAGGTAGTCAATGAATACTTGTTAACTCCTGCTTTCTTTAGAATCATCCAGCTGTCAGCCCAGTTACAGTGGCTACTCTTATTTGAAGGCCTCCCTTCTCTTTAGTTTTGATGGGAATGTCATAGAATGTAAAATAATACTAGAAGTCTTTTTTTTAAGTCTCTGCATCTGGTAGGTCATCTTAAAAATTAGATTGTATATATCATAAGAACTTTTGACAGTAGTCACTATAAAAAGAAAAGTAGTCAAATGCACGCAAGCAGAGTTCTTTAACCGGCATCCTTTGTGCCTTCCTAGTTAAGAGGATCACTTTGTATATCTTAATAACTTGCCTGAGGGACACTGTGCACTTCTAGGCTGCCTCTGTCTTTGTAATTCCATAGTTATCAATAAAGTCCTGCCTGAAATGGAGCCATGCGTCTACACAATCCACATTTTGGTAACAATATTTATGGTGTGGAGAGGAAGCAAGGAAGAGGTTTGAGGAGATGGTAACCCCAGGGCACATGATCTACATGGTGTGGTCGCCACAAAGCAGGTGTTTCTTTCTGTCATCACTAACTCAATAGGAAAGACTGTAGGAGATTCTAGGTTCAATTTTGGTCTGTTTGAAGGAACAAAAGAAGCCTCCTTAATTAGATAGATGTTATGACTGGTTATTTTTTCAAGTACCTTAAGTTTCTTACTACATTAGGAGAAATGGCAGAGACCCTCAGTCTTGAAGGGAAGGGCAATGTGTGACATATTTTATTCTGTAAAATTGAACTAAGTGTACATATATAACACTGCCAGTGAAGAAAATCAAGCCTTTAAGGGGTTAACGTTGAAAAGGAGAGGAAAGGGCGTGCATACTAGGTTGTTTGTTTGTTACTTTTTTTTTTTTTTCGGTATGCGGGCCTCCCACTGTTGTGGCCTCTGGCTCAGTGGCCATGGCTCACAGGCCCAGCCGCTCCGCGGCATGTGGGATCTTCCCGGACCAGGGCACGAACCCATGTCCCCTGCATCGGCAGGCGGACTCTCAACCACTGCACCACCAGGGAAGCCCGTTTGTTACTTTTTAAATAAACTTTTAATTTTAGAGTACACTTAGATTTACAGAAAAATAAACCCTGCACCCAGTTTCCCCATTAATAACATCTTACATTAGTATGTACATTTGTCATAATTAATGAACCAATACTGGTACATTATTACTAACTAAAGTCCATACTCTAATCAAATATCCTTAGATTTTACCTAATTTCTGCTTTTTGTTCCAGGATCCCATTCAGGCTGTTACATTGATACTAGTATTTTTAAAGAGCCAATTCAGTACCAGATGCATTCAGGTCATTATTTCATTTATGTTTCATACATAGTATTTAGGTAGGCATTACAGTTGACCCTTGAACAACATGGGTTTGAACTGTGTGAGTCCACTTATTTTTTCAGTAGTAAATGCTATAATACTGATACTGAGCAGGGCCCTGTGGGGCTCCTGGGCACAGAGCCTTTCTGTGTCTCCCATTTCTTTGATTACAGGAAATAGCCTTCATGACCTTCCCTGAGTTCCAATGTGCAGATTCAAATGGTTGTTAATTAGGGAAGGGAAGGGATATAAGACAAGGGAGAAACAAAGTCAAGAAAAACTATGGCTTGGGGCAAGGTCCTGGTTCTACATCAATGGATACACACAACATCTTTGAGCTGTTTTGCAAATGCTAAAACCCCCCTCCAGGTGGGAGAAGTTAACGATCAATGATGGTATGCTGCCCACAAGCACGTAGACTCCAGACCAGTTGGAACCAGAAGGTTGATGATGCTGACCCCCACTTACGTCACCACCAACCAATCAGAAAAATGTCCATGAGCTGATCACACTGTCTTTGAACCATATCTATAATACTTCTCACTATCCTCTGGAAGAGGGGCACAGTTCTTGAGGCGCTAGCCTACTGTGTTCCCTCTTTGCCTGGCCAAGAATGAGGCTATTCTTTCTCTTCCTCCAAGATGCTGTCTCCATATTTCAGTTTGGCATCGGTGCACAGAGAGCCAAGATTTTTGGCATCAGTACTGCATGATCCTTGGTTGGTAGAATCCGTGCATGCAGAACCTTGAATATGGAGGAACTGTGGATACAGAGAAACCAAGGATATGATGGAGGGCAGACTAAAAATCCTAGTTATACTAGGATTTTTGACTCCGAAGAAGGTTGAGGCCTCTAAACCCCAAGTCTTTCAAGGGTCAGCTGTATGGTCTTATTGTAAGGATGAGACAACTGATACAGAGTGTCATTGACTTTCTCAGAGTAACTAAGGAGGTACTAAAGCCCTGATTCAGACCCAAGCCTTCTGGCCTCAGTTCCATTTTTTTCCTTCTCATATCTTCCTGTCTTTCTCACTTGCAATACAGTAATCACATTTATATTTCAAAAATGTACTGCACGTATAGTATTGCATCCACATTTTGGAAAATAGTTATAAAAGAACTCCCTTACGCTAAAAAAAGTAGAATTGTTTGTATGAATTTTCATATGATTCCTCAAAACCAGAGAGACTTATTTGAGCCACAGAAGTCTAAGTTAAAGCTGCCAAAGTATAATTGGTCTTTGAATGATAGATGACTTATTGCTATAATATGTTTAATAATGCCTTGTTTCTTTCTTGAAGGTTCTATGTCACAGAAGATGCATTTTGACTTCTATTTTACTCAGAAGTGATATAAAAGAATGTGAGCAAGGTTTTGGGTTGAGTCATAGTAGTGTAGGAGGTTTTCTGTTTTTTCTTTTCTAAACTAACAAGGTTACTCACAAACAGTTCACATCAGAAACAAAACACATGATCAATGGAAGGTGAATTGATGGGACTGTTCACAATCTGTAGTTATTTACATAATACTTCATTGCAATTCATTTATACAAAATCCCCATTCTAGAGTTTCAGCTTCTCTTATATGCACAATATTAGTTGCAATGTGGTCGATAGGAAAATTGCACTGTCAAAAATGTTGATGTGCTGCAAACAAAGGTCAAAAAAAATCAAGATAAATTGTTAACCATTATTTTAAGCAGGTCTTTTTTCTCTCACACCTGTATTTCACCTACTTAACAATAATCATTAAAAGAATTTTTAAAATATTTGTATTGGAGCCAAAGGTTTCAGTAACAGATTAGAACTACTGGCTAGCCATTTCTTGTGTTGACTTAAAAGATAAAAGCATGATTATTCCTAACAGATATTTTCTTCTTCACATAAAACAAGGAAGTATACAAAAAAATACTGTTATTGGTAAGTAGATTTTAATTTGTATCTACACTGTGTTCTTCTGACTTCACTAGGCTTAGAATTTGTGACTGAACAGCATTGTCCGGGCAGTCTGCTGCCTAGTTGGAGATGTCAGAAGCAATTATTTTCAAAGATTTAAGATTTATTATCACACGTATTCTGTCTTTAGCTATCTGAGTGGACAGCCCAATCAAGGACGATATGTATTTCATCATCTCTTCCTTGTTGTTGTGCGGTTTTAATAACAGTTCCAGTAGCAACCCACGTTGCACAACAAGAATGCAGTGCAGCAGCTGGATGAATGTTTAAATGGAGTCATCCAAAGTTAGAAGATTTACTTCTTTTTTTCAAATTTCTTTCTGTGGAATAAATGAGCTCTCTTAGACTTAGTGGTAAAGGATTTCTGAAAACCCACACCTCATTTTCATTTATGTTGAAAATATTCCAAAAAATGTATCTACAGGTAGATTGTTGAAATTACAACTTCCTCTGGTATTAAGTTCCCACATCTTCATATTTTTGGAAGAGGCCTGAGTTAAACTGCTTCCTTTACTTATGGGCTTATGGTCCCTAGAAGGAGAGTGGTATATCCTCTCTTAAAAAAAAAAAAAGACAAACCTAGAAATCATCATAGACCCTAGTCTGGCCTTCCTCATTCCATCTGAGACCAAGGGTTATGGAATTTCCTCTTTGACCTGTACCATTTAACAATCTCCTCTCTACCTCCACTCCTAGTCTCTTAGTTTTTTCTTGACTGGGCTCTTACAAGAGAATTCTAATTGTTTTGCCTAATTCTTTCATTTATAGAGTCACCACAAAGCTTTTGAAAAATGCAAATTTGATCATAGTTTCCTCCAATTAAAAACCCTTCAGAGGTTTTTTATTGCTCTCAGGCAAAAGTACAAATTCCCTGGCCAAGAAGGTCCACCATAATGTCACTTTTGTAGTTTCATCAGACATTTGCTTCCACTGAATCTGCTTCCTCCACCTAGAGATTTTCTGGCTTCACTCTATTAAAGGAAAAATAGAAACACATCTTTTAGGACTCAGTATAATGTCACATGCTCTCTGAAGATTTTCTGACCCCACAGGAAGGCAGAACGACTCTCTTCTTTGTCTCCTTGTGCATACATCTTTTATGCGTCCTGAATACTAATTATGGTAAAAGTTGTTTACAAGTCTGTAGAGACTCTACAGATTTAATATTTAATGTGTGAATCAGGTATCTCTTCTTTTTATCTGCAGTGATGTTTGAGAATCACTGACAGTCTTGCAGATCAGTCCATGTCTGTGCGGCTCTTATTGTGGCTGATCACAAAATTGGTTTAGGGCGGTGGTGCTCACACTTATTGAATGGAAGAATTGCCGAGGTGTTAGATAATGTTCAATTTCCTGGAACCCAAAAGGGAATCAAATTCCTGATACAAAAATAAAGAGGAGAGATCCAGAAATCTTCCATTTCTACAGGCACTGCAGGCAATTTTGATACAGGTGCATAAGGATCAAACTCAGAGGAAACTCTCTTCCAGTTATCTGTTGTTGAATAATTACCTACCTTTGGTGGCATAAACAACTTAGAATCATAAAAAACAACTGTTTTTTTTATGCACATGGATTCTGAAGGTCAAGAATTTGTATAAGGCACGGAAGGAATAACTTAGTCTGCTCACAATCTCTGGGATCTCAGCAAGGAAGACGCAGATGTCTAGGGGTGACTTGAGTGGCTGAGGGCTGGAATAGATAGGGTGTAGGATCTCTTGCACTGGGGTTTTCTCACTCACATGCCTGGCTCCCAGGCCCAGATGACTCAAAGGTTCAGTTTGAGACTGTCAATAAGAGCACATTATGTGTGGCTTGGACTTATCACAACATAGCAGCTGGGTTCTGAGAGGGAGACTTCCAAGAGAGCAAGCATTCCAAGAGAACTAGGCAGAAGATGCATGGCCTTTTATGACCCAGCTTCACTTTCCCAGGCAGTTGCAAGTCCACCCAGATTTAAGGTGTAGGGGCAGAGACCCCACCTCTCAATGGGAGAAGTGTCCAAAAAATTGGAGGTCGTGTTTTAAAACTGCCACACTGATTTGAACTTTGATTTTTGTATATATTCTCTTCTGGATCTGTAAGCTATTTGAGGATAAAGATGGTGTCTTATTTAGTTTTGAGCTTTTGGGACTTCAGACAAGCCTCAGTACTTAATATAAACCCAGTAATAATTGTTGCTTTTAACTTATCTAAAGGTCAACAACTATAACCCTCAGTTACTGGGTATTATGGAGTATTGATCTAGAGACACTTTTCAGCAAGAAATTCTTTGTACAAGACAAGGGGCTTGCCTCATAAAAGTTGACTGATTTTTCATTGCTACTTGAATCCAGTTCCATCATTTCATGACTGTGAGATCTTGGGCAATTTACTTAAAGTCTCCATACTTCTGTTTATTGTTATTCATCTCTGATGCGGAGAATACAATAAGAGATTTGGTATAAGGGTCAAAAATGAAATAAAGTTCTTTGATAATGAGATGTAATGGGATTGAACAGAAAAGCCCTCTCCATATAAAAGACATTACTATTCTTACAAGAGCTATTGACTTCATTGTCAATACTCAACCATTAATCAACCAAATATTAATGGGGATAAACAGTTAAATTATTGCAAGATAGCCTCATAAGCTTTATTTGTGTATATAGGTATGCACATATGTGCTGATATATAAGAGATTTTATAAAAGTATACTTTTTAGTAAAGCATAATATGTATTGAGCAAAATACACAAATCATAAATGAGCAACTCAGTGAATTTTTACAGCGAACATACTTATACTAATACCACGTAGATCAAAAAAAGAAACTTCTGCATTTCAGAAGGTTCTCGTGTCCTCCTACCAGTCATACTTTATCAAGGGTATCTTTTCTTTTGATGTCTACCAATGCATATTTGTTTTGCTTGTTTCTTATATACATGGAGTCATATACTATACACTCTTTTGTGCTTGCCTTTTTTTGTTGTTCAATATTAACATTCCTGAGATTCATCCATGTTGGTTCATATAACAGTATTTCATTTATTTTAATTATTGTATTTTATTATTTATACATTCCACTTTTTTGATATTTGGGTTGTTCCTAGTTTTTTAATACTATGAATAATGCAGTTATCAACATTCTTGTACTTATTTTTAATTTTTTTTGCGGTACGCGGGCCTCTCACTGTTGTGGCCTCTCCCGTTGTGGAGCACAGGCTCCGGACGCACAGGCTCAGCAGCCATGGCTCACGGGCCTAGCTGCTCCGCGGCATGTAGGATCTTCCCGGACCGGGGCACGATGTGTCCCCTGCATCGACTCTCAACCACTGCGCCACCGGGGAAGCCCTTTTGTACTTATTTTTGACACACGTATGTATTCATTTATTGGATATACATATAGGAGAGGAATTTCTAAGTTATAGAGTAAGACAGTTTTCTGTTTTTTCCTTGATATTCTGAAGGAAAAAACACACACATGTTCTCTGTATGTACATATATCTGAGTATGTATGTATATATCTGGACAAGAATCTCTAGTTACAAATGTCTTTCCCCTCTCTGTGGCTTACCTTTTTATTAATCAAGTGATCACTTTTGATGAATAGAAGTTCTTAATTTTACTACAATCCTATTTTTCAATCTTTTTCTTTATAGTTAATGCTATTTGTGTCATGTATAAGAAATCTTTGTCTAGCCTAAGATTATCAAGGTATTCTTTTGTTTTCTTCTAAAAGACACTGTTTTGCCCGAAAAGGTGAAATTTAGGTATATAATCCTCTGGAATTGATTTTTGTTTATAGACAGTCATAGCAGTTATTACTCTTGTCCCATATGGATAGACACTTAACCCTGCATCAATTTTATTTATTTATTTATTTTTGGCTGCGGTGTGTCTTCGTTGCTGCGTGCGAACTTTCTCTAGTTGCGGTGAGTGGGGGCTGCTCTTCATTGTGGTGTGGGCTTCTCATTGCGGTGGCTTCTCTTGTTGCAGAGCATGGGCTCTAGGCGCATGGGCTTCAGTTGTTGTGGCATGTGGGCTCAGTAGTTGTGGCTCGTGGGTTCTAGAGTGCAGGCTCAGTAGTTGTGGCGCACGGGCTTAGTTGCTCCGTGGCATGTGGGATCTTCCCAGACCAGGGCTCGAACCCGTGTCCCCTGCATTGGCAGGCAGATTCTTAACCACTGCGCCACCAGGAAAGCCCCTGCATCAATTTTTGAAAAAGATTATCTGTTCTCCACACTTTAATTCAGCAAGTCTAGTTTTAGAATCTTTATTTTGATCAATGGGTCTAATATCTATCTTTGTCCTGATATGATCCTGTTTTTTGTCTTAATTACAAGAGGTTTAAAATAAGTCTTGATATCTAGTAGCTTAGAGGTTTTTTTTTAATATAAATTTTAGAATTGATTTCCACATGCAAAATAATCCTACTGGGATTTTGGTTGAATTTTTCTTAAATGTATAACTTAACTTGTGGAAAATTGACATTGTTACAATATTGAATGGTATCCCAAACATGGTATATCCCAAGCATGGTATATTTATTTAAGACTTCTTACTACCCCTCAGTAATGTTTTGTTATTTGTAATGTAAAGACGTTCACATATTTCAATAGATTAATTTCTAAGTATTTGATATTTTTAATGCTATTTTAAGTAGTATCAATTTAAAATTTTATTTTATTATTTTTGTATATGTTATTTGTATACATATGATATTTATGTATGTTTTTAACATCCAGTAACCTTGCTAAATTCACATAGCAATTCTAATAGTTTACAATAGATTTTTTTTGGTTTTCTAAACACAATCGTATCATCATGAATAGCAATAGTTTTATTCCTTCCTTTTCCCCCTTTATATATATTTTCTTTTTCTCACCTTATTATTTTGGTTAAGAACCACAGTAACATAATTTACAGAAGTTGGTAGCAAGCATTTATATTTTTGTACCTGAATGGAAAAAAAATAAAACTTTCAATATTTAGCTAAGTATGATTTTTACAGTAGAAGTTTTGGAGCTGTGTTTTGTCAGGTTAAGAGATTTTCCTTCTGTTCCTGATTTGGTATACATTTTTACCATGGACATGTTGAATTTTGTCAGTTGAATTGTATCAATTGAGATGATCATATTTTTTTCCTCCTTTAGTCTGTTAATATGTGAAAAACATTAATTTTTTTCTTTTTTCATTGCTTTTCATATAATCTTTTTAAACATTAATTTTTGAAGGTTAAAAAATTGCATTCTGGAATAAAAAAGACCCCTAATTTATAATTATTTTTAAATATAGCTGGATTTGTTTTGCTGATATTTTGTTCAAGACCTTTATACCCACATTCATGAGGGAAATTGGCCTATAATTTTCCTTTCTTTAAGTGTCTTTGCCAGGTGTTGATGTCAAGGTCATGCCAGCCTGATAAAACAAGTTGGGAAATGTTCTCCCTTGTTCTGTGCCCTTCATGAGTTTGTTTAATACTGGTAGTTTTTTTTTTCTTAAATGTTGAAATAATTCAGTAGTGAGAATACATGCACCTTGACTTTTCTTTGCAGGAAAGTTTTTTTTATTATGGATTTATTTTAAATTTATTTAAATAAATTTATTTTAAATTTATTTTATTTAATTCAGATATTTCTCTCTTCTGGGTTAGATTTGGTAAATTGTGTTTTCTAAAGGGTTTTCTTTTCATTTTACCTGATTATTCAAATGTATTGGCATTAGATTGTTTATAATATCCTTCTTACTGTTTTTAATGTCTTTAAGGTATGTAGTGATGTTTTCCTCTCCTGTAATTTGGTAATTTGCATCATCTCTTTTCTTTCTTGTTCCATCTTGCTAAGGTTTAACTTTTCAAAAGAGCAACTTTTTGTTTTATTGATTTTTCTCTATTGCACATTTGTTTTCTATTAATTTGTATTATCTTTATTATTTATTTGCTTGTACTTTTTTCAGAATTAATTTCCTGTTCTTTTCTTAGTTCTTCAAGTGGGCACATGGATCATTGATTTTTTTGCCTTTTTTCTTTTCCAATATACACATTTGTTATTAGAAATCTCCCTCTAAGCACTGCTTTAGCTGCATTAGACACGTTTTGATATGTTGCTTTCTTGATAATTATCATATCCAAAGTACTTTCTAATTTCCTTTTACATTTTTTCATTATTTTAAATTATTTTACAGAAGTATTGGTGAATTTCCACACTTCTGGGAATGTTTTAATTCTTTTTTGTATTGATTTCTAGCTTCAATTTACTCTTGTCAGTAAACATACTCTGTATAATTTATATCTTTTGAGACATTTGGAGAATTTAAAAAAATTTTCCAGCATATGGTCACTTTGGCAAATGTTTCATGTGGATTTGAAAAAAAATGTGTATTCTAGAGTTGCTGGGTATGACGTCCTATATAGGTCAATTAGGCCAAGTTTGTTTTTCAGATCCTCTATATCTCTGCTTTTTTTTTTTTTTTGGTCTTCTTGGGAATGATACATACTAATTGTCCAAATATTTTGGTGAATTTTTCTATTTTTTTCTCTTTATACTATTATCATTTATTTTGTATATTTTGACTCTGTGCATATATTTTTAGAATTGCTATACCTTTTTGGTGGATTTAATCTTTTATTTTCATGACATGTTTCTCTATCTCTAGCAAATCTTGCCTTAAAGCATACTTTGCCTGGTAACAGTAAAGTTACGTTAATTTTATTTTGGTCAGTGTGTTAATGGTAGATCTTTTTTCCTCTCTTTGTAGTCAATATTTTTTCTCCTTACATTTAAAAGTGTCTCTTGTAAATAGCGTAAATTTGGGTTTTTAAGGAAAGTCTATTTTGAAAATCTTTGTATTTTTTTTTTTGCGGTATGCGGGTCTCACTGCTGTGGCCTCTCCCATCGCAGAGCACAGGCTCCGGACGTGCCGGCTCAGCGGCCATGACTAACGGGCCCAGCCGCTCTGCGGCATGTGGGATCCTCCTGGATCGGGGCACAAACCCGCGTCCCCTGCACCGGCAGATGGACTCTCAACCACTGCGCCACCAGGGAAGCCCAAAAATCTTTGTATTTTAATTGGAGTTTTTATTTTATTTATACTTCATTAATTTGATATAATTGGGTTTAAATTGACCATCTTACTATTTCATATTCATTTGCCCCATTCGTGTTTGTTCTTGTTTTTCAACTTTTCTCGTCTTTTTTGTATTAATTAAAAAAATTTTTATAATTACACTTTCCTGTCTATTAGTTAGTTATACATATTTTGTGCTTTGTAAACAATTATTTTAGTGGTTTTGGAGAGTACACCATGCTTGCTTTATTTATTGTAGTTTACGTACTATAATTTAGTACTTTTGCCACTTCACAGAAAATATGAGGTCTTTAAATTATTTTCATGCCATTTACTTCCTCCTACCTATGTGTTAGTTTTTTCAAGAATGTAACTATATATTTTAAACTCCACAAAGCATTAATATTGTTTTATACAACCAATATTTATTTATTCTACACACTTATTTACTTTTCTCATTGGTCTTTATTTCTGCCTGCATTTTCCTACCTCTGAGATTATTTTTCTTTGGCCAAGAAAATGTTCTTTTCACGTGGGTCTCCTGGAGATGAATTTTCTTAGTTTTTTTCCTTTTTGGTCTAAAAATATGGCCTTCATTTTTGCTGGTATAGAATTCTAAGTTGACAGTTATCTTCTTTCAACCTTTTAAAGTTGCAAATTCTTTTTTTCCTCTAATTCATTTAGTTTCTGTTGAAAAGTCAACTGTCAGGTTTTTTTATTGCTCCTTTGAAGTAATGTGCCTTTTTCTCTGGCTGCTTTTATGATATTCTTTGTTCTCAGTGTTCAGTAGTTCAAATATTATGTTCCTAGTTACCAGTTTTCTCTGCCTATGTCCCACTTGGGGCTTCATGAATCTGTGACTTAGTGATACACTTATTATGTAATTGCGGCAACTATTTCTTTAAATGGTGTTTTTGCTCCATTCTCTGTGTAGTCTCCTCTGGGGTTCCAATTATAGATATGTTAGACCATTTCATCATGTTCCATTTACTCTTTTTTGTATTTTCCATCCTTTTTCATACCAGATATATTTTACTGGTTTATCTTTTGGTATACTATTTTTCATTTCTGTTGTATCTAATATTACATGGAATATTATTTTCAGTTATTTTGTTGTTTACTTCTAAAATTTCAGTATGATTCACTTTTATGGATTCCAGTTCCTTAGTGCATTCCCCACCTTATATATTTTCTTAAATACAGTAATCACAACTATTTTAAAATCAGTGTCTGATTAACTCCAATTTTATGTTTATTTGCAGTGTGATTGTTTCTATTATCTATGTTTTTATTTTAGATTTTGGCTGTTTGGACCTGTCTTCTGGTATGCCTGGTAATTTTGGATTGAATGCCAGACACTCTGTGTCTATATTATTTTCTTCCAGAGAGAATTGGCTTTACTTTTGCCAGGTAGTTAGAAGAATGGAAGATTATTTTGATTCAGTCAACAATTGAGATGATTCCAGGTCTATTTCTGATTTGCCCTCACTACTGGATCTATTTCTTTGTCAGTCTCAACTGAAAATTTCCAAGGTCTCTTCTTTTCCTTGGCTTGCACTACTCTTTAATTTTTGATTCTCTAGCATGATACTGTTACACAAATCTCTGATTAGCTTTTTAACCTCTTATGGATTTCTGCTTGGCTTCTCTGGCTCTCATACAGCTTTGTATTTTTAAGTGCTAAGAGAGAAAACATTGGGACATGTTATCTAGGGTTGTGGCATATCTGGGTGTAAAGACATTTTGGAACTAGGGTAAGAAATTAGGTTTTTTGGTTTTGTTTTGTTTTTGGAATTCCTCAAATAACATGTGATTTTTGGAACCCTTTTGGTTTTCAAAGCTCTCGGTATAATTTTCACAGGAGGTTGTGTCCAAAAAAGAACAACAGAAATCTCACTGTTGGTAAATATTTTTCTTCTTTCCCAAGTGATGCAGAGAGCAAAACAAGTGGGAGAGGTCAGGACACACACCATAAGCTGTGGACGAGAGAGCAGGGGAGTAGGGCTTTATCACCATACTGACCTGTATTCCAGTCGTGGTCTCTTTTCCTAATAGTTATGTGATCTTGGAAAAAATGCTTAGCTGCTCAGGCTTCTATTTTCACAATTGTGAAGTGCCATCCTCAAAAGACTTTTGTGAGGATTAAATGGGAGACTATAAAAGGAAACGAGCACAATGTATAACAGAGTAGGTACTTGAATTCTCCCCTTTCATTCCGTAAATGTAACCGTGATAGTGGAAGGTCCATGTATCACTGCAGGCTGTTTGACGTCTGTTTGGTTAGTCCAGTTAGTTAGAACTAAGTGATAGTGAGACCTGGGTCATGGGTTAAAAGTCTGCTTGAGCCAAAGAGTCTCACTCTCTGTCTGTTTCTCTCTGCCTCTGTCTCTGTTTTACGAAATGAACTCTACATCATGGTTATGAGGTAACAGAGAGAAAATGTGGGCAAAAAACATTGCACAGCCACCTCCCCGGAAGGAAAAATAACTTAAAACTGCCTGGGTGTTGGGTCAGTACTGTTAACCCTCACATGTGATGTGTAGTATAGGACATAATACCAGGCTGTTTGAAACTTTCTTCAAGCCTGATTCTGTCCCATGACCTAAAGGTAGAAGACAAAGAGCTCACGGCACCTTTGAAAAAGAACAGAGATGACCTTGTTGTTACAACCCACATTAACTATCCAGCATTTCTAAAGCTTATTCTTAGAGCTAAGGGGCTGAGCAAGCTCTTGCTGAGCAGTGAATGGTTCTGTATTTGCCTCCCAAATCTGTGTACTTCTGGTGCATGACTCATTGCTTTCGGGTGCAATAACTTGAACCACATAAAACCAATTTTAATTCTAAATATAATTTCGACACTTAGGGAAATAATACACAGCATGCATCACTTGAATTACAAAGTAGATAAAAATAGTCGGAATTAGGTTATCATCTGTACGTCAAACAGGGTGATTTCTCAGCTGTATTTTGAACTGTGGTATGCAGCAATTTTATAAGGAAAGCTAATTTAAATATGACACACAGGCACACAATCCTCTGTAAGGTATTCAGGTAATTGGAGAATGATGCCAGTTTTGTTCTAAGAGTTGACTTTTTGATTTTAATAAGCTTTTATACTTTAATTCTTGAGAGCAACGTATTTGCTATCCTCTGGTACCTTACTTGATTTAAGTTGTTAAATTGACAGCATTCACAGTGTTAAGAAGAGTGACTGTTTGATGGATCATTAGATTTGATTTTAGGGGTTTCCTTGCCCGTTTACATTAATCAGTTTTATGTACCTTGTGCCTTGGTTCTTTTTCCCAGTTCATCATAAATATTGATGTCATTTTCAATTGGAAGTTTCAGAAAAGAAATTGGAATGAGAAAGCTGGCTCCAATAGCCATCAGTAGTAAAACCAATTCCCGTCATCTCTATCAAAATTAGCTACTTTTTCAGTACATAAAATCCATTTATGCAAAAGGAAAATCAAATAAACTCTCATTAAAAAATCTGTATTGTTTTTTCCATTTCCATCATTAAAAAATGATTTTCCACTGCTACCAGTCGAATTATTTTTCTAATAACTCATGTGAGTAACCCATCAGTTTGTAAAATAAATAATCTTTCTATGAAATTGTTTAACTATTTACTTTCTCCATTCATTTTGGACTTCTTTTAGTTTCAGAGTACCTTAGTTTAAAATAAGGGTATACCACAGCTTTGTTAACTGGGTTGGGATTTTAAACATATATATTTAATAAAGATGTACTAGGTAGAGCTCTTATAGGATGATGAGTGGGAATAAAAACAAGTTTCCTGAGCGCTGAGTGCTCTGGAGCCCTGGAGCTCTAAAACTAAAACGGCCAACACATAAACTTGAATAAAGAGGAAGATTGGAGGGCAGTCATCTTTGACTGCCTAAAATGTTCTGACTGCTTCATCTCCGACCTGCTTTCTACCCTGTCATGCTAGAAAGCTCTAGAAATGTACTCTTCAATATAGTAGCCAATATGTGGCAATTTTTAAGAATAGACTTTACTTTTTAGAGCAGTTTGAGGTTCACAGCAAAATTGAGAGGAAGGTTCCTGCCACTATTGGTTCACACGGTGTTATCACCCAAAGTCCACAGTTTAAGGTTCACTCTTTTTATTTATTTATTAATTTGGCTGCATTGGGTCTTAGTTGTGGCATGCGGGATCTTTGTTGTGGCATGCAGGATCTTTTGTTGCGGCACACAGGCTTTTCTCTAGTTGTGACACGTGGGCTCTAGAGCATGTGGGGTCAGTAGTTGCAGTGTGAGGGCTCTGTAGTTGCAGCACACGGGCTCTCTAGTTGTGGTATGCATGGGTTCTAGAGCATGCAGGCTTAGTTGCCCTGGGGCATGTGGGATCTTAGTTCCCCGACCAGGGATTGAACCCACGTCCCCTGCATTGGAAGGTGGATTCTTAACCACTGGACCACCAGGGAAGTCCCAAGGTTCATTCTTGGTGGTGTATATTCTGTATGTTTAGACAAATTTATAATAACATGTACGCACCGTTATACAATCATACAGAATAATTTCACTGTTCTAAAAATCTTCTGTATTTGCCTATTCATCCTGCCCTCTCCCCTAACCCCTGGCAACCACTGATCTTTTAACTGTCTCCATGGTTTGCTTTTTCAAAGAGTGTAATATAGTTGGGATCATACAGTATGTAGCCTTTTAAGGTTGGCTTCTTTCACTTAATAATATGCATTTAAATTCTCTCCATGGCTTGATATCTCATTTCCTTTTAGTGCTGAATGATATTCCATTGTCTAGATGTATCACACTTTATTTATCCATACATCTACCAAAGGACATCTTAGTTACCTACAAGTTTTGCCAATTATGAATAAAACTACTACCTGTATAAGCATACATGTGCAGGCTTTTTTATATACATAAGTTTTCAACTCCTTTGGGTAAATTGTGCTCCAAGTGTCTGTGCCATTCTGTATTCCTACAATGAATGAGAGTTCTAATTGCTCTACCTCCTCACCAGCATTTGGTGTGCTCAGTGTTGGCCATTCTAATAGGTGTGTGATGGAATCTCGTTGTAATTTGCATTTCCCTGATGACATATGAGATGGAGCATCTTTTCACATGCTTATCAGTCATCCATATATCTTTTTTCGTGTGGTGTTTGTTCAGGTCTTTGGCTCATTTTTTAATTGTCTTGTTTGTTTTCTTACTGTTGAGTTTTAAGTATTCTTTGTGTATTTTTGATAATAGTCCTTTATCAGATATGTTTTTTACAAAAGGTTTTTTTTCCAGTCCGTGATTTGTCATTTTTTTTTTTTTCTCTTGACAGTGACTTTCTTTTACAGAACAGAAATTTCTAATTTTAATGAAGTCTACTTCTTAGCTCTTTCCTTCATGTATTGTGCCTTTGGTGTTGTATCTAAAAAGTCATTACCAAACGCAAGGTCATCTAAATTTCTCCTTTTATATCTTCTGGGAGTTTTATAGTTTTGTATTTTACAGTTAGGTCTGTGATCCATTTTGAGTTAATTTTAGGGGAAGATGTAAGGTTTGTGTCAGAATTCTTCTTTTTTTTTTTTTGCATGTAGATGTCCAGTGTTCCAGCACCATGTGTTGAAAAGACTATCTTTTCTTTGTTATATTGCCTTTGCTCCTTTGTCAAAGATCAGTTACTATGCATATGCGGTTCTGTTTCTGGGTTCTCTATTCTGTTCCATTGACCTATCTGTCTATTCTTTTGCCAGTACTATACTCTTTTGATTACTATAGCTTTGTAGTAAGTTTTGAAGTTGGTTAGAGCTAGTCCTCCAGCCTTGTTCTTCTCTTTCAATATTATGTTGGCTATTTTGGATCTTTAGCCTCGCCATATAAACTTTAGAATCAGTTTGTCAATATCTACAAAATGACTTACCAGAATTTTGATCGAAAATTGCATTGACTCTATAGACCAAAGTGGGACAAACTGACATATTGACAATATTGAGTTATCTCATCCATTAACAGCGGGTATCTCTCATTTATTTAGTTCTTTCATCAGAGTTTTGTAGTTTTTCTCATATGGATCTTGTAAATGTTTTGTTAGATTTATACTTAAATAATTTATTTTGGGGGTGCTAATATAAATGGTATTGTGTCTTAAATTTCAAATTCCACTTGTTCATGGCTGGTATGTAGGAAAGGAATTCCCTTTTCTATGTTATACCTTGTATCTCGCAGTCTTGCTATAGTTGTTTATTAGTTCAAGAAGGTTTTTTTTTTTTGTCAATTCTTTTGGATTTTCTACATAGATGATCATGTCATCTGTGGAAAAAAGGAGTTTTATTTCTTCCTTCCCAATCTGTATAAATTTCTTTTCTTGTCTTTTTATATCAGCTAAGACTTCTAGTACAATATTGAAAATCAGAGGTGAGAAGGGATGTCTTTGCCTTGCTTCTGATCTTAGTGGGAAAGCTTTGAGTTTCTCATCACTTTTTTTTTTTTGGCTACACCACACATCATGCAGGATCTTAGTTCCTCAACCAAAGGTCGAACCCATGCCCCCTGAAGAGGAAGCATGGAGTCCTAACCACTGGACCACCAGGGAATTCCTGAGTTTCTCATCATTAAGTGTGATACTAGTTGTAGTGTTTTGGCAGATATTTTTTTTTATCAAGTTGAGGAAGTTCCACTCTATTCCTAGTTTAATGAGAATTTTTTTTGGATGGGTATTGGATTTTGTCAGATGCTTTTTCTGCATCTATTCATATAACTGTGTGATTTTTCTTCTTTAGTCTGTTGATATGATGAATTACATTAATTGATTTTCAAATGTTGACCCAGCCTTGCATACCTGGGATAAATTCTACCTGGTCATGGTGTATAATTCTTTTTGTACATAACTGAATTTGATTTGCTAATACTTTGTTGAGGATTTTTACATCTGTTTTCATCAGACATATTGGTCTGTAGTTTCCTTTTCTTATAATGTCTTTGTCTGATTTCAATACTAGGGTAATGCTAGCTTTGTAGAATGAGTTGTGAAGTATTCCCTTTGCTTCTATCTTCTGAAAGAAATTGTAGAGAATTGGTATAATTTTTACCTTAAATGTTTGGTAGAATTCACCAGTGAAACCATCTGAGCCTGGTGGTTTCTGTTTTGGAAAGTTATTAACTATTGATTAAATTATGTTAATAGATGTAATCCTATTCAGATTGTTTCATTCTTGTGTGAGTTTTAGCAGATTGTGTCTTTCACAGAATTGTTCTTACCAGCATTTCATCAGGGTCCATTTCATCTAGGTTATTTAATTTCAACAGGGTCCATTTCATCTAGGTTATAAAATTTGTAGACATGGAGTTATTCATAGTATTCCTTTGTTATGCTTTTAATGACCATGGGATCTGTGGTGATATACCCTCTTTCATTTGTGATATTAGTAATTTGTGTCCTCTCTCTTTTTTTTCTCAGTCTGGCTAGAGGCTTACCAGTTTTATCGATCTTTTCAAAGAACCAGCTTTTGGTTTCTTTGATTTTCTCTATTGATTTTCTGCTTTCAATTTCATTGATTTCTGCTCTAGTCTCTATTTCTCTTATTCTGCTTACTTTGGATTTAATTTGCTCTTCATTGTTCTAGTTTCCTAAGTTGGAAACTTAGATAATTGATTTTAGAGCTTTCTTCATTTCTAATGTATTCATTCAATGTTATAAATTTCTCCCTATGCAGTGCTTTCACTGTACCTCCCAAATTTTGATGTTTTGTTTTCATTATCATTTAGTTAAAAACATTTAAAAATTTCTCTTGAGATATCTTCTTTGACCCATGTGTTATTTAGAAGTATGTTGTTTATTCTCCAAGTATTTTTGGGTTTTCCAGCTCTCTTTTTGTTATTGATTTCTAGTTTAATTTCCTTATAGTTTGAGAGCAGACATTATATGGTTTCTATTCTTTTAAACTTGTTAAGGTATGTTTTATGGTCCAGAATGTGGTCTTTCTTGGTGTATGTTCCAGATGAATCTGACAAGAATGTGTATTCTACTGTTCTTGGTTGAAGTAGTCTATATATGTCCATTATATACAGTTGATTAATGGTGTTATCGAGTTCAACTATGTTCTTACTGGATCTGTCCATTTCTGATACAGATGAGTTCAAGTTTCCAACTGTAAGAGTGGACTCATCTGTTTCTCCTTGCAGTTCTATCAGTATTTGCCTCACATCTCTTGACATTGCTGTTAGATGCATACATGTTAAGAACTGTTATACAGTCTTGGAGAATTGATCCCCTTATCATTATTTAATGCTCCTCTTTATCCCTGAAAACTTTTCTTGCTGTATAGCCTACTTTGTCTGAAATGAATGAAGCAATTCCTAATTATTTTTTTTAACATCTTTGTTGGAGTATAATTGCTTTGCATTGTTGTGTTAGTTGCTGCTGTATAACAAAGTAAATTATTTTTGATTAGTGTTCCCATGGTATGTCTTTCTTCGTCCATTTCCTTTTAATTTATATGTGTCTTTATACTTAAAATGGACTTTTTAGACAACATATATTTGGGTCTTGTTTTGTGATCCACTCTAACCATCTCTGTCTTTTAACTGGTACATTTAGACCATTGATGTTCAAAGTGATAATTGATATAGTTGGATTAATATCTGCCATATATGTTACTGTTTTCTATTTGTTTCCTTTGCTTTTGTTTCTGTTTTTATCTTCCAGTCTTTTTCTAATTGATCAAGTTATGATATTATTTTCTCTCCTTTCTTAGCATTTCAGTTGTACTTCTTCTTAAGTTTACTTTTTGTGTGTGTGGTTGCCCTAGAGTTTGCAATATACATTCATAACTAATCCAAGTCCAGTTTCAAATAACACTATACCACTTCGTGGGTAGGGTGAATACCTTATAATGACAAAATAGTCCTAATTTTGTCCTCCCGTTCTTTGTATCATAGCTATAATTCATTTCACATATACGTAAGCTTATATATACATTCTAACATAAGCATACATAATTGAATACATTTCCTAGATCTGTGGTTTGGTGTCTGACATTAATTTGGGGAAATTCTCAGTCATTATTATTATTTTTTTAAAAATTTATTTTATTTTTGTCTGCATTGGGTCTTCGTTGCTGCGCGTGGGCTTTCTCTAGTTGCAGAGAGCAGGGGCTATTCTTCATTGCGGTGCATGGGCTTCTCATTGCTGTGGCTTCCCTTGTTGCAGAGTATGGGCTCTAGGTATGCGGGCTTCAGTAGTTGTGTCCGCGGGCTCAGTAGTCATGGCTTATGGGCTGTAGAGCACAGGCTCAGTAGTTGTGGCACATGGGCTTAGTTGCTCCGTGGCATGTGGGATCTTCCCGGACCAGGGTTCAAACCCATGTCCCCTGCATTGGCAGGCGGATTCTCAACCACTGCACCACCAGGAAAGCCCATCAGTCATTTTTAAAAATATATTTTCTGTGTCTGTCTTTCTTCTCCTTTTGGTATTCCCATTATGCGTATGTTACACTTTTTATAGCTGTACCACAGTCCTTGGACATTCTGTTACTTCAGTTATTTTTCTCTTTGCTTTTCAGTTTTGGAGGTTTCTATTGAGATATCCTCAAGCTAAGAGATTTTTTTCTCAGCCACGCCCAGTCTCCTTATAAGCCCATCAAAGTCATTCTTCGGGGCTTCCCTGGTGGTACAGTGGTTGAGAGTCCGCCTGCCGATGCAGGGGACACGGGTTCATGCCCCGGTCCAGGAAGATCCCACATGCCGCAGAGCGGCTGGGCCTGTGAGTCATGGCCGCTGAGCCTGCGCGTCCAGAGCCTGTGCTCTGCAACGGGAGAGGCCACAACAGTGAGAGGCCCGTGTACCGCAAAAAAAAAAAAAAAAATCATTCTTCATTCTTCATTTCTGTTAAAGTATTTTTAATCTCTAGCATTTCATTTTGGTCCTTTCTTAGAATTTCTATCTCTCTGCTTTCATTACCCATCTGTTTCTTCCATGCTGTCTACTAAATCCATTGGAGCCCTTAGCACATTTATTACAGTTGTTTTGAATTCCTGATGTGATCATTACAACATCTCTGCCATATCTAAGTCTGATTTTGATGCTTTCTATATCTCTTCAAATTTTGTTTATTGCCATCTGGGTATGTTTTGTGATTTTTTTCTTGTTACCTGGACATGGTATACTGTGTAAAAAGAATTGCTCTAGATAGCTCTTTAGTAATGTGGTGGTTAGTTGTGGGGGCAGGAGAAGCATGCTGTAGTCCTATGATTAGGTCTAAGTTTTTTTAGTGAGCCTGTGCCTCTAGACTACAAACTTCACAAGTGTTTCTCAGCAGGATGGTTAGAGTGAGTGGGCTGGAGTGGGGTATTTCCCTTCCTACATGTGGAAGACTGCAGGCAGCTAAAGTTGGGTATTTGTCTTCTTCCACCTCAGATAGGTTCAGATGAAGTCCTAGCAGGTTAGGCTCTGGTTAAATAGTTTCTACTCAGGGCAGACCTTGTTAAGAAGAACGGAGTGCTATGGCATAATTCAAAATGATCCCTTTACCCCGCCCCTTGCTGGGAGCTTGAGGGGATTTTTCTCTAATAGTCGCTGGAAGAGAAACTGGTAGAGCTCTAGAAGGTAAAAGTTACAAGTGTTTCCCCTTCACCCCATCCCCATGACTTGATCTCCTTAGAGTTTTTATCTCTCAGACTTGTTCACACTGAGCCTCCAGCAATTCATTAATTGTAGTTTAGGTTTTCCTACCCCGGAACTGGTTTCCACAGAGGTTGCAGCTCCTGGGTTTCTGCTCTAGTAAGTTGTGATTCTCTGTATCTGCCGGTCAAGCTCTCCAATTTTGGGGGTGGCAGTTTGCCCTGCAACCTCACTTCTCTTATGGATCTAAGAAGAGTTGCTGAGTTTTCAATTTGTTCAACTTTTTACTAGTTAGGACAGGGTGGGAATTTCTAAGCTTCTTACTAGTGGGACCAGAAACTGGAAGTCATCTGGGTATTTAAATTTAAATTAATTAAAATTAAATAAGATTAAAAATTCAATTCCTCCATCACACTAGCCACATTCCAAAGGCTCAGTATCCACATGTGACAAGTGGCTGTCATGTTGGACAGTGCAGGTATAGAGCATTTCCACCTTCACTGAAATTATTATTGTATTACCCTGCTCTGTATTATCACATAGTGCCCTCTCCTATGCATAGACATGAGTAATTAGAATTGGGAAAAATAAAAGAAATGCTGCAGCCAAACATCATTGGCTTTATCCAGAGTATTATCCTGGCTTCTTGGGAGCCTCGGATTCTGCCAGCCAGATCCTGAACCATTAATCTGGCTTCCACTGTCAATATTTTATTAACAGTGGAGATATTCATGTGTTTTTTCCCATTTCCCTCCCTGAGTTCTTTTGAAGAGACTTTGCTGTAGTCCCTGACTTGTTTAATGAATGGTTGTTAGCATTCTTTGGCTTGTCATTATGTTTTTCCATCTGTGATATATTGTGGCTTATCAGCACACCAGGATATTCACTCACAGTTTTAGAGTGCTTTTCAACTACCATTCAGTTTTAATTTCTTTTCTCTTTTCAGAATTGAGAAGAGGGTGTTTTTTTAGCTCAGTTGATTATCAGGCTCCGATTCAACTTGAGATACACAGATGAGCTAGTGCTTGAAAGCAAGGACCATGATTCCTGAGCATAGTGATTCCTCTGCAACCTTCTCAAGGGGTGGCTCTTTCCTTTACCACCCCCTTGCTCCATGGGATTTGGTAGGTGGGATAGATGTTCTCTTTGCTCCCCACTTCAACTTTCAAGCCATTATTCTTCCCCCTCCTCCCTAAAGTCACATCTTGGAATCTCAGGTTGTTTGACCATACCATATGCTGCCCTTCCTTGTTGCAGTCATCCATAGAACCCCTTTTCACTTCCACATTTTCTTTGATGCTCTTTGAGAGGTGTTAGCTCCCTCCCATATTGTCTCTAGCACTGCTCCATTTACAATGCCTTGTGATTTCAGTACCACACAGATGACCCTTCAGTTCCTGGTCTCTCAGTTCCTTGTCCACTTTCCAACTTCAATAGCTGACTGCCATGGTCATAGTCTAGACCTTGTCTTATTAATACCTTTAACCCTCCCATAATTGCCATTTCAATCATCCTCTTCCCCAACTACTGTCTCCTATCTTGCTTCTCACTTTCTCTAATATTTTTACTTCCACAGTACTGCTAGGACCTAGAATCCACCGTTCCCTCATATTCTCACTTCTCACCTTTCACCAACTCCCTTTGCCTCTTTCTCCCTTCTTTATACTCTTCTGGCAAAACCAACCCTGTTGCCATCCAACTCTCTTGCCAGCTCTGCACCAGCAGCTTTACAGACTTGAAAAAAAACACCCAATCCTCTCATTTCAAATTCAAGTGTCATAACTTCCCAGTGATCCCTCAGTTTTGCCAAGCAATCAGGCTATATCCCCCTAGTATGTCCATTCTCTCGCTCCTGGGTGACTGCTTCATGCCTTCATTTTTATCCTCAAGCCTTCACTCTCATTTGATCGTTCTTCTCCCTATTTTACTGAGAAAACAGGTGCAATAAGAAGCTGTTCCATAAGCTCTACCATTCTATCTCCCTCATGAGTTTGTGCCTATTTCTTCTTCCCGTCTATTGCTGTGGATGCCCCATCTATGCTCCACTCAAAGGCCATTCCTTTCCTTCTGTACTTGATCGATCCCCTCCCCCCAGCCTAGCCAAAGACACGCCTCCAGCTTCACTCCCTTCTCTGTCTCACATTGTCAGTGTTAAGCCATCTTCTGGATTATTCCTATCAGCATAAAAACATGCTATTATTTCTGTCATCCTTAGAAAAAAAATCTTTCTCTCCCTTTTTTCCCCTAGGCCTCTACTCCATTTTTCTTTGCCCTTTTACAGCCAGATTAATCAAAAGTGTTTTCTACATTCACAACACCAGTTCATGTCCTTTCATTTGCTCTTAGAGTCAGTTCAGTCAGGACTTGACCCCATCATTACATTGAAATGGTGAAAATCATCAACGATTGTCATGCTGTGAAATGAAATGGTCAGTTTCAATATCCATCTCATTGGACCAATCAGCAGTGTTTGTTTGACCCACCTGATCACTCAATCTTCTTGAAAAACTTGCTTCCCTCAATTAGCAGTAAAATTCACTCTCCTGCTTTCCACCGGACTTCACGGGTCTCTGGTTTGTTGGTTCTACCTCATCCCCCTGATATCCAAATGTTAGACTACTGCAAGCTCCAGATCTTGGATATCCCCTCTTCTTCACCTGCACTCCTTTTTGTGGAGATGTCATCCAGTCTAATGTTTTAAATTACTTATAAGTGCTGATCCTTCCCTAATTTATACCTCTAGCTCAGATCACTTTTACTGAACTTCAGATTTATATGTCCATTTGCCATCTCAATGGCGAACAATAATCTCACATTTACATGTGCAAAACTCAGCTCCTCATTGTCTCATTCTCTTCTCCCCTCTAGACCGCCATTCCCCTCAAGGGAAAATTTCCCCATAGTATGCTCACATAGCACCAAGCCCCTATCCTTTATAGCACTCACATGTGCAATTCTGAATTTATTTGTGTGACTCTGATTCATGTCTGTCTCACAGATAGACTGTCATCTCCTTAAGGACCAGCACCTTGGCTACTGTTTCTCTTTATTGTATCCCCAGTACCTAGCACAGAGCATAAAGGAGATCAAAAAGAAAATAATATATAGGTATAAATGTTTTAAGGGACAGATACGATGGAATGTATACAGGTCAAATCCTTTTCAAGTAAACCAGCAATATTCATCTGAAATAGACTATGTCTATTTTGGAGATGCCACTTATCTCATCTAGGTGCCAAAATATCAAGCTTACAGGCACAGGAAGAATTAAGAGGCTATAGCACTGTGGTTAAAAGCACGGGATTTGGAATCATACTCTCTCTGAGTGTCAGTTCTTCATCTTTTTAATGGAGGACAATGACAGTGTCTGAGTCACAGGGCTTCTATGAAAATTTAATAATATGGTATATATATATTTAGAGAGTAAAACCTAAATACATATTTAATATGTGATGATGATGATGCCTAGCATTAGCTGCATACCAAGCAGAATATTCTGGAGCACAAAGGCAGAAGGGACTAATACTGCTTATGGAAGTTAAAAATTGCTTCACAGAGGAGATAACACTTCAACTGGCTTTAAAGGATGAGCAGGAAGTTGCCACAAAGAGAATGGAGAAAAGGTACAGAAGACTAAATAAGCATGTTCAGAAAATACTCTGTAAGGAAAATGTAGTTAGAGTGGGAAGGGAAATTATCTGAAGTTGGAAATTTCAAAAATAGATTTTTGTGTTAATTCTAAAAGCTCAAATAGTTGAATAGCTGTATTTCATTATGGCTGTAGCATCTCTCTATTCTTATTAAAAAAGAAATCAATACCAGTTAGGGAAAATCTGAAAAAACAGAGAAAAGCATATGTATATATTTGTATTTGTAAATGTATATACACACATGTACAATTTATTAGTGTTCTTTTGGGGACAATCTATATTGTCCTTTAGATATTTTAATATTTCCTTCCAGTCTGTTTCCTATATCCATATGCATTTTTACGTAAGTAGATTGTAATATGCAAATGGTTTTACATTCTCTTCTTTCCTCCTTAATATTCTATAGTAAGTATACTTTGCTGAGTGTTTGCAACATCTTAGACTTTGTATCACCTGTTATGTATATTTCTAAATGACTGTGTCTTTATAAGTATTATTACAAATTAGAAAGCTGAGATTAGTTTTATAGAGCTAAAAAAATCCTGTTAGAAGCAGGATTCAAACTCTGGTCTTGTCTGACTCCAAAGTACATCCTGACAAATTTTTGAAACTTCATAATGATATTTAATTGCTATATAATAATATTTCATTGTTATGAATATACCATAGTTTACTTAAATATGCCTCTATTTTTAGAATATTTTGGCTTTTGTAACTTGTCACTGTTATAAGTAATGCCAGTAATGAACATATCTGGAGTCTGTTATTTCCTGTATTTAGGGCTCAGGTATTACAAGAGATTCCTAGAAATCATTATTAGGTCAAAAGGCATGAACTTTCAGCATATTGACATTTTGCTTTCCAGAAAAACCCATGGCATTGCTGGTATTGTATAAACAGTTTACTTCAATGAAAAAATTTCCTACGTTTGATTGATGGGCCACAGATATAGTGCTTTATTGATCCCCTTATAATGAATTCACTACCATAAATGATTCAGTACAGTACGTTCTTTATTCAACCTGTAATCCACAAAACAGTTACTTACTGTAATAAAAATAATTATAATAATGGTGGGTTTAAGTAAAATCCCAGGATAATGTAAATTGTTATAAAAAACCTAATAACAAAATCTGTAACAATGACAACAAAATCAACCAAAAATCCCTCTTCCCAAACTATCTAAATGTGTTTTGATGTCTGAATAAAGAATGTGTTATTATTTCCCAATAAAGCCAAATTTGCCCTTGTGTGTTTTACGAGGAATGAATATTATTTGGAGGTGAGACTTTGATCACCATTTCTGTTTCTAGGACATGCTTTTACATTGGCAGTAACTGAAATTTATCCAAATAGACTTTCAAAGCTCCCAAGTATTCTAAATTTATCTCACTCAATTTCTTTGGTTTAGAAACTAGTTTGGAAATCTCACAAGGCCAACTTGTCTTCAGTAATTTCTAGTGCTTCTTGTTTGGGGCAGGCTAGAAAAAGCTCTGAGAAGCTGCTAAATTTGATGCTTGGCAGAAACCATAACACAGAGAAATACATGAAGTGTAAAACCTAAAATATCAAAACTCTTTGACATTTCAAACTAATTTCAAATGTACAGAGATTATAAAATTATAACATCTGCATAAATCAGCTGTGTAGACAAACTATATTAGTGAAAGCAAAAAAGGAAGTCTTAATGAAATAGTAGATTTCTTTTAATATATACCAATCATTTAATAAATCTAATGTTTGCATATGAATGGAGTGATTTAGCCCAAGGGAAAAAAAGTCTATATATTTTTTCCTACTGGTTAAAAACAGTGTTAGAATTTGCCAAAATTGAACATTTAATGTACAGACCAATAAGACACTGTTTTGTGATAAGAATAGAATTGTTCTTGGAAGACCTGAGCTTAAGTCCTGGCCTCACACATGTTTACTGTAAAACTTGGAGGCAGTTTACTCAAGTAGTCTGCATTTTAATTGCTTCATCTGCAAGATGGAAATAACAGTATCCACCACCCTGAATTGTTCTGAAGATCAAAATGAGACAGTGTTCATGAAAGCATGAAAGCACTGTGAAAACTCTAAAGCCCTCTATAAATATGAGGTGTTACTTTAATTTTTTCTTAATTGCTATTTACAATAAGAGTTCCTAGGATTAACTGAGAAGGAGGTTCTCACGAAGTTTAAGAAAAATTTTATTTTTAAATTTGGCAAAGGGAAATTGTTAACTAGATTGGGATGTTGTGTATGACTCTCTTAGGTGTAGACGTTTAGGCAGCTGTTAATGAATTGTAATTGTCCCCCGCATCCCCTACCCCATTTCTCCTTCTCCTAGTCAGTCACCAAAGTAATGCAGTTCTATTATTCAAGTGTTCCTTTCAAGGGATAGGAAAGGGGGCAGTGAAAAACGAATTTTCATCAATAACATCACCCTTTCCATGGATCTAAGTACCAAAATGGCATGTGAATATGTAAGAAAATGGCTGAATTCTGGGGATATATTTAGACATTCTACTCCCCCACCCCCATAACAAAGTGATGTCACTGTGAATAGAGAGAGTTTGGCAGAGATGATGCAATAAGAAAATGACTGTTTGGCGTTTGGGGAAATTCCAGGCAAATTGGATATTAAGGGAAAATCCGTAAATAGGTATTTGGATCTAGGCCCATTGCTGGTCCTTAGGCTCCCAAGCCAAGTTCCTTGGAAGGATAAAGTCCTCTGATATGCAGATGTCCTTTCAGAGGCAATGTGTGTACGGCCCAGAGATTTTGACCAAGGTTCTGCCACATTTGGCTCCAGAGCTCAAGTTACTACTAGTAATAGGCTTTTATTCAAATATCTGTCTGTGGATAATTGTAGTCAATGGAAATTGCTAGTGAGTAACAGGGAGATGGATTTCACATTGCATTTTGAAGAATGGAACAACTGCTTAGTGTTTATTCTGCCTGTGAATCTGCACTTCAAATATTTGTTAGTCATCCAGATAACTTCTCCTTGGTAAATATATTTACAAAACCAGCTTTTTTGGATGTTGTTAATTTTTTGTCTTCCAACATTTTTGACCAGTCGTTTTAAGATATTTATGCAGGATTGAATTTTCCATGCAGATATGAATTAAATGTTATCTTCTTTCACCTGTGAATGCAAGATTTCCCCTCTGTATTTTTTAAGATAAAAGTATTTTCTAATTGTTAAAAATCCTAGCTATACAAGAGCTAATGGAGTAGCTGTTGTTTAATGGGTGTACAGTTTCAATTTTCCAAGATGAAAAGAGTTCTGGAGATTGGTTGGACAACAATGTCAATGTGGTTAACACCACTCAACCATATACTTGCAAATGGTTAAGAGGGTAAAATTTTTGCTAGGTGTATTTTATCAAAATTTAAAAAAAAATTTTAAGTTTATGGAGTAAAAATGAAAGTCTCCCCTTTATCCACGTCTCAATCCTACTTTCCTCCCCAGTGTGGCTGTAGAGCCAGGTCAGCCCTATAACCTTGAATGCAGTTACAGACTTTGGGAGACAGGCAGCCCCTTCCTGATCAAAACAAAACTTCTTCACAAAGAATCCCATTAGTAATAGTGGTTAACGGCTCCATTTTTTTAATGGCGTAATCTTATGAGTTTTTGCAAAATGAATACATTTTCATATTCATATTACTTTGGTTTCTGATTCATTTTTCTTAAATGGAGACTTTTAAGATCATGAGAAAGACAAAACTCGAGATAACATCACTGGGGTTTTCCCCTTCTGTGACAGCTCACTCAGGGACTCATGGACAACAGTTAAAGAGGAGAAAACTTATTTTAGCTTGTCACCTAATCAGTGCATATTTTCTTTAATATAGTGGCCTCATCCTTATATACCTGTTTGTTCCACATTATTGACAAAATACTAGCAAGTCGGGTGCTCATCTGCTTGCCTGGGGTGGATCTGCCTGAGTAGCTGTTGCATGTCCTGTTCCTTGTTCTCTGAGTCATGCCTTCCCCAGCTGTGTGTTTTTGCCAAGACGGTGCACAAACAAGTTGTTCATTGTTTAATCTGTCAGTGGAGCCAGGACTTGAAGTTTCTACAAGCTTCAGGTATTATTCAACTCTACTCCCAACTCTACTCTCTCTTTCTCACCCTTTCTTTTTAAGTGTTTTTGACCTCAGAGAAAACGTCTTTCACATAATTTTCAAAGAGGAAAAATCTCTGTGTGTAAATTTCCCCTTAAAATAACATATGTATTTTCAGGTCTCTTCATTCATTGCTAGAGCTAATAAATATTAATTGGGAGCTTCGGTCCATACCTGCTTCACAGCAGTGTGCTCATTAGATGCTTGGTGTGAGTGAGAAGTGTGATGTGGCTTCAAGGGATGTCATTTGAATTTCGAGGGAGTATTAAAGAGCTGCCTGGGGAGAGAAGAGGCGTGAAGGAAGGTCATGCTGCTCCTTATGGCCAGGCTGTACCTGCAGCCTGGTCATCTCTTCTGGTGGCAACACCTTGATTTCCGCGTGGGGGCTTGGATTTCCAGCAGCTGAGTGAGAAAACCTGAAGCACATCCTTCATTAATTTAATCATATATTGAACTCCTAATCTGTGTCTTCTCTAGGCCATGGGGATTATAACGGTGAGAAGTCCTGATCTTTATGGAACTTACATTCTGGTTGGGGTGACAGACCATGAATAATCAGACAGATCAATAGGAAACTATTACATAGTGATGATAAGTGCTAGGAAGAGAAATAAGTAGAGTTAGGGGATTGCGAGTGAGTGGGGTGCTGGTTTTGAGAGAGTGTTCAGGGATCATTCTGAGGAGGAGACACTGAGTAGACACCTGGATGGAGTAAGGGAATAAGCTGTGGAATATCTGGGGGCAGGGTATTCCTGGCAAGGGGAATAGTGAATGAAAAAGTCATGAGGTGGTGCTATAGGCTGAATGTTTGTGTTTCCCCAAATGGATGTATTGAAACCTAATCCCCATTGTGATGGCATTTGGAGGTAGGGCCTTTGGAAGACAATTAGGTAATGAGGGTGGAGCCCTTATGATTGGGATTGCTGTTCTTATAAGAGACCGCAGAGGGTTCCCTTGCCCTTTCTACCATGTGATGACACAGTGAGAAGTTGCTGTCTGTGAATCAGGAAGTGGGTTCTCACCAGACACCAAATCTGTCTAAGCCTTGATCTTGGACTTAGTAGCCTCCAGGACTGTGGGAAATACATTTTTATTGTTTCTAAGCCACCCAATCTATGCTTTTTTGTTATAGCAGCCCAAACAGACTAAGACAGGTGGGGACATGAGAGCAAGAAGACTTTGAGGCTAAAGTGGAGTGAGAAGTAAATAGTGGTAGGAAGTAAGACCCGAGAGAGTGCCTTGTGGGCCCTGATACGGGCATTGCTTTTGTTCTAAGAGTGATGGGAAACTGTTGGAAAGTTTTGAGCAGGGAAAAATTGGTCTATTTCTTAAGATCACTCTAGCTGCTTTGCAGAGAATGTATGGTAGGAGGGTCAAACCTGAAGATCCCCCATAGATGTTCAACTAGTAAAAGGAGGTGATGGGCAGGGAAGGGGCATTGCAGTTGCTTCCAATTTTTAAAGAATTTTTATGAGTAGAAAAAATTTTTTCTTTTATATATCCTCAAGTAAAATATGCTGAAGTTATTAAAAAAAGGAGAGAGAAAAATTTCAGTTCAGTGCAGGGAAGGACCTACATGACACTTTTTCTCTGATTACAGAAGTAACAATGTTTTGAGAAAGTCTGTAAGAAAAGAGTAAAGTACAAATAAAATATACTACTCTTAATCCCACTGCTCAGAAATAACTACTAACAATTCTGTAAGTTTCCAGACTGTTTTCTGTGCATACAAATAAAAATTGTTTTAAAAAATTATTTTTTATTATGTAGATATTATACTTTTCTGTAATATAACGTTTTCATTTACCAATATACCATGAATATTTCTTCATCTCATGAAATATTATTGATATATAAAATGATTTCACTGTACTCATATACATGAACGATCATTTATTACAACAGTTTTGTATAGTTGAGCAGTCAGGTAGTTTTCGTTTTTTTTCTTTTTTATTATTATAAATAACACTGCAAAGAACAGCCTGGAATTTGCATCATTGTGTAAATCTCTGATAATTTCCTTTCAATAGATTTTTAATATTACCTGGTTGAAATATATGCATATTTTAAAGGCTCATGACTTATATTGCTGAAGTTTGCACTAATCCACACTTCTACCAATTAACATGTTCCATTTCTTCCCAGATTCTAGTTTGAGAAAGCTAAACATGGAACAATCTCCATTAGAAGGAAGAGAGTTCCATGTCACTGGAGGCATTTTAGTAGGTGCTGGAATGTCATTTGGATGGGATATTATCCAGAGAAATTTAGTTGAGTATTTGAAGTGTCAGTGGAGTTTTAGGATTCCTTTCCAATTTAAGAATGGGAGCAGAGGGAGGGAAAGAGGGAGGGATGTTGAATAATTCTGTTGCCTGTGTTCTGCTCTATATATAGATGAATTAGTTGGTTTTGGTGATAATTCACATAAAGCAAAAAAAAAAAAAAAAACAGTAAAAACAACAGTGCAGGTATTTGTAAGCAATTTTCTACAACTTGCTGAAGGTTGAAATTAGCAAGCCCAAGTAGGATAACAGAGGTTGGAGATGTGCTTTAGTTAATAAACATTCAATTTAAAATAAAATTTATATAGTTTAAGAAAAGTGAATGTTAGTTGTTCTTAGACTTTCCCTTGTGCAAAGCATAGCAACACATAACCCAAATATTGCCACCTCTATTATTTATTTAGCAGTTTATGCATTAATTTAAAATATTATCAAACATTAAGTAGTCTGATGGGCTCTGGGGGTGCAACACCAAATAGAACATGATCTCTGCCTTCCATGGACTTACCGCTTACAGGGAAGACAGGCGAGCAATGCAATAATTTCAGTGTGATGAGCTCTGAGATCGATATTCCATAGCATATACAGCATTCTGTGGCAAACATGGAGAGGTATCACCACACAAAGGCACATGGGGAAAAGCATACGTAGTTTCAGGAAAAAAATCACTGGACTGAGATTTAGGTTTGTGTTCTTTCTTGGGCCCTGTCTGGCTGGATGAGGTTAGGTAACTCATTTAACCACATCTAAAATATTTGGGAAAAGTAATATTTACCTAATACGGTTTTTGTAAAAATTAAATAGAACAGCATGCGAGATCAGCCAGCACAGTGAGAGGCATGCACAGTGAGTAAATGTTAGTGAATCACTGGATATATGCATAGTTTGATAGAATACATCTTCCCAAGTAATTTTATGAACAGCCCACCAGAAAAGCACAGAGTGAGACAGTATTTATTGAAACTGGAAATAGATTTTTTTGCTACATCCAATGCATTTTCCCCAAGTAGTATATCCTACATAAATCTGAGATCAAAATTATGTATTACATATGAATTTTCATGAAGTTAGGATACAAACTAAGATGTATCACAATTGGACAAAACTCAGGAAGTCAGATGAAAGTTTTCTATTCATAGTACACACTGGCAGGAGGAATTTTTCTTTGCTAATTATCTCATGTCCTGAGGAGCACAGAGATGATTGCTTTGTGCCTAATGATTAGGAAGGTCAAGTTAAATTTACAGATAAATAGAGGCGAGCATTCAGTGTGCCAAAATACCACTTCAAAGAAGAACAAAAGTGCTGTCAAGCAGCGAATACTTAATAGAAGTGATTGTAGGGTAAGTATGAGGGGGAGGCGGGATTCAGGATGTCAGCCTCTCCGGAGATGATCCTCTGTCCCATTCGAGACTGATTTCTTCCACGTGACACCAAGTCTGCTGAAGAGAGGAAGTTGGTGCCATCTCCCAGGCTGTGCAACGTGTACTGCTGACACAACAGTGAACAAGACTGCCAAGTTCTGGGCTGCACAGAACATGGAGTCTAGCAGGAAATACATCTATTTAAAAATAAGCCAAGAGCTGACGCCTATGGAAGTGGAAGTCTAGGAAACTATGCAGTTCTATGCACATGAACTCAGCCTGAGGTACCTGGCCCAGAGTGCTCTCAGAACATGGTGTGAGTTCTGAGGAGCATGCTTTTTGTAAATTTGTGGTCAGAGATTATTTTAGTCTTCAAATGAGCAGTGATGTAGCAATTAGCAGAATCCCAGAAGCCTTTGTGCTGTTCTGTATGTGGATGATCTGAGCTATTGGTTTTGTCCTAATGACAATTCAGCCTTAGATTCCCCCAAATAAATACAACCAGCTAACAAAGGGAAAAATATTTAACTTCGCTAGTAATCAAATACATGCAAATCTGAACAACTTTTTTAATACTCTCAGATTAAAGATTTAAGTGAATATTCAGTGCTGACAACTGTCAAAAAATGCTCTCATGGCTGATGGGAGTGAAAATTGATATAATCTTTGAAAAGCAATTTGGCAATACATATTAAGAGCCTTAAAAACTTCATGCCCTTTGATCAGTTCATTCTAATTCTATTCTGGAGCCAAAGCAGTCTTTGTTAGTTATTTTGCTTTTGCCAAACAAAATTACTCCAAAGATTCAAAAAAAAAAAAAAAAGACTGATTCTAAAGAGAATTCAAAAAATAGGGGAAAAGATCATTGCATACGAACATGCTCATGGCAGAATTACCTAAGTATCTAACAACAGAATGATTGATTAAAGTATGTGCACCTAATGAAATCTCCATGGGATATGGAGCTAATAAAACTGAGTTATAATGATCCTTTGTTATAATGTTCATTTAAAAAAAAAGCTTACTTTTGGTTTCTAATAAAAGAAACAACTTAAAGCACTAATAGTGTGCTACCGTTTATTTAACAGTTCAGCACATAGTGCCACGTGACATCTAGTACTGTGGGGTTTAGTTTTTAAATATGCGCTGCTAATTAATATGATTGCAACTGTGTCAAACAAAATAATAAACCCAAAACTTTGCAAAATAAAAAAAGACTGGAAAGAAATGCACCATTTTATTAGCAATGGTTGACTCTCTGTGATGGAATGTGTGATTATTTTCTTCCTTTCATTTTTCTTCATTTTCCAAATGTGCCAAAATTAGCATATATTGCTTTTAGAACGGACATATGGACCTCAAACCTGAGGAAGTTTTTTTTTTTTCTTTTCTTAAAAAGCAGTCCTGTTCTGTGTTCTGTTGTCCTGGGTGAAAAAAAAAGCCTGAAATATTGACTTCATAAATAGGCCTCTCACAGCTTAAAAAAGTCAGAGACCCAAAGACTCAGGGTTGGGAGGTCACTAATTTCAAGGCAATACTGCTTTTCTCCAGAACAAAAAGACAATTACTTATTGAGTGCCTACTATGTGTAAAACCCCCTTTGCGTCACTTCCCACCTGATTCCACTGGCAAATCCCTACTCATTTGTGCTAGAGAAGAGTCAGGCATAGACTGCTTTACGTAAATTTTCTCAGCTTTCATCAGGCCCCCCTGCCCCTGCTCCAGGCGCTCTGGGCTAGGGCCCCTTCAGTCTGTCTCGGAAGAGATTATTTATTGAGAGCTTTCTGAGGACAGGGACTGTATCCCCAGCTGCTGGCACACGGTGAACACATAGACTGTTGAATGAATCAGTGAATGAATAATTATTGAAGGTACTATTTTAGGTACTCTAGAGAGACAGAGAGTAGTATGAGAAATGGTATTTGCCCTTAAAGATTTTACGAATAATTGTGATGTAAAAAGCTAATTAATGGTGTGTATTTAAAACCTAAAAAAGACAGCAGTGTATGTCAGATGGTTCAATGTGCTTGTTAAATAAAGGGTGGCCTGCGATTAATGCTTTAGGGGTTGCTTCTTTTATTGGAAATCAAAAAATACTGGGAAAATAAGGTATCACATGGCTCAGATATACTTTTTCATATGATTAAATTATGTGGTTTTAGTTTATAATTTTTTAAATCAGTAAAACAATACACTACTTAATAATCATATCTTCCACTTACACAAATATAAGAAATTAATATCAGGAAGCCTTTTAACTTTTTTGTCATGACTGATCTCCCAGTTGACTTATAACTGAACAAGGGTCAGAAAATGTAATGTCTTTCTTAAAATGCACATTTCTTTTTGGTGGGATTGTGTAGCTCTTAGTCATTGTTAGTCATTGAGCTATTTACCACATAAGTTAGGAAGGTTGGCTCTTCAGATAGCTTATGACTGGAGAAAAGAACTCTACTCAGATTAGTAAGCAAGAGTCTCCTTTTTCAAATTGGGAATTGCATGCACTCCTGACTGGGGAGAGATGAGCTTCCTCTGTGAGGGTGTTTATACTTTATTGCAGGGAGGAGCAAAGGGAATCCTCATGTACTTTTCTCTTCACTGAGTGGATGACTTGGCAAATTTTCTAGATTATGTCAATTTACCTTCCTCTCTCCTTTACCACACAGGCAGGGATGCCAAGTGTATATTTTCCAACCTTTATGTTGCTCTTTAATGTAAATTATATCAAAAGTTTAAATTATGTTAATTTTTTTATTTATGGAAAAATGTATTCTACTTACACATACCCTTTAGTCTATAAACATAGACCACAGCCTCTCAGAGCCCTAAACAAATGGTAGTGGAGTGCAGCTATGTGGAATCTGTAACATGGCTTGTTACTAGGATGAATAGGGCATGACTTGGGCTGACTGTGTCTGTCTATAAATATCCCTGAGTAATATAGATGTAGACATTTTTCATTATGCAAAAAAGATAATTATAACACCATTGATCAGAAATTTAGATGCTAACTCTAAGAGGAATATAACAATTATTTTAAGGCTACCTAGAAAAATATGTCATATGGTTCAAGCAATTAGGGAGAGTTATCAACAAAGAGAAATTGTTTCTAGTAGAAAATTGTAAATGGTGAATTTTATTCAAACAAGTGAGACCCCATATTACTATAAAGTAATTATCAATTATACATACAGTTTAACATTTTATCACAGCATTTACATAGGGATGGCAGTAAGCTGGGCTCCAGAGAATTAATTCACATGGCCCACGGGGTTATGGGATACCTGGTCCACCATCTCAGTGGCTCTTAAGGGTGATGCTGAGTTGGTGTCTTTTGTCAAAATTTGGCAAAATAGGGAGCTGTTGCAGCACATAGGAGTCCAGAGAGCTCAGGAGAGTACCATGATACAGCAGAAATTGTTTTTAAAGGAAATTGGAAAACATCTAGAGTTGTGGAGACATTGACAAACTAGACTTCCCAGTGGAGGAAGACCAGGTTGGTGAGGAGATCGGACAGTGGGCTACCTGAGGTCAAGATGAAGAAGATTCAGTGGAGTCCTTGATAGGTATTTTCCAATCTCTGAGGAGCTGCCATATGGGAGAAGGAGTAGCCCACAAAGACAGTATATTTTCAAAAGAAAGAACTCAGATCAGTGAGTGGAAAATTTAGGGAGGCAGATTTTGATTTACTATTTATAGAACCTATGTTTTTCCATGTTACTTCAGGACACAGCATGATGTAGTGAGGAGTCAGACCTGTTTTCAGATCCTGGTTTACATCTTACCAGCCATGGATTTGAGGATGTTACTTAGGCCCTCTGAGACTTAGTTTTCTCAACTGTAAACTAACAACACTAATGCCAGCTTCATAATGTTGTGACCAGCATTAAGAGCGAGAACACATAAAAAGGCCGAGTGTAGTTATCATTAATGCCCATATTTGTGCTGTTATTATCATTCAGCCTCATTGAAAAATAGGGTCATGGTGGCATTGGTAAATATTTTCCTACTTCAGTTTCCTCCTGCTCTTGAGGTTGTCTGGTCTCAGATTCTTTTCAGATAGTTCTGAGACTCCTCTGGACAGTGTCCCATGTGTGGAAGAGGCTTCTCAGCTACCCTGTGGGTTCCATTATTTACTATTCACCATGTATCTCCTCTCTAGTTCTGATTCACTATGCTTATATCTACTGTTAAGGCCACTGGTTGGTTAGAAACCTAGAGCAGCTTGATGATCATATGTCCTTTTCCATCCCAACTGTAGTCTGGTCCTGTTCTCTCTCAAGAAAGAATCCCAGCCCTGAAACACTGCATGTAGTCAACTTGTGTCTTATCTTCACTGCAAGCTGAATTCAGTCAATATACCTGTGATCCTAATGTTTTATACAGAGATTTGTTTTCTTTCTTTTTTTTTTTCAGTACACTTACTGCTTCAAAGGACTCAGCCTGTTGAGTCCATGAGGGCCAGAGGGAAATACGGAAGATTGACAATGTGATCTATTCAAAATGACCTCACCATCTGACACCAGCTATTACCTTTGGGTCAAATTTGTGTTTCTTGAATCATTCTTCCATTGGTTAGCCCAATCCTATTATCTCCACTGGTTTGACAGACACATCTGAATCCTAGCTCAGGTTCTCAAGTTTAGAATCCTGCTACATAAAGAACAATTTTTAATAATTAGAGTTAGTCTCTCAAGTGGAATGAGGTAGGTCAAGAAAAAACAACCTTCTTCCAATGGGAATATGCAAACAGAGGCTCAACCGCCATGTTGAAAACATTTCTATAAGAAGGAAGGTTGCAAGTGTGGGCTAAGTGTCCAATAAGGGCCTTCTTATCTATAATATTTTGTTGATCTCTGGGAAATTCTGCCACTATGTTAGCATCCCTGACAGGATAAGTAATCCTACTTATGAACAGCAAGAGTGAGAAGAGGGAACAAACTCACACAAGTGCACACACAGGCCCCTGGAACTCCTGTATAATGCTTCTTTGTCAAGAATTGGTCTGATTATTTCTTTAGTTTTTTTCTTGGGATTATTTAACACTCTTAAAAGATGTTCAGCAGCCTCTAGTACACCCAGTATCTTAAATATGGAAGATACTAAATATGTAAATGAACCTGGAAGATTGCCACTTTCCGTTCATCCATTGACTACTTTGCATTTCAAGGTATCTTTTTAAGAGCTCATTTGCCTTGTCTTTACAAATGACAGACGGTGTACCTTTTTTGTGGCTATCAGGGATTCCAGCTCTTTGCCCAGCCAAAGAAGATGCTCAGTTAATGATTGAAGTCTACCATTTCAGCCAAGAAAAGTTGTCATACTCACTGCTTGATCTAAAATGGCTCTGCTACAATCTCTGAGACTTGGGAAGGCTATTTTTAATGTATAAGAGAAAGGATTTTGAGTTCTGCAGGGTTTTGAAAATTCTTCTCCTGTACCATACAGCCCAGAAGTAATATGGTTTAGATTATTAAAAAAAATTGAGCAAGAAGAAAGAAGACCCTGCATTCTAGTTCCAGTCCTACTAATTTCTAGCCGTATGGCCTTAGACCAATTAATTGACTTCTTTTGAATCTCTGTTTCTTCATCTGTAAATACCATTCACATTGAGCTATAGTGGTATTATTTTCTTACTGAAGGACAAAGAGATGTTTATGTACTACACTCAAAAGGTCAGACAGATGGGATTATTTTAGATTGAAAGTGCATGTGTAGGAGTCATGCCTTTTGTGAGCCACATAAATTCCCACGGGGTCTGGTAACTTGCTGTGTACCCAGCAGGAACCCAAAAAGTCTTGTGATGGTGATGAATATGGCACCATTAAATAAGGCCACATTTAACACAAAGAGAAACCTGGGAAAGAAAACAAAGCAAAAACCTAGACTTCATCTCTAGGTACTTTGTGTAACTTCAGATAGGTTACGTTATACCATTTTCAGCTCTTTTATCGACTCATAAAAAGAACCAAATGCTAACAAAGGGTGGGAAAGCATATAATTGGAGCAGTACAAAGGATAACTGAGCCCATGAGGTGGGAAGTACAGTACTCTGAAATGTATGACATACTGAAATTCGGGCTTCCTACATCTATTCCTCTCAAAGGGATGGACTTCCCATAAAAGTTAGTATTGAATGATGCTAGTCAAGGCATTTATGGGAGTTGCTTAGAATACATAATATGTTTGAATTGGGAAGGAGCTTAGAAATATTTTAGGCTAACCTCTTAATTTTATAGTTGGGAAAAGTAAGTCTCAAAGAAGTTATGTGAATTCTTCAAAATTATGTAATTTATGAGAGGGCTAGGACCAGATTCATAAGGCTGTAAGCCATTGGGGAAGTCAAGTCTTTCTGTTCTGTCCTATTTTGCTTATTTTTGAGTTTAAATGACAGAAGATAATCTTATTTTCTTAACGTCTTAGTTTTAGAAGACCTTGTCAATGCCCTCTTATTTCTTGTCTATGAAAACAAAATGAATCTAAAAGGCAATTTCACAAACACATTACCAGCCAGACGCTGCCTTTTGTTGGCCATTGGTAACACAACTTGCTACAAGGTACTTGCTGCCCTTGAATAGATTTCTTTTCATTCCTTCACATTGTTGATGTTCAACCAGCTGCTTAGTTAGGAAAAGAACACACATTGTGAAGATCTATACATATACAAAAAAGAGGAGTTCAATTTATGAGTCGTTCCTACAGTGGCCTTGAGGTAGCATAATCCAAAGAAGTTTCCTGCAGTAGACATTAACTGCTGTCAATTTCTTCTCTTATGAAATAAATAAATTCCTTCTTAGAAATAGGTATTTTCTTGGCTAATGAGCTTTTTACTCCTTGGGAGTCTTCTGTTTAAAATCTGAGACTAAACGGTAGAAGAGACTTCATAGGGAGGAGGAAATGGAAATGGCATGAGACCTACTTCCTTTTGCATCTGTGGATGGTTGTGGGAAAAGGCTTGTGGAAAAGGCAATACTTGTAATAGCACAGTTCAGGAAACAGGATGTAAAAGTCAATGCCTATGTCAGGAGGGCTGCCCATGCGTCTTGCATTGTATTGAATGCTTTTAATCCTTTTGCAAATACTTACTTGGTTGTAAGACAAGTCAAAGCAGCACTGATGATGTCTCAGCTGAGAGAGAACTTGTGGTCACTTAAAGTATAGCAAAGAGAACTGTCTCTTAAATAATAATAAAGAAAATAATTTTTCATTTAGATCTGGTCTAGAAAATACCCCCTCTTGAATCTCTTTTTTTTCTTTTCAAAAAGTGAAGTGACCTGAGCAATATTAAATGAGCAAAGTGATGGCTTTCTGAGTTTAAAGCTACTAAGTTCCTACTTGTCTCTCTTTATACTGAAATTTCCACGTAGATTCTGTGCAAGAGAGAAAAGATTAACTGGATCCCATATGACCCAAGGAGATGCAGGACAGGCAAATGAAAATTGTCTCAGGGGAGCAAATAGTCTCTCCAGCTCTGCAATTTTGCTTCTGCTCTACAGTTTGACTCTCCCAAAATCTGATTTCTAAAACAAATTAGTCCACCCCTGAGCAAGGAATACCGACTTTACATCTGGAGATTACAAAAGTGCCCCAGTCTATGTGCATCTAATGAGTGAGTGTCTAGGTTATGGAAACAGAGATACCCTCTTCCCACTGTAATGTTTGTGTTGATAGGCTCTGTTTGGAAGATTTAATTTTCAATGTCATCATTCATGAATTACAGGGAACGAGAAACAAGAGGAAGGAAAGCAGAGAAGGATGTACTAATGCTATGATGTTTTGGCGATATTTTCAAACCCTAAATTCTTATACCAGTCAGACCATGTCATGTAAATTTAAGACTGTGATAACATTGGCTTACAGAAATATTTTCACTTGTGTGACTTCACCCATCCCTGATGCCAGAGTTCAAAAGGGTGTGTAAATAAGATGGGGGGAGGGGCACATAATCACTGACCAACAGCAACAACAGAAGTAGCTCAAAACTGTTAAGTCTAAGCTGAGAATGAGCTAAGGCTTGTGCAGCATTCTAATTCATACAAAAATGACATTAAAAGCAATATTCAGAGAAAGAGGTAATGGAGACCCAGTTATGGCACAGATAGTGTAACTTTAACAATGTCACAGAGGAGGCAGGACGACCGACTGGTTCTACTTACATCGTCTCTATTAAGGATCTTCATATTGGAAGGGAGGGAACATCATCACCATTATGATGGAACTGAAGACCTAAATTGATAAAATGATGGTAAGGAAACATCTTTCTTCTTTAAATCATCAGTTAAGTATCTAAACTCAGAAAAGTGCATTTTTAGAACATAAATTTTTTGTACATTCAGTCACAAAATATATCTAATATGGAAAACTATGGAAAATGGGAAATGTTTCTCCCCATCTTGGCAAAAAATAGATGTTGGCTAATATCATCCAAGTTTTTTTCATTTTTAAGTAGATTACAGGAAATGAAAAGAAGCTGATGACCTTAATATAGTTTTCTGAAAACTTTCTAGAAAATTACACTAAGCTTATCAGCTTGTTTTCATGACTTAGAGGTATTGAGAACAGAAAGCAGTGATAATTAGACATCAGCACCGACTTAAAACAATTCATGCCAAAATAGACTCATTGCATTTTTATTGTCTTCAGTCTTCAATGAGGAATTTAATATATTAGGTTATACATGTAGAAATATGTGGAAATACATCAGAAGAGAGCATACTTATGTGAGTTCAAAACTGGCTGAAGAGCTGAATGCAAGAAGCACCGGAAAATAATTTATGACCAGTGGGGAGGGTCTCTCTGTTGGTGTACAGCAAGAGTCTGTACTGGACCGGTGCTGTTGGATGTCTTCATTAACAAGTTCAGTGGCAAAGTAGAAGTAAGCCGTGCTTCTCAATTCTGTGTGTAAGTTACCAAGCTGGGCAATACACAGAGGCTACACTGTGTGACTGAAAGGATGCAGGGCTTGGGACTCAGAAGTAAGTTTGAAATCTGGCTCCATTCTTACCCAGTGGTCTTGCCTTTGACCTCCAGGGTCCCCCTTTGTAAAATAGTAACCACCTGGCAGGGCTGTGAAGATCACATGAGTTAATGTATGTACAGTGCTTACCTTGGTGTCTGGCACAAGGCAAGTTCTCTTTTCCTTTTCTTTCTCTTCCCCTCTTGCTTGGAATACAGATTTTTAGAATGAATTGAACTGAGCCAACTAGTGGTTTGGTTCATATAGAATTAGTGTCTTAAACAATAATTGATCCCAGTGCATAAATATCTAGATGACTTATATGCATGGTCAGTAGACCTTAATGTTTGTAGAGGCTGAATTAAAACATCACTACTAGTAGTTTCTGGCTTATTCTTTCAGTGTTTCTCCTTAGCAGAAAGACACACTAATACTTCTTATGTGCTATTGCCCCTTCTTTCCACACAGAAGTTAACATGATAACTTCCTTTCACAAAAGGTGCCATATGCACTGTTAAGTACCTTGCTTTTCTCAACTAATGGCATGTGCTGGTATATTAATACAGTGAGACGTTACTCATTCTCTGTAATCTTTCTAATCACTTGGCCCAGGTTTTGCAGGGTCAGTAGGAGTCTGCCAGGTAGATGGTGGACGCAGTGGTTTTCCAATATGAGGAAACTGGGTGTGTCAGGGCTCACTTGTCCACTTCTTCAATTTTTTCAACAAATGTTTATTAGTTCTTAATATGTGCCAGGCCATAGGCTAAATAGTTTTTGTTCCTTATGTCATTACAACCTCACCACAGCTTTATGAAGTAAATAATATTATTTTGTCATTTTATAGATGAAGTTGCAGTTAGAACCGCTATGTTATTCAAGGGAAAAAAGTACAGAAACTCAGATTCAGAGCCAACATGTTTTCCTCCAGAGTCATGCTCTTAATCACACACTCAACTTCCAGATGAAGGGTGGGAATGAGTCAGAGAATGTTCTAGATGCGGAGGCAGCAATGTAAATGAAGGTGCATGATGTGTAGAGGAACTGAAACTCTCTTTCCTGTTGGAAGAACTCCGAGTTGTACTAGGAGTTGTATTGCAGGAGCAAAGCAGGAAATGTGGCAGAAGACGAGGCTGAAGAGGTTGGTGTGGCAAGGGATTGAGAGCCCAGTGGTATGCGGCTTAAACCCTATTTCTGGTGCTTGGGCGTGCTGGCAGCGTGAGTGTCCTCAGCCCTCAGTAGTAACCTTGTGGGGAAACCTGCTTTGTCGGGCCCTGAGGCTGGGTCTGGGAGGGAACACCAAGGGTTCAGGGTCACAGGTTGTATGGAGCAATTTGCCACAGGAACCCGTGGACTTAAATGTTCTCTGTGGTTAACCCACAGTGAGACCTGGGATTCCCTGGGCAGTTTGGGGTTGACTGGGGTTCATGAAGCACCTATAAACTATGGCTCTGGCTCTTGCCTGGGTCGGGGCAGCATTCCTTTGGTGGATTCATCCTTTCTGTTAAATCCCAAATGTGATCGTAGTGTAATCTCCCAGCACCTTTATTGTGGTCCCTCATTATCCTTTTAAATTGATTCAGTGGGGTAAGCTCTTCCCTTTACAGTGATTGGCAGCCTCCATGAAATCCTGTGGTTATGTTCAGACCTTTACTTCAAGTCACCAAACACTGTCACACTGGCATCATGATGTTGTCCCGGATCAAAGGCCTTTCCTGCTAGTGGGTAAAGAGGGTGAGGTCAGCTTCTTCACCCTTTTCTCACATGATTCTTACGTCTCTTCCCTCATCTGGCTAACTCTGGGTTTCTGAATCCCTCCCAAACTGGGGATGAGGGAAGATGGAGAGGAAGAGGCAGCAGACAGTCCTCACTCACCTGGTGATCAGGCACCACCCTCTCTCTGGACTTGGCAGGTGGGTGAGGCTGGTTCATTCTATCGTGGACACTCTTGGGTTTGTAGAAGAGCCTTCTCCCTACCCCACCCCACATCAGTGAGGGTCTCTCACCTGGCACTTCCCCTTAAGGGCAAATGCTGTTCTGCTTAGGCTGATCACTTCCTCATCCTTTAGTCCCTACATATCCAGCAGAAGCTCCAGCTTCTGCCAAGGTGTGAATGATCACCTGGACCCTCCTCCAGGGACCCATGATAGCCCTTTGCAGGCTCAGCTCTGTGCTGGTTTCTTATCCATCGTTTTCCCTAGGCCATCGACCCACATTCACATATCCTTGGTTCCAGGACTCCAGGCCTGTGGCCCCATCTCAGCACAGCCCAACTCCTCCACACCTCTGTCGAGAAACTAATCAGTCCGTCTCTCCTCCTCTAGGTTTTCAGGGGGCAGTCAGATACAACCTAAACTGCAAACGAGGAACATTGAGTTCTTGCACTAGTCTTAGTGAAGTTGCTTTTCTTCAGTGAGAGTTGAGGGGCCAGTCCCTCCTACTGCTCTCTCCAGAAAATTCTTCCTTGGGTTATTACCTGGAAGCTCTCTAACTAGGTTTGAGGTTAGAGCTATCTCCTGCTCTCCTGGACCAGAGATGGTGTGGTTGTGTCTCAGACCAAATGCCTCTTCAAATAAATCTTCTCCTCTCCAAAAATTCTCTTCTAATCTCCAGCTCTTGACCATTTTCTACTTTGATGTGGTTGAGGCATTTAAGAGTTATCTAAAGTAGATCTTATCCACTTACTTTGAAACCTTTTTGCTCCTTGGTCTATCTCCTCAGTTTGGAATGTGCCTGGGCTGAAACTTCCATTTTAAATCAGATCAACCATAGATACTATAATCCAAACAACATCCTTTCCCTCTGCTTCAATCAGAGTTCTCTTTCTAGAGTCCAAATATGACCACATGGCTCTCCTGCATAGCACCCTTCAGTGAGAACCCCATGCCGTGTTTGCAGTATCATGAGGAAGACAGGCAGCATACAAGTACACAGATAAATAAGGCCTTACAAAATTGGACGCATAGAATGCTGAAGCAGAGAATAAATTAGGAAGAGGTGAGTGAAGAGGAGCCAGGCTTTCTAGCCTCCCAGCCTTAGAGCCGCAGCATATAACCAAGAAAGTTAAAAGCATAAACTCTGACGCCAGAATGCCTGGGTTCATACCCCAGCTCTGCTACCTACGAGCTATTTGACCTTGTGAAGTTACTTATCCTCTCTGTACAGTGAGTCCCCTATATACGAATGAGTTCCATTCCGAGAGTGTGTTCGTAAGTCTAATTTATTGGTACGTCCAACAAAGTTAGCCTAGGTACCCGACTAACACAGTCGGCTAAATAGTACTGTACTGTAATAGGTTTATAATACTTTTCACACAAATAATACATAGGAAACAAACACAAAAAATAAAATATTTTTAGTCTCACAGTACAGTACCTTGAAAAGTGTAGTAGTACAGTACAACAGCTGGCATCCAGGGGCTGGCATCAAGTGAACAGGCAAGAAGAGTTACTGACTGGAGGAAGGAGAGGAGGTGGAAGATGGTAGAGCTGAAGGATCGTCAGCAGAGACGGAGGGCAAGCTGCAATTTCGCTCACTCACATCCTGGGCTTGAAATAAAGATACTGTACTACTGTACTCTATATAGTACTGTACAGTAAAGTACACAAAAGCACAACCACTTGTAAAGGATGCACGCATGTGACAGTATATGCCAGACATGTGAACTAACTTAGGTGATTGGACATGCGAATGCACGTTCACATCTTTGAAAGTTCGTGCGACTGGAAGGTTCGTATGTAGGGGACTTACTCTACTTTGGTTTCCTCATCTGTCAAATGGGGATGTTAATAGTTCCCTCATATAGTTGTTGTGAGTATTAAAGTGCTTGGGAAAATGCCTGACATATAATAAGTGATATACCATAAAGTTTCTTAACTAAATATAAAGTGCTACTGTCTTTGTCTACAAGTCTTAGGTCTTTTCCCTATTGATTCAGAATTACCATCATCTCTTCCGAGAAGCTTCAGATGATCCTCAACATTCATTCAGGTGTCCTTTTGATGTGCCATTGGTGTATTTTATACATATCAATATCACCACAATTCTCCCACTGTGTTGTGATCGACCTTCTCTCTCCATAGACTAGAAACTCTCCGTTGAAAGCAGGGACCATATCTTATTCATGGTTGTATAACCAGAGTATCTGATACCCATTCAATATACAATGAATGGATAAATAAATGAATGAGCAATAGAGAAATTCTAATAGATAAGCTTAAAATTACATACTTACGATTTTATATTTTTCTTTCAAGATAAGAAGAGCCTTCTACAGTTGGTTAGGTATTTCACAAGTTCTGTATGAAATCATAGTCTCCTAAGTCATTTATAAGGGAAGGAAGTTTGGAGATGCATCTAAAATTTAAATTTACAAAAACTGAAGTTGAGTTTGCTTGATTTTTCTAAGTCTTTACCACACTCATTCAATATGTTGAAAATAGGATTTAAGTCAACAGAGTGCCCTTCTGGGCAAATCAATGTGAAAGATAAAACATGAATAAAATAAGGCCCGTACCACCTAGGAGCTTATATAGTCTAGCAGAGAAGGCAGACACATGGGTGGAATGATAACTAAAGTCAAAAAAGACTGGGAGTTCTAAACAAGAGGGGTTTCATTTATTATCATTTCTTTTTAAGGATTTGTTTTGTAAACTGAAGTCTTAATTCCTAATTACTTTGTCTCATTTTGATGTGTTATTAACTTTTTTCACCTCTTGAATTTACTGTACTAACTGCACCAGAAGAACAATTTCTTGATTATATAATTCACACAGAAATCAAAAGGCTGTTTTACAAGAGACCTTCTTTTCCTTTTTCTAAATCTTGCTTTCTTATCTTTTGGATGAGATAGGCCTGCATTCATTTGTGTAGCATTTGGGTAGCAATGTTCCCTGTATAGGACATCAGTGTTGTCAGTATAGCATTTTAGAGCTTGAAAGAAATTCAGAAGTCATCTAGTATATACTGTTTTCTTTTCTTTTTCTTCTCTTTTATCTTATCCTTCCTTCCTTCCTTCCTTCCTTCCTTCCTTTCTTTCCTTTCTTCCTTCTTTCTTTCTTTTTCTGTCTCTTTCTTCCTTCCTTCCTTCCTTCCTCCTTCTTTCTTTCTCACAGTTTGTTATTAGAACAGGCAAAAGAAAACCCCGACATCCTGATGCCCAGTACAATTCTTTTTTCCATATACCATGCTGCTTCTAGAATAATTTTAGACTATAGGAAATGGAGTCCTAGGGAAGATATTTATAACAAGTCTCTGGCTCATTTAGCATGCCGTTGTTTGGGATATCCAGCTGCATACTTTGTTCTTGTCAGTAATAAATTATTTCCTGACAATTTGGTTGACAAACGGGATCTCAGCCCCAGATTTGCACACATCTTTTAAAAAATGATCAGCTTAACCATGCTAAATAGACTTTTTGTCCTTCACTTATCTTCTAGCATGAAGAGAAGGAAGATTCAAGATCTTCAATAAGAGTGTAAATCACACCCACAGACAGGACTCTGTTTATATAACATTTAGGGTGAAGGTACCCTTTTATGAGCCTTTGTTATCCAATGGAGAGTCTCTGAAAGCCACAGAATCTCTTCTCTGCCCTGAAGCTAGCTACATTTGCTTTTCTAACTTCCCAGCAGACTAGGATACAAAGTATGTGGACATTTCAAATGTTGAAAAGCAAAATAGAAGCAGGAGGTGGGGGTAGGGAGGGGAATGTAGGGGTGGCCAGTAAGGATTCTTTTACAACTCATATTTCTCTATTGAAAACTGAGATTTCTGGTCACATCAGGGCAGAATAATTGATAGCAGCTGCAGATGGGAAGGTTTGAGCATGCATCTCCCCAGGCAATATTTTCTTTGGTATTCTCTATGGTATGTTGTAAAGTATAGCAGTTCAGTATTCAGCCGTACTTTCTTTAGTTAGCTAAGTGGATAAAAACAATTTTATTCATTTTTCTTCACAAAACTTGCCTTGATCTGTGTCCTTTCTTCGTCCACCTCTGGTGGCCACGACATCTGCCTGCCATCGATGTTTATGATGTTGGTAATACCTTCCTGCAGTATGCAGTGAGAAACAGAAGGTGAATGAACACAGAGTAAAGACAGACTGGCCCCATCTTGGCAGCAAACTGATCTCTTGGAAGTCAAGAATCCTTGGTCTGATTAGTAAGAAGAAAAAAGTTTTAAAGGAATAACTTCTCTTTCAGCTCCCGTTGTTACTAAAAGTAAGATAATGAAGAGCATGTTGATCTTTGAGATGTTTGAAAGTCTTAGAACAGGCAATAAAGTCAAAATTTAAGGGATAATAATACAAAATGATGAGAAAGAGTAGAGTATATTTCCAAACTGATGAGTTGAAAGGAGGGATAGGGGAGTTTTCCCAATATGGATCCTCTTAAAAGGCCAGGTCTCTGATTTGTTTAACAAAATGTTTCTTTAAGAACTTTACATCCCTTTCTGCTAGTGAAGAGTTCTCATTTTAAATGCTCCTATTATAGTAAATAGAATGGAAAGGGTATGAAAAGTCTATTAAAATAATTACAGAAGTTCAGGTCATAAATTATCTGTTGATTCAGCCTGTCAGCAAGCAAGTCAGTTGGTTCAATGTTAAGACCAATTGGCTAGAGGATTGGCTACAAATGACTTCAGATATCTGGATCAGATGTAAGTCATCAGCTTGGTCAGTGGGGTCTAAACTGCACTGAGTGTTCCCCTTGTTTGAGCAATAGACATTGGGTGTTATTGTGTTATTGGAATTTTGTGAGGTCAGTTTGCCACTGTGCTGCAAAGCATGATGGGATAAAACACATGCACTATAACAGCAGGGGATAATGGTGACCAGCAGCCTGGCCGTGTTCTCACCTGAGTGAACATGGCCAAATCAAACTGTTAGCTAGTGAATATTTACCATAGTCTGGGTTCATCAGCCAACTGAATTATTTTCTGCCTGCTATGCTCAAGAAAAACTCACATTTAACCAGTTTTGCATACTTCACAAAATGCCTAACCTGGAAACTACCATCCTGCCCAACCTCCTTCTTGTGTACCCCCTTGCAAAAACATAAGACTAGGAATGGTGTATACTTCCCTAGTGGCATGTATGTACTTATGTATGAGTGGATCGTCTGAAAAGAATCAATAGTTTTTTTTTAAATGAAGAGTCTCTTGGCACCAGAAAAATGCAGGGTCTAGCCGAACCTGAAGATGAAACCAGCAGCAAGGTACCCTTGTCTTACATACCCTCCATAGCTTTGCTATTGTCAACAAAATCCTGCCTTACTCATTACATTCCATCTCGTGATCAGCAAAACATTTTCAATGTGACAGCAGGCTTACTCTCTTCTAGATAAAACTTCTAGTCTTTTACTTGAACTCCTGATAACTTTTTACTTCAACAGTGTAATCATTTGAACTTTAGAATTACATCAATGCCAAATATCTTCTTAGTTCTGTGGATGCCTGAAAATGAGGCATTCTGCAAAAATTAATTTCCTAAATATCTAAAGCTTAGACTTTTTAAATTTTAAAACTTAAAAAAATCTGATTATTTTTATTGGCAACATTTATAACTGTACTTGAAATTTCTCTGCTTTCTTAAACATATTAAAGAACATATTAAACGTAGCTATTTTTATGACTCAGGTATAACTATAAATATAAATGTACCAATGAACTTAAGGCTCATTAAAACTCTGGAGAAATTTTTGCCTTTTAATAAATCTCTATATTATCTCAAATTACTATATTTTCTTTGCCTGCTTTAAGTAGTTTTTCTAGTAGCTATTAATCCTTGTCATTGTTGGGGGGCTTGCTATTACTCAGTTCTTTCCCTTTTCCATTTACAGCTTCTAATCTGCCATGGTCTAGAAAGTACATAGCTAACATTCTTAAAATTTTGAGAAAACAGGAGAAAAATGCCTTATGAAGTGAATGGGCTTTACCACCTTCATGTCAGGAAAACTACTTCTGTTGTTCCGAAGACTTATTTGCTTGTGCAATTGAGGAACAAAAATTATTTGTTTTCAGATGACACTAGACTTTTTTTTGATAGGGAAATGCTTTGGTATCTGCATTACTTTACCACGAATATTCCAGATGCTTTGATACTCTGGTGAGTATAGAATGAATATACTCATAATAATAAGGGTTCTTCTAGACAATGCAAAATGTACATCCTAATATATATTCTCAGGTGGCTGTAGTGTGAGCAAAATGTGTCAATGTCAGGAAAACAAATACTCAAAATGTTGACATAAGTATTGTGGTGTATATGTTTTAACATTAATTTCGCTGATTTTAGGTGGAGAAGTTGCAATAAAAAGCATGTTTCTGTTTATGCATTCTAAAAAGGAACACTAAGCCAAAAATTATTGTCAGGAAAAAAAAGCTAAATGAAAATTAGAGATGGGCAACTTATTGCCATACAGAGAGATGTAAAAAATTCTCAGAATCTTTGTAAGTATGGGAGGATTCCATAAAATCCCTTGCTGATTTTTTTTCTTAAATATTTACTCACTTGGTTTAAAACGTATCCCCCTTGGGGATCAAATGAAACATTTAATGTGTGTTTCTGACTTTTTCACACTTAATATAACACAGTCTCTTTATTATGAGAGCTCTTCATCCAAAAATCCTAGGATGATCTGATGTCTAATGCATATAACAGACTTCAAGCATTTCTATTCTGTTATTTCTGATCCAGGAAGCTTCTTTAGTAGGTCACAAGTAAACTTGAACTTTTAATTGCATTTTGAAATTAGGAACATGTTCAGATGGTTACTAAAGCTGAAAACCAATGTATAAAGTACATTGTTTCCCTTTTCAAATAGAAATTTTGCAAAGTCATTACTTAGAAAGTTGCCCTAGAAAAATATACGTAAACTTGTATTCCTTTAAAAAAAAATTTTGTCAAAGTGATTCCTCTTTAACATTTTCTACATTCTTTTGCTGTAACTTTTTTGTTACCTTGTACCGTTGCTATTGAAGTTGTATGATTATGACTCCGTCTATTTCCTCTGTGTGTGTGTGTGTGTGTGTGTGTGTGTGTGTGTGTGTGTGTGTATGTACGTGTGTTGGTGGGTGAGATGACTGGAATATCAGGGGAGTTGTGGAGGAGAAAACTGAAATTTGCAGGTGTGTATATGATGTGTTCAGGAAGCTGATTCCAACCTTGGGAGCTTGATGGACAATAGTTATTTTTCTTTCTTTTCTTTCTTTTTAAAATATCACTAACAAGTCAAGAGGTCGCAGGATCAAATTAAATAAACTTTTTGGGAATTGCATTCATGTTTCAATAAACTGTGAGAACAGTGGATTTAGCCAGATACGGAATTTGGTCCAATTCCTGCTTTGTCATCACATACAGTAGTTTGTTTACTTCTTTCCATGACTAAAAATGAACAACATTAAATACAGAGACCATTTGCTCTGCCTCTTGCCATCTTTCTGTGTATTCTGCAACAGTTGAGCTAATCAGGCAGAAAATTATGGAGTTTGACTCCCAGGAGAGATGCCAATTATGTGTATCTTATTATAATGTTCAACTAGATCAACTTCACTTTACATATTAAATAAGTGCCCCCTTAAAGCACTTTTTCTGACCTCTAATGCAGTTCATTTCACAGAACATGAAAAACAAATCATCAAAATAAACTTCCTGAGTTGTATTTGTGAGCTAATTCTCAGTCTACTTATAATTATTATTAGGCGTATTGGCTAAATGCTACCACATGTTAGCACAGAATTTGTCGAATCAAAATGCCATACACATCACAAAATAAATGAAGTTAGCTACCTATCATCCTTAGTTATTTAAGCGTTATACTTGTGGTGTGTTATGAAGGCTATTTCCCTCTAAGAAACACGTGCTGTGTGTAAATTATTAACTCATTAATTCCTGAGTTCCTTATGCCCTAAGGGCACAGGTGTTTATTTTTCTTCAGCTTGCTGGTTTCATAAATGTGGAAACTGAAAGACTTATGACTGGAAATCAGTGCTAGAGCCCGAAATAGAATTCAAATCTTTATGTTCTTAGTACAGAGTTGAAGAGCTTTTGCATAGAAACAAATTATTGCTATTTGTGGGCATGATATCAATTAAGATTAGGAAAATTGTTTTTGACCTACCATTATTTCCAATTTTTTAAAAATTGCTATACAGCATAAATACGACATTTTGGTTTGGGGAAACATTCTGCCCTTAAAGCAATATAACTCAATTGGAATTTATTCAATAAACTTAGTAATAGACTGGGAGAAAGAATTTGATGGACTCAACTAAGTATCACCCTCTAGTCATGTGTGCAGCATGAGTCCAGTGGAACCTACTGTGTGATGCTTGGTGAGAGGGGAGTCAGGGAGTTGCAAGAACCAAGAGGAACAAGTCTTGAAGGAAAAGAACAAGTTCAAGCTTTTGGATTATATCTTTCAGAATTCTCCAGAGGCCTCACAGGCTATTTGGCATTTTCTGAAAATAAACTTTCCATTGTATATGCTGTAATGATATACTTAATAACAGCCTGTTTTGGGATCCTGTGTGAGGAATGCATTACAAATACTCTTTGAGGATATAACTATAATAATAACAAAACAAAGTAGCTGAATCTAACAATAATTTGACAGATACTAATGAAGAGTTTACCACAGCAGCATTGATTTAAAGGAAGCAGATAGAGCTAAGGAAAGAATAGGAGAAAGAAAACCCAAATAGGTACAATTTGTGTCTACAATAGAATGTCTTCGTTTTTACATAATGGAATACTTTAGGCAGTATTTTACATTTAAGCATTTTCTAAAAGACTGAGGAATTCTTTTAAGAGTTTCTCAGCATTAGTATCTCTTTTTTTCCCCTTAATATGCTTTGAACACCAAAATTGCTATAAGAATCAGTGCCATTGTAATCAGTGCCATACTATACAAATATGTTCCAAGTCTATTTATTGAATTCACAAAGGAACAAGACAAATGACCAATGGACAAAGCATAAGGAGAACTCAGTGATTTTATGCTGGGGAGATAGAGGTAGGAAAAAAGATATAACAACCTATATTTTTATTAAAAATGCTTTACATGTATTCATTCAGCATCTCAGCTGTGAAAATTAGTGGACATTCACAAGAAAATTTGATGCAATAGTTGCATTTCCATTGTAGAATGTGGCTACCTAGAGAAAGTAGATTCAGTTAATTAGGCCTGTTTGGGAATGGGTGGCAGAGTTAAGGAGACATGAGTCCTGAGGGCTATACTGAGGGATTAATGAGGAATGCCGTCAGTTCCATGGTTCTCTATCCTGGCTGTTCATGAGAATCATTTGAGGAGCTTTTAAAAAATACTGATGTCTGCCACAGCCACCCCACTCCCATCTCTGAAAACCGTCACCTCCCACATTCTGACTCAACTGAGAGTGGAGGACAAACAAAATACCATATTTGGACAAGATTGGAAGAGTAGATTTTCTGTTTGCAAATTCTGGTCTGGTGACTAGTGCTGAAGATTACTTAGCAATAGTGATGAGGGGAAAAACCATGGAGAAAGTTATAACATAGAGGGGACCAAGGTAAGAAAGAGAATGAATTGACAGAAACAATGGGAAAAAAGGCATGCCATTCATGGACAAGTATGTCCAAGGAATTTAGTTGAGATGAGTAGAAAGTAAGTGAATATCTCCAAGAGACATATTCTTTTCTAAGTATGGGCGTAAAGGAGATAATTGGTATTTCTAGGTAATCTCCCCAAAGCCAGCTTTTTCACACTAAATTTCCAGCAACTGTTAACAACTTCCACTAGCATTCAGCCAGAAGTCTCTGAAATTGGTACCAGACAAAGAAAGCCCTCGGGCATTCTCAGCAGGCCACAAGATTCTGGACCAATTAAGTAAGAAGGGAACAAAAGGACTAAATTGGAAAACCAATGGTAAGACTGAGAATATCTATGAGGTTTCTACCCTGAAACAAAATAGTTCAAGAGTTATGTAATTTGTGTGAGGTTTCTGAGGAATCTTTATTTTGCAAGATTTGTAACACTCTGTTATTTTGGCTGAGGCTCCCATAAAAACAAAGTCATTTCAAACAGTGCAGTGAAAATCTTTGCACTTTCTTTGTGTTCCAAGCACAGGGGACTACGCATCATTCTACAAATCTATCAGGCCAAACTACATTTGCTCTTGTTGTTTGTCTTCTTGGAATGTCTTTGCCCCTTCAATACCATCTTTAAAGTCTTAACTCCAAAAGGCACATTCTCTGTAAAACTTCCTGCAGTTGACAAAAACCGTACCCAGGTACGCCGTCCTCCAGAATGTACACATCTTTAGTATCACTTTTCGTGTTATTCTGTTTACTTATCTGTCTCTCCTTCTGGATAGACTGAGAATAATTCAGAGAGAATTTATAGCCAGTGCCTTGCAGAGTGTCAGTTTTTAATTGCACTGGAAAGCTAACCCTTCTGTTGGGTAACTAGAACCCCTAAGGGGAGCTGGACAAATGTTTGTTGCATTAAATTGACACCCTTCAACTACTTGGAAAATTTCCCTCTGGCCAGTCCTGTTGAAGCAACTTTAGTTATGTCAGCTGAGCTTGTCCTGGGGTGTGTTTTTGTGTGAGTGTATTCATCAACCTCAAGGGGTGTATAAGTCAACTAAAGCTACATGAGAAATTTGCTGATTTACACAGCACATTAATTTGAAAGGAGGATAAAGAGGATCTGTAACTTTTATTAGATTCTCGAAGTAATCTAAGGCCCCGGACAGATGATACAACACTATCATAAACAGTGAAAAAACTAAAGCCTTTCTCATTGAATTCTGAACTAAGACAAGGATGATCATTATCATTACTTCATACATTAGAAAATAAAGGCAAAATATATTACCTGTAGCATTATGACAGTCTAAGAACAAACCAAAAAACAGCTGAAACCAATTGAAAATTTACTAAAGCTAATTGAATTTAGGAAAGTGGCTAGGAGTAAAATACAAATTCAGATATCAATATGCTTTGTTTATATGATTAAAATCATTTGAAAATATAATGAAAAAATCTTAGAACATCAGCAATAGTAATATATAGTACATAGAAATTTAATAAAAAATTTTCAAGATATCTATCTGGAAAATAATATGACTATTGAAAGACATAAAGAAGATTTAATAAATGCAAAGCTATACCATATTCCTTGGTGAGATGACTCAATATTATAGATTCCAAGTAATCGTGTAAATAACCTCAGTGTAGCTAAAAATTTAAACAACAATAATATAGTTTATCTTTCAGTTTAAGCTTAAAAATATGTGGAGTGGCATATTTTCTCATACATTGTTGATAGGAATGTAAATTAGTACAACATTTTTTGAGGTAACTTGGAAATATGTAGCAAAAATTTTAATTTTGAACTTAGTTCTGTTTTTAGAAATCTATCCTCCAGAAATATTCACCTAAGTGATTGTAGTATATTGATAGATCAGAAATATTATAAATGTTTGTCAATAAGAATCGGTTAAAAAAATATTTTCCATTAATTCAGTGAAACTGGACCGACATTAAAAGAACATGACAATTCTATACATTGAACGAGAATACTGTCCTCGATATATTGACAAGTGTACGAAAGCAAGCTGAAACATAGTTTGACAAGGCTCTATTTTTGTTTTTAAAAAAGTGTGTGTGTCTGTGTGCAAAAGTGCATGTAAAATAGTCTAGCAGGGAAATAGACCAAACAGTGACCATCTCTGGTAGTAGAATTTCAGGGGTTTTTCTTTCCTTCTCTCTTTCTTTCTTTTTTTGCTTTGTCCATTGCCACAAATCTTCAAGATTTTTAAAATGATAATAGATTTCTTTAATCAGAAACAAACATGCACATACAGTCTTTTACTTCTTTAGGTTTTCACTTGTGGTTATTGTGGCTTCCTTTTCGTTTTCCCCATGTTTAAAGTTCAGGACACAATCCTTTTGAGGGTAACTGCGTAGATAGTCCCTTGGGAGGACACGGATAACATTCACTATTTCAGAGTTGAGCAAAGTTCATGACGGCAATGACAGTGATCATGACAACAGAGAGCCTGACACATCCCTGAGGTTTTCCTCAACTTTTACTGCTCTCTCTTTACTTCCCTTTTATCTTCTGCCCTAAGTGGGAGTTTGAGAATGTATGTCACTAAAGTTCACTGAAATAGAAACACCTCTATGAAAAAGGGAGAAAAGCATCAAAAAAGATACTTCTGCTTTACTGAAAGAGAGACACATTCCTCAGAGGGGCAAATGCTAGGCAGAGCTGCTTTTTGACGGAGATTTGAAATTTCAGATTGAGAGTTTTTCTTGATAAGGTAAAAAAAAACCCTCCCAACTGAGACAAAACTTAAGTTGGAAACGTCACAGGTATTTGGAGAGCCTTAGTTGTTGGATTTCAAAGCATTTACTACCTCCCCAGGCCTCTAGAGTTTTCATTAAAATGCTTTTTCCATGTCTTGTCAACGCATAACCTATTGGGCACAAAGAAAATGTTCTCATAGTTAGCAAATACTAAAGAACCTTGAACAAACCCCATCGTTTCTTTAATTTTATTGCTGTTTTGATTGCATGATTATTTATTTCAACATTAAAGAATATTTCTGCTTTTAAATTCTGAACCGATCCAGCTCACAATGAGTTATTTTAAAACACATTCCAAATATTTTATTTTGCCCAGCTTCATGTTGACAGGTACAATAGTCCCATCTTAGCTTCTGTTCACACGAGAACACATTTTGAAACCCAATTAATAAAAGGTAGAGCTGTGTAAGCTATGCTGGGCCCAGCACCTGCTGAGCAAACTGTCAAATGTTTGCCACGGTACTTAGAGATGTATTATGGCAAAATGAAAAAAAAAAAAATAGGCATGGGAATGAAATTAAAAACTCACAATGAAATAGTTGATTAAGAAAATTAAGCCATTTAACGCAGACCCATGCCTGTGCCTCTGGGAGGTTACTGTGCAGCAGAGTCAGTTAAAACGTTTGTCCTCTATGGCGATGACCGCTTAATTTTATTCACAAAGGACTCCTTTGGCATTCATCTAAATTTTCAGACCCCCTTTCAAATTTATTCATAAGTTTCCTCTTTCCCAGTGACCCCAACATACTTGGTGCCGGGAAAGGGTCTGTCAACAAATGCCAGATCTGCACCTAAACCAGAATGAAACCTTAGGGGTCCTGAGGCCCAATTTTCGATAGCTTCTTCTGTAGAGGCTGAGGCTGAGCTCGCAGTCTCCCTGGGCCAGATATTTTAATTGCTAGTTTTTTTTGTTGTTGTTGTTGTTTTAACGTCTAAAGGAGGAGGGGGAGGAAAGTGTGATAAGGGGAGCTTTGAAGGAATAGTGATGAATAGACCTGGCCCAACTTTTTCTTCTTCCAGAAAGCCTCCTCCAATTAATTTTATTCTTATACAACCATCCTTTTGTTCTGAGTTCCTCCAGACCCTGGGTTCTTAGCTGGCCCAGAGTAGTTTTGTCCGTTGTGAGTTGTTTGTGTTTGTTGCTTTAATCATTGAATTGAACTCCCCAGCCAAGCTCTGAAATTTTCCAGAAGTCCAGAAATATGCCTTCCATTCCTTTATGTGACTTAATAGTGCCTAGTATTTTACTCAGTAAGAAGAGGAATTAAATTGAGTAGAAGTATTAGACTCATTCATTCATTCATTAAAAGAATTACATTGTCCATCCTGAACCCCAAAGGTTTTCTATAAAGAAAAAAAAAAAACACAATAGGAAAATACAATCAGTGAAACTGTTCTTCTAAGGAAGAACCTTTTCAATTTGACTTGGCTGTAAACTATTTAAGATTCAGGTTCAAGGGAATCTCTTCTGATAAGTTAGTTATTGATTTAGGGGACTAAAATTTTGATAGTTATTAGGAGCAATTTTGGTGACATGCCCTAGATACATGACATTTACATGTTTAGAAAGAATAAGATGGTAATGATACTGCACTATAATTTAATTAATTAAAACATACATACCCCCCACCTTGTTCTTTAAAGGACTTGAAGTGGTTAAGAAAATTAAACAAGATACACCAATTAATGTGAAAACATACAATGAGGTACCATCTCACACCAGTCAGAATGTCTATCATTAAAAAGTCTACAAATAATAAATGTTGGAGAGGGCGTGGAGAAAAGTGACCCCCTTACACTGTTGGTAGGAATGTAAATTGGTGCAGCCATTATGGAAAACAGAATGGGGGTTCTTCAAAAAACTAAAAATAGAGTTGTCATATGATCCAGCAATCCCATGCCTGGGCATATACCCAGACAAAAGTATAATTTGAAAAGATACATGCATCCCTGTGTTCATAGCAGCACTATTTACAATAGCCAAGACATGGAAACAACCTAAATGTCCGTTGACAGATGAATAGATAAAGAAGATATGGTATATATTGACAATGGAATATTACTCGGCCATAAAAAAGAATAAAATAATGCCATTAGCAGCAACATGGATGGACCTAGAGATTATCATACTAAGCGAAGTAAGTCAGGAAGAGAAAGACAGGTACCATGATATCACTTATATGTGAAATCTAAAATACGACACAAAAGAACATGTCTATGATACAGAATCAGACTCACAGATATAGAGAACAGACCTGTAGTTGCCAAGGGGGGGAGGGGGAGTAGGGGAAGGAAGGATTGGGAGTCTGGGATTAGCAGGTGCAAACTTGTATACCTAGAATGGATAAAAAACAAGGTCCTATTGTACAGCACAGGGAGCTATATTCAATATCCTGTGTTAAACCGTAATGGAAATGAATATGAAAAAGAATATATATATGTATAACTAAGTCACTTTGATGTACAGCAGAAATTAACACAACATGTAAATCAATAGAATTTAAAAAATTGTGAAAACAGAAAGTAACAAGACTAGATACATAATATAGAGTCAAAAGTAAGACTTAAAAAAAATGGACTTGTGTACTTGCCAAAATACGGCTCTAAGCTGCCTGACAACCAACCTGAAAAAGATTAACTCCATCAGGTATGCGATACACAGTGTATAAGAGATGGAAGTAGTTCATTTTTCTCAGAAGAACTATAATGATTCTTAACACAAAGCCCAGGCAAAGACTTCTTTTGAAGATGTTCGTCGAATTACGTTGGTGGAATGCCCGTAATCCATGACAACCTCTGTGTAAGTGGGGACCAGGGTGACTTTCATGAGGAGTACTTATAAGAATTTTCAGTGCAAATGATCTTCACGTCGAGTGTTGTTCAGTAAAAGGAATTCTCCTGATATCCATACAATAAATTCCATGAATAAAATTTTCCCTGGTCGACCTAAATTTGGCAATAGATTTGAGAGTGTCTGCCTAAATGGACAGATGACTCCGTTAAGTTGGGCTAGCTGGTGCTGTGATAACAAATAACCAGAAAATCTTAGTGGCTTAAAACTCGAATGTTTATTTCTTGTCCATGTTATATATTTATCATAGGTTGACAAAGGGTTTCTGCTCATTATAGTCACTCAGAAACCCAGGTGAATAGGGGCTCCAGGCTTTTATAGTCACAGAGACTGGAGGAAAAAACATGGCGCACCCACACTGAGTCAAAACTTCTGCCCAGAAGACTCCTCAAGTCTGCTGACATTTCACTGGCTAGCAAGTGAGCCATCGAGCCAGGCCAGGCTTCCATAGGACGAGGATGTACAACCCTCCCATAGGGAGGTGGCTGGGATATTGTAAACAACAGTACAAGTTATGACAACTCTATCTCCTTAACAAACAACTCGAAAGAATTCTTTTCTCAGCTGACCTGTCCTAAGATACTGGGTGACAAAACCCTCCAAATTGCATTATTTCCTGTTGACTTCTTGAAGTGTAGCATTCTCTGCTGGTTAAAAATGAGGACTGTCTGCCTTCACAGAGAGCCCTGCTGGGGGTAGGATTGACATGCTGCTGTGAAAATGCAGTAGCCTATCAAGAACCCATGCCGGAATATTCTCCAAAAGTTAACACTTTTTATTGTTTTCGCAAATACTCTCTGCTGTTTTCCTCCTCTAATTACAACGTACTGGCAACTAGACATATATACAAATGCATAGAGATATAATGATGGTGTCTTATGATTCACCTTGACCATTCTCTTGTGACTCCTCCCATCAAAAACATTTATTGACTCCCAGCGGCATTCCTAGCATATTTGACAGCTTGACTGGATTATTTTTATAATACCTGTTCCCCCCCACACACACCATGTGGTGAAATTATTTTCATGTAATAATTGGTAATCAACATAATTTTTAATCTTTTTTTAAAACAACAAATAAGTGATTGTGATTTTAAAGATAGTTCAAGTTCATAGAATATTTTATATATGAACTAAAATTTGTATTTTTCAAATAAAACTATTATACTTGCATTTGCATTTAAACCAAAATAGAAAACTCCAGTGATCCGATAGAATGACAGAAGTGAAGTAACTCAAGTTTTGATTCTCTGACTTACGTCACAGCTATGTCTGCCCAAGGCAAGCTCAAGAATTTCCCAACCTGTTCTTGGATACGTGTAGCCAAGTATGGGTATCTTGGGGGCCAACGGTATAACTGGGAGTTAGGTGAATTAACTTCCATGTAGAACGCAATGTTTAGTAAAGGATAAATGATAAAAATGTGATAGTTCGAACCTTACACCGTATTATTAAAACTCAACATTAATGGCAGCAATTGTTTAAAAGTAAGGTACAATAGTTCTTATTTTTTTGAGGAGTATTTTATCACTTCATTGTTGAAAGTTGTAGGCAAGAGGAGGTGATTAAAATCAGAATGACTTGGTTTTATTATTGCTTTAAAATTCTGTATATACAGGGTACCCTCTTATTGCTTATACCTGGGACTACCACCAACACCCCCATACACAGTCAGCCACTGGTAACTCCCCATTATTGACATAATTGAGTGCAAAGTAATGACACTAACAAACTTCTCTATCATATGGCCTCAGCCTTTTTTAGCCTACTCCTCCACAATTTTCCTCTTGTGAAAATACCCCATCATCTAGAACAGTGGAAAAATTCTACTCCCTGATCCCTCCTCCTTTTAAAAAAAGACTTCTAGGTATTTATTCATATTTCTCCCTCTAACGGTTTAAATGTAAAGCGCATAGGCTTTGGAGCCAGGATTTTATGGGTCTGAATTTGCTCCCTGCAGTTCATAAATTGTGTGACTTTGGGCAAGTTATCAAACCTATCTGGGCCTTAACCTCCTCACCTGGAAAAATGGTGATAACAGCCTGGTTTACAGACACTCCTGGATTAGATGAGAACAAAATATATGTGGGATTGTCTGTGACAATAAGTATATCTTTATTATCTCCCTTACAAAATTTTACATGTCCATCACTTATGGAACTTTGTTCAAAATAGGTCCTCATAGAACTTGAACAAGTGCATTGAACTGGTTGAACGTGATGGTATACAAGGTACAAAGGTCCATGTTAGAGGCTCACGCTCCAGCCCTTTCTCTAATTGCTTCAGCTGTGAGCTTTGAGCATCGTCATGAGAAGAAAATCTAGGCTATTTTTCATTTGGCCTCGGTTCTTCTTCTTCAGTTGTCCAGAGCTCTCTCGTTTAGAACAAACATTGTGGCAAAACAAGGAGGCAGCAGAAACATAACTGGGAGTGTTAACCACAGGGGAATCTGGATGAGGTGTCCGTTTCACCTACAGAACTGTCTTAGCATTTTGAGCAGCTCAGAGGTCAGGAATGCTGTTGTCATCGGCGGCAGAGCTGCGTCCTGAATAAATACCAAGTTAGGAGGAAGATGACTCAGCCCTCAGAGCTGCCTAAACCTCATACTCCTCCGATATTTTAAGCAACACAAAGTGGTAAGCAGCTGTTAGATATCTTTGCTTCTTTATTCAAGCAAAGCTTAGCCTGTTCCATTCGGAAAGAAAATGGTCATAATTTCCAGCCCATTTAAAGCTCTCCTTCCTTAGAATTGTTACTGCACACGTAGCCTGGACCACACAACTTAGTTTTATATAGCCTCATCTCATTTTCTAATTATTTCCTGATTCCAAGTGGGTATTAAATTTGTTGTGGGAGGAGACCATACTTTATATTCCTCTTACATTCTCTCCAAACTTAAAGATTAGTCTTGGACCCATAGTAGGTGGTACATACAAACACTAATTTCATTTGTATAGGACTTTAAAATGAACAAGTTACTTCTACATCCATTCTTGCCTTTGAACTTCACTATACCGCCTAAAGTAACAGTTATTATCTCTGTTTTATAGGCCAGGAAACTAAGGTTCAGGGAGATGAAGTATACTGCTAATGGTACTGCTAATTAGCAGAGCCTGAACTTATATATATATTCTGAAAAAATATATGGAATTTATGTAATATAATTCCAAAAATTCAATCTTAAATTTCATTGTTTAATGAGAGCTAAATTGAAAGACTTTAAGAAGAGTATTTAATTTTTTTCTAGGTATTGGATTCCTGTTGCTCACCTTTTTCCTCTGGCTCTGGAATTAAAATACCTTTTGTAATTTGTGAAGATGTAGATCTAAAACCTAATTATTTTATGTATACACAGAAAAGTTTATCTGTGCATATGTAAGGAGAAATGGCACAGGAAAATTCCCAAGTAATAAGAAACCACAAATTCATTTGTATTCTAGTTAATATGTTTGTAGCAGATTTTCAGAGAATTCACAATATTTGGGAACATCATTGTTCATCTTAAAGATAAGGAAGGATGAGCAAGAGTCTGTGTGGTTAAAGGAGAACAAAACTGGTGGAAGTAATTTAGTGTTAGAGGCATTTGATTCAGTTGACAGGTCTCTATGGAGCATCTACATTTTGTAACACGGTTTTGAACACATGTTAAAAATGGGGAGGTAAGGTGCTCTTGGAGTTCAATCAAGATAACCCAGGTTGTACACTAAAGTGAGTCAGAAGGAACTGGAGAGCTACCTAGCGTTTTCATTTTGGTCTCCTGCTACAAACGGACAGCAACTCTGAGACTGATGGAAGACACTGGCCTCGATGATTATGTTTTGATTCATAGATTCCTGGTATAGAACGCAATTGAGTATTTTGTCTTTAGAGGCTTCCTTTTTCAGTTATTGACAGACTAGAGTAAATAAGCATCCTATTTATATCAACAAAGTAATAATTGAAGCAAATTAAATGTTAAAGCCTATTAAATCTGTAAAAGAAGCTGAGTTTCAGTCTGAGTGAGTGCAAGCACAACAACTTAGTCTTGATTTGAGAGATTATTGAGTATGATGTGCAAACATTTTATTTCGCTTGTATAATTAATGTCCTCAGTAATTTACCACACCTTTTATTTCATTCATGAAAACAGTGAAGGATTAACTGTAAGTGGATATTTGAGGAAGTTGGCTTCACTGATCACCAAAGTAGGAAAAGAGTGGTCCAGGGAGGGGTGGGAAGTAGGAGAGTGTTCAGAAGATTATTATTGTAAGCTACAGAGAAATCCATATTTCTATCTCCCAGTTTAATCCCTCCGTCCCACTCTCTGTGCATTAATCTGGAATAGATCACTGTGCTTCTCCATTAAAAATAATGCACGGACATTTAGATTGATGATTCCTGCTGCATTCAAGGTTCTGTAAATAATGATAACATTACTGTCTAGCACATTATGTAAGATCACCTAAATTATAAGTAGAAGATGTATTATGTCATGGTCAAGTCTAATATGTATAATTTACAGGCTTAATTCTCACTGTCAGAAGTGTCTGTTGAAGAGGGCAAGAGTAATCACCCTTATCTAGAAAAATATGTGAAGCCTCTGTCTTTCTCTAAATCTGGAGTTTAAGAAATTGCACAATCCAAAGGAGAATCCCTCTCAAGGGGAAAAGTGAGATCATTTACAATCACCTCGCCCTCACTAAATTTCATTGAGCACAGTTTGTGAACCTAGTGTGTGTCGGACACAATATGGAGTGTGATTGTGGCAATGGTGGGAAGGGGAAAAAGTTGTTAGCTACCTGCCATGCTTTCAAGGTTACCGTGAGCTCGTTCAGAAATTTCGGCTGTCTGTCTTTTACTTCTGCTTAGGAAGTACCCTGAAGTGTTATTAAAAATTCTTTCACTTTACTTTCATTTTGTCCTCAAAGTCTTATGCTTTAATTTTGTTGTTGTTATCCTCTGAAACCATATTCAGCTAATATTAGCCTTTCTCACAGCTCTATCTATCCATCTTTCAAATATTTTTTTTTTCTCCCAAGACAGCTTTATCATTTCTTATCTCACCTGTCTTCTTTCTTGTACATTTTTGTTGATTTTCTTAACGTAACAGCTTCAGACTCCATTTCGGCAATTTATGATTTCATGAGTCTGTCGACAAATCTACCATCATCACCACCTATTGGTGCACAGAACTGAGTTACTCTTCTTCCCAGTTCATAGCTTCTCACACCCCAGAAAAGACCCTTCTTTTGTTTTATTATCTTCTTTAATCTATTCCTCTACATCTCTTCTCCTTAGTCATTCAGTGTATTAGGTTGAACTTTATGAAACTGACGTTTGTGTAACTCAAAACAGACTAATATCAGCATTTCCACGTGATTCAACTTAATGTCTTTCCAATCCACATTTATTATTAATTATATGTATACAATAAAAAATGTACAATTTTATGTATATGTGTGCACATATTCCCTGACTAAATTAGTAGTGCCACCTCTATCAAACACCAAGTCCATACAAACATAGGACCTTTCCTGTGTTCTGTATTCTCTTTCATTGGTGTTTGCTGCTGCATAGTCATCGTGAGATGCAGTGGCTTTGCTTCTTTCTTCAATATCGTTTTGTGTATTCATGGGTCTTTATCATTTTCTGGATAGATTTTAGCTAATATTTAGCAATTAATCCTCTAGTTTTAAAATAATTTTTCTCCTGTTCTCTATCCCTTAGTCTGTTTGTTCTGCTGTCCTTTAGATTTCTCTACAGTGTATTTCAAATTTTCTACTGCATTTTTTTCTGTTGGCTTTTATAATTTTGATAGCGAAGACCTCTATCATGTTTTCTGATTGTTCTTTGTAACAGCATCTTGTTCTTGATTCACGGATGCTATATCTTCTCTCATGTCTTTCAAAATAATACTAGCTTTCTTTGTTTCTCTGTTTAGTTTTCCCTTGTAAAGTCTCTCTTTCCTCCAACTTGCTTCTCATCTCCCCCACCCCCAATGCCTGCTCATATTTAAGAGTAGAGCTTTGTGAGGCAAATGAAATTGTTTCTCAGATTTCTCTGCCACCAGTTCACGACTCTCTGTCTTAGTTTGCTAAGCCATTTAATATACATTCTTCTGTTTTTCATCATCTGAAGTTTTATTGCTATTCCTTCATCCTCTGTTCTTTTTGTCCTTATAGATTTATGCCTTAAAAGATCCCTTCACCATTGTTTTATGGGCTTTATGGAGAGGATGGGTTAAAAGGCACACCTCCAATCCCCCATCTTTAACTAGAAATCCCTGCTGTTATCTTTTATTATTTCCTTCTTGGTGGTTTACTTGGTCACTCTTTTGCTAGTGCTTTGAGTAATCACTTATCTATTTAAATCTTTCTTTGGTTTCTGATAAATGTATTTAAAATTTTAAATCTTCTCTAGTACTACTTCAATTCCAGAATTTGACCTGTAAGTTTTCATTGTAAAGGTTTCACAGTTTTTCTTATGTCTTTCTCTTTAATTGAAATATTTTTATGTAAAATGTTCTCTCATTTCCAGTAACGTGGAGTTTTGAAAGCTATCACTTAATAGTTTCTGATTTTATTGCATTGTGATCAGATCAAAAGGTCTATGTGATATTAATTCTTTGGGGTTTATTGAATCAGTTTCGTGGCCTATTGTGTGGTAGATTTTTTTTTTTTTTTTTGGATAATCCATGTGTACCTGGAAAAAAGAATTGTGTCCTCTGTGTTTGTTGAGTGAAAAGATTTCCAGCTAACTGTAAATCAAGTTTATTCATCCTCAAATCTTTTTTCATCTTGGTTATTCTTCACAACTGCTTGGTTCTTTCTCATGGTTCTTCTATCCTCTCTCAAGTCTAAAAGCCTCCCTTTCTTCTCTGGCATCTGTAGGACTTGCAAAAAAGAGCCAGGGATTCCTGAAAATTGTGATAGTTCTCCCTTCTGGGAGTCTGTCTGATCCTTCTTCCATTTTATTAATACAGTGCAGTTTTGGCTGTTTATATTTTTCCATTTGGCTGTTTGTTATCAGAGGCCTCTGTTCTTTTTCTTTATTCTTTACATTGTCAGTTCTTATTTTTCAGATACAGCCTAGTTTTCAGAGCAGCCTAGTTTCACGCATAGTGGTACCTAGAGTTTATCCTACCAGTATTTATGGAATTAAATTAGATAAAGAGATGGTCCTGTCCAGGTAATTCTTACACTCTGAAATCAAATAAATAATCGCAGAGTGGTAAAGGGGAATTTATAGAGACTCACATCAAATGTTTTTATTTTATAAGTAGAAAAACTGAAACTTAGAGAAGTTAAGTAACTTTTCTAAAAGTCTACAATTAATCTAGTTACTTTGTCTGGTTAGTTAATCTGGTCTATTAACACTTTTCTTAAGCATTTAAAATAAAATTTTAAAAAGGCAATTCCCAAAAATATAAAAAAATAAAATAACAAAAAAAAAAGAAATTGAGGATAAAAATGTTTTCACAGACCTAATGATATGATAATATTTGTAAAAATGCATTTTAGGCAATGAAGTATTTTACAAATGTAAGAAATATTATTATAGTTTAGTACTACAAGGTTCATGATAGAATTCTTCTGAATGCCTGATGCATATATTGACTATTTTTGCTATTAATATGTTATCAGATACATTGTGAGGGTTCCCTGTTTCAGAAATGATTAAATATCCTAGCGCTCTCATAACTTCTGGTTTAGTAGAGAAGGCACATATGTAAAAGAGAAACCCAATATAGGGAGGTAAGTGCTTTAAGGAAGAAAGCGACAAGTCAGAGGTTTTCCAGTGAGGGAGTGTCCCCCTCTCCCAAGAGGTCAAGGGAGGCTTCCCAGAGGACAGACTCTGAGTCATCAATACAACCATTGCTTGAAATGACCACCTCTCCTTTGTTCTCTGGTGAACATCCACAGGAAATTTTAAGTCCTTCGGTATTGCTACAGAACATTGTGGGAGTGGAGGTGTGGAAGAAAACAAAGTTTCAGAGTTAAGGCTGTGCTTGGGTTTTGGAGAGCCTATGGATCCCATATCTTGCAGAAAATGGGAAGCCGTTAGAAGAAAATATTTATGTGTAGTAATAGTGATGCCTTAGGTAGAGTGAAATGTTGTTACGTTGACTAGGTACACTTGTTTGTTGGATATTTACAGGAAAACATTTGTTGATTGTTAGGCTTAGGGTTGCCATTTCTTTTTATTTGTGGTTGTTGCTCATCTATTCACTATTATTTTGCTAGTGAAGCCATAATTAGAGTGAGATGCCAAGAATCCAGGGAGGGAAGAAGTGAGGAGGTTTATGAAGACAGAAATTTAGGGGAATTATTTACGTTCTCCAGACTTGTCAACCTCTCAACTTTTTTCCAGTTTCTTTTATATATTGTTCATTCTCTTTTCTCTCTCCTTCCTTCCTCCCTCTTTCTTTTTTCTCTTTCTCTGCCCCACATTATTTCCTCCCTCCCTTCCTTCCGCCCTCCCTCCCTCCTTCCCTCCCTCCCTCCCTCCCTTCCTTCCTTCCTTCCTTCCTTTCTTCCTTCCTTCCTTCCTTCCTCTCTCCCTCCCTCCCTCCCTTCCTTCCTTTCTTCCTTCCCTCCCTCTTTCCCTCTGTTTTTCTTTCTTTCCTTCCTTCCTACAACCCAGAACAGATTCTGTATTTTTGTTCCCATCTGGTAGGTCTTTGGGATGAAGATGGGGTTATAGAAGCTCACACTTTATATTCATTGTTCACTGGTAAACCCTAAACTGTCTGGGGGTCATTCCAGCCAGGGACAGAGTCAAAATTCAAAGCACCTTGACAGATTTTTTTTGTATTTCAGTCACTTATACCTGATTTACTCAAGGGGAAGAGAATTTTCAAACAAAATAATTTTCAACCCCAATATTGCTTTTTTTTTTTTTTTCAATTACTAAACCAGAGAAATGCCTTAAGCAGTAAAATGTTGAAAAGCCGAAGATTTTTCATGCTGGTTCAAAATTGCTGCCACTTACATTACCATAACCATGCATCCACCCAGAATGGCAGCCCTCTGTTTATTTTGTTACTCCAGGTGCTTCTGTAGTGTATACAAGTGGTAGCCAGTGAATTGGCTATTGTTACGAGTTTGTATTACATTTTGTACTGTTTTGTGTTCTGTATTGCTCCAAGATTGTATTGCAGTTCTTTATTTCTAATTTTATTTTGTCTCTTTTCTTTGAGGTAATTATATTTGCATTATAATGTCAAATGGGTAAACATTTTCTTGCTTCAAAATACTATGAAATTACAATATCATACAGTTTAAAATTGTGAACAAATGTGCTGATTATGTTCACTTTGCTTACTTTAGTAATTTTAAGACTATTCTTCTATTTTCTTTTTTAAAGTTTAAGAAGTCCAACAGCATGGCTTTGTGTGTGTATCTGTCTGTATGTGTGTGGGTGCGTGTGTGTGTGTGTGTGTGTGTGTGTACAAGGGGACTCTCTTAGTGATTTATGGATATTAAATGATTTGTCCAACTTGTGAGTAGGTACAATCAGAATTAGAACTCAGATCTCATGAGTCCTCATATATTGATCTTGCCTCTCTACTTTTCCGCCCTTGATATAATTAATATACCCAATCACTTGTCTTGGTCTCTGAAAGTTAAGTAAAATAATTTCAGGTGTGAATCTCATCCAGCATAAAGTTGTGAAGGCACAGATCAGGGGAGGTGGATAGCATTAAAAATTTTATAGTTACTAGTTGGGTATTTTGTGTCTGCTTGGGCATCGAGGTATAAATAATGAGCGTTACAATAACATAACTTATCATAAACTTTCAAAGAAAATTACAGAGTGTTTTATCAGGTCAAAATAATTTTGGATAACTTGTAGGGTTGATTTGTTCACCCCACTTTTCTCGTGAATTAACTATAATAGTAAAGCTCATTTTCTTTAGACCATAAAATGATGGAAATGAAAATGCCTGAGAGTGTTTAATTTCACTCCCTTGAACTATGATAGGGCAAAACTCTTCTAAGTAGATGGATATAAACCTTTTTCAGAAGATTCCCTGATCTTGTAGAATGAACAGTAGACAGATATTTAACTAAGCTCTTATAGAGATTAGTAAGATATGCTCTCTGAATTTTTACAAAGAGTTTAAAATATGAAGAAGTCATATGATCAATACTTACTTTATTACTGGCAGATTATAATAATGGTCATAAAATACACATAAAAAAGACATGTTCTGGGAAGTCAGAGTAAGACAGGCATCTGTAGCTTAGGTATGTCAGGAAAGGCTTCCTGATGGAGGCATTAAGATGAACATTGAAGGATGTGTAGGAGTTCAAGAAGGACGGGAGGTGGAGGGGACTGGGGTTGACGTGTATGTATGGAACAAAGGCCTGGAGTCTCTGGAGTGTGTGTGACCCAAGCAGGGAGGGGCACAGGTCACAGGTAAGGAGGTCCTGAGAGGTATCCCTGCACAGGGAGTGGAGACAGAATGGAGACAATCTTAATGGCAGAGTGAGAATTTATAGATTATTCTATATGATGATTCTGGGCGGTCAGTGCACGCTCTCGAGCCAAGATAAATTTGAGGAGAACAATGCCTTAGAAAGATTAGTCTGGTAAGTTGTGTAACAGGGATTGAAAGGGGAATGTGACTGGAAGTGGGGGGGCAGAGAAAGAGATGTAACAAGGGTGGCGACAGAAAGGGGATTTGGAAGGAAGTAGTTGATGGCAAGAGATTTCCTGGACTTGGCAATTGATTTGATAAAGGGGCAAAGGAGACAGAGTAAGCAAAACAAAGAAAAGAAAAAGAAAAAACAAGGACCCCTCCCCTTGGTGTTTCTGTCTGGTTGGCTGGTAGCAAGGTGGCTCTATAAGGCACAAAGAAGTCTGAGGAGCAGCTTTTGGGGTAGGGGTGTGGGTTGTGGATGGCGAATAAAAGATCACTTTACATCTAAACGAAATGCCTCCTATGTCAGCTTAAAACACTGGACATATAAAGGACTTAACACCTGACCTTTTGTTTTTCACAGGGCCTATGTGATTTTCGTGCTGCCTTTTGCTCACAGCCTGTATTTTACGAGTACATCTTCACTGAAGAAAACCGGCCCGGCTTGTAGTTGGAACAAAGTATAATTTCCTGAGTTGGAAAACAACATTAACGATAACAGTAGCAGTAACATCAACAGAGATCACAACAACCGAACCCAGAAAATCCAGCTGGAGCGGTGAGTGTGCAGCCCTTTTTGCTCGCTATCCCATGAAATTCTCCTCATTTTATTGCTTCCTGCTTGCTCCGTGACTCCATGCCCAACTTCAGCCTGCTCGGGTGAGCCTGCTAGGGGTGCCCCCACGCCATTGTGCGCACTGCCCTAGGATCAAAGCATTCTTTCTCCATCCTCATCTACCTCTTCTCCCTACTGCTTGTCTGCCTTCTCCTGCAGGGGGTCAGGCTGGCCACATTTCCACGTCCCAGTGCCTAGCCCTTTTATACAAAGTTTTCTTTGTTAATCAGGAGAAGTAAATGCAAATCCTCTCTATGTACAATGAACTGCTTTCAGAAGAAGGTGTGACAGTGATATAATGACCTGGTGAATTTTCAGACAAGGAGGATCAAAATATCTTGTTTTTATTTTCCAGAGATTAGTATTTGAGAGACGTGTGTGTGTGTGTGTGTGGGGGGGGGTGGATATGTGAGTGTGCGTCTTTTTGTCCACATTCTTTCTCTGGAAAACAATATCAGTCTGAAATAGAGCAGTAGAGTCCTTGAATTCTCTTCTTTTCCACGTCTGTATCTGAATCATTCTTAATATTAGTGTCAGTACAAGAAGGCTTTGTGATTGAAACTGCAGGATTGTCTGTGTGCCTTTGGTGGGTTAATGAACTTTCATATCTAAACTTAGCCTATCTTTCTCATAGTCCCTGGTTAGGGTTGAGAGGGGTACGTGGTACGTGGGCTATCTCCTGGTCATTGGTTGTAAAGCCAGATTGAACTGGAACATAAGCACTGCCCTCCATCAGGTTTCTCTGCAAGATATTAATAAAAACACAGCGACCGTTCATTCTGTTTTTCACTTTTACTTGTCACTACTTCTTGCACCAATCAAACAAACAGTTGGTCATCACTTAGTTAAAGTACAGGTAAGTTATGAGGCAGTCTTCTGAACAATTCAGCGATCTTTGGGTATGGCTTACACTTGAAGACCTTCTTGGATGACATCCTAGGTAGTTGTTATCATTTCAGAGAAAAGATGTAAATTGAAGAGGCCTATGTCGTGTTTTATTTAATTTCTCCTTCCTTTGTTAGCATGGTAGAACCAAGAAGATGGTGGCTTTATTTGACCTCCTCTCCATGGGAATAGTAACTATAATGGATTTAATTAACTATGTGGTATTGACGTAATTAGTTATCCTGGTGATTATACTTCTTTAATAAAAGCACTTCATTTGAGATGTGCTGGGGTCTGCAGTGGCCCGAGCCCTACCCCTATACTTCATAACTGTCTAGACATTGGAACTGCGTACATATTTTACCAACAGCTCTTGAGAGAGGTTATCTTGCATGGCTTAAGGTAATTGGGAACTAATGATTTTGCCCCCTGGTTTCAGACTCCTTTGCTTGGAGAGCAGAGAAACTGTTGGGGGAGGGGTAGCCGCTCATTCCGCGCAAACTAAAAGGAGGGGGAAGGGCTGTGTTTTGGAAACCATATGCTCTTAGGAACTGTTTCTCTTTATGCTAGAGTCAGAGAGTAACACCAGAGGGAATTGGGGGGTGTTTAATCCATGGGTGGACTGTATAAATACATTGAAATAAATGTACACAGTGTATGGAGACATATGTTCACATTAACAGGAATCCCGGCTATGCACTTGTCTATTAACAAAAACGCAGTCCATTTCAGTATTAAAAGTACATCACTGCTTAAATCTAGTCAGCAGGTGACTGACAATGTCCCTTTCACACAGCATAGTGGACAATGAAGTCGGACTGTATGGAAAAAATAGGACAAATATAAAAGAAGAAACATATAATGCAAAAATTTCCATATGAACATGTCAATAATAATATCCCAAGAAATCTCAAAGAGGAAGAGAACAAAAGCAAAAAGATTATCTAGCTGTGCCTGGACCCGTCCACAATAAAACATCATGCTTGAACCCCCTTAGTCTCCTCACTATTCAAACTTGGGTGATGGACGGGGAGTGGGGAAGGATGTGGGAGAGGACGGGAATGGTGTGGGCATGGAGAGGAGGTTGAGAAACCTAGCTGAAATAGGCTCTGCTGAGAAATAATAGGTTTTGCACACAATCCCTTTTGCAGCTAGAAGTGCTATTTCTTTTCCAGTCTGTTTTATTTGACTCTTCTTTTTTCAAAGCTGTGCTTTCCCCTGTCACCTCTTCCTGCAGCTCTTTATCCCGCAGTACTGTGCTGCCTCCCCTCCACGTCTCCCTGTCTAGGGACACGCAGGGAAATCACTGCAGGCATCTGACTGCTTCATGCGGCACAGGAAGGAAAGCTGTGGGTCATCCTAACAGCCAAACCCATAAACATGCACCATCGCAAAACCAAACAAATGGAAGAGAAGTGCCTCAGTGGAGGTACCTGCTAACAAGACTTGTTCCTCTGCCATGAGGGATGCTCCTGCAAAAGCCTCCATCCCTCATTAAATCAATAAAATCAAGTGTCCTTTATTTTAAGCCTCTGCACTGTAATCCAGTAGCAAGGAGAGGGGCCCAGGCTTTTCATCTCATTGTTTCAAAACAGATCGTTTGGTTAGAATTGACAAAAGGTTCATTCCTTTACCTTTGTGGAAATGTCAGTAAAAGGCAGGTGCTGGGCATTCGGACTCTTTTGCTCAGTAGAAGAAAAAACGGAGAGAGAGAGAGAGAGAGAGAGAGAGAGAGTGTGGGGGGAGGGGGGATCTGTGACAGGCTAACTGCATGTACCGAAGCCTTCTAAGACATTTTGTTTAGCTTGGTACTGTGCTGCAGTGAGGAGAGAGGTGGACTCTATTGTGTGCCAGCTGCCTGAATCGCCGGATTGAAGTCTAACAGCCTCAGATCCTCTTTTATACAGTAAAGGGGAGATTAAAGCAGGGAGCTCATATGTCACAAAATAGAGGTACAATGCAGTTCTGGCTTGCTTAGTGCACTCAGCCGGCATTTGATCCAAATTTAGCCAAAGGGAGTGAGCAAAAGTGTGCTGCCATCAGCCAGGGAGGTGACAAATGTTGGGCTGTAATATCCAGAATTCCTTTTCTGTTTCCAAAATGTCATCGCTCCTTTGTCAGCTTCATTATGATTGAATCTATGTATAGTCACAGACCAACTGGAAACAAACAAAAAACACCCAAACCCTAGCTAAATTATTCTACACCTGCCTCTTCCTAAGCTGTGTAATTGATACGGAGCACAGGGGAAGGTTTGTTTTTTATCTAGGATTTACAACCCCAGTTATTTAACAAGTATTTGCTGAAGGCTATAGTATATTCTAGAAGTTGAAAGGGATACACAAGGACTCTAACACATATCTTTCTACTCTCTAAAAACTTGCAGTTTGGTTAAAGAGATAAGATAGGCAGACTGACTGACAGACAGACATGCACACACACATACTCTTAGGAACAAAGGCAATGGAGCATCTGGTTTAATGACTAAATATGGGAGCATAAACAAGAAATGCTATAGGAACTCAGAAAAAAATGAGTTTTGAGCAAAAATTTTTTTGAAAGCAGAGTAGAAGAAGGGAACAATTATGTTTGGAGTACTAGTCCTTTTCGATATCTGACATGTGCCACATCATGTCATACAGAGTGTGTCTATAGTTGTATTATTATCATCCCCATTTAATAGACAAGGAAAGTGAAGCCCAGAGAAATAAGTAACTGCCCAGAGTCACATAGTTGATAAGAGGTGAGCAGGAATTTAAACTCCCAAACTATTCACTCTTCATCACATCCCCAACCTGCTTGGCAAAAGAATGGAAGCGAGACGCTCTGAAAGAACAATCAGCCTGGCATCTCGCCTCTTCCCCCTCACTAAGTGAATTCTCCATCTGTCCTCCCTGAAACTTCCAGGCCCTTACCTGTTTCTGTTTCAACTGAATTATTAGCCCCTTTCTCTGTATTTAGATTTCCTTCCCTGGACAGTCTTCATGGTCACATCAGTAATAAAACTTTATTTCTAGACGAGATCATACTGGTGGCTTGTCTAAGGTCAAACAGGTTATTAGTTGTGAGCATGAGCTACAATTTGTCTTTCGAAGCCCAGCCCAGTGTTCTTTCTGGCAGCCCCCACTGCGTTTCTCACCTGCATGCTGATCTTCAAGATGGGCTTCTAAGACCTACCAAACTTCTGCTGTGTTCACCATACCTATCACACCCCTACTATTTGCTTTTCCTTTTGCTTTAGAGGAAACCTCAAGGAAGATGGAGACCCATGCTGCTCCGGCCATCTGCAACACCAGGGACTCCAGTCACAATGGAACAGTCACGTCCGCTCACTGACAGTGCTACTCATCTCTTTTTGAGACACCCAGGAGCCATTCCAGACATTCTGTCTTTTCAAGTCCTCCATGTAGCTGGTAGATGATCTCCTCTTATATCTTAATGCGAACATGGACATCATCTGACATGAGATACCTCATTTTCACTTCAACACTCATTTCCGGCTCCCTGTCCTCGTTCTCCCAACTGCCCTGTCCAGTGCCAGAAGAGCTGCCCCTCGCTGGCTTTCCTACACTAAATGGTAGGGTTGCTGAGGGCTGGTTTTAGGGCTAGTGTCCCTTTTAGCCCTCAGATTTCCCCCATTCCATCTCAGAAGTCTCAGGTGTGTACACCCCAGCTACATACTGCAATCAACATCTGAACTCAGAGAAGCGCCTATAAACATGGATTTGTAAAATCTTTTAGGCTCATTATGCTATTATGCTAAAAATCCGTGTATGCATTTTTATTTTTTAAATAGGAGGAAGAATCCACATGCCAAAGGAACACATTTATAATTGTGGGATATCAGGCACCATTGAAAATGACTAAGGAATTTTAGAGACAACAGTCCTCAAATCACATCACCTCTGGTAGGAGTCAATCTTCTGTGTCTAAATGGACAGCCTGCTCTGCTTATCAGCTCAGTGCTAAATCTTCACCTGAAGAGCACCTCCCGTTCTTTTAGGACACAGCTTGTTCTCATGATTTTCTGACCCTTTCTCTGGCTTTTCTCATCTCTACTTCCTGACTCTCCATGGATATCTTCCCCTTGGGGATACACAAGTTCACGCAACTTGACAATCCTTCATGATTCTGTTGCTGACTCTAACAGTTCTGTATAGCTCCTCTCTTTTACTGCCCGAACTTCCAAATGCATGTTGTATATATTCTCTGTCCCCGTTTCTCACTGCTGCCCATTCTTCAAATTTTTGATTAACTTCCAGTCAACAAAACTTCTTGTGGCAATCTACTAGGTCCTTATTCTCCTTAATGACTTTTTGAAATCCAGCTCTTCTAACAAACACTTCTTCTAGAATAATCATTCTCAATCCTATCAGACCCTCAATTCCTTTTAAAACAAATGCTTGTAATGCTGCCCTATCATCCTGTAATGAAATGCATTGACAATATAACTTTCATACCCACATAATTTTAATAACTCAACATAACGCCTTAGTTGCATATCAATGAGAATTAAAGAAAAGTTATTTCTAATAAAATAATATGCATTAATATATAAAATCACCATTAATACAATAGATACAAAAGCAGATTAATACAAATGTAACTCAAATATCATGAGCAGCACTACCCTCAAAAATATGAATCTATGAACTGATGAACAAGGTTTGATAAAGATTCAAATAAAGCAAAGAACAACACAGTAGTTGCATTTCTAGAAAATTTGGTATATTTAAAAACATGCAAATAAATTAGGTCCTAGGCTGAAATAATTGTAACTTTTTTTTTTAACATGTAGGGATGTCCATGAGTCATACAAAAGTTTGTTTGATGCAAAACAATTCTTCATTATATGGGACTGTCTCAGACTTTGCAAGATATGTAGCATTCCTGCCCCTACTCCCACACAATGTAAAAATATTCTCCAGTACTGTTGGCAACCAAAAATTTCTAAAATACCCCTTCATGGGTGGTGTGCTACCCCTTAAGAATCAATATTCTATATTATCTCGTCTTTGGTTCAAGTGTCATTTCCCTTTCGGCATGTCAGATCCCTCTTTATCCTTTGGTGGGTTATTGTTCCGTTTCTCCTATGTCCTTTGTGGATATTCTTCAAGGCTTAATCCTTGGCCATCTCTCTCTCTCTGCTTTGTTGAGACATAATTTATACAGAATACAATTTACATGTATATATCAATGAGTTTTCTGTGTCTAGAGTTTTACCTGTTATAGAATTTCATATTAATTAAATCATACAGTACTTAGTGTTTACTAATCATTTCTTCTACAATATATAATCTGCTATTAATCCCATCCTGTGTCTTTATTTCAAATATTGTATTTTTCACCTCTGGAAGTTTTGGGTTTATTTTTACTTTTCTGGGTTTTTGTTCTGAAGTATAGTTGATTTACAATGTTAATTTCTTCTGTACAGCAAAGTGACTCAGTTATATATATATATATATATATATATATTTCTTTTTCATATTCTTTTCCATTATGGTTTGTCACAAGATATTGAACATAGTTCCCTGTGCTATATAGTAGGACCTTGCTGTTTACTTTTTTGTTTTTAACAGACGGTTTTTTAGAGCAGTTTTAGGGTCACAGCAATATTGAGCAGAAGTATGGAGATTTCTTATATACCTCCTACCTGTATACATGCATAAAGATTTACTTTTAAAAATCTTATCCATTTTTTTACCTTATCATGTTCACGTTTTTTCTACCTTCTTTAATATGAAATATATATATTCATATATGTGAAAATTGTTTTAAATTCTTGGCCTATTAATTTTATTACTCGTGTTACATCTGTGTCTGTTTCTATTGACTTCTTTTCTTTCTGTCTTTCTTTTTTTCTTTGGTCATGTGTCATTATGTTCCCACTTTTTTTCAGGTATGACAGTTTTTCATTGGCTACCGATATTGTGAATATTATGTTGAGGAATGCTGGGTGTTTGTTTGTTTTGGACTTTTCCTGGTGCACATTTGTTTGGAATCAATTAGATAGTTATAGGGTTCATTTGAAACTTGCTGGAAGCTAGGTGGGGTGAAATCTAGAGCAGCCTTTTGTCTAAGACCAATATGCTAATAGTCCAAGGCCGCTACTAACTTCTAAAAATTCTACCCAGTGCTAAGTGCCTTTCTACATTGGCTGGTGGGAACATGAACCAGTCCCAGTTTTGTCTGATCTCTGGGAGTTGTTTAGCCTACTGATATCCAGTAGATTTTTCTCCAGCCTTTGGTAGTTTCTGCTCCTGTATGTATAGACCAGGACTGAGACAGGTACTTGAGGGGCTGTCTCTGCAGTCCCTGGAGCAGTCTCTCTGTGTCCTTCCTCTCTCATATTCTGCCCTAGAGATTCTAGCCCATTTGGCCTTTCTGCAGACAGAAATGTGGGGCAATTGTAGGGCTCACCTCATTTGCTTCCTTTCTTTCAGGGATCATAGTCTTGAAATGTGTACTTCTGAGTATTTCCAAATTCTTGTTTCATATTTTTTACTTGTTTCAGTTAGGAGTGTAAATCTGGTCCCTGTTAATCCATCATGGTCAGAAGCAAAATTCTCCACTCTCCTTGAAGGGTCCATCATTCATCCAAATATAATAGTTACCTTTATGAGGCTGTCCCACAAAGCTGAAGCTCACTCGGTGACCTGTCACTCAGGCGTGTTATGTTGTTAGATTTCCAACTGTACATTAGTCAGTTCCACATGAATTTTTTCCTGTCTTGTCAAAATTGACAACTTTTTTCCTTTTTCTTAGGGTTCACAAAAGACACTATTATATTTTTTACCAGATATCCAGACTCTTCGTTTTGAAGTTATTTTTGAATCCTTATACTTTTTCACTGCCCATATGTCATTGAAGTCCTGCAGATTCTTTCAAAATTTCTCATCTGTCTTGTTCTCTCTATACCCACCGCCACCAATGTAGTCAAGATCTTTGTCATCTCATGTCTTCTATGTAAAAATATTTTGTAACTGACTCTCCGCTCTACTCTCTCCCACACTAGTTCAATTTGCATAAAATATTATTCATTGCATTGATGTGTTTACAAAATAAAGTGTAAAAGGCTTGTATTGGAATATTTGACATTATCCAGCTCTAACCAGTTTTTCATAACTTCTCTTCCACACGTAGCTTTAACTTCCACTTCCAACAAAACCCTGAGGATATTCTAGTACATGGTTGCTCCTCAGTGTTTTGTGAGCCTGTCATGCTAATTCAGGCCTCCGCGCCTTGCTCATGATATTATTTCTGCTTAGAATTCCCACCTCCATTTTGTCAGATTTTCTTTATGTCCTGCCTTCTTGTAAGATCCAGTTTAATTTCCACTTATGATAGAGAAAATCTAACATGGATCTTTCTCTAAGCTCTGGACTAAATTTTTTCTTTTCTACACCTATTGGCTTTTAATCACATGATGTTACAGAGTATTAGTCAATGACTTATTGTGGTCTCCCAGACATTCCCATTCAATATACTCAACCAATCACACCCATGCTGTGATGGTGTGTACAGCAGGCGAGAGGCCAAGTGCTGACCTTCCAGATCCCTGCCTTGCTTGAGTTGACCCCATGACTTCTTTTATGCTGTGTTACCTTTCCTTCCTACATTTTTTCATTAGGCTGTTTGTTAAGGAGCTAAGTGAAGCAAACTGAGAAAGGGAAGGAAAAAAGGAGGAGAAAAAGAGAAATTTCATTTATTTGAAACAAGAAAATAATGAGAGTTTTTAATATATAGATAGAAACAGATCTGGTAAAGCACTATGCACATAATTCCAGAAGGAGTTCCAAACTTTCTCAGACAATTGTTTGTGACACGAATATTGTACATCTACCAAGAAGCCTATTGTTGAGCACTTTCTTCTTGGAAGAAGTATAGTTATAGTGACGAAGAATGCGAGTGTGCTCAGGAACTTCTTTGGGTTCAAATCTCATCCCCAAAGCTTATGAGATGTGTAACTGTAGGCACTTTGTTCTCTGTTCTTTGGCTTCTTCATGTGTAAGATGGAGATACTATTAATCTCTACTTCACAAAGTTGTGAAGCTTAAATGAGATCTTCTCTGTGTCCAGTGGGCTGATGGGAGGAAAGATGTTTTGGTGACATTTTCAATCTCCTGTTAGTTGACAAAATAAAAAAAAAAATAGACTGAGATGGATAGAGTTTGGTTCTTTTGGTTTGGAATAAGATCTAATTCTGGCCACCATTCAAAAGTTTTTGACTCCTGGAAACAACAGGTAGATGAGGCATCAGAAATTCACTGTAAGAGCTAGTTCATAAAACTTAGTTAAGTTTTTGATTCAGCTTTGTCCATCTCTTCTTTTTCTTTCTCACATATTCTCCTCCAGCCTCTCTTGGGTGGTCCCACAAACCTCAGAATTTCAGATTTAGATAGGATTTCAGGTATAAAAGGGGCGGGGAGAGAGAGAGAGAGAGAGATTATTTTGAATCTCATTCAATGAAATAGAGACAACTGATTTGAAAAAAAATTAATCAAACTAGTTATTCAGGCACATAGCAAAATTCTCCTCTAATCCTTTCTTGATTTTTCTCTTTTTACTTTTAAGTGCATTCAAATAAACATGTTTGTGCAGATGTAGTAATATATAGCTGACTCTACAATCACCTATGGCATCTTCAGACTGGCTTCTGCCTATCTCATATGTATCATAATCTCCTATCATCTAAACAAGTATTCAGCTATAAGCATCTGTCAAGTGATCCATTAGCAGCACCTTGACAACATAATCATGATTCTAAGCAGGAGGAGTTTAGGTGGAAGCTCTTCAAGAAAGAATTCAAAATTTAAGAGAAGCATAAGGCTTAGCAGAAAAGATATCTAGGTCAGAATCCATCACCTCTGGTTTTCAGGTTCCTAATTTTGTTCTCACCTTACATGGTTCTATCAAACCATTATCAAGCAATGCTGATTAAGTTTTCCCCCTGCCTACAGCCATGTTAGGATTCTGATAATGTGAATTAATTGGTTATGGTTCCAGTCATTTGGAAGTTTTCTGAAAGGTATTGTTTCTAAGCCTTTTCATATTTTAATGTTAAACTGTGTTAAGTGTTACAGTATGTGGTGGACTCCTATTTAACGATAGTTTATTTTTATTTATTTAGTCTACAGATAAAAAACTTAAGGCACATTTCAGTAATTCCAAAACTCCCTCATTAATCAGGGACATATAACTCTGGAACCACTGATAGCTCACAGTGTATAAAATTCATGTATAAAGGTGATCAAGAGACACATTGGAAGTAATATTTTAAAAGAATGAAGTGCCAACTTTGGGACATATCCAACAAGGAGTAAATCAGTGTGGATTCAACGGTATATCAAAAAATTGTTACTCTTATTTTTATTGTGGTGTGTTTGTGTGTGTGTGTGTGTGTGTGTGTGAGTAAGAGAGAATGGGTGAAATTACAGAGAGTGTGTTTGGAATTAAGGCAGTAATAAGACATCTGTTGGTCATTATTGGTCATTATTATGTGCCAATTGGTCATTATTATGTGCCAATCCCCATGTTTTATATGCATTATTTCATTTATTTCTCACCAAAACTTATGAATTAAATATTATTATTTTCTCCATGCTTTAGATAAGAAATAAAAATTTAGAGGAGCTAAATAAATGGCAGAGCGAGGATTCTAGCAGTTCTGCCTCATGCTGAATCCTGAATGTCGGAGTGCACTGTGTATATGAAACCACCTGTCCCCAGTGGTATAGCAGAAATAAGGTCAACAATGGCTAATGCCAATTCACATCCATGAGATGCTTTATAGTTTACAAGGCATGTTCACACTTTTTATTTCCTTCAAACCTCTCAGTATTACTGTGAGATAGTATTTTTATTATTACATACACTTCACAAAAGAGGAAATTGAGAATTGGGGGGTGCTGAATAAATTACTTAAGTTTGAAGAGCTGGTAAGACATAAACCCAAGGTGAAACTCAGACCTCTGATTCAAGATCCCCTTACTATTTCCACTGCATTTCAGTGCTTCCAGATGTAAACATACAGTTATCAAAATCAAGCATGTGTATGCTCACGTGTGCTAAGTATAAACTTAAGTTGCCATTGTTTATCTCTCTTTTGTTAATAAATAAACCAAAAGATAATCCTGGTGGACTTTGGGCTATATGGCATCTAACATACACCACGATAAGATTAAAAAAATCTCTGAATTATTGAAAAATAATTTATTTACAACAGGCCCAGCATAGAGAAGATTAGCCCCTGGCTCTTGGTCTGGCAAGGATGTCCTCATAGGAAAGTTAAAATGGGGAGAGATAGTATTTAAAGAAAAATGTCACTGCAGAACCCTTGACATACATCCCACAAAAGAGTTAGGAGGGAAATGAAACTGGAAAGGAAACTCTATCAGATTTCTCGGACAGGATTTAGCTGTGACAGTTTTATCCAGAGGTGGACAAGATATTTTTTCTTCATCATGATTTATGATGTATAAGAACTAACTTTCCTGTCCAGATGATCTTTGCCATTTGCAGTGACTGCTATAATCATTATTAGATTTTATTTTCATGGAGTGGAAGTATTATCTCTAGGAAACTTCATAAAATTACTCTCTTTCCAACACAGAAATCTGTATTGGATGTTAATCATTATCCAATTGTTTTTAGTAACAACTAGCAAGAGAGAAGAGCACATTGGACTAATGTGGGGAAATATAGAGAGAAAAGCCAGGAGGCTGTGCCATTTGATGGGAAGGATAGGCGTGATTTTGGTGCTGGGAGACCTTCATTCAGTCACTTGGTCATTCAACAAACATACAACCTGCCCTATGCAAGATGCTGTTCCAGGTACTGAGATACAGCACCGCTAGCTCTGAGCTTGTATTCTCATAGTCAAGTGAAAATAGCCAGGTAGCAGCACATGCTGGTCTCTCTTCCCCCATCCTTTGTAGCTTTCTCAAAGAATGTCATCAAGGCACACAACGCTAGTATTTTAGATCAAATGTATTTTACCTGGAAAGAGGTACAATAAGCAAAATGAGCCTGGAGAGAAGAAATATGTTTGGAAGAAGCTGTTTTGCTTTTTCTCCTTCTCCGTATTTCCCGGCAGAGTGGAGGCTTGCAGGATAGGGAGCAGCAAATAGTGGTGAAGCAGACTCAAAACAATAGAGCAGAGGATGTGTTTGAGAATGTGTCAGAGTCTGGCATATCACCCAGGAGCTGGTGAGGGCTTAAGCCGAGTGGTATGGAAGGATATCTCTTCCCCTTGAGAGAGTCTCCAAGATAACTCAGATTCCTGTTATGCCAGGATTATTTCTGACATAGGGTTTGTGTGGGTTACGTAATGTCTTCTACTAGCAGGATTGATTGTACAATGAGAATTTCACTCTTGGGAGATATTTCTTTTGCTTTCATAATGTATCCAAGGAGATACGGAGAACATGAGTTGGGGAATCAGAAGTGGGGGACACAAAGTCCCTGAATTTTGAGAATGAAATTTTATAGGCTTGGAAAGAAGTATATAGTAAAATAAACATGGTTGAAAATGACAGTTCCCAAGGTGTGCTCTGGGAACTCCTGGGTGCCCTCAAGACCATTTTGGGGGATCCATGATGTCAAAACTATTTTCATAATAATAAGATATTATTAAGATATTAGTTATTATTTTCACTCATTCTCTCTTCAGTGGTTTTTCATTTTCCAACGGCTTGATGAGATGTTTGATATTACAACAGGTGGAATGTAGTAGATATGAGAATCTAGTTGTCTTCTATAAGCAAGACATTTAAGATATTTGTAGAAATGCAAACCAATGCCACTTTTCTCACTACTTTTTGTCTTTAAAAATATAGTTGTTTTTATAAAAATATATTGGTATATTGGCAGGCAATGTGTTAGAACTATTTTAAACAAGTTAATAATTTTTAAATATTCTGTTTTAATTTCTGCTATGGCATGTATAGCATATAACATATAAACAAAAGTTCATTGGGGTCTTTAATAACTTTTAAGAGCAGAAAGGAGTCCTGAGACCAAAAAAATTTGAGAACTGATGCCTTAGAATATTAGAGAAAAAAGAGTTCAGACATTTGTTAGAATATGAGAGAGAAAAATCATACATTATCTTCTATCTTCCTCAAAAATCAATTGAAAAATGACAAAAAGAGTGAGAAACAAAAATGGAAGCTATATATTCAATGAAATTAAGAAATACCTAAAATTCTGATCTAAAACATTTGAAGAAGGATGGCTAAGCATAGTGAATTGTGGACTAATGTAAGAGAAGAGAAAATGCCACCACAGGATGGCTCTTGATGAAGACCTTGGGCAGAGATGGCAGAATACATGATTGTCTTAATAGGCAGCACACCCTTACTTTTTTATTCTATTGCTGTATAATTCATATACCATAAAATCACCCTTTTAAAGTGTTCAATTCAATGGGTTTTAGTATGTTCACAAAATTGTGCTATCATCACCACTATCTAATTCTAGAATGTTTTTGTTGCCAAAAAGAAACCTGTACAAATGACCCAAGTTCGTTCCTTCTTATGGCTGAGTAATATTCCATTGTATATATGTACCACATCTTCTTTATCCATTCATCTGTCGTTGGACATTTAGGTTTCTTCCATGTCCTGGCTATTGTAAGTAGTGCTGCAATGAACATTGGGGTACATGTGTTCTTTATATAATTATGGTTTTCTCAGGGTATATGCCCAGTAGTGGGATTGCTGGGTCATGTGGTAGGTAGTTCTAGTTTTAGTTTTTTAAGGAACCTCCATACTTTCTCCATAGTGGCTGTATAAGTTTACATTCCCACCAACAGTGCAAAAGGGTTCCCTTTTCTCCACACCCTCTCTGGCATTTATTTTTTGTAAATTTTTTATGATGGCCATTCTGACTGGTGTGAGGTGATACCTCACTGTGGTTTTGATTTGCATTTCTCTAATGATTAGTGATGTTGAGCATGTGCATTGACCTAGAGTCTGTCATACAGAGTGAAGTAAGCCAGAAAGAGAAAAACAAATATCTTATATAACGCATATATGTGGAATCCAGAAAAATGGTACAGATGAACTTATTTGCAGGTCAGGAATAGAGATGTAGACGTAGAGAATGGACATGTGGATGCAGGGGGGAAGGGGAGGGTGGGACGAATTGGGAGATTAGGTCTGACAAATACACTACCATGTGTAAAATAAATAGCTACTGGGAACCTGCTGTATAGCACAGGGAGCTCAGCTCACTGCTCTGTGACGACCTAGATGGGTAGGATGGGGGCGGTGGGAGGGAGGTCCAAGAGGGAGGGGATATAGGTATACATATAGCTGATTCACTTCATTGTACAGCAGAAACTAACACAACATTGTAAAGCAATTATACTTCAATAAAAAATAAATAAAAGAAAAAAGAAACCTGTATCTGTTAGCAGTCACTCCCCATTCTCTCCAATCTGTAATCTACTTTCTATCTCTATGGATTTGCCTAGTCTAGACACTTTATATAAAGGGAACCATGCAGTATGGGGTTTTGTGTCTGGATTATTTCACTTAGCATAATGTTTTCAAAGTTCATCTATGTTGTAGCATGTGTCAGTTCTTTAATAATTTTTATGGCCGAGTAATATTCTGTTTATCCATCCATCAGACAATGAACATTGTTTTTTCCTAATATTTTGCTATTATGAATAATGACGCTATCAACATTTGAGTACACATTTTTGCATGGATATGTTTTCAGTTCTTGTTTTGAATGTATCTAGGTGTGAATTTTCTCAGTCTTATGATAACTCTGTTTAACTTTTTGAGTAAATGCCAAACTTTTCCACAGCAGCTGTGCCATTTAACTTTCCCACCAGCAATGAATGAGAGTTCCAGTTTCCTTGTATCCTCATCAATACTTGTTGTTATTCATCTTTTTAATTACAGCCATCCTTGGAGTAAGCAGTGTCTCATTGTGGTTTTGATTTGCGTTTCCCTCTTTTCACATGCTTACTGGCTGATATTTCTCTTTGGAGAAATATCTGTTCTAATCCTTTTCCCATTTTAAAATGGTGTTGTCTTTTTATTGTGAGTTGTAAGAATTCTTTGTATTATTAGATACTATTCATTTATGAGATCTATAATTTGCAAATACTTTCTCCAGTTTTGTGGATTGTCTTATCACTTGTTGATGGTGTCTTCTGATACACAAAGTTTTTAACTTTTATGAAGTTCAATTTATCAAATTTTTCTTTTGTTGCTTTTGCTTTTGATATCATATGTAAGAAATCATTGCTTAACCTGAGGTCACAAAAATTTATGCCTATGTTTTCTTCTCAGAATCTCAAAACTTCTAGCTATATATTTTTAGTTATATACATTTAGGTCTTTGGTCCATTTTGAGTTCATTTTGGTCCATTTGTATGTATAGTGTGAGGTAGGGGCTCAACTTTATTGTTTTGCATTTGATATCCATTATTCCAAGCAGCATTTGTTGAAAAGACTGTTCTCCCCCTCACTGAATTGTTTAGGAACCTGTGTCAAAAATCAATTGACCATAAATATGAAGGTTCCCCCCTCCATACTCTCTATTCTATTCCATTATCTATATGTCAGTGTAATACTGTCTTGATTACTTAAGTTCAATTGTGGTAAGTTTTGAAATCAATGTGAGTTCTCCAGCTTGGTTGTGCTTTTCAGGATTGTTCTCGCTGGAATTCTGGGTCCCTTGCATTTCCATATAACTTTTAGGATCAGCTTATTTATTTCTACAAAAAGGGAAGCTGGGATTTTGATAGATATTGCAGTAAATAATTTGGGAATTATTGCCATTTTATTAATCATGTAGTTTTTGTCCTTTGTACTATTAATATTGTGCATTATGTTGGTTACTTTTAATACATGGAACCAATTTTACATTCCTGGGATAAATTTCATTTGGTCATAGTTTGTGGATTCAGTTTCTTAGTGCTCTGTTGAGGATTTCTATGCCTATATTCACAAGGTATATTGATCTGAATTTTCTTGTGATGTCTTTGGTTTGGGGATCATGGTAATATTGGCTTCATAGAATGAGTTGGGAAATGTTCCTCTTTCTTCTATTTTTTGGAATAGTTTCTTCTGTGTGTGTGAAGAATTCATGTTAATTCTTCCTTAAATATCTGGTAGAATTCACCAGTGAAACTTTCAGGTCCTAGGATTTTTTTGTGTGTGTGTGTGGGATATTTTTGACTACCAGTTCAATTCAGTCTCTTTACTTTGATGTGGTTCTATTCATATTTTTAATTTATTCTTTAGATGATTTCAGCAGTTTGTATCTTTCTAAGAATCTGTCTATTTCATGTAGGTTATCTAGTTTGTTGGCATACAATTGTTCATACTTTTAGCTTACAATCCTTGCTAATTTTTATAGTCTGTAGTAATGTCCTGTATTTCATTCTTGGTCTTTGTGATTTGAGTATTCTCTCTCTTCTCTCTTTTTGTTTTTTTTCTTCGTCAGTCTTCCTAAAAGTTTTCAGTTTTGTTGGTTGACCTTTTCAAAGAACAAACTTTTGATTTCATTGATTTTTCTCCATTCTTCTATTTTCTATGTAATTTTTTCTCTCATCATATTTATTATTTCCTTCCTTTTGCTTTATTTGGATCTAGTTTGCTCTCCAAATTTACCTTGAAGCAATGCTGTAGCTACATTTCATTCATTTTGGTTTGTTGTATCTTCATTTTTATTCATCTCAAAGTATTTTCTAATTGCCCTTGTAATTCCTTCTTGGACCAGTTGGTTATTTGGAACTGTATTGTTTAATTTCCACATATTTCTGATTTCCCCATTTTTTTCTGTTGTTAATTTCCAATTTCATGACATTTTGACTGAAGAACAATTTGTTGTATGATTTCAGGCCTTTTACATTTATTAAGTCTTGTTTTATAGCCTAATCTATAATCTATCCTGGAGAATGTTCCATGCACTGAAAAATAATATGTATTCTGCTAATTTTGGGTGGAGTGTTCAATAGATGTCTAGTAGGTCTCTAGTTGGTTTATAGTGTTGTTCTATCTAGTTATTCTTTCTGTTATTAAAAACAAGCCATTGAAACCTTCAAATGGTATTGTTGAATTGTTTATTTCTCCCCTCAATTTGATAAATTTTTACTTCATGTATTTTGAGGCTCTATTTCTATTGTTAAGTAAATGTCTATGATTGTTAAAACTTCTTGATACATTGACATTTTTATTTAAAAAATTTTAAATTTATTATTATAAAATTTTATTATTTATATATTATTATAAACTGTCCTTCTCTGTTTCTAGTTTAATTTTATCTTAAAGTTTGTTATATGATGTTCGTATATCCACTCCAGGTAGTTTTTGGTTACTGTTTGCATGACGTATTTTTTTCCATCCATTTACTTTCAACTCTTTTTGTATATTTGAATTTAAATTATCAAAATGTAAATGGCATATAATTGGATCATATTTTTAGTCTATTTTGCTAATCTTCGCTTTTATACTGGAGTATTTAATCCATTTATATTTAATTTTTGATAAGGTATGATTTACATATGCTGTTTTTCTATTTGTTTACTATGTGTCATTTTTTTTATTCCTCTTTTCCATCATTACTGGAATATAAATTCTCTCTATTTATTGATATTCTCTATTTGGTGAGACATCATTCTGTAATGTTGGAATTCTCTGTTGGATGTGGCTACTGAAGTCTCTTTTGAGTTACCTTAGTGATCATCAGATGATTGGACAGAGATTTCTATACCTAGGAATAAGTTTGAGAAATGTGAACAATCTCTGTAAAGAAAACTTTAACACACTCCTGAGTGATGCAAGGGCTTAAACAAAAAGAACCTCATAATACTTTTGAATAGGAGGAGTCAATATAATGTAAATATCAGTTTTCTTTAAGGAAATGTATTAACACAGTAGCAATAAAATGCCAAGATAATTTTGGGGCATTTAGACAACCTGAACCTTGAGTTTGTATGGAAAAAATAAATAAGCAGAGACAATTCTGAATAAAAGAATAAGATATCGTACAGTTAGATGAATCAGAACAGTGCGGTAATGGCAAAAAAAGTGGGTGGATAGCTCAATGGAACAGAAATAACAGTCCAGAAACAGTTTAATGCACATGGGTGTCATCTCAAATCAGTGGAGAAAAGATGAATAAATTAAATAAATTATTGAATTATTATTATTGGATAAATTCTGTTTGGAAAAAAGTTAACCATATAGAAATAAATTATAATAACGGAGTGGCAAAAAAATTTTAAGTAAAATATAAATTTCATTAATCATATAAAGATTGAAAGATTATCCTGCATAAAAAGGATGCCTAGGAATAAAACACCATTAATCAAATTAAAAGATGAACAAGAAACTTGTAAAAACTATTTGCCATTTATAATTTCTATAAAATATATGGAAAGTTAGAACCCAGTAACTCAATAAAAATGGGTTAGGGATATAAAGAAGAGCTTAAGGAAAAGGAAATACAAATGTCTCTTAAACATGTGAGTAGGTACTCAACTCACAATAAAAGAAATGCAAATCAAGACAACAGTTAAGTACCATCTTTTACCTATCAGATTGACAAAGAGCAAACGTTTCATATCACAGTATTACCATGGGTGTGAGAAAACTGGTATGTTACTGGTGGGAGTGTGATTAGGACAGTTCTTACTGATCACAACCTGGCAGTGTTTACACAGATTACTAAAGCAAACACCTTTTAGTTCAGCAACTACACCTTTGAGAATGTAACCAACAAATATACATGCACATGTGGGAAACAATATACCTACCAAGTTATTCAGTACAGCATTGTTTATAAAAGCAAAAGAATAAAAACAACTTTAATATCTGCCCATAAGAGCCTGAATAAATTATATACAAAAGAATGTTACACAACTTACAGAAGAAAAAAATAACTAAAAAAGAAGGAAAAAAAAGAAAAAGGGAAGAAAGGTAAAGAAGCTCTTTATATATTAATGGGAAAGATCTCCAAGATATATTTAAAATATAAAAACATCAAAATGCAGAATAGTATGTATAGGGTGTACCAAAAGGGAAAACAATAAATCTTTTTATTGCTTGTACATCTGGGAAGACACAGAAGAGCATTTGTTTTCTGCAGGGAGGGGGACTAGAATTGGGATACTGGGGTATAGAAATTATGCTGCCTAAATTTTGAAAACTATTCCTGCATTTTCTATTCAAAATATAAAAATCATAAACAATTCAACTACCACCAAAACAAAAATGGAAGAGAAAAATAAAACCACCTTAGAAACAAAGTATATTTTGGAAGCAGTTAAAATTATAAATGCAGGCTAAAAACACCATCAGAGATAGCAGACATCTGATAAAAAATGAGCAAAATTAAGTAGAAAAAAAAGTTTAAAAGGATTAGCAGGAAAATGTGAAAAACTCTGAAGCATCAGTAGATGTAAAACTAATATCCAGTAAAAAGACAATATTTTCACCAATACATTCAAAGAAAGTTTTCCTGGAATGATGGGAGATATTCTAACAATTGAGAGCAGAGCATGTCTGCTGGACAGGAAAAACTGATGCTTACTGATGGACCACAAGTTTTTCTTAAGAAAATTTATCGGATGTAACCAGATCAGAACACTTCTGTGAGCCTGCAGCAAAGGAAGAAAAAATAGTCTGATATTTAAGGAGGAAAAACAGTAAGTCTGGGTTCAAACTTCTCCAGAATCACATACAATGCTAGCAACTGTGCAGTGATGTCTACAAAGTTTTAATGGAAAGGAACATCATCATATTTTATGTCCAGCTATACCACTGTGCAATAATCAAAACTAAGGAGAAATATTTTCAAACACACAAGAAATCAAGAAATATTGTTTCCATAAACATTCTTGTAAAAACTACCAGAGGACAGGCTTCAGCCAACCAAAATATGGATTTTAAAGTCAAGATAGAGTCATGGTGAGCAGTGAATCCATTTATATATTCCATTAATGTTAACAACTGTGGGAACTATATGCTTAAGGAAGTGACTATGAACATTTTCCACCCTGAAATTGTAGAAATGATATAACTAATAAAAGTCAAAGGGTGAGAAAATATAGGAAGTAGCATATGTAGTTAAAATGAATTAGAGGAGGTCATACTTTATAATGTTTTAAAAAGTGGACTATGTAAATATGGTGGCCTTGGTGGAGGAAAAGAAGCCTGGGATAGGATTTGTTCTAATATTAGCTGTGTTCTGATATTAGCATATTGGTGAGACTTCTTCCTCTCTTCCATGCATGGTTAAAAAACTATTACATGTGAGTCTCAAATAGTTTCCACAGTATCTCCTTATAATATTGAAGCAATAGAAGCCAAATGACCAGGGTTTCAGCCTATATCAGAAGTCTAAGGACCAGGCCTTACCCTCTAAAACTTTCTCTCATGCAAAAAGTTCAGGGTTAGACTTACCACATGATCCAGCAATTTCACTTCTGGGTGTATACTAAAAACTGAAAGAAGGGGCTTGAAGATATATTTATATGCCTTCTGTTCATAGCACATTATTCACAATAACTAAAATGTGGGAGCAACTCAAGTGTCCATAGGTGGATGAATGGATAAGGAAAATGTGGTATGTACACACAATGGAATATTATTCAGCCTTTAAAAGGAAGGAAATCCTGACATATGCTACAACATGGATGCACCTGGAGGACATTATGCTGACTGAAACAGCCAGTCACAAAAGACAAAATACTATATGATTCCACCTGTACGAGTTACTTCAAGTAGTCAATATCATAGAGACAGAGAAAGTAGAATGGTAATTGCCAGGGGCTGAAGGGAGGGGATAGTAGGGAGTTATTGTTGAATAGATACAGAGTTTAAGTTTTACAAGATAAAAGCGTATGGAGATGCCTGCATAACATTATGAATATATTTAATACCACTGAACTGTACACTTAAAAACGGTTAAGAGGTAAATTTTATGTGTATTTTACCACCATACAAACAATGGTAAAATAGTTCAGGGTTAGGCTGTTATATTGGTTAAGGTTCCTTGCTGGAAACAGCAGAATCCATTCTACCTAGTTATACGAGAAGGATTGCTTTGGAATCATTAGAAGACTGGAGTTATAAGATGTAGGCTAAGCCTTTAGGAAAAAACTCCTAAAACAATATGCCAATACTGGCACCATCCCCAGATCACTGTGCAACGGCGCTCCATAGCCCATTCAGCTACTGTTTCATAACTGTGTTAAGGAGGCACTTCTGCCTCAGATCTTGAGTATTGCTTGGTTCAGGATGTTGGTGAACATGCACTGGTGCTCAAGGCAATTCCAGATGAAATGCCCAGGTGTAACCCAGAAAACCCATGTATCCTCTAACCCTCAGGGGTTACCCCTTACTTTAATATTCAACAAGATGGACCATAGCTGGATGGCAAATCTCACTTATTTCTATGTACTTCTGGGCAGACCATTCTGTAGTCTGCTTCATCCTTTGTTAATTCCTCTCAGCATCTGCTTTCTTCACTCACCTCTCCTGTTTTTGCATTACTTTTGTATACCGCTAACCCAAGACGCAGGGTAGAGAAGAGTCTTTTCTGAAGGTTTGAAGATATTGGAGGGTAATTGTAGCACAGAGAAGGACATAATTTTACCACTAACACAAAGCGATTGGTGTGGAGAATACTTTTTACTAAAGGTTTGTGGTTAGTGAGGCTAATTAATAAATCAGAATTTCATATTTGATGTCAAACATTAGCATAGTAGAAAAGCATTAAGCATCTCCCATCTTAGGGACTTTTTCACTGGTCCCATCCCTCCCTCTGCTGCTAGGGCTCATCTCTTTCCAAAGTCCCTTCTCATCTCTTATTGTTCATGTGCCCCTTATTCTCTTGCTTGTGCTGCCAACAGAAACTTAATTTTCTTACTTGATTATCTTTTTGTTTTACAGTTTTCTTCCAGGTCATGTCTTGGGGAATGGGGTTTATTTTTCACACCAGTAGATTCATTGAATTATTGTTCAAAGAAAAATCTTTCTTCCTCATATAAACTGTATGCTCCTACCTCTGTAAGTAAAAAGCCTATCTCCAGAATTTTTTGGAATATAGCTACTTTACCTTCCTTGAAACAGTAATAATGAAAAAAATTAGTGGTGCAGATTGAAATGGAAAACTGGTAGAAAGTAGAAAAGATAAAACAAAGATTTGATTTTAATAAAAAGGAGTGAAAACAATTTTTGACCTGTACACCCAATTTTTGACCTGTACTAAATTCACAGAAGATCATCAATGGGCTTTAGTGTATATTTTATTCCTTGAATTCTGGAAATCAAAAGTAAATTCATTCCTTTTGATCTTATTTTTACATAGGTCACCATTTTTCTTTCATCTGATATTGTAACATCTTCAAATAAAGTCCCTGCTACCTTTCTTTTATATTGGCAGATCACTGAAATCTATAAAATGAAATTAAAAGAAGCATCACTATCAGAATCCATGTTTTGCTAGTTCTCTAAGACAAGCATTAAGTATGGCGCACTCAATATATTGGCAGTGAAATGGGACTCCCCACCCCCAAAAGAACAGTCATGATCATAGAAATGGAAGCTGATCTTTATTTACTGTGGGGTCAGAAAATGGACAAGATGTAGTTGATATTTCTTAACTCTTTCCTTGTTTCACTCAGACCCTATAGCAGACTAAAAACCATTGCCCAAGTATCAGCAGGTTAAAGAGACTGAATTCATTCTTTATTATGCATTTGTATGTTCGTTAGTGAGAGGAAAATTGGGATGCTCTGGAGGTTCAACTGCTCCTCACTTTGGGTAGTTTGGCTGAGGACTGGCTCAGCAGGTTGAGTTAGATTTACCAGAAATTAGGATACCAATCACAGGTTCAAAAGGCACTACTTTCTAACATGGCTACTTCTCCAACCATTGCTACATAAACGTGTTATGGGGTGGGGGACCTTCTCTACTAGAATGTTAGCCATGGGATGTAAATAAAGACCATTTATGACTGTTCTAAGTAGCAGGTCATAGAGTTCAGAAGATTCCTTGCACTCTACTACTTCTCAGCTTGTAACTCATCCCCATCGCAGTAAATCATATATCTATAGGATTGCCATAGATATAAGATTCTATATTTCTATACTTCTATCTATATTTCTATAGATATAGGATTCTATAATCTATAGGATATCTATATCTATACCATGTGACATGAATGGTTTGTATCTGTCATCCCTTTAGGCAACATTCATTCCACAAATATTTACTGAGTGCCTACCATGTGCCAGGCACTATTTTAATTCCTGAGATACCTCAGTGAACAAAACAAAGAGTTCTGTCCTTCTGGGGGTTAAATTTTAGTGGTGGCAGTCAAGGTGGAAGGAGACGAAACAATAAATATGAGAGGTAATTTATATAATGTGTTAAAAGGCAGAAGTACTATGGAAAACAAAATGTAGAAAGGGGTAGACAGGGATCAGGGGTTGATGTCAGTTTGGAAACAGCGATTGACATGTAGCTTGGCTGTGGGTAAATTGTACTATATACACTCTTTAAGACAGATTTTGTGTTTTTTTTCATCCATGTATCCCTAGCACAGTACCCAAAATATAGTAGGTGGCTGAAGATTGTTTGTTGAATTAATTTTTCTGATGCAATTTAGAATACATAAAGTGATTTGTCAGGTCTTATTTGTAAGCAACATTACCTCAGCACTTTTCTAACTCAAGGACATTCCTCTGCTTCTGCAAAAAAATACATGGCACATATTCATTTTAAGGAAACCTCATTAGGAAATAATGTTCTATGCCATCACCTTCAATTTAGTTAATGTCTCCATTGAAGACTGGGTCACTGTGCTCTTTCTAGCGTCTGGCAAAATATAGCATATAGCCTAAGAAGAGTCGGCCATTTTACCCTCAGAAATGGAGACTGCAAACAAATTGTCAGGTCTGTGTTGTAACATTGACATAGTTCTTGTGAACAAAAACGAAAGAAACACAAATTCTGCCAAAAATCAAGGTGCATCTGTATCTACTAGCTTTGAAGATTGAATTCGGTTAGAATTCTGACGATAGAGAGATTACCACTGTTCCTAACAGGCAGCTGATGCGCTTTCAACCACCTTCTGTTTTAATTAGGGTTGAGATTGGCCCAAAATACAGTGGTGTTAAAAGGATACAAATCTATTTTGCTTTCAAATGAAATGTGACCAGTTTAGCCCACATGGGCAGATCTACCATCGACTGGCCATTTTCCATGCCTGTATGGTCAAATCCAAGATTCTGCCATGTCCTGAGTTCCAGCCAGCAGATAGGAGAAAGAGAGTATAGAAAAGTCACACCCAGTGTTTTAAAATTTAGACCTGGAAGTGGCAAACATCATTTCCTCTAATTGTCCATTTGTGAGAAGTATATCTCATGCCCACATCTAACTGCAAGGGAGGCTGGGAAGCAGAGTGTAGCAGTGCAGTCATGGGCTGATTTATGGAAGAAGGGGAGAATATATTTTGGTGGGCAATTTGCTGTTTCCTTCATAATCTCTGAATCAATACAACATAAGAATGAGTGTTTTGTGTTTGCTTGTAATACATTCATGCATGCGGAAAGGCCGTTACAGGATTACACCAAGATAAAGCGACATCTCTCATCCCCATCCCCGGTGTCCCCTGGAAGCTCTTGTAAAGCAAATTAATACTTTCAATGCCCCAGTACTAACAATGTAAGCCGACTTGGTAAGGGCTGCTGAGTCTCAGACGATTCCATATGAAGATCATGAGAAGGTGCTGCATGTGACAGAATAAACACAGAAAAATCACAATACACCAAAAAACACTTCTGATTTGATTCTGTTCTTCTCTTTCCAAAAAAGACACTGAACCCTCTCAAAGTCCTTGATGCCGTGCCTCTTAGTCAATATGCAGGCCAATGACTCCACATTTTTTTCTTTGCAAAGGAATAGGTAGAAATTACTGTTGACTTTATCCTGTTTATACTGATAGTTAATGATGGTACTTACAAGAGGTTTCAGAGATAAAAGAAAATCTTGAAAAAAAAATTGCTGGAAATCATATGCCTCAACTCATGAATTGCACTGCAGGCAGACAAATTATTTCTTGGCTGTAAAAATTGTCCAACTATCTTTTTGCTCCCTAAAGCTGATCTTGACAAGGATTCATTGATCCTTAATATGGAATACTTCAGATGACAAAAATCAAAACCAGTAAAGATTGATTTGGCAGCCTACAGATAGATCACCTTGGAATGAATGGGCCGAGAGTCTGAACAGAAGATAATCCTCCAGCTCCTTTCAATTTATTTTTTTTTATTATGGAGTCCATAAGATTTAAATCTGGAACCACCGAAAGGAAGTATTCATTCAGAATAAACACAGACACAGAGAAAAGACACATCAACTCAAAAACAAATGTATATGGTATAAAAATAGAGCTAGCACTGAAGTTCTTTTATGAACATCTTTTGGCTCAGTTTCTATAGAGTCAACACTCTATGTTTACCTGCAACTTTATATCAGGCAGACAAAATGATTTGCAAAGGAGCAAATAATGTATTTGTGGAATAAAAGGAATGTAGAGGAAAAGTGGTATCACTAGACTACTCCCAATTTATTGACTTTGGTAAGACATTTGTATCTCTGGAGTCCAGTTCTTTTTTGTAAAATGAGGGACAATTATGCTTATCTTCCACAAATATCATACCAATCCAGTGAGGTAATACAAGTGAACATGTCCTGTAAAGCATTAAATTCTGCACACCTATGAAGTTTGATATTATTTATTATTTTGCAGGGATTCTAGGACAAATGATTTCTTAACAACATAATTGCTGGTCCCAGAATTGCTATTAGTCTGAATGTGACTTTCAAACATTTCCTCTACTTCAACTATTTCCTCATTTTCCTCTCATCTCATCTGATATGTCTGTTCTGTCTACATTATCCCCCCAAAATCCTACTTCCCTATTCTCCAAATGCCAACTCTCTGCCTACCAGATAAGGAACACTATCTATCTGTGTTCCCTTGTTAATCTATTGACCTTTAAGCACAGTTGTGTTTCATTAAGAGGGCATGTACTTTGAGGCAAACATTTTCCACTGGTTTAATTTTAGCTGTAAGAGAGACACGGGAGGTGTATCACCAAAAGAGGTCACAGACACAGAGGGGGAGAGAAAGACACTCTACAGCACATTCCTCTGGTATCATCTGGTATTTAATTTTCTGCAGCAAAGATCTATGCTGTACTGATTTCATGGAAAATACAGAAAGAGATAAAACAATAGAGCATTTCAGCACTCCTTCCAGGAGGGTACACTGCCAGGGCATTAGGAGCACAAAATAGAAATCAGTTTGAATAGATTATGGTTGAATAGATTGGTTTCACAGGATCCCAGTTACACCAGTTTTTAACTGGGTAACTCTGGGCACATCGAAAGCTTTCTGAACCTCGTTTTCTTTCTCTGTTAGGAAGGAATAACTGTGACTTTCTGGTGTGATTATTATGAGGATTAAATGTTAGTATTACATGTGAAAAGTTCTGGCCTAAAGTGGGTTCTTAATAAATATTATTTACTAATACATTTATAAACAATAAATATTATTTATTTATAAATGTACAGCTCTCAGTAGATACTGGCCATGTGCCTTTACTGAGATACAGAGAGCTCAAAGAAGAGGCACACTATTCATTTGCTGAAGACTTAAGCTATGGTTACATAAAGTCTAAAGAGTACTAGAGTCCAGACTCGCAGGAAAGCAAGATATCCTTCTGTGTATCATCCATGATTGGCAAATATCCAGCCTCTGATTAAACTCAACAAGGGACAGGATGTTCATTAGCTGCAAAGCAATTCATTCCTTTTAAGAACACTTCTAACTATTAGAAAGAGCTTGCTTTTTTTTTTTTTAACATCCTAATTGGAGTATAAGTGCTTTACAATGGTGTGTTAGTTTCTGCTGTATAACAAAGTGAATCAGCTATACATATACATATGTCCCCATATCTCCTCCCTCTTGTGTCTCCCTCCCACCCTCCCTATCCCACCCCTCTAGGCGGACACAAAGCAACAAGCTGATCTCCCTGTGCTATGCGGCTGCTTCCCACTAGCTATCTATTTTACAATTGGTAACGTATATATGTCCATGCTACTCTCTCACTTCATCCCAGTTTACCCTTCCCTCTCCCCGCGTCCTCAAGTCCATTCTCTATGTCTACGTCTTTATTGCTGTCCTGCCCCTAGAACCATTTTTCTTTTTTTAGATTCCATATATATGTGTTAGCATACAGTATTTGTTTTTCTCTTTCTGACTTACTTCACTCTGTATGGCAATCTCTAGGTCCATCCACCTCACTACAAATAACTCAGTTTCGTTCCTTTTTATGGCTGAGTAATATTCCATTGTATATGTGTGCCACATCTTCTTCATCCATTCATCTGTCGATGGACATGTAGGTTGCTTCCATGTCCTGGCTATTGTAAATAGAGCTGCACCATACACTGGTACATGACTCTTTTTGAATGATGGTTTTCTCAGGGTATATGCCCAGTGGTGGGATTGCTGAGTCGGATGGTACTTCTATTTTTAGTCTTTTGAGGAACCTCCATAGAGTTCTCCATAGTGGCTGAACCAATTTACATTCCCACCAACAGTGCAAGAGGGTTCCTTTTTCTCTACAACCTCTCCAGCATTTATTGTTTGTAGATTTTTTGATGATGGCCATTCTGACTGGTGTGATGTGATACCTCATTGTAGTTTTGATTTGCATTTCTCTAATGATTAGTGATGTTGAGCATCCTTTAATGTGTTTTTGGCAACTGGTATTTCTTCTTTGGAGAAATGTCTATTTAGATCTTCTGCCCATTTTTGGACTGGGCTGTTTGTGTTTTTGTTATTGCGCTGCATGAGCTGCTTGTATATTTTGAAGATTAATCCTTTGTCAGTTGCTTTGTCTGCAAATATTTTCTTCCATTCTGTGGGTTGGCTTTTTGTCTTGTTTATGGTTTCCTTTGTTGTGCAAAAGTTTTCAGTTTCATTAGATCCCATTTGTTTATTTTAGTTGTTGTTTCCATTTCTTTAGGAGGTGGGTCAAAAAGGATCTTGCTGTGATTTATGTCATGGAGTGTTCTGCTCTGTTTTCCTCTAAGAGTTTTATAGTGTCTGGCCTTACATTTAGGCCTTTAAATCCATTTTGAGTTTATTTTTTTTTATTTATTTTTTTTTGCGGTACGCGGGCCTCTCACTGTTGTGGCCTCTCCCTTTGCGGAGCACAGGCTCCGGACGCGCAGGCTCAGCGGCCATGGCTCACGGGCCCAGCCGCTCCGCGGCATGTGGGATCTTCCCAGACCGGGGCACGAACCCATGTCCCCTGCATCGGCAGGCGGACTCTCAACCACTGTGCCACCAGGGAAGCCCTTGAGTTTATTTTTGTGTATAGTATTAGGGAGTATTCTAATTTCATTCTTTTATACGTAGCTGTCCAGTTTTCCCAGCACCACTTATTGAAGAGGCTGTCTTTTCTCCACTGTGTATTCTTGCCTCCTTTATCAAAAATAAGGTGACCATATGTGTGTGGGTTTATCTCTGGGCTTTCTGTCCTGTTCCATTGATCTATATGTCTGTTTTTGTGCCAGTACCATACTTTCTTGATTACTGTAGCTTTGTAGTATAGTCTGAAGTCTGGGAGCCTGATTCCTGCAGCTCCATTTTTCTCTCTCAAGATTGCTTTGGCTATTGGGGGTCTTTTTTGTTTCCATACAAATAGTGAAATTTTTTGTTCTAGTTCTGTGAAAAATGCCATTGGTAGTTTGATAGGGATTGCATTGAATCTGTAGATTGCTTTGGGTAGTATAGTCATTTTCACAATGTTGATTCTTCCAATCCAAGAACGTGGTATATCTTTCCATCTGTTTGTATCATTTTTAATTTCTTTCATCAGTGTTGTATAGTTTTCTGCCTACAGGTCTTTTGTCCCTTTAGGTAGGTTTATTCCTAGGTATTTTATTCTTTTTGTTGTAATGGTAAATGGGAGTGTTTCCTTAATTTCCCTTTCAGATTTTTCATCGTTAATGTATAGGAATGCAAGAGATTTCTGTGCATTAATTTTGTATCCTGCAACTTTACCAAATTCATTGATTAGCTCTAGTAGTTTTCTGGTAGCATCTTTCGGATTGTCTATGCATAGTATCCCGTCATCTGCAAACAGTGACAGTTTTACTTCTTTTTTACTGATTTGGATTCCTTTTATTTCTTTTTCTTCTCTAACTGCTGTGGCTAAAACTTCCAAAACTATGTTGAATAATAGTGTTGAGAGTGGGCAACCTTGTCTTCTTCCTGATCTTGGTGGAAATAGATTCAGTTTTTCACCATTGAGAACAATGTCGGCTGTGGGTTTGTCATCAATGGCCTTTATCTTATCAAAGAACCAGCTTTTGGTTTTATTGATCTTTGCTATCATTTCCTTCATTTCTTTTTCATTTATTTCTGGTCTCATATTTCTGATTTCTTTCCTCCTTCTAACTTTGGGGATTTTTTGCTCTTCTTTCTCTAATTGCTTTAGGTGCAAGGTTAGCTTGTTTATTTGAGATGTTTCCTGTTTCTTAAGGTAGGATTATATTGCTATAAACTTCCCTCTTAGAACTACTTTTGCTGCATCCCATAGGTTTTGGGTTGTCGTATTTTCATTCTCATTTGTTTCTAGATATTTTTTGATTTCCTCTTTGATTTCTTCAGTGATCTCTTGGTTATTTAGTAGTGTATTGTTTAGCCTTCATGTGCTTGTATTTTTTATAGATATTTTTCCTGTAATTGATATCTAGTCTCATAGCATTGTGGTCAGAAAAGATACTTGATATGATTTCAATTTTCTTAACTTTGCCAAGGCTTCATCTGTGACCCAGGATATGATCTACCCTGGAGAATGTTCCATGAGCACTTGAGAAGAAAGTGTAATCTGCTCTTTTTGGATGGAATGTCCTATAAGTATCAGTTAAGTCCATCTTGTTTAATGTATCATTTAAAGCTTGTGTTTCCTTATTTATTTTCATTTTGGATGATCTGTCCATTGGTGAAAGTGGGGTGTTAAAGTCTCCTACTATGATTCTGCTACTGTCGATTTTCCCTTTTATGGCTCTTTGCATTTGCTGTATGTATTGAGGTGCTCCTTTGCTGGGTGCATAAATATTTATAATTGTTATGTCTTCTTCTTGGATTTTTCCCTTGATCATTATGTAGTGTCCTTCTTTGTCTCTTTTTTTTTTTTTTTTTTTTTTTTTGTGGTACACAGGCCTCTCACTGTTGTGGCCTCTCCCGTTGCGGAGCACAGGCTCCGTACATGCAAGCTCAGCGGCCATGGCTCACGGGCCCAGCTGCTCCGCAGCATGTGGGATCTTCCCGGACCAGGGTACGAACCCGTGTCCCCTGCATCGGCAGGCGGACTCTCAACCACTGCGCCACCAGGGAAGCCCTTTCTTTGTCTCTTATAATAGTCTTTATTTTGAAGTCTATTTTGTCTGATATGAGAATTGCTACTCCAGCTTTCTTTTGATTTCCATTTGCATGGAATATCTTTTTCCATGCCCTCACTTTCAGTCTGTATGTGTCCCTAGGTCTGAAATGGGTCTCTTGTAGACAGCATATAAACGGGTCTTGTTTTTGTATCCATTCAGCCAGTTCATGTCTTTTGGTTGGAGCATTTAATCCATTTACATTTAAGGTAATTATCAATATGTATGTTCCTATTTTCATTTTCTTAATTGTTTTGGGTTTGTTATTGTAAGTCTTTTCCTTCTCTTGTGTTTCCTGCCTAGAGAAGTTCCTTTAGCATTTTTTGTAGAGCTGGTTTGGTGGTGCTGAATTCTCCTAACTTTTACTTATCTGTAAAGGTTTAATTTTTCCATCAAATCTGAATGAGATCCTTGCTGGGTAGAGTAATCTTGGTTGTAGGTTTTTCCCTTTCATCACTTTAAATATGTCCTGCCAGTCCCTTCTGGCTTGCAGAGTTTCTGCTGAAAGATCAGCTGTTAACCTTATGGGGATTCCCTTGTATGTTAATTGTTGCTTTTCCCTTGCTGCTTTTAATATTTTTTCTTTGTATTTAATTTCTGATAGTTTGAGTAATATGTGTCTTGGCATGTTTCTCCTTGGATTTGTCCTTTATGGACTCTCTGTGCTTCCTGGACTTGATTGATTATTTCCTTTCCCATATTAGGGAAGTTTTCACCTATAATCTCTTCAGATATTTTCTCAGTCCTTTTTTTTTTTTCCTCTTCTTCTTCTGGGACCCCTATAATTCGAATGTTGGTGTGTTTAATGTTGTCCCAGAGGTCTCTGAGATTGTCGTCAATTCTTTTCATTCTTTTTTCTTTATTCATCTCTGTGGTAGTTATTTCCACTATTTTATCTTCCAGGTCACTTATCCGTTCTTCTGCCTCAGTTATTCTGCTATTGATTCCGTCTAGAGAATTTTAAATTTCATTTATTGTGTTGTTCATCATTGTTTGTTTGCTCTTTAGTTGTTCTAGGTCCTTGTTAAACGTTTCCTGTATTTTCTCCATTCTATTTCCAAGATTTTGGATCATCTTTACTCTCATTACTCTGCATTCTTTTTCAGGTAGACTGCCTAGTTCCTCTTCATTTGTTTGGTCTGGTGGGTTTTTACCTTGCTCCTTCATCTGCTGCATATTTCTTTCTCTTCTCATTTTGCTTAACTTTCTGTGTTTGGGGTCTCCTTTTTGCAGGCTGCAGGTTAGTAGTTCCCGTTGTTTGTAGTGTTTGCTCCCAGCGGGTAAGGTTGGTTCAGTGGGTTGTGTAGGTTTCCTGGTGGAGGGGACTGGTGCCTGTGTTCTAGTGGATGAGACTGGATCTTGTCTTTCTGGTGGGCAGGACCACATCTGGTGGTGTGTTTTGGGGTGTCTGTGAACTTATTATGATTTTAGGAAGCCTCTCTGCTAATGGGTGGGGTTGTGTTCCTGTCTTGCTAGTTGTTTGGCATAGGGTGTCCAACACTGTAGCTTGCTGGACGTTGAGTGGAGCTGTATCTTAGCGTTGAGAAGATCTCTGGGAGAGCTCTTGCCACTTGCTATTACTTATGATAGCAAGGGGCCGGGAGGTCTCTGGTGCACCAGTTGTCCTGAACTCGGCTCTCCCACCTCAGAGGCTCAGGCCTGACACCCGGCCAGAGCACCAAGACTCTGTCAGCCATACGGCTCTTTTGGGAAGTCTGAGGTATCCTGCCAGCATTCAGTAGATGTTCTGTAGGGGTTGTTCCACGTGTAGATGTAGTTTTGATGTATTTGTGGGGAGGAAGGTGATCTCCATATCCTACTCCTCTGCCATCTTGAAGGCGCCCTTCAGAATGAGCTTGCTTATACTTCATTGAAATCCACCTTTTCATAAATTCCAGCCATTAATCCTATGTCTTCCTATTACAGTATTAAAGATGAAGGTGGATCATCATTATTTCATGAAACACCTATGAAAAAAACAAAGACAAGATCATGCCAGATTTAAGTCTTCTCTTGTTTTATTTCTTGATTCTCTTATGATATAATTTGGAACCCTTTACTGGCCTAGTTTACTCTAGTTTTTAATGTATTGTCTTGTTTTTAATGTATAGGAACCAGGTTTGAACACAGTGCTATATGTGTGGCCAAATACAATGAGTCTCTTTTCTTTTTTAATTAGCATGTGGTGCATTTATAAATGTAATCTAAGTTTGCAGTTTATGTTTACCTTCCACTAGGAGCAACACATGCTTTTATTCAAACCAGGACACTTTTGAGCATGGAAGATGTGCTTTTAGCAATTACACTTGGAAAACAGACATTAACTGGAATTATTAAGACTAACAAGGACAGGTCATCTTCCCACAGCAAAAGTGTCCTCCCCTTCTGTTCTATTCTCTCTCCCTTTCTCTCTTGTATTTCTCACCTAAATGGTCTCTTCTCTGGTTTATTCTGGTAGTTCATGGAAGTTTATGAAATTCAACTGCATAAGTCTTGTTCTATTATACTGTATATACTCTAACGTCTTCTAACAGATATGCTTTTGGTACATACAGTGTTCATTGCTCTATTTCACATCTCATTAACACACCAGGTTTGTGTAATCTCTTTTGGAAAAATGTCAGGCTTCCTTTCCTATAGCCTTCTCTGTACATTAGAATACTATAACCATCTGAGACTGTTAAAATTACCCTGGTGTTTATACTTTTCTCTTGAATTAATGCTTCCCATATATATCTGCTGCTTTTGAGTATTCCCAGCTTCATCAGTTTATCTGAGTAATTCTCTGTTAAATTTCAGGTTGATACTTTCCAATCACATCATCAAGTCTACAAATAATTATATCAAATTGCATTTGTTTAATACTTTATACATTGCAAAATTGATTTCATATTTGCATTTGAGTGTTCCAACAACTCTTGAGCAAGGCTGAAAAAGTATAATTATCTCGTCTTTACAGAGAAAGAGATGAATGACTTAAATTCAAATCTTTAGTTTCTATTCTGGTGTTCTTTCAACTATACCATAATGTTTTCTTCTTTCTTATCATTCAATAAATACCTCTGCCTTTTTGCCCATTTTGATGTGCTGAGTGATATATTTGTAAGAAAACAAGTAGTTATTCAACATCATCTAAATACTTTCTTTTCCTAAGCCGTGAGACTCAACTTGAAGAAAATTTGCAAATAGTACATATGTCTCTATGTTTTTATCCTTCTCCCCGTGGAATAAAAATTACTAGATATAGATTCTGTCTCTCCCCATATATTTTTGCCTTATTTTTTAGTTCATGTGAATAAGCAAAATTGGTAGAAGTTGGTGGGTTCAGGAAATATAAGCAAGTTCTCTATGAGATGCTACACATTGTTGTACTTCTACGTTATTGGTCTATCAAATGGACACATGAACAACTTTAAACTTTTCTAAGGGATACCTGTCACTACCAGACAATGGACACACCTCATCTTATTTCAAGCATATCCTGTACTTGGAAAGCCTGCTACTTATTTCTTTAGAAGATCCTGATTCACCTTATTTGGAAAGGTCATCATGTCTGAAACGTGGATCCCAGGATGCAGTTTTTCTCTTCCTCTTTGTTACATTATTTTGTTCTGCAGAGTACTGAAGTTAGGTTCACTCCCTTTAGCTCACTCTTTTGTCTTTACTTCTGCTTTCTTAGTAGCAACCCTTCATACTTCCCAATATGTCAAAAATAGAAACTTACCCCTTAAGCATTTTTATCTCTTCACTAGCAGGTATTTTATCTATGGTACGAGTTATAATGTAACTCCTCCCCTTCCTTCCTGCTGGCCTTTAAGACTAGATGTTTGTAATGAGGATGAGTAGTGGAGACAACTCCGGCCCCATCAAAGGAGACTTTTAATCTGAATGTTCTAAGTCTTTTTCTTACTCAGACTTCCTTTTCTGCCACTGTTCAATTCTGGTCTTTTGGCAAGATTTGAACCCCAGGAAGAGAAGTATTATCACATTATCTCAGGCATCATACATCCTGATTACTCTTTATATGGCTCCAAGACCAATTCTGATCCACAGAAAGTGAAGAGTGTGTCCCTGGATCAAGAGTCCAAATCCCAACTCTTACAAATTAGCCACATGACCTTGGGCTTGCCACTTGGTCCTTCTGAGCATCAGCTTCTTCACCTATTTAACGTGAAGGGGTTGAACTAGCTGCTCCCCAATGTTTTCTCCTACTTTGACGTTAGCTTATTCAGACCATGAATAAGGTATTTCATGTGTGGCTTTGAGTATCACACAGTGGTCCTCTCCTTGGTTGGGAGTGATGGGCTTGATGACCAGGAGGTGGTAATTGACACTCAGTGGTGTTGCTTATAAGAGAATGATTTACTTCTTTTCACCTCCTAACAACTGCTCATCGTTCATTTTGTCTTAACATTCATTTCGCGTATTTCTTTCTAGAGTATTAAATGCATAGAAAAATCACTTTACTTGAAGAGATATTTTTTAAGCTTTCACATTCATAATTCATCATTGAGATTCTGGAACTTTAGAAGATTTGTGGACTTTAATATTCTATGCTCTTCAGAGTTTGTGAATATATTTGTCCATGATAGAGTCTGGGTACCTGCAGATAAGAAGTACACATCTCTCAAAGGTAAAAGTCTCTATCTACTTTTAGGTGGTTTCTGTCTCCTATTTATCACAAGTTTTTTCCCCAGGTGCCCAATATTTCCTAGGGTCCAATATTTCACAAGCCTTGTGGCATCGCTGTGAGATGGGTAACAAACCAATTTATATTTTATAGATACTAAAACTGAGGCACAGAGAAAGTATGTGATCTGTTCCAGCACTCCAGCAGCTCAGCAAGGAATGGCAGAGTAAAGATCAAGAAAAGAAATAACCTAATTCCTCTGTGATTCTCTTTTGCTGAGCATCAGAGCACCACAGGCTGACAGAATCTCTGAGAAACTATCAGCCTACTACCCTCTTTGTAGGGAAGCCTATCTGTGAGTTTATTCAGTAGAGATGGCAAGCTCCTGACTATAATCTATACCAATGCTTAACATTCTTCATTACTAGAATGTTCTTCCTCAGACTTTGCCATCATCCACACCATATGCTGGCACTTATCATGTCATGCCTCGAGCCCTGTAACAGCCTTCTGACTAGGCTGTTACAGTAATTCCTCTCCTCCACTCCCCCTTTCCACCCACCTCACCCAGTTTATCCTGCATTCTGTGTCCAGTGATCTTCCTTAGGGCACTATTTCATGGCACCACTTGAGTGTGTAAAGGCTTCCTGTTTCCCAACACATTGGGTCTATGATTCTCTGCCTGCCATTCAAGGCCATCCACAGTTGAACTCTGCTCCATCCATTATTCAATCATCATTTTCCTATCATATCCCCAGTCCAGATATGTGGATCTCTTTTATTCTTTCCTCAGGATCTCATGTTGCTTTTAAATCTTAGTCTTCTCGTGCCCTCCTTGAAGCCTGTGTTGCTGCTCTAGCTGTGGTAATCTCTTTGCTGTTTTAACACTAATTGTCCCTGTGGGTAGTGTTATCTACAGTCATTCTCTCATTGTATTTGTGTGTCACTTTAGTCCATCTGGACCATTAAGCGTCCTAGAGTGCAGGGACTGTGTCTTCTTTTTGTCTTACAATAGTACAAAGCACAATAAATGAAGATCATAAAACAACGTTCTCAATAAGTACTCGTTGACTCTTTGAAATTCAGGGAATTGGATTTGTCAGTTATGTGTGTGTGTATGCACGTGTGTTTGTGTGTGTGTGTATTTATGAGTGGACTTTTTACTTTTGAAACAGAAATAGAGTTACAAGTGTAGAAAACAAACTTATGGTTACCCGGGGGTAAGGGAGGGGGGATAAATTGGGAGATTGGGATAGACATATACACACTACTATATATAAAATAGATAACTAATAAGGACCAACTGTATAGCACAGGAAACTCTACTCAGTACTACTCTGTAATGGCCTATATGGGAAAAGAATCTAAAGGAGTGTGGATATATGTATATGTACAACTGATTCACTTTGCCGTACACCTGAAACTAACACAACATTGTAAATCAACTATACTCCAATAAATTTTTTTAAAAGGTCATAGATAAAGAGAAAAGTATATTTAGTTTTTTGGATTTTTTTGAGTATAATTTATCCTCAATTATCACCTGAATTTCAGATGCCTTCCAGAGTCCTCCTTCCTTTAACTGGAAGTTGCTTTGCTGCATATGAGCAATATCTTCCTTGTTGAAGTGGTGTGGCATTTGCTTTCCATTCTGATTTCCCTATCATGCTCTGAGCATCCCAACCCTTGCCTTTCATTCTCTACAATACAAGACTAAATCTCAAATTTGGGTATTGTATGAACTGGCATATGACCAAGGTTCATATTTTATAAGCAGCTGGAATTCATTGAAAATATTGACATAATAATATAAACTTTCTTTTTCTTAATTTTGAAGGCAGATAAAGTATGAACAGACCTTACCACAGAGGAAAATTAAGCAGTCTTCATTTTGTGAATATTGGTTTAATCTAGAAGTTATGTAATATTTAAAATGTCTCAATTTTAACATATGAGTGTTTCTTCTGATTCCATGGGGTTCTGTTTAGAAATTCTGGAAGTTTTATTGCATAAAAAATTATAAAACCTCATACATAGGCCCTTTTGAGTCTGAATTAGAGGATTCTGTTCATCCAGTGTAGCAGTCTACCCAGCAAAAATTCATTCTTTCTTGGCATCTGCCCAAAACTTGTTTATGCTCTTTGAGAGGATAATTGTTGTAAAGCTCTGATTCTTTAATGTTTTCTTCTTATGCTAGATTGAAACAACTCACAGTAATTTCCACCCATTGCTTCTGTACTCTAAGGAGCACTGTCCAGTAGAACTTTTTTTCCATGATTAAAGTGTTCTCTATCTGCACTGCCCAATATGGTAGCCACTAGCCACATATGGCTTTGAGTATAGCAACTTGAGGAACTGAATTTTAAATCTATTTAATTTTACTTAATTTAAATTTAAACTTAAATAATCACGTGTGGCTAATGGCTACTGCATTGAACAACACAGCTCTAGCATTTTGCAGAATGAGCCAGCCATCCCTTTCACATGCCAATTCTCCAAAAATTTTGAGAGGATTTGATCTGTGTATATTCTTTTTAGGACATTCTTTGTTTCCTCATTAATAGGTTTGCACTTTAGAACGTATTTTGTTGCTGCTGCTGTGGCTGCTGTTGTTAAAATCCTCTATTTTTTCTGAAGTCCCTTCTAACTCATAGATTCTGTGATTGTTTCTAGATGTTCCCTGGAGTTGTTTAGCAATTGCAGTCTTGATATATATAAAGCACTCTGAATTCACTGAAAGAAACAGATTGACATATAAATTGCTGAATTTGGAGGCATTTGAAGACATAGGGAACATAAGACTTAAACAAATGTTCTCAACTAGAGACAGTAGTGCCCCACTGGGGACACGTGGCCATGTCTGGAGATTTGTTTTGATTGTCGCGACTTGGGGGGAGGGGCTTCTGGTAGCCAGTGGATACAGGATGGGGGTGTTGCTAAATTTGCACAGGACAAAGCCCCTGCAACAAAGAACTATGCAGCCCCAAATGTCCATAGTGCTGAGATTGAGAAAGTCTGATTTACACAATCATTTAAGGAAGAGGTATCATTTATTTAGACACATAAAGACGTCATTCATTTGAAAAGAAGGAGAGATTATTACACAAAACTGCTTGGGAAGGTGCTAAGTTTGTGAAGTTTTATAACTTTATAAATGCACGTTTGCCTCTGAATTCTCTCTTCCATATCGAGGGCCCTATGGAGTCAGTGAGAACAGTGATAAATTTGTTAATCTAAGAACATTTTACTAAGTTCTTTGCTTCTTCTTTCTTTTCCCTCTGAAGCTCTCATTGTGCATCTTGTTATTACCATTGTCAGACAGTCCTAATTTTAGTCCTCATCTATGTTTTCGTTTTCACGAGCACTATCTGTATTAGAACAAAGCCGCTGTTCAAATGAGTCCAGGTGTAAATGACATGATATTGTGAAGTCAACTTCTTCAGATGATATTTGATGGGACTCCTCTTTCCTTGGTAGTATTTTATTTGGTAGTGTGAGGCCAGTTAATCTTTCTCCTTCATCTAGAGGCAGGAAATAATTAATACAACCTGGGGGGAGAGCCTGGTGAGCTGGTCAGTATGAAATCTGACACCTAGTGAAATGTGCTTCATTTTCCGGTTTCCGCCCTAGCGTGAAATTTCCCGAGGTTCAGAGAAAGGTTCATCAAATCTTGGCAAATCTCTCCGTAAACTGGGTAGTGTCAGATTCCAAAAGAAATGTGAAAGTTTTACCTGGCTTCAAATTTCTAGTGTTAAAAGTTTCAGCAGTCCAAGCAAGAAGGTTCCTTGCAATGTCAAGAAAAATCCCAGTTTCTTATTTTGGATAACTAATTGGAAGGGACAATTGATTGAGAATAAAATCTCCAGGGAGACACATTTCATAGCAACCTATCCAGCCTCATTCAGATCACGCAGTAGTTTTCAATGGACCTGGATGCTACCATGGCACCAACAAATTCACATTGTTCATTATCACATCGTATCATAAGTTTCCCACATTCAAAGCCAAGCTAAGGAGAAAATATTCTCCCAGAGGGTTTTTCAAAGTTCACGTGAAAGAAGAATGCATGGGACATTTCCTATCAAGTTCCAAAGAGTAGAAAATAATGTATAATGATAAGAATCAAGAGAAAATCCCTAAAATATTGTTCATGAATTAAGTTCTAGCAGGCTATGAAGGTGAACAGAGAGGTCACATTGCCAAGTTCTAATAGTAGTTCTGGACTCTGAAATAAAAATGTAGAAAACCTTGTCCTGATTTGAGTAGATTCAAGATCTGATATACTGCATGCATTCTTTATTTATTTATTTTATTGAAGTATAGTTAATTTACAATGTTGTGTTAGTTCCTGCACGCAGTTTAAAAATCTCCTTGCAGAACCTTCATACATCCACTTAGTACCAAAGGGCTGCCTTGCCCAGTTCCCAGGGGGCTCTAGGCAAGCTGATTGCAGCCCTGCTAAGTCAGGGAAGGGAAGCTGCCTTTCTAGCGTGTTGCTCCTTTTAAAGGAGCTACATCCTGCCAGGGCCTTGGAATCATTACAGCCTCATGATAAAATTTCTGGCAATTTAATTAACACAAAGACATTTGAATAGTTTCTAGTGTTTTGTAATCTCCTTCTGTCTGAATACCATATAACCAAGGACATTCAAATGGAACAGAATTAGCCTACTTTAAGGACACCTGAAACAAAATCATACATGCTGAAGTTATTTAATCATTGGGGCTGAGAAATGGATGTGGTTAAGATGATGAACAGACTTTCTCCATAGTGCTTGTGATTGAAGGGAGTGCTCCTATAGAGATATTGATCTCTGGGATAAATAAAAACACTGGGGATTAAAATCACATTGATTATCACTAACTACGCCTCCTTTTTCATTGAAAACAATACAGGGTCCATCAAATCAGGTCTATAGCCACAAATCAAAGGCCATTTTTCCATGTCCAAACATGGGGAAAAAATGTTGTTACCAAATCTATCTTTTCAATCACTCCCATAACATAGGTAGCAACTGCTGTCAGCAGTGACACGGGCTAACATGAAGAGCGATGATAGGTTATTCTTTCTCGGTCTCTTTGGTAATCAAGCACGTGGCAATTGTGATTGATTGCTGTCTCATAGTGGATTTTTTTTTTTTTTTTGAGAGCTATGTTCTAAAAGATTTCCTAAGGCCGAATGTAAAATAGCATAGTGAACAAAATTATAAATTTACCCCAATAATTGATGCTAAAAACTAATTTTCAAAATATTCCTGAAGAAATCATATCTTTTGAATCAGTTTACTAGGAAATTGTTCTAATTGTTCCAACAAAAGTACTGCTCTTAAAAATAATCTGGGGTGTTCTGTTTTGATTAGTGGTAAATGGGGTTTAAGACCTGGCAAAATTCAAATCCATTCGGCAATGCCTTGGCCTCAATATCTTTCTTTGAAATGAAAGCAAGCTGTGTGTCAGGGCTTGCACTGATCTGTAACACAAACACTAGGATTGGCTCCCAGCAAACAATGATGGTTTCCTTTGGCTACATGCAGACATGTGGTGGCCCATTTGGGTGAACCAATTTTTTTTCTTTTTTTTTTTTTTTTTGCGGTACGCGGCCCTCTCACTGTTGTGCCCTCTCCCGTTGCGGAGCACAGGCTCCAGACCCGCAGGCTCAGCGGCCATGGCTCACGGGCCCAGCCGCTTCACGGCATATGGGATCTTCCCAGACCAGGGCACAAACCCGTGTCCCCTGCATTGGCAGGCAGACTCTCAACCACTGCGCCACCAGGGAAGCCCTGAACCAATTCTTTGACTTGAGAAAAGAGAGTCCACTTGTAGGGGTCCAGGAAGAGCTGAGTCATGGCAGCATAGGAATGAGTGAGGGGACAAAGTCTGCATCACAATAGGATTTTCTCTAACTCCAGGCCCCTGACCCAGTACAAAGAAGGATGCCCTTCTCTCCAGAAAGTCAGAGAGCAGCAAAACTCTGTATTTTCCTGAAGGGGACAATTTAGTATCCTGCTAAGCTGAGAGTAAAATAAACCTGCCAATCCCACTGACATTGGACTAAAGAATTGCTCAGGGAAATTAATGGAAGGCTTTAAAAAACTAAGTGGAAAGAAAATTCTGCACCAAGGGGGAGGCAGTCAAATTTATGGCAGTAGAAAGTACTTTAATCAACTTGTAAAGCTGTATTTTAAAAAGATTGGATAATTTTATGATCAATAACAATATTTGTAAGCCTGTATGCTAAAATGGGGAAAGCAAATCTCATGCTTCAAAGCCTAAGCTAGTTGCTGCAGGTATCTAGAAGGAATGTTTCCATTACACACATCATTATAAAGCAGCCCAGGCAAATTACCGTCTATTTCTGCTTTTCACGTGAAGCATGAGGAATCGGTCACTGCAAGTGGCCTAAGACTAAGTTAAATGTCTGATACAGAGATTGTCTGGGCTCTTCTCCCATTAACTATTAAAGAACAGACATGCTGGGGCTGGGTGGGTCTGGGTGGGGCTCGAATGGGGAAGGCAGAATGTAATGAGGAGTTGGTTTCTCCACATCTGAGTAATTTGAAGCTGACAACTATTTCCATTACCCGTTGGTAAAAGAGTGAGAGGAGAAAGGCAAGTGCCAAAGAGTGATGTCAGCTAAATGCCGGTGGTTTAACCAAGTGACACAGAGCCCAGGGGCTCATTCTATTTTCTGTACATATTGGTGTGAGCAGACAACCCAGTAAAATCCCCATCATCTCTGTGTGTAATGCCAGTTTGTTTGTTTTTTTTGCCAGTGGAATTACTGAGTTTACTTTAAGAATCACTTATAAAAATGTTGGAGGAAATTTAATAAAAGGGTTAAATGGGTTCAACATTACAAATAACAGGAATCGTAGTTGTACCCTTGAAGACATCAGTCTAAGCAGGTCCATTTGGTGCCCACTTCTGAGAAACTTCATTATTGAAGAGTCCAAAGAACATTACTATAAAGGAGTTGAGCTCATCAGGGTATATCATACTGGGCATCAAGGACAGCACAGTACTGAGGTGGAATGTCATATCATTATTGCTTCCTACTTTAGACTAATTGTAGGAAAAGGCTGTCTGGTTTATAGAATAGTTTTACAAAGTGTAGTTGAATTACTTTTAGGCAGGCTGATACTATCATCATATAACCCAAGGTGTCAGCTTCTTCATCCTTCAAGTGATGAGGTTATAAGTAACTAAACTCTGATTCCCAGCCAATGATTTCTTATCTATTAAAAGTCTCTTGTAATTTGAAGGATGTTGACTACCGAATGATGTCCAGTCAGCACCAATGTATCAGCCATTTAAAATTAATCAATAACCACTGGAAGGACAAATAGAGGCTTCTGATATATTCAGTTGAGATTACTATAGGAAAAAAAAAAGAAATTGGATGCTTTCTTTAGCTAACTGAACCATGGCTAAATAAAAATATATGATCACTATCATGCTTCTTAATATACAATTCTCTCGTTGCTGTCTTGAGACACTTAAAAAATACCAGCCTGGAACCCACTGTTCCCAGCAGCATTACCCAGTGTCATGCCTCGGTGGAGAAAGAGTGAAGTAGGTTTTGTCTCTGGCATGAAGAACGTTGGTAAGTGCTTATGTTACAGGTGAGCTGTGTGTCAGTGCAAGTGTTGCCTTAACGTCTCTCACCTGAAAACTGGAAATCCTCAGTAGTCATTCCCATCCATCTCATGCTGAGTTTTACATTAATAAGGTAATGCCTTTAAGTTCTCTGAGGTTTCAGGGAGAAAGGCATATGGGAGAAGAGCTGTTATTATTTCCGAGACCTCCTGTCTCGAGCCAGCTTAAAGGCTGAGGGTCCCGCGATGGCACTGTAATAGCAGCTCTAATAACATGCAGTAACAGCACACCTCAAGTGAGGCACTCCAAGGGCATTATACACATTTATTCATTAAACCTGAACACACCCCGGAGATAGGTTAACTGCTATGATACCTCCTTATGCCAAAGTAAACGAAAACAAAGAAGGGGAAGCAAGTTAGTCAAGACAGTATGATGAAACTGTGGTAAAACTGGAGTGAAGCTGGTGTCCTGCTCCCTAGGGATTCGGTGAAAAGCCTGGCCTCATTCAGCATGAGTGTATGCCTGTATGGATATGTTTATTTAATTTTATACCATCTTGTTCTAGAAATAACTGGAGAACACATTTTTAAAACAGCTATATAACATAACTTGAAAATAAGTGTTTGGAGAAAAAGACCCAAGGAAAATAAGGATATGAAAATGAGATGAAACTAGGATGAGGTACAGTTTGTAACTCTTTGATGTGAACAATGCTTAACAAGTGATTTTGTTACAAATAAATGGAAATGCAAAGCTTCAGTTTCCCTTTTTCACGTGCCTTGGGAAGGAAATTTTTTGTGCCCTGGGAAGGAAAGGGCTACAGAAAGCATTAAAGATTTGTAAAACTAAACTTCAAGCCAGACGCTGAGTGGTAAATCAGAACAGTACCATTAGGGGCCAATAGACTCGAATCTAGTGGTACCTTTTCTAAAGGGTAGATGTAAGAAGTGGATGACATTTTCCCACCATCTGGAGATGTGAACATCAGAGACAGTGAGATAAACTAAGAGGAACCTTGGCAGCAGAAACTTAATGCTCTATTCCCCATAGAGAGTTTGGAAGATGTGCGTGAATTGGTACCACAAATGGGGCAGTGACTCATGACCTGGGCAGAGTCTGTAGGCACAGAGGTCCTTTGCAACAGCATGGACAGCAGCCCATAGGCAAACCTGGTGCCAACAGCACTGTGCTGCCTCCACGTGTGAGGGCTACATCAGCACAGGTGAGCAAAGTGTCAACCTGAGTGAGGACAACAGAGTGGCAACATGTGTGAAATGCCCCCTGGAAACCCCACCTTCAAGGTGTCATCTCCACCTTGGGAGCCCCAGACACAGAGGAAAGGCAAGTACTGATGAGGGTATTGGTGTTTGATAAGCGTAGCTATTCTTCTGGCAGGAGGAAATAGAATTGACTTGCATTATCTGAATGCAATGGAACATCCAATTAGAAAACTTTTTTTCTAAGACTTTAAAGAGACAAAATATATTTTCATTGGACTAGCATGGCTTAAGTGTAATGCTTTCTTGGGATAGTCAACTTCTATAGCTTTCCTTTAGTCACAGCACTATCATATCAATAGTTTTTGTTCGTGTGTGTTTTCCTGTGGTTTCTTGAGGTCCTCATCCAGTACATGAAGGCAAAGTTTTGCACGTGGTGTGACAGTCACTGATGGGACTTGGCTATCAGGTGGAGATTTCAGGTCCCTTAGTTCCTAGAGAAGATCAGCTTTAAGCCCCATTCCATGCCCTATGGAAGTGCAAAATGATCCTCACTCTTTCTGTACATGCATTAGAGTTTTGTTTTGCAGTCATCCCAGACTCAAGGTTCCTGCCTTCACTGAACAAGTTCGACCACATATACTGTCTCTATTCTGCACCATATCACCAGATGTGAAATTCAGCCTCAGTATTCTCAGAGAACTCCCTGAATCATAAAGATCTTTGGAATATAGTAAATTTGACCTCTTCTTCTTCTTTTTTTTTTTTTTTGGATTAGTTTGATTCCCATATCACAAACTATTTCAAGCTGAATGCTGAAAAATCTTACTAACCATTCCTTCATCCATTCTTTCATTTCTTCAACAAGCATTTATTAAGTGCCTACATTGTGCTAAACACAGTTCAAGGTGCTTGCGGGTTCATCAGTGAATGAGACTGACAAAGATCCCTGCCCTCATGGACACTGAATTACAGCAGATGTTTGAACTGAGCCACTGTGTATCCCCAGAGGGTTCTTCCTGGCTGTTCCCTCTGTGATAGGCTCTAATCTCCCCCAATTTTTCTGGCTTTTCTCTCCCACACCTCCCCAGAACAAAAATAAAATCCTTCAGTCTTCTCATGCAGATAGTTGAGTTAACTATTATTGTGGTGCCTTGACTCTTTGAACTCAGGTTCTCAGGTTCCCTAAGTGATAGCTAAATCATATAACAAAATATTTTCTTAATCAAAGACAGTTACTTCCTTAATAGTAATTCTGCCAGAGGAAGAAAGAAATTTTTTTTTCAGCTCTGTTATTTGCATATAAACAGTTTAAGTTGTCAGACATTCATTAATAGAAGAAATCTTTTCCTTATAATGTCAATGAGTAGTTTTAAATGTTGCTTAGAGAGCAACTCCTCATCTGTAAGTTATCACTTTCAATCTCCCTACTTCCCCTAGTCCAACCAGGATGGCAGACACATTGCATAAGAACCACTCCAGGGGCTAAAATATGGGGAAAATAAACACTCTGGTTTTATTCCATGTGTTACCACTCAGCACCACTAGTATTCTGTTCATAAATAATTTTAGTAATTTAAAATATATTTCCGTAAATATATTGGTCTTTAATAGGTGGTCCATGGAGAAGCAATCCATCTACTTCCCAATGGTCCTGGTAGTTCACCATTTGAGCCACCAGCAACCTTGGAGTTCATATCCGAGAATGACTAACTCTGCTGTAGATATGTAGGATAAATGAATGTTAAACAGCAATCCTATGTCCACACAGAATGAGCCTTGACTAGAGAATGTGTGTATGAAAATAAACACAAGCATTAAGACAAATCTACCAGAAAAATAAATGATCCAGAAACTGTGGATTTGGGTTGATGGATGTTTTAAAATCCAGTCCTCTTTCAAATAAATAGTTTTACCACCACACAGAAGTGTATAAGATCCCAGGCTTTGAGTCCCAGGAGACAGAGAGAGACAGAGACAGAGAGAGAGAGAGACAGAGAGAGAGAAGCCAACAACAAAAAAATCACTTTGCTTTTGAGATAAAAATTCAAGGGAAATTTACTAAATCTAAAAAATATAACTGTCAATATTCCTAGGTAGATTATCACCATTTAAAACTACTCTCCTAAGTGGAAAGGATCACCTAGACTTTATAATCCATAAATACAAGATCCCTCATCAGCCATTCCCTCCTGCGTGCAACTGTCTACAACTGCCAAAACCAACATGGTGTAAGATCTCAGGAAGTGAAAATATCTCAATAAATGAGTTGCTGTTTCTACGTAGAGAAAATTGTGATCTTGGGGGCATTGATTAAGATTTCCCTCCTAAAGTGAGGGTTGTTTGGGGATTGGAGGAGATAACCTTGAAATGAGTTAAGGATTAACTTGAGGGAGGAGGTAGAGGCCCAAAGAGCCATGTAGAGAAAGAAGGTCTTCAATTTCACTCTTCTGCTATTATTATTATTATTTTATCAATTTCATCTTCATAATCACTATAGCCACTTTGACACTCATCTTGTCAGCCATTATAAAAATTTATTTTTAAAAAGAAATAGAGAAGATAGAAGAAAAAAGTTAAAAGAAAGTTAAGGTAATAGAGGTTTACAGAAGAAAATTAAACATAAAAATTGAGAATAAGAGACAAGAGAATAAAGTAGAAGTGGGTATCAGAGAAATAAAATTCCAGTAGAATAAAATATTGAGTTAAAAAAGATTAAATACATGAGATTTAAAATAAACATAAAAGGATGGATCAATAAAATTATAAAGCTATAGATGATTAAAGAATAAGATAAAATACTTAAACCTGTAAAATAAAAAGTTTAAATACAAAAATAGATAAAACTAAGGATTAGTAGGAATTAATCACTAAGTAGGAAAAAATTAAGCCATTGAGACTAAAAATAAAGACGATTTGCGGAAAACATGTTAAAGAAGAAATTAGAGACCTACCAAAGAAATAAAAGGTCTCTGAGCAGTTAAAAAAATGAGTCTTAAGATGTTCATAAATTTTGTCCTTCTTATGCTAACAAAAGGACAACATCCTTTGTGAGTTAGGAGCTGAGGGAGGAAGGCAGTACCAGGGATGAGTTGCATCTTGGCCATCAGATCAACCCCACAGAGATCCTTCTGTGCTGCACCTGATATGCCAAAAAGTTAGTCCTTTACACAAAGAGAGAGCTGAGCACTCCTGAGCTTCCCCTGCCTGATCCTAAGACACGTTATTTTTTTGTCATCCATTAATGTGGTCTCCTCCTTATTTAAGGCAGGGATCCTTAACTCTCATGTACAGAGCTCATAGGCTGCTGGAGTATACATTGATGAACACCAGGGCATCTGAATCATGAGTAGAAACCATAATAACAACAAATTGTTTTTCTATTAAATCTCCTTTCTATAATTTGTACATTTATCTTAGTGAAAAATATGTTTTTAATGGTTATATGATTAGGTTTTATTCCCCCACCTCAAACAAGATTAGGAAGCATGCATGACGACTATACACAGTAGATACTTTATACTTACATTTTCACCTTGATATCATCTATGAAGTTGTTTCCATCATCATAAATTTTAAAAATATCCTGTCGTCGTGCACATGGACATTGGCCTTCCTTTATGTTAGATGATGTCTCTGTTTCCTTCCCTTTCAGGGAGCATCCTTCATTCTTCCTCAGCTACTCCCCACTTCTCCATACATGAGGTCCAGATGGGAGTTCCACCACCCTGCCAGCCTAGCAAAGGTTACTGGTTTTGAGTATGTGACCTCTGCAGGGTGAGTCTGAGAGCCTTACCTCCTAGCTTGCTGATTGGTCCAGAATGTGGCTTATACTTACAATTTGCACTCTTCCCCAGACTCGGGCCCATTGCAGAAAAGAATTTCTTATGCCAGATTTCTTTCATAGGAAATATTTTTTTTTCTTGGAGTTCCCACTATTACCATTTAGGTGCTAGAAAAATCTGAGAACTTTGTCTATGTATGTTTGAACCCCACTCACCAACTCGGAGATTGGTACCCAACCCCCTAGAGGAGCAGGCATTTCAGGGACCTGCCAGGGAAAAGTTGTTGCCTACATTTACCCTCCAGGAGTCTAGCTTTTAGTCTGTCTACAAACTCTGTTGAATACACACACGTGCTCCGTAGTAACTGAATTCTGCCGAGGTAGCAAGAAAGTAGCCGTAGAAAATACGTGAACAAATGGATGTGGCTGTGTTCCTATAAACTTGTAATTATAGACACTGAAATTTGAATTTCATAAAACTTTGATATGCCATGAAATATTTTTCTGTTGAACTTTTCTCAACATTTAAAACTGAAAAAAGTTCATTACTAGAGCCATACAAAAGCGGTGGGGGACTGGATTTGATCTGTAAGACATTGTTTTCTTATCGCATTAATACAAGATGCACCTGGATTTCAGAGATGTTAGAATGTAGAAATATGTGCATCTTAAATTGAAATGTGATACTTAGCTCAGTACTGCAGAGGGCTAGGTCTTTGGGATTTCCCTCGGTTTTAACATTAAGAATATATTTCTATAACGCTTTGCCATTTAGCCTTTGGCAGTCAACAGTGATCACTGCTGAGTATAGAATTTATCCTTTTTGGGAAATAGTGAGAGCCAGGGGGTGAAATGAGGAACTTGAGAAGAAAGTTAGTGAGAGTCAAAGAGTATGGGGTAGTCTCTTGGAATTGGAATGTTTAAGAGAATAATAATACGTACTATTTGTATATCATTTTACAGTCTATAAAATATTTATATATATATTGTTTTATTGAATTGGCACCATTTATCCATGAAGTAACCATGGTAGAAATTAGCTGAAGACCATAAAAATACACATTTAAGTGAATTAGAATTATGTATCTTGTAAGAAATAGACCCTGACCTTGTCTCTTGATTGTGAAATTGTTCTTCCTTATGCAAAAAGCTCATATTCAGTGAGAGTTTCTGAGGGTGAAAGCCAAGCAGACGTGCTTCAATGCACTGGGAAAAAGAGATGAGAAAAAGAGGTAAGATTCAGTGTTCCAGTGCTTTGAATAATTTCCACCACTGAAGCAAACTGAAGGAGGGAGGGTTTTCTCACTCAAGATCACAGTGATAGGGCCACAGTCAGTCTCTTTCTTTTTCCCTGCAATACTGACTTCAGCAGAACCCACTACTACTTAGCCAATTCTAGTCAAAGCTATTTTTAGGACACTGCATGTGCATATCCAAACCAAAGTGTAGCTGGTTCATTAATTAAATTTCAACATTTGACAGTTATCTCTGATTTCACTTCCTAGTTCTGTTTTGCTTCTCTTCCTCATTTAAGCTAAGTAAGCTGATATGGTGAAAATAGCATAGACTTTGGACTCAGGGAGTTGAATCCCAGATGTGCTGTTTATTAGCTTGTGATTCTCAGCAAATTACTGAACGCTACTGAACTCTTTCATTATTCTCATTTTAAAAAAGGAGCAATATTACCCACACTGTAGAAAAGTTATCCATGAGTTAAGACGTATAAAGCTCATAGAAACATGCCTGGTGCAGAGTCATATATATTAGATATAATCATAAGCATTAAATGAGTGTTACATGTAAAACATCCCCAAAAGCACCTGATACTTGACAGACAATCCCTGAACCACTGAGAAAACAAAATCCTCTCTATGTAGATTCTTCAGATTCATGTTTTTATACCATTCCAAATGTTGTACCAGGAATTCACTGGAGGTCCAGTGGTTAGGACTCCATGCTTTCACTGCCCGAGGGCCTGAGTTCACTCCCTGGTTAGGGAACTAATATCCCACAAGTCACATGGCGCGGCACAGCCAAAAAAAAAAAAAAAATGTTGTACCTCCCTCTCCCAACACAGAGAATGTGACTGAATGACACAATCTTGGCCACTCTAGTCTTCCTTTGTTCAATTTCTTTACCCTCATTTTCTCATGTTTCCCCTAAGGACTGTGCAGTAGAGAAATCACCCATCTCATACCTACTCTTTGTCCATTCAATAAGATCTTTTCTTTTTTTTCTATATATTTCTATTTTTATTAGCCGCTCTCTTAAAGATTGAATATTTGATTAATTGCTTACCCCTCACACACACTTTGATATCTGTAAACCCAATGTTGATTTCTCTGCCCCTCATTTACTGGATCACTCAGCAGTGCTGGACGCTGTTGACATCATCCCACTTCCTGAAATATTCTTTCTCCTTGCCTTCCACAGCACCTCTGTTTTCATCCTATCTCTTTGCTGGCTCCTCTTTCTCTGTCTAACCATTAAATATTAGATTACCTCAAGGTTCCCCCTAGGTCTTCTCATGTTCTCATCAAAGTTCTTTCAGCAGGTAGTTTGTTTCACTTTTTTCACTTTTAATATTTCTGTTTTCATTTTCCGAATCCTCCCAGTAATCCAAGCTAATAAAATCAGTTTAATCTGTCTCCTCCTTTCTCCTCATTCTAGTCCTTTGCCAGTGTGCCTTTATTACATAATCATGGAATGAGTAAATGATCTAATGTCTCACAAAACAGATTGAATCACACACTTAGAATCTGTATAATTTAGTCCCTACCAATCTCTTCTTCTCTCAAGAATACTACATTGCAAAGATAACGTTCTACTTGTTCTCAGAAAAGCCTATGAGAATAGAGCATCTTCTTAAATGAAGACTTAAATGAATTCTTGGTGAAGAATTTCAAAGAGCTATTACTCAATGGACATTTCACAGACTCTTATGTCAATAAAAAAACGTCAATTAAATGATAAAGTAGTTCTATCCTTGATTTGGTTTACTCCAAGAAGGAAAAAAGAAAAAGATTTTTTTTAAAAAAGCCCTCTTCTTAATCATTTAGCTATTGCTGTGTTAGCAACCAACCAGCAAATCCCTGTGGCGTATAACAATAGCACTTAACTTCTGCACCTGTAGTTTGAGGGGGGTTGGCTGAGCTCAGCAGGGCTCTGCTTCTAGCTGGGCTTGTCTGCTTGCTGTGGGCTGGCTTCTGGTTGGCTCCACAAATGCTCATCCTGGGGTCTAGGCTGAGTGTGTATGAGCTACTACTCAGGGAAAGTTCTCCTTTGCATTGGTGTTAGTGCAGGGAGCTAGCCAAAACACATGAAGTCTCTTATCATCCAAGATTGAAACTGGCTCATTGCTGCTTCTGCCCATATCCTGCAGGCCAAAGCAAGTCAAACAGTCAAGGGAACCCACAATCAAAGAGCTGGCAAGTGCTTACCCTCTTTTATAGGAGGAACTATAAAGTTACATGGCAAAAGGCAGGGACAACAGAAAAGGTGAAGAATGGGAATTGCCAATTCAATCAACCATACCCGCTCCCCAATAATGGGATGCTGAATTCATTGCCAACTGAACCAAGTGTTTCATCTTTAGTGTGGGATTCACTGTGCTGTTTCCTTTTATCCTTTCCCCCTCTCTCCTCATGGTTATCCTTCAGAGATGACTTTCATGTATCAGGAGACAAAAAAGATACAGACAGGCTTGCCTTCAGCATACATTCCTGGAAATACAACTCAATCAATCAAGACAGTGGGTCTTGAAGAGGTAATTGTGTGGTCCCAGACACTCAACATCCTTTATCCTGCTGCTGCAGACCTGGGGTGGGATTCAGATGGAATCATGGACTCAGATGGGGAGAAAAGTGAATTGAGAAAGGGGGTTGGATCCTTGCAATAAATGGGGGTAAGGCTTCCTGAGAAGCAGGTGGAGTACATCTAGAAGTTTTGAAGAGGTGTCTAGAGGAGACTGAGTCCCACTTCACTGATTAGGAGCTATAAGGTGAGCTCATTTTGTCTCCTATAGAATCTGACAGTATTTCACACATAGCTGTCTTTCAATATATGGTGAATTAGAACAATATCTTTGATTTACGACAGTTAATATAAGGATTAATGCAATTTGCTGAAAGTAAATTATAACAATGAGGGTCTAATATACATAAATTCTATTCAGTGAACATTTTGGGGGGAGAAGTACCATTTTAAGTGAAACTTTTTTGTTTGTTTGTTTTGGCATTGGCAAGCTTAAGCTTTACTGAGAGTTTATGTTATTTTTTAAAGCTATTTTTCATCATTGTCAATTTTGGGAAAATGATATTGAGAGGGACTGTGGTCTAGGGCAGAGAAAGAACCTGACTAGGATCTAAGAGCCTTGTTTTCTCTTCCTGGGCCTGCCCTGAGTTTCAGTGTGACTTGAGTAAGTCATACAACCTCTCGTAGCCTCAATATTTCCATCTGGAAAATGGATATTGTGAAGCATGTGATTGCTCCCAGTTTTAGATTTTAAGTAGACTTCACAGGTAGTTATTATAAGATAAATTTTCATGTGAAAACAAGCTAATTTTGGACAGAAATAGAGGGAGAGACATTTTTCCGAGGCAATGGCATATACTTAACAACTTTATCTTTTAGCTTTTATGGCTCACTCTTGGACACAGGCATTTTATGACTTGTAACAGATTAATGGTCCTGCTGGGTTCACTCCTCCTGTAGGTTAAGTTCCTCTTTCCTGAAACACACACCACACCTTAAGTATGCTGAGAAGGTCAGGTGCAAATGCAGTGCCTGCAAGAGTAGCTTCGTCATGTATGATGTACGAGGCACTGGGGAGAGCCTTCCTTTTCCAGTACCTTCCCTCTCTCTCTTCACTCTCGCTCCCTGCTGAAAAATGAAAAACAATTATGTCCCTCGCACCATGGAGACAGCAGACAGAAGATAAACAGTGACTGATAAAGGAAAGCAGCTTTATTACAGGGTAAAAGAAACTTTATCATTAATAATAGCAAAGTAGAGAAAAATGGTAATGAATAATTAAGCACAATACAGTCAGGATAACAATAAAAGCCAGTGAATAATGCAGTTTTGTTTGTAATAATATGACTGTTCATCTGGATGAAGTGCCCCATTTTGACTGTTTCCAGCAGAGGTGTAAGCAGAGTGTGGCTTTTCATTTATTTCTCCTAAGAATGCACCTGAGAGAGCTGTGACTCTGCTCTCTCCCCACTTCCTGAGAATTCTCTCTTCACTCCTTTCCTTTCCAATTATATAAAACGGCACAGTCACTTTTAGTTTCCTCTGATGTTTCTAGTTTGGGATTAGCACTAACAATGCAATTGAATCCTCAGGAATGTTCTTGTTGTGATAGAAGGTCCAAGGTGTCAGGTGATTTCATGCTGGCTGGCAATCCCTTGGGTATTCAGGTATCTCCCCACACACCTTCCTCCCTTACAGAAATTTACTAGAGCAATAAATCTAGTGCAATCAGGGAAGAAAATTAAATTAGACCATTTTGAATAGAGAGACACTGGCTAAAACACCAGCATGGCAACCTCCATACGTGATCACAAGGCTATTTCACCAGGCTGTTCGTTGTCTTCGGTATTTTTGTGAAGTAGTGAGTATACAGTCTCAGACTGTGAACAGTTTAGCCTGAGAAATCAGTGCCAAGGAGTTACAGCATTTTTAGAGGGTCCAGATTGCTCAGCTGGTTAGAAAGCATAAGTAGGTTATCTGATTCTCCAAGAGCTACAGAGGTGGCAGAGTAAATGATATCTTTTCCCCAGGCGAACAATGCAGCACAGATAATGGAGCTGCCAGCAGAGCCCCTCGTGGTTCTCCCTCCAGACAATGTCTGTCACACCTAAACAGAAATAATAAAAAACTCTGGAGACCTCTGAGCACATCAAAGATAAGACTTTTGTGTTTTTGTTTCCGATAGATTTTGTGTGCTTGACTGTTATTAACCCAACCCACAAGTGCATGTGATCACTAAAAAAATAACCTCTGTCTTTGTGTTTCAGTCTGTCCTTCCTATCGGCTGGGAAAGAAAGGTGTGCTATCATCTTGCGTAGTAGTTCAGAGATCGGAAGACCCTTAAATTCCAAGGGCCGGTATATATTGGCGTAGATAAAAAGTAGTGGATAGAGTCCATGTGACAAGCCTAAAAGCCCCTCCTGGTTTTCAAGGGAACTTAAATTAGGTTGGAACAAACTGGCCATTTTTCAGGAGGTCAGGTTTACATCACAGACATTTAACTGCATAAAATTATAGCTTATGTAAAACTCAAATAAATAAAATTTGTCAAGTCTTCATACAAATGCACTGAATTTAGTGGATGTGATGAACAAAGAGGCTGGGGAATGGGGCCTAAGGCAAAGTTATTTTAACTACCAACATTATGTAAGTATTTTTTAGGTTAAAAAACAAATTCATGTGCAATCTCATTTTCTCCTCCCAACAATCTTACGAGTTAGGTCCCATTATCATTCCCATTTTATGTATGAAGCAAGGTTTGTCTCAATGTGATCTAGTCTAAAGAACCTGAGATTTCCATTCCGAGGAGCTTAGGTTTAAACCTGATTTCACCAGTTGCCTTCTCTTGTCAAGTTACTTAACAAGTGGCCGGTGTCCTCCTAAGTGGGGTAACTGTATGTGTCTCATAAGGTAATTGCAAAGATTTCCTGCTTCTCTCTCATACTAGTTTCCCAGTTGGGAGCACCCAATGTCCCCATGCTTCTACAGCCACACTACCATTACCAAGTTCATGCTTGGGCTTTTATGACGGTCCCTAAGTGGGACCCCTCCTTGCCTCCTGTCTCAAGCCTCTGTATGTACCCTTCATAAAACTGTCAGAGATAATTTTCCAAAATGGAAATCTGTTATTTTGTTGCCTTAAATCTGCTGACAGCTCCCTATTGTCTACAGAAAAAAAGCCCAAACTCATTAGCATGGCTTGCAAGATTCCAACATCTATTTTGATATAATCCCACCTACGTCATCTTAGAGCCACTGCCATTGGTGCCCCTGATCTATGACCATTTCACATTACCTGTATGTTCTGAATATGGACTGCTCTTTCCTGCCTCTACATCTTTGGACAGACTGTACCCTCTGCCAGGAATGCCTATCTCAACTATTTCTTCTTGGTAAACTACTTCTCCATAAAAATTCAACTTAACCACAGTCTCCTGTATAAATGTCCCCAGTCAGTTAGTAGCTGGAGATACCAAATTGTAACACTTAGTTCTTTAGCTCTTCTTTCTTTTCAATTAAAATTAGAAGTTATTTTTATCAGTGATACACGCACAAGGTTTTTCATTTGTTTGTTTGTTTATGTTTTGGCCATGCCGAGCTGCCATGTGGGATTTTAGTTCCCCAACCAGGGATCAGCAGACCTCCAGGGAAGACCCTGCACAAGGTTTTCAAAGTCAACTTGTCCTGTAAGACTAAACAAAAACAAACAAAAAACAAGTTCCTTGCCTCAGTCTTGCCCACATTCAGTTCCCATTTCTCAGAAGCTGATACTTGCAAGTTTTTAGTAGTTTCGTCTAACAACCTCCATACTTGTATATGATATGCTTATGCTATTATTTCTTGATTTTTCAATTTCAGATCTTAACTTCTTATTCTGGATTTCTCCTACAAGAGCCTTCCCTCAGTACCATCCCTCCTCCAATGTTCTCCCCATTCTCTCAATAAAATCAATATTAATGTTAAACAAGTATTCAATAGTTACATTGTCATGCCTTTGTTAACTACGATTCACAGTATTCTGTGCAGTATACTATGAATATATTTCATTTTCATCCAGCATTTTGTTTACCTAGAAACTAATAAGTGAACATTTCTGTGCACCTACCACTAATTTCTTCCAAAATTCTTCGCTAGAAGTGTCATTAAAACCTATCAGGTGAGCTCTCATTTTTACTTTTTTATGGGAGACATCCTTTCTGGAATCCTCCATCCTGCTTCTTCAGTATGAACCAATTTTTCCCCAGCTCTACATCTTCCCTGTTGTCCTGGGATGCCCCCTCATCCTCTTGAAGGGACTATTCCTAATCTCTCTTTTTCAGTTTGTCTCCTGTTTGCTGAATCCCAAATGCTCCTTCTCTTGGCTCAAATACATATTTTGTTGGGGCACCTTTTCTAGTAGGTCACTAAGAAAAGGTGCATGAGAGTTACATTTTCTTGAGAATCTGCATGTCTTAAAATACCTTCATACTACTCTCAGACTTATGTGATAGTTCGCTGGGTATAGGATTCTAGGTCGGAAATAATTTTCATTCAGAATGTTGAAGGTATTTTATCTTCCAATGGCATATTTGAGAAAACTGATGGCACTCTATTTTCTGATTGTCTCTTGTCTGTAATTTGTTTTTGATGTTTGTTTAAAAGTGAACATTTAAAAAAATATGAAAGTTTTTAGAATTTTCACTATATCTCTGGTGATCCAAAATTTCATGACTCCATTCTTTTCTTTCCTTCTCTCCTTCCTTCCTTCCTTCCTTTCTTCCTTCCTTTCTTCTTTTTCTTTCCGACTTTCTTTTTGTTCTACTTTATGGAGCTTCCTCAAATTTGTCTTCTAGTGTGTCTTCCGAATTTTTCTTTCATCATATTTTTATTTTAAATAGCTCTTTTTGTTCTGATTTTTTAAAAGCACTATTTTCTTATTGCATTGATGTAATGTTTTCTTATAATGATACTGATTATATGTTTTATAGTTTTATTTCTTTCTTCCTTGCCTGCACGTCTTCCAAGTTTATTTTTTAAAATTTATTTTTGTCTGTCTTTCATCAAATTATCTTTGAATATTTAGTGGACTATTCATATTTATTAATGGAGCCTAAGAAGCTGACTGGAAGCTCTGTATTCATGGGTGGAACTTGTTAAATGCTAGGTTTCCCAGTAGAGTGACAGGGTTGAAATTCTTCATTGGAGGTCCCCAAATGGCAGGCTTTGTAGGGCTTTTGTCCTCAGAGTAATTCTCCCATCTTTTGCATGGCAGGTATGCAAAAAGCCTGAGTGCCATTCCTTCTAGAACTTTGCAAAGGAAGAGACTGGGGTAGTATTCAGAATATTGACTTTCACTTATTCTTTCTTTTACAAATTGAATCCCAGCCTTCATTTGGGCCTGGTTTTCTTGCATCTAGGGCTTCTTCTCTTCAGTGTCCCTAGAAAGTAAAATTGTAGTATTCTCCTAGGGGGAGAGAAGGAGCTACCTCTGAGCAGCTAGGGTGCAAGTTTCTCTTTCTTTTAAACATTTTGCCAGTTCTTATAGACTTTTAACTGTGTACTTCACTTTCCTAGTTACTTGATATTGTCCAGACTCTAATGCTCTCCATAATACTAGTGTGACTTTTCACTTCAGTGTTCCCTTCAACTGGGCTGGGGGTTCTGCTATGTCAGTTATTACTCTTCCTTCCTTTCTGGCATCCTTCCTTCTTTTTCTTTTTCTTTTTTTAAAATTTCCTATTGTCTCCTCTCTCTTCCTATTGTTTACCTCTTGAGTAAGTGGTAATCTTTTTAAATGTTTTTACTGTGATTTGGGGAGAAAGACATGGTAATCAGTATGTGTTCAGTCCTCCATGTCTATCTAGAACTCCCTTTAGGCCTTATTTTGATTCAGTCTATAGCCACATATACCAAGACTAGGCCTACAGATAAAACAGATTATTTCTCAGCTTTGGTCAACCATTTTGTTTCTATATTTTCCTGACTTAAACAGCTACTGTGTAAGTCAAGGTGGTTGAGTACTGTAACTTGCTGTTACTCTAAAGATTTTTGTATCCTATCACCAGATAGAAAAACTGCTTATGAGCCTCTCATCACTATACAGTTTCACAGAGAGAAAAATAATATCACTTTTTAGGTAGCAATATTAAGAAAGTTGCTATGGACTTTTATCATCTCCTCTCCTGACTTGCCTGTAGGCTACTCATAGTCACAAGGAAGGAAGGATACACATTTCTCTTCATTTACAACCTTTTCAGGAGCAAAGACCTTACTGTGAAACAGAGGCAGCCTGACCGCTTTTACGATGGGCCTGTGACTTTGTTCCACATTCTGGTTGTACTTACTTTCAGTGGAGCTCATTCTTGACTGTTTCATGATTTGAGGAGACGCGTTGCTGATTTTATTGTTCAGTGCCTTTCTTCTCCTTTTTCTTGTGGAATGAGTGATGTTCCACGCGGAGGATTAGGATATCTAATAGCAAAATAGAAACTCTCACGTTTAGCTGTAGCTAGATTTATGGCTAAGTTTATGGAGATTATTTAGGGCTGGGAACACATGTTCAAGAACATCTCTGCAGTTAAAACTGTGCACGGAGTGAGATGCTATTACAGACTGTGGACAGTACACACCTCCGAGGTTGTGTGTCACTTCCCTCCGGCCCGTGAGTCTCTCTGAGTTAAGTAGAAAGGTGTCTGTTAGTAATGCAAACAAAACCTACTTTAACCTCTGACTCCCAGCATCTGGAATACTTATCCCTGTGACAGCTGTGCGGTTCACTGATCACTCACTATTCCAGTGGTCTGCCGAAGCACAATTTTGGCTTGAACAGAGATTGCCTTGGAAAAAAACCCCGACTCAGAGTCGTTATCACTGAGAAAGCCAAAAGGATTTGTGATCACAGTATCACCACTGACTCGACAGCTGGGCTACATGGATTGTGCTCTGGTGAGAGCCTGCTTTCCTAATGCCATAGAAAAGATGCAGAGAGAGCCTGCCTTTGGACTTCATTGTAAACACAAGAATTTTCTTGTTCCCTTTAAAGAGTTTCTAATCCAGATACTGAGCTTCAAATTTTTCTTTCTCTGCATGCCTCTGAATGGAATCCAAATAGTTCAACTTTGGATTTTTTCAGAAATGGCTGAGTGACTCAAGTATACTTTTTTGATGTCCCACACTCCATCTTTGCATTTTTATCTGTTAGACAAAAAAGCAAAGAGCCGCTAAAATAGACAGCTCGTTAATGGCAACAGACACCTGGATCTTTTTCCAGAGCTTCTGGGAACACACTGTTTCTCAAATGCTGAAGTAGAATGCCATGTGTGGTTACTGCAGCCTTGAGAATAAGGGTGTGGAGCCATCAGGCATCAGGGACCATGGTCAGGGAAGTAGTAAGACCTTTACCCAGCAGAGTTAACTATCAACTGTAAAAGTATCTAGGAGCCGGCCTGAGTGAAGCATGTGTTCAGTTAGTTATTGAAACAGAAGTATGTGGCTTTCCTCAAGTTCCATAATGACTTCAGGGCTGATTGACTTGGTATTTCTTAGTATTTCTCTGTCTGTGTGATTGCTTTTCTCCATTTAAGGGTAAACTACAAGGAACAGATACTGCATAGCTTCCGGAGATTTATTCCTTCAGCCAGGGGCAACTTTGGCTTTTATTGGTTGAAGCCCTTAGGCAAGTTTCAGAATACTGCCTTGTGAAAATTATAAGCATGTTCTTGAAGCTCTAGTGCTCTTTGCAAGCTAAGATTCCTTTTACATGCATCATCCTTACTGGGTATCCTGGAAATTTCTTTTCCTCCAAAATTCTCTTTGGATAAGAGTAATAACCACCAGTGGTATAAAAGCTTACCAGTATTGTCAAATATCTGGCCTCATTGTTCCTTATTCTATGAATTACTGTTTTATAAATGACTAAAGGACACTGAGAAAAGTTGATTTGGCCAAGGTCACACAGTAAATGAGTAATAGAGGTGAATTCAAAATTCAAGACTTTAGACTCCAAAACACTACCATTTTTTGGTTTTGTTTTTTAGCGTCGTGTTAAGATCTTTCAGCTTCTTCTTCATCAGAAAATAAGAGTTAGAGGGAAAAATAGCATGCTTATACTTACAGAACAAAACAATGGCAAAAACTTAAAGAATTAATTATTGATTACTTATTGTTACTTGAATTATGTCCATCACTGTGTTAAGAACTATACAGCAGCGGTTTGCAGAAGCTTTTTCTTATGCCCGTTTGTAAGGAAGTTTTCAACTGTCTTCATCAAAATGAGATCATAAGAACTCTATTCACAAGTATACACTACTTCCCCCACATATATCTCCATTATAAGATTTCTAATCTTCTTTCTCCGCTTTAGCTTTTCTTCTTAACACTGTCATTACCTGGCACTTTATGTTTAACTTATGTTGCTTATTATCAGCAAATCTCAATAAAATATGAGCTCCAGTTAGAGTACGGCTTTTTGTCTATCAAGATAATTCTGTATTCCCTGCAGCTAGAACTCTACCCGGTCCATAGTAGGCACTCAGTAAATGTTGGTGGAATGAATGGATGAATGACAAGGCTAACATATATAATACAAAATCATCAAGTCCCTAATTAGGGCATTACAAAATCTAGCTGCAAAAAGTATTCAGAGAAAGGAGACAATTTAAAGCTGTTATTTTCAAAGAATGAAAAATGGTGGCACTGAGGCAGGATTGTGAAAACTGCACTGAGTTTGGCTAGTGGGATCAGAGAAAGGAGATATTAAAGCTGAAGATAACAAGGAAGCCATAGCAAGCAGATCTAAATGGATAACAGCAAAGTCCCAGCCATTCTTGGAGAAAATGAAGGTGTTCTATGTCTCCTAATCCTGATTCGCTCCCAAGACGTAGCTGATAATTTATTTTTTTAAATGACATTTAAAAGTGTACATGTTTCCACGTTTTGGGGAGGCAAATTTATATGGGTGTATTTTTCTTTGGTTCTGAACACAATGGTCAAAACAGAGAGCAGACATCAATGATTTCATACAGTAGAAAGAAAAGATGCCTTTTGTGAGTGGGTCGAAGAAATAGATCCAGAGCACAGAAGAGAACTGGAAGTGAATTACATGTCTCAGTATTTACTGCTGTGCTGGCTGACAAGTGAACAAACACCTTCATAAATTAATAGCCCCTAATTGGAGCTTGAAAGGCAAACAAATGGATGGTTTAGATTTTGTCTCATATCATCTTTAATGTTATGAAATATGACCCTTGCTGAGCTTTTCTTGTTTGGAAACACTGAGCTAAAATTCAGTTGTCTTTCCAACGACTTCAGCCAAGTTAGTCTCTTACTTCTGTCTCTTCATGAGTTATAGAAATAGCATCTCATTCTCATTAGTAGTTTGTGTATATTTATTATAGTAGAGATAGTGACCTAATTTTGATAGGTCATAATACTTTTTTATATGTGACATGCCTCTGGATTGCAAGAAATATCCTAGTATGACTTCCCCCTGCATTTCTTAGACTGATGCTAACATCGCTGGTTATTACTAGAATGTTCTATTCTAAGGCATTTTGATCATTACTTATTTTTAGATTTTATGTAGCATCTTTTCTCCAAGGAACTCAAGGCAAATTTTACAAACGTGAACAATCATCCTTTATCACAATGTTTTGGTTTGGAGAAGGAAAAAAATTGTAATAGTAATTTCCTGCCTCGGTGTGTTCCACCAAAAATCAAACTAAACACCCTGCTTACCTCCCCTTTTCCCTGGGTTAAGGTGTTTTATTTTATGTACAGGCTTAACAGGAAGAGCTTGGACTTTGAATCACCAGTGAGCAGGCTGAACCGTTAAAACACAGCAGAGAGAGCCTTCAGGACAGACAGCGGAATGCACAAGGAAGATTGTCAAAAAATGTTGTAGGTGGTTGTGAAAAACCTCTGTGAGGCACTTCAGTCAGCACAAGTGGGCCACTTAATTTTTCCAGTGAATGCCCTCCATGGGGGAACTTTGGTTGCAGTCTCTCTAGCCAGAGCTGTCTCCTTAGAGGAGATGTGGGCAAGTCTATGGGATGTTTATTTTGTAATTAACCCCTTAGGCATGGAGGAAACTGTTTACTATTCCTTCTTGTTCTCTCCTGTTTTGTTTTGTTTTTTTCCTGTTAATTAAAGAAATCACAGTTGAACTTCAGAGAAATCTCCAGGAAAAAAAATAATTAGAAAGAATGAAAGGAAGGAAGGGAAGAAGGGAGGGCGAGAGGAAGGAAGGAAGGAAGGAAAGAAGGAAGGAAGGGGAAAATGAGAGAAAACAGGCTGGACAAATGATGTCTTTTACTTGTCCATTCCTAAGGATTATTTCCAGAAGAATGATTGTAATCTTCAGTGACTGGCTTAGGAGTGTACTTGTGTGAATGTGTGTGGGCAGGCTGGGGTACTAAACGGTACTGCACACATAAGTATCCTTGTGTATGGAATGTCAGCATTTGCCACTGGCTCATTTTCTTGACTTACTCCCCAGGACAGTGATGTGTGGAAAACTGAAATCTGGATATGGGAGTACAAAGGGAGGGGTAGAGAAGGTCTTCTTTAAACAGTGATTTGCATAAGGGGAATAAAAGATGAAATCTGATGGAATCACACACACACAAAATTAAATTATTTACAAGCTATTAGAACGTTCTAAATTCTGCATTTGGTTTGAATTTCATTTCAGTTTGCAAAATAGTTAGCTACTGAAACATACTGTTTGACGGGAATGGTTTATAGTCATTCTAAAACATCAACAAAATTCCAAAGGAGATAAATACTTCAAAGAAAGAGGAATCTGCATGAGGCAACTCTAAGTAGTCTGTGATCTTAAAACATAAACACAAGCCACATTTACAACACACAACTCATACATATTTCCATCTCCCCCAGAACTACCAGCTTTTTAAAATATTCAAAGTAGATGGCTGGTGAAAGCATATTCTTAATTTTACAGAGAGTTTAGAATAATGAGAATATGAAATGCATCCAAAAATTGAAGTTCTGATTAGAAAATATTAGATCTTCAAAGTAGAGAAGTGATAAAAACAAGTGCAACCTTTCATTAATGCAATAACCTTGTTCCTGGTATATTCCACCAAAATGAAGCTAGTGGTCTTCTATTTAGAGATGGATTAGGAAGCCTTAAGGTAGGAAACGCTCTGCCTCTTAGATTCCACGTTTGTAGTTTCATATATATCCTGAGAGCCTAAATCATTTGTCTTAGAATCGTTGACTCAGTCCCAGTGTATTGGAAACAGGCTCATTGTTCCTTGACCAGGGCTGTTTTGCGTGGCCCTGCAGGCTGGATGGGGCACAACTCCATGAGTCACCATTCATGCAGACTGTAATGCCAGTGGTGACTTCTGGAATAGTCCAGTACTTGGGGCACAATAATCATCCCCAAAGGGCACTCAGATACCTTCTTGGTGGAACACAGTGGTGAATGATTCACATTAGTAATAAATTGCGACCTGCTTCCTGATATAATCTGAATAATTCAAAGAAAGACTTTTACTAAACATTTTATGCCAGAACCAAGAAATTGAGTAGTAATTTATCCCCAGATATATCTAGAATTTTCTGTCTTTCCCTTTCTCTTCTTTCATACTTCCCTTAAATGAAAACAGGAATCCTTTGGCAATTTTGTTTATAAAGCAAATAACCATTTTGAAATGCCAATAACAAAGTCCTAGTTTATCTCTCTGATGAACACTGCATGTTATATTTTGGATTGGTTTTTAATAAAGGTAACATTTTACTACAGAATCCTTCATACTTTAAAAATATTTGATGTAAATTGTTCTATGTAATTCTTACAACAATGCCATGAAAGAGGAAATGTGAGTATCATCCTTCCCATTTTATGGACAAAAGAAGTATTACTCAGGAAAGTAACTGCTGTATTCAAGTTCACCCAGAAAGTAAGGACAGAGCTAGGATAAAAATCCAGCTCTCCTAATTTCTACATTCAGGATAATTGTTTAAATTTTTATAATATATAATAAAAGTTTAATTTGTATATATATACACACATATGATTATCTAGTAATCATATATATCTGATTTTTTTCTTTCTGTCATTTTTTCTCTATCCATTTTCTTTCTGTCTGTTAGTGAGATGTTGAAATTGGAAATATACATATCAAATACTGAAGACAATGAAAACATATCTTTCTAGGGTGGAAGAGAATATTGGAAGGGGTAAAACTATTATGTACTGGAAAATTAATGTAATCGTTACAAATGGTCTCAAGTTCATTTTTCTCATACTATCACAGATTCTCTAGGATTACATATATAAATTGTCAAATGAAATCAATCAATCCAATAAATTTTCTCCTCCCCTTCACCCCAAATCAATGGATAACAGTAAAACAAAACTGGGTTATTGGTAATTTTTACTTGTTGATGGGTTTTTCTAATTACTGAGTACCTAGAGATTTTGCAATGCCTGGAAACCTTAAAAGACTTTGTCTCTACTTAGTGATTAAAGTGTAGCAACACTGATTGAATGATTTTTGTCATCTTTGTGTCTGATATTGACAGGAAGTTAAAATTGCATGTGTTGGTAATAAGTGATCTTTAGGATTAGCCAAAATGAACCACTTGCCAGCATTAGAACCAGTTACTTGAGCTCTGCAGGAATGACCTACATTGCTCCTTAATGCATCTCTTTGTAAAAAGGTAATTCTAATATTACCACTGACCTACCTATTACTTAACCTCATTTATTGAATGCCTCCCATGTGCTGGATATTTACTAGATAAAGATATTAAGAAAACTAAGAGTATAGAGTCAAAAGGAAGAAAGTCTACTTTATATGAACACTGAACTTTATATTGCAGAAAAAGCCCACTAATTTATGGCTTAATGTATATTCCTGCTTCTTAGAGCCTTACATACCTTTATTAAGTAAATGCATTGATTGTACCCTATAATGAAAATGTTGCTGAATAACACAGGAATGATCCAAAAGCCTATTTTAAACATATATAAGAACAACTTATTTTACGGAAGTAAGTGGATATATGTGATCTTATAACATTTGTGTCACTCAAGATTTCAAGCATTTGTTTACAGTGTCTTTTTTTGTTGTTGTTGTTCATCTTTGTGTTCCCATTTTGTATAATTCTGAATCAACACACACATATGGGGCATTTATTAATAATAATAGCTAACATTTATTGGGTGTTCATAATACACTACCCACTGTGCTAAGTAACTTACAGGCTTTCTGTCATTCGTCACAATCATCAGAGATAAGGAACCATTATTATCTCCACTTCAAGGAAGGGAGATTTGATATTGGAATGTTATATAATTCTTTTTTTTTTTTTATACAGCAGGTTCTTATCAGTCATCAATTTTAGACACATCAGTGTATACATGTCAATCCCAATCACCCAATTCATCACAAAATTAAAAAAAGAAAAATGTATGTAACTACCATCTACTTCAGAATAAATAATGGGTTACGTGAAAGTGGTAAATTTTAATTTTCATTATGCCAGTAATGAAGATTATGTATTGACACATTGACTCTATCTTCTCTCCAGATTTTATTCTTGAATGTCACGCTGTAGCAGCCTATATGAATAAAGGCTGAATCTCAAAAATCAGACACATTGAACTTGGAATACTGTCCACATTCTAATTCTAATCTGTGCTTCAATCTGAACCACTCAGTTTTGCATGTTTGTTGGAATCCTCCTAAGGCTGGAATTTCCTGGGAGATATCCAGTATTTTGGGGGCTATAAACAGCAAAACAAGCTGACTTTCTTGTAATATGTTGTTATGTCTAGTGCTAACTGAATTCAAGAAGTTTATAGGTATGGGAAAAGTAACTCAATTTTTTTCTTGTAAACATACAAATTTGATTCAGTTTAAATTTTGGCCAAAGATTCATTTCAGTAATATAATTGTTTGGAATAATTTCTTTTTGTTATTAGTTTTAAGTATGGTAAATATTGTCTAAATAAGAAAATATTTTTCTATACAGCAAATTATGACAAACAAATTCCCTGTGGTGTTAGATTTTCCACACGTGCCAATTATATGTATGTATCTAAATGGATATATATATATTTTTTTCCAATTTAATCTCCAAAAACGGTCTGAATTTGCAGATATTTCTCTAGTGAAATATGTGAAAAACATAAGGCAAATAGAAAAAAAATAATTTGTTAATTGATAGCTAAACATGCTTGATGGCAAATGTAGATACATAAAATTAAGATTAATCTTCCATCAGAAATTTCTAAAACATTTATGAGAATCATATTAAAACACTTATTTTCTTTAATAACAAATTCTGATGTTTTTAGATCGGCACAAGCCACCAGTTAAAAGATGGCATTTCTCAGCTTCCTGTGCATCTACTGTGGCCATACGACTAGGTTATTCCCTCTGAGAATTAAGTAGAAATGTCGTGTATAATGTTTTTGAAAAGTTTCCTTATAAAGTTGAGAGTGCTTCTCTTCTATTTCTTTTTCTTGCTGTTTAGGATGTGTTATTATGCCTGTAGTCCTAGCAACCATCTTGGGCCAGCACACGATGGCCTTGAGAATGTAAGCTCTGTGTTAAAGATGGCAAGATGGTAGCTAAAAACAAGAGGCCGGGAATGTCATTGAACCGTGAAGCTGCCATACCTGTCCTGGACACTCTCCTTTTGGAGTTCTTTGATCTGCAAGAGAAAAGAATTATCATGTTTAAGCCACTGTTATTTGTGGGATAGTTGTTACACATAGCTGAACCAAGTCAAATTAAACTTGGTACCAGGAATTAGGTCCTACAAAACAGAACCTAAAATTTGACATTGGCTAAGTGAAATAAGTGGGAGGAAGATATTAAGTTCTCAGATATTGAAAGTCAGAAAACTGATGACCATGATATATGGCTGCAAACATTTGGTCAAGTTGTTGCCTGTTACATCTTGGAGACCACATGTTCCCATAAGGTATAGTCATTGGAGAAATAGTGGGAAAACATCAAAATATTAGCTTGTTTTGATTGTCTCTTGCTGTTTTCATCAAGGAAGATAAACTTAGGCTAGAACCAAGCCATCAGAAAGCCAAGTTGGGGGAGACGAAGGGAGGCACTCTTTGCCTGCAGCCTGCAATCTAAGTTTGATTTAGAGTCTTGTATAATTTGGAACCTAGAAGGGTTGACAAGATAAAGTCACACCAAATTGAATTACTTTAAGATTTCTCTGCCAGAAAATGGGATCCAGCCCACTGGCAAAAATCCCATTCAGGGTGTTGAATTTTACCTAAGTTGTTTCAAAGGGTCTCAGACTAAATGTCAGTATTAGTGCAGATGCCAGTAAGTTAAGGATAAGAATCTTCAGGTTAAAAAGTATCTCTAGATACGAGTTTATCTATGGTTACTCCACCATGAAATTGACCACACACACACACAAAGGCCAGAAACTTTGGGGTGGGCCATGGAAGGTCTGAAGGCAGAAAAGAATAGCAGCGTTCCCCCCAAAGTGATCCTATACAAGGGAGAGGAGGGATTGGGTTGTAGTGTTTGGGGGCTGCATAAAATTACAGGACTCTTCTTAGCAGCCAGCCACATAGGCATGGTGTGGTGCTTTGGGTAACAGTGGCTGAACACGTGAGTGTGAACCTGGATTCCTGACATCTCTGATGTTGTGGTAATACTCACCACTGTGGCCCATGCAGGGCTTGTAACCACTGTGGCAATCACTGATTTATGAGATTGTACAGAGCCAGTCTGCGATCAACACATTGTGTGGCCTGGGGCATGTTACAATACGGTAGTGTTCTTATCTTTTAAGAAAAATTGATAATAGTAGTGCCTACAGTCTAAGGCTATTATGGGTTTCGATGTGATAATTTATATAAAGACTTTGGCAGAGAATTTGGCACTGAAAAGGCTCTTATTAGATGCTAGTCATCTCCAACTTCAAAGTCTCTCTAGAAGTTTTCCATAAATTTAACCTGTGACAAATCAATGGAGCAGTCATAGATTAGATTTAAAATGAGAGATTGCCAGAAAAAAACCAGATATTCAATAATCACCATTCTTTCTCCATGAGCTTTCACATCTCTGTTTTTGTCTTTCTGTCTCTTTCCACTTCCTCTTCCCTTCTTCCTCCCACTCCCCTAACCCCCTCCCTACATTCAGCATTAGGGATTCTGGAAACTATTTAATAGCCATAATAAAATAATCCTAATGACTACAAAGTGCTAGCTTTTTAAAAATACGATTTGCTTCCTTTTTTATTCCTTAGTTCTTTAGTTTCTCACAATTTTATTTTCTTATTCTTATTTCAAATAGGCACATGAATCTATTGTGTTTTATCCACTTGACTAACTTCACCTGGTCCCATTTTATTTTAAATCTTGTATCTAGTTGCTGGAGAAAAGGATTGTAATTCAACTAGATTCATCAAGAGAGATGACTCTAGCTGTTCAGACCTACAACACACACACACACACACACACACACACACACACACACACACACACACACACACACACACACACACACACACACACACACACACACACACACACACACACACACACACACACTTACTTTGGCATAGATTTTTTTTTCCCCCGATAACTTCTTACCAATATTCCCTCATTTATGGCGAATGTATATATACCTTAATCTTGGCGTAATCCCAAGTCCAAGATCTCTCTGAGCTGCTTTATCCCTATAAACTTCATTCCAGAGCTCTCATCGCTTGCTGCCGTTCTTTCCTATTCATCATCTCTTCTTTCAAGTTTTGACTGAAACTAACATTTTTTGAAGAGCTATGAATACTTAGGGAGAAGCATTTTTCAAATCCAAGGGCTTCCTCTGCTTTACTTTCCAAATACGTTTCATGTGTTTTAAAGTTTTTCCTGCAGCAGAATTTTCTTTAAAGTCATTTTACTTTAAACTTCTCTTAATTGAAGAATATTGTAGTCTTCTTTTAGATAAGTGAGTTACTTTCTATGGTTTGTGACTCCCAAGGGTCAAGAATTTTCTCAGAGTGTCATGGAGTCCTTTACAAGTTTCAAGACATCAACATAAATCCACTTTAATGCTAATAAGAAGTTTTTTCCAGGATGCTTCTTAAGTATAAAATTAAATGTTTTTCCCTTATTATAAGAGAACATTTAAAAATAATTTCAAAGTGTAACTTTGAAGTAGCTACTTTTATAATAATTCTGAAATATTTTTAAAGGAACATTTCATTCCCATCCATCAGATCATGTTAATCAAAATCTTATATAGGTAGTACAATATTAAAGTTATCACATTCACTTAGAATTATCAAGTTTTAATGGGGCTGCATTTAAATTAGGAGATTTGAATCTTGAAGCTATTTTCCCATTTTTATTGTTTAGTAAAAATCTGACTACCATACATCCAGATGGGATTTGTATTCCCATTTGTCTATTATGATTTGATTTTGCCCTAATTTGAATTATATTTACTACTTCTCCAAATCTGTCCACAGTTTAAACACTCATTCCTAGGTGTAATTCTCTTGTAACAAATATGCAGTTTTCTATCTGGACAGAAGCATATTCCTGGAATTAATGTCTGTCCTTTGGGAAATGATAGGACGGAAAACGTTCTTTAGGGTTTTGTATGGGACAGAAAAACAGACAATCACTGCCTCCTGAGTTCCTTGTTTTTTCTCTTTTAATCCACTTTTAATCAATGCAAAACTGTGTCTTTCATCCATTATGAAATTATTCATTTTCACTTCTGTTAATGGAAAATTTACTCAGTTGTGTATAGGTTTAATTTTTTTTTTTTTTTTTTTTGCGGTACGCGGGCCTCTCTCTGTTGTGGCCTCTCCCGCTGCGGAGCACAGGCTCCGGACGCGCAGACTCAGCAGCCATGGCTCACGGGCCCAGCCGCTCCGCGGCATGTGGGATCTTCCCGGACCGGGGCACGAATCCGCGTCCCCTGCATCGGCAGGCGGACTCCCAACCACTGCGCCACCAGGGAAGCCCTAGGTTTAATTATTAATATTTCCCATCTATATATATTCAATTATATGCATCACAGTAGACATCTATATTTTGAAAATATAGCTTTTTGTAGCAAATGTTTTAAGATGCTGTCAGGTACACTTGAGAAAAATGTTTGCATTTACATTCTTTAATTTCTTTGTAACTCTAAGTACCTATTGATTTATTGTGGCTTTTTTCTTTAAGGGTTTCTATTATCTCTACTTTGATACTTGCATTTCTGACTTTTCTTTGCTACCACTATTTGTAGAAAGTAGCCATAGGGAAGGTACCTGTATTCCTTGTGAGATGGCAGCGAATAAATCATTTGCCTTTTTGAGGAGGGGAAGAGTACATAATTTCCTCACCTTCTTTGATTTCCCCTCTTTTCTGCTGCTTTGATATATCTAACAGCTCCTCCATAGACTTCATCCTTCTGTAGTGCTGAAATAATTTCTCATTAGCCAGACATCAACACATAATTAATGCCACTGCCGCCTTAGCTAGAACTGGGGGTGGGGCTTTAGGTGACCGAGGGGGCCAGTTTTAAAGAGCTAGGAAGCAAAATTTTTACTCTCAAGAAGCTGAAATATTAGGGCAACAAGGCACATAGGAAGTAATGAAACTGAGCAATGTGTCACCAAGTTCAAATTGACATAAGACAGATTGAGACAGCAAAGCTGGGAAGGGATAATGCCCGTAGAAGGAGAAGTTAATACTGAAAATGACTTTGTTGATGCTCATCGAGAGAGATGTCCCCATAGGTGATTGGAGAGGAAGGAGGTGGGCATGCAAATGAGGGGAAACATACATGAGTCCCACGCAAATTCACTTGACTTTTTAGGAATACAGTGGAAAATGATGTGAAGGTTTATTTTTTGGAGGGGAGGAGGTAATGAGGGAAGAAAAATCAGTGAGGAATGTGCTATAGCCTCTTAGTGCATCAGCCTCTTTACACGTCACTCCATCAATTAAGTCTTCATGACACAACCTGAGAGGCAGATGTTATTCTCACTTCTTAGTTGATCAAACTTAGGATCTAAGAGATTAAATAATTTGACCAACACTCACACAAGTGACATAGGGTGGGACCAGGAGTCAGCCCGGGCTGTAGTCAGCACTCTCCACGGCTGTAGCTTCTCAGTGCATCACTTTTGATGTGATTATATAAACATTTTCATGGCTACATTTCATGTTATCAACAGGTATATGTTTTTCATATTCGGATTTCCAAGAGAAATTTCCCTACCCCCTCACCTTAGAGTAAAACACTAACATTAACAAGTTAGATCAAGCAGAGAAATGCAAAATCACTTAAAAAATATAACTTGTATCCAGATCATCAATATTTGACTATATGCTTTGAAAGTATCTATATATTTAAAGAAAACTTTAATAATCAGAATATTAGTCAATTATGAGGAAGTAGAAAAAGGCCACCACTGTCATTGTCCTTTCTAGCACTCTCCAGGGGAACAGCTACCTGGTGAAATTGGCTTGTCCAGACTCAATGATAGATGTTCAACCTTGACACGGACACCTTGGGCTGTCCCACTACACATTCCCTTCAACTTTGAAACCCTCTCCTCTCTTTCTGATTCACTGCTCACCAGAGCATCTTAGGTTGAACTCCCATAAAACTTCTATAGGGAGAGAATGAGCTGGTCTCTTTAGCAGTTACATTTCTTACCATATCTTCATAAATTGGGATTGAGTACATATGTATATAATGCCCTGGGAGCTTGACTGCTGTGAGTTCATTCTTCAGAAGAGACTTCACTGTGTGGGTGTGAAAGGGTCAAAGCCCTGGACTTGTACTTCAGAGCAGAGAATTCCTTCTCTGGGGGACTTTCAACAACCAACTGGACACCCCAAGGCAGTGTTGTGTTGAGAGTGACTTTTCCTCTTGGAACTTTTGCAGTGGCACCACAACATTGAATCATGTTCAGTATTCAGATTTCTAAGCTACAACACAATATATGTTATGGTATCTTTATAAGAAGGATTTAAATAATTACTGTCAGTGTAAAGAGGATATAAGTAAAACATTACATGAGCTGTGCAGTTGGCCAGAATTTGATGTATAAACATTTTATGTGGAAAATCTTTAGATGCTGATATATGCTCTGAAATCTCTTTCCCATAGCTTTTCCCTAAATTTGGATAAATACCAAATAATAGTAAATATTAGTTCTAAATGGCATGAGATTTTCCTTATGTTTCTTTTTTGTTGTGGTTAACTTATTTGGAAATGAGTGACTTGATAACTATGATTCTCTCAGGATGACTTTTCTTTGGGAAAGGTTAGCTCTATTTTTGAAGAATAGATTTTGCAGAGTGGAGATGCAGTGGGGGAGGGGAGGACATTTTAAAGTGTGGAAACATGAGGAAACCTCAGAGTTCGTAAGCGATTCAAGGGGACCCTTTGGGGAGAGAAAATGACCAGAGGAGGGAGAGAAATTGAGAGAATATGCTGAGGAAAAAAGAGAAGGAAAAGAAAGACTTTTTTTTCTGTCAGATGTGTTATACGTGATAACTATTTCTTGGGTATTTGGGTATTTATTAAAACAACTGATTAACTTGTGTATTGCTTTTCAAGTTTCCTGTTTCTTTCTGCCTTTTCTTACTCGCTAAAACATTGTGTCCTTACAATCTGGGAAGTACATCTGGTAAGAAAATGTTTATGATTGTTTCACTGGTATTCAAAGCAGAAATTCTCAGCCTGCTACTCAGCCATTTTTGGAGACAGACTTTTTCATTAATGGCCTTACTCGGGTTGTCTCGAACTGGCTTTAGAGCCATAATTCCCCTGAGAAAACAGTAGTCTATTTAAGCATTCCCTTGATTATAGCAGACTCATGGACATTTTTATTACCTTTTCAGCCATTTTATGTGGTCATTAATTATTACAAAATTGAACATTAGTTCATTTTGGAATCCTGCAGCTATGACTGTCATTGTGTCTCTTTGAGATATAAATGTTCCCTGTCCAATATTGTTTGTTTTACCAGAGGCTGGGAATCCTATTCTCAAATTAATGATATGTTTATTTAAAGGATAACTGTGGTGCTCTGAACTGAAGCAGAGGAAAAACATTTGTTGATTCTGACAGCCTGATGCATTATTTGTGTTTAGCCCTTGTTCGTGAGGTTACGGAGACACCGAGCTGTACAGTTGGAGGTAACCCCTGAGTCTGGGGGCGGCTACCGCATCTCAGCAAGCTTTTCTCCTACACATCTAGAGAATGTGGGAATCCAATCTCTGTGTGAACACGGAGAGGCAAGGTCCTCATTATTTTATGAAGCAGTCATGGCCATTGTTGGACAGTTTAGATTGCTAGGCCATTCTTCATGACAGTGAGCTAAAATCTGTCTTGCACCCTTTGTCCTGTCTCTGTCCCCTGGAGCAAGACAAAACAGAGCTGTTCAGCTTCCATATTCCTGAGGGTAGAAGGGCTCATCCAAACTACACTCCAACCCCTGCTGGAGTAGAAGACATCTGGGCATATGAATTTGATCATTTTGGTTCCCTTGCCAAGACCACGCCAATCATGATAAAACTCTTGGGGGTATATTATGTGCCAGGCACTGCTAGAATTTTTAATACATTTTTTTCCCTAATCCTCATCACAACTCTGTATTGTGCACATTATCTTCAAGATATAGACATCAAAACAGAATCAGAATGTTGAATCCCCACCTAAGATAACACGGCAGTAAGTAGTGGAGGTGGGAGACGCTTGTAATTCTGTCTCAACCAAAGCACATATTCTTTTTCTCCACATCATGGTTCCTCTCTTGTGTCTTGCTCTAAGTAGTATTTGCTTCTAAAGGAATTGTGTTCCTGATGATATAATTTCTAGACTTGTCTTCCTGGTCATTGTTTCTCCTCACTATGAACATGGTCGTGTTTTCTTTACACCCTTGAATTTGCACCACAGACTCCTATGTCAGTGGTTTAAAATGTCCACTTTTCAGAATAATGTTTTTAGTGCATAAAATAAAATGCATGGAGTTACAAACCAACAACTTATATTAAAATGTAGTTATCAAAGAATTGAAAAGAAATGTGTGGTTTAATATTATACGTGTGTATGTATACATCTCTTTATTAATGTATTATTAACAAGATTTAGTGGTGGGTCCAATAATTATTTAATTTTGGAGTAGTGAAGCAGAGATACCATTTTGAGATGTGCACAAAAGTTTTAATGTGATAGGAAAATATCTGCAATTACTTTTGTTGACAGAGTTACAGGTACTGCTAAGGCTACTGTGGTATTTTGCCTACATTCATAACGGAAGGACATGCTAAATTTCCGTCTTTGGTTACTAAAAGTAATAATGTATTTTTTTCCCCTTCAAGTTCATGGACCCCTTGCATTCTATCCATGGACCCCTTGGACTGTTGTAAATCAGTTAGCTCATCATTTGCCTTCATGTAACGAAAATTGCCAGGACTTTTTATATGAGCAGTATACCTGTGCAATTGATCATGTAACTTACCAGGAAGATTTACTATTTACCCTTTTAAATTTTGATCTTATGATTAAGATAAACATTTTCATCTATTAAGATAATTTTGAATCTTGTTTGTTGCTATTTCTCCTAGCTTTAGGACATTCTTTCTGTCTTTAGACAGCTTATCCATTTAAAACACAATGATACTAAGCTGTGGACTAAGGACTTGAATAAGATATTAGAAACCACGTTTTGGTTGATAAAATCCTATAAATTAACACTTTTCTGATGTAAACGTCAAGTAGCTGGGAGTCCACATAACTGTACACACAATCAAGGATGTCATGATGCCATGGCTAATATCTTTTGAAGTTAGCATGCACTGTATTGGGCTTCCAATATGGCATCCCTATACATTTACAATCCAGTAACCCAATTAAAAAAAATAAAATGAAGGCTAATTTGTATAACTTTTTCTTAGTGAATCATGCTGGCTCCTAGTGTTCACTATGCTATTTTCCAAAAGACTACCTACTTAGTGTCTGTTTAACACATCATTCTAGAAAATGGGGATCAACTTTTAGCTTACTACTTTGTGAATTCTGGAATGCATCTCATTCTCTTTTCTGAGAATTAGGGCACCTTTCTTTAAACTTGAATATAATTTCCTTGATTCAAAATATTTTAAGTCATTTACACCAATAAAATGTGCTTTTTGTGCCTCATAATGTAGCTCCTTTCTTCCTTCCTTGCTTCCTCCTTCCTACCTTAGTGTTTCGCTCAGTCCTCTTTCCTTTCCTTCCTATATTCCTTCCTCCCTCTCTCCCTCCCTTCTTTTCTTTCTTTGTTTCTTCCACATTTTTTCACTGTGGAATCATGTCAGCTGCTGAGGTTATACAGATAAGAAAGACATATCCCTTGAAGTCAGAGGATGACCATCTTCCCTTCCATAGAAGCATTAACCTCCCTGGACTTGATACTTTAACAGCTGGTTCATCTTGGAGGGACCAGTTCTCTTAATAAGGATGAATTTTGTCCCAGGATACATCCTGATTAGTTTTCATCTTACTCTTCATTCCTGCCAGCTTGAAACTCCTAGCATACTTGAGAGCTGGGTTTGAGCTGTTTTTGATAGTCATCTATTAACATTAAATCATTTTTTTAGCAGTCTATTATTATTCTTTATCTTTTAGCATCTTACAAAGTTTCAGTTAGATTTGGCTTTCACTTTCCAACACCAAACAAAGCTTTCCTGTCTGTATATCATTCTTCTTCTATCTTTATTATACATGCATGTTATATATGAGCTAATTTCAGAATTCCAGTATAGGTATTTTATTACTAGTTTTCCACTAAGTTTTAAAAAGTTTGTTTAATAATTTGTTTTAATGTACTAAGAATTTCCTAATAAAGACAGCATATATATGTGTTAAATTGTCAAATCATGAAATGATCAACTTTGCATTATATATAAATTTTTGCTGATTATTAAAGGAAAATTTAGTTCATGATAATAAATACATGTTTAAGACAAATATTAAGACAAATACTTAGTAAATGAACAAAAGTGTTAATTTCAGCTTTGTTTTTATTCTTTTTTCTACACTTTGCAAGAATTTTTGATATTGCAGTATGCTCTCTTAGCATTATCTTGGTATTATTTACCTTCTCCAATGATTTATTCTGAATGTATAAAAGTTGATAAAATGTATAAAAGCAGAATATGTTAATACCCTTGAGAAGTCCATCATAAATGCAGTGTGAAAATATTTGTAAATTTGATCACATAACAGTAAATTCATTTCTTTCTTTTTTTTGAACATGTTTTAAGTTTACTAAGTATTTCTTTTTAAAATGATTTTAAATGATACTGTATTTTAAATTTCAGTTTTCACGTATTTATTCATATTATATCAAGGCACAATTTTTTAATGTTTATTTTATATTTATTTATTTTTTCTTATTAGTCATCCACTTTATACACATCAGTGTATACATGTCAGTCCCAAACTCCCGATTCATCACACCACCACCACCACCACCCCGCCGCTTTCCCACCTTGGTGTCCATACGTTTTTTCCTCTACATTTGTGTCTCAATTTCTGCTCTGCAAACCGGCTCATCTGCACCATTTTCTAGGTTCCACATATATGTGTTAACATATGATATTTGTTTTTCTCTTTCTGACTTACTTCACTCTGTATGACAGTCTCTAGATGCATCCACATCCCTACAAATGACCCAATATCGTTCCTTTTTACGGCTGAGTAATATTCCATTGTATATATGTGCCACATCTTCTTTATCCATTCATCTGTCAATGGGCATTTAGGTTGCTTCCATGACCTGGCTATTATAAATAATGCTGCAATGAACATTGGGGTGCATGTGTCTTTCTGAATTATGGTTTTCTCTGGGTATATGCCCAGTAGTGGGATTGCTGGGTCATATGGTAATTCTATTTTTAGTTCTTTAAGGAACCTCCATACTGTTTGCCATAGTGGCTGTATCAATTTACATTCCCACCAACAGTGCAAGAGGGTTCCGTTTTCTCCACACCCTCTCCAGCATTTGTTGTTTGTAGATTTTCTGATGATGCCCATTCTAACTGGTGTGAGGTGATACCTCATTGTAGTTTTGATTTGCATTTCTCTAATAATTAGTGATGTTGAGCAGCTTTTCATGTGATTCTTGGCCATCTGTAAGTCTTCTTTGGAGAAATGTCTATTTAGGTCTTCTGCCCATTTTTTGATTGGGTTGTTTGTTTCTTTAATATTGAGCTGCATGAGCTGTTTATATATTTTGGAGATTATCCTTTGTCCGATGATTCATTTGCAAATATTTTCTCCCATTTTGAGGGTTTTCTTTTTGTCCTGTTTATGGTTTCCTTAGCTGTGCAAAAGCTTTTAAGTTTCATTAGCTCCCATTTTTTATTTTTGTTTTTATTTCCATTACTCTAGGGGGTGGATCAAAAAATATCTTGCTGTGATTTATGTCAAAGAGTGTTGTTCCTATGTTTTACTCTAAGAGTTTTATAGTGTCCAGTCTTACATTTAGGTCTCTAATCCATTTTGAGTTTATTTTTGTGTGTGGTGTTAGGGAGTGTTCTAATTTCATTCTTTTACATGTAGCTGTCCAGTTTTCCCAGCACTACTTTTTGAAGAGACCGTCTTTTCTCCATCGTATATCCTTGCCTCCTTTGTCATAGATTAGTTGCCTGTAGGTGCGTGGGTTTATCTCTGGGCTTTCTTTCTATCTTGTTCCATTGATCTATATTTCTGTTTTTGTGCCAGTCCCATATTGTCTTGATTACTGTAGCTTTGTAGTATAGTCTGAAGACAGGGAGTCTGATTCCCCCAGTTCCATTTTTTTCCCTCAAGACTACTTTGGCTATTTGGGGTCTTTTGTGTCTCCATACAAATTTTAAGATTCTTTTGTTCTTAGTTCTCTAAAAAATGCCATTGGTAATCTGATAGGGATTGCATTGAATCTGTAGATTGCGTTGGGTAGTATAGTCATTTTCACAATATTGATTCTTCCAATCCAAGAACATGGTACCTCTCTCCTTTTGTTGGTATCATTTTTAATTTCTTTCATCAGTGTCTTATAGTTTTCTGCATACAGGTCTTTTGTCTCCTTAGGTAGGTTTATTCCTAGGTGTTTTATTCTTTTTGTTGCAGTGGTAAATGGGAGTGTTTCCTTAATTTCTGTTTCAGATTTTTCATCATTAGTGTATAGGAATGCAAGAGATTTCTGTGCATTAATTTTGTATCCTGCAACTTTACCAAATTCATTGATTAGCTCTAGTAGTTTTCTGGTGGCATCTTTAGGATTCTCTATGTATAGTATCACGTCATCTGCAAACAATGACAGTTTTACTTCTTCTTTTCCAATTTGTATTCCTTTTGTTTCTTTTTCTTCTCTGATTGCCGTGGCTAGGACTTCCAAAACTGTTGAATAATAGTGGTGAGAGTGGACATCCTTGTCTTGTTCCTGATCTTAGAGGAAATGCTTTCATTTTTTCACCATTGAGAATGATGTTCGCTGTGGGTTTGTCATATATGGCCTTTATTATGTTGAAGTAGGTTCCCTCTATGCCCCGTTTCTGGAGAGTTTTTATCATAAATGCGTGTTGAATTTGAAGCTTTTTCTGCATCTATTGAGATGATCATATGGTTTTTTATTCTTCAGTTTGTTAATATGGTGTATCACATTGATTGATTTGCATATATTGAAGAATCCTTGCATCTCTGGGATAAATCCCACTTGATCATGGTGTATGATCCTTTTAATGTGTTGTTAGGTTCTGTTTGCTAGTATTGCGTTGAGGATTGTTGCACCTATATTCATCAGTGATATTGGTCTGTAATTTTCTTTTTTTTCCATTTCTTTCTTTTTCTCTCTCATTTAGTACAGAAAGTAACCTAATAATGTTATAGTAAGAAAAAGATCACATGTATTTGCAAAGCTAATTTAAGGAAGTGGATATATTTGCCATTTCAATTTAGGATACATTTTTGTTCATCTTCGGTACTTTAGATAGCTTTTAAGTTAAATATAAAACTTTGCAGTTCAAAAATATATAAAGCAAAGCAGTACTTTTGTCTGTCCCCAAGCATTCCTATACTTTTACTACCTATGTGTGTAAGTTGGTATAGTCCATGGCCCCTTATCTGACTAAATGTATAATTTCTGAGGGACCCCTATAACATAGGGAATATTCATCAAGGCTGTGATCTTAACCTGATCAGTTCTGGGCTTCTCAGTGAACCAAGAGATTTCAGGTGTCATAATCCGGTCACCCTCACATCTGTGTGTGTGTACACTATATGCAAACATTTATACAAACCCACATAAACACACTTGGTCCCCCGTAACAAACAGTCAACATTTCTCTTTGTCTTTGTCTTCTTGCTCCCTTTTGTTATGCGTGATCCCCAGAGAATTGCCAGGGCAGAACAATTAAAACCTAGATACAGCACATTAAATGTTCCCTCAAAGTACTAGCAGTGTTTATATAGCATGACCACCCTGGAGGGAATTTTCAACAACAGTCTCAAATCACAGTCTACTAAATGTTCCCTTGTTGTGTCCACAAGATGACGTGAAGCATTAAATTCTTATTGGATCAATTAAAAGATACTTGATTTTGACTTTCAAATATTTCATCATTTTTTCAAATTATAGGAATCGTCTGAGGTATAAGAACTGAATTAACTGAATCATCATGTATTTATTTATTTGAACATTTTTTTGGCTTCTGGGATATTATTTTTACTTTTCTCTAAAACAATTTCATAGTAAGTTGTTTCAGTAGTCAAAAGAGCAAGGGATGGCATCCTGACTTCTTTATTAACAGTTTTCCACTGTAGAGCTACATATGGAATCTTAAGTAGTTCTCTATCTACATTCACATTCAAGGCTTATTAGAAGAGGATGTTGGTCACCTACACAGTAGTATTTGAGAAGCTCCAAGGAAAACCTTCCAAAGTGTCAACAGCCTGTGGCAAGTGCCTTAATTCCACCATTAGTTAGTGTAAGCCTTCTGCAAATTCTTGCATGAAGGAATATATTAAGATATAAATTACTTAGTGGGAATTCATTTTATTCAATCAGATCTTTTTCTCGGAAGCAGGAATGTTGGGTCAGAAATCAGGTCTTGGGTGCTTGGGAGGTGAGGGAACACTGGGGGAGTGACTGCAGTGAAGAGAGTTCAGGGATGAAAAACAAAGACAATTTGGGATTAAGCAATGACTTCACTATCTGGCAACTTCTTACCGAATTCCTGTAAACCAGTATTACTGGTCTTCAGAGAAGGAGGTGTCCTTGATGGAGACATGTCGAGGTGGGGCTCCAGGGCACAGTAGAATGGCCATTTTTATAAGCCATGTAAGTACAACAGGAGTATGTTAGATAAATCTGGACCTATCTGTAACTGTATTTTAGAAAAAATCTAGATGGCATAGCTCCGAGTATTATCACCTTCCAGAACATGGAGATGCGGTTTGAGATGAGAATGCTAGGGCAGGCTACGTCACACAGCCTCATTTCTCTGTGTCTCCATGAGTCCTTACTTAGCATTCTCTGCATATAAAATCTAAATAAAGTTCATATAGTATCTACATCACTACTCTTCCTTAAGTCTCTCCTTTGGGTCAAATCTTCCTCTCAGATTTACTGCTGCTGCTTCTCTTGACCTCCATAAGCAGGAAATATCCATGTACTGCTGAGTGTTCAGAATCCTTACTGCCTACAGCAGCCAAATGAGATGACTGCCTCAGCCTTAAGCATTGGTCTCAGAGCAGGTTAGAGAGTACTTCGAACCAGATAAAAACCCAACAATGTGAGATGTCGGTCTCTGTGGAGAAGTGTAAGATAGAATTCTGACTTTAAAGCACGATCTTCTGATGAATGTTTCTGCCGCATGCTTTTAAGGAGATACTGTTTCTCGGACTGCTTGGAATCACATCTTTAGCAAATTCAAAGGTTTACATGCTGGCAATAAAGGATACAAATTAAAATTGCACTAAGTTCTTATCCCCTCCTCTAAAGCCACTTCAAAATAGCTTGTAATTGGTTTGAAGGGGGTGTTTTAAAAATAACCTTATAATATTTGCTTAAAGTGATGGTAAGGATGTTTTACAACACCTAGAGGACCACACAGCACTTGAGAGTTGATTACCTTTTCTTCAAGAATTTTGCATTCGTTGTTGCCCACTGGAAGAGTAGTGGTGCAATTTGGGAATCCTTCTGGGCCTCATATATTGTATTTACAAGTTCTGAAGTACAGCAGAGTGTTAGTTGTTGTCTAATTTATTTGATCCAGCTTAGTAACTAACTTAGAAAATTGGCCTTCTCAAGTGATTCTCCCCATGACTTGCCTGGTGTGCTTGCCTACACATAATAGGTTCTCAGTTATTGCTTTAACTACATCGACTAATTTAACAGGAGAATTTCAACAGCATATCATTCTGTGGTATATTTCAGCTAATTCCGCATTTTTGCAAATAAAACGGAGTGGGTGGTTGGATATTGTTCTTTTGTTGATTGGAATGATCAACTTTAAAATGTTCAAAGATGCACTGGACTGAATTCAGAAGACCACCAGGAGCCATGGAAGAGGCTGGGTAAGTGCCCAGGACGAAAAGCCTTCCTTCCTTACAGGAATTTACAGGATGACTGCTCTCTGCTGTTTTTTTCTATCCCCTTTCTAGGAAAATGCAAAAAGTGGTTTTCTTCACACCATTGGATACATTACCTCAGGATAAACTGAATCTTGTTTACAGTCCAGTGATTCTATGTAATCAATTTTTTTTTTTTTATACCTGAGTTTCAAACTGGAACCCTTCAATAATATCAAAAATCTGAGTGGCCCCAGGAGCCCTTCTGCCAAACAGTATGGGGAAAGGGCAGTGTAACTAAAACTGGAAGTTTTACCAGTAATGTGACCTAGAACAAATCACTTATACTCTCAATTATCAGGGCCTTCGCTGGGCATAATAATACTACCTCTGTTGGTTTGTTGTTTTTTTGTGAGCATGCTCTATAAATTCTAAAATGTTAACAAGTGTTGAGTTATTATTATGATGATTCTTGTTCCTTTCTCCGTAAACTGGTCAACAGTCTCACCAGTGAGCAGTCCTCTTTGTAAGCTTTATTGTATCGACAAAAGCTGGATGATGGGAAAAGGAGGACAAAGGGGGTCTGTCAAATGAGACAAAGGAAACAGTGAGGGCACAGGAAGAAAGACTGGCATATGGTGAGGTGGGGGAGGGGTGAGGCACAGAAGACACTGGTCAGTGGAAGAAACACACGAGCACACACAATCCGCTATGCATTTATAAAAAGTTCTTACATGTAAAAAGAGTCGATGGTAAGGTTGAAATGTCTCTGAATGATCTTTTTGGCCCAGTCTTGCCTGTAAAACTGATTGTCAATTTCCAAACTGGCAGCTGCAGCTATGACTACTTTAACAAATTTAACCTTTGTCTCATTTCATGGTTGAAAAGAGACCTTTAAATGATATCTTCTAGATTTGTTCTTAGGCCTTTACATATACTTATCCATTAAAGAAGCAGGTCGTCATGTCCATCAAATGCAGGGTTTAAGGTAATACTCTGGCTTCCCGCGTGTGTAAGCAGGGGCATTATTAATTTCTTGGCCTCCAGGTGTGGTCCTAGGGTTATGTGAGGTTCTGGTTATATTGCAGATTCCTGGGACCTTCAAAGCGATTGCATCAGTGTCAGTTTGGGTAGAGCCTGGGAGTCTGCGTGCTGAACAAGATTTTCGGCTGTTGTTGCCCACAGTCCTGGGCAAGAACCCCTGATCTGGCCAATGCGGGCACCAACTGCGGGGTTCTGGGTGCCGGGCACCCTCAGCTGCAGCAGCTCCAGGCTGGCTGGGATGCCCAAGGCTCCTGGGCAGTTGGCTCAGAGCCTTTTCCCTGGAGGAAAGGTATAGGGCTCTCAGTCCCTCATCCTCCTTCAATCCCTTCTAAATTAGAAGTTTAGAGACACTTCATGGGCAGTTTCCCCTTGGTTTCATTGCCTTTTATTTTTAATCTTGAATCTCATTCAAAGCTCTGTTTCAGCTTGCTGGTTTCGTTTTGGTTATGGTTGGTGAGCCACAGAAAACACGAGGCATTTTTATCTGCAACTCTTTTGGTGTGCACTAAGACTGTTATCTGTGTATTTGGGCTAAAGGAATCTCTTTTCATGATTTGGGAGAAATGCAGAAGAGAAAGAAAACTTGATATTTAGCACAGGGGCTACTGTCATGCCTCAATCTACATCAAAAGAAGTGGTGGCTTCCGGCCCGCCCCCTGCTCACTCTCTGCAGCCTTCACGAGCCTCAGACCACGCTCAGCCAGAGGAAATGTGCGGAAGTGTATTTTTCACAAGAATTAACTCTTGCAGCCAAACAAGCCCATCAGGTTGCTTTAGATTCCTTAACTCATAAATGGCTACCTTGTGTTTTCCTTGTCCACACTGGTGTTCTGTTTTGTTACAATTTGCAAATTCAGTGAATGTTTTGTAGGTGAGGGGAAAAAAAGCCCATGGAATCTTTATTGCTTTATTTAAAAAAAAAAAAAATCTGTGGAGCAAGAAAGAATGTGACTGCATTTTTATTTATGGTCAATAAGCCTTGATGAATACGCAGTAAACGTTGCTGAGACTGTCACAAAGCAAATCACCATGTCACAAGAAATATTATTAAATTCTGTAATTTCCTTTTCTGAAAGTAGTTTCTCTGTATGGAGATGGAGAAAGCAAATTACATTCTATATTCACCTTAACTGAAAAGCAGCTGAGTGCGGTAGCTGATAGCCTATAAATAGCAGATCTGTGACCTCATTCCTGTTCTCTGCCTTGCCTAGCTGTTTCCAGTTTCAAGTTGAATAGAAAATTGTCAATCATCTGGCGAATCTCGGCATATAGGCCAGCTTATTTGGATAATTCTGGCCTGGTCCTCGTTTTTCTGTAGTCATTCAGGTACTATGCCTTCATTTAAGTGAAAGCAGTCTGCGGTCTGTGTCTGTTGCTTTTTGCCTGCGTGGCCCAGGTAATTGCAGTTGTGTGGATATGGCCCCATGTGACCTTGGCAAACTGCTTAACCTTTTGGAGCCTCAGGTTATCCATCTGTAAAGGAATATTGTCCTGCCTCTCCCTCATTTCAATGGAATGCTTTGAGAATTGATTAGATAGTGTGCATAAAGCAAGTTGACCTCCTCAAGAAAGAATACAATGTATGATTTTATTTCTGGTCTCAAAGCTCTTAGGCCAGGCCTCTCCAGTACAACAGTGGTCATTATCTGTGCTTTTGGACTGCCTGGAGAGGAAATTCACACCATTCAGGGCAAAACAATCCACTCCAGTTTCTAAATGGTGGGGATTGTCTATCTATGGAGCACAAATTCAACAGATGGTTGCCAACCTTCCACTTGATTTTGTGACTCTCTAAACTGTGTTCATTAAAACTTCAGCTTGCAGACAGCTTTGTAGAGACTTGGAAGGTAGTGTGAATAACAGTTTGTGATGAAACGGATACAGCCCATAGGAGACCTGAGTGTCATCTGTCTCGGATTCTTAGAAGCAGTGGTTAAGCTAACATGGAAAATAGCGAACAAGATCACTCTATCAATAATTAGAAGGGCTTGAGTTGTTTCCCAGATGTTTACGAATCTCCTACTGAAGTCATCTTTCTGGAACTTCACTAATAAGTATATTTTCAGAATCTGAGCACAACCATGTTTCATGTTGAATTTCAAGATCCTTTTTTTCCTAAGAAGGAACACAAACCTGAACCAGGGTTTCGGGGAAACAGAGACTAAGTCTGTTTCTGTTTTTGTTTTGCAGTCTTTATACAGATGTAGCATGCGGTGGCCCTTTCCACTTAAGGCTGGCATGATCTACTTATTCTTCTTTTTGCCTTCTGTGGGTCTATACGTGTACATGTATTCACTATTTAGCTTGTGAAGTTTTAATTTATTTAGCAAATGTCTTGCTTTGCTGAACATTTTGACTATTTCCTTGGACCATTTTGCTGTGAGAAATAAATGTGCTCTTTAAATGATTTATTTCTTTTTCTATCAACTTAGGAGCGAAAATAAAATTGACATTCTCATAAAACAAAGGTGAAAACGTTTACTCTGAAATAAAAATTTGTGTTTACTTAGAGCTCAGTTTCTGTTGAGAAACAAACATCATAGACCATCAGAAAAAGAAGAGAAGCCCCCTGCTGACACATGCTCTCCTTGATTGATGATGTTGTCTGGCCGAGAAGCTTCAGAAATGGCAATCGGGGAACAAATGGGTTGGGTTTTATTCAATAAATACCTTTGAAAAAAGAAAAGAAATTCCCAAATTCAAGGAATTGCATTTGAAACTGGTGAAACATAGCTGCATGAGTTCATTCTTTGAAAAACAAAGAAAATGGAATTGCGCCTTGGTCTCACTCCTAGGACATCAATCTGATTTGAAGGACAACAGACCATACTGCCAATTTGTGACATTATGTATTGAGAGATGCACAGAAATGGGAGTATGGCATCTCTGTTTCCTACTGTATCATTCAGTGAACGCAGATCTGAGTGAAGAACTATATACTACTGAGGTGCAGAGAGATGGGGGGGTGGGGAACGAGGCTAAGCATAGTAAGGCTTATGAAGTGTTTACAGTGGGCCAGGCCAAGTGCATTACATATATTAACTCAATGTATCCTCAGGTTGGTTGGTCTTATGACAGTCTTTATTATACAGATGAAGAAATGGTCCAGAGTGGTTAAGGCACTAGCCAGAGATCACACAACTAGGGAAGAGCAGAGCTGGGATTTGAACCTAAGTAGCCTGATTTGAGAGTTCATCTCTCCTTAGATCTATGTTGACTCTCTTTGTTTACTAAAACAATATCAACTCTTAATACATTGATAATTTAGTACAAAAATAATGTCTGAATTATCACATTGTTTCCATATTTTCATTCTCTACTTTCAGGCATTCGTAAGTTTTTTCCTGCTTTCCATTTCTCCAATGGGTTCTTATTTTACTGTAATTCTTTTGAACCCATATGTAATACAATTTAACTTTGTTCATGGGCGCTCTCTTTTTGGTTGCTGTAGGAGTCTATAATATTACTTTAAACAAATGTAAATCTCTTTTCCATTTCATTTTAATTTTTCTTTTTAGCCATGAATACAAGTCTTAAATCTTGTTTTCAAAATATAATTTCGACTACTTATAATCATATCTGTGTTTTCCTCTTAGATATAGCATTTCTTGCGATTTGGGGGGCTTTGGGGGGCATGGTGGTGGAAGTGTCTTTTCAATGTGGGTGTCCTGTTTTCACTCCCCTCCAGTTTGGGGAGCTTATGCTTATTTTTTGTTCTTCAAATTTATGTGTCTCTACTACATGCCCCAGGAGAGTCCAAGTTTCCTGGACTGAACAGAACATTTAGAGTAACCATAGAACCATCTTAGACCAGAACTTGTTTAGTAAAAGGGTTCTGATACATTTACTAGATACACGGGCAAATTCTAGTCTGTCTAAATTCCCATAGGACAAAAGCATGGATGATCTAAAATCTATCTCTAAAGATTTGGGGCTTCTCTATGAGAATCAGCTATGCCCCAAAATCTTGGGTGTTTAAGCCATGACTCTTCTCCTAACGTCCTGCTATTAGTAGGAGAAGTGTGTTTATATTTGAAAGTTTTCAGTTCCAATGGTGATGTTTGTGTCTTTATTTCCTTTAGAGAAACAAAGAAAAAGAGGGAAGAGGTGGAGGGGATTGGGGACCAAGGAGTACAAATTCTCCTTTGTGGTATGTGCTCTTCTAGATGGACAGAGATTTATTCTCTCTATTTTTGATTCATATATAGTTATACACAGTAGTTGTGTGTGTGTGTGTGTATATATATATATATATATATATATATATATATATATATATATATATATATATAACTGGTTCTGTGTGGTTGAGTTATATGTGGCTGGAGTTATGCATGGTTGAGACCAGAAGATGAGGCTAAGTAGAAATATTGGTAAATTATCTTAATTCCTCTCTGACTTTGTTCCTGGCAAATAAATACATTTGCTTGAAGTTGAGTGTGAACAGTTTACTTGAACAGGTGATGTCAAATTTTGTAGTCTCAGGCAATAACATTTTGTGTTGTGCTAGTAGCTTTAAAACTTATAATTAGGCAGATTTCATATTACAGCTTCTCCTACACCTTCTGGTAAAATTTGAGTCTTGGCAAATTTCCTCTGTAATTTTATTCCTGCAGGAGGGTCTATGACAAAAAGTTTTAACATAGGAAATCCAGAGATTTTCCCTATTCCCTTTTGGGGTGTGTTGTAAAGGAATCCACCTTCAAGTTCATATATTTATCACAGTAATAACAGAGGTCAATATCTTCTGACTGCTCTATCGTAATACAAAGTGTTAATCACAAGTATTTTCTGGATGAAGTGATGATGGATGTTACCAAAATGTTCCTATCTGTTATAAATTAGTTCTTCTAGACACACACACACACACACACACACACACACACACACACACACACGAGATACAGCAGAAACGCTTCTCGTTTAGCAGGAAGCTCAAGGTGGTTGAAATTCAGCAATTATCCAAGTACAAGCTAAGAATTAGGCAACATTTTTCAAATTCCAGAAAGAATCACAAAGATGAGGGGAAAGAGAACTCACTAGGAGAGTGTATCTTGGGGGAGGGGAAGAGAATGGCCAGCTTTTTATACCCCTCCTTCTTTTTTTTTAATAGGAAAAAGAGCAGCCAGCAGAAACTAGATGAGGATCAACACGGGGTGAGCGTGGAGGGGCTAGCGACCGCTGAGACAGTCAATAGGCAGATTGTTCATCGAGCATTACCAGATTAGCTGAGCAAATGCACTGACAATGCTGATTAGCGACTTGAAATGCATCAGTTCTTACTGGGGAGAACAAAGACAGTCCAGATCACTGCCCTACGGCCCAACTGCAATAACGGAACCTAGCTATGCTCAACATCATGTTTAGAACTGAGAAATGTGGGCAATGTGTCTGTTTGTATTCGCTAAATTTCTCTCATTTCTGGAATGGCCTCGAGAGATACATATCTTATTTCTACCAAGTCCTCAAGGGTCAGTAGGCTTATAATCACACCCCCACATATTTCAGCCCCTTGCGAGTTGTGTATTTCTTTCCACTTAATCTGAGAAGGCAGATATCATTGAATTGTCACAATTTGGCCTCTTTTTTTTACACTGATGTTGCAAACCCAGGTGATCATACTGGGGGAAAAAATTTAAATTGCTCTTAAAATTTATTTTTACTTACATGAAGAACGGTACCAACAGTTATGAATATATTTGAATATTTTAAATTTATGATTTAAAGTGGAAAATATGAATTAAAGTGGAAAATATTTCTAGCCTTCCTATGAATATTTTTCAGATGAAGGCTGTGTATTATCTGTTTCATCTTGATCTTTTTTCTTATTATGAGTCCAGAGACCTATAGCACTTTCATTCTACCACTCTCCTTTGGACCTTTGGTTGGAGCACCTAGGAAATAGAATATGACCTTGCCTTGGCACTAATTCTGTGACGCTAGAAATTTTCATAGAATTTTGTTTTACTTTATACAATATTACTGTACCCATCAAATGTAACATTTCCATTTAATTGCTATTCTAATTTAACCTAATAATAACATCTCCCTTTACATTTTCTTTACATAGGTGAAAATAATCTTAGTGTTATTTATAGATTTGTGTTACTCCTTTTTAGAAATCTTTTTCTTCTTTAGATAAAAGAGCTTTACTTTAGTGATAATGCTCTTAACAGGATTCATCTAGGAAGAAAGCACTACAAGGCTGATGTGCCTTTCACAGTTCATTGACATTTTATACCTTATTAGTTTTGCTCTTTCTCTTTCTTTTTTGTTCTTCCTTTGTATTTTTTTAATGCCCAACCCCACTTAATTACTTTATTTATTCACTTACTAACATCTGGCTCATTCCACGACCCTTCTCTAAATTAGGGAAGCAATGAAAAAAAAACTTTGGAATATTTTATAGAAACAAAATTTTCTTTTTTTCTTTTTTGCAGTTAACCATGCCACAGTTAAACACATAAAACATATTATAAGGAATTATTTGCACCAAATTTCAGAGACTTAGCAATAACACATAAAGAACACCCGCAAATAAGTATTTTAGAAAAACATACCTAAAAAAATCCAATGACAAAAGCAGGCAGTGGCTATGAATGAACATTCAGAGATGAAATGCAGTAGCCAACACACATATAAAAACGCACACTCTCACTGATAAATTACGTTAAATACACACAGAAAATAAATTGCCATCAAATTGACAAAAATTATTAAAGATGGGTAATACCCAGTGTTGGCAAAGGTATGGAGAAAAGAGTAATAGTGTAATTTGGAAGTGCTCTATTTTTAGGTAACCTGCCAATATCTGTCAAAATGTAAAATGGTATAGTTTTTCATCCCTTAATGCTATTTCCAGAATGTTGTTCTACAGAAGATTCAGATGTGAGCACCAATACCTTTTTTCCCCTCTTTCAAGAATGTTTTTAGAGAAACAAGTTAATCGATGTGTAACTGCTGTTACATTCACAACAGTATGGAATGAAATACCGTATAGCCATTGGTGAAAATGATGTCCTAACAGAAATATCCATGCAGTATGTTGAATCTTAGAATGAAAAAGATAAGTCTCAGAAACATAAGCACTGAATGATTGCATAGATGCAAAATAAAAAGAAAACTACCTATCCATGTGTGTAAAACTATAACAAATATCTGGAAGGGTACTGCCATCCAGTTAACTCTGGGAAAAGAAATGATTGCAACACGAAAGATGAGGACTGAATCACTAAATTGTTCTAGGTTTTTACAAATATGCTTTCTTTTGGTAACCCAAACCAATAAAAACAATGCACTTTCAAGTACGCGGATTGATTCAAACTAAGCTAACAAGGATGCTAGCTAACAGAGGGCTGCAGGAAATATGCTTTAATGAATGCATAAGAACAAGGCATTATTTGTGACTAGATAGTCATATAAAGTTAGTTCTGCTATAACGCTCATCTTGAAAATGACAAATTTTCTAATGAGATTGATGTATTAGGGAATAATTTGAGCATAACACAAATGTTCTGTTTCTTTATGTTTGATTTCATTGAAGAGAAACACTAGGTGAATGCGTAGAATGACACCCAGCTCAGATGAGTCGTGACGCAAACACAAAATGTACACACACACACACACATCCACCATCTATCTCAGTTCACCACGTGTATTATGAGTTACTCCCATGTCCAGCTGTTGTTACAACTTTCCATCTGATTTCAGATGACTGCTTCCACCACTTCACAATAACTCAAAACTGAAACTCTCAACACTCACTTCCACAAGCAAACGTCAAGTTTTTTCCAAGGCAAATTGTCATATTTATTGGCGTATTGATATTTTAGTTAATTATTTAATATGTTTAAAACTATGCTACTGTTTCATTAGGTTTCTATATTATTTTTAATGTGTGGTAGACAAAGTTTTTGAGTGCCGTGCTCCTAACACCATTCCCCTGCCCTGCCAGCTCTGTTATTTTTATTGCACAATTTTACATAAGATGGCACTTTTTAGGAATGCGTATTTTGTATTACTGTAGACCTGATTGTATTCTATTCATGACAGACCAGTGAACTTTGGAGTCTGCAACTCAGCTTTGATGGGAGTCAATGAGTGATATTTGTTGGGAGACAGTTATTCACAGGCGTCTCACTTTTCTATCTTCTGAGCAAAGGCACAAAGTCTCTTTCTTCTAGATGATCTTTTCCAGGACGTTTGTATAGCAAATTGCGTTGGCAGTTAGAGAAAGTGTGTCTCTCTGGAGCAAAGGGTACATTTCCTTACAGTCTTGGAAGATGAAGGATTTTCTTTGCAGAGCAATGAGCAGATATGCTTACTGCCCAGGATAAAAAATCTGGTTCCCTAAACTCGAGATTTCTTTCCTGCAACCAACTGTGTGTCCACATGTCACTTGACCCTTTTGTATCACCCTGTAGGAATTGAGGATTGGAGAGCTAGTGCAAAAAGAATCATTCTCTGGCTACTGCTATTGCTTTGAGTAACAAACTTTCCTTTGTTTTTGACTCAGAGGTTTCATGTCTTTTGTGAGCATCCATGAAACCATGGCCAATTAACAGATTGACTTGCAAACAGTAAAAATCTCAAACTCTTCATAGATCTTGGTAACATTCTGTGGGATGTCATGGTATTGCAGATAGCTTCAAAAAATTTTTGTTCAGTATAGTTCAGGACCTATTGCAAGATAACAATCATTAAATACTGTCTTTTTCACTTTTTTTTTTAAACATTAAAGCATGATGTATCCAGTAACGGGAAACAAAAGGATGTGTTGGAGAACTTTTGAACTAAGCCACTTCTTCAGTGGTCAAAAAGTAGGGTGGAGAATATTTCTAGTTTTCATTTTATTTGATTAAATGAACAACTTTGTGTTTACATTACCTAAAATAAGAATTATTTATGTTAACATTGTTTTGCTATATGTAATTATCTTTGAAATTCTTAGAAATAACATCATTCAGTGAAATATAAGTAATTCTGCTACAGTTTGATCAGACAATATATATTGTTTCTATCCCATGTAAAGCCCTGTGAGGGATATAAAAATGAATAAACACTTTCTGTGCTTTCAAAAGTTGGCACTCTAGTACAAGAGATAAAACAAAAGAAAACATAAACATTATGCAAGGCAGGAAGTATTAATTCTGACATGATAGGAACAAATAAAGGATTACAGTTGTTCTTAGGGGAGAAGATACCAAGGATGTGAGATTACACTAAGAAAGAGCACTTGAAAGAGGTGAAGTTCTATGCAGAGGCAGGAATGTTGGTAGGCTAGAGGAAGAGAAGCCTAGAAAGAAGTGGGATCAGATTCTCAATCATAAGGAGTCATGAATGATTAAGGATACCTATTTCACTGATTCTAAGACTGTTTTTAAAATTGGAGCACCTCTTTATTACACTTAACAATTTATGCTCTTTTATGATCTCTGGCATCTTACAATTTCTCTCTCAGGTGGCAACCATTACATAGCTGTATGAAAAACCTTTTTTTTTGGACACTTTCTGATAAGCTCAAGGAAAGCCAGAAAGAATCCAGTTTAGATTAATGTGAGTGTATTCATGTAATTGTAGGGTCAAAACAGAATCCTGAAAGTGACCTTAGAATTTAGAACCTCTAGAATATATTAACCAATTTTCTGGCTAACATACTTCTAAAAAACACATAGTGTTTGCCAAGTATTAACTGACTACTCTTTACTAAACTAGTGTTTAGGTTTTAATCCATTATCATATTTAATTCTTGCAAAATTCCTGAGACAGGGATGAGGTCCATTTTTTTGGAAATGTTTTGTAAGTAGTGCAAGGTCACAGAGCTAGTAACTACAATTTAAGTTTAGGTAGTTTGGGGATTTAAATCCAGTTCTCACTTACTCTCAGAACTATTCTGTTAATTACATAATTCTTTTTATAATGCATCTTTGCTTAACCACATACGTGAAAGTGAGCTCTCTTGGTCTCTTAGGGCAGTGCTTTTTCCTAATGTGGAGAGGAGGTGATGGGGGTGTTAGAAAAAGCTTCTTTGAGAAAGTAACTCAGGAATATAAGATTGATCATCTATTTTGATCTTCACTAAGATGAAAGATATTTATTATTTTACATACTTATATTTATTAATGTTATTACTTATGTATTTAAAGCTTTTATAAAATTGATGCAGAGACACTGGTGAAGCTCCCATTAATTTAGCCTGCTGAAAACTTAACAGTCACGAGAAATCTTCAGCAGCTTGTCCTTATTAATGAATATTAGTAATTTAATTTAAAATTTAGAATAAGTAGCTTTAAAATTATTTTATTTTTTGCATGATTTTCAATTAATACATAGAGAGTTGAGGCCCAGAGAGGTTGAATGATTTGCCCAAAGTCACACAACAAGGCAATACAGAAAACACGGTTTCTAAATATGCTTGAATATCCAGTGTTGAGTAATCTGAGACACACCATCATCACATTACATAGCAAGGTTGTCCATGCATTGGCAGATTTAATTGTTGGGTTTTGACTAGGTTTCTAAGAAAGATCTGCTTGTAGTTGTTGCAAACCAAAAACACTCCATCCCTCAAACTCCTTTTTTCACTCCCTCTAGTATTTAAAGTATGTTGTGCATTTGCTTTTCCACCATCACTTTTTGTTCTACAACCAAGTCAACTCTGGAATTAGATTGTCCTAGACTGACTTTACAGAAGAGCTTAGTTTTCAATTTAGATCCTTTATAAGTTGAATATAAGCTTTGCTAAAAAATTAATTAATCTGAATGTGAAGTGACATTATTTATTTGAGGTATATCTAAAGGAAAGGACTTATCAAGAGGCAATTGGGTAAGCCCAAGTTGAAATATGAGTCAAGATGTTGGATTAGAATATTTCCGAATGGGTGAAATGGTAAAAACAGGACAATGTGCTGGAGAGTATCAAGTCGGTAAGCCCTTTGAATTTTATTTGTTAAAATATTCTTTTGAGGTTAGGGCTCTGTTAGCTTCAACTCGTAAATATTGCTTTCCTAGATAAATTTTTTGTTTTATGTTGTACTCAAACAATAAAACCTTGGGATTTTGAACTTCATATGAAAAAAATCAGATCGTTAGAGCTGCTTCTGTATCCTTTCTCTGAATTTGACTTAATTTACTATGTTGGATTATGAATTGTATAAAAAGGATTGGTTTGAGTGGTTATGGACATTTAACAGTTCAACCCGAGCTTGAACCATGTGTTATTTTCTTAACCTACAAATTATGTGCTAGGTTAGGATATTCATTTGGAACATATCCAACATGAATAAATTAGACCAATTTTATATTTTAGGGGAATTAAATTTTACATTACTTGAGTAATAATCATCATAACTAGAACTACTTATGATAGAACCCATGATATGTGTTCTATAATAAAACAGACTGTATGAGAGTGTGTGCATGGTATATCTGGCTGATTCATAATAATAGACCCACAAATTCTCAGTAAAAAAACCGAGTCTTTTGGATATTACCATTCTACTAAAAAAATTCTAATATAATTAGATAAGCTAAGCATTTCCTTTTTTATAGGAACTAAAAATAGCAAGAAGTATTTTTGTAAAGTCAGGCTCTCCTTGGGGAGTTGGATTCACCTTTATGCATTAGTTGTAAATATTTTAGATTTATTAGAGAACATTTATGAAAATCAGTATCACTTCTCAGTGTTGGCATCTGACAAAATTAGAAAATTGAAATGTAAAATTTTATATATAAATTTAAACAGACATATAAATGGGATGGAATATGACATGATGTGATATATGTGATATGCTATATATTGGATATGATATTTTATGATAATATTATTTCAAACTTAAACTCCCCCTAAATTTTCTTTTTTTCACATTTGAGAATGTAATTTTTATATCCTTTTTGGAACACTGGCATGTCAAGGATGACTGACAGCGGTTTGATTTGCATTAGGATTCAATGGATCCTTACACAGACTTCATGGCTGACCTGATAGAAGGTTCTCACAAAAGGGTAACAACAATGGCTGCTCCTTTGACCTCTGACCAGAGGGTAGCTTCTCCATGGGGGCAGGGAAGTTACCATGAGATAGTAGTTTTCTGACTTGGCCTCTCTCAACTCCCAACTCCCTAAATGATGACTAGAGAAACCTGTTGTGTATTAAAGCTACATTTATTAAACTTGCAACAGCAAAGGGAAAATGCCAACTTGACAGAATCTTAGTGATGTCTTAGAAATCAGGGGAGAATGTTTCTAGTCTTAGAGTGTGGGTTGAATGATTTTAAGGTCTTTCAAGGCAGGGAACTTGTTGGGAGTAGACAATATTTATAATATAATAGTTTTGGTTTTGTGGGCCCAGAGAGGCAATGATCTTGAAGAACTTGATGAACAAGGTGTTAGTTGTAATATGTAATTGATTGTTATTGGTTTATAGTTTATCTTCCAAGAGCAGATGCTTTTTGAAGCAAGCAGCTAAGTTATCTTTGCTTGTTCTCAGTATTCTGAGATAAGAATTTATGCCTGATGACCCAATTAGTGTTTAACTTAGGGGCAAAGTTGACTTCAGTTCTTTGGTCTAAGCTGGACATTCTTTGGGTCTAAGCTGGAAGACAGATGATTATCATCTGGGGACATGATCAATCCCAATCTATACATTAAGCTTAATGTGTAGAATTTCTTTTTTTTTTTTTAAATAAATTTATTTATTTTATTTATTTATTTTTGGCTGCGTTGGGTCTTTGTTGCTGCATATGGGCTTTCTCTAGTTGTGGCGAGCAGGGGCTACTCTTAGTTGCAGTGCACGTACTTCTCATTGCTGTGTCTTCTCTTGTTGCGGTGGCTTCTCTTGCTGCGGAGCACGGACTCTAGGTGCGTGGGCTTCAGTAATTGTGGCTCTCAGGCTCTAGAGTGCAAGCTCAACAGTTGTGGCAGACAGGTTCAGTCGCTCCGTGGCACGTGGGATCTTCCTGGACCAGGGAGCGAACCGGTGTCCTCTGCATTGGCAGACGGATTCTTAACCACTGAGCCACCAGTGAAGTCCCTGTATAGAATTTCTGATGGTACTTGTTCCTACCTTTGTATTTGCCAACTTTTCTTGCTTTTTATATGGTAATATTATTTGTTGGATTATTTGCTAGGACACTGACTGCATAGTAGCATTTAAGGCTTTGGAGATCACACATTTGAGGACTCTAATGCAAATACTAAGAGAAGGATTATTTATGATCATCATTTGTAGCACATTTCTAGGCCAGAAGCCAAGAGTTTCCAAATTAAAACAAGAGATTCCATTTTTAATCCAAAGAATCTGTAGACTCAGATAAGGAATATTAGCCAAATCACTGTATTTCATGATTTTGTTGCTTCCAACATTTATTAGTAATAGACTTGTGAAACAGGCAAGGATGTAAATGTAGCACTCTTTCCTTAAGGAAGCACATATTCCATCTTGACAGCCCAGCTTTCAGTAAGCTCTGTAGTGAACCTCCACTGTGAAATTTTCATGATCCTCTTGTTCTTTATGATAGGCAGAACAAAGGCCCCCCAAAATGCCCATCTCCTAATACCTGGAACCTCTGAATATGTTTGTTACATGGCAAGGGAGAACTAAGGTTGCAGGAGGAATTAAGGTAGCTAATCAGCTGACTTTAAGATGAGGAAATTTTTTGGGCCCAATATAATGACAAGAGTCCTTATAAGTGAAAGAATGGAGCAGGAGAGTCAGAGAAGGAGTTGTGACAGTGGAAGCAGGGGTCAGAGTGATGACATTGTTGGTTTTGAAAATAGGAGGCCATGAGCCAATGACTACAGGCAGCCTCTAGAGTTGGAAAAGGCCAGGAGATGGATTTTCCTCTAGAGGCTTCAGAAGGATGGCAGCCCTGCCGACACCTTGATTTCACTCCAGTGTAATGCATTTTGGACTTCTGACCTCCAGACGATAATACATTTGTGTTGATTTAAGACACTAAGTTGGTGGTATTTGTTACAGAAGCAATAGGAAACTAATATGGTTTTAGTGACATAGTTCAATTCACCTGCTATTCTCTGAACCGTAACATGTACAATTTTTCTCCACTTTTTGGGTCCCTTGAAAAACATGAAATAAAGAAGATTTGAGACAGGAGAAAGCAGTTCAAATTTCCTTTAAATGACTAAAGTTTTTGTAAACTTAATTCAAGGCTCAGCGTTTTGTTTTTTTTTTTTTTTTGCGGTACGAGGGCCTCTCACAGTTGCGGCCTCTCCCGTTGTGGAGCACAGGCTCCGGACGCGCAGGCCCAGCGGCCATGGCTCACAGGCCCAGCCACTCCGCAGCATGTGGGATCTTCCCTGACCGGGACACAAACCCGCGTCCCCTGCATCGGCAGGTGGACCCTCAACCACTGCGCCACCAGGGAAGCCCAAGGCTCAGCTTTTGTCTTTGAATTAAACTATGTCCAGATCTCTTTTCTGGAGATGGGAAATTGACAGGCCAATAAGACCCTTGGGTATCAAAGCTATACTGAAGGGACCAAGATACTTGTTATACCAAGATAACAGATCTTTGTCCAATTTGTAGGCAATAGGCAAGAAACTTCAGTGCTACAAATCCAATGCCAGAAGACCACACAGTGATAGGTTTTCAGTCAAAATATCCCTGTGCAGTTTTCAAATAGCAATAAAATATTTTGGTACCACTCATTAAGCGTGGTCCTATATCAGGTGATCCATTTATAGTATAGAGTTCATCAGGTAGCTCTAAAGACAAAGAGTTCAGAGTACAGTCTAAGTGGTATGCCTTTTTGGTAAGGTCTGTAAAAGTGAGATAGCATGCACATATACAGTCTCTGTTCCCTAGCTCTTTACAGAGTCTAGCTTCTTTAAAAGTTCTGTAGGGGGTGGTTTCTGTGAAACTTCCATTTTTTGGTTTGACATAAGAGAGAATTTTAGATATCTATCTTTCTGGTATGTATATTGTTTTTAATCTAAAAAGTTGCTTAATGATTTACTCCAATTACTAAGGAAATCAACAGAGTAATTTACAAGTGACTCTTATGAAAGGAAACTGGGTGACATCTAGGAAAATGAGCACAAACCCTACAGTCATTTTGGTTGTGTGTGTTTTTTCTTTTCTTTTTTTTTTTACCAAATCATAAGCAAATTATAGCCAGGCATTGAATTTATACTAATGAGTGACTAAGGATGCCAAAGTCAATGTTAAGAACGGAATCTTATAAAATATCTCAGTTAAGAGATAGCAAGTGTCTGTTAAAAATCCAGAATCTTTATAACAGCTAAGAGGAAAGAAAAATCACTGTGGAAAAAAAAAAGCATGCAGATTGAAGTGTGACAATAGTGGCTCTTGTTTGTGGGTCTTGCATAGGTCTTGCTGTTTACAATTATCTTTACAGAGAAGTTTTGAGTGGAAGCTTTCTCTTCCCAAATGTCATCTGCTTGCTTTTGGACCATTCCTAAGAATTTTTCTAGATGGAACATGATTCAGAGAAGATGTTTGTGTTTTCAACTGAGAAATGTGAATCTAAAGACTAACATCTTATGGACCTAGAGTCTGTCATACAGAGTGAAGTAAGTCAGAAAAGAGAAAAACAAATACCGTATGCTTACACATATATAGGGAATCTATAAAATAAAAATCGTTCTGAAGAACCTAGGGGCAGGACAGGAATAAAGACACAGATGTAGAGAATGGACCTGAGGATATGGGGAGGGGGAAGGGTAAGCTGGGGTGAAGTGAGAGAGTGACATTGACATATATACACTACCAAATGTAAAATAGATGGCTAGTGGGAAGCAGCCGCATAGCACAGAGAGATCAGCTCGGTGCTTTGTGACCACCTAGAGGGGTGGGATAGGGAGGGTGGGAGGGAGGGAGACGCAAGAGGGAGGGAATATGAGGATATATGTATACATACAGCTGATTTCACTTTGTTATACAGCAGAAACTAACACAACACTGTAAAGCAATTATACTCCAATAAAGATGTTAAAAAGAAAAAAGACTAACATCCTAGAATTTTACTATTATGTTAGTTGTTAACAGCACCTGATATGGTTTTGTCAGATAAAGAAAATTTTCTTATTATGGAAATTTTACATTTGCAGTATACTGTTAAATTTATCTTCTTTTATTATTTACAAATATTTGAATTAATCTTAGTGTAACTTTTTATGTATATGTTTAGATATGTATACAACTATGCAAAGAGATGATGAAGTTAAAGTTTTTAATCTTATCTTTCCAATATAATTAACTTAATCACCTATACATAATCAGTATGAATATATCATTTTAACGTTACCATTTCAATAAACTAGAACAAGTCCTTTAAAGAACAAAGTGGATTTATTATCTTATATACACGTTCCTGTTTCTCTATAATCATTTTTATTAATTACAACCTTTAATTAAAGGAGCTAACTTTTGTTTTTGTGAATAATTTCTAGAAAAGACTGGACGGTAGTACATCAAGAATTATCTAGCTATTTTCTTCCCTGTAAACACATTTTATACAGCTTTAACATGTTTCAAGATGACAAAATAAACATATGAACAATAACATTTAAGGGATGTGTACATCCTTTTAATATATATTCATTCCATATATAAAAATAAGAAAAAAATGATTTATTTAAGACAATATTAGTGACTAATGTGTGTAGTTTCTTTTTCTTATTTAGAACTTGTCTAAGAATTTTTTATTAATTACAACTTAATATTAGGCTGAAGTCTTAAAGTTGACTACAAATCTGGAAATTATGAGTTAAGTTGACACATTAAATCCTTGTGATTTATAGCATTAAAAGAATACATAATATTAAAAAGATAACTATTATTCAGTTTCATTTAGTTAAACATATTTTGGTATATATTTGTACTCTAAACCATTTGTAAAAATAATAATTTAATGGACTCATTGAACTAAAGTAAGATTTTTAAAAAGTTTAAAACATGAGAAATTAAGTTCAAATCATGTATTAATTAAAATATTGTGCTCACATTACATTTTCTGGTAGTGATATTATGGAGAAGCCTAAAATTGTTTTAAGCTAAAATTAATCACTCTAATTTACCTAAGTAATCATCTCTTTATAGTTCATGTACTAAAAAATACAAATTAACCTCTGTATTTATATAACAGAAAAATCAATTAAGGTTGTGAATTCATGTCAAAAGCTCTAAATGCCTAGCTTATCTTTTTATCTAACAAGATCATTATCCAAACTCACAGGTAAACTTTTTCTTCTTACATACAGCTTTGGCAAGTTAAAAAAACACATTAGAGCAATTTGTTTTTGAAAATTCTTGACAGTTTATCTGTGCTAGATATTCCTAGAATGTGTACAGAAAAACAAAACAATTATTTTTTGATCAATTAATCCCTAAAGTTACAGAAACAGAAAAAGAAACAGAAAAAGGAGTTGGAAAGGAAAAAAGAAAAAAATGAGAAGCTGCATGTTTCAGACCAATATTAAATTATCACTGCAAAAGACGAATTATCTTGTCCTCTGCAAGCAGAGGGGGGAATGTTTAGCTTCACAAAAACTTATTTTCACACACACACACACATAACAGAAAAAGAGTGAGAGAAAAAAAATATAGTTAAACAGTAACTCAGAATTTTCTCAACTCCATCAAGCTGTGTGTTTTTTAATTGTACGTCAAACTTTGAAGTATGATCATGTCACAGGGAGAGTTTCCTGTTTTAAACAAAGAGATCTCTCTTTGAGACAGACGAGTCAGAGAATCTTTCTATAATCTCTCTATTTGTTTTATTGCCTCTCTCAAATAAGCATTCTTGTTCATGCCAAAAGTTTCCCAAAGGCCACTGAAATGTCAGATTCTCCTTGGTGGAATTATGTTGGAGAGTTACACACATGAGTTAACATGTGAAAAGAGACCCTCATAATCAGTAAAAGTCAGAAAGAGGTAGCAGTTCCTATTTCCTGTCTCTAGACCTTGCCAAAGGTAAGTTGTTAACAGCTGGGAGCTCAGGGCAGACAAAACTAAATAAAGCATTTCTAGGGACACAAAGACCTGTCTCAGGAAAGTCCATAAATATTTATTTTAAATCAACTTTATTCATATATAATTTATGACAATAAACTACATCTATTCAAAGCATACTATAAATTTTGTCCAAAAAATGTGTCTTCCAAGATCTTCTGAACCCTTCAGTCCTTGGTGATAGACTTGCTGGGTCTACGCAACTCCTTTCCCCATAAAATTTTTCTTACAGACTCATGAGAGAAGGGCCGACAGAGATATAAACCAAAGTGTAAGAAGAAAAGGCTGTTTTCTACTTGATAATCAAAGAATTCCTAAAACCCTTTATTCCTCATTGAGAAAATAAACAATCTTTATGAGCTGATGAAAGGAAATTGGAGCCGAGACCCAGTTTAAGTCGTACCTCACTCTTGGGGTCAAAGAGACTCCCAGCCAGTTCCAACTTAGAGGATGAAGAGCTCCCTATATTTCTTTTAAATGGAAACAAGTAATTTTATGGTTTCACTGGAAATCGAATTTTCTGTGTGTCAAGCATGTGTAATGTCGACCACAACATGGAACCTGAACATCCAACTTAGAGAATCAAGGAGCCTCAGGGGAAGGTACTTCTCCATTTATTGTACAGAGGATGAAGGGATCTTGATTGGATGCCCATGGGACCTCTACGTTTGTCAGTTTTTGAAAGTCTACTGGAAATACCCATTGATCAAGGAAAACTAAGTTTATTAGATGAGGAAGAGCATCACCTTGGCAATACCTTAACAGTGTTTCAGAAGGGAGAAGTCAGGGTAGGATATCAAACAAGGTTTCAGGACCTGGACTGGGAAAGTTTTCAGTCAGGCCTTGTAAGATAGAGTACAAGTTGGGACTGGAGAAAGTGTATTACGTAATAGCTTTGGATCGATGGGCTCTGAGAAGCCAGGGCCTGGAAGCTATTCTTGACGAACAAGCTATTAGTCTTAATAAGTTGGCTATTGGTTCACATTCTTATCCTCAAGGAACAAGTACTTCTGGTGCAAGTAGGTAAGTTAAATTTGCTTTGCTTTCAAAAGTATTATTTCATGGAGGAACAGAAAATTATGTTGTGTTCAGTTTTTACTCCCCACCACCACCCCCGGCCCCAAAGGAACTTGTTTCAGGTTTCCAGAGAATAGGACTGCAAGATTATTCCAATAAAAGAGTTATAAAACAGGGCTATTGTAAGGACCCAGACTTCAAAACCACCCTATTTGGGAGCCCGATAGTAGGATTTAGCCCAGTGACTCCCAATTAAATTAGCTAAACTAAATATTTTTTAGTGTTTATTGATTGATATACATACAACTGTATGATGGACTATTTTGCATTCAGTAATGATTTTTATGTACATCTCTGTTTTGTAAACACATTAACTCCATGACGAGATAGCAAATCATCTTGAATTGACTCTTTAGGTTCCTTTCTATATCTACCAAGTGCACAGGCTGGGATTTATTGCCGGAGGTTCAGTTAGAGAAGAAATGAAGTGGTGGTGATGATGGTGATGACTATAGCATCAATGACAGAGTGGCAAATAGTAAGGTCACAGACTGCATCAGGAACCCACATCATCAGAATCAATAGTAAGGCAGAATGATAAACCAAGAAAGGAGGCAAACCCCTAGCAATGCATGAAAACATCTGGATGCCCCTCAAGGTAGCAACTAGAACTTCAGCATGGTTGAGGTCCTAAGGAAATAAAGCAAGATTCTGTATGATAATGGCTTTAGAGAGAAAAATAATTAATTACCACCAATGGAAATTTAAGCCACTTTGGAGCCATGTCAAGAGAAGAGAAAAACATGGAGCAGCGAGCTCCAGCAATGACACTTGTACTGTCTCAGAACTAAAGACTACAGTTATTGTCACCCATATTTCCTTGATTGAGCTCTCTTGTGCCAGGTAGGTGGATGCCAAAAAGACAAGGGTCACATTCACAGAAAAAAATGAACTGTTAAACTCTAAAGGCATGTCAAGGGCATTATTACCATAAAGCATTAAGAATAGATGAATCTGACCCATAAAAAAAGCACCATGACAAAATCTGAGAGCTGATGTAAGTTGCTCTTGAGCTCAGGAAGAGAACAAAGATTTATAAAGAAAACTGCATTTCCATGGGCTATCTTTAAAAAAAAAATGACTTTTAAATTTTAATTTGGTCATTTGACCTTTTAGCAAAATTCGATCTTAATTTATAAAGTCACAAAGGAGACGGCTCCATAAACTTCTAATTACTTGCCATGTGTGTCAGTGCTTTCTGATACAAATCACCAACCTTAGAAATCTCAGGACACATGACCAGGTTCTAGAAAGCAAGTGGCTTTGTCAGTTTCAGTAGGGTTGTACTTGTGCAAATGTTAACGGCTAATCAGGTTTGGACTATTTTACTTGGAAGGAAGAAATCACGTGGCCCTCCAGGTGATTCCTTTCTCTGTTTTGGGACAGCAACTGCTAATGGCACCAAGTCCTGAATATCTGTCTTTGAAGGCACAGAATCTTTTATGATCCCTTATTGGAAGCTTTCTGGACTTTATTTCTTATAAGTGAACTTAGTGGCAGTTCTCCACAGCTTTCTGAAGGAAAATAACCATTGAGTATCATTCTTGAACCTGTTAGTTTATTCCCTGGGGCTTCATTGAATTCAAGGAAAAACACTGGCCTGCAGTCAGTCAGCCTGGGGCTGTAAGGTTGTCAGATGGCATAACCAATGCATAGTGTTTGGGTCTGGCCAGGACTTGGATAGGAAAACTCAAAAGAAAAAAAAAAAAGTTCGTGGAACACACATCTGTTATGCACCAGATGGCAGCTGTCATTTCATCTCCTGTGGAACTTCTTCCTATAATTCTTGTTACATTTCTTCTACTGTAGTACTTCTGGGTTTTAAGGAAAAAAAGCAAAATATTTTGGGAAAAAATGAGTGAATGTAACATTAAAACCAAGGCTTTAATTGTTCCAAAACTCAGGATTTGCAGAGTTAAGGTTCCCACAGCAATTCTCCAACTGTGCAGTGTGTATTATAATAGGAGCCCTCATTACATAATCATCAAACCTCGGGTAATGTTACAGAGTGTTCAGCAGATAAAGGGCACAACATAATGGAAAGGAACTGCACTTTTTCTCTAATCTTAGATGTACAGAGAATATTGTGTTACTGCATAAATATTACATGATCATGTAACAAAATATACTAATGAAATACACAGTTGCAAAGCAAGAGTGCAAGGGTTGAGATTGCACTGGGAACACATAAATTGATTTTCTTATTCTTTGCTAATTCAAATTCAAACTTAATTTAGCATTTGTGTCTTTTTATGAGAATATAATATGTCATGGGAGACCTGACAGTTTTTAATGGTTTATAAAATGGTGCTTAGGGTCATATAGACATACAACAATAACACTGTCTTTCGTGTCCCAAATTTCTGTCCCTGACTGTGTCTTAAGCATTTCATTATTGACCGAGAGGCTAATTTCTGCACAACGACGGTTCTTCCACCTTGAGAGTATGACACATTTGTTCTTTACATTAAGGACAAACATATTGCCTTTTGGGTTTGGTGAGTTTCTGCCTATGTTTGTCGGTGACTTAATATTTGTGTGCAAATTTGTCAGCCTATTGTGATAGACACTCTCCACCAAATGATTCAAAACACACTTATGTAGCACCTACTTGTATAAAGAGCTCTGTTCTAGATTCTGATGTGACAGAAAGAAATCGTCATGGTCTTGCTTTTTAAGAAATTAAGACCTTCAGTTACTGATGACAGTGTTAATTATATGCACTTTGAGTCAGGTTGCGTTGTGCACCCTAAGCATAGCTTTGACAGCGCTGGCATATTACATCTCATTACATTTTTTCTTTCATTTTACAAAAGCTCTATTTTATGCAAACATCTCTTGTGATTCCTACCACTGCTACATGCTCTTTTTCTCCCCCTTTCTTTTGGTATTTTTATTTTTTATTAAAAAATTTATTAACACTTTATTTTCTTAGAGCATTTTTAGGTTGAAAGAAAAATTGAGAGATTTCCCAAATACACTCTGCTCCTACACACTCACAGCCTACTTAATTATCAACATCTCCCACCAGAGTGGCACTTTTTTTTTTTTACAATTGATGAACCTACATTAACACATCATCATCACCCAAAGTCCATAGCTTACATTACAGTTCACTTTTGGTGTTGTGTATTCTATGATTTTGAACAAATGTATAATGATGTGTATCTATCATCCAGAGTATTTCCAGTGCCCTAAAAATCTTCTGTGCTCTGCCTATTCATCTCTTGCCTCCCTCCCCCTTCCCACCAGCCCCTGGCAACTGCTGATATTTTTCCTGTCTCCATAGTTCTGTCTTTCCAGAATGTCATATAATTGGAATCAGACGATTGCCTTTTCAGATTGGCTTTTTTCACTTAATAATATGCATGTAAGATTCTTCCATGCCTTTTCATGGCTTGATAGTGCATTTCTTTTTAGTGCTGAATAATATTCATTGTCTGGATATACCACAGGTTATTTATCTGCTCATCTATTAAGGACATCTTGGTTGCTTCTAACTTTTGGCAATTATGAATAAAGCTACTATGAACATCCATGTGCACCTTTTTATGTGGACATGCTTTCAACTCCTTTTGGGTAAATACCAGTAAGAGTGTGATTGCTGGAACATATGGTAAGTGTATGTTTAGTTTTGTAGGAACCACCAAAATTGTCTAACAGAGTGGCTGTGCTGCTTTGCATTCCCACCAGCAATGAATGAGAGTTTCTGTTTCTCCACATCTTCACCACCATTTGGTATTATCAGTGTTACAGTTTGGTGTGTAGTAGAATCTCATTTTTGTTTTAATTTGCATTTCTCTGATGACATATGAGGTGGAACATCTTTTTATATGCTTATTTTCCACCTGCATATCTTCTTTGGTGAGATGTCTGTTAATGTCGTTTGCCTATTTTTTAATGAGTTGTTTGCTTTATTATTGAGTTTTAAGAGTGTTTGATTTCGGTATTAGTGTAATGATAGCTTCATAGAATGAGTTAGAAATTATTCCCTCTGCCTCTCCCGTTTGCAGGTTCAGCGGCCATGGCTCACAGGCCCAGCCGCTCCGCAGCATGTGGGATCTTCCCGGACCGGGGCACGAACCCGCGTCCCCTGCATCGGCAGGCAGACTCTCAACCACTGCGCCACCAGGGAAGCCCTGCTTCTATCTTATGAAAGAGATTGTAGAAAATTGGTATATATTTTTTTTTCCTTAAATGTTTGGTAGAATTTACCAGTGAACCTGTCTAAGCCTGGTAGTTTCTGTTTTGTAAGGTTATTAATTATTGATTCAGCTTCTTTAATAGATATAGGCCAATTCAGATTGTCTATTTCTTCTTGTGTGAGTTTTGGCAAATTCTGTCTTTTAAGGAATTGGTCCATTTCATCTAGGTTATCAAATTTGTGGGCATAGAGCTGTTGATAGTATTCTTTTATTATCCTTTAATGTCTACTGGTTGATGATCTTTTTTTCTGGTATTAGTATTTTGTGTCCTCTCTCTTTTGTTCTTAGATTGCCTGACTAGAGTCTTATCAATTTTATTGATCTTTTCAAAGAACCAGTTTTTGGTTTTATTGATTTTTCTCTGTTGATTTCCTGTTTTTAATTGCATTGATTTCTGCTCTATCTCTCATTATTTCTTTTCTTCTGCCTACTTTGGACTTAATTTGCTCTTCCTTTTCTGGTTTCATAAGGTGAAAAGGAGCTTCTGGTTTCATAAGGTTCAGGTGAGCCTTTAACCTGTGGATTCTGATGCTATCTCTCTGTTGTGTGGTAGTGAGGGAAAAACCCACACATTGGAGGTGGAACTGGAGGCAGAAGTACAAGTGTAGAGCATGTATTAGTTTGGAAAGATTTTACTGATTGTTGAAGGGTGGGTGATCACCCCATCAACAAGTTCTGAGATGCCTAAGCAAGAGCATGTCAGAATTCTTGGGAAGAGCGGGCGTTCATGTGGATTCTGTTTGAATATCCTGGAGAGATAAGGACAAAAGAGAGAGAAGGCAGGGCTTCCCTGGTGGCGCAGTGGTTGAGAGTCCGCCTGCCGATGCAGGGGACACGGGTTCGTGCCCCGGTCCGGGAAGATCCCGCATGCTGCGGAGCAGCTGGGCCCGTGAGCCATGGCCGCTGAGCCTGCACGTACCGCAAAAAAAAAAAAGAGAGAGAAGGTATGGGGTGTAGGCAAATGTTACGGAGTACAGACATTTCCTAGATGTCTACTCTGAGGCCTTGTATTAGACTGAAAGAACTGAGGCTGAGGGTGAGAGCAAGAGGGAAGAATTACAAAGTTGAACATAACGTTAAGCCGGCCTTCACAGCTATCGAATTATGATGAGAGGGTCAAAGATACACCACTTAAAACATCTCTTACTCTGTAATTTTGCCAAGACTTGCTCTTTGGCTGGGCTTTCAGTATTCTCTAGAAGACTCTACCTTGATAAGAGTGATCTGTATCATTTTGGATGCAGACAGCAGGATAAAGATACCTGTTGAGTCAGTATGTCCATAAAGGCCGTAGTCACCTGACCAGATGGGCCCGAAGGTCAGATCCAGGACATTCTCTCTTTCCATAAGGAGCAGCAGGATGCTGTAAAACTGAATTTAATCAAGGTGACAGCAACATTTGCATGATTCTAATTTTAATTAAATATACAAATACTTCAAAAGATTTGAAGTCATGCAGAGAACCATAGGTGAAATATGTATGTGTTAAGAAAACGATACCCTTAAATTTAAAAAGCAATAATTTTCCTAACTTAAAGAGTTGAATTTCTTAAAAATAGGAAGTAAAATATACCTCGTCCCACATGGTTTTGGTTAGGCCTCAATATTACTTATGTATATAGTTTTTTTTTTTTTTTAAAGGAACGATTGGAATAGCAGACCAAGAAATGGATAACTAAACATCTACAGAAAAAAGCAAAATTGATAAATATTTAGTGTGGAGAAAAGAATGGAAGACTTGAGTTTGGCCTAAAAATACTAAAGGAACATTGACAGTTGGACATAGATTAATTACTTTCATTAACTAATAAAGAATAGTTTTAATTGCAAAGTATAATATTGTAAAGTAAAATATCTTTATAAATTATTACTTAAAGCAAAAAAAAATGTTAAGTAGAAAAAAAACAAGATAACTAGTAAGCTGTCAGGAAAAATGGTGGGATGACTTTTTTGAGGATACATTCAGAAGATGAGAATCTAATTTTTCAAACCCTGCCATTGTGTACAGGGCTAGAATAGCTACAAGTGTGGAATATTTAGCCCACACTACTGGAAGTATTTTCTTATCTCATATGATAGCCAACCTAACTATTTCATCAAACTTTTTAATTTGCTGGAAAAGATAAACGAGTCAGTTGAAAATAAGACAGTATTTACTCTTGACTAGTCCTATTAAATTAATAAATATATACTACAAAGTGTTCAGAGATTGTAATGTTAGAAACAAGAGAGTAATTTGTTCATTTTCCCTTACTTTTCTCTTATAGGGTAATTCTTTCCAAAAGCTCTCAAAATCTATTTTATACATCCATTTGAGAGGTGTTTTCAACATCTTGTAGCTCGATTGTTAAGTCCATTTCATGGATCGCAAGCGAGACAGAACGTCATGCTGAAGATTAAAGAGAAAGAGGGAAAGACAAATAGAGAGAAGCCATGAGAAAAATAGAATAAAATATAAAACCTGTTGGTCCTCTTTCCACAGGTCTTTGATTTATTAGGATTGTTCCCTATAAAGTTATGCTCAATCAGAAAATTATCACATCCCCCTAATATATTAAAAATCAACCCCCTGCCCCCTCTTCTTTCCTATTTTCTTCCAAGCCCCAGCTCACACCTCCCATTGTCTGTGAATGACAAGGTCCCTGTTCACGTGTTGGCGAATGAGGTCTCTCAGGGTGTTTGTCACTGTCATGTTTTGATTGTTTGTCTACAGCACCCAGACTTTGTTCCATCTTTGGCGCACAGATATTGAAATGAAACAGTATGTCAGAAAATCCAGGTTGCCTTTATAACAAAGAGCATGTTGCCTCTTTAGGAAACAATGAAGCACGATGAATAGCTATTCAGTTTTTTGTAGTACTTCCAGCACTGGATAAAGCAAAAATCTGGCCCAATGTTGAGAGTGTCCATCTCTTTTGTAACCAGTACTGGAATGGTTAATTACTTTGCAGTCTCCAAGAAGCAACAATGAGCCAGCTCCTGCCACTACATCCCCACCAAAAACAAAACTGACAGATCGCACTCCGCCGCTGAAACAGATGGTTGCTTACAGGGCTGACAAAGCTAACATAAACTGCAGAGGCTTCCTTCTCTGCCGCAGCCCCAAAGAGGCAAAGAGGTGAAAAGAACACCTTCCCTTTGGAAGGACACACACACACACACACACACACACACACACACACACACACACACACACACACACACACACACACACACACACACACACACACACACACACACACACACACACACACACACACACACACACACACACACACACACACACACACACACACACACACACACCACCGTGAAATCTAAACTCTAGCATGCTGTCGCCTCATAAACTGTTGCAAAATCTTTAGCCATGGGAGATGGCATTCAGGCGAAATTGAAATATGGCCCTGTGCTTTTCCACAAACACGAAGAATAATGGACTTTTAAAATATTGGAGTGGACAAAAACCAGGCAAATATAAAATTATGAAATGTGATTTACTCTCTTCTTAAATGGTATGGTTTTATCCCCTTTAACTTCATCTCTATGTGCAAGTTCCTATTGTGTTCACTCAATTCTCTTGTCCTCTGGGTTTTCCCACAGGCTCTTTTTGTCATTTCCAGTGAAATGTTCATAGCTGAAACATGTCTCCTCCTGTGTAACTGTGTATATCCTTTTTGTCTGATTCATGTTCATGCCAGGAAAACCAAGCCTTGTATGTTTGAAATGTAAACATTGCTTCTTGGTGTTCCAAATCATCAATTATCATGCCTCTAGTTATACATAAAATTTTGATTCCTCAGTTTGGACTCTTTCACTTGAATGTTTTAGATGAACTGATGTCTATTTCTGGTGAATGACATAGCTATCATTCCGTTTGGATGCTCTGCCCCAAAGGAACTGACCTGCGGAGTCTTATTTTTCTGGGATCTGATGATTCATCACCTTTACTGTGATTTACACCAAAAAGTGGGTAAGTCAGGAGCAGAGTAGAACTCCATTCACTGCTAGGCTTCAGGGTATCTGTTTTAATGATGGATAAAAGTTCTCAGCAAATAGCTTCTGTTATCCTCAGCTCTTCAAAATAAAAATCCTTACAAATATTTATTCCAATTCTCTAGTGGGCATCTCCTGCAAAGCCAGGCTTTACTTTAAAGAAGAAGCTGGTCTCTGAAAATGTGCTTCTGAAATTGCTTCTTCCAACATTCTATAATGTATCAACATCCATAATTGGAAATTCTATGCCTACTTTATGGACGTGAAAAGTACAGAACACTGGATCTGTACTCCATGGTGACAGGATTTGGCTCTCTACTATGGTGGCTTATAAATAGTAAATTATATTTTGCTTGTGTGAGCATATGTCCATGACCTAATATATTAAACACAGGGTGACATATTTTTTTATGTAACCCAGATGTCTGGAGGTGGTAACTTTCTCCAAAAAATGAGCATGAAACTTGGACTATTAGATTTGAAGGGAAGTTGGTGGCAGTGCTGCTGTGGGGAACTCATGGTCATCCTGAGTGGTCATGGTCATCTCTGCTCACAACCATGTTCAACGCATGGCAGAATTACAACTGGAACCCAGGGACTGTCACTTTCGTTCACTGTTCTGCTTTGAAACCATGATATTAATTCCTTTATTCTCCTTGTCTTTGGATACTGTGGTACAAGAATGTCTTTGAAGTCCTGAGTTCCTTTCCTGCCATTTAAAGCTTATTTGAAAATTGATACTAAGCAATAGGTCATCTTTAAAATGTAAGTCCTACAGTTTATCTTTTTCCATCTTGATACTGAACAATTATCCCAATAAAACAAGGAAATATTTTTACCTGTGGAAATTATTGTGGCACATGTTCCTGAATTTTATTCTTTATTCTCACACACGATCAAACGTACACACACAAATACTTATGTATTTATCTCACTGTCATAAGTGTAGAAAATGAATTTTAAGGGAATCCTCATAGTCTAGATGCCTAAGTAGTATATTCATTAAGTATTTGGATGTTGGGGGTAGACTGAATTTGTATCCTGGCTCTGTGATGGCTAATTTTATGTATTAACTTGGTAAGGCCATGGTACCTAGCTTTGATCAAACATCGGTCTAGATGTTGATGTGAAGGTATTTTTTAAGATATGAGTAACATTTAAATCATTAGAATTCAAGTAAAGCTGGTTACTTTCCAAAAGATGGTAGGCCTTCTCCTATCAGTTGAAGGTGTTAACAGAAAAGGCTAACATCCCTTAAGAAGAGGGAATTCTGCCAGCAGACTGCCTTCAGGCTCAAATGACAACGTCGACTCTTCCCTGGGTCTCCAGCCTGCTCTGCAGATTCAGACTTGCCTGCCCCTACAAACATGTAATCCAATTCCTTAAAATAAATCTCTCATAATGTATATGCATCCTATTGGTTCTGCTGCTCTGGAGAATGTTTTCTAACATAGGTTCCATCATTTAATAGCTAGTTGACTTTGAGCAAGTTATTTAATTTTCTGTGCCTCAATGGCTTCATTTCTAAAATGGATATCACAATAGTACCCACGTCTTGGGGTGTCATGAGGATTAAGTGACTCAGTATAAATAAGATTCTCAGAACAGTGCCTGACACATGGTTAATTGTTAAGTCCTAGATATAGCTGTTGCTATTGTTATCATGTGTAATATATAATATAATTATATATAATAATAATTATTATTTTTAGCCATAGGTAGCAAAATGGTATGCCTATGAGAGATTTTGGGAGTGGTGTCTGTTAAATCAGCAGCAAGTTTTATTGAGCACTTATTCTGTGCCAAGCTCTCTGTCGGAGACTAGATGTCACAGTGGTGAACAAAACAAACAAGTTTCTGCTCAAGGGGAGCTCACAGTGTGGTGAGGAAAATAAACTAACATAGAAATAAATATATAACTTCAAACTGCATTACATAATGTGCAAGAAAACCCATGAGTTTTATGGGAGAATAATCTAGAGTTTCCATTTTAAAGACGAGAAAGGAACTCAAGCCAGGCGTCTGAGACTTTGAGTCTGAGGCCAGAAGGCTGAGTGTGATTTAGCCAGAGGGGCAGGTTGAGAGGAGCTGGATCAGCAGAAGAACTCTCTTCTTAAATGGTGGGTGTCTGGACTGAAGCAGGAAGGAGTCTAGAAACTTGAGGAGAGAAGGGAAGAAGGGGTTGGGGCAGAGGAGTGGTTGCAGTTGAATGCACTTTAGCTTCAGTTTGTAAAAACCCCAAATGGGGTAAAAATCCCATTGTAAAGATTTATACCTCATCCCATCCTAAAATGTATTATTCTGAAATCTATTACTGCCCGTTCTTGTTTTCTTTAATAATTATACCTATCCTTTTTTCTTATCCCTATTGACCAAATTGTGACTTTTACTTTGTATGAGATCTTATTTCTCTTCCCTTCTTTCTTTTCTTTATCATTTTCTACATATTAAAAACTCCTTTCATCACTGTGAAGCCTGGGATCTGGTTTCATGTTTGCAGCTAACTGGGTACCCAGTTCCTTTGATCCTATCATTCCTTGGGAGGGATGTCCTTGAAGAATGTTCTTTCAATGCATTTGTCCTTAAGTCACTCTTATATGTGCATATATCTATATCTATAAATATCTATATATACATCTACACATTAGAAAGAGAGAGAGAAAGATGGGGATAGATAGATAGTTTGAGCCTGGGATAAAAACTAAGAAACATTTTTTGGGTCTTCATTTTTATTTTTATCTTTTTGTAGACAGTACAGTGTTAAACAGCATTTAAATTAGTCCTGCTGAGTAAGGTTGCTGCTAATGGATTTTGCTTTGGGGGGAAGTTGGTATCTCTGTCTCCCACCCTGATTTCTAATTATTATTGCCTTTGTCTTTCAAATTCAGCTTTGAGATCATAGAGCTTTATTTATCCACAACCTGATGACTTGATGATAATTTTGAGGAATATTTTCCGAGATGCCAGTTTCTCATGATTTCTGTTTATAGTGAGTTTATAGTTATGAATGGAAATGTTCAGTTGAATCTGATCTATGGGTTTTTACGAATGTGGAACGTTTGGTGTGTGTGTTGATCTTCCTGCCTTTTCTGCAGTGCACCTCTTCTGTGATTCATGTGTGAATGGGAGGCTGTTTCTCTTCAGTCTCTCCCTTAAATCTCATCTCGTATGCCTCACAATTAGAGTCAGTTGAGGAGGTGAACTCGATGGAGACCACTGAGTGATTTTACATGCTGTGGGCTGCCAGCACATTGTGACTCCCTAGGGATCCCTGGAACCCATTACCAACCCAGTGAATCACTCACTCTGTTTGCTTTTCCACAAAAAAAGAAATGTGCAGCTGCTTACTTCTGCCATGGACTTTGGAATTTTGTTCCCTTTTCCATCTGTCTTTTGCGTAAAGAAATTCTGCCTGAATAATTACTTGTCTGTCCCTTTTGCTCGTTCCCAACATCATCATTCTTCAACCTTCTGTTTCCAATTAGTTCTTATCTCAAATGGCTTATTGGCATCAATCTGTTCTCAGCATCACCAAAGTGCACAAAACTACACTGAAATGTGGGGGAACCTCGATAAGGCTGAAACTTACCAGTCAGTCCAATGGAGTCTCTGATTTCACCCGAGCGCCTTCCTTTTCTCAGGAAACCTGAGACAGGAGATGGTGTGGAGACATGTCATTGATACAGCACATTTTAGAGCAAAATGACATGCCTGAGCCTTGCAGGGACTGTGTCAGTCCTGTGAAAATAGCCATTGTTGGACATCTGGTGTCGAAAAGAGCTGTTTCAAAACAAGTTCTTAGTGTTAAATCATGGTGTAGACAGCTTCCGAGCAGCTGTCCACTGCTGGAGTGGGTGCCCTGAGACCTGCTTGTCCATGGTTTAAGCCTTGCTAGTCACTTCAATCTGCAAAACTTTGTGTCACAGGTGCATGGCTACAACTGGGCCAATGGAACCCGGCTGCCATTACTAACCAGCTAGGCATGAAGACAGAGTGGTAACAAGATCAGGCAAGAAAAATAGCACTTTTGAGAGGGCTAGTGATCTTGGTTGGTTGAAGTGTGGCATGAACAAGTACAAGGATATGTGTTTGATAACCGTGTAGTTACCTATGTTCAGAAGAAGGGGGTTTTAAAGCTTATCTCTCCATTGATTTCTTTTTCTATAGAAACTGACATCCAGGAGTAGGAGTATTACATCGTTTTTCCAAAGTCATAGCTTATTAATGGTAGAACTAGAATCCCAATTTTGTCTTTTACCCACTAGTAATGTGCTCAGCCTAACGAATCACACTGCCAAGACCACGTCTTGGAGAAATAGTGTAAAAAATAGGTCAAAGCCAGACTTTACGTTCTGTGAGCATCTGGACTTGCCATTCTCAGTCATTGTTTTGCCCTAGGATCAAGTCCAATGCTTAGCACATAGGAGATGTTCAACAAATACATAATTTTTTTGGTAAGAGTGGAGAAATGAATCTAATTATAGCAAGAAACTACTGTGTGTTGAGTGCCTCCTATGGGCCAGACACTTTTCACATGGATTTGATCCTCATCTTGGTAAGGGGTCCCTGGGACAATTCCATCTTCCTGGGGTCTAGACTCTTCCAAGGAGAAGCTACTTTGTAAGGAGATTTTATCTGTTCACAGAACCAGCCCTTAAGGAATTTAGAAGCTGTAGGACTTAGATATAAAAATGTCTGAGGCATTTGACTCTGACACCACAGATTTGTGAGTTGCTGAAAATTTGGGATTGGATTTTAGCTCTCATTTTAAAAGATGTGTTTGGTTGGGGTTGCTTGGAATATCATGGGCCCTGTCCTCCTGGCCACTCTTGACAAACTCCACCTTTAAACGCTTCCTCACTCTAGATGTGATCAGGCTGCCTCACCTCCCCACCCCTTCCTGCCCCATCTCTCCTTGCCTCAGAAGAGCCGGACTCTACCCAGTCCCATTGGACCTGTAAGACTGGCAGTTACTTATAGACTTTCTCTGGGATAGTCTGAGGCCACAGACATGAATTTGGCCTGACATCCTGCTCATATCCTTCCTGGGAACTCCTGAGAGAAGTTCTGTTATTTTTCTGGCTTGTGAGAAAGGAAGAGGGTTTCGAAGGGTGAGTGGCTGTCAAGATAACACTGCAGTCCTTCTTGGCTCTCAGTGTGTCTCATGCCTGCCCAGAGTGGTGAAGGTGTGTAACCCTGAACATGCCTAGTTGACTGGAATTCCTTCCCTTCCCTATCTTCTCAATGTTGGAGGAAAGAGGTGGCATTAAAACTTGCTTGAGTTTTCATGTACACTGTGAGTGTCAGCTTCTATATATATATAGTGGTTCATTTGTGTTGAAGGGAATAAAAAGTTATTTTACTTCCCCTAGAATAAAAAAGTTAACTTTAAACAATGAGATAGTTATTATCAACCCTATTTATCCATGAAGAAACCAAGGTTTAAAGAGATCTGCATGTGTGTGTGTGTGTGTGTGTGTGTGTGTGTGTGTGTTTTCAAGCTTCCTCAACTAGTGAATAGGAGGAAGCAGAATGAAAATACAGGTTGGTCTAATTCAGAAACCCACATTCTTTCTGCTACACCACACTGCCTTTACATGAGAGAAGGTAACATATGAGGCTCAGTACTGTCCCCTTCTTGTAGATAATAAACAAGATAAAAGGAAAGTAATAGTTGATTTTCAATTGTACAATTGCCTGACAGAGAGAGAGAGAGAGCGGTAAAGGCATTGTCCATTCATATTTACATACAGGTGTATAAAGGCACACACTCAAGGTCAGCAAAATTTCATGATCTACTCATGCAAAGTGCTATTCTCCTAGGATATTCTCAGCTTTTCGAGACACTCCTTTACATTTTGAGACTCTGCCTCCAAAGGTAGAAAGTGAGCTGATGGTGTCTATTAAGAGGCCATTCTGAGCTCAGTGCCATAGGGAAATCAATGGGTTTAACCCATTGTAGCAGCTCCTGGATTAATTGGTTACCGGATTTTAGTTTAAATAGAAGTTTAATTCCACAAAAATTATCATGAAAATATTAGCAAAGTTTTTCTTCAGGAAGTTGTTCTAGATAGTCTTTGTGAAATCTCTTTATCCAAATCTATTTGAAATGACAAAAAAAAGTAGGTCCTATAAGCTTGTGGACAGAATAAAACTCATGATTATTATTGTTCACATATCTGGCCAGAGTGGGAGGTATGTTTTCAACCTAAGCTTCTTATTTCCCTCTTTTATTTATGCATGTATTTATTTTATATAGTTTTTAGCATTTAGAGACCACAAATACTTTAGCAAATAGTATGTGGAATGAACTAGAGCCCCTGCTTCTCTGAAGACAAGAGAAGACTCAGTTCCTAACTTGAGATTGCGATACTCAAAATGCTCACTAACTGTGGCTGATTGATTGGCTGATTGTGTGATCGATAATTCTATGTGCATTGTGTTTTAGGCATGGTGCATTCACCATATGACCTGTCATTCTCCAGACAACCTCCAGGGGAGGTATTACCATCACCATGTTACAGATGAAGAAACTGAAGCTAACAAAGCTAAAGCCACTTGCCCAAGCTCACTTACCTAATATTTGTCAGAACTGAGATTACAACCCAGGTCTAACCACAAAGCTCTTGTAGTGTTCAGTTACATTCATTATTGTAAAGGATAGTTTCAAATCTTAAGCTAATAGCGTTTTTTATAAGTGAAAAGCAACAAAATCTCCTTTACAGGTTGCATATCTAACACTTGTCTTTCTATTAAGCAAATTATAGAGGTTTGAAATACAATTTTGACGGTCTAAAATCTCCATGAAGCCATACAAACACATCAGTAAAGCAAGAGTTTAAATGTCCACACAAACAACACACATATCAATGGAAAGTGGGGCAAAATCTTGATGCCTCTGCTGAGCACTTTTTCAAAATACAGAGCTATTTGGAGAAACACAAGACAAAGCAAAACACAAAGAAATAGATACTGTCTATGGACCGTATCATGTGCATATGGTTTGGTTATTTAAGATGGCAAACACACAATAACTTATTCAGTTGTCAGAATGATATAACATCTTTTTTATCTATGTGTCTGGTAACTAAATGATCTACCATATAACTTCTGCCAGAAACTTGGAAAGACACTGATATTCGAACAAGATATTCTAAGTATTAACTATTCAGTTTTCTACATTGTTTAAGCATAACTTTGCATTAAGGCACGTTGCAGAAACATGCGTATTTGTGCCTTTTTCTTTCTGCCAGCTTCTTTTTCTCTCCATTCCCCACCTTCACCTCCCACTCTGCCTTTATAGATCCACAACTTTCAATGGGCACTTACTTGGCTTCAGTGTCAGAACACTATAAAGAATGGCCATGTGGAGCATCTCTATATTGCTTGTAAAATTGCTATGGGGGACATTATGGAGCTCACTGTCCGTTATATAAAGCTCTTTGTGACAAATTCATCTTCGAACTCAGGGATAGGAAATTTTCCCTCTGCTGATGAACTGGTGTGCTTTCTTTTCGTAGAAAATGATAGCTCTGTAATCCATCATGTTGTCTCTTTGCCTAGTCTGTTAGGAAACTATGCACTAAGACTTGGCCCAATGACAGCCATGTTCCTCAGGTAGGATTTCCTGCTTGCATTCTTTCTCTGATTTTCCCTTTCAGCATTTATATTTGGCCATTATTTTGCTGTAACAGTTGTTGATCTTTATCTCTGCATTTTTAAAATTAATCATCATTTATTCTGCTTGGGATTAGGTGAGAGTGTAAATGAGTTAACAAAATTATATGTTTGCAGGTGTGTGTGTGTATGTATTCGTGTGTGTATTATGTGTGTACACGTGTGTGTGAGAGAAAGAGAGGAGAGAGAGAGAGAGATACATTTCTTCAAGATTCACAAACTGTATTTTATTACTTATCCTCATTAATCAAAATAAAATTATTCAGACTCCAGGGTGACCATGACATTGTACAGAAGGAAATATAATGAAAATCTGAATTTGTGAGTTGGAGGGTGATAAGAATACATGTACACTTAAAACTGTACAAGTTCTGTTTAAAGAATTTCAAGGCTTTTCATATTACATAAGAAAGGGATTGGAGAGATCAGCCAGGCTACTTTAATACATAAATCACATTTTTTTGAATGTACCTTCAGTTAAATTCAGTAAAACAAAATTTATTTATTTTTATTCCTCCTGATTTCAAAAAGAATTTAAGCAGTTACATTAATATGAACTAAATATCTAATTGACAAGTAATTAGATTGTAGTAAAGTTCATGCTAACATGGATAGGGCTCAGAGTTTAATGGATCCTTAATCTATTGGTATTATTACTTCTAAGAAGTTCAGCACTGTGGCTTTTACTTAAGAATGGAAATCACCTCCACTAATTTGACATAAACAGTTGCTTATAGATGTTTACTACTGGAAGTTTGTACCATTTGACCACTCTCACCCAGCTATAAAATAAATAATTCATGGGGATAAAGCGTACAGCATGGTGACTACAGTTAATAATACTATATTGTATATTTGAAAGTTACTTAGAAAGTAGATCTTAAGGGGCTTCCCTGGTGGTGCAGTGGTTGAGAGTTCGCCTGCCGATGCAGGGGACGCGGGTTCGTGCCCCGGTCTGGGAAGATCCCACATGCCGCGGAGCGGCTGGGCCCGTGAGCCATGGCCACTGGGCCTGCGCGTCCGGAGCCTGTGCTCTGCAACGGGAGAGGCCACAACAGCGAGAGGCCCGCGTACAGCAAAAAAAAAAAGAAAGAAAGTAGATCTTAAAAGTTCTTATCACAAGAAAAAGAATGTGTAACTATATATGGTGGTGGAAATTAACTAGACTTACGGTGATCATTTCACAATATATACCAATATAGAATCATTATGCTGCACACTTGAAATTAATATAATGTTCTGTGTCGATTACATTTCAATTAAAAAAGATGTCTGTTACTGTTTTAGTTTCAAAAATGTACATTTTTGGTAAATGTGGTATATAATTTTTGGTAAGTGGCTTCACAATAAAATCTCTTAAAGAGTTGCCTAAGAATCTAAAATGTTTTCCAAAAGAGAGCAATTCAAAAGAGTCAGGAGGGTCAGGCAGGGTAATACTGGAATTAACAGGCAGGGTTGAGGGATCCAGCCTCCTGGTTTATGCCATTTTATGATTAACTGAGGCTCAACTCTGTTTGCTATGAAACCAAGTACTGCGAGGGAAGAGGACTGGCATTTTAGGAATGTGTAATTGCATTAAACATAGTGGAATTTGTCTCTCTGTCACTCCTCTTCACAGCACCACCCTTCTTACCTTTCGTTTAATTCTAGGTGAGATGCCTACTAGGTGAGATTCTTTCTCACAACCTTCAACTTTGCAGCTGACCACGAATGAATGGGTGAACTAATACAGGCTAAACTATCGAAGTTTATAGGGGCTTAAAGGACTTCCTTCTGGAGAATACTTGCATTTGCATAGAAAAACCCAATAGATGTAAACCCTGGAAGACTCAATGCAATGATCTCTTGTGGTCAATATTTAGGCCCTGTGATAGGCCAGAAACTGATGGTGGAGTAAGAGAGATTTCTGTGATGGACTCATCAAAAAATCATACCACAGAAGTGTCCAGATCTGCTCTCAAGTCTGTCTTTCTGGAAATATGAAATTTTACTAATATTTAATCTAGTAAAAATGAACCATTTTATTAGAGACAACATATTTTGGGAAAAAAAGTAACACCAGTTTTAGTAACTAATATGCTCCTACAAAATACGGTGTACTTTCCTTTTTTAAAAAATATATTCTATCACCAATGAAAATTTTGCAACAGTTCATATTCTCTCTCCCCTTAGGTTTGGAAATTCTATATCATCTTCTTCATTTTCACAAAATTGGCAAGTATATTTTTTCCTCCTAGAGTTGGAATAAAATACTAAAGCATTTAAAAAATTCATCCATCAGTTATCCTTGTTTTCTTTAGAAAACGATTAACCTCTTTTTCATTGATTTTACTGCCTCACTTTCAAATCAACTTACCTGTATTTGTTTTTCATGGTTCAGTGTGCAGGAATGAGCAATGATTTCCTTCATCAACCATCTAGCAAAAAATTATTTTGCTTATTAGTCAGTATAAATTGTTTTCCTGTCAAAACATAACATTAGAAAGGAAGGATTTATTGCCCAATTTCATTCTATTGGGTTTTCACTTGTCCAGTACAGAAGCATAAAAATACTGGTGTCTGATGTGCTATAGAATGGGAACAGACTGTGTTATTGCTAAGTTCCAAATTCTCTTTAATTTAACAGCATCCACTTTTTGTAGCCTTATCTCCTGTTTGTCTCGAATGTGAATCATCCTGCAGCTCATCTGCACTGCTTCCTTAATGTGATTTTTGAGCCTGGATTCCCCCTCATAAACATGTGTCTTCAGTTACCATCTCCTAAACACCCTCCTCATATATCTATGTAGAAATGAAATTTTTCTAATTACTTCTCTATAACCTTTAGTCTGAACTATTCATATAACTTCTATCCCTTGAAGTTTGATGATAGATCTTTGTACACTTGCATTGTTGTTTTATATTCCTAGATTGTTATAAGTTCACTCTATTCCACCACTAATATTGAGCATCTACCATATGCCAGTTGCTATATTATGAACAGAAGATACTAAGAAGAGAAAGACACAGTCCCTGCCTTTGAAAGCTTACAGTTAAGAGGCAGTGACAAACATTTAAACACATGATTAGTGTACAATGTCATCAAAACAATAAGAGAGGGATTCACAAAGTACTAATGAGACCCAGAGACGTGTCATGGATGTCATAGATTATATTCATCAAGATGATGATATCCAAGTTGGGCTTTGAAGAATGAATTGTTTGAAAGGCAGAAGAGGCATTAGTAACAGAGGTTTTACAGAGGAACAAAAGAGCATTTCATATTTGGGTGACAGGGATCAACATCCCTTATTCACAATTCTAAAGTCCCCAAAGTTTCATAGACTACAAGTTTTTTCTAACTCTTTTGGTATCTATCCATCAATTCTGATCTGATCTGATCTCAGTTGTCAGGAGAACCTCACCTGAACTGGCATGAGATGAATAGGTTTGTTCTGTTGCAGGTGTATTGATATGTTTGATTATGTGGTGTTACCCCAGACCTCTGGTAATCTAAAGTTGGATACTGAATTACCTTTCTAAAATCTGAAAAGTTCTGCATTCTAAGACACATCTATCCCTACCAATGTTGGATAAGAGATTATGGGGATATTGGGGAAATTCTAATGAGTGTTAAGGTAGAGTGAAAAAGATGAAACTGGAGATAAGTTGGAGCCAGACATGTAGGATACTTTATTCCAGGGCTAATCAGTTTGGACTTAACCCTATAAACATAAGAAAAAGTATACACGAAAGGCCTGGCTTTACATGATTTTCAAGACCTGTGTCTTATTTTAGACTTTAGCAAGAACGTCATATCCTTTCTGAAACTTCCTCTGCCTTCACAGGCCGAACCGATCACCTACCTCTATTTCCAAATAGCTTTATTCAAAGGATTGTTATGATGCAGCACATTGTGCTATACAATTTACTTGGTTTGCTTCTCCATTTAATTAGAACATAAACTACTTCAACAGACCATTTACTACAATTCATTCAGTTGCTTTTGCTTGTTTCTTTATAACATTGTATTTGTTTATTGTCCTCCTAGTTTGTTTAGGCTGTTATAACAGATTATCATAGACAGGGTGGTTTATAAACAACATAAATTTACTTCTCACAGTTCTGGACACTGGGAAGTTCAAGATAAATGGCACCAGCAGATTTCATATCTGATTATAGCCAGCTTCCTGTTTCATTGATGGTTGTCTTCTCTCTGTATCCTCACATGGGAGAGGTGGCAAGAGAGCTCTCTGCTTTCTCTTTTATAAGGTCACTAATCCCATTCATGAGGGGTCCACCCTCATGACCTAAGCACCTCCCACAGTCCCCACCTCTAAATACCATCATGTTGGGAATTAGGTTTTAGCATGTGAATTTTGGGTCTATAGTGTTTACTTACAACTTTCCTTGTTCCAAAAGGATTTTAGACAGCTGGGACCATCTCTCAATAACTCTATAATGAATTCATTAATTAAAGTAAATACTGAATTTATAGTGCTCTTACTTAGTGCCAGGTACTATTATAAGGGTTTTACAAAAATTAGAAAATATATTTTACTTAATCCTCACTACAGTTTTATGAGATAGGTACTGTTATTATGCTCATTTGTAAGTTGAGGAAATTGATGCTCAGAGAGGTCAGTTAATTTGCATAAGGCCATGTACCTAGTAGTTGTTAAAGCCATAGCCTTTCTTTTTTGTTTTTTTAAAACAACAAACATTTATTTATTTATTTATTTATTTATTTTTTACATCTTTATTGGAGTATAATTGCTTTACAATGGTGTGTTAGTTTCTGCTTTATAACAAAGTGAATCAGTTATACATATACATATGTTCCCATATCTCTTCCCTCTTGCATCTCCCTCCCTCCCACCCTCCCTATCCCACCCCTCTAGGTGGTCACAAAGCACCGAGCTGATCTCCCTGTGCTATGCGTCTGCTTCCCACTAGCTATTTTACGTTTGGTAGTGTATATATGTCCATGCCACTCTCTCGCTTTGTCACAGCTTACCCTTCCCCCTCCCCATATCCTCAAGTCCATTCTCTAGTTAGCATACGGTATTTGTCTTTCTCTTTCTGACTTACTTTACTCTGTATGACAGACTCTAGGTCCATCCACCTCATTACAAATAGCTCAGTTTTGTTTCTTTTTATGGCTGAGTAATATTCCATTGTATATATGTGCCACATCTTCTTTATCCATTCATCCGATGATGGACACTTAAAGCCATAGCCTTTCATCTTAGCCATTAGCCACACTGCCTCCTGATGACTGAAATCTGCATTCCAGGTACAGCTTAGCAAAATGTTTCACATGTAATATAGTCTAAGGATAAGTTTGTTGATAGACAGGATGAACAAAATTTGATATTTTGCAATGACAATTTGTCTGAACTTGCAAAGTGACCTTCTTTCAGTGACTTCATGTTACCTCATTCTAAATGTCACATTTGGGATGGTGAGGGCAGATCATGCAGGTACAACCTATAATACATATAAATATGTTTACTTTTTAAAAACACATGTAAGTCATGCTCACTGCAAAAAATTGAAAAAATTACACCAAAAAAGTGAAAATTCCTCTGAATTTCTCTCCCTGGATTCCATTCCTTAGAGCCCATTCCTCCCAGCAGTTGAGCATCTGCACTAACATATGGGATTGACATATACTTTAATGCTCCTAGGTACATACAAAATAGTCTTACACATATGTATATACGACTGTTGTTTTAAGTGTCTTTAGTCATTTTAGTGCAGTTGATATAATTTATTCGTATATCAAAATTATGGCTGCCATTACTGATAAAAATTTTAGTAGCCTCCTAGAAATAAATACTCAGGATTCTTTCCATTGGCAGAAATGAAATACCTGTATAACTCCTACATTTTAAAAGTATTATTGGTAATTCTGGTGCTTTGTGAAGTAAAATGCTTTGCATGACAAGACAATGTGGGGTCTGGTAGGAGTTTGTCATGGTTTAATTTAGCATGCTTTTTAATGATCTGCAAGAAGGGACAGAAAAAGCACTTAATTAAATTTACAGATGATGCTAAATTGGGAGATGTTAAGAACATCCGTGAGGACAGCTATTTAAAGAAGTTAGAAATATGTGAAAGAAATTGCAAAATGATATTTAGATTGCAAAAACTTTAATAGAATGTGTTAAATGCTTATTAATCAGCCCACCAATTACTCATAGGAAGTGGAAGAAGGCATAATGACTTCTGCTTTTATAGTGTTGCATGGCTGCAAAACTAAGATCACCCAGAACTAAGCAACCTTTGTTCACATCCACGCTAATGTACCTTGTGAGTCTCTTGAAATAATTAACTTCACAAGTTACCTACTGTTCTTTTTAGGTCACTCTAAGTTGTTTCATTCTAGAGAAAAAGCTAGAAGGAAATTAATGCTTACTGTAGCTCTACTGTTGACGGTCATTTTATTTACATGGATTATCTCACATAAGTCTCACAAGAGAACTGTGTGAAGAAGATACGTTAGCATTTTTGTTTGTTATTCCTTTTTATTTCAGTTTATATCTGAATTTGACAATTTATTTTCTGATGTGACATTTTCTCCTAGAATCAGACTTACATGTGAACTCACATTAAAATATCTATACATATTCAAATATGTAAAAATTGAACAAATTTTTATTTTAATTAAACTTTTAAAATTAAAATGCAGTGCTACACCAGTTACCACTCATAAGCAAATGAGTGATTCCTAAATGAGTCCAATTATGCAGAGAGAACCATGGAGAGCTGTGCTGATGAACTACAGTAATAATGACATGTGTCCATAGTTTGTTGTTGTGTCTATGCCAGGCATTTGTGAAATATCTATTCATCAGGCAATACTTAGTGAAAATGTGTTTAGCCATTATAACAAGGTATATGCAAATGAGCTTCCCATGAGACTTTGCAACAAACATTTAATTAGCTATACAAAGAAATAGTTAAATATACAAACACACATTACCGAAAATTGGCTAGTATGTATTGTTAAGTTTATGCACATAATTCCTAAATAGCACCATTTAATAATGTATGTCTTTATCATATGCTTATTAGTGGAAATGTGTAATTTTACTTGAAAATTAATTTTGTTGAAATTCTTATATCCTCCTTTTCTTACTATAAAAAAATCAGAAATATACTGAGTAACATAATTTGGATATTTTTAGTATTTCATTTACAAATAAGGGTAGTAAAATGTCAAAACTGAAATACATATTTATCAAGTTGATCCAGAAAGGAGAAATGCACAGAATAGTGTACATTAGGGAGATAGATGAAAAACATTAGTTATCATTATTTATCATTGTACCCAAAAATAATACTGATCTATATTTTAGAAATTACTGTATTTATTCAAAAATACTTCCATTAAACATTTCTGTTTCTTTACCCACTAAAATAGACACACACATTTCTTTTCTTAAAATCAAAACTCATTAATGATATTTGTAGTTTGAGTATTAGTTAAATGTCAAGAAAATCTCTTTTATGAATCTGGGTCTTCAAAAAATTATTTTATATTTTCTTGCTTTAAATTATAAAGGCATTCTTTATGAATATATTCAGAATAAAATGTAAATTTTACTGTTCTGTAATCATCACACTTTTTCATATCTTTTCAAGAATCTATATTAATTTTCATTATTAAAGTTTTATATTTGCTAATGATTGACAGAGAGTTAACAAACAACACTACTGTGTATCTCACAGTTCCATAATAAGATACTTAAAAATACACTCAGAATACTCTTTTTTTAGGGATATAAAGAGTAATCACAAGTTACAGCATGGATAATAGTTCACAATTTCAAGCAAGTCTTTCAATTTTGAATATTAACTCCTATTCAATGTGATTCAGAAATACCATTTTTTAAAAAAAATATCATTCTATTTTTAGACAATCAGGAGGAGTTACTAGGTGTAGCAGCTGACCAGCCAGCCCTCCCAACACTATTTGCATCTCTGAAGCCCCCAAGGGCAGAAAGGAGTCTTTTAATTGGTGATTCAACTTTAGTGGAAACATGCATTTAGGAAATGAGGCCTACACTGTTGTCTTCACACCAGGCAAACTAGCTCCTGTTGTCATGGTGATCTTCTATAGCATGCTAGAGCCAGTGATGTGGAAAAACAAGATGGCTTCTTCATTTATTTAGTCTTAAAGAGAGTTGCAGATATTAGCAAATGATTACTGAATTAAAAATCTGTATTTTTTAAGATACGTGAAAATTAAGATGCGTGAAAAATTTTGCTTTGGATAAAATTTAAATGCCTCCAAAATTTCCAAGATTATTTATGTTTTTCAAGGTAAAGGAATTATTGCCTTTCTTTTAAATGTAAATGTCTTAAAATGCTGCCTTCTCATGGAGCTATGCTTCAGATTTTAGTTCATATAGGATTTCTATTTATTTTGGATTACCATGAGGGTTGTAGAATGACACATGTTATTATATGTAGACTTGATTGTGTGAGAATAAACTGCCTCAGCAATTTCAATGCTTGTAAAGGAACTCTGCATCTGAAAGAGACCCTGAGTTTTCAGGTTGGACACCAATAAAGTAGGAAAAATGCAGAAAGGGGTCATTGTAGCCATCAAAAATGAGAAAGAAGCTCCTTGTTACTCCTAGGTGACTTTTCAATTGCCATTTTAAAGATGATATAGGTAATAATCTGAGTGGCTTCTTGATAAGCACAATATTTGGACACAAAACAATCTCCATTTTGAGCCACTCTACCTATTCATTGAACTGAGAAAAATCTCTAAAATATTTTGTAAGCATTAGGAGAGACAGAAGAATTATGATGCAAATGGTTTACAATTAATGAATTGTTCACATTACATTTAGTTATGAAAACAAGCATGTGGAAAGAAATAAAGACCAAAATTTCCCCTAAAGCACAATATATATTTCTAAAATTGGTCTGAACTTTAAGCAATAATTATATTGCTGAGTGCATGCTAACTATAATAAATTTGTTGTTGGCTTATCTGATTACACTTTTAAAATGTGATGCTTGAATTAGGTTTTATATCTGTAGCTACTTCTTATATTAATTCATCGATTTGACGAATAGCTATAGTGTTCAGTAAAGACATTGATATCGAAAACTGTTAAACATCAAATACAGCACTTTCCAAAGTGTTCTTTGGGACACTCGTGTTTTGGGCAAGGTTAATACATTTTCTTTGATCAGGGGTTTTACAGTCCAATTAGTTTGGAAAAAGTGGCATTTTTTCCTCACTCTTTTGGTAATTCAGAAAGGACTTATATATTAAGGGTAGACAGAAGTTCTACAGTAGAGAGACCTGTTTAACCAGTGTTTCCCAAATCTTTTTGACCATGAAATGCTTCCTTCCCCCTGCCCCCCAAAAATATTTGATTACATTTGTGGCACACTATTGCTTTCAGAAACACTATTGGGAATTCTGACATTGTCAAAGCTCTGATTTTGTTTTCCTCATGTCTCTGGTAATCTTCATTTGTTTACATTTTGGATGTACTCTTAACAGGCATAAACCTCACCACTGAGGTTTCTAGAGAATGTTTACACTGCCAGTGTGAATAAAAGTCCCTGCACTGAGGCTATGCCCTGGTCTGAAGTCTCACATGTTTATTTCCACCCCCTTTTGCCATCTTTTCTTCACAACCTCCTTGGCAGAAGTGGTGGCAATGTTTTGTTAAGAAAAAAAATGGGATATTTTGGCCCAACATAACTTTTATTTTAGCATCTCTGGCTATAATTACCATGTTGCTGCTTGGCAAAGTAAACTATACAGAGGTAGAAGGTTGTGTAAGGGAGACAAAACTATGGACAATTCTCTTAACAGGATTTGAGCAATAACTAGTGATAAATATATATGTATCATGACAGTATATACGTATCATGACAATGGAAAGGCCCAAAGTACTGAAGTTGTAAATATCTGTATGAAGTTTATTAGTATGTAATATCCTAAACCAGAATTTGAACATTTGGAATTGCAGAGTAAACTTACCATTTTTTGAGAACAGAAATAGCAATTATTCTATAACGTAAGATGACACCATCCTAAGAAAGTTTTGCTAGTGTTTTTGTGTTGTTTTCAATTCCCGGGTTTAAATGAGAGGTAGTAGTCCCATTAGATTAAATGACTCCAGTGGATATATTTCTGCTTTTTTTTTCCTGAGAGGAAGACAAGCCAATAGTTAGCTTTCTTTTGGCCCTTTCTGTAAATATATATATATATATATTTAAATCTCTCTTTCAACATTATTTTTTCTGAATTTATGCAAAAGTGGAGATGCAGCTGTCTGGGCTCACCCTCCTGATTTGGGAGGCGTGTAGCTGCACCAAAGTTAGGGGGCATTGCTCGTGTCATTTAGTCAGGGGAGAGGAGAGGTGCCGAATTAGATTACTTGCTCTGAGAACTCTCCTCCTCGGATTACTTGTATGCATTGAAACATTCATGGAGCACAAAGTACACAGGCAAGATGGAAAACCTAAAATGATGAGATACATAAAAAGACTAGAACAGTCAGTGAAGTAAAGAAAAAGGCCAGAGTAAAATAAGCAAGCAGGTGGGTGACGGGACAGCAGTGTGGGGTAAGAAGAGGGAGGATAATGGTTCACAGGCAGAAAGAGAAGTGTTCTCAGAGACAAACATGGACTTTAATGTGTAAAACACTTTCCTGGGTTCTCAGTGATTCTTCTCCCAATGAGATCAGCAGGAGCTGGGCACAAAGGTGTTAATTTCCTGTTCACAGGCCCATGTAACTTTCAGGCTTTTGCCCAGGCATTTGCTGTCTTCCCTGTGGGAGTTGTCAGCTCAGGTAATTCCTACTGAATATCCTAATTACTGTCATTTTGTCCTATGGCTAGGCTTATTTTGGGGTCCAGGCAAAGGAACAATACTGAAACCAGGAAAGATTATTTTCAGTGTGTTAGCAGAAGCTGCCTGCCTATATGTAAAACTCACCAAGCAATACTGTACTCTCTGTCAGATGTTCTCATAAAAGTTGCTGTTTTCTGATTTCAGCTTCAAGTTCTCTACCCCCTGTAGCCCTACTGCCTTTGTAATTTTCTTAATATTTATAGTCTCTCCAATGTTGTTTCTCCCAAAATCCTGTAGGAATAAAGCCGTTGTCTTCTAAGTGATGTTTACTATAGCAATTAGCAGAATATCCTCCTTTTCTGTGAAGTGAAGGTGAAGGAGAAAGAAAACTTTAATTTAGTTTCATTTTCCTTTAACATAGGAACTTGCAGCAGACTGAGTGTTGACTTTTTAAAAAAAGGATTTGCCCCTTCCCCCCAAGCAACTCATGTTTTCCCAGCAGTGAAGAAAATGAGTTATGCACACAACTGTTCAAAGTTACCTCATCACATCAGAATCAGATGGGGGTGGGGAAAGGAATCATTTTGCTATGAATAACCAGGAAGTGAGTTTTTACAGGCAATAGTTCAGAAAGAAAACTGTAACTGCAAATTAGTTGGTTTTAGAAAAAAATGGAAAACGAAAATGTTGAGTTACTCGTGGAGATAAGATTGTGACTATGCCAGGTCTATTTAAAACAATTTAAATATATTGCTTCTTTTTAAATTTTGTTTCCCCCAGATTATATCCATAAATTATTTCTTGAATCAAGTACATAGAAAACAACTGACAACTGATTTTTGTGAAGCCTAGCAATTAAAATCTTATTATTTTTGTCTTTCTCCTCCTCCTGATTTCTGAACAAAAAGAACATTTATTTTGCCTTTTAAATTTACTTCTAGTTTAACTTCTTGCTTTATGATGCCCAAACAGGTTTTAAAAGTGTGACTGTTGACTCAGCTTCACCTGAACTGCACATCCAACTATAGATCTAATTAAAAAGTTTGAATGGCATCAAGTCATATTGGGAAAAATAACTCAGTTTATGGCAGAAAGAAGTAAAAGTCCTCTTAGGAAAGCAGGTAAACTTCAAAACCAGTCTCTTAGACTCCAATTCAGAGAAGGGTATTTTTCAAACCTTTTAATTCAGCTCAAATGCCTTGTATGTCAATGAAATGTGATACTCTCTTTAAGAGCATTAGGTTGAATATAAAGAAAGTTTTAAAGTCTCCAGGGAGAACTTTCATTAGTGGTTCTTTTTACAACATCTGGCTAGTGACTTTTAACAGGCTGAAATTAGTGTCTTTTCCTTTTCAATTTTCTATATTAAAACTATTAGGAAGATTATCTGTGGTCTAGAAAACTAAACAAAACTTATACTACGCATCCTTCTTAATACGTCCTTTGTAATACATGTAGAATATAAAAGCAGTTTTCATGGTCTGAAAAAATTTGAATTTGAATTCAAAATATAAGTAGCCCTCTTTGCTGGCCAGGATAGTAGGCTAATTCATAGAATTAGCCTGACAGCTCTGCCCAGTTGGGGCACTCTCCACTGCATGGTAATTAGGTAAAACAATCAAAATCTACTTTCTTAAAGAGTTTCAATCTAATGCAATATAAGGAGGGGTACTGCAATAAGATTGACATAGGGATATATAGAGAGAAGGCAACAAACGGAAATCATGGAAAAATAGACACCAGGGGTATATAGCAGCCATAGCAGAGAGAGGGTTTAGTCAGCAGTTAGCAGAAATAGTGAAAACTGCAGAAGGAGAAAAAGAGAGAACAGGACTTGCCTGGTGGCACAGTGGTTAAGAATCCATCTGCCAAAGCAGGGGACACAGGTTTGAGCCCTGGTCCAGGAAGATCCCACATGCTACGGAGCAACTAAGCCCGTGCGCCACAACTACTGAGCCTGCTCTCTAGAGCCCACGAGTCACAACTACTGAGCCTGAGTGCCACAACTACTGAAGCCCACGTGCCTAGAGCCCGTAATCCGCAACAAGAAAAACTACCACAAAGAGAAGCCCGTGTACCGCAGCGAAGAGTAGCCCCCGCTCACTGCAACTAGAAAAAGCCTGAACACAGCAACAAAGACCCAATGCAGCCAAAAATAAATAAGTAAATAAATTTATTACCAAAAAAAAAAGAAAAAGAACAGATCTGTTATCCTAACAGTGGATCACTGGAGTTAAGAGCAGTGATTGCTATATGGGAAGTACTACCAAATAAATGCTTACTATATCTCCCAATCTCCTTTGCAATTAGTGAGTAAGTTTTGGTCAGTGGAGTCTAAGCAGAAATGTCAAGTGGCAGCCTCTGGGAAACTTCCTTATGAGACAGCATGTGTGAAGTGTTAGCTGTTTTCCAACGACATCACCTCAGTTATAAATGTTACCATTTAGACCATTGGAGCCATGCTTTATAAAACAATGAGAAATAAGGAGCTTGAGTTCCTGATACTATGGAACATGATACCAACTTTGGACCACCTACTCAGATATTTATTTGAGCGAGACCTAAAATTCTGTTTTGTTTACATCACTGCCTCTTCTTCCATCCTCCACTCTGATTCTTTAAGTCAACCAAACCTAAGTGCAAGTAATTAATATATGTAGTTGAATGGGTGCCTAGGGAAAACTACATATTTGAATAAGATTCAAATCAAACAGGCAGATTTTAAAATTATTTAATAACTGTTTTTCTAACAAAAGGACTCAGAAATACAATGCATCTTCTTATTCCTGGAAATGCACAAGTGAAGCTTTCATGTCAACTTATGAGATATGTTGGAGGGGAAATGTTAGCATTTTATGAAGCTATTTGACTGGATGATTACTCTGTGAATTTCCTATTATAACACAGATAATCATAATTGATGGATAAGTTGAGGTATTTGCATTGCCCACAGTCTATTATAAAAATATTATCCTCAGTTTTTTTTTTTAAATAAATATCGATTGTTACTTACAAGGAGTTGACCATATATTGACTGCATGACTGTCTCTCTGATTATGTAGTTTGGACTGAGGTGGGCTCCTGATGCAAATCTTGCCCCAAGAAGTTAGAAATGAGACAAGGATGCTAACTATTACCATTCTATTCAACATCTTAATGAGGTCCTATCCAGTGTAATAAGGCAAGAAAAAAGATAAATACATCAGGATTGTAAAGTAAGAAAGTAAAACTCATCTTTTCACATGATTGTGTGCATAAAAAGTTCAGAAGAATCCACAGATAAAATAATAATCAAGTTGATGGAAAAAAAAAAGAAATGATGAGATAATCTTGAAAGGAGAAAGTGTTGTATATAACACTTTCTCCTATATTATATATAGGAGAATAAAGATGAGAATGGCTAAAGATGTCACAACAGAAACAATGCACATCAAAAGATAGTGAAAGGACACTTGTAAAATTAAAAAAAATCAAAACTGTCAACTTACAATTCCATATTCATAATTTTGAAATTCTTTTTCAAAAGTTAAGGAAAATAAAAGATTGTTACAGAAAAACATAAACAGAAAATTCATTGCCAGTAAATCTGCATTACAAAAATGTTAAATTAGCTCTTCAGGAAGAATGAAAATAATACTAGCTGGAAACTGGAATTTCCAAAAATGTAATTTAGAAATGCTGTGTATAGAAAATATTAAAGAATTTTTTCACAGTTAAAACAAATTAAAAGATGATTGATTGTTTGAAGCAAAAATAAGCACCAGGTATTTTGGGATTTGTAAAACACGTAGAAGTAAAAAATCCTAAAAAAATAGTGCAAAATATGGGGAGATAAAAATGGAAGAGAGTCCTTACATTATAAAGGCTATACTGGTATTTGAAAGTAATATTTATTGTGAGAAGTAAATAATATATATTGTAAACCTTAGATCAACTACGAGGAAAAGAGCAAAGAAATAAACTAATAATCCAACAGTGGGAATAAACTGGATAACTGAAAAATATACAATCAAAAAGACAGAGAAAGAGAAAAGAAGGAACAAAGAACAGAATAAACAACATTGCAAAATGGTAACCATATTGTTAATTATATAAAATGTAAAGAATGGTACAGATGAACCAGTTTGCCAGGCAGAAATAGAGACACCGATGTAGAGAACAAACGTATGGACAACAAGGGGGGAGAAAACGGTGGGATGAATTGGGAGATTGGGACAAACATATATACACTAATATGTATAAAATAGATAAATAATGAGAACCTGCTCTATGGCACAGGGAACTCTGCTTCACTTAGCTGTACAGTAGAAACTAACACAGCATTGTAAAACAACTCTACCCCAATTAAAAAAAAAATTGAGAATAAAAACCCCACAAGGACTCACTGTATAGCACAGGGAACTATATTTAATACTCTGTAATGGCCTATACGGGAAAATAATCTGAAAAAGAGTGGAGATATGTATATGTATAACTGAATCACTTTGCTGTACACTTGAAACCAACACAACATTGTAAATCAACTATACTTCAATATAAAATTAAATTAAAAATATTCAAAAAATATGTAAAGGTAAATGCTCCAATTAAAAGGCAGAAGTAGCCTGGATAAAAAGCTAGACCCAACTGCATGCTGTCTAGAAAAACAAATCTTTAAATATAAAGATGCAGATAGGTTAAAAGTAAAACTTGGGAAAAGATACACCATACTTACACTAATTATAAAAAGGATAGAGTGACTATTAATATCAGAAAATATAAGGCTTTTAGACATGAATATTAAAAGAGATAAAAAGGGCTATTCATATAAAAAAGATACATCAATGTAATGTGTACATGCACCTCATAAGAGAACTTTAAAGTATATGGCACACTAACTGACAAAACTAAGGGAAGGAATAGACAAATTCATTATTGTAATTGGGGATTTCAACTCTCATCTCTAAATATAGATAGAAAAGTAAACAGAAAATCAACAAAGAGAGAGAGTATATGAATGTCACTATCAACTAACTTGACCTAATTGATATTTGTGGCATACTTAACCAATAACAGCAGAATGCACATTATATGAATTGCACAGTGAACATTTACTAAAATAATGGGACATAAAGCAAATCCCTAAAACTTAGAAGAACTGAATTTTTTTCTTGGACAGCAATAAAATATTTTTAAAAATCAATTAAAAAATTGGAAAGCTCCAAATATTTAGAAATCAAATGACACACTTCTAAATTACTGAAGGGACAAAGAAAAAAATCACAATGGAAATATTTTGATCACAACAATAAACAAAATACAATATATGACAATTTATGGGATAAAGCAAGATTTAGAGAAAAATTTATACCTTAAATCCTTACAATAGAAGAGAAAAAAGGTGTTTCAAATAAAAAATTTAAGATGCCACTTTAAGTAAACTACAAAAGAACAAAGTAAACCCAAACTAAGTTAAAAGAAAGAATAAAGATAAGACCATGTGTAACTGAATGCAGGTTCTGCTACTCGACCTCAACAGCCAATAAATCCAGGGGCAAGCTTCAGTTGAGAAGAAAGGTACTTTATTCAGAAAAGCTGGCAGTCTGGGGAGATGGTGGGCGTATGTCCAGAGACCAACTCGAAAGATTCTGCTCAGGCATGACAATGTTTAAAGGGAAAAATGGGAAGCAATCTCAGTTAATCATTAAGGCAGGAGGTCAGACTCTTCATAATGTTTCCATTGCATGCAGGCCTGCTGACTTCTCCCCATCTTCCTTGGGATGCTGTCTTGCTTGTGTGGTCTGCCTGCAATTGGATGTTCTCTTGTCCATGTGGTCCGCCTGCAAATTTACCAGGGGGAAGCTAGGGGTAGAGAGTCAGTCATTCTTAAACTACTTAATTCTTCATTCTTACTCCTTCTAATTCAGAAAAGGGATCAACAGGTTAGGTAAGGTGTTGTATATATTTAGTAAAGCAGAAATCTGGAGCTAAGTAAAATGTTGCCTAATGATCTCATCTTTATGATTAAGGTCTAAGGAAAACAGGGATGAGCAAACAGAAAAAGACAAAGGCTTACAAATCCCTACTCTCAGACATCATTCCATTTCTATGGGATTAGGGGAGAAGGTCCATCTTCTAATTTCTTCATGCTGACATAGGACATCATATTCTCAGAGTGAAAGATGTCAACATGGGTCTGTAGCATCTCTTTGCTGACAATTTTATTTGCCCACTTACATATACGGGCAGAGCAAGCTACAATTATTTTGATGCCCACAAAGATATAGATTATAAGCGATAATGTTAGTCCCATTCTCTTGAGGCCAGTTCTTGGAATTGTGCTAGCCGTAGATCCAGTACTGCTCAAGTTGGAGCAGCTTGTGTCATGGCTACAGTCTGGTAATCATGCAGTTAGCTTTTTTTCTCTGGTGGCAGTTACAGTATCTGTAAAACAACTCAGGAATGTGCATCAGACACTGAGTCTGTGATTCTATTGCCCTAATCATTAACTGCTCGGTTTTGTACTTGGGAGTGGGCATGCAGAGTTCTGCTTGGTTCCATACAGATGAATGAAATAAAAACAAGCAAATAATAGAGAAAATTAATAAAACCAGATAATGTTTTTTTCTGAAAAAAATCAATGAAATTAATTTAATCTCTAGCTAGATTGATTGAAGAAGAAAAAGGTCGGGGAAGACACAAGATACCAATATTAGGAATGAACAAGAGGAACACCACTACAAACCCTATATATGTGAACAGGCGGATTATGGAATACTGTGAACAAATTTATCCCAATACATTTGACAAATGAGAAACAAAATGGGCAAATTCTTTGAAAAATACAAATTGCCAATGCTGACACAAGACAAAAAGAGAAAGTCCAAATAAACCTACATCTATTAAAGAAATTGTTTTAAAATCTGTTTTCAAAAATCTTTTTACAAAGAAATGCAAAGAGCTTCACTGGTGAATTCTGTTAAACATTTTAGGAACATTTATCGATCATACATTAACTCCTTCAGAAAATCAAAGAGGGCTAAACATGTCACAACTCATTTTATGAGACCAGTACTGCTCTGATACTAAAACCAAAAACAGACAGTACAGAAGGGAAAAATATATATCAGTATCCCTAATAAATATAGATGAAATTACATTTAATGATATTTTATCAAATTAAATCCAGCAATTTATAAAAAGGATAAAATATTACCATGTGGAGTTCATTGCAGGAATTCAAAGTTGATGCAACATTTGGATATCAATTATATTAAATGAATAACAGAGAAAATTCTAGATCATCTCCTAGAAAAAGAAAAAGTATTCAATAAAATTCAACATCCATGTGTTTAAAAACAAAACACAACACTCAGCAAACTAGGACTAGAGAACTTCCTGAACGTGATAAATAACATCTACAGGAATCCTACATTTAAAATCATATTTAATGCTAATAGAATGTATTAATATTTTTATATATGTGTGTATATATATTGATATATGTGTGTACATGTATGTATATAATATAAACAATAATAATGCAAATAATCCAATTTTTTTTTAAATGGGCAAAAAACTTAGAGAATTTGCAACAGAAAATATACTTATCTGGGATATTAAAATTAAAACTGAATTAATACAATTACTCACCTACTCACCTGGTTAGAATTTAAAAGACTGATAATAGAGAACTCTTTTTTGCTACAAGTGAGAGTGTAAAATTGTATAAAATTCATCAAACTGTATATGTATTAATAGAATTGGTATGCTTTATGTTATGTAAGTAATACTTCAATAAAGTTGATAACTTAAAATAATATTTTTATTCTCTGACAATAAAAATTTGGGAATGATTTTTATGTATTTTAAATTTTATTTAAAATTTAAATTTATTTTAAATTTTAAAATATATTACAATATCTTTAATAAATACCAAGGAATAAATCTTACTGAAGAAGTGAAATATTTCTACATTGAAATCTATAAAACTAACATAGCTAAACAGGTGGAAGGATATTCTATATTCGAGGATTAGATGGCTCACTATTGTAAAGATAACAATTCTCTCCCAATTGATCATATATTCACTGCTGTTCCAAACAAAATCTCAACAGGCAATTTTGTAGAAATTGACAAATGTATTACAAAAATGTACATTAAAATGTAAAGGACAAGAGAAGAGTAGCCTAGTCTCAAAGAAGAATAAGACCAAAGCTAGAGAGCTTACGTGACCTGATATCAAACTTTATAAAGATACTCAATATAGTGTGTTATTGACTTGATGCATGGCAAACTTTCTCCTGCAACAAAATGCAAGACTGATGATCTTTTAAATAAGAGGTGCAGAATCAACTGAATATCTACTTGGGAGGGGGAGAAAACCTCATACCTTCAAATAAATTCCATACCAGTTGTAGATCTATCTGTTTAACACAAATCAATAGAACTTCTAGAATAAAATTTAAGAAAAATCTTAATTTGAGACAGGCAAAGAGTTCTTCAACAGAGCACAATAAAGCCCTCAAGTATCATAAAGAAAATATTGATAAATAGAATTTCATCCAAAAAAATCTTTAAGAATATGTAAAAGCAAACCAAAGAGAGGGAGACTATCTATAATACATATATCCAACAAAGCACTTGTATACAGAACATACTAAGAAATCCAAAAACTCAAAAACAGGCAATTAATCCAATTAAAAATCAGCAAAAAATTCAGGAAGTACTTTACATAAGGGACACACAGTTAACTAACAAGCATATAAAAAGTTCTTTAACATCATCATTAGTCATTAGAGAAATGCAGATAATCATTTTGAGCATCTACTAGCTACTCACTGGAATGGCTAAAATTGAAACGAGCCAGCAAAAGCCCTGAAAATACCATATTATAAGCAAAGACTTTAAAAGTTGGAATGCTAATAGGTAATGGTAGTTTAAATTGGCATAACTACTTTGGAGAACTCCTTAACATTATCTACTAAAACTGACCATAATCATATCCCACGACCTAACATTTTCATTTCTCATTATATTTCCAACAGAAATGTGTTCATGGCTATATTCTTGCTAACAGCTGAAAACTGGAATCAACGCTAATATACACTGAACTGTTGAATGGATGAATATTTTTTAGTATAATCTTAATGGAAAATGCTACATGAATTTATCTTACATACATAATATTGTACAAAAGTCAGACACACAAGAATGGACACTGTATGATTCCATTCACAGAACGATCAAAAGCAGACTTAAAATCTTATGATAGACATCAGAATAGTGGTTTCTTCTTGGGTAGCAGGATTGAGGAAGTCTTCTTTGATTCTGGTAATAGTCTATTGCTCTGTTTGGGTGGTGGTTACAGCAGTATATTCACTTAATAAAAATTCATCAAGCTGCACATCTAAGATTTAGACAGTTATACTCGTATAAAAAAGGTTTACAAAAAATATAATTCACAAGATAAACACATACACAAAATGTTCAGAGGAGTTAAGAATCTGGTAGAAGGAGTGGGAGAAGAGAGAGAGACCTGAGGATGGGTTTGTGAATGTGGACTGAAATCCAAAGAAATCATCTTAAAGATTTCAGTTAGTGTTAATTTCTGGTGTGGAAGAGTTCTTCAAAAATTCTTTCACCCAACGAATGGTTGATGTTGGAAGGGATTATTTGAGTATCACGGAGATTTGATATTTTCAGAGAGCTGCCTGCAGTGAATTTTTCTTCATGATCTTGGTCATCCACGATGGTTCAGAAATTGGGCTACTATAATTAGGAATAGTTCTTCTGAAAAATGTCTGATATGTGCCCACCAAAACCCAAAGGTCAAGTTTCTATCCACAAAGATTACCTAACCAAACTTCTTCATTAGGCCTACATCTTGCCTTTTCTCTCCCTCAAAAGAATTAGCATAGTTCCCAGGTTTGAGACTTGATTATGTGCTACCTTCAAATTAATGACATAATATTGTCAAAGTTTTCATTTTTAAAAGAAAAATGATGTGATTAGATCATTACCCATCTTACTATTTACTTACAACATGCTTACCTCCAAAGTTCAGCTGGATTTCTTTCTCTTCTATGCTTTTTTTCTCTTGACTGCTTCAACCCATTTAAAATTAGGAATCTATGGAGTCATGTTTAGATGTTAACAGATCTCCATCTTTTAAAAACTTTTATAGCACTTATTATTTTTACCTTATGAGTTAGCATTTAATTATTGTATTAACCAGGGTACTTAATTTTGGCTGTGTTAAAAAAAAAACAAAAAACAAAATACCTCAGTGCCTTAACAGAATAAAATTTTCTTTCTCACTCATATCACAGTCTATCCAGATCCAGGACTTTCCTTCAGAATGGTGTATATACCATGTGCTCTTTTCCTCAACTCCTAACCAGTCATAACCTGGTAAAAAAGTTTTATTTTTTTCTATGTGAGTCTGGTTCCACCTTTCTTAAAAAAAAGACTATATGAAACAATAATTAATTCATTTTCCTTCCCTGTCTTTTTTCTCTCCCCCATGTCTTTTCCCCCACAGTTCTTTAAGCTACCATCCTTCCCTTAAATTACATTTACTTTCCACAAGTTTTTATTATTTTATTTTTATTTGTTATTATTTTTTTTATCCTCAGGTTTTTCATGATCAATTATTTTTAAAGACCTCTTATTTAGTGGTACAGACAATTGTAAACAAAATGCATTTATTTAAACAACAGACAGGAGATAATTAGCTAATGTGTACAGGTGGTAATGACAGACTTTTGGAAGAATATAGCAAATAGCATTTTGTGGAAATTAGTTTTCTTTCAGCTAGGATGATTTGACAATCTTTGCCAGAACATGCAAAAATTTTATGATGAAGAGCTAAGCAAAAGACTAGCCAATTCTTCAGTATTTGCATATCTGACAGCTCCTATTTTCAGATTTTATTGATGAGATTAAATATACTAAGTAATAAAGTACTTTGGAAGCTCTTTTCCAATTTTTATTTGATTTTGTTCTCCCACAGCACCAGCAATGAGCAGGAAAGCATTTGTAATAATTCTGAGACAGTATGAAAGGAGGGCTCAGCCAGGGTGGTGCTTTGTTACCATATGCCAAGTAGGTCCACCTGTCTCTAGAATACCTGAGGAGCATGGAAGATTCTGAGCCATGGAGTAAAATGAGTAATGTGGAAAACTTCCTGTTTTCCCTCAAACTGTCTCAGGGTACATTTGTTATTCAGGGTCTAAATTTCTATTACTTCTCAAAATATGTAAGTATCAGTGTCCAGGTGTAGTCACCCCAAACATTATAAAGGCTAATGAGAATGACTTTGAAGCTGACTTACCTAAGTCTTACCAATCTATCCTCCATTAGTCGAATTGCTTCATATGGGTATCTGTATATTTAAACTTCCATTTTAGATTCTGCTAAAGGAATAAAATCTGCCCCCCCTAAAAATCCTGTTTGTATTATACTCGTTTAAGAACATAATCTCAAGGGAAGGTATTTGGAACAATTAGGGCAGTCATAATAATCTCATGTTATTTTTCTTAAATCTAATAAAAAACCTGATAGATTTATAGCTTTCGTGGCATTTTTCACATCCTTTTTTTTCATTATATAGAAAAGGAAACTGAGATTTGTAAACACTAAGTATGTTGTCCAGGGTCTCTTAACTATTAAACTATAAAACACAAGTCTTTTGGCTCCTGGTCTAGTCTTTATTCCAGTACATTAAACAGTAGGTTGAAGAAATGGAGAGCCAGAGAGAGAGAGAGAGAGAGAGAGAGAGAGAGAGGGGCAATAAAAGGAAGAGATATGGAACAAAAAAGATGCGATCTATTTCCACTTTGTGAATATTTATTGCTTAAGATCTGCAAAGTTATGAGATCTATTTTGAATGGATTATCGTTTTTCACTCATCATGTTAGCCTCACAACATACCTAGAAACTAAATCACTTATATAAGAAAAATTGGAGGCTTAGAGAGGCAAAGTAACGGTCAGATTATTTTGGCTAGTATTCAGTAGTTGGCAGAGTGGAACTAAAACTCAGGTCTTTTGATTAAGTCTACCACCATGAAATGCTGCCTTGTTAGAATAACAGCAAGATATGTATGTGTGGATACATGTATATAAACCCTCCTAGACATCTATAGGTGGGAGAATGATAAGACAATGAATGTTTATACGTAGAGTTGTAAATGTCAATATAAATATCAGAAATACTATACTAAAAATAATACATTATTTTTAACACATTACACAGTATTAAGTTTTGCATATTTTTAGAATGTCATTAATTTTTTCACTAACTCATAAAGTAAGCAAATAATTATTCTATTTGTGCAAGCTTTTTGAAAATGAATCATTACAGGTCTTCCTACAAGCTTACAGTCTAATAGGTGAGATGAAATGCCCTTAAAAATTAAAATAACTAGTAAATAATAATGACCATAAAAGAGGTATAGACAAAAGTACACTGCTGTAGGAGATCAGGGTAGAGTGATTGCTCCTTGAGGGTTCAGTGAATTTTATGGGTGATTAGTAAAGTAACTGTTACTTTAAAGACACTCAAAAGGTACCCATGACATGTTCTGTGAATTGGACAATAAGGATGAAGAGAAGGAGACAAGACATTGTTGAGATAGGATCTAAAGAATTCAGATATTGGATATGATGCAAGGAAAGGAGACCACTCAAAGATGGCAGGAATGTTTTGAATCTCAATGCCCAGGAACACAGAGAAGGACAAAGGAAACAGATCTTAGGTGGAAGCGACTAGGAGATTTGTTTTGAGAAAGATTATATTTTATGAACTAATCAGAAAACCAGAAGACATTGAAATCAACAAGCACTTATGTTTATTTTTAATATTATTTGTTATAAGAATAATTTTCCTAATCTTCCATCAAAGACCCAAATTCAAGGCACCACTGTTATCTTCTATTATTCCCTCTTCCATGTCACCATTCTCCTGTTCCTTCCTCTTGGTAGAGTCTTTTCAATTTTGCCACCACAGAGTCTCCTCCCTGTTCCCTTCTCTCTTTTCTGAATACTCCCACACTTTTCTGGGTTGTGGATCCCATGATGCATAGGCATGCATGCCTTGCTTTCACTGTCTGCCTCTTTCTCACGCATAAAATTACAGGGACTCAGGCTCCACCCACCCACCACCTTGCCTCCCCTTGCTGACGTCTTGTAGTTTCCTCTGCTATGGGAGCAGTTCCCAGCTGTATTGTTGTCATTTTGTCACTGCCTTAGGCTGATGCTATCCTATTCCCTAAACTGCTGTGATCACTTGGTGTGCTCCTCAAGGCTGAATTCTAGGTCCTTGGCTTGGGCCATTACTCAAAGCAGTGCTGCCGCTGCCTGCCCGTGAACTGCTTCCTGTCCCTCTGGAAAGGAGTAGGGAAATAGCACCTTCTCTGCTGTGTGAGGCTCTTTCCAAGTGTCTCCACTGCAGGATAGCATGAGCCTCATAGTGTTATTCCTTTTGTTAAGCTTTATCCATACACAGTGTTACTCCTCATGGACTTCATATGCTGTAGAAGGGCAGGGTTCTTTTAACAGCTGTTTGCACCCTACACTTCTTCCATCCTCGGTTTCTATTCCAGAACCTAACTCAATGTGCTTGACTTTCTCATTTTTCATGGTGACTTTTCTCCTTGGAGCCTCATAGAGACTCCCAGTCTCTTCTTCAATTTCCATACTTGGCATTTGGGTTCTGTTAGATTCCTTCTAGTCAAATAAGCATGCTTGAACCACAGTCTTGTTGTAATTAGAGTTCTAAGGGAGGTGCTTAGGCTTCGCAAAAAGAAGTTAATGGTAGTGGTAAGATTGGGTTGGAATTAGGTTATGTCTGCCATCAACATCCCACATTCCATCTTTCTTAGGCTCAATAAGGATTACTTGCAATACACTAATTAAATCTAAAAGAAAAATATCACTTAAAGTATTGCCACCCTGAATTGATTTTTAGCACTTGCTCTATTATATCTCAACTTTTATATTTAGAAAAATGGAGTTAATTTGTCTGTTTTCTAAATATATTTCACTCTGTGTGTGTATATCTTTCTTCTCTCTCTCTCTCAGCATGACTGTCCTTCTCAGTTATCTCTGCTGAAAGTCAAAAGGCCATGCCTGATCCACCCTAATGAGGCCCTATTAAAAAGCTGGTAACTACTACTGCAGGGAAGTCTTAAGTACCTGGGAAGAATTAAGAAGCCCTTCTAGAACTTACTCTAAAACTTCATTCCTTTTTCAGTGGCTGGAATTTAATTACCTTTCTGTGCTGGTCAAAATGCCCCTAACTAGAGGAATAAAGACAGGAGACTGGGACCAAAGCATAAAGTAAAACTGTGTAAGTTTAAATTCATTTTTTGTTTACAGAATCATGTAAATTTGCTATGACATTAGGCCATATTTGTTTTTAAAAATGAAAATTAAAAATTAAAATAATATGAAATCCTTCTACCCCATCTCTAAGCAAGATTTGTGATCCAGATAGATTGACCTTAATTGGTGCAAAGGCCCCAGATATCCTTTGGGTCACAGAAACTTTAGTTTGCAAGTGATTTTACATAATCCAAAGGAAGAGGTCCAGAGATAGAATAACCAGGAGGAGTTACAAATATTTCCACATTTACCTATTTTGATAATTTTCCTCCAGATTTTTTTTCTTTTTTGCCTCTTGTGTTTGACCTCCTCAGTTGATTTTCTATTACCTTTGACCCTACAGAAATATGTTTCTGCTTCTAACTGTACATTCTCCTAGAGTAGTCAGTCCTATCTTTAACTTGCTACTCCTTAGTCTTTTCTAACAATTCAACTTCCCCCTTCCAGCCATTAACTTTTGCTGACTCCTGAAGTTTTAGATTAGACTTCTTTTAGTTTAGTTTAGACTTCTTGCTGCCACTCATGAAACCTATTATGAGCAAACTCTGTTTTAATAAAACTCCTGTGGTTTTTGTATCCCAGAATAAATGTAAGGTGATAATGGAAAGCCTAAGAATTCCTTAACTACGACTACTTTAATAATAGTGAAGGCAACTTCAACCTGAGCATTAGGGTTGAGGGAAGATCTATTTAACCTGAGTACTTCTCTACAAGTTATATTTGACATCACATCATTTGTTACCTTTTCTGGAGTAGAAAGACTTCCTGGACACTTTTCTAACAAATATTTAGACATTCCAAAATTCCCGTTGATGAATTGTCCTGTGGCTTCACTAGTTACTGACAGACCTCTCCTTTAGCAGTTAACTCAGAAGGGGACTTTGATGTAGGTTTTCTAGTACATTTCATCAGAAATAATCCCATCAAACAGATTCTACCGAGAGAGAGGACCTAGCAGAAAGACTGGCTGTAGAAGAGCAGCAAATTGATCTCTAAAGAACATGGCTCTTGTTCTGTGTGCAGTGTTTATAAAAATATTATCAGCAGTGCACATTTTTAATCTAGTGAAAATTTGGCAGTACCACTGAAATCCTTTCTAGCAGAGCATTCAGAATGACTTTAAATAAATAGAGCCAGCAGCCAGGAAATGCAAACTTCAGATTTACTGCAGTAAGTGATAGCTACCAAAAGGCTCTTATCCCTGGTTAGAGTTAAATAATTTATTCTTCACTACCATTAAATGTTTTAAAATTAACTCGGTGCGTTTATGTGCGTGTGTTTATTTCAGTATAATTATTCCTTCTTGCCACTCTTGATGTTAAATCCTGAAAATGGATCATGGTTCCCCCTAGGTTATTAGTATATAATTTGCCCTCCTGAATGTACAGAGCCACAGCTGTGAATGACTCCCAGAGTGTCTTTAACTAACTAGCAACCAGACACCACTAAATAAAAAAGTTAGAATGGAATCTTTAACTCGGAGGCTCCTATAAGCAGATTAAAGTTTTGTTTTATTTTTCAGGTTAAGTTTAATAAATTCTAACAGTGTGGACTGTTCCACATAATTATCAGTAGCTTTTTTTCTATTTCTTTTTCACGAACTTTTGTTCTTAATTCATTTTTTAAAGAAAATTAGAAACATATCCTTTCACGTTCATTTTTTGTATACACAGATTTTACTCTTTTTCTGACTTTTTATCTTTCTTTTAAATTAAGAAAATGTTCCTGTTTTCACTTACACAGAAATAATGCAAAAAAATCTTACATTTCAAATAATTTTTCCATTTTATTTACCCAACATTCATTCAACAGAATGTTTAATATGTATCTGGAAATCTACTAGGGGATATAGCTTTTATATGCATTTTGAGGATTTAAATGATTAATTTATTTGATGCACACAAAACAATGCTTGGCATGTAGTTAGTGCCATGCACATCTCTGATACTACTATTATTGTTTTCGCTATCTCATAACTGAGGTCCAGAGAGATGAGATTATTTGCCCACTGTGACATATCTCATTAAGATCATCTGGTTAATATTTGGCTCAGAATTTCTACTTATAACACTTACAGCTGTATTATGCATCTCCTATCTTCTTGTGAGATGAGCAAGGTAAGTAAAATTATACCCATTTCACAGACTGAAGAAACTTTGGTTCTAAATTGTTAAGGACTAGCCAGCGTTCTAGGGCTAATAAATGTAGAGATTTACACTACACTGCAACTTTGCATTTGAATGTCTAGGCCAGTATGCTCACCGTAATACCAGCAATAGATATATTAAAAGATGAATCTCAGCATGTATACTTGCTAAAAGAGGATTGAGTTTAAGCCTTGACGTGTATATTGATTATCTTCATTCTTTTAAAAATCTACTGCTTAAAAATTCCAGTTCAAAATTATGTTAAGTCTGATGGGCCATTGTTACATCTTGGCAGTATTACCCATGTTAGCAGTGATGGTTCATTTTCCATATTCTCTTATCCCAGAATTACTTATCTATGAATCAGAGCATCCTGGTTAATCTCTTTTATATTGATGGATTGCAATGATACTTGCACTAGAAGTATATCAACTCAATGTATAATAATAGATTTATACCAAGTGATAGTAGTTTCAGTTTCAAGAAAGGAGACAAGTTATTTACCTAATAATTAAACTCCATAACTGCAAAACTCATAATCTGTACCTACTGTGTGAAGTACTTAGGATTCCGTATTTACTTAGTCCTGCTATGTAAGAAATATACCTAAATACACATTAGAAAGTATGTACTTAGAGGTGTTAGAATTTTTAATGATGGGAAATTTTAAATATGGTTTTAGTTTTCATGGTTTAAATAATTTCCCTCTTCTGAGAGCTGAAACTCAGGCTTTTTTATATTCTAGTCAAGTTTATTTTCAGGGTTCATAGGCTGGCAGAATGTTGTAAAAATTTATTATGACCTATCAATATGATAAACATTCTGATTTTTATTATTTGTTATATCCTCCCTAAAATTCCCATACTACCTTATTAAAAATAAAATTCTATATTTTGGCATTAAATTAAGTTGTCATAATTCTTCTTTCAAGGGTGAAATCACTAATGAAGTGTTAATCAATGAATTTTTATTATATTTGAAGTAGTGTCTAAGTTTCTCTGAAGATACTAACAAAACTGCTTGCCTTCATTCCCTGGAAACACTATTTTTTAATGGTCAAAACTGGCCATGTTTTATTGAACAATGTATTCATGTTGATGTAAGCAATCCAATATGTTTTATTAGGTCATTTCTACAGGAAGTGGTGATTCAGTCTTGAAAAAGCAAAATAGTTCTCTCTTCATAATGCCAAGCAACTGCTGAATGATGTTTTTTCCTTTGATAGCAGATTTCTTTCACTGAGTTTGTTAAATTATTGTTTGTCTGTCATCATCTAGACATAACCCTGTGCTTTTTACCAAATAGATTGCTGATGCAAGAATACACTTTGGGGTTGTATTTTTGCAACCATAATGCCAAAAAGCAAGGTACATTATGTCTGAATTTTTAGCACTAATTATTACATCTCCTCATATTTTCTTCTAGGAACAACTGTCTGGTGGTACAGTAGAATTTTCCAGAGAACTCACGATTCTACAACTCAGATAAAGTTATTCTGTCTCTACCATATCCTCTTTATCCTTCTACATTGCCTTGTTACCTTTCCCTGTAGCAATTTTAGACTTTCAAAAGTCCTTGGTGCTCTTATTTTAGATGTACCTACGTCATACCAAGCATGTAAAAATGTTTCTCTTTCCCAAAGAATACATAATTGATATATAAACTGTTATATATGCATAGGACACAGTTGATTCGAAAACACAATATTAAAATTTGTCAGCTTTTATATATTTTAAGATTTGATTTTGTGGTTTTCATTTTTAGATCCAATGCATTTTATATTAAAGCTTCATATATTTCTGTAGGCTCTTGAAAAGCTATAATGCTCTTGCCTTGGGTCTATGGTGAAAATAACTTTCTTTTTTTCTTTGCTCTTATGCTTCCACTTCACATTTTAGACTCATTTTTCTGTAACTTCTATAGGTTATCTTTGTTCTTTCAGTGTAATTTTCATGATCTCCTGCTCTCCCCAACAATTTTATTTTTTTAAATCTTTTTTTCTTCCTTCCAGAATCTCTACTTGTCACTTCTTTTGAAATATACTTTTTTTTTTTCCTTCTACATTCAGTTATATCTTCTCTTCTTTATTAGTTTGTACAAATGATATACCCTCTGGTAGCAGTTTATGTTAAGTGGAATATACATATATAGAGTTTTCTTGGAGACTGCTGTCTTTTTATCTTCAGTTATTTTTCCTTATAGGTTATTACAAGATACTGACTATAGCTCCCTGTGCTATACAGTAAATCTTTGTTGCTTATCTATTTTATGTATAGTAGTTTATATGTGTTAATCCTATCCTCCTAATTTATCCCTCCCCCCTCCCTTCCCCCTCTGGTAACCACAAGTTTGCTTTCTATTTCTGTGTCTGTTTCTGTTTTGTATATAGATTTATTTGTATTATTTTTTAGATTCCACATGTAAGGTAGTATCATATATTTGTCTTTCTCTGACTTACTTCACTTAGTATGACATTCTCTAGGTCCATCCCTGTTGCTGCAAATGCCAATGTTTCATTATTTCTTATGGCTGAGTAATATTCCATTATATATTATCACATCTTCTTAAACCAATTGTCTGTTGATGGGCACTTGTGTTATTTTTCATGTGTTGGCTGTTGTAAATAGTGCTGCTATGAACACTAGGGTGCATTTATCTTTTCAAATTAGAGTTTTTATCTTTTCTGGATATATGCCCAGGAGTGGGATTGCTGGATCATATAATAACTCTATTTTTAGTAGTTTTTTAAAATTTATTTTTTACTGAAGTATAGTTGAATTACAATATTGTGTTAATTACTGCTGTAGTATTTTAGATTTTAAGGAACCTCCATACTGTTCTCCATAGTGGCTGCACCAATTTACATTCCCACCAACAGTGTAGAGGTTTCCCTTTTCTCCATACCCTCTCCAGCATTTATTATTTGCAGACATTTTTTTTATTTTATTATTTATTTGTTTATTTATTTATGGCTGCGTTGGGTCTTCGTTGCTGTGCGCGGGTTCTCATTGCGGTGGCTTCTGTTGTTGCGGAGCACGGGCTCTAGGCGCATGGGCTTCAGTAGCTATGGCTCGAAGGCTCTAGGGCACAGGCTCAGTAGTTGTGGCACACGGGCTTAGTTGCTCCGTGGCATGTGGGATCTTCCCAGACCAGGGCTCGAACCCGTGTCTCCTGCACTGGCAGGTGGGCTCTCAACCACTGTGCCACGAGGGAAGCCCCGCAGACATTTTTTTTAAACATCTTTATTGAGGTATAGTTTCTTTACATTTTTGTGTTAGTTGCTGCTGTATAACAAAGTGAATGATGATAGCTCTTCTGACTTGTGTGAGGTGATACCTCATTGTGGGTTTTTTTTTGCGGTACGCAGCCCTCTCACTGTTGTGGCCTCTCCCGTTGCGGAGCTCAGGCTCCGGACGCACAGGCTCAGCGGCCATGGCTCATGGGCCCAGCCACTCCGCGGCATGTGGGATCCTCCCAGACCGGGTCACGAACCCGCGTCCCCTGCATTGGCAGGCGGACTCCCAACCACCACGTCACCAGGGAAGTCCCCCTCATTGTGGTTTTGATTTACGTTTCTCTAATCATTAGCCATGTTGAGCATCTTTTCATGTGCCTGTTGGCCATCTTTTTGTCTTCTTTGGAGAAATGTCTATTTAGGTCTTCTGCCCAGTTTTTGGTTGGGTTGTTTGCTGTTGTTGTTGTAGTTGTTGTTTTTTGATATTGAGTTCTATAAGCTGTTTGTATATTTTGGATATTAACCCCTTGTCATTCACATCTTTTGCAACTACTTTTTTCCATTCCATAGGTGGTCTTTTTGTTTTGTTGATGGTTTCCTTTGTGTGCAAAAGCTTGTAAGTTTGATTAGGTCTCATTTGTTTATTTTTGCTTTCATTTCTTTTGCTTTAAGAAAATATTGCTACAATTTATGTCCAAGAATGTTTTGCTTATGTTCTCTTCTAGGAATTTTATGGTGTCATGTCTTATATATAGGCCTTTAAACCATTTTTGAGTTTATTTTTGAATATGGTCTGATGGAGTGGTCTAATTTAATTGATTTACATGTAGCTGTTCAGCTTTCCCAACAGCACTTGTTAAAGAGACTATCTTTTCTGCAAAGTATATCCTTGCCTCCTTTGTCATAGATTAATTGACCATAGGTGTGTGGGTTTATTTCTGGGCTCTTTACTCTGTTCCATTAATCTATACGTTTGTTTTTTGTGCTAGTATCACACTGTTTGATTACTGTAGCTTTGTTGTATTGTCTGAAGTCTGGAAGAGTTATGCCTCCAGCTTTGTTCTTTTCCCTCAGGATTGCTTTGACAATTCTGGGTCTTTTGTGGGAGAACCAGTGTCTTGATCATTGTGTTTTCCTCCCAGGTAAATATATCTCCAGTGAATATCCTTTAAACACTTTGTCTATTTCACTTTGTTGTTAATATTTGCTAATATCTGTGTAACTTCAACTCTCATTCAGTGAGTCAACAAATAGACTTTTGGGATATATTATACTTTGCTAAGTTAATAAGTTTAAATTAAAACTTTTAATAAATGAAGGGTATATTAGTTTTCTGTGGCTTCCACAACAAAATACCACAGACTGTGTAGCTTAAGCAACAGAAATTTATTTTCTCACAGTTCTGGAGGCTAGAAGCCGAAGATCAAAGTATCAACAGAGTTGGTTGCTTTCTTCTGAGGTCTCTCTCCTTGGCTTGTAGATGGCCATCTTCTTTCTGTAGGTTCACATGGTCTTTCTTCTGTGTCTGTGTCCTAGTCTCCTCCTGAGACAGTGAGGGCTTCAACTTGATTTCTTTGGGAGGGGGGGTTGACGCAATTCATCCTATAACAGAAGGCAATTACAAATAAAATAAACATCACAGTGCACACAATATCCATTTCACCCACACTGGCAATTGTTGTCATGAAGATGTGAGATTCTAACTCTTACAATGAACCCATTTTGGTAAGGGGAGTATCTGGACTTACCCATTATGTGGGACCAGGCAATGGTCTTTTTATACCATAACTTGTATCTTGTAAAGGCTTTTGTCACAGAGTTATATTTATATATTTAATTAATAGAAAATGATATATATTAGCAGTAAGTTATTAGCTCATGTTTGACAAAGTTTCCCCTGCCCTACCCACTATGCTATTCTGTTCCCCAAATGTTGGGATGTAACCTGCATTGCTTACAATGGCTAAAGATATGAGACATCCGCATATTTTACATACCATCTCCCTAATCTGCTCCCTACTACTCCCATTCTTGTTCCTCCAACTCTGAATGACCTAAAAGGGATAGTGTATTTATCTTTTGACTACTGACAGTTTAGTAAAGTCTAGTGTGCCTCAGTTCTGTGCTAGTCTACTTCAGTGATTCTAACATAGGATAAAAAATTTTTTTCACTTATTCAGATGCTGTACCAGGAGCTATAGTAGTAAAGCAGTCAACATTCTTGTTTTCATGGAGGTTTATTTTACTTGGGGGTGAGGGGAACAACAAGTAAGTAAGTACATGTAAGAGCTTTGGGGAAGAAGTGGCTTTTTGTATTAAAATACTAGGATGAAAGGTCCCCATTGATAATTTGATAAAGGCTGCTAATGGAATTACAAGAACAAGACGTGGATTTCAAGAGATTTTTTAGACAGAGAGAGCATTAAGTAAGAGCTTAAGAGGAAGGGGGTTGCTTTGCTTATTCAAGAACACGAACAGTCATTTATTCATTCAACAAATATTTAAATATTTTGTTAGCACCTTCCATGTGGTAAACAATGCCCTAGATTCTGATGATTCAAAAGTGAACAAAAATAGACAAGGAGAGAGGCATCAAGTAGAATAATTGGATGCTAATCACATGAGCATACATAAAGTTATAATTGTAACACATGATGTGAAGAGGGGTACTGGAGCAATGACAGTCTTTAGTAGGAGAATTTGAACTGTCCAAGCAATTATAATTGACTTCTTAGCAGAACTGACACTTGAATTTCGATCTGAACAATGAGTAGGAGTATCTAGATGAAGACGGGAAAGAAAATTGACTGATAAGGGAGTGTGATCAGATTTGAGTTGTGAAGAGCTTTTTTTTTTCCCCCTGGAGTGTGGAAAATACCTTGCTGGAAGTGTCTCCCTGAGCATTCTGGAGAACATCCACTTTTTGTATCATTCTGCCATGACGTCCTTTTGGAGGGAACTGAGTTGAGTTACCTTACTACATCACTCATAAATCTGTACTGGAAGATTAAAATAGCAGTGAGTTTTTTGTAATTATTGAATGAATTGTTTGAAGAAAAGGCCAAGTGAGGCACGTGTAGACAGGGTGAGAAAGGAATTTGACAGGAAATGTGTATCCTGGCGGAGATGAGGGTCCTGAGCTGAGCCTGAAGGTGGAGATTTGGTGTCAAGGGAAGGTGATCACTTCACTCACTGTGGAAAGAGCCACAGACCGAGGAGAGAGACTAACAGTTTAACGTAATTAGTCCAAACCAATGATTCAGTTAGTTAGTCCTCCTTTTCAAAAATAACTATGGTTATTGACGTTCATTGCAGCATTATTTACAATAGCCAGGACATGGAAGCAACCCGAATGTCCATTGACAGAAGAATGGATAAAGAAGATGTGGTACATATATAAATGGAATATTACTCAGCCATAAAAAGGAATGAAATAATGCCATTTGCAGTGACATGGATGGACCTACAGATTGTTATACAGAGTGAAGTAAGTCAGAAAGAGAAAGACAAATATCATACAATATCACCTATATGTAGAATCTAGAAAAATGGTACAGATGAACTTATTTGCAAAGCAGAAACAGAGTCACAGATGTAGAAACAAACTTATGGTTACCAAGTGGGGAAGAGGGGGTGGGATGAATTTGGAGATTGGGACTGACATATATACACTACTGCATATAAAATAGATAACTAATGAGAACCTACTGTATAGCACAGGAACTCCACTCAGTGCTCTGTGGCGACCTAAATGGGAAGGGAATCTAAAAAAGAGTGCATATGTGTATATGTATAACTGATTCACTTTGTTGTACAGCAGAAACTAACACAACACTGTAAAGCAACTATACTCCAATAAAATTAATAAATAAAAAAAACAAACGAAAATAACTGTGGTTATTGCATTCTTTTTCTTGAGTTTGAAATACTCAAGATCACCAGGCATTTTTCATCTATTACTTGTATACACTCCCAAATCCCCTAAATCGCTGCTGTTGTCTCTTCTATTATACCCTTCTCCCTTCCCAGAGATAAACCTTTCAGTTGTACCCTGGGTAGCCTTCACTGTAATTACTGCCTTTTCAAAGGAACTTGTTAGCCTCTGCTTTTTCAGTTATCTACTCTTTCAAACAGCTACTGCTTACTTGGGCTTCTTCCTGATTCTTTTAGTCTGATTCCATGTCTGATTCCATCTAATTTCTAATTCAATTAAAATACTTTTAGTATTATTTTTGTAGGGTTTCATCTTGCAAGTTATCACAGAATTGATTTTTTTCACAAAGAAAGCTTATATTCAAAGAAGCAGAATACTTGCATTTATTTTAACTAGTCATGTAGATTTAAAAAAATGACAAATGAGAAAACTAATAGATGAGCTTTCTTTCCTTTTGTAGGTGTTTTTGTTTGCTTTTTTTTTTAGGTAGAACAAAAAATATGTAAATTGTGAACTTTCTATAGGCAAAGAATTTGGCTTGTTCAGTGTCCATACTCAGGGCCCAGCCCCAATTTGGGCCCATAAAACATGTTTAATAAATGACTAAATATATAATAGATGGGGAAAGGGCAAATGGAGAAAGGCTTATATTACAGATCCCAGTAAAGGCTGGGATCTGATAAAGATATCAAGATATTTCATGTGGGTTTTATTCAGATTCTTCCTTGATGAAGTTCTTTTAAATCAGTGGTTCTCAAACTTGTGTGTGCCTCAGTATCACCAGTAGGGCTTGATAAAGTGTAAGTTGCTTGGCCTCCTACCCAGAACTTCTGATTCAGCAGATCTTAGGTGGTTGGTTCATTTTCTAACAAGTTCTCAGGTGATGCTGCTGGTCTGGGGACCTTACTTTGAGAACCACAGCTTTAAATGAAACGTCACAAAAGGACAGGCAGAAAGGGAAAAAAACTGAAACTTTGTTGGTCTTCGAGGTAAGGGTTTATTTTCCTCTGCACTTGGATCTCCACTCTAGTCAGGCTGCTGCATAATCTCCTCTGGATTTAATCTACTAATTTCTATACTCATTCATGGATAGGATTAAGGTTTTGAGGGGAGACTAACATTTGATTTTTTTTTTTTTCAGTTGAGAGAACATAAACATAGAAGATGAGAATCTGCTCACTTTTAACTCCTTCCTACACAGGTGAGACAATTGCTACTCCTAATCTATAATTTATAGATTTAATTAAATAAAAATTGTGTTTATATAATAATTTTATGAGGTAGCACATCAACTCAGGGAGGGCATGATGGCTTATTTAATAAATGTGTTGAGAAAACTGGGTAACGGTTTATTTTATCTCATAATATTCATCAATATAAATTCTAAGTGTAATATTAATATAGATGTATAAAACAGGTATACTGTGACTTGAAAAAAGCAAAGGTTCACCATTCAATTTCCAACTTATTTTTATCATTTATTTATTTATATAGTGTTTAAATAATCTTGGATGAGCAAAGCTTTTCTATACATGAACCTATGAAAGCAACCATGAAAGAAAATTGACAGGTTTGAGGAAGCAAAAAAACCAAACAAACAAATTCTCAAAGGGGTACCCTGTCAAAAACCACAATAAACAATCTTGCTGGTAGAAAAGAAAATATGATGAATTTTCTGAAGCATATTTTAACTGCTTACATCACAAAGTCTTGGAGTTTTTCTTATTTTTTGACAAATTTCAAGTGAATCATTCTCGGGAAATATTTATGGATATACATAAATGGACAATGTAAGGGTTCATATCACAGACTGTTAACAGCAAACCATTGGTAACAACAATGAAGGATGAGATGAATGAATTATAAACAAAGCTGTAATAGAGTATGAAATAGTGATTAAAAGGGTGTTGTAGAAAAACATGGGGATAATACAGTGTGCAATGGAAAAAACAGTGCGGAATATGTACAAGGTAATTATACATTTGTTTTTAAAATATCTGTTTTCAGGACAGAGACTGAAAAACTGAATCAACATTTTTAATAGTGTTTATTTACCTCCACAATATGGGATAATATGTGATTTTCTATTTTGACTTACCTGTGTTTTCTGAATATTTTACAACAAACTTGTGCCACTTTTGAAATTAAACAATGTGAAATGATTTGTATAAGTGTATTATTTTTCTCACAAGTAGGTATATAAAACCCCTCTAGGCCCCATTCTGATCCTTAGCTTTGAATTGTTTCATTATGTAGAGGGGAAAAGCTGAGAATTTATCTCTGGGGTCCTTAGGAACTTTCTCTATGCAGTTAGTAATGGATTTTGGTTGGGTGTCCAGCATAAATTTCACTCCATGGCCCTCTTTTCTCCCTGTCCAAGTTCTTGTGTGAAGATGTAAAAATGTGACTTCAGAATTATTTTACATTCTGGCCAAAAGAAATGGTTTCAGTGGAGATATCTAAACAGTGCTCTTGTATCTGTCTTGTTTAATAACTCTCTCCTAATTGAAAAATGAAGAAGAAAAAATAAAAAGAACTGTACTGGTTTGGAAAATACTTTTAGAGATCACTGTCTCCAACTGTGCTTGTTCCCGCTGTCTGCTATGGTCCATTAGATAAACATGGTGTTCAGCAGCCAGGCGGTTGTTGATATATTTGGCAACACTGATAATGTGATCTATGTTTAGGAGGAAGTGGATGCGTCATTCTGTGGGTCATAGGTTTTCTGAAAGCAATTGTTCCTTTCGCAGGGAAAAGTTAGTTAGGTCATTGGACCTTAAGTTCTCACTGAGAGTTTGAGCATTTTTAATTTGTCATTTGTACTTTTTTTCTGTTGTTTCTATTGGAATTTTAGATCATTCTTTAGGCTTATTCTCAGAGGCAGCAGATACTAACTGAAAAGAAATGCAACCCTGGTTGCTTCTGACTCTAGAGAGTATAATTAGTGTAATAAGGAAAATGGAGAGGCTTGTCATCTTAGCATATCTCTTTACTATCCATCAGTCACAATTTTTAGTGTTTTCATTTGTGACCTTCAAGTTTAAACATACACCTACAAAAGAACCTTAAATCACAAAGTTCTCTCTCATAAATATGTTTTGTATATATGTGATCCATGTGTGTTGTACATGTATAATACATATTATATATACATACATAATACATAGTCTCTCTATAGTCAGTGCATGATGTATACAAACATACGTATATAGAGAGACTATATGTATGTATGTATATATAACATATAAACATGGACTATATATAACATATTCATATATATAACACACACACATACTATAGAGACCATATGTATGATGTATGCATGTATATCTGTACACATACACATACTTATATATGTAGTCTCTGTGTACATAGTCCCTGTAGAAGGGATTTGAACATATTTCAGTTTGGACACAAAAGGGCATAAAGTCTCAGACAGTAGAATGTCTTCTAGTGTCCAGCTGAGTCTAAATGTCCTCAGTGGTAGGGTTTCTAGCATTTCTCTTGGGAGGTGTCCATTATCTAATAGTTTCCATTGGGAGGAAGTTTTCCACGATAGGCTTAATGTGCGTCGTCTCTACTGATTCCATTAAACCTAATTATCCCCTCCCAAAGCTGAGCAATTCCTTTCCTCTTGGCATTTATACTATTTCAGTAGTGGAAGGCAACAATCAGCTCCTCAGCTGTCATCAATCAGGATATTTTTAACTCTTCTGATCTTTCTTTTTAAGTGGTGTAGTACATGTACACATATATGCATGTATCACATACACCAAGTCACCACAGTTGCTTTATTTAGTGTTCCTAGAACACCTAAACCTTATCACTATTTCAAATGTGTTATCACCTAAATTACATGATAAACATTTTTGGTTGCCTTTTCTTTGATATATTCTTTATGTTCACAAGTGGCTACTAACAATGTACTAGCTTTCACTTATATTTTGTGGTAGTGGTTGTAGATGACAAGCCACAGTCTAATAATCCTGAGCCTCTGTTAGAGGTTGCTGATGTCTGCAGTTTGGGGTGGTGATGACTCAGAGAATGTAAAATACACAATAAATGCCTTCAGTCCCATTCAGTTCCATTAGGAATGGAAATTTTTTTCATGGGGAAGATAGATATTTTTGCTCACTCTAGAAAAGGACACTTGAAATCACTCAGGGTAATTGGGACCTATTGCCTCTACTGTCATGGCAGAAAGATGTTATTATTTTTAAATTGTTTACAAGTACATTCCCTACCTCTTGAAGTTTTTATTTTTAAAGTGTCCAGTTCAGGATTTTAAAGCTAATTGATGGGATAAAAAACTAAAACTATGCTTCCTCTCTCACCCACTTCCCTTTCTGCCCCTCTGACCTTCTCCATCTTTCTTCACCACCCCCTCTTCCCTCCCGTTCCTCATTCTCTTCCCAGTTGTCTTTCCTACCTCAACCTTAGTTCTCCCTTTTTTCTCTCTTTGCCCATTCTCTTCTCTCTTTCTCTGATTTTTCCTAATTCTCTCTTTTTAAAAAATTAATTAATTAAATTTATTTATGGCTGCATTGGATCTTCATTGCTGCATGCGGGGTTTCTCTAGTTGCGGCGAGCAGGGGCTACTCTTCGTTGCGGTACGTGGGCTTCTCATCGCGGTGGCTTCTCTTGTTGTGGAGCACGGGCTCTAGGAGCGTGGGCTTCAGTAGTTGTAGCATGCAGGCTCAGTAGTTGTGGCTCACGGGCTCTAGAGCACACGCTCAGTAGTTGTGGCGCACGGGCTTAGTTGCTCCGCAGTATGTGGGATCTTCCTGGACCAGGGCTCAAACCCATGTCCCCTGTGTTGGCAGGTAGATTCTTAACCACTGCACCACCAAGGAAGTCCCCTAATTCTCTCTCAAGGAGATATTTTTGTGACCCTCAAGGACCATGTTGCTTTTCAGTCCTTGGATTTCCTCTACTCTGAGGATTATTTCCTGGGCCCTTCGGTGGTGAGCTCAAGGTGTGAAAGAAGGATCCTTTTTCTTACCCTCAGATCAGTTCTATATCATAGTATGTTCTGAGTACTAGCTGAATCTAGACTAAATGGAAAAGATTTTCTAGAAGTGTTTTCTTAAGTATCAAAGATCAGGCTTGATATCTTTATTTATCTTGAAATGTATTAATCTTAATAAAGTTCTTCTATGACCATAAGAAAAGAAACTGGAATTCAATACAATGACCTTAGAGGTATTTTGGTTACGACAAACATCTTTAAAATGTATTCGGTAACATCTCTCTAATTAGAAACAATTTAAAAATGTACAGTGGTCCCTTAAGAAAGCTTAATTATTTTGAGTGAGAACTGATTTGTTTTGTTTTATTGTTGTTTTTAATCATGAAATAGTCAACCTCTGTTCAGCCATCTTGAGCTGCTCTAACAACCGTGAATGTTGTACAACTTATCATTAGTCATGGATTCCTGGAATACGAAATTGAGGCCATAGGCAGAAATGACTAAAATATATAAATTTTTTTGCTCCTATCTTTATTTGGTTCCCTAAGTATTAGGAAATCTTGGTTATACTGGGGGTGGGGACCTACGGTTAAGAACTAATTAAATTATTTCAACCAAAACTGCTCCATAACTCTTGGTTATTAGTGTTACCAAACCTGCAAGGTAAATAGTTTTATATCCACTTTGTTGATTCAGTGAATAATTTTCATATCTGTAATTCATGTTTTGGGGCAGTATACAGGGTCTTTATTGTCACACAACTTGTTTGTGTCTGTGGCTGTGTCTGAATCTGCACCTTGTCTATGCCCCTTCTTAGCTGAACATTCTTGGGAAAGTCATTTAAGCCTTTTGTGTCTGTTTCCTCATCATAAAATTCATAGGGGTGGTTCCACGATGAAATGAGGTAATATATGAAAACACTTTGGATACTACCTGGCACATAGTAAGTGCTAGGATGATGGTGATGATGACAATGACGATGACCAGGATAATGATAATGATGAGAGATCCATTTGGGAGTTCAGATACTGCCTACCTCCCAAGTCACTCTCTGCTTCACAGAAGAAAGGCTCTGTAAGTGCTGAAGGTTAAGATTCTTAGTTTAAAATTCAAGGAATTTGTTTACAAGGTAAGTAGGGAAAGGAAGAACAAAAACAAAATACAGTTCATACAAGGCCCATTAAATCACATTCTTATCTTTTCAATTTCAAGTCCAACCCCTTTAAACAGTTTCCAGGACACAAATATCAACTGGCATGCATGCAAGGTGACTCACCTTATTCCAACTAAACTAGATTGAGATTAAAAACAAATAAGCAAACAGCTGGAATGTGACATGTGGATCAGACCCTTCTGAGGCCAGTGGGGTAACACGGCAGAGATCAGAATGCTCTTCAAAACCCAACAACCAACTGGCACATGTCTCCAGGCATGCCTGGAGCCTCCAGGGCCAAATGGTCGAATATCCTGGCAGTGCCAGAAATTCTTAATTGATGACACAGAAAATAAATCTGCTTTCAAAGTAGTTATGCAGCCCGAGAAAACGCAATGCATCTGCTGTGTGCATCCTGAGTCTGTCTACGAACACATTATTTCTATAGTTTGCTCTTCTGTAAACGTCAACATTGAAGACCAACATTATTTCAAGTAAATATTCTACTTTTTCTTTGTAAAGACATGTCATAGAGAATTATTATTTCCCTATTCATTTTTCTGGTTAGAGAAGCTATTTCTATTTTAATGGTCAATTATATCATATTCTGAATTTGCCACAGTCTCCTTTTTATATTTAAACATTCTTTGCATTGTTTTATTTTTAATATTTAAGTATGAAAGTAAAGGTTAGTAAAAAAGGTACAAAACAATTGCTCGTCTTAAGAAATCTTATTAGGGAAGTAGGTTTTGTTCATTCCATAATTGTTGACATTTTTCAATTTCAGTAATCATTAATATTTTTAAAAGCTGCCAGTGGATACTTACAATATTCCTTTTAGATACTATTTCCATCAAAGACAGATTTCAATGACCTCTTTAACTTTCGCTGTTATTTCTCTACTGTTTTCAATGTATTACTAATTCCTCCAAGTTCATTTGTATCCTGTAAGGTTCTTCTTATAACCAAGCAACTCTTTCTGTAAAGTAAGTTTTTATTTTTGGGGGTGTGTGTGTGTATGATATATTCAGAAAGATATGTTAAAGTTATTTTCATAAAGTTAACCCCTCAATAAAGAACCTGAACTTTGGGAACAAACAGCTATGTCCTTTGAAAATTCTTTTCTCATTTATGTCACTCCAGTTAGCTAAACAATTTAGAGGTTCCTCTCTTGACTAAACTTTAAAAAATGTTGATGCTTTTCTGTTTTTTTTTTTTTTTTTTTTTTTGCGGTACGCGGGCCTCTCACTGTTGTGGCCTCTCCCGTTGTGGAGCACAGGCTCCGGACGCGCAGGCTCAGCGGCCATGGCTCACGGGCCCAGCCGCTCCGCGGCATGTGGGATCTTCCCGGACCGGGGCACGCACCCGCGTCCCCTGCATCGGCAGGCGGACTCTCAACCACTGTGCCACCAGGGAAGCCCTTTTCTGTTTTTAGAAGTGACACAGTTCATCAAGATAATTTGTAAAGCAGAAAATATAAAAGAACAAAATAAAAACCTCCCCCAAATAACCATGGGATAACCAAGGCGATAAGCTGCCAAATCAATAAATGCAAACGTGTGCAGTACTTCAGAGCTGGGAAGAAAGCCAAAGAATCAGCGAGGCAATTTGGTGATGCTGATGCAAATGAAAAACTCTTATGACTTCTTACACTCATCTTTACTGAGAAGACCATTAGGAACTCTTTCACTTCCCCTTTTTCTTGTGAAGCTTATCGTCGAGAGTGACACATTCAGAGATTTTTAAAAAATACATTGCTGTGAAATACGCAATGTTTCTATGAAATCAACTGTAGCTAGTAGCTTAAAGAAGTGTACTTGGGTTGGAGGGGAGAAATGTGTGAACAGAGATTTATTTGGCATGATTGAGAAGTAACGCAGCCGAGTAATAATGGTGCCTAAGCTGTAACCACGCAGCGGCTCAGACAATTTTCAGTTGCTCCATTCAGGGTCAGATGACAATCTTTCTCTGCTGCAATGTCTTCATCATCAAAAAGGGAATAATATTATTAATAGCTCTCTCATAAGATTGCTATGAGGATTACATAAATTAATCTTAGTAAAACATAGAAAGTACTTTGAATATGTCTGGTGTTTATTTCTATGCAAATTTTTTAATATCAATAGACACTATTTTTTTTTGAAACATATTTAACTTTATTTAAACTTGGGTTTTCTTTTTCTTTTTTTTTTTTTTCTGCTGTATGCGGGCCCCTCACTGTTGTGGCCTCTCCCGTTGCGGAGCACAGACTCCAGACGCGCAGGCTCAGCGGCCATGGCTCACGGGCCTAGCCGCTCCACGGCATGTGGGATCTTCCCAGACCGGGACACGAACCCGTGTCCCCTGCATCGGCAGGCGAACTCCCAACCACTGCACCACCAGGGAAGCCCAATAGACACTATTTTTAAAAGCGGTTTAGGTTCATAGGAAAAATTGAATGGAAAGTACAGAGAGTCCCCATATGTTCTCTACATGCACCCGCCTCCCCCAAACTCCCCCACTATCAACATCCTCCACCAGAGTGGTACATTTGTTACCACTGATGAACCTACGTTGACATGTTATCACCCAAAGCCCGTAGTTTACTTAGGGTTCACTCTTGGTGTTGTACATTCTGTGGGTTTTGGCATACATATAATGGGCATGTATTTTAATAATAAAAATAGGTTAGGGTGTTAGGGACTAGATTGTGACACTTTCGTTACAAATAGAAGGAAACTTGAGGGATTGTTAATGAAATTCCTTTCTATAAGGAAACTGGTAATTCTCCCTGAAGTCCCTTCCCCGCCCACTGGAAGTTATGATGAGGCAGTCACTTACTTAGTGGTTAACATGCATGACCTAATGGGGAAAAAAAATGTGGTTTCTGTAAAAGGAAATCATGACGACTGGACCATCATTGTTCTTTGTAAGTTTGTGCCAAAGGGGAAAGAAGTAGATAAAATTTAAACTTAAGAAAAAGTAAAAGTGAAGTCTCTGCTCTAGCGAAGATAACATTTTGGTTTTATGGTTTTTTGTAGAGGGAGACTAATGACATTTTGCTGAATTGCTTGTGGTGAATTCTAACAAAAATAATATTTATTATTTTGGAGAAAAGGGAACGATGGTATAGAACTCATGGCTGGGAAGATTGAAAACATAAATTAGTGTAAGGTCAATTTAGGTAAATTCATAAATTACTTATCTATATTAATATACAGAAGATGGAGACTTGCTCACCTCCACCCTAGTGTAGATTCCTGTACAAATATAACCAATATCCATATATTTCATGTAGATACTGCTCAATAGGCTACCACGCTAACCTACAGAATGTGCCTCGCCTCAGTCAGTTGGAGCAAAGCCATATAGAAATAGGTCTGATTAAGACAGTGCTCTAAAAAGGAAACTACTAACAAGAGGGGTTTGGGTTCCTCTGTATCTCAAAATCGTGACTGTAATGGGTAAGAGAAACTGATTATATATTCATATAAACTAAAACCTAAGGAAATCTTTAATTAATGAGCACAGAGAACCACAAAAGGAGTAAGTGGAAATAACTGACCCCACAATAAGGAATAACGCCAGCTACTGGACTAAACTCCCCTACTCTTGATCTGATAGTACCCCAGTGAATCCACTCTCTTGTCAATTAACATACTCTATTGTAATTGCTTATCTAAAATGGCAGTCTTCTTTAGACCTGGAAAAGTTCATACATTCATTCAGAAAATATTTGAGCATCTACATGCCAGGCAGTCACAAGTCTAAAAGTGAGCAATAAAGACAAAGCCTCTTCTAGCCAGAAGAAGATAAATCTTGGTTGAAAGAATGAAAGAGAATTACGTGCATGTTACAAACTTGACAAGCACTAAGTATAAGTAACAGATTTAAAATGTTCTGTGATGAAATTCTGATATGTCTTATCTAGTTATCTCCACTAAACTTATGGTGCAGACACGAGCCACGTCTGTGTTCTGATACAGTCCGTTTCTTTTCTTGTATTGTCCAATAGGCGCACACACGTGGTGCGCAAGGAGAGAGTACCAGCGCACTTTTGTGTTATTCTCGAGGTATTTCATAGCACTGGGGGAGATGGGATTTGAACAGGTGTTGGAGCTTTTCGTTACTAGTTGTATCACTTTCTTGGCCTTTACATCCGCAAGCGCTCAAGGTTTAGTACAAGTTTTCCATTTAATGCAATGTTGCTGGGGAGGTTATGTGACATGTGGCTCATTTGCTTTCCGTATAATCCCCAGAAATGCTGGTGTCTTTCTTGCGAATATTCCATGTCCTGGGTTTCCTACCGTGCAGCCGCGTAGGCAGATGAGGGCAATGTAAACTTCCTTGGACTGAGAGAATCACCTCCTGACTGATGGGAGTCTCAAGAGACTCCTGGTCAGTTTTTTAAAATATTTTTATATATACATTTTATTTATATATAAAATATATGTATATACCAGGACTCAGCCTGTGTAACACGATTAAACCCACTATTACCCTCCCCCTTCCCATCCTCCCTCCTGGATTCAAAAGTGGTGTTCCCATTTAACTCTCTAATGCCCAATAGTATGTAGAGTGCACTACCAATATCCGCAATGAAATATTTTGTTTTCTGGATAATTGTTTTTAATCAGTTATGTCATTTCTTATTAAAAATGTGTATATATAGCCCTTAAAAAGGAAAGAGAAGGGAAAGGAGGCAAAGGAAACTGCATTTCAGAGGTGTTGTGCTAGTTGCTTTCATTTTTTCTTCTTGTATTTAATCATCATGCTTAACATTTCCTTATAATTCACATTTAAAGAAAACAAAACCAAGGCTCGAAGAGATCTACTAATTTACACACACTGCATGCCTAGGAAGTAGAATCAAGGCATTTCTGATCCAGAGCCAGTGATCTTTCTACTTGAATTATATGCATCATTGCCATACTTTTTTTTTTTTTCTACTTTGTGTGGAGGCATCAGGATTTATTGACTATATCCAAGACTGACGAGCAGATTTTTAAAAAGAAAAAGCTGATGTTTAAATTCATGAACGTGTAAGTATTTGTTTTCAAATACACTGAGATAGTCTTTTTGTTCTTTCACCTGACCTTTCTTCCACGTCTTAATTACACATTTTTTTTTATTGAGGCAACAAATTCCTTCCTTCACAACAACCCAGAGCCCAGAACATAAACAAAGGCACATTTGGGAACTCCTGCAGAGACCTATATCCAAGATCAGCAGATCCTGCAATTTGCTATTTCCTCCTCCTCCCGTCTCCCCAGATGGGGGCTTATGTAAGCCTCCCTGAGGCAATGCATGTAGGGTTTTAGGGGAAAGGACTGAAAACCCTGGTTGGTGTTGTTAGATGACTGTAATGAACTAAGTGGGTAATAGTTAACATTTAGTAAGCTCATTTATGAGTACAAATATTAACAAATGAGTACCATCTACACAGTTTGACACCAACACTTTGGAATTCATGACATGTAAAAGGAGAGGAAATGACTCTGCCAGAGTATCTTTTCAACTTTTTAATATAACTGGGAAGCCTGAGGCCATTAAAGCATCTGTGAATTTCCCATATTTGCCTTGCTTTGGCCTTGAATGTCCACAAAGCTGGGTAGCTCATATAAAATTTAGAAAGGGCTTTGGTAGTACAGCTTTCCTTTTAATATCTGAAACTTGCTATAGAATGCACTGCTATTTCCAGAGTTTAGCATCATTAAAGCAAAAGCCATATAAATCCGACTTCTTATTTTCACACTGTAGAAATCTCTGTTAAGTGCCATGAACAAAGAAATGCACAGCACATGAGGACTTTTTCCTTTAACATGAAAAGCTCCCTTAACCAGAACGTCCAAAACCTTCCCAAAATGGGCTTGTTTTCAGCTTGTTCATCTTTTCCACCTCCTGCCTTTTTTTTTCTTTTTAAAGTTTTATGGCCATTTTTGGTGACAATTTATTATTTGAAGTTATCTTCCAAGAGCAGGAAAATTCTTTGTAAAAAGCATCTGAAATAAGCTTTATGTGCAAAACAAACGTATCACAGACCAGTAGAGACAGTTCCTAAGCAGACCATTTTCTCAAAGTTTGCATGAAAGAGTGCTATTTGGAGCTTGGAATATATTTTTCACAGAAACATTATAAATGGTTGTTAAGTTCTAAGGTCAGTGTTTTGAGGCCACATGACCTATGAAGTAGCTTGGCCGTGGAACTGTATTATTCATACTGTTTGGTGATACATCATTTAGGATACTATCAATATTATGGTAACATTACCTATTAGGACATTGGTTGCAGAGCTACTGGATAGCATTACAAGCATGATGGTATCACCCAGCTCCAGGCACAGTGAACTTCTCATTATTCCTCACGTGAGGATTTAGGACTGTGACATGGGCATATGAATTAGGATAGTATATGATTTTAATGACGATCATGGTTTGCTTAAGTGTCAGGTTGTGTGGTTTGGGGTAATGTTCCCCACTTCTCTTGTGTACATACTTAAGTAAGAGTCTTATAGCATCAACATTTGTTGTTGGCTCTGTGTTGTGAGTTACAAGCCATGTGATCCTGGGGCAGCAGCTGTCATGATGGGAAATATTGCTAGGGCATGGCTCATACTTTCCTTTTCTACCTTTACTGGAATTGCACTTTACTCCTCTTGGGCTCCGTGTATCTCTCCTCGTGCTCAGAGTTAGGGTCTAGAATTGTGCAGTACACTGGGGAAACTAACTGTGGTTTAGGTGGTTCTAATATTCATATCAGTGGACTCACTGGGCTGGAACTTGTACACACAAAGGGTATCCTGGTCCCTGCTGTTTAACCAACAATCAACGAATTTGCTGTCTGCCTGTCCCTCCTTTTACATTTTCACTGTCATAAATCCTTGTGCTGCTATGAGTGAACATGCTGAAGGATGGACCTTTCTTCTCTTAGCATCCTTGTAGAGACATAGCTTGGTTCAGAGACTATACTTTGTCTCCCTTTCCTTACATGTAGGTTCTTAGAGGGAAAGACCTTGCTTTCCTCTGTTTGCCATCTTCACCACTTATACTCAAGATGGTGATGGGGATTCGAGGGCAAACACAATGAAAAGAACCATAAATCCTTTGTTCAGTGGCTAAAAGCTATCACAATTTGATTAAAATATATAGCTGTATTAAATCAGTAAATTTCAGTTTCTGAGTAGGCCAAGGTTGAAATAACCAGGTGAGAAAAAGCAAGATGCTGAGTCCTGCTCTGGAACACAGGGAATGGAGACTGATTTTACTTCAAGGGGGACAGTATGCGCATCAGAGTTTGAGGTAGGAAGGGTAGGGGAAAGATATGAGTTTCTCAGCTGCTTTAGGTAAGTTCTCCAGAGGTCTCTTTTGAAGAGCCAAGGCCTCTTACACTTGTCATGCCTCAGTTATTCTTAAAGCCTTTGGAATCTAGCATGCTGCCAAAGGAAATTTAGGGCCATTTTGCCAGTCAGAGATAATTTATACAAAGAGAAGTAGAATAAGCATTTGTATTATGTACTTTTTAAACTGTGATTGTGAAATCATTTCCGTGGATAACAATTAGCATTAAAAATGGAATAGAGAAAGTGGGACAGAATAAAATATATCAAAGTGAATCACATTTGGTAAGGATTAGATTTACTTTATGGACTTTTGTTTCAGTGATTTAGCTGTGTATTCTGGATCATGAGGTAAAATGTATCTCTTACGGAGGGTCTTGGTCAAAAGTTTAAAAGCTATTGGTCTTTCCTAATGGTTTATATAAGATGTATCAAATTAGTCATTTTTTTTTTATAGGGTTAGAGGAATAAGACAGATGGGTACAGATTATTGTCTCTCAGGTTCTGTGCCTATAAGGAAAGCCAGCTTCCTCAGGGGGACAGAGGCTGGTAGATTTAGGACAAGTAATTAAATGTCTAAACTACCCATAGGCATATATGAGATAGGACACTTAGCCTATCATACTAAGTGATATGATACTCTTTCTGCAAATACCAAACTTTCTGTTAAATCAACAAGCAGCACTATTAACTAATAAATCATTATACAAATAATACTTAATTAGAAAATATTTAAATCAATATACCGGTATAATCAGATACCTTCCCATTAAACTTCAGTTATCCTTAAGCCTAATCCTAAATTTTTCTCACAAATCTACGTAAAAGCTTTCAGTCTGAACTACTTTTTTTCTCCTCTGGGCCTCTCTGCCACTTTCATGTTTAGCTTTCTTCTTGTGTGTTCTTTTTCTTAAAAATCTCTATGTTTTCCTCTTCTCCGCGGCCTTTTGCTCCAATCAGAAGTGAGACAAAAATGGAAAATCCCTCATGACGGATTTTTCCTAATCAAAAGTAATTTTCTTACATATAACTGTTTCTTTTCTCTTATCCCCATTTGAAGCCTAAAGCTAGTATAAAAGCTAATTTGAAATTAGCATACAATCGGTATTTTTATTAGGCTCTATAGACATTTTCTGCAGATGTATAGCTTGGCCTAGGTCACTGATCCCTGACAGAAAATTGCTTTTTTTTTAAAAAAAGGCCCAAACACATATTTCTTTAGAACGTATAAAAATATTGCTCAACGCACAATAAGGTGTTTAAGCAGAGATATGGATTGATTTCCTCATAGTTAGTGAACTTAAACTTTCTTTCCACCTTACGTATCTTTCAAAGAAAATAGTAAATGATTCCAGAATCCATGCCTTTCAAAATTAATGATAAAATACTTCATCGCGAGTATATCCTGATCAAGCACAACCTTCTATTTTGACTCTCTATGGGGGAGGCACGTCAAAACAGAACTGGTATATAGGAAATGTCAGTGAATCAGACCAAGCTTTTTCTCTAGAAGATTCTCCTATCTTCTGTCTGGGGAAAGTGTGTACAGTTTTTTAACGACTTAATTTTTAAGGAGTATTATATATAATTAAATGCACCAATCTTAACAGTTGATTCCTTTGAGTTGTGACAATCATATACACCTGTGTAGCTACCACTTAAAAAAATATATGAAAGATTTCCATCACCCAGAGTTCCCTTGGGGCCATTTCCAATCAATTTCCCATCTAGCACTCAGTGCAACTACTTACTGGTTTTAATCTCTATAGATTAGTTTTGCCTTTTTTCTTGAAAGTCATCTTAATGGAATTGTACAGTATGTACTCATTGTGTCCAGTTTCCAAAGTTTTGGGGATTCATCATGTTATTGCATCTATCAATAGTTAATTTCTCTTCACTGTTGAGCAGTGTTCTCCCATATGACTATACAACACTTTGACTTTTTCTGTTGATGGACCGTTGACTTGTTTTTGGTGATTATAAATAAGGATACTGTGAACATTCCTGTTCGTGTATTTTTGTGAACTTATCTTTTAATTTGGGGGTGGGATAAATACCTAATAGTAGAATTGTTGGGTCTTTAAGTAGATATTTCAACTTTATTAGAAACGGATCTGCAGCTTTTAATAAACTCTCAAAGGGATCCTTACATCCCCGAATTTTAGAAAATATATTGCTTTCAGGGTATCTGTGCAGATGTTTTTGTTTATTTTACAGTCATTTCTCACTTCTCCTCCTTAGGTCTCAGTTACTTTAAAATGAGCGCCAGACTCTGTCTTGTGTCTATAATACATTAGGGTACTGATACATATTTAAATTAAATATTTTTCATAGATTCTTGGATAACAAGTTATCACATAATAGAAAAATTTTACTAGAATATAAAGTTAATGAGGGCAGAAACATGGTTCTATTCACTGCTATAACTCAAACACCTAGGATGTACCTGCACAGAGTAGGTGTTTAATAAGTATGTGCCAAATAAATGAATGAATGAAGTATTAGCTATATGTTGGGAAGCACTCCAATCACTTTTATATACAGCATTTCACTTAATTCTCATCCCCAATCTTTGAGTTAATTCCTCTTATTACTTTCTTTTAAAAATGAAGAAATTGGGCACAGAGAGGTTAGGTAATATGCCCTTCATCACATAGCAAATGAACTAGGATTTGAGTCCAGGTGGTGTCATTCCAAAGCCAATAATTACTACTATATATAAATACTATATATAAAACAGGTAAACAATAAGGACCTACTGTATAGCACAGGGAACTATACTCAATATCTTGGAATAACATATAATGGAAAAGACTCTGAAAAAGGATATATATTATATATATATATACACATATATATTATATATGTATAACTGAATCATTTTGCTGTACACTTGAAACTAACACACTATAAATTAACTATACCTCAATAAAAAAAGAAATGATAAAAAATAAAAATAAAGACTTCTTTGTGTGTCTTTTGCTTTTTAAGTTTTGTTTCAAGAAGCTGAAACCTTTTTCTGTTTTTCTATTTTCTAATTGTATATATATTTTTTGAAGGAGAGATCCTGGAGAGGAAACTTTACTGTCTTAAGACGGCAATTCTTTCATTTTTAATTCTTACAACTGAATGATTTCCTTCAAATTACATTCTGGTTCATTTCTATAATGGGAATTGGGTTCCCACTTCCTCTATATTATAGATTAAAAAAATGAAAACACACACACACAATTCTTGAATACTTTTGTTTTTTAAATGCATTTTGTCTCACATTAGGTAAGGCTGAAAGTTTAGTGTTTCTTATGTGGGTTAGAAAGAGCATTGACTCCAAAATGCATGATTGCTGTTATAAAGGCTGAGCAGTAGAGCCCTTCATGGTGTCTTACGGATTTTAGGACATTGATAGGATGGTATCATTTTCATAATTCTTAGCCATTCCTCATTAGTCAGTTTTAGGTAATGCAAGATTCTATCTCCTCAATCTTTTCATGGACTACTGTGGTCCCCCCCTGGCTGCCAGGGAAGTTAAGAATGGGCTAGTTCATTCTAATGAACTGCTTTTGTCAACAGAGCCTGAATTTGCTTAATGTTTAAAATAATCTTTCCTTGCTGTCTGCAAAACTTCCTCACAGCTGAATTATGTCTCTGCTTATCTTGATAGGAAAATCTAAATAAGTGGATTCTGATTAATATTTATCTCTATGTAGTCAAATAAGGATGAAATAGGTCTCAAAATGGCACTTGTTAATGAAATTGCTCCCCAATTATTGTATCTGGAGCAGAACCCCTTGCTAAGACATAATGACCTCAAATCTCTCCACTATATCATGTAGTGTTCAACAGCCTTCCCTGAATACTTTAGAGGCTGTTCCCTCTTACTGTAGGGAGCCAGAGATAAACAAGTTTAAGGCTGGAAAATGGTGACCAGAGATTTGTTCATAAGCCTAAACATGATAATCATAACTACATTTTGTCACCGATAAAGGAAAATTCTCCATCAAAATTTTGTATGGGGACTTCCCTGGTGGCGCAGTGGTTGAGAGTCTGCCTGCAGATGTAGGGGACCCGGGTTCGTGCCCCGGTCCGGAAAGATCCCACATGCTGGGAAGATCCCATGTGCCGCAGAGCGGCTGGGCCCATGAGCCATGGCCGCTGAGCCATGGCCGTTGAGCCGCGTCCAGAGCCTGTGCTCTGCAACGTGAGAGGCCCGCATACCACAAAAAAAAAAAAAAAAAATTTTGTATGTTTTCACATCTTTTTTGGCAGCATGCTTTAACCGTATATTAAATTATCTCTACCAAAAAAAAGTATCAGTCCTTATCTTCTTAGCTCAGCCAAAAAGATAGCAGATCTGAAATTCTGCGAAATTAGGTCCATTTTCTTTGCCAAGGATGGGGAAGAAAAACAGCCCCCAAATCATTAATATCTATTTTCCTAAGTGACAATTAAAGCAATCTTTCTTAAGCAACAATCTCAAATAAAAGTGCTATGACTCAAACAAATCATTTGTTATTGTTGCTTTTAATTCAGCCATTTTCTTTTTCCTATAGAATAGTTCCGAACATAAAACCAGGGCTGTTCATTTTACTTAATACTCTCAAACACCAAACATGATTACAATTCCTTGCCTATGATCTCTTGTAATTCTAGCTCATTCTGTGAAAGCAAAGAGTTGTTTTGGCATTTCACGTTTCTGCTGCTTCATCATCAAGGCCAAGCCCCTTAGCTGCAGCCTCTTAGCACATTCACAGCACATACATCTCAGAACAATAGTGTTTTCAGTGTCTTTTCAACAGAGGACTCTAATCTTGTGATTCTCAGATGCCATACCAAATTTAGGTTTTGCTGACACTTCCCTAATGTTCTAGGATTTAAAACACTTTCAAATGAAGTTTTGAAGCAAATGATGACAATGTGTTTTTATGCTCCTATAGCCCATCTCAGAGTTATTCCCAGAGTCAAGATGGAATCCTAGCCCTGTATCAGATAGAAAAGAGTAAGCTATTCTAGTAATCAGAGTAGAAGTGTTTTCAAGTATTTAGCATCATTCTGTGACCAATAGGAAAACCACTAAGAAAGAAGTTAATGTGGATGTTTTAAAATAAAGGAATACAAATGTTGTTTTTACTTGAATTTTTGAACGTGTTGTCTAATACACTGAATTTCTATGCAGTGAAATGAAGGAACTTGATGAGAGACTTTTGTCAGGATTAGCCTGGGGATAGAAATGTAACCAAGGGCACTTTTCTCAGGTGACTGTCCCCTGAAGGAGAACACTGTTTAAGAACTGCTGAGAAGCAGAGGCTGAGGTCTGAGCTGGGAGAAGTAAGACCATGGTTGACTCTATAAATGCAAAATAAAGAGAATAATTCACCAAGTTATTTCTCCCCCCACGAACTTTAAAGTACTTAAAAACCACTCCAACCTTTATGTACTAGGGCATTTAACTTTGTATGTGTACGTCCAGGCTGTATGTCTGCAATTATTTAAGTTTGTGGAATGTGAGGTGATATTTTCAGTAGGGTTGTTTGAAGTGCAAAAAAAAAATCGAGCGGTTTCAATACAAGTGTTTATATAGCAATTGAAAGGTAACAGGTGTTTTCCTATGCATTGTCTTTTTTATCCCTCCCATAAGACATTGCAGTAGGTCTGAATTATTATTCCCTATTTACAGTTAAGAACACTGAGTTTCAGTTGCCCAGAATTATGCAGCCAATAAAGGTGACACCAATGTCCTGACTTAAATCCACTCTTGGAGAGGTCATGCATTGAATCTCCTATCATAACTTCCAGTTTCTTTATTCCTGCTTCCTATGTTCTTCATTTGAGAAATATTTTTCTTCCAAACACCTCCTAAAATTAATTGAAGACTTTAGACATTGCTCCCAAGGGGTGTGTGTGTGTGTGTCAAATTAAGATTTTTCCCTTTTTATGACGTGAGAGAGAATGCAGCTGGACTGTCACAAGAACTGTCCAGCTGAGCTTGCCAGACACTGGAGACTAACCCTGTAGTAGGGGCCAAATTGAATCGTAGAACTGGGGCATGAGGCCCAAGTCTGGTTTCAAGGATTTTCAGTTGGGCAAAATGAAGCACAGAGTAGTGGCTAAGCTAGGCTAAAATCATGTCCTGAGTTCAACCTGACAACATGGGTCACCTTTTAGGGATTCCTTTGATGGATGGGATGTGGCACAACTCTCAATTCTGGATTAATGCTAAGAGGGCAGGCTGTGGAGACAGCATGACTTGCTTTGTAGCCTATCTTGGATCACTCACTTACTAGCTGTATGGCCTGGGAAAAGTTATCCTTTACAGCATCAATTTTCATTTTAATAAGCTTAGGACTGATGTAAAGATTAAAGGATATAAGATATGCAAAGCTTTTAGAAGAGTGCCTAAAACAAGGTGCACACTCATCAGAGGTTCTCTATTATTATTATTATATTTATTTGGGAGATGTATAACTGGCAAGAGCAGCAAAGAAACCAATAGGGGAGAAGTGTATGCATGAGGTAGGTGGGGTCCAAGCAGGCTTTGAATGCTGGGATTATCTGACGGACAATGCAGACATCCAGTTTTGTGCACTGAGCCAACATTAGGGAACAAGGGAACATATAAATTGGAAATACATTGATATCCAAGGTGAACCTAGGGGATGCCATTGAACAGACTCAGGGAACAGTGTAGAAACTTAGTAAGTTGTGCTGGTCTGGGGTCCTGGGCTTGAGGGGTCTTGTGCTGGACCAGTTGCAGGAAGCGCAGTCTGAGTCTGAACGATACCTGCAGGCCTGTAGGTCTTACCTCCAGATTGGCCTGAGAATTGGGACAGGATAAAGTTGGAAGGCCTAACTGTGGGGTCTAAAGGGAAAAAACCTGGAGTCTGGGAGAAGAGCTGAAAATGAAGTGTTAAATTCTTTTCCATGGACACTAATCACTGCAAGCACTCACAGGAGGAAGAAAAAATCAGTAAAGGTGGGAGTAGTTAACTGTAACTATGGTGGAATCAGAGCTGAGTCTTAGATGAATAAGATTTGTGTGATGAATAAGCAGAGGGAAAAGGGAAGAAAAAAGTGGTCAAAAGTTCTGAAACTAGGATGAAGGTGAGGTGTTGTCATAAGTCAGTGGGGGTCTCGTTCTGATTAATACAGAGTTGGGGGTGTGAGGGTCCATAGGTAGGAAAGACTGGATTAGGGAGGGTTTTATCAATCCCGCACAGGAAAGTGTATATGAAAGGGAAGGCAAATCTAGTAATAACTTGTTCTAAGCAGAGAAATGAAACATAACACCCAAACTCAGAAATTGCACATAACACATAAAAAAGTGCACAAGGAAAATTAGCTTGAGAGATAGTAAGGGAATGAAAAAATCCTTTGCTGAACACATACCCTGAACAATGCAACATGCGTCATTTATTATGACAACTTGTGTTTATATGTTAATGTGAAAATTTTCCCAAGAAAGAAACTGAGGCTTAGAAGATAAAGCAACATGCCCAAGGTCATTGGAAAGAGACTGGAACAGATTTCAGATCCAGCTGTGCTTGATTCCAAAGCATGTTCCATTTTCCTGTACTGGACAGTGGTCCACAGTAGGGAAAGGATGTGGGGAGAAGCTAGAATGATCCAGGCAGTCAGGGATGCAAGTCCAGATGAAAGGAGTGGCATGAAACAAACACAGCTTTCCAGTAAAAAGTAGTTTTCCTTCTCTTCTTTTTCCAAGCATAGTGTTTGTGTCTTTCCTGCTGCCAATCCCATTCATCATGTACTCTAGACATTCTTATACCTGTCTGATACTTACTATTTTTACTTCTGCTGTGTTTTTCATGTTTGTATTCTGGGTGCTCTTTGCACAGAGTCTTAAAACAAATAAATCATCAAGGTTACTTGCTAAGTGGGATGAGTATACACTCCATGGAAAGCAAGCCAGGCATGCTTTGAAAGCAGATCAACCTGATTTTATGCCATAGATGATCAACTCTGTGATTTTAGCCAATGCCCATAATTTTTTTTTAGAATCTCAGCTTCCTCATCTATAAACAATATTAGAGTAAAACATTATGCATAGGATTATGGGGAGGAAGGATGTCAAGTATAATACGTTAGACAAAGTTCCTGGATCCAATGGAAGAATCATAAATTTAGCTCTCTTCTTTCTTCCTTTCAATGAATTGAACTATTAAACATTTCAGAGAGTGTCTTATAGAAGAATGGAAGTACATGAATAAAGAAAAGTTAAGTGCATTAATAAAAGTGCAAGTAAAGAAGGAGAGCAGTTTGATTGATGATCATTTACAAATCATGGTTAATGATGCTTTGTCCCCAAAGTTATATATATTAGTCTTTAGACAAAGCCTCAGTTCATAACCTGTACATTAATTAGACCAGAAGTAGGCAAATGGGTTGTACTCAAAAGTCAATAGACTGAATAAAATCACTTCTTAAATAACATTTTCTATTTGTTATTGGCCCATTTGGACCTCAGGGATAACTTATCAACCAATTTATACAGTGATGAGAATGAGAGATAATATAATGGATGAGAGAATCAAGATGAAAAATTATTTCAATAGGCTCAAATAATGGACAAAAACTAACAAGATAAAATTTCACAGGAATCAAAGTTGAGAACTGCATTTAGGTCAGGTTCAGAGAGAGAAGAGACATGTCTAGAAAATAATTCGTTTGAAATCTATCTTGGAATTTTAGTTGACCAGCACTAAAGGAGCTTAAATGTGAAGTGATTTTGAAAAATAATTAGAGCTTGACATATAGGGGCTAAGAAAAGGAATTGCAGGCAATGGGAAATTGTAAAAAAGTTTGCACTATATTTTCTACTAGTATTCATTTACCATCATCCAGTTGAGCTCCTATACCAATCAGGTCTTTCCTTTTGATGTTTATCAATGTTCCCAAAGTCTTTGGGAGAGATGTGTTTTCCATCAGTCCCTGGACCAAAATTTGGTCTCTTTGTTATGTTTTGGTTAATACGCTTCTTCATCAGCCCAATGAGGGCATAGAAGTTTGGACTGTGAGATGCATGTGGTTTTATGTGTACATTTGTATGTGTGCATATCTAGGAGAGCTAGATAGTGTTTAGGTCCCAAGCATGGAAAAAAAAAAAAAATTTTTTTCCCAAATGAGATTCTCCAAATGTTCCAATCAACTCTTAGCTCTGATATCTTCCCATTCATTCAAGTCCATGAGTATCTGTAGCCCTTTGGGGATTCTCATGTGCTCCACACTGGGGCATGGGAGTGCAGCTGTGAATGTTTGCTATGGCCATGATCACTGGTTGTTCTCCTTGTTAGATAAGCAGTGCTAAGCTCTATGTACACAACTGTGATTGTGACAACCATTACTACCTATTTTGGTGCTCAACATGAGTCACCTTCTAATAACTAGCTCTTTACCCTACTCAGTGACATGCTGCCATCTAGAGTCTTGTGTTCGGCCAAGGAATGTCTACTGGTTGGCCATAGCTACTTATCCCCATTGCCCCAGTCCATGGATCTGTGGCTTCCAAAGTCAAAAACACAAACAAACAAAACCACACAACCTGCCTTTTGTCTTTTTCAATGTTCAGTAGAGAATTGTTTGGATTTTGTGAAACTCATTGATTCTTCCTTCTCTTGGCTAACTTGTTGGGTGCCACACCTTGTGGTGAGGGAAAGAAAGTCTTAGTGTTACAGACCTTTTCTGCTGATGAGACTATTTCGATTTTTGAGGATGCTGGTTGGAAAAGGTAATATTGGTGTTTAATTAAGGTAATTAATAGTAAAGTTTGCCTTTTGGATTTGTGTACGTATTTGTGGAGAGGGTGGGGATTCTGAGTAGCAACAAACTTTATGAATGGTACCAGTGTAATCTGGTTCTGCAGATTTGCTTCCAGTATCAGAGTACCTTCCATACCCTTAAAACTCATGCACTTTAATGGTGAAACAGGCAAGGGTGAGAGTGATCTTTGTTCTTGGATACATGAAATTATCTTCAGCTACTATGTTAAGTCCACTAGTGATACAAGCAGATTTCCTTGAGGACATCTTCCATGCTTCGCCAATAGATATCCTTTATCCATTTGTAATCCTAAAATACCAGGTTAAATAAACTTAGATGAAACAGTGGATGTGTTTGCGTATTAATATTTTACTGAATTCACTCTTGCTAAATCACAGGTGGACTATTTCCTTCCAGAGGATAATGACAAAAGGGCCATCAAGATGATGGAATGAGTTGAAGGCCAAGCCCTCTGAGGAATATTTGTATGAATTGAGGACATTTCGCTTTAGAAGCAAAGAAGTGAAGACAGAGTAGACAGGATGATTATTTTTATATACTGGAAGGGATGATGTGTAGAGTGGATTTCTGTTTAACTTTAGAGGGCAGGACTCAGACCCAGAAGTAGAATTTGTAGTAAGGCAGATTAAGTAACAAGTTTGAAACAGCTAGCTCTTAAAAAATGAATTCAGATGCCCTTGTGAAGCAGCGGATTCTCCATCATTGAAACGGTGTAAACTGAAGCTCATAGTTATCTGACAGGAATTTGATAGTAGTGAGACAACTAGATGCATTATGGAGGTTTCTTTCTATTTAAAGGCTCTATAATTCCATGTATCTAGACCTAAGGATGTTTGTTCCAGTATTTCTGTCTCTCACACCTTTTTAGAAGATTTGCTCCTCCCTCAACTACTTTTGACATTTATTTCCAACATTTGGGTTTCTGCATTCGATGATATGAATAATTTAAATGAGTAGGCTGAATGGCCAGTGTTGCACTCTGCAAGTACCTGTCTCTTCACCTTGAAAGAAATGCAGCATCACTTGCAGCAATTACTGTATGACTGTAATTTTTTCCTGGTTTGGAGGATGCTGAATAAGGAAAAAAGACATTAGAGACGGGAAGTGACACTAAAGTTATTTTTATTTGTTGATTCATGGATCTAGGCTTATGTACGTTTGCAATTATAACCTGTTAATTAGAAAAAATCATCATTTAAAAATGTTTTATTATTCCGGTCACTTTGATTATTCTTAGTTACATGGAACCAAAAGTTACCAGGGTGAAGCACAGGAGCCATTCTTAACTTGATTGGTAGTGGAATAGGACATTCTGAAGATGTTCTTATTTTCAGTTTGAGTGATACTTTAGTCTTAATTTAGAATTGATCAGTAGGAATAAAATATCCCCAATCCGTCTATTAAGATACTACTATGCTCAGCTTTTGAAAACTTACATTGAACTTAGCAAGAATTATAACAGGGTTTTCTATTTTCCTTTTCACTTAAATAAAATTTCATTTAAGAGGATGGAAAGAAAATCAGTCTTCCATTCAATACTATGTTAAAGGTAAATAAGAAAATCTGGAGAAGACAGAGTTGAAAATTCATTCACTAATTTTTGAAAACATGAAAGAGAATATCATAATTGTTATAACCTAAAGGTATTTCACAACACTTATGGCATAAAATTTATGTATATATTAAAGAATCTTCAGATTGTAGGAAAGTATCTGATACTTTGTGGACAGTACATTTGGTTAAATGTTGAATAAATAAACTCAACATTATTACAGTTGAATTTCAAATTCTTTAGGAAATTTTCACCATTCTTGAAAACTTTAGGGTGACATTCTTTTACTTGGAAATCAGAAAACAGGCACAGTAGATTATAAGACAAAAGCATAATATTCAAATCATCACAGTAATTAGATTCATTAATTGTAATTAGAGAGTTGGGAGATAACCTTCACGGATTAATCTGCTACAGTTCAGGGAATTGCAACTATTCATGGCTTTAGAGTTAGATTTTACATAAATAAATGTATTGTAATATTGTGGAATTTGTACCATCACATAAAATATGAGAACTTATAGTCTTGTTTTTCTATAGTCTCCTTCACTTTTTCTCTATACAAATAACCTAGATGGATATTATACACTATGGTAGTCAATATACCATATACGATGCCCATGTATTATTTGAATGGAATCTAAAACAAATAGGTGGTCTGCCACATCTATACTAAGATAATTATTGTTTAGAAGAAACAGAGTATTGTTTTTTGTACTCTGAAATTAGAAATCCATTAAGTAATAAATACTGATCTCTAGTCCAAACCTAGCTCTGACATCTGCAATGTTTGAGCTGAGTGGGTAAGACAGTACAACTCTTAGAATGTGCAGTTGGCAAAATGCCCTGGCCAAATTCAGAAAACATGTACAACTCAAGGAAATAAATATGCAGAATTCTAGAAAACTGAACAGAATTGCAAACCTAAACTCACAGGGATAATGCGATCTTGTTTTCAGAAACCATTTGGCCAATTAAGTGAATTTACTTGTGGGACTGACTACAACCTAGGGAATTTTCTAGTGTCAAAGCTTAATTCTAGGTACTAGAGGACAGAAAACATTTCAAAGAAAGGGGAACAAATACAGAAAATAGCATTTTATACACAGACACCACAATATACTGAGGTTTGAAACATTACAATATTCTCTTATTTCCTTGTATTTTTATTTGTTACTCTTGGGTACTCAGGGAAAATATACTTATAGTAGTTAATTTTGATTAATAGATTAATGGATTGTAGATGAGGAGAAGAAAAAAATACTTCTCATCTTTGGGATGTCCATTCTGAACTACAAACAAATGTATTTCTTTTCATCATTAATGTATATCCTTTGCTACTATTCCCTAGAGCTTTACATTTAGAATAGTTTGAAACACAATTTAATTAAAAAATATCTGTGCCATTGCAGTGGAAATGATACATAAAGGTTTTCAGGACATACTCAAGGAAGTAGGAGAGAAAAAGAGCAAGAGAAGGAGAACCAAGCAGCAGTTTGTTTTCTCCTGTGTATTGATTTGAGGGTCTTGGGGGAGGGTTGGGGAAAAGAGTGAAGTTACACTAACATTATGGGCTGGAAATGCTGCCACATATCCACTGAGAGAAAAATGCCTTACAAATATTTTTCAAATGATTTAGAGCTGGCTAAATCCAATGCATGTTTTTACCATGAATTTTCCATTTAAAATGTTTTAAAAAAATAATAGATTTTTAAAGGGAAAATCTAATCCATATGTTACTGATTCATTCACACTTATCATATTGTTTTGTGTGAGCAAGTTGGTGTCCAAAATCTTTTAGTTTTTTTCAACCAGGAAGTCACATTTTTACAGCACCAAAAAGGGCCTTGAACCTGAAAAGTCTCAAATTTCATTTTAAACTCAGAACCCAAAAATTTGAGTGGGTTCTAAAGCAGGCAATGTGCCTTCACCCTAGTTAACATATTGATGGAGTTATATATTCACGAGCATATGGGTTAACAGTGGAGCTGTTAATTCTGTTTTGATATTGATGTTAGATATATTCAGTTTGACTTCCTAGTTTGTTTGCCATGAGGAAACAATCGGTCACTTGTTTTATTATTTAAAAAATTTTATATATTGACCCATATCCTTAAATATACAATAAGTGTTATCAAATATGTAACAAAGCTGGTATATGGAAAATGCATAATTTCCTCTAAGGGTTATTTGCTAATATGGAACACAGGCCTCTAAAATGTGATGAAAGGAAGGACTGTGGAACAATGGGTCATGATGGCTAATTTTGTGGGGAACACATGCATACAATATAATTTAAAACACATGCTACGGCAGTTATAGTAAAAGGCTCAGAGAAATAGAATGGAATTCTGCTTCATAAAAAAAAACAGTTCCTTCTTTCTCCTGACAAAATTGCATTTCTCCTCTAGGAAAAAGATCCCATTCACTAATGCTTTAACAATTGCAAGGCCCACCCACAAACCTCACATCTTTTCTCTCAAATCTCCTCCTCCAGGTCCATCTACTGTGGTTGATCATTCAGAGATGTGATTTGAAATTGAAAACAAACAGTCCAATATGTACCTGGAATCTTTCTAATGCAATATTTATTAACTATTTTTCAAAACTAAAATATTGTGTTATTTATTTTATCTCTGTCTTACACAACATGCTATATTCTATTAATACAGGAAGTTTAAGAGAGAGGAACGTCTCATTCTGTCCATTCCTGTTCCTAGGCAGAAGGTTTAGGTTTAAGGTGAAAACCTTAAAACAAGTCCGACTGCTGAGTATATTATTCTGAAGATCTTCAAGGGTGGCCAGACAATAAACCTATCTGAGTAATTGGTTGCAATCATTTAATCACAGATTTTTAATTCATGCCCCTCCCTCAATAGAAAAGAAAGGAAAGAAAAAAATATCTCTCTTTTCATGATTTCAGCTTATTTTCTCTCGTTTTTCAATCCTCTATGAAGATGAAGAAAAATTTGTTAGTAACTTCATCATAACTCATCATATCCTAGAATATAAATGTCAATTAATCATTAAAATTCAAAAAAACTTTTGAAAGTTTGTTAACATGATTTATATAAAAATTTTTGAGAAAATATAATTTCATATAACTCATCTTAGGCTTTCTCTTATAGATAACCTATTCCAGTTTATTTCACCTTTTACTTTATTTCTTTAAGAACTCAACAATAAATAGCTTTTAATCCACAGCCTCCAAACTAGAACAGTTGTTAAGATAAAGGTTTGACTGATATTCAAAATGTATATTATGGTTCATAAAATGAGATCTGTCTTTTGTTAGAATTAATCAGACTATGCCAGGAAATGCCTGTCTAGCTGGGCTGGTTTTTCCAGTTCTTGATTCTCATCCATCTGGTCTACCTTGTTGGTAGCTCTCTGAACAACATGTCGCTATGACCCACTCCCTCTCCATGAAGTAGATTCATGCTCACACGCTGCATTTTAATATTGTTCCTGAAATTTCAGGGCTTTAATTCTGACCAGGCCTTTTTTTTTTGGTAGATGTTAAAGACATTAAATTTTCCTATTCTGTTTATCAACTTTGTAATTTTATGGACCTATTACTATTGTTTTAGGAATGTTTTCTTAACATAGAATATATGCAATAAGAGAGTAAAAACTATATAATTATGTATTTGAGATAATTATGGCTAAAATTTTTGGTGTATTTATCTTCAAGTTTTCATATATATATATATTGCTTAGAAGTGATCAATTTTGTTGTGGACTTTTTTAATTTAACATATCAATGTATTTGTTTTCCCACATCACTAAAATAGTTTAAAAAACATCATTTTTAATGATAGTATAATATTTCATTTACTTAAAATTCCTTTATTGTTGAAATCTTCATTTCCTTCAAATTTTTTCACTTGTGGAATTATAGGACCAAAGCATGAAGCTCTTTCATTCTCCTTTATATTGACACATTCCTTTCACAAAAGGTTGCCCAATTTATTCTTCCACATAATGTATAGTAGAGGTTAGCTTGTCACACCCTCACCAGCACTTAGTGATAATATTTTTCATATTTTCTATTTACTGTCCTTCTGTATATTTGTTCAATTACTGGTGAGATAGAATAACTTTTCAAGTACTTATTGGTCATTTGTATTTTCTTTGAATTTTGGATCTGTATCCTTTAAAATTTTTCTGATTTATGCTTTCATATTCTTACTGATTTATTTGTTGATTATATGTATGTATGTGTGTGTGTATGTATTCTATATTGATACTATGCAAATGTATTTATATATTGAATCTTTCCAAGTGCTTTTAATGGTATTGAAAAATAATTTGACATAAGTTTTTACACAGTGAAGTTCATCATCATTTTCCTTTGTGAGTGCTTCCGCTGGTTTCATGTTTAATAATCCCTTTCTCAGGAATTCTTTACTACACAGGAAAACTTATTATACTTGTCACTGTTATTCTAGGCTGGATGCACCCAAGACCAAGAATATTGGTTTACTTACTTGTGCATTCTTAATACTCACTGACCAGCAGAATGCCTGGTGGTCATTGAATGTCTAATGACATTTTTATTAAAAATCCAGAAACAATGCTACTGTATTTTCCTCTAGTTTTTGAAAACTGGGTAGGACTTCATTTAAGAATTAAATAGGGTCTTTTGAAAGCCATGGTAAACAGAAGGAAGGTAATAGGTAGAGGTTTGTCAAAGTTCTGTTGTATAAGTAAGGAAAACATAAATTAACTGGCAGAAAAATTAGAGTAAATGTAATTTGAGTAAATAGTTCTTATACTTCTCTGGATTTTAATGTAATTAATTACAATGATTTAAAAACTGGAATATATTTACAATACATAGATTTTTCTTAGGGTAACTTGCTGTGGTAGGCAGAATTCTGAGATGACCTCCAAGACCCATCCCCTTTCTCCTTCCTCCTGTCAGTTGTCCATGCCCTGTATAATTCCCCTCTCTTCAGTGTCAGAGAGATGTAGGATATGATAGCTGTCATTTTCATGATTATGCTACATTATATGGCCAAGGTAAAGGAATTTGACAGATGAAATCAAGGTCCCTAATCAGTTTAAAAGAAGGCTTAGACCTTCCCTGAGTTCAGCTACTCCATTTCCTCTTGGCTTTGGAGAAATAAGCCACCATGAGTTCTATAGCTCCAAGGAAATGAATTCTGCCAATCATGTCAGCTTGGAAGAGGATCCTGAGCCTCAGATGGGAATGTATTCCTGACCAACACCTGAATCGCAGCCTTGTGAGATCCTGAACAGAGGACCCAGTTAAGCCAGGCTCAGACTCCTGACCCCCTGGAAACTGTGGGGTAAGGTGCTACTTTTTGTGGTAAGTTGTTCTGCAGCAACAGGAAATGAATACACTTAGAAGTATCTATCAAATACATTAGAAATTTTGTAAACACTTTTATGCAAGAGTTTGACCTTTAGTATAACCTAAGAAATAATTATGATTTCTACTTAACCATGAAGATGTTCAAGTGTTTGTAAAAGTGAAAAACTAGAAATTTAATATTCAATAGAAGCACAATAGTTAAACATTGGACTCTAGAGATAGAGATGGTGAATTGACACATGACACATGAAACCTTCCCCAGGTTTCACTGAGGATAATAAATGAACTCTATTAAAGAAAATAGAGTATTAAATGTCATTAGAAAATGACTGCAAAACAGTTTTGGAAAGTAGATAACAGTAAAATATATTCACAGACTTAACCAAGAAGGGTAAAAGTGTCAATGTACTAGGTTCTGAAGGGCCCTGGCTTTCCTAATAACTGCTCTGGATGCTACAAGTGAAGAAGCAAAACCTTCAAAATTTGGACAAAAGATATTTTCTATATGAAATTCTATATTCAACCAAAATAAATATAAAGGCAAAATAAACAGCTTGGACATCTAAATATCCAGATGCACTTTTAAAGTTAGATATTGGAAAATGTGCTAGAGAAAATGAAGGAGTTAATAAAGGAAGAACAAATTATAGTATCTAGGGAAGAGTGGACTCCAGGAGAGAGGTGAGCAGTACTGCCAGAGTGTCAACATTGCATGTGGCACAGAGAGAAATCAGCAGACAGAAACCCAGAGAGAAATCAGCAGACAGAAACAGAAACCCAAAATGGAGGGATTCAGAAGCAAAGCCTTTAGGGAGAAAAATGAATGAATCTTATTAGGAAAGATATGATGGATCATTTGGAAAAAAGAAAAAATATATATATAGCAAACCATGTAAGTAAGAAATTAATTATATAGGGACTTGATTATACAAATTATGTAAAATCCATACCATGGAATAGTATACAGTCATTAACAAGAATGAGAACAAATCTACTTGTGTTTCCATACAAATTGTGAAATTTTTTGTTCTAGTTCTGTGAAAAATGCCAGTGGTAGTTTGATAGGGACTGCATTAAATCAGTAGATTGCTTTGGGTAGTAGAGTCATTTTCACAATGTTGATTCTTCCAATCCAAGAACATGGTATATCTCTCCATCTATTTGTATCATCTTTAATTTCTTTCATCGGTGTCTTATAATTTTCTGCATACAGGTCTTTTGTCTCCTTAGGTAGGTTTATTCCTAGATATTTTATTCTTTTTGTTGCAATAGTAAATAGGAGTGTTTTCTTAATTTCACTTTCAGATTTTTCATCATTAGTGTATAGGAATGCCAGAGATGTGCATTAATTTTGTATCCTGCTACTTTACCAAATTCATTGATTAGCTCTAGTAGTTTTCTGGTAGCATCTTTAGGATTCTCTATGTATAGTATCATGTCATCTGCAAACAGTGACAGCTTTACTCCTTCTTCCAAAGGGAATTTGGATTCCTTTTATTTCTTTTTCTTCTCTGATTGCTGTGGCTAAAACTTCCGAAACTCTGTTGAATAATAGTGGTGAGAGTGGGCAACCTTGTCTTGTTCCTGATCTTAGTGGAAATGCTTTCAGTTTTTCACCATTGAGGACGATGTTGGCTGTGGGTTTGTCATATATGGCCTTTATTATGTTGAGGAAAGTTCCCTCTTTGCCTACTTTCTGGAGGGTTTTTATCATAAATGGGTGTTGAATTTTGTGAAAAGCTTTCTCTGCATCGATTGAGATAATCATAATGGTTTTTCTCTTTCAATTTGTTAATATGGTGTATCACATTGATTGATTTGTGTATATTGAAGAATCCTTGCATTCCTGGAATAAACCCCACTTGATCATGGTGTATGATCCTTTTAATGTGCTCTTGGATTCTGTTTGCTAGTATTTTGTTGAGAATTTTTGCATCTATGTTCATCAGTGATATTGGCCTGTAGTTTCTTTCTTTTGGACATCTTTGTCTGGTTTTGGTATCAGGGTGATGCTGGCCTCGTAGAATGAGTTTGGGAGTGTTCCTCCCTCTGCTATATTTTGGAAGAGTTTGAGAAGGATAGGTGTTAGCTCTTCTCCAAATGTTTGATAGAAGTTGCCTGTGAAGCCATCTGGTCCTGGGCTTTTGTTGGTTGGAAGATTTTTAATCACAGTTTCAATTTCAGTGCTTGTGATTGGTCTGTTCATATTTTCTACTTCTTCCTGGTTCAGTCTCAGCAAGTTGTGCATTTCTAAGAATTTGTCCATTTCTTCCAGGTTGTCCATTTTATTGGCATAGAGTTGCTTGTAGTAATCTCTCATGTTCCTTTGTATTTCTGCAGTGTCACTTGTTACTTCTCCTTTTTCATTTCTAATTCTATTGATTTGAGTCTTCTCCCTTTTTTTCTTGATGAGTCTGGCTAATGGTTTATCTATTTTGTTTATCTTCTCAAAGAACCAGCTTTTAGTTTTATTGATCTTTGCTATCATTTCCTTCATTTCTTTTTCATTTATTTCTGATCTGATCTTTATGATGTCTTTCCTTCTGCTAACTTTGGGGTTTTTTTGTTCTTCTTTCTCTAATTGCTTTAGGTGCAAGGTTAGGTTGTTCATTTGAGATGTTTCCTGTTTCTTAAGACAGGATTGTATTCCTATAAACTTCCCTCTTAGAACTGCTTTTGCTGCATCCCATAGGTTTTGGGTCGCTGTGTCTCCATTGTCATTTGTTTCTAGGTATTTTTTGACTTCTTCAGTGATCACTTGGTTATTACATAGTGTATTGCTTAGCCTCCATGTGTTTGTATTTTTTACAGATCTTTTCCTGAAATTGATATTTAGTCTCATAGTGTTGTGGTCAGAAAAGATACTTGATATGATTTCAGTTTTCTTAAATTTACCAAGGCTTGATTTGTGACCCAAGATATGATCTATCCTGGAGAATGTTCCATGGGCACATGAGAAGAAAGTGTATTCTGTTGTCTTTGGTTGGAATGTCCTATAAACATCAATTAAGTCCACGTTGTTTAATGTATCATTTAAAGCTTATATTTCCTTATTTATTTTCATTTTGGATGATCTGTCCATTGGTGAAAGTGGGGTGTTAAAGTCCCCTACTATGAATGTGTTAACTGTCGATTTCCCCTTTTATGGCTGTTAGAATTTGCCTTATGTATTGAGGTGCTCCTATGTTGGGTATATAAATATTTACAATTGTTATATCTTCTTCTTGGATCGATCCCTTGATCATTATGTAGTGTCCTTGTCTCTTGTGATAGTCTTTATTTTAAAGTCTATTTTGTCTGATATGAGAATTGCTACTCCAGCTTTCTTTTGGATTCCATTTGCATGAAATATCTTTTTCCATCCCCTTACTTTCAGTCTGTATGTGTCTCTAGGTCTGAAGTGGGTCTCTTGTAGACAGCAAATATATGGGTCTTGTTTTTGTATCCATTCAGCCAATCTGTGTCTTTTGGTGGGAGCATTTAGTCCATTTACATTTAAGGTAATTATCGATATGTATGTTCCTATTCCCATTTTCTTAATTGTTTTGGGTTCGTTATTGTAGGTCTTTTCCTTCTCTTGTGTTTCCAGCCTAGAGAAGTTCCTTTAGCAGTTGTTGTAAAGCTGGTTTGGTGGTGCTGAACTCTCTCAGCTTTTTCCTGTCTGTAAAGTTTTAATTTCTCCATCAAATCTGAATGAGATCCTTGCTGGGTAGAGTAATCTTGGTTGCAGGTTTTTCTCCTTCATCACTTTAAATATGTCCTGCCAGTCCCTTCTGGCTTGCAGAGTTTCTGCTGAAAGATCAGCTGTTAACCTTATGGGGATTCCCTTATGTATTATTTGTTGTTTTTCCCTTGCTGCTTTTAATATTTTTTCTTTGTATTTTATTTTTGATAGTTTGATTAATATGTGTCTTGGCATGTCTCTCCTTGGATTTATCCTGTATGGGACTCTCTGTGCTTCCTGGACTTGATTAACTATTTCCTTTCCCATATTAGGGAAGTTTTCAACTATAATCTCTTCAAATATTTTCTCAGTCCCTTTCTTTTTCTCTTCTTCTGGGACCCGTATAATTTGAATATTGATGTGTTTAATGTTGTCCCAGAGGTCTCTGAGATGGTCCTCAATTCTTTTCATTCTTTTTTCTTTATTCTGCTCTGCAGTAGTTATTTCCACCGTTTTATCTTCCTGATCAGTTATCTGATCTTCTGCCTCAGTTGTTCTGCTATTGATCCCTTCCAGAGAATTTTAAATTTCATTTATTGTGTTTTTCATCACTCTTTGTTTGCTCTTTATTTCTTCTAGGTCCTTGTTAAACATTTCTTGCATTTTCTCTATTCTATTTCCAAATTTCGGATCAACCTTACTATCATTATTCTGAATTCTTTTTCAGGTAGACTGCCTATTTCCTCTTCATTTGTTAGGTCTGGTGGATTTTTATCTTGCTTCTTCATCTGCTGTGTGTTCTTCTGTCTTCTTATTTTGTTTAGCTTACTGTTTTTGGGGTCTCCTTTTTGCAGGCTGCAGGTTCATAGTTCCCGTTGTTTTTGGTGTCTGTCCCCAGTGGCTAAGGTTGGTTCAGTGGGTTGTGTAGGCTTCCTGGTGGAGGCGACTAGTGCCTGTGTTCTGGTGGATGAGGCTGGATCTTGTCCTTCTGGTGGGCATGTCCACGTCTGATGGTGTGTTTTGGGGTGTCTGTGGACTTCTTATGATTTTAGACAGCCTCTCTGCTAATGGGTGGGGTTGTGTTCCTGTCTTGCTAGTTGTTTGGCATAGGGTGTCCAGCACTGTAGCTTGCTGGTCGTTGAGTGAAGCTGGGTCTTGGTGTTGAGATGGAGATCTCTGGGAGATTTTTGCCGTTTGATATTACGTGGAGCTGGGAGGTCTCTTGTGGACCAGTGTCCTGAAGTTGGCTCTGCCACCTCAGAGGCACAGCACTGACTCCTGGCTGGAGCACCAGGAGCCTTACATCCACACGGCTCAGAATAAAAGGGAGAAACAATAGAAAGAAAGAAAGAGGATAAAATAAAATAAAAAAGTAAAATAAAATAAAGTTATTAAAATAAAAACTAAAAAATAATTATTAATAAATTTTAAAAAGTAAGAACAACAAAAACAAAAAAAAAGACACGGACGGACAGAACCCTAGGACAAACGGTGAAAGCAAAGCTAAATAGACAAAATCACACACAGAAACATACACATACTCACAAAAAGAGAAAAAGGGGAAAAAATAATATATCTTTGCTCCCAAAGTCCAGCTCCTCAATTTGGGGTGATTCGTTGTCTGTTCATGTATTCCACAGATGCAGGGTACATCAGGTTGATTGTGGAGATTTAATCCCCTGCTCCTGAGGCTGCTGGGAGAGATTTCACTTTCTCTTCTTTGTTCGCACAGCTCCCAGTTTTCAGCGTTGGATTTGGACCCGCCTCTGCATGTAGGCCGCCTCAGGGCGTCTGTTCTTTGCTCAGACAGGACGGGGTTAAAGGAGCAGCTGATTCGGGGGGTCTGGCTCACTCAGGCCGGGGGGAGGGAGGGGCACGGAGTGCGGGGCGAGCCTGTGGCGGCTGAGGCCGGCGGGGAATTGCACCAGCCTGAGGCGCGCTGTGCGTTCTTCCGGGGAATTTGTCCCTGCATCACGGGACCCTGGCAGTGGCGGGCTGCACAGGCTCCCAGAAGGGGAGGTGTGGATAGTGACCTGTTCTCGCACACAGGCTTCTTGGTGGCGGCAGCAGCAGCCTTAGCATCTCATGCCCGTCTCTGGGGTCCGTGCTGTTAGCCGCGGCTCGCGTCTGTCTCTGGAGCGCCTTTCAGCAGTGCTCTTAATCCCCTTTCCTCGCGCACCAGGAAACAAAGAGGGAAGAAAAAGTCTCTTGCCTCCTCGGCAGGTCCAGACTTTTTCCCGGACTCCCTCCTGGCTGGCTGTGGTGCATTAGCCCCCTTCAGGCTCTGTTCACGCAGACAACCCCAGTCCTCTCCCTGGGATCCGACCTCCGAAGCCCGGGCCTCAGCTCTCAGACCCCGCCCGCCCCGGCGGGTGAGTAGACAAGCCTCTCGGGCTGGTGAGTGCCGGTCGGCACCGATCCTCTGTGCGGAAATCTCTCCACTTTGCCCTCCGCACCCCTGTTGCTGTGCTCTCCTCCGCGGATCCAGAGCTACCCCCCTCCGCCACCCTGAAGCTGCCCCCCTCCGCCACCCGCAGTCTCCGCCTGTGAAGGGACTTACTAGTGGGTGGAAGTCTTTCCTCCTTCACACTGGTGAAGGTCCCGTCCTTATTCTTTGTTTTATCTTTTGCCCCACCCAGGTACGTGAGGGAGTTTCTTGCTTTTTGGGGGGTCTGAGGTCTTCTGCCAGCATTCAGTAGGTGTTCTGTAGGAGTTGTTCCACATATAGATGTATTTCTGATGTATCTGTGGGGAGAAAGGTGATCTCCGCCTCTTACTCTTCTGCCATCTTGAAGCCTCTCCCCTACTTGTATTGATGTGGAACAATCTCCAGAATGTATTATTGAATGAGAAGGCGAGGTAAGGAACAGTATACATAGTATGATTCCATTACTGTTTTTTAAAAGATGGATATACAGATTTCTATAGTTAGCGTCTACATAAACAGACTAACTCTGTAGGGGTATATAGTAATCTGGTAATGGTTGCTGTGGTGAGAAAAATGAAGAACTGAGGAAAGAGCTCAATCAATGAGCTGACAAAAATGTTGAAACACAAAGCCAATTAATAAACATGAAAAAATATACATCCATTAAAATGATGCAATGAGAAACTATACAATAATATGGAATATGTTCTCTATAGATTATAAGTCAACATGATATAACAAAATAAAATTCCTTGACATTCAGGTTTTTTTGTTGTTTTTAATTTAATTTTATTATTATTTTTATACAGCATGTTCTTATTAGTTAACTGTTTTATACATATTAGTGTATATATGTCAATCCCAATCTCCCAATTCATCCCCCCCCCGCTTCCCCCCCTTGTGTCCATAAGTTTGTTCTCTACATCTTTGTTTCTATTTCTGCCTTGCAAACCTGTTCAACGGTACCATTTTCCTAGATTCCACATATATGAGTTAATATACGATATTTGTTTTTCTTTTTCTGAATTACTTCACTCTGGACTTACTTCATTCTGTATGACGGTCTCTAGGTCCATCTATGTCTCTACAAATGACCCAATTTTGTTCCTTTTTATGGCTGAGTAATATTCCATTGTATGTATGTACCATATCTTCTTTATCCATTCCTCTGTCGATGGGCATTTAGGTTGCTTCCATGACCTGGCTATTGTAAATAGTGCTGCAATGAACATTGGGGTGCATGTGTCTTTTTGAATTATGGTTTTCTCTGAGTGCCCAGTCAAGTTTTTTTAATTCAATTTTTATAAATATAGTCACATATAGAAAAAATAGGGAGATATACACACAAAAGTAATAACAGTGGGAGGCAATAGCATATTTTTTATTATAACATTGTAGTATTTTGAATATGAGAAAAATGATTGTAAAAATGAACGTCGTTGCCTATAACATAGGTGAGATAAACATTTAAAGTTCTTTTAAAAGTAAATTAGACTGCCTATTTTAGTAATCATCATTTTGGTCTTTGTCTTATAATATTTTTTAATATATCAATGAAAACTCAAACATTTGAAAACCTATGTTTTTAATGGCTTGATGCTACAATGACCTGGTCCTAGAGGAGTACCAAGGCATTTTTTTACCCACTGGAAATTTCAGTCTAGCTGAGGAAGCAAGACACATGTAAAATAATAACTAAAAATACAACATATTAAGTGTATGAGACAGTGAAATAGCATAGATATATCAGACTTTATAAGAAGGAAAGATCATTGTTGCCTAGAGAACTATAGTCAGCTTGAAGAATGGGTAAGAATTAATCACAGAAAAAAAAAAGACAATAACCTTCAAGTAGAAAACTTGTCATGAGCAGAGGAACAGATTAAGTGACTTAGGGGACATTTTCACTCTCAGATCATTGACTTGGGATGGTAATAGTAGAACAGCTTCCAATTTTCAAAGACATTTCACACAATAGACTCAGGTATGATGTAGGCAGGGTGAAGTGATGGAGACAAGCACCCTGCAGGCAGATAGTTGGGTTTTCAAATTCTAGTTCTGCCACTACATGATGTGACCTAGAAAGTCAACTTTTAAAGCAATAATGCCTAAAATTAGGGTTGCTATGAGGGTTAAAAATGAGAACAGGCGGAAATTGTCTAACACTCTGCCTGGCACACAGTGGCTGTTGGTTATAACTCCGTGTTGGAATAGAGTTTCGTCCCTTGCTTCTCCCCATGCGTTCCATCCTCACAACATCGGTGTGGAGTAATGGGAAGAATGATTCATCTCATTTTGTAGGTAAGAAAACCAAGTCTCAAATATGTTAACTTATTTACAGTCATTACAATCACAGAGCTAATAAGCAGTGGATTCAGATCATGTGAGTTTTAGCTCAGTGACAGTGACTTTCCATGATGCCTAAAACTTTATATATACACAAAGAAAACTGTGATGTGGGATGTTTTTCAGTTGTGATCAGTTGTTTGGTCCTCATGAAGCTTCATTAGGTGCTATTTCATTTGATGGATTCACCACAATCCAGTCTGTTCCTTGATTTTGTAGGCTCATAAACATGATTTTTTGAGCACATAGAGGGAGTATATTAACCTTTCAGGAACAAACTCATATTACTTAATTTCTCATGGGAATTCCCTTGAGAAGAAGACTCTTTCTTAAGTATCTGGGTGAACTTAGTGCCTAGCACAGGATCTGGAACAAACCAGAGTGTCAATACATTTCATGTGGTCATAAGACCAGAATGCTAATTTATTAATTAATGACAAAATTACAAACGTCAAAACTCCTAGATACTTACACTTTTTGCCGAAAGAAAAAAACATGTAAAACCAAATAAGACTCAGAAGGGCACTTTCTGAGCACATCATTCAGAGCGAGGGACATTGAGCCCTGCAAATGTTTACTGATTTTGGGCATGATGCACTCATCCCGACGAGAGGTGCCTGGAGTTTCTCTTAGTGCATGACCCCATACACCTTATTCTTAAGAATGACCTTACATGTCTCTGACCACATCCGTCTTGCATTGATTTTCTAGTTTCACTTTCAGATGGCACCTTGCTTTTGATATCTACAGGGTATTTTGCTGTCTGCCCGGAGTCTGATGAAGTGGTTTCAACCTTTTTACCTCTGGAAACAAACAGTGGGTGACATTCGCTCACTGGAATCCTGGTTAGAAAGCCTCTCCTTCTCTCCTCAGAGAAGGATATCAGAATGCAGCTGAGTGAGAGTGACATTTCAGGATAACCTTGACTTCCCTCTAACTTACAAACAAAAGTAAATCATTTGCAAAATTTGAACTATTAATAGTAACAAATTACTTGCAACAGAGCTCACAGTGACACACTATTGGATCTTGACCGCTGTGTCTACTGGAGAAAATAAATGGTTGTTTTGATCTCTAGAATTTTCCTAGTCAAGAGGGTGGTAACACACATAGCACAAGGACAATTTTTAATTTGAATCACACTATATAGACAGCAAATTTTGTATTATAAAGGAAGACTCTTTCCTTAAACTCTTAAAGGAAGAATTGCATCAAGTCTTTACCAGTGGGGTATTTTTTTCTATGTTCAGAAAATGATGAAGAGAGACATATATATTATTTTAAAAGATCATGAGTCTAAATCATCATTAAAAAAAAAAGTCAGGGAAAAAAAGGAGAAAAATATAAACTCTGTGTTCCTATTCTCTTTAGGATTTAAGAAATCTAAATATAAACTCACAGCTTTCCTTTTTTCCATTAAGTAAAGAACTTTTAATTCTAGCAAATTTTGAACTATGATGGTTTAACTTTGTGCTTTCTCATTCTCTCCTTGGATTTGTGGGTCAAAAGAGGAGTCATTAGGGACTTGTATTTCCTGTCTCATCTTTTCCTTCCTCCTTTCTTAAAACTTTGTGGAAAATCAGCTTTATGAAACACTGAAGCGAGCCACGTGCACTTACTTCTGAAAAGTCCTCCATAATTCTTATTTATCTATTTCCAAGTAGACTTTTCGCCCAGAGCACAGACCAGAATGAAACTTTGTATTAAAAAAAAATCACTTTATGCAATATTTTATAATTTTTCTCTTAATTGAATAAGTTTTAAATTAAACTATTGTTTTAATTTTCTTATCTTTTTTTGATGCTTTACAAAAGAAGATTTTATTTTTTTATTTTATTTTTTTACATCTTTATTGGAGTATAACTGCTTTAAAATGGTGTGTTAGTTTCTGCTTTATAACAAAATGAATCAGTTATACATATACATATGTTCCCATATCCATTCCCTCTTGCGTCTCCCTCCCTCCCACCCTCCCTATCCCAACCCTCCAGGCAGTCAAGAAGCACCGAGCTGATCTCCCTGTGCTATGCGGCTACTTCCCACTAGCTATCTACCTTATGTTTGGTAGTGTATATATGTGCATGCCTCTCTCTCGCTTTGTCACAGCTTACCATTCCCCCTCCCCATATCCTCAAGTCCATTCTCTAGTAGGTCTGTGTCTTTATTCCTGTCTTACCCCTAGGTTCTTCACAACTTTTTTCTTAAATTCCATATATATGTGTTAGCATACGGTCTATCCATCTCATTACATGTAGCTCAATTTTGTTTCTTTTTATGGCTGAGTAATATTCCATTGTATACATGTGCCACATCTTCTTTATCCATTCATCCGATGATGGACACTTAGGTTGTTTCCATCTCTGGGCTATTGTAAATAGAGCTGCAATGAATATTTTGGTACATGACACTTTTTGAATTATGGTTTTCTCAGGGTATATGCCCAGTAGTGGTATTGCTGGGTCATATGGTAGTTCTATTTGTAGTTTTTTAAGGAACCTCCATACTGTTCTCCACAGTGGCTGTATCAATTTACATTCCCACCAACAGTGCAAGAGGGCTCCCTTTTCTCCACACCCTCTCCAGCATTTATTGTTTCTAGATTTTTTGATGATGACCATTTTGACTGGTGTGAGATGATATCTCATTGTAGTTTTAATTTGCATCTCTAATGATTAATGATGTTGAGCATTCTTTCATGTGTTTGTTGGCAGTCTGTATATCTTCTTTGAAGAAATGTCTATTTAGGTCTTCTGCCCATGTTTGGATTGAGTTGTTTGTTGTTTTGTTATTGAGCTGCATGAGGTCCTTATAAATTTTGGAGATTAATCCTCTGTCCATTGCCTCATTTGCAAATATTTTCTCCCATTCTGAGGGTTGTCTTTTGATCTTCTTTATGGTTTCCTTTGCTGTGCAAAAGGTTTGAAGTTTCATTAGGTCCCATTTGTTTATTTTTGTTTTAATTTCCATTTCTCTAGGAGGTGGGTCAAAAAGGATCTTCCTGTGATTTATGTCATAGAGTGTTCTGCCTATGTTTTCCTCTAAGAGTTTGATAGTTTCTGGCCTTACATTTAGGTCTTTAATCCATTTTGAGCTTATTTTTGTGTATGGTGTTAGGGAGTGATCTAATCTCATAATTTTACATGTAGCTGTCCAGTTTTCACAGCACCACTTAGTGAAGAGGCTGTCCTTTCTCCACTTTACATTCCTGCCTCCTTTATCAAAGATAAGGTGACCATATGTGTGTGGGTTTATCTCTGGGCTTTCTACCCTGTTCCATTGATCTATATTTCTATTTTTGTGCCAGTTCCATACTGTCTTGATTACTGTAGCTTTGTAGTATCGTCTGAAGTCAGGGAGCCTGATGCCTCCAGCTCCATTTTTCGTTCTCAAGATTACTTTGGCTATTCGGGGTCTTTTGTATTTCCATACAAATTGTGAAATTTTTTGTTCTAGTTCTGTGAAAAATACTGGTGGTAGTTTGATAGGGATTGGATTGAATCTGTAGATTGCTTTGGGTAGTAGAGTCATTTTCATAATGTTGATTCTTCCAATACAAGAACATGGTATATCTCTCCATCTATTTGTATCATCTTTAATTTCTTTCATCAATGTCTTATAGTTTTCTGCATACAGGTCTTTTGTCTCCTTAAGTAGGTTTATTCCTAGATATTTTATTCTTTTTGTTGCAATAGTAAATAGGAGTGTTTTCTTGATTTCACTTTCAGATTTTTCATCATTAGTATATAGGAATGCCAGAGATTTCTGTGCATTAATTTTGTATCCTGCCACTTTACCAAATTCATTGATTAGATATAGTAGTTTTCTGGTAGCATCTTTAGGATTCCCTAGTATATATATATGACATGTATAGTATCATGTCATCTGCAAACAGTGACAGCTTTACTTCTTCGTTTCTGATTCAGATTCCTTTTATTTCCTTTTCTTCTCTGATTGCTGTGGCTAAAACTTCCAAAACTATGTTGAATAATAGTGGTGAGAGTGGGCAACCTTGTCTTGTTCCTGATCTTAGTGGAAATGCTTTCAGTTTTTCACCATTGAGGACGATGTTGGCTATGAGTTTGTCATATATGGCCTTTGTTATGTTGAGGAAAGTTCCCTCTATGCCTACTTTCTGCAGGGTTTTTATCATAAATGGGTGTTGAATTTTGTGAAAAGCTTTCCCTGCATCTATTGAGATGATCATATGTCTTTTCTCCTTCAATTTGTTAATATGGTTTATCACATTGATTGTTTTGCATATATTGAAGAATCCTTGCATTCCTGGAATAAACCCCACTCGATCATGGTGTATGATCCTTTTAATGTGCTCTTGGATTCTGTTTGCTAGTATTTTGTTGAGAATTTTTGCATCTATGTTCAACAGTGATATTGCCTGTAGTTTTCTTTCTTTGTGACATCCTTGTATGGATTTGGTATCAAGGTGATGGTGGCCTTGTAGAATGAGCTTGTGAGTGTTCCTCCCTCTGCTATATTTTGGAAGAGTTTGAGAAGGATAGGTGTTAGCTCTTCTCTAAATGTTTGATAGAATTCACCTGTGAAGCCATCTGGTCCTGGGCTTTTGTTGGTTGGAAGATTTTTAATCACAATTTCAGTGCTTGTGATTGCTCTGGTCATATTTTCTATTTCTTCCTGATTCAGTCTTGGCAGGTTGTGCATGTCTAAGAATTTGTCCATTTCTTCCAGGTTGTCCATTTTATTGGCATAGAGTTGCTTGTAGTAATCTCTCATGATCGTTTGTATTTCTGCAGTGTCAGTTGTTACGTCTCCTTTTTCATTTCTAATTCTATTGATTTGAGTCTTCTCCCTTTTTTTCTTGATGAGTCTGGCTAATGGTTTATCTATTTTGTTTATCTTCTCAAAGAACCAGCTTTTAGTTTTATTGATGTTTGCTATCATTTCCTTCATTTCTTTTTCATTTATTTCTGATCTGATTTTTATGATTTCTTTCCTTCTGCTAACTTTGGGGGTGTTTTTGTTCTTCTTTCTCTAATTGCTTTAGGTGCAAAGTTAGGCTGTTTATTCGAGATGTTTCCTGTTCCTTAAGGTAGGATTGTATTACTATAAACTTTACTCTTAGAACTGCTTTTGCTGCATCCCACAGGTTTTGGGTCGTCGTGTCTCCATTGTCATTTGTTCTAGGTATTTTTTGATTTTCTCTTTGATTTCTTCAGTGATCACTTCGTTATTAAGTAGTGTATTTTTTAGCCTCCATGTGTTTTTTTTTTTTTTTTTTACAGATCTTTTCCTGTAATTGATATCTAGTCTCATGGCGTTGTAGTCGGAAAAGATACTTGAAACAATTTCAATTTTCTTAAATTTACCAAGGCTTGACTTGTGACCCAAGATATGATCTATCCTGGAGCATGTTCCATGAGCACTTGAGGAAAATGTGTATTCTGTTGTTTCTGATTGGAATGTCCTATAAATATCAATTAAGTCCATCTTGTTTAATGTATCTTTTAAAGCTTGTGTTTCCTTATTTATTTTCATTTTGGATGATCTGTCCATTGGTGAAAGTGGGGTGTTAAAGTCCCCTACTATGAATGTGTTACTGTCGATTTCCCCTTTTATGGCTGTTAGAATTTGCCTTATGTATTGAGGTGCTCCTATGTTGGGTATATAAATATTTACAATTGTTATATCTTCTTCTTGGATCGATCCCTTGATCATTATGTAGTGTCCTTGTCTCTTGTGATAGTCTTTATTTTAAAGTCTATTTTGTCTGATATGAGAATTGCTACTCCAGCTTTCTTTTGGATTCCATTTGCATGAAATATCTTTTTCCATCCCCTTACTTTGTCTGTATGTGTCTCTAGGTCTGAAGTGGGTCTCTTGTAGACAGCAAATATATGCGTCTTGTTTTTGTATCCATTCAGCCAATCTGTGTCTTTTGGTGGGAGCATTTAGTCCATTTACATTTAAGGTAATTATCGATATGTATGTTCCTATTCCCATTTTCTTAATTGTTTTGGGTTCGTTATTGTAGGTCTTTTCCTTCTCTTTAGCAGTTGTTGTAAAGCTGGTTTGGTGGTGCTGAACTCTCTCAGCTTTTTCCTGTCTGTAAAGTTTTAATTTCTCCATCAAATCTGAATGAGATCCTTGCTGGGTAGAGTAATCTTGGTTGCAGGTTTTTCTCCTTCATCACTTTAAATATGTCCTGCCAGTCCCTTCTGGCTTGCAGAGTTTCTGCTGAAAGATCAGCTGTTAACCTTATGGGGATTCCCTTGTGTGTTATTTGTTGTTTTTCCCTTGCTGCTTTTAATATGTTTTCTTTGTGTTTAATTTTTGACAGTTTGATTAATATGTGTCTCAGCGTATTTCTCCTTGGATTTATCCTGTATGGGACTCTCTGTGCTTCCTGGACTTGATTAACTATTTCCTTTCCCATATTAGGGAAGTTTTCAACTATAATCTCTTCAAATATTTTCTCAGTCCCTTTCTTTTTCTCTTCTCCTTCTGGAACCTCTATAATTTGAATGTTGGTGCCTTTAATGTTGTCCCAGAGGTCTCTGAGACTGTCCTCAGTTCTTTTCATTCTTTTTTCTTTATTCTGCTCTGCAGTAGTTATTTCCACTATTTTATCTTCCAGGTCAGTTATCTGTTCTTCTGCGTCAGTTATTCTGCTATTGATCCCATCTAGAGTATTTTTAATTTCATTTATTGTGTTGTTCATCATTGTTTGTTTCATCTTTAGTTCTTCTAGGTCCTTGTTAAATGTTTCTTGCATTTTGTACATTCTATTTCCAAGATTTTGGATCGTTTTTACTATCATTATTCTGAATTCTTTTTCAGGTAGACTGCCTATTTCCTCTTCATTTGTTAGGTCTGGTGGATTTTTATCTTGCTCCTTCATCTGCTGTGTGTTTTTCTGTCTTCTTATTTTGTTTAGCTTACTGTTTTTGGGGTCTCCTTTTTGCAGGCTGCAGGTTCATAGTTCCCGTTGTTTTTGGTGTCTGTCCCCAGTGGCTAAGGTTGGTTCAGTGGGTTGTGTAGGCTTCCTGGTGGAGGCGACTAGTGCCTGTGTTCTGGTGGATGAGGCTGGATCTTGTCCTTCTGGTGGGCATGTCCACGTCTGGTGGTGTGTTTTGGGGTGTCTGTGGACTTCTTATGATTTTAGACAGCCTCTCTGCTAATGGGTGGGGTTGTGTTCCTGTCTTGCTAGTTGTTTGGCATAGGGTGTCCAGCACTGTAGCTTGCTGGTCGTAGAGTGAAGCTGGGTCTTGGTGTTGAGATGGAGATCTCTGGGAGATTTTTGCCATTTGATATTATGTGGAATTGGGAGATCTTTTGTGGACCAGTGTCCTGAAGTTGGCTCTGCCACCTCAGAGGCACAGCACTGACTCCTGGCTGCAGCACCAAGAGCCTTTAATCCACACGGCTCAGAATGAAAGGGAGAAAAAGTAGAAAGAAAGAATTAGTAGAAGTAGAAAGAAAGAAAGAAAGGAGGGAGGGAGGGAGCAAGGGACAGAGGGAGTAAGAAGGAAGGAAGGAGTGAAAGAAGGAAAAAAGAAAGAAAGAAGATAAAGTTAAATAAAATAAAGTAAGATAAAATACAATAAAGTTATTAAGATAAAAAATAATTATTAGAAAAAAAGAAAAAAAAAACGGACGGATAGAACCCTAGGACAAATGGTGGAAGTAAAGCTATACAGACAAAATCTCACACAGAAGCCTACACATACACACTCACAAAAAGAGGAAAAGGGGGAAAAATCATAAATCTTGCTCTCAAAGTCCACCTCCTCAATTTGGGATGATTCATTGTCTATTCAGGTATTTCACAGATGCAGGGTACATCAAGCTGAATATGGAGCTTTAATCTGCTGCTTCTGAAGCTGCTGGGAAAGATTCCCCTTTCTCTTCTTTGTTCGCACAGCTCCCGGGGCTCAGCATTGGATTTGGCCCCGCCTCTGTGTGTAGGTCGCCGGAGGGCGTCTGTTCTTCGCTCAGACAGGACGGGGTTAAAGGAGCCGCTGATTCGGGGACTTTGGCTCACGCAGGCAGCGGGGCAGGGAGGGGCGCGGAGTGCGGGGCGGGCCTGCGGCGTCAGAGGCGGCGTGACGTTGCGGCAGAGGCCGGCATGACGTTGCACCAGCCTGAGGCGCGCCGTGCGTTCTCCTGGGTAAGTTGTCCCTGAATCCCGGGACCCTGGCAGTGGCGGGCTGTACAGGCTCCCCGGAAGGGGGGTGTGGATAGTGACCTGTGCTCGCACACAGGCTTCTTGGTGGCGGCAGCAGCAGCCTTAACGTCTCATGCCCGTCTCTGGGGTCCGCGCTTTTAGCCGCGGCTCGCGCCCGTCTCCTGAGCTGCTTTAAGCAGCGCTCTTAATCCCCTCTCCTCGCGCACCAGGAAACAAAGAGGGAAGAAAAAGTCTCTTGCCTCTTCAGCAGGTCCAGAACTTTCCCCCGACTCCCTCCCAGCTAGCCGTGGTGCATTAGCCCCTTCCGGCTGTGTTCACGCCGCCAATCCCAGTCCTCTCCCTGCACTCCGACCAAAGCCCGAGCCTCAGCTCGCAGCCCCGCCCGCCCCGGCGGGTGAACAGACAAGCCTCTCGGGCTGGTGAGTGTCTGTCGGCACCAGTCCTCTGTGCGGGAATCTCACTGCTTTGCCCTCCGCACCCCTGCTGCTAAGCTCTCCTCCGCGGCTCCGAAGCTTTCCCCCTCCGCCCCCCGCAGTCTGTGCCTGCGAAGGGGCTTCCTAGTGTATGGAAACCTTTCCTCCTTCACAGCTGCCTCCCACTGGTGCAGGTCCCGTCCCTATTCTTTTGTCTCTGTTTATTCTTTTTTCTTTTGCCCTACCCAGGTACGTGGGGGAGTTTCTTGCCTTTTGGGAGGTCTGAGGTCTTCTGCCAGCGTTCAGTAGGTGTTCTGTAGGAGTTGTTCCACGTGTAGATGTATTTCTGGTGTATCTGTGGGGAGGGAGGTAATCTCCTCATCTTACTCTTCCGCCATCTTCTTCCTTATCTATTTATAAGCATTTCTTTGAATACTGCCTGTTCTCTCTCTACTTCTTACCCCATTGATAATTCCTAAGAGAAGAAATTTAAGTGAATTTATTTACCAGACTTCATCACTCTTGGTATCTGCATCAACATCCTCTGCAGTTTCATGTTTCTTTCTGAAATGTAAAATATTTCATTATGGATAAAGAATCATCTTCAGCCAAGAATGCAGACTTTAAAATATCTTTTCCTCTCAAGCATGTAGGGTAAGGCTTTTGCCTGTTAAGTAGTTCGAAGCCTTGGTTTTTCTTCCTGGTTAAGGTTGATTCCTCTGTTGCAGTGTCTGGATGGATGTGGCTGGGAGGTGGCCTTCCCTCATGGCTATTTCCAACAGCTAATGGAATAAAAATATGACTTTATAAGGTTTTTCTGGGACAAACACTGAAGGATAGGAGTGAATTTTCCGTTATGTGAGACCTAGGAAATGGTCCTCTCTGTTATAGTGAAAAAGATAATAATAGATATTGAAAAGGGTAGATGTTGAGAGTTTTAATGACATTTTCCCATTCACTATATTCCCTATTTTCTTTTTTAATAGATAACTGACTCCTGAGATTAAAAGGACAGGAAAACAAAGAAAAATTAAGAGAAAAATAGAAGAAGGCATATGAAGGACCAGGATGCAGGATGAGAAGACCAACATCTCCAGGTAAGTAGGGGCAATGCTTTTCCATATACAAAACCCATCAGGGTGCTCAGTGAACAAAAGAGTCATGTATTCCTTAAGAAGCAGGAAAGAAGGTAAGAATCTTGAGATCACAGCTTCCTTAGATGACTTATTCCTCCTTCATTTCTAAAGCGGTTAGAAATATATAATCTTAGCATTCAAAGCAACTACAGATATTGTTTAACTGAACCAATTCAGCACTTTTCCTGAGGGCTTACATGACAGAGAACTCATCATGACTCTGATAGAACCTAAGGGTAGTTCTAATTACCTTGGCCAGATTTGCAGGCAGGATCTGTGATGACACTAACCCTAACCTATCCACCACTGGCTCTAACACCACAGTAATTTTCCAGAAAAAGCTGGAGACTCTGAAGCCAATCAGTTCCTTCTGTGGCTCTCATCTTAGCCAACCTCATACATCCACCAACAAGGTGACATTTCTGGTGACCAGTCCTTGTTTATTCAGTTATCTTCATCCTGCCATGAGCCTGCCCCCGCCTTGACTCTTAATGCAATTTCTCCTAAATATTTTTCTCCTCTGTCATCATAAACCTCTCTTCTTTTGTAAACAAGTTGACTCACACCTCACCTTCTTCATGTGGTACTCTCTCCTCACTTGTTCTTACCTAAATCTGGCTCTCCCTCAAGGCCACTGTTTCTATTACATCTGTTTTGAGAGGAAACTGCTTCTTTTACCATACTCCATGCCCTTGTGTCCATAAGTGGCAGTATGTAGCACTCTTGAATCCTAGAGGACTTAGACTCAACGTGATTACGACATGAATGAAGCTGACCCAATTGTAATACAATAGGAAATAGTGGAGAATGCAACGTATTGGAAAGTAAATGTCTCATGTAAATACTGCCTTCCAGATAAATAAAGTTCTACCATTCACGCCTATAAGCAAACTTTTGCCAGGTCTTCCAGTTTTTCCAAACAAGCCAGATATTCATGTTTTATTGGTGATATCTGTCTATTTTAAACATTGACAACAGATTTAAAATATATGAACACTCTGGAATAAATAAAACTTATCTCTAGGCTAGATGTGCCCTGTAGTCTGCAGATTTAATTGGACTCTTTATCAACTCCCAGTGTATTTCTCCTTCATCTATATACCAAACCCTTCCTCTTTTGACTCTATGAAATTTGGTTTATTAACCTCATCAACCTTAACCTTGACCTGTGGAGTGACCATCTTTCTCTGCCTGCAGATATTTACTCCATACAACTTATCCTTTACTCTGCATGTCACTTCTTTCCATCTATGGCTGGGGTTGGCAATTTTTTTCTGTAAAAGATCAGAAGGTAAGTATTGTTGACTTTGTGGACCATATGTTATGTCACAACAGCTCAACTGTACCATTGTAGCATGAAATAGTCACAGACAATATACAAGTTAATGAATGTAGCTGTATTCCAATAAAACTATTTACAGAAAAAAAGTGTAGGTTGGATTTGGCCAGTGTGTCATACATAGTTTGCTGATTCTTGACTTCAAAGATGAAGAAGGAGTTCCTTAACATGGGATATAAGAACCTGCATGATTTATCTCCTGTCTGCTTTGCCAGCTTTATCTCCTATTACTTTCCCTGTGAGTTAACCAGCCATAATAACAAACCGCAATTATTTATTCAGCACTTTCAATATGCCAGTTACTTTTCTAAACCTTTTGCTTATATTAAATTTTCTAAATTACTAAAAAGGGTAGGATTTAGGCACCTTAATTTATAGATGAGTAAATTGGGGCTCAGGGTTTGCCCAAGGTCACACAGACAGTATCTAGAAAAGCTAGGATTTGAACCCAGACAGTCAGGTTTCAGTGGTCATGCTCTTACCACTATATCATCCTGCCTCTCTGAGGTTTTCCCCACATTCTTGTCATGGGGGAGACTGTACCATCTGGTTCTGTGCATTTGCTCCCTTTATCTGATATTCCCCTTTCTACTTCCACCTGGGAAAACTAAATCAAGTCTTTCTTCTTTGGAAAGTCTTCCATTACTTCACAGCTCCACACTGACAGGGTTTAGATGCTTTCTGTTCTAGGCTTAATAGCTATTTCTGGATGTACTGATTACTATACTTAAAAAAATTCAGTAATTGTCTACTGTTGAAATTAGTGATCTCCTCCCCATCGGGGTTTAAGTGCTGCTCATCTTTGCACAGTTCCTGACACAGTAGGTGCTCAATAATTGTTGAATTGAATTCAATGAATAATTTATCCTAGAGTTCTCACTGTTTCTGATTTATCCATCAGTTCTTTTTTTGGTGGAAGAGAAGTTTAGAGTCTTGGTTGGTATGTCTCAGAAACAGATCTTGAGATATAGATTAGTGCACAAGAAATTTACCTGGAAGGAGAAGAAAGCAGTGGGAGGAGAATGACGAAGTGAGATGCAGCAAAGCAGTCAATGAAATATACATTATCAAGGCTCCCACCATTGTAGTCCACTAGAGCTTAATCCTGCTGGGGAAACTCTGAAAGCTGGTGCAGAGCATATACCTCAGAGTTGTTCTACCCAGGGGATAAAGTTGCTAGGGTATTTATACACCAATTCATTTCATTAACTGGTTGGAGGCTACTTCCAGGGGAAGTTAATACCCAAACACATCCAGGGTGCTACACAGTTGGGCAAAGCAAGGTTTGTTGGCTTGAGAAAGCCCTCAGGCAAAGAAATTCAGCTGCTGGTAGCTGCAAGTCCAGCCAGTGTGCACTAAAGTGTGAGGGTTGGCATATACGAGAATGGTGCCCACAGCATCTGCTATAGTTTCCCTCCAAATGTCTGAAACTGATTGTAAGGTGAGAAGATAATTTTTCCCCTTTCCCCTTTGCTAAAATGAGGCTTTAAAAGGGGTCTCTGGAGGTAGAATCTTTCATAATTATCACAATAATCCCGTTTTGTGATGTGTGTAAGGAAAATAGCATCTTTATCCTTTTTCAGGCCAGGTGACCTCTAGTATACACTGAACTGTCTTCTCTACTTATCCTTTGGGATTGCTTTTGAAGACTGCCTTCAATCCCAGAACTTTGATTAGTGGTACATTTATGTATTTTCTTAACATGAGAGCTATAGCATTGCTGTTTGTCTCACATCTCTTCCCTTGTATAAAGCAAAATCTTCAGGTACCATTTATAACAGATAGTTTTATGGTTTATACAACATCCTAGGTGTTTGAGCAGACTTGTGGAGGAGTAAGACGTCACAGTTGCCATCTAGAGTGTTCAGAGTAGTGTCCTGGATAAATAAGGAGGAATGAGATAGATGTTGAAATAGAGAAAAATTCAAAGTAAAAGGAAGTATGGGGGAGAGATTGACTAATTACCTTGTAAGAAAAAACATAATTAAGGATATTCTAAATTTATCCTAATAGTAAGATAGTTTCTTGTTACCTGAGTATCCCAAAGTCTCTTATATTTTGTGTTGGCTCTCAATTTTGTAATTTTTTAAAACAGTGCTGTTTGGGCCAAGAATCATTTACCTGATACATCCTCCTTAATGTTGATAGTGAAAAAACAATTAAGACTTTTTCTTTATTCACTCTTGAAATAAGACAGTTGCAGCTGGCAGGGAGCACAGAGAAGGGATTTAGAAGAATTTGAGCAGGTGTGATAGACAAGGGGATTGACTATAGCTGAGGAAAAGAGGTAGCGAGAGATGGATGAGTAAATGAAGAATCTGAGGCTTTGAGCTCTGGAAACCGAGGGACCGATTTCACAGCTGAGTCGGATAGGACAACCAGGCAGGTTGCTTCCATGTGGCGAAAGGCTGCAAGTTCAGTTTAGACAGGAGCAAAGGTGAAAGCGCTCTTGACTTTCCTAGGTAGAGCTGTACAGACATGAAACTCAAACCACTAAATCCCCTTAGGAATGAATGAGTCTGTCAGGGAACTCCGAAAATAGCAATACTGACAATAGTGGTGATAATGACAACAATAAATATTTCCATTTCTGCAGCAGTGGGAATGCAGGTTATTATTTTAGGAGTTTCGCACATACCTTGGCAGGATTCTGGGATATCCATTATTTTGGACAGCCCCATCGTCCTTCATTCTCATCCTTTGAAAGCCCTCTTAGCACACAAAAAATTAAAGTTTAGTAACAATAATAAAAGTGCAAAAATGATTATCCCTACAGATGGCATATGAAAGCTGAAAACTGTGTGTTAAAATCACCATTTCATCCCCAAAGTAACCTACTTCATTTATTGTGGCTGACGTGGTAGAGAATGTTTTCTTTTACGAATGTTGAGATAATTAGAAGCATGATTCACTTAGCACCTAGTATGTGCTAGACCCTTCACACACATTATCTCCAGTTCTCCCAGCCCTACTTCTGTTTTGCCTGTAAGGAAGTTGAAGCTACGATGAATTACTTGGTGTGTCCATGGGCCTCAGTTAACTTCTTTCCTCCATTTTTCCCAAATGTTACTGCTGGGATCAGATGTTAGCAACGAGAGTTCCCAGCAGTTGTGAAAGGACAGAGGCAGAACCCAGGTCCATCCATATCCTCTGTTAGGCCACTTGGCCTCTATACACACCTGCTGTATAACTGTTGACACCTGTATTCATCAGCATCTGTATTATTGTGTTTGTCAAGGTTCTTCAGAGAAACAGAACCTGTAGGAGATATATGTATATCTATCTTATCGATCTATCTATCTACATCCTTTCAACCTTGAAATTTGGCCCTCATTTTTCTCATTGATGGACTCAATGCATCCTTATAGAGTCACCCCATTACATTAACATATGTTAATGTGTAATATTTTATCTTCTGTACTGAGCTTTATTTTTAAATTGGGCTTCCCTATGTATTTATCACATTTAATTTTCAGAACAAACCCTTCTCATTTACACTAACAATTGACACTACAAGGATTAAAAGTAGAATCCTTTTTCGCCATTGGCAAAAAGCTGAAGAGACAGGATTGGGACTCAAGTTTTTATTTGCTTTCAAAGCTTCTGCAGTTTTCATTACATTATATTATCTCAATAAATTTTTCTATATGGCAGTCTCAATAGTACTTTAGAGTACTAAAAGAAAGAGAATGATGACAATTTGTTGAACTTCATTGTTAGGCAGTAAAGCATAATGCCATTCAGAACACTGTCAACCAGTAAATATATCTATCTATGCCATTCAGAATACTGACAATCAGTAAATTCATCTATTTGGAGAATCATTAGGCAACATGGGGATTCTACCAATATATCACTAAATCATAATTATTAGACTTCATGGAGGCTGGGATAAGACTAAAATATTGATTATAATGCATTCACATATCTTTAAACTATATACAATATATATGAATATTATCACAGCATATAGAGTATGGTGAGATTTTAATATTAATCAAGGTGCTTTTGAAATCCCATACTTTCTTTGTTGTCACAGACTATCTTTGTTCCCATTAGTCCAGATTTATTACTGTCCTAGTAGAGAAAAAATCCAGCCAAACTAAAGAACAAAATGTTATACACTTGGCTTTTAAAAAGAAAGATTTGGGAAGAAAACTTGGTTCTCCAGACTAAGGAAAAGGCATTTTTGGAGGATAATCAAGGGTTAGAGATAGGATTGTCTATATTTAGATTAGAATGCACCGTTTCCCCCATTTCCACTCATGGAATTCTGGGGATTGAAAATAGAGTGAGTCTTTGTTCCATTCCTTGAGTGGAGCTTGGGAAGATGGCAAGCATCATTGAAAATTATTCCACACCAACATGGTGCAATAACGATAGGGTAGATAATGCAGAGAGCCATGTCCAATCCGGAACTCTGTGTGGAGGTAGGTTACAGCTGCACCCCACCCAACAGCAGCAGAATAGAGTTCCTAAATAGGAAATAATGCATAGGATGGGCTAAGAGGTCAGGTTCCCTAGAAGCAGAGTCTAAAACAAGAATTTGCGTGCATATGATTTATTGAGGAATACTCATCAGGAAAAAAAAATCTATAAGAGAATTGTAGACTAAAAGATATTCCCCAAAGATGGCAATGTCAACCATGTGACTGAAGGATGCGGGTCAGCAGGCGTTTTAGCAGATGAGAACAGAAAAGTGGCTAACAGTGATCTTAGTAGTACATTTCAGTAAATTCTAGTGTAGAACTTATGCAGACTGTATATCTGTCATCCACATCCCCTCCAAAGTGTTGATATGCTTATTAGGGAAGACGAATGCAACCTAGAAGAAAATGAAAGGTTTGAGGAGAAGGAAAATACTAAATCAACTTGCTTTATTGAAGACAACTTTACTGAAGTATAATTTACCGGCCAGGAAATACACCCAATATAAGTGTACAATTCAATGATATTTGTTTAGTACATTTATAAAGCTGGGGAACCCACTACAATCCAGTTCAAGAAAATTTTCTTTATACTAAATTGTTCTTTCCTACATGTTTGCTGTGAATCCCCAGACAACCACTAAGCTGCTTTCTATACCTATAGATTCACCTGGAATTTGGGGGAGGGGGAAACTGAATGAGCTGAATGATACGATATATAGTCTTTTGTGTCTGGATTCTTTCAATTAGCATAATTTTTAGACATAATTTATCTTGTAGATGTTCAAGTAATTAATTCATTTTTATTGATGAAGAGTATTTATTGTATAGATATACCACATTTCCTTGCATTTTCTTTATACATTAACCAATGATAGACATTTGGATTGTTTCTAGTTTTTTTGCTACTGTGAATAGTGCTACTATGAGTATTCATGTGCAAGTATTTACATGACATATATTTTTATTTCTTTTGGGTAGATACCTAGGAGTGGAATTGCTGATTGGAACGATAAATTTATGTTTAACTTATTCAGAAATTGCTAAACTGTTTTCTGCCAGCAATGTATGAGGCTTCTAGTTTTTTCATACCTTTGCCAACACTTGACATTGACAGTTATTTTCATTATAGCTATTTTAGTAGGTATTTAGTAGTATCACCTTCTGGTTTTAATTGCCATTTCCAAAATGACTTATGGTGTTGATTATCCTTATATGTGCTTACTAGCCATCCTTTAGGATGTTGCTAGATTCAGTTTGCTAACATTTTCTTATGGGTTGTTCTGCATCTATGTTTATGAGGGCTATTGGTCTGCTGTTTCCTTGTGATATATTTTTCTGGCTTTGGTATCAGACTGTTTCTGGCTCATAGAATGAGTTGAGAAATGTTTCCTCTCTCTATATTTTTTGGAAAATGTGTAGAATTGATATCGTTTCCTCTTAAAATATTTGATAGAAGTCATAGTTGAAACTGGGCCTGGGCTTTTTTTTGTGGGGAAGTTTTTAATTACTAGTTTTATTTCTTTACTTGTTATAGATCTAGTTAGATTACCTGTTTCTTTAGTCAGTTTTGGGAATTTATGTTTTTCTAGAACATTGTCCATAAATACATAAATATGCTTAATCTATTTATATTGAGTTGTTTATAATATTACCTTATATTTTAATTTCTGTAGGGTCAAGCAGAAATGTCCCTTCTTTTATACCTGATTTTGGTGGTTTTTGTTCTCTCTCAGCCAGTCTACCTAAGTATTTTGCAATGTTGTGATCTTTTTAAGAACCCACTGTTTATTTCATTGTTTATTGATTTTTCTCTTTCTATTTCATTGTGTGCTGCTCTGAGTTTTATTATTCCTTCCCTTCTGCTTATGTTGTGTTTAACTTGTTCTTCTTTTTCTAGTTTCTTAAAAATGGAGGTTTAGATTATTAATTTGAGATCTTTTCTCTTTTCTAAAACAGCTATTTAAAGCTATAATTTTACTCTAAGCATTGATTTACCTGCATCACGTTGCTTTGACCTATTGTGACATATTGGTTTTGTTTTCATTTACTTCAAAGTATTTTCTAATTTTCTTCATGGTTTCTTTGAACCATTCGTTATTTAATTTCCAAATATTTAGAGATTTCTGTAGGTTCTTTCTGTTGTTGATATCTAGTTTTCTCCCATTGTTACTGTAGAACATATTTTGAATGATGTTTAGTTCTTTTGAATTTATTGAGGTGTGCTTTATGTCCTAGCATTTTGTTTGTCCTGGAGAATGATCTATGTATTCTTGAAAAGAAAGACTGCTGTTTTTAGATTTTTGAATCAAATTTATGAAGTTTCTGCCCATTATTTCTTCACATATTTTTCTTACTGTTTCTCACTCCCTTCTTCTAGGACTCCCATTACAAATATTTTGGTATTTTCTTGATATTGTCTCATAGGTCTCAGAAGTTCTATTAAATTTTCTTCAATTTTTTCTATTCCTTAGGGTATATACTTTCTATTCATCTATCATCAAGTTCACTGCTTATTTCTATTTGTGTCAACTCTCAAATTTACATTTTTAAAAATTTTAAATAATTCCTATTTCTTCATTGAATTTATTATTTGTTGAGTCATTGTCATTGAATTTTTCTTAAATCTTGAAACAAAGTTTTCTTTAATTATTTGAATATATTTATAATAATTGCTTTGACATCTCTGTTTGCCAAATCCAACATGTGAGGGGACTCCTTAGAGTTTCCCCAACTCCCTTGAACCTAGGAAGCTCTGCGAAAACTTTGACTCAAAGAATACAACAAAAATGGCTGTCAGCCAATTTCAGGGCCTAGGATTTAAGATATTGGAAGCATCTAATTTCTCTCACTTCCTTGCTTGAAACACAGCTACTATGCTGTGAGGAAGAAGCAGCAGTGTAGAGAGGCCTTGTGGAAAGGCACTAAGATATCTAGTCAATAGCCTCAGGTGAGCACTAACTTACCAGTCATGTGAATAAACCATCTTGGAAGTGCATTGTCTGAGGCCCAGCTGATCTACCCCAGTTAACAGCCTGTAACAAAGATAAGCCCTTCCTGCCAAATCCTTTCTAAATTGTAAATCTGTGAGCAAATAAATTATGATTGTTGTTTGATCACTAAGTATCTGGGTGGTTTCATTACATACCCATAAGTAACCGGAACATGAATTTTCTGCCTTGAAGAATGAGAGTTAGGAATTAAAGCTAAGAACAATTATTACAATATCTATTTATCATCTACCTAACAAGTAAGATTTTCATAGCCGCAAAATCAAATTGCAAAAATATAACCTAAAAAAAGATCTGTGTAGGTAAAACTTGTTATCTTGAGTAGAAGGTGACTGTGATATAGAGGAACAAAAAAGTTTTCATCCTGGATATTACAGAACAGAATAGGAGGATGTAATGAGAAAGAAGAAAGAGAGGAAAGTGATCAGATGTTTGTTCCAATTACCCTTGTGCGGTTTGACTTAGTGATAAGAGGAAGTAGCGCTGAGCACAAGTGTGGCAGTTCTTGTCCTGTCATCAGTTTGATGTCCTATGAGGGTCCTGGGCAGGAGGTTCCACCCGAGCACTGAGCTTAACCTTAAGCAGGGTTAAGAGAGCACAGAAAAAGAGAAAGAGAGCATCTAATTTGCATCTTCATTTGACCTTCTTTTGTTCTTTGTGACCACTGAATTGAGAATCAGCAACCCTTCTGTGGAGTCCACAATGGCTGCAGCAAGATGACACTATAGAAGAGGTTAAGGGCAGCCTGTCTAGGACAAGGACATGATGAAAAATGTAAAGTTTCAGAGGGGCTTAGAGAGCCCATCTGAGACCATGGTATCCAGAAATCTACCCCTGGGTTATAAGCAAGGAGAGAGAGGCAGAGAGAGAGACAGAGAGAGAAAGAGGAGAGAGAGACAGAGAGATGCCATGAGTGGTTCTTGCTGCAGATGTCACCAGCAGATACCACAGAAAATTCAAGTATAAGACCAGTAACATCTCAAAGCTCATCAGCTACTGAATAGCAAGGCAAAGCTAGGGCATGCTAAGCCCTCTGCACCAGGAGGTCACATGAATCCCTTTCCCATATACCTGGACCCCATTTTACAAAGAAGTCAAAGAGGGAGGGTTCAGAAATAAGAGAATTGAGTAATTAACTCAATAGATTGGGCACACTTAGAGTGTTTAAACTATTAAACCAAACTAAGTTGACAACTATATTGGATATTGGTCATTTCCCCATTGCACTATCTAGTGGATAGGGTGCATGTGGAACACCAGAACACTTAGAGATGAAAATATAGAAAATACAGCTTTACTGCACATCCTGGTTATAATGTAAATATCATATATATGGCAAAATAATCTGAGAATTTGACAATGGTTTAGCTTCTCCTGGAAAAATTTCATGGAGGAATAAATATAGCAAGTATTTTTCTTCACACATCTTTTTTTCCCCAACCTCAGTCACCACTGTATACAATGAAGCCTCTATAGACTGAAGTCAGTAATTACGTACCTTACTTAGGAAAAGGTGAACAGATTGCCATAAGGAGAGATAGTATCATGTAGTGGCTAAGAACATAGACTCTGGGGCCAGAATATATGGATATGAATTCTAGTTCTTCTCTTCCTGGCTTAATGACAGGTCACCTAACCTCTCTGTGCCTTAATAGTCTCATTTGTAAAATGGGTACAATAATAGTACATCTTTCCTCATGTTGCGATTGTTAAACAAGTTAATGCATTTGAAGTGCCCACATATAGTGAGTATTATTATCGAGCTTGGCTCTTATTGTTACTGTTTTTGGAAAACCCAAGCTCACTGAGATCGCAACCAGAATTTTCCAGCCCTGAAAGATGTTTGGAGCTCTGTTTGGAGAAGTATAATAAGAAGTATATAAGAGAAGCTCTGTATAATAAGCTCTGTATAATAAGAAGTATATAAGAGAAGCTCTGGAGAAGTATAATAAGCAGAACGTGGCCAACTTGTGTGTGATTGTGGCTCCCTGTTCCTGAAGAGTAAAGAGGGTGGTGAGTACATAGGTGATGCCAGCTTGATGGTGGGACCCTGATGTGGGTGGAGGCGTGGTCTGGAAACAGACCCCCAAGAGTCACTGCTCTAGGATGTGGGCAATGGTCCCAGAGTCAAGATGGCTATGAGGAGGGCAGAGGCTGGGAGTAGTGGAGTTGTCAGCACAGCCCTAGACCATGATGGCTTCAAGGAGAGAGGCTGTTACATAGGAGTACCTGTCTCCCAAATATATGTTAGATTTTCTACTACCCAGGCTGGTGGGGTCAGAACTAGAAGTAATTTGATTTTATAAATAAAATCATGTAATTTTTCTTCTCCCTTAACATCATTGAGAAAATCAGTAACCATTGATTATAGTAATAGCCAAAACTAGAATGTATTTGACAAACCTTAATGGTTTTAAGATACCATTGAGCTGTGTTTCATGCAGTGCTATTTTTAGACGGGTTTCTTCAGTATTGTTAATCAATGTTTTCTTCTAAATTGTTGAGAATACAGATTAAGTCATATTGTGGTGGACTCTCAAAATTATCTCAGAAGAAAAAAAGCAGAGTGAAAACTCATACTTTAAGAATGTAATTGTAGCCCCTATGTTAAGTCTCTAGAAAATGTCTAAGTCTGAAACCAAAATGACGTCTGTGAAGTTGGAGAAAAAAATCTAATTCAAGAGCTACAGGGCAAATATCATGAAGTAGGAAAAAATTAATGTGATTCTGCAAATTTTTAGAGCTAATAAGTCTATACTATTAGAAAAATTCAATCACATGCTCATTACACTGGCCTATGCTTTCATTTCCTGACTGGGCCTGGAAATTATTCTCGTTAAACTAAGGCATATGGGGAACACAGTCCCAGGGAATAGAAATCCAGATCCTCAGAACAGCAATTTCTCCCTAATGTAAAAAAAAATATAAGAGAAGCAGGTTGAGTAAGACATTCTCCCAGAATAAATTGGGAGTACCATGATAACAACTTAATTTTTCCTTCCTCAAACTGTAAGAAAATGTTTATTTCTTTTGAAATATGGAAGAAAAGTCACTTTTCATGGCCTGAGATTCCATAGCTAGCACCTCTTCGCTATTTTTGCATACATTTTCCCCCTAATTTTAGGTAGTAGGCAAAAAAAAAATTTAACAGATTGTTAATTTCCAAAGTAAAAATGGCCATTGTTTAAATTAATGGAAGTATAAATTCAGTTATTACATCAGTGATATGGACAATAGAATTTGTGATTACATGATGATAAACTATAAGCCCTACTGATTACACAGGCACACACGTACACATGCTCTCACTCACACACCACACACTTTGCAGCCCAAAGTAGTAACATTCACAGTGCCTTTCTGAGTCAAGTTTGCACAAAGTAACAATGATATTTTTAAAAGATAACATGGAATCCATGCAGGAATGAGGGCTATGCCAGCATGTCTGGCAGAGATTCATATCAAACTAGATCATGAGGGTACAGTTTTGCGGGAGGACATGATGTCACAGAACTCCAGATGCTACTGAGCTCCACTGTCATGCACATCAAAAAGTTTTGTTTATAGAGCAATTTTGTACATCAAAGTGAAACCCTCATATAAGTAAAAAGAGTACTTATATTAAGAAAAGTGTGTGTACATGCACTTGGGAGGCACGGCACTCTTACAAGTATAGCAAAGATTCAAGATGGATTGTCTTACTCTATTTTCATCATAGAACTAGGTGGCAGATAATTATTAATGAGTCAGGTTTGGCAAGAAAGTCATCAAATAGTTTTATATAAAATGATAAACATGCAAGTTATTTATAGTGTCTTATACTACATATATTGTTCTTTACGTATGCATGCGTGCTTATGGACCATATAATCAATATATGGGTATTAGTTAAGTGATATTCAGTTATATTAATAAATAATTTTTCATAAAAACATCAAAGTAAGTAGAATCCTGTCAGTGCTATATTCTTATTTATTTATAGTTCCCAAATTCTTTGACTTATAATCCAGGTGCTTCTAATTATCTATTGAATGTTATAGTTAGTACCTAGAAGAAAACAAACAGCCTGACATAACCTAGATCTTGAAAATGTAGGTAAACATCCTAGCAATGAACACTAATACAAAGAAACATTCAGTATAACAGTGATTTTTTTGTCTGAAGAGCTGATACAAAGAAACAATGTTTTATTATCTTGTTTACAGCCCATGCTGCACAATATGCATTGTTGGTCTCTAAAAAGACTTTGTGTATGTAAACAACCTAACCTTACACCTAAAGCAATGAGAGAAAGAAGAACAAAAAAACCCCAAAGTTAGCAGAAGGAAAGAAATCATAAAGATCAGATCAAAAATAAATTAAAGAGGGGCTTCCCTGGTGGTGCAGTGGTTGAGAGTCCGCCAGCCGATGCAGGGGACATGGGTTCGTGCCCCGGTCCGGGAAGATACCACATGCCATGAAGCGGCTAGGCCTGTGAGCCATGGCCGCTGAGCCTGCGCATCCAGAGCCTGTGCTCCACAATGGGAGAGACCACAACAGTGAGAGGCCCGCGTACCACACACACACACACACACACAAAATTAATTAATTAATTAATTAATTAAAGAAATGAAGGAAACAATAGCAAAGATTAATAAAACTAAAAGCTGTTTTTTTGAGAAGATAAACAAAATTGATAAACCACTAGCCAGATTCATCAAGAAAAAAAGGGAGAAGACTCAAATCAATAGAATTAGAAATGAAAAAGGAGAAGTAAAACTGACACTGCAGAAATACAAAGGATCATAAGAGATTACTACAAGCAACTATATGCCAATAAAATGGACAACCTGGAAGGCAGGGACACATTCTTAGAAAAGCAAAACCTTCCGAGGCTGAACCAGGAAGAAATAGAAAATATAAACAGACCAATCACAAGCACTGAAATTGAGACTGTGATTAAAAATCTTCCAACCAACAAAAGCCCAGGACCAGATGGCTTAACAGGCAAATTCTGTCAAACATTTAGAGAAGAGCTAACACCTATCCTTCTCAAACTCTTCCAAAATATAGCAGAGGGAGGAACACTCACAAGCTCATTCTATGAGGCCACTATCACCCTGATACCAAAACCAGACAAAGATGTCACTAAAGCAGAAAGCTCCAGGCTAATATCACTGATGAACATAGATGCAAAAATCCTCAGAAAAATACTAGCAAACAGAATCCAAGAGCACATTAAAAGGATCATACACCATGTCAAGTGGGGTTTATTCCAGGAATGCAAGAACTCTTCAATATATGCAAATCAATCAATGTGATACACGATATTAACAAACTGAAGGATAAAAACCATATGATCATCTCAATAGATGCAGAGAAAGCTTTTCACAAAATTCAACACCTATTTATGATAAAAATCCTCCAGAAAGTAGGCATAGAGGGAACTTAACATAATAAAGGCCATTGATGACAAACCCATAACCAACATCATTCTCAATGGTGAAAAATTGAAACCTTTTCCACTAAGATCAGGAAGAAGACAAGGTTACCCACTCTCACCACTATTATTAAACATAGTTTTGGAAGTTTTAGCTACAGCAATCAGAGAAGAAAAAGAAATAAAAGGAATCCAAACCGGAAAAGAAGAAGTAAAGCTCTCACTGTTTGCAGATGACATGATACTATACATAGAGAATCCTAAAAACTCTACCAGCAAACTACTAGATCTAATCAATGAATGTGGTTAAGTAGCAGGATACAAAATTAATGCACAAAAATCTCTTGTATTCCTATACACTTATGTTGAAAAATCTGAAAGAGAAATTAAGGAAACACTCCCATTTACCATTTCAACAAAAAGAATAAAATACCTAGGAATAGACCTACCTAAGGAGACAAAAGACCTGTATGCAGAAAACTATAAGACACTGATGAAAGAAATTAAAGATGACACAAATAGATGGAGAGATATACCATGTTCTTGGATTGGAAGAATCAACATTGTGAAAATGACTATACTGCCCAAAGCAATCTACAGGTTCAATGCAATCCCTATCAAACTACCAATGGCATTTCTCACAAAACTAGAACAGAAAATTTCACAATTTGTATGGAAACACAAAAGGCCCCGAATAGCCAAAGCAATCTTGAGAAAGAAAAACGGAGCTGGAGGCATCAGGCTCCCAGACTTCAGACTATACTACAAAGCTACAGTAATCAAGGCAGTATGGTACTGGCACAAAAACAGAAATATAGATCAATGGAACAGGGTAGAAAGCCCAGAGATAAACCCACACACATATGGTCACCTTATCTTTGATAAATGAGGCAAGAATATAGAGTGGAGAAAAGAAAGCCTCTTCAAGAAGTGGTGCTGGGAAAACTGGACAGCTACATGTAACAGAATGGAATTAGAACACTCCCTAACACCATACACAAAAATAAACTCAAAATGGATTAAAGACCTAAATGTAAGGCCAGACACTATAAAACTCTTAGAGGAAAACATAGGGAGAACACTCTACGACATAAATCACAGCAAGATCCTTTTTGACCCACCTCCTAGAGTAATGGAAATAAAAACAAAAATAAATGGGACCTAATGAAACTTAAAAGCTTTTGCACAGCAAAGGAAACCATAAACAAGACGAAAAGACAGCCCTCAGAATGGGAGAAAATATTTGCAAATGAAGCAACTGACAAAGGATTAATCTCCAAAATTTACAAGCAGCTCATGCAGCTCAATATCAAAAAACCAAACAACGCAATCCAAAAATTGGCAGAAGACCTAAACAGACGTTTCTCCAAAGAAGATATACAGACAGCCAGCAAACACATGAAAGAATGCTCAACATCACTAATCATTAGAGAAATGCAAATCAAAACTACAATGAGGTATCACCTCACACCAGTCAGAATAGTCATCATCAAAAAATCTACCAATAATAAGTGCTAGAGAGGGTGTGGAGAAGAGGGAACCCTCTTGCACTGTTGGTGGAAATGTAAACTGATACAGTCACTATGGAGAACAGTATGGAGTTTCCTTAAAAAACTACAAATAGAACTACCATATGACCCAGCAATCCCACTCCTGGGCATATACCCTGAGAAAAACATAATTCAAAAAGAGTCATGTACCACAGTGTTCATTGCAGCTCTATTTATAATAGCCAGGACATGGAAGCAACCTAAGTGTCCATTGACAGATGAATGGATAAAGATGTGGCACATGTATTCAATGGCATATTACTCAGCCTTGGAAAGAAATGAAATTGAGTTATTTGTACTGAGGTGGATGGACGTAGAGTCTGTCATACAGAGGTGAAGTAAGTCAGGAAGAGAAAAAGAAATACCGTATGTTAACACATATATATGGGATCTAAAAAGAAAAAAATGGTTCTAAAGAACCTAGGGGCAGGACAGGAATAATGACACAGGTGTAGAGAATGGACTTGAGGACACGGGTATGGGGAAGTGTAAACCGGGACGAAGTGAGAGAGTGGCATGGACATATATACACTACCAAATGTAAAATAGATAGCTAGTGGGAAGCAGCCGCATAGCACAGGGAGATCAGCTCGGTGCTTTGTGACCCTCTAGAGGGGTGGGTTAGGGAGGGTGGGAGGGGGATGCAAGAAGGAGGAGATATGGGGATATATGTATATGTATAACTGATTCACTTTGTTATAAAGCAGAAACTAACACACCATTGCAGAGCAATCATACTCCAATAAAGATGTTAAAAAAAAAAAAAAAGAACCAGAGTGTAGAATGCTCCTTATTCCACCACTGCTACTTCCTTGGGACAAGGGAAACTTACATTCTGGCTGTGTTGGCCAAGAGCCGCTCCATGTTGGGGATGTAAATCAATGCAAGGGCAGTAGGAGCTGCCATCGCTCTCTGTTTCCTCATCATCCCAGTGATACGCTGGGTTCAATTTTCCCTACAATAGAAGAAAGCAGAAAAGATGCTCCCTCTCTCTTCTCCTTCCCCCACCTCCTCATTTGCAGTCCCAGTAGTGTTTGCAGGTGCAGAAAAATAAGTGGCAGAAATGTTTAGCTGTCCTTTAATAATCTTCCCTTCTTTCCTTAGTTGCAGAACTCTGAATCGTACTGAATTTTTATTGAGTTATTGACTATTCCGTAAAAGAACTATATTCTCCTGCCTCCACTGTAGCTAGATGTGGCCATATGATCAAGTTCTGAACAACAAGATTTGAGCATCAGTGTTGAGTGTAATTTCTGGTTCACATCCTTAAGGAAAAGAGGTGTTCCGTCCTTTGTCCTTTCCTCTCTTTCTGCTGATTGAAAACAAAGGCATGATGGCCAGAGTGGAAAGAAGTATCTTGGACCATGAGATGAAGCCAAGCATTAAAGATAAAAGAGCCACAAGTTAGAAGAGGCCTGGGTTCCTGGTTGTCAAATCTCTTTCGTTGTCCTAGACTACAGTGCTCAAACTTTTCATGGGAGAGAAATAAACTTTTAACTTACTTCATACACTGTTATATTGGATCTTTCTATTGCAGAATTGGGGCTGTAATATCTCCAAAACTTACACATAGCTTCATCAGAGCTTCTCAAACTTTAATGTGCATATGAATCACCCAGGGATAGTGTTAAAATGCAGGAAGTGTGATGGATACACCTTCTGTGCCAACCTGTCTAGGCTATGATGCCTAGCTATTTAGTCTAGATGTTGCTGTGAAAGTACTTTGTAGATCTGATTAGCATCTACACTTGGGTGACTTTAAGGGGTTTACTGTCTATAATGTGGGTGACCTCATCCAGTAAGGGAGCCACTTGAGAGCAAAAAGTGAGGCTTCCCAGAGAAGAAAGGAATTCTGTCTCAAGACTGTAATATAGAAATCCTGCCACAGTTTCTAACCCCCTGGTCTCTCTTATGGATTTCAGGCTTGTTTGTTCCCACAATTGCATGAGCCAATTCCATAAAATAAAGCTCTCTCTACACACACACCCCCTTTATTGGTTCTATTTCTTTGAAGAACTCCAATTAATATGGTAGGACAGTAGGATTGGGGCAAGTCGTGAGATTCTTCATTTCTAATGCATTCCCAGTGCTCCTAGTCTGAGTGCTGTGCTTGGCATAGTGAGATTCTGGAGAACTGGCTGTCAGGAAACATGTGTTTCTGTCTAGACTTGGACAGAAATTTACTGCATGAGGCATGTCAGTTGATGGGTAAATCTCATTTCCTCATCTCTGAGGTGAGAATGTGGGACTAAATGACCTCTGTGTCCCCTCTTGGCTCTAATACATTAAACTTCTGTGATCTTAACCCTCCTGGCCAGAGGTCCTGGTGAGAAAGCACCCCGGGGCTAGAGCTGGTGTCAGGGCCAAACCCTGAGGTGCATAAAAGCATGTGGCCCTGGTGCCCGGCTTCTTGGAGAGGTGGCGTTGGTTTGTTGTGTTGTTCATCTAGTGTGGACATTTATAAGTGGAATGGATGGCTGTTCAGCTGGTAACTTCTTATGTCCAGAAACCTGATTCCCACGGAAAGACAGTAAATTTTTCTCCCTTTGATTAGGAAGAGAAATTCAAGACCTTGATCACTTTTTCCCAGGACACCCATTTCCCAGTGCAGAGGACAGAGACAGGTCTAGTGGCATAAATGACTGCTTTGTGTTATTTCCTTACACATTACACACATCACACGTTACAATAATTTTGTAGAATAATCTTACGTATGAGAGAATTATATTAATGAACTTACCTCCTTCCTAACTTGGGCATTAATAAATCTTGGATTTGGAAAATTTTAATAAGAGCATCATTACTTGATTCTTTAAAAAAAATAGCAAAGAGCTTGAAAATGATAATCTGCTAAATTGTGCTTCTCTTTGAATGCTCTCATGCCTTGTCAACCAGCCTGTGATTTCGAATCAGATATTCTTTCTGATAGTATGATTTGTACCTATCTGTAAGCTTTGTTTTCTAAAATCCTAAATTGAAAGGGGCTTTGTTGTTATCCTTTGGAAACACAACCAAAAGGAAGCTGTGATCATTCTTTAATGGTGGGAATCTGTTTCCACCTATAATATAGAACATTTATTCTTAAAATCAGTAAATGTACAATACAATCCAATAGACCCAGAGACAAATTTTAGTGAAGGATTGAAATTCCTTTACTTGCTCATTGTCTTAGTTTCCCATAATAAAGTGGCATGAAAAATGTGTTTCCTGCATTGTACGAAATGCTAATAGATTATTTACTGATGCTGCTTTGGTTAGGCTTATACAGACAGAGAAGCAAAGGAATAGAACTTTGGGAACATATATCTACTTATTTGAAATAAGGATTTATATATGTGTGTGTGTATATATATACATAATCTGTTTGAGATCTATCTATCTACATATAGAGAGACTATATAGCTATGGTCAGTCTGAGATAAATAGGTTTCTTATCTCACCTGAAATACCACAGGAGGAGGAGGTGTGTGTTCACGCCAGTGTGACATTGTGTATGTGTGTGCGCATTTGCTAAGCATGTGCACGTGCCAGTGTGTGCACATGTGTTAAGTTGGGGGTGGGTGTGGAAAGAAAGAACTCATTTCCTCCTTCTTGGCATGTGAATCTGAATGCAGTCGAGAGCTTGAAATCATTTCCTTATTTTCTCAATGTCAAGCACTTTTTCGTCTCTTCCCTTCCCCCTCCAACACAATTACCTTAGGAGATTCTTTTAATAGATGCAACTCCTTTTTATGTCTAAAAGGGAAGGTTCCTAAAAAAAAAATAGAAAGCAGCAAAGGCATGGAAGGTTCTCAGTCAGAGCTAGGAACCTGTTGCTGCCTCTCACTGATGTACTTTTCTTTCTCAACATTTGAGTGTGAGGGCAGGGAGAGAAATGAGGGTGCAAGGGGAAAAAAATCTGTGAGTGTACAAAAGCTTGTATTTTTTAAAAGATTTGAGCCCATTTCTTTCTATTTTAAACTTCCTCTAGAAAGGAAAACAGGATAGAAAGCTAAAAGAGATAGAACATGACATCGGTGTATTCAGCTCTTCACCTACCATATTAATATGGGCTTGTCTCGGGCTTCCCTGGTGGCGCAGTGGTTGAGAGTCCGCCTGCCAATGCAGGGGATGTGGGTTCGTGCCCCGGTTGGGGAGGATCCCACATGCCGTGGAGCGGCTGGGCCCATGAGCCATGGCCGCTGAGCCTGCGCATCCGGAGGCTGTGCTCCGCAATGGGAGAGGCCACAACAGTGAGAGGCCCGCGTAACACACACACACACACACACACACACACACACACAAATATATATATATATATATATATATACATATATATATAGGCTTGTTTGCTCTAAAAGATGTTGATATAACCTTTTATGAACTATTAATGATGCATTAGAAATCCTAACATTCATTTTCTGAAAAACAAACATCTTTCACAGTGTGACAGAAAGCACCCTGGTGGTCTGATTTGTGGGTGTTTGGTTTTTTAAATTATTAACTTTATAGAAGTATTGAAGATAGAATGAATGTCAAAGAACTAACACATATAGCTTGTATTTGCTGCATTTCTCTTGGTATGATTTTCATGTATTGGGGAATGACAATATCCAGGAGGTACTGGCAAATGAAATCAGACCATGAGAATTTTAGCTTAGCTCAGAGGTAGTGCTTTTGTAACATCAGAATTTACTGTGTTGTTTAAAACTGTTGAGAGAATTGTTAAGTGCTTTTCACAAGGAATTCGCTTCATTTGGTGGCAGAATTTATATTCATCCACTGTGACTGCTTTATTCCTATTGCAGTGTTGGTCTACTCAGAATGTGGGATCAGCTGCATGTCTTTGGCCCTCTATCGAACCCTGAAAATATAATGGACCTATTCTGTAGTTAATTCACGGTGTCTGGTATCTCTCCAGCAGCTTAACAGATGGATCTCTAGTCAGCTTCCTCTCAAACTCTTTATTAAATATTTATAGAGCCAGATTGCAAATAGACCCAGCTTCTTTGCTCCTGGAGTTATGTGCACTGACCTCTGGACCAGGGAGGATATCAGCTTGGTCAGCTCAGGGAGGAGAGACAAAATCTTTTCTCCAGAAAGTTTCCAGAAGCACATCGAGGGGTTAACTTACACACTGTGGTGAGATTACTGGTACCCTAGCAGTATTCTCTATAATAAACAGAGCATTACCTTGAAAATACAAAGCTATTCTTAATGTGGGAAGATAAAGATGTCCACCAAGTTCATGAGTAAACCTGAATATATGGGGACAGGTTTTATCACTCCATGAAAAAAATGTTGAAATGAATAATGGCGCCTTTTGCTTCAGTAGTACATATATATATGGAGAGTTGCCAGGAGAAAGTGCTAATGAGATGAGTTTGTGAGAAACGAGTGAACTTGGAGATTTAAAAACACTTAAAATATCATGCATTGGACATGTAGAGGAAGGTGTTAAAATGAAAATGCCAAAGTTGCTCAAGTCTTTTAACTGAATCAAGGCAGAGAGTGGGGGGGGGGCGGGCATGGGAAGGGAGGCAGTCCAGAGGATGCTCACCCCAGAAGAGAGGAGTCTTGGTGTTCTCAGAGGTGGCCAGTATTTGCAGAACACATGGTGCTTGAGTTAAGAGCAAAGGTAGTGGTCATTGGGCTGTAAATCTGTGAGAGAAGATTCTGGAATTCCAAGATGTGCTGTAATGCCTCTAGAAAAAATGCCAAGACCACAATCTTCATGCTGTATTTATGAGTTAAATAATCACTGGGCCAAAGAAGACTTCCAGTCCATCTCTTTTTCTTTGGACAGTCCCCTTTGAAATTGCTCCAAAGACTTAGAGACTAATCCAGGGAAATGTCATCGTGCCAGATTGTAACCACATACTTAATTTTAATGCCACAAGATAAATTACTAACTCTATCCTTTAAAGGTATTTCAGTGGTTTCAGGAAGTTTTTCAACATCTTCTTATGTAAAATTTTAGATGACAGTGCTAATTTGGCAGTATATGAAACCATAAATGTCCTTTTCACTTGGCTAACTCCTTGAATGAAATCAAGTTATATTATGATAATAAATGCACTTTATGGTAAATAGTCTTTATTATTATAAACACTGGACATGTTGCTTCTCCTTTAGCCAAGAAAGTTACTAGCTGTTCTTATTAAAAAAAAAGCTTCTTTTGTTTCCAGTTCTATTGACTTAGCTCTTTGTCACTAACATTCTAAGTTGTCCACGACACTATATTAAGAGCTGTAGAAAGGCTATAAAAGAAATAGATTCTTGACCCAGTCCTAGCTTTGGGGGAATTTATAATTCTAGTCCACAGGGAGGAGATATGAAGTATAAATGAAAAACTTTAAGAATATGTCCATAGAAAATTGAGTTTGACATGCCAAGGACACACATACAGTGAATGAATGTTATGAGCAGATAATCAAGTTTTTTCTCAGAGATGTGTTGATGTTTCTATAGTACTGCCAATCATGGCTGAGTTTAGTGCCTGGTATAGTGTAGGAACTAATGAGTATTTGTTGTTGATGATACGTTAAAGCAGTGTTATGGTCAGAATGTTTATATCCTCCTAAAATTTGTGTATTGGGAATCTAATCTGCAAGGTAATGATATTAGAAGGTGGGGCATTTGGGAGGTGATTAGGTCATGAAGGCGGAACCCTCATGAATGTGATTAATGTCCTTACAAAAGAGGCCACACGGAGCTCCCTAACACTTTCTGCCATGTAAGAGTACCAAGAGAAGTCTAGTCCTGGAGGAGGGCCCTCAGATGACTCTGCTAGTACCCTGATCTCAGACTTCCAGCCTCCAGAACTGTGAGAAATACATTTCTGCTATTTATAAACCACCCAGTCTTGGTATCTTGTTATGGTATCTTGTGGTATCTTGTTATGATAGCCTGAATGAACTAGGATAGATGGGATCCCTGAAACTATTCTTCTATTAGGATATGATGTTAGCATCTCAGCTCTGGGGCTTTCTGGGTCAGAGAAGCTGTTAACACTGACTGTAACTATTTAGATGATGTAAGCAGACACAAGTGCAAGGTTAAGAACCTCCTCCCTCAAGCACATCTATGGGAAATCCTGTAGTTTTTGGGAAGGGCCCAGGTGAAATATCAGAAATGCAGCACCACACCTCTGCTGACAACACACAGTTCAGACGGCCTAGGAACTCAGATGCTCTAAAGGAACCTCTAATTTTTCAGGGTTGCCTCACTGGAGGGGGTGGCAGGTAGATGCTGCTCTGTGTCTTCCTCCCCAGAGTGAAAACTACACTGAATCATGTAGCATCAAGGGCACTTGCCCCTTCTAGAACCAGTTCTGAAGATTCTAGTCATATTTGTTAATCTGAGGAAATGGCTTTGTGGATAACACAGCAACAGGGGTGCTGTGGGTTTCTGATATCAGGCCTGGTTTGAAGGCTTCTTCCAGTCTGTCAAAGGATATCAAAAAGGAAATGAGACATTTGTATGATTGTATTTAAATTCTCAGAGGTAGAAGAATCGAAGATTATCACATATGCCCACCCTTGAGATGTGTGAGGAACAATGAAATGATACAGAGTACCTGTTAAAAAGTCTTCAGAAAGAAAAGCAATAGAAAGTATGGTCATATTTCAGACTTTGTTTTGGGGTGACTTTGGGTTTTTATTTCTCTTTTTACAGACATAACCTCATTACAAAGGAAACTTTTGGACTTCCTCTTGAAACAGATGATATTTGTCTATTATATAGTGAGATGACCATTGTGGAAAGTCAATTTTACTGTCCACAAAATCCAAATAATAAAATGCAAAAGAAGTGTTTTCTTTTCTTCCTGTTAAAACTTATAACCTCCAAAAAAGCACATTTCTTATTTTTCTTGTTTCAGAGTTCACCAACTAAGACAGACTGAGCTGGGCCATTACCATTCTCATCAGTTGAGATTTATATGATGCATGCATTGGAATGAACATCTGGACAGTTAGAGAATGAATTTCATTTGGAGGCCCTTGTAGCATTTTTTTCCACATTTGAAATGTCCCTTTGGAAAACAGAATAAATAGGAAAACAATATCCACTAAAAGAGAAATATTTTTAAAAGCCAGAATTATTAGAAATAGGATTATCAATGAGAATTTTTATTGCAAACAATAAGGTATAAGTGGGATCGTAAAGCACCGTACAGAAATAAAATCTATTGATGACTTGGACTTTATCTTGCATCCAGAGAACCAGTGAACTTAAACTTGTCTGTGACTTCCAAGGCAACTAGCTCTAACCACAGTTTCCACTGTCTCCCGGGCTTAAGTGGAGATTTTCTGCCTGGAAAAGTGTTTCATGGAGACATTTGATCCAGGTGCTTTATGTAGTAGGATTGGTGATTCAGTGTGTGACATTTAACAATGTGAGTCAGAATTAGATGAATGTCTCAGTTTTATAGTTGAGTAGCTAATGGAAGGGCCACCTCTTGGATGAGTCATTGAACACAGATCCTGCCGTGGGCCACTTGCTAAAGATTGTGCAATCATTTTCCCAAGCAACTAAGATGGTGACCTTGACGTTTTGCTCTTTCTGAGTTCAGGTGATCAAGCTGCTCATCTCTGTTTCCTTAAAATAGATTTAACCTACAAAACTACCTTTTATCTTCATTCATTTTTTTTTCCTGCATGGGTGTGGTACCCTATTCATTACATGTGAATAATGCAGTTATTATATTTTAACCTAATGTATTCTGCTAGAGATAAACTACACTTGTTATTTATAACCCCTCTTTCCTATAAAATATTTGAGGCAGCTTGGAATAAAAGATAGAGATATGCCAAAACTATTCAAACAAGGGCAGATGAATGTGATTATGGGCTATGCCAGGTCAAGAGAGCTATACCAGAATTTATAGGCTAAAGATAGCTCCTGAAACATAGCAGCAAATTTAGCTTTGAGCTTCCCGAAAATTATTTTCAACATGTATCATTTTGCCTTTTTTGTAAATGTCAATGTCTGCATTAGAATCTTCTATGTCAGAATATAAATTCCATATGAGCATGGTTTATCAATCAGATGGCAAGTTTTATTGAGGATTAGTTGTAGTCAGAATATTATGTGAAGAGTGGGGAAGTAGAGCAAGACATCAAAGAAAAAGAGAAGCGATTACTTGCCTCTGTCCTCAGTGAGGTCAACAGTCAGTTAGATAAAACAAATCATACACTTGAGAAGTCTCTTACCACAGAACACACAAGCTAATAAATGTTAATAGAGTCCTAATTGGGGAGATGAGTGTGGGAAAATATAGCTCTTAACATATGCATGGCTTGATATTTGTCTGAGCAGTTGTAAATGAGAAGCAGAAGGCTGGTTTTCAAGGGAAGTCTTTCACTCCTCTACCGGGCTGATGCATGGCTGTCCCAGGACAGCTGTCACAAAAGAGTCCTCGGACAGTCTCTGTGGGATTAGGGTGACAGAGACACTGTCTAGTCAGATAATAGGACTGGGCTCTATTTAACCTATGTGTCCCTGTACAATCTGGAAATTAAAAAAAAGAAGGGGAAAAAAAAAGAAAAGAAAGAAGGAAAAAATGAAGGAAGGAAGAAAGGAAGGAGTGAGAGAGGGAAAGAAGGAGAGAGAGAAAAGAAATTTTGACCAACTTCATGGACTTCTTTTTATGCTAAGGTGAAAACCATTTAGGTAAATTTTTTGTCTGTTTTTTTTTCTTTCCTTAAGCTTAATTGGTATAACAGAATTAGAGATTATTGACATTTTATGGAGTGATAACCACATATATTTCTCCTGTGTTTTAGGAAGCAATTTTTGAAAGGAGACAAAGAGGCTGGACAGATAGAGATAAATTATTAGGTTCATTACTGTCAAAGCTGGGTTGAAAAATGGCATCAATATATAGCCACACGAGGCTTCCTATCATTTACCCCAAGTCAGACCCTGATATGACCTAACTGAGGGACTTTTGATCTATGGAGGAGACATACTTACCCAGCTTTGCTTCTTTATATCTCCACCAAATTTGGGACACACCCTAGTCTCCAAAATCCATCTTTAGAGGACTAGCCGGGCCCTGAACCAAGTGTGCCCGCCATGTGGAATCAGGAGCTCCAGAAGGTATGGATTCATAAGAGAAGAAATCCAAAAAATAAGGAAAGGAAGGGGCTGTACCACACATGTTTGTAAACTTCTTCTGCTCTTACCCATCCCAAATAAACCATACTATCACCAATAAGCCATACTACGGTGAGGGATGAGTCCGGGTAAGGAGAGAGACCAGACAGACTACCCAAGTGGAGTGGTTCTCAACCCTGGCTGCCCAGTAGGATCAACCCTGGCTGCCCAGTAAATACACAACACACACTTGCATGCACACACACGCTGCCTGGGCTCCACGTGTGTAGCTAGAGTTGAAAACAGAACAGGGAACTGAAGCTCCCCCAATCAGAGGCCTTTACTGAATTTACAGTAATTGGCTGGGTGTACAGTAAAGGTTCAGTTGATATTTGTGGAATGAATTCCTAAAGAATGTATTGGATATTGACAATAGGTGAAGTTCTCCACATTTAACTCTGTGCCACATTACCGGAAAGTGGTAGTCTCCTTGCCTGTGCCCTGAGAATTATTCTTTGGGAGACTCCACCTTTGTAAGAATATGCCTTGATTAACAATCATCAGGCCTAGACTGGACTGGCAGGTGTGCTCCAATGTTCAAAGGGAGTTACTTTGTATAAAGCAGAAGGTGAAGATTGGGAATCTATGGGAAAAGGAGAAAGAAAGAGGAGAGTGGCAGAAAGATGGCAGAGACAGGCGTGCTTAGTGTCGTAGGATGTGACCTACCATCCCATGAACACCCAGATCCTCCCTGAAGACTACAGTAACACTTTGTATGTATAAATTTCTCATAGAAATCTGAGAGAGGGCTAAATGCTGCATTCTGGGGTCAAGGGCTAAGATAGCCTTACTGCAAAAAGGCAGCTGTGGATGAAATTAGGTTGTGTAAGGATCCTGAATGCCTCAGTCAGCACCTGTATTGATATCTAAACACTGAATCCGTAGACTCTTACAAAAGTGAATTTTTCTACAGAGACTGGTAATGTACCTATTTACCCTATTCAAAACTAGGTTAATTTCTCAGGGGCCTGGTTAGTATAGCATTACATCAGAAATAAAATAATAAGGCAATAAGGGTACCAGACTTTTCATTCTAAAATATGGCATTTTAAACCTTGAAGCATGACTAGAAATACAATAATACTCAAACTTTTTATCAATTTTCACAAGTTATAATAGATATTCCAATTATTTTGAATAAACTACATTACCAGTTCTAAAAGTTGCATAAATTTTTAAATCTCTGGAAGGAAAAAGTGGTGTAATTTGACTTGCAAACATTTTTAGCAAACAAAACAAGCTTTAGAAAGCAACAAAAATGAGAATAGGATGTATACAAATATAAAGTGTTATTTAACATAGTGGGATAGCTAAATCTTCTGTGAAGCTGAGAGATGTGTGCATGTAAGAAAATACCAATTTAGTTACTATTGTTTGCAAACTTTGTATACACACAAATGTGTCTCTTCCCTTCCTTTTGTACTGTCACCAGCTTAGAGTGCCTTCATTTTATACATCCTTCATTATGACAACCAACTTCTCTCTGATACTCAAACTCAATCTCAATCTCTTAAAATACTCTCCTATTTAAAAATGACAAAAATACAGTGTATCCCAATGACTTATTTTAGCTCCTAAACATTATTCATTCAGATACTGTATTTTCTGAGTTCTTGTATGGTTCTGAAAACACTTTTTATTACCTTTGTACCTGAAACTTGGCTGGATACACAATTCACGTGGCACATTTTCTTCAGAACTTTGTAGATTTTCCCACTAACCTTTTAGCCTTAAATGATGCTGTGGAGAAGTTTCAGGGGCTCCTGATTTTATCTTCTAGTGTGTGACTTGGGTTATCTGGAAGTAGCCTGGAGAAATCTTTTTTACCTTTGAAATTCAATAGTGAACAAGGATATGTTTTGGCTTTGAGTATTCTGAATTAATTTTGCCTGGATTACAGTGCATTCTCTTTATCTTTACATATTTTTACCCCATTATCTTATGGAAATTTTGTTTTATATCCTTTAATATGTTTCTGGTTTTATGGTTGAGCTTTGCTCTTCAAAGAACCCAGTTGTCCTATGTAGGCTCATCTTTATATGTCTTCAACATTGTCTTCCTTCCTTCCTCCCTCCCTCTCTCCCTTCCTGCCTTCCTTCCTTCCTTCCTTTCTTCCTTTTGTTTCATCCTTCTTTGCCCCTTTCTTTCTCCCTCTCTGTATCTTTTGAATTTTTTTTTTTTTTGCATTCTCTGTACTTGTTGTGATTATAAAAACTGTTAATTTAGGGTAGCGATGTTTATTTTTAGCCTTGCCTATCCCATTTCTTCTAGTTTAAAATTGATTATTGTGTTTCATAATGTCACTCTGCACATAGATTTTACTTAATACTGGATGCTTTCTTTTCAGGTCTTTCAATTTTCTTTTTTAAATCAAAATCATCTCATTACATTTTTCTATAGCACAGTGCATTTATGGAGAATTCTTTTTCTTTCCTTTTGCTGTGCTTTCCTTCATACATTTTTTTTTTGACTTGGGCATTTTTTTTCCTGTTTTTTTACTTATTACTTATTGATTGGTTCCCTGCCCGCCTCCCCACCCCGTAATGTCTTTGGATTGTTGGCATGAGGCTTCTTTTATTCTCGCTTATACTTAATGTGAACTATTTGGTGCAGATTATCTGGTTTGTTGATTTTAGTAATAAAATGCAAGCAAATTCTCTTTTACGCCTTTCCAACCATGGTTGATAGCTATTTTTTGTCGCTTCTCCTTGGAGCTACAATTTGAGAACATGATGAGAATGAGCTAAGTTGAGGCTGTGTTGAATATCTTAAACCGTGGTTTTCTCTAAGCAATAGGGTTTTTATTTCATCTTCATTCAGATTACCCCCTCTTCATTGTGAACTCTGAAAACTTCATTCTCATGTTTTATATTTCCTCCTTTTCACCATCCCTCGCAGGAACTATTTCCACTGCTTGTCAGTTAGAAGAAGAAAAAAATTTAATTTGCTTCTCCAGAGTTTGGCAGTGTTACTGAAAATCATCAGTATGTTACTGACTGAGCAGTATGTTTCCAGAATATTGGTGAAGGTTTGGAATCCAATTAGGTTTCCCACAGTGCATTGCTCTATTTTAGAATCTTCTGTTGCTTCATTTCAGTTTCTTTACTTCTTAATGTTTATTACTTTCAGTTGTGCATCTTTCTTTTTTCCCCCTTATTTCTTTAAAAAAAAAGTCTGTTCATTTGAGAAAGCAGAATGGAAAATGGAAATGATATGACCTAGCTTTACTCTATTATCTGTCATCTTTACTAAATCTTTCAGCAATCAACTTTTACTTTATTATTCCCAAACTTATCTAAAGATAGATTTATTTTTAAAATTTCAGCCAAAAAATACCACTTAGACAATAAGTCTTATATATTTATTACCTGTTGAATAGAGTGATTTTTTTTTTCACTTACCCTGTGTTACAGCTTTCTAATTTAATGTAAGCTATATTCTTCTATTCAGGGTGTGTTGTGTAAGTCTCTGTGCAGTCTGTCCATATGGTTTATTGTTTTGCCAAATTTGATCATGGACCATGTTATTCTTTGTTGTGAAAGTACTACACTTTTTCACTTGCTGCTTTCATATGCTGATTTCATAACATGCTTCAAACTCTCTCATTATGTTGTAAAGGTTTTCCCATTATTCTGTGAAATAATAGAAATTGAAATGTTATAGATGGAGAGGAGATGAGGTTTTATTTAATTAAACAAAAATAATAATTTAGACCATGCTATTGAAAAGCAGAGGGGAGTGTTGTGGGAAGCCCTTGTATATAAGAGGAATACTAAGGGTTGATTTAAGAAGAGAAGATAAAGTTAAAATCAGAATCTTTATTTAGAATGATATTAGTAAATGAAGGAAATTGGTAGAGTCAGTTATTTTTCATTGTGTAGCTCATAAAAATGTTAGGTTGTCATGATTTTTAGTTTCCCAACTGGTGGCCTTGGCTGGGTTGCCACCCTCAGTGTCAGCACTGGCTCCTTGTAAGGAAGAGCACTACAGATGGCTACAGGCTGGGTACAACAAGGGCCAGGCTCACTAGGGACAGGGCCGGGAAGGGTGGAGAGCATCTCCACAGGTAGTAAATACACCTCAAGTTTGGGAATAATAATACGGAATTGTTACATTTGAGTTACTTGAGATTTTTCCTTTCATTTTTCTAATGTTTAAGATGGTTGAACACAATTTTTTTCTGTGGCATAACTGGTTACATTTTCTAGTGAGCTTTGTGGCTCCCATTGTCGGAGAGGAAAAACACTAGGAAATATGCAAAGTCTTCTTGAGTGAATAATCTGAATTGTAGAAAGAATCCACTGACTTCTTTCTCAGCAGTGATTTTCCACCTGAGTGGCTCCTGGGTAGCTAGTGCATAAAGCTATGTCAGTGCTAGCTGGGTGCAAATTGCCTTCTTCTGAAGATGCCTGCTTTGTACCATTACCTGCCTACGGCACAATAAGGCCCTTCCAGTAGAGAAGCCCCTTAACCAAATATCAAACAAATTAACCTTTAGTGTGTTCCTAGGAGCCTTTCAAGAGAAGGAACACTCTGGTGACATCACTGATGGCAAAGGTTAGCCTAAACGTAAAATGAAATCATCTGGCCAGGCAGACCCTGCAGGAGAATCAAGCCTTGTAATTAGATTGAAGCCTCCTAGGAAACGGAGCCCTGTTGCAGGAAGAGCGTTTGCAGAAGCTAATTGGGGTAAGCTTTCGAATCAGTTCTGGTCCACCGCATCACTTACAGACTTGAAAATAGCTGTGATGGTGTATGATGATTGAGTCATCCCTTAATTTTAGCAACCTAGGCGAACATGAATTACATGACGAACGTGCGCTTGAGCTTGTCCTATTTGTGACTTCAGACTCCAGAAAGATTCCAGTCCTCAGATTGGCTGATAATGGGGGTGTTTTCTGAGAGTTACAGGGATTGGGCAGCCCTGTTGCAGGCAGGTGCTGAGAGCTTTGCCCTGATGGTTCTACAGATTGACCTCTTCTAACTGGTGCCGTCCCTGCCTTGTCATCCCACCTCTTTCCCATACAGTTTCATCAAAGTGTGAGTCCTTAACTGAGCCTAGCAATTGTTCTAACTGATTTCTGTGGTGAATTAATGAAAAAAAATCTAGTTATTAGGCCAATAATTTGTTTTACCCCATTTGGGCCACTATAACTAAATACCATAGACTGGGTGGCTTATATATAACAGAAATGCATTTCTCACAATTCTGTACACCGAGAAGTCCAAGATCAAGGCACTGATGGAGTCAGTGTCTGATGAGAGACTGCTCTCCCAGAGACAGCTCTCTTTTTGTTGCAAAAAAAAAACCCCAACATGGTGGAAGGGGCTAGGGAGCTCTGTGCAGTCCCTTTTATAAAGGCACTAATCCCATTCTTGAGGATGGAATCCTCATGATCTAGTCACCTCCAAAGGCTCCCAGTTCCTAATACTATCTCCTTTGGGAGTTAGGATCTCAACATACGAACTTTGGCAGGGGGACACAACCATTCAGAATGTAGCATAAGGTGGGAATCCTCCTTGCTGTAGCAACGCAAAGCAGAAATGAACTGAGTTTGGAAGAGTGAAAAGGTGAGCTGAGAACCAATTTTTACCATCTTACCTTATCCTCAGACGATTACCTCAACTTTGATCTACACAGAGCCCTTCTAGCATTTTTAAGGAAAAATCAACTAAAGACTTTATGTTTCAGGATTTCTTTGGGTTTCAAGTGGCTGTTAGTCTTTGAGTGCTGTTGGAGTGTCACAGTAATTAAGTCCAGGACCCATCACTAACTGTGTGACGAAGGCATGGTACTTAAACTCCCTAATGCTGCCATTTCTTATCTATAAAATAACAATGATGGAACAGTCCCTGGCACATAATCAGCACTGATAAGCGTTAGAGTGCTATTATTTGGGGCAAAAAGGTAAAAGTAGGGGTATGTGACAGTTGTTATTTATTTTGGTAGCCATGTAGTAAGAACACTAACAAAAACAGCTAAAATTTTTGAGTGTTTATGGTCTGCCAGGTACTGTGCTAAGCACATAATATGATGATGTCATCCAGAACTGTCACCAACCTGCTTTATGCTCATTGCACAGGTGAGGAAACTGAGGCATCTGGGTCACATCCCAGATACTAACACAATAAGTAATTGTTCATCAAAGAGTCGCAGAAAGAAGCTCTAAGAACAGGCTCATCTCATGAAAACATGCGTAATGATAATGAGTCATCTGTTCTAATCACATCACTGTAGCTATCCTAAACCAAAACCCTCCTCTTGAGCTCACATTAAATTTGTTTATTTCTCATATCTGGATTGCTTTTACATTCTGCACCAGCTAATCTCTGGTCTTATTTCAAGTCAGAATCTGGATATTATTTACCATCTGCCTCCAAGGGAGGTACTTGCCAAGTCCCTTAATTTGCTATAATTGGCAGGTTTTCAGTGTACATAATTTATATCAAAAAAAGCTACCCTGAAAAAGAAGATTAATTAAACCATTTCTTCTGGGTCCCTAAAAGTGCGGCGGTTTCCAAGAGGATGACTTTAAGGCCTTAAGGTCTTCTGTGTGTATAGGCTGTCACAGCTGAGCACATTAAAAATGTATGTTGGGTTGGTCCCTGGTGCCTCTGAGCTGGTCAGAAAGATGTCATTGGCACCTGGGTAACATCACAAATACTCACTGAATTAAACAGCTCGCATTTGCATTTGAGTCTTTTGTTCCGAGCTTTCCAGGCACTAGAAACTACTAGACTGCAATATAATTTATGGATACCTCTGTGTTGGCAATTCTGTCACTGATATGATAGGAAACACTAGAAAAAATACACCCAGATGTACAGAATTCTAAATAGAGTGAGAGACCACAAACTGATTCAGACAGGCAGCACATGTGGCTAGTAAATAGACGATCTACAGGGTTTTTTTGGTCTTTTTTTCCTCCTTTCTCTTTCTTAGGCTTCCCCGAAGTTCATGGTCTAAAACAGGGCATGCCCTAGGCTTTGTGGAGGCATTCTTATCTCTCCCCAGCTTCTGGATAATGCCACCCCAGGAGTTTATTCCTTAATCCATGCCTATCAAAAGATGGCAAGTTTATACCGCATTCTAAGAAAGAAAGTTCTGTGTTCTCTACCTTTTTCCAGAGTGGTTTTGTTATTTACCAGTCTGTGGGTGGATTACATAGACTAGCACAAGAAAGGACATAAAGTTGTCACATCCTTCCCCTTTCCGAGAATGCCTATCTGCCCATCCTATGTAATGTTTCCCCCACTTACCTTCAAAATCTCAGCTGAGATATTGCCAGGCTTGCCTCTGTCCCATCTTGACCTCAAGTGATGAAAGTACTCTCCTCTGTGCTTCAGAAAAGATATCTGAAGATTATAAATCGGGCAAAAATGCCTTATGAGAGCAAGGGCCACCCAAGGATTAACTAGGGGAATGTATTAATACTTAGGTCACCTCATTGTTCACTCAATTAAAAATCCCAGACTTTATGAAGTTACACATTAACATGTAGCTTTTTGCATAATAGAGATACAAATAATTTCTGCCAAGTGGAGCAGATAACTCCAAAGGCTTATGGTCCTGTTAGATATGAACCAGTTTTGTATCTACTCATCAATTTATCCTAAGATTGTCTCTATCAAGCTAGTTTCTGAAATGCTCTTTGATTTGGTTATAACATCTGACTCATTAATTGATGAGTTGACTAAAATGTTCATTTTCTGTGTGGGTGGGAGTCATGGTTTTGAACTCCATTAGGGTATAGCACTCTCCATGCTCTCCCAGGTTGACTTGTCTACCTTCACCACTAAAGTATAAGCCCCATGAAGGCAGGCTCCTGAAGGAGGCTTGGTGACTTTGAACCCTCAGTGCACAGTGCAGTGCTTGACACAGGACTCACTCAAGAGGAGTGTGTTCTATGAATAAATGATTATGCAGTTTAATTCTGAGTCACTCAGTTGGTCTCTGCATCATTGTTCCAGGTCACTGCGAGGTCTCTATTGCCCAAAGAACAGCTTCTATTTTGAGAGAACATAGACATGGAGTCGGAAATGTTATGAAAGTCTTTTTTATGACTTGATGAACTCTATGTAGTAGCTTTAGTCTTAATGCCTCTTTATTACTTTCATTTTGTTTTGCAGTGTCTTTGGATTAAGAATAGACAAGGTTGCTCAATACCCATCTAAGCCAGGAATCTTTCCAAGACAAGTAGAAATTTGAAAGATAGTTTTACTTGTCTTTCTTTTTTGTTTTTTGGGGTTTTTTTAAGGTTGCTCCTAGTTGTTGTAGCTGGTTGAGAGGTTGAGGGAAGGTTTTTTATTTTCGTTTTTAATTTTTTTAATTTAAGAATTTTTTGACTGTTAGTAAGAAAAACAAATTCCAAATAAGCAGTTTCATGTCTGACTTGATCTTATCAGCCTCTATGGTATTGAAGTTAGGCTTTAAAAGTAAGTGTTTACCTAAAAACATCAATAGACATGTACTTTGCAATTATTTATATTGAATTATTGTTTAGAAGATCAAATATATCTATATATACATATATATATGACCTACAAATCTAGAGGCAATTTCTGTGTCTTGCCTTCTTGTCTTTTCCTTTCTTTTATACTTACTGTCACAATAATACATTTCCTGTCAAAGTACTGCTTTAGTAGCCTATTTTCCATTTTGTCTATATTTGGAAATATATTTAAAGAGAGTTCTGAAGAGAAATGTTGACTAGGATATTTGTTTTCAGAAACTTATTTGGAAATCATATCACGTGATAGAGAATTAAATATGCTTCCAGTAGGTATCCAGCGTTGAAGACAACAAAAATTAAGATAGCATCTAATATTTAAGAACATAAAAATAACCAGATACGTTAAACTCCATTCACTGTCTAAGGATTGTCAACAGATGAAAATTTGTGGAAGACCACAGACATCAACTTTCATAATATCATTAAAGTTGTGTTGTAGACCAAGAGTTGGCAAACTTGTTCTATAGAAGGCCAGAAAGTAAATATTGTTGATTCTGTGGAACATAAATGTCTGTCACAACTACTCAACTCTGCTGTTTTACCACAGAAGCAAACCATAGATGATACATAAACAAATGAAAATATGACTGTGTTTCAAATCAATAATACTTTATTTACAAAAACAAATGGTGAGCTGGATTTGGCCCATGGGCTGTCATTTGCTGACCTCTGCTCTAGACTATCCTCATAGCTCAGTTTTCTCTAGTTGGTCCACGAAATTAAAGTCACTACCCTTGTACTGTATTTTGCAGAGTTATGAGGAAAAAACCCACCTAAATTGCTTTGACCAGTAGAAGACACAATTATATGTCTAGGTCCTTTCACTTAAGAATCTAAATGTTTTTAAAAGAAAAACAGGTATTAGAATGCTTGGAAAATATATATTTTTAAAATAAGTATTACGTGTATTGAATTGTCTCAATATTGAGGACAACTAAGATGTTATGAAAGAGGGAATAAAGTATCTATCTAATGCTCCAAAGGTCTCATTAATTCACAAAAGCCCAAAGTAAGTTTGTCCAGGATTCTAGGCTGTAAACCTATTCTGTAATTTTATCCTTTACCACAGGGCAGTAGCAACTAAGACATAGAAACTACTCACATGTTAATTCCAGGGCTAGGTGATAACTTGACTGGTGCTTTCTTCGTATTACAGGAGGGTAAAAACCTTCAGGCATTTGCTGTAGGACATACTGAAACTTGCCACTGCTCTTTTGCAATTGAAACTCAGTCCTAAACTCATTAATGATTAAGTACATTGGGGATGTCCTTTATGTCAGGAATATTTAATCCATGTCCTTTATGCCAGGGATATTTAATGCATGAATTTGGTATGCATTTCATGTCCAGTTCATAATGGAAAATTAAATAAATGAATAAAAATACAAACAAGGTGGAAATCCAAACCCTCTGCCCCACTCCCAGAAACTGAGGATGATGGAAAACTACCAATGAATAGGCTCTAAAATATGGTGATTTGACAAGATAAATAAATATTTTTTCTTACATTTAATTCCATTGTTATTAACCCGAAGGCATTTTGTTAGCAATTTAAATATCATGTTAATGGAGACATCCCTGTTTCTGATCCCTTTCCAACTTTATGTCCCAAAGAGAAGAAATACAGGAACTTCAACTAATTTAAATGTTCTTGCTTTTGTTCTTATCTGAACCTTCAAATTTAACCTTGGGGTTGCAGCTGAGAACTTGGAGTAAATCCCACCATCATGGACTTTGTTGGAAGTGCAAGGATTGCATGAACTCCTGGGACAAGAAAAGAAATGGGACCAATTTTTTTGTAGAAATTATGCCTTTTTTGTATATTTTACTATCATTTATTAAGTACTATGTTCTTATGAGCACTTTTCATACACTATTGTTAATCGAAACAATTATGGAACCTATAAATTATTATCTTTTTCTGATAATTGCAAGGATCAGAAAGGTCACATGACTTGCCCTAGGCAGGCACATAGGCAGCACATGGCAGGTCTGGGTTTCAAGCTGAGATCTATCCATTAAGAACACCTGTTTCAGAGACACTCACTGTCATTCTTCATTACTGTGAAAATGGAAGACATTAACAACATATCATTTAAGGGACGCGGTGAGATCCCAGCTCCCATCTGGATGATATTCCCACCATTGGAGTCTCTGGTTCAGGTTACAGCTTCTTCCCATGGGGCTGGCCACAGCTATCAGGAGGTCTTTATGAAGATACGTCTATGGGAACTGGGGAGACTTCCAGCTCTCTCCCATTAGCCTAGATAATCAGCCAGATTACATGACATTTCGGAGAAGGAAAGAACGTAAGTGGGTATGTTGGGACACAATATCTGTACAACAGGAATGAGGGGGATCCAGCAGCTTCAAGTAAAGCATTTTGGGAGAGCATCAATGAGATGAAAAGTCCAAGATACTGTTTCTCCATCTGAGGATTTTAGATCTTCTAAAACTGGGTCACCTGGAATTTTTTTTAAATGCTAGGGCTTGTCCCTCAATAATCTGAGTTTAATAGGACTTATTGGCCTCCAGGAAGTTTTGTAATTACCATTCAAATTTAAAAGCCACTGATGGGGAGTATTTGGGCAAATCTGGGAGTGTCTAAGGAAGGAGATGACTGCCAAAAAGAAGAACTCAAGGGGAGTTTCTAAAAACTGATGCTACATAGAATAAGTGCACCAGTGTGTGTCCTGTGCCCTAGAAATGGTGGGAACACAAAAATCCCTGAGAACTGTTTTTACTGAAAAATATTATAGGATCGGTACCATATCTTCAAGCATGTCCTGCTTCTCTTTTATTTGGTTTCTGCTCATTTTTTTCTTGCATTTTTAACATTCATGGGCAATAATATTATCAAACAAAGGGTCCCTCTTTCATTATTTAATGATTACATAATGAAATTACATAAGTTGAGAGGATAGAAGATACAGATCAATCTGAATTAGGCAAAATTATATACTTTTACCAGGTAACATTTACATGGATGTAAACAAATATATTGTGGATAATGAGTTAAAGGAATTGGTATAAAATTGAATTCAAAGCCTTAATTTAAACAAAGTGTGTTCTCTAGTTTATACCAGATCAATACACGTGGCATATGAAATTTCATAAAATACGGTATAGTACATTGCTTCTTCTCTACACCATTCACTATTTTTATAAGTGCAGAATATTTGGGGTTGATAAATATAATTAAATAGAGCAAAACCATATGAATTGAAGCCATGAAGAGTTTTTTTAAAATAGAATTACAGGCTTGCTACAGAGCTTGAAGGCATTACTAGTATAATATCAGAGAAATGTATTAGCCCTTAGGGACACATTCTTATTATCAGTTATAGATTCTGTGGGATTTAAATTAGAAAGAGAAATGCTATGATATTTTTCTTTGAAAGCAAGGGAAGGAAACTACTGAAAATTTTAAGCAAACAATTAATATTAGGTTCAAATATAAGAGTATTTGAGTTTGTACACAGCTTGCTCCCTAGTTTAAGCCAAGATCTACACTGCATGCACAATTGCATGCAGATTGGACTTAATTTACTGCATGCTTTGCCTCTTCAGTTAAATAAAATCAGAAGATGACTTTTACTTTAGAAGAGTAAAAATTCAATGAGTTAAAATATTTTACCTCTAAGTTTTCCAAACCTGTGTACCCAAATGTTTATTTTAAATAATTTATTTAACCAGTATATATTGAGTTCAGCTTTTCATGAACGGCATAGGTTCCACCCTCAAGAAGCTTATAGACTCATTGGGAACAGAAAATACATTGATATGGTAAACACCAATTATAGATTTATCTTCTCAAAACACCTTTTAATGTTTTTTTTCTCTTTCAACTCGTACCTTCCAAGTCCTTAGTCTTCCAAGTCTCTATCACTGTCTGAAATACAAAATCCAAACACTTTTATTATGTGTGTTAATTTCTTAGGACTGCCAAAAAAATGTACAACAAACTGGGTACCTTAAAAAGAAAATTTATTGTTTCCCAGTTCTGGAGGCCAGATGTCCAAAATTAAGGTGTTGCAGAGCCATGGTTCCTCAAAACCTCTAGGAGAGAACCTTTCTTCATCTCTTCCTAGCTTCTGGTGGTTGGTCAACAATCTTTGGTGTTTCTTGGCTTACAGCTGAAGCATTTCAATCTCTGATTCCCTTATCATATGGCATTCTCTCCTGTTTCTGTGTCTAAATCTACCTCTTCTGATAAGGACACCAGTCATATTGGATATAGGGCCCACCCTAGTCCAGTATGAGCATCTCTTAATATAGCTAACTATATCTATAATTACCTTATTTCCAAATAAAGTCATATTCTGCAGAACTGGGGGTTAGGACTTCAACATATCTTATTTGTGGAAACAATTCAACATGCTACATGAAACATTTAAGTCCTTTCATAATCCTGCCTGTTCAGCCTGTCTTCAATCCTCATTAGGGGAGAAAGAACTTGCTAATTATTGATTTCCTTCTCTGTGGCAGGCACTTTACATATGTTAACTAATTAATCCTTGGGAGGGCCCTAAAGAGAAGGCATTATTAGATAATAATTTATTGGTGAGGATTCTGAGACTTACAGAGTGTAAGTACATTTCTCACTATTTACTTGTTCTTCAGGTCTTAACTCAAATCTTACCATATCCAGAAAGCCTCCCTGAAAACCCAGACAAAGTGGGGTTTCCCCAATATATATCCTATGGAACCCCAGATTTTTCCTTCATAGAATTCATATCATATTGTAGTACTTCTGACTCAGTCATCTGATTAGTGTTTGCCTCTTCATTTAGACCATAAGCACCATGAGGTAGGGGCCATGTATTTCCATCATTGAGCACATAAGCACTCAGTAATATTCATGGAGCAAATATTTGAATAAATGACTCCCATAACCAGTAAGTAGTAGAATTAAGACGGAAATTTTACTCCAAAATCCAGAGTTCCCCCACCCATAATGATTAACAAACATTTACCAGACATCTGTAGTGTAGTAGGCACTCTACATTGAGCTCAGGACATGAAGATGAATGAGATCAAATCCTTGTACTCAGGGAGTTCACAGTCAGTAGAGAGGACACACAAGAAGAGGGGATGACTAACTTCCTGAAGCTGGGGATGGACAGTCAGGAAAAGCTTATCAAAGGATGTTGTACTAATGTTATATCTTCCAGTCACAAGTTGGAATGATTCAAGGGAAGGGAGTTGGGGGGCTAAGAAAGTGTTTGTGGCCATCCGGCAGAGAAGCAGGTATAAAGGGAACCACAAGGCCGTGGGAAGGTGGTATTTTCACGGAGAGGTAGATTAGGGAGGAAGGTTGTTGAGTTAGATGCGCTTCCTCTAAAAGAATATTTTCCTGAGCCAAATTGATCTACTCATGATCTCATCAATATATCCCACATATTTCTGACTCAGCTCAATGAAAAGCTGAGTTTTCTAATTGTTAGAACTTTCCAAATCTGGAAAAGGCTCTCTTTGGAGGTAGTGAGCTCCCAGTCCTTTGGAGGTGTTTAAATGTTTTTGCACAAGTAGTCGGGACCTATGTTACAGCAGTGCTTCCTATCTATTCTCATGCCACAGCACATAGAAAACCTAAATATTTCTACTGCATGTCGGGGTAACAACCAGAAACACTCTGTTTTTCTAGGGCTGAAGTGATCAATATCTCATCCGCTCTTTACTCTTTCATGGCACAACATGTGTGATGTTCTAGGATGGGGATTCAATCCTTCTGGAGTTTTAGCTATAGGAGAAATTAAGATATCCTCTAATCCTGAGGTTCTTTAAACAGAAACACTCATTTATCAAATTATTCATATAGAATCCAGGGTAACGTAGGTGCAGATCAGATCATGTCACTTCCTTTCTTAAAACCCTTGATTTATTTCTTGAAAAATTTCAAAGAACATCCAGAATTCTTACCTTGTACTAACGGGCCCTGCACAGTTTGGTGCCTGCTTACCTCTCCCAAGTAATTGCCTATAACTCTCCCCTTTGCTCACTAGCATTCAGCCCCAGGGATTTATTTCAGACTTTCAAATAAGCCAAACTCAGTCCTGCCTCAGGGCCTTTGTACATGTGGTTACCTCCAAAGGCAAAGATACAAGGGTGACTCTCATCCTTCAACCCTCAGCTTAAATATCATACCTTAGTAAGACTTTTCATGACCGATCTATCTAGAGAGTTTCTATGTATTATAGTCTATTGCACCACCTGTTTGTTTCTTTCATAGAAATTATCAAATATTATATATATGTAGTTTTAAAATTTCACCCTTTTATTAGCCCCACCCCCATCCCCATATACCACACTTACCATGCATCCTTTCCTTGACCTGTGAGTTTGACAAGGCTGAGAGTTTGCTCTACTCGTCCAATGCACACACCAATGCCTGGCACATGGTAGGAGCTCAATACTTATAAGTTGAATGAATTAATTAAAACACTTCAAACACAATTTGACAAATATATAAATGGGAATATTGTAAGCTCAAAGACGATGGATGTTTCATGAATGAGATGGGTACGAAGGATAAATTTAAAGGAGTAATCACATCAGGATGCAAGAATTGAGAAAGATTTCATGGAGGAAGCTCTAGATAGCTCCTGAAATATCAGCGTATGAAACCAAGGTGTGTGTGTGTGTGTGCGTGCGTGCGTGCGTGTGTGCGCCCACATGGGAGGGGGGTTAGGAAATACTTTGGGAGGAATTATCATCAATAATAATGCATTGTTAGATAGGAGAAGAGGATAATTTAGGAATAATAAGTAATTCAAGTTGATTTGATTATAGCAATGGTTCTCAACAAGGAGTGATTTTCCCCCCAGGGGACATTTGGTAATATGTGGAGACAGTTTTGGTTGCTACAACTTAGAGGTGCTACTGACATCGATTGGGTAGAAGCAAGGGATGCTGTTCAACATTCTTCAACGCACTGTACAGTCAATCTCAACGAAGAATTATCTGGCTCCAAATGTCAATAATGACTAGTACTCAGGATATTGGATTATAGGAATATATAGGAACATTACAGGAGATAAGGTTGAACCAATAAGGCAAGGCGAAACTATAGAAATATTTTAAATATAAAGGTCAGGTATTTGCTTAGTAGGTAGAGGGCAGTTAATGCTGACTCCGTGCAGAGATGTGATAGGATTGGAGCAGGACTTCGGAAGGTCCAACCCAGCGCTTGTATGAGGGCAGCCTGTAGCAGGATTGGAAAAGGACTGTTTGGAGGCTACTTTGATGGTCTAGATAAGAGATTAGAAGGCCTTACACCAGAGGAATGCCAAAGAAGATGGAAAGGACTGGGTAGATTTACATTATTTCGGCATTGGAGATTTCAGGGATTGCCAATGACAGAATGCATCCATTTTAGATAAGAAGTCTTAAATACAAATTCTTATGTCTCTTTGATTCAGTTCACATGAATTTTGAAGGGAAATTTTGAAGACCACAAGTCTTGATGTTTTTGTCCATGGATGCTTGGAATACCCCTGAGGTTTCTTCAGTATTTCATATCACATGATTTTATCAGTGAACGGAGAACTTAAAAATATGTATTGTAATCACTAACAACACTGTCCCTTTGGTGAAGGAATTTGTTATTGCACCATATTTGGGGATGGGATGGGTGGAAAAGAGAAAGTAAGAGGAGAGAGAGAGAGAGGAAGAAAGAGAGGGAGGCAAACACACCAAACTATAATTGTAGAATTTCTCTTATAGAACATTTGTTTATAGGATACTTGAAAGATGAGGATATTTGAAAAATAGAGCCATGGAATCTTAGCGTTGGAAAGTTATCTAGTTCAGTCTCTTTTATTCAAGCACAGGATCAAAAACTTAAATGGGATGGCTGACTACTCCTGCCTTAAAGATCTTCAGTGCCTGGCCAGCTGCTGGGTTGTTCAAAATCTGTGCTCACATTTTCAGTGGGTTTCTATGATTTCAAGATATTGGCAATCTGACAAAACCCTATTTCAGAAGGAACTTGTAACTTTATTAATGTATGACAGATGAGATGTGAATAAATACTTTGCGAAGGAGCCAAGGTAAGAATGCAATGTAATTTTTATTTGGACTTGACCCTTTATTAGATGTTTCATAGACCTCAGCAAAATGAAGTCTCTATGGGTGTTTTTTAGTCCTTAAATCCTCCCATCTAGGAAGAGCCAAATACTGTGATAAACAGATGTTATTTATCAATCAGCAGTAGCCCCATCATGTCTTGATGCCAGCCTTAGGAATTCTGACCTCTAGGTAACACAGCACATTCTACCCCTTTGTGGTCAATAGGTCAAGCCTGACACTGTTCTTCCAACTCCTAGATATGAGGGAGAGAGGCTGAGCTCTGCAGCCTCCTGGCTTGGTTCAGGGCATCAAGGCACATTTAGTTCACTTACACTCTTGCACTCTTGATAATGTGTTTTTAAAATTACCCATGCACTTTGATCACAGAAGTCAAGAGCATGTAAGGTCCTTACCTTTTCTGGAAGGAACATTAGATATGGAACTTTAACTCTCCTAAGAGAGCAGATGTCTGGTCAAACTGATGCAATTCATAATAAATGGAGCCCAGGAAAAGGACTAATGAGGACTGGGAATGAGGAAGGAGGAGAAGGTCTCTGTCAGCTATTAGGATAGATGGTTCATGTAGAAAAGGGTGATTAGCAATGTAAGTTTACGTTCTGGATTTCTAGATATGGCCATATGTGGCCGCAGATTGGAGATACGGGTAGAGATTAAGGTTACCTTTGCCTACCATGATTTCAATGAATGCAGGATTATAAAAATGTTGCCTTAGGTCATCCTCCTTTGTGTTCTCATTCCTGGGCCTGCCTCCTCTGACATTTACCCTGGCATTTCCACTATAATTAGTAGAATAGATAATCACTACACCATAATCTGCCCTAATTTTGCTATCATGATTTATGTCCTGTCTCCCTTTAAAAGAGTTCCATAGGAGACCTTAGTAGGTAAAATGACAGATTCTTTTTTTCATGTCTGAGGAAATTAACAGAATGTATAACAGACAGTCATATAACCAGAATTTTTTGTAATTGAGAAAAAGCCAAAATATTTTCTCTAAAATAAAAGATCTCCTACTCTACCAAAGTTTTTTGGTTCTTTGAGGGGGATAAACAGACTCTTGTTAGAGATCTGTAGTTTTTTTATTTTTTTATTTTTAACAATCACTGATGTTATAGCCTCTTGTCAAAAGTTCACTGTTGATACTATGAAAAACATACTACTGGACAGAGTAGAACATATAAGACCTTATAAACTTTATAGATGTTCTATTTTCTAACTTTGAACTCTAAATATGTGCTGCTAAATATATGTTGAAAAAGGATTTTTTTTTAATTTAAGTGATTTTTCAAATATACAATACTAACTTACTGATATGATTTTTGTCTTATATACATACCTCTAAACTATTATTTACCTAGGATTTTAAAGATTTTTTTCCTAATTAATGCTACCTGAACAGGAAAGCAATACTAATGCCCCAAATCATGGGAAAAAAAATATAAAACAATATATCATCTAAAATCATGGTACACGTTCCATACTTTAAGCAACGCTATCTTAATATTACTAATATGATAAAAATTGCATTGAAGGTTTCTGTGTCAATGAGGGTATGTTGGTTAATTTTTATTCCCAGGTGTGGGTCTGTGTGTGTGTGAGTGTATGTGTGAAGTTCAGTGTTTATCAACAGTGTGAAATACAGACTTCTTGTTGTTAATGCCTATAACAACAACAGAAATTGTAAAGTCGATTACAATAAAGCTGTGAGGAAGGTTTCCTTGCAACAAGGCACGTGGGATCTTGGTTCCGAGTGGAAAAACAGCACTGCTGCTATTCACTTCATCAGTGAGTGACTCTAAGAGAGCAAAAGGCCGTGAGGCAGCACTGAAGAGAGAAACAGGCAGTGGCCCTGCCTGCCTCCTGATCAGATTGTGCTTGTCTTTTCAAAAAGAAAGAAACTCATCCTTTTAATAATTCCCTTAGATGGCACAGCTAAGCCAAGTTGGCCCTGCAGCCCACTCTTGTTTGTGAAGTGTAATTCTGTGGTAATGAGCTGGTGACAACGTGAGGAAAAGAGTCTAAACATTCTGAAAAACAATTCCAAACATGACTAAAGACAAGAAAGAAAAGAAGAAAGAGGGATGGAGGTAGGGAGGGAGGAAGGAAAGAACTTCCAGTGACCACTTCAGGGGAATTAGGAGCATAGTGGGCATGTGCAGTTACCTATCAATAGGTGTATCACTTATTAATTGTGTATGTGCATTCTAATGCCTCTTCCTTACCAAAGACGTGTTCCATTCTGCTGTAAATGAAAAAACCTCATTCTCAGAAGATTCCAATGTATTTGTATCCTTTAGCTAACTTTAGTAGATTCTGAATAGTTGATAGACCTCTTTCCATCTATGAAAAATGCCCAAGAATATGCACTATTCATTCAAACATATAAAAAACTCAGCAAATGTGGGAAACAATTATAAGAAAAACCATAGGCCTAGTAACTCACATCTCTCTTGCTCCTTTCCATTTATCAACAGGTAATCTTAAACTTTACGGCTTCTAACTGCTCGGGAGAAGCTATAGCACAGAGTTAGTTGCTGAGTGTGTTTCCCATAAAGAAAGAAATGGGTTTTCTTAGTTGTAGAAAACAAATATGGGACAGGGGTTTTCCAGGAGAGGAAAGGAGAAGTGATCAAGGGAAGACAAAGGCAAAATATGTTTCTCCAGTAGCTCAGGAAAAAGAAGTTAAGGTTTTGTGTTGTTGGTGCTGAACTACGGAAAGGGAGTAAAAAGCTTATTTTTCACTATATGGTTCATTTTATGTTCCACCTAACGATATATACTGTTCTGGGACACATGGCATTCTTAGTTCATGGAAGGCAATATGAATTCTCTTGGCCCATTCTTCCTGAGCTGAAGCAAGCAATGCAATTCCCAAACATGCCAGGTTGGAAATGAGATAAAAAGAGATTTCAGGACATATGATATTTGCATTAAGGACTACTTGCAGTCTCTGGCTTTTCCTATGAGTTTCAGTCGGAGCCCTTTAGTTTATTAGTAAACATTTCAAAATTTAAATACAAGTATTTGTCATTCTACCATGGAATAGCTGGTTAGTAGGTTCAGGAAAAAGGAAAGTAGATTCTTTCCTGCTTATCTGATCACCTTCCATTTCCTCAGTCTCTTCTATTTTAGTGTAGTGGGTAAAAGAAGAACCAAGTTTTCCATTTTTTGATAAAGATTTTAAGATAGGAGTGCCACTTTTCTTTTATTGGTTGGACTACAAAGTGAGATGTGTGCTCACACTAGGTGTTAAACCCTTTGTTTATATATGTACCTGCTCTTCAGTATTTTTTTTTGCTGCTTAGAAGCTCTAAGCTACAGGCGCTCTGATGTATATGACTGATGACTTGTTCTTACAAGCAATAAGAAATTTACATCCAGCGTTAATAAAAATTCCAAGTGCTCTAAGTTTCAAACCCTTCCTTTTGACAAAGGTTGACCTGTAGCTCTTTAACATCTACTAGGAAAGCACATTGCTGAGGTCACAGTCAACCACTCTCTTTCTCCAGAGCAAGCTCAGAAAACCGGGAGCTTGATTTACAGACCCGTGGCACCAACCATTAACTATCTATATCACGTTCCTTGAAAACGTTCAAAGCCTCTCTTTCTAAGTTCAAGACTAAAATTATACCTCTTAGAATATTAGCTAATTTGCATATGACGTCTTTGATTTTTTCTGCTTGTGTGAACTGTGTACAAACCACACAACTGAAACAGGACCCCAGAAGCGGTCAGCAGAAATTCTCTCAGTTCTTAATTTGTTCCCTTTTTCCTACAGTATGTTAGTTTAGACGTTTTAAGCATGAAGCTGATTCTATGTCTCCATTTATAGACTTTTATTTTAGTTTGGACATAATAGTTGGAAGTTTTATACACATGATGACTTGGGCACTTAAGGACAGGCTACTTAGAATTTACAGAATTATACAATGATATACAGCAATGACTGAAACAGTCTTATATTTCAAAATGTATTGCCTGGAAAGTGTTTTCAAAACTATAAGAATATTTTGGAAGTACAAATACCAATGTACCTGTTTATGCTCTGGTAAACTTTTAGAAAATCTCAAATCACTTCACTGTTGGAGCAACTAAACAATAGAGAAGGAGATGAATGAGATCACGTAGTAAGCCTAGAGTAGAAGTCTAATGGGATATGACTGGGCTATCTCTGACATGTTTGATTGCTTGAAACCTCAAAGTATAGATACAGGTGACCAAGGCCCAAATCTAGCAGTTCCACCCATTTAAGGTCACGAGGGAACAAGCGAGAAAGTCAAAGACAGTGTACGATGTCCAAACTCTCAGTAGCTCACAATGTGGGGTTAGTAAGAGTAATTACTAAAATTTAGTAATCGTATGCTATATTTCTGACACTCTGCTAAAAGCTTTATGAATATTACCTAAATTAACTTCATAACAACACTATTAGAGAGATTCAGTTTCTACCCCATTTTACAGATGAAGAAACTAAAATATACAGAGGTAATTTGTTAAAAGACTCACAACTTTAAGTGGATTTCAACTCAGGTGATCAGAACCCAGAACCAATTCTACTCCTAGCCAATACAGTACTCCAGGCTATCTCTCAAATGTCTAAGGTGATGTTATTAAGTGTGCAGGACCAAGCCAGGATGCCAGAATATTAAGCAGAAGGGCTACAAGAACAGGTTTCCCTCAAACTGATAAAAAAGAGATCAGATTTGTGGTTCCCAGAGAAGGAGGATAGAGGGAGGGGAAATTAGATGAAGGTGGTCAAAATGTACAAATTTCCAGTTAGATAAGTATAGAGATGTAATGTACAACAGGATGACTACAGTTAATGTTGCTGTATGCTATATCTGAAAGTTAAGAGAGTAGATCCTAGGAGTTCTCATTACAAGAAAAAAAACCTTTCTTCTTTTTCTGTTCTTTTTTTTTTAATCTGTATGACATGATATGTGTTAATTAAACTTATTATGGTCATCATTTAACAACACATTATGCTGCACACTTTAAATTTATACAGTGCTAAATGTAAATTTTATGTCAATAAAAGTGGGGAAAAAACAAACAAGTTTTCGTAAAGTATGAGTTTTTATTTTTTTTAAAGAACTGTTCTTTGATAACACCCAAAGCTTTTGTTCCTTTTATAGACAGAAGTAGTAGATTGGGCTTCCCCCTGCCTGTCTGGAACACTGGTTATACGGGGAGCACCCCTGGTCTGGGAGAACACACTTACTGTTTGTACCAGGGGCAGGGTTGTCTTTGAGGAAGGTTGTGTTATCTGGATCATCAGCAGTTTTGATTGAAAAGCCTAGGCATGGAGCTCAGACCCCAATCATTCTTATCATTTCTCATTCTCGGGTTCAGATAGGGGTCCTACAGAGGCAACTCCAACAATAGTACCTTAATCATCTACTTGCTTTTACCCTGACTGCAGTTTCTGGAATATCCAGTGGCCTCCACAAGAAAGCAGGCTGGCAGCACTGTGGCAGTCAGAGTCACTGAAAAACTAGGTCCCTAGGACTACTTTTGCAGCATATCCCACACAAGAGTCCAGTGACATCTTTAGTGTAATGTTACTGCAAAGCACCGATTTTTGTATTTCTTCCACTATAAAATGGGATCAGTGTTCACATGGAGAGAAAGTGCAATAAGTTTAGCAATCAGCCATGCGTTGCGGGAAAGGAGCTAAATCTGTGGGGTCACTTGGGTATGTAGGACATCAGTTTTTGCAAACTATGGTTGCTAGTGAATAGAAGTTTAATTTCTTTTGAAGATATTTTTGCACAACTTTTTACTTCTTTTCATTTCTGATTTCATTCCTTGGAATTGTTCCACATTTAAGCATTCCTTATTGCTGCATATAGCTCATGGAAACTTTTTTTCTTCCACTCCCTTAACTACTGACATATTCTAAAGAGCTGCAGTTTCTTCCAATAGCAAGTTTGATTCTACTGCATTTACAAACTTCTAATATAGCTAGGGTAAAACTGACCTGCTCCACCAGCTACTGCTTTGTAGCACAGAGAACACTTGAAATTCTATACATTCAGGATATTAAATATGGGCAATTTCTATCACAAGTGTGAAACATAAGAATAATATGAACTGATAATAAAATTAATTCTGGAATAAGTAGAAATCCAGAGTTTGAGTCTCAACATCAATCACAAATTAGTATAATTTTCTAAGTATTTCCTTTCATAGAGAAAAAAAATTGTATCTCCATGATGCTGAACATTCAAACATAGAATTTGCCAACTCTCAGATAGCTGAAAATAGTAAGATATGCCATGTAGATAAGTCACCAGTAAAACTTTTACCTATGTTTTATCTGGATGTTTTGTTGTTACTTAGACTTATTAACCGCAAAGTAATGATATTCTCACTTTCTTCCTTTGAATACGTTTTCTGTTTTCTGTCTTGCTTTGTTTTTTCATCTACAAGGCCTGTAACTAAAAATACTGAAAGAAAATGTCATAAAAGAATTAAAATAATGTGGAGACTCATAAAAAGGAAACTTAACAGTTCTTAAAATCTAAGAGAACTTTTCCTTAATTTGCTCCTTTTCTTGGCAAGAATTATTGAAAACAGGGTGACAATCTGGTTCTCATTTTTCTTGCCTTATCACCACATAAACCTCTATTTAATAGACTACATAAATAAATAAATATTAAAAAAGCTCTTTCTCGGGTGTGATTTCTGACACAGAAAAAGCAGAGGTATATATAAGTGGAATGGTATAGTTTGATGGATGTCAGAAGAAAATGGCAACGTGACACAAACTGTCAAATTCTGCTTTCACTTCACGTCTGGGTGATCTCCCAGGAAACTCATGTAATTGAACAGCTATACAGATCCCGATGGCAGTTTTCCCTTGTTTTCTAACCCCTGCTCCAGCCTTTATTCTCTCTCTGTTGCCTTATTCTTTTCTATGTAAAGTAGACAATGGAATCCGTTTTAAGATATAGCCTTACTTAGAAAGGTAACACATCCTGAAAATTGTTATTCATGTTTTGCTTAATTTCAGACACACAGGGTTGTTTGTTTGTTTGTTCAAGAATCCAGACCGTATCTCTGTTAATCAAAAGAGCTAAAGGCCGTTTCTTACCAAATCTAGAGTGTGTGTGTGTAACCCACACACAACTATTCAAGAATATTTATAGAACCTTCCTTATATGTGTTCATACTCATTTTTTCTGCCAAGTTATTGTATAGAACAAGTTTCCCATGAAATGTCTACTTAAATTCCAGTGGTTCGACTTTGTCTCTTATTCAAAATGTAGCTTCAAATTCTTGATTTTCGCTAATCTTCTCTAGCTTAGCCCAGCTGGTATGGCCACTGCAAGCCCTCCAACGATCAGTCACAATGCACCAGTGCACATTTCCTCTTTTTTTCCTTTTATCGATTTTAATAGCTTTCAAAGTTTCTGAAGGGCAAGCAGTATCTATTCTGTGTATTACATGCTAACCTGATGTCCCTGACTAAACAAAGATTCTTGCCAAGGGAAAGGGGGAGAAAATGTGTAGAAATCTTTAGCCAAATGAAAAGAGTGATGTTCCATACTGACCACAGTAACATGTGGGAATTCATTCTGATGGCCTTGGAGCCTCTGTTAAAGGTCAACTAGCTATCCTGGTAAAGTCTCTGGCAATTTTCTCTGCAGTTAAAGTGGCTTTTGAGATAGAACCAAATTTGGCATTAGAATTGCAGATACACATGAGAACTTGTACGTGTAGAACAATTTCTTGCTGCCTATTGCTTGTGGGAGGTTTGCCAAGAAAAAACAATTTGCTTTGCTTCAAGATCCCAGCTAGCCATTACTGGAGAATGTTTTTCCAAGATTGCTTATCACTGTTTTTAATAGGGCTCAGAGGTTTGTGTGGTTGCACAAAATGTTAGTTACTTTTTAAAAGCCCAAATTTCTCCCCTTTTTCCGCCCTAAGTCTGAACTCTTTTCTAATTGCAAAACAATCAGCACCTCCCTAAATGAGTAAACAGTAATGAATAATTAAATGCTTATGATAAAATGGATTAACTATTTGTTGCTGTTCCACATAAAAAGCTGTTCTATTCAAAGAGGCTCTTTGGTTTTACACAGTTGAAACTGTTAGCTACTAATTTGGTTTTGCAGTTGTGTACTCTGTTCATGAGAGGATTCTGTGAGGAAGATATTTCTTCAGTGTCTCTTCATTGATTGATTGATTCATTAATTCATTTATTCATCAAGCATTTACTGGCAACAATTATTCACTTAACAAGCATTATTGAGCCATACCAAGCCATGGAGAGAGAAATGAGTAAGGCACTATTCTTGTCCTCAGTGAAGTCAAAGTCTAGGTGTAGGTGATTGACATGCAGAGAAAGAACCACTATTTAGGGTAGTAAGTAAAATAATAGCAGTATACATCAGGATCAGTATTTCTGCTTGAATTGGAAGCCCATGTAAACACTTTTCATGTGGACCCGAAACTTGGCATAATGTAAATATTTATACATTTAGAGATTGAGACAACAGAACATAGAGATCTGGGCAGCTTAACTCAGTTGTTAAATCAGGGTGTTATGAGGCCAAAATCATGACTTGGACTCCAAAACCAGAAAATCTGCTGTGAATAGTGAAAAATTCTACTGGCTTTTTAGGCTAATCCTATAATGCTACTCCATGGTGAAGGGTGACTTAAAGCTGAAATTGTACAATTCAGGATCAGTCCAATAAATTCTTTACTGATAGCATATGGACAGCAGTTATTCTTCCTCATCATAAGGGTTCATGGTATATAGAATTTTGCCTGAAAGTAAATTAAAATCAATATGTAATATGTATGGCAATAAGAAAAATTATTTGATATTTTCCTCAGTGAACCCATTTCTGATCCAGGACTCCTCACAAATGAAACAAATTTGCAGTGATAAGATAGATGACGAAGCTGCTAGAAGAGATTTAAATTTTTAGCTCTAGGAAGCCTTTGAGGGAGGTTCAACATAAAATGCCTTTGCCTTATAGACATTTTGGAATCATCTCTATTTCTTACAGCAAATTAAACTGGGGAAGTTTCCCCTCTATAGGACCCAGGCCACTCAGATAGCTTCAGAGTGGCCGTAGCTGGCCTGGAGTCATGGGCCTGCAATGCTGACTCTCTCCTATCTCATCTCTCAGACCAGGAGCATCAGGAAGTGCAAATCCTGGCTTTTTCATTAGTCTGCATTTCCTAAATGAGGATACACTAGGTTAGAGGGAAAGTCTCTGCTCTTACTTTCACCTTTAGATGTAGGAAATTAGTCATTAATTAGACTAGAATGCAGACATTACTTGTAAATTCATTTGTGTTTTCTGGTCTCATTAGTGCTATTCTGGACTACATGATAATGAGCATAACATAATTAAAGAGTAAACACTAGGCAACTACAACCAGAGTTAGGGTTTTCAAGTATCAGATGGTAACAATCAGAGAATGAATAATTTCGGCTCACTGAGGGTGGTCTTTCTCCAGTTTGAACTGAACTTGTTCTCTTTTTCCCTGTGGCCAGGGCCTATATAAAAACCTCTTCTTATAACATAGTTTAGAGTATATTTGAGAGACAGTGGTACTGAGGAGAGATGTAGGAGATGCTGATGAGAAATTGTTCATCTCCTAATGAAGAAACCGAAATGCCTTGCAAATAGATTTGTCCAAACAAGGAAGGTTTGACAGCTGCCATTTGCGGTGAAAGAAAACTGGCTTAGAAATATAAAAGGGGGTGACTCTGTATTTAAAGTACCAGTTTGATCAATTAGTGACTGAAAGAACGAGGAACTGAAAATTATCCCCAGTGAAGATTTGACACTATGACAAAAGCAATACTTATTTCATGGGAAACTGATGGGTGAAGATTGCATGGGACACCCGTGAGAAATGAAGATCCAAAAAAGATACCTTCATCAGCTGCCAGTTCCCCAGTGAAGAGAGAGATAGGAAGTGGGAATAACAAAGTTTACATAAAGTGTTTCATAATCTGTGTAAAATAGGCTGTTGGCTGGCATTTACAGATTCAACATGTATTTCGTTCTTCATGAGCAGCAAGATGTCCATGTTAGACGGTACTTGAGATGATTTGCATTTTGCTGAGGCATGAATGTGCTCCGCACAGCTTCTCTGACCAAACAGCCTTGGTTCTCACCAGGCATCCTCTTTCCATCTTTATTGTTCAAAATATTGCCATAACTGGCCTGAAGTGTTAGGCACTAGGGTTCTTTGCTAAATTGACATAGATCGGGCAATTAAGTGGGGATAGCAAAATAATGCTAGAGAATTAATAAGAGAAATTGAAAAAAATCTTTGTGATCATTTTTAGTAAGAAAAAATTATGTATTTTATTAGTTCTATATTCTTAGATGCTTCAAGAGTTTGAAGGGCTTGCTTAAATTTTTCAGTTGAACTTTATTGCATTTTATGAGGAGATTAGTTATAAAAATAGTAATACTTAGGAAATTGGAAAATCATGGATATTTCAAAATGTATTTGTCATAAATGGCAAGAGTCTACCCTATATCTCTGTGTTCATAAAATCGTGTTCCCCTTAATGGAAAAACAAGCTAACCATCCTCTCCTTATTATCGAGTGGCACTTCAACAAGACTTAGATATTATTTGGGGAGGGCAAAATATTATAGAGCTCTTCAGTAAAAAATTGTTCAGTGAATAAGGGAAGTTCCCTCTCTCTACTGGGTATCTGTTCCATTCACAGCTCTTCCTAACCACATTTGACACCCTCACTTTTGTCTCTCATTCTGTCAAGCTAATTGTTGCTATCTGCGTGGGTCCTCATCACTCGTCTCCAGTCAAAATTACTTTGTAACTTTTGTCTTAAGGGCCAATATTGAGCTAAAGTAAAATTTAGTTAATTTATTACATTAATCTACATCTTTAAACTAATGAAATAAGACTAGAGGAGACTTCCAGGGATTTTATTCCCTTCCAGGTAATAAAGGATATATTCATAGCCTCTCAGACATTTCTGTTTGAACCAAGAGTATTCATACCCATGACAGGTTACATTAGGCAGGAAGGACATTTTAGAGAAGGTAGGAATTTCACATCTCCTTTCTATCAAAGTGTCACGTAAATGAATGACCAATATCTCATCTTAATGATTCACTCTTTTAATTCCATAGTGCTAGGAAGCATGGGAAGATAATGCCAATTTGCTTTCCTCAGCACCCATTGTGTGGGATACTGATGCTATGAATTAGGAAGTTGATATACCACTACCAACTTTCTCACTTCCATCTTCAAGGTGACTGACGGCAAAAGGATGAAATCTAGAATTCATTATTCAAAATCATTTATTACTTGAGTGAATTTTTAAACCTTATTGAAAAACTATTATGATTCACCATCACAGGAAAAAGGAAAATTTATTTTGATCTGTGGAGATACAATGGATTCGATATATGTTGGAATAATTTTTTGAGATACTATTTCTAGATGAACATTCCTTGAATCACAATCTAACCTTTTTCAAAATCTTTTCCACTTATGCCTTGCTGACCATATATTGAGTTTTCACATTTTGCATTTTTGTCATTTTAACTAATAATATTTGATGTTACTCCCTGGCGTCATATTTCTACTAATTATTCTCTAGCTGTTGCCTGTATTTGCCCCCTGACAGGCAGAGAAGCAAATGTTTGTAATTCCAAGTCTCTAGAATATTTGAATTTGATCAGTAGCAAAAACATGTTTCTCGTTCATAAACATTATGCCTCTCAAACTAATCATAGTACAGTGATATGTGCAACTTTTATTGCCACCTGTCTTTTTCAGAGCTGTTTGTTCTTGTATTTTTCTTATTATTCAGTTACTATTTGTTTGTGTATTTTGAGACTATTTTTTCAGGAGAGAGAATGAAACATTTACTTGTCAGCAGTAAGTTTTTTTTTTTTTTTTGCGTTACGCGGGGCACAGGCTCCGGACGCACAGGCTCAGCGGCCGTGGCTCACGGGCCCAGCCGCTCCGCGGCATGTGGGATCTTCCCGAACCGGGGCACGAACCTGTGTTCCCTTCATCGGCAGGCAGACTCTCAACCACTGTGCCACCAGGGAAGCCCTGTCAGCAGTAATTTTTTAAAAAATGACATAGCAAAACTTTATTGATTTCATCAAAACATAAAGACTAAGCATGAAAATCTTAAAAAAGCACCCACGTGCCCTTAATTGAAACTGTAAAATAGCAGACAGAAGTATCCAGTTGGGTTTTAGCAAGACCCTGCTAGACATTAGAATTTGTCGTGTTTGGCATTTTTTTAGAAGAGTTAAAGCCAAAGTTTATTTTAAAAGAAAGGTTAGGCAAATGTAGTCAAAATTTGCATAGGGATGAGAAAAATCAGTACAAATTTGAAATTGTGTATGAACAACTAGAGTTAACTTTTACTAAAACACGAGCATTTAAAAATATTTCCTTTAAGTTTTATCTATCTTTTGTTGCTAAAGTTGGAGAAACGGGAAATGACCTAAACTTGTTACAGTTTCTGATAAACTTTGCATATTGGAGAATTTCTCAGACTGAAGAGAAGAATAGAATCACACAAAATCTGTATGATCTATAAAACAAGAAGCATCCTGTTTTTTGATGGGTATGATGGCAATCCCCTTTTCTTTATAAGAACGAGATGTAAGGAAACCACTTGTAAAGGATTTTTCTTAATAGGATACATGTGCCCTAGTGAGAGAGATGATCTTTTCATAAGTACGTATTTTAGAACTGTATATATGGTAGGGCTTTGCATATTTTGTTACCTCCCCTTACTGCTTTGAAGTTATTATAGCTTCTCTAAAAAGTATAAAGAACTCACTTGGAATATACTTAAAGGTCTGCATATCTAATCTGAATATTTATGAAGGATTTACTATAGGAAAAGATATATTAGCTTTGTCATTACTGATTTTTCTCCTACTCTTTCAAAATTTTTATATGAAGTTTATAAAGCTGTTAAGTGGTAAAGAGATATTTGCAGAATTTATTTGTGAGGAATTACACATAAATGAGAAGTTAATCTTCTGGAAAATTTTCTCAGGATTTCAAGGGCAAGAGCCAATATGAGAATAACATAACACATTTCTGCTTACAAAGCACTGTTAAATGCATGCTCTCACTGACTCACAACAGTTGTGTAAAGTTGTCACTATCATTGTCCTTCTTTAAAAGGAGGTAACAGGGACTCAGTTCCACACTCCTCAGGATTCTGTTCTTTCCCCCGTGTTCCATAATCCCCACACTCTATCACACCTCTTCCTTTTGCCTCGTTGCTCATTTCCAGGACAACCTTGGGTCTGTACATCTTCAAGGTAGTATGCTGATATCATTTCCTGTTTTGAAAAACTTGATTTTTGTCATTTATTTATTTTTATCTTAAAATTTTAGTTTATTTTTTATTGAATGAAAGAGTCTTTAAATTCTGTAGCGCTTCACAATTTTTAAAAGTGTCACACACATGATTTCATATAATCCCATAATAACCCCTTTTTTTATCCACTACCATTCCATTGCTCCTCCCCCTTTTTCTCTCCCCACTGGTAATCACTAGTTTGTTCTCTATATCTATGAGTCTGCTTCTTTGTTGTTTTATTTGCTAGTTTGTTGTATTTTTTAGATTCTACATATAAGTGATAGCATACAGTATTTGTTTTTCTCTGTCTGACTTATTTCAGTTAGCATAATGCCCTCCAAATCCATCCATGTTGCTGCAAATGGCAAAATTTCATTCTTTTTTATGGCTGAGTAGTATTTCATTATATATATATATATATCTCACATCTTCTTTATCCATTCATCTGTTGATGGACACAAGTTGCTTCCATACCTTGGTAATTATAATGCTTCTATGAACATTGGGGTGATGTATCTTTTTGGATTGCTGTTTTGTTTTTTTCAGATATATACCCAGGAGTGGAATTGCTGGGTCATATGGTAGCTCTATTTTTAGTTTTTTGAGAAACCTCCATACTGTTCTCCACAGTGGCTGCACCAATTTACATTCCCACCAACAGTGTATGAGGGTTGCCTTTTCTCCACATCCTCGCCAACATTTGTTGTGTTCTTTTTGATGATGGCCATTCTGACAGGTGTGAGGTGATAGCTCATTGTGGTTTTGATTTGCATTTTTAAATTTTATTATCATTTATTTTTAAAGAAGTTGATTGTGATAATTTATTAGTGTCTTCAGACACTATTTATAATGAAGTCTGGCACAGAGTAGGAACTCAGATATTTGTTAAATGAACGGGAAACCTTGTAAGATGTAAGGGGAGACTTTTAAAGGGATGATTCCATGTTTATGCACAAAGAAGGAAGTCATTTGGAGGGCAGAGAAAAGAAAGCAGAAGCGGAAGTCCTGCAGCATCTTGCTATTCAAGGGGTGGTTTGTGAGCCAGCATCCTTAGCATCACCTGCGGAAATTGTTAGGAAGGCAGACTCACTGGGCTGCATCCCAGACGTGCTGTATCAGTCTGCCATTTTACAGGATCCGAGGTGATGCGGTACGAGGATCACTGCACAGTGCAGTGGTTCTCAAACCTGACTACACATTATAATTACTTGGGGAAATTAAAATAAAATAATAAACTAAAACAAAATGACCTGTCTTCACTATAGGTCAGTTAAATATAATCACTGGATTATGGGAACTCAGTATAGATTTTTCTTGAAACTCCACTGATAATTTTAAGGTGTAGTATAAAGTCCTCAATGAGCATCAGAATATCTCATCCTATCGCAGGCAAGACACTGGATTTGGTGTAAGATCCTTAATCTCAGTAGAGCTCATTTTCTCATTCGTAACAGGGTGCAGGTCATTTGAAGGTCTCTAAAGCCTAGTGCTTTCCTAACACTTAGTGGGAAGTGGATCCCCATCTGTAGTCTAAGATTCTTCACCTGTGTGGCTTTATAGCAAGTGATTGTCAGCCATTCAAAAACTCCCTCCAAACTGAGACACTACCTTGGCCCATGTTTCCTTATCAAACATTCAGCTCACTTTCTTTTGCCAGGGAGTTCAAATCCGACAGTTTTATAAGATAAATTTTGGCCCTGGGCAGAGAGAACGCTGCAAAGACCTTGACTCAACACCATCTCAGTTCTTGCTGCTGGAGATAGAGTTCTCACCTAAAGCTATATCCTTTGCTGTATTAGTATATTTTCTTGGATTTTTCCTTCTGATATTTTATCTGGAGTAAAGCCTTATGCAGAGCAATAGTAGGAGATATAAGGACAGAGGGTTTGAGGATACACAGGAGGTTCATGAAGGGCAGTGAAGAGAATTGCCTTTGTTTACGAGGTAGTGGAGAGCCATTGGCATTTTTGCAATGAACCCATTATCTGAGACACTGAAATATGAATGAATGAATAATGAATAATTAAGAGAGGAATGCAGCTATGTTGGTTGGTTAAAGAAGGATAAGATGGCTATTGGCTTATATCCCAAATGGGAATGAGTTAGCTGTGGGAGGTAAGAACATAAAAAGGACAGAATGATGAGAGACAAGCAGACACCTAATTGAATTTAGGAGATGTATAGCAGATTAGAGTATTTCTGCTCATACTATGACATGTGTAAGAATCATTTGAAGAACTTGTAATCATGCTGATTCCTTGGTCTCACCTCCAGAGATTTAGCGATCTGAGGTAAGACCCAAGAATTTGCATTTTGAGAAAGTTCCCACGTGATGCTGATGTGCTGATCTGAGGACCACATTTTGAATAGCACTGCATTAAGGCTTGGTTCTGCCACTTACTGGCTGTGATAGTCTATTATGTTTCTTAGGACAATGCTAAAAATACTATAATGTAGCATTTACTTGGAATCTTGTTAGAATGCAGATTCTGATCCAGCTGGTCTGGAATGGGGACTGAATTTCTGCATTTTGTTAGAAACAAGTTTCCAGGTGATACCCATGCAGCTGGTCCATGTGCCAGACTCTGATTAGCAAGTTCCTAGGCCATTATTCCTCCCTTACCTCACATGTTTATCATTACAATGAAATAAAAGCATGTAAATTAAAAATGACTCTGCGTATCATGAAGCAAAATGTAAATGTAAGGTGATGGAGGAAATAGATTGATAGAGGAAATAGAAGACAGCTCTGTGTTTTGAGCTAACTAGGAGAATTTGGGCAAATTTATAGAAATAAAGAAGTCAGGAAAAATAACTTGCTTTAAAAATGTTGATTTGGGAGAAAAGCAGCAGGCAGTTGAAAACATAAGATAGAAATAAGCTTGAGAAAATTTAGTCTTCACATACCAATTTAGGAGTTGTATACATATGATTGAATGATGTTTTTGAATATGTGGATGTATAGAAAGAAAAGAGATTAAGTACGGAATCTGGGAAGAGATAACATTAGGAAGAGATGAGAAGGAAGAGAGATATCAAAAGAGAGATCATATTTCAGCACTTTGTCAGAGAGACATCTCTTGTCCAACTGTGAGCTGTAGCAACAGATTTTACGTCCTCATGATTGAGGATAACAGTCGGTTGAGTTTTCTAGGCATTCCCCTACTTGGTTGTTGTGGAAGCATCTCATTTATGTGTGGGGTTTATAAGCAGCTGTTCCATGGATTATGGAAAATACATATCCGGGATTTATTAGTGTGTTGGACCGAGTCACAGGCACTGAGAAAATAGAGCAACTGAGGGAAATCATGAATTTTATAAAGGATAAAAGGATGAAGATGTGAGGGATTCTGCAACTGGATAGCCATAAAAAAGATGTTGATTCCTTGCCTTGTCAATCAGTTTAGGTATTTGGACATCTATGAAGCTCAAGAGAAAATGCAGTTCATTAGTTTGTGGAGAGTGGCATTTTTCACAGAGATAGTTGATCTATTGAGTAGAATAACAAGTGGATTTGCTGACTGTTAATAATTGCATAATTTAAAAAGAAAAGCAAGCTTGAGATAAGACACTAGTGTATTTGACTAGGTCATGATGTTGTTCTTAAGGATCCTTCCAAATAATGACCTTGGATGCTGAGAAAGTTTAATAAGAATTCTTCTTTCTTTCTTTTTTGTTTTTCCTGTAAATCATTGGCTCGTTTGCTTTTCGGATACTTTTATTTTCCCTCTTAAGTTTTAAAGTACTCAGTGTTAAAATGTGGACATTTTAAAGTTTGATTTGCAATCATCTATACTCCAAATCAACAAAGGTCTCTTTCTAACATTGATTTACTCTCAAAGGGTCATTCGTAAACATATTCATTACAGACACACTCCTCGAATATTCAATAATACATAAATCACTGAGCTGTTTATGTTAAGAGACACAATTGAAATTGAACAATATAATTCAATAAAATTACTGGTCTTTTTATTTATTCATCTAAACCCTAGTTGCTCAGTCACTGTAAACAGATCCATTGAAAACAATTCACTTTTCTGTTGTTTCACGACTGATCTTCTCAAACACATGATTATTCTTAATTCAGACAAAATATTTTATTTCTTTAAGTACATGAAAAGGAATTAGAGCCAGCTGAATGCAATAAGGGATGAGGAAGGAAGACGCTCAATAAAAGGAAATCAAACCTGTTTACAAGTCTGGAATCTAAACACTTGTGAGGTTTGTGGTTTTGGAAACTATATTCATATGTTAGAGGAGAAAATGATGAAGGCTGGCTAAACATGGGTTTAAAATGGCCTGGGTCAAATTCTTATTACTCCTTGCACCCTAAATACCTCTTTTAAACAAAGAGGTCCCCTTAATTTCAAAGAAATCCTATTCAGGCAAAACACACCAATGTATATTGGAGAGAAAGAGAAATTCCTTTTTTCTGAGAGGATCAAACATATTTATTATTCAGAAGACAGAAGTTAAAACATGGAAGTATTCATAAAAACAATTAAGGTATATACTGATCATGAGATACACCAAATTATCGTCTCATGCGAGTAGTAACTCTTGGTTTCCTAAATCTGTTTTTTGTTTCTAGTTCTTCTACTTTGAATATATGATACTGAAAATATGCTAAACACAGCCCTTGGGCAAATTAGAAACAGAGATTGGTAAAACATTAGGAATATTTTTTTTCTTATTTCAATTTAAATTGTTGTGTTTATTTAGAAGGTAAAAAAAGTTAATATAAGTGTATTCTGGAATCAGAAGGATGGCCATCTGCTAACCAATTACTATCCTGGAGTTTCAGTGCCCCTTAGGCATATGTATTTATTTATTTACATTTTTAAACCTGATAATTGTTTTAAAGAAATGAGAATAATCAGGTTCAAACTATTATATGCTGTGTATGCAGTATACATACCTGTAGTATACTGCATACTGTATATGCAGTCATTTTGGATCAATGTAACTTCAAGTGATGGGTTACCAAAAAAGACACTGACTGCAAGAGCTTTTTAATTTGTGGGCTTTGAAATTCTGATGACTGGAAAAAAAAAAAAAAAAGGCTGAAGGGAACTGGCATTTTAATTCCATGTGGCTGAGCTTTTTAGTTGCATTCAGACACTTCTATTTTTATTTCTTCAAGCTGGGACCATTTCCAAGTAGGAAGCTGTGGAATTATTGCTCTCACTCCCACATTTAGTGCAATCCCCTATAATACTAAGGTTAGGTCAGCCTTTCCCCTGTCCCCTGCTTTAAACCTACAAATAGATCAGATTTCATGATAAGGAATAAGCGAAAAAGGACAAAAGATTGTAAGTGAAACATTGAACCAGCTTGACTTGAATTAGAATTGAATCAACTGCATAATCTAATGTTCACAGAGTGCTTTGGCCTCAGATCCTGGTTGGTTTCACCCCATAGCATTTAAGTTATTCTTTCTTTTCTTCTTCTTCTTTTTTTTCCCATTGCCCTGCTGTGTGCTGATATATTTAAAAGGATAGCTCTTTGTGTTTTATGCAATGGAAAAATTGCTGTTGAAGTCTTAGCCTTGAAAGGCACTGACTGTATCTAAAAACAGAAAAAAGCAATCTTTTGCCCCGCCTCCCACTGGTTGTTTGGAAACAGCTGTTGGACGCCAAGTTTGTACTTCACCCTTATCAGCCCATTTGGTGAGATCAGAATGTGCTTGAATAACTCTGAAGGTTAAAGTATGTTGACTGACTTTTCTGCTGCTACCATTCCAGAAGGCCAGCTCATACCATCATTGACTGTCAACAGCAGCCAGGATCTGCCATTCTCATGACCATGCCATGTAATGGAAATATTCCTGGTTTCTATACATCCTAATCCCTGCATGATGTGTGTCACACTCAGGATAAGCACAGCAGGATGGCCTGCCGGTGGGCCTGACAGATCTGACCTACCAACATATGGAATTGCCCCTCCAATATAAAACACACTATTACACTGACTTGTCATGATTCAAGGACCTGGATTTTTATTTTGATCTTCTTTTTCTCAATCACAGGTGTCTTATTTACGGCATCTATTACATTTGTCTGAAAAAACCGGGCATTATGATTCCATATTCAATCTCATAATTATTTTAACTTCCCCCAAAATGATGCTCCACTGATTTTGATTGCTATTTGAGTCCAAGATGTTCTTTCCAGACCTTATTTACAATGCCACCTGAAGTCCTTCATAACATGAACAGAAGTCTTCAATTTTTATGATTATTTAATCATTTGGCCATCTTACAGAGTTGAATCATGCTATATTATTATTGTTACTTAGCACTTAGAAAATACTCAGTGACCAATAAGAACTTTTAAATATTACAAAATCGTGTTCCAGAATCTTATGTTAATGATACATTTTTCTTAGCTTAAAAACATCGTCTAAAAGATACTAAGTATTAAATTTGCAGTTTGCAGTGTGCTCACGTTTATCTCCAAATAATGTACAGTGATATGTCAGTTATTTAGTTATTTATATGATCCCTATTTCTGGTATATTCACATTCATGGAAAAGGAAAGTCACTGTAAATTTTAGTGCCTATTTGTGTTGTACATATTTTGTATGATAGTTATTTACTTCGCACAACAACTCTGAAGTAGGTATTAATATCCAATTTACACTGTTTGTAAACTGTGGCTCAGTGGAGCTCAAGATCCATAGAGTTAGGAAGTGACACAGCTGGAGTACTTGGCTTTGAGTGACTTGAAAGCCCTTACATGCTCTTACCAGATCACAATGTGACTTCTGTTCATGAGGGTGGAAGAGCAAAAGAAAAGTGTGCATGGGAGAGCTGAGTAGCACGTACAATAAGGAGCTTTATATCAAGACTCCCATATAGTTCCAAGATCAATACATTTTATTAACCTTTGAATTTTTATTAAAACATTTCTTACCCAGAACAAATTAAAATAAAGTAGTTAAGACCATATGTGGTGCTAAGAAAGACTTATGTCTGTTGATTCTGTACTATTAAATGATACTATAATGTTAATCATAATATTAAAATATTGACTCAATAAATAAGGATCCTAGCCTTGAGCTAAGGCCATCACTGTCTTTTCTCATAACACAGATATACTTTCATAAGAATGATAGGCACATAAAATTTACCCTCTATGAGAGATTACTTAAGCGATTATTATTATTTTGTAAGGTTTGTATTGCACCTCAAATCCATGAATGAATATTGAGGGCTTTGTGTTTAGATCTGTGAAATGAAGCAGAGTATATGCTTATTCTTATAATAACTAAGAAGCTATCAAATATGTATTATTGGATTGAGGCGATGGAAAGAGTGAGAAGAAGGAAGAATGAGTCTTTTTTTAAAAGAAGAAAAATGCAATTAAGTCTTTTTGGGATATAAGAATTTCCAGAATTATTATAAAAAGAAGGGCCTATCTCAGCTTGATTACTTCAAAACAGCTTCCTGCAACCTCCCACCAAGTAGATGAGCAATTAGTATAATCACAGCAATAAGTCAAAGACACTTGCTGTTCAAACTTGTGTTGTGACTCTTCCTTTTGGCATTGCTTCTGGGCTATTCCAATTGCATACCCATAGACATGCAAGCACATATTTAATAACATTTTATTTGGTAAAAAGCAAAATGCCTAGGAATGACTTCTTTTTGTATCAAGGTTAAATAAAGGGCTCTGAACAATTAAAGCTGTTCCGAAAAGAACAGTGGCCAAGGCAGGGATATTCTTATACTCCAAACAGTCGTGCAGATGGAAGTCTGGCCAACAAAAGCATAAAGCACCAAGTCTAACTGTGAGTCAATCTGTCAGTGCAAGTACAAGGTGACTCAGGAAAAGATAGCATTTTGTTTTTCTGACAAATATTCAGGGATTCTAGTACATTTGTGTGTGTTGGATGTTGATGGCAGGAAAGGATTAAAAACGACTTCACAAATGGGAGAGTGAACTTTTAACAATCGATTATCTGCTAAAAAAAATAATGAGTAAGGGTAACCAATTGAATTTTTAAAGAAATTTTCAATGGGTGGATATTCAAACTACTCTGTATCTACTTGTCCATTTGATAGACTACTAAATATTTGCATATCTTCTGCTACTGAGTGGATTCAGTACAAAAGGAATTGCTTCTAAGAAGAAGCAGTGCAGTAAAATATATTTTGCAATGCCAATCATGTGCTCTTTTTGCTATGTTATTAGAATATCTAATTTTAAAAGTTGCTTTAAGTCTCAGCTAAGTATTCAGTTAATTGTTACCTTGAGTTACCAGGTTATTGGTTTGTCTGGATAAGTGATGCTCTAGTTATGGTAGCTTTGATTTTTCACTAGTTTGGAAGTTCTTATATGGGTGTTTTCCAAATGCTTCCCTTCTTTTATCTCTAATTAAAGAAATTCACAAACTTATAGGAAAATGTCACCTTTAACTTTTCATGAAATTCTGCTGAGAGGTTAGAGAATGAATATAGCTAATGCATTGAATAAATTCCCTCTATTAAAAGGCAAATAATAAGCTCCTTTTGTTATTATTTTTCATTGTGAATATGCATTCTTTTATGGTCAAAAGGAATCTAACTTTTCTGGTTAAATGATGTGTAGGAAAATGTGAAAACACATCAATACTTAGCCTGTGTTCTCAGGAAACAGTATTTTATATCCCTAAAAGTTTTTGCTTACTGAATACATGATTTTAAGAAGAGAGATTATTAGTAACACTGATAAATATCAAGGCATAAAATCAAGATGGAAAAAAGAGTGGACAGATGAAGATTGGTTTGTAACAGTTTAAATTATTCTGAAACTAGATACATGGAAATATGAGAACAGCAGCAAGAGAGAAGAAACTTTAGAGGCAGAAATTCAAAGTCAAAGGTCAATGCCATATAGGAATCTGAATCAACTTGCCAAGAAAATTGCAAACCTTAACATCATCTTGAAAAATCACAAAAGGAAAGGAATAATACAAATATTTAAATATATGACTTATCATAGATGCCACACCATGATGATGCAGCTGACTGAAAGAATACTGTTGTATCAATGAAAATGCATAATCTTTTGAAATATAAAGGCAAATCCTTGATAATTTGGTGAAATTTGAAGAAAACCTCAGTTTAATGTGGGTATTACTTGCTGAGGTATGTTTCCCAAAATTTATATGAAGTTCTAACCTCTAAAAATGCTAGAGTATAACTATATTTGGAGAAAAGATCTTTAAAGAGATAATTAAGTTAAAATGACGTCATTAGGATGGACTCTAATACAATATGACTGGTGTCCTTATGAGAAGAGGAAATTTGGACACAGACATACACAGAGGGAAGACCATGTGAAGGCAGAAGAAGAAGATGGCCAAGGAGAGAAGCCACAGAAGAAACGAACCCTGCTAACACCTTGATCTTGGTCTTCTATCCTCCAGAACTGTGAGAAAATACATTTCCGTTGTTTAAGCCACCCAGTCTGTGGTATTTTGTTATGACAGCCCTAGAAAACCAATACACTGGGTCAGCATTCTATCTGAAGAACATTAGAAGGAAAAAATATCTATAGAACATGCAAAATTGATGATTCCTTTGAAGGACATAACGAACCTCCTAGATTTCTCCTGGACCAAGTGCTTTGATGGTCAAGAAGCTTCATGAGATCCAAACTGGTTTTCCCTTACAAACCACCTTGGAGATGAATAGAATTACCCAGAATGCTAAATGGAGAAAAAATGAAAACTCACAAGGCCTTTGGGTGATGGCAGGTGTGTTTGGTGGGGTGGGGTGGACACTTTGCAGTGAGGCATGTTTTGTGATTGATCAGTGATGTCTGTCCTAGGAGAGGGTATCGAGTAGCCACACGTAACTACATGGTGCCTTGGAATTAAGTTGTAAAGTGTTTTTTATTCAAAATGTTTTTTAGGTATGAATCAGATTGCTCATGGGTCATTACTCTGATCACCTTGGACTTAGAGTTATTAAAATGTTGAATAGTATTTACATTTAAGGGGGGTGAGGAGGTGTGAGGGGAAGCACCCTATAGTTATTACTTCTCAGTAAATGAGTTCTTTCTAGATACGGTTACTACCTAGATAGCACATCTACTTAAAGAATCAATGTCCATGTTTCACAGAGTTTAGACCTCACAAAGTCATTTGATATTTAAACAACAGCAAAATATGATGGATATCACAGTAATCATCTTCTCTGGCAGCAGAGGAAGGGAGAATATTAATATATTTACCTGTCTATTCTCTCATATTACCTCTGTATTCACAGAGGTTATAGAATTCTTCCCCCTTGGCTTTTGGAAATATGATACAGACATGTCATTCTTTTCTTTTCTTTCTTTCATTTTGGTGCACTTAAGTGGCTGAAGTTAAAGTCAAGCCTTAAGAGGCTTCAACTTTTTCACTAAGGGAAAGCTCTGAATCTGTAAAGATGTCTCCCATTCAGGTCTGCCAGAGAGCTGTGTCCTCTCTCTTTTGGCAGGGAACCCAAAAGATCAGAAGCAGTTCTTTTTTGCTCTGGGCTCACGGTGACAACTTTGATGCTGACCAGCAAGGGATGCTCAGCTATCTGTTAGGGCAGTTTTTTCAGTGGAGGAAGGAAGCTGCAAAATTGGATTAAGTATCAAGACATCATTTTTCAAAGGATGCTCTTTTTGATTCACAACCATGTTCTTTCTAAGGAAAAACTCTCTTTATTTGCCAATTATTGGCTAATCGATATTCTCAGTATCACCCTTCAAATGTCTACAATATTCAGTGTTATTTTTAACATGGTTATTGGATCTATAACAGGAAACCTATTATTCTGTTGAATATTCTGAAATTAGAAACATAAAGAAGACAGAAAAAGCAATTCATAGATGGATCAAGAAATAACATACCAAGGAGACTCTTCCCATGTATTCTCTTCTGCATATTATTTTTATATTTTTCTAAATTTAGTTTTGTTTGTTTGTTTCTGAAAACCAAACTATGCTTGGTACATTTTAAGTGTTCATTTTGCTCTTCTAAATTTATCAGTCATAAATTAATCTATTACATTAATTTATCAATATGCCTTTTCTTTTGTGAATCTTTGAGCAGTTTGCAGTGCCTCTTTGAGACAGTTATTCTTGTCCTTATTTTACAGATGTGATACCAAGGCAGAAAATGGTAAGGTAATTTACTCACAGTTTTCCAGAAACCTATACTATGTTAACTTCAAATTATACATCACAGTGCATGCTGGGGCATATGTTGGACTTCCCTTAAATTAATAGGGCAGAGTCTGGGCTTGATGACCTCTTGAGGAGGCTTTCAGGTCTATAATTTTAGGATCTTAATTCTGATGAATGCTTCTGTTGGTAGATAGAACCAATCTGTTTCCTTACACTCTGGTTCAAAATTTAAGACAGGGCACACACTCGTACAAACTGATATTTTTTTCCTCCTTACTAATTTGGAGGGAAAGAAATCCGTTTCTCCAAAGCATTATTATATTCTCATTTATTTGTGGCTGTGTGTTGGTAGAAGGACCTATCTTATTCACATGGCTGTTTGGAAACGTTACAGAGATTTTGATTTGGGGGACGGACACAGTGGGAAGTTTGGTTCCAACTAAGTGAATGACATATTTATACTGGACAGTGTGGCGTAGGTTCTCCTAAATTTCTGGTCTGGACATGAGCTGACTGCACTCACAAAATAAGCTGATGATATTAAGATTTTTACCAAAACTAATTAAGCAAGATGCAAATTTCCCAGTAGATCTCTGTGACTAAGGCGTGAATTTAGTTTTTTTAATTAACAAATTTATTTTCGTTGTCTTTTTTGTTATATTAATTTTTATTTTGGTTCCAATACCTTGATTCTTGGTGCTTTGCAAGAACAATAATTTCTGACTGTGGCCAGTAAAAGGGAGCAAATATTTTACTTTTTCTTCATCATTTCATTTGCACTCTAAAATGGCAGGTTTAAAATAAAGACAGAAGCTTCCCTGAGTGAAAATATGATAACAGTTATTGTATGTCAACTTCTCCTGAGCGCCAAGGTTGTCTTGTCTATGGGAAGTGTGTTTATCACCTTAGAAAACTTGCTGAGGATTTAATGTGAATGTGGGGAACTGGCCGAGGTGTTGGGATTTGGAAGAGGTCCAACTTCTTGTTCCTTTTGCCTTAGTTACCCTTGTTCATCTGATCAAAATTTGGAGTTTAGAGGTTCATCTTTAATTTCTGAAACTCTAAAGGATCTAGAAGATGATGTGAATTAACATATGTTCAAGGAATTTGAAATTGGGTCAAGAACCCGAAAGAAATGTTCGCTAACAGAACAATAAAACAAAGAATAAGAAGAGAACCCTTTCAATATTGTTTAAAGAACTCAGGTTGTAAAGTTTATCTGTTATACAATGGAAGCATGCCAATCTATGTATAAAGGTAAACAATTTTAACTGAAGATTAGGTCTGACTCTGTCGTAGACAATGTACTTTCCGCTCTATCACATATTCTCCCCCAGATACCCTGACTCTAGGTACAGAAGTGTATATTATGTTAGTTTGAGCTGATGTAAGGCATACTTCTCTTATTTTTAAACATTTTTATTTTTATCTATTTATTTATTTGGCTGTGCCACACAGCTCGCGGGATCTTAGTTCCCCAACCAGGGATTGAACCCACGCCCTGGGCAGTGAAAGCAGTGGAGTCCTAACCCCTGGACCACCAGGGAATTCCCAGGCATACTTCTCCTAATGTAAGCTGAAGCAAAGATAAACTAGAGGAAGATGCAAATGACATTTTCATCACAATGAGTTACTTAAAAATACACTGTCGAGCTATAGAATTCAACCAAAGTCATAATTCCCTAAGTCTGAGTAGAAAAAACACTTAATGGAAAAGTGAACTTCTCAATAAAGTCTGGAACTTCCATAAAATTTTATATTTTCTCATTCTCAAGAAATATTCTCATAATATCTTCAACATTGATGTTCTGATGCCTCCTGTGTTTGTCAACCCTTGGAGACATATGGTACCTTGATGTGGTGGTAGCAGAGGTGTCTGACAGAAAATCCATATTACAATTGTCCCATAACGAAGGAAAAAAAGTAGGGGATAATATTTTTAAAACAAAGGTTTAGAACAATAAAGCTGATGGAAAAGCCCATGCATAGTATTTTGATGTTTTCAGAAATTGAAATATATTTGAAAGATTCTGGGACCTTGTAGTAAAATACGACAGAAACAGACCAAAAAAAAAAAAAATAATAAAGTGAAAATTTGCCTAATGATAGCTCATGCTCCACAACTTTATAATGATGTCATAGAACACCCTCTTACTTGATATTCACTGAGAAAGGGGGCATTGTTTTCTCTCTTAAATTATCCACAGATTTTAATAATTTAATGTTGTCTCTCTTGTAGATTTCAATATTTAAAATCATTGCTTTAAAATTAAAAGCCTAAGTCCATTATGAAATGATACATATGTTTAACAGAAGACTTTATCGTGTATTTAAAAGACATTGTCATAGTTTGGCTAATTTAGACAAATGCATATGTCTGGATATTTTGAAGTGATTTGATAGAAATATAGACTTTGCACCTATGGATGTTTTTTACTCAATTGTCCTAGTACGTCCTATTCCTGGGCATAAATCTGGTTCCCCATGTGCATTTTAATGGAATCTGGGGTTTCTTTTTATAATAACTGGGAAGATTTTCCCTATCTGAATCTAGATTGTTGGTCATTTCTTCGAAGTATTTACTTATTTTCTGAAGACAATTTGAAAATGCAGGCTTGTTTGGAATATTAAAACTAAGTTGGCTAAACTCTATGACCCAAAGAACACATTATATACTAGTTACTATATTCAAGTAAAATATTGAATCATATACAAAACCTTTAATTCTATATGTCCTATCCATAATCCGTTCGGTATTATAACTCAAATTATAACTCAAATTCTCAAATATAACTCAAATTCTTCTTGGTTTCCTACATTTGTATGCCAAGGAAAGAGCTATTCATTTATTAAAACTAAACAGAATGAATGTTATTTAGGTGGTAGCTTCATATTCTTATAAGGTTTTGCTTTTTGGACGGATCTTTAAAGGAAGCTACTTATGAGGGCATCTTTTTACAGCAGTGCTTTGTGTCTACACTGGCTCCTCTTGCACAGCTGGGAGGAGTTGCCAGGGAAGCTCTTTGACCATTGTTTGTGGCATTCTGACAAAACTGATAGCTGCTTGTGTCCCAAGATTTTGTCAGTTCTATTTGTACTTTCCCCTTTCCATTGTGTAGCCTAGTACACTTATGAAGTCCCCAGGAACAGAAGTGGGATCTTTGACAGCCAAAGTGAGCGCTTGTCCTTTAAGAGCTGGGAAGATTGTGACTTTTCAGTCACTATACACAATTAAACATTGGGGATACATGCAGTGCCTTTTGGAAAGGAAACATAAAAATAGTAAGACTTTACATTTAGGTAGTACCTTACAATTCTCAAAGCCCTTTACTATCTTGCTCAGTGTTCCAGTTCTGGTAAATGGTACTACCAAGGTTACAGCCTGACTTTTTGAGGACTGAAGCTTATAGAGTTTAGAGAAGTTTCTTTAAGAAAATTAATAAAAGTTATAATTTCAGAAAAGGTAACAAACTATTTCTTTAGAAGAAATTACAACAAATTATAAAATTTTAAAGGCTGAAAAGTAGTACAAACTTGTAAAATGTATAGAGATAACAGTATTTTTAAGAATCACCTACTCAAAACATTAATTTTTAAAATATTTTACTGCATATTTTTTATCATTTTTGCATATGACTGTTGTCTATAATATTTTATATAGAGACAATAGAAAGATAATTTATTCTTTCCTCTAGCATGGTTAATACTTTCTTTAAAAATTACACTAAAAAGTAAATTAAACTCAACAATAAGGAAACAAATAACCTTATTAAAAGAATGAGCCAAACATCTTAACAGATACCTCATCAAGGATTATATAAAGATGGCAAATAAGGGTATGAAAAGATGCTCCACATCATATGTCATTAGCTAAATGCAAATGCAAATAACGATGAGATACCACTACAAACTGATTATAATGCCCAAAACCCAGAACACTGAAAACACCAAAATTTGTCCAGGATGTAGAATAACAAGAACCCTGATTTGTTGCTGGTGGAAATGTAAAATGGTACAGCCATGTTGGAAAATAGTTTGATGGTTTCTTATAATACCAAACATACTCTTATCATACACTTTGGCAATCACACTCTTTGGTATTTACCCAAAGGAGATGAAAATTTATGTCTCCACAAAACCTGCACATGAATATGTAAAGCAGTTTTATTCATAATTGCCAAAACTTGTAAGCAACCAATATTTTCTTTACTAGGTGAATGGATAAACTGTAGTATATCTAGGCAATGGAATATTAGTGATAAAAAGAAATGAGCTATTAAACCAGTAAAAGATATGGAAGAAGTTTAAATGCATATTATTATGTGAAAGAACCCAATCAGGAAAGGCTAATACTGTATGATTCCACCTATATGACGTTCTGAAAAAAGGTAAAACTGTGGAGACCGTAAAAGGTCAGTGGTTGCCAGAAGTTGAGGGTTGGAGGGTGGTGAACAGGCAGAGCCCAGAGGATTCTTAGGGTAGTGAAAGTACTCTGTATAATAGTATAATGGTGGATACATGTCATTATACATTTGGCCATATCCATAGAATGTACAACACCAGAAGTGAAACAATGTAAACTATAGACTTTGGGTGATAAAGATATGTCAATGTAGGTTAATCAGTTGTAACAAACACGCCACTCTGAAGAGTGATACTGATAATGGTGGAGGCTATGCATGTGTGGGCCAGGGGTATACTGGAAATCTCTGTACCTTCCTCTCAATTTTGATGTGAACTTAAATTTGCTCTAAAAGAAAAATTAAAATCTTAAAACATTATTCTAGTTCTAAAATTTAAAGAAGTACATTAAAATAAATTTAAATTCTTGGTAGTTTAGAAAAGCATATTTCAGCTTCTAATTGTCATTAATAATGTCATAAAATTAAAAAAGAATTGTCCCATTTAGAAACTGTGATTACATAAAGAAAATGAGATTTTTTTTCAAATATGAGACTTCACAAATATACTTGCTATTGTATTTCTAACATAAATTTGTGCCCTACAAGTGAAGAATTTCTGATAAATTGCATTGTGTATAATTCTCATCAAAAAAGAAAAAAAGATGTGGTAAATTTATATGCTACATTTCCAAGTACTTCCATTTTGCTCTGACATTAGTAAGAACCTAATACTCCGAATTTTACACAACTAATACTTGGATGAACTTTTCCCACAGTTATTCTGGCTCTGTAGGTCTTAGCATTGTTTCTCTTCCAATGCTTACACAATTCGAGTGCCAGACACTACAGGACACATTCATTGTGCCATAGCATCTCTGGCCCTGTACATCAGAGTCATGATGCCAGGCGAGTCAGCACAAGTGTCAGGACTATTCTTGAAGCCCAGCGCAACACATGGAGAGAAAGCAATAACTTAACGATATAATGAAATGACTGGCAAACCGTGTAAATATATTCTACTGAAACCAAAGTAAATTATCCTTATACCAGTTATCCACTACTGTGTTAAAAAATCCAAAAAGAAAAAAAAAACCCCACATAATATTGTGGCTTAAAGCAGTAACCATTTTATTGCTTACAATCCTGTGGGTAGGATATATGGAGTGTAGTGAGGATGGCTTATCTCTGTTCAGGGTGGTATCTATCTGAGGTGGTTTGACTGGGGCTGGAAGACCAAAGTAGCTCCATTCGGTATCAGGGGCTTTGCTGCTGCTGTCAAACTGGGACACCTTGATTCCCTTCCATGTGGTTTCTCTCTCCATATGATATCTCGTTCACTATGTCTTTCTCTCCAAGTGGCTTCAATCTGGGTTCCAAGATTGAAAATGGAAGCTACAAATCTTCTTAAAGTAGGACTTAAAATTTTCACTCCTGCAACACTCTATTGGTGAAAGCAAGTCAAAAGACCAGCGAGATTCAAGGGGAGTGAAGAGAAATAGATTCCACTTCCTGATGGGAAGTAGATTCATATTGCAAAGGGGTGTGGACAAAGGGAGGACGATTCACCACAATCCATTACTCAGCTTTCTTTTAGCTGGATTCCAGAAATGTCTACAACTACTGCAATACCCCTTGACCCAAGGAGTGGTGTGACCCATGGTAAGGAGATAGTGGTTTGAACCTATCACAGTTGATATATCTTAGTTTTGGAAAGTATATGTATATAAAAGACCATGGGAATAAACTTTTAGGGCTCAGATAAGAGCTTCAGAGCCTTGGAAAGATCTTGTGTAAGTGAGGAGCCCTGAGGCTTAAGGCTCATGAACACCAGTGTTTATCTGTAGTTAGGCACTAGCATCCACTCTCTTGATCAGGCCAAGACTGATAGATTCTCTTTCTTTCCTACCCCATATCTAATTAATCTGCAAACACCGTTGACTCAGTCTTTTAAAAGTTAGCCCCAACTCAACAATTTCTAAAGAATTTTATCAGTAATGCATTAGTCTAAGACACCAGCGTCTTTTTCTAGACTCTTAAAATGGACTCCCATATTATCCCCCCAATCCGATCCTTGCTTCTCTTATTTTTTGCACAGTAGTCAATTTTTTCAAAGGCAAATTGAATTGTATGACTTGCCTGCTTTTGTTAACTTCAACTAAATCCCAACACATAGAAACATATTTCAAAACTACTCTACACTGATCTGTCATTGACTACCTCTGTGATGTGATTTTCTACCAGTTTCTCTGTTTCCTTCCTTTCTCTCTCTCTTACTCTGCTCCACCTTTATTTTCTTAATCACCATTATAATATAAAATCCTCGAGAATATTGTTCATTACCTAATACCCTGGGCCTTGCCTGTCATAAGTTAGTGACATAATAAACATTTGTTAAATAAATGGATATAATGTAGTTGAATTTTAGCAGCAAATTATATAAGATATATATTATCATTATTGAATTTGAGAGTACAAATTCTAATTTGAAATGAGATGAATGAAATCACCTTAAGCGTTTGGCAGAGCTGCACCCAGACATTGGTCCAGTGCTCTTTCAGCTAAACACCTGCTAACACGATTTTGAGGCTTATTACAATGAGAGAGAAACTTAACCCATTTTCTTACTGTTATAGAGAAGCACCATGAACATATGAAAGTTGGCCTTATTTCTGAATATGTTTTTGATTTTTTAGTAATTAATAGCAAAATATTTATAAAGAAACACTTGTTGGCCCTTGCCTTTGGCATAACATGTTGTGGTCCTTATTGGTAGAGAATATTTAGGCATGGATTCCATTACTAACACATTGTTATCACTTCAGAGCTGAAGCTAATGAGACAATTCAACAATGACATGGTAGTCAATTTTGTTTTCTCAGACAGTTCTCTCTCAGAAATTGGTAATAAGTGACTATTGTTTCAGTTCCAGAAAAAAAATCACAAGCTATCTTTTAGGAAGTCAACATCTTTTTTAGTTGCACTTGGAAATTCATACTCAGCATCCAATAACAACACAAACAGACCTTCCAGATCTCCTTTTTGCTTTGGATACCACACGGGTATCTTTTAATCTGGTTTTGCAGAGGCCATGTAGAAATAGAGTTGGTGGGGAGATGTGTGGAAGAAAGGAGAGAAGGGTGGAAACAAAGGAGAGAGAGCTTAAAGACAGCCATGTCTTAAGCATCCTGGTCGTAGACGTTGCTGATTATACTCAATATCAATTTTTCTTTCTGTAGGATATGGATGGTGAAGTTTCTCAGGTATCCTCGGGAGTCAGAGCATAGATTAAAGCAAGCTGCCTCAGGCTCCAGGCAGGAGGAAGCAAAACAAGAACTAATTCCTTTGCCTTGAAAAAGATACAGTAAGCAAATAAGCAGTAGGTTTAATAGAGACTGGTAAAAGCTTTAAACTATTTTCATGAAGATTTCTAACCATACATCAGTCTTATCCTCAAGATACTCTTATATCATGAGTCAAATTCTCTTTATATATCTATTAGGTATGCTCACTAATTCCATAAAAAGCTTTGGAAATTATCTTATTCCTTAATAAGTCCTTAAAAAATGAGCAACCAACATATTTATCAGGTAAGCAGTGCATAGGGGGTAAACACTATATGTATATTATTCACTTAAGGTACGCTCTGATCTTTTATGAATACTGCCTGATGGCTGAGGAAGAAATACATATTTCTCTTCTTTTTTATATTTCTTAAGCCAAAGGCAGGATTTCTACTTCTATTAAAGATTTAATAAATTCAAAAGTAAGGAAATTACGTGCAAAAACAGAGCTAGATTTCTCTTTAGGCCTTCCACATTAAGATAACATTACAAAGGATGAAAACAAAGCAAATTTAATTTGTTTCCCCTATTTCTCACTTCTTTATTCATACTACTCTGTCTTCTATTAATTTTCACCAGAGTTAGATTATGTTTTAACTCTCAAATTCCCTCACTTTTGTTGGTTTAAGTGATGCCCACAGGGGACATTTTTCAAAGTGGTATGTTAGGATTTAGCTGTGGGAGGCCCATTAATACACCACACAGAATTTTACTCGCTATAATGACATTTAAAGTGAGCTATTTGTTTAGACTGTGTTCTTTGTGTAGGCCTGAAGGTTACCATAGTAAAACCCCTTTGGCAAATGTGCAGTCAAAAATTTCTGGGTTAAAGTGGTAGGGGGGTAAGTAAGAGGACAATTCCAAAATATTTTATGAGCAAAACCCTGATAAAAGGGAGAGTCTCTGGGGCCTGTTTTTTTCCCATTTCCTTCTCTGAGAAACAAGAGCAAATGACTCTCAATCCCTCCTCCCTCTACCCTCAAAACTCTAACCTTTGAGAGGCTCCAAATTCTGACCTTTCAGATTCATCCTACAAATTAGATTTTTATGATATTATCAGGTCAAATTTTGTTTATGAATATCCAGTTTTTTGGCTATAGTTACAAATGATCATGAAGCTGAAATCTTCAGAGGCAGTGAACAAGGATTTTGAAGTCTGATACTTTTTATTCAAATCCTTAATTTGCTACTACTGATGACCTATGTAAACCTGGGTCAGTCACTTAACTTCTTTGATCTTCATTTCCCCTCATCTGTAGAAATGAAATGATACTAGGTATTTTAGCAGAGTTGTCATGAAAACTGCTTTAGATGAAGAGAAATTTCCCAGCCCAATTCTTGGTCCACGGGCAAGCACAGATAAATGTTAGTTTCCCATCTCTTTTTAAATTTGTTACCAGTTTGGATGAAATAAGCAAAGAGAGATGAGCATTCTCTTTTAGTGTAACAAATCTTTTTTAAAGTCCTATAAAGACAGGAAAACAATAACTATAGTGGGTGCTGTAGATATGCAGCTGGGCAAGTTTCACTTGACCCTGCTTCATCTGTTCTGTCTGAATTCTATCAGGTACGTCCAAATAATGTAACATCCTCTTCCATTGTGGCTGAATGTTCACATTATGTCTTGATGATTCATGCCTTTGAAGGGAAATTGAATTAACCAAGGAGGGAAATAAAAAATTTAAAAATAAGTTTAACAAGATCAATTCTTTTATAATTGGACCGCTTACTCTCAGCCTTGAAAAATAGCATTTAAAAAGGTGTTCATGGTCTGTGACTATCATTTGTAAAGCAAAAACTAAGTTTCTTGCCCAAAGGCTCAGCTGGAAATGGTATCTTTGAAAAGACTTTCATTTTAAAGAATCTTACTGCATCTTTATACCATGTTTTCCCCCAGATGATTATTCTTGTCACTACCCTGCTTTAAACTAAGAGTATGGGAATGTATTGTACACTCAATTCCTGGCCCTTAACCTTGTCTTTATCAAAATGGTATTACTTTTATTCCTACAAATTAGTGTAGCATGCTATAGCTTTTTGGAGTTTGACAAGCCCTATACTACCACTTGATAGCTGTGGGACTTTAGCCAAATCACTTAACTTTTCTCAGCCTCAGTTTCTTCACCTGTCAGATGGAGATAATAATTTGTTTCACGTATGTTTTTGTGAAGCATTACTGGGCTAAAAGTTTACTGAAAATTTCCTGTGTGTTGCGGGTGGGAGCTAGTCTCCAAACACGGCCACCAATGAAAATGTCTTCTGAAATTGAAACCTTGTGTAGTCCCCTCACATATTGAGGATGGATTGCCCATGTAATGTACTTTGATACAACTAATATTTTAAAAGGAGGTTGGGAGTTAAAAGAACATTTTAAGAAAGATAAAGACCATCAGCAAAAGCCACAAAAGTAATTTGGAACATGCTTATGGGATAATAGGCAGACCGACTGATTAAGAGAAAGCATGCTAGAAAATCAGATAAATAAGATTTGATAGGCAAATAAAGCAGAAGTGACACTCTGCCATGTCTGGTCCTAAACCTTAAGAAGGCCTGGAAGTACCAGATTTGTGCTTTTAGGAGTCCTGAGCTATCATGTAAGAAGTCTGGCTACCCTGCTGGAGAGAGCATGTGTAGAGATGATGGGAAGACATCACAGGAAAAAGAGAGAGAGAGAGACCAAGCCATTACAATAGCTGTCCCAGTGGTCCAGTGGACACTGGGAGCATAGACTTCCAGCCATAGACTGGAAGACTTCCAGCCATTTCCACCAAGGTCTCAGATATATGAGCCCCATCTGCCACCTGACTTCAGTTTCATTATACACCCCAAGCAAGACCAGCAGAGAAACCATAGAGCTGGATACCAAACCCACACAATTGAGGGAAATAATAAAATGGCTGTTGCTTTAAATGCCTAAGCCTTATGAGGGTTTGTTATATAGCCATAGATAACCAAAAGAGCTGGGTAGTTTGCATGTATATCTTCCTTCCTTTTCATTACTTTTCTCCCCTACTCTTCGTGTTCCCCACAGTTCAGTCCTTGGTCCTCTTGTTTTCCTCCTCCAAAATACTCTTTATTGAGAGCTAGCTTATTTTCACAGCTTCAAAAACTCTCTGCTCATGACTCCACAGTATTTTTCTATTCATGCCTCTTCACCTACGTTATGGAACTGCACTCCCGTCAGCTTAGTGAATGCTTCTTCTCTCTAACTCTTCACCATTATCATAATACTTTTCTAGTTAAGGGTTCCCATAACTATTCATATAAATTTCAAGGACCTCCACGTCCCGTTGACTTTTACTATCAAATCTTATTTCTTTCACTTCCTGGCATGATTTCTCTCCTCTTGTCAGTTGATCTTCTCACTCTCCCATAAGCAACAACTGCTTCTGTGCCTTTGCTGATGATGCTACTTCCTTTGAAATGTCCTCTCAACTTCCTTTTACTTTTCAAAATATTTATTATTCCTCCAATTTGAATCCTATATCTTCAGTGATTTTTTGCTAATTTCTCTTCCATTGCTTTTCTTTATCTCTGTGTTTCTACAGATTAATCACATAATTTCTAACTCTTCATATACTATTTTATATGTTAACGGGTATATGTTATTGGCCACTAATCATTACAGTTGCAGGTTGGTCTAATACTGAAGATATTATTTCTCAGCATCTTACTTTAGGGTCCAATTCATGAGTAGAATACCAAATTTAGGGAGACATTTGGAAATTGAACATAGTTCAATTTCGTATGGCTTTGTGTAGAGCGCAAGAAGTCAGAGGGCATGAGAGTACAGTGAGAAGGTAAAGATTATGAAAAGTCTTCTGTGCTATACAAAACGTTTTGTAATTTACTTTGTAGATCCTAGGAGACAATGAAAAGATTTTAGGAGAAGAGTAAAAGCCACTGATTTCTGTTTTTTTGCGAAATGAAATTGGTGCTGTCAAGAGAACAGCTTGAGAGGTTGAGTTTTCGTGGTAGGGAGTGTTGAGTCAGTGAGATGAGTTAGGATGATAGAGCAATCATTAGATTAGGTGAGAGATGATAAAAACCTGAATAAGAGCAATGGAAGTGCAGAAAGGAGACAGAAGACACATGAGATTTCTTTAGAGAGAAGAATTTTCAGAATGCAGTAACCAATTGGCTGAAGAAGAGAGGATGAATATGACTCCGAGATTTCTGATTTAGGTAATGGCTGTACCTACACAAGGATAGGAAAGGTATGATGTGAAGCAAGCAAATGGTGGTGAGGAATGATCAGGGTTTTTTTGTTTTTGTTTTTTTTTGCATGTCTTACACTTAAATTATCTATTGGATATATAAATGGAGATGTCCAGAGGGTTATGGAAATATAGGTTTAAAACTCAAGAGAGACAGAGAGATCTGACTTAAGGATATAGATTTCTGAATCATTACCATATATGTGGTAATAGAAATCTTGAGAATTAATGAAATCTCTCACAGAGAGTTTCAGTTGAAAATGGGTCACTGAAGACCAATAAAATTTGAAGGTACGTGAAGAAGAAAAACACTTTAGGTGGGAAAGAGACTCTAAGAAGGTGATATTGCTTAAGTATTAAATGCCCATGGAGAGCACAAGTAAGATAACACCCAAAAAACACAGTGAGTTTAGTTGGACTTCACTGGAGATTTTATTGAAGGCACATAGTTTGGGCTGAAGGTACATGGTCTGTGTTGGAGGTGGAAGCAATGAATGGGGATGAATGGGAAGTAAATAAGTACAGTAGGGCTGTGAAGGAAATGAAAGTTGATTAGTAATAGAGACAAATGTAGCACAGTAGGACTTCTTGAATTATTTATTTTTAAATTAGGGAAATTTGAGGTTGCACGGTAAAGGACAGAAACTTGTGAAAGAAAAGAGGCTAAAGATATAACAGTGAGAAAGAGAGGGTCGATGCAGAAATGGAGGAGAGAAGAGAAGTCTGTAGGAAATTTATAATTTCTAAAATTGTATCTATATTCCTTCTTTGTGTAAACTGTATTTAAAATTTATTGCATTTAAATTATAATTAACTTCAATAATTGTCTTTTATATTTGCTATATAAAGAAAATTGTTCTGTCGTGTGAACTTTATATTTTAGCCAAAAATAAGTTTCCGTTGAATGTATTTCATTAGATCAAGGAACACAAGCTAAGTTTTAATTACAAAATGTTTAAGGAAACAGAAAAGAACTTTATTTCACTGTTTGATTTGTTTTTACAATTATCTGACATTAAAATTAGATTGGTATGGTGTATTGGCCATGAGTGTAGGTATACAATTATCTTAGAATATGCAATTATCACATAAACTTATTTTTTCGTAAATAGCACTTAAATGATATATTTTGGCTTTCCATACTGAAATACAAATAAATTACTGAAAAATATAGAAATGAATAAAAACTAAATCTGATAATAAAATATCCCTCATATTTAATATTTTAAAATTCTCTAGGCAAAATAACATTGTTACTGCCACAAAATGCCTTCATGAAGGAATAATACAAGAGCCTGGAACAATCAATATTTTTCTATTACATTAGATCTTATGAATGATATAGCTAAATAGCTTTTGATTATAAACTAATTAAAACAATGACCATATCATTCTCATCATCTTCATTTTCATCAGACATTATTAGCTAAGATTTACTGAAAGTCTTCTATATGCCAGGCTCACTAACTAGGCAATTTAAATTTCTTTCTCTCTATCCTCAGAATTAACCTATGGAGTAAGAGTAAATGGACCACCATCTCTATGTTACAAACAGATACTGGAGAGGAAAATAGCTCTTTCCTCTTCATCACACGAAGCAAAATTCAAAGCCTTTAGAGCTTAAGCCTGGCTTTTATTTAACTGAGGGGGCTGCCATTGTTAGCTAAATATCAGTGGCATCCAGTTCCTTTTAGCCTACCTGAAGGGGCAAAAATTCAAATGCATGGTATGAGGGTGAGGTACCTACACTTTCGTGAGAGGATAGCCTTGCAAATATAAGGCAAATAGAAAAATATCTTCTTATAATTTGAGTTAAATTGTGTGTTAACAGTGAGAGTTAGGTTTGTCCTTGTGAGGCAGGGACGTGTGTGTGTGCCGTGTGCGCGCACCTGCGCACACGCGTGCTCTAAGTACAAAGATTTAGTAATGAGTGGAAAAAAATGTCAGAAAACTACACTGATTGGGTGATATTTAAGGTGGCCCTAGTTAAGTGCTTGCACTCATCCCAGACTGTTTTGTGAGACATGAACTGCAATGCTGTGTGAGTGTGACTTTAGACTGGGGTTTGGGTTTATCTGAAGATCTCAGAAAAAGCATAAATCAACTTGACAAGTGAGTGGTGTGTCTGGATGAGGCCAGGCCCTGTTGGAAAGTGGTGATGTTTTCTAACTGATGGATAAAGAATCACAAGGTGAAAGTTAGAAGTTGAAAATTCTCTCTTAGTTAATTAAGGACATGAGCTTTGGAGGCACAGCTAGGAACCAAGAGGCTCCCAAAGTATAGATCTTTTTCCTCTATTAATGTGCATACACTTTCATTTTACTTATCTCATGTGTAGTATTTCTACCTTGATTTTTTGAACCCTTCTAATACAAGTTGAGCGCTTTGTAGAAAAGAGATTTGGAAAGGAGTCAGAGATTGTTTTATAATGGAGAATTCCAAATAGAATTGGAGGAAACGGAAGAGGAGGAAATAGCTGAAAAACAGGAAGAGGTTCTAGAGCTGTGTTAACCAGTATGGCGGCCACTAGGCAAGTGTTCTACTGAGAACTTGAACTATGGCTAGTCTGAGTTAAGAAGTTCTGTAAGTGTAATTTACATGCGAGATTACAAACCTTTATATGGAAAAAAAGTATCTCAATTTTTTGTTACCTGTTGAAATACTAATATTTTGAACATATTAGGTTAAACAATATTTTATTACAATAATATTACTTGTTTCTTTTATTATTTTTAATGTAACTATTAAAACTATAAATTATGTGTATGGCTCACATATATTTCCATTTTACCATGCTGGTCTACACTGAAATTTGCAGGCAGTGAACAGTGGTCTACAGAGGAACAGAGAGGAACAAAAATTTTAAATGACAAGTGACAACTATAGAGCTGCATGATGAACTGCCTAACAAACATAACCTTTCCCCGTATATACCAGAGGGAAATGACCGATAAGAGAGGTGGAAAACTTCATTCTTCAGATATAGATTATTCAATTTTATAAATTAGTAAATTGAAGCACAGAAAAATATAAATAAAGTAATTCATCCAAGATCAGATGAGTAATTTCCCTCTCAGCTGTTCCTAGTATTCTGTTGTGTTTATCTTGGGAATGTCTCAATGAATATTTGTCTAATTGTGTGATCATTCTCTTCCAATTACACAAGAAATAATAAAATGCTCTTCAAGCCTGCAGTGGGGAAAAAAAAAAAAATATATATATATATATATATATATTTTTTTGCTCCTTTGGTCAGAAAGGAAAATTCAGTTTCTAAGTTCCATGAACACCTGTGGAGGGGTTTCATAGAGAGGGTTTCTGCTGCTTGTTTCAAATAAAAGTCACCAAGAAGGTAGGTGATGGTTATAATTCGGGGTCGCCCCTTTCTATATCTCAAATCCCCACATCTACATGTATAGATTATATTTTATGTAATTAGGCTCTTTCTGAGAGGGTTATACTTTTATTTTCCTGCTAAAATATAAAAATCTCCCCTTACATGTTAGAAAAATACAGAAAAAGACACGAAAAAGAAAATGTTAAAAAATTCATCCCAAGGAGGAGCTTCAAGATGACAGAGGAGTGAGAGGTGGAGATCACCTTCCTCCCCACAAATACATCAGAAATACATCTACATGTGGAACAACTCCTATAGAACACCCACTGAATGCTGGCAGAAGACCTCAGACCTCCCCAAAGGCAAGAAACTCCCCACGTACCTGGGTAGGGCAAAAGAAAAAAGAATAAACAGAGACAAAAGAATAGGGACGGGACCTGCACCAGCGGGAGGGAGCCGTGAAGGAGGAAAGGTTTCCACACACTAGAAGCCCCTTCGCGGACGGAGACTGAAGGTGGCGGAGGGGGAGGCTTCGGAGCCACGGAGGAGAGCGCAGCCACAGGGGTGCGGAGGGCAAAGTGGAGAGATTCCCGCACAGAGGATCGGTGCCGACCGGCACTCACAGCCCAAGAGGCTCGCCTGCTCACCTGCCGGGGCGGGCGACGGCTGGGAGCTGAGGCTCGGGCTTCGGTCAGAGCGCAGGGAGAGGACTGGGGTTGGCAGCGTGAACACAGCCTGCAGGGGGTTAGTGTGCCACGGCTAGCAGGGAGGGCATCCGGGAAAAGGTCTGGAGCTGCAGAAGAGGCAAGAGACATTTTCTTCCCTCTTTGTTTCTTGGTGCGCGAGGAGAGGGGATTAAGAGCGCCGCTTAAAGGAGCTCCAGAGACGGGCGCGAGCTGCGGCTATCAGTGCAGACCCCAGAGACGGGCATAAGATGCTAAGGCTGCTGCTGCCGCCACCAAGAAGCCTGTGTGCGAGTACAGGTCACTATCCACAGAGCCCCTCCCGGGAGCCTGTGCAGCCTGCCACTGCCAGGGTCCCGGGATCCAGGGACAGCTTCCACGGGAGAACACAGGGCGTGCCTCAGGCTGGTGCAATGTCCCGCTGGCCTCTCCCACAACAGGCTCGCCCTGCATCCGTACCCCTCCCTCCCCCCGGCCTGAGTGAGCCATAGCCCCCAAATCAGCTGCTCCTTTAACCCCGTCCTGTCTGAGCGAAGAACACACGCCCTCAGGCGACCTACACACAGAGGCAGGTCCAAATCCAAAGCTGAACCCCAGGAGCTGTGCAAACAAGAGAAAGGGAAATTTCTCCCAGCAGCCTCAGGAGCAGAGGATTAAATCTCCACAATCAACTTGATGTACCCTGCATCTCTGGAATACCTGAATAGACAATGAATCATCCCAAATTGAGGAGGTGGACTTTGGGAGAAACGATATATATATATATATATTTCCCTTTTTCTCTTTTTGTGAGTGTGTATGTGTATGCTTCTGTGTGTGATTTTATCTGTATAGCTTTGCTTTTACCATTTGTCCTAGGGTTCTGTCTGTCCTTTTTTTTGTTTGTTTTGTTTTGTTTTTTCAGTATAGCTTTTAGTGTTTGTTATCATTGATGGATTTGTTTTCTGGTTTGGTTGCTCTCTTCTTTCTTTTTCTTTCTTTTTTCTTTCATTGCTTTAAAAAATTTTTTAATAATTATTTTTTATTTTATTAACTTTTTAATTTAATTTTATTTATTTTACCTTATCGTCTTCTTTCTTTCTTTTATTTTCTCCCTTTCATTCTGAGCTGTGTGGATGACAGGCTCTTGGAGCTCCAGTCAGGCATCAGGGCTGTGCCTCTGAGGAGGGAGAACCAAGTTCAGGACATTGGTCCACAAGAGACTTCACAGCTCCACGTAATATCAAATGGTGAAAACCTCCCAGAGATCTCCATCTCAATGCCAAGACCCAGCTCCACTCAATGACCAGCAAGCTACAGTGCTTGACTCCCTATGCCAAATAACTAGCAAGACAGTAACACAGCCCCATCCATTAGAACAGAGGCTGCCTAAAATCATAATAAGGCCACAGACACCCCAAAACACACCACCAGACATGGACCTGCCCACCAGAGAGACAAGATCCAGCCTCATCCACCAGAGCACAGGCACTAAGCCCCTCCACCAGGAAGCCTACAAAACCCACTGAACCAACCTTAGCCACTGGGGGTAGACACCTAAAACAACGGGAACTACAAACCAGCAACCTGCAAAAAGGAGACACCAAACACAGTAAGTTAAGCAAAATGAGAAGACAGAGAAACATACAGCAGATGGAGTGAGGTAAAAACCCACCAGACCTAACAAATGAAGAGAAAATAGGCAGTATACCTGAAAAAGAATTCAGAATAATGATAGTAAAGATGATCCAAAATGTTGGATATAGAATGGAGAAAGTACAAGAAATGTTTAACAAGGACCTAGAAGAGCTAAAGAGCAAATAAACAATCATAAACAACACAATAAATGACATTAAAAATTCTCCATAAGGGATCAATAGCAGAATAACTGAGGCAGAAGAACGGATAAGTGACCTGGAAGTTAAAATAGTGGAAATAACTACTGCAGAGCAGAATAAAGAAAAAAGAATGAAAAGAATTGAGGACAGGCTCAAAGACCTCTGGGACAATACTAAATGCAAAAACATTTGAGTTATAGGGATCCCAGAAGAATAAGAAAAAAAGAAAGGGACTGAGAAAATATTTGAAGAGATTATAATTGAAAACTTCCCTAATATGGGAAAGGAAATAGTTAAGTCCAGGAAGCACAGAGAGTCCCATACAGGATAAATCGAAGGAGAAATACACCAAGACACATATTAATCAAACTATCAAGAATTAAATACAAAGAAAAAATATTAAAAGCAGCAAGGGAAGAACAACAAATAACATGTGAGGGAATCCCCATAAGGTTAAAATTTGATCTTCCCGCAGAAACTCTGCAAGCCAGAAGGGAGTGGCAGGGCAAATTTAAAGTGGAGAAAGGAAAAAATCTACAACCAAGATTACTCTACCCAGCAAGGATCTCATTCAGATTTGACTGAGAAATTAAAACCTTTACAGACAAGCAAAAGCTAAGAGGGTTCAGCACAACCAAACCAGCTTTACAACAAATGCTAAAGAAACTTCTCTAGGCAGGAAACACAAGAGAAGGAAAAGACCTACAATAACAGACCCAAAACAATTAAGAAATACATATCAATAATTACCTTAAATGTAAACGGATTAAATGCTCCAACCAAAAGACATAGACTGGCTGAATGGATACAAAAACAAAACCCGTATATATGCTGTCTATAAGAGACCCACTTCAGACTTAGGGACACATACAGACTGAAAGTGAGGGGATGGAAAAAGATATTCCATGCAAATGGAAATCAAAGGAAAGCTGGAGTAACAATTTTCATAACAGACAAAATAGACTTTAAAACAAAGACTATGAAAAGAGACAAAGAAGGACATTACAAAATGATCAAGGGATCAATCCAAGGAGAAGATATAACAATTGTAAATATTTATGCACCCAACATAGGAGCACCTCAATACATAAGGCAGATACTAACAGCCATAAAAGGGGAAATCGACAGTGACACATTCATAGTAGGGGACTTAAACACCCCACTTTCACCCATGGACAGATCATCCAAAATGAAAATAAATAAGGAAACACAAGCTTTAAATGATACATTAAACAACGTGGACTTAATTGATGTTTATAGGACATTCCAACCAAAGACAACAGAATACACTTTCTTCTCATGTGCCCATGGAACATTCTCCAGGATAGATCATATCTTGGGTCACAAATCAAGCCCTGGTAAATTTAAGAAAATTGAAATCGTATCAAGTATGTTTTCTGACCACAATGCTAGGAGAGTAGATATCAATTACAGGGAAAAAAATCTATAAAAAATACAAACACATGGAGGCTAAACAATACACTACTTAATACCCAAGAGATCACTGAAGAAATCAAAGAGGAAATAAAAAATACCTAGAAACAAATGACAATGAAAACACTATGACCCAAAACCTATGGGATGCAGCAAAAGCAGTTCTAAGAGGGAAGTTTATAGCAATACAATCCTACCTTAAGAAACAAGAAACATTTGAAATAAACAACCTAACCTTACACCTAAAGCAATTAGAGAAAGAAGAACAAAAAACCCCCAAAGTTAGCAGAAGGAAAGAAATCATAAAGATCAGATCAGAAATAAATGAAAAAGGAATGAAGGAATCAATAGCAAAGATTAATAAAACTAAAAGGTGGTTCTTTGAGAAGATAAACAAAATTGATAAACCATTAGCCAGACTCATCAAGAAAAAAAGGGAGAAGACTCAAATCAATAGAATTATAAATGAAAAAGGAGAAGTAACAAGTGACACTGCAGAAATACAAAGGATCATGAGAGACTGCTACAAGCAACTCTATGCCAATAAAATGGACAACCTGGAAGAAATGGGCAAATTCTTAGAAATGCACAACCTTCTGAGACTGAACCAGGACGAAATAGAAAATATGAACAGACCAATCACAAGCACCGAAAATGAAACTGTTTAAAAAAACCTTCCAACAAAGAAAAGCCCAGGACCAGATGGCTTCACAGGCGAATTCTATCAAACATTTAGAGAAGAGCTAACACCTATCCTTCTCAAACTCTTCCACAATATAGCAGATGGAGGAACACTCCCAAACTCGTTCTACGAGGCCACCATCACCCTGATACCAAAACCAAAGATACCACAAAAAAAGAAAACTACAGACCAATATCACTGATGAACATTGATGCAGAAATCCTCAACAAAATCCTAGCAAATAGAATCCAACAGCACATTAAAAGGATCATACAACAAGATCAAGTGGGATTTATCCCAGGAATGCAAGGATTCTTCAACATACACAAATTAATCAATGTGATAAACCATATTAACAAATTGAAGGATAAAAACCATATAATCATCTCAATAGATGCAGAAAAAGCTTTCAATAAAATTCAACGCACATTTATGATATAAACCCTCCAGAAAGTAGGCATAGAGGGAAACAAAAGAGAGAAACAAAAAAGACATACACAAAACACATACACTGGGAATGTTCAATGAAAGAATGTGAAATCTAATGATGGTGGCATAAAAGATATTAGGGAGAAATATAATTTTTTTTTTTTTTTTTTTGTGGTACGCGGGCCTCTCACTGTTGTGGCCTCTCCCGTTGTGGAGCACAGGCTCAGCGACCATGCCTCACGGGCCTAGCTGCTCCGCGGCATGTGGGATCTTCCCGGACTGGGGCACGAACCTGTGTCCCCTGCATTGGCAGGCGGACTCTCAACCACTGCGCCGCCAGGGAAGCCCCGACCCTAGAGTTTTATGTAAAAATTTTAAAAAAGAAAAATCTGCCATGTTAGTTTCTTTGTTTTGGTTCTTTTGTTAATTTGTTATTTTATTGAATTTTGGACAAAAATTATTGTCAGTATTATATCTGTTTTCCATGTATTTATTTGTTTTGTAGGTTTCTTCGTGTCTTATTATAAGGTTAATTTTTATAAATATTCCAAATGCTGCTTTATAAGTGATCTCTTAAGAACATAAGGTTTAATAAAAAGAAATCTATTGAATCAAACATTAATTATTCAAATAACTTTATCCTTATTTTCTTTTTTTAACCTTTCTTATATCTATTTCCCTTATGAATTTCTACGTCACATTCAGATATCCCATATTTTATCTCAATCCATATTCTTATAATTTCATCATTCATATCTTGTTTCATGGAGTTTATATTTTACTGAATTTCAGCAGGCTAAAAATTTATTTTATAGAAAATTATTTAGCATTGTTATACCCTTATGTCTGCCTGTTAAGCACTACATCTTCTCCTTTTCTGGCTCACATAGGTATTTTTCTATCTTCTCATATAAATGCTAATACTTTCTCTCTGTCGCTGAAGTTGCCCTACAATGGGTTGTTCAGATTTCTCCTTGAATTCTCACACTGTTCACCCGAGTTGCGTTTGAATCACCTTCTTAGTTTCCATGTCAGAAGATTGATTTGTAAGACCAATTGTAGTGAATGGACTTAAGGACATGGGAAGGGGGAAGGGTAAGCTGGGATGAAGTGAAAGAGTGGCATAGACTAATATATACTACCAAATGTAGAATAGATAGCTAGTGCGAAGCAGTCACATAGCACAGGGAGATCAGCTCGGTGCTTGGTGATCACCTAGAGGGATGGGATAGGGAGGATGGGAGGGAGACCCAAGAGGGAGGAGATATGGGAATATATGCATATGTATAGCTGATTCACTTTGTTATGAAGCAGAAACTAACACATCATTGTAAAGTAATTATACTCCAATAAAGATGTTTAAAAAAAAATTTCCATTACCTGAAAGACATGAAGAGTTAGGGCAATGGGTGTATCTGGCAGGTCAGTCTTTGCTGTGATTTTTTTTTTTTTTTTGTAGTTATAGAATTCTTCCTATTTTACTACAGACACCTTGCTAGCCTAGTTTGTATTGGTACCTGAGGCTAGAATTATGCGGCTTTTGGTACAATTTCACACTGAGTCCTTTAACAGCAGATCCTTCCTGTGGAGAATATCCTATCCTGCATGATCCTTTTCTTAGGATGACTTGGCTTGAGGGTTCCACTAATGTGACATTGTTAGACTCCGTAAATCTACTACATATGTTCATATATATTTGAACTTCAGTATTGGGCAGAGTTTTAATTTTTCCCATGGGGAACCTACTCCTTTAGCAGGGAATCTAACTGTATATCTGTTGCAAATATTTATAAATATTCTGCCATAGTTAACAAAGTAGAATCCCATTCAGGAGACTTCAGTGTCAGATCTACTGATAGATATTCAACTCATATTGGATGATTAAGTCTTTTTTCTAGGATTCTTGGATTTCAGAATGCCAGAACTGCAAGATTGTGAGGGAAAACTCATGAAGCCCAGCTTCTGTGCATGTGGAGAAAGTTCTCTGCAGAATGATGGCAAGTGGGCACTGAGAGCTCACGGCCAGCAGGCTACTCTAATACCTACTCATCCCTCCTTATATGTGTATACTTCAACCAGGTGACTTCTATTATTACCAGGAGTCAATTGCATTTTTTCCCCACAAATGCCCCAATATTTTTGCATGTGTAATAATCAAATTTAATGGAATATTATGCAAATTATAGAAATTAATGTGTCACAAGGTCACATAAGAGAATGAACTTAGTAATAGTTTTATTTGTTCTAAGTAACAATTCTTCTTAGTTATCCAAATTTAGTCACATTCAAAGCTATACCCTGCCTCTCTGGGCTGGAGTTACCTTAACCTATCCTCTCTTGCATTATACTATTTGGCAAACTCCAGTCTTACCCTTTGGGTCCTTTGCTTTAAAAACATTTTCTTAATGTTTAAATTTATTCAAATTAGGTTTCTGTAACATGAAAATAGAAATACATGATAAATACACACAGTTAGGTAACCTCATGACACTCAGCGTGATATCATGAGTGAACATTAATATACAGTTACATCATTCTCAACATAAAATTGTCAATGACAAAATGGTTATTTTTCTTCCAAGGATTTTGTATATACAGAAGAAACCCTTAACTGACCTGCATTTAATAGGTTTTCTGATTATCCAGGGATCTCTAGTCCCTCTGTAACACCTGCAGCTGACTGATGCCTGTAATATTCTGGGTGCTCACGGCTGGTAAGCTTCTCTCTAAACACCTACCCTCCATGTGTATACATCTATTAAGTAACTTCTATGATTGCCAATAACCTGTTTTATTGTTTCTCACAAAATGCCAATATTTTTATATTGCTATTTATGAAATGGAATGGACTATAATGCAAATTATAGAAATATAAATGTGAAAATATTTGTTGTTTTGATGAAGACAAAATTGACTATGTTGTAAAGGTTTGGTAGAAGCAAGTTGAATTCAGTGGGATTGAAACCACTGTAAATGATGGAAAAATTTTTGCTAAATTCTGGAAAATTTTGCATTCACATAAAACTGGGATTTTTTTTAAAACTAGATTTTTAGATCTTAACTAGATTAAAGATGATTAAACCCAAATCAACAGATCTATACTCTAAGAGGACTTGTCCTACTGTCAAAATATTGGTGAAAGAATATAGATTACATGTTTTAAGTTAAGGTATGTCTCTCTATTTTTTATAATTCTCAATTCTAACTAATTTTTAAAATTAATTGAATAATTCTTATCCCCTGAGTTTTGCTACATTTTCTAAAAACATCATTAGACTTAGTAGAGCTCCATTAAATTTCTTAGTTTCCTTTCTCACACATACTCTGTATTTTTTATTTTCTATAGTATCTCTTTTAGCCCTTTAATTTTCAATTCCAGAAATTGACAAATTATTTCATTGGATAAATATTACTAAGTACCATGTGTCACTATGTTTCTATTTCTGTTTAAGTTAATGTGATTAAATAGAAAGACTCTTATTCCTTATGAGAGGCAGTGTAGTGTAGACTTTTTAGAAGAGTCAAGGTAGAGTGGATCAGAGAATGTGCTGGGAATCAGGCTATCTGGCTATTCCAGTCTTGACTCTGCCATCTCCTAAACTGAGTGACTTTGGTCCATTTATGGTGGTTCTCTGTGCCTCACTTTTCCTTTGAGTAAAAAGAAGAAAGCTGTGTTACCTACTTCCTATGGCTGTTCTGAATATTAAATGAGTTAATACAGGTCCAGCCTTTTACAATACAGCCTCATTATCACTTAGCCAACTGCAAATCTAAAAATGTCCCAGGACACTTGTTGAGTTCTCAGATTTTGAAAACTAAACCTAAAATTTACAATAAACAAATAGTTTTTCTTTCACATATGTAATTAACAATATCCATGTGTTTGATAATATTTTGTTAATAATCTCTAAAAGTCACAAATGTGTGTGTGTGTGTGTGTGTGTGTGTGAAATACAGGAGCAAGTTAATTAGAAATGAGTACTTTTACATGAGGAAAGCTGCCTGGTAGGCTAAAACAACATCTTCATGGGGAAAATAATAAGTCCAATGGCTGGATTATCAAATGTAGCAGCTCAGTGGTTCAATTCATACCTGACAAGCTTCAAAGACGCTATGCAAATTCATCTCCCAGCTGCAAGGGTAATTAACATGGGTTTGTTGCAAGGACCTGTTCTTCTATCCATTCTTCTTCATGATTATTTTAGTCGCGTAACTATTGTCTGTAATTACTTAATCCACTCAGAGCAGATATAAAATTACCTTACTCTTGCGTGTAAAATAAGACTCTACCCTCTTCAAAATGCATGCTGTCTACTTGATATGCTAAGGTTGGCGCACCAGGTGGAGATGCAGGAAAACTGGATTCAGGCAGTACAGTTCTTTTCCACTCAGATTCTTGTTTGAACTGATCCCTTTGATATTCTTGATGTTGCATACTTATTAGTGGATTTGCTGTTAATATTTCTTCTTGGTTCATTAGCGATGAAGTGTGTGTATGTGTGTGCATGGATGTGTGTGTGTGTGTGTGTGTGTGTGTGTGTGTATGTGTGTGTTTGTCTGTTGCAGGGGAGTTAGAGGAAGAGCATTCAGGCCATCACCAAGGCTGTCAGGCATAACTGAGCTTCTCTCTAGCCAGAGAAAGTCACACAAGCTCTTAGCTTGCATGTGATTGGATCACTAAGAATCATGTTTGGTGTTTCTCAAAGACTCATCAAAGTTCCTTAAGAGCTTACAGGATCTGATTCAAAGGGCAAGTTCACACAGCGTTACCCATTCAGCACTTGAATAGGGGCATCTCTGTGAAAGGATTTGCAGAAGCTCAGTACTTCAATGAAAACAAAAATAGCTGTGCTGATTATATGTTTTACAGACAATGTAGTCAGTTGTCTATGTTAGATTTTGTTAATTAAAATCTAATAAATATAAAATAAATTATACAGAGTTGATCTCAATATTGCATCTATTTAGAAATTGAACAATTTAAAAATCAGTGGCTTACGGCAACAATCCTGTGTCTACCCTCTTGTATCACTGATATAGAATAGTCCATTGCACGAATCTCCCATGGTTTATTTTTCCTTTTTTACTCTTAATGGAGATTTAAATTATTTCCATTATTTTTCCTTATTTCAAAGAAGGTTTTTATGTCTCTTTGTGCATAGATGTGAGTTTTTTCCTAGGGACTGCTAGGTTGATGGATGTGTGTTTTCAAATTTGCCAGATAGTGTCAATTACTCCCCAAATGGTTATGTACACTACCACCACCAACTGTGTGAATTCTTTTTGTTCCATGTACTCACCATCTCTTGGTATTGTCTGATATTTAAAATGTAGCCATAGGATTACATAATGAAATACCTTATTATTTTAATTTTATTTTCCTGATTACTGAGGTCAGTGAGCATTTGTTCAGCATTTATTGGTTTTGTAGGATTCCTCTTCTGTAAATTGCTCTATGTATCATTTGCCCTATTTTGAATGAATTGCTTTCATGTTTGTTTGTATTAATTTCTATGTTGGACCAATACATTTTGGTCTGTACCTTGTAATTTCGTATTTTAAGTGTCTTTTGATATGCAGCAATTTTGATTTTTTTGTTGACAAATTTGTCCATCTTTGCTTTTATTATTTTTGTTTTGGGGAAGTTGATTTAAAAAATTCCTTCCAAATTACAATGTCATAAATACAATTTCTTTATATCTTCTAAAAGTTTAAGGTTTTACTTTTTAAAGTTTATTTTGCTTAGAATTGATTTTTGTACATGATATGAGGTAGGAACAGAGTTGTTTTTTCTACTATGAAACCATTTGTCCCAATACCATTTATTGAATAATTCATTCTAATCTGCAATACCATCTCTGTTATAAACTGTTTCCTTTCATGCATGGTTCAGTATACTGTATTTTGTAATATAGATCTCTTTTTTTTATCCTTGTAACAACTTCACAGTCTTAACTACTACAGCTTAAAATAAGCCTTGAAATCACCTCAGTGATTTTCAAAAAAGTTAAAGTTCTTGGCCCTTTTTCACATACATTTTGGAATTGGTTTGTCAAACCCTAGTCAAAATCTTATGTGGAGTTTGATTGGAATTGCATTCAATGTACAGATTAATTTGGGGCAGAAGTGACATATTTTTAATTGGGTCTTCTTATCTAAGAATATAATTTTCCTACTTATAGAGTTTTATGTCTTCCAATAAAGTTTTATACTTTTCTGTTATATTTCAGTTAGAGTTCTTCAGTGGGATCTATATTTTTATGCTATTGTAAATGAGATCTTTTAAATATTACATTTTCTAACATGTATTGCTTTGGAGTAGAAATTTATAAATTTGTCTTCTGTTCATCAGTGTTCTTTAACTCTTATTAATTCTTGTTATTTTTTTAATGTAGCCATCCTCAAATCATGGTGGTTTTGTTATTTCTTTTCTAGTTTCTATTTAGCTATGTGTGCCTTTATGTAATCTGACTCCATCAGCAAAGTTCTCATAAACAATTTTGAATAATAGTGATTATGTCTATTTTGATCCTAATTTTCAAAACAATATTCCTGAAAACTCTATGTATATTTTTAGCAATTGAGTTTTGATAGATAGCCTTTACTACATTCAGTTTTGTTTATATTCATAGTTCCCTAAGATGGTTAATCATGAATAGGTGCTGATTTTTTAAACAAATTATTTTAATATAACTGGTGAGACAATTTTTCTCCTCTAATCTGCTAGGGTGGTGAATTATGTTGACATTCAATTATTAAAAAGCGCCTTGTATCCACTGGATAAACCCATCTTAGTCACGATTCATTTAAAAAATAAAATAATACTTTTTTTTTTTTTTTTGCTAAGATTGGTTTAAAATATTTTGATTCTGTTTTCGTGCGTAAGGGAATAAAATCCAATTTTCTTCCCTATTACTCATCATGATTTTTTTAAAATAATTCTACAGAATTTATATTGATTGATTGATTGATTGATTGGCTGTGTTGGGTCTTCGTTTCTGTGAGAGGGCTTTCTCTAGTTGCGGCAAGTGGGGGCCACTCTTCATCGTGGTGCACGGGCCTCTCACTGTCACGGCCTCTCTTGTTGCGGAGCACAGGCTCCAGACGCGCAGTCACAGCAGTTGTGGCTCACGGGCCCACTTGCTCCGCAGAATGTGGGATCTTCCCAGACCAGGGCTCGAACTTGTGTCCCCTGCACCAGCAGGCAGACTCTCAACCACTACGCCACCAGGGAAGCCTTCATCATGATTTTTATGTCATGATAATTGTAGTTTCATAAATTGATTTGGGAAGTATTTCCTATTTTTCTTTTTACTGTAAGAATTTGTGTAAGGATAGAATTACATGTTCTCTGAAATTTTAGTAGAATGTCTACAGTATTTCCCCCTCCCCTAGTACCCTTAACCCTGCTATTTAACTCCTGTTACTTACCCAACTAGAATAGGTAGTGTGGTTCTGGAAATTACTAACATTTTAAAATAAGACTATTTAGAAATAATTTAAATAAGACTATTACATAAGTCTTTATTACTACACCTTACTACACATATCATCTCCCTTGATAGTCTATTGTTATCCCCTTTTCAACTTATTCTGTCTTAAGGTCTCAATGGTTTGTTTACTTGTTTATGGACACAGAGGCATTAAAGACACATCTCAAATATTTCCTTTCCATCAAATTTATCCCATTAGGTTGTGCTAGAATGGCTATGGGATTTTGGGGAATCAGCCCAAGAGGAAGTTGATTCGATACATTTAGTTTGAGATTAGTGGGATACACTTTTGTGGTTTACAGTCAGTTTCATTTCTATTATATTGTTGCTAGCCACCCTGGTGTAAAAGTAGCTTCCAGGTATACTGCTATTGTGTCAACTTATGTAACGTGATCCAAAGTTGCAGGTTCACAGCTCATACTATAATGTAAATATGTCCTTTAGCAACTGGCACTGGGGCCATGTTGGCAGTGAGAGAGAAGCAATATTTATAATCGCAGAGCAAGAAGCTGGTCTGTTGGAAGTTCTACCCAGCATCAGATGCGTAAAATTATAAGTGTAACTGTTTCTCTGGAACCCTGTAAAAAATAAAGAACTGTTCTATTAAAAGTATAGAAGTATACTTGATAGAGCAATTATTATAAATACACCATATATTTTTCTGTTGTGAATCACACAAAATAGAATTTATGAATTATGTGTTTCCATGCGTGTCTTAATGAGACTACAAAGGGTAGTGTGTTTTTGTGAGAAGATGGGTGTTTAATGTAGCCCAGTGTATTAGATATATATTTCAGCATATATGACCTTGAAGTCTGGTGTATCTGGATAAAATTAAATGCAAGATTGCCACCAACACAGTCAACTGGCCTGAAGATGAACTATTTCCAGTGATCAAAATCTCACCTAAACCTATTAATGAGTCAATGTATTGAAAGAGTAACTTGATCATATAAAAAAAGAAATTTCTGTAAATCAGAGCAGAGTGGTAATTTTAAAATGTTGACTATGCCTTAACTTCAGATTAAATTTGTATATATACATTTTTCAAAAGTATTGATTATACAAAAATTCAAATGTAACAGAAAGCCAAAAGTTCACCCCCCAAATAAAACTTGTAGCCTTAGAATGTCAGAAGTGTATCCTATTTTTGACAATGGGTGGTACAAAAAGCACAGCAGTCTGTACCTTAGTGGGCTGGAGGTGCAACTGCAGGCAGAAACCCAGCTTTCCTGAGAGCCTCTAGGAAGTATTCTCACTGCTCCCAGGCTTTCTTATGCTCTTTCAGCTTCAGACACTGCATGTGTTCAGCCTCTGTCACTGGGTCCAGGGTTGTGTTGACTTTCTCTACTAGATACCCATGCATCTCTCAGGGTCAAGCTGTTTTAATGATTTACTGTATTCTGATCCTCACCTTGGAGCTTTCTCCTGCTAGTCTCCTGGGTGTTTCCCAAACTACGAGAGAGAGAGCCCTGTACACGTTCTTCCTGCTGAGGCTTCTGTAGTGACCAAATTCTCACTGACATCAACCATCCTTCTGCCCAACAGTCATTTAGCTGAAGAGTAGCATATATATTGGAGATGGGGGTGGAGGAGTAGGGTATTAGGGTAGGCAAATGCTGGAAAGAAATCTCAAATGCCAAATCTTAGAATTGTAGCACAATAAGTGTATTTCTCTCTCATGTGAAAGTTCACTGTAGTCAACAGAGTCTGTGGGGAGCTTTGTGCTACACAGTCATTTAAAGAACTGTGAATCTTCTGTGACAACCACAAAAGGTAGAAGATAAAAGGAGTGGAGGATTGTGTAAGGGAGTATTAGGCCAATTTGGAAGTCATATGCATGATATTGACCTATATTCCATTGACCAGAACTTACTCATGTATCTATAATTAAATCCACATGAGCTGGGGAATGTAGCCTTCCTGTCAACCCAGTAATAAAATTAATTAGATTTAGTGAACGCATAGCATTTTGTCTGGGAAAGGTAGCAAGTCACAATCAGCATACCACCTTTTCAGAACCATGTCCTTCTTTTTTTTTCCATACAGATTGTTTTTAATAATGGAATAGAAAATAATTGGAGGAATATTAGGTATATGATAGGTAGACTGGATAATATTATAGTAGTAGATATGTGAAATAAAAAAGCCTGAACTGGCCAAGTGATGATATAAATAAAAGTGGTAGAAGGATGGGGTAAGTTATTACACAGGTTCAGAGAGGAGTTGGAAACTTATTGGACCCAAGGACCAAATAAGAGAGAGAAGATTCATTTATAACTGTAAAGTTTACTGATGGGTGGAATGATGCTAACATAAATGGAAATGAAGAGCATAAAAGAAAGAGAGTACTTCAGTTGAAATTGATGAGCTCCATTTTGTAAATAACAGACTTGAACTTTCAGAAGGACTACAGAAGGTAGTGTCCAACAGGTCCAGAGAAATGTACTGGAGTTTAATTAAGCAGGACTGGGGCTAGAGATTTGATTAATTGTTTGCGTAAGTGTAAGAGCTTAATTCATGCAATTGTTAAGGGAGATACTGTAGAAGCATAATAAAGGAAGGCTGAAGGTGGTAAATTTATAGAGGAATTCATGGAGAAGAAAAAAGGAAAGAGAATTAGAAAGAATAGCATTTGCTTCTTTCTGATTAACAAGAGGGGCAACTGCAGCCCATGGCTGTGGAGAAAGAGGTAAAAAATGTAAGATGTTAATTTTCTTGGGGTAGAGAGAGATCAGTTCAAGATTAGAAACAAAAATCTTTAATCTTGATTGTCTTAATGTTTTTACTTCTTTTCTGCTGAAGGAATCTTTGCTATCTTAGTTTCTTCAATGGTTTAATGAGATTTTCCAAAAAAATGTGTATTAGTCATTTGGGAAAGGATCCTCATTTTATTATGAAATTATTTTCAATTTATACCCTAAAAAAGAAGCACTGGATTTATCTGATCTAATAATCTGTTTTTGGTTTCACATATCTATTTTACAGGAGGCAAATGGCAACACACGAACAGTAGGCTGTTCATGAAGAAAGGCCCTGTAAAGGTGGAAGATGAAAGGTAATTGATCATTCAGAAATATTACATTGTGCACTATAGTTAACCACATAAATTAATTATGACATGCTATTGTTTCAAAATTAGTATAGTAGTTAAGAGGCATTATTAGGATTTTAATACACATGCATTCAAGAAGCATTTATTGAAAATTTGTTTTGTTCTGAGCATTGTTCTAGAACCTGGAGATATGTAGGCAGATATGATACAGACTCTACATGCAAGGAGTTGTAATCCACCCGGGAAATCAGTCCATATATGAATAATTACTTTGCAGTATAATAAATGCTTGTAGAAATGTATCAGGATGCTGAAGAAACTCAGGACTAATTTATTCTCTGAACATACTATTGAGGTTGTTTAGCTTGAAGGAAAGATATACAGGTGCTCCATGGCTTTATCTTGTCATCACTGCTAGTGAGGAGCAGGAAAGTTTTCTTCTATGAAACCACCAGCGGTTTGATGTCTATTGTTTATATACATATATTTGGCAGTACTGGAGGGTGACATTTAGGAATGTGGTTAAAAATTTTGGCCAATATATGAGGATAATGAGACAGTCAAGAAGAGGAAGAACCACAAATTATAGCAGGCTTTGGAAAATTCCTCAATCACACAAAGCACATTCAGCATGAAAGCCTTAGAGCGGCATTTTTCCTACCCACACACATATAAAAAACCTGTTTCTATCGCAGTATTTCTACTGCAAAATGCTATATGTTGACATAGTTGTTGCTTATTGAGAGTGTTGTATTTTGTTTTATTTAAATATATTTAAAGAAATTGCTTCTTCACTTTCCTGTGATTCTTAGGGATAAAATATATTCTGGATATAAATTATTTCTAAATTTGGGTTCACTGGGTGGGAATAACAAAAGGAAATAGCCAGTGTTTGTCACAGTAATTTTTCAAATGATAGTATCTTTCGATCATATCAGTTTGTAGAATTACTTCAGTGAAAGAAAATGTCTATGCCAAACATTTTCTCGCAGTCTGGACCAAGTGTCTAAGATGAATTGGATTAAGAAGGGGTGGGAGAGCAAACTCTTGGCTGTATTTGTTGCATGCTTGTCTTTTACAATATGCAACATATAGAGAAAAATACAAATACCCACTTCTCTAATGTCAATTTTAACTCCAGAGTATTTGGGACCTGGCATTCAGGGTTACTAAGATTTAAAAAATTATTTTTTATTCATTCATTCATTTGTCATTCAACAGTGTTGAATTAAACATTTCTTACTGTATTTAAAAATAGAAATAAATAAAGAACCAGGTAGACATGGTTATTTGACCATGGAGTTTAAAGTCGAGCAGGTAAGACGAACAAAAATAAAATTGAAATAAGTGTAATAAGTGTTTTGACGAAGGAGAACCAGCTGCTATGGGAGCACATAGCACCAAATCTGGTTTGTGTGTGTGTGAATGTTTGTGGTGTGTGTATGTGTGTGCATGTTTGTGGTGTGCGTGCAGATGCACATCAGGACTTTTCCCAGGAGGAATGATGCTGATATATTAAAAATGAATAAGAAATAGTAAAAGGCAGAATATAGGCTTGATCACCTATGGTGTGCAGGGGACATGGGACAATAAAAGGAGCAATGGCATTGAAAGTGATCATTGCTTATGTGTCCTCAGGTAGATAATTTAACATTCAGATTATGCATAATTTAAGTATCTTGTTAGCTTGAAATTCAGTGACTTTATTGAATTAATCCTGAGTGGTTAAAAAATTTTTTTCTGCTCTGCAAATTTTATGATTCCTGATTGACTCAACACTTCACAGTTACAACTTATCCATTTTAATTCTGAAGACTGTACAATAGTAAGAAAGAATTTCTATCTAGGGGCAAGTTGAAAATTCTCATTGACCATAAAGCTAGAAATTCGATAAAAGGAGAGTTTTGACTTCCAAAAATGTGTTGTCTGGAAAAATATACTTCTGCAGTTTAGATTTCTTTGGTACAGTAGAATAAATAGAGGGCATGAGTTCTAGGATGGGGATGAAATGCAGTTTCTTTCAAGGTCTGAAGTGGAGAAGAGTTTGGTAGGAGAGCAAGCGATGGTGATACTGATGTGAATTCTGATCACCGAACTAATCCAACCAGCAGGGGATTTATTTCTGTCATGTTATGAGAAGCATATCTAGGGAGAGAAGAGGAAAATATTAGAATCTATACTTTCATTCAATATTTGTTCCACAAATATTTACCGAGTATTTTTTGTTTGACAGATACCATGCTAGGCACTTAAGGAGTTCAGAGTCCAGTGGGGGATATGAAAAGATTAATTATTTCATCAATGATAATAATAATAATAATAACTAATGCTAAGTGAGTGTTTGCTGGGTTGGAGATCCTGTGCTTAGTCCTTCACGTGGCTTCTCTGAGTCAGTCCTCACAAAGAGTATCAGAGATGAGTGCTATTGTTAACCTAATTTTATGGAAACGTAAACTGAGGAGAGGGCAGTGAGATCAGTATTGTATCTGAGGTCACTCAAGTAGTAACAGGAACTGCTATGAAAGAAGTAAATGCAAGGCTTTTTTGCGTGTGAATTTTTAAATAAATATTTCATTTTTGAATATGTTTAGACATACAAAGATAGTCCAGGGATATATATTCTTCATTCAGTTTTAGGTGTGAGAGTCCCCTAATGTTATTATCTTATATTTCTGTGGTACATTTGTCTAAACTAAGAAATGCACATTGGTACATTGCTATTAACTGAACTGTAGGTTTATTCCAATGTTACTAGTTTTCTCCTTTTTTTCTGTTTCAAGATCCAGTCTAGGAGATCATGTTACTTCAGGCTATGTTTGAAGTCTAAAGGTAGTACACAAAGAGGGTCACTGAGTTAGTATGGGAGTGGCAGGAAGGATGATGTGAGGAAGAGACAGAGGAAGACTTCCAAAGAAGAGGTGTTGCTTGAACTTGGCCTTGAAAGTTCAGAAAGAATTATTCAAGCAAAAAGCTATGGGAAGAGCATTGAAGACAAAAAGAAAAAAGGGTAAAAATTATGTTATAATAGGGTGAGTTGTGAGTAGTTCAAAATGGTGGAAGCAAGTCATGTATTTAGAAAAATAACAGGAAGATGAGACTAGGGAGTTAAGCCAGGGTGTAAAGTTAAAGGCTTTAATTACCAGGTTCAAGAATTTTCACTTTATATTACAGGTTTTCAAAGCCATGGAAAAACTTAAGCAGAGGAATAATAGGTTATCATGTTTGAAAGCTCCATTTTGTAGTATTATGGAGGTATAAACATTGGATTGGCCAAGAGAGATTATTTAGGATTTATTACCATAGTCTGGGTGAGAAATAATGAAAACGGTGGAGAATTGAACAAAGTCCATGCCAGTAGATATGGAGAAGAGGATTCATAATTAAAAGATGGGAATAAATTTGCAAACATCACTTGAGAGAGATTAAGGGTTCAGGTTTACTCATTTGGTTGTTTGATCAATGGTTGTGCTATCCATCAAGATGGGAAATGAAGAAGGCAAATAGGAATGGGATTAAGATTATGAGTTTGAGGTGGTTTTTTTTTGCCTGCAACATTCCAAGGAGGGTTTATTTAAGAAAAACAGCTGAATATTGGTACGAACAGTAAGCCTCATGATGTTTTACCATCCCCTCAACCCATCCCTCTGTTGACTGAAGAAAAATGCCCAATCTACAAGTTATGAGTTAAATTTTATTCCAGGATCTTACTGAGGATTCTAGTCTGGGAGACATGTCTCAGAGAGCTCTGAGGAGCTGCTCCAAAGAGGTAAGGGAGGAGCCAGGATATATATGAGGTGTTTTTGCTGGACAAAACATGTAGTTGAACATCAAAAGATTACTGTTAATCAGAAAAAAAAAATGTATCTCAAGTTAATGATTTTAGTGCTTTTCTATGTATGGGAATATGCAAGAATCTGGGTTCATTGAAATTATTCCTTAGATATGCATCTTAACTATTTAGGACCAGTATCCAAAGCACAGAATGCTTCCTGTTTTTCTCTATCCTGAATTCCTGTCAGGGCACACTGTCAGTAGGCAACTGCAGTGGTTTGAGTTCAACTTTTGACATCTCTTTTCTGAAGGTTGTTTGGTACCTCCATTTGAAGAAACCCAATTGGCCATTGAAAATAAGCTCATGGGAAATCATATCTGGGATGATGATACAGATTGGGAATTCTGCATCATATTCATGGTGCTAAAGGCAAGCTCAGTGAGAACGTATAGGGAGACAGTAATTGAGAATCTAGGATTAGAGGGAAAAACAATTAAGAATGAACTGGTGAGAGAGAAGAGGAAAACTAGTGAATGCTGGCAAAGACAGGAGAGAAGAGAATCTTAAAAGGGAAATGCAGTCATTTTGCCATATGCTTCACAGTTGTTGAATAAAATAATGAATGAAAGACACTTCTGGCTTCAGCTCCACTATGTAAAGGTCTTGGTAGTCATCACCTCTACACTTAACAACAAGATAAAAGCTGAGCAAACTAAAAATCAGCCACTTTTTTTGGACCTATTAGAGACTGAGGTTACAGGGCAAATTTCCACACCCAAATCTGGAGGGTTAGGTGAATACAAAAAGTGAAGGCTGACATCTGTTACCTGGAACAAGATCCACTGGAGCCATAAACTGGTAGGAAGATAAATCAGAATTTTGACAAATTGTGGAGGCTGAATGTGAACTAGTCTGAGAGAAGAAATTCCCGAGACCCACACTTTCCTGGGTTATACCTCTAGGAACATCACTGTGTTCTCAAGGTAAAGAGCCAAGAAAGACCCCTTCACGGCTCTGGCAGCGGGTTGGGGGAAGTAACCATTGTGAAATAACAGAGCATTCTTCATTACAAAGGCCTACTCCAATTTAGAAAGCAAATACTTTACCAGAGCCTTATCCCACCCAAGTGTGGGTCATTTCCTAGATTCCAGCCCTCTCTAGCCCTTTTTGGGGTCTCACATAGGGGAAAATTACTAAGAAACATGTGTTAAAGAAACAGCATAGGGACACAGGGCAATTAAAGGAATGATTTGTCATAAGATTGTAGAAAGTTTCCCTCCTCACAACAGGCTCCAATAAATAACAGTGGATTCTGGCAGCAGGAGCTGCAAGAAATAGACCCTGTCTGAGAAGCAGCACAAGGAGAAACTCCAAAGTCAAAGGACAGACAAAAATAAGGATACTAGAGGACATTGAAGCCTCTTTCCTCTACAGGTATGGCAAATATTAAATACAACTCCTAGCTATATTAGCATAAAACCTTACACTAAAGACCTATTTACTTGAGTTCCTATTACCCAATGTATCATGTTCGTGTCCAGATTTCAACAAAAATCACAAGGTGACCTAAAAGGCAGTAAACAAAAACAAATGAAGAAATACCAAAACTCACAGTTTGAAAAGATGAAGCAAGCATCAGCACCAGATTTTAGAATTAGCAGGTTGAGATTTAAAATAATATGAATACTGTGTTAAAGACTCTAATAGAAAAAGTAGACAACATGCAAGAACAGATGAGTAATATAAGCAAAGAGATGGAAACTTTAAGGAGGAGTCAAAAAGAAGTGTTAGAAATCAAAAACACTATAAACAGAAATGAAGGATGCCTTTAATGGCTCATCAGTAGATTGGACAAGATGAAATTCAAACAGAAAAAAGGAATGGAAAAACAGAAGAGAATAAAAAGTTGTAGCATACGCGTACTTGAAATACCAGATGGAGAAGAAAGAAAGGAACAGAAGAAATATTAGATATAATAATGTATAAGAATTTTCCAAAATTAATGACAGACATCAAACCATAGACCCAGGAAGCTCAGAAAACACCACACAGAATAAATACCAAAAATTTGACACCTAGGGACATCACATTCAAAGTGCAAAAACCAAACACAAAGAGAAAATTTTGAAAGAATGCAGCAGGGGTGGGGGAGAAATATCTTGCAAATAGTGGAATAAGGTTAAGAATAACAGTATTCTTCTCATAAGAAATCATGCAAGCAAGAAAAGAGTGGAGTGAAGTATTTAAATAGTGGAAAGGAAAAGAAAATCCTACCAATCTAGAATTCTACATCCAGAGAAATTGGCCTTCAGAATGAAGGAAAGATAAAGATTCTCTCAGACACACAAAATTCAAGGAATTTCATTGTAGCAGTTCTGTCCTGTGAGAAATGGCAAAAGAAATTTTTCAGGGAGAAGGAAAATCAGAAACTTTAGTTACATAAAGAAAGGAAGAGCACTGGAGAAGAAATCAATGAAGGAAAGGTAAATATTTTATTTTTCTTACTCTTAATGGATCTAATAACTGTTAAAAATAGTAATAGTAACAATGTATTGGATGATTATAGCATATGAATAAGTGAAATAAATGACTGTAACATCACAAGGAACAGTGTAGTAGCCTATAACAGAATATGACCCATTTCTACTCTCGTCCCTTATTCCCTTATGACAGAAGTGATTAGGTCATGATCAGACCCTCATGAATGGGATTAGTGCCCTTGTAAAAGAGGCCCCAGAAGTCTTCCTCACCCCTTCTGCCATGTTAGGTTACAATGAGAAGACAACTGCCCATGAGGAAGTGAGCCCTCACCAGACATTGCATCTAACAGCACCCTGATCTTGGACTTCCAGCCTCCAGAATTGTAAGAAATTTTTGTTGTGTATAAGCCACCCAGTCTGTGGCATTTTGTTATACCAGTCCAAATGGATTAAGACAAACAATTCCTAGCAGCCTATAGTATCATCCCAGATGTAGATGAGAAATCTGCAAGATCAGAGAGCCTTGGTAACTTGCTGAAAATCACACAGCCAGTTTGTGACAATATCAAATCTTAAGCTCAGGACTGTTCAGTTTCAAGGTTTGTGCTCTTTTCTCGGTATCGTCTGACCTTCCAGGCCGTTGCTTTTGGACTGAGCTGATGGCACATTCTTAGGTAGTCTCAATTTTTAGCAATTGTGCTTTTTTTGACCCATAAGATAGGTAAGAAATACTTAAATAAAAATATTCTATATAAAACCGAATATTCTAGTTGTACACCCACTTTAAGTTTTCATCTGAACGTCTTTATCTTGGTGAGTCACTTGAACACAACCTCAAGTCTTTTCAAAGCTGGAACAACTGACTGATTCTGTCAGCTCACTCCCAGTAAAACAGAAAATGAAGCACTGGAGTGAAAACAATTACCTCACTGAACTGCCCTCTCTTTGTTTTGCTGAGGCTATGTATTTTGTTTATAAAAATAGCCCTTTTCTTTCACCTTCCCAAGTTCCAGCTCCTCCCTAAGTAGCTTGTCCAGTTTAGGCTCTTCTCCAATATTCTGGCCTTTGTCTACACCATTCCCAGCCCCACGGAAGCTGGGGCTGAGGTGGTGACTTTCTCTAAAGCTCACATCTCACCGTGGCATCCTGCACTTGGCTTGCTGGCTCTGAGGCTGCTTTCTGTCCTGACAACAAAACCTACATTCAGACACCCATCCCAAGAGTGGCCTTTGTATCTTCACACACTGCAGCCCTCACTCCAGGACATTTAGCTGTTCTGTTATCCATTGATGTGAAGTGACCTGAAGTACCTCGGGGAATGGGAAGGGCAAGGTCAGAGCACAATGGGCATGACCAGTTGGGATTTCCTTGAGAACGTGGCTTTCTCTCTTACTGTCGCTTCCTTATTCACTTCAGTGATCATCAGCAGGCACTCTAATTCCTACTCCGAAGAGAATTGTTTTACCTCTGTTCTTAATAAAAGTTTAATAGCCAATGATAGAGCACTTTGGTGAGAGCTCATGATTTTTATTTCACCTAATATACCGGCATATTATGCACTTGAGTCATCTGTGGGTTATTGTGAATAAAGCAAACAGCATATATTTACAGAATTGAGCAAACTGCATTTTATGATGCTATCCTCGAAACTTTCACACCCTGATCAGTAATAGCTCTTCCTCTCATTAGTGAGCATCAGTGAGATGCTCCCCTAATTAGCTATAAACTTACTGCTAAATAGCAGTCATTTCAAGTACTTTTCGTTATTAAAACAAATACCTGGAAATTACACTCTTAGTACAAAAATCAATCCAGTTCTAAGCCTAAATTTAAAGCAAACTTAACACCCTCACTCCTGCATGCACATGCTATCAGCAGGTTTTCTTTGTAGTATTTGAGGACCTCTATCAAGCCAGGATCCACCAAAAACATATGTGGAGTCAAGAACTAGATAAAAGCATTTGCTGTATTTTTATAATTACTTTGGAAGAGAGACACACTGACAACAATTTTGGGAAATGTGGAAATGCTAGTTTCAGTACCCCTGCTTGGATTCTGTTTTTCTAATCAGTGAATATCTGGGGACACTTACTCTGATCCCGTCATTGAAGCCATAGAGATGATGAAGATATTTTCTTGACTCTCGAGAAATTTACCATATTGCAGGGAGTGCGTTGAGGAAAGTAGGCAGATGTGTATACATAAAGTATCGCATCATGGAAGGGGCAACCAAGTAGGTGTCCAGAGGACCCTGAGAGCATTGATGGATTTAGCTTAAGAGGAAAGGCTTGAGAAAGAGGATTTTTAGATTTATTTGTACTGAATGTAAGTAATAGAACATATGACATTTTAAAGGTAACATAGGCTAATTTAAAGACAATCAGGGGAAATCCTCTGCTTAATCTCATCTCGACCATTTGTTAACTACGTAGCCATGTCTGCCATTTAAAAGCTGGGTGACTATGTGTCTTGGTCTTCTCATTTTAAACATGGAGATGTCAGTGCTGAAATGATGTAGGTAAAACTTATAGCACAGCAGCTGGCAAGAATAGATTCTCATTAACTTCTGCTCCTTCGCTTTCCCTTTTCTTCTTGCATTTCCACTTCTTCCCTCTTCATGCCAAATGCCTTCATCTAGAATTCCAGGCTTTTCCACTGCCCTCCTATCTTATCACTTAGTGTCCTTCTTCAATGCTCAAGTCATTCCTTCTTTCAGGAAGGCTCTCCTTTTCCTTACCTTGCTTGCAATGTCAGAATTCTGTTCTTTCTTTAAGTACTGCTTCCTTATCCATGCCTATCCTGATCTCACCCACTGAACTCTTTCCTTCTTCTGAATTTCCATTATATTTTGCATATGTGTCTTAGTTCTCATTCTCATTACATTGTACATTGTAGTTACTTTTGTGCATGTCTTATTTATTTTTAGTCACCTAAAGAGTGGGATTAAATCGTCTGATAAATCTGTAAATCCAGTGCTTAGCACATTGTCAAAAGCTATCTCACAATTATTTTTAAACTAGTATCAATTCTTCCATTAGTTAAATCAAACTTTAGGTGTCTTTGGATTTGAAACATTTTAATGTGACGTTTATCTAAGTGGATAGTACCCAAAATTAGAAAATTAAAACACTAAGTGTATATTGAATCACTACAGGTCCAATTGGTTGCCTCCATATCTTCTTTACTAAACAAAATGATAAAAAGGCCTTTGTTCAGAATCATTTTCGTGTTCGACAAAGAGCTCATTATACCAAAGAACCTAAAGTTTGACTTGGGCTCAGAAGAATTCCTCTAAATTGAAAGAAAACAAACAAAAAACAGGAACACTACCATGCAATTGGACACTACATACCCATTCAAAACCACCTTTTTAAAGACTATTTAAGGACATGAAGAAATGTTCATAAGAATATTGAATAAAAAATATAAAATTATAGGATGCCAAATGACATAATAAATTTAAATTTAATATCAGACAAAAATAAAATATACTGAAATGTAACCAAATGTTTTAAGTAACTATGTTGCAGTAAAATAAAATGCTGATTTTCACTTTATTTTTCCGTATTTTAAACACTTGTTTTCAATAAATTTGTGTCACTTTTATAATGAGAGCAACAATTAAAATGTGTTTTTAATAGGGCAGTGGTTCTCAATTCGAGGTGATTCTATCCCTGAGGGGACATTTGGCAATTTTTGGAGATATTTTGCTCACCACTGGGGGGAGGGGATGTTGACACTTAGTGGATAGATGCCAGCAACGAAGGATTATCTAGCACAAAGAGTCAATAGTGCTGAAGGTGAGAAGCCCTGGAATAGAAGGAAAGCAACCAAAATAGTCTAAAAGAGGAAATGACTTACCAAACCCTGGGTTATCAGTCAATATAATGGACTATTGTGCAGGTCTTAAAACTCATACTGCAAAACAGATGACTCAAGTGCACAATATGCCGGTATATTGGGTGAAATAAAAACCATGAGCTCTCACCAAAGTGCTCTATCAGCTATTAAACTTTTATTAAGAACAGAGGTAAAGGGCTTCCCTGGTGGCACAGTGATAGAGAGTCCGCCTGCCGATGCAAGGGACGCAGGTTCGTGCCCTGGTCCGGGAAGATCCCACATGCCGCGGAGCGGCTGGGCCCGTGAGCCATGGCCGCTGAGCCTGCGCGTCCGGAGCCTGTGCTCCGCAACGGGAGAGGCCACAACAATGAGAGGCCTGCATACCGCAAACTAAAAAAGAAAAAAAAAAAGAAAAAAGAACAGAGGTCAAACAATTCTCTTTAGAGTAGGAATTAGAGTGCCTGCTGATGATCACTGAAGTGAATAAGGAAGCGACAGTAAGAGAGAAAGCCACGTTCTCAAGGAAATCCCGACTGGTCATGCCCATTGTGCTCTGACCTTGCCCTTCCCATTCCCCGAGGTACTTCAGGTCACTTCACATCAATGGATAACAGAACAGCTAAATGTCCTGGGTTTGACATGAACCACATTCTGCCTATGGAATATGTATCTCTGCTTTCACTTTACTATGGCTCATTCTTGAATTCTTTGCTGCATGAAGCCAAAGACCCTCAACTTGGTGGCTTGTCCCAGGAACTTGCCTGAGACCTGGGACATGACCATCCTCTCATGCCCCATTTTCCTACAACAGCTTTACAAAGGAAGAGGAAGAAGGTAGTTTTCTCTCCCTCCACACTTTTGCTTTGATTTTAAAAATGTAACCCACTTAGTTCTAGGGGCAGAGCCCTTCTGCCTGCTCGCTTGTATACTTCACAAGCATCCTATATTAATAAATCTGCTACTTGCCTATCACTTTGCCTTTTGCTGAATTCCTTCTGTGCCAACACATAAAGAACTTGAGCTTCACTGAGTCCTGAGACTAGCTGTGGGGTTTCAGTTAGAAGATTGTGGGTTCAAGTCCCAACTGAGGTGCATCTGGGTTAGAGTCCCATCTGAAGTGTGCAGTTTCACTATGAACCACTCATACCAACTTTCTGGAAGTCCTCCCCCTCTCCACAATTCTTAACATGTTAAGTGGACCACTCTCTTGGACTCTTATTTGTAGAGTACTGTTCATATCAACTATATCTGTACTGATTTCTGCCTGCTGGATCTGCCAAGTGCTGAAAGAGGGGTATTGAAGTTTTCAACTTAATAGTGGATTCCTCTGTTTCTTTTTGCAGTTCTGTTAGTTTTTGCCTTAATTCTTTTGATGATTTTGGTTAGGTACATGTATGTTAGGGATTATTATGTCTCCCTCAAGATTTCATTGCTTTATCATTATGTAATATTCCTCTGTATCTCTGATCACTTTCTTTTTTCTGAAGTCTGCTTTGACTGAAATTAATATTGTTACTCCGTTTTTCACTTGATTATAGTTAACATGGTATGCCTTTCTCCATTTAATCTAGCTGTGTCTTTATATTTAAAATGGGTTTATTAAATGAGTAGATAACATATTTTTAGGTCTTATATGTTTTATCCACTCTGATGATCTGTGTTTTTATTTTATTTTTTTTAAGATGCACTTAAGTATTTTATTCTGTTTACAACTTTAGCATATTTATTCATATATTTCTTTTTTGAATTTTTGCATTTTATTTTATTTATTTTTTTAATACAGCAGGTTATTAGTTATCCATTTTATACATATTAGTGTATATATGCCAATCCCAATCTCCCAATTCATCCCACCCCCACCACCCCCCTGCCACTTTTCCCCCATTGGTGTCCATACATTTGTTCTCTACGTCTGTGTCTCAATTTCTGCCCTGCAAACCGGTTCATCTGTACCATTTTTCTAGGTTCCACATATATGCATTAATATATGATATTTGTTTTTCTTTCTGACTTACTTCACTCTGTATGACAGGCTCTAGATTCATCCATGTCTCTACATGACCCAATTTTGTTCCTTTTTATGGCTGAGTAATATTCCATTGTATATATGTACCATATCTTCTTTATCCATTTGTCTGTTGATGGGCATTTAGGTTGCTTCCATGACCTGGCTATTGTAAATAGTGCTGCAATGAACATTAGGGTGCATGTGTCTTTTTGAATTATGGTTTTCTCTGGGTATATGCCCAGTAGTGGGATAGCTGGGTCATATGGTAACTCTATGTTTACTTTTTTAAGGAACCTCCAGACTGTTCTCTATAGTGGCTGTATCAATTTACATTCCCGCCAACAGTGCAAGAGGGTTCCCTTTTCTCCACACCCTCTCCAGCATTTGTTGTTTGTAGATTTTCTGATGATGCCCATTCTAACTGGTGTGAGGTGATGCCTCACTGTAGTTTTGATTTGCATTTCTCTAATAATTAGTGATGTTGAGCAGCTCTTCATGTGCTTCTTGGCCATCTGTAAGTCTTCTTTGGAAAAATGTCTATTTAGGTCTTCTGCCCATTTTTGCATTGGGTTGTTTGTTTTCTTAATATTGAGTTGCATGAGCTGTTTATATATTTTGAGGATTAATCCTTTGTCCATTGATTCGTTTGCAAATATTTTCTCCCATTCTGAGGGTTGTCTTTTCGTCTTGTTTGTAGTTTCCTTAGCTTTGCAAAAGCTTTTAAGTTTCATTAGGTCCCATTTGTTTATTTTTGTTTTTATTTCCATTACTCTAGGAGGTGAATCAAAAAAGATCTTGCTGTGATTTATGTCAAAGAGTGTTCTTCCTATGTTTTCCTCTAAGAGTTTTAGAGTGTCTGGTCTTACATTTAGGTCTCTAATCCATTTTGAGTTTATTTTTGTGTATGGTGTTAGGGAGTGTTCTAATTTCATTCTTTTACATATAGCTGTTCAATTTTCCTGGCACCACCTATTGAAGAGACTGTCTTTTCTCCATTGTGTATCCTTGCCTCCTTTGTCATAGGTTAGTTGATCATAGGTGTGTGGATTTACCTCTGGTATTTCTATCCTGTTCCATTGATCTACATTTCTGTTTTTGTGCCAGTATCATCTTTTCTTGATTACTGTAGCTTTGTAGTATAGTCTGAAGTCAGGGAGTCTGATTTCTCCAGCTCCATTTTTTTCCCTCAAGACTGCTTTGGCTCTTCGGGGTCCTTTGTGTCTCCATACAAATTTTAAGATTTTTTGCTCTAGTTCTGTAAAAAAATGCCATTGGTAATTTGATAAGGATTGCATTGAATCTGTAGATTGCTTTGGGTAGTATAGTTATTTTCACAATATTGATTCTTCCAATCCAAGAACATGGTATATCTCTCCATCTGTTTGTATCATCTTTAATTTCTTTCATCAGTGTCTTATAGTTTTCTGCATACAGGTCTTTTGTCTCCCTAGGTAGGTTTATTCCTTGGTATTTTATTCTTTTTGTTGCAATGGTAAATGGAAGTATTTCCTTAATTTCTCTTTCAGATTTTTAATCATTAGTGTACAAGAATGCAAGAGATTTCTGTACATTAATTTTGTATCCTGCTACTTTACCAAATTCATTGATTAGCTCTAGTAGTTTTCTGGTGGCATCTTTACAATTCTCTATGCATAGTATCATGTCATCTGCAAACAGTGACAGTTTTACTTCTTTTCCAATTTGTATTCCTTTTATTTCGTTTTCTTCTGTGATTGCTGTGGCTAGGACTTCCAAAACTATATTGAATAATAGTGATGAGAGTGGACATCCTTGTCTTGTTCCTGATCTTAGAGGAAATGCTTTCAGTTTTTCACCATTGAGAATGATGTTTGCTGTGGGTTTATCATATATGGCCTTTATTATGTTGAGGTAGGTTCCCTCTATGCCCACTTTCTGGAGAGTTTTTATCATAAATAGGTGTTGAATTTTGTCAAAGCTTTTCTGCATCTACTGAGATGGTCATATGTTTTTTCTCCTTCAGTTTGTTAATATGGTGTATCACATTGATTGATTTGCATATATTGAAGAATCCTTGCATCCCTGGGATAAATCCCACTTGATCATGGTATATGATCCTTTTACTGTGTTGGTGGATTCTGTTTGCTAGTATTTTGTTGAGGATTTTTGCATCTATATTCATCAGTGATATTGGTCTGTAATTTTCTTTTTTGGTAGTATCTTTGTCTGATTATGGTATCAGGGTGATGGTGGCTTCATGGAATGAGTTTGGGACTGTTTCTTACTCTGCAGTTTTTTGGAAGAGTTTGAGAAGGATGGGCATTAGCTCTTCTCTAAATGATTGATAGACTTCACCTGTGAAGCCATCTGGTCCTGGGCTTCTGTTTGTTGGAAGATTTTCAATCACAGTTTAAATTTCAGTGCTTGTGATTGATCTGTTTATATTTTCTATTTCTTCCTTGTTCATTCACGGAAGGTTGTGCTTCTCTAAGAATTTGTCCATTTCTTCCAGGTTGTCCATTTTATTGGCATATAGTTGCTTGTAGTAATCTCTCAGGATCCTTTGTATTTCTGCAGTGTCACTTGTTACTTCCCCTTTTTCATTTCTAATTTTATTGATTTGAGTCCTCTCTCTTTTTTTCTGATGAGTCTGGCTAATGGTTTATCAATTTTGTTTATCTTCTCAAAGAACCAGGTGTTAGTTTTATTGACGTTTGATATTGTTTCCTTTGTTTCTATTTCATTTATTTCTGTTGTGATCTTTATGATTTCTTTCCTTCTGCTAACTTTGCATTTTGCTTTTTCTTCTTTCTCTAGTTCCTTTAGCTGTAAGGTTAGATTGTTTATTTAGGTTTTTCTTGTTTCTTGATGTAGGCTTGTATTGCTATAAACTTCCCTCTGAGAACAGCTTTTGCTGCATCCCATAGGTTTTGGATTGTCGTATTTTCATTGTCATTTGCCTGTAGGTATTTTTTTATTTCCTCTCTGGTTTCTTCAGTGATCTCTTGGTTATTTAGTAACGTATTGTTTAGCCTCCATGTGTTTGTATTTTTTACGTTTTGTTCCCTGTAATTGATTTCTAATCTCATAGCGTTGTGGTCAGAAAAGATGCTTGATATGACTTCAGTTTTCTTAAATGTACTGAGGCTTGATTTGTGACCAGGATGTGATCTATCCTGGAGAATGTTCTGTGCACACTTGAGAAGAAAGTGTATTCTGTTGTTTTTGGATGGAATGTCTTATAAGTATCAGTTAATTCCATCTTGTTTAATGTTCATTTAAAGCTTGTGTTTTCTTATTTATTTTCATTTTGGATGATCTGTCCATTGGTGAAAGTGGGATGTTAAAGTCCCCTAGTATTATTGTGTTACTGTCAATTTCCCCTTTTTTGGCTGTTAGCATTTGCCTTATGTACTGAGGTGCTCCTGTATTGGGTGCATAAATATTTACAATTGTTATATCTTCTTGGATTGATCCCTCGATCATTATGTAGTGTCCTTCTTTGTCTCTTGTAATAGTCTTTTTTTTAAAGTCTATATTGTCTGATATAAGAATTGCTACTCCAGCTTTCTTTTGATATCCATTTGCATGGAATATCTTTTTCCATCCCCTCATTTTCAGTCTGTATGTGTCCCTAAGACTGAAGTGGGTCTCTCGTAGACAGCATGTGTATGGGTCTTGTTTTTGTATCCATTCAGTGAGCCTGTGTCTTTTGGTTGGAGCATTTAATCCATTCACATTTAAGGTAATTATCTATATGTATGTTCCTATTACTATTTTCTTAATTGTTTTGGGTTTGTTTTTGTAGGTCCTTTTCTTCTTTTGTGTTTCCCACTTAGAGAAGTTCCTTTAGCATTTGTTGTGGAGCTGGTTTGGTGGTGCTGAATTCTCTTAGCTTTTGCTTGTCTGTAAACCTTTGGATTTCTCCATTGAATCTGGATGAGATCCCTGCCAGGTAGAGTAATCTTGATTGTAGGTTCTTCCCTTTCATCACTTTAAGTATATCATGCCACTCCCTCTGGCTTGCAGAGTTTCTGCTGAGAAATCAGCTGTTAACCTTATGGGAGTTCCCTTGTATGTTATTTGTCGTTTTTCCCTTGATGCTTTCAATAATTTTTCTTTGTCTTTAATTTTTGCCAAATTGATTACTATGTTTATCAGTGTGTTTCTCCTTGGGTTTACCTGTATGGGGCTCTCTGTGCTTCCTGGATTTGGGTGGCTATTTCCTTTCCCATGTTAGGGAGGTTTTCAACTATGATCTCTTCAAATATTTTCTCGGGCCCTTTCTCTCTCTCTCCTCCTTCTGGGACCCCTATAATGTGAATGTTGTTGTGTTTCATGTTGTCCCAGAAGTCTCTTAAGCTGTCTTCATTTCTTTTCATTTTTTTTCTTTTTTCTGTTCCGCAGCAGTGAATTCCACCATTCTGTCTTCCAGCTCACTATCCGTTCTTCTGCCTCAGTTATTCTGCTATTGATTCCTTCTAGTGTAGTTTTCATTTCAGTTATTGTATTGTTCATCTCTGTTTGTTTGTTCTTTAATTCTCTTAGGTCTTTGTTAAACATTTCTTGAATCTTCTCGATCTTTGCCTCTTTCTTTTTCCAAGGTCCTGGGTCATCTTCACTATCATTATTCTGAATTCTTCTCCTGGAAGCTTGCCTGTCTACACTTCATTTAGTTGTTTTTCTGGGGTTTTATCTTTTTCCTTCATCTGGTACATAGCCCTCTGCCTTTTCATTTTGTCTATCTTTCTGTGAATATAGGTTTTTTTCCCACAGGCTGCAGGACTGTAGTTCTTCTTGCTTCTGCTGCCTGCCCTCTGGTGGATGAGGCTACCTAAGAGGCTTGTGCAAGTTTTCTGATGGGAGGGACTGGTGGTAGGTAGAGCTGGCTGTTGCTCTGGTGGCCAGAGCTCAGTAAAACTTTAATCCGCTTCTCTGCTGGTGGGTCAGGCTGGGTTCCCTCCCTGTTTTTTTTTTGACCTGAGGCAACCCAACACTGGAACCTACCTGGGATCTTTGGTGGGTCTAATGGCAGACTCTCTGAGGGCTCACACCAAGCAGTATTTCCCAGAACCTTTGCTGCCAGTGTCCTTGTCCTCACAGTGAGACACAGCCACCCCCCGCCTCTGCAGGAGACCCTGCAACACTAGCAGGTAGGTCTGGTTCAGTCTCCTGTGGGGTCACTACTCCTTCCACTGGGTCCCGATGCACACACTACTTTGTGTGTGCCCTTCACAAGTGGAGTCTCTGTTTCCCCCAGTCCTGTCGAAGTCCTGCAATCAAATCCTGCTAGTTTTCAAAGTCTGATTTTCTAGGAATTCCTCCTCCCTTTGCTGGGCCCCCAGGTTGGGAAGCCTGACGTGGGGCTCAGAACCTTCACTCCAGTGGGTGGACTTCTGTGGTATATGTGTTCTCCAGTTTGTGAGTCACCCACCCAGCAGTTATGGGATTTGATTTTATTGTGATTGTACCACTCCTACCATCTCACTGTGGTTTCTTCTTTGTCTTTGGATGTGGGGTATCTTTTTTTTTGGTGAGTTCCAGTGTCTTCCTGTCGATGATTGTTCAGCAGTTAGTTGTGATTCTGGTGCTCTTGCAAGAGGGAGTGAGAGCATGTCCTTCTACTCTTCCGTCTTAAACCAGTCTCCTTGATCTCTGTCTTTTTAATTGGTGTATTTAGACTATTCCATTTAAAATGATTATTGATATAGTTGAGGTAATGTCTAATATGTTTGTAATTATTTTCTATTTGTAGCAGTTATTCTCTGATTTTTTTTTCTTCTACCCTTTTTATGCCCCCTCTGGTTTAATTGGACATTTTATATTATTTCATTTTCTCTCTGCTCTTAGCATATCAGTTATCCTTCTTCTTAAAACTTTAGTTGTTTCTCTAGAATTTGAAATACACACTTCAAGTATTCTAAGTCTACTTTCAATTAACACTAACTACTTCATGTATAGTACACATAATTAATAACAAAGTATTTCCAGTTCCTACTTTCTGTGTCTTAGAACATTTGTCATTAATTTTACTTATCCACATGCTATAATTACCCCATACATTGTTACTATTATTACTTTGAACAGATAGTTGTCTCTTAGATCAACCAAGATTAAGAAAATTAAAAAATTTTATCTTCATTTATTTCTTCTCTGGCATTCTTCCTTTGTTTACATATATCTGACTCATATCATTTTCTTCTCTATGAAGAACTTCTTTTAACATTTCTTTCAGAACAAGTCTGCTGCAATGAAATTCTGGTTTTGTTCACTTGAAACAGTCTTTCTTCTTCTTTTTTTTTTTTTTTTTTTTGAGGTATGCGGGCCTCTCACTGTTGTGGCCTCTCCCATTGCAGAGCACAGTCTCCCGATGCGCAGGCTCAGCAGCCATGGCTTACAGGCCTAGCTGCTCCGCAGCATGTGAGATCTTCCCGGACTGGGGCACGAACCCGTGTCCTCTGCATCGGCAGGCGGACTCTCAACCACTGCGCCACCAGGGAAGCCGTCTTCTTCTTTTTTGACTTTGATTTCATTGGATATAGAATTCTGGATGGGTTGGTCCTCTTTTTTTTTTTTAATGCTTTACATATTTCCCTCCATTCTCTTCTTGTTTATTTGTTTTCTGAGAAGAAACTCATAAGAATGTAATTCTTATCCTTGATGTTCTACTGTTTGCAGGGTATTTTTATTCCTTTGGTCTTCTTTTAAGATTTTTACCTTTGTTTTTGGCCTTTTGAATATGATATGCCAGTTTAAATTTTTTGGTATTTATTCTGCTTGGTGTTCTCTGAGTTTCTGGGTCTGTGGTTTGGTGTCTGTCATTAATTTTGGAAAATTCTCAACTGTGACCCATGGAATAATAAAAACTAAGGTCAATAGGCCTTCAGTGTAAGGTTTTATGTTAATATGGTTAGGAGTTTGACTGTGTTCAATGTTTGCTGTAGCTATAGGTGTCAGAGGCTTCAAATTTCTCTAGTAGCCTTATTTTTGTCTCTTTTTCTGAATTTGGGCCTTTACTTTTTTACTGCTCTTCAGAGAGTATGTGTTTCTTGCAGCTCTTTGAGCTATAATACACTATTATTTATTGAAGCCTTATTGATGTAATCGTATAGTATGGGAGAGAGGGGCAGAGGAAGCATTCTACAGTTTTGTGTTTAAATCCCATTCATTTAGTGGGCCTATGATCCTGGTGTGTGAACTTCACAACTGTTTTTTAATTCCTTCTCTGCCCCCCCACCATTTCCCTCTAGGTAAGACAGGAAGTCTAGAAGGTTTTGAAGTCAGGCAAGTGCCCATCTCTTAGATAGAATGAGTCTCTGGTAGTCTGTTACCCTGGAGAGTAGGCTTATGCATGTTATGTAGAATACTCTGGGTCTTTTCAAAATGGTTGCTTTTCTCTCCTTGTCAGAAAAACAAGGGGAATTTTTCCTTTTTTCTTTGTCATTAGTACCTGTTGGGGTTCCTGGAATTTAAACCTATGGAAGTGTTGGTGTCCTCCTAAATCCACAGCCCTGAGCAATTTCTCATTCTCATACTAGTTCACAGGCACACTCCAGTAATTTTGTCAAAATTACCATTCAGCCCTCCTACCAATTTATGGCTTCATTCACTTTTGCTCCAGGTAAGCTGATCTCTGATGTGATTCTCTCTATTCACTTGACTCTCCAGATTTTGGGGTGTCCGTTCGCCCTGCCACCTCGCTTTTTCTGATGGGTTCAAGTGAAGTAATCAGTTTCTCTTTGTTCAGCTTGATTCTTCTAAGAACAGCAGTGACATCTTCCAAGCTCAATACCTGTCAGAATTGAAAGCAGAAGTCCTACATAATCCTTAAAGACATTTTAGTTTCCATTTTAAAATCCATTGGAATATATATAAAATATTGTACCCCTGGTAATTCTTATTCTATCCTCAAAAATCCTTAAACTTTCAAGAAAATGTTACTTAATAAAAATGTTTATTTCCCTGTATGCAATCTCCAGAGAGCTGTCAAACTCTTTTTGCGAATATTGTACCCATGGTAACTCTTAGTCTGTTCTCAGAAATCCTTAAACACTCAAGAAAATGTTACTTAACAGTAACTTTTATTCCCCAATATACAATCTCCAGGGAGCTATCAGCCTCTTTGTTGAATAATATTTTGATCACTGTTTTATAAGCAGGAAGAAAATTAACAAACAAAAATCCTCTCATTAGTTGAGACTTTGAGATTTGAATCTTTCCATAGCTGAAAATGATTCTAAATAATAAAGCTTCCTAAAATAATTTGTTGCAGCCCTAACCAGAGCAATAGTTTTCTACTTTATTTTGTAAGTTATTTTCATATTACTATTTTTATTACTCTTTGAGTTTTCCTTTTCCTTTTATATTATGTTTGGTCTATGTGGTTTTATCTATAGAAAATTATACATTCTTTTCAAACAAATAGAGTATTTATCAAGATAGATATATTCTGGGCCAAAAGTGAGTGTTAATAAATTTAAAAGAATTTCAATCATATAAAGTATGTGCCCTGACCATAAGAGCATTAAATTATAAATCAATAGACGAAAAATAGGTGGAAGTCCAGAAATGATAACTTCAACTAACTGGTAGTTCAAAGAAGAAAAGTAAAGTATTTTTAACTGGATGAAAATGCAAACAGACACACCAAAATTTGCAAGATGCTGTTAATACAGTAATTAGGGGAAATTTATAAGTATTAAAATCCAATACTAGAAATGAGAAAAAAGTCTCAAATCAGTATCCACAACATTTTCTTTAAGACTCAAAGAGCAAATTGAACTCAAATTAATCACATATGGAAAATAATGAGAGAAATCAGTGAAACAGAAAATGGTGAAAACAATGGAGAAAATCAATGTAACCAAAAATAGATTTATGAAACAATTAATAAAACTGAAAAACTTCTAGCCAGGCAAAACCGGGGAAAAAAGGACATAAATTGCCAATATCAAGAATGAGAGATGTGGCATCAATACAAATTCTACAAAATATTGAAAGACTAGTAAGGAAATAGTCTGAACAACTTTATGGCAATAAATTTAACAACTTAGATGAAGTGAACAAACTCCCAAATCTCACTCAATAGATAAAATCTTCTTTAAATTAATAGATAATCTGAATGGCACTATTCTATTAAATTTAATTTGAAGTTACAACTTTCCCACAAAGAAAACTCCAGGCTCACATCACTTGGTGAATTCTTCTAAATATGTACGGAAGAAATAATAGCAATCCTAAACAAATGTTTCTAGAAGATTGAAGACAAGTGAATGCTTAAACAACACATTTTATGAATCAAGTACTATCTCAATTCCAAAACTAGAGAAAAAGACATCATAGGAAAAGGAAACTACAGACTAATATCCTTCATGAACATAGATGCAACAATTCTTAACAAAAAATTTAGCAATTAAATCCAGTAGGATGTAAAAATATAAGACAGCATAATAACAAAGGATTTGTCCTGGGAATTCAATGTTAGTGAATTTAAAAATCAATCAGAATCATTAACCTACCCAATACCATATACTAAAATTAACATCAAATTGGATCATAGAATTAAATATAAAAATTAAACTATAAACTTATGGAAGAAATCATAGGAGAAAATCTTTATGAACTTGGGTTAGGCAAAATTCTTAGGTACAGCCTCAAAAGCATGCTCTATGAAAGAATAAAAATTGATAAATTGGACCTCATCCATGTAAAAACTTATGCTCTTTGAAAAATTCTGTTAAAAGACTGAAAAGACAAGGCAAAGATTGGGAAAAAGTATTTACAAATATATGGGTGGGAAGACATGTGGATGGGAAATATGCACATGAAAAGATACTCAGCATCTTTAGTCATTTGAGAAATGTAAATTAAACTCACAATGAGATATCATTACACTACTATTCGTATGGCTAAAATTTAAAAGACTGATCATACCAGATGTTGGCTAGAATGTTGATAGACTGGAACTCTCTTATAGTGCTTGTAAGAATGTGAAATGGTACAACTACTTTGGAAAACAGCCTGACAGTTTCTTAAAAAGGTAAGCATACACGAATCACATGATCTAGCTATTCTACTCTTAACTAAGAGAAATGGAAGCATATGTCCATTCAAAGTCTTATACATGAATGTTGATGGAAACCTAAATGTAATAGGTAAAACCTGGAAAAAACTCAGATGTCCATCAACAGGTAAAAATATAAACAAAGAGTGCTGTATACAATACAATGGAAGACTGCTATGCAAGAATTATGTATGGACTATTAATAAATGCAACAATATGGATGAATCTCAAAATATTGATATTTAAATTAAGTGACAGAAAACAGGCAAAATGAGTGTATACTGTATATTTTCCATTTATATCAAACTCTAGAAAATACAAACTAATTTTTAGTGAGTGAAAGCCAGTCAGTGGTTATTTAGGGATGGGAAGGAGCTGGGGAGGGGTAGAAAGGCAAGATTACAAAGAGACATAAAGAAACTTTGAGTGTGATGTATATATTCACTATTTTAGCTGTGCTGGAGTTTAACAGATATATATATATATATATATATATATATGCCAAAACATTAAATTATACAATTAAAATATGTTTATTTTAAATCAATTATACCTACATAACTATTTACAAAACTTAATGTAAGAGCAGTTAGTTACGTTAACTAATAAAAATTATGTGGTAGTATGAAGAGAAAATAAAAAGAGGGTCTACTCAAATTTATGGTTGTCAGTGATCTCTGTGTTTTTGTTGTTCTTGTTTCTCTAAATGTACTTATTGTACATGTACATTGTAAATGTGCTTATTTCATTTCATCTATGTCCATTATTATTTTTAGTAACACATTGCTCCTTGCAATTTTCATAATTTGTTTATCAGTTCTGTCTGGCATAGTTTTGATTTGTCTTCAATTTATTTCTTTATCTTAAAGTATGTTTTATTCTCTTTGATTAAAAAAATAAATATATGCTCTCATTAAGTTTTTCCTATGAAAAACATTTTGGGGTGATTTTTTTCTATTCTTTGGGATTTTCTTGTTTGTTTGTTATTTTGCTTTACATGCTGGGTTTTTTCCCCCAATTCTTTTCCTCTGTCTAGCTTTTGCTTTTCTCTCTTTCATAGAAACATACTATTTCTTTTCATCCTCTTTATGTTTAATATCAGCAGCTTTGTTTTCCTGATATTGTATAGAGTAAATTATCTTTTGTTCCTTTCCCCTATTTCCTTTTTTTTTGTTGTTGCGGTACATGGGCCTCTCACTCTCGTGGCCTCTCCCGTTGTGGAGCACAGGCTCTGGACACGCAGGCTCAGTGGCCATGGCTCACGGGCCCAGCCGCTCTGCGGCATGTGGGATCCTCCCGGACCAGGGCACGAACCCGTGTCCCCTGCATTGGCAGGCGGACTCTCAACCACTGTGCCACCAGGGAAGCCCTCCCCTATTTCTTGAGGTCTGTTTTTTCCTCTGAGTTAGAGTGTGAGGATTTAAATATAACTTCTGTTTCATGAGGTTATAGCAGGTGAAGGAGTTTCTTAGTTGGAATGATGTAAAGCCTTGTTCTTTCTCATTGTATATGTTGTTAAATGCTCTGTACCATGGTTCACTTTACCTACTGGAGGCAGGGCTTGGAGGGGCACTGAGGTAGTATCTTATGATGCGGGGTATACTGTGGGTTTGGAATCATGCCTTTTATTCATATTGGTAACCTGCAATTTGGGCTTCCATCAGAGACAATTGTCCCCAGTAGCCCCATGCTTAAAAGCCGTTTACTTCCAGTTAGTCAAAAAGGGTGATTTACGGATATCCTTGAGATTTTGAGGTCGCTGAGACTCAGCATTATGACTTTGGAGAAAGAGAGAGTTCAGAGTCATGCCATGTATTCATACAATCTTCAGTATCTTTTCTGACTTACTTCTTTTGAGTTTATGGCAGGAAATTATGGATATTTCCTCATTTGGGGTAGCACTTTTTGAGTTATTTTGTACTCTTATTGGGAGAACATTTTACAAGGCTTGACTTCACTATTTTTACCCAGAAATTACAAAGATGTATTCCAGAGTTAATTATCTGTGAATTATTTAATTATCTAAGGGAACCAACTGATATATCAATTACTTAAAAAATGTGGTTACAAAGTGGTTTGAAACTAAAAAGAATAATCTTTGCCCCTGTGCTAAGTGGATAGATCTATTAAATGAAATTGCAGTGAGAATTCCTAAACATTTATCTAAGAAAGAGCACTAAATACTGGGGAATTGACATAAAACTAATTTTTAAAAAAATTCTTCTCTGAGGTTTCTCTAAATTTTTAATTTTTGAGTGGTGGGCCTAACTGAATAAGACATGTGTACTTTGTTATTGCTGGGACTCATGTTCTTATTAGAAAGCCACTGGCAGAGTCACATGTTAATAAACAATGAAGGTGGCAAGAAGAGGCAATGTTCAAAGATCAAGAAGCTCTAAAGAAGGTAACCGAAGCTAATTTCACTTGATAAACCCAGTCTAAAATCTCATTCTGTATATTGAAATTGCAACATATTCCCCTGTTATGGTCTTGAGGATAGTAAAAGATGGAGAAATAGATTCATGCCTTACTCATTGTAAGATCTCAGTTCTGAGTAAGAAATTGACAGTATTCAGACAGGCACTTTGCCTAAACTTATGAAAGATTTTAAAGAAACATTTTTACTTTGGTTTTTATAACTATAATAATTAGTATGATTTTGCAAAGATCAAGTCTGGTGAATATAATTAATTACTAAATAGATTTAATCTATAATGACTTTTTAAAAGCTTTTGATATGTTTTTTACAGTTATACTTAATTAACTAGCATAGTATCATACATAGAGTAGTAGGCAATGATTTAAAAAAAATTGTTTTACAAGTGAGGACTCTTCTTATCTCAGCTCTGAAAATTTCATCCCTCTGTTTGCTTTGGGTAATTTGGGTGTTGGAACCACTTGATTCTTCGAGAACCCCTTCAGTGCAGTGTAATTCCAAGTCAGAATTTAGAGCAACATCAAGAGCAATAATTTTGAAATCACACTCTGAAGATCCTTTGACGACTTCTTACCATCATTTTAGAGTCCAAAGGGTCAAGTGAGCAGGACCATCTTTTAAACAGAACAGTTCTTCGTCTTTGTTTAATGCTTTATATATTGGGTTTCCAGGTTAAATTAATAACATAAAGAGTTTGGCTGCTAAAATTTTAAATGCAAACTCACTGACTACACCATGTCAGTGAGAAGGGTATTTATCAAATTGGATGATCCCATTTAGAATGGACATGAAACTCATTTATCTGGTTTCTATTCTGGAACTACTAGATTTTAGCATTAATAACCTATCTGAAAATACTTAATGTACTCTGAAAGAAAGCAGAAGGGATGATGGTCACTATGAAAAAATTCAATCTAACGCCATAAAGTTGAAAATATTCTAAAAATAACAAAAAGAATAAGCCTGCATATGGAAACTTATATGGTAACATGATATAGGGAGGTAGGAGATTTTCTCACATTGATGATAGTGAATAATGAAATACTGCCAAGTGTTATTACAGCCTAATCATCACAAAGCATGTTCTGTAAAGAAAGTCTTTCAATTTAAGCATGATATTATGTAATCAAAATATAAAAATTAAGAATGCACCACAATTTGCTAGTTGTCTATTATAGATTATGTTAATCATAGATAACTTGGTACTTTAACTTTAGAAATTGAATATAGGAATTGAGAGGTAATTACCTTGTTGCTCTCTGCAGGGTATTAAGACACTGTGTTCAATGTTGGGATCTCACGACTAATGAGGAGCTTATACTTAGATACGACTTATTAGATACTCACAGAGGTGACAGATAAGAAAATGATGTATGAGAGAAATCGTGAAGTCAGAAGAATAATGTGAAAGTGAAGTTTAGCATACAAAGGCCTAGAGTACCAAGCAGATGTAACATTTTGTTTTCCTAAAATTCATTGAAATTGGGATAAGTTGTTTCTCTGTGCTTGAAAAGTGAGATGAGAATGGATAATATTTCTTTGAATATTAATATTTTAAAGTTATTTCTCATAATAACATTTTGGGAAGACAACTAGAAGAGTAGAGAGCAAGAAAAATAGCAATATGTGAATAAATGGATAGAATTCTGAGTTTAGGAATTAGATCTGATTTCTAGCCAGTGAATATTTTGAGCATTGTTTTTTGTGTCGTTGGGCTGAAAGCTCTGCATCAGGGCTACCCTTTTCAATTTAACATTTTTATGGTTAGTGGTGATTTAGAGTCCTTCCCAGAGGAAAAGAAGGCCATTTCTTCTATAAGGTAAAGTCTTACCATTTCTTTTTTTTTTTTTTTTTTTTTTTTTTTTTTGTGGTATGCGGGCCTCTCACAGCTGTGGCCTCTCCCGTTGCGGAGCACAGGCTCCGAACGCGCAGGCTCAGCGGCCATGGCTCACAGGCCCAGCCGCTCCACGGCATGTGGGATCTTCCCGGACCGGGGCACGAACCCGTGTCCCCTGCATCGGCAGGCGGACTCTCAACCACTGCGCCACCAGGGAAGCCCTCTTTCTTTTCATTGAGAAGATAAATTTGGCTTTTATTAATCAGCTCCTTGGTGTTAGACACTATGCTAGATGCTTTGTCCATGTTTTATCCTTAAGTATTTACAACTACTTTCTGAGGTCCATCCAGTTATTGTGACTTTTAGATGTGAATTTTCAGATGAAGTTTTTTCATACTAAAATATAGACTCCCTGAAAAGAAGCTTGTATATATCATTCACTACTTTATCTTCAACATTTAGAGCATTGCCTGACTCTTAGTAGGGATTTAATAAATATTAAAACAATTATTGAGAAAACAAAGGCTCATAAAAGTTTAAAAATTTATTCAAAATCACTCAGTTAATAAGTGGTAGAATTAGAATTTTATTCAGAGCTGCCACTTAGACTCTGTGTATTCTGGGATTAGATATTAACATTAATCTTAACAATGTGCAAAAAAATAATTTTTCATAGATGAGACATTGGAATGAAAAATAAGTTATATGAAGGACCTATTGAAAAGATAGAAACTGCTAATTTGATAATATTTATGGTAGTCCAGCTAGGTAATAGGGTTTGAATTCTGTTAGCCTACAGGAGTAGGAAAGAAGAAACAGATTTGAAACTGTGTAGTAAGAATTGGAAATTTGGTGCTTATGTGTATGGGTATGTGCACACATACAGTGGGAGAAGAGTCATGGAGGAGAACATTTGGCAAATGATTCTAAGATTTTTAGTTTGGGTGACTGCGATGTGGATGGCACTAGTCTCTGGAGCAGTTAAAGCCTAGAAGGATGGGGTTCAAATAGAGTTTCTTCTTTTATTTTGTTGGTTAATCCCTTGAGAATCCATATTTCCTATTTATAGGAAATACTTTGTCTTCTATTTGTGGGCTTTTCTCTCACTGTTGTAAATTATACAAGAACTCTGGGATAGTCCTGCTTCCAAGAGAAGCTGGAATTGTTTTATTCCATTCTCACTGCTTCTTGCTGCCATATGTTCCTGTTGAATTCTTCTCACCATATCACAGAGACTTGCCTCTTCCAAAGCTATGTCCTCATTGGCATCTACCTCTACACTGGCAGCAGTGGTGTCCTATCCTGAAGTTCCAAGGTTAGAGCTCTCCTAGTTTAAGAACATTGAGCTACCATCGATATTTTAAGTATCTGAGAGTGAGAATTAGGATTTTGATCTCTTCCTACCAAGAAGATCTAGACACCTGTTCACCTACTCACTAGTGATTAACAATACATACCAAGGGGAGAGGTATCTTTTGCTAAAGTGTTTTAAAAAAGTAGCATTTCCCCATAGAATAATGGATTTTTCTTTACAATCTTCCTGAGAAGCATCTTTCTTAGGTGGCCTGTTCTAAGTTGGCCTGTGTCCTTCAATTGTAGACATCACATGATATAATTTCTAAGGGCTCCTTTCAAAGAAAATGTTTAATCTCCTTGATTCTGCTTTAAAAGATATCTCACATGAATTTTGGGGAGACGAGAAAATTCAGCCCCTAAGACAGATGAGAGAAAGTATGACCATGAAATTAGAAAAGGTGAGGTGGTGTCCTCAGTTCCAATGTCACAATGAGAGTTCTCAGACGTGACGAGTGGAAAGCTATTTCATGAGTCAAGATGATGAAACAATGAATACACTTCCTGGCAGATTTCATTACTGGATACTAACTCTTGGAATTGTCTTGATTATATTATCTTATTGTGGCTTTGATGAGATGATTTTTTGAGGGCTCTTCTTAATCCATGAATATGAAATAAAAGAAAAAAGTGAGGAGACAAAAGGAAGAGTTGAGTGACAAATTCATACTCAGCTTGATCCACTTGCTGAACTGATTATCATTTTCTCTCACTACTAAATTATTTGCCCTTCCTCAGTTCCTCTTGAGTTTATTCATATGTACACATAAAATGATGGAATAAAATACCCAGGAGTCTCCAACAAGGAAATCAATTTACTCTTTTCCTGTTAATGATAGACATTTATGGGTGTGGATTATGGTAGACCACTATTTTAGTTATTTTATAATGTAATATATGCCTTGAAGTTCTTAATGCTAATTCTGTAACTGTGCTTGTGCAGGGTTTTTATGACTTGCAGTGTTAATTATCTTTCACTGTGATAAACCAATAAAAAGGGAAAAAAGGGAAAAAAGGCAAAAAGCAAGGTCATTTACTTCAAAAATATAATAAGCTTCAACGTCTTAGCTGTTGCAACTATTTATGATTGGTGTTGAGGGTGCGCTGATGTAAGGTGTCTGGTATAGAGGAGAGCTTTATGGATACCACATTCCAAAATCTGAAATTAGCCACCTTCCTCTGTACCCAGGTTATTTTCTGGGTAACTTAGGTTTTAAGGCTTTTGTTTACTTCTTCTGTGAAAAACACTGTCTTTCACTTCCATTCATTTAAAAGCAAATTGTATTAGGTCATATCCTGTGCAATTTCTTGTAGGAAATGAAAATGAAAAAAAAATATTTTGATGAGTGTTTATAGACTAAGTCACCTCATTTAGAATATGCCTTCATTTTGGGAGGCTTTTTTCTTTTCTTTTCTTTTCTTTTCTTTTCTTTTCTTTTCTTTCCTTTCCTTTTCTTTTTCTCTCTCTCCCTCCCTCCATCCCTCCCTTCCTTCCTTCCTTTGGAAGGGAGGTATCTCAAATAGGATTTATAAGACATTCCCAAGCATGAAAAAAAAGGGAGTTTTTCCATTTTTCCTCTTCAGTAATTCAATGGAACTGAAAGAATGTACAAATTACAGAAAAAATGAAGTGTCATGTGGATGGCTAATTTAACAAACAAATCAAATATTAGCATGGATAAGATTTTTCCAGATAGCAATCTTTTGAGCAAATCTGTCTTTGAGAAAAGTAGCAACCAAAGTAATCACAGAATTTATAACAATAAAAAACGTGTTTGTTTTTGCCTTTCATTTGCTTCCAAAAAAACCAAAGGCCTTTACACATCAGTGTTCTAAATCTACATAATCAGTGGGATTAATCTACAGCAGGTATTAGTCTTCATTTTATAAGCTGCAAAGACTCATGTGCTGAGAGAAGGCTTGCCTGAGATCACACAGGAATTCCATAGAACTAAAAGGATTTAGGATTTGGGGCTCCCAAACCAGTGCATGATCTTTAGATAATACTGTTTCTCAGCAAATGTAACTTGTGCCTTAGCTAAAAATTTGCCTAGTTTTGAACTTTCTTTTCACTGAAATAACAAAATGGAAAATGCATAATGGCTCATTTACAGATTTTATATCCTGTAATTAAAACTCTGAATCAAATTACATAGTGTCAGCCCTATTTCTTTTACCAAATATCACTGGAAATCAGGCGCCTTGCATCTGCCACTGGCTGTGACTTGGGGGCAGTTAGGTTCACCTTTCTCATTTACAGTCATATTATTGGCTAAAAATTATTGATACTTTCATATACTAGAGTGAGTATAGATGTTTGGCAAGAATAACACATGATCATGTTATTTTCTCATGCATACATTCTTTTGTGATTCAGTAACTGGTGAACAAAATTGTCACCTACTTAATGGATATGCTTGAAAATATATAGTTTCAAATTACTCAAGTCATTTTAGCAGCATGCCTAATCTCCTACACTTTATTAATTTTGTCACTTTGGCAGTTGTGTTAAATCATAAGCAAACTCTAATATGTGCAAGAGTCAGGCCAGTAAATAAATGTATGAATTAGATCTGGGACAAGGACACAGGCAAAGTTGGGGTCGGAGTTGCGCTCAGGAGATCATGCCTCTGGTATCCAATTCAATTTTCATCTAAAAATTTTGTCAACCTAATCAAGCCCATGTCTATTTGGACTGGAGCTTGCCTACGGATTGTCATCTGGCATCTCCAATGGTGAGCACTTGGTATGCTGTAACTACAACTCCAGGACATTTCTATTCTGGTGACCTAAAGATTTTAAACTGTTATTTATAGATTCTTAACTTTAAAGTTAAATTGGAAGAGACTGTGTCATTAATATAGAAAAGTTATTAATGCAAAACCTCCCCAAATCAATGGTTAAATAATTGCTTTAGATAAAAATCCCATGAGGTTTGTATAATCCATACAAATTGGATTTGACATCAGAAAGGTGATTTAAGAAAAATAATTCAGAGAAAAAAGTGCAAATCATAATTTATCACTTCCAGTTTTCTGCTTTTGCTTATTCTACAAAGTTATGGAAGCTATCAATGTGCATGAGTGACACTGAGAATTGGCTGGTTCCTGGATTTTAGCCTAAACGTCTCATCAATTCAGAATCAATAATGGTACTAATCTCCACAATAGCTAAAATGCTTCCCAAGATTGTATATTATTGTGTAGCATATACTGAGTGCCAAGATCTTTCCAAGGAAATATTGACTCATAAGCATTTCCACAGATTAGGAAAGAAAAAATATATCATTCAATTGTACAAATGAGAAAATATAAACAAAGGGAGACTAAGGTAGTTCTTCAGAATCACACAATGAAAAGAATTAGAAGGGAAGACTTCGGCTTTATGGTTCTATGTTGAATCACTTATCCATTCCTTAATTGGTCTTTTGTAAGTAAACCTCTGTGGAAGTTTATAGTATGAATAAGAAAAAAAAGACACAATTTGTAAAAGGATGTGGGAAGAGGTCTATTATGCAAGCATTGACCAAAGGAAACAGGAGTGGGACCACTGGAGGGAAACTATTTGACCTTACATTTGACACCCCACCCTAGGCCACTCCTTCTCAGGACACCCTCCTCGCTCACTAAGGGAGTAACTCCTTATGTCACACCCTTCCCCTGCATGGATGCCCTCCTTATCTTAACTAAGGGAATGTCCTCCCTACTCTGCTTGAATGCAGCCTACTCTGCCCATTGCAGCTACCCTTCCCCTCCGCCACCTGCCCCACTGTAGACACCTACATTTCTTGCTTTAGGATGGAATTGCTTAGGAAAGGAAGGGAATACAGAAGGATATGAATGTAAAGGAGAAGGAAAAGAGGAAGAGGAAAAGGATGCTGCCATACAATTTTTGAAATACTAGTTCAGATAATTGATACCAATAACTTATCAGCCAGCTATAAATGTACAAAAGTTTGGCTTTGGACTCCTGGTCCTTCCAATATTTGTTCAGGAGTTTCAGCCTCAGATTCAGCATTTGGAAAGCTGAAGACCAAACATATACTTCATTTAATTTGTGATATCTCTGAACTTCTTTGTGAATAATGATCACTTAATTATATTAGGGACCATTATTTATGTTTAATCAGCATAAAAATAGTAGTCATAGGAATATGCCACCTGGATTTTTTGGTAAATATCTTACAGGCTAATGTTTTATAGTACATTCAAGTGTAGGTAGAATTCTAGCTATAACTTGAAATAAAAGTTTCCTTATGTACTTTATATGTTAAAACTCTTATTACTTGATTGCATATAATTGTGTACTTATTATTTCCACAAATAATGATGATTGTGAAAGTTGACAATTTATAAATATGATCAGTAATTCTCAAATAAAGAAAAATGACATATTTTGACAATTAATATTAATATCATGATGCATAGCACTAAAAAGAAGAATGTAAACTTGACCCCTCAAAAATATGTTATAAGGAAGAAAAACTGCAAAGTCAAGTATGATAATACTCAGGATAAATCAATATTGATTAAGACAATAAAACATAAATATAGTTTAGAGTTTTAAAAGTTGAAAATATTAGAGAAAAACAAGGCATCTCCCAATATCTGACTCTTCTAAGGTCTTCAGGTGAAAGTAAGCACTTATCAGTACCACAAATCCTCATTACACACTGCAGGAACAATCTAACAGTTGAAAGTGCTGAGACACTTTTGTCCCTGAACTGTGACAGAGAAGAACAAACCTGACTCCATATTGGATCTATTTCTTTAGCTCTAACCCTTATACTCTGTTGTCTGTGCTTAGTCATGCTGGCTCTGCCCCTTTAGTAAAAGAAAGTTACATATAGCCTGAAATATACATGATAGCCCATTATCAAGGCTCTGACCTTTAAAGGTATAACACTTTTCCATTCCTATAGAGTTAAAAAGTTGCAGAACAGAAAATAACAATTGTCTTGTTGGAGGTTTATAGGAACATTATGGCCAGACCTACCTGGACAGCTGCAAGAACAGAGGATTCCTGCAGCAAGAAGTTTGCAGCAACCAGCCACATCCTCTCCCCTTTTAGTATAAAAGAAGCCTGATTTCTAACTTGGGTAAGATGATTCTTTGGGACACTAGTCCACCATCTTCTTGGTCTGTTGGCTTGCCAAATAAAGTCACTATTCCTTGCCCCAACCCCTCTTCTTTTGATTCATTGGCCTGTTCTGCGGTGAGCAGTATGAGCTTGGACTTGGTAACAGAGCTATAAAATTTAAAATTAATTTCTATTTACAAATTGCATTTTTAAATAAAAATTCAGATCTATTTAAAATTCATTCTATAATGGTGATTTTGTCTTCACTCTTCATTTGGCCATTTGATATTTAACTAAAATATGTATTAGTCAGGACACCTCTAAGCCATACCTTTGCTTGAAAAGAAATCTCTTTCAAAACACAGACAGATGCTTATAATTTTCTCATATTACAGACTTGCCTTGACCCAATATGTATTTATCAGAACAATGAAAATTACATTGAATCAGTTCGGCTGAAATTCATTAGATAATCTATTTGTTTACCTATTGTGTAAATGCAGGTGTCCTCCAAGGACTGATGGTACTTCCTGGTTGTAGTCTCTCAGAGCATTTGTAACATCCTTAGAGTGTGTTGTTTTATGTTTTCATTGAAGCTTCGTCAGAATCGTAGGGCACAGTCAGGGTGATGCTGATTCAATGACCCCACTTTCCTTAGTACTTTAAGAGTTACTTTCTTTTATTGCATTTGATTTCTCTGAACTTTCACCAATTTCTCTTGGGCTTCCTTGAATATATTAGGAACTATAAAACACTAAACTATGATGTCTGAAACCTAACAAATGAGAAAGATACACTGGCTTCCTACAAAAGATGCACTCTAGATGAGTATAAGAGTTTAGGTTGGATAGCCTAAAAGAAATTTAAACAGTAAATCACTTTAATGTGAATTATTTCCTGAAATCTTCATCATCATGTATTTTTTACAAATCTCTCAGCAGTTGCATCCCTGAACCATTAATTTGTTAAAGTATTGAGCACTTAATGAGTCACATAAAATTTATTTAGCTTCTTTCTATATGTTATCAAATTTATTCATCACAACTCTGTGGAGTCAGTACTATTAATATCAATATTTTGTGAAAGAGGAAATTGATGCTTAGTAAGGCCATTATACCTCCAAATATGCAAGAACATGAAGAGCTGGGTTTGAATTTACAGTCTTGTTCCAAAGCTCGGGGCCGTTATTCATATGCTACTCATAATATAGTTAGAGGAATCAACAAAACATATTACGGTTTACATAATGGTGCCTCTTAACTCCAAACAATTGCATTTTGAATACCAAGAGGTACCGAGTAAAGACAGTACTGTGTGGCTTAGGATGAAAATTCAGTGATGGAGGAAGTAGTTGGGCAAGATAATAGTAATATTGGATAAGAGTAATATTGGATGAATCTCAGAAACCTTTGTATATCTTAGCACATTAGTGTCTATATTTTATTATTGACTATTAGGATGCCCACAGAAACTCAAAATGGAGATAGAAGTAATAAGGTTCAAAACACGGGTTCTGAAGCCCAGCTATCTGGGTTCAAATCTTAACTCTTCCATTTTCCACTTACCTTTGTCAAATTACCTAACCATTCTATGCCTCAGTTTTCTCATCTGTAAAATGAGGATAATATAACATAAGCCATAGGATTGCTTTGGGAAGTATGTAAAATTAATATATGCAGAATACTGAGGGTGATGCCTGAACCTGAAATGGTCTATACATGTAAACCACTATAAAGTGTAGAAGAATATATATTTTTGAAACTGGCAGAAGGGAACTCTTCTATTGTTTATCTCTAACATATTCTCTCAAGGGAACAAATGATTAATATACATGGCTGCAAAAGACAACAAAATGTCTGCAGCAGAAATTTATCTAGATTTCTTTAGGTGAAAGAATGTAACATTTAACTTGAGCAGGGCATGTGATTATATTTACTTAGACAAACTCATCTTAGAGAGGGTTACTTAGAGTTTTCTGGAACTGCATAGTGTATCAGTTTTATTCCAGTTCAGTTAAAGAAGGCAGGATGAGTTCCCATATTAAAAGACCAAGTGGAGTGCCTATTGGAGCTTTTGCACTGACTGATTGGTATCTTTATTTCCTCTGGGAATTTTTAATAAAAAGAGGGGAAAAAAACCTCTCACTAGCTTATCCTTCATCCTTACTGCATAGAGAAAAAGTGTTTGTGCCCTTCTAGCACAAAAATGACATGGTTGATGAGAATGTGAGGAGGTTACCCTTCCAATACTGAATTTAGTCTAAGGTATATGTGCAGTGATTTCCTCAGGCAGGGTCTTCTAATTTTTCTTAAAGACTAAGAAAGATGTTCTCTTTCATCACCACAAAGACAATATCTGAACGCAAACCCTTAGGAGTCAGTTCTCTTCAGACAAATGAACATATATAAATTCAGGTGGTGCATTTCTTCATCTCTTCATGTACACAAGAAGGTGTTTTGTTTTTTTTTTTAAAGTAAAAAGCTAAGATTGTACAACTGGATGAAGGTTGGGCTGTGAAGTCCAGTAAAGAGGTGTGACTACGTCCATTGATGACTATCTCAGGTCAGAGGAAATAGTTTGAGTATAAGTTAAGTCTAACCAGAATGAGGTGATTGAGATCACAAAATGGAAATTTGCATTTTTACACAAGGATGAATTTGGGGGTGTCACGTAAAAGAGTACTTAAGACAGTTACTTAATTCATTTTTGGCCTTTCTTCTTTTTAAAGAGATGCATTTAAGCTTTATATTTATTTTCAAAAACTACTTTAGCCCTGTCCCACAGGTTTCTGTTTATAATATTTCCATTTTTTTGACATCTAAATCTTTTCAAGTTTTCATTATAATTAAGTTGTTGACTACCACTATTTGGAAAATGTTGTAAAATATCCAAAAATGTACCCTCTCTTTAAGTTTTGTTGTTGTTATCGTTGTTGCTATTTACTATATCAATGATGATGATTTTCCCGTCATTTCTTCTCTTGTCAAAGATCATGGCCTGTATGATACAGGACTCACCATATGTCCTGGGAGGTTGTCAATTTTCATAAATGCTCTGCATGTGCTGAAGAGGGAGGCTGATTTTATAAGGTTCTATATATATCCATTATACCAATGTACTTCATTATTTTTTCAAGTCATATATTATTACTAGTTTTTTGTTTGCTTCAAACATCGATTACTGGAAGAAGAGTGTTATGTTCTCTCAGTAAAACTTTAAATTAAGTTTTTGTTACATTTCATCAGTTTTGCCTTATTTGAGCTTATGTTATCACTTCAGATGAGTTTAGAATTGTTTTAGCTTTCAGTTTCAGCATCCTTTACATTATGCATTGCGATTCTGTGCGTCCCTACTGATGCTACATTTGACAACTATAGCAGCTGTCATTTGTTTAGTGTTTCCTGGTATAACATTTTTTATTCTTTTACTTTAAACCTTGTAATATTTTTAGAAGTAACTGGTATAAGTAGCAGGGAGCAGGATTTCTAATTTTAATTCCAACTTATTTTTGTTATTAATACTCAAGTCAACTAACTTTTATTGTGATTTCTGATATAATTTGAATTATTTTTACAATATTCTGTTTAAGTACTTTTTTGATCATTTTGTTTCACTTCCTGCCTTCCTGGGATTATTTTTATTTATTATTGCCAGTTCTGCTGTTTTTGTTGTTGTTATTGTTATTACTCTTTCTTAAAACAACTTTGGTTTGATAGTTGTACTATTATAACTTAAACAAAATTAATTTAAAGTTAAGCTCATTCTCTTCCTGAATAATACAACAGTTAAAGAACACTTGAATTCTAATCACACTTCCACACAACATAAATGTTAATCTTGTGCAGGATTTCAATCTTTTTCTTTATCCTATAAATTAAGCATTGTTACCATTTCATATACTAAATGTTTATTTAGATTACTCAAATATATACCAGTATCTTTTCTCATTATTCGTCTCATTACTCAGATTTTCCTTCTGGGATAAATTTTTTTTTCCAAATTATATCTTTTAGAATTTCTCTGAGTAAGGTTTATCACTGGTAAGATTCTTGTTTGCTGTGCATCCTATATGTAAATATTCATTTCTTTTTTTAATTCCTGAGAAACTCTCTCTTTAAAACATTTTACCTCTCTCCCATTATCTTTATTCTCTCTTCCTGGATACCTGATTAGATATATGTTAATATACCTTTTCATTCTATCCTCTGTGGCTTTTAAACTTTGCTGTGTTTTTCTCTGATGCATTCTGTATAATTTCTGTTGACTTATCTTCCAGTTTGTAAAGTCTGTTTTTATTAATGAAATGTTCTGTTTAATATTACTTTTTACTATATAACATTATTTGTAATTATTTAACATTAATTTTTAATTACTTTTGATGTTTATATTTTCACTACTAAAATTCTGTTTGGGTTCATCAACACTAGAATTATTAACAGGTTGATTGTGGCAGATACATACAATGAGTTAGTACACAGTAATACAAGTGAGTGTATTATAGTTACAACTGTGAACATAAATGGATTTCAAAACAATAGTTTTGAGCAAAATAAGAACATAATCAAATGAATACAGTGCAATTTTCTGTATGTACAGTTCATAAAGAAGCAAAATTATTGTCTTGTTTAAGAAAGGTAAGTAAAATTAAGAAAATAATTATTTTATAAGTCAAGGTAGTGATTACTATGGTGTAGAGGCAAGGCTCTCGATGGGCAAAGATCACACAAAGATCTTCTAAGGTTCTAGAAATGTTCTCCTTCTTAAAGACTGGTTCATGGTTACATAGATATGAACATACGTGTTTTATATACCCTTACACACAGATTCAATTTCATTCCTTTTTGAATCTTTCTGCTTTGGCTTAATAATATCTTATTTCTCACTCATGGTCTAGATTCACTCATTTAAAAAAGAAAAATATTTAAATTTATTTACTCCAATATCTCTGTCCAGTAGTGGGAATGTCTAAACTCCGTGGTTGTCTAATTCACCCAAGTGTTCTTTCTGCTTACTCTTCCTCATGTTGACATGTATCTTTCTGTATAGTGAATTCATGTCCAGCGGGGCTTTATCTCTTTGTGTCATAGGAAATCTGAGTGGTTATGAATCCTTACAGAGAGTGCCTTGGGACCTACCAACACAGGATAAACTTGAGTTAATTTTGTAGCTTAATTTCTTAACTTAAACTTGCAAGAAATATAAATTCAAATTCCATCAGTGGGAAGCTTGGCTCAAGTTATAAATTTTTAAAGGAGACCTTTTTCTATTTCACTTCATTTTTCCCATGAGAGTCTTCTCTAAGTCAGAAAAATTTCTTGTGATATCTCCTTTCTGGAAGGTGAACTTTCCCTAGTTCATCTTTGCACTGAAGTTGAAACCCTTTGAATGTCCCAACTTCATTCACGGGATTGGTTTCATCTTTCCTTGTTTGGACCCTGAAGTCTTGTCTTTACTTTCTGGCTTTGCTTTTAACAATCAAGATTCTAGGTTATTTTGAACAGTAATCTATGGCAGCTTTAGTGCAGCTTCCCAGTTTGACATCCTAAAACCTTTTAATTTACCAATGAAAATTTTGAGATTATTTACTTTCTTCTATTTATTTAAAAAGTATGTTTATTTTTATTTAAACAAGTATTTCCAGATATTCTGTAGCAAGAAAGTTTTTAATATCTAATTTTGAATAAAACAATAAACAGAAGAAAAGATGATATTAAAGAAGTCATTTCAGTTTAAGTCTGCCCATTGAAAGTGGAGTCATGTGTTAGTACACAAGTGCAGGATGGTCACAGGTTATACCCTGCAGTCTGAATACAGGTTAAATCTATGACAAAAGTTGTAATTCTAAAGTCACTGAAGTCAGATAGATTTTGAAGAGTCACTACCCCATCGGACCATATTCCTGAATAGAGCTTTCCACTTAATCTTACCATAAGATTCATTTCTTAGGTGTAATAATAACAATTCTGTCATTATCTACAAGAAGCTATTGTTAGATTTTTATAGGTTACCTTTTAGGAGTTCAATTTTGTTTTCCAGGGAAAATATATTGCACAGGCTCACTATCTTCAAGTCCACTATGTGGTATGTTATGTGTCATATATATGTCATATATTTTTGCATATATTTGTGTACTGATGACTTTGAACCAGTATGTTTTGATGGAAAATAAAATTATTCAAATCCATAAACCTTTGCTTTAACTATTATTAATGCAAATAATCAATTACTTCCAAAGCAGCAACGTGTTTCCTCTCTTTGGTTGAAGATGCTGGAGACGATAGGGCCCTGTTGGGAGAGAGCTAAAGTATATATCTCTTGTACTTTAAAGACCTACTTGTTAGCTTGACCACAAAAAGGTGTTGCTGAGGGCTGAAAGAGAAGCAGATGATTTTTATTGGACCAGGGATTGAAAGGAACAGAGAATATAAAATAACGTTGCTCACAGGTGGCAGCAACCCTAGCATATGGCAAGTCACAGCAGCACAGTTGTGTCTTCAATGCCTGGTTACACGTCTGATTCACCCAGCACGCTTGTTAAATATACAGACTCTGCTTTGGGACAGTAGAGCAGCTCTTGGACAGGGCAGAAGAACCTGTTTCTTTATTAACTCTCATGGTGATTTAGACATTCATAGTAGATAGGAAATCACCTCTGTGCCTGTGGGACCTTGTCAGGGACCAAATGTCCCAGAGCTTGCTTATCCCCATGATTCCAACATAGTAGGTTCACAGCACTGTGTTTTGGAACCCTTGAGAAGACTGACAGGACCTGGGAATCATGGACTCATCACTCGCTAAGAGCCCCTGAGGCTGCAATTAACTACCTCTACTCAGTCTGCCATAGTCTGCTGGTTATGCTTCTGTGACGTCATGCATTATAGTTGGTCTTGTTTACGGTCATGTGTGTACTCCTTGTTCTCCCTCTGTGTTGGCTGACTTGTAGACAGCAGGATCCAGGTCTTGTTAAAAAGTTCATCCCCCTTAAGAACTCAAAAACCACTTTGTGAACTGAATTGAATTTTAATTAATTGCTGTCATTTCCCCAGTTATCCTCACCCCATATCCTGATTGAGAATGTATCTTGTCAAGTGCAAAATATGTAGTTGCAGGCTCTTTTTTGGAAATTACATTAATCACTATTTTCTGCTGATTCTGCAAGCTTTGTGGTATGGCATTGTATTTTCTTAGTCTACGTTGACAGCATATAACATTATGGTTCATTTAGGATGGGTTTTTATGGCGCCTGTCAAGATTTCACTGTGTTTCGCAAAGTAAACCTAATATTAAATGACAAAATGCATCATAGAAGATACTTCACAACCATTAAGGTAGAAGCAGTGAATGTGTAGAAGATTACTATGCATTGCAAATGGTGGAGCAGCTAAGATAATAAATAAATTTTAATTGAAATCCAGGGGGCTTTGAATATTAGTGGTGTAACAACTCTCTGATCTACAGTGTGTGTTATACTGTGTGATCTACAGTGGGCACTGTTAGGAAGATGGGCTGCAACTCTGGTGCTCTTTCACAGCAAGTGATGTACTGAACTTAATAACCTGCTGGTCAAGTTTTTATTTAAAAAGTAACATGGGAGCTAAGTCACAATTGCTTTGGGCAAGTGTCTTATAAAAATGTTTGTGTTTAAAAGTGAGCTAATTTGATTAGAGAACCATGAAATCTGCTCAACAGTGTAATGGAACATCAACTAAATCTAAACTGGCAAAAACCCAGGACTTTGAAAATTAATGAATATTCAATATTGACATGCTCTGAAAATAGTTGTCTTAAATATGAGGAAGAAAGGAAGATGGGAGGGAGACAGATTCTATAGCACTTAAGAAATTTTTATGTTTGTCAAATAATACTGTGGCAAAAAATCACATAAGTAAGTCACCATGAAAATTTATAACACTTTAAGGTCAGGGCCAATGTTTTATTAATTTATTTTTGTGTTTCCTGGCCCTCAAAATTAATATCTCATGCTTTGCACCTAGCACTGTTTCATACACTTGTTAAATTTTTGCCAATTGATGAATGAAATGCTCTATCAGCATGGACTACATAATTATTGGATGCAGAGTAGGGAAGTAGGTTTTATGACAAATAAATGGCAGGTGCCATTAAAAGAGTGAAATGAATAGGGAAGACATTACGTATATCTATAACACTAATTGCTAAAAAAGTGAGAATAAGTAGACAGCTAGAGTGTACTTGCCTTGTTAGAAGTCAAATATTGACCTGGGACATCAAAATATCATAAGCACATAGGAAATTTTTTCCATTCACATTATTAAAAGGAACAAAAGAACAACATCTCCCAACTCCTCAAAAATGTCTCCTCAAAAATAAATATAAAGAAGAGAGTAAGAAAATGATAACATTTAAATATATAACACTATTTAGCCAGCACCACAATGAAACTATTGCCCATTCAGTTGCCCAAACAAGAAATAAGACTTTCATGTACAACACAGTTAATTTATGTTCTGGCTCACTTTCAAGCAACACAGGAATCTTGCCAGAGCTGAGTCCTTGGTAGACCGTGTTTCTTAGACTCTTCTCATTTCTAGATGGCAAGTGGGATTAAGTAGCAGTAAGATGTGTTTGGGTAAAGAATGAGGAATGGCAATAGAGTGGCATAAGAGACATGGTAATAGATATGCTGTTACAATGGCCTCAGTAAAACACGCCTTTAACTCAACAAACATTTATTAGTACCTTTAGATATACTACACTGTGCTAAACCTGGTGATTTACAAAAGTGAATCAGGATCTGGCCATGCCCTTAAGGATCTTAGACTGCAGTGGAGGAAATAGGTCACAGACAAAAATAATTAAGAGAGAAGGGATTTCTGTCAGGGGCATTATCTCTTTGGTAGAACAGATTCATTCTTTACGTTGACAAGATTTAAATCTATTTCTCACCCTGTGTTCTCAACTGACCATCAGTTTGGTCCTTTATGCTATCTGGCCATTTCCAACTTCCTGTCCAAAAATAACTTTATCTGTCTCCCCCAGTTTCACATAATTGACTTTATTGCATAACTTCCTTGTCCCCACCGAAAGCAATCAATTCCTTAAGAACGCATGGTCGCTATCTTGAGATGCTTTGTTTATTGCTAGGTTCACTACACATACCCGTTTGATGGAGGCGATCGGTATACGTCTATTTTCTTCTCTTAAGTATCAATGGAACATCCAAAAGTGTCCTGCTTTGGATGATAAATTATATGATTATCCTCTGTACTCCTCCTTTCCTTTTCCTTATTCAGTTTTACATAATTGAAAGATCTTATGTATACATTCTTCTTCACCTTTCCTCTTCATCAACCCACTGCTCAGGCTTGTATCAGTTTTTGTAGTCTTTGCCTATGTGTCTTTAGGAGCCTTTAAACTCCCTTTGCATCTTGAAGTCTGTTTTCCATTACCAGGCCACCCTGAACAACAAAAGAAATATCAATAATATTGTTTTCAGCATGCCCTGATCATCGTCAAAAACATTTGCTAGTTTTTAAATTCTTGTCAGACAAACTCTTAAGTCCTCTGGATTTAGGGGCTCTGTCATCTGACCCTCTCCTGGTGATTCAACTTTAATTCTCACTTTCTTTACCGTTTCTCTAGTCAGGTCATTCCTACTTTTTGCTGAGCACAACTTGTTCTTTCCCATATTATTCCCATAACCCAATTGACCCTGGTATCAGTCGTAGTTCTGGCAGGAGATGGATGGCATTCTACGAGGTAGGCTGGAGTGAGCTTAGTTAGTAGACTATACACAAAAGTGTGTGCATGGCCTAAAGAATCCAACAATCAACCCTCGGGCTAGTCCCAGTGGGGAACTTTCAACATTCCTAGGTCTTAAGGGTAAGTGGAAGGAGCAGTTACGGGAACAAGAAAGGATAGCTCTTTGGGCAAAGGCCACTTAGTGAGAGCTGTGGGGTTTCAGAGAGGGACATGACCAACTCATGGTGAATTACTAGAGAAGAGAGCTGGGGAAAAATATCCGTGACATCCTTCCCCATCCTCCTACGTATTTCCTGCTGGTGGCTTTTAATGTCCAAGCCTAACCATAAATGAGAGGTACAAGGGAATAGATGCAGCCTATACAGTTTAGCTATCAGAGCACAGGCTAAGGTGAAGAAAGAGGGGCATGGATCTGAAGGAACAAATACAGTAAGTCCCCTACATATGTACCTTCAAGTTGCGAACTTTCAAAGATGCGAACGTGCGTTTGCATATCCAATCATGTAAGTTAGTTCACGTGTCTGGCGTACATCGTCACATGCGTGAATCCTGTACAGGTGGTTCTGATTTTGTGTACTTTACTGTACAGTACTGTATAGAGTACAGTAGTACAATATCTTTATTCCAATCCCAGGATGTCTGGAAGCAAGAGTAAAAGCAGTGGTGATGTAGCTGGTACTGGTATGACGAGAAAAAAAGAGCTACTACCCAGACATCACTGAATCGTTTCTTTCAAGACAGAATTGAATCCAGCAAGGAAACAGAACCTGTGCCATCACCGTCAGGCGTGAGTGAAACTGCAGCTTGCCCTCCGTCTCCTGTTGCTGACGATCCTTCAGCTCTACCATCTCCCACCCCCTCTCCCTCCTCCAGTCAGTAACTCTTCTTGCCTGTTCACTCCATGTCAATCCCTGTATGCCAGCTGTTGTACTGTACTTCTGTACTTTTCAAGGTACTGTACTGGAAGATTTAAAATGTTGTCTTTATTTTTTGTGTTTGTTTTTTATGTATTATTTGTGTTAAAAGTATTATAAACCTTTTACAGTACAGTATATATAGCCGATTGTGTTAGTTGGGCACCTAGGCTAACATTTTTGGACTTATGAACAAATTGGACTTACAAACGCGCTCTTGGAACCGAACTCGTTCATATGTAGGGGACTTACTGTAGAAGATAAATAGCACAGTTACAGTTTGTTCAATGACCTCTCTCCCACTTAGTAGAGTCCCATCACATATGATTTGGCACAGAGAACCTGAATTCACAAACATCCTGAAGCCAGGTTAATAACATATCTTTCATCTATTCACATATTTTATTTGCCCACTAACGCATATTCGGATTCATACTAATTGGCTCAGAGGCCCTGTTTAAAAACCAAAGAACCTACAACTAGGAACTGAAGCTTGCAGGTTTATTTGGAAAGGTCAGGGAATTGTGAAATAGGATTTATTTAGCAGAGGGGCTCTATGAATCTTTACCTTATTCTATATTTGAAGAGAAGACTGCTTACATTCATGATTATTATGTAAGAATTAGTCAGGTGAGGATATTATCCAAGGGATCATGATTCAGCAACTTTTTTGGTCATTTTCCAGTGGACATTGGAACACTCAGTGGGTTGGGAGGCAGCTTTTTGCAACACATGCATTTGGTCCTGGGGCTCTAGGTGGGAGGAATGAGAATAACTAGCTCACTAGCTTTGTGATCTCTGATCTTTACAAAAATGCTTTTTCTATTAATTACTTAAAGGTAAGGAGAGGATTATTGGAAAAGTCAAGATGTACAACATAAGTTTCACATCCATGTTCTCTTGGTCAGCCAGTATCCATTCTCCTTTTCTCTTGCTAAAAGTATATCCCAGTTTTGGTTGCAGTTTTGTTCTTCTTCATGCAGCCCATCTATTTCAGAGAAAGTTGAACCCTTCCTCAGCCATAGAAGTAAAGCCTCGTTGGCTTAAGATAATTCCTCTAGCCAAAGTGATTGATTTAGGAACTTATGTTCCAAATGTGTCCAAGGAATGGAGGAGTGATCTTTCCTAAGATTTCCGGAAAAGATGCTTTCTTAGTCTTTCCTATGTGACATGAAAGAGAAAGAAGAGAGGCCTGGGGGGTGGGGGTGAGACAGTGGAAGCCACAGGGACAGAAAGTGGCTAAGAATGGAGTTGACACCAAGGAGGCAGAGCTGAGAGCAAGAGAAAGGAAAAGGTTCTGGTCCCAACATTAGAACTGCCAAAGCAAGTGTTTTCTGAAAGTAGAAAAGGAAGTTCAGAACATTTTGATCACTTGAGCCAATACATTTTCTTTTTAGTTTGAGCTATTTTGACTTGAGTTTTCTTTTAAAGTCACCAAAAGATTATATGCTGATAGAAAAAAGTAGAACCAAAATCACAACTTTTAGTGTTTTCCTCTAAGACACGTTTGGTCTACTGTTTATTTAATACGACTTTTAAAAAATGCTTGTGAGCCAATTAATCATACTTTGCCTTTTAAAATAGTAATATGTATCAGGTTATAAATATAAGAACCATTATGAGTTTTGCACAAATCTTATATGTCTTTCACGTATCTGCAGACATTTATAAATACCAATTATTTCTATTACACAGTATCTAGGACAGACTGTGCCTGAACACATTTATATTGTTATCACCAGTTTTTCTGGGATATATATAGAAACAGTACAAGATAGAGGACGTGTACTAGGAAAATTAGTTTGAGTCAATACGAATTGTGTTGGCTAAATAGAAATTTTACAGGCCTGCCTTTCTGAACAAACATTTGGTAATGTTATCACTGTTACTAATGCTTTTAAGTTTTAAGAGTCACTTTGGTATTTAGCTAAGGGTTGGTGCGCTCTTTGAAGAGAGGGAGATACACGAGAGAGAGTGTTTATTAATGTCAGTTTTGTGGAATCCATCAGTCCTTACTGGGTTCTCTAGTCCTTTTGAAAGCTGAACAAGCTGAAAAATAAAACCTTTCAATGGAAATAAAACCTATAGGATTTATTGGAAAAAAGCCCAACTCACTTGTACATGCTAATTAAACTTTCTACATATTACCATAATCCACAATCAAGATGTATTCAGTTCATAATTTGAGAAGTGAATATTGTCAGGACAAATAATAATCAGTAATTCTCCTTTGCTAACATTTAAAAAAATATTCATTTCCTCCAAATGTCTGAACCGTTTTATATCAACCGTGACAAATTTAACCACAAGAATCTTTTAGCAAATTTATATGTTTATCAACTTAAAAATATATAATAAAAATCTTAGTTCACAACAAAGATCACCTTAATTTATTAAACTTAATTAGGATTGCTAAATATAATAACATATACTGCTCCAACAACCAACAATTAGGGAAAACTATTTCTGAATGTTTGGTCAATTACTTGCTAATCTACAAAGTTCAGTAATATGGCCTCCTGCCACAGTAAATTGAGGTTTCAATGTAAAATAGATGATGCATTCTTTTGGAAATTTCTTTTACAACACAATTAACCTCTTCACCTTTTAGAAAACACATTGTGAGCATATTGAGATGCTATTTAATTTGACATGCTCTTATGTGGTACTGATCAGTGCCAAATAACATTTTACATTTTTCTAAAATTTATTTTACTTTTGTTAGTTAGGCTTTCAGCTACTAATTACACCACATTTCAGTTTGTATACAATCCTTTGATCCAGTATATAATAGTAATGTGATAGCATTAACTACAGGGTGTTCTAGTAGTGGAATCAGCATTATCAGATGTTAGAGGGCTGTTTAAAGAAAAACCAAAAGAAAGTTGCTAGGAATAACTATAGGACTTATTTTGGATGGAACTATTACAAAAGACATGCCAGGCTATTTCTCTTGTAGAAAATGTTTCATTCAAGAAGTAATAAAAATGTTTCACAAGCACATATGAATAATGAATAAAGAAAATCATGAGCAGGGAAAAAACATTAATACACAGCAAGCAGATGCTTTGAGAAAGGGTTTATTTTACAGCTTTAAATGTAAACTGTATTATTTTAGAGCTTATATGAAAATTAGAAGTGCTCTTAGAAGTGATTCACTGCCACCTCTACCCATGCATCAGTCCCTGTTATAACAATGCTGTTGAACGGAAGGCCAGCTAGTGCTTGAACACCTTCTGGGAAAGGAAATTCATATCTTCATGGGTGGCTCATTACCTTGCCCATGGTATATTCTTTTATAATCTAGTTAGCTACATACATGTATGTCACCTTTCTTTGACTATAAACTAAAGATAGACTCTAAGTCTTATTCATATTGTTATCCTATTATAATATCTAGCACAGGGCTATCCGTATGAAAGGTGCTTAATTAATATATATGATTTGATGGTAAGGATAGATATCTGTATTATGTAGCTCTAAAAAAGAGTCATAGTTGTGATCTCTTTTAAAGAATATCAAATACTATCATTCACCATCATTAGGCACACAAATGACGAAAAATATTAGATAACCAACATGTGTTTTTATTTTACTCTACTGCCAGTGTGATCCTTTCACTGACGCTTTTGTTAAATGCATCTGAAATAGATGGATTGTAGCACAAAAGCTTTATTTATCATGTTTAAGAGGAAAACACCAACTGAGATGCTGGTCATAAAAATTCACTGTTTCAGCAGCTGTTTGGTTATAAAATTATTGTACTAAAAGCTCATAAATATGTACTGCACATTCATTTAGAGGGAAAATAGCACTTTATGGCTTTTTCTCAATTTTTTGAGAAACTCAGTAATGAGTTAAAATAATTATTTAAAAAAGAACCTCTTATAAATTTGCTCCAGAATCACATTGTCTCATCATAATGGGGGTGAGGGTGATTGTCTCAGAGTCCAAGGACTGGGTTTTGAGTACTGATCTGCTACTTCTTATCATGTGACCTTGAAAGATCATTTAGCTTTGCAAAGATTCAGTTTTCTTATGTGTAAAATGATGAAAAGTATATGTCCTGTCTACCTCAAAAAGTAGTAGGATCAAATAAAGCATTGTGATAAAAGTGCTTTGTAAAATGGAAAGCCTTATTAAATATGAGGGGCTGTAATCGGAGAGGAGCTTTAGAACCCCACTCTCTTACTTTCAGATTTGAAGACTGTAGGAAGATCAACAGACATAGTCGAGATATTATAGACTTAGATACTTTTCAGTCACTGCCAGACTTGGTGGACTAGTGATAAAGTGGTTGGCAGAAGCAGGTAAGGAAGGCACAGTAGCTCCAATAACGCTACTGAATAAATATGGTATATTTCTGGAGTAGTATCAACTAATTCTCAGGTTTCATAAGAGCTATTCATGCATCAAAATTCTCATTAGTAATTTTTTTTTCATTTAAGGACTACAAATCTCAGTGAAACAATTCTTCTAGTTTGTCATAATTATTTCTCCAGTGGCTCAAATATTCATGAGGTGTGCCTTAAAAGGCTACAAAGCCCCCACCTCACACCATATACAAAACTCAACTCCAAATGATCAAAGAGCTACAACTCTAAAACTCTTTAAAAAAAATAGGGGTAAATTTTCATTACCTTGGATCTGGCAGTGGCTTCTTAGATATGATGGCAAAAGTATAAGCCACAAAAGAAAAAATAGGTTAATTGGATTTCACCAAAATTAAAACATTTGGGGCATCAAAGGGGACAATCAAGAAAGTGGAAAAGGGCATCCTTGGTGGCACAGTGGTTGAGAGTCCACCTGCAGATGCAGGGGACGCGGGTTCATGTAAAATTGTATAGCCATTGTGGAACGGAGTTCCGCAGCTCCTCAAAAGTAAAAGATAGAATTACTACCCAACAATTTCACTCTTAGGCATAGACCCCAAAGAATTGAAAACCAGTGTTCAAACAACTACTTGTACATGCATGTTCATAGCAGAACTAGTCACAATAGCTAAAAGATAGAAAAAACACAATTGTCTGTCAACAGATAAATAGATAAACAAAATGTGGTACGTACGTACAATGGAATATTATTTGGCTATACAAAAGAGTGAAGTATTGATATATGCTACAACATGGGTGAACCTTGAAAACATGCTAAGTAAAAGAAGCCAGACACAAGAGGTCTCATATTGTACAATTTATGTGAGATATTTATGTGAGATATCCAAAAGAGTTAAATCCATAGAGACAGATAGCAGATTAATGTTTGCCAGGGACTGGGGTAGAGGAGAATGGGAAATAACTGCTTAATGGGTAAGAGGTTTCCTTTTGGGGAGATGGAAATGCCTTGGAACTTAATATAACAGTTGAACAACACTGTGAATTTACTGAATGCCACTCAATTTTAAGCTTTAAAATGGTTAATTTTATGTTATGTGGATTTCACTTCAATAAAAAGAAAATCATTCTACTTATGATTTCCTTTTTACTCTGGTAAAATGAAAAGTATAAAATGCATCATTTCCTAGGCAATTTCCTTTCTGTATATACTAATTCTAGTTTTGGATTTCAATCTGGATAATAAATTGTGTTAAACACATACACACGCAAACTTTGATAAAAATGAAAAGACCCTTTTATGCATGTTATGATATGGTGATAATAGTTCTTACTGTTTTTCTGGGGTCTTTAAGCTGTCATGGAGACACAGCTCTGAACCACAGAGACAGTCTGCTCCTCGGAGCACACTTGCCTTTTCCTTTGAATTCTTTCTTCCTTTTTTTCCCAGGGGGATGTGGCTTTAAGAAGTTTGAGGAGGTTGTGAAAATGCAACTTGATCATGAGATGCAACTTGTCATGAGACAGAAAGGGACAGGGGGCTAGAATACTGGAGGAAACAGGGAGAAGCTCCATTTTGGAAGTAAATGGCTACATTTGGGTTTATTTTGTCAATACAAGTGAAAAAAGAGTCCAGTGAATATAGTATCAAAATTTTATCATTTATCTTCATTTGAAGCTAACATTTCATGTGCAAAAGATTCTCTTAAAATTATACTATACCTAGATTCTTCATAGGCTGACAGATGCTAAAAATATTCTTGAGTTAAAATACTGTATTATTGGAGTGGGGGTAAATGAAGTCAAAACATGCCCATATAATAGAGGACTTATGGCTTTGCTTTTGTAATTCTTTTAAAGAAATAACTCTTATCACCATGATATCATGTGACAAGTGATACTCTAAATCAAGTTCTGGATTTTATTACACTTCCATTTATGTAGGAAGTATGGCAAGATTTCTGAAATATACTCTGTTTTAAACCAGGTAATCAGTAGAAGGAATTTCAGAAACTTTACTGGAGAAATATACTTGTCATTAGAATATTTAAGAAAATGGTGATCTCAAATCTTTGTGGAAGGAAGCAAGTACAGTATAAATAAATAAATCTATAAGTAATTGAATAACTAATTAGTTAACTAAATACATAGTAACCAGTTTGATTTAACCATATAATATTACAATTTTATAAGTCAAAGATCAATAATTTCATATATATAATTTAATATTATCCAGTTTCTCAATTCACTTATAAATAATAGGCATATGACTTTTTAATTTCTACAAATGAAAATATTATAAGTGTGAATGTATAATATTTTCAATATCTATATTTACACTCTGTTATATTTATCAGGACCCTCAAATATAGGTGACAGAGACCTTACCCAGACTAATTTAAGCCAAACAAAGAAACAAAGGGATTCTTTGACTCAAGGGGGATGCTAACCTGTTGATTTAATTCTCAGGGCAATCTTCTCCATGTGACCAGAAGCTACAAATATATAAACCTATGGTCAATGATTATAAAAATAAATACAAATAAGAGCACTCTTTTTGCATTGTCCATGAATTAATCTCAGAACGACTTACATTGACCTGTATGTGTCACATTTCTCATGCCTAAATCAATCACTCTTGTCAAGAAGATGAAATTTTTTTTTTATTGATCAGCTTAGGTCAGGTGCTGATCCTGGCAGATGGGGAGCAAGGCCCTATCTGGACCATGTTAACTGGGAGGAGGGCACAGAGTGTTAACTTCCTTCCCCTAATATAGCTTGCTATTGTTAGAAGAAGTGGGAATGGATTCAGGCAGATGTAAGAAAGGTCCAGTATTACATTCAGTTTTAAATAATATCATTTAAAGATTTCATCTTTAGGATAAAGTGTGCCAAGTAAAGCATAAAAGTCTATGTAATAACTTTGATGGAATTACTTTCAATCTAAAAATAGAAATTAATATACACAATAGCCTGTGCAAAGAGTGACCTTTTGATGAGCTTTTTTTATGAGCTTTTTATGCAATTCTTTATTTTGGAATAATTACATATTCATAGGAAATTGGAAAGATAGTACAGAGAGGCCCCATGTATCCTGAACCCAGTTTTCCCCAATGGTTACATCTTACATGCTTATAGTACACTATAAAATCTAGGAATTTGGCATGGGAAAAATTTGTATAGTTCCATGTCATTTTATCACATGTATGGGTTTGTGTAACCACTACTTCAATTGAGGTACAGAATTATTTTACCTCTACCAAGATCTCTCTCATACTAGTCACACCCACCCTCTCCCTCCTAATATTCTCAGCTCCTGGCAACCACTAATGGAAACATAAAGTATGTGACATTTCTTGATTGGATTTTTTCACTCAGCATAATGCCCTGAGAGCAAAGCAAGTTGTTGTATGTATCAATTGTTCAATCTTTTTCATTGCTGAATAGTATTCCATAGGATGGATGTATCACAGTCTGTTTACTCATTCCTTTATTGAAGGATACTTTTGTAATTTCCAGTTTTAGGCCATTACAAATAAAGCTGATATCAACAATCTTATTCAGGTTTGTTTTGGGGAGGTGGGCACAAATTTTCATTGCTCTGGGATAAGTGCACAGGAATGCCATTGCTGGATTTCATGGCATGTATCTGTTTTCTTTTGTAAGAAGCTACCAAATTACTTTCCAGAGTGGCTCTATCATTTTACATTCCCATCCGCAATGAACAAGAGATAGTTTCTCAGCCAGCATTTTATGTTGTAACTTTTTAAATTTTAGCCATTCTGATAGGTGTGTAGTGATATCTCATTGTGGTTTTAATTTGCATTTTCTTAATGGCTGGTGATGTTGAATATTTTGCCATGTATTTGTTTGCTGTCTGTATATCCTTCGTGGTGAACTGTCTGTATGTATATTTTTTTTGGTGAACTGTCTCTTCAAGTCTTTTACCCATTTTCTAATTGGATTATTATTTTAATGTTGAACTCTGAGAGTTCTTTTCATATTCTAGACATAAGTCATTTGTCAGATATGTGGTTTGCACATATTTTCTCAGTCTATAGCCTGTCTTTTCATCTTCCTAATAGGGTCTTTTGGAGGGCAAACATTTTTAATTTTGATGAAGTCCAGTTTATCCATTTTTTTTCCTTTTATAGATCATGATTTCAGTGTCATGTCATAGATGTGTTTCACCAGGCTATAAACCTTAACCCAAACCTCACGGTTTACACAAAAATCAACTCAAAAGGGATCATAGATTTCAATGAAAGAGGTAAAATTATAAAACTTTTAAAAGATTATATAGATTATTTTTTATTTTAATGTAAAATTGCTTTATTTTCTCTTTGAGAGTTGATTTGAGAATGCAAGGAAATATTTACAATTGTTCTATGTAGACTAAAATGGCAAAATTATTAAGTGTGAAATATTTTAGATTCCTATCAAAGTAAGTCATAATTTTAATTTAGCCTGTTCCTTTGCTGACACATGCTAGAAAATTTTAGCAGTAGTTGATGAGTTACTCCCTGATGCAAAAGGGCATTAAAACAAGCACCAAATTGGTCACAGGCATTTCCATTATAATGGTATAAAAAACTTGTTAATCATAATGTTTGTGCTATAAACAGTAATCGCAGCCTTTGAACTAAAGATTTTGCCTAAGATTAAAAGTTACTGAGATGGAAAACCAGTTTGGGGATGCAGGCTGTTTACCAGAATTATTGGTGGCAGCCCTGGGTGTTATGCAATCTTAGTACTTTCCATAGATTGAGGCAGCACAGTATTTGTCATAATACGGTCAGGGCCAGACTGAGAGTGGCTGAAGGGAAATGGTCTTTCCTTCCTCCTAAAGCTGTATTTATAATTTCCTACTCATTTTTAGTTTGGCTACACGGTGTGGAAATTTTTTTCTGACTGAGAAATAAAACAAGTACAATTTACTTCTAGCTGGTAGATAAAGTTGAGAGCACCAGTTAAAATAACAGCAGAAAGCCCTGGGATTTGAATAAGGCAACTTCTTTTGCAAGCACACTAAATGAAGGTGTTAGATGAGTATTGATCTGGGAATGAATTCCTAGGTTCCCTTTTAACAGAGTATGCTTAATCCATAAGAGCTATAGCTTATTATAAACAAAATATCCACTTACCTTTTGGCAGTTTTTGAAAAAATAAAGTGTATATTTATGGTGCTCTAAAGTTTAGTTTTAAATAACACCAGGTGATTAAACATAAAAGAACTTGGTGACTGACTGGAAACCAGAGTTAATTGTACTCACTGGAGACCAGAGTTAAGTTCTCTAGGCTACAGTATTGACAGAAATTCTCAATGAATCATTCAGAAAACTCAAGAGGGGCTGTACTATGTTCGGGTTGTTGCTAGGCTAAACTTGGAGGCCATTTATGCTTTAAAAAGTGGCAAAATTGTACTAAATGGTAGTGTTGTATAGGGGTGAAGGAGAGGAGGTACCATTTATTACCGCTACCAGCCTCCTAGAGAGAATAAGGAAATGTGTTCTTGGTTACTGTGGGTTTTTCCTGGGACAGTAGTGACACATATCACCACCCAGTTTATTAAGTCCCAATAGGAATGTTTCCATCATCTCTTTGCTAAGAATTTGTTAGATGTAACATTTTCCAGAAGTACTGGAAAATTTACTTATGTGCCAAAAATAAGAGTGAAATTGACTAGAAGCAGAAAGTCCCTGTCCAAGCTGAGGAAATGCAAAAAGTAAACAAACAGTATAAATAGCCAGAGAATGTAAGTCTGTGGTTAGCAGTGATGTCTGGATGTCCAGTTTAAAGTTTTGTGCTTTATTCCCAAACCTAGTTACAAAATGAATGAAATTGCAACAGTATAAATATACAAATAGTCTTTAGTTAAATGAACTTTCCATAAATAACTCATTCTGAAATGTTTTGAGATTTGAATCTCAGAAATGATTGTCTCTGTCAAAAGCAACTAATTTTATTTGTCCCTTTTAGATTCATGTTCTGGATAAGCTCTCTTAACCTAAACATACCTTTAACTTTTTGTCATGGATTCTTCAGCTCTGAATTATGTTGCTTGGTGATGTTAATTACCATTTAAATGTCTTGATGGTATGCTTATGGATTTTAGCAATTGTTGTTTAATTTAGTTTAGTTTTCTTTTTGGCCTTAAATTTTCAAGATACTTATTTTTAAATGCAAATGTGCAGAACCCAACAAATGTGAAATATTTTCAGGCTCCCCCTTGCAAGCTCTTTGAGTTGATATTGTCCTAGTTGGTGGTTATCTTGACTGTTTCTGTATTTATAATGATTTAAAAAAACTAGGAATCCTGTCAATACTATATCATTTATATGTGAATTATGCAATATTTTGAAAGTACAATTCACAGTGGCAATACACTAAGATACTGGCATTTTCTTTCTAATACTTTAGTTCTACTGAGGATATAGATTCACGTTTTTATAATAAAATATCACCTGAAATACAGAGCAGTTCATTTCCTTTACATTCTATATTTGAAATTCTACAATAATATTGACTCCAAATTTAAAATATAACTCCCAAAAGTTTAGTACATATGTTTAACTGCAGATCCTTATTATTTTACAATATTTAATGGAAATTATTAGACTATATGCAAGGTGGTATAAGACATAATAATGAGACAGGTGTTAAATCTGTCTTCCTCACACTGGGACCATCATCTGCTATTTTGAGAAATGTTTCCCACAAAGAAAAAAATCCTGGAAGAGAGTCATCGTTGCTCTAAAATTTGGTCTTTCTTGCCCTACTTTGTTTACACTGGCTTTTTCTCCCTTCCCTTTCTATATCTCTTCTGTTTGTAACTATTTTACAACTAATTATTTTAGTAATATCTTAGAATTTATTGACCAGAAAGGATCTTGGGTACTATATTTTGACCAATCTCTATGCTTTATATATGAGGAAGCAGAAGTCCTGCAGTATTATACTGTAGGGGAGGAAAAATATCTTTTTCCTCCTACCCTTTTGGTTCTCAACTGGGTCACTGCTTTTAAAAAAGACAGATTTACAAGAGAAAAGCATACATATTTATTTAATGTAAATGTTCTGTGATACAAGAGCCACCATAAGGAAATGAAGACCTGAGGAAACAGTAATCTGAGTGTTTTTATACTAGGTTTGATGAAGAGTAGAAAATAATGGGAAAATGTAATAAAACAAAAAGGAATATGAGCTAAGTATAGTAAATGAGGAAAGACCTGTTCATTCAGATTCCCCTCCCCTCCCTCTGTCTTCTGAAATAAGGATGCTCCTTTCATTTGGGTTTAGGGAGGGCACCCCTCAATGAGAATCTTATGACCTGCTTCAGGTGAAGGTCAGAAAATCCTTCCTGCACCTGTCATTTCTTAGATTCCTTCAGATTAAAGTATTTAATATTCCAAAGGGCCATCTTTGGGGGCCCCATCAATGCCCCCATCTTTAAGTCTCTCCTTAGGAAAGTGGTAACAAAGCAAAGGTCTAGGATGAGTATCTTCTGAGTCAGGGGTCCCTTTTATAACTAACCATACCATTTATTTAAGTCTTCTGGGTCTCCCTTTATTTTTAAGCCGACCTAACAGTCTTCAGAAATTTCCATGGCACAAAAAATGAAATGTAGCATATTTCGTTCTTTCCTAGTTATATGAAGGTATGTATGATATATTGAGCCTCTAAAGGTGGGTATTTGTAATTAAACTGAGCATTTTCACATTTCAGGCTTTTTGTTTGTTTTTAAATATAGTTTTTCAGACTAGTGACTTGATTTGTGTTTGCTGATGTATGCTTTCTCTAAAAAAATGAACGTAATATTCATTTAAGAGTTTTGACAAAATTTATCATTGAATATTGTTGTTTTGCTTCTCAGAATGTCTTTTGGATTTTCTATCATCTATTTCTATCTATCTGTATCTATCTATTTATCTCTTGATCTGTCATCTCTGTATCTTCCATAACCCTAATCTCTGTCCATGTCTTCAGTCACATAGCTTATTAGAAAAAAACCTTAATTGTGGTAGCCCAAAGATCAAAACTCATACTCTTTCTTACTAGATATATGACCTTTGAAATTTACTTAAATTTTCTGGTCATTAATTTTTCTGTCTCCAAGATGAGGATTGTAAAGCATATCTCAAGTTATATGAGTGATTTTTATTATTCAGTTGGCTTATTGATGTAACCTATGGATGTTTGTTAGGTAGTAATTTAATGATTTGTTGATTGAGTCATTACTTTTTTCCTATTTGAAGAGACGATTATCATTTGTATTCAGTGAAAACTGAAAAACTACCTTTATATGGCCGTTTAGCAATTGAATACAATTTTAAAATGCATGAAGTGCAGCTGCTTAAACGTTAAAAGCGGTGAGAACCCATCAGAATTTGTAAATGGAATAGGCCTTTGAATTTATCTCTTACCAGTTTCTCATTTACCAAAGAGAAAACTTAGCCTAAGATGAAGCTGGTTATACAGACAGTTAAGCTCAGTTCTGGAGATAGAACACAAATCTCTTTACTTTCAGTCCCCAGTGTTTTACATAATATTGTGCCACTTTCTTAATCGAAGGGTGATTATGTTGAATCCATGAATACCAGCATATTTAAACAGATATGGCAAGACCAGGAGAATTGTCAGCTGCATTTTGCAAAGGTTTTACTAAATAGTTATACACACATTAGGATGCGTATTTCTTTAGATAAATAATTATTGAAGTGATATAAATTAGAATCAATTATTAAATATACGCTTTTTGTTATAACAAAATTAACATTAGACTACTGGAAAATGTCACAAGCCATTTTTTCTGTGTGTCGGAGCAAAGCTGGATTTTCTTGTGAGGAAAATATCAACTCTGACAATGTATGTCTCTTTTGTCCGTACCTGTGTAGAAATGGAATGAGGTTCTAACTGGTCAGAAGTTCTGGTTAGTTCCTAACTGTTCAGTTCTGTGACTGCCATATGAGTATGCCTTAAATTGATAAAATAGTGTCTCTGCTATCTTAAGTACTTATCAGAACGTAACCTTAAACTACTGTCCCATAATCCTTACCTAGGTCTGTAGAATTTATTGAAGATCAAAAAATATGCCATATGCCACAAAGCCATCCCTCTAAGACACTCTAAAACTTATTCTTATATCAAGTCAGACCATCATAGAGGTCTACAGTGGGACCATATTGTTTTGACCAGTCATTGAACAGCTTTTGTTGATCCTTACTTTGGCCTATGCTAATGCCCAAGTTCAAAATACATTGTAGTCAGAGCTTTTTGGAACTCATTCATCTGCTGGAAGAATACCAAGTCCATTGTCCTTTCTACTAATCAGTACTCAGTTCATGGGACTGAAGGAGAAAATTCTCTCTGTCCTTACCACCAAGAGTTGTCCTCTACTACTGTTCTTGTTTATGTGATTCAATCTTGCCAACTCTGTAATTTATAAAATATAATTTTTCTTTATCCTCTTTTTGTTATCATTTTAATATTATTATTGTATTATTATTATATATATTAACTTCTAGGAAAAGCAAAGACATTTTGCAGCCTAAATTCTTGTGCATCATTTTGTGCCATTCATTGGTGTATTAATTTTCCCGACTTCATATCATTCTTTCCCTACTTATTTTCATCACTTTAATTTTTAGCTTGTCAGAATGCATATATTGTATTGAGCCTCAAATCTTTCTTAGAATGGATTTTTGAATAAATAGCATTTATTATTCAAAATGTACATCACTGGAAAAGTGAATGTACAGTTTTTGGCTCTACATACAACTACTCTAGTAACTAAAAGGCAATCTTTTAAAAGATTCAAGTAATCAGAAAATATTTTGAAAATAGAAGTAAGGGAATGTGCCATTCAATGTGTAAAAATGATGATAATACTAATAATTATAGATTAAGAAGAGGAGGAAGATGAGGGAAATGAAGAAAAGGATAAAAAAGGAAGATGAAGGAGAAGGGCTTAGTATGTGGTAGGCACAACAAAAACAAAACAACAAAAAAGCAAACTCCATCTCTCCAAATTTTACTCTGGAAGAAAATGAGTCTTAGAGAAGTTAAGTAACTTGCCTCATACAGACAACTTGTAAGTTACAAAAAAAAATTTAACCCTTTAACTTTGCTACAAAAACTTTTTTTTTTAAATAAAATACCGCTTGAATCCAAATTTTATTTTATGCTTTCCTTTGGTCTAATTCATTAATCTCACAAGAAACTTTGGATTTGACAGATTTCTCATATAATCCATGCTACTACATCCTGCGAGAATTTAACTCTGTCCTAAAATGACATCTGAAGCCAATATTTATAACCCAGTCCTATGTCCTTGCCAAGTTTCCTGTGCTAATGATCTTAAGCTTCAATAACAGCTGTCATGTAGATGAATTGCAAGTTATTCTGGGAGCTATACGAACGTATCACACAGCTTATATCACAGATATATTTTCTCCATCACCTCTGGATTAAAATGTCGCCTATTTTAAGAATTCCTAGAAAAGCATAAAGAAAAACGTGAATACATACACCATAGCCAACTGAAAATTCGGAGTAAAAATTAAGGTTGACAGAATGTCATTATCACACAAATTAGACTGGACATGGAAATTAATCTTTGGAATTTATAAAACCATAAAATTATCATTTCTTTGTATTTTAATTTATTTCCTTTTAAAAAGAACATATAGGATGAAAACTAGTTAATCAGTGTTTTATGGTTAATTAACTCAGGGGTTATTCAATGCCATAAAATTGTTTGATATAATTCTGAAATAGCTAATTTAAATCTTACCTTGACTATGGTATACTAAATAAATTATATTTATTACAATACTGATTTATCTGCAGTGTATACAGTAGCCTCAATGTATTTTAATCTATTAGTTAAACAATTAAAAAACACTATTAGACATGTTCTGTTTCTATAGAAATTACTACTAAGGTGAGTATTTTCCAAACATGTCTGATGGTAAGACTCTTGTTAAGAATCCAGATTCCTGTGCCCTCCCAGACAATATATCAGACTTTCAAACAGAGGGGTCCATAACATGAACCTTTTGTACAAGTCCAGTTGATTTTTTTCATCAGGTAAGTGTGGTTAAGGCAATGTTCACAGTATGAAAGAAAAACAATAAGTGTATGTGATGTGCAGAAGCTATCCCAGGGATAGCTTGGAATCAAAGGCCCACAGATATTTGACCTTCTCCTACTTCCCCATCCTCATTTCTCATGATTTCTGGATTACATTTTTTTTACTGAGCACCGAGTAGAAGGCTATAATCCTCTGCACACAGTATGTTGCTTCTTTATCCTGCTACCTCCTTGATGGTAACACTTTTCTTCTTTACCTCCTTTCATCCCCTTATCTTCACGATCTTTTTTCCCTGGTTAATCTTATTAATTAAAACGCACTTTATACATATCCTTGTTCGTGAAGTCTTCCTTCACCTCTTCACCATAAGCTACTTTTCAACATCTGAGTCTTTATAAAATCCTGGGCATTACTTAACTATTATGTTTACCTCACTGATTATGATTATGTCTTTAATGTGCCCTTTTTTTTTTAACATCTTTATTGGGGTATAATTGCTTTACAATGGTGTGTTAGTTTCTGCTTTATAACAAAGTGAATCAGCCTCACATATACATATATCCCCCATATCTCTTCCCTCTTGTGTCTCCCTCCCTCCCACCCTCCTTATCCCACCTCTCTAGGTGGTCACAAAACACCGAGCTGATCTCCCTGTGCTAAGTGGCTGCTTCCCACTAGCTATCGATTTTTACATTTGGTAGTTTGTATATGTCCATGCCACTCTCTCACTTTGTCCCAGCTTACCCTTCCCCCTCCCCGTGTCCTCAAATCCATTGTCTAGTAGGTCTGCATCTTTATTCCCATCCTGCCCCTAGGTTTTTCATGACCATTTTTTTTTTTTTAGATTCCATATATATGTGTTAGCATACAGTATTTGTTTTTCTCTTTATGACTTACTTCACTCTGTATGACAGACTCTAAGTCCATCCACCTCACTACAAATAACTCAGTTTCATTTTTTATGGCTGAGTAATATTCCATTGTATATATGTGCCACATCTTCCTCATCCATTCATCTGTCGATAGACACTTAGGTTGCTTCCATATCCCGGCTATTGTAAATAGAGCTGCAATAAACACTGTGGTACATGACTCTTTTTGAATTATGTTTTTCCCAGGGTATATGCCCAGTAGTGGTATTGCTGGATTGTATGGTAGTTTTATTTTTAGTTTTTTAAGGAACATCCATACTGTTCTCCATAGTGGCTGTATCAATTTATATTCCCACCAACAGTGCAAGAGGGTTCCCTTTTCTCCACACCCTCTCCAGCATTTATTGTTTGTAGAGTTTTTGATGATGGCCATTCTGACAAGTATGAGGTGATACCTCATTGTAGTTTTGATTTGCATTTCTCTAATGATTAATGATGTTGAGCATTCTTTCATGTGTTTGTTGGCAGTCTGTATATCTTCTTTGGAGAAATGTCTATTTAGGTCTTCTGCCCATTTTTGGATTGGGTTGTTTGTTTTTTGGATATTGAACTGCATGAGCTGCTTGTAAATTTTGGAGATTAATCCTTTGTCAGTTGCTTCATTTGCAAATATTTTCTCCCATTCTGAGGGTTGTCTTTTTGTCTTATTTATGGTTTCCTTTGCTGTGCAGAGACTTTAGAGTTTCGTTAGGTCCCATTGGTTTATTTTTGATTGTATTTCCATTTCTCTAGGAGGTGGGTCAAAAAGGATGTTGCTGTGATTTATGTCAGAGTGTTCTGCCTATGTTTTCCTCTAAAAGTTTTATCGTGTCTGGCCTTACATTTAGATTTTTAATCCGTTTTGAGTTTATTTTTGTGTATGGTGTTAGGAAGTGATCTAATTTCATTGTTTTATATGTAGCTTTCCAGTTTTCCCAGCACCGCTTATTTAAGAGGCTGTCTTTTCTCCATTGGATATTCTAGCATCCTTTATCAAAGATAAAGTGACCATATGTGTGTGGGATTATCTCTGAGCTTTCTATCCTGTTCCACTGATCTATATTTCTGTTTTTGTGCCAATACCACATGGTCTTGATGACTGTAACTTTGTAGTATAGTCTGAAGTCCAGGAGCCTGATTCCTCCTGCTACGTTTTTCTTTCTCAACATTGTTTTGGCTATTCGGGGTCTTTTGCTTTTCCATACAAATTGTGAAATTTTTTATTCTAGTTCTGTGAAAAATGCAACTGGTAGTTTGATAGGGATTGCATTGGGTAGTATAGTCATTTTCACAATGTTGATTCTTCCAATCCAAGAACATGGTATATCTCTCCATCTGTTTGTATCACCTTTAATTTCTTTCATCAGTGTCTTAGAGTTTTCTGCCTACAGGTCTTTTGTCTCCTTAGGTAGGTTTATTCCTAGGTATTTTATTCTTTTTGTTGCAATGGTAAATGGGAGTGTTTCCTTAATTTCTCTTTAAGGTTTTTCATCGTTAGTGTATGTGAATGCAAGATATTTTTGTGCATTAATTTTGTATCCTGCTACTTTACCAAATTCATTGATTAGCTCTAGTAGTTTTCTGGTAACATCTTTAGGATTCTCTATGTATAGTATCATGCCATCTGCAAACAGTGACAGTTTTACTTCTTTTCTGATTTGGATTCCTTTTATTTCTTTTTCTTCTCTGATTGCTGTGGCTAAAACTTCTAAAACAATGTTGAATAATAGTGGTGAGAGTGGGCAACCTTGTCTTGTTCCTGATCTTAGTGGAAATGCTTTCAGTTTTTCACCATTGAGGACAATGTTGGCTGTGGGGTTGTCATATATGGCCTTTATTATGTTGAGGTAATTTCCCTCTATGCCTATTTTCTGGAGGGTTTTTTTAATCATAAATGGGTGTTGAATTTTGACAAAAGCTTTTTCTGCATTTATTGAGATGATCATTAATGTGCTGTTTTCCCTCACTTTGTTGTAAATACTCTGAAGGCACTTACCAGGACTTCATTTAGCTTTGGTTGCCCCACAACTTAGCGTGGCACACAGTAGATGCCTAGAACATGACAGTCAGATGAATGGATTGGTGGATGGATAAACGGATGGATGGATGGATGGGTGAAAGGAACAATTTTGTTCCACAAAGTGGGAATCAGGATAAGAACACAGGGTGGAGTCTATATTTGAGTGAATTCTAGGACAGTGCACACACAAATTTTTAGTAAGTCAGGCAGGGCAAAAATCAGGGAGGCACTGGAAGGACACTTATCCTAAAAGCAAGAAAATAAGTGCTCCGAGGTCAGGTGGTTGCTAGCCTCAGAATATCCACCAAAGCTCTAGACAGGAAGTCTTGATTCTGAGAACACCTTTCCTCACACAGATATGTGTGTGTGTATGTGTCTTATAATCTCTGCTAGTGATGCACCAAACTTGAACAAGATGAGGCTTCATTATTGTCATTGATCACACCTGAAGAGATCCTGCAAAGGTCCACACTGATTCATTTTAGTACAACTGAGTCTTGCTCTTTCTTTTATTTAGAGGACAGGAGTCTTGGAGGGTAGGGTATAATTTGCTTCCCGTTTGAGAAACTTGAATAAAATCTAGACTTACAATCTTAGCAAATTAAGGTATAAATTTATCAGGCATAGCCTTGGTTCAGTTTTCTGAAGAATGGTGGAGAGAGAGGTGAGTTAGAGGGTAAAATTCTCCTCAAGTAGGCTGTGTGTGATATCACAGCTTGTGTCCTCTTGATTTGTAATGGAAATTAGACACAGTAAGGGGCATCTTACCTTTTAAGCCATGATATTTTTGAAATTTTACATTCTAAGCAGGCTGGATAATATTTTAAACAAAACACCATTGAAAATCCAGTTCATCAGAGTCATTGCACATACTCAATTGCTGATTTTTATATTGCAGTATTTTTAGCTCTAAAATCATGATGAAATAACACCAAAAGCAAATGGGCCATATTATGCACAAATTGTTTGCTAAATCTAAATTGCTAAATTGAAGCTTTTTCCAGCTGTGTCAGAACAAAAATATATTCAGCTACAAATATATAGAATTGGGATATTTTGAAGGTGGAAAAATATGTTGTGTTTCTATTATAAAACTGATTGAAAAAAGATATCCTTCCTTTAAATTCTGTTTTTTAAACACAGGAAATTCATATTTCTGAATAAATCCTTTCCACATTAACATTTCCTAGGACATGGGTCCCATTTGGTCTATAAAGTCCGAAAATGAGATTATGAAAGAATAAATCTGCTCATCTCATAAGGAGGGTTAGATGGCTTGACTGTAAAATTAAAACTGGATGTCTATAATGCAGAGTACCTTGGGTTCTATGGGATACACAATGACTCAAAATTTTGAAATTATTAGCTAGATTCTTAAGGTTCATGGAAAGGTCATTCTTAGTGAATTTATTTTAGAATTATGGTCTTATAAAAGCCAAGAGACTTTAAAATTTTTAATCCTGTGTTTCAAATTTAAATGGCTAGAAAGTAAGCAATGAAACAGTGTTTTCAGGCTTCTTGTAAAAGGTCCATTATTGTTTTGCTCTAATCAACTTGTAATGTGTAAGAATGGAGAGTCTATTGTTATGGGTTTTTTTTTTTTAATTTTTAAGAGAAGTTCAAAATCCATATTTTAAGTAGATTTTTCCCATTTTAAAGTAAGTGTGTGCACCAAAAATTTTTCATCTATGGGCTACATTTGGCTTTTGAGTCACCTCATGCCATTTATGTTTCAGAATATGATTCTCCGTTCAGGTGGTAGCATAGCTAAACCACCCCATGCAGGGGAATATCATTTCTCCTGGATGTCTGCCCCCTTCCTGGAGGCCCAATCAAACTTCACTTAGCCATGCCATATACCCCAACTTCTCTGAAAGTCTAGAGGATGTTTTGATTCCTCTTCTTTTCCCCTTCTGAAGCTCATAGTACTTTCTGCCTCTGCATTCTTTGAAAAGGTTTCATATCTCGCTTCTTTGGTAGGAATTATATACCACTGTAGGACATCTATTATAGAATCATTTTGTGCTGCCCATTAATTTATACTTTTTCAACTTGAAATAAAATTCACTTAAGATAAATTTCACCATTTCAAAATATATAATTCAGCGGCTTTTAGTACGTGTACAATGTTGTATCACATCTCCGCTATCTAGTTCCAGAATACTTTCATCACCCTGAAGGAAACTCCTTACCCATTAAGTAGGGACTCTCCATTTCTACCTCCCTCCAGCCCCTGACAACAATTAAATATGCATGCCCCATTCCCCACTACCTCAGCTTCTGGCAACCACCAGTCTGCTTTCTGTCTCTGTGGATCTCTCTCTTCTGGATATACTATATAAATGGAATCATACAGCCTGTAACCTTTTGTGTCTGCTTTCACTCAGTTAGCCTAATATTTTTAAGATCCATCCATGTAGTAACATATATCATTGTTTCATTCCTTTTCATGGTTGAATAATGTTCTACTGTATGAACATGCTACATTTGTCTATTCATCAGCTGATGGACATTTGAGTTGTTTTCATCTTTTAGACTCTTTAAACTAGAGCTGCTTTGAACACTTGTGTACAAGCTTTTGTTTGAAAGTCCATTTTTAATTCTTTTGGATATACAGCTAGGAGTGGAATTGCCATTTTTATTGTAATAATATGTTTAACTTTTGAAGAATTGCCAGCTCTATTCCACAGTGGCCATGCCATTTTACATTCTTACCAGTAATGGGTGAGAACTCCAATTTATCCACATGCTAGCCAATATTTGTTACTTTATATTTTTTATTTTTGTGTTTTTATTATAGCCATCTTATAATGTGAAGTGGTATTTTATTGTGATTTTAATTTACATTACTCTAATGACTGATGATGTTAAACACTTTTTCAAGTGCCTACTGGACATTTCATATCATTTTTTTAGAGAAATGTCTATTCATATATTTTTTTCATTTTTAAATTGAATTGTTTGTCTTTTTGTTGTTGAGTTTTAAGTGTGCCTTATATATTATGGATAGACCCTTATGGGTGCTGGATTTTTTCCAGGTGCTTTGCTGCATCAATTGACATAATCATGTGGTTTTTGTCATTCTATTAGTGTGGTATATTCTGTTGATTGATGTTCATACGTTGAATCACTCTTGTAATCCTGGGATAAATTCCAATTGGTCGTGGTGTATAAATCTTTTAATATGCTGCTTGACTCAGTTTGATAGTATTTTGTTGAGGATTTTGCATCTATACTCATAAGGAGTATTGTTCTGTGTTTTTTTTCCTCATGACACCCTTGTCTGACTTTTGCACGAGGGTAATACTGGCCTTACAGAACAAGTTAGGAAATGTCCCCTACTTTCCTGAACTTGTGTTAATTTTTCTTTAAATGTTTGGTAGAACTAACCAATGAATCCCTCTTGTCCTACACTGTTTTTGTTGAAAAGATTTTGATTACTGATGAAATCTCTTTACTTGTTATTGATTTGTTCACACTTTCTATTTGTTCTTGAGTCAGTTTTGGTAGTTTTGTATTTCTAGAAATATGTCTAAATTTCATCTAGGTTATCTAATTTGTTGGCATTAGATTGTTCATAATGTTCTCTTATTATAAACATTTTTATCTGAGGCCAATGATAATATCTCTACTTTCATTTCTAATTTAAATAATTTGAATAATCACTCTGTTTTTCTTGTCAGTCTACCTAAAAGTTTGTCAATTTTGTTGATCTTTTCAAGGAACCAATTTTTGGTTTCACTGACTCTGTTATGTTTCTCTTTACTTTTAAAAATATCTGTTCCTATCTTTCTCATTTTGTTCCTTCAGCTGATTTTGGACTTAGTTTGCTTTTCTTTTATTAGTTCTTTAAAAGAAAGTGTAAAGTTAGTTTATTGATTTGAAATGGTTCTTCTTTTTAATGTAGGACTTATAGTATAAATTTCCCTCTGAGCACTGTTTTAGGTACATGCTATAGAATTTATTGTTTTGTGCTTTTCTTTCCATCTGTCTCAAACTATTATCTAAATTTTCTTGTGATGTCCTCTTTGATCAAGAATGTATTGTCTAATTGCCACATATCTGTGAATTTTTCAGATTTTCTTCTCTTAATGATTTGTAGTTTCATTTCATTGTGGATGGAGTCATATTTATATGACTTCACTATTTTTAAATTTATGGAGACTTGTATTAAAAAATACTATAATACTGGCTTTATTTTACTTATGAAATTACCATTACCAGTGTATTTCTTTCTATTTTTTCTTAACATCTTTATTGGAGTAAAATTGCTTTACAATGGTGTGTTAGTTTCTGCTGTATAACAAAGTGAATCAGCTATATGTATACATATATCCCCATATCCCATGCCTCTTGCATCTCCTACCCACCCTCCCTATCCCACCCCTCTAGGTGGACACAAAGAACCTAGCTGATCTCCCTGTGCTGTGTGGCTGTTTCCTACTAGCTATCTATTTTACATTTGGTAGTGTATATATGTCCATGCCATTCTCTCACTTCATCCCAGCTTACCCTTCCCCTCCCCAAGACCTCAAGGTCATTCTCTACTTCTGTGTCTCTATTTCTGTCCTGCTCTTAGGTTCTTCAGAACCAATTTTTTTTTAATTTTTTAGATTCAATATATATGTGTTAGCATACGGTATTTGTTCTTCAATTTATGACTTACTTCACTCTGTATGACAGTCTCTATGTCCATCCACCTCACTACAAATAACTCAATTTCGGTTTCTTTTATGGCTGAGTAATATTCCATTTTATATATGTGCCACATCTTCTTTACCCATTCATCTGTCGATGGACACTTAGGTTGCTTCCATCTCCTGGCTATTATAAATAGAGCTGCAATGAACATTGTGGTACATGACTTTTTTTGAATTATGGTTTTCTCAGGGTATATGCCCAGTAGTGGTATTGCTGGATTGTATGGTAGTTCTATTTTTAGTTTTTTAAGGAACCTCCATACTGTTCTCCATAGTGGCTGTATCAATTTACATTCCCACCAACAGTGCAAGAGGATTCGCTTTTCTCCACACCCTCTCCAGCATTTATTGTTTGTAGAGTTTTTGATGATGGCCATTCTGACAGATGTGAGGTGATACCTCATTGTAGTTTTGATTTGCATTTCTCTAATGATTAGTGATGTTGAGCATTCTTTCATGTGTTTGTTGGCAATTTGTATATTTCTTTAGAGAAATGTCTATTTAGGTCTTCCCATTTTTGGATTGCGTTTTTCGTTTTTTGATATTGAGTTGCATGAGCTGCTTGTAAATTTTGGAGGTTAATCTTTGTCAGTTGCTTCCTCTGCAAATATTTTCTCCCATTCTGAGGGTTGTCTTTTCATCTTGTTTAGGGTGTCCTTTGCTGTGCAAAACTTTTAAGTTTCATTAGGTCTCATTTGTTTATTTTTGTTTTTATTTCCATTTCTCTAGTAGGTGGTTCAAAAAGCATCTTGCTGTGATTTATGTCATGGAGAGTTCTGCCTATGTTTTCCTCTAAAAGTTTCATAGTATCTGGCCTTACATTCATGTCTTTAATCCATTTTGAGTTTATTTTTTTGTATGGTGTTAGGGATTATTCTAATTTCACTCTTTAACATGTAGCTGTCCAATTTTCCTGGCACCACTTATGGAAGAGGCTGTCTTTTTGCCATTGTTTATTCTTGCCTCGTTTATCAAAAATAAAATGACCATAAGTGTGTGGGTTTATCTCTGGGGTTTCCATCCTGTTCCATTGATCTATATTTCTGTTTTTGTGCCAGTACCATATTGTCTTGATGACTGTACCTTTGTAGTATAGTCTGAAGTCTCGGACCTTGATTTCTCTAGCTCCGCTGTTCTTTCTCAAGATTGCTTTGGCTATTCATGGTCTTTTGTGTTTCCATACAAATTGTGAAATGTTTTGTTCTAGTTCTGTTAAAAATGCCGTTGGTAGTTTGATAGAGATTGCATTGAATCGGTAGCGTTCTTTGGGTACTACGGTCATTTTCACAATTTTGGTTCTTCCAATCCAAAAACATGGTATATCTCTCCATTTGTTTGTATGATCTTTAATTTTTTTCATCAATGTCTTATAGTTTTCTGCCTACAGGTTGTTTGTCTTCTTAGGTAGGTTTATTCCTAGTAATGTATTCTTTTTGTTGCAATGGTAAATGGGAGTGTTTCCCTAATTTCTCATTCAGATTTTTCATCATTAGTGTATAGGGTTGCAAGAGATATCTGTGCATTAATTTTGTATCATGCTACTTTACCTAATTCATTAATTACCTATCATAGTTTTCTGGTAGAATCTTTGGGATTCTCTCTGTATAATATCACATCAACTGCAAACTGTGACAACTTTACTTCTTTTCTGATTTGGATTCCTTTTATTTCTTTTTCTTCTCTGATTACTGTGGCTAAACTTTCCAAAACTATGTTGAATAATAGTGGTGAGAGTGGGCAACCTTGTCTCATTTCTGATCTTAGAGGAAATGGTTTCAGTTTTTCACCATTGAGAACGATGTTGGCTGTGGGTCTGTCATATATGGCCTTTATTATGTTGAAGTAAGTTCCCTCTATACCTACTTTCTGGAGGGTTTTTATCATAAATGGGTATTGATTTTGTCGAAGGCTTTTTCTGCATCTACTGAGATGATCATATGATTTTTCTCCTTCAATTTGTTAATATGGTTTTTTACATTGATTGATTTGCATATATTGAAGAATCCTTGCATCCTGGGATAAAACCCAGTTGATCATGTTATATGATCCTTTTAATGTGTTGTTCGATTCTTTTTGCTAGCATTTTGTTGAGGATATTTGCATCTATGGACATCAGTGATATTGGCCTGTACTTTTCATTCTTTGTGACATTTTTGTCTGGTGTTGGTATCAGGGTGGTGGTGACCTCATAGAATGTGTGTGGGAGTGTTCCTCCCTCTGCTATATTTTGGAAGAGTTTGAGAAGGTTAGGTGTTAGCTCTTCTCTAAATGTTTGATAGAATTCGCCCGTGAAGCCATCTGCTCCTGGGCTTTTGCTTGTTGGAAGATTTTTAATCACAGTTTCAATTTCAGTGTTTGTGAATGGTCTGTTTATATTTTCTATTTCTTCCTGGTCCAGTCTCAGAAGGTTGTGCTTTTCTAAGAATTTGTCCAATTCTTCGAGGTTGTACATTTTATTTGCATATAGTTGCTTATAGTAATCTCTCATGATCCTTTGTATTTCTGCAGGGTCAGCTGTTACTTCTCCTTTTTCATTTCTAATTCTATTGATTTATATCTTCTCCCTTTTTTTTTGATGAGTCTGGTTAGTGGTTTATCAACTTCGTTTATCTTCTCAAAGAACCAGCTTGTAGTTTTATTGATCTTTGCCATTGTTTCCTTCATTTCTATTTCATTTATTTCTGTTCTGATACTTATGATTTCTTTCCTTCTGCTAACTTTTGGGTTTTTTCGCTTTCTCTAATTGCTTTTGATATAAGTTTAGGTTGTTTATTTGGGATGTTTCTTATTTCTTGAGGTAGGATTGTATTGCTATAAACTTCCCTCTTAGAACTGCTTTTGCTGCATCCCATAAGTTTTGGGTGGTTGTGTTTTCATTGTCATTGTTTCTAGGTATTTTTTTATTTCCTCTTTGATTTCTTCAGTGATCTCTTGGGTATTAAGTAGTGTATTGTTTATCCTCCATGTGTTTGTATTTTTTACAGATTTTTTCCTTAATTGATATCTAGTCTCATAGCATTTTGGTCTGAAGAGATACTTGATATGATTTCAATTTTCTTAAATTTACCAAGGCTTGATTTGTGATCCAGGATATGATCTATCCTTGAGAATGTTCCATGAGCACTAGAAAAGAAAGTGTATTCTGTTGTTTTTGGAAGAATGTCCTATAAATATCAATTAAGTCCATCTTGCTTAATGTATCATTTAAAGTTTGTGTGTCCTTATTTATTTTCATTTTGGATGATCTGTCCATTGGTGAAAGTGGGGTTTTAAAATCCCTTACTATGATTGTGTTACTGTTGATTTCCCCTTATATGGCTATTAGCATTTCCCTTATGTATTGGGGTGCTCCTATGTTGGGTACATAAATATTTACAATTGTTATATCTTCTTCTTGGATTTATTCCTTGATCATTATTGCAGTGTCCTTCCTTGTCTCTTCTAATGGTCTTTATTTAAAAATCTATTTTGTCTGATATGAGAATTGGTACTCCAGGTTTCTTTTGATTTCCATTTGCATGGAATATCTTTTTCCATCCCCTCAGTTTCAATCTGTACGTGTCCCTAGGTCTGAAGTAGGTCTCTTGTAGACAGCATATATATGGGTCTTGTTGGTATGTCCATTCAGCCAGTCTATGTCTTTTGGTTGAAACATTTAATCCATTTACATTTAAGGTAATTATCAATATGTATGTTCCTATTACCATTTTCTTAATTGTTTCGGGTTTGTTACTGTCTTTTCCTTCTCCTGTGTTTCCTGCCTAGATAATTTCCTTTAGCATTTGTTGTAAAGCTGGTTCAGTGGTGCTGAATTCTCTTAGCTTTTGCTTGCTGTAAAGGTTTTAATTTCTCCATTGAATATGAATGAGATCCTTACTGGGCAGAATAATCTTGGTTGTAGGTTTTTCCCTTTTATCACTTTAAATACATCCTGCCACTCCCTTCTAGCTTGCAGACTTTCTGCTGAAAGTTCAGCTGTTAACCTTATGGGTATTTATTTGTATGTTATTTGTTGCTTTTCCCTTGCTGCTTTTAATATTTTTTCTTTGCATTTAGTTTTTGATAGTTTGATTACTATGTTTTTTGATGTGTTTCTCCTTGGATTTATCCTGTATGGGACTCTCTGCACTTCCTGACTTGATTGAGTATTTCCTTTCCCATATTAGGGAAGTTTTCAACTATAATCTCTTCAAATATATTCTCAGTCCCTTTCCTTTTTTCTTCTTCTTCTGGGACCCCTATAATTCGAATATTGGTGCATTTAATGTTGTTCCAGAGGTCTTTGAGACTGTCCTCAATTCTTTCCATTCTTTTTTTTCATTCTGCTCTGCAGTAGTTATTTCCACCATTTTATTTTACAGGTCACTTATCTGTTCTTCTGCCTCAGTTATTCTGCTATTGATGCCTTCTAGAGAATTTTTAATTTCATTTCTTGTGTTGTTCATCATTGTTTGTTTGCTCTTTATTTCTTCTAGGTCCGTGTTAAACGTTTCTTGTATTTTTATCATTCTATTTTGGATCATCTTTACTATCATTATTCTGAATTCTTTTTCAGGTAGACTGCCTATTTTCCCTTCATCTGTTTGGTCTGGTGGGATTTTACCTTCCTCCTTCATCTGCTGTGTGTTTCTCTGTCTTTTCATTTTTCTTAACTTACTGTGTTTGGGGTCTCCTTTTTGCAGGTGCAGGTTCGTAGTTTCCATTGTTTTTGGTGTCTGCCCCAAGTGGCTAAGCTTGGTTCAGTGGGTTGTGTAGGCTTCCTTGTGGAGGGGCATAGTGCCTGTGTTCTGTTGTATGAGGCTGGATCCTGTGCTTTTGGTGAGCAGGACCACGTCCAGTGGTATGTTTTTGGGTGTCTGTGACCTTATTATAATTTTAGGCAGCCTTTCTGCTAATGGGTGGGATTGTTTTCCTGTCTTGCTAGTTGTTTGCCATAGGGTGTCCAGCACTGTAGCTTGCTGGTCATTGGGTGGAGCTGGGTCTTAGCATTAAGATGGAGATCTCTGGGAGAGCTTTCGCCGTTTGATATTACATGGAGCTGGGAGGTCTCTGGAGGACCAGTTTCCTGAACTTGACTCTCCCATCTCAGAGGCACAGACCTGAAACCCGGCCGGTGCACCAAGACCCTTCTGGGAATTCTTTGGCCTTCTGCCAGCGTTCAGTACTTGTATTATAGAAGTTACTCGACATGCAGTTGTATTTCTGATGTATTTGTTGGGAGGAAGGTGATCTCCACATCTTAGTCCTCTGCTATCTTGGAGGTCCGCCATGACTTTTTAAATTATGCTTTTTTCAGGGTATATGACCAGTAGTGGGAATGCTGGGCTGTACGGTAGTTCAATTTGTAATTTTTTAAGGAACCTCCATACTGTTCTCCATAGTGGCTGTATCAATTTACATTCCCACCAACAGTGCAAGAAGGATCCCTTTTCTCCACACCCTCTCCAGCATTTATTGTTTGTAGAGTTTTTGATGATGGCCATTCTGATCGGTGTGAGGTGATACGTCACTGTGGCTTTCATTTGCACTGCTCTAATGATTAGTGATGTTGAACATCCTTTCCTGTGTTTGTTGGCATTCTGTATATCTTCCTTGGAAAAATTTCTATTTAAGTTGCCCATTTTTGGATTGGGTTGTTTGCTTTTCTGATATTGAGCTGAATGAGCTGCTTGTATATTTTGGAGATTAATCCTTTGTCAGTTGTTTCCTTTGCAAATATTTTCTCCCATTCTGAGGGGTGTCTTTTCGTGTTTTTTATGTTTTCCTTTGCTGTGCAAAAGCTTTTAAGTTTTAATGGGTCCCATTTGTTTATTTTTGGTTTTATCTCCATTTGTCTAAGAGGTGGGTCAAATAGGATCTTGCTGTGATTTATGTCATAGAGTGTTCTGCCTATGTTTTCCTCTAAAAGTTTTATAGTGTCTGGCCTTATATTTAGGTTTTTAATACATTTTGAGTTTATTTTTGTGTATGGTGTTAGGAAGTGATCTAATGCCATTGTTTTACATGTAGCTGTCCAGTTTTCCCAACCCCACATATTGAAGAAGCTGCCTTTTCTCCATTGTATATTCTTGCCTTGTTTATCAAAGATAAGGTGATGATATGTGTGTGGGTTTATCTCTGAGGTTTCTATCCTGTTCCATTGATCTATATTTCTGTTTTTGTTCCAGTACCATACTGTCTTGATTACTGTAGCTTTGTATTATAGTCTGAAGTAAGGTGGCCTGATTCCTCCAGCTCCATTTTTCTTTCTCAACATTGCTTTGGCTATTCAGGGTCTTCTGTGTTTCCATACAAATTGTGAAAAGTTTTTTTCTATGTCTGTGAAAAATGCCACTGGTAGTTTGATAGGGTTTGCATTGAATCTGTAGATTGCTTTGGGTAGTATAGTCATTTTCACAATGTTGATTCTTCCAATCCAAGAACATGGTATATCTCTCCATCTGTTTGTATCAGCTTTAATCCCTTTCATCAGTGTCTTAGAGTTTTCTGCGGACAGGTCTTTTGTCTCCTTAGGTAGGTTTATTCCTAGGTATTTTATTCTTTTTGTTGCAACAGTAAATGGGAGTGTTTCCTTAATTTCTCTTTCAGATTTGTCATCATTAGTGTACAGGAATGCAGGAGATTTCTGTGTATTAATTTCGTATCCTGCCACTTTAACAAATTCATTTATTAGCTCTAGTAGTTTTCTGGTAGCATCTTTAGGATGCTTTAATAGAGTATCATGTCATCTGCAAACAGTGACAATTTTACTTTTCTGATTTGTATTCCTTTTGGTTCTTTTTCTTCTCTGATTGCTGTGGCTAAATCTTCCAAAACTATGTTGAATGATAGTGGTGAGTGTGGACTACCTTGCCTTGTTCCTGATCTTAGTAGAAATGGTTTCAGTTTTTCACCATTTAGAATGATGTTGGCTGTGGGTTTGTCATGTTTCATACTTATTATGTTGAGGTAAGTTCCCTCTATGCCTACTTTCTGGAGGGTTTTTATCATAAATGGTGTTGAATTTCATTGACAGCTTTTTCTGCATCTATTGAGATGATCATATGGTTTTTCTCCTTCAATTTGTTAATATGGTTTATGACATTGACTGATTTGCATATATTGAAGAATCCTTGCATTCCTGGGATAAACCTCACTTGATCATGGTGTATGATCCTTTTAATATGCTGTTGGATTCTGTTTGCTAGTATGTTGTTGAGGATTTTTGTTTCTATCTTCATCAGTGACATTGGCCTGTAGTTTTCTGTTTTAGTGACATCTTTGTCTGGTTTTGTGTCAGAGTGATGGTGGCCTCATAGAATGAGTTTGGGAGTGTTCCCCCTCTGCTATATTTTGGAAAAGTTTGAGAGGGATAGGTGTTAGGTCTTCTCTAAATGTTTGATAGAATTCGCCTGTGAAGCCATCTGGTCCTGGGCTTTTGTTTGTTGGAAGATTTGTAATCACAGTTTCAATTTCAATGCTTGTGATTGGTCTGTTCATATTTTCTTTTTCTTCTTGGTGTAGTCTTGGAACATTTTGCTTTGCTAAGAATTTGTATATTTCTTCCAGGTTTCCATTTTATTGGCTTATAGTTGCTTGTAGTAATCGCTCATGATCCTTTGTATTTCTGCAGTGTCAGTTATTACTTCTCCTTTTTCATTTCTATTTCTATTGATTTGAATTTTCTCCCTTTTTTCTTGATTAATCTGGCTACTGGTTTATCAATTTTGCTTTATTCTCAAAGAACCACCTTTTAGTTTTATTGATCTTAGCTTTTGTTTCCTTTATTTCCTTTTCATTTATTTCTGATCAGGTATTTATGATTTCTTTCCTTTTGCTACTATTGGGGATTTTTTTTCTTCTTTCCCTAATTGCTTTAGGTGTAAGGTTAGGTTGTTTATTTGAAATGTTTCTTGTTTCTTAAGGTAGGATTGTATTGCTATAAACTTCCCTCTTAGAACTGCTTTTGCTGTATCTCATAAGTTTTGGGTGGTAGTGTTTTCATTGTCATTGTTTCTAGGTATTTTTTATTTCCTCTTTGATTTCTTCAGTGATATCTTTTTTATTAAGTAGTGTATTGTTTAGCCTCCATGTGTTTGTATATTTACAAGTTTTTTCCTGTAATTGATATCTAATCTCATAGCATTGTGGTTAGAAAAGACACTTGATACGATTTCAATTTTCTTAAATTTACCAATGCTTGATGTGTGACCCAAGATATAATGTATCCTGGAGAATGTTCCATAAGCACTAGAGAAGAAAGTGTATTCTGGTGTTTTTGGATGGAATGTCCTATAAATATCAATTAAGTCTATTTTGTTTAATGTAACATTTATAGCTTGTGTTTCCTTATTTATTTGCATTTTGCATGATCTGTCCATTGGTGAAAGTGGGGTGTTAAAGTCCCTTACTATGATTGTGTTACTTTTGATTTCCCCTTTTATGGCTGTTAGCATTTGCCTTAATCATTGAGGTGCTTTTATGTTGGGTGCATAAATATTTACAATTGTTATATCTTCTTGGATTGATCCCTTGATCATTATGTGGTGTCCTTTATCTCTTGTAATAGTCTTTCTTTTAAAGTCTATTTTGTCTGATATGAGCATTGGTATTCCAGCTTTCTTGTGAGTTCCTTTTGCATGGAATATCTTTTTCCATCCCCTTATTTTCAGTCTGTATGTGTCCCTAGGTCAAGTGTGTCTCTTTAGACAGCATATATATGGATCTTGTTTTTGTATCCATTCAGCCAGTGTATGTCTTTTGGTTGGAGCATTTAATTCATTTACAATTAAGGTAACTATCAATATGCATGTTCCTCTTACCACTTTCTTAATTGTTTTGGGTTTGCTATTGTAGGTCTTTTCCATCTCTTGTGTTTACTGCCTAGAGAAGTTTCTTCAGCATTTGTTGTAAAGCTGGTTTTGTGCTGCTGAATTCTCTTAGCTTTCGCTTCTCTGTAAAGGTTTCAATTTCTCTGTCAAATCTGAATGAGATCCTTCCTAGGTAGAGTAATCTTGGTTGTAGGTTTTTCCCTTTCATCACTTTAAGTATGTCTTGCCACTCCCTTCTGGCTTGCAGAGTTTCTGTGAAATATCAGCTGTTAACCTTATGAGGATTCCCTTGTATGTTATTTGTTGTTTTTCCCTTGCTGCTTTTAATATTTTTTCTTTGTATTTAATTTTTGATAGTTTGATTAATATGTGTCTTGGCATGTTTGTCCTTGGATTTATCATTTATGGGACTCTGTGCACTTCTTGGACTTGATTATTTCCTTTCCCATATTAGGGAAGTTTTCAACTATAATCTCTTCAAATATTTTCTCACTCCCTTTCTTTTTCTCTTCCTCTTCTGGGACCCATATAATTCTAATGTTGGTGTGTTTAATGTTGTCCCAGAAGTCTCTGAGACTGTACTCAATTCTTTTCATTCTTTTTTTATTATTATTATTGTGCTCTGCAGTAGTTATTTCCGCTATTTTATCTTCCAGGTCATTTATCCATTCTTACTTCTCAGTTATTCTGCTATTGATTCCTTCTAGAGAATTTTTAATTTCATTTATTTTGTTGTTCATCACTGTTTGTTTGCTCTTTATTTCTTCTAGGTCCTTGTTAAATGTTTCTTGTATTTTCTCCATTGTATTTCCAAGATTTTGGATCATTTTTACTATAATTACTCTGAATTCTTTTTTCAGGTAGACTGCCTTTTTCCTCTTCATTTGATCGTTCTGGTGGGTTTTCACCTTACTCCTTCATCTGCTGTGTATTTCTCTGTCTTCTCATTTTGTTTAAATTACTGTATTTGGGGTCTCCTTTTGTAGGCTGCAGGTTCATAGTTTCCGTTGTTTTGGGTGTCTGCTCCAGTGGGTAATGTTGTTTCAGTGGTTGTGTAGGCTTCCTGGTGGAGGGGACTGGTGCCTGTGTTCTGGTGGATGAGGCTGGATCTTGTTTTTCTGGTGGGCAGGATGGCATCAGGTGTTGTGATTTTTGGTGTCTGTGAACTTAGTATGATTTTACGCAGCCTCTCTGCTAATGGGTGTGGTTGTGTTCCTGTCTTGCTAGTTGTTTTGCATGCGGTGTCCAGCACTGGAGCTTGCTGGTCCTTGAGTGGAGTTGCATCTTAGCATTGAGACAGAGATCTCTGGGAGAGATCTTACTGGTTGATATTACGTGGGGCCAGGAGGTCTTCGTGGACCAGTGTCCTGAAGTCGACTCTCCTACCTCAGAGCCTGAAGCCTGACACCTGGCCAGAGCACCAAGATCCTATCAGCTACAGGGTTCAGAAGAAACGGGAGAAAAAAAGAAAGAAAGAAAAATGTTATTAAAATAAAAAATATATTAAAATAAAATAATTAAAAATAATAAAAAAAAGAAAAGAAAGAAGCAAGCAATCCAACCAATAAACAAATACACCAATGGTAAGAAGCACTAAAAACTATACTAAAAGAAACAAATAAATGAAGAGACAGATCCCTAGGAAAAATGGTGAAAACAAATGTATACAGACAAATCACTCAAAGAAGCATACATATACCCACTCACAAAATGAGAAAAAGGGGGGAAAATATATATATATAAAATAAAGGAAGAGAGCAACGAAATCAATAAACAAATCTACCAATGATAAAAAGCTGTAAATACTAAACTGAGATAAACATAAAACCAGAAACAAATTAGATGCAGAAAGCAAACCCCAAGTCTACAGTTGCTCCCAAAGTCCACCACCTCAGTTTTGGGATGATTCATTGTCTTTTCAGGTATTTCAAAGATGCAGGGTACATCAAGTTGATTGTGGATATTTAATCCACTGCTCCTGAGGCTGCATGGAGAGATTTCCCTTTCTCTTCTTTCTTCACACAGCTCCTGGGGTTCAGCTTTGTATTTGGCCCTACCTCTGCATGTAAGTCAACCTCTGGTGTCTGTTCTTCACCCAGAAAGGAGGGAGTTAAAGAAACAGCTGATTAGGGGGCTCTGGCTCACTCAGGCCAGGGAAAGGGAGGCGTACGGAATGCGGGGTCATCCTGTGGTGCCAGATGCCGCCATGACGTTACAGGCTGCTGAGACATGCTGTGTGTTCTCTTGGGGAAGTTGTTCCTGGATCATGCGACCCTGACAGTGGCGGGCTGCACAGCCTCCCGGGAAGGGAGGTGTGGAGAGTGACCTGTGCTCACACACAGGCTTTTTGGTGGCTGCAGCAGCAGCCTTAGCATCTCATGCCCACCTCTGGTGTCCGCGCTGATAACCACGGCTCACGCCCATCTCTGGAGCTCATTTAGGGGGTGTTCTGAATCCCCTCTCCTTGCGCACCCCAAAACAATGGTTTCTTGCATCTTAGGCAGTTCCAGATATTTTCCCGGACTCCCTCCCAGCTAGCTGTGTTGCACTAGCCCCCTTCAGGCTGTGTTCATGCAGCCAACCCCAGTCCTCTCCCGGGATCTGACCTCTGAAGCCCAAGCCTCCGCTCCCAGCCCCCACCCACCCCAGCTGGGGAGCAGACAAGCCTCTCAGGCTGCTGAGTGCTGGTCAGCACCGATCCTCTGTGCAGGAATCTCTCTGCTTCACCCTCTGCGCCCTTATTGCTGCGTTCTCCTCCTTGGCTCCGAAGCTTCCCCCCCCACCCACCCACTGTCTCCACCGGTGAAGGGGCTTCCTAGTGTGTGGAAGCTTTTCCTCCTTCACAGCTCCCTCCCAGAGGTGCAGACCCCATCTCTATTCTTTTGTCTCTGTTTTTTCTTTTGCCCTACCCATGTATGTGGGGAGTTTCTTGCCTTTTGGGAAGTCTGAGGTCTTCTGCCAGCATTCAGTAGGTGTTCTATAGGAGTTTTTCCACATGTAGATATATTTTTGATGTATTTGTGGGGAGGAAGGTGATCTCCATGTCTTACTCCTCCGCCATATTGAAGATACCCCATATTTATTTCTTTAAATGGCTTTGAGTTACTTGCTAGTGTCCTTCACTTCATCTTGAGGACGCCCTTTAGCATTTCGTATAAGATAGCTCTATTAGTGCTGAGCTCCCTCAGTTTTTATTTATATGGGAATGTCTTACTTTCTCCTTCATTTTTGAAAGATAGTTTTGTCAGGTATAGAATTCTTGGCTGACAGATTTTTTTTTTTCTGTCAGCACTTTTAATTTGTCATTCTACTGCTCTCTGTCCTCTGTGGTTTCTGATGAGAATCAGTTGTTAGTATTGGTGAGAATCACTTGCAGGAGGCAGTTCACTTCCGTGTTCCTACTTTCACAATTCTTTCTTTATCTTTGTCTTTCAACAATTTGCAAGATATCTCAATGTAGTTCTCTGAGTTTATCATACTTGGAATTTGTTGAGCTTCTTGGACATGTAGATTCATTTTTCATCAAATTTGAAAAGTTTTTATCTATGGTTTCTTCAAATATTATTTTGTCCTCTTTCTCTTTTCACCTTCTGGGACTCCATTTTGTGTATGTTGGTATGCTTGATATTGTCCCAAATATCTTTTAAACCCTGTGCATTTTTCTTCATTATTTTCTTTCTGCTCCTCCCACTGAATAATCTTAAATGACCTATCTTTATATTTACAGATTCTTTCTTCCACCTATTGAAAATTGCTGTTCTACTTCTCTAGTGAAATTTTTCTTTCAGTTTCTTTCAGGAAAGAAAAAAGTGACTTTTTATTTTTGTAGTTTGGCTCTGTGTTAGAGCACTCTTTCAATGCTAGCCAGGAAATTAATAACCTTTCTTTAACCTTCACTTCCTGCTCACACAGAGCTTGAAGTTCAGCCAGAGGCGAAAGCTTAGGTTCTTCTCAGGTGTTTTCTGAGCATGGATCCAGACTTGGGCATTTTCTTTGGTCTTCTACATTCCCCAGAATATATAGGGGCTTCAAAGCCCTTCCTCCCCATGTTTCTCCTTCCCAGCCTCTTCATTCCTTAGCTTCTTGGTTTGTTGTTTGTCCTAACTACTATACAATACCTTGGTCCATGTGGCCATGGCTAATACATTTGCCTTTAAATGCTTTCAACAAGCACCACCAGGGAAGCTGCCTCAATCCTGTGGAAACTCTGAGGCAAATAAAACACATCAAGCCGTTGAGATGACATTTCAAAGACCCATCAGACAGGTTAAAACAATGAGTTCTGTATTGCTCCCTCTGGTTACAAATAACCCGCACCAGTAAAGCAGGTTGCCATCTCAAAGCTGCTGTTCAGCTGGGTTTCAGGGGATGGCAACCAGGTAAGTTTAATGTGCTAGAGATCTGTTACTAAAATCCAGTTGTTTTTCTCTTTATTAATGTTTTTCCTTTGGTTCCAGAACTATAAAAAAAGTTAATTCTGACAGTTTTTGCCAGCTTATTTCTTGCTTTTGCAATATGACAAAGTTTTGAAATTCATACTCTTTTTCTTTTTTTTTTTTTTTTGTATGTCAATCTTTTTAATACTGATTTTAAGTTGTAGAGAGAATGGACACTACTTGTGGTCTAGACTTTTATTTTATACTATCTTTGATGATTTTCACTATAAATCCTAGAATTTTACATACAGTAATTACTAAATTATAATTTTGAATGAATTAATATATCAATCAGAATCCACATACAGACATTTTTATTACCTACCTGAGTGACTTATTCTGCAGTGTAAAAATTCTGAATTTAGGATAAGTTTCCTTATACTCTAAAATAAATTCTTCATGGTAACATTAATTTTTCTTTCCTAACTACTAGTGAAGATAGAGAAAATATGGTCATTATATTTTTCATAATATCCTTGTGTACACAGAATAGTTTTAAAATTTAATCATCCCCAGATCTCTCTAGCTGTAAAATAAACAACCTTTCAGCCTTTCCTCATTGGTTTTATTTTCTGCCTGAATTATCCAGATAAGGACTGGAAAATAAAGACCTGTCTCATTTGGCTAAGTTAGCAGTCTTCAATTCACTTGGGAGTTGAGCAATACTTTTGCAATGAACTTTAGTTAGAATTTTTAAATTAAGTAATGTAAAATAGTTCTAGGAATATTACCCTTGGGAGTATTTCTTCCATAGTACTAGTGACTGGCCATAGATGTTTAATGGTTCATGCATTTGGGTTAGGGTTATCCTTAGCATGAATGAAGGCAGATCAATCTAGAGTTGAGACTTACTAACTTAGAATGATATATTCTGAAAGAGTATGTCCATATACTTGTATCCAAAATCTAGCAAACATCTGTAGAAAGAGTATTTAAAATACTGAAAGTGTTATTGTTTAATGTCCTATATTTATTTTTGAGGAAATAATATTTCTAGAGAGCTTTTTTGTACTAGGTAAATTCCTAGATGCTTTCTGATAAGTGTTTACTAACAAACAAATGCTAATACCTTGAATTAGTTATAACGTTCTTGTCTTAGTCAAGGAGACTAAGGATCTGAGCTGCTAAGAACCTTGTACAGAGTATGGCAGCTGTAGGAGTGTACCACTATAATCATCCTTTAAGAGAGAGCCTGCCTCAACTGATCATATCTGATTGCAGAGCCTTTGGAATTCCTGCAGTAGTGTAGTTGAGGACGTGCTCTCCTCAGGCAGCTTCAACCAATACTCAAGCACAGTAGTGTAGGCTGTGTAGGCTGTGTCATTGCTGCTCAAGGCAGGGCTCCTCTACAGACAATCTTCACCTTAAAGGTCCCCTTTGGGCTTCAGACTTTCTCAGACGTACACTATAGTCTGGGTCTCTTCCTTCCTAGTTGTCCTTCCTTTCTTCACAGGTGTCAGACCCCCATCACAGTCTGAGGGATTTTCCTGCCCACTTCTGCTCCCTCTTCTGTTATCTTTCACACACATTATCTAAAATAAATCTTTCGTACTGTAAATTCTGTTTTTGTATTTTCTTCCCAAAGGATCTAAAATGACACAAGGAGGAAGAATGATATACTGGAGGAAAGCAAAAGTTATTTATCTGGGGTGATTGCATTGGTAAAGGTTGTTACATATACCTGGATTTTCATTCTATTTTTCCCATTTTGAAATTCAGTCTTTTTGTACAACAATATTTTTTGTAAAATGAAGACAATCACATTTATCTTGCAGCGTTGTTGTGAATCTCTTGAGTGATGTAGTAATACTTGGCTCTTAGCAGGACCTCAAAAATGGTAGCTGTTAGTGTTGCTAATAAGCAACAATAATATTATATAGTAAATATTATGAAATATGTGTAATAATAATATATTACATATTAAGTATTGGTTCTGGTATTAAAAATCAAAAATGTCCCCCCACAAACTGTGTCCCTTTCCATGCCTCTTTTCTAGCATCGTTCTCATTGATGATGCAGGCTTTTTATATCTTAACTTTTAGTTATTTTGAAAAGAATACATTGAATTTATATTGTCACTAAATGTTTGGATTGATGTGATGCTGTAATGATACGTGATTATCTGCATAGTAATTGATTGTACTTGCCAGCAAACAGCAATGTAGCTCTCAATGTTTGTAAATGGCACCCCTACACATTCTCTACTCAATTATTTCCTAAAGAGATTAGTCAAAGAGGCCACATGATTTAAGAGTAAAATACTTAGGCCTAAAGGGAGAAAGTCTGCTTTCAAAGTTTGTGTCATCTCACCAACTAACTATTATTTGGGGCAGTTGTTCACTGACACATAACTAGTTTCCTTATTAATAAAATGAAAGAACTAGGGCAATTTATTTTTAAAGTCACATTAATCTATATAGTCTGAAAACTGATAATGATCAGTTCCTTAGAATTTACACTTTAAGTCTATAAGCAATACCATAATAATCCTAGATTTTCATTATTATATAATTGGTTTTATAATACATACTGAAGATGAATTTTTTTTAAAAAAGGAAGAGTCAAATGGATGCTTGTTTGTTAATAGTTAATAAATTAGGTAAGATAATTCATAATCAGATTTTTCATGTGATCTCATTTATTCATAAAAGATTACTACAACAGTGATAAATATTAGAATTAATAGAATTTTTATAAATTTCACTAGAAAATATTAGTTTTAAAGAATACAAATAAAACTTTTCCACAGCCCCTTTCCTGAAAAAAATAATTAGGGAAAACATGCATAACTTTACCCTGCTAAAAATGTTGAAACAGTTAGAGATAGAGCACTCAGCATGATGTTTCCATCTTGACCCTCAGATAGAAGCTATGCCAGAATTTCTAGATTATGAAGTTTGCATCATCCTAAAAATGTGTTTAAGTTTCACGATAATGTCATCTGAAGCAATATACGTTCAGGCTCTTATCCAAACTAAAGAGATCACATACGGCTTCTGGATCAATGTCATGCTTGACATTGAAAGCATAGAGCTAACATGGATAGGTAAGAATAGGTCTTTGGTAATTAAGGATGGAAATACCACCCATCTACAACAATTGCAACCTCACTTCAAATGATCTGAATTCAATTAGAAAAACCAGAGGGGCTACATATAAAAACAGTCACCTAAAGACAATTTTAAAGTATGATTCAATTCAATACAATGGTTAGTCATTTAATGTCTACTATTAACCAGCAGCACTATGCCAAGCCCTGCACATCCAAAGATGAATAACACATGGCCCTGCCATGAAGGAAGAGTGATTTATTAGAAGACATGAGGTTTAGTCCAGGAATACTAAAGGGTGATTAATATAAGTAGGTATTTCTTACTGCATAAATAGGACAAATTAAGAGTGTTTAATTTGAGCAAAAATGCCATATGCCAAGAGACAGAGGTAGGGAGACAGACATAATAACATATCAATAACAGCATATCAAACAAAAGCAGCTACACCTGCTCATCTAAGGATTTGTTTGGTGTGGCAATGATGGCTTTGCATCTTGGCACGTAAATATTTCACAACACCAAAAGCTGAATCATCTTAAGATGAAAGGAGCAATAAAAAACACAGCGTCTCCTCTCTGATCTCTCTCTCTGTCTCTCTCTGTCTCTCTCTGTCTCTCTCTGTCTCTCTCTCTCTCACACACACACACACACACACACACACACAAACACTCCTTAAGTGGCATTTGATACTTGATGACTTCTTATTGTGGTGGTAAGAATCAATGCAGAGCTTATTTGGAGAACAACAATGCTGGTTAAAGAAAATGCTATACTTGCCAATGCTTTTAACATATCTGAGGTAACAGGGAAGCCTCTGCTCTGGCATAAAATGAGAATAGAGAATAGCCAGCAATATTTGATGTTCAAATTGTAAATTTGACTTACACATCATGGAATATTTTGGATAAAAAGGTAATAAACTTCTCTATCCTCTTCATAAATCCTAAGGGTTTAAAGACTGTTAATAGAATGACAGGAATATGACACTGTTAAATCCATTTAAATATGACTATCCTTAAAAGTGCTTTGGAAACAAGGAAGCATTGTTTAAGAAGTGTAAGAAATCTTTATGTATGCCAAACGTGCTGAGATTCAATGCATCATGTTTTCATGCCTGTGAGTTAACAGCCACTGCCCCTTCTAGGGTCCGTAGTTGATTATTGGGAATGGGACAATGTGGCTTAGTAATATTAGGAGTCACTAAGAGTCACTGAGTGCTTTCTATGTGCCAGGCCGTGGCTTAGATACTTTGCTTTGCCTTATCTCATTTAATTCACACAACAACACTATGAAGTCAGTACTGTTATTATTCCCTTTTTACATGCAGGGTAGTTGAGACTGTCAACCCATTTCTCAGGTCTTTCTAATTCTGTAACATGCTTCTCTGGTTTTGTAACTTTCAGTTGTAATAAATTTAGGGTGCTAAAATCATGTATAAAATGAATTTCCACAAAATTACTTTACCGATTTGAAAATACTGCTTATTACTCTACTGTTCACACATATATCTGTTTTATTGCTTTACTCTGGGGCTGTTATGGGGTGAATGTGTTTTCTAAACAGAATTGACCTCTGTTCTACACCAATCATCCCCTACAACCTAAGGCAATTTGCTGCAAGTCTACATGCTTTCACATTTCTTAATGTCTATTTTAAAATATCATCTGTTGATGTTACTCTAAATACCCCCTGCTTTAGTGTGGCATAATTACACATGGATTGCTAGACAAATATACCATTTAAATATAGTTCCTTGTTCCTCTAGTCCTTTGTAGACAACCTTTCCAAAGGTAACATTTAAAAGCACGGATCAACCTCAATGAAAGATATTTGAAAGGCAAATAATAATGATGCTGTTAAATGCTGAATGTCTCCAAAATATTTTGTGTTACTGTACTTAATTCCACCTCTAAAGACTGGGAATCAATTATTTAATGAGAACATTTCAATCTAGCATTAGAATCTGGATGAGGATAAAAAGGAATTCTGAATATGTTTCCCACACAGATCTCAGTACCATTACAATATGCTGGATGCTTTCCAATCCAGCCATTAGACTGTGAGTCTTTTTATGTTTCTGTGTACAGATCTCTATGGGTACCTAAAAAATATCTTCTTGCTAGGAATCCTTGCCTGCTGTTTACCCACAACTTTGTAGCATGCATGATCTTGAACAGATCAGTTAAGGTGTCTGTATTCCAGTTTCTTTATCTATGAAGTAGGAGGCTGGGTCAGATGACCTGTGAGATCCATGCCAGAACTAAAACATATTGATTCTGTACCCAAGAATGATGATTTACTGGGACTACTATGCAGTTTAAACCAACTGCTATTAAATTGAAAATACTCATTTATTCTTCTATTTTCTATAAAAATACTTTCATGGGTACCAGAAAAATTATTGCCACCACTATTGATAGGAAATACTAAATTTCTGCTTGCTCTGGATTTCTTAGATAGCTTCTTTATACTTTGTAATTTTTAGCACAGATTTTTAGTGAGAGAAAAGGTTTGTGGTTGATTGGTTGGGATCATGAGATATGATTCATGAGAATGAGAAGCTGACATACTGAGGATGCAGAAAAGAGAATTAGAAAGAGTTTTGGATGGCAATATTGAACAGGGAAACAAGACAAGAAACTGCCTTCCTCTGGACATTCTGTTATATGAGGAAAACATATCTCTCTATTTGTGTACACACGGTTGCTTATGTTTTCCATTACTTGAAATTATATAAATAATTATTGTAACAATATTACCCATCTTGTGTATAAAATGATGTGATATTTTAAAATCCTAAGGGCAAGGCCTAAAATGTAGCAAACACTCAACAAGCATTCAATGTATTATAATTGGATTTTAAGGTAGAATATAATATGATCAGATTTACAACTTAGAAACTCACTCTAACTATGCAGTACTCCACTGTGTGGAAAAGGTAGTTAAATATCTAATGTGTCTCCCTAAGGAGACACAGGGTGATGGTTCTTGATTCAACTTGTGAGAATAGAGACAGACAAAACTGGACAGATTTTGAGAGACATTAAAAAAAAAGAGATGTCAAGGATAACTCCCATGTTTTTGAATTATTAGGCAATTGGATAGATTTCTTTTTCACTGAGGAAAAGAATAGTGAAAGAGAATCACTTTGAGACCAGGTAGGAGATCAATAGCTTGGTTTTAGAATTAAAAGTCTGAGGTACAATTAAGAATTTCAGGAGGTGTGGAGTAGGCTGATTCAAATGCAGAGTCCAGAGGAGAGGTTGGAGATGTAGATACTCATTTTGGAGCTACTGACATAAAGATGGGGTTGAAACCACATGGGTGGATAATATCCTTCAGCAGATTGTAATATATGGTAGAAAGATATCTTGTCTGAGGAATATCTATGTCGAAAAGTTGTGTAGAATAAGATGTGTAAAAGAAAAACAGTTACTCAAGGTAGAGCTTAGTATCCCCATTTCATTAATAAGAAAACTAAGACTGACTTGTAGATTTTAAGTAAATTTGTCTGAGTTCATATGGTTAATAAGCAGCATAGCTGAGATTCAACTCAGTTTCATCCTGCTCCAAGCTCTTGGTCTATACGCCACACCTTCAATGAGTCTCTGGCTATCAACTTCAGCTTCTTGATTATTAAGTAAGATGTTTTTAGCACGGTGTAATTGGTAGCTTCTTCCTGCATTCTCTTTCTGCACTAAAAGATCCATCAGTGTACAACTGTGTTCCTTATTATGCAACAAAGAAGGGAGAGAGAGAGAGAGGGAGAGAGAGAGGGGTTGGGGAAATACTTATGAAGATCCTTTACTACAGAAGCAATTTATTCATCGTCCAGATCAATAGTATTCCTTAGAAAATCTCCAAAGCACTCTGAGGGCCTGTGTCATGTTTACAATGGCTCAGGGAGGAAAGATAGCTTGTTTAGATGCACCAAGTCGTGCCAAGTGAGAAAGGAAACAGAACACATCATTAACCTCCAAATATTCAAATACAATCTGACCTGACTATACAGGTTTCAAAGGGAAAGCCCACAAGAAGGCAGATGAGGTCAGAACTGCGTGGCTGGGCAGGTCTGAGGGAGGTGTTAATTCACTCCTACTTAAGCTATGCATACAAGTCAGTAATCAGAGCTTCACTTTTCAAGATGCCTAAACTCAAGTCAGAATTCAAAATGAAATTACATAAGAGTGTCTAAGGAGTCACAAAACATCCAATAATAGGTCGATAAAGTGTATATTTTTCAAATACTGTGTAAGAGGTATGCATTACAAATCTTGTCATTAAAAAATAGGAAAAACACTAACTGTAAAAGCTTCAGTTCAGAATAGCTCACACAAAGTGAATAAACAAAGGCAAATATAAAATGTTCGATTTTGTAAGGGCCTCACGATTGAAAAAGACGTTAATTGCTCATTCTAACCCAAAGATGCCAACAATTATAGTCCTTTTATAGTAGGGAAAAACCCCCAACAACCCCAGAATACTTTGTATCAACTCAAGAGACACTCATCTAATGATGGTACCCAAGTGGTGAAACTGGAGACATTTCCATTCAGTACAGAGTATATTTCAGACAATGCTGAGAAGTTAGATTGAATAAAAAACAAATGAAGAATAAATTTAACCCTGGAGCATTCATTATTCAGCGTTTGTATGTGATTTGCCATTTAAAGAGATTTAAATCTCTTTCAATATATTCACAACCTTCTAGTTAATACACTACTATTAGCCCGGCTTTAAAAGAAAGACTGTGTATTAGCCCATCTTTTAAATAAGGAACCTGAGGCAGAAAGTTCGGGGCAGTTTAAACTTTGCCAGTAGAAGCACTTTCCCTTTAGTTGAGGGTCCATTCATTTGAAGTGAATTACCCATTCTCAGGAGCCCCGTGATGGCCCTCGTCAGGGTAATTTATTTCCCAGAAGGGCATTCTTTGCTTTTAAGAGGAAATATTTTTACTAATTGTATTGTAGAATTGTGTCTGTTATTAATATGATAAGAATATATATCCTGATTACACTACCACTAAGCCAAATACTGTGTTCTGTTTTTTCTTACCAGATGTTTTATAGCATGTTAGTGTGTTAAGGAAGATTGATAAACCTAATAAACATATATAAACCTATCAGTAAAGGATTATGGAAAGGAAATTCTACTTCAATTTGGAGTACTTGTAAGGTTTTGACCATAGGTTTTGCTTTACCTTAGCTCATTCCCATTTATAAGAGAACCACTTTTATCCTATGTTTTGCAGCACTTACGTTTACACTAAGAAAAATAAATATATGCAAAGCTTTTAACCAGATTCTGTCACTAAGTCAGCTCTAATGAAAATATTGTGTCTCAGATATTTTTCATCCTTAACATGGATGTGTAATATGGTTGGTTAGGTGCCAGTTTTACTTAATCTGATTTGACTACTTGAGAAAAAGGATTGGATTTCCAGAAATTTAAATGTTTAAGTGTTATTAAAGAGGGAAAAGGAGGCTTAAATAATGTTCCTATATAACCAGGTCATTAATTTAGCTGCTGGAAAATGAACACATGGTCTACAGGGTGAATATATGCTAAAAAATATTTTCCAAATTACAAAAAGGTTTACATTGCTATTATAGAAATCATATAGTAAAAAACTGTATAGTGAATACATTAAAATCACTTAAATGTTGATACAGTAAAAATAGCCTTTGAGATTTTGATGATTATCTTTCTAGATCTCTTCCAATGACATACTTAAGTAAACTTACCATGAGTCCTGTGGCACAGATTGTCTTACTTCTATGAACATTTTGTACATGTCTTTTGGTCAGCATAAGCAGTGATTTCTGTCGGGTGTTTACCTGGGTCAAAGGATATTCATTTTCTCAGCTTTACTAAATACTGTCAAATGGGTATGTTTAAGGTAATAATAAACATGTATGTTCCTATTATCATTTTCATAATTGTTTTGGGTTCGTTATTGTAGGTCTTTCCCTTCTCTTCTGTTTCCTGACTAGAGAATTTCCTTTAGCATTTGTTGTAAAGCTGGTTTAGTGGTGCTGAATTCTCTTAGCTTTTGCTTGTCTGTAAAGGTTTTAATTTCTCCGTCTAATCTGAATGAGATCCTTGTTAGATAGAGTAATCTTGGTTGTTGGTTTTTCTCATTCATCACTTTAAATATTTCCTGCCACTCCCTTCTGGCTTGCAGCGTTTCTGCTGAAAGATCAGCTGTTAACCTTATGGGGATTCCCTTGTATGTTATTTATTGCTTTTCCCTTGTTGCTTTTAATATTTTTTCTTTGTATTTAATTTTTGATAGTTTGATTAATATGTGTCTTGGCCTGTTTCTCCTTGGATTTATCCTGTATGGGACTCTCTGCTCTTCCTGGAGTTGATTGACTATTTCCTTTTACAGATTAGGGAAATTTTCAACTATAGTCTCTTCAAATATTTTCTCAGTCCCTTTCTTTTTCTCTTCTTCTGGCACCCTTATAATTTGGATGTTGGTGCATTTAATGTTGTCCCAGAGGTTTCTGAGACAGTCCTCAATTCTTTTCATTCTTTTTTCATTATACTGCTCTGCAGTAGTTATTTCCACTATTTTATCTTCCAGGTCACTTATCCATTCTTCTGCCTCAGTTATTCTGCTATTGATTCCGTCTAGAGAATTTTTAACTTCATTTATTGTGTTGTTCATCATTGTTTGTTTGCTCTTTAGTTCTTCTAGGTCCTTGTTAAATGTTTCTTGTATTTTCTCCATTCTATTTCCAAGATTTTGGATCATATTTACTATCATTACTCTGAATTCTTTTTCAGGTAGACTGCCTCTTTCCTCTTCATTTGTTTGGTCTGGTGGGTTTTTACCTTGTTCCTTCATCTTCTGTGTATTTCTCTGTCTTCTCATTTTGTTTAACTTACACTGTTTGGGGTCTCCTTCTGCAGGCTGCAGGGTCATAGTTCCTGTTGTTTTTGGTGTCTTCCCACAGTAGGTAAGTTTGGTTCAGTGGATTGTGTAGGCTTCCTGGTGGAGGGGACTGGTGCCTGTGTTCTGGTGGATGAGGCTGGATCTTGTCTTTCCGGTGGGCAAGACCATGTCCAATTGTGTGTTTTGGGGTGTCTGTGAACTTATTATGATTTTAGGCAGCATCTCTGCTAATGGGTGGGGTTGTGTTCCTGTTTGCTAGTTGTTTGGCATAGGGTGTCCAGCACTGTAGCTTGCTGATCATTGAGTGGAGCTGGGTCTTAGCATTAAGATGGAGATCTCTGGGAGAGCTTTCGCCATTTAACATTATGTGGGGCTGGGAGGTCTCTGGTGGACCAATGTCCTGAACTCAGCTCTCCCACCACAGAGGCTCAGACCTGACAACTGGCTGGAGCACCAAGACTCTGTCAGCCACACAGCTCAGAAGAAAAGAGAGAGAGAGAGAGAGAGAGAGAGAGAGAGAGAGGGAGAGAGAGAGAGAGAAAGAAAAAATTATTAAATAAAAAATATTATTGAAAATAAAATATAAAATGTAATTAAAAAAAGAAAGGGAGAGAGAGCAACCAAACCAAAAAAAAAAATTCACCAGTGATAACAAGTGCTAAAAACTATACAAGAAATCAAAAAACAACAAAAACGGACAGTTAGAATTCTAGGACAAATTGTGAAAACAAAGCTATACAGACAAAATCACACAAAGAAGTATACATGTACACACTCACAAAAGGAGAAAAATGAAAAAAAAATATATTTTTTAAAAAGGTAGAGAGCAACCAAATCAATAAACAAATCTACCAATAATAAACTCTAAATACAAAACTAAGATAATCATAAAAACAGAAACAGATTAGATGCAGAAAGCAAACCCCAAGTCTACAGTTGCTCCCAAAGTCCACTGCCTCAATTTTGGGATGATTTGTTGTCTATTCAGGTATTCCACAGATGCAGGATACATCAGTTTGATTGTGGAGAGTTAATCCACTGCTCCTGAGGCTGCATGGAGAGATTTCCCTTTCTCTTCTTTGTTCGCACAGCTCCTGGGGTTCAGCTTTGGATTTGGCCCTGCCTCCGCTTTTAGATCACCTGAGGGCATCTGTTCCCTACACACACAGGACGGGGTTAAAGTAATAGCTGATTAGGGAGCTCTGGCTCACTCAGGTCAGAGAGAGGGAGGGGTACGGAATGCGGAGTGAGCCTGTGGCGGAAGAGCCCAGCGTGACGTTGCAACAGCCTGAGGCATGACGTGTGTTCTCCTGGGGAGGTTGTCCCTGGATCACGGGACCTGGCAGTGGCGGGCTGCACAGGCTCCCAGAAGAGGAGGTGTGGAGAGTGACCTGTGCTTGCACACAGGCTTCTTGGTGGCTGCAGCAGCAGCCTTAGCATCTCATGTCCATCTCTGGTGTCTGTGCTGATAGCTGCGGCTCACGCCCATCTCTGGAGCTTGTTTAGGTGATGCTCTGAATCTCCTCTCTTTACCCACCCCGAAACAATGGTCTCTTGCCTCTTAGGCAGTTCCAGACTTTTTCCTGGAGTCCCTCCTGGCTAGCTGTGGTGCACTAGCCCCCTTCAGGCTCTGTTCATTCAGCCAACCCGTGTCCTCTCCTGGGATCTGACCTCTGAAGCTCGAGCCTCAGCTCCCAGCCCCCACCCGCCCCAGCAGGTGAGCAGACAAGCTTCTTAGGTTGGTGAGAGCTGGTTGGCACCAATCCTCTGTGAGGGAATCTGTCCACTTCATCCTCTGCACCCCTGTTGCTGTGCTCTCCTCTGTGGCTCTGAAGCTTCCCCCCGGCCTACTCACCATCTCTGCCAGTGAAGGGCCTTCCTAGTGTGTGGAAGCTTTTCCTCCTTCACAGCTCCCTCCCAGAGGTGCAGGTCCCATCCTTATGCTTTTGTCTCTGTTTTTTCTTTTTTCTTTTTCCCTACCCAGGTACGTGGGGAGTTTCTTGCCTTTTGGGAAGTCTGAGGTCTTCTGCCAGTGTTCAGTAAGTGTTCTGTAGGAGCTCTTCCACATGTAGATGTACTTTTGATGTATTTGTGGGGAGGAAGGTGATCTCCACATCTTACTCCTCTGCCATCTTGCAGCTCTGCTTACCTAGGAGTTTTATATTCTTCTTTCTCTCCTTTGTTGCTTTCTTTTGTGTTAATCAAATTTATTAGTACTCTTATTATACAACTTTTCTCTATTACATTGTTAGTATAACATTCTTTACTATTATTTTTGTTTGCTGAAATGGTTTACAATCAATATTTTTATTCTAGATATTATAATATATATCTTGACTTATTATAATTTAAAATAATGATCAGTTTTAACAACTCCATTTACCCTCATGACTTTCTGGTATTGTTATTTTCATGAATTTTAGTTATAAATATATTTAAAAATCTATAGAACATACTTACTTATTTTTTATACAGTCTTAATTTCTATTTTATACTGTTGCTCTTCATTTCTTTCTGCATTTTTGTCTTTTCTTCTGATATTATTTTCCTTCTGACTAAATAATTTCCCTTAACATTTTTAAAGTACAGATCTGGTAATAATTTCTATCAATTTTTATTTATTTGAAAATATCTTTAATTTGTCTTTACATATCATAGTCACAATTGTGGTGTATTAGTTTCTGAGGGGACATATATTTGCATGGAGTACTTTAAAGATTCCACTATATATTCTGCAGCTCCTATATTTTCATAGGACATCAGCTGTCAGTCAGATTGTTTTGAAGTTTGAATTGTTTTGAAATTCTTTTGAAGTTTATGCCTATTTTTCCTTTGCTTGCTTTTAAAACGTCCTCTTTTCTTTGGTTTTCAGCATTTTGACTATGATGTCCCTAAGTGTATTATTTGATTCAACATGATTATTATATATCTTACTTGGTATATGCAGAGATTCTTGGTTCTGTGATTTAATATCTTTTGTTAGTATTTTTTAAACTCATTATTTCTTCAAGTATTTCTTCTGTCCAACTTGCTTTCTTTTCTCCTTGAACTCCAGTAGTTTAGCTATTTTATATTTGTTGCTCCCTTACTCTCTTTTGTATTTTCCTGACATTTGAATATTTTCTTTTGAACTTTCTCCCAGTTCACGAATTCTCTTTTCTTTTATATCTATTTGCTATTAAAATAACTTACTCATTTCTTAATTTCACACATATTTTCATTTCTATAATTTTTATTATATTTTATAACATCTTGATATCTTAGTTTTATCCACTTTTCCTACATTTTCTTGAACAAATTAATCATAATTATATCCTTGTCTATTAGATATGGATCCTCTGTAGATCTGTTCTATTTTTTAAAATTGTTCTGTACTTTCTTTTGATAGGAATTTAAAAAATTTGACCATTAAAATCGAATTCTAGACTTTGCATACAAAAGCATGTAGAAACCTCATGTGAAATGACATTACCAGAGGGAGTTTCACACTTTCATTTTCCAAGCAGATGGTGTGGGGGACTGACCATGTCAACCTAATCGGGGATTAAGCTGAGTTATGACTAGGTTGCTATTTTGGTAGTAGTCAATCTATGTCTCTTTTTCCCTGTTTCCAGGTTACAGCTCTCTTGAACCTTCAAGTTACAGCATATTGTGGTTTTAAGGCCTCTCCTCAATGGTTTTTTGCTTCTTAATACCAAGGACGGCTGCCAATGCAGTTCAGGATTGTAGACAGTTGTGGTTGAGGTGTTTAGCCTCTTGTCTTCACAACTTCATAATTCAACAATGCCTTGTGGGGAAAACTGGCTGTGTGTTTAATGCCCTCACATCATCAATCTTTCATTCTAGTAGCATCCCTCTGCTCTGGCAAGACCTGGATTCTTATCCACTTGCTCAGCCAAAATTAGCAAAGGCCCCAGGAATTATGTCTCGCTAGATGGTCAATATACTGCTTCTGAAGAGTAATTATTGCTACATAATAAATTACCACGAATTTAGCAGCTTAATTTAACATACATGTATTATCTCATAGTTTCCATAAATCAGGGGTTTGGGTCCAGCTTAACCTGGTCCTCTGCTTGGGATTCTACAAGGCTACAGTCTTGCTGTTGGTCAGGCTATATTCTGTTCTTGAATTTAGGGTCCTTTTGCAAACTGAGTTGGTTGTTGGAAAATTCAGTGCACAGTAATCAGTGGCACCCCATGGCAAACAGCTTCCCCCTGAAACTTCTTTGGGTAGTTTTGTAGCGGAATGCCTCCAGCTAGACATTTCTCCAACAGCTTTTCCTGCACCACAGAAGGAGGAATTTTGGTAAGGTCCAGATTTCCAGCAAGTCCCTCCAGTGGGTATCATAGTGACTTCTCTGCTATTTAGATGCTGCAGCCATACCTTCTCTAACAAGTTCTGAAGCTCACTTACAGCTGTGAGACTTCTTCTTTGGGCACACCATCATAGCCCTAGGAGTAGTGGCTGATCCTTCTTTCTGTTATTCCTTCATTCTCTAGAGTTTTCTGTACTCCTTAGGAGACAATTTTCATTGCTTCAGTGACCTGTTATAGTTAATAATTATTTCTATTAAATTTTCTCTGTTCAAATTATTATGTGGTTTCTATCTCCTATTTGGATTCTGACTAATACATTCTGTATTTGTTTTTAGTGACCGTTCTTCTGTCACTGCCGATTATAACCACATAATCTATGATAGTTGTTCCTTGTAATGAAGTTATAGCAAATCTACAATTTCTATAATGCACATAAAAGAGTAATGTAAACCATTTGAACTATAAAAAAAAAGAAAGTGAGAATTAGAGATGGAATCTGAAAGAAATGAGGTGATTTTTTTAAAACATAAAACTGAGTGGAATAGAGAGCAAGATAATTTATAAGGGAAAACAATGATAGAAGATAAAATTAAATCAAGAAAAGATGATTAGAATATAACTACATTTCTATTTTCAGTGTGGTGATTAGGATAAACTAAATAAATTAGCAAATAAAACCCAAACTTTCTAGATGAAGTATGTAACATATTGGACAAATTAACATACTTAAAATAAAAAAGCCATGGCCAAAATGTAAGGAAATCAATAAGTCCAAATAAAATGAACCTGGCAAACTTGGGAGTTAGCAAGTGTCAAAGTCTTCTTTCACCCCCAAGGGCTTCTGCAATGCCCCATGTAACTTGTACTGAGATTAATACAAAGTTTTGAGGCTGTGGTACAAAGACAGGATTTACACAGTTGGCAGTCTCTAATAAAACTGATCATGCATATACTCTATGACCTAGCAATTCTATGTCTAGATATTTACCCTAGAGAATATTTTACACATTTGCACCAGGAGACCCTTAGAAAAATATTAACAGTGTCAAATTCATAAAGATGAGAATTAAAATGCCTCAAATATCTATCAATAGTTGAATATGTCAGTAAATTGTGGTATATTCATGCAAGGAAATACTATTCAGCCATGAAAAATGTATTAGAGCTATATACAACAACAATGATAAATTTGATAAACAGATTTTTATCTTATTTAAGAAAAAGTACAAAAAGTTGGAAACAACAATATGATATAAAAGTAAGAGTATATTATTAAAATAGACCAATTTTTTTGGTCATTAGCTTGAACTATTATTTTTATAAATCAATTTGATATGACACTAAGGTGCTAATCTTAGCTTCATATTTTTCTTAACTTGGGTTTATCCTATATGGGGGTAGAGTGGAGAAGTAAATATATTGATGCCTTGATTCACATAATAATAATTAACTACCTGAAATATGTGTTCAAAGATATTTCCTAATTGTAGAAATTGTTGATATGGCTTCAACTCTTCAAGGAAGAGTAAGAAGAGAGGGTCAATAATAAAGCTACTGATAACATAGCATTAGAACAATCTATTTCATTGAAGAATACCACTCTGATTTGTAGAATTCTAAGAGAGTGCAATCATTTTCCTCCTTTAAGGTACTTGAGACTATTTAAATATCATTATATTACATAACAGTTAACAAGTCTCTTTTTAAAATGATATTTGAAAAGAGTTCTTACCGTTGTCCTTCAGATCATTTGATGATATCATTATGTGTTCAATGAAATGTTCTATGATTAACATAGAGGCTATGAGTATGAGCATGTGTGTGTGTGTGTGTGTGTCTGTGTGTGTGTGGGCATGCGCACATGTGTATATTGGGGAAGAGAATTAAAAAAACAAGAAAAATAAGAATACTAAAATAATGGCTGAGATGTTTTAAAAATAAGGAATGTAAAGTATGGTGTAAGGTATGGCGAGTATAATAGATAAACAATTTGAGGAATTTGAACTGGAGCTAATAAATCATGTTTTACTTAAAAGTAGACAAAGTTAATTTTATTTTCATAGATTGCTCGTTGACAAAAGAAAATGATATCAGAATGTAAGTATGGTCACAATTAAATTTTTATAGCCTGTCCGTTGACTTTTGAGCTTAGATGTTTGGGTTGATAGCCTCAAAATTTTTTTTCTATTTGTAATATTTAAAATTTCCCAATAATTTTTCAAAGTATTCACTTCATTTGATTGCCTTATGAACCCTGTATTAGGCAGGGATTATTAATAGTTTTATTAATGTGAGAGAGAGAGAGACAGAAAGAGTTAGAGACTCAGAAAAGTATGCTCAGGTGAGGTATATTTTGCCCAAGACCAGATTTTAGGTGGCAGGACAAGAACTCAAAGCCAAGAGTTTTGGGCTTTTAGTCCTTTATCACTTTGCCTAAACTGTAGAATGGCATGATAATGTTTTCAACACTAATCTGGAAGCAGAGTTTTCAGGTAGAATTGGAGGGGCAAGACTGACAAAAGGAGACCATTTGGAGTGCTCTTAAAGAATTCTAGATGGAGTTAACAAAGGCCTGAATTTAAATGGTAGCTGTGGAAATGGATCCTGCTTCCAGCTTCTTAACTGTGTCCTATGTCCTTTTAAATATTTTTGTGAGAACTAGTTTGATTGAGAGTCTTTACAATCCTTTTAAAGTTCTCTCTGGTGTTTTTTACAATGAGCTGAATGCTTTTGGATAATCTCTCTGATTTATCTAAGCTTAGTAAAATGTTCAATAAAAGTGGACTATTTGAATTCAGTGAAAGAGCACAGACTGCTGTTAGATTTTTGGAATGTTTTCTAATTTCTACATATAAAAGGATAACAAGTTAAACATTCAAGGAAAAGAATATGCTCTATGGGCTTCATCCCCATGAAAAACACTGAAGTTTGAGGTTTGGCTAGAGAACTTTTGTGTATTTGCCATCTCCCCTGTCTCAACTCCACATTTCTTCCTGTTGCTTTGGTTTATTTATACATGGGCAAGTCGGGCTATAGTTAGGTGAATATTTCCTTGTGGATTATAATGTTAATATGTGCATGGTAGAGCAGAAATTTCACTAATCAAGAACCTAAAAAACCAGCACCCTAGGCCAGGTTCTGTTATTTTTTTAAGTTAAATTGTTAAATGACTTAATATAAATTGTTCATCCTTATTGCCTTATTTCCTAAAAAATAGAGATTCTAACTTCTCTTATTCATTTTCTTTTTCTTACAGATATATTTAATATCAAGCAAGTAAAAATCCAAAAACTAAATGTTTAAGTCCTTTGTAAATGATGTCAAGAGTTAATATATATTATCATTTATTTGTATGCTAAAGAATATGTGGCCAGACTTGATGTATGGTATGAGGTTACAGCAATTGATTCAAGGCTAACTGATTGGCAGGGAAATCCAAAATATATGAGTAAATAGGTAATCATATATCTGTGTGGCAGATTCTGTAGACTGACTCACTAAATACCATTTTCAATCTCCTTCTACATGCTTTTCTCTTCCACAGAGGCTGGAAAGCTAATAGATGCATTTTCCGGATTGCTGTGCAGCTAGGTTTCTGCATGTAATCTAGGATTTTTTCAGCAGACTAACCCAAGAGACTAGGAAGCCAGAGGTGAGCAATGTGAGATGGCAGTTACACTTAATTTATTGTTCAGGGTTCTCCAAAGAAAGAAAACCAGTAGCCAATAATGTCTTTTATATAAATTAGGTCACACAATTGTGAGGGCTGGAAGGTCCAAATCTGTAAGGCAAGTCAGCAATTTGGAAATCATGTAAGAGTTGATGCTGCATTATTGAGTCCAAAATCTGCAAAGTAGATCAACAGTTTGGAAATTCAGGTAGAATTTCTATATTTCAGTCTTGAGCCAGAATTTCTTCTTCTGTGAAACCTGTCTTTGCTTATGGCCTTTAACTGATTAGATGAAGCTCATCCACATATTACGGATGGTAATCTGTTTTATTCATAGTCAACTCATTGTAAATATTAACTACATCTAAAAAATATCTTCAAAGCAACATCTAGACTAGTGTTTGATCAAACATCTGGGTACCTTAGCCTAGTCGTTGGCACGTAAATGAATGTATTTGAAAAGATAAAATTTGGGGCAGCTTTGTGAGCATTTCTACTGTCCAAGCTTAGTGGTATAGATGCTGAACAACAGATCACAGGTCTAATGGAGGGTTTTTACTATTCTGGATATGTAGAAACCAAGTTGATTTGCCTGGGCATCTAAGCCATTTTTTTTTAAAACTTCTTAGCAACATCTAGCTAGTTTAAATAAAGTCAAGCGTGCATACTATTGTCTGCAACTACCAACCCTAACAAAAAATAGAAGTGCTTTCAAGTGCCATAACCTCAAAGATATAAAACCTAGAATTGGTTTTCTGACCTAGACTGAGTTTGAAACAGTGAAGATTCAGTTAGCCTTAGAGAATGAGATACTGGTAGTCCATGATGGGCAAGGTCACAGAGTTACTTAAATTATCCTCTTCATCACTTTGAATAAATTTCCTCATAAAGTCAAGCCTTCGGGAGAATGAATGGACACTATGACAGATAATTTTAAAAGGATAGAAGAATACAAATATTGTGAGATGAGTTGGCTGTTTCTAAGTGCAGTAGGGAACTTAGTGGAAAAAAATGACATGATTAAGGTTTTAAATGTTTGTTTCGGGTTTCCCTTGTGGCGCAGTGGTTAAGAGTCCGCCTGCCGATGCAGGGGACGCGGGTTCATGCTCCGGTCTGGGAAGATCCCACATACCGCAGAGCGGCTAAGCCCGTGAGCCATGGCCACTAAGCCTGCGCATCCGGAGCCTGTGCTCTGCAACGGGAGAGGCCACAGCAGTGAGAGGCTCACGTACCGAAAAAAAAGAAAAAAAAAAAGTTTGTTTCAATAGCTGTCAGATAGTTTCTTAGGACTGAACAAAAAAAAAGGAAAAGAAGAGAAAGAAATCTATTTCCCCAAAGTGCAACATTGCTATCACCAAAAATAAGATGTAAAATTTAACTTTGATTATAGTGTTATATTATAATGGTTGGTTGGTTGAGTTCACAGTCTTGTGAAAGAATATCACTCAAGACAGACTGCAAAAGTCTGTTGAATATAAGTTTGAATGGATTCTGAGGGAAAAAAGGGAGAAATATAATTACTGATGAATATATTTACATAGGGAATTTACTAAGGATTCTGGACTCAGTGTGCTGGAAAGAACAGCTGAGAGGGGTTCTGTTTGCTTAATTAGTTGACCTGTATTAGGCTTCGGAAGAGGCTTGTGCTAAATGAAATTTAAACAAGAAAATTTCTTTGTAGTAAAATGCAGTGAAAGGAATACGATAGTTGAGACAAAGGAATTTATTATGTGCATCCCACTCATCTAACCTCAAATATAGTCCTCAGGACATCCCAAAGGATACTCTTTTCCGAGGCACTTGGGAAAGCACGAGCATCTTCGAAGAGTACTATGGCACTTTGTAGACTGGGATGAGTGGGGAGATGCTGCCATTGAAGTGGGTTTTCTTATTTCATAGTGAAAGAGGCTAAACATCAGTATTCTCCTGCCAGACAAGATGGCCTGATTATAATGATGGGCAGCAGAGAAAGATGCTAACTATTGTAGTCCATCTAGGTCTTCGTTGACCTCTAATTTATTATGGAGTCTTTGGTACCAGAATAAAGGGGCAAGTTCCTGAAGTCCTACTTGACTTCTAAAAGTGCCTCCCTCACTTAAAAAAAAAAGAAAGACAAGAAAAGGAAACACGATTTCAGGTCTAGCAAAAAGCAGAGGCCTGCACTGAGCTGCAAACTAGTCAATTTTACCACCTACTCAACTGCCAGACCTGAGTAAGTTTAGAGACACAGCACGATCAGACAGAATGCAATGCCACATCTGTTTGAGGAGGATGTTTGAAACATTACAATTATATGAAATAAGATTTCTTCCTAGCCTTCCTCAAAAGAACGTATGATCATTTGCCAAAATAACTGTGCTGTGGGAAGGTAATATAACTAGAATGTTCTTGCTTATTGGACAATGGACACTGACCTACTGCTAATTTCAAGAAAGCCATTTTCCCCTTGTTCAGGGACAGTTATTGAGAGTAAGTTAACAAATTTAGTCTTGACTGAAAAGATGCAGGCATCTTGATCTATTTTTCATAATTCAGGTCACCTGCTTTCCTGTGTAGGAGACAGATTGGTCTTGAAGAATGATGGTCGATTATTGTAAAACTGTGCATTTAACATCTTATGTGCTATATGATTCTTTAATAAGACAAGTAAGCATCTCCATGGCACCTTGGCACTTGATATACAATTATTGATTTGGTCAACTTTCTATTCTGATAAGTGGAGGATACTAGAAAGAATTTATTTAACTTGGCCAGGAAAATACAAAGCCTTCAGTGTCTAAATTTAGAAATATATCATTTCTTTACCTCTGGGCCATAATTTCATCTGCAGAGAACTTCATCATTTCAACATCTCCCAGAACATCAAACCAGTCCTTTTCATTGATGACACATGTGAATAGAGTCTAGGGAGCAAGAAATAGCAGGCACCTAGATGATTTGATAAAACACATGCATACAGCAGGGTAGGAGATAAACTCTAAGGAAATTCAGTCTCAAAAGTATAGTAAATTTTCCAAGGATACAAGAGTCTGGAGCATATTAAAATTTTATTTTCAAAGTAAAACTGTATTTTTCTCTGTCTGGTATTAGAAAAGTAAGTTTATTTGAATTTTGGAGGCTACATATATGACATTTGGCCTATGTATAATCTCAACCTATTTATTGGATAATTAGGCTTTAAGTTTTGAATTGGGCAAAAACATAAAAGACTTTCTAGCTTATTCAGTTTGTAGTATAAGCAGTTTTTCTACTTAACCCTTATGACACAGATTTAGTGACATTTGCTGTCTGTGACTAATTGGGATGCTGAAATGAAGCAATAACAAGCCTCAATAATAGATTCATAGTTCCAGCCCCTAGGTTTTATTTCAGAGCCATGGTAAGTACTGCACTATTTTGAGAAATAGCTCTTGCCTCTGTTGGATACTCTAAGGCCATTCATAAAACACCAACTAATCATGTGACCTGAGCTTCCCATTACAGTTTGTGTTATTTAATCCACAAAACCAGAATTTGGGGCAAACCTAGAAGTGGCATATATCAGATCAAACTCAAGAAGATTCTAAAGGTATTAGAAAGGCCAGTGGACAGGTGGTCACTTTCTCCATGTGCCAACTATTGCTGTATTGCCATCTCCTTCTCAACCTATCTTATGGCTTCGGGGAGTTCCCTACCTCCAATAACTGAGGATGACAAACTTGAAACTTAGCTGTAGATATTTCTGGCACCAAGTAAGTGTAGCATCCTCTAGAAACACAATTCACCATTGGCCCTGAAGGACAGTGCAGTAAAGAAATCCTCCCAGAAGGCAAATCACCTGAGCAGTACAGGTGATTTTTCCACTTTGATCGGAAGGAGTGACGAGTATGGTATGGCTTTATTTAAATTTATGAGCTGTAGCTAGTTTTGGGCCAGAGGATCAGGAATTTGGAAGGATATATTGGCAAGATTAATGACAGGGTTTGAGAGAAATTTATATAAATGGGTCCCAAATTTGAAATATCTGTGCCCCATGTGAATGATCAACAGATGGCCCTGTTTGCAGAGGAATCAGTGATCAGCTGAGGATTTATTTATTTTGTCAGGCACTGCCCTCATCCCAGTTCTTATTCTTCATGGTCATGAACAAATTGCCATGATTGTCAGGGCAAAGTAAAAGGCTTGTGAACACGCAACTCCCCTCCACTAGGATGTCCTTTATGTTACTATTGAGTAGAGACATAGACAGAACTCCTGATATTAACTACAATTTGGAGGGACCAACCAAGAACCCGAGAGGTCAAGTATGTTGGATCCTCCTATTTTGAAAGAGTGATGATTTCTCCTCATTGGAATTGACTCATATTCTGGATTTTGATTTTTCCTTTCTTCCTTACCTGTTTCTGTCAGCAGTATTATTCATGAACTTACTGATTTTCTTATTTTCTGTTACCAAAACCAAAGCAAAACAGAACCAAAAAAAAAACAAAGTAAAACTTTTGATCAAGGAATTTATTTTACCATGAAATAAGTAAGGAATTTTTTAGCGCTCTTGGTATTCATTTTTTTTAACTTAAAAATGTATTCTATCATCAAGTGGCCAATTGCCTTATATACAATAAAATGTTTATTTAAGAATATATTAAGGATCCCGGGCTTCCCTGGTGGCGCAGTGGTTGAGAGTCTGCCTGCCGATGCAGGGGACACGGGTTCGTGCCCCGGTCCGGGAAGATCCCACATGCCGCGGAGCGGCTAGGCCCGTGAGCCATGGCCGCTGAGCCTGCGCGTCCGGAGCCTGTGCTCTGCAACGGGAAAGACCACAACAGTGAGAGGCCCGCGTACCGCAAAAAAAAAAAGAATATATAAGAATCCCGATGGGAAACAATGCATTAAAGTGTTTTATGCTGTCCTATAAAGTACAGAATAGCTTCTTAACCAGCAAACAATATATGGGTAATGTTTTTCCCATAACTAGAATGTGTGGGTCTGTGAATTAAGGGGTTGAACAGAGAGTGATACTTCTACTATAGAACTAAAATGCCCCACTCTTCAAATTCTTCTTGTTCCTGTGACTTTATACGATACTGATTTAGAAGTCTACGAAAACAAGGAATCAATACTTTCAACATTGAACAGATAGTTGAGAAAATCAACCAGCCATTTTTGGCCTTTCACACCACTGGATGCCTGGATCAGTATGGAGAAAGTCTTGTCCTAATTAGCCTGTGATGTAGCCTGAGAGCATACGGAATATGAAAGGATAATAGAAGTGGAGAGATGTTATAAACGCAAACCACAGCCTTGTGGACAATTCCAAAAATTAAAGCTATGGTAGATACTCATAATTTCTTTACTCAGTTACATATGTTAGGTGTAAGAAAATTTCTCCCAAACCTACTTTCTTACTATTTTATATAGATTATGTGGACAATAGCTAAATGTAATTTAGTACATAAACTAGAGGATATCAAACCAAGATCGTGACTGAACTGTGATAGAAAAAAAAAATGTCACTTAGCAAAGGATACAGTAAATGGTGAGATTATGGATCTACTCTCTTGATGAGAGGTGAACACATTTCATTTCTATGATCAATAGTTACATTCTAGTAGGCAGGATCACATGGTTTTCGTTAGGGCTGTTGTTTTGCTTTTTACTATAGGAATATGGGTGTGTTTGGGAAGAGTAACCAAAGATTTGTTTTGTGGTAGAGATTACAGATTGGCAGTGGGTTTTCTGATAGGACAATTTTCAGAAGGCAGTTGTGTTTATTTAATGTATGTGCTGTTCCTGGTTGTGTAGCCTCCAAACTCACTTCTCTGGCCATTTCAGACACTCTGTGAGTTTCCTAACTCCCTGTGGTATTTCCATTCTGCAAGAGTAAATTCTAAGAGCTAAAAGTTAGAAGGAAGACTGCTGATGCATTCATTCATGAACAAATGAGTGTTCTATGAATTCATTTCCTGCAGTGAGGTTGTGGAGTGGAAAATTTCCTCTTTCCCCAGAAATGGAAAATAGGATTCAAATTTGGAAGAGCAGAAGGTGAAGAGTACTCTAGTTTCTAACAAAGGAAAAATATCTCCTGAAATTCTGTTCCCCAGAAAGTCATGCCACTATTCCCCAAATCCTTGCATCTTCTCTTTTCCCTGTCTATCTAAACCAGAAGACTAAGGGAATTTACACAGATTAGAAGACAGTATCAAGGTTCTGAGTTATTGATTTGGAGGCAGTGCTAGGAGTTTGGAGAAGGGAGAGAGATGCATACATCTTCTACTGAAAACCGGTGAAAAGTACGCAGGACAACCATTTGTAAAGATTATGTATTCATGCATGAAGGTGAGATTGGCATCTCAGGCCCTAGTTGTGCATGCAACAGACCTGCTGAAATGGTCTGAGCCTATGTAAACACTGGAAAGGAGAACTGGAAAACTGGAGGGAGAGCAACTAGGAAAAGAGCGAAAAGTCTGAAGAAGAGCAATCAGCCCTTTTCCACTTTTGCATTGTCCTTTGGCATGACAAGGATGCATACATTTCCCCATGGAGAGCCTTGGGCTAGGCTGCCAGTACCCCACTCAAGATATTTAGCGCTGGGTCAGAGGGAAAGGTGCAAGAGATCAAGTCAAAAAAGAAAGCTCTCTTATCAAGGAGCTGTGCCATGGGGATTCCCTTAAAGAAGGGAATCATCAGCAAGTCAATGATAGCTGAGGAGTAACAAGAGCCAACAGAAGATTACAGTCGTAATTGTTGATTAAATAAGTATTTGGCCTTTTCATCTCATCATTCCAGACAGATCCAAATCACAAAGGAGCTAGAACTTAAAGAAGGAGATGAAAGGGTGGATCAAGCTCTCTAACCCATCCGAGTTCCCTTTTGCCAATATCTGGCACAGAGACAGGGGTGCAGATGGCTATTAAATCATATATAATTTTGAAGAATTGGACTGAACAAGATAGGTTTTTGAATAATAAAAATGGCCAGGAAAATATGGATGATGTCTGAGATGTTGTTAAGAGACAGGAAAGGAACATATGACATAGCACAAAAAGCTGCTCAACATCACTAATTATTAGAGAAATGCAAATCAAAACTACGATGAGGTATCACCTCACACTGGTCAGAATGGCCATCATCAGAAAATCTACAAACAACAAATGCTGGAGAGGGTGTGGAGAAAAGGGAACCCTCTTGCCCTGTTGGTGGGAATGTAAATTGATATAGCCACTGTGGAGAACAGTATGGAGGTTCCTTAAAAAACTAAAAATAGAATTACCATATGACCCAGCAATCCCACTACTGGGCATATATACCCAGAGAAAACCATAATTCAAAACGACACATGAACCCCAATGTTCACTGGGGCATTATTTACAATAGCCAGGTAATGGAAGCAACCTAAATGCCCATCGACAGACGAATGGATAAAGAAGATGTAGTATGGGCTTCCCTGGTGGTGCAGTGGTTAAGAATCAGCCTGCCAATACGGGGGACACAGGTTCGAGCCCTGGTCCAGGGAGATCTCACATGCCATGGAGCAATTAAGCCCGTGAGCCACAACTACTGAAGCAAGCCCGCATGCCTAGAACCCATGCTCTGCAACAAGAAAAGCCACCAGAATATGAAGCCCACACACCACAACAAAGAGTAGCCCCTGCTCGCTGCAACTAGAGAAGGCCCATGCAGAGCAACGAAGACCCAACACAGCCAGTGTACATATATACAATGCAGTATTACTCAGCCATAAAAAGGAATAAAATTGGGTGATTTGCAGAGACATGGATGAACCTAGAGACTGTCATACAGAGTGAAGTAAGCCAGAAAGAGAAAAACAGATATCATACATTAATGCATACATGTGGAATCTAGAAAAATGGTACAGATGAACCGGTTTGCAAGGGAGAAATAGAGACACAGTTGTAGAGAACAAACGTATGGACACCAGGGGGGAAAGTGGAGGTGGGGGTGGAGGTGTGATGAATTGGGAGATTGGGATTGACATGTATACACTGATGTGTATAAAATAGATAACTAATAAGAACCTGCTGTATTAAAAAATAAGATTAAAAAAAAGGAAGTCAATAATTAGAGAAGAAATTCTTTTTTTCTGTTTATACTCTCTCCAAGTTCACACTGATGATCCAGTGACATTTACCAAATGGTCAAAAAAAATATATTAGTAGAATAACCCAAGTGATTTGATTTACAGAACAAGTGATTTGATTTTGCTGGGTGAGTCCAAGGACGTTTCCAGAAAAAGGTTGACAATGAAACTACGTCATGAAAGTTGTCCAGGAAATTCCAGTGAAGGAGAATATGGGCAAGCCTGCTGGTCAGATGGGACAGCAAATGCTAATTTAAGGCTGAAATTTTGTGGTTTGGCTAAAACATATGGGACAAAGGAAATGACAGGAAATAAGATGGAAAGAGTGAGCAGTGTGATGGTGAGTTCTTAAAATCTTTTGATCTGGGAAATACCATGTTCAAGTACATATTTTTTGAGAGATAGCTGTGGTGAGAGGATGGAGTTTGACTTAGAAGAGACTAGAAAAGAGGATCACTAAGATCACTAAGAAGCTTGCAGTGATAGATCATGAGAATTCAAACTAAGTTGAAAAGGTGGAAGAAGGGCAGTTGTACAAAATTTTCAGTGATAGAAATATTATCACTTGAACACAGGAATAAGTTATGTGGAAAAATGTATTCGGGATGATAACAAGATTTCAAATTTGGACTGGGTTTAGAGTGAGAAATCTTTTATAGGTGAGTACATTGGATGTGAACACATAAACATTAAGATGAAAACATTACTTATTTTCCTCCTTCCCTTTTTCCCCTTCTATTTTTTTCTTCCTCTCTCACTCTCTCATCTTCCCTGCCATCTCTTGCATATCTTTTAGTCTTTCTGTTTTGCATTTTATTTTTCACTGGATTTCACAACAATAATTTGGAGTGGTTAATAGTTAATGTTATTCTCTCTGTGTTTTTCTAACATTTCCAACTCTAGATTAGTATCCACTTTTCTCTCTCACAGTTTTGGAACTCCATATAAATTGTCCTGGGGAAATAAGAACTTGATCTCATTTTGCATTCAGAAATAATAGCATTCCCATATGCCTGTTGATGAAATTGTAACTAAAATAATCATATTAAGCAGTAGCCAATAATCAATGTGGCTTGCTAAAACTAAGCTTTAAGGTAACTACTTTCAGTTACCCTGTACAAAATCATTTGTAAAAAAGATCTATACTCATAGATGGGTTTAGATATAGTAAAATATTTAATGAATAATATGCAAAGAACAAAACAAGCAAAATAAAACAAAATTAGAAATGAGCCTAGGAACAATAATTTGGTAAACAAAGTGCTTGATCATTTATGTGTTTTAAAGTCATTGACAAGAAAACAAAAAACTGTCTTGGACAATTTTTCTTGTGGATTCATCCAAAATGTGGTTTATTCCTCTCATCTGCTAGTTTAAAAAGGGAGAATTTGATTTGATGTGGCCCAGTGCCATGCAAAAAAGAGATATGCCAATAATATAACTTATTTGACAGATACATAATATTTAAACCAGATGAAAAAAATCAACGTTTATTTTTCATCAAGTTAAGTTCAGTAAAAATATTTCTATGTAATATATCATCATGGGATGACATCTTGAGAAGGTCAATTTAAATAAGAAAGAAAAACTTGTAGCCTAGATCAAAACCACAAGCCTCCAAAGAAATATAAGACTGTAAGTTGTATTCAGATGCAGGAATGCTTAATAATTGCTTTCTTTAGGTCATTTCTGGGATATGGTAACTCTAACCATTTTTTTTTTGGCGGGGTGAGGAGAGGCTTAATTTGGTCTGCATAAAGGTAATGCTTGTCTCTCACAAGGAGAAAAGTCCAATTAAAAGGACACAAACATGATTTAAGTGTCATCATATGTTTTCTCAGTGCATGAAAAACCTTTATTTAGCATAACCTCCCTACTCATAACCACAACCAGGGCTGGGCTTACTTAGAGAGATACTGGAAAATTTCCAGGTGACTGGTTAGCTAATTGGCTCTCCTTTGGGAATGTGAGAGGAGAAGTAGAGGAAGGAAGATCAGTTTCCTGATGTTCCTGAAAACTGTTTAGAAATATGGCATGATGGGAATTTACCAGCTTTGTCCTTTGGGTGTTATTATGCTTAATAGAATGATCCAGTTTCTTCTAGAGTCCAAGTGATGCCATGAAATAAATTTAGCTGCGGAAGGAACAGATATTTTCTCCTGCATATAATTTGGCACAATGCTTAAACCGATTAACATCCACAGGGAAGAAAGTTGAATAAATAAAGCACACTTTTATAATGTGCAATATCCTTAAAAGTAAAATACTAAGAAAAATTATGCAACATAATTTACTCTTGTTCTCTAGTATAATTTAAGGAAACCCTTCAGTGTTAATCTGGTGCACTAAAAATTCTGTGGTGTCCATAAAAAGTTAAAAGCAAAATCTTATATTAATACTTCTTTCCCAAGCAGGTGTTATAAAAAATTAGTCAGAGGTTTTAAGAATAAACAAAGTGTTATGCATATTCATGTTATGGAATAAATGTGTTTTGTTTCAAAAGCTCTTTCATCTTCAAAGATTTTAGTAGTCACAGTGGGGTAAGAAGGTGGTAGCTCTCGTCTACAAATCTTGTCTTAAATGTAGAGAGTATTTTTTCAAATAATCTATAAGCACCCTCATATTTTTATCTTTGAAGGTGTGAGGTATTTTCAGTTAAATGTCTCCAGTGGGTTGTATAGTTATTCACAAAGCAAATACTGCTAAATATTTATAAACATCAACTATCATATAAAATTTTAGAAAATTAGTAACTTTTTTCCAACAAACCCTCACAGAGCATCTATTAAGAGGCAGGTAGAGGGGCTACAAAGCCATATGCTGAGATACAAAGGTAAAGAAAATGAGTAACACCTATTTTCTGCCATGGAGACAGACACTCATGTAATTCAAGCCATGTAATATTAATTTTCCCTAAATTCTAGCTCTAACTATAACTATGTATCAGACATTTTCATCTGTATGTCTTATGTTAATTCACATTCAAATATCCAAAGTCAAACTACTCATTTCTTTCGTCTCTGCCGACAGTCACAACCCCTCCTCCTCATGTACATATTAAAAAAAAAATCTTCTCAAACTGCTAATTCATAAACTTTTGATTTCTATTCCTCTCCTTTATCTTTTTGCCAGTCATTTGATTTCTTTTCCTATCCTTTTGTGTTAATCTAGTTATTCTAAAACCGTGACATTTCTGTTTTAAAACTGCTTACTTGCATTCCTACATTATCACTCCAGGAGAAGTAGCTTGGTGTATAGAGTTTGGTTCCAATCCCTGCTCAGCCGCATAATTGATATGTGTCTTTAAGAAAGTTACGGTAACATCTCTGTGGAGGATTAGGAAGACAATGTATATAAATCACTCAGCAGAGCGCCCACAGATGCTAGGCAGCAATGCAAGCTGGCTTTATTATTCCTGCCTCCCCACAGTTTAGTTCACCTCCTTATCACTTGTTCGGCATCTACCAAACTCTCTGAGCCTCTTTTCCTAATTGCAGTCTCTCCTTAAATGCCAATTTGCACCCTAATAATTTACCCTTCTTTCAGACTTTTTCTTATCATGCCATTTGGCTATTCAAAATGGTGTCCTGATTCTCCATTTCCATTAGGATAAAGAATCTTTCAAATCTGACCTTTTTCTCCCATTGATTCTTCAAGGTGACTCCTCACTCCAGCCAGGCCAACTTCCCTGGGTGTGTTTCTGTAAAACACCAGACGTATTTCTGTGTTTGCTGTGCCTTAGCTTCTTCTTGGCCTCCCATATTCTGCTTCTTCAAAATGTGAGGCATACAGCTAAAGCATAAAATGTGTGTGTGTGTGATTAAATTTATAGTTGAAAACTCTTTAAGAAAATTTTAAAAAATTTAAATTAAAAAATTGTAATCCCAAATGATATCTCTAATTTTACCTAACACTGGAGGACAATTTATTATCAATTCCACAAAGTCTCTTGCAGAAAATGGAGGAGGAGGGAAAAACTGAAAACTTCCCTCATTTTGATAAAGTCAACATTATCCGGTACCAAAATTAGACAAGGTCATAATGATGGTCTTTGCGTTTTTTTCTAAGAGTTTTAGAGGTTTACATTTTACATGTGCTCTCTAGTCCCTTTGAGTTCATTTTTAATATGCTATAATATAGCATAAATTTTTTGTGTGTGTGTGTGTTATTTTGCATATAGACGTCCAGTTGATCAAGCACAATATTCGACAAAAATTGTCATTTGAATTGCTTTGCAGCTTTGTCAAAAATCAATTGACCATATTTGTGAAGTTTTATATCCTGAATCTCTATTCTATTCCAACTGTATCTGTGTTTATTCTTTCACCAATACTACAGGTCTTGAGTACTATATCTTTATAGTATGTATTAAGACAGGGAATTGTGAGTCCTCTAAATTTGTTGGATTTTTTCTAAAGTTTTTGTCTATTCCAGTATCTTTACACACACACACACACGTGTGTGTGTGTGTGTGTGTAAAAGTATATATACATATATATTTTTAAATCAGTTTGTCTATATCGCCAAAGCATTCTGCTAGGATTTTAATTAGATTGTATAAAACCTGTAGATCAATTTGGGGAGAATGGACATCTTAATTATATTAGGTTTTCCAGCCCATCAATAATATATATCTTTCTATTTATTTAGAATTTATCTTATTTCTTTCATCACTGTCTTATAGTTTTTAGTATACAGATCCTGAATGTATATTTTAGAATTATAAATAAGAACTTCAGGGTTTTTTTTTTTAGAACTTCAGGTTTTTGAAGGTATTATAAATTATATGGTGTTTAAAATTGTTTAGTTTCCAACTGTTCAATGCTACTACATAGAAAATATGACAAATTTTTACATGTTGATCTTATAGCCTATGACAAGGCTAAACCAGCTGAGTTCTAGGAGTTATTTTGTAGATGTTTGGGTATTTTCCATGAAGACAAGTAAGTCATCTGAGAATAGGAGCAGTTTCATTGCTTTTTTTCCCACAGTGAATGTCTTTCATTTCTCTTCCTTTCCTTATTGCACTGACTATGGCTTTCAGTACGTTATTGAATTGGTGTGATGTTATTTGTAACAAGATATTATTTGTTATAAATAACAAGGTGTTATTTGTATAGATAACATCTATACAAAGTTCCTAATCATGCTTATTCAGCTTTCACTGTAAAGTCTAATGTGATTGTAGATTTTTGTAGATGTTCTTTTTCAGATTGAAGGAAGTTTTCTTCTATTGCTAATTTTCTGAATTTGTTTGTTTATTTGTAAGTCAAAGATAGACGTTGACTTTTGTAAAATGTGTTTCCTGCATGCTTTGATTTGGTTATGAGGTTTTTCTTGTTTAGTTTATTAATATGTAAATTGCATTGGTTGATATTTTAAGTGACGAACACCTTTACATTACTGGGATAAACCCGACTTGCTCATGATGTATATTTATTTTTCTATATTGCTGGGTTTAATTTCCTAATATTTTGTTGAACTTTTTTTCTCTATATACAGTTTTATTTTCTTGTAATCTCTGTCTGGTTTTGCTATCAGGGTAAGGCTGGTCTTAGAGAATAAATTAAAAAGTTTTTACTCTTTTATTTTCTAGAAGAGATTTTGTGGAACCAATGGTCATTTTAATTTTAAAATTTTGGCAGAATTTATGATACCATAAATGATACCATCTGGGACTAGATTTTTCTTTATTTTTTAGGAAAACTATCAACTACAAGTTCAATGTGTTTTATCTATATATCTTACTACTTAGGTTATTTACTTCTTTTAGCATGAGTTTTGATAGTTTGTGTTTTTCAATAAATTGGTCCATTTCATTTAAGTTTTCTGTAATATTCTTTTATTATCTTTGGATGTCCACTGGATCAGTAGTGTTGTCCCCTCTTTCTATATTTAATAGTAAATATACATGTATATTTTAAAATATATATAAAATACATATGTATATACATATATACACAATACAGTGTATTTTATATATATATATATATATATATTTTTTTTTTTTTTTTACTGATTTTTTCCTACCTTTTTTTCAGTTACTGAGAGAGGTGTCCTTGAGTCTTCAAGTGTAATTTCTGCCTGTCTAGTTCTTCATTTTCATCTATCTGTTTTGTTTTATGTATTTGAAAGCTCAGTTATTGGATGCATACACACTCAGAATCCATATGCCTTCTTAAAAAATTGACAGTTGACCTTTATATCCTTAAGTGATATTTTTCTTTATCTATAGTGATTGATTTTGGTTCTGGAGTCTGCTTTGTCTTCAGCTTTTTTAAAAAAAATAAATCATGTTTGCATGTTATATCTTTTTTCATCTTTTTATTTTTAACCATCATTATGTTTATAGTGGGTTTCTTATAGACTGCACATTGATGGATCTGGTTTTCTTTTTTATCTGATCTGAAAGATCTGTCATAACTAGTGTGTTCAGACAATTTACATCTAATACAATTCCTCATATGATTAGATTTGTGTCATTTTATTATTAGTTTTCTCTTTGTCCCTCTACTATTTGTCACTCTTTTGTTCTTTTTCTGCCTTTTTTTTGGAGTTATTTTAATAACAAATTTAATTCACTGATTTGTTTCTTACTGGATTTCTTTGTGTGTGTGTGTGTGTGTCTGTGTGTATAGTTTCTCTAGATATTAAAAAGCATAATTTTGGGATATTGTAACATATACATAACTAAATAAGCTTATTTTATATAATAATATTTTTATCTGATATACCTAAAATAGTACTTGATAACCTCTTCTTTCTTTAGAGTTGCTAAACATGTGATATAGTTGAAATACAACACATATCTACATTCATTTACTCTTATATTTATACAAAAACTATTTAAAATTTTATTACTGTGAATTTAATAAAAGCTACTTTTTAAAGGTACTTTGATTTATATATTTTAAGGAAACTTTATATTCAGTGGGCATGAATCTTTATGGCTGTAGTTTCTCACATTTACAATTCCATTAAGTTATACAACTGAACAAGTGTATAGTTCTTTTAAACTCGTTCTAGGAACACCAAAAAGCACCTCAAGATAAAATAAAAACAAAAGAAATGATGCTAGGCACATATATTTTTGTTAAAACATCAAACCAACACTACAGTTCACATGTAATCAGAGAGGTTTTTTGTCCTGTTTATACGTAGAGTGACCATCAGAACTAGAAGCTCTCAGTTCAAGTATACCAACATTGTTAATGATCAATGTTTTAAAAATAATAAGCATCCAAATGAAATACTAATTAATGAAGCCAGAGAATTACAACAGTAAATACAGTCTAGGAATACTGGATCAAAAGTAAAGCAAGTTATAGCAGGAAAGTGTAAATATTCAAGAATAATTGTCTTATTAATGCTATTGCCACATCACTTATAAGATAATACAAATACAATGGATTTTTATATTTCCCATTAACTAGTAAAAAAGCAAAATAAATGTTATTATAAAGTTAGCATGTTTAAATATATAAAACAAGAAAAAAAATCAGATTTCAAAAAGATGGTAGCAGGCAAGAGACTCCACTCTTCCTGATACTCTTTCACAGTCTATTCTAAAAATCTGTCCCTATCTGAATAAGGATTAGTGTATAAATAAGTAATAAATAATGTTTTATACTTATTAAAATATACCAACAAGATCTTGTTATTGAAAACAGTTTTTGAATTTAGAAAAAATGATTTTTAGGTTTTAAAATGTTTTCAAATACATTCATACTAGTAGTATAACACTGGCAGAGCTTACTGCTTTTTAATGCATTGCTAAGAATAAACCCATAATATCCAGAAGAATTGGTTCTTTCTACCAATATATTTAGTTTAAGTATATCTGTGATTTTACTTTCAAGATCCTGTCAGATTCTGATTGGAATGATCATTTTTGTTTCTGAGACCAGAAACTTTACAACTCACATAAAACAACCAAGAAAAAGATGTAACGTAACAAACAAATAAATAGCAGTTTCTCTTTGAAGAGGAGTCTTCCGTTTAGTGGGCAAACTGACTAAAGAGTACACTTCTTTCTCCTGCTATTCCTCATTCTGTCTGAGTCATCCTTTGTTCACTGATCCATTGTTAACAACCAGGCACTAGGGAGTATTAGCTTTTGGGGCATGTTTCTCTTCCTCCTTCGTCTATAAACACCGAAGACAGGCATTGCTGACAGAATGGTTTCAGGGAAAGCCAGGTCTATACTGAAAGTCACAGGTAGGCAGAAATACAAGCACTGTGGCTCAATTCCACCTTGGTATTGGAAAAGGCAGTCTGTCATAGGCCCTGAGCTTCTCTTCTTATTCTTGCTGGGTATGCCAAGAATGCCATGCCCTGACTACACTCTTCTCCTGGACAATTTCTCAAGGCTGTGTTTGCAACCTTGTAAGATGAGTGACATCTATCTCCAGGCACAGAGCAGGCTCCCTTCCACTCATCCAAAAAGCAATAGAGCCCCCATAATCAGTGGTTCTCTCCTACAATGCAACACACTACATGTGCAGACATCCATTACTGAACTGTGTCCCTCCAAAATTCATATGCTAAGCCTTAAGCCCCAAGCCTCAATGTGACTGTATGTGGAGATCAGGTCTATAGGAGATAACTAAGGTTGAATGAAGTCATATGAATGGGCCCCTAATTCAATAGAAACGTGGCCTTATAAGAAAAGGAAGAGAGAGATCTCCTACTTTTCTCACAGGGAGAAGGCAGCCACCTGCAAAACAAGAAGAGAGTTCTCACCAGACAACGGTGGTTCTGGCACCTTGATCTTGGACTTCCCATCCATCAAAAGTATGAGAAAATAAGTTTCTGATATTTAAGGCACACAACCTGTGGTATTAGTCTCACAGATTAATACCAGCCCTTTGTGTTGGCCCTGTGAAATTTGAAAGGAAGAAGTATGGGGAACTGCCAAAATGAAACTCTGACTACTGCTTTTGCTGTGATTAATAAGGTCTTTTTGGGGCTTCCCTGGTGGTGCAGTGGTTGAGAGTCCACCTGCCAATGCAGGGGACGCGGGTTCGTGGCCCGGTCTGGGAAGACCCCACATGCCGCGGAGCGGCTGGGCCCGTGAGCCATGGCCGCTGAGCCTGCATGTCTGGAGCCTGTGCCCCACAACGGGAGAGGCCGTGGCGGGGAGAGGCCCCCGTACCGCAAAAAAAAAATAAAAATAAGAAAGTCTTTTGTCTCTTACCCAAGTAGCTCATATCTTTTGCCAGTACCCTTGAAGCAATAATGGGCTCACTTTTTAGCTTTCAAGTAGGGTAAAACCTCAGACCCCACACATTGCTTGATACTAGGAAGCCCAATCTCAACCAAAATGATCAGCCACTAGTCAGTGTCAGGTATGATGATTGTGATGATGGTGATGAAAACGATGGTAGTTTTTCCTGTCCCTGCAGCTATGACTACAACCATGACCGTGTACCAGGAATCTTGTTCAGCACTGTTTACGTATTACGCCAATTAATCTTAACAACAACTCTGTGGGCTAGCTAACATTAAATAAGGGTCTTAACTAATCTGAAAAATATTTTTTTCGTAGATCATTCTGACGGATATGTAGACAATGGAATCAGAGTAAAGTTCGCAGCTATTGAAATAGTTCACGTGAGATGTAATAGAAGTTCCTGACTTGTGCTATAACTGGTAGGTACTATATTGCATCTCTATTTATGGTTTTGAAATAAATATTTGTGAGATGCCTATAGTCCAGTTATAACACAGAAAATTCAACACACTCAATGTTATCCTGTTCTATTTTGTAATTCAAGGTTCCTATATGTATTGCTCTTTCCTGATCTACTTAGGTTAATTCTATACAAATCAAATGAAGTTAAGGCCCAACAATGGTATACCCAAAGCTCAAACTGGCATTTTTGAGTGAGATTGTAGTCATGTCTGTTGAATGAAATCTGAATGCTCAGCAAGCTTGAATTCTCACCACCCACACTGAGTGGCAACGAGGTTGATCAAAGTAATTAGGAGATCTTTATTATAGTGATGCAGTTTCAGTCCTTTAAAAAATGTTTTCATAGGGATTTGTTCATTTCCAAAATGTATTTATAATAGTCTACTGACATAGGTTATATTTATGTGAAGAAACATCCTTAATTTCCAGTCTCTCTCAAAGAATCACAGCTATGGCCAAACTCTGGCCCTTTCCTCTCACACTGACTAGATTCTTTCCTCTTGTCACATTGTTCTCCTACAGGCTGTAGAAAATGAATGAGTTTCTAGCTTTCAGTTTTCCACATTTCCTCAGGTTAAAGGGTTAATCTCAATTCATAAATAGCTGCTTTCTATTCTGGTGTGACCAAGAAGACAGTAATAGATACTGACAAAGTCACCTGCCCAAGAAGGCTTTGACTCCTTGAAAATTCTTTCCTTTGGCTTTCTAGAAGCCCCTCTTCCCAGGCAACCCTTGTTCAGTACTGCATAGTTTAATATTCAAGTGTAAAGCTCTTTGAATCAACCACCTGCTCCCTTTAACTCATACACCAAATTTTGAAAAGAACACTCCATCTCTGTGGTGTTTTTTTTTAACTGCTTTTTAGGGAGCTGTATTTGCAGTATTGCAAGAAATCAGTAGAAACGTTTAGCAAAGAACAGAGAGTAACACAAACTATGCATTCTGTTATTGTTCTGAAACATGTCACCAAATACCAATACATATGAAAAAAAATAAAAGCTAAAATTTTAAGTGGAAAAAATGGATTTTTGAAAATTGTGCCAATTTCTAGAAGAAAATTATTTATTGAAAATTTTACATTTGCATATACATTATGGAGATTAAAATGCTACAATATTTTTATTAAAACTTACTTTAATAAATTGTCTAAAAAATTGTTGAAGCTAATATTGCCAAAAATCATGCCATTTTATTTATATTTTATTTATTTTTATTTACTTACGTTTAAAGTTGGTGAGGACATTTCTTATGTTCTCCTATGGTCTATTGCTTCAATAGGCTCCACTCACTTTGAATATTTATTAGTTATGAATGCTTCATCATGATCTGATAACCAATTCCAATTCAATTTCTTGCTCTGGCTGTTCTTTTTGTTTTTCCCTTTTGTGGAAGCCTATCTAAAACCCAGTTCTGAAGTCCTTATTCATATGTGAACTAACTCTGTGCTCTGATCATCTACATTAAAAGATCAATAAGAGATGGCTCCAGGATAGTCAACTTGACTATTTCATTAACATAATTCCAAGATGAGAGACTAGTAATAATGTTGCCTACCTAATAGGTTTATTGGGAAAACTAATTAATTAATTAATTAATACTTACAAAAGCAATTAAAAAGCCTGATTTTTTTTCCATAGAAATGCACACATCATAAAGGAAATGCAAACATCCCTTCAAACCACTAGACGTTGCTATATTTAAAAAGCAATGATATTAGATCTAAAAGTTATCTGTCAGAATGTTTTCTTTAATGAATAATTCAACATTTAATCTATTAATATTCTTCTCATTTTAAATATAGGCTGATGTCAAACATATATCAAAACAAAACAAAACAAAACAAAAAAACCTTAGAGTTAGTATGTCCTTTGACCAGAAATTCTTCCTCTAGGAAATTTTCTCTAAGGAAATCATAATGAATATGTTCAAAGGCCTAATGACAAGAATATAGATCAAAACTGAAATTAGAATAGAGAAAAATAAACAAATGAAATATTTGACAGTAGGGTAAGGGCTACATAAATTATATTACAGTTATAAGTTTAAATACTCTGCAACCATTTCAAAATTACACTATGGAAGAATACTTATAGAAAAATGTACTTAACATAATAAAAATAGTTATAAAAAATCTGATCCCATTAAAATATATCTTGAGTGACATGATATCTAGAGTCCATTTTAAGACATACTACCAAAAACAGCAAGGAGAGAGAGAGAGAAATCAATATTGTAAAAATGTTATGATTATTGGAGCTGAGTGATGGACACCAGGGGTTTCCTTACACTCTTTTTTCTCCTTTTTGTATGCTTAAAGTAAATTTATGTAATAAAAAGTTAAATTTAAGTATGCATTAATTTCTGTTTGAAAGTATATATATGCATACACACATATATACACACATAAACATCTATGTGTTCAGGCATAATAAGTATGTGTTTATTTGGAATGTAATGGAGTGATTAATAAACTTTGAATTCTGTTATGATTTTCCATATATATTAAAAAAATTCTGCAGTCAAGAATTGTTAAATTTAGAATCAGAAAAAAATGTTATGAAGACATATAAGCCTAGTAACAAATTATTTCTCCATTATATAGGGACTTTAAAGTATGAAAACCTGCAGTTTACCAATTACCCAAATCGCCAGAGATCACTGAATTTATCTATAATAGAGGACTTTAATAAATAATCCTTCTGGGAATTTGTGAATATAGTTCATTGATGGTGGAATCAATGGTCATTTCTAATGAAGCTGGCATGTTTAATGAATAAAGGCTTGATCTAAATATTACATCCAAAGTAGTGAGACATTTATATTCCAGCAGGCAGAATCATTTAAACCCTGAGTAGTTAACAGACTGTATTCATGAGAACGGTGTATTGATTTCAATGGCTTTATTGATTTCGAGTCTGTTGAACCTAAGCACCTTGCAAATTTATGGGCTGGCTTCATTGACTCTCTTTTGATGTAATATATAGTTGTTTTTAGATAGCGCTATAAAAAGTTTCTGGCATCTAACCTTCCCTATATGAGATCATTAACCTCTTTTTTTTTATTATTTCCAAAGGTCTTTCATAGAGGAATAATAATTAATTTTAGCTTCTGTTATGTATAAAAGGAAAAACCAGAAGATAGGCACTGTCAAAAAATAAAATATTTTAAAAGAAATATTTCATAAAAATTTAGTTATTTGAAATATAACTTTCTAGATGAGTGACTTGACTAAAAGAACCTAAATTGAGCTAGTAGCTGACCCCGTTGGGTTACTTGGCAAAAAAAAAAAAAATAGAATTTTAGAAAAACAATGTAGATCCGAGGATGGCTTTCTAAAAATCCACAACATTTCATAATTGCTTCTTACAGAATTATTTTAACCTATCAAATCAAATTGGCTGAATTTTCCATAAAGTTTTGATTCTGAATATTTTTAGACTGTGAATTCAATTTCAATATGTCACATTGTTAGAACAGAAACTAGCTCTGGTTTTATTATATACTGTATTGTGAATCACGTAAAACCTATAAAAATTGGAAAAATGTTTCTTTCACGAGTGCTACCATTACCAAAGTTGTCTAGAGTGATTAATGAGATTATTTAAATTCCATGTCTGGATTTCACTTAATCTTTCTGCCAAAGTTATGTAAGTAAAGTTGAAATCTGATTTTGGTGACCTTGGGTATAGATATATCTTCAAATTTAACCCAAGATTTCTTATCAGAATTCTACATTTACTTTCATTCATGACATTGCACGTGGCTATCTCAGCAATATTTCTTTTTTTATTCATTTGAATAAACTTACTTTCACTTTATGTCTTTAATATCTTCCAGTAAAATTATCTGCTTGCCCTCTGTGCTCTTATCCAAGTAGTTAATACAAGTGTTAAATTGGACAGTACTGTGGTTTACTGATAGATTTCCCTTTCTAGACTGACATTGATCCATAATTCAATTCAATCATGAAATAAAGACAGAAAAAACAGACAAATGTCTATGGACAGTCTTACATATGCCAGGATTTTGCTCGATGATTAGCTTAGTGGCTAAGGACTTCAATGTTGGATTTTACAATGTGGGTTAGAAATCTTCACTAGCTATTTGACTTTGATCAATTATTTAACTTTTCTGAGCTTTGTTTTCCCAACTGTAAAATATATAACTACTGGTTATAAGTAACCACTTTAAAATTATTTTTACAATAAATAAATTAATACATCTGAACCATTAGAACCATGTGAATTACAGCAAACCTCAATAAATACTAGCTATTGCCATGTCATAGTAAAATTTACAGTGGTATTTTAGTCTTTAAGTATTGTGTGATTGTTATTTTAAAACTTATTTTTATATATATTTTTATATATTATGCATGGTCAAAGAATAATACAAAAGAGTATGCCATGAAAAGTGAAACTCAAGCTCGTCTCATACCCATAATCCTAGTCCAAAGATAATGGCCATCGATAGTTTCTTGGGCATGGTCTTAGACATGTTCTATGCATGTATACATAAATACTTCCCCTTTTCTTTCTAACACAAATTAGGGCATCTTAATAGAGACTGGCCTGTATCTTACTGTTATTCACTTAATACATCCTGACAGTTTTATATGTCACTAAGTATAGGAAGATCTCATTCTTTTTAATTAGCAGCCTTGTATAAATTTAACTAGCCTCTCTATTCATGGATTCTTAAGTTGTTTCTTTTCTTTTTTAAAAATCATGACCAGTGCTGTGATAATTATATAATAATGTATATATGTATTTGAATACATGGATAAGTATAACTGTTGAACAAATTCATTCCATTACTCTCTGGTTTACTGGAAGAAGGGATGTCTTTTAAGCATTTTAAAAATACTGTCATTAACCCTTTGTCCATTTGTTGTGCCAATATAAATTTCAACAAAAGTATGTGATTATGTGTGTTTTACCACATAATCACCAATACAGTCATTTAATTTCTGTATCTGTGAATAAATATACCCTCCATTTGTTTGGTATTCCATTGCAGCTTGGGAATGTACTGTAATTTGTTTTTGTTTTAAAATATAAATACATTAAAGTCCTTCTATTTTAACAGTATACACAATGAAAAGAAAGGCTCTCTCTTATCTCATACCCATAGTCTTAATCTTCAGAGATAACGGCCATTTACAGTTTCTTGGGTGGAGTCTCACACATATTCTATGCATGTACCTGTATATATATGTCCTCTTTTCTTTCTAGCACAAATTATGGTGGACTAATAGAGACTGGCCTAAACCTTACTGTTAGTCCACTTAATATATTTTGACAGTTTTATATTTCACCCAATATAGGAGGTTTTTTTTTTAACTCCTACAGAACTACTGTATTTTAGATTTTTTCCCTCATTTTTTCTTTTATATGTTATAACTCCTATTACAATATCTGGTTGTTCAAAGGCTTTTAAAATTTGTGTAGTCAAGTGTATCTTTGTATGACTTCTTCCATCATTGGCATTTTTTGGTAATTTCTCATGCTTTTTTCTAATACATTTCATTTTTTATATTTTACATTTAAATCTTTTATTCATTAGAAAATTATTTTGGTGTATACTGTAATTTAAGAATAAAGCTTTTATTTTCCAAATAAAAAGCTCAGTGGGCCCAGAAGAGCTTACTGAATGAAACATATTTCCCCACTGCTTTGAAATGTCATTTTTATCATTTATTAAATATTTAAATATTTATGCTTCTCTCTATTCTGTTGAAGTGATCTGTCTATTTTTTTGCCAGTAACACTGTATCAGAATTGCGGTAACTCTCTATGTTACAATACATAATTGAGTTAGTCCCCCTTCATTACTCATCATTTTTCCAAATGTTTCTAATTATTTTACAAAACCCTTAGTGTTAATTTCTCTTATCTTTCAAAAAATATGTTGCTGACATTTTTATTCAGATCTAATGAAAGTATATTTTTACTTTTAATAGAACAACAAAACATAACGGAATAACATCACTATTTTTAGTTTCTCTATAGAAAATATGTTTATTTTTATATATTAATCTTGTAAGTAGCCATCTTACTAAATTGTATTGTGGGTCCTAAGGCTTTTTAAAATAAATTTGTTAATGTTTTTCAGATATATAATTATATAATATTTTTTAAAAGTTAATGTTCTTTCTTTATAATTTTTACGTTCATATTCCATACTCTTCTCCAGTTAAATTATCTAATATTTCTATTGTAATGTTAAACATCTAAAAGATTCTTTGCATTGTTTCTGATTTTACTGTCATTCATTCATATAAATGGTTCTCAAACTTTAGCATGAAACTATTCTAGTGGAAGGCTTGTGAAAACACAGATTTCTGGGTCCCACACCCAGTCTCTTGGTTGTGGGAAGTAGGTTGTGGGAAGGAACACAAGAATTTGTATTTCTAACAAGTTCCCAGGTGCTTCTGAAGCTGCTGGTCCAGGGGCCAGACTTTGACAACTGCCTTATGTTATCATGCTATTGAGTATGATACTGGCTTTTCATTTGAAATACACATATGCTTTTGATAATGTTAAGGGGACCATTTTTTTAAAAAATAAAATTAAGAGTTTTGTCAGAAATGGATGTGGAATTTTTTCAAATCCCTTTTTGGAAACTCATGGAGCTGACAAAATTACTGTATTATTTTTCCCCATTAATATGATAAATTTCAATAACAGATGTTCTAATACTAAAAAGCCTTAGCATGCAACAAACTTGATGGTGGCATTTTACTTTTTAATATGCTACTACTACATTGTGATTAACATTTTGTTTAGAAATATTTTTTCCAATTCATTAAATTTTTATTCCTATATTTTTCTGGTTTAGGTATTAATGTTAAAATTGTCCGATAAATATAATCTGAAATATTTTCTTCTGTATGTATGCTCTGGAAGATTAAAATTCATAGTAAATTTATTAGTTTCTTGAAGTTTTGATAGATTTCACTGAGAAAATCATCTGGGCTTGACATTCTCCATGTAGTCTTTGAGAACCTTGCTCAATTTCGTCCGTGTAATGGTGATTTTTTTGATAGATAAATTTTGATAATTTTTATTTTCTGAAAAAAATAGTCCATTTTTTTGGAGCTAAACAATATTCTTGTGGATAACACATGGTTCAAAGAAGAAGTCTCAAGAGAAATTAAAATATATTGAACTAAATGTAAATGAAAATACAACTTATCAGAATGTGTGGGATGCAACAAGAGCAGTCCTTAGAATGAAATTTACAGCATTAAATGCATATATTGGAAAAGGAGGAAGATCCAAAGTCAAAAATTTAAGCCTCTGTTTTAGTAAACTAGAGAAAGATGAGCAATGTGTACATGAAGCAAGCAAAAGAAAACAATAAATATTAAGGCAGAAATCAATAAAATTGAAAACAGGACTTTAATAGTGAAAATCAACAAAACCAAAAAAATGGTTCTTTGAAAAATTTAATAAACTGATAAACCTTTAGCCAGGCTAACCAATAAAAAAAGAGAGAAGAAATCAGTGTTATCAAAAATGAAAATGGGGCCATCACTACTGATACCATGGACATGAAAGGGGTAATAAAGGAGTATTATGAACAACTCTGCCAACAAATTTGATAACAAAAATGTAACAATTCATTGAAAGACACAATCCACCAAACTTCACACAAGGATAAAAGGATACTCTGAATAGGCCCATATCTATCAAAGGAATTTAATCACTATTAATAACCTTTCAGAAAAGAAAGGACCAGACCCCATTTGTTTGGTAAATTCTACCAAAAATTAAGGAAAATAATACCTATTCCCTAAAATCTCTTCCAGAAAATAGAAGCAGAGGGAACACTTCCTAATTTATTCTACCTGAACACTAAAACCAGGTAAAGCCATTTAAAAAGTTTAAAATATTAAAATTGACACAGACATGAAGTGAGCAAATGATGTTGGACAAATAGCACCAACAGACTTGCTTGATGCAGGGTTGCCACAAAGCTTTGATTCATTAAAAAATGCTGTATCTGTGAAGTGCAATAAAATGAAATGCAGTGAAATGAGGTATATCTGTATAGGAAAAAATTTAAGTTCCTTTGTGTTTGGCAGTGACTTTTCAGGTACAATGTCAAAAGCACTATTCCATGAAAAAAAAAGTTGGACTTCATTAAAAATAAAAGTTTCTCTTCGTGAAAGACACTCCATAGGATGAAAAGATAAGCCATGGACTGGAAGAAAATATTTTCAAATGATGTATCTGATAATGGGCTTATTTCCCAAGTATACAAAGAACTCTTAAAACTCAACGATATGAAAATGAACAGCTAGATTAGAAAATGAGCCAAACACCTTAACAGACGCCTCACCAAAGATGATCTACAGATGGTAGAGAAGCGTATGAAAAGATGTCCCACATCATATGTAGTCAGGGAAATGCAAATTAAAACAACAATGAGATTCTACTACACACCTATCAGAATGGCCATAGTCTGGAACACTGACAATACCAAATGTTGACGAGGATGTGTAGCAAAATGAACTCTCATTCATTGCTGATGGGAGTGAGAAATGGTACAGTCACTTTGAAAGATAATTTGGTAGTTTCTTGCAAAGTTACACATATTCTTAAATACCATCCAGCAATTGCACTCATAGATGTTTACCAAAAGGAGTTGAATTATGTCCCTCAGATATTTATGACAGTTTTGTTCAGAATTGCCCAAATCAGGAAGCAACAATAACATCACTCAGGTGAATGGAAAAACAAAATGTGGTTAATTCGTACAGTGCAGTATTATTCAGTAACAAAAACAAATGAGCTACTAAACCATGAAAAGATATAAGGAACTTAAACGCACACTCTCAAGTGAAAGAAGCAGGTTTGAAACATCACCTACCATATGATTCCAATTATATGGCATTCTGGAAAAGGCAAAACTACAGACACATTAAAAAGGTCAGTAGTTGCTCCAGGCTCAGAGGAGGAATTGAGGATGAAAACCTGGAACCCAGGGGAATTTTAGCCTGGCAAAAATGCTCTATGTGATACTCTAATGGTGGATATATGACATACATTTTTCAAAAAGTCATAGAGTTGTACAGCACAGAAAGTGAGCTTTCACATGGACTATGGGCTTCAGTTAATTTTTTAAAATTGCATACAATTAAATTCCCACATGGAAGAATTATATATAATAATTTATGTAAAAGTACCTGTATATGTCCATGTGCATAAAAAATGTTTGATGTAAACATGGTCACTATAATCTTAAAATGAAGAGATTAAAGATTGTTTTCTTATGTTCTTCCATATTGCTTAATTCTTCTTTATTTGTTTTATTTCATTTTATTATCACCATAAGCCAATTTCATTAAATTATCAAATAAATGTTAATCTAATGGTCTCTAATAAAACATACTAGGAATAGAGTCTAATCAATTAATAGTTTACATAATTTGTTACTAGATACTTGACAGTGTATCTGCTATGAACTAATTCAAAGTGTATGTTGCTCCTGCATTAATTTTATTTCCAGAGATAAATTTCAATCGGTTAATAAATGGGTTTGTCCCTAAGATCATGTTTTAAAAGAGAATCAAAAAGCACTCATTTCTAATATTTTCTCATTTAGAAAGATATATTTGTTATTCCTGTTAATAATCTTCATTTCACTTTTATGTAGCAGTTCAGTTGAGATTAATAAAATCACAACATTTTGGTTTTTAGTCATTATTTAATAGTATATGTAATCTGTCAGGTTACAAACTCTTCTAGTGTTTGCTAGGTTTTTTTCAGATGCGAAATATTCCTGCATAATTTTTACAACATTGGACGAAAGTTATAAGAGAGTCAGCACTGCCATATTTGTTCTATACCACTATTCTTATAAATTAATAGCTTTGTGCTATTTTTACTTTACAAAACATCTTTTGTTTCTATAACATAAGATAAAATCCAGGTAGAGCAATCCTTTAGTTTCAGCATTATTTAATTTCTAACAACAGTAAAATCAAATAGTTTCACCTGCAGGTGTATTTGTTTTTCACATTTTCATCACCCCTTCAGGGAGGGGCACAAGTAAAGTCTTGTAACATCTCCACACTGTGTTATTTATACTCCCACTGGGTACCATTCTTCCTACTTTAGCTCCAGTCAACTATTTTCTGACACATTTAGCTAGTTTTGTACTTATATTCTTACATGATTTACTACTGCTCATTGGTTGAATGGGGCCAATTTTAGTGCTGGTATTTCGGATAGAACCAAATATTTATTTTCTGGCTAACCAAAACACATATGTTAACTATATAATGTAGCTGTTATATTGTAGGGATTATGCTATCTCCTACTGAATATAATAGTTGTCTTAGAATGGGGTGGTCCTGTTGTTATGCCGGTAAATATTTAACAACCAGTTCTATTAAAGAATAAAAAAGGCCCTGATTTGTAGCATTTATTTTCCAAGATGTACATAACCTTGGCCCATTTCTAGCTATCATAGTCACATCAACTGGTCTTGCACAATTCTGAACACTCAACAGTTGTCATCCATACATCAGCTCCAGCACAACACGGGGGGCACTTATGCTTCAAATGTCATCTGAATATTGGAAAGCGTTAGACTATCCCGATTTCAGATCATCATCTTCTTGAGGTAGCTGTTTCTCAATTTGGCAAGAGTCTTTCTGATAGTCTGTTTTTATGCTACTTAAACTAGCTAAGCTCTTTCCTGATTTCACTGCTGTCTAGGTATTCTAACAAAATCAATTAGGTTAATTACAACTTTCTATTATGTGAGGTATTGGTTTCTTGTCATCCAAAAGCATCAGTTGGAAGGAATCTTCATAAATTACTTTGTATTTTGGTCCATGAAAAAATTACACTGGAATTATTATATTCTTACAAATATCCTTACAAAATAATTTTAATTTATAGATGAAGGATTCTTTGGGGTCATTTAAAAAGTTGGAATATATACCTATACTATATTTTATTTGTATCCCTTAAGATTAAATATGCTTATGTCCAAGTTGTTCTTCTTCCTCTGAAATATAACCAATACTGATTATTTTAGCTTTGCACATTTTCAGAGTTTATCCTTTTGCTAGGCCTTCCAGGATTAGAAACATTTATCAGACTAAGGATCTTAGAGATCCATGCTTAATTTGTTCAAGTTCTCTGAGGCAGAACAAAGCTAATACTTGCCTGGGAATGGAGGATGGTAGCTGGACACTGAACACACTGATAAGATCTTCGGGGAATAGACCAAGACAGTTCCTGGATGGATGTCTGGTTTTGCTTAGGGAGATGATTGCTTGTACTGGCACAGCCTTCTTTACACAAATCTTGGCTAAGAACTTTACTGCAATCTGTCACCTCCTATCTGACATTTATCTTCTATTTCAGCCTTTGTATTCCTTAGGGCAATGGTGTTGAGGTGTTCATTTAATATAACCCTACAGGTTTGATAAAACAGAAACCAACAAATAATTTGGAGAGGTCTCTCTTGGTTTCTGCGATCCTCACATTCATTCCAAGTCTAGCTGGTCTTCATCACTCATTTCACTCTGCACAACATTTCCACTGCATGATATAAATCTACTCACGTGTGACTCTGAACTACAACAACAATCCAACAGCTACATGGAGCCTGGAGAAATAAATGCTCTATTTCTAAATATAGTATTTCACCAAACATTCTTAGTAAAGTTTATATGACCTCTTAGGATAGCATCATAAGAATGATATGAGCATAGGAAAGATATGTACACAGGAATGCATGATGGCAATCCACAAGCCTGTAAAACTTTTTTTTGAGATGATAAGAAAAACAAAACTTGTTCACTATAGTTACCAAGGCAGAATAATAAAGTAATAGTTTCCAATATAAAAAGTAATGCTCAGATTAAACAGTAGGAGGGAAAATGGGAGATCTTTTCAAATATTAGAAAGACATTTATAGACATATCTAGAATCTACTATTTTTAATTCAGTTTGAAGCACACAATCCCTCTCCTCCTCACTTTGGGCTTAGGAAGATGCTAACTATGAGTTCTCCTTAGATAATTAAAAAGAGAAAAACCTTCTTGATTTTCCCTTAAATCCATGTTCTTACACCAGTGTTAGAATAACCATAGCAGCTGCTCTCTCAAATCATGTAAATCCCAGGAAAGGTGGTTATACTTGGTGATTGTAGCTAACTCAGCTGCTCTGAGGTTAGAACGCTTCCTCCTCTTCCTGTGTCCACAAATATGTGTTCAATTACAGGCTGGGAGGAGACATAGCAAGAATCTACAGCTGTGTTGGGAACCCCATGCCTTCATGGTTTAGGGTTAACAAATACCTGAAGAGCTTATAAGACCCTTTCCTGTTAGAGGACAATATTTATTTGTTACACATATGTTTCCTTTCATGTAGAGGGATCTACATTTCTGTAACCATCCTGGCTTCTCCTGGGGATGGGGGGAGAGGAGAGTGAGTGACTTACTTCATTGATGAGTTTGGGAGATAAACTTTGCCTGGGTAGCTCAGTCTTTCTCTCCTTCCCTTCAGTTCAAGGAATGTAGCTTCTGTGCTGCTCCACCATGCCAGAATTTTAATAAGTTTTATCCACAAAGGAAAGTGGGATGAATTTTACAGCATTAGCTATGACTGGGAGTATAGTGGGGGAAAATGTCTATTAAATTATGCTGTTTGGTATTAGGAAGATCATTGTGCAACATACACATTTGCTATGTCTTGCAGCCAAGACTTCAATGCTATTTTGTTCTTTACCTACTTTAATTCTTTTTCTCATTTAACAAGTGTTTTAGAACTCAGACTGGGAAAACAGAGGGTGTTATTTATTGGGTCTGGCATTCCTTGGCCTGGAAGCAAAATCTGGGGAAAATCGAACTATTTCTAAGCTTCCACCAAGCACACAGCACTATCCCAGATAGATGTTACTTAACTATATCATCAATCATCCAAGGTATAGAGAATCTTTATATCTTGATTTAGTTTGATTCTTTTCAAAAGCAATTTCCAAGACCATTAATGACCAGAAGTATCTGAAATAATCACTGGGTGTCACAATGTACATTGTGACACCCAGTGATTATTTCAAATACTTCAAATACAGTGTTATATTATACTATATGTCAATTATACCTCAATAAAAATAAATTAAAATTCAACATCAATACAGTTTCAATAATAATTAAAATGTTGATTAGGTGGTAATATGAACCACTTTATGCCAATGAAAACTTACAATTAAAGAAATAAACAAATTCTTCAAAAACCACAATTTCAAAAATGTCCAAAACTGATGCAACAAGAAATAAGAAATATGATTGATCTCATATCTATTAAAGAAGTTGAAAGTCTTATTAAAAACATTCATGCAAAGAAATGTCCAGGCCCAGATACTTTCTCCAGTGAATTCTTCCAAATATTTAAGAAATAACACCAGTTTTACACAAACGTTTTTTTAGCGTATAAAATAGAGAAGAAAATTCCTAACATTATAAATTCCAATAATATATAAAAAGAATAATACAGCATGAACAGGTGGACTTTATTTCAGTAATGCAAGGGTACTTGTCTATTAGAAAAATCCATGAAAGCAATTCAGAACAATAATAAAGAAATGGTGACTTCAAAAGATTTATTAATTTAGAGACATTTAGATTATTCATAGAAAATGTACAGAACTTGCCCTCAAGTAGATCATGGTTATTTAAGCAGATAAATTATCATCAGTATGATGATAAGGGCTATAAAAAGTGATATAAACAAAGGCTGTGGAAGCTCATATTTCCTGGAGAAATGAGAGAAGAAAGACCTTATCATAAAACAACATTTAAATCAGCACTCCATTCCTTTATTCAGTCAATAATACTTAATAATATTTACTGAGGACTTTCTATGACTCAAAATGGACTAGGAAATAGGGAAACAAAGATGAATAAAAACTAATTTTATTGTAAGTCTCTCTAGCTATAATTATCACACATTTGATATTTGTCTTTAGCCATAGAATATAGGCTTAGCGAGAACATAAATTCTTCCTAACTCATTCACTGCCACATCTGCAGTACCTAATTTAGTGTCTAGTTCATCAAAAAAAAAAAAAAATGTTGTACTCTCTATGATAATTATGTGTACAAGGTATGGTGGGGTACAGGATATATGAATTATTTTTATATTATATAATATTTTATATATGATACATATGATATAGTGACTGGTAATTCCAAAGTAGGATTAGATGTACAGAAGTGGTGGAGAAAAGAAAAAGCAACAGGAACATTCATTCCAGGTAGAAGGAGCTTAGAAAGCAAAATGAAGGGGGTAAGAAACATCTCTATTGGCTTATTAGCTATATTTCTTTGTTTTATGTTGTAATGGTTATTAGAGTTACAATTAAGGAAAAAAGGAAAAGAAGAAAAACTTCTCAACTGATTGTGTGTGTCTGTGTGTTGAGAGAGAGAGAGAGAGAGAGAGAGGGAGAGGGGCAGTGCCTACCATCATTACATTTCTTTTCTCGGCTACTCAGACATGAAAGGCTGCGTTTAGACACTGGATGATTGGCTACAGGACCCTTGTGCCAGCCCTCCCATATATACTGCTCTTGCCATACCCTGGATATCTGTTAATGGAATGCTAACCCTTTGGAAGATTACTATGTGAACATGTCTTGATACTTCTAAACTATCAATTCTCAACTTATTTCAGCAGAGAGAAGAATCTTCCCTCAAGGAACAAACAAATAAAACCCCCCAAATCATACAATAGACACAAAAATAAATCTTACACACAATTTCAGGGAATTTAGGAAACTTCTGAAATCCATGGACATGAGGTTAAAAATAAGACACTTGAAAATTCAGTACTGTGGATCTTGGATTAAGAGATATTTGTGTTAAGTGTGCCTTTGAGGCCACAACAAACTCTTGAAGTAACACCTGGAGACTTAACACAGGACTGATTGCTTTGGTATTTTCCTCTTTGTCTTCCCATATTTGACCCTCTCAAGTCTTGCAACTTGCCTTTGGAGACTAATATTCCATAGAAAACATCCTCTTCCTATCAGCATGTACAAAGGAATGTAGAGGAGCTGTTTTTTAAAGTTATGCAGGTGCATATCTCATGTTGAGATGTAAGGCAAGCAAAAGAGTGTGTTTACTATATAAGAGAATAGTCCAAAAAATGTTGTATGATTATCACACTAGGGAAAGGAGATAGAAGAGTGATAATTAATGTTTATGTTCAGTGATAGTTTGTGCTTGTTGAATTTTATAAATAATCAGAAATTACTTTATAGAACTTACTGAGTTTTGGTAATAAAAGTTTCTTAATTTCTACGCATTCATTATATTTTGTTATTATGTGGTATATTATATGAAACCACTCAGCAGATCTAAGGAGGAACTAAATCTATGCTTCAGGTATGACAGCTTCAGTCCTTTGACATAAGTGGTACCTTAACCACTATGGAACAAACCACAGAAAAATAGGGTCTCAATGGCAATCAAGTCATCTTTCAAGAGAGGCCGTCAACATTTTTTCTGCCACCAGATGTATTCACCTCATTAAATATTCCTGGTAGCTTTTCTGCATTAACTGGGGGAGTTTGAGCTTATAGACTAGCTTTCAAAATTAACCTACCACAAGTGACTGCCATTTTATGACATACTTATAAGATTGGCTTTAAAAAAGAAAACTGACAATATCAAGGGCTGACAAGGTACAAAGCAATTGGAACTCACGTTTTGGTGGGATTATAAAATGGTATACTACTTTGGAAAACATTTTGACAGTTTATTATAAAGTTACACATATGCTTAACATATGAGCCAGGAATCCTATTTCTAAGTACTTTATCCAAGTAAAAAAGAAGCCTCAAGAATGAATGAATGAATGAATACATAAATAAATAGGAAATCTAGGTTCACATAAAAACCATATGCAAATATTCATATTAGCTTTGTCTGTAATTGCCAAAACCTAGAAGCAATCCAAATGCCCCTCAACTGGAGAATAGATCAACACACAGTGTGTAGTAAATCCATACAATGGAATATTACTCAGAAATAAAAAGGAATGAACAGCTGATAAACCCAACAAAGGGTGATTTTCAAATGCATTACTCTAAGTGAAAGAAGCCAGACTCAAAATACTATATATGACTGATTCCATTTTTATGACATTCTTGCAAAGTCAAAATTATAGAAATAGAAACAAATCAGTGGTTGCAGATGCTAAGGAGTGGGGGAGGAGGGTTGACCACAAATGGGCAAAGGGGATGTTTTGGAGTCATGGAATTATTCTGTATCTTTATTTGTCAAAACATGTACAACTATACAGTAAAAAGGGTAACTTTAGTGTATGTAAATTACACCTTAATAAAAACCAGTCATATGTATCCCTATCACATGACTGAAATAAAGACTTGATCCCCACTCTGTGCTCTGAAAGTGAAGAGGAGAGAGATAGAGAGACAGAGAGACAGAGAGAGAGAGTTTTTCAAAGCTTCATTCTCTGGCCATAGAGATAATGTGTCTTATATACAGTTTGATACACAGAAATTTTAATACAGTTTTCAAAAAATAACTCATGGAGGACATTAATGCTAAGAATATAATTTTGGAATTTTACATTAATTACTTAATATGGAAAAAATACATATGTTATGAAATTCATTTTCACATTATTTAAGCAGGTTTTTCATATAGTAAAGAGCAGAGTACAGAGGTCAATATCAAATAAGCTGTAACCCTAGAGTGAGTCTTCAAGAAATTTTACTCTCTGTTCTTGTGAAGCACTAGGATACGCTGTAGCATTCATCGTAACCTTATGTAGTGGCTGAAGAGCAGACATTTTCTTAATTTTACAGCTTAAGAACCTGAAGACCCTGGAGCTTAACTGCCTCAAGATTATAAAACTATGAAAATAAGAAAATATGTAAAAAGTCCAGGTGTTCTATGTCCAAATTCCGTGTTTTTCCTACAGTACAAATTCTCTTCTTGTTGTTATATATTAACTTTAAAAAGATAAAATGCAAATATACCTGGTTAAAATTTTGAGCATATTTTTTCTTTAAATAGGTTTATCACTTGTTTTTTCATCTTCTCCTATTATGATGGAAGTTTCAGTACCTAAATATTTACTCAGTCATTAACATTGATTATATTACTTAGACAAGAATGGATTTCTTTGCATTTATTATCTTTTCCTTGGAAATAGCTCTATGACTTGTTTTGTAAGATTTTTTAATCTTTTATTCATATCCCACTCTCATTCCTTTCAACAGCTATTTTATGTTTACACTACTCATCTAAAGACTTCTAAAATGACTTCTACCTCTATTCTTTTACCATTTAATTTTGCCTTTGACTTCTTAATAAAATGAGACTGTTAAACTGAACCTCTTCAAATTCATGGCTTTTCCCCGTTCATACTTTTCTATCCATACTCTTTCTTCCCTCCTGGTAGGAAGAGTATTCATTCTCCTGCCCAAGACCAATTATTCCAATGGATTTCTTGATGCTCATATTGATGTTCATCTTCCCAGGTATATTGTTCCATCAATGGTACCTTCTTTGTATCACCTTTAACCTCCTCTCTTTTTTCCTTTTGGGCTAAAATCATGCTCAAGAACCTTTGCTGTTTAGTATAAGGAAAGAAAATACATTAAAAAAAATGTGAAACAAAACAAAACTTTTCTTTTCTTCTCTCTCTCTCTACACCCATATCTAATGTCCATTTTACCACCTAAGCCTCTAGTCCAGTTTTCAATCTTGGCAGCATATTAATACTATATGGGAGTTTTAAATTTTTAAAAATGTATCAGCTCTGTTCTCTTCTACTTTTCCCTTATCATGGCATGATTTTTTTAGAGTAAGCTCTAGTTATTTATTGATACAAAACTTGTAATAAAAACAATAAAACAGGTTTAAAATAATGCTTTCATTGAGTTGTGTTGCCATGTTGAAAATAGAAGAAAGTTTCTTACAGTAACTTTTTTATAAACCCTAGCATTTTCAGAATTATGAATTTAGAGCCCAACTCCCTTTTTTCTCCATGTTAAATGAACTGTGGTGATGAATCTCATATGTGTCAGTGCTTCATGTGAACTTATCGAGGGTCTATCTTGCTTTGGCCATATTTCGTATAACAAAAAGCCAGATACTTGTTCATCCCTAGATAATTCACTTCTACCAAGAAACAATCCCTGCCACGTCCCTTAGCCTTGAAGTCTATAGTAGCAATAACAGGCCCAACATTCTAATACTAGGAATGAAATGCCATGAAAACCAAGTTAGAGATTTGTTTGCCCTAAACTCTCAATATTTTCAACTAGAAAGAGTTATGGAGAGTATAGGAAGAAGACATCTGAAGGATTAATTAAAAAAAAAAAAAAAGAAGCAAGAATAGCTTGCCAAGCTTTTGGCTTAGGAAATCAGTTATTTTGACTAGTTATTTTGTCCATATCAAAAACACCTACTATTGATCAATTAATTTTGCTTCACTTTTGTGATTACTGATTTTTCACTTAAAGTGATCAAATTAGACCTGAACTGCTTCAATTTCATAAGATATATCACATCTCCCAAACTGTGGGATGTGTATTTGAATGGGATTTGATTAAACTAGACAGCAGTGATTTATACTTATGGTAAGATGCTAAAATAGGAAGGAAGGTGTCAGTACAATTTTGAGCTACTTAGGGGACCAGTTCATCTTTTATTGCTTTGATATATAATCAACTATTTTCTCAGTTTCATTAGCATACCAAACCCAGGCATCCAAAGATAACAGTAATAATAACATTTATCAATTGATACCTGTAAGCAGATCTCATTTGGGAAGCATACTAGAATTAAAGTAGCAACCACAATAGAAAGACAAAGATAGAACATGTTAAAAAGCCTGAGAAACACACTACTAACCTATTTTTTCAAGAATTACATTTCCCTGGGGAAGAGGGCATAGGAGATAATTTCATTCTGATTCCAAACCAGAAAGGTGAGTCTAGGCCACCATGGGTTTAGCAGGGCCTTTCTGACCTTGGACTACCATCTCTATGTAGGAATTATCATAGATGCACGTGTTTGTTTTCTACATTTATGTCTAAATATTTACATTAAATTCATGTGTATGTTTTGATGTCTATACATATGTAGATATACAGTTTTCTAGATCATACTAAATAATTTCATTTACTACAATTTAAATTAATTGAAGTCACACTGAATCACTTTTGTTTCCCTTTTTTCCTATGAGGTATTCCAGCTGGATGCAAATAAAATGTGCCTTTCAATTCTTTTAAGACATTACTGTCCATGCACACCCACGTAACTTAGCAGTTAATGCCTAAATTGCCAAGTTGCTGGGTTGTTTTCTTTTGTTTTCCTCAGATGTATGAGTCTTATTTTTCCAACAGGAAAGTAAATTCTTTAGGGAGACATGCCATTTTCTTGTGTTTTTCTTCATCTAGTTGAGTATTAGCATGTTGACCTTCACTTTACTAATAAAGGCCAAATTATTACAGTCAAGGATATTTATATTTAAATAGGAAAATACATTTAAGATCTTTAAGACCCAGGAACATAAATTTCTAATAGTAGGATTTCAGACCATATGACAAGCTAATGGGGGACTCATTTTTGGACGAGTGTTACTTTTTATCCATTGCTACAGAGCTGATACTGCCTACCTAGTTATTTATAATAAACAGGGTTCCTTTCTTTTTTCTTTCTCCTCTTTTCTCTAATACCTTCATGTCATTGTGAAAAAAACTGGTTTTTCTTTTCAGTTTCTCATGATTTTGGACAACCAATTTTAGTGTGTCATATATAGTTCAATAGGCAGTCAGTCATTATCTCTGATACCTATAATCTGGAAGTAAATCTAATATCCTGCTCCCTCTATAAATTACCATTTAATAAAATGTGATATTAAACAAGGTTTCTCTCCATACTTCATTGTCTTTTCTGTACGTTTGTTTTAGAAATTATCTCCTAAGGTAGCATACCTATTTGACTTTATCAGGTAGTATAAATGTTTATGTACTCTTTAATCCAATGTAAAAGTACTTAATAAAAAGTTTAGGTCACACTCTGTCACTGGGTAGCAGAATCACTTTTTCAGTTTTTCTTTTTTAATCTTCCTGAGTTTTCCATGCACTTTACAATAGAAAGAGATCATTTATATTCATATTAAATAATTTACAATAATTAAACCTGTCAAAATTATTTAACTTAATAAAGTATTTAACTGGTTTTTACACATTTAAACTGATTCACTTAGTTGAATTATGAGATAAATTATAATGATTTTAGAAATTTATTTTTAAAAATTTTGGCATATTGGCAGGTCAAAAGAAATGTTACATAGGCAAAATAGCTTATCATTTATTGACATCAGAATTTTCCTGATAATTTTAAATTTATATTAATGTGATCATTTTGTATTATTCCAAGTGATTGATGTTCACTAATTTTTCTTTAGACATCTGTGCTAAAATGCAAATTTCAAAAAGAGTTATCAAATCTATCAATAAATTTTAGGTGAAAAACAGAACAAACATTGGAAATAGAAAACATGGGTCTGAGTCCCCACCCTGTTACTTATTAGCTGAAATACAAATAATTTCTACATTTCTTCAACCTGTCTATAGTCTCAGAGGGCTATTATAAAACCAAATGAAGCTATGAATTACGTGTTTTCTGAACGATAAATTAAGGTCTCATTGGCTCTTCTAAATTCCACAGTAGTCTACGTGGAGTCAGTTACTGTGCTGACATCTGGCTGTTGCTGGTTTTAAGAGTATCCAGAGAGAGTAACCTTGGTTGGCATCAAATCTGGTACTTTCTTGATGGCTGCTGTGGACAGGGCTATTGATATCTTCTTCAAACAGCTTCAAGGGTAGTGTTTGTCACACATGGAAGAAACATTAGAATTATACTGTGGATTTCAAGTGAAAACTGATGTTGAAAAACTGCCAACTTGGTGGGCTTTTCTGAGGCATAAGTTTGGTAATGCTCAGATATAACTCAGGGGACTCAGTGTGAAGAGGGGTTGTTCCTGCTGGATTAGGAGAGGAAGGGCCATCTTTAACCACTTGCTTCTCAGTGAGATTAAGTTCTTGGCACTAAAAGTTTATTCACTAATCCATTAAAATGAGAAGATGTTGTTGGTGTCTGCAACATCCCAGAAAAAACAATAGTTACTGTCATTTATACTCCTGCCTTCCAAAGGTAGAGTCTCTGTCCATTAAACTGGAGAAGAGAAAACAAAAATTGCTCCATAAGAGAAAATGACTGGAGAAATGGTCTGGGAAGATATTAAGGTGGTGCTGATGGTTGTGTTTGTTCAGTTGGGGTAGAGATAGGGATGAGAAACCCTTGATGTTTGTTAGAGCCTTGGTTGAAGGGAGACAGACAGGGAGGGAAGAACAAGAGAAAAGGTGTCAGCTAAAAAAGAGGGGTGAAGCAATGGGGAAGTGGAATTTTAAGATGAATGATGATGTTCTTGGTAGATACCTCTTCTCCTGCTCTTCACAGCATGATCATTAGTGAAATGTCCATTCCTTGCTTTACATTTTCATGTTCAGTAAAATGTTCCTTTCTTGTTTCAAATTTTTTTTTACATAATAGCATTGACTTATTGTGAACTTGAAAGCTCTTCTCATGAAATAAAATCAAGTATAGAGAAAAAGAAACATTTGGTCTTGATAGATAATGTCTTTTGACTCATACTACAGAAAATAAGATCACATCTTGAAAGTTGGATATAATAAAATTGAAAGCATGATCCTAAAGCTTTATTTCAAAGCATCCATCAGCAAGAGAAAGAGAGTAAATTAGAAAGTGGAGACTTGTTTGATCTGCCTTTGGAGGTAAAATTAGAGCTGCTTATAAGAGCAAAGGGTTCAGGAGTGTTGAATCAAAGCTATGAGAAAGGCTTCAAGAGAAATGAAATGCTTCTTGTATTTTAGGACATACATGTAGAAAAGTCATTTAAAGTTGTTCCTATTGCACTACATCAAATTAGGTTTTGTTTCTGTTTTGACAGCCATGGTGACTCCAGTTCTGTTTTGCCAAAATATGTTTAAGAATAGGAATAGAATTTTGTTGAGTCACTGAGAACTGTATCATATTTTGGATTCTAAATTATCTACCCTGGTGATTAGAGAATTCAGGAATATTGATTTGAGAGTCTTTGAAAGAAAAGATTAAGTGAAGTTCTTTCATTTCTTTTTCTTTAGTATTCCTCCTTCCTTTGTTGTATGTTCCTTTGCATTTAATCATTTTCCAAGAGCTTATGTTTTTTTCTCAGTTGAAGATTATTCTGTAACAGAGCAATGTATAAAAATACTAAATGCTGGGAATTATTTTTCTCTAGAAAGAACAGCAGAAATTAAGTATTTAGACTTTTACAAAATGTTTTTGTTTCTTTTATACAGAGTGATTATGTACCCCATCAATATGGAACGTGGATTAGGTGTTTGAATGCCTTGTGTGCCTCAGTCACGTTTACAAACATGTGTTACTAAGTTTAAAGATAAATTCTATTTTTCCAAACTAATTAGTAGGATTTCAGGATATATTGTTCACTCATATTTTCTTTCCATGGCTTACCACTAAGCTTTACGTTAGCGGCTACATGATTAAAGTAAGTTAGACATATAAGGAGCTTTGTTCCTGGATTCTGCTTCACTTATGTATAAAGTATTTGGATGGTGAGAGAAGCATTTGTTTCTTTCATGAACACTAAAAGTGTATTAATTGATAACCATATGAATATGTTATCTTTAAGCCTTCAAAGATTTAAAGATTATATACCAGATGATTCAATTTACACAGAATTGATATATAAAGATAGAAAACAGATCAGTGGTTGCCTAGGGATGGGTGGGAATAGTGAGAGGCAGGAATTATAAAAGGGCACAAGGAAACTTTAAGGGGTGATGAATATGTTCATTATCCGGATTGTGGTTATGGTTTCATGAATGTGTACATATGTTGAGACATCAAATTGTACACTTTAAATACATATAGTCTTTATAGGTGAATTACACCTCAATAAAGCTGTTAAAATATAAAATAAATTTATGTAGTTATGATTTTTTTTAATTTATATATTTCAGCTCAGTTTGATTGGTTTTGTGCCCTACTTTACCAGGAAGACTATTAAAAATCAAACAAATCAAAACATAGTCTCCCATCCCAAGGAGCTTGAAACAGTGGAATATTTCCATTTGGGGGAGCATAGCAAGCAAGATTTTTTAAAACATTCTACACTACAGTTCAAATAGATTCTGAATCATATTTTAATTTGTTGCTGAGCTAGGAACAATATATTGGCACTCAGTGGAGACCAAAATAAACACACAAATACATAAATGAAGAGAAAAGTGGAAGTAGAGTGAAAAATGACTTTGAAAGCATGAGGAACTGGAGACCAAGCTTTGCAGTCCATGCAAAGTTTGGAATCTGAGCCTGAGAACCCTCAAATAGGCATGGGCCCTCAATGGGGCTATATAGTGAAAGGATGGGCTAGGAAAAGAAATTGCCAGTCAAAAATTAGATTCCACCATGAAATTTGTCATTTCCAAGGTTGCTATTGGGGAAAGTATTATTAATAAGATTCTTTACAGATAAGCTGTAGTCATTAGCCTGCTCTCCTATAAGTCTGGTGTTCAAATTTGCACTATTTAGTTAGGGAAACCTCAAACTGAGATCTGAAATTAACATAGATTAGCTTGCGTGCACCATAGGCCATTAAGCAGAAGCCATCACAAATCCTCTCTGGTAGAAAGTATATTTAATTTGGGCTCTCTGGATATCTACAAATTCTGTTCCACCAATATGTGTTCCAATTCGAAAAAATATTACTAAACATATAAGGAAATGTGCCATCAAGATTGAGCATCGGCAGAACAATACACAAGTTCTCATATTGAAATTATCAGATAAACCATAAAGAACTATTTTTCAAATGCATAAAAAATAATAGAATAAAAAATAACCAGCACACTAAAGACTACCTAAATTAACCAGATAGATTTTTAAAGAAACAGATATACATTGTGTGTGTAAAATCTACAATTCTTAAATGAAAAAAATCAATGGATGTGGTGAACAGAAGACTAGACACCTCTAAAGAAAGCAATAGTGAACTGAAAGATAAAACTGAATACATATCTTGGAAATGAAGACAGACAAGGAGATGGAAAATATGAAAAGAAGGCTAAAAGACAGAAAGATTAGACTGACACAATTCATCTATATCTCATTGGAATTCCAGAAAAAACATGGAGAGAATGGGGAAGAACCAATGTTCAAAGTAATAATTGCTGGAAATATTATACAACAAAAAGATATATACAAATATAAAAAGCATTGTTTACCAAGCAGTACAAAGAGAAGAGATTCTTATGTAAATACATAGAGGTAAACTCTGAAATATGAAATAAGATTTAAAAACAGAGAGACAGAGAAAGGGTATTCTCATATAAAAAGGAAACAATTTGAGTGACAGCTGACTTTTTAATAGTCATGAGCTAATGTTCAAGTTCCAATGTCCCCAGAAAAAAATGAATGAAGTGCCAGACAAATTTTTAACCCCCATAATCTATCTTATAGAAACCAAGACAAAATGTAATCATTTTAAGATAAGCATATCCTAAGAGATCTGACCACAAAGAGAGAAGCAGGAAGTAACACAGCCAGTATCAGGAGTTAGCCCTCTATAAAAATTGAGTATACTTCTCTTTTATATAAATTTTGGAACAAGACTGTCTGGAGTTGGAGAACTGAATTAGCTTCTATTTGATCTTGAACAAGTTGTTTAAACTTTCAGTGCCTTAGATTATTCATCTGTAAAATTGGAATAATTAATAAAATTTATGGCATAGGATTTTTATAAAGATTGAATGAAATATGTAAGGAGTTTAGAATAATGCTTGGCACATAATAAGAATGATGAAAGTGTATCTATTATTGTTGTGTTGTTATTGTTGCGTATGTCCAAAAAAAATTTACAAAGGAAATGCTCTCCAATTATTTTGATGTGGCTACTTTAATAGCAGAGACAGGAACAAAAATGTGCAAGAAAGAAAAATTATACTCCAATCAGAGTAGCAAAGATTCAGAAACCTTTAATAATAAAAAAATATATATAATAAAAATTTTGGGAAATCAAATCTCCCAATGTATAAAATATAATTTATATCCTGACCAACTGGAATTTGTTCCATTACTACAAGGATGGTTTACCACCTATTAAGGCAGTTTATTTATTTCTGTAGATTAAAGAGGAAAAGTCATACCTGGAGGGGACCTTCAAGATGGCAGAGGAGTAAGACATGGAGATCACTTTCCTCCCCACAAATACATCAAAAATACATCTACATGTGGAACGACTCTTACAGAACACCTACTGAATGCTGGCAGAAGATCTCAGACTTCCCAAAAGGCAAGAAGCTCCCCACGTACCTGGGTAGGGCAAAAGAAAAAAGAAAAAAAGAAGAAAAAAGAATAGGGATGGGACCTGTACCTCTGGGAGGGTGCTGTGAAGGAGGAAAAGTTTCCACACACTAGGAAGCCCCTTCACTGGTGGAGACAGGGGTTGGGAGGAGGGGAAGCTTTGGAGCCACGGAGGAGAGCACAACAACAAGGGTGCAGAAGGCAAAGCAGAGAGATTCCTGCACCGAGGATCAGGGCCAACTGGCACTCATCAGCCTAAGACGCTTGTCTGCTCACCCACTGGGGCAGATGAGGCCTGGGAGCTGAGGCTCTGGCTTCGGAGTTCAGATCCCAGGGAGAGGACTGGGTTTGGCTGCATAAACAGAGCCTGAAGGGGGCTAGTGTGCCACAGCTAGCCGGGAGGGAGTCTGGGAAAAAGTTTGGAACTGCCTAAGAGGCAAGAGACCATTGTTTCAGGATGTCTGAGCGGAGGGGATTCAGAGCATCGCCTAAATGAGCTCCAGAGACAGGGTGCGAGCCGCGGCTATCAGCGCGGACACCAGAGATGGGCATGAAACACTAAGGCTGCTGTTGCAGCCACCAAGAAGCCTGTGTGCAAGCACAGGTCACTATCCACACCTCCCCTCCTGGGAGCCTGTGCAGCCCACCACAGCCAGGGTCCCGTGATCCAGGGACAAATTCCCCAGGAGAACACACGGCATGCCTCAGGCTGGTGTAACGTCACACTCGCCTCTGCTGCCGCAGACTCGCCCTGCATTAGGTACCCCTCCCTTCCCCCAGCCTGAGTGAGCCAGAGCCCCCAGTCAGCTGCTCCTTTAACCCCCTGGGTGGGGTTAAAGGGTGACCCACATGCAGAGGTGGGGCCAAATGCAAAGCTGAACCCCAGGAGCTGTGCAAAAAAAGAAGAGAAAGGGAAATCTCTCTGTGCAGCCTCAGCAGCAGCGGATTAAATCTCCACAAACAACCTGATGTACCCTACATCTGTGGAATACCTGAATAGACAATGAATCATCCCAAATTGAGGTGGTGGACTTTGGAAGCAACTGTAGACTTGGGGTTTGCTTTCTGCATCTAATTTGTTTCTGACTTTATGTTTATCTCAGTTTAGTATTTAGAGCTTATTATCATTGATAGATTTATTTATTGATTTGGTTGCTCTCTTCCTTTTATATATATATATATATATATATATATATATATATATATACATACATACACATATATATGTATTGTTTTCCTTTTTCTCTTTTTGGGAGTGTGTATGTATATGCACTTCATGTGACTTTGTCTGCATAGGTTTGCTTTTACCATTTGCCCTGGGGTTCTGTCTGTCCGTTTTTTTTTTTTTTTTTAGTATAGTTTTTACTGCTTGTTATCATTAGTGGATTTGCTTATTGGTTTGGTTGCTCTCTTCTTTCTTTTTTTAAAATGTTTTTTATTTAGTAACTTTTTATTTTAATAAATTTAATTAATTATTTCTTTTTTCTTTTTTTTTCCTCCTTTTTCTTCTGAGCTGTGTGGCTAACAGCATCTTGGTGCTCTGGCCAGGTGTCAGGACTGAACCTCTGAGGTGGGAGAGCTGAATTCAGGACATTAGTACACCATAGACCTCCTGGCCCCACAAAATGTCAATTGGTGAGAGCTCTCCCAGAGATCTCTGTCTCAACGTTAAGACCCGTCTCCACTCATGACCAGCAAATTCCAGTGTTGGACACCCCATGTCAAACAACTAGTAAGACAGGAACAGAACTCCACCCATTAGCAGAGAGGCTGCCTAAAATCATAATAAGTTCACAGACACCTCAAAACACACCACCAGATGACGTCCTGCTCACCAGAAAGACAAGATCCAGCCTCATCCTCCAGAACACAGACACCAGTCCCCTCCAACAGGAAGCCTACACAACCCACTGAACCAACCTTACCCACTGCAGCAGACAACAAAAACAATGGGAACAATGAGCCTGCAGCCTGCAAATCGGAGACCCCAAACATGGTAAGTGAAGCAAAATGAGAAGACAGAGAAACATATAGCAGATGAAGGAGCAAGGTGAAAACCCACCAGACAAAACAAATGAAGAGGAAATAGGCAGACTACCTGAAAAAGAATTCAGAGTAATGATAGTAAAGATGATCCAAAATCTTGGAAATAGAATGGAGAAAATACAAGGACCTAGAAGAACTAAAGAACAAATGAACAATGATGAACAACACAATAAATGGAATTAAAAACTCTCTAGAAGGAATCAAGAGCAGAATAACTGAGGCAGAAGAATGGATAAGTGACCTAGAAGACAAAACAGTGGAAATAACTACCACAGAGCAGAATACAGAAAAAAGAATGAAAAGAATTGAGGACAGTCTCAGAGACCTCTGGGACAACATTAAATGCTCCAATATTCGAATTATAGGGGTCTCAGAAGAAGAAGAGAAAAGAAAGGGTCTGAGAAAATATTTGAAGAGATTATAGTTGAAAACTTCCCTAATATTGGGAAGGAAATAGTCAATCAAGTCCAGGAAGGGCAGAGAGTCCATAGAGGATAAATCCAAGGAGAAACACACCAAGACACATATTAAGCAAACTATCAAAAACTAAATACAAAGAAAAAATATTAAAATCAGCAAGGGAAAAGTAACAAACAACATACAAGGGAACCCCCGTAAAGTTAACAGCTGATCTTTCAGCAGAAACTCTGCAAGCCAGAAAGGTGTGGCAGGATATATATAAGGTGATGAAAGGGAAAAACCTACAATCAAAATTACTCTACCCAGCAAGGATCTCATTCAGATTTGATGGAAAATTAAAACCTTTACAGACAAGCAAAAGCTGAGAGAATTCAGCACCACAAAACCAGGTTTACCACAAAATCTAATGGAATTTCTCTAGGCAGGAAACACAAGAGAAGGAAAACACCTATAATAACAAACCAAAACAATTAAGAAAATGGGAATAGGAACATACATATCAATATTTACCTTAACATGTAAATGTATTAAATGCTCCAACCAAAAGACATAGACCAGCTGAATGGATACAAAAAGAAGACCCGTATATATGCTGTCTACAAGAGACCCACTTCAGACTTAGAGACACATACTGACTGAAAATGAGGGAATAGAAAAAGATATTCCATGAAAGTGGATATCAAAAGAAAGCTGGAGCAGCAATTCTTATATCAGACAATGTAGACTTTAAAAAAGACTATTACAAGAGACATAGAAGGACAGTACATGATGATCAAGGGATCAATCCTAGAAGAAGATATAAGAATTGTAAATATTTATGCACCCAATACAGGAGCACCTCAGTACATAAGGCAAATGCTAACAGCCATAAAAGGGGAAATTGACAGTAACACAATAACAGTAGGGGACTTTAACACCCCACTTTCACCAATGGACAGATCCTCAAAAATGAAAATAAATAAGAAAACACAAGCTTTAAATGATACCTTAAATAAGATGGACTTAATTGATATTTATAGGACATGCCATCCAAAAACAACAGAATACACTTTCTTCTCTAGTGCTCATGGAACATTCTACAGGATAGGTCATATCTTGTGTCACAAATCAAGCCTTGGTAAATTTAAGAAAACTGAAATTGTATCAAGTATCTTTTCTGTCCCCAATGCTATGAGACTATATATCAATTACAGGAAAAAATTGTAAAACATACAAACACATGGAAACTAAACAGTACACTATTACATAGTCTCAATAGATCAATAGAGCTCTCAATCAAGAGATCACCAAAGAAATCAAAGAGGAACTTAAAAAATACCTAGAAACAAATGATCATGAAAACCCGACAACCCAAAACCTATGGGATGCAGCAAAAGCAGTTCTAAGAGGAAAGTTTATAGCAATACAATCCTACCTCAAGAAACATTTCAAATAAACAACCTAACTTTACACCTAAAGCAATTAGAGAAAAAAGAACAAATAAACCCCAAAGTTAGCAGAAGGAAAGAAATCATAAAGATCAGATCAGAAAGAAATGAAAAAGTAATGAAGGAAATGATAACAAAGATCAATAAAACTAAAATCTGGCTCTTTGGGAAGATAAACAAAATTGATAAGCCATTAGCCAGACTCATCAAGAAGAACAGGGAGAAGACTCAAATCAATAGAATTAGAAATGAAAAATGAGAAGTAACAACTGACCCTGCAAAATACAAAGGACCATGAGGGATTAGTAGAAGCACCTGCATGCCAATAAATGGACAACCTGGAAGAAATGGACAAATTCTTAGAAAAGCACAACCTTCCGAGACTGAACCAGGAAGAAATACAAAATATAAACCAACAAATCACAAGCTGTGAAATTGAGACTGTGATTAAAAAGCTTCCAACAAAAAAAATCCCAGGACCAGATGGCTTCACAGGCAAATTCTATCAAATATTTACAGAAGAGCTAACACCAATCCTTCTCAAAGTCTTCCAAAATCTAACAGAGGGAGGAACACCCCCAAACTCATTCTACGAGGCCACCTTCACCCTGACACCAAAACCAGACAAAGATGTCACAAGAAAAGAAAACTATAGAGAATCTTAAAGATACTACGAGAAAACTACTAGAGCTAATCAATGAATTTGGTTAAGTAGCAGGATACAAAATTAATGCACAGAAATTTCTTGCATTCATATACACTAATGACGAAAAATCTGTAAGACAGATTAAGGAAACACTCCCATTTACCATAGCAACAAAAAGAGTAAAATACCTAGGAATAAACCTACCTAAGGAGACAAAAGAGCTGTAGGCAGAAAACTATAAGACACTGATGAAAGAAATTAAAGATGATACAAACAGATGGAGAGATATACCATGTTCTTGGATTGGAAAAATCAACATTGTGAAAATGACTATACTGCCCAAAGGAATCTACAAATTCAATGCAATCCCTATCAAACTTCCAGTGGCATTTTTCACAGAACTAGAACAAAAATTTTCACAATTTGTATGGAAACACAAAAGACCCCAAATAGCCAAAGCAATCTTGTGAAGTAGAAATAGTGCTGGAGGAATCAGACCCCTGGACGTCAGACTATACGGCAAAGCTACAGTAATCAAGAAAGTATGGTACTGGCACAAAAACAGAAATATAGATCAATGGAACAGGATAGAAAGCTCAGAGATATCCCACACACATATGGTCACTTTATTTTTGATAAAGGAGGCTAGAATGTCCAATGGAGCTAAGACAGCCTCTTCACTAAGTGGTGCTGGGAAAATTGGACAGCTACATGTAGAAGAATGAAATTAGAACACTCCCTAACACCATCACAAAAATAAACTCATAATGGATTAAAGACCTAAATGTAAGACCAGACACTATAAAACTATTGAAGGAAAACATAGGCAGAACACTCTATGACATAAATAACACGAAGATTCTTTTTGACCTACCTCCTAGAGAAATGGGAATAAAAACAAAAATAAACAAATGGGACCTAATGAAACTTAAAAGCTTTTGCACAGCAAAGGAAACGATAAACAACATGAAAAGACAACCCTCAGAATGGGAGAAAATATTTGCAAATGAAGCAACTGACAAAGGACTAACCTCCAAAACTTACAAGCAACTGATGCAGCTCAATATCAAAAAAGGAAACAACCCAATCCAAAAATGGGCAGAAGATCTAAATAGACATTTCTCCGAAGAAAATATACAGATTGCCAACAAACACATGAAAGGATGCTCAACATCACTAATCATTAGAGAAATGCAAATCAAAACTACAATGAGGTATCACCTCACACCAGTCAGAATGGCCATCATCAAAAAATCTACAAACAATAAATGCTGGAGAGGGTGTGGAGAAAAGGGAACCCTCTTGCACTGTTGGTGGGAATGTAAATTGATACAGCCACTGTGGAGAATAGTATGGAGGTTCCTTAAAAACTAAAAATAGAACTACCTTATGACCCAGCAATCCCACTGCTGGGTATATACCCTGAGAAAACCATTATTCAAAAAGAGTCATGTACCACAATGTTCATTACAGCTCTATTTACAATAGCCAGGACATGGAAGCAACCTATGTGTCCATTGATAGATGAATTTATAGAGAAGATGTGGCACATATATACATTGGAATATTACTCAGCCATAAAAAGAAATGAAATTGAGTTATTTGTAGTGTGGTGGATGGACCTAGAGACTGTCATACAGAGTGAAGTAAGTCATAAAGAGAGAAACATATACTGTATACTAACACATATATATGGAATCTAAAAAATAAATGGATATGAAGAACCTGGGGACAGGACAGGAATAAAGACCCAGACATAGAGAATGGACTTGAGGACACTGGTACGGGGAAGGGTAAGCTGGGACGAAGTGAGAGAGTGACATTGAAATATATACACTACCAAATGTTAAATAGATAGCTAGTGGGAAGCAGCCACATAGCACAGGGAGATCAGCTTGGTGCTTCGTGACCACTTAGAGGGGTGGGATAGGAAGTTTGGGAGGGAGACGCAAGAGGGAGGGGATATGGGTATATATGTATATGCATAGCTGATTCACTTTGTTATAAAGCAGAAACTAACACACCATTGTAAAGAATTATACTCCAATAAAGATGTTAAAAAAGAAAAGTCATGCCTGATCATCTCAATTAAAAATACTTATTTGAGAGAGTAGAACACTCATTCATGTGAAAAGATATTTAGAAAAATAGAAAAAGACAGAAATTTCCTTAACCAAATGAAGGCTTTATATATATATATATATATATATATATATATATATATATATATATATATATATATAGCAATTTATCACTGATAGTGGTGAATCCTTAGAAGTAATATGTTTAATGTCAAGACCAACCAAGACAACAGCATTTAGTATCATTGATTCTAATCTATCACTGCAAAAGAAAACAAAAGAGAACAAACAAAGAAATGAAAAAGAGTTATAATCAGTACTGCCACAATGAATAACTGTAAGGGTCATGCTATGAATGATGCCTCTGGAAATACAGGCCTGATTTTAAGATGGGAAAGAATGAGGTAAAATTGCCATCGTTCACAGAAAAATGAATGCCTTTTTAACGATCCAAACCATCCACACAAACTGGTAGAGCTAATAACAGACTTTAGCCAAATCAATATGTAAAAATGAATAACATTAGTACTAGCAACAATAATTTAAAAATTTTAAATAATAGCTATAGTAAGACATCCCATTACTCAAATAACATGTTTCTTTAGAATATTTCTACCCCAAAATGCAAAATCATCTGGAAGGAGAAAACTATAAAACTAAATTAAAATACATTTATTAAATAAGTATTTTATTTAAATATTTATTATTAAGTATTTTATTAAATACCTTTATTAAATGAAAAGATAATCCATGCTTACAGACAGGAAGTATCAAGATCATGATGATGTCAGTTCTCCTTAAATTAATGTATATATTTAATGCAATTATTTTAAAAATTCCCAACAGAGTTCTTTTTCTAAATAGATAGTGATAACTTAATCCTGAAATTCATATGAAGAACAGTGAAGATAATTTTGAAGAAGGAGAGGATATTTGCACTACCAGATAGCAAAACTTATGAAAAAGATATAGTAGTATTAATACAAAGATACATATAGACACATATATATACAGAAATATATATATGCAAATACATTTATATATACACCCATACTGCAACATACACACACGTTGCAGAGTATGATAGCATACCTACATGCATGTGTGTATATGTACATATTGGCGTATTATCATATGATGTGCATACAGATCGGTGTATGCTGTAGGAGAGGTACATACATATAGGTATATATTTCTCTATATATGTGTGTGTATTTTTGTGCTAATACTACTATATCTTTATCATAAGTTTTGCTATCTGGTAGTACAAATATCTTCTCTTTATTCTTCAAAATTATATATACATGTGTATATTAAAGAGAGAGAGAGAGACATGAAGAGATACAGTGACACAGAGAGAGAGAGAGAAACTGAGAGTCCAAAGCAGCAGAATATTGGCATGAATTCTTCTCTACCTATGGTTTAGTATTTTGTGTGTATATGTATCTCTAAATAAAATAAAGTTATTTGTGTTTTTATTTTTTTTCTAAATAGTATCATGCTAATCATATCACCTAATTAGAGATATTTAGTCGGTGGAATTGAGACAATTTGGTGATCCAGTGATGTGGCAAGATAAGGGAAAGCGAGGAGCCTGGGAAGATCACCTGATTCTTTGCTAGGATTCAGGGGGAATACAGTTGCCTTCACTAGTATATAGGTTGCAAGGGAAGGACCAGGTTTGGAGTAATAAATGTTGAGCCCAGTTCTCAGATCCTTCAAGTTTGGGATTCCTGTGGGACCTTGAGAATGCTATCTGTGCTTTGCAGAGGGATCCAAGGAAATAAAGTGGGTTCAGAGTAGGGCAAGCAAATAGGAGGGAGAATTTGGAAATGTCAATTTCCAGGACAGAATAGAGCGAAGATGATTTAAAAGTGCTCGTATAGCTTACACCGTGCTTTTTTTGTTTTTCTTTTAATAGAAAGCCTCACCATTTAACTCAAACTAATTTTCACTGAAGACTTACTTTATATCACAGTCCTTACTCTGAGCTGCAATGGAAGCAAAGGCACAGATTTTGTCCCTTCAATTCTATTTTTAAGGTGTGTCAGATTCTCTGTCGCACTAATAATGCTCTGGCTCACCTCTGGGAAATTATACCCTTCTTTTGCTCTGCCATGGACACCCGTTCATGATCTGGCCTCTCCCTTCTTCACCTCAGGCCTCAGTGTGGGTATGACCCCTATAGGGAAGAGTCCCTTTATTCATTATCTTCCTCCCTAAGATTAGAGTAAATTTATCAATAAGAAGGACTATATATTTATTGCTGGCATAAACCCTGTGCCCAATATGGTGCCTGATAAACAGTATTTAATAAGTGTTAACTATTAAATGTTGTTTATTTAAGACATAGGTCATGCACACCAGGGGCTTATAATCAAACCTAAGTTTTGCATTGTTTGCTTGGGATCATTCTGTATTGCTTTATGCTTGTGTCTTTTTCCAGTTAAATATAAATAACTCAAGGTTGAGAACTATATTTTCTCCTTGTTTGGCATTGCTCATCATGCCTGATACAGTGGTCAGATAATTTGTATAGCATTCAGCTGGGCAATATTTGAAGCCATACATGAGACTATCCATTTTGCACTATTTCCAAATTAAATATTCTACTGCAAACCTAATAATTTGTTTATTTAACTCAGGACTGATTTCCCCACAAGGAACCATTAATACCTCAACATTGGCTTTATAAACCTGGTAAAACCTGATGATTAGCAGCTATTAGTAATTTGTTAGATCCCTTATATAAAATTTAAATAGAAGAGCACAATGCTTCAAGTTAATGGCATTATCTGGTTATGATTTTAACAAGAGAGCAAAAGTTGGAACATGATTTCTCAAATTCTTATGGTGAAAGTGGGATTTTGAATTCATTATTTTCTTAATTTTGGAATTATTTTAAGTGCATTTTACTTAAATAAAGACGTTCTCTATCTGCAATAGGAAATGCATGTGGAACTCGAATCTTAAAACCTCTAAAAAATTTAACTTTATGTTTTGTTGTTTGAGTTAGGGATGGGTTGGCTAAGGCACGCCTCTGTGTTTGAGATAGAGATGGAAAGAAATGAGAGAGAGAAAAAGAAACAGAACATTTGACTAATGACCTTTTAAACGGATCAAAACAACAATCTATTTATATCCACTGGGAAATGTTCATCCCTTTGAAGGCATCTCACAGTCTCTTTATCCTGTGTGTCCTTTTTAGGTGTTCCGTTTTAATCGTGGTCTAAATAAAGAAAGTAAATGTTGCACAGGATCAAATTTACAGTCTAGCTAAATGAGAAATCCATTAGGTTTGAAACTCTGTAGAAGTTGCATTGCTGTGGCATTGATCTCTTTTTCCTGGTGTCAACCTTGTCTTGTATCCATTGAGCACAGTCTCCCATCTATCTGTCCACTTTACTCACCTATCACCTGGACAGCCCCAGGTTATCCTATCTCTATGTAAAACCATGACTTTGGTGGTAAAGGCCACAGTGTGACTCCAGCAGTGTATTGCAGACACCTGTGTGCTCACCATTTTCATCACTAACAGAACTCCTGTAGTTATAGAACATAAAACCTAAATGCAAACTGCAGAACCTAAAATGCAAAATGTAATCAATATTAGTAAACAGTGCTATAATTTCACTTCATCATGATCTTAGACTTTTAAAGTTTATATTAGGAAAATTCAGGTCAAATAAACAAAATCAAGCAGCTTTCCTTTTTTAAAATTCACTCATCAGGACCACCTTAGTTTCTTCTACTGTGAGAAGGACAAAAAAATTTTTAGCTTTCAAATAGAGTCCTTGAAAACAAAAGCTTACAAAGCAGCATGTCAACAAAATTTTATCTTGCTAGGCTTCTATTTTTGAGGACTCAGATATGTGATGTAGCTGAGGAAAAGATCTTTCTTTGGGTAGGTGAGGAAATATCAGATAGATTTTTAAGTCCTGATATTTTCAAATACTTTTTCATACTGATCTTAAAGAAGATTTTCAGCTTTAATAGGCCCTGAAAAAACAGGGAATCATGAAAGCAGTTATGAGCATGGTGGCCATATGCCTTATCTTTCAAACCAGGGCACTTAAAAAAATAGATTCTTTTAAAAATTATGCCAAATGCAAAAAGCATAAACCAGGACTGGCTATGCCTGAAAAACTACAACCTATGGTCACCTTAACTATGAGGGAGGGCAATAAAATGGAATGCTAATAGAATCTATTAGAACTGAAGGACTAGGGTTTAGTTTGGCAGTGATATTTATTTGACAAATCTGAAGAATAAATATGAAGCCAACCTCCTATATTAATGGGGAAGGTGAATAATTTGGAGTTATTAAGACCATTAAAACTGATTGCTTGAAGATTTGTTGTTATTCTGTTAGATTAAAAGATAAATCAATGTCAGCTTTTTACTAGGACCCTCCCAACTAAATCAATCAATGACTAACTTAGTGTGTGCCTTCTGTTTCCAGTCATTTTGGTTTCATTTCACAGGCTGATTTTTGCCCTTGAAGGTAGTATTCATTGTATTTATGTAGAATGTGAACTATGCCACTTCTTCAATTACAGCTGTTGGAGATTTTCATTCAAAAATACTCAGTTACTTTGCTTGGTGGAATTGAGACCTTGCACATCTTTAAGCCACTTAGAAGAAATGTGTGCATGATTTATAGAACAAGCAAACAAAGCATGACCTTTCCTGAACTGATTAACAGTGCTATTCTTCAGAATGGCAGTTTACTATAGATTCACTCACACTGAATGATTTTATAAATGTGTATAGGATACAGGTATGTAACATGAATATACAATGGGCTTGAAATAACCTTGAACCAAACATTTATAACATACTATTATAATGAAGACAGCTCCAATTACTTTCCCTGAGCCCTGTTTACTAGTTATAAAATAATGCTTTATATAAAATTTGAGAATCCTGTGGAAGAAATTATTTTATTTTTAATATTAAAATATCTTTCATTTTAAATTACAGATATGACCACACACCATACATTTATATCGGCCTTAAAATGGATTAGAATTTAATTCACTTAAGCACCCTTAAAAATGTTGGTAGATAGATATTTTGAAATTTTTCTGACAAATTTTTTTCCCCTTCCTATGACCCAGAACATTGTGTGAACACAAGAGGAGTATGATATGAAGTCATTTGGACATCAATTCTAACTTCTCAGGTTGACCACTTTTGCAGTCCCGGAAAGCACTTTGAAAGAGTATAAGATTACAGTTCTTTTTTATTTCCATCTTGCAATGTCAGGCTCTTTCAAATCAAGTAAGATAGGTTTAGAATGATTGGGTTATCACACTTTAAAAGAAGATGCATACCAGAATTCACAACACAGTAATGCAATACCTGTGGATGATGAGCTCATACGCCTGAAAATAACAGTCATTTACTATTGACCTGGCAGTTGCTGTTGGTATTGTTTACTTTAAGTTCCTTGAGGGCAGGGACCATCTGGGTATACCTCTATCTCCCGATCTATGCATTGAACAACAACATTGGGGAGTTTTTTCCTAAATGGAATGTAAATATAGAAAACCAAAATTTTAATATTCTCAAGTTAAGAGAGTATTACTGTAGTTGTATAATTTTACTTGTTTCCTTTTAGTTAAAAAGCAGAATTTTGTGAGGTTCCTCTTTTCAAGGAAATTCTTCAGAAAACCATGCTAAATATGTTCTTCTCTACCTCTGTCCCCACACAATATTTAACTTACCACAGCTTCATGCTCGTGGGGACATTGAATAAATATTTCTGGTCAATAGTCACAAACCAAGTATTTTCAAGTCCACTTGTTTTCCTTCCAGCACCATTCACAGTCCTATTTCCTTTAATATGGAGTTAATTTTCAGGTTGGACTTTGTTTCAGCAATTTTTTTAACCTGTGACTCTCAACTTATTTATATGTAAGTATAAATAAAGAAACATTCAACGTGGGGAGAACTATTCCTAGAAAAAATCTGAGAAGTAGGCAAAGTCTCTTCTTGTGTTGTCCCCACACATCCTTTGAGCACTTCCCTCTGTTTCTCAAGGAAGCCACTGTTTCCTCATTGCCTAGACTCCTTCCTATAACAGCAAGGAACGCAGGAAATGCATATTGGAGTTTTCTAACTGATGTTTTGTATTTTAAACAAAACCATGGAACTGCAATTTTGAAACAATGAATAGTATTTAACTATGCTATGGATGGCCCCCAAATGAAAACATGGCTGTCTCTTAAAATAACAAAACAATTCAAATAGTCAAGCTGACCTTTGAAGAAGGCTCAGTTAATATGATCATCTTTTATCGAAAACGTTCCACAATGACCATCTGAAATAAGAAAGCAAAGGTCAAGCCAAGGCTATATTTAAATTTTTCATTTTTAACCTAAGGCTATTAAGACAAAAAAGAAATTTAGAAAATGATCCAATTTTTTTGCAATATTTGTATATGAGGACAATTTACCCTTTAAAATAATTCACCCCATTTTTTCCCCCTGGATGAGTGAGGACAGGGAGGCTGTAAATTTTTGCAAATTAATAGGATCAGGATATGGGAGAGAAAGTTGGAGCTACTGCCACAGAAAAGGAGATTTTCCTACCTCATCTGCCTATATGTTGTTGCTATTGATCTATTTTCTCTATTTCCAGTATCCTTAAAGGAGAAGCCATGGAAGCATGCAGTGGTCTCTTTATTTTGAAGGGGAGCAAATATGCCACTCCAAAATGTACCACTTCGGCAGGTGGATTATTTTGAGTTGAGGGTAATTGAGACCCAGCTGACTTGAGAAGAACTTGTACCTCTTCCTTAACTTCCTAAAAGAATTTAGATAGGGGCCTGGTTCAGAAGTAGAGCTATGACCAGGGATAATTTTTATCTGAAAGACTTACCTGCCTGGCAGGAGAAACATCTGACTACCAAACATTTGCTCTTCTTATCTCCCTGTGAACAGTCCTTCTCCCCTTTGAAGCCCCAGACCCCTAACCAATTCTGTGAACAGTCCCTGTGAACAGTCCTTCTCCCCTTTGAACAGTGAATAGTCCTTCCTGTGAACAGTCCTTCTCCCCTTTGAAGCCCCAGACCCCTAACCAATTCCTTAGCTCAAGATGGCATATAACCTCAATTGCCTAACTGCCTTTGGGTCTCATATTACATGAGGATCCCATGTGCACAAAAATAAATTTATTTTTCTCTTATTAATTTGTCTTATGTCAAGTTAATTATTAGATCAGCCAAAGAACCTAGAATAATAGAAGGAAAACTTTTCCACCTTAACAGTCTCATCAAGGGCATGGCCCAGCTGACTTTCTTGGGAGCTCAAGGAGAGGAATGTAATGTTACGGTAACAGTACAATTGGGAAATAGTGTTTCTAATAAAGCAAAGAAAAAAAATTTTTTAGAGGTGAGTTGAGAACCATTCCATACTTTAAAGGCACAAAGCCATTTTACTACTAGAGAAGAACTCCAAGAAGTAGGACAGAGAAAAGAAATAGTGAGCAGTAATCCTTTTCAATTCTCTCTGCCCCCCAAATACTTCAAATAACTAAATAAAAAGAGAATCCCTAAGAAAGTAAATACAAATAAGAGGGAAAAAAATCTCTTTCATGTCAGAGAGCACACCACCAAAATCACCAGAGGGAAACAATCAAGCCTTCTGTACTTGATAACAATAACATACTGACTTTAAACTGTCCTAAAGCTCAAAAAAGAATGTGCATGGTTTATTCCTATAAGCACAAAGAGGATTCTTCTCTCTTCATTTGTCTGGCTCTTTGATATTTTTCTGATGTGTCTCCTTTTAGGAATTTTTATTGTGAGAACTAGGTCAGTTTTTTTTTTTAAACGAAAACGACTGTAATAAAATGAACAGAACTGATTGTTTAGAAGATTGGTTTTTTTTAAGATTGATGTCTTCTCTGTAGCCATATAGTATGATAACAAAAAAAAAAAGAAAGAAGAAGAGAAAAAAGAACTCACATGCTTCTCTACTGATGACTGAGCTTTCCTAGAAGGTACTTCCCAGGATAATCTTAGGATTCTTTTAATGCGACTTGTTAAATTTTCTCATCTGAGTTAAGATACCTTATTTCTCCTCACTTCACATAATATAACCCTCTTTTACTAGGGAAAGGATGAAATAATTTACAGCTACATTTCCTGTAAAAATTCAGTGGTGATACTAATAAAATTCTTTTATTAGTTGGGATAGGCTAGGTTCTGCTGAGGTAACAAACTAGCCTCATATTTCAGTGTCTAAACAGGACAAACACATTTCTGCCTAGTCCTAAATGTCCCACAGGGTTAGCTGGGGGACTCTGCTCCACAAAAATGCTCATGGATACAGGTTGGAATCCGTCTTGAAGCTCAGTTATATAAAATAGCTGTCTTTCTCAGTCTCTGCAGAAAACAAAAACAAAAAAAAGAAAGAGAGAGAGAGAGAGAGTGAGAGAACTGGAAGGTATTTCCCTGGCAATTAAACGCTTGACCTAGCAGAAATACACATCACTTACACCAATAGCCCATTGGCCACAACTTGTTGCAATGACCTGCCTATTTGCAAGAGCACTGGAAAATTTAACCCTCCAAGAGACCATGAAGGAAAGGAGTACTGGATGTGGATGTGTTCTAGCATATTTCTCTCTGGTCTATTCTGCAGATGTATACAACAGACTAAGAATCTGCTATGTCATTGCAGAAATATAAACTGAAAAGTTAGACTGTGGCTAGATTGCAGTAGATTTTGATTGTTGGGCAAAGGGATTATTACTTGATCTTATACTCAATGAAACACATCTGTTTCTGAGCAGCCTCAGAAGCTGCTCTTGGTACAATTATAACACCCTGGGGCTGGATGCACTATCATTTGGACAGGTGATAGTGTTGAAGATGGGCAAATATTATTGGAGATAGACACTTAACACAATTTCCTCTAGGCTGCCAATATTTACAACTCCCTTTTCTAACACTTCCCTAGCCTTCACTGAATTTGGTTTAAGTGTTTTCTGGATTCCCCCTTATACTTTGCCTCTTTCAAATGTGACTTTACTCCTTATCTAAAGCCTACGCCTGCCTTCCTCTCACAGGTCATATTTGAAAAGCCATTTGTAGGGAAATTATCTATTCAATAGCTGCTTTAATAAAGCTTAGTCTAGTTCAGATGTGCTATATGGATAGAGATTGAATTCAGGATATTGTTTTAATTACTTTTTTTTTCAAGATAATGAGAGCTGGTAGAGAATGACAACTGTGGGACTGGAAAGATCTGGAGAGTGTAGGAGAATCTAGAAAATATTAATGGAGAGAATGTTTTAGGTTAGCATCTGAAAAGGATGAATCAGTAGTTTATATGAAATTATGAAAGGAAAATTACAGAATACTGCCCTTAGGTAGATACATAAATTTTTCATATAGTATCAAGTCCATTCTTCATGTCACTGCCAGTTGTATTTCTAAAACACAACTCTATTCCTGTCTCTTCACTACTAAAACATTTATAGATCTTCATTATGTAGAATGTCATTTCCCAAAATGTGCTAATAGTATTACTTTACAATGAAGTATGATGACCAAATACATGGAGAAATTCTAGGTTACACCAAGATTGATAGCATCTTTTCTAGAACAGACTGATGGTAAATCTGTAAGAAAGGGAATAGTATACAATGTTTTCCAAAATTACTTGACCATAGAACTCTTTTTTTTTTCTTTGTTGGTATCCCTTATAGGTAAGTGAAATATTGCAAATAAATAAAACCATTGAAATACAGTTTTGAAATTGAATTCTTCAGATGGTTTTATAGTGAAGTAGAGACTAAATAGGTTTCATTTCCTCCAAAAAGATTCTAATAAGGAAAATGAGAACTCTGGTTTAGCAATAGTAGGGGAGAATAAAGTGACTTATAAAGGTTGTTTGCACTGCAGTAGGACAGATGGAAACAGAGTGAGATGGACACTTTTGAGAACTCTTTAGGAACTTAAATACTGAGATTTGGTGGTAGAACTGTTATGGAGGTATGGGACTGGTACAATTCAAGCATGACTCCGAGATTTCTCTCTCAGATAAAACTAGCTGAGAAGTGTGAGAAATGTTCGATAGGACCTAATAATGATAGCAAATATTTATTAACTATTTACTATGCCAGGTTATATTCTCAACTCTTCTTACTTTGTTACTTAATTCTCAAAATGAATCTGAATGTTTTTCATATGACAGGATCAAGTCAGATATTAAGTAAATTATCCAGAATTTTCATCTTTTAAGTGTTAGAAGTAGCACATGAACTCCACGAACTCAGATATTTGACTAAGAGCCCATGTTCTTAAACTCTATGCTATAAAAATGTATATAAATGCATAAATAAATAGAAATGTTTAAAGATGTGGTGATGGAGTGGGGTGAGGGGGCCACTAATTTGGATATGTAGAGTTTTTGGCAGCTTTTGGGCATCCAAAAAGAGAAAATAACAATGTATGGCTCTATATTCAAAAGAGAAATTGGAAAATATGGATTTTAAAGTATCTAGCATAGAGATGGTCAAAGAAGCCAAATGTGGTAGTTACAGAAGTTGAGGGAAGGGTATATCAACAAAAACATTTTATGTAATATGGGAAAAAAAGGTCATAGATTTTTGAGAGCTGGAGGTTATTGGTGATCTTATCAAGAGCCATGATGGGTGGGAAAAGAAAGCTAAGGTTGGGTGGGTTGAATAATATGAGTTAAGGAAACAGAGATATTGTCAAAAAAGACTTTCAAGAATTTAACTACAAATGGAAGGAGAAAGTAGAAGACAGTGAGAATAAAGATTTTTTTAAATGGGAAGAATTGAATATTTTTAAAGCTAAAGAGAAATGTCTTTCTGAGACAAAAGTGAGAGAAAGAATATCCAATACTTAAAGCTTCCTGAGAAGATAGGAGAGAATAGAATTTACCAAAAAAGGGGAGGAGGGATAACTTTCAGAACTATGAGGATAGATTTCCCTCATATAAAAAGAGGAAAGATGGAAGGATAAATGGGTGACCATGAACATAAGCTCACAGGATACGTTTTGTCGTGTGGAGGGGTACCTACCTGAGGGCTTCTTTCTCTAGATAAAGCAGAAGGGAAACCATCTGCTTAGAAAGATTGGTGAGATATTCTTTAAGTAGCAGGACATTTCCCAAGTACTTTTGAAAATATTAGGGGGAGAAAAGTTGAGAAAAAAGACATATAGAGTTATTGGGGCAATTAAAATCTGTAACATTGAAAGGCCAACTCGTTAATGTTTATTATATAATCTAATTTAAAATTTTCATACTTATATAATATTTCAGCATTTATTAACCTCTTCCACTTACATTCCATTTGAGCTTCACAATAACAATGAACTTTCCAAGAACTCTATGAGGTAATCACTTTACTTACATATGCTACATGATGCAAATAACAAATCAACAATGATCATCTCATTAAGAGATAATCACCATTAATATTTTGCTGTATTTGTTTCTATGTATGCTATGATATACATGTTTTCCAAAGGAGGGGTCAAACTGTACATTTAGTTTTGTAATCTCCCTTTTTAATTCATACGCTCCTTTTGTGCATTCCAATTATAACTGGAATTCTATCAATATAGTAATTTCTGAAGAATTGATATTTTTGCAGCATTGATCACCTCCATATAATTTACCTGTATTTATTCAAATATTTTTTATGCCTCTCAGTGAAAGTTAATAGGTTTCTCAATACTAAGTCTTATACAGAAGTTTTGAAGACTCTCTTCTTCATGGTTAACCCTATGGTTTAATCCTGGTATTGCACACTCCATTCCTACAAGCCTGTCTGTTCTTTCCCTTCCTCAATTTTTTTAAAGCTACATTTATTTGAAAAATTTTGGGAGTAGGTAGAATTTCTGCATTTCACAGAGGAAATGCCTTAATTTTTTATTAGCTTATTTGCCTCTGTTGGTGGAGCTTAATCCTGAAGCTGTAAGAATATATGTAACATGGATATGAGTCTTTATTTGCTTTGTTATAGAAACATTTGTCATTAGCTTGTCTCTCCTGCATAGCCTTCCATACTGAGGGCTGAATAATGTGAATTTATCATATTTAAGTTGTTCATGTAGTCACTTTCTCAAGCCCTTTGGGAGATAATACCACAATGATGGTGGTACAATATTAATGAAGAGGTACAAACTATATTGCAGTATCATGAAGAAAAGACAATTTTGAATTCTTAGATTTGTGTTTTTAAATAATGTCTCCCCTCTTTGTAATTCTTATCATTAGATTAACTCATCATCTAAAAAAGTTTGTGTAGGAAACTAAATGAATACTTCTTTAAATGATTCAAAGGACCTACAAAGAACTTAACCACGATGTTGAAATAGAAGAAACAGCAGTGTGGAATAGAAGTAAAAATACAAGGTAATGAAAGTAGAAATGTCAAATTTAAACTTCCAGCAAGTAAAATTGAAGCCAAGTTTTTGTTAGACTCAGCAAACAATCTTTATCAGATTCAGTGTTCCAAGCATAGAAAAGCATACAAGCATTCTCCCCAGCGGGACCTACTAAGATTCTGGGGCAAAACTTCTAGTTTGATTTTAAAATCTTGAATACTAGTACATTTTCTTTGTTCTCCCCTTTCTCTTCCATACTCCTGATAAATAAGTAGTGATTGCCATTTTTCTCTAAGTCTTCCTTTGATGTGACATCCATATTTCCTATGTATTCTGTTTGATAATGGATATCTAGAAGAGCATGTGAATAAATATATAATTCAAAAAATACCATTTTTTTTGTTGTTGTTAAGAGGAATTATTATTTTTAGTAAATTTCTGGGAAATCACTGACCTCAAATGATTTTTTTTAACTGCCTATACTAAAAGTTATGAATATTTCTTCTACTCTATTTTACTAACTTCAAAAATTATAACTTAATTGGAGCAGTAATAAATGAATAATGGGAGCCAAGAAATTGAATAATATAAAACCTTATATGATATGAGAATAATCAGCTCTGAACTAAAAACAAGTCAAACCTATAGATAGAACATTCATCTTCTACTAACAATCTTCTAAAATAACTCAGGATTGTAAAGTTAAGATACTTTCTAGAATATATTCATGTGAGAATATATATATATATATATATATATATATATTCAACTTAAGAATGTCTCCAGTTTTTGAAGTCAGGGAGCCACTTTCTACCCATGTGACACAATGGAGAAAGTAAAAAAATAAAAATGTTTTGGATTTTTCATTGTGAAAATTGACAATAAATATGGAGGAGAGCTGCCTACAAGCATGAGACCCTTCAAGGGACATGGAAGGAGACTACAGTTAGTCTTCTCTTACTGTGATTCCTATATATTCTATATGTGTTCTTTACACATATTCGGATGTCATCTACATTAACTATAGTCTTTGCTGTGATCATTAAAAACTTTGTAAAGATTAATGCACAGTGTGTAGTCATAGAGTAATATTAATTCATTCATGTACTCATTCATTTCAACAAGTTAACAGACACTTATTGACAACACTTCTGTGATGGATGTTCTAAGCAAGGTCTTAAAAATGCAAAAACAAAGAAGCCTTTCCTTTAAGAAGGTCATAGGCAATAAAATAAATAAGAACATACACATATAAAGTTACAGGAACTAGATGTTATAGTAGTTACATGGACAGAGTTCTTTCAGAAATTCGAGGAAGGAAAAAATTATCCTTCCTAAGAGATTCAAACCTCCCAAAAGGTGAAATTTGAGCTTCATCATAAAAGTGAATATGGACTTACCATGTGAAAGAGAAATGAGAGGTGTTTTAAGCAGAGGATACCATGTATTTCCTGTCTCCAATTCATCTAATGACAGACGTAGTGAGGAATTAATATTGGAGTTTTGTGTCTGTGTGTCAGGAAGGAAGGAAAATGACTAAAATAATATCTTGAGGATATTCTTTGTAAAGTTAAGGAATTTTGATTTTATTCTGTAGGCAGTAAAGAGCCAACGATTGGTTTTTGAGCAGAGAGTAACATGATCAGATGTTAGTTTTAGGAAAATAACAGGTAGCTGTGTTGGGGGTGGACTTGAGTATAAGAAACAATAGCAAGAAGACCAGTTTGGTAGGCAGTTGTGAAAGCTCCAGTAGGATATTATGAGGACCTTGGTGAGAGGGAGGTTACAGAAGGGGGTCTACCGAAGGTTACAGAAGGAAAAAAAAGGAGTCATTCATTTCATACCTAAGAAGGACGTTTTCTGTTGAAGGACAGAGAGTGAAATATAAGTTTTGATTCTTCAGGGTGGATGTAATCTGAGACAATATACCAAATAGATACAAGGTTTTGAATAAAATTTATGATAAAGAAAAGAAGAAAATAGAGAAGTAATTTAAGCAAAGGGGAAGGAGGGCAACAGAAACTTCATTTGTCTGTTTTTTGCTTATTTAATAGAGAAGCTGGCTGGTCTACAGTAGGGTTGAATCTGTATTTCATCTGTGATGAACCACATGGGTGATGTGAAGGCTTGGCATGAGGTGAATGACATCACATTTTGGACTTCCTTTTAAGAAGCCACCAAATAAAATAAAAGTTTATATTTCAAACTTCAGCAAAGAGGCACATTCAGTTAACATTGTAGGACCATTTTCTGGAGTATCAAATCTCATTTTTCTACAGGCAGAAAAACCTACAGGAGTTGACTTCCACAATCCTTGAATGTGGATGATTGCTGAAAAGGAGGGGTGCTGTAGCCATACACACAAAACATGAATTTAGAGAGCATCGAGTTTGCTTCCTGAGAAATGAGGTTTGCTAACATTTTCATTGCCTCATTATCCTTGAGTAAGTTACAACTGGGCTGAGCAAGGAGAAAAACACCTGTTGAACCAGCTTTACTGTTGAATTGCAGGTGGATAATGGCAAAGTTGGTACATGACAAGCCTGACAATGACATAATTAAATGTTATTCATTATTTTTCATATTTGAGATATTTGTGTATTTTTGTCAATAGAAGTAAATGCCTAGATAAATGTCTGCTGAGAAATATGTAAACTTTTCAACTCAAGGTACTACTGAAATTCTTACATTAGTTCTTAGGGGAAGATATTAAAATAAATTTGTTTTAAAATCCTTAAGGAAGTCATTTAAACATGTGGACATCAAGCTACACTTTTAATATGCATTCTATCCCTCTTCATCCGTCTTGTTACAGCTCTTCGTTTGTGTTGTGAGGTCTTGTTGGGCAAAATGCTATTCCTATTACTAAGTACACACGCACTAAATGCCTGTAACTACACATTTAACACTTGTGATTTTCTAATTTTACTCTCCGTGAACTGTAAGTCCCCCCAGTTCTTGGCTGTCTTTTGTATCCCTAGATACATATATAGCAAGAATTCAATACATGTTTAAAGGTAGTGGGTTTTGAAATAATTGCTTCTTCGGTCTAGTGGTTAAGACTCCATGCTTCCACTGCAGGTTCGATCCCTGGTTGGGAAACTGAGATCCTGCATCCCACATGGCACAGACAAATTTTAAAAAACAAAATAAAATAGACTCGCATATATGATTTCTATAAAAAATAATTGCTCCTTAAGGCTACTTTATTTGAAAGTGAACATGTTCGTTTTTATATACTATATTTTCCTCTTATTGCAGAATTTCAGAAATTCCTTTTAGTTACTCAAATCTGTTTGGGTGTTTTGTATTGTATATCTATATCATTAAGGAATAGGATTTCAGAGTCATGGAGGGCTTTTTCCCCTATAGTGAAATACTTTACGGCTTACAATTTTGCTTCATAAGATTCTACAGTGAAGCTTTCTCTCACCCACCTATAACTGGACCTGGCACACAGAGTTCTAAATCTTAATGTGATTTCTCGCATCATTTTGCACCTTTTAAAATTTCCTCAATGACTCAAATCCTTTGGGCTTTGGAATGTGTTTTTTTAACTGGAAAGATGTAAACAGCTCATTTAACTTGACCTTCACATGTGCCTTCCTTTCTCATTCCTTTGGTGTGAACATAGCACAGCCGGTTAGTCTCTGCTATAGCTGTGAAGTGGCATCCACCTTCCCCCAGCTCTTCCCTATCATGATGCCACTCATACTTTGTCAATACTGACAAGCAATTATTAGTCTTTTTTTCCTTTACACTGTATATTGGCAAAACAATCATTGAAATGAATTGTAGACATTATCTTTGCACTATTGTGGTAACACAGCTCTTAGGCTTTCTGAGAAGATCCATTAGTTTTGTTCTCTTATCTAAAAACGATTTCATCTTTGCTTTGTATTGCTCCAGGAGTTGAATATTTCACCAGTTTCTGCCACATTAGAGGTGGATACCTTTATTTCTTCAGTGACTGAGATCTATTTCTTATTGGCCTTTGTTCCATGCTTAAAGTTATTCTTGGTTCATTTCAATTCCAGTTGGATTAGCTGTAATTGGGGTACTTTTAAAAAGCCCATTTGACTCTCTAGAGCTTTTTATTAATCTTTTTTTTTTCTTTTAGTATTGGTCTGACCTCAATCTCTCATCATCCCAAGGTCCACTTATATACACCATGCATGTATAGAGAACATTTAGCTGGATGCATTATTCAAATTACAGCTAGGAAAAATTTGCCTTTGAAGTTTTGATTATATCAGGACTTGGAAACAGGGCAAGTTTCTCTCAGTAAAATTATTCTTTCAAATTTGATCCTAGACTCTCAAGTTCAGTCATTTCTTACTTTTTTTTTTAACATCTTTATTGGAGTATAATTGCTTTACAATGCTGTGTTAGTTTCTGCTTTATAACAAAGTGAATCAGCTATATATATATATATACATATATCCCCATATCTCCTCCCTCTTGCGTCTCCCTCACAAACTTGTTATCCCACCCCTCTAAGTGGTCACAAAGCACCAAGTTGATCTCCCTGTGCTATGCGACGGCTTCCCACTAGCTATCTATTTAACATTTGGTAGTGTGTATATTTCAATGCCACTCTCTCACTTCGTCCCAGCTTACCCTTCCCCGTACCAGTGTCCTCAAGTCCATTCTCTATGTCTGGGTCTTTATTCCTGTCCTGTCCCTAGGTTCTTCATATCCTTTTTTTTTTTTTTTAGATTCCATATATATGTGTTAGCATATAGTATATGTTTTTCTCTCTATGACTTACTTCACTCTGTATGACAGTCTCTATGTCCATCCACCTCACTACAAATAATTCAATTTCATTTCTTTTTATGGCTGAGTAATATTCCATTGTATATATGTGCCACATCTTCTTTATCCATTCTTCTGTCGATGGACACTTAGGTTGCTTCCATGTCCTCCTTAGGTAGGTTTATTCCTAGATATTTTATTCTTTTTGTTGCAATGGTAATGGGAGTGTTTCCTTAATTTGTCTTACAGATTTTTCATCATTAGTGTATATGAATGCAAGAGATTTTTGTGCATTAATTTTGTATCCTGCTACTTAACCAAATTCATTGATTAGCTCTAGTAGTTTTCTGGTAGCATCTTTAGGATTCTCCACGTATAGTATCATGTCATTTGCAAAGAGTGACAGCTTTACCTCTTCTTTTCTGATTTGGATTCCTTTTATTTCTTTTTCTTCTTTGGTTGCTGTGGCTAAAACTTCCAAAGCTATGTTGAATAATAGTGGTGAGAGTGGACAACCTTGTCTTGTTCCTGATCTTAGAGGAAATGGTTTCAGTTTTTCACCATTGAGAATGATGTTGGCTGTGGGTTTTTATATATGGCCTTTATTATGTTGAGGTAAGTTCCCTCTGTGCCTACTTTCTGAAGGGTTTTTATCATAAATGCATGTTGAATTTTGTCAAAAGCTTTATCTGCGTCTATTGAGGTGATCATATGGTTTTTTTCCTTATATTTGTTAATATGGTGTATCACATTGATTGATTTGTGTATATTGAAGAATCCTTCATTCCTGGGGTAAACCCCACTTGATCATCATGGTGTATGATCCTTTTAATGTGCTGTTGGATTCTGTTTGTTGGTGTTTTGTTGAGGATGTTGCATCTATGTTCATCAGGGATATTGGCCTATAGTTTTCTTTTTTTGTGACATCTTTGTCTGGTTTTGGTATCAAGGTGATGGTGCTCTCATAGAATGTGTTTGGGAGTGTTCCCCCTCTGCTATATTTTGGAAAAGTTTGAGAAGGATTGGTGTTAGCTCTTCTCTAAATGTTTGATAGAATTCGCCTGTGAAGCCATCTGGTCCTGGGTTTTTGTTTGTTGGAAGATTTGTAATCACAGTCTCAATTTCAGTGCTTGTGATTGGTCTGCTTATATTTTCTATTTCTTCCTGGTTCAGTCTTGGAAGGTTGTGCTTTTCTAAGAATTTGTCCATTCCTCTCAGATTGTCCATTTTATTGACATATTGTTTCTTGTAGTATCTCTCATGATCCTTTGTATTTCTACAGTGTCAGTTATTACTCCTCCTTTTTCATATCTATTGATTTGAGTTTTCTCTTTTTCTTGATGAGTCTAGCTAATTGTTTATCAATTTTGTTTATCTTCTCAAAGAACCAGCTTTTAGTTTTATTGATCTTTGCTATTTTTTCCTTCATTTCTTTTTCATTTATTTCTGATCTGATCTTTATGATTTCTTTCCTTCTGCTAACTTTGGGTTTTTTTTGTTCTTCCTTCTCTAATTGCTTTAGGTGTAAGTTTAGGTTGTTTATTTGAGATATTTCTTATTTCTTGAGCTAGGATTGTATTGGTATAAACTTCCCTCTTAGAACTGCTTTTGCTGCATTCCATAGGTTTTGGGTTGTCGTGTTTTCATTGTCATGTGTTTCTAGGTATTTTTTTGATTTCCTCTTTGATTTCTTCAGGATCTCTTTGTTATTTTGTAGTGTATTATTTAGCCTCCATGTGTTTGTATTTTTAACACAGATTTTTTCCTGTAATTCATATCTAGTCTCATAGCATTGTGGCCGGAAAAGATACTTGATACGATTTCAATTTTCTTAAATTTACCAAGGCTTGATTTGTGACCCAAGATATGATCTATCCTGACGAATATTCCATGAGCACTAGGGAAGAGATTGTATTGTGTTGTTTTCAATGGAATGTCCTATAAATATCAATTAAATCCATCTTGTTTAATGTATCATTTAAAGCTTGTGTTTTCTTATTTATTTTCATTTTGGAGAATCTGTCCATTGGTGAAAGTGGGGTGTTAAAGTCCTGTACTATGATTGTGTTACTGTCGATTTCCCCTTTTATGGCTGTTAACATTTGCCTTATGGATTGAGGTGCTCTTATATTGGGTGCCTAAATATTTACAATTGTTATGTCTTCTTCCTGGATTGATCCCTTGATCATTATGTAGTGTCTTTATTTGTCTCTTGTAATAGTCTTTATTTTAAAGTCTACATTGTCTGTTATGAGAATTGCTACTCCAGCTTTCTTTTGATTTTCATTTGCTTGGAATATCTTTCCCCATCCCCTCCCTTTCAGTCTGTATGTGTCCCTAAGTCTGCAGTAGGTCTCTTGTAGACAGCACATATATGGGTCTTGTTTCTGTATCCATTCAGCCAGTTTATGTCTTTTGGTTGAGGCATTTAATCCATTTACATTTAAGGTAGTTATTGATATGTATTTTCCCATTACCATTTTCTTAATTGTTTGGGGTTTGTTATTGTAGGTCATTTCTTTCTCTTGTGTTTCCTGCCTAGAGAAGTTCCTTTAGCATTTGTTGTAAAACTGGTTTGGTGGTGCTGAATTTTCTCAGCTTTTCTTGTATGTAAAGTTTTAATTTTTCTGAATGAGATCCTTGCTGGGTAGAGTATTTTTGGTTGTAGTTTTTTGCCCTTTCATCACTTTAAATATGCCCTGCCAGTCCCTTCTGGCCTGCAGAGTTTCTGCTCAAAGATCAGCTGTTAACCTTATTGGAATTCCTTTGTGTGTTATTTGTTGTTTTTCCCTTGCTGCTTTTAATATTTTTTCTTTGTATTTAATTTTTGATAGTTTGTTTAATATGTGTTTTGGCATATTTTTCCTTGAATTTATCCTGTATGGCACTCTCTGTCTTTCCTGGACTTGACTGACTATTTCCTTTCCATATTAGGGAAGTTTTCAACTATAATGTCTTCAAACATTTTCTCAATTCCTTTCTTTTTCTCTTCTTCTTCTGGGAGCCCTATAATCTGAATGTTGGGGTGTTTAGTGTTGTCCCATAGGTTTCTGAGACTGTCCTCAATTCTTTTCATTCTTTTTTTCTTTATTCTGCTCTGCGGTATTTATTTCCAATATTTTCTCTTCCAGGTCAGTTATATGTTCTTCTGCCTCAGTTATTCTGCTCTTGATTCCTTCTAGAGAATTTTTAATTTCATTTTTTGTGTTGTTCATCATTTGTTTGCTCTTTAGTTCTTACATCCTTGTTAAAAGTTTCTTGTATTTTCTCCATTCTATTTCCAAAATTTTCGATCATGGTTACTATCATTACTCTGAATTCTTTTTTCAGGTAGACTGCCTATTTACTCTTCATTTGTTTGGACTGGTGGGTTTTTACCTTGCTCCTTCATCTGCTGTGTGCTTCTCTGTCTTCTCATTTTGCTTAACTTACCATGTTTGGGGTCTCCTTTTCATAGGCTGCAGGTTCATAGTTCTTATTGTTTTAGGTGTCTGCCCCAGCAGCTAAGGTTGGTTCAGTGGGTTTTGTAGGCTTCCTGGTTGAGAGGACTGGTGCCTCTCAACCAGGTGTTCTGGTGGATGAGCCTGAGTCTTGTCTTTCTGATGGGCAGGACCATGTCCAGTGGTGTGTTTTTGGGTGTGTATGACCTTATTATGATTTTAGACAGCTTCTCTGCTAATGGGTGGGGTTGTGTTCCTGTCTTGCTAGTTGTTTGGCATAAGGTGTCCAGCACTGTAGCTTGCTGGTCGTTGAGTGGAGCTGGGTCTTAGTGTTGAGATGGAGATCTATGAGAGAAGTTTCGCCATTTGATATTACATGCATCCAGGAGGTCTTTGGTGGACCAAAGTCCTCAACTCAGCTCTCTCACCTCAGAAGCACAGGGCTGACACCCAGCCGGAACACCAAGATTCTGTCAGCCACATGGCTCAGAAGAAAAGGGAGAGAAAAAGAAAGGAAGAAATAAAATAAAATAGTTATTAAATGAAAAAAAAATTTTTAATTATTAAAAATTAAAAAGAAATAAAAAAAGAAAGAAGGGAACAATCTAACCAAAAACAAATCCACCAGTCATAACAAGCTCTAAAAACTATACAAAACAAAAAGACCTCCCCAAAATACCCAGACAGACAGAACCCTAGGACAAATGGTAAAAGCAAAGCTATCCATACAAAATGACTCAAAAGAGCATACACATGCACACTCACAAAAAGAGAAAAAGGAAAAAAAAAATATATCTTTAGGGAAGTCTGAGGTCTCTTCTGCCAGTGTTCTGTATGTGTTCTGTAGTTCTTCACATGTAGATGTATTTCCGATGTATTTGTGGGGAGGAAGGTAATCTCCACGTCTTACTCCTCTGCCATCTTGAAGGTCTCCATAACATTTTGCTTTTTAAAAACACACTCACATCTATTATTTCATTTTATCCTCCCAAGAAACCTTGTAGATTTCAAGGCTCTCCTTCAAGGCTTTGTCCTGAGGATGCCAGGTGGGGACTGTCCAGGCCTCCCCATTTTCCCATGGATGCTCTTGGAGGTGGTGTATGGCTGCCTTAGAATCCTTGAGCTTTGTTTTCCTCTCTGACGTGGTTAAATTACTGAACCCACTTCATGGTATCCACTGCAAGAGTGCTGCCTGGAAAGTGGGTGAGCCTCAGTCATTTCTTCAAGGTTTTATTTTGTGGAAATAAATGAAGACCACCCAAATGGGAACAAGCAGAGGCTAGTTATACAGAATTCACTATTGCAAGTGAGTTAGCCACCATCACTTGAATTTGGCAGAGGTGCAAAGACTGGTAGAGGAGAGAAAATATTCAGTATATCTGGCTTTCTCTGGTTGGTCATGAGTTGGAAGCTAGGCAAAAAAATAGGGAAGCTGGCGGTCATCAATCAACTCTTCACTACTCTGGGCCAGTTGCTACAGAAACTGTGTTTGGCTTCTCAAGCTGGTTGCTGATGAGGTTGTGGGCTAGTGTTCTCTTATCTTATATGGTCTTGGCATATCTATTTTCTCAACCTCTAGAATGTATCTTTTCAGAAATAGGTGTAAAAATTAAATCAAACCTAGCAAAAACAATGCTTTGTACTCTGCTAAAACGTCACTGGGAACTAGTTATATCTAATGGTTGGGCTGCAATCTCTTTATTTCTTCTTTCTTTTTTTTCCATAATGAGTTTGTGAAAAAATAAAAAGTACTTGACTGAGAAAGTGCATTTTATAAATGGCTCCTGTGAAATGGTTTCTCTCATTTTAGTCACGCTTTTGTAGTATACATGGCCTTGAAAAAGTCATTCAGTCTCCGAAATGTATTAACCAGATTGGGGAGTATATAATTATGTTATTCATATACTTTTAGTCTTTAAAATTGCTAGGTCATTGTAATCTCAAGAAATAAGAGTGAGAAAAAATATCTAGAAAAAAATACACAGCTAAAAGTCATTAGGGTTTTCAAGACAGTGTAGAATTTTTAGAGAAGTGATGAATGTCAATCTTTCCCAGACAGGAAATCTTGTATTATATACAGTACAGGGGTAGGATGTGGATGAACATCTCCATGTGCTGTTAAATGTTGGGAGAGCAAGCAGGAACTAGAAAAGGTTTGCTTCTATCTGTCACTTACATGTGCAGATAGAATACCGTTCATTTTGAGTAGAAAGGGTGCCCAAGTTTTAGGGGTCATCTGTGAGAAGGGTGCCCAAGTTTTAGGGGTCATCTGTGAGAAATGGAGAGGTGATTACTAAGAAAAAAACTGTGTGCTATATAGTATCCTGGATTCCCTTTTTTTTTTGTTTTTTTTTTGTCCTGCTCATTTTTACTGGCTTTGCCTTGATATAAAGGTATATTTAAAATCATTATATAAAACATTCCTTTGCTTCCTTAATCATAGCTTATATATGACTCTTGATTAAAGTGTTTCTAAGAGTTGACTGCTCTGAACTTCTTATCCTCATCCTCCTCTCTTAGATAAAGAGTTACATTACACTATTACAAAATAGCAGAAAGTAGCAGTAAAGTTTCTTTTTTAATTGAAATGATAACCATTGTATTTATTATTTCTGTGTTATTCTTTATATATGAAGAAAAATGTCATAAGTGATTAGCAATATTTGACAGGTGATGAAAATTCTTATACAAAAAATTTTTTTTTCTACTGGAAAAAAATTATTCTCAACAGACAATTAAACTTGGCATGGATTACGTATATTAAGAATATTTTTAACTGAAATTTGAGCAGAGGCAAAGGTTTATTGTGCATTTTTGTATACTAAGAATGTAACTGTACATGTTTATATATATATCTTATTGGCAAATTGATTTTACTAATTGGACAATGATAAATATTAAGGAATGGATAGCTGGAGATAAACTGTGTTACAGATATAAGTTTTCAGTCACTTATATTTTTCCAAATCTCAAATAAAATATGAGTGAATTTTGGTCATGGTGGCCATTGTCATTCTTTCCATTATGTTTGATTACAATGGTAGGTAGGAAAAAAAGACAATCTTTTTTTGCTGACTGAAATGTACTGCAGGTATAAAATAAAGGTGCCAAACTTAAGGCCTTTTAGAGCAGAAAAAGTTCCACAGTGAATGCTCCAAATATGTATAGCCCATTGTATTCAGTGTAAGGATCTAACATTCTTGGTACTTTTGCACTTGGATTGGACTATTGATGAAAAAGGGGAAACCAAAAAAAAAAAAAAAAAAGGACAGCAGTAGAGTCGGAAAGATGCCCACAAAATGAACAAAATAACAGAAAGAGGCTTGATTCTGAAAAGCCCATAGCCACGGAAAGAGTCAGATTCATGCAGTGACACTTAATCTGAGCCCCTTCTCTTTGTTTTCAGTTCCTTTCTGGTTCAGCCATTTTGATAAAAATCTTTTTGACTTCTTTTACCTTCCATAGATTGATAATACTCATTGGCAGAGCTAGACATCAACAATGGGCCTGATTATTGTTGCTTTCTGTTTAACTAGGAGTAATTCTCACCTTGAATGCAGAATATACTCCTCTTATGATAACTTCCAAAACATACCCAGAGATTAATTGTACATGCTTAGGACTTTTAGAAATGAGAGATGTAATCTCTCTCTATATATCTGACTTTCTGTTATTTTATGTTAGGTGTGAAAATTGAGACCTTGCAGTCACACCAGATTAAACTGGGCAGTTTGCAAAACCAAAACCAAACTGAACATGGATTATTTAGGTTGACACTTCAATGTGTATTTATTTCTTACTCCCGAGTTAATCTTCCTGGACAGACTGCCTTCTTTATCCACCATTATACAAGTTCCAAATAAACCTGGCCCCTGAGTTCCTTGATTAAATACATCATCTAAGCACCTTGGCCAATAAGATCTGAAGGATCTTTCTGGAGCCTCCTCATCTGCTCCTTGCTGGCTTCATATCTGTGATAAAATGCCACATCCTCAAAGAAAATATTATGTCTCTTTACACTGTATGCTAGCTCTGGCCTTCACTCATTCATTTATTCACTCATTAAATCAGTAACTTTCATTAATTGATAACTTCTATGTGCTGGGCTCAAATTTAGACACTTGAAGACATCAGTGAACAGAACAAAGATACCTGTGCTCATGGAGATTAACTCTGGGTGAGGGTACAGAAGAAATAAATAATAAGCCATAAATATTTTAAATAAGCATAGAGAATGTCAGAAAGTAAAATACACAATGAAAAAAATACAGCAAGGGGGGTGAATGAGGACATGAGGTGGGGCCATGTGTGTATTGCATTCAATAGTTTACTCACACAGGATTCAGAGAGAATGTGAGATTGTAGAAAAAACAGGAAAGAGTCAGCGAAGTAGAATTGATAAGACAGAGCAGGCAGAGAAAACAGTAAAAACTCTAAGTTGGAAGCATGACTGGCTTGCTATCATAGGAATAGCAAGGCAGCTAGATGGAATGGGTCAGGGACAAGAGATGAAAAGAAAGGAAAATCATGAACTGAAAGGAATCAGCCCATGGACAGCCTTGTAGGTCATTGTCCTGACTTTGATCTGAAAGAGATGGGAAACGACTAGAGGGTTTAAGCAAGGGGTGAAGTACTAACTTAGATTTTAAAAGGCTTGCTTTGGTTGCTATTTAAGAATTAGTTCTAGTGAGGCAAGGGAGATGCAGGAGAGCTGGGAGGAGGTCATTGTGAGCTCCAGAGGAGACAGAAGACTTGGACCAGGGTATTAGTATTCAAAGTGGTGAAAAGTGGTAAGATTCTGGAAGTATTTTAAAGTAGGGTCAGGAGGATTTCCTGACACACAGGATAGGAAGTGTGAGAGAAAGAGTGGAACCAAAGGATGACTAATATGTCTTCTTGTCATGAACTGTCAACAACTATCCTAGATCAAGTATCTGTCAGTTATTACCAGGGATGCTAAAAAGTTTTCTACCTGGTCTCCCTGATTCCACTCCTGCATTGCTACATTTTATTTTTACTACAACAGCAAGAGATCTCTTTCCAAAACATAGATTACAAAAATTTTCATTGAATTCTTTTATACTTAGTAAAAATTATAACATCCTTAACATGATGTTTAAGGTATAAAAGACAAATAGGATCCATTTGCCTATCCCTCTGACCTTTAATCTCTCTCCCTGCTCATTATGCTTCAGTCACCACTTGCCTTCTTACTATTTGTTGAACAGGCCAATTTTGTTGATTCTTTCAGATCAGAGCTATTCTCTTTGATGAGAAGGTCTTCCCTCAGAGTTTCTCATGTCACATTTCTTTACATGTCTGTCATTTCCTATGTCACTTCCTCCTCTGAACCTGTGATATTAACTCCCCCAAATTCATGTTCTCTTCTTGCTGGACACAAGACTTTCTTGATTTGGTAGGATCGTGATTTCAGGCCAATGGCTCATGAGTGGAAGTGGTAAGCACCATTTCCCATTAAATATTCCCACGTGGGGTTCTTCAGTCTTTTCACTTTCTGGTCAGCTGGAATGCAACAACCCTGCGGTGAATTTACAAGATACACTGAAGGTGAGAGTGCCTCAGTCAACCTCGATCTCTGAATAACATAGAGAAGTACATCCTTCCTAACCATTTACCTGCACAGTACTATTATGTGAGTGAGAAACACATTTTATTATGTTCGAGAAATTATACTTGCTGGGGTTTCCATTATACTTTTTGGTGTCTATTTACTACAGTTGACCTACCAATATTATGCACAATTCAAAATAGTACTTGTTTTGTTTTGTTAGTAATTATTATCAGTTTATCTTTTTGTTTGTCTATTGTTGACATATTAGTCTTTGTCTTCCCCTTAGAAATATAACTTCATAAAGGCAGAGACTAAAATATTGGAACTGAAACATTCTGAATATATAAAAACTCCTGAGTCCACAATGATAATCAATACATGAAATACAACCTGGTTTATCATTATTGGAACTGCCTATTCTTCAGCATTTTTTTAAAGAAAATTGAAAATAAACATAAAGGTTTAAGCATTTTTATTGATATTCCACTAAGAAGTATATTTCAGGGTAATAAAATAGCCCCAATTGATGAGGAAACATTCTTCTTTACAGAAGATAAATATAGAGGAAATTATAGTATCAGGAAATTTCCATAATGTAATCTTAGGGAAAAAAATGGATTCAGGTAAAAGCTGTCAATTTATACCAAAATATGCAATGAAAGGTTGATGGGAAACTTAGCAATATATGTCATTATGTCAGGATATCAATTGGCAGGTTACATGCTGGTAGAAAGGGGAGAATGTACGACTTTACAATGAAACTATCAAGCTTTCATTACTTTAAACTTGTGACCAAAATTATTTCTCTTTCAATATAATAAGTTATGAGGAATATAGTATTACTTATGAAGTTTTCTTGCCAAAATACTTAATATTATCCTAATAAAGTCTTTAGATATAACTTTATGTGAAACATATTGGATAGATTAGCTAAATAGATGCCATCAGAAGGAAACAATCACAAATCTAAAGTTGAGGATCCTAAAGGACAACTGTACTAGTCTCTTCAGTAAGTCAATATCATGAGAAAAAGATGTAACTATTCTAGACTAAAAGATAATTAGGACAGGTGTTCCACCTGTATCAATGGAACCTATAGTTCAGACTAAACCAATCATGAAGAACAACTAGAAAATATGAACAACATACCAAAAAGATTGTTGCAGATGTCACAGAGCTACCAATGTGATGAAAAATTGCAGAGCCGTGGGGAAGAAGGAACCTGGCAGCCTAGAGGCTGAGAAGCTAAGTGTAGGTTTTGGTACATTCATGAAAAATCAAAGTTCTTGGCTCACTAATGAGGACAGACCTTAGGAAACACCTTAGATTTTTAGGAAGCAACCTTCCTATGAGTAAGAATGAGCTATAAAGGCCAGTCCTTACAATAATTAAAGATGGGTTAAATTTTTTTTCATCTTAATCCTTGACTGGAATAATGTAATCTGAGATTGCTCATGTCATTATTTACCTGTTTTTAGAAAGTAAAACTAAAATTATAACCTTTCTGGAGGAAGATGACATCATGCAGAGCCTTCAATATCTGTGTAAGTATTTCATGTATAATTTCTAATAATAAATTAAAAATAACCGGTTGTATACACACAAAAACATTCAATTTAAGGCATGTGAAAAAAACAAACAGGGCTTCCCTGGTGGCGCAGTGGTTGAGAGTCCTGCTGCCGATGCAGGGGACATGGATTTGTGCCCCGGTCCGGGAAGATCCCACATGCCGCGAAGCGGCTGGGCCCGTGAGCCATGGCCACTGAGCCTGCGCGTCTGGAGCCTGTGCTCCGCAAAGGGAGAGACCACAGCAGTGAGAGGCCTGTGTACCACAAAAACAAACAAACAAACAAACAAAAAACAGTAAACAACCAAAACCTAAAGTGGGCACAGTTTAGTGGGTATAAGTAATTAAGTTATCATACAAGGACTTTTAATGACTATGATCATGTTTCCAAAGTATTAAAAGACAAGATTGAGACTTTCAGCAGAGCCATCAAAGCAATAAAAAAGAGCTGAATGGTAATTATACTGAAACAACAATATATAAAATTAATATTTTATATTAATGATAACACATTCATCACAACAGAAAAAAACATATTCAACACAACAGAAAACAATTGGTAAACTGAAATCTATATTTATATTCAACACAACAGAAAAACATTGGTGAACTGAAACCTAGGCAAGAAGAAAATTTGAAAAGCAGCATATAAAAACAGCAAAATTAAAGAAATCTTAGAAAAGGGCATGATAAGATCTAAAAACAAAATATGCTTGGACTCCATGAAGGAGAAATAATAGATAATGGGGCAGGAACAATGTTTGAAGACATAATAACTGATAACTGTTCATCAAGCCATTGATTTAAGAATCTGTGTGAATCTCATAAAAAATATATACAAAGAAAATTACACTTAGGTACACTACAGTAAGACTGCTGATGAAATTAAAAGAAAGATATTGAAGATAGAGAATAAAAAAGCATATTATCATCCAAGGGACAACAATAATAAGACAGATAACTGACCTCTTAATAGAAACAATGGAAACAAAAGTCATAGAATGATATTTTCCAAGTGGTGAAAAGAAAATGTAAATGCCTACCTAAGATTCTACATTCAATGAAAATATCTTTTTGAAAATAAAGGAATACTTAAGGTATTTTCAGACAAACAAAACAGAAAACTTGGGCTTCCCTGGTGGCGCAGTGGTTGAGAGTCCGCCTGCCGATGCAGGGGACACGGGTTCGTGCCCCGGTCCGGGAAGATCCCACATGCCACAGAGCGGCTGGGCCCGTGAGCCATGGCTGCTGAGCCTGCACGTCCGGAGCCTGTGCTCCGCAACGGGAGAGGCCACAACAGTGAGAGGCCCGCGTACCGGTAAAAACAAACAAACAAACAAACAAAAAACAAAAAACAAAAACCCAGAAAACTTGCTACAAACAGTAGACTGCCCTGAATGAATTACTGAGAGTAGTTTTTCAGGCTGAAGGACAATGATCCCAAAAGGAAGTTTGAAGACTAAAGAAGTAATCAATATTGGAGGTAAGAATGTCTATGTGAATAAATCTGAATGGATATTGACTGTACAAAATAATAACAATGTCTTCTGGGGTTTAGAATGTACATCTACAATGAAATTATGCAGTAAAATAGCACATAAGTTGTGGGGGGGTGCTGATAAAAGGAGTTAAAATGTTCTAAAGTCTTTGTATATCTAAGTGAATATGCAAAGTAATAATTTATACTAGAATGTAATACCTCCAGAATGTATGTCAAATAAATCTCTAAAATAATAATGTAAAAATGTGTAAGAAAAACTCTAATTGAAAGGAAAATTGAGAAATGAATAGACTAGAAATAGAATCTTTAAACCTAATAAATCAGTGTTTTCATTAAGTGTAAATGAACTAAATGCATCAAAACAATAATATCATACAAAGTGCTTATTTTTTAATATGCTACTTATAAGAGACACATTTTAAATTTAAGGCTAAATAAAAAGATTGAAAATAAAACAAATGGAAATATATATACTATGCAAGCATCAACCAAATAGAAGTTGCTGGAGCTGTATTAACATAAAGCATCATTAGAGATAAAGAGGGATTTCACTGTGCTAAAAGTTCAGAAGATAAAATTATTCTAAATTTTAATGAAAAATATATGTAAAGCAAAATCTATAGAACTAAAAAGAGACAGATGAAAACCATAATCAAGGTTGGAAATGTGAATACATTTCCTTCAGTAACTGATAGAATAAGCAGACAAAAATCAGTAAGGATATAGAAGATTTGAACAACATAATTAGTAAAATTTAACTGATTTATCTATTACTGCATCCTAAACCTGTAGAGTATATATTCTTTCCAGGGTATTTAGAAGTTCTTCCAAAATTGACAACAAGCTGAGCAATATAGAAGGTGTTTAAATGTCATATATTGGGAAAATTACAGTCTATTTTCATAACACAATTGAAATAAATTAGAAACCCATAAGAAAAAGATAATCAGAAAATACCTATATTTTGGAAAATTAAACAATATACTTTAAAATAACCTATGGGTTAATAAATAAATCACAAGGAAAAATTAGAAAAATATTTGACCTTATGATAATGAAATCCCTATGTATCAAATTGGTCAAATAAAGCTAATGTCATGCTTAGAGGAAAATATATAGTTTAAATGGAAATGTTAATAAAGAAGATAAACTAAAATGCAATTAGCTAGGGAGCCATCTCAAAGAGCTAGAAAAAGAATTTAACCCAATGTAGAAAGAAAATAGCAACTATATGAACTGAAATTAATAAAATAAAAAAGCAGACTATAGATACGGCAATCAGAGCCAAATGCTATTTCTTTGATAAGACTTATAAAGTTGATAAAACTTTGTGAGACTCATCAAGAAAAAAGAAGAGAAGGAATTCCCTGGCTGTACAGTGGTTAGGATTCCGCACTTTCACTGCCGAGGGCGCCAGTTCACTCCCTGGTTGGGGAACTAAGATCCTGCAGCAAGTTGTGCGGCGCAGTCAAAAAAAAAAAAGAAGAGAGAAAGAATACCTAATAATCAGTTTTGGAAATGAGAAAAAGAGAATACAACTACAGAGCCTACAAACATACAATGAGAATATCATGAACAACTCTATGCCAGTAGATAAAGTAGAGAAATTCCTTACCAAACTTTATGCAAATTAAATGTAAAAATTAGTGTTCCCGATCTGTTAATTAAACTTAATCTGCAACTATAAACCTTTCACAAAGAAACCTCCAGATCCAGATGGCTTCTCTATGTCTAGATGTTTATTGACTAGGATTAAACATTTTCAATCTTCCATGAATGCTCCAGAGAATGGAAAAATGAGGGAACAATTCCTACCTTATTTTATGAGTCTGGTGCAATCTTGATAGCAAAAGATGGTATGGAGACCATAAGAAATAACAAAGGTCAATGTATCCATGAGCATAAATACAAAATTACTAACGAGAATATTTGAAAATTGAACCCAGAAACATAGATGAAGAATAACATATTTCAAGAAAAGTGAGTCTATCCTAGGAGTCTAAATAATTTTAATATTTGAAAATGTCTAAAAATTATAATTTATTGTATTAATGAAATGAAGAAAAGGAAACATGTTTATCCCAATAATTGTAGAAAAAGTATTTGCTAAAACTCAACATCTAAAATATTTCTTAGCAAACCAGAAATAAAACTTTGATAATGGATAACAACAAAACACTTACAGTTAATATTGCAATTAATGATACCTTTTGAAATATTTCATCTGATATCAGGAAGAAAGCAGGATGACTGCGTAATTTCAACATTGTGCTGGTGGTCATAATAATGCTGGGCAACATTAAAAAATTTTAAAGTATCGGTTTTTTTTTAAGGTTGATCCCTGTATGCAATACACCAGTAGATATTTCCACAGACTTCTTTTGTGTGTGTGTGAAGGACAAAGATCTGTTTCTGAAATAAATGTATATGGTTACGGTTATTCAGAGGACCAAGGAAAGCCAAGATACTTTGAAAAAGAACAAAAATGAAACTCTCAACATGGTGTTAGAAGATAGGATAGCGGTTACATTTAAAGGGGAAGGTTAGGTATTTGATTGAGTGAGGACAGGCAGGGATGCTGGCACTTCTGAGATACTAGTCTATTTCTTGACACTAGTGGCAGTTAAATAGCTGGGTTCAATGAGTGGCAATCCATTGACTCTACACTTAAAATGAGTGCATTATTCTGCAAGTATGTTATGTTTCAATTTAAAAAAATGTACATTGTTAAAAGACATTACACCTGGATGCTATGTGTATTCCTTGACTTAGTCCTAGTTTGAAAAAGGAACTGCAAAAACACTTTAATTACTATTGGGGGAATTTGAATACAGTTTTTGCATTCAGTGATACTAAGGAATTACTATTAAGTTTGTTATATGTAGCAATGGTATTGTAGTTAGATTAAAAATGTTTTTATTTTTTACGGTAGTACATTTTATATGTAAAAATGGTACTGTGGTTGGATTGAAAATGTTCTTATTATTTATGGCATTAATATTTATGGTAATAAATATTTTATGGTAAAATATTTAGAGTTGGAAATATGCCTGTAATTTACTTTATAATACTTATATAAAATAATTGATAAAGAAAATATAGCAAAATATTAACTGCTATTGAAATTCATTTATGGTTATATGATTTTTCATTGTGCTATTCAGCATGCTCTTTTTAGAATGCATAAAAACATCTATTATAACAATAAAAACTAAGTAAGAATATAGACTAGATTACTTCCCTGTAGAGTATTTGCCTCATTTGGGTGATTGTTATTTGTTGAATGTATGTGTGAATGAATAAATGAAGGAGTGACTTAATTAAAGCCAAATAAGCAACAGAAAGGTAGTTATTTCTGAAAATTGAAATGAAAATCATTAATCCATAAATAGGACTGAATACTGTTACAGCAAACTTTTTTAACCAAAATGTTGATGAAAAAGAAATGATCCATTCAACTGAATTTTCTCCATAACTAAAGGGTTTATAGTAGCACTTTTTATCTTATAAATTTGATTTTGTTAAATAAATTATTTTCATGGCTCAGGTTGGTTTTCCTTGGAGTGGGAGGTGGTTCATTATCTGAACATTAATTATCAGATTTTACCTGCACACATAGACACTGTGTATGATTGAGTCTTGCCCAAACAGTTCCTGGTTATAACCTAGAAATTAGTACTTTTTTTCCTCCATAAAACCTGATATTTGGTTATTTTTATTTGATTTGTCTTTTTCTTCTGAAATACCGCATAATCATTGTTGGTGTCAAGTGGAGTGGGGAAATACATCAATTAATTACTGGTTTCTGGTTATTTGGAGTAACATGTCTGTAGTAAAGGAGAGCTTTTTCAACATTGGAGGCACCTTGAGTGGAAGCACCTTGGATGGAAGGAAACTTGTCTTATTCCTCCAGTTCTGACTAAAAAGATACCTTTTTATTGAACTGTAAATTCAATTTCAATACTTTTCGAAATGTTCTCTGTGTGTGTGTGGCTGTGTGTGTGACAGTCTGACTTGAGGGCAATTTAGATGTAACTCTCTTTTTTTAAATTTAATTAATTAATTCATTTATTTTTGGCTGCGTTGGGTCTTCATCGCTGCGCGTGGGCTTTCTCTAGTTGTGGCGAGCGGGGGCTACTCTTTGTTGCGGTGCGCGGGCTTCTCACAGCAGTGGCTTCTCTTGTTGCAGAGCACGGGCTCTAAGGGCATAGACTTCAGTAGTTGTGGCACGTGGGCTCCAGTAGTTGTGGCTCACGGGCTCTAGAGGGCAGGCTAAGTAGTTGTGGCGCACGGACTTAGTTGCTCTGCAGCATGTGGGATCTTCCCGGACCAGGGCTTGAACCCGTGTCCCCTGCATTGGCAGGTAGGTTCTTAACCACTGCGCCACCAGGGAAGTCCAGATGTAACTCATAACATTTCCGTAAATAAGAGGAAGGCAGGCAGACACCTAGTTCCTCCAAAGCTTGTAGTTGTTGCCGTAGCAGATGCCTTCAAATCTCTACCTATAATTCACACTAGAGGTTTAGGAATTGTTTTAAATTAACATTGAACTCTTTTTCCAATAAGGGTAAACGTCCATTAGAATATGATGCTTTCTGTAGGCTGCACTTACTTCTAGACAAGAAGTTTTATACAATATTTACATTCATCCCCGTTCTTGTAATTATACCTTTCCTTGAAGCCATTAGCAGTATTGAGAAAATGATTCTTTCATTGGAATTTGTCTTCTAGCTAAGTCCCAAATTGTTACCACAGAATAGGCTGCATTCTCTCCCCTCCACTAGTAGCACATTTAGGTCTAAGAATTTAAAGCCTAAGAAATCTTAAACGCTACACCAATAAACAGAATCTTCAGTTTAGAAACTCTTAATTGTCTGTAGTAATGGAGGTTCACATAGCCCAGATAAATTGAAGCGGGGCGAAAAACAAGCTTGACTTAGCTTCTGATTGTAACCCGAATTTTCTCATCTTTCTCTCCTCCCTCTAGCTAAATCTCAACATTTTAAAATGAGCAGCAGTATTCAGATGAATTGACCTTTTCTGTCTTCCTTGCTTTCATCATCCTCTTATTGAGTTGGAAGTCAAAACAAAGTGGAAATGAGGAGTGGATGCAACAGGGTAAAGTTGTTTCCTACAATGGATAACGGAGATTTCCTTAGTTAATTTACATCAGCATAAAACAAGTGTTTTCTCTTTTATACTATGGTCTAGTCCACTGATCAATAACACTGATGTGTGTGCATGTGTGTGTGTGTGTGTGTGCATGATTTGATTTCGGTATTTTGTCTCGTCAGAGAAAAAGAGGGTAGAACACAAAGTAGTACTGAACATTGTGTCCTTAGCTTCAACAGTCTTATCCAAACAATGCAATGACATTTCTGTTCCATAATAGATAGAAAGAATCATTACCAGTTATTACTCAGCAGGATGATGAGCTGTTTTAATGCCTCATTCATAGCCTTGCAAACAAACATTTATCCTGCACTATTTACATCCTAAGGCAATAGGTGGTATATTGGATTGATTTCTCTGTCTTAATAACAGAACATTTGCAAAGATGATCCAGGAAAATTATCCCGAAATAGCTGATTTATAGTATGTTATTAAAGACTACAGAGGCAGTTACTGTAAAGACTCTGTGAATAAATTTATGTTTTGCAGGACTCTTCACACATATCTGAAGACATTTTCAAGTATGTGGACAAAGATAGTTACACTTACAGTGATAAGTACAAGTATCCATTTTTGTCTCTGGACCATCCTCTGATGCCATGCACAAGGCCATGCACCAGTCACTTGGGATAACTTAGTGAAAAATATAGATAAGATCCAAGCTCGGTGGAGTAGGTACATTTATAGAAGACTTAACATGTGCCTAACGTTGATCTAAATGTCTTAAATGTATTAACTCATGCAATTCTTAGCACAGCCCTATGAGGTAGGTATTAATATTAGACTTATTTTACAGATGAGGAAATGAAGGCAGCAAATGGTTACTTACTGTTGTACCCCAGGGCTGCAGAAGTGGTGAACCTGGATTCAAACCCTGATAGATTGTCTATGCTCTTTACTATACCATGCTAGGTCTCAGTGTGAGCACAATGGGGCTTATATTCTAGTGTGGCGACAACCATATATAAGAAGATAAGTGAAAAAGAAAAATAAATATTTGAAGGAAAATGATACTAATTCTGATCCTTTACAATGTTACCAACTTTGAAAATCATTAGAACCAGCAAGAGGGATGACCATTTGGCAAAGAAAACTTGAAGGATTGTCTCATACAGCACAGGAAGACAAACCAGGTGTCTCAGGACGCTTGCAGTGATTTGATGAGGTGGTTCTCTGCAGACCTTTAAAAGGGGTAGTTCTGGCTACCTCGGGATAGGTGCGTTTATCAATCCTTCTGATTTATATCATATTGTATTGCCAGTTTCTCAGGATGCGTAAACTTTGGGAATAAGGGCAGTTCCCTTCTCATTTTTCTTTAAAGGACATCTATGGTAAATCCACACTCACCTTCATTTCATCCAGGCACCCCTAAGTCAGGGAGAGAATTGGGCTGCAAACATCTTGGAAAAATGCTTTCTTGGAAAGTTCTGAAAAACAGCCAGGCAGAATTCTAAGTGCCGTGGGAGCCACATTCTGTACTGCATTTGTGTTAGAAATAATAGGCTAAGTAGTACTGTGGTGACATCTAACCCCCAAATCCCAGCGTCTTAACAAAATCAAAAGTTGTACTTTACTTAGTTCCTCAGGGACCCAGGCTGATAGAGATTCCATCATTAAGTAACTACACCATGTGAAACAGAATTTACTCAGTCACCTCAACAAGGGGAAAGTTATGACTGACTCTTCTATTTTTTGGCTTAGGGGTGACATACGTCATCCCCCACCTACCTGCCATTAGCCAAACCTAGGTGTATGGCCCCTTCAAAAAGAGTAAAGAAACTGGGATGTCAGATGGAAAATTTGGTGAGAACCACTGTCTCTGCCACAGTACACTCCCCTGGCCACCAAATATTCCTTTTCTTTCTTTCTGCACTTATAGCACACTCAGCCCTCTCCAAAGGAACCCAGTCAATCCAAAGTCAATCCAGTCAACATTCTGAGCTCAAAGCCCAGGATCTCTGGGTGTTATGTTGTGCATTGTTTTCTACATCCAGTTTGGAAATAGTGTCTCTAGGTCTAGAGACTGATGAACTCTAAAGACAAGTTATTTTCCCATTATAGTATAGTGGATACTACAAAGTGGTAATACAAGGACAAGACCCACAATAAACATTATTATGTGGGAAGAGGAAGAATGAGTACCACAAAGTAGTCACTGGTACATGTATTTCCAAAGTCCCATTGAACAGATACTGTGAGGACTCCCTACTCTGAGAGTGAGAAATATTCCTAAAAGGAGACCTAATTTTATTTACGTGTCCACTCTTCTTAATGGTCTTTGGCTCTACTGCAGGGATATTGCTTTGTTTCCTGGGCTTCATTTAAAAAGACCAGTGGGGAAAATGAGCTAGTTGGTTGCTGAGCAGCTTTCTCAACCCTCTGCCTGTTGTATGAAGGTTAAGTTTTGAGCAGTTACAGAACTTTTTAGTTCAGACATTTGTGTTTTGTTTGGCAGGTCAGTTATCTCAAATATATTATAATTTTCTTATTTTTATGATTCCAGTCCATTCCAAGTGCTAGTAACAACACTACCATGCTTTCCTAGCCATAATTCTCAGGTCAAATCTATTCTCCTACCTTCCTGCCTTTATGTCTGTCTCTCTTGATATAAAGAGAGTTGCCTTGAGCATGTCAGGGAAAGTGAGGCGAATTTTTCAGGTGCAGAATACATTTTATTTCCTGATTTGGTTATGTAGGTCTATTCACCTTTTGAAAATTAATTGAGCTGTATATGATTTGTGTACTCGTATCTATATATGTAAAGTAAATAAAAATTGACTTTAAAAAAGTTACTTTAACTAAAGTAAGTTAATCTTCCTTTACTGATAGATTAACTAGTTCAGACCAGCAAATAGAAGATTCAGTCCCTACCACACTGGGAGGGGGTGGGATCTTCCTTACTGGTTCATGAGAATGTTCAGAGGGGCAGCTGAGCAGCCAGGAATGGATATACGCTTTCATTTCTCTTATGTAAATACATAGTAATGGAATGACTGGGACCGATTGTTGATGGCTGTTTAACTGTTTCAGAAATTTCCAAACTGTTTTCCAAAGGGACTATATCCTTTTAAGCATTCCCAGAGATGATGTATGAGAATTCTACATGGTCCAAATTCATGCCAACACTTTGTATTCTCAGCCTTTCTAATTTTAGCTGTTCTAATAGGGTGTAGTGGTATCTCATTGTGGTCTTAATTTGCATTTCCTTAATGACAGACAATATTAAGCTCCTTTTCAAGTAGTTATTTGACATCCATATACCTTTATGATGAAATGTCTGTTCAAATCTTTGCCTAGTTTTAATTGGACTTTGGGTTGTTGTTGAGCTTTTTGAGTTCTTTCTATATTCTGGTTATAGGCTCTGTATCAGATTTCATTTGCAAGTATTTCTGCATTCACGAAGGCTACTACTTATACCACAAGAGCTGTAGTTGCCTCAGAAGAAGACTGCCTTTAGTAATATGCTAAAAGAAGAGTGCAGACAAACACAGAAACAAAGTAATATGAGTGACTTGGGCAACATGGAGGTCACATGGAACACTATTAAGAAATGCCCACAGTGTCCTTAAAAGCTGCCTAGAAGACTTCATGGACAAAATGATACCTGGATTAAGCCCTATTGGGTACATAAAATTAGTGACCCCATGCATTCATTTGTATCACTATTTTCTTAAGGCACAAGGATCTTTTCAAGGAAGGGACAGGGCAGGATCCTGACCTCTTCCTTCTTGACGTTCAAAGGTATTATAAATGTCTGATGTACTGAGGCAACCCAGATTGAGGAACTTCTGGAAAAGACAGTGATGGTCTCCAAGTGCAACCCAATCTTAGAGGAAAGGAAGGTGGGACTGGAAATGCTTATCTTCTCTCACTTCCTGAGGGATGACTGCATCACGTGTAGCCTCATTGAGGAGGGTTTTATACAAAGCTATGAGGTGGCTCTGATTTCCTCAGGCTTCTTAGCAATTCTTTTAGGTATTGGAGTGTTATGGCTGATCTCAGAATGTCCAAGGGCAAAACAATGGGTCTACTTAAAGAGTAACCACAGGTATTGCTGAAAAAAACCAAAAGTATAGAGTTGTCCAGCAGTGGCAGGAAATGAGCCTGAGCTCTTGCTTCCACCTAGCATGTAGAAGCAGCAAGCACCAAGGAGGACTGATTCAATAGACCACTGTAGGCAGTCACAGGAATCCTGAAAATACTTGGATAGAAGAACCCTTGGAAAGGTTAGATTTCTTTTCATGTTGGCCTTGACACTGCTGGGGGAGTTGTTAGTTACATGTAGACATATATTTGTAGGAGAGATTCTTTATCAAGATCTCCCTCTGGGAATTCAAATCCAAGTTCCATCCAAGTTTCATGTATCCATGGGAAATTACCAAGTTTCTCCATGCTCTAGTTCACCCATATGCAAAATAATAAAATAATCATAATAGTACCTATTTTATAGGGTTGTTGCGAGATCTAGGTAAGATAATACATATTAAATGCTTAGAAGAGTGGCTGGCACACTGCAAGCCCTCAGTAAAGCTTAGATATTTCTGAAGATGAAAAAAAACAATAAAAATATATTTTCCAAGATTTTAACATTGTGTTTCTTTGGTTGGTAGTTATTGAAATTTTTAATTTTCATCGGGAACTCTTCTGTCTTTTCCAACTGTCTAATCATAGGCATATACATATAGGAGTGAGTGACAATATTTTCAGGGCAGTATATTATCATCATGATAGTCTGATTCACCTAGTTAAGTATTCCTGAGGGTGGATATTGTGTGGCATGATTGAAAGTAACCTCTCTTATACTGGATTATGGCAGTTATTATAAAGGTGAAGCTGCTGGAAAGTACTGATGTTAGCATATCCTATTCCACCATGACTCAAGGAGGAGTGTCAAAAGCTCGCACCTCCACAATCAAGGGAAATTTACGTCCCATTAGTGAAAATTAGAAAACACTTCTGGCAAGTGGCCAATACAGCCCATCCATCAGTAAAGTGAGGATGGGCTCTCATTTATTAAACAATTTAAGTACCAGTTCCAAATTGTAGTCCTCTCAGAGTTTTGGCGATCCATACTTCCCCCATCACGTTCAGTGCTGCTGTTGCTACTGCCATTACTGCTCCACACCACCCCAGTTGACGTGAAACAGAAGTGGAGGCCCTGTATGATATCAGACCACTTAATGATTAATTAGTGTCTCTCTCATGCAGCACGTTAGAAGGATGGTCTTTCTGGAGTCATGATTAACTTCAGAGCTGCAGATGTTGGAATAGTTCCCTCGTAACAATGCTGTGTTGTCACATGTTATGTTCAGGTATCGTCATGATAGGTGATTTAATTGCATTGCTAGAAAGTGTTTGCTTCCTATTGTCTTTAAAACAGCATCATTATGGAAATTTTATAGATGCTTATGGGAAAAATCGATGCAAACACATGCAATATAAATGTACGAATACAAATACATGTATTTGTGTTCATGTATATGTAAATATTCATGCACTTTTCTAGCTTTTGCTAGAAATCCCTTTGTGAAATCTATTTGAAGAAATGCAAAACATATGCATATATATTCTATCTCAATTTTTGTGTGTGTGACAACTATATTCCCAAAGTATAGACAAATTTAAAAAAATCAGAGGCAAGGCTAAAATCTTATAACCCGAATAACTGAGACTAGCTAAAAACTGGACTGGTTACAAGTATAAATGATAAAAACCTCTCTTCACTCTCTCCTCAAGTTACTTTCTTTAGTATGTTCTCAAATGTTTGGGTTGCTGTGACACAAATTCTAGTAACCCATATGATATTGAAAATCTGACATTGTGAAAATATATTACAATGCATATGGCTTCAGGGAATAGGTCACTCAGAGGTTAGTTCATATATATGACTTTAAAAAACATATGGTTCTTTAGTTTCCACCTAGCCTTAGTTATGACATTATTTCCCAAGTTTTAATACTTGCTTAGGACAGCATTACTAAATTTGTGTGTGTAATATTCTATGTTTTAGTCAAAGTACAAAGATAACTTTTGTTCTTAGTGCTTAGGTACTTTTCCCTTAGTTGTCATGCAGTGGGAGTATAGGACATATTGATGATATCAATTAGTTCCATCCTTATTGCTGATGGTACTATAAGTCATTGTTAATGACATGAGATTCTACTAGGTGATAGATTGTAGGACTATGCAATGGAAATAAAGCAGAAGAGGCAACTTGTTGACTTATAGTAGAATTCTGTTAAGGCACAAACGATTCAGATATACACACAAATTTCTAGAGGTGTGAGGAGTAAATGGGATCACAAAAATAAAATGACTTTTAATATTATATATTACACAAATCTAAGGTGGTATTATTATCCTTGATATTATTGTTTTTATGATTATGATTTTGATATATCTTTATAAAATCATGTCTCCAAAACTCTAGTTAATATTCCATTTGCCTTTTCCAAAATGTCACACAAAAGGAATCATAGGGAGGGTGTAGGGATAAATAGGCAGAGCACAGATAAGTTTTAGGAAAGTGAAAGCCCTCTATGATACCGTAACGATGGATAAATGTAATATACATTTTTCAAAATCAACAGAATGTACAACATCAAGAGTGAACCATAATGCAAACTACGGACTTTGGGGGATTGTGATGTGTCAATGTAGGTTCATCAGTTATAAAAAATGTACCATCCTGGTAAAGGATATGAATAGTTGAGGAGGCTACACATGTTTGGGGGCAGGGAGTACGTAGGAAATCTCTGCACCTTCCTCTCAATTTTGCTGTGAACATAACACTGCTCTCAAATATAAATTTTAAAAGCAAACAATGAAAGGAATCATAGAATATGTATCTTTCTGAGACTGGTTTCTTTCACTTAGAATGATGCATTTGAGATTTATCCTTGTTCGTGGTGTTTGAATCACTTGTTCATTCCTTTTCAGTTGTTCACTGGAATTTTCAATTCTATTGTTTGGATATACCACAGTTTATTCACTTACCAGTTAAAGGATATTTAGGTTGTTTTTAGCTGTGGTGATTACAAATAAAGCCACTTGAAACATTTGCATACAGGTTTTTGAGTGCACATGACATTTCATTTCACTTGGGTGATCCTTAAGTCAGATTGCTGAATTGTATGGTTAGCATTTGTTTAATTTCATGAGAAACAGCCAAAATATTTTCCAAACTGACTATCATTTTGCATTCCCACCAGCAATGTCTGAGATTTCCAGTTGTTCCTAATCCTACTCAGCATTTATTATCAACACTTTCTTTGATTTCAATTGTGTGGTGGTATTTAATTTTGGTTTTAATTTGCATTATTCTGAGTACTTTTCATGTACATATCTGCCGTTTTATATATCTATATATCTATCTTCATTGGTGATGTGTCTGTTTAAATTTTTGCCCATTTTTTGATTGGGTTGTTTGTTTTTTATCTTTGAGTTTTGAGAATGTTTTTATAGAGAGTCTGGATATAGGACCTTTACCAGTCTCATTTGTAAATATTCTTGCCATTTGTAGCTTGTCTGTTAATTCTCTTATTTACCAATATCTTTCAAACTGCAGAAGTACTTAATTTTCACAAACATCAACTAATCAATTTGTTCTTGTGTAAACCATACTTCTGAGGTTGTATCTCAGTATTGCTTAAATCCTGGTCACAAAAGTTTTCTCCTTTGTTTCTGTCTATAAATTGCATAGTTTTACATTTTACATTTGGGTCTAAGGTCAATTATGAGTTAATTTTTGCATTGCTATGAAGATGGTCCATTTATTTGCCTATGAGTGTCCAATTGTTCCACCGTCTTGATGAAAAGTCTACCTCTAACTATCTTTTGCATCACTCAGAGAGAAATCTAAATTCTTTCACAGTTCTCATTTGAGTACTACCTGGAAAATGGCTCCTTAGCACTTAAAAAAATTTTTCTTTAGTTATTATTTCCTATCCTGCACTATCATTTGTCTTTTCAGTGTAATTAAAATATGTCCCTGCAAAATAAAATAAACCCTGCCTCACCAGAATTTTACAGTTTATTTATTTAACAGTCCCTATGCATTACACTCATTTTGACACCAACTGGTATACTGCAACTCAGTTTTGGCACTAACTGGTGGTAGGTAGTGCAGACTCCAGAAGTTAAAGGTCATGTTACCCAACAAGACTGCCCTAACTTTAGATGCCAGACACAACTGGGGACCCCATCCACACTTTTGAACAACAGGCTACGAATTCTAGGGGTTCCCTAGACCACCCCCCAGATTTGATAATTTGTAGTATGATTCTCAGAACTCTGAAAGATGCAAAACTCATGACTACATTTTTATCATACAGATTCAAATTAGGAACATTAAATCATTGACTATTTGATAGAATTAAGTCTTTAACCCCCCTTCCCTCCCTGGAGTTTGGGCTGGCTCAAAATCCCAACCTTCTTACATGATTGGCCTTTCTGGTGGCTGGTCCTACTCTGAAGCTATCTAGAAGCCCATCTTGAGTCACCTTATTAGCATGAACTCAGTTGTGCTCTAAGGGGTTCATGAATAACAAAAACACTGCTATCGCTCTGAAAATGCCAAGAGTATAGAAGTCCTCCCAAGAACTAGAGACAAAGACCAGCGAAATTCTTTATTATATAAAAACAACCTACCACCAGCATTTATAAGGTGATTGCTCTGTTTAAATATTTAAATTACGAGAGTTAACAAAATCAGTTCTAAAAGATTTTCAGCGAGATTTATTAATACATTGAGGTATAAAGCAGTAAAATATTTGTTGTTTCCTTTAAACTTTCAAAATATCATAAATCTCAAAGGAAGGGAGCTGCATAATACCAAAGAAGTAGAAGCTTAATTTAGTAGTTTTATTAATTCCAGCAAAGTATGGTCCAAAGTTAATAGGAAGAACACTTCAAAGATAGAATAAGTCAAGGTACAGAAAATGAAGGCACATTTAATTTAATGTTAATCTCATAGAGATAGCCTCATATAATCTCATAGAGGATAACAGTGATTAATATGTAATTATAACCTCATAGAAGTATCCTTAATATTAATTTCATAGAGATATGTGAGGATAATATGTGGAGATATTGGTTGCCTTAACTAGTTTCTCATGTCTAAAAACAAATAAAAAGAAAAATGTTGGTTTGCTACCTATATAAAATGCTAACTTCAGTGTGTAGAAACTACCTATGGCTCTTCGGAACTTCATACAATTTTCTAAAGCAACAGTCTTATAAATGCCTTTCTTTGGAATTGGCACATACTATGATGAAGAAGAGTGAAACTTGATGAGTTACTTTCTAATATAGTTACACTGAAATCCAGTCTTGCAGAACTATCATTTCTCATTTAGAAATTCAGTCTCTGCCAATTCTATTTTAGGGGCTTTACAAATAAATTATAGCAGCTTAATATGCTCCTTTGCCTATAATGCTCCTGGGAAGTATTGAAAATAAATGGCCCTCTAGCAGTACTGACTCTAAGACTGTCTCAGAAAGAATCTCCAAGGTAGTCCTCCTTACTACCTGAGGTGAAAATGTTGCTGAGCATGTGTTCTGTTTCCAAATGCTGTATTAATGGTTTTGCTGTAAGCCTGCAACATATTTTCATGTTCTTCTAAATTCACAGGAAAATTTGCAGTGCTCTTAGCATTCTATTCCTCCCAGAAAACAACATTTTCCCAAGACATTCCTTTCTGAATGGCGTTCAATATAATTACAATGATGTAGTTTCCCAGGACTTACACTGTCAGAAACAAAAATGTGTGGCACTAATTCCCAACAAGTCACACTGAATGTGCACTTGAGTGAATCAAATTAATTATGAAAATAAACACACATGGGAAACTGAACAGTGAAAATGGTTAACTGATTTTTTTAACTTAATGGATTTGTCTATGAGTTATGTAATATCTACTACCATTATTCAGAAGAATCTTCTTTCCTGTTTTTAATGTACATATAATATCTACTGATCAAAACTCCTACCTGGATTATAGTTTTATTAATTCCAGCAAAGTATGGAATTCATTTTAAAATGAATTAATCTCATTCTATTTCTACACATAAAATGGATTCCATCAATATATCTGAAAACAAGGTCATGATAACTTATGTAATAGTTAATGTACTGCAATACTGCAAATGTTACAGTAAAATACCGTGCTCAAAAATAGGAATACTTTCAGATGCTTCATCAGAAGAGCCATGGATGTTTAGGTTGTTTGAAAAGGGTTCTGCTGCAGTCAACAGGATAAAAAAGATGGTCATTGCTTTTCAATGTAATTTTGCAGCTCTCATAAAGAAAATATCTCTATTAAATTTGTCAGTAACTGTTTATCTCTGATCTGTGAGAACTGAGCTAAAACCAACAAGATAAAAATCACACACACAAACTTGCAGGCATGCATGTGTGCATATATACTCAAAACAAAAAATTGGGGTCGGGGGAGAGTAAGTAAATTTTTGCCCCTCAACACTATGTTCATAAACAAATGCTCTGGGAATAGTTTGTCTCTCTTGAGCCAAATTTCTATTTTTAAAATCTTTCTTCACATAGATCATATGATGTTCGTGAACTCTAAGAATGTTCTGACTTATTGCCTCACTGATAATTTAATTGAAGCCACTTCTATTTTTAGGAGAGAGCTTAGTCACGTATGTGGGATTTTACTATGCTTCAGGAAAGTTTTTAGTTTCACAGTAAAGTGACCTAAGCTAAGTAAACCATTTGATCTTATATGAGTGAGTTTTTCTTTCATACAATCAATATCTCCATTGTGAAGTCATGGGATTTTCTAAAACTCTTTTTAATGTTGTTTAAAAGTACTTCTGCATTATCATAACAATTCCTTGTTATTTATAGTATATTACAGAAAATATAGGAATAAGTTAAGGATATGTGTAGGAAAGAAAAGACATTTTAGCAAATGAATCAGATCAATTTTTCATTTTTCCAAAAGTTGCAGTCACTGTGGCTTTGAGACAAACGAAAAGATATCAACTATGTCATGCATTTTCCTCTTAAAAGACAATTGTTCTTATGAAGGGAACTGAAGCTATTTCTAAAAAATCATGTATTTGGGGAATTTAGCTTTATCCATCTGGTATGATCTTTTAACCTCTGAAAATCAAGTAGTTTTTGCTTGTCATAGGTAAGAAGATGATGACTTCATTAGAATGGGTGTCTGGCTGGAAATGAAGGAGGTGATCAAGTTGAGAAAAAAGATGACACATTTTATTCTAGGTTATTCCTTGTTCTGAGTTTTCAATCTGTGACATGGACATACACAATTCCAATATGAGTGATAGCTATTACTTGAAACTTTGTCAACTGATAATAGCACAAAACTTCTTGTGGGAGAAGAGAGAACCAGAAGTTCTGTCACCCATCTATCTACCCCTGTATATGTTCAAATGATGAGTTCAAATTTTATGTAACACCTACATCCACTGTCCAATCGGCACCCTAGCAAATAGTCAATTGTCAAAATTACCATATACCTCCCACTCACATCCCTACCCCTGCACATACAAATGTTTGCTGAAACAGTTATTTTTATATTTTATAAGAAAATTACTTGGTAGATTTTCTGACTAGACATTTTGAGATTTATGGTTCTTAAGTATCTATTAGACATTGTCATTCTAGAGGAATTAAGGTGATAGCTTTTTCTATTCTGCCATGGTTTTCATAGATTCACTGTAGAGCATAAAACAAGACTGCATATAGCTGCATATTTTGTAAAGAGAAGGAACAGAAATGGAAAGCAATCACTATGATATAAATTATTCTTTTCATTCTAAACATTAATCATTGACTTGAAAAGTGTAATGGACCTGTTCGTCACTTTTGTTTTTCTATATTGACTCATGCAGACATTTTAGTGCAATATACAAATTAACTGAGTGCTAGTCAATCTGATCATATATAGAAAGACTTCAAAGTCCTTTACCCTGGGGACCTCCACTAATTTATTTTATGACTAGAAGTTCTTCAGTGTAGCAACTTCATTCACTTTAATCAAAATGATATTTTTCTTTTCATTCACAATGGCAATATAATCATGTTTGAGTTGCAGTGGGATATGTCTTGGAGTTTGAGAATCTCATGAAGAAAATCTTATTTCTATTACCAGAATATTTGACTCACTTCAATACACCCACATTCTTCAGGTCAGATTTTTTTTTTCTAGCTTGTCAAAATATAACAGCAAAGTCGTCAATGTACATTCTGGGTGAACTTTGCAGATTTTATTTGTAAGCAGTCTGCTTTTATGGCTGAATTGTGTAGAATAAGTACATAGATAAGCAGATTGAATAGTGCAGAAGAAAACATGGCCTGATTTAACATAGCCTTGCCTTTGAATTCCAGGAAGCAAGGTGGGTGGTGCTTTGGTCACTTCGAGCTGCCATATCAAAGCACTATAGACTGAGTGGCTTATAAACAAGAGAAATTTATTTCTCACAGTACTGGTGGCTGAGGAGTCCAAGATTAAGGCAATGGTAGATTTGGTATCTGATAAGAGCATGCTTCCTGGTTCATAGCTGGCAATCTTCTCTCTGTGTCCACACATGGCAGAAGGCATAAGAGAGGACTCTTTCACAAAGGGCACTAATCCCTTCCTGAGGGCTCTGCCCTCATGACTTAATCACCTCCAAAAGGCCCACCTCCAGATACCATCACATTGGGGATTAGGTTTCAACCTATAAATTTGGGGAAATACATCTATTATTTTCTTCTTTTTTTTTTTTACATATTGTCTATAGTAACCATTCTATAAAATGAATGTAAGAACAAAATTAAAACTCATAACTTTTAAAAAATTTTTATTGGAGTGTAGTTGTTTTACAATGTTGTATTAGTTTCCACTGTACAACAAAGTGAATTAGCTATATGTATACATATACCCCCTCTTTTTTGGATTTCCTTCCCATTTAGGTCACCTCAGAGCATTGAGTAGAGTTCCCTGTACAGTAGGTTCTCATTAGTTATCTAAAGACTCAACATCTTAATCATTGATAATCTGAGCTGCTAATACAGTGGGTTATGGCATGGATAAAATTTGTTTTTGTTCTTATAAATCCATCCCAATTATCCTTTATTCAGATAAACATATAAAATGTGAGTAAGGGTGATGTTATTTATTATTCTGGAGGTACAATCAAATGCATTTTAGTTTATATATTTTGAAATATATACTGTTGTTCTTAGTCATATACAGATTCCTTAGGGTCCATTTCTTTAGTAAGAGCTTTTAAAATTTACTCTTTCTAAATTCTTATGAATCACTTTTATTATGTTACTAAAATTTAAAGGCATGAGAGTAATACTGTTGTATCCTTTCAAGTCAGAACTTAAGGCACAAACCCTAAGAAACCTCTATCCTCCCCAAATCAAACCAAACATTTTCATCTCTCGAATTCTTAAAGTCCCTTGAGAAAATATGACTGAAGCAGAAGAAATAAAAACAAAAAACAAGCAAACAAAAAACACTGACTAAATCAGATAAACTACCTGGTTTGAATCTTGCAAATAGTGAACTTCTATTGATCAAATGATAAAAAATAGCTTTAGGAAAAGAGGAGGTATGAAAATTAACAAAATGGATGAAAAAATAGTTTCAGAAGTTAAGGATCTGTCTCAAAAGGTCCTGCCATAAGTGAGTATAAGTGAAACTTAAGTGTGTGCTAAAAACTGGAAGAAAAAAGTTATCTATTCCCATGAGGCAAGACAGGGATCAGATCCAGGTGACTGAAGAGAACTAAATTGTTGTTAACAATAACAGAGACAGTAGCAATAATTATCACACTATTAATTTTTGTTCATAATTTAAACATTTTTTATATATAAATACTCTATTTCTTTGAAGCATAGAATGTTTTACATTTTCCCATCGTACTTGGACACTTCCACCTTCTCTTTCTACCCAAATCCCTCACTTCTTCCCTATAACCCACATCACTATGTCCCTCTATTTTCACTATCTTCATAATATACAGATGTATGTAAATATACTTTCATATATACAAATGCAGTGTTTTCTTTATTTAAAAAAAATAGAATAATATTAAACACAGTTTTATGAATCTTGGTTTTCGTACTCAACCGTACTATGTAGTGATGCTGAATCATCTGATATATATAGCTCTAATTAATGTATTTTATTGGCTGCATAATCAATATTATGAATGTTCTGCCGTTTATTCAATGATTCTCCATTGATTGGACATTCATTTTGCACTTTCCCCCTTAAATAATACTGTAACAGGTATCTCTGTATACACATTTTTACATACTGTGGTTTTATTATTACAGGATGGACCCATAGTTGCTCAATTTCTTGGTTGAAGGCATATGTATTAATTATTTTTATTGGACTCTGATAGAGACTTAAACATGTCATATCCTAAATCATTTCCATCCCAACCAGCAATAGGTGTTATTGCTCTTGTTTTTAAATCTCGCCACTTTAATGGGTAAAATTAAAGTGGGTGCTACACTTTTCCTTTTTAGTTTATATTTATATTACAGATAAAAATCCTTAATCTATCATCTGAATTAAGAATGTTTTTTGAATTCAAATGTTATCTATTGACATTAGTTGAGGTAACTTTTAGTATAATATTTAAAAAATTTGCTTCTCATATATAATCTAGATTTCCAGTCTTAATTAAAAATATGTAACCTTTATATAGGTTTTACATTCTACTCATAAAATTTTCCACAATTTTTTTAAATAAAAATTTAGATTTTAAGGTTGTTTCCCAAAGTTTTGCTTATTATACTAGCACATAAATCTGAGTAAATCATTAACATGTTTAGTCCTAGTTTTATCATTTGTAAAATAGAAGTGATAATATTTCAGAGCTATTGTAAAAATCGGCTTTATCATAAAGGTCACATCTTACAATGTATGTAAACAAATCATATGGCAGACTATAAATCTTACAGTATAAATGCCAGTTATTTTAATAAAGTAATAGGAAGATAATCAGGAATCATAAATAAGCAACTTTCAAAGTGTTCTTCAATTTTTATGCAAAAGCTATTAAATTATAGTATAATTTCAGAAGACAGTTTAGTGCCTGATGTATTTGCTGATCAAGTTGGTATTGCTGCCTCAGGATTTATGTTTTGTTTGAGTTATTATAAAGTTATAACTTTAAAATCCAGTTTACTCTATATGAATTTATGACCTCATTTAAAAATATTCTAAGCCACTTCAGTGTTCTTAGGCAGTGGTGAATTTCATGAGTTAATGATACACTGGCTTAAGAAGAATTTCCTGTTTTCTCTTTTGGATGTTTTGCTGTTTTGTAGTATGTCTCTAACTTTATGAGAAAGTCACATGGAAAAAAAATGTGACAGTGTAAGGTTATGCACCAAAATATCTTTGGGATAAACTATCTAGCGTATAAATAATTAAACTTTTTTTTCAGAAAGCAAATATTTAAGAGGAGAGGCAAGCAAAGCTCTGTTTGAATGAATAAATAAAGATCAGTGCTTTTAGTCATAAAACCGGCAACACTCTTCTGTTACTGTTTAGACTTCGTTCATGTTTTTTTCCTGACTGATCAAAATTAGAAAAGGAAATCTATGAAAATTACCCTTGTTGTGAAGTTTTAGTCTCCTTAGGATGGTAGTTATAATTTGGCCTCAACCTACTCAATCTCCAACTGCTTCCCTCCCTCCTGCCTGGAGTTCCCAGAGATCAAATTCTAACAGAGGCTCTTAAAACCCCGTACCCAGACACATACCATTTCATGGGCTTGGAATTGCCTTTCCTGCCCATTTTAGCTTGAAAATTCCTTTTCTTTCTACTTCTGATCCTTCACGCAATGTCGGCTTCTCTGTGACATCTTCAAGAATTTTGTCCTCTTAACCATGACTCATTTCTCTCTTTTTCCATGCTTCTTTGCCTTTTATATTTAGCTAAGTTATAGCCTTTAGGTATGTCTGGAGAATGGTGATTTTTTTTTTTTTTAGTTTAAGAAGTAAAACTTGTGCAGGCTATTTTTCTTCTCAGTGAGTGAACTTTATACAGAAGCAGAGACACATATGGAATGAAATAAAAATAGAGAAATCTTAATACCCTTTCGTTTTTCCTCTGTAGACCAGTGGGATGAAAATAGGAAACTCTCAAGCCGGAGAGTTAAAATTTCAATTCCTGACCACTTTATGTATGCACAGTAGGGGAACAAGACCAGCTGAGAAGGGGCAGAGTGTGCTGTCCTGACAGCGATTGTTCTGGAGAAAGATGGGATCTTTTTATTAAGTGATAGAAGCCCGGGAAACTTCTATCTGTATGGTTCAGAATGCACAATAGCAGTAACACGGCCAAGGATGAGACCTGTTTTTTCAGGCTGCCCTGGAAAGAGGCCTTAACTAACCTTCCTCTCCTCATAGAGTCCGACTCTTATTGAAAGTGATCAAACTGGCAGAGACCAGGCCACCTGCTTGCTTCAAGGGTGGCCAGAAGGGTGCCCAGAAATTTACATGTTGAGTCTCTCCAAGTAAAAATACCATTTCTTTTAAAAGTTAAAATGAAAGCCAAGACACATTTACATTTTAAACCATCAGTAAGGAAATCCATCTCCAAACTATAGTATTAAAAGTGAGTTTCTTGAGCAACTCTGACTACATGCACATTAAAAGACGTTCTAATGATTAAAGGAAATTATTTTATTAAATGATATTTCTTGGATTCGTAAGGGTCTCAGAGAAAGAGGATATTTTGAGGGACTTTATAGCAAAACACCTTCTTGTGCTGTATTTTAAATTATTTATTTGGTTGTACATTTCCTCCACTAAACCAGGAGCTCCTTGAGGTCAGTGGAATGGAATGAAAAACAGATGGACTTTGGTATGAGTTGACCATGTGTTTAACTACTGGCTATGTGACCTTGGGCAAGTTATTTAACTTTTGGAGCTTTGTTTTTGTTTAATTTCTAAAACCTCCTGGAAACTATTCTGCATAAGCCTGCCACATTCAAGACATGTGGTACATATTTGTGGAGTGAATTAATGGATTAATTAATTAATTAATGGTTCTACATATGAAAGGATTTTCAATGTTATTTATTAGTAGCTGTATTATGGTGAGTATAAATGGAATACACTTAAATGTAAGATGTTCTGTATAGAATCATATGATGATAGAGCTAAAGTTTGTTTAGAAATAATTGTAGGCCAGTTAATCTCAATAATGAAGGAGAGGGGGCATTTCAGAAACATCTAGTTCTATATATGCTAGTTTATCTCTCGAGGGGCTCCTGTTATGTTTGAAATTTGGTCGTAAGTCATATTATTGTACTTATTTCTATGTTGTACATTTATATTGTATTAAGATTGTTAATTATTTCTCTCATAATCTCTATCCAAGTAAAGAGCCAATCTTTCAGCCAAATCACTCCATCTGTAGAGCACGAAACTGATCCAAGTTTCCCTGACTTTGGGGGCCTGCAGGGTCTGACACTGAATTTGCAATACAGTGTACTTTCCCCTTAAACTTTATACTTGGAAAATGCCAGAGGTAGAAGGATGGGACCCTGGTCACAGAAATAATTAAAATAGAATGAGAAACAAAATAAAGAGAATTCATTACCTTAAGAAGTAAATTTTGTCTCATTTGAAATTAATGTCTTTGCTTATTCAATGTTTAGTGAGTCAAGGAGTCACAAGATGGAGGAATCAAGATACACAAGGTACCTTCAGACCTTGAGTGTTTTATAGTCAGCTGGTGTCTGTCTGGTGGCTAATTTAAATGAAAAAAGAAGAAGGGAAAAAAAAAAAGTGGGACTAACTTCAAGCCGGGAAGATATATTTGCTGACAGAAGCTTGTGAAAGAGACAGACTTAAAAAAAGGAGCTACTTGTTTGGAGCAAGGAAAAGTAGCTTGTAAAGACAAATATTGCCAGAGTGCAAGGCCTGTGGTTAAGTTCAGATGAATGAACACAACACTTTTGCAATCATAGGAAGAGTAACCATAGGAGGACTAAGCAGTTTTGTCTGAGAAGTAGAAAAAGGAATAATGCGTGGAAGGTTTATGACAGAGAGTGAACACTTTGGATGAGATTTTTATTACAAAGATAGGCTTAACTTCTAAATCTAAAGATTTAGAAAATGTTGTCTTCCACCACTTTCATTTTGCTCCATCAGCAGACCTGGTGAAGCATCTTGATAGTCAAGAACTTGGTACTTACCCCCCAAATCCATCAGGTAAGATAGCTGCAGATAGTGATCACAACTTTATGTGGATTGCATTATTTTGATGCACAGTGCCATATTTCCTTACTGGTTCTGATACATTAGTGACATATGCAAATTTTCTTATCTTTAGTTTTGTGGTCTGTAGAATTATCTTGAGACAAAGAAAAGTGCATGCACACACACACAAATCTATGTGGATATTCTCCAAAATGCCTACACCAAACCCTTCTTTCTATTTTAAACTTTGACCTATCCTCATTTTGATATATGCAGAGTTACCCATGCAATTAACTAAAACCAATTTGATTTTTAAATTTTCTTATCTGACATTTCACAAGGAGAGCTGCCTTATTATTAAACATAAAACTTCATTGTTTCTTTACATCTGATGATAAATGATATATCACTGAAGGGAAGTGTCATGATTTTTTTTTACAGTTACAAAATTGGATGAAATTTGAACTTTTATTCCTAAAAATAAAATGATTCAATTATAATAATTGTCTCATAAATTTTAGATAATATCCTCAAATGGCAAATCTGTCATTGTCAGACACATAGCCCCCAAATCCTTTTATGGAACAATTAGGAAGCTGGAACTCCATCTATTTTTTTTCCATTATGTCACCTCTCCTGGCATGAAAATTGAAAGAGCATTGAATCTCTGAATACAGTTCTGTAGGTTGGAAAGAGCCCTGAAATGAAAATTAGGAGAGCTATGTTCTAGTCCTTCCAGGACTAGACAAACAGCTGCAAGACCTTGGGCAAATCACTTAACATCTATGTACTTTTATCACTTATAAAATGAAGAGGCTGCACTAAATGATGCATTATATATAAAATCAAGCCATCTTTTATCACCTAGGTCAGATTTCCAGGCATCAAACTCAGGAATCTGGGACTCATTCTAGATGTCAAATTCAATATATCACCATGATCTACTGACTTGTCTCCCTTTAGTGATTTCCTACATGTAATTGTCTTTTGGTTCCCAGTTAATTGGTATAAACCTTCATCTCTTGCCTGCAGTACTGGAAGGTCCCTTACCTGCTTTTTTATCTGCTTCCTTAGTGTTGCTGACCTCCAGTATCTCGTTTTCAATGCATCTGGGGAGATCTCTTCCAAACAGAAAACTAATGATGACACTACCCTATCTAAAATAATTTAATAGTTCCACCTAAATCCTTAGCATGCTATTCAAGACCACTCATAATTAGTCTTCCCTCTGCCTCTCTTTCTAGACTCAATTCTCACCACAGTCTTAGCTCCTGACTTGATCACCTTGACATCCTTTCCCCATATTCACTAATTTACATTTTTCTGAAGACACAAGAGAGGGTAAATCTTGGAATTTTGTTCAAGTTACTTTCACTCTCTGGGCTACTCTGCTTCCTATGGTGAATCTTAGTGAACTATATCCCTTTATAGTTATCTTAAGCATCATTCTACTCAAGGGGCATTCTGGCTTCTTTCCTCACTCCACATTACCTCTTCAAAGTAGAATTGATCACTTTGTTGTGCCCACTGCCCTGTACTTAAATCACAGCACCTATTTCATTTCATGGCTATATATGTACTTATGTGTGCCTATAAATGCATTTATTCCAGTTTTATTTTTATTCTCAACTCTTTGAGCATTAGAGCTGACATGTTTGACATTTACATTAAAATTCATGAGAATTGCCTTTGTAAAGGTAAACTGCTCTTTAATTCATAAACAGCCTTTGAAGGCACCTGAATTTATAGATATTTTATTGACTGCACTTTTTATATGTATAGAGAAAATAGTTTCTGATTTTAATATCAGAAAGTACTGGTTGAAATGTACCTGGAGATGTGTGATCTGATGATTTGAAGAATTAGTTACCTACTTTGTTTTTCTCAGTAATCTGGTGTTGTTTGGGATAAATTTGGGGTTGTCCTAGCACAGGTTAAGAAAAGGGAACATTTTTTTCATATGAAATTTTTGAAATTCCTTTATTAGCTGCTAATATAGTAAGAGATCTAATATAGTAAGAGATCTAATGTTTCCTTGGCTACTACAACATACTTATAAAAACAATGATACATGTTAATTTTACAATAAAATTAATTTCTCACATGCTCTTTCTCATTACCCTAGACTCCAACTATCTTCCTGCATTCTTTCTTTCTTATTTTCCCTTTAAACATTTATTAAGCAATATATCTGGCACTCACTGTATTAGGAACCTGATAATCAAGCATAAACACACACACACACACACACACACACACACACACACACACACACACACAGGGCCTGAACTTCCGGGGTTTATATTCTAAGAAGGGGAAAAGAATAAAGAAACATTTATTGCAATATGGTAAGTATTACAATACCAGAAAAATATGCAGAGGTCTTTTTTTTTGTGATGATACTTTTGCAGGATTTTTAAGACAAATGTAATTCATCAAGCAGAAGAAAAGGAAGAAAGCATTTCTGGTAAAGGAAGGAGTAGATACAAAGGCTCAATGTAAGAGAATGCTACCTTAAGCTTGTCCGAAGTACAGAGCTTGTGCTGGGAAGTGGTAGAACATAGGAAGAAGAGCTGGTCATGGGTGAGTTTATAAAGACTTGCTGCTATACTAAGTAGGGCTAGAGCTTGATAAGGTTTACCAAAAAAAAGGGAATCATTTAAAACATGTTGATAAGGAAGGAACACATCAAATGTGCCTTCTAAAATAGTTACCTAGTCTGTAGTATGGAATGGAAACTGAAGAAATGAAAGGCAGCTAAGAGACTCCTGCAATAATTCAAGTGAAGTTTGATGACGGTTCACATTAAGTCAGTGGTGATAGGAAAGGAGAGAATAGGTGGATCTAAGGGGTTTTTTAAGAGGTAAAAATAGGATTTAGTGACTCATTAGGTGTAGAAGATGGAGGAGTATAAGACAATATGCTGGTTGTAAATTAAGAAGAGTCTGTGGAAGTTGATGCCTATAAGGAAGCAAAAGTTAAAAGAGAAAAAAAAGAACAGAATTGAAGGAGGAAGAAGAGTTTAGGTTTAAATTATGCTAAATTTGGGATGCCTTTAAGGCAATAAACTATATTCTGAAGAAAATAAGAAATATGGGTCTGTATAAGTTAACATCCTATTTGTCTTCGTTTCATAGAAAACTCACACTCTGTGGCTTAACCACACAGTGGTTTATTTTTCTTATATAACAGTAAATCCAAAGGTGCTGACATTGCTCTGCTGCCCAATAACACTAGGACCCACGTTTCTTTCATTATCTTTTTTTTTAATCTCATTCTGGTCACCCAATGGTCACAAGATGGCTGCTCCATCTGTATCTTACATTCACATTTTAAGCAAGATGAAGAAGGAAGGGAAAGCGATGATAAAATCAGAAATAAAATCTTTTCAAAAACTCCCCATAAAGAGGAAAATTTCCAAAATAGTGGCATAAGGAGTTCTGCAGGCATACTCTCCAGAAAAATAGCCAAAAATGATGATAATTATTTCTTTAAAAAGCCTCCACCACTTGAAGTCTTTGGAAATTATCTTAAAGGTATGCTGCAAATGAATTTTCTTGAATTATTTATTCAAGAAAATCAAATAAATCTGTAAGACGAGCAAGAGTCTGTGGCACTAGAGCTGCAATCTATTCCCTCTCTTTCTGAATACCCAGCTCATCATGATGGAGGCTATACTCTGAGAGCATAAAACCAAGAAGATGCGGCTCCTTCTTCCCCCAGCTCCAGTCAAGGGCTATGGTAACTCCCCAGGTGGGGCAGGCCACAAGCATTTCTTATCTTTCCCAGCACTATATTGCTGAAGCTAAATTCTGAGCAAATATATGGATTCCTCTTCCTCCTTTCAACCCTCAGATTCTACCTCATGGATAGCAGACCAAGAACAGTGAGGGCCCAATCACCTTTGTCCCAGTTTTCATTTATAGACTAAGTTTGATGCTGGTATATGCAACTTCAGAATACCAGAAACACTGTCCCAGCCCAGAAGGCTTCTCTTAAAGTAGGGATGCCACCCCAACAGAAGTTGGCCACTATTCCCACTCCCAGTTCTGAACAGTGGCTCAGAGATTTTGTCTAATGGGAGAGGAAGGATATAAGAACAGAAGACTATGGAGCTCTCCTCAAAGTAATTGATTTTTTTAACAGTATGTGGAGAAGTTCAAACCTAAGGTTGCTCACTAAAAGAAAGGAGTTTTGGTGATAAGCAATTAAGAAAAGGCCAATTTTTCTATGAGCAGTAGGTTAAACTTTAGGCTAGTTAGTTTAACAGAGAGAACAAGGGGAAAATACAGTAAAGAGGAGTCCTCCTGGAGTCATAACAAACCTCGAAGACTGGCATCAAAATATACTCTGCAATTTATGTCCTAGGACATTGTCAAAAACAATAGGGAAATACCTGGCAGTTAGTTGAGACTAAAGCTAGGTGTAAGACCAAAAAAGGCAGACAGACCAAAAAAGGCAGGCAGATTAACATAGAAAGAAGAGAATGAGACAAAGAGAGCCCGGCTAAAACTAGTGTCATCCCAGGGTGACAATGCCCATGCTCTAGGCTATACTTTCTGAGAAATAACATTAGAGGTTTCACATTTCAGGGGAAATGGACTGCTTTAAAATAGTCCAACTAAATCACTGAGTAAATCATAAGCAAACAACAACAAGTCCTGAAGAAGGGGGAAAGTCTGACTCAAGCACAGGATCAAAAGCAGGTAACAGAAACTGCCTGTAAGAGGGCCTAAATGATGGACTTACCATATAGACTTCAAAGCAACCATTATAAATATATGTAAAAACAAAAGGAAAACAAGTTCAATGAAATAAAGGTATGATGACAATACCTCATCAAATAAAGAATATGAATAAAGTGATAGAATTTACTTTAGCCAAAATTAAATTTAAGAGTTTAAAAGTACAATGATAATAAATATAAAAATTCATTAGAAGGGCAAAAGAGTATATTTGAACTAGAAGAAGAATCAGAAAACTTTACCATAGATTGATGGAGGTTAAGAAATATGAAGAACAGAGAGAAGACAGAATGAAGAGAAATGAACTAACTTCAGAGAAATGTGGGACACTGCTAAATGCAATGGGAATACCAGGAGAAAGGAGATAAAGAAAACAGCAAAAATAATATTGAAGAACAAATGGATGAACCTTCCCAAATTTGATGAAAATTTCATCTACATACCCAACAATCTCACCTTACTCCAAGAAGAGTAAATGCAAAAAATCCACACCAAGACTCATTATAGTAAAAAATGTTTAAAGACAAAAACAAAGAAAATATCTTGAAAGCAGCATGGTACAATTATTCAATATATATAAGGAATTCCAGTAAGATTATCAGTTGACTTCTGATTAGAATCAATGGAAACCAAAAAGCAGTGGGATGTCATATTTAAATGATAAAATAAAAAAGAAATGTCAGGCAAAATGTTTATGTCCAGGAAAGATACCTTTCAAAAATGGAACTTAAATAAGGCATTGCCGGATTTAAAAAAAAAAAAGAGAGAGAGAGAGAGAGAGTAGGGATAGGTTAATAGCAGACCTGCCTTCCTGCCTTAAAATAGTGTTAAAGTAAATTCTTTAGACTTAAATTAAGGAATCCCAGACAATATTTCAAATTCATAGGAAAAAAACAAAGAACACTGGTAATGGTAATTATATAATTACAAAAGACAATATCAATGCATATTTGTTCTTTTTTCCTTTCACTTATCTAAAAAGAAATTCTATAAACAATATTTATATAACTGTATTGTTGGGCTTACAACAGTACAGAAATACATATTTGACAATAAAATGGCAAATAAGGTGGGTGGGAGTAAAGCCGTACTGGATTAAGGAAATGATACTAGATGGTAACTCAAATCCAGGTACAGCAAATAGGAAGGCTGATATGGCAAACACTATAAATACACACCTGTTCTTCTTTCTTCCCTCAGCTGCTTAATTTTTTTGTAATATTTATTTATTTTATTAATATTTTTGGCTGTGTCAGGTCTTAGTTGCCACATGCAGGATCTTTCGTTGTGGCATGAGGGCTTCTCTCTAGTTGTGGTGTGGTGTGCAGGTTTTCTCTGTCTAGTTGTGGCACACGGGCTCCAGAGCACATGTGCTCTGTAGTTTGTGGCACATGGGCTCTCTAGTTGAGGTGTTCAAGCTCAGTAGTTGCGGTACATGGGCTTAGTTGCCTCGTAGCTTGTGGGATCTTAGTTCCCCAACCAGGAATCGAACCTACATCCCCTGCCTTGGAAGGCAGATTCTTTACCACTGTACCCCCAGGGAAGTCCCCCTCAGCTTCTTTAAAGGATGTAAAATTATACTAAGTAATATATGCTATATACGTATATAAATATAGACAGAGAGAGAAAGAAGAGAGAATATGCATAACATTAATAGCACAAAAATGACGAAAGGACAGAACTATAAAGCATAATTTTTCTGTCTTACTGAATTAAGATAGTATAAATCTGAAGTAGATTCTGAAAAGTTAAAATGTATATAGTAAGTCCTAGAAAAACTACTAAGAAAACAATTCAAAAATAGAGTGAATGAATTATTAAAAATTAGCATGGCCAAATGGAAATATATATTTAATGCAAAAGAAAAGTATAAAGGAGGAATAGAGAAACAAGAGACAAGAGATATGGAAAACAAAAGTAAAATGGCTGACATAAATCTAGGTCTATCACAATCCGGTCAAAAGACAGAGTTTGTCGGACTGAGTAAAAATGAACAAACAAAAAATTATCCAACTATATTCTGTATAAAGTGGACACATTTTATATACAAATATACAAACAATTTGAAAGTAAAAGGATGTGAAAAAAAACATATCATGCAAACAGCACCCATAAGAAAGTTGGAGCGGCTACACTAATATCAGATAAAATACAGCTTAAAACAAAAATATACAGCTTGAGGGACTTCCCTGGTGGTCCAGTTGTTAAGACTCCACGCTTCCAGTGCAGGAGACAGGTTCCATCCCTGGTCAGGGAACTAAGACCCCCACATGCCACAGGGCACTGCCAAAACATACATATACAGCTTGAGAAAATAAAACATATTTTATTATAAGACTGGTCAATTTCATCAAGAAGGTATATCAGTGCTACACATATTTTTAACTAACAACAGAACCCCAAAACACATAAAGCAAGAACTGAAAGAATGGTAGGGGAAAGGAGACAATTTAACAATAATTGTTGGAGAGGTTCAATTTCTTTTGTTCTTATTCTGTTTTCAGTATTTTACCATGTCCGGTTGCGGAAAACAAGGCAGCAAGGCTGACGCTAAGGCCTTCGCAGGCCTAGCTCCAGTTCCCCCAGGGCCCAGTGCACTGCCTGCTTTGCAAAGGCAGTTATGCTAAGGGGGTTGGAGCTTGAGCACCGGTGTACCTGGCAAGGTGCTGGAGTACCTGACGGCTGAGATCCTGGAGCTGGTGCGCAACATGGCCCAAGACAACAAGAAGGCCTGCATTACTTAAAATAGCCAGAAGTGGAAATGACTCACATCTCTGTAAACTGATGAACAGGTAAATAAAATACTGTCTATTCACACAGTGGGATATTATCAGCAATAAAAGGGAATAATGAACTTTGAGTGATATTACATGTAATTCTTGAATTTAATTATGCATTAACACCTTGTGCTATATCAATATCCAGCAACAAAATGTTTCAATACAAGAGAAAACAGAGCATGTAGAAGGAGACAACTGTGGGAACAAATGAGTCCTGGGGGGCCAGATGGGCAATAGGAAAATAAACATGTGATTTAGTGAACTGGTACAGCATATGAAAATGATCTCATGAGAAACAGATTCGAAGTATTATTACCCTGTTTGAACTCATGAGGTTTTTTAGAGCTCCGTTCATTTTCAAAGTGAAAGCGTTCCAAACATAGGCTTCTGCCACCTTTAGGGATTAAAATATTCATCCCAGTGAGAGGATAGAGCAGCTTTGAACAAAATCAACCACTTGTGGTTAGCAGAGAGGATACAGAGGTGTTGGCCTTGTTTGCTTAGGGTACCATGTTCATTCAGCCTTCCAAATGTTAAAAACAGGAAAAATGTCAATTATATGTATGTTTAAAAAATTCATTGATATGTGCCTCCCGGGACCAGATATTACTTCCAGTATTTTTCCAGTCATTCTATGTTTCAAAAAATTATCAACAATGGACTATTACTTAAGTTCTGTTATACTTAGTAGTTTTCCTTGCTCACAACAGTCTAGACCTCACATCTGAGGAACTATAGGATGATGGAGGTCTTTTAAAAATAGCTATTCTTAAAAAAAATAAAATTAAATGTAGCTGTGGTACCTACAGTACTATATTGTTCTTGTGAAACACGGGAAGAGGAGAAACTGTTTAAAGTCATATGACAGGTTCTTATATTGGTTAATGTGAAATGTTCACCTGACAAACTTATTGAGTCTGATTTGTGTGCATAACCTCACAGCAAATTTACAGTTTATCTGATCTCCCTCCCCTCCCTGTCCCACAGTGGCATCAACAAATGTGCCATCTGAAAATAAAAAAACCCAAAAAACAAACGAACAAAACAAGAAATACACCTGGAGTATTAAAGTGTTTTAATCAGTATGATTTATGTTAATGGTACAGAAGAGAATATTTTTTGGTTCTCAAAAACATAACAGGCAACTGCTATGCCATATTGCAGTATGGTTTTAGCTATCAACATGTCAAGATTTAGTTTTGCTGTTAACGTTTTATGATTTAGAAGGCTATAAGAATATGTACAGTGTAGCAACAACACAGGTTTCATTCCCTCAGCTCTATTTATTAGGTTCTCATTTGTTCCCCCTCTTATAGAAAAAATTGAAAAAGAAAGAGGGCAGGAGAGACAGACGGGCATCCACTCAATATATTTTATTTTCTTATTTTCTTTATTATGTCAAGTAATGAGAAATAAAGAGATGGAAAACTGAGTTCTTAATAGCCTGTGCTCAGACCAAATAGGATTCTAGACAGAGGAATCACAGTATAGTTTTATTGGTTTATTATCTCCAACAGATAACCATGTCAAAGAATGTACTATTTGATCCCAGACTTCCAGACTTTCATCAATTACAAGAGCCCCAGGGTTAAGGATGTACTTGCAAGCTACTTGATTGGACGTTCCTGGTAATGGTACCATATAGACAAGTACCAGTGAGTGAGAGGCAGGGGAACATCACCAGAAGGCTCTAGTATTGTTCTTCAAGGTTAATTCTCTACTAGACTATGGCTTCAAATGAAAGGACAAGTCTGCAAGGCTGTAGCAAACAGGGCTAAGTTGATGCATAAAGAGTAAATTAGTAGAAAATATTAATTTATTACATAATCAGGGCTTAATTTGTGATATTCAGAACAAGTCTACCTTTGACTGCTCATTATTTTCTGGCTCTACACAGATAATGCATTTCTAATACTGGTGGTCCTTGAGAACACTGTCAATATCAATATTTATGTAACCATTGATTCTCAAGCTCAATAGCAGACAGAGTTAAATTAATGAGATATGTAATCTATGTACACATATTTATTTCATGACCAAGGAAAATACTTTAGACTCAGCATACATTTTTAAATGATATTCCACAATGAGCCAGATGGAGTTATTTTTAAAATAATTCTATTTTACTGCTTTTTTGAAAGGAAGGATTTTCCTTTTAAAATGGAATCAGCTATTCATCAAAAACAGAGAACATTATGTTCTTGGCTTAGTTTTTCCATGGAGAACTCAACATAAACAGAAGAAAGAAATTCTAGAATGTGTGTTTTATTTCCCATGCATGCAAAATTGGAGTGCATAGACTTTAGAGAGGAAGAATACTTGAAAAAAAAAAATGTGTGAATGTGTGTGCATGTGTGTGTGTGTAGACACTATTAAATGCATTTTCACATATAAAGTTAATACCTTTCTTATCAGCTAAATAATCCACCTTTTTGATACTTTATATCTTACTCTTTTTCAGCATACACAAAAATATATTTTAGAGTATTTACATTAAGATAATTAAATGGTGGCTATGTCAGTAATCATCATGTTAGTCTCAAAAATGTCCTAACAATAAACAGGAAAACTTGTGTCTTCATGTGTGCTTATCAGAGGGAGGGTTAGGGGATGAGAAGAAAAAAAGAGACAGAAGGGGAGGTAGAGAGGGGAGGAGAGGTGAGGGAAATGGAAAGGAGAGAAGGTGAATGTTTAGGATCAGGGACATATATTTTGAAATATGTTAAGAGTATAGATTTGTTAATGTTGAATATTGTTACCAAAAAAGCAAAAACAATTCCTCCGACCCTGGCAAAAGAAGGAAAAAAAACGCACACACACAAGAAAACTTTTGGAGGAGATAGATATGTTTAGTACCTTGGTTGTGGTGATGGTCTCATGGGTGTATGCATATATCCAAACTCATCAAGATGTAAATATTAAGCATGTGTAATTTTGTGTGTGTCAATTATACTTCAATAAAGGTAAAAAAATAATGGAATTTTTCTCCCACACAGGGAGTGGAACAAACCAGAGAAAGTGTGAGCCTTTATTTGGCAAGCTACTCAGCTGAGCATGTCACTGGATTTGGGGTATAGATTGCTCCAAAATAAATTTAAAACTTACAGGGTAGAATAAGTCATTCCAAGTATTGGCATGTTGATTGTTGCCACTCAGTCACCTCCCTTATTGAGTGAATAAGGGAGTCACTCCAAGAATAGTTCTTTCAATGCCCCCATTATCACTTAAGGCAGAGATGTTCATTTAGCCTCTAGGAAGTGTTGGTATTCTTTCAAAGATGTTCTGAATAAGTATTTCCTTGGTGTTAAAACAGCAAAATATACTTTTTTGTTTCAAATAGCACCATGATTGTGCCTGGCCCATAGTTTATGAGTTTCTGAAACTTTGAGACTAGGAACTTTGGGACAAGGTCTTTTTCATCTTTGTATAAATATGATAATAAATGTGAAAGTGCCTGCTACATACTAAGCAAATCTTCTACTTCTAAAACTTAGTGAGGGGCTTCTCTGGTGGCGCAGTGGTTGAGCGTCCGCCTGCCAATGCAGGGCACACGGGTTCGTGCCCCAGTCTGGGAAGATCCCACATGCCGCGGAGCGGCTGGGCCCGTGAGCCATGGCCGCTGAGCCTGTGCGTCTGGAGCCTGTGCCCCACAGCGGGAGAAGCCACAGCAGTGAGAGGCCCGCGTACCGCAAAAAAGAAAAAAAACCCAAAAAACTTAGTGAGAACAGGTGGGGTATAAATAAATAAAATAAAACACTTATACTGTATGTTGAGCTCAATTGAAAATGATAGCAAATGATATGAAGTCCTAAAGTAGTAACTCTTGGTAAACCTATATATATATATATGTATAAAGATACATGGCAAGCTGTCTTTCAAATATAGAGATTAAATATACACCTGAACAGATCTGATATATTTTACCGAGTTTCCCATACTATACAGTACATAAAAAAGGTCATTGTTAAATTATTTACAAATGATAAGCTATTAGAAAACCAATATGGTGTAAGAAAATATTATTCCAATGTAAAACAAAATTCTTCAAAGTTGTTATAATGAAAGGGCTAGCAATAACCATTTCATAAAATGAATTCTATCTAACAGCATGGCAGCCCATAAAATGAAATTATGTTCTCTCTGTATATGTCAGCTCTGATGATATCTAATCAATAACTCTGCTGCTGTCAAGTTCAGGTTGAATTTGTAGTGAGGAAAAACATGTTACAAAGTCCACCTATATTATTTCATAAAGAAACGTTCATTTATTTTAACCAAAAAACCCTTTCAGAAAAGGTAGAGACAGTTATTCTTTTAGGTGAGGTGTACTTTTACTGACTTGAAATATTTTTAATATATCTTGAAATAGGCTGAATGAGAGATTAAAATATTTTACTTATGTCTCAACAACAGTTTAACAGTCTTTTATATCATTTGATTGTGTTGTATCTACAGAAGAAAGAAAAAGTTTGGAAAGCAATTCCATTTAATATATAGCCATTTTAGTCAATTAGAATTATCAATTCTGGTATTTCTTGAAATTAGAGAGCAACACATTTTTAAAATCTATAGTCTTTTATTAGAACCAAATATTTTTTATTGATATATAGTTGATTTATAACATTATTACAACATTAGGTTCACTGTACAACATAGTGATTCTATATTTTTATAGAATTTATTTATTTATACATAAATAAATATTTATTTATTTAGAATTTATTTATTTATTTAACTCTATTTAACGTTATTATAAAATATTGGCTATATTCCCTGTAGTGTTCAATATATTCTGGTAGTTTATTTATTTTATACAGAGTAGTTTGTACCTCTTAATCCCCTACCCTTATGTTCCCCCCTCTTTCCTCTCCCCACTGGTAATCACTAATTTGTTCTCTATAACCGTAGGCCTGTTTCTGTAGAGCCAAATATTTTTAATGTGTTAATAACAATAATACTTTTACTTGTTTAGAGCTTTCTAGTTTACAGTGCTTTTATAGAATTATTTTATTTTTTTCAGTGCTTACTAGGTACCACGTATAAACTGTGCATTATTATCTTGTGAATGTATTAGGAAACAGATTTTAAGACTTTAAGAATATTGTTTACATTAAAAAATTTAGGAAATGAGAATCTTAATTTGTGCTCAGGCTATCTTACTCCAATTCTCATGCCCCTTAACCTTAACGAGTCTGCTCTATGAATATTATTTCACTAATTTTTGAGAATGATTCTTCATTACTCAGACATGTGTCCTGGTTCTTGACTATCTTCCATTGACCCTGAAATCTCAATTATACTTGAAGATCCAACAAAAGTTATCTTTGTGGTTAACAAAATGATATTTGATGCCCCCAAGTGGAAATGCCTTCTAACTCCTCTTTTGTCATAATATTTTAATTTCTCTTGAAGAACTCTACCTCAGAAGTCCATTCTGTCCTGAATTTGAGTTATTTGTGTTCATATCCCCCTAACAGGGAACATAGAAAAAATATATTTGACACTCAAAAGCCACATTATTTGTTAACTGTAGTTTCTTATACCTCACTTATTTGAAGCCTCCCTCAACCACATAATACACATCCAAACAATTCAAGACATGAACATACTACTCTAGAATGTCTCTGGATTATTCCTTCTAATCTTTCACCTTTTATTGCTTTAATTCTACTAAATTTGTCAACTCTTTTCCTTGCTACTGCTAAAACACTACAAGGAGAGTGTCTCTAGTCTTTTTATCCTTTAAACTATTGTCTAAATTGATGTGCAGACTTACCATTGGAAACTATCACCACCTGGCTACAAATATTCAACAGCCTCTACCATTCTCTGAAAAACTCAAGATCTCTGTCGAACACGGCACAGGAAGCCCTCCATAATCTGGCTCCTGTGCTGTTTATAATACCCCTCATCTCTTCCTCTCTATTCCTTTCCCTCTCCAGTCTCTCCTCACAGGATAGGTCAAACGTATTTATGGCTTTGGAAAGTGAAGAGTCATTTTCCAGAAAAGTCAAGGAAGATTAAATATTCCAGGGGGAAGAAGTAATAAGATAGTGATTTGAGTTGAAACAGTGTGTACTGTTGAGTGTTATGGGACTGTGAAATGTGAGGGTTGCTGTTATACTGAGCTTTCCCTGATCTTGGTTTAAAAAAAACTAATTATTGCTTCCTTTGTATTATTAAATGTGTCATACAGTTGTGTTTTTTTAACATCTTTATTGAAGTATAATTGCTCTACAATGGTGTGTTAGTTTCTGCTTTATAACAAAGTGAATCAGCCATATATATACACACATCCCCATATCCCCTCCCTCTCGTGTCTCCCTCCCACCCTCCATATCCCACCCCTCTAGATGGTCACAAAGCACCGAACTGATCTCCCTGTGCTATGCAGCTGCTTCCCACTAGCTATTTTACATTTGCTAGAATATATATGTCAATACTACTCTTTCATGTTGTCCCAGCTTACACTTCCCCCTTCTCCTGTCCTCAAGTCCATTCTCTACATCTACGTCTTTATTCCTGTCCTGCCCCTGGGTTCATCAGAACCATTTTTTTTTTTTTTTAGATTCCATATACATGTGTTAGCATATGGTATTTGTCTTTCTCTGTCTGACTTACTTCACTCAGCATGACAGACTCTAGGTCCATCCACCTCACTACAAATAACTCATTTATTTTTATGGCCGAGTAATATTTCATTGTATATATGGGCCACATCTTCTTTATCCATTCATCTGTCGATGGACACTTAGGTGGCTTCCATGTCCTGGCTATTGTAAATAGTGCTGCAATGAACTTTGTGGTAAATGACTCTTTTTGAATTATGGTTTTCTCAGGGTATATTCCCAGTAGTGGGATTGCTGGATCATATGGTAGTTCTATTTTTAGTTTTTTAAGGAACCTCGATACTGTTCTCCATAGTGGCTGTATCAATTTACATACCCACCAACAGTGCAAGAGGGTTCCCTGTCATACGGTGTTGTACGTATTTATTTCTCTAGTAAAACTTTACCTCCAGGATTGCATTTGTTTTATGTTTGTCTTTGCAAAACTAGAGCCAAGCACAGTATATGACTCATAGTAGGCACTTACATGTTTTGTTAAAAGACTGAATTGTTGAGAAATGATTCAGGAATTTATTAATCAATTTCAAGATCTCTGCTCACTGAAAGTTTTAGAGAAAACCTTGATAAGATTTAATATATCACACAGAGGTGTACCCTGTTATTTCAGCAATTGTACTATGTCTATAAAGTGTTTATGTTGGACTTTGTGATTCTAGTGGCTACAGGGACAAGGATCTCAATAAATATTAACTTTTAAAAAGCAATTAAAATTAATTGCAGGCCTCTTTTGGCAAGTTGTATGGAGGAACTAGAGGAGAAATCAGACTGAGCAGTCACAAAGGAAGGTGGCCCATACCCTGGTCCAAGGACATCAGAGGCAGGGGGCTATTGTTTTCTTATTGGAATGATGGGGGACAGCTTTTTCATACTAAATGGGAAGATTATTTTTCCTCCAGAATTCCTCTTCTTTTAACTTTTTGCACTTGTGTGAAACTTGAACTTTGATTAACGGTCAACTGAAAAACAGGACATTAAAAGACAAAACAAGATTGTTAAAAAAAAAATAAGTGTTAGGCACAAGAGTGCCTCATGGGAAAGTCCAATTAGACAGTGGTTAAGCACAACTTGGGGTCAAGCATAATAAGGCAGATTACCAAAGTCAAGGAAAAGGCAGGAGTCATGAAGTATACAGGTAGTGGATATCAAATGAGTTGTATTCCTATAATAATGGTGTAATCAAAGATCATATTTTGAAAGAGTGTGTTAATATCCAAAATTTGTACTTACAAAGGATAAGAAAAGGAGTAGTAACAGAATTGAAACAAAATGAGGTAGATTCATGGTACTTATAGTACACATATCCATATCCACATATCCACACTGCGCCACCAGGGAAGCCCTTCTTGTCATCTCTTAATCCATAACATCTCTTAACTTCTAACCATGTAAGATGAGAATTTTCATTCATTCTATAAATATTCATCTCCAAGTTTAACTTTTGCCTATCATTGCTCTGAAATACAGTGGTCAAAGCCCTTACAATCAGGAATTTTTATTCCAGTAGAGAAATAAGTATAAATAAACAAAAGACCCAGAGTATTAAGGGACTTACGATAGAAAGTAAGTCAGCAGCTACTATAAGAAGGCCTGTCTTAGGGGCTTCCCTTCCCTGGTGGTGCAGTGGTTGAGAGTCCGCCTGCCGATGCAGGGGACATGGGTTCGTGCCCCGGTCCGGGAAGATCCCACATGCCGTGGAGCAAAAGGCCTGTTTCAGAACTAGACAAAGATCTATAGGAAGAGAAGAGAAAGTCTTTTAGGCAGAGAGACAAGCTTTTGCTTAGGCTGGAAAGCAGAAATCAGCTTATGTGTTTATGAACAGAGAGAGGTCTGAGTGGCAGGGAAAGAAAAAATATGAAAGAAAAGTTGAGATCACAGTCAGAGGCAGGTCATGCTGTTCTTTGTAAGCCAGGTGTAGCAGACAACATTAAATGTCATGGCTCTTTTACACTCACCATCTCTATATAGGTGCACAGTGCCCAACTAAATCTTCTTTGCTGAGAGGTTTTCCTCTCTGAAGAGCTGGGCAGTCTGGAAGCACCTGAGTGCAGCCTTTGGCCAACGAGTGATGGGAATGTCTTAGTTCGTTAGGGATGCTATAACAAAACACCATAGACAGGATGCTTAGACAATAGACATTTATTTCTCACAGTTCCGGAGGGAAGGAAGTCCAAGATCAAGATGGTGGCAGATTCACTGTTCGGTGAGAGCCCTCTTCATGCTTTGCAGAATCCTGCTTCTTGCTCTATCTTCTCTTGTCAGAAAGAGGGATCATCTCTCTTGTGTCTCTTCTTATAAGGACACTAACCCATCATGAGGACTCCACCCTTATAACCTAATTACCTCCCAAAGGTCTGACCTCCAAATATCATCACATTTGGATTAGGGTTTCAACATACGAATTTTGGTAGGATGCAAACATTTAGGTCACAGCAGTATATATTCCAGCTTTCTTGCCCTGTGGTGAAACTATCTGAACCACGTTCCACACCATCTTTCAGAAGTCTCAAGATCTGTTTCTGGGGAAACCCAATCTAAGAAGAATTAAATCTAAAAACTTGGATTTTATTCTAAGTTTGTTAGGAAGCAATGGGAGACTCCTTAGCAAGGAAATATCATAATTCGGAGTTACTTTTTAATTAAAAATGTCATGTTAGCTTCTTCTTAAGAAATTGAGTTGAGAGGAAGCAGTGAGACTGGCTAGAAAAATATTCCAGTAGTCTAGGCCAAATTTGAGGGTATATTGAACTCCCTTAATGCATACAGAGGAAGAAAACATAATGAATTCATAAGTCTTGAGAGCAAGTTAACAAGATTTAAGGCTTGAATGGAACAATAGTGTGAAGGAAAGGGAGAAATCAAAGATAACTTTTAGATTTTAGCTTATTGGATATTGCTGCTGTTTAAACAGGACAGAAAAAACTGGGAGGGGAGCAAGTTTGTAGGTAAAATAAAGAATTTTTGCCTATGTTAAGAGTATGCCAAGTATTCAGCCAAATAGATATTGCAAGATGCATCTGGAACTCAGAGAAGTTGGTACTGGAGATCCAGCTTTGAGAATTACTGGTACACAGAAGATATTTGTAAGTCACGGGTCCAAATGAGATCACTTGGCAGAAGTGTATATGGAAAAGAAAAGGGTGATTAGGATGGAATACCGTGTTCCTCATAAGATCACATGACTGCAAAGGAGACTAGGAAAAAGGACTATAGGAGTAAGAGCAAAACCAATAGAGTACCAGGGAATAAAAGCCTTTCAGTAAGCAGAGTGTTCAAGCAGCAGAATAGACACTGGTGTGTGTTAGGGACATTATGGTTTATCTTTTCAAGATCAGGCTCAGTCAAGTCTGGTAAAAAAAAAGCCTGATTGAAGAGGCTTGAAAAATAAACAATGACTACAATGACGTGAGGTGGGAAATGGAAATAGGGATTTAAAATCTCTCTTTCAAGAAGAATTTGTTGTAAAGCAAAGAAGGGAAATGGGATGGTGGGTGTCTGTGTATGGTGATGCAGTCAAGGAAGAGCATTTTTTCTTTTCAAATGGAACTTGGAAGATGGTTGAATTCTTATAGAAAATATCCAGTTTTTAGAAGTCCTAACCTTCCACATAGTTCTCCTTTCTGCATATGACTGTTAAAGACTGAATGTTTGTGTCCCCTCAAAATTCATATGTTAAAACTCTACTCCCCAATATGATGGTATTACGGGGTGGGGAATTTGGGAGATAATTAGGGTTAGATGAAATCAAGAGGGTAACTTCTCTTCTCTGCCATGTAAGGGTACAATGAGAAGTTGGCAGTCTGCAGCCCAGAAGAGGGCCATTACTAGAACCTGACCATGCTGGAACCCTGATCTCAGACTTCCACCTTCCAGAACTGTGAGAACTAACTTTCTGTTCTTTCTAAGCTACTCAGTCTATGATACTTTGTTATAACAGCACAAACTGACTAAGAAGACTCAACTTATTTTTACTTTCACACTACGTCTATCAGTTACTATAAGCATAACTGAGTCTTTAATGCTTGGTTTCAGGTTGAATTTGAAAACTAAAAAAAAAAAAAATCACAAATCAGTGTAGATGTTACTGATTATACATTATTATTAATTTTATAACTGAGTACCATAGTTTATCATTTTCTTCCTTTTATACATATTTGGTTTCTCTGAAGAATAAAATTGCGTTTCCTATTTTCCTACTCTACTTGTCTTTATCCTTTATTCATTTTTTTCAGATCTCTGTCCAATTGGGTACTTTGTTCCTTGATTACCACCCATAGTCCTCTGCCTTCTGCTCCTTTGTGGACTCAGTTTTACTACGAGGACCTCTTTCCTAGAAACATCCTAGGACCTCCCTCCTCTCTTTTCCCAAATTTGGATCTGTCGTATTTTGTACCCTGCTTTATTTTGACTAACTCTTACATCTTCTTATGTATCTTCCTAGAACACAGCAGGGAGTACCTATTCTGAATTTTGCATTACAATTGTGTTTTTATTCTACATTCATACTAAAGGATCACTCAGCTGTATATAGAATTCTAATATGGAATCACACTTATTCAGAATTTTGAAGGGGTTTTTCTAGTATCTTTTATCATAAAAAGATAGGTAGGGCTTCCCTGGTGGCGCAGTGGTTGAGAGTCCACCTGCCGATGCGGGGGACACGGGTTCGTGCCCCGGTCCGGGAGGATCCCACATGCCACAGAGCGGCTGGGCCCGTGAACCATGGCCGCTGAGCCTGCGCGTCTGGATCCTGTGCTCTGCAACGGGAGAGGCCACAACCGTGAGAGGCCCGCGTACCGGTAAAAAAAAAAAAAAAAAAAAGATAAAAACTGAAAACAGATCCAAGGCTAGGCTTGTTTCTATCCTTATAGGTAAGAAGTAATGTTTTCCTTTTTTTCGTCCTCCCTGAAAGATTTTAATGTCTTTTGTTTACTGTTATTCTTTTATTAATTTATAATGTTTTTTTAATAGAACAATTTTGGATTTATAGAAAAATTAAGCAGGTAGTACAGAGAGTTCCCATATGACCACCCAGCACAGTTTCCCCTATTTTCCCTCTATTTTAGTGTGGGACATTTATTACAAGGAATGCACCAATATTTATTTTTTATTATTATTATTATTTATTTATTTATTTTTGGCTGTGTTGGGTCTTTGTTTCTGTGCGAGGGCTTTCTCTAGTTGTGGCAAGCGGGGGCCACTCTTCATCGCGGTGCGCGGGCCTCTCACTGTCGCGGCCTCTCTTTGTTGCGGAGCACAGGCTCCAGACGCGCAGGCTCAGTAGTTGTGGCTCACGGGCCCAATTGCTTCGCGGCATGTGGGATCTTCCCAGACCAGGGCTCGAACCCGTGTCCCCTGCATTGGCAGGCAGATTCTCAACCACTGTGCCACCGGGGAAGCCCATATTCATTATTATTAACTAAAGTCCATAGTTGACATTGAGGTTCACATTTTTGTTCCACATTTCCCATAGGTTTTGAAAAATGCACAAGGTCATGTAGCCACCATTGCAGTATCATACAGAAGAGGTTTACCACCTTAAAAATTGCCTATTCTTCATCTATTCATCCCTGTGCCAGCCCTACTTCTCCACCCCACTCACCCTACTTCCCTGGCTATCACTACTTTTTTACTATCATAATGATTTTGCTGTATCCAGAATGTCATGCCGTTGAAATGGTACAGTTTATAGTCTTTTCAAATTGGCTTCTTTACCTTAGCAGTATGCATTGATGCTTCTTCCATGGCTTTTTGTGGTTTGAAGTACAGACCTTTAATTTTTATTGTTGAATAATATTCTATTGTATGGCTATACCACGGTTTATTTATCCATTCAGTTACTAAAGGATATCTTGGTTGCTTCTAGCTTATGAATAAAGCTGCTATAAACATTTAGGTGCAGGCTTTTGTATGGACATAACTTTTAACTGTTGGACTCAGTCATATCTTAAAACTATGTTGAGCTTTGTAAGAAACTACCAAACTGCCTTTCAAAGTGGGTCGCACCATTTTGAATTCCTACTGGGAATAAATGAAAGTTCCTGCTGCTCCATACTCTCTCCAGCAGTTGGCATTTGTCAGTTTTATGGATTTTGGCCATTCTAATAGGTGTGTATTGGTATTTCATTGTTGTGTTAATCTGAAATTCCCTAATAAAATATAACATTGAGCATCTTTTCATATGCTACGTATTTGCACATCATTTTTGGAGTGGTGTCTATTCAGCTCTTTGCCCATTTTTAAATCGTTGCATGCTGGAACTGAAACAGGAAATGTGAAGTATTTTTAATAATTTTTAGTGTGCTTGTTATTCTTTTAAAATTTGACAATGGTATGACTAGGTTTTTTTTAAAATTCACTTTTCAATACATTCTATAGGTTCCTTATGTATGTATACTCATGTCCTTCATGGGAAATTGTATTTTATTATTTTTGCTTAGAAAATATTCTTCAACACTACTAAATTTACCCTATTCTGCTGAAAGTTGTATTAGCTGAGTGTTGACCCTTTGTATTAATCATTTTTGTCTTTTATCAAACCTGTCATACTTTCAAAGGGATATCTTTGAATTTAACTTCCTATCCTATTTTTCTAGCAATTATCTTGTTCCCTTAGTATTAATTTTTCACAGTATTTTTTTCTTGTTTGGTGTGTGCAATATCTTCTTAAATACTTCTTAAGATACAGTATTTAGGTTCTCTTCTTCTAAATATGCATCATTTTTGTTTACTCCAGAATAATGTTTCCCCTTCTTCATCTTGATCTCTTTTCTTCTTGTTACAGGATTCCCTGAAATGTTCAGTGAAATTGCTTTTCTGTCTGTATTGGAAAAAATGAGGCAGCAAAAAACTGATGGAATCTCTTTCTATGTGGGTGGAAATTGTTTCACCGACAGACTTAGCTTTGTATTAGTCAGAAAGTTGGTAATTATATGAGGAAACCCTAAATGTTACAGTGTGAAGATTTTTCACTGGATGTTCTTTACCCGTGGTAGTACTAGTTGTGGAATGGAGTTTATATGATCAGGATTTCAATGACTTCCTCTTTTCAGCACTTATTTTACAGTTGTCCCCCATTATAATTGGAATTTGCAAATTTTAAGCTTCTCCCAGAGCCAGAAAGAAGACTCTCTAGGCTGAAACTCCTTCCATCTGCTGTTTGTTCTTTCATACTTTAATAAATGTATTCATCTGTGTCTATATCTATGTCTATGTTTATTATCTATAGATATATTCACATCTATCAGTCCATCTATCTGTCATTCTATCTATCTATGAGTGAAAATTAAGAGTCTGAGATTTGAAATGGATTTGAAAAAATAGCATACCTAATAAAACTCTTATTTGTATATGAAAACTTCTAAGAGTAATGAATAGAAAGAAAAGCAAACTAGTTGCAAGGATTAAAAAAAAAAGTTGGTATTAAGCAAGAGTTTATTGGATTTGAAAACACTACACCCTTCCCATCAAGGATCTTTAAGTCAAGCTTGCTTCATGAGTACTGAGATGGCACAAAAGCATATTAGAAAAGGTTTATTTCTGTGAGCTACAGAAATAAAGAAAAGTGGCATCTCCACTACTTAGGGAGGGAGATTCACTGTATTTAGTGCTTCATCAGAGAGCTCCATTGCTTTCTGAGGAGTATGAAATGTTTGTAAGTTGGAAAGCAAACATCTAATGTGGGAGAGGAACTTGGCTGGAGACAGTAAACTTATTGAAGATCTTTTCATGTCAGGACTTTACTTTGCTGGCTGTGGTTATGTAAATATTGCAACGATCTTAATCTCCTACCTCTCTCCCAACCAATGCCACCATTACCGTTCTTCTCTTTAACTCTGTAACCGCATGTTGCCACACTCCACTTGAGCTGTCAGTGAAGGTATTACTTAAGTTTCCGATAAAGCAAAGATTTAATGTAAAGTAAGACAAATGTTCCCCCTGCCGTTCTCGTACTTTAAGGCAAGACTTCCCCATAACGTATCGAGAAGGAACAAAAGTTTATTTGGAAAAGTTTAATACCTGTAAACCATAGATGTCTGAGCTGTTCCCTCCCTCAGTGTTCACTCCCTGGCAGTGACAAGAGTCCCATCTCAATCCATTTCTCTTCGCTTCCTTCAACACTCTTGTCCTGTGATTTGGTTCTTCTGTGCCTGGCTGTCAGCTTTCCAAAATCAAAACTCTTAATACATATAATTTACTTCCACTGGGGAGGTTGAAGCTTCCAGTGTTACTTCTGCCAGCATATTTGGCATTTTTGTTAGGGATTTTTCAGGAATTACAGATCTTTAAAAAAAGGGAGGCATCACTAATGCTGATGAGAAAGCCATTGTTACGGACCGGCAGTAAAGATGTGATAGCTCCTCTGAAAATATTTTCTAAGCACTTGGGAGTTGGGTTGGGAGGATTTCTCAGCTGTCACTTGGAAAGCATATCACATAGTAATTAATACTTACATGTAAGGCTGGCCTTGACTAAAGTAGCTACACGTTGAACATTGCTGATTCGTGTCTTACTTAGTTGGGACCCCTGCCCTCCTCCTAATATGTTTAACATAACAAGAATGACAATTAGATGAAAAACATACAGTAGAACTGACAACCATTAATAGAAGCACTAGTTGCCAATAAAAAATGTTATGATCATACTTCAGATGATACTGTGGACCACCTGTGTGTACTTTATGAAACATTATACTCAAGAAACAGTAAATTATAATTAATATGTTGGCTTTGAATTTCAACCTCTAATTTAGACCACTAATCCTAGGATCCAAGGTCAAACTGAATTTGGGAATGGATGTTAATTCGAAGCAGTTAGAGCATATTTATTGGAGCCACAGAGCTGCATACATTTCTGGCCTAGGAATTGAGGAAGCTGGCCAAGGAGATCCAGGTGAAGCTGCAGTAGCTGCTGCCCAACTGCTGCCCACACTTAGAAAATGAACCCTCGGATCAGTGACACCGTGTGTGAGAGGCAGCGGCTGAGGTACTTCTCACAGACCTTCAGAGTATAACACCTGCTGCTTTACTTCTATTTCTATATTCTGTACTTTGCGCCAAAGCTTCTGGTGGCTAACCCTAACCAGGAATGATGCAGGGAAGGAAATTCTGGGGAAATGTAGTTGCAGCTGAGCTAAGCTGAAGGAGTACACCACCACCGCAACTGGTAATAATGAAAGTGCAGAATTGCCCGTGATGGGCACTCTCTCCTATTTACGCAGTTGCTATACTGAGCAGTAGCTGAGTAATTAAAGTCTCACCTTCAGAGGTGTCATTATTAGAACCGTGTTGGGGCTCTCAGATGTGAAGTCAAGCATGGTTCTTTATTATATAGCATACTGTGAATGCCTGCACCTTAGCAGCAGCTAGTGATTCTTATGATGGCACAGCAATAAAAATATACATTTTATAGCTATAAAATGAATAATACACTTATATCTATGAAAGCTAATATGTCCTCTCTCTCCTCCTCTACTGCATTTGTACACACACACACACACACACACACACACACACACACACACACAGCACATAGCCTGAAGTAATACCATAAATTACCTCAACATTAAAGAGAAAAACTGTTCTGGGTGAGTGTATGTAAGGAAAGTACTGTGAATGCACATAGAGATGACACACGTGCAAATAAAATGAAGGGAATTTGGTTTTGATCTAATGGTTTCATCGATTTTTCCTAAGCAGGATTGTAATTACCTGCACAGGAGCTTAAAATCACACGTGCAGTAAATTTCAGGAGTTATCTTATTAAATGAATATGTTATTTGTATTCTATATGGAAATGAGCCTTTGTTGTTTTGACTTTATGTATGAGGTTTGGACCCCCTGGGTATCCTGTGGGGACCAGGCACAGCTGATTTCTTCATCTGCAAGGCAGAAGCCTGACAGGCACAGATGTGAGCTGCTCCAGCTTTAGATGTAAAAGCTGCGTTGTGAAGCCAGAATTCAGGCAATTAAGCAGGTTCCCCTCCTGGTAAGCTGGTAGTTAGCCAGGCCACTGTCTGTGCTGCCCACACTGCTTCAGGCAGAGGGCTTGGTGAGGTGGAACACCTGAAGTTTCTTGCTGGAAAAGAACAAAGACTCAAAACCTAAAATGTTAAGGACCTCCTTTATGAAATTGCTTTAGCCTTTGGCTTTGCATTCTATAGACAGATTCAAATAAAATATAAAGAACCCAGGACAATATCATCAATAATCAATATAACTCCTTAGAATTATCAAACACATGCATTATTCATTGCATACGGTTATGTATGAATTATATTATGTATATATACGATTTAATGTTTACAGCAACCCTATAAGTCTATAACAGTATTGCTTAGAGATTAGGAAACTGTGACTCAGAGTGGTTCAGTGCCTTATGGCAGGTTTTACAGACTGTAAGTGGTCAAAACAGGACAGAAGCACAGATTTCCCTGCTATCAATCTCAGGGACCACTTTAACTCCTTTCTAAGCAGACAGGACATACATGAGTTAGTAAAATAAATAACCAGTTTAACTGGGCTCTCTAGAGCAGCTGTCTTAGATTATTCCATAGTTTTCATGCATCACTTATAAAACTAGTTCTACCCTGTCTTTATTTATCCATTAGTTTAAGAGTTACTAGTAGTTGTGAATTGGCACCTAACACTTTGACAAGTTTTTCAAATAAAAGTTAAAATTGTGAATAGTCACTAGAATACAAATACTAGTTTATGTTCTAGATGAGGAGGAAGTAAAGGGAAAATGAAAACTTCAGCAGACATATTATCAGGGGTTTTGCCAGGTGATTATACATTTTGTCACCAAAAATGAGATTGTTGTCTCCAACAATAAGAGAGAGATAGTGTATTAGTCCCTTCCAAAAGAGGAGACCAAAGTCAAAGTTAAGGATCTTTTCCCAAGGCCAAGGAGAAAGTAAAGAGTCAGCTGGAATTTGAACACTGGCCTGGTTCTCAAGATGAAAGGAGAAAGTGAAAAAAATGTGTTGAGTGCCTCCTCTATGGCATGTACTCTGATTAGTACCTTTCAAGCATTGTTTTCTATCTTTATAGCAACGCTCTGAAGTTAGTAACTATTCACCTCATTTTACAAATGAGGAAAAAGATTCAAATTAACTTAAATTGCCTAAAATCCCAAAGCTAGTAGTTGGCAGAGAAGGAAATCGAATGTCTGACTTCAATGTTTGAATTCCTTCCACTAACAAATCCCCCAGATTGCTGGGTATATACATGGAAATGTAAACAACACACGGGAAATAAATGACTTTGTTAAGACAATAGAATAAGAACAATTCATAGAACAGCTAAAGACTGCTGAGCCCTCCAATACCTGCTACTAAAGTAGGATACAATTTCGTGAGTTCTTTTTCCATTAAGCCTCAAAGAATACTGTACTTTAAGAGAGCAGTATTTCATCTATTTTTTGCCAATATTCTCATACACACAAGCTTACATGAAACATTCATCAGGAAAAAAAATGCAATAAACAGGAAATGTAGCTAGGTACAGTGAATTGTGAATTGCTTCTTGGGTTACTCTAAACGGAAGGAAAAAAAAACTTCAAGAACCAAATTAAACATACACATCATTATCAACAAAAGTAAATGGAACAATAATAGGTTTATTTAAATATGCTTTTCATTCAAAAACTTCTACACTGACTAAAATCAATTATTCATACCTAGGGTTATGTTAGTTAATGTTTAATACTTTACCACTTTAATTGCTCCATAGGACTAAAAGTTGAATAAATAATATTAACTAAATACTTCAATACTATTTTTGATTATAACAAAGTTTAATTAATGGAAATAAACTATTCGATCCCACCCTATGAGAACTGTGTTGCTTTAATCATAATTGTCTCTCAAAATGAATTATGTATGCATAGATAGTCTCCTTTTCAGGAGGTGGAACTTAATTCCCTGCAACTTAATGTCTCTGGGCAGGACAACCTCCTCCCCGCAGGCCACCATCACCATACTGGAGGGTGGGGTAGATTTATTTACTATTCACTTCCAAAGAATAGATTAGGGAAAGGAAAAAAAAAAAACAGTACAGTGGAAAAATCTGTGAAAAACTATCCTAATCAAGTGATGAAACAACTAGGTGAATCAGTGATGCCACATATCATGTAGCCCTGATAGGATGTGAAGAGAAGGGTACTTCACTTCTACACTATTCTTTCCCAAACCCCACAGCCCTGGTTTAATCATAGGGTAAACATCAGACAAACCCAGATGGTAGGGCATTGCAGAGGCTACCTAGTCCATACTCCTCTAGACTGTCAAGTTCATGAAAATCAAGGAAAACTGAGACCAGGGGAGACCAAGGAGAGATGACAACTAAATATTTTGAAGCACCCTAGATTCTATCCCCAAATATAAAGAGACCATTATGGAAAAACTGGTGAAATCAAACTAAAGTCTTGAGTTTAGTTATTAGTAATGTGCTGATGTCAGATTCTTAGCCTTGACAGATGCACCAAGGCTTTTCATATCACGAATACAGCTGAAGCACCATGTTTAGTCCTCCCCAATTGCATCTTTCTTCATTTCATAGTAGTAAATGTTACAATTAAGTTTCTTTAATATTTCCATCCCTATTTTTATGCCTTCATTTAAAGTGCACTTATCTTTTCAAATGGATTTATATTTATATTTGAAAAGGGCATCTTTAAATGTCATATAAATAATAAAATATTTCTACAACTTTATTTTGCATAGTGTTAAAAATTCATTTATGTTTATATACAAAGCTTTAGTCAATTTATTTCACTGCTCGAGTACCTCAGTGGTACATGGACAAAGGTTGTAGAGATGGAATAAAGTAGTGAAGTCAAGCTCTTTGGTCTCAAATTTGAATCACAGTGTCATAAGAAATTAAGGTATTTTATCTCTGGGAATTAAGTAAGCCTCTTGGACTACTCTCATACCATGAAACTAAGGAAAGTCTTTCTGTGAAAAATTAGTATTCATATTAGAATTTCTAGTAATGTTCATCAGTGTTATTTCTTTTTAAAATGGCTTTTTATTTTAAAACAGTTTAGATTTAAAGAATTATTATGGAGATATTACAGTGAGTTCCCATATTCTCTCCATCCAGTGCTGTGGGTTAAATCGCATTCTCCCCAAAATATGTTCAAATCCTAACATTGATACCTACGAATGTGACTTTATTCGGAAATAAGGTCTTTGTAGATATAATTAATTTAAGATGAGATCATACTGGTTTTAGGATCATCAGTGTCTTTATAAGAAGGCCATGTGAAGACACAGAGGTACAGACACAGAGGTCAGAACATAATATGAAGATGAAGGCAGAGATTGGAGTGATGCACCTACAAGCCAAGGAACACCAAGAAGGTAAGAAGCACCGGAAGCTAAGAAGACACAAGGAAGGAGGCTTCCCTAGAGTCCTCAGAGGAAGCATGGCTTTGTTGACACCTTGATTTTGTACTTCTGGCTTCTTGAAACGTGAGAGAATAAATTTTGCTGTTTTAAGACACCTCGGGTGTGAGGATTTGTTATGGCAGTCCTAGAAAACTAATATACCCAGTTTCTTGTACTACTGTGTCTTATATTAGTATGGTACATTTGTCACAGTTAATGACCCAATGTTGATTTATTAGTTTTACGTAAATTCATACTTTATTCATTTCCTTAGTTTTTCTCTAATGTCATTTTTTTTCTCTTCCAGAATTCCACCCAGAGTTGCACAATACATTTAGGAATCATGTCTCCTTAGGCTACTCTTGGTTATGACAGCTTCTTAGACTTTCCTTGTTTTCGACGACCATGGCAGTTTTGAGGACTGCTGGTCAAGTATTTTGTAAAATAAACCTCAATGGTAAGTCTCTCTTTTAACTTAGTGTCTTTCACAGAGCAAATTTTTAAATTTTACTAAAGTCCAAATTATTTTATTTTCCTCTCATGGATCATGCTTTTGGTTATGTATTTACAAATTAATCACCAAATCCAAGGTAATGTAGATTTTTTTGTCCTCTGTTTGTTTCAAGAAGTTTTATAGTTCAGAAATTTACATTTAGGCCTATGATCAATTTCAGGTCAACTTTTTTGAAAAGTATAAGGTTTGTGTCAAGATTCATTTTATTGTGCACGTGAATGTCCAAGTTTTCGAGCACCATTTGTTGAAATGACTATCATTTATCCAGTGACTTGCCTTTGTTCCTTTATCAAAGATCAGAAGACTATATTTATGTAAAGCTATTTTGGGGCTCTCTGTTCCTTTCCATCATCTGTCCATTCTTAGCCAATATTACATTCTCTTGGTTAACGTAGACTTACATTAAATCCTGAAATTAAGTATTGTGTGTTCTCCAACTTTGTTCTTCAGTATTGTGTTGGCTATTTCTGTTTCCTTTGACTCTCCATATGAACTGTACATTAAGTATGTCAATATCTAAAAATAAATTGCTGGGATTTGTTGAATATATAGATCAAGTTGAGAAGATGTGACATCTTAACAATATTGAATCCTCCAGTCAATGAATGCAGAATATCTCTCAATTTATGTAGGTCTTTGAGGATTTTTGGATTTTTTTTTTAAATCGGTGTTTGTAGTTTTCCATATGTGTGTTGTATACACATTTTGTTAGATGTATACCTACTTAATTCATTTTTTGGATACTATAGTAAATGATTCTGATTTTTACATATAGATACTGATTTATAAAGATATAGTTTTTTTGAATAGATATTATATATATATATATATTTAATTCCAATTGTTCATTGCTGGTATATGTAAAAGCAATTGAATTTGTAACCCTTGTATTCTGTGACCTTGCTCTACTTACTTAGTTCCAGGAATTTTGGGGGGATTCTTTGGGATTTTCTATGTAAACTTTCATGTCATCTGTTAATAGAAGCAGTTTTATTTTTTTCTTTCAAATCTGAATGGTTTTATTTCCTTTCTTGTCTTATTGAATTAGGTAGGATTTACAGTACAATGTAAGTGTGGTATGACTATGAGTGGTAAGGGAGTACTTTGTTCCTGATCTTATGAGGAAAGTGATCAGTTTCTCATATAAAGTATGAGGTTGATTGGAGATATTTTTATAGATGTTCTTCATCACATTGAGGCAGTTTTTCTTTACTCCTAGTTCACCACAAGCTTTTATTATGAGTCAGTATTGGATTTTGTCAAATGAATTTTTTGCATCAATTAATATGATCACACATTTTTCTTCTTTAGTCTGTTGATGTAATAGATTGTATTGATTTATTTTCAGATGTTGAACTTTGCATACCTGGAATAAATCTCTTTTGACTATGGTATATAATTTGTTTTATACATTTTTGGATTTGTTTTACTGATATTTTTTTGAAAATTTTTGTGTCTATGATCATAAGAGATATCAACTTCTAGTTATCTGGTTTGTTATTAGGATAATGCTGGACTCCTAGAATGAGTTAGAAATTATTCTTCTGGCTTCTAATTCTGGAAGAGATTGTGAAGATTTGGTATCATTTCTCATATTAAATGATAGTAGAATTTACAGTGCTACCATTTGTGCTTGGTGATATTTTTGGGGAAGGTAATTAGTTATAACTCAATTTCTATAACAAGTATAAATCTATTCAAACTATCTTTTTCTCCCTGTGTGAAGTTCTGTAATTTATCTTTCAACGAATGTCCATTTCATCTACATTCTCAAATTTGTGAACCTAGAGTTGTTCATGTTATGCCTTGATTTCCCTTTTAATGTCTATGAATTGAGTATTGCTTCTCTTTTATTTATTGTGTTAATAATTTGTATCTTCTTTTTTTCCTTGCTTAGCTTGGCTAGAGGTTTATCAATTTTATGGATCTTTGCAAAGACTTATCTTACAATCGTACAGTTTTGCTAACTTTCTCTTTTTTTTCTATTTACAATTTTTGTTTTCTACTCTAATTCTTATTGCTTTACTACTGCTTATTTTAAGTTCAAATTTCTCTTCTTTCTCTAGTTTCTTAAGTTGGAAGCTTAGGTAATTAATTTTAGATGTTTCTAGTTTTCTAATATATGCATTCGATGCTATAATTTTCTGTCTAAATACTACTTTGCTGCACCTTGATAAGTTATATTTTAATTTAGTTAAAAATATTTTAAAATTTCCCTTGAGACTTTTTTGACCCATGTGTGATTTAGAAGTATCTTGTTTATTTTTCAAATATTGGAGATGTTCCAGCATTTCTTCCATTACTGATTTCCAGTTTAATTTCATTGAGTATGAGAACATGATTGCATGATTTCTATACTTTTAAATTTGTTCATGTGTGTTTTATGTCCAGAATATGGTCTTTCTTGGTGAATGTTTCATATAAGTTTAAGAAAAATGTGTTTTCTGCTATTTTTGGATGCAGTCTACTATAAATATTAATTAGATAAAGTTGATTGACAGTTCTGTTCAGGTCAACTATATCCTTATTTTCTGCCTGTTTGATCTATCAATTACTAATGGTAGTGATAACTTACGGTAACTAAGAGAGTGGATATGCATATTTTTCCTTTCAAGTTTATCTATTTTTGCTTCATGTGTTTAGATGGGTGAGTGAAAACACATTTAGCATTGTTATAATTGATGATTTTACTTACTCTGAAGTGTACTTTGTCTAGTTACTCCAGCTTTCTGTTGATTTGTGTTAGCATAACATAGCTTGCTTTAAAATATTAATTAATTAATTTATTTTTTTTGGCTGCATTGGGTCTTAGTTGCGGCATGCAGTATCTTTCATTGTGGCGTGCAGGCTCTTTAGTTGTGGCACGTGGGCTTAGCTGTCCTGCAGCATGTGGGATCTTAGTTCCCTGACCAGGGATCAAACCGGCATCCCTTGCATTGCAGGATGGATTCTTAACCACTGGACCACCAGGGAAGTCTCACATAACATATCTTTTTCTACCTTTCTACATTTAACCTACCAGAGTCTTTATATTTAATTTGTGTTTTATAGATAACATATGATTTTGGCTTTTTTTTTTAATCTACTCAGATCATCTCCCATCTCTGGTTTTCAACTGATGTATGTTGACCATTTACATTTAAAATGATCATTGATATATTTTTTACTGTTTTATATTCATTGCCAGAGACTCCTTTTTCTGCCTGCTCTGATTTTAATTTTTTATTATTCCATTTTATCTCCTCTTTTAACATATTAATTTTACCTCTTTAAAAAAATAGTATATAGTTTCTCTAGAGTTTACAATAGACATTTACTAATATCCACTTTTTTTAATCTAAGCTTATATTCAAATAATCTTATTCTGCTTTATCTGTAGTACAGGCATCTTATATCAGAGTATTCCTAATTCCTCCCTCCTACTCCTGTGACTTTCTGTCATTCATTTCACTACCCATATGATAATAAATTAACCAACACATTGTCACTGTTATTGTCTTAAATGAACAGTTATATTTCAGATCAATTAATAACAAGAAAAATAGAAGATTTTATTTTACTTTCATTTATTTTTCTTTTTTATGTAGGTATAAGTTTATTATCTATATTATTTTTCTTCTGCTTGGAGAATGTCTTCTAATATGTCTCATATGGTAGGTCTACTGGTAATAGATTATCTCAGTTTTTGTTTGAGAAAGGCTTTATATCTCTTTCAATTTTGAAGGATAATTTTGTTGGAGGTGGACATGGTCAGAGAGAAGAACAACCTCTAGATGTGCTACAGATTTAAATTTCTTAACTTTTCTTGGAACTTTTTGGGGGGAGTGCAGATGTTTATATCAACTTACTTTTTCCAAAATAATATGGAACATGCACAATTTAAAAATATTATATTCATATAAAAAAGATATCAGGGAAGTCAATAGAAATACGAAATAGTAAGTTATAGCCTCAAAATATTCCCTTTGAGTAGTTCAAACCAACATTTCTAATATAATCAATTGTATTTCTGACTAATATTTTTTTAACTTTTGAAAAATATCACATACCCACATTCCTCAAACATTAACATTTTACAAGGTTTAATTTTCTTCCTCACTCTCATATAAATGTTACTACTTTTCAGGACTATTTGAGAATATGCTGCAGATCTGAGGTCCTTGTATCCCTAGATACTTCAGTATGCATTTCCTAAAAACAAAAACTTTATATATCTCTACAACACAATTATCACTATCAGTAAATGTACACAGGTACAATATTATTATGTAATCCAAAAATTTAAATCAAATTTTATCACCCAGAGACCAGCCCATGCCTGTGCTGCATTTTCTTTCCTGTTCTTTAGTCTTCTTTAATCTGAAACAGTTCCTCAGTCTTTGTCTTTTATGATCTTGGCAGTTTAAAGAGTACAGTCTACTTATTTTGTGGAATGCCTCTCAATTTGCCTCTATTATTTTATCCTTTCCAGTGAATCCTATCAATTTCTTTGTTCTATTTTTGCTGCTGTTAGCATCAATCTCTTGGTTAAGAATGTTATCTGCAAAGTTTCTCCAGTGCACATTTTCTCTTTGGAAAAATAGTTAGCACTTTGTGGGAAAGATACCCTGAAATATTTAATTCCTCTGCTCCTCCTCCCACTCTACTCCCCCATCTCATCAAAGCTTCAACATCTTTGCCTGACTATAGCTTAATCTTTCTTTAGAGTGCAAAAATCACTTCTTCCATCCTTTGGCTAAGCTATACTCTCCTGTTAATAATGATAGGTTACAGCATCATCTAGAGTCTAGCTCCAGCCTCGCTGATCTTGCTGGAGCAATAAAGAGATAGATCTCCACCTTCACAGCACATGGATGGAGAAATCCATGAAAATATCCTGACTTTTGTGACATATTCTTCCTATCAATTTTCTTCAGAGGAATCATTTTTTTAATGTCAAAGAAAAAAGGTGCAGAGGTGCCATGGTCATTTAAATAGAAAAAAACAAAGGCTGCCATAAAAGTTGAAGGGCTTGCAAGTGAGGTTGTGGGTTTAGAGGAACAACATGCTACGTGGTGTGAGACTCAATTCACTATCACGTTTCAGCCATTTGATGAGAGCATCTGGTACATGACCTCTAATAAGCCTTGACAGGGTCAGGGCTCTGGGGTTGAGTGCAGAGAGCTACATCCATACAAGGCATAATTGTGAAGAGCCTGGAATTTCTGGAGGAGGTTGGAGATTGAGAGAGTTAGTAAACACTGGGGTATTATTTGTACTGGACCCCCTGGTTCAAACAAATTTAGACAGTATCAGACTCTATCAGAACCAAATTCAATTTCATCATGTTGTCAACTGAGGAGGGTGTAATGCTTAGCCATTTTCCTTAAAAGCACATTCTGTGCTAGTGGATAACTTCAGAGAGACTCTTAAAGGTAAAGGAAAAAAATATTCTGGAAACAACATCTGACCCACCACTCCTGCCAGGCACAGAAGGGCTTAGTTAAGAAGAGAGGAGGCAGAGAATGAAATCATTCTACCTCCCTGAGGTTAAGTGACGTGCTCCTGTCCTCATGACCCCAAAGCTGGAGCTCTGAATCTCAGAAAATGCACCCTCACTAGAGTTCAGAGCTTATATCACTGTTAAGAATGTGGCAGGAGCTCAACTGATATATATACAATGAAAGGGAATGATATATTGGAATACAAAGGAAAGTTAAAATGAAGCCTCTATATTCTAAGATATGTACACCCGATAGCAGAAAATCATCAAAGAATTTGTATCCTCTATGAAAATTCAAAAGTGCTTTTCTCAAACCACTGTTCATTTTTATATTTCAGGAATTATGGATCTAGGACTGTGTTTCTCTCTGCATTTTTTTTTGATTCAAAATTTAGAGCTGAAACTAAGACTTGCCCCATGTGACATATTAATGCATAGAGCCATAATTATGTGTGCAAAGCTTGTCCATGGTTTTATTATTCTTCTATTCATATTTTTCCATTTATATGACTCTCAATTTTTCTAAATATATATGCCAGAAATTGTCTTTTGCAAAGACTTGTTTCAGAAAATAATATTTGCCCTTAATCTGAGATTCTAATCTCAAATTTTAAAACTATCTTAACTTTAAGAATAATTTAATATTTATGGAAGACATACCAGGCAGAAGTTAATTCAAAGGTAGCTGTATATGAACCTACAGAAGACTTGACAAAATCAAAAAAATAAAAACATAAGAGAGAGAGAGAGAGAGAAAGTGAGAGAGAGAAAGGTTAGAAATTTAATAAATATCCAGTCAGTGTTCAATATCATAAAAATGGAACTAAATAATTATAATGAGATCATAAAAATAAACCTACAGGGCAAATATTTTAATAATTGTTTAATGCTTATAATCATGTACTTGTGGTTTAGGATAAAATTTCTAGGAGAACATCATACTTGAATTCAAAAAGTATTTTATCTTAAATAATATGAATAATATGCTAGATGTCTCAATAGATGTGTGCGATGATGGTGACTTTGTAAATTAAGAAAACAAAATGTTTGAAATTTGAAGGGTGGTAAATGTATGTATGAATTACTAGAGTACAAATAGGTGCATGTACCTAAATTAATAAAGTTAATATACATAAAATATTTCACTGTTAAATCTATATCTTGAAAGTTTACATATTGAAAGTGGCACAAAGCATCATTTATTTGATTATCCCATTGAAAAATTAGTGAAAATCTTACATCCATATATTTGGGAGCATATCTTTGATTCTTGATACTACATATGTTTTTATATTCTACTTTAATTGTGGAATACCATAATGACATCAGACAAATATTACAATTTAACTATTTATGGGCTTTGTAACAATATACACTTTCATAATGGATATTACAGTGGAATGTAATATCACAATTGACTTAAATATTTAATGAGCAAATGTATTGTTCTTGAACAATCAATTATGCTAAGTTTATGTGAATGACGTATGCTCCCCTAGGATAAGGCTGAGAAATCCAGTTCCAAGTCCTCATATTTCTCTTCAGTAAATAGACTGGGTTTTTTTTTTGTTGTTGTTGTTCATGGTAATGAGATGGAGATGGGGCTGACATTAAAAGATCAACATCTAGTTCCTATGCATTTGTAAGAAGATTTTCCTTTTTTTTTTCTTCGGTGGCGGGCCTCTCTGTTGTGGCCTCTCCCGTTGCGGAGCACAGGCTCCGGACGCGCAGGCTCAGCAGAGCAATGGCTCACGGGACTAGCCGCTCTGCGGCATGTGGGATCTTCCCGGACCGGGGCACGAACCCATGTCTCCTGCATCGGCAGGCGGACTCTCAACCACTGCACCACCAGGGAAGCCCAAAGATTGTCTTTTTAAATAATATTAAAACATAATTCTTTTCTCTACTACACATTTGTTTCTATATATCCCATAAAAAAATTTACAGTTACTATTACAGTCAGGGATCATGACTGGGTTCCTTTTTTTCTCCTTTCCTTCCTTCATTCCTTCTTCCCTCCTTTCCTTCACCCTTTTCTTTCCTTCTTTTCTTTCCTTTCTTTTTTTCCTTTTTAACGTCCACATGACCTTTGCCAATATTGTTACTAGAGGCTTATTTCCAACGACTCAATAGCTAAGTCTCTTTCTTCTCATTTCCTTCTTCTTTGCAGCAGTGACATCAGGCCAGTGAAAATGAAATGTTATAGTCGACAGTGTTTAATATTATTTGTTCCTGTCACTGTTAACACTTCTATTATTATCAAAACGTTTAGATCAGCACTGTCAGTTCTAAAGGACCTGCTGACATACCAAGGGAAACTTTGATAAACAGTTCTGCTGTGTTTTCTCTATATTTTTTATAGTCCTTGTTTGAAAATATTTTCTTTTTCCTCAGGATATTTATTTTGAAAAAAAAACCCTGATTTTTAAGAGCTCATCAATTCCACCTTTTTATTTCCCACTTGAAGTTTTAATCCTCTGCTTCTACCCTCACAATTGGTTGCTGTGGAGGTGATTAAGATGTCACAAATATAGGATTATTGTAATTCTGGGCAGACAATAAGTCACAGATGATTTTCTAAGGAACAAAGATGTCATTTTCATGTAGATATATCACCCATTTCAAAGTGAGAAAAGGGAATGAAAGACATAAATATGAGATCTAATAGTACCAATTATAAAAGAAATAGCTAAAGATCAAAATTTCACATGAAACATTAATAGCTCTGAAAAATTTATATATACACTTCATGTTTTTTTTGAATTCTGCAGTTCTTTTAATATACATGTGTGGGCCTGCAAATATCAAGCTTGTGTGTATTGGTATACTCTCCTTAATCTGAACACCTAATTGAATGATATATGTGAACTTGAACAAAGAAGACTGAATTCTTGTTTGCTTTGTAGCAACCAATGTCATTTTATAATTGTACTTTCTATCTTCTATTGCATTTGAAAGAATGGCTTTTCAAAACAGTAGAATTCTCAGGAAGTCATATATCTTACATTGATTACATATTAGATGGGAGATTCTATTTTTTTTCGAAGTAGTTTAAATCCAGGAAATTATTGAGCAGGTTATAAATACCTTTCTGAGAATCTTCTTATATTGAGCACTGGAAGGTGTTTCCCAGCAGAAGGCACAGAGTAGGATTTCACTAACTTAATACTTGTCAAGTTATGATAGAGAACAGACACTTTACCTCTAAAGAAAAATGCTGCCATGGCAAATTTCTGAATGGTCTTATTTAAAGAAAAAAATTTTTCCCCACCCCATTCCTCACTATTTTATGGCTCTTCTGATGAGCACACAGCTCCATCTGGGGGCAAGGCCAGAAGGGAACATTGTCTAAGAGTCCCTTGGTATCTTGGCCACATAACTGTCATCTTTGTGCATCCCTCAGCCTTTTCTGCACCAACAGCACTGAGCTGTTCATGGAAGACATTTCAGTAGCTCAGGACCACAAGTATCTCCAGCTAGTACGTTTCAGGAGATTTCTTAGTTGGCGATACCATCATTGTCAATTCTACAGGATACTATTCAGGAATCCTAGAACCTTAGACCTCACAATCAGTCAATCTTTTCCTCCTCCTGTTCTGTTTCTGTAACGTGTCTCTCCTTTGATTTTCTTTCTAATGCTTGTTTTCTCTTGCAAGTCTAATTCACACATCATTTTGTCAGCTATCCCCCAAATGGTCTGTATTTAGCTCTTTTTTTTAATTCTTCACCTGTGCATATAAGATTATGCCCTCACTCATATCTTTAAATATCTGTTCTACTTTGCTGAAGACTGAATCTCCATGTAAAGCCCTATCCATTCTCTTACATCTATAGAAATTCACCCTGTAAGTATAATGATGAACTATTGAGTTTTGCTTGGGTATCTTATAGACCTCTCACAGAAAATATGTCCCAAATTCTTCATCTGCTCCTACTAAACCATATCTATTTTTTTCCTTCTTTGGAACCTATATATCATCCTTATTTCCCTTTGTGACCCAATCCCAATAACCCCAGTCTATCGACAGGTTCTACCAATTTTGGTCTCAAATCTGTCCTTTATCCCCACTGCCTTAACCATACTTATTTGGCTGCCTGGAACACTACAGCAGCCCCATCTCTGTCAGGGACAGTCTGATTGCATGGTTAACGTTACAGAGGTAGACAACTTGGCTTTGAATGCTGGCTTCTCCACTTATTAGTTGGGGGATTTGGGCAATTCAATTAATCTCTCTGATCCTTATTTTCCTAATATGCAAAATGGTATTAATATTGGACTTATAGGCTGACTGGGAGAAAGAAATGAACTAATTTCTATAAATCTATAGTAACACAACTGTTGGCACATGGTAAGTATATGATAAATATTAATTGTAGCCCTATTATCATCACCATCATCAATATCATCATTTTAATCACCATAGGGAAAAAGACAATGGAATGGCTTTCAAGACTTTTTGTGTCTATACATTTTTGCCCATTCATATTCACACCCTGATATTCCTCCATAAATAAACCCTCTGAAAGCTTGCTAACTCTCTCTTTCCTTTGAAGAGATTTTTCTGTTCTAATGAGATATCTACTCTCCCTGCTACTCTTCTTAGCATACCTTCCCTTCATCTGCTTATAAAAACGACAGTTTATCCTCCAAGCCATCCTTCAAATTCATCTTTGTGAAACCATTCCTCATGCACAGAGCAGTCAGGCTCTCTTTCCTTGTTCTCACACCACAATATGCATATTTCTAATACTGCATCATTTCATTCTTACTTATTCACTGTTTTTCCTAGAAGGCTATGAAGATGTTAGGGAGGAGGAATTGAGCTTTATTCATATCTCCAGTGCTTAAATATGTGGTATATACACTAGTATTACCTTATGAGTTGATTAAAATAAGCATATTTTTACTTGAACAGACAATCCAGATGGGTTTAGAGGGAGTCTTGGTTTAATACATACCTTCAAAATGCTCTCTTTCTTCTGTTATAGTCATGCTCTACTGATCCCTTTCTTTATGACTCACATTTGTTCTGTTATCAAATGTAGATTCTATCTCAAAAATGTCTTGGGAATCTAACCTTTTTCTCCATCCCAACTAATCAGTTTTGCCTAGCTGCTAGTATTATGTTGCTAAAAAGAAATCTGACACAGTTCCTCCTCTGCATAAAGATTCTTTAGAACAGGTGAAAATACGTCCTATCTCATTCTGAATGCAAAACAATCTATCTCTAAAAACTTACTTCAGTCTTATTTTCCATCATTACCCTAAAGCACACTCAAATCTTTGTACCTCGCACCACTGGGTAGAAATAGGGAAAGTCTGTTACTCTTCTGCATCTTTGCATACACTCCTATATTTGCCTAAAATGTTCTTCATTCACTTGCAGGACACTGGTTGTCCCCAAATTTCCAGTTCAAATAGCACTTCATGCCTTCTTTCATTCATTCATTCATTAAATGTATTCATTGGCCCAGAAGTATCTTTAGTTACCTGTGTTGGTATACCTCTCCATTTCCCACATCTTTATCATGTCCATCTCATCACAGCACCCTCCCCACCACCATACCCAGGCCCAGCTCACTCAGTTAACCCCAACTCTATCCCTGTTTTCCATTGTTAACTCCTCTCTCTAATCTCTCACTTTAGAGTTCATTCTCTCCTGCCTCATCAGAGACCTCACTCTCAGCTACACCCTTTCTTTCCCATATGTTCAGCCATATTTTTTCCCACTGGATCTTCCCAGGCAGCAAAAAAATATACCAATCTCCCACATTAACTAGCAAAAAAGCAAAAATTCTAAACCAAAATCTTTCTATCCTGTACCCTCAAGCCACTACCATCCATGTCTGTCATTTTACTGCCATATTTATTGAACTATTGGTCTACCCTCAAAGTCTCCATTTACCTCATCCCACCTGTAGTCCTGAATCTAGCGAAAAAAAAAATCTCTTCACTAAAACAGCGTTCATCAAGAGAGCCAGAAATGTCTTTATTGCAAATACAATGATGGTTACTTGTCTATCTTAAAAAAAAATTCTACTGTTTTTAATAGTATTGATTATGCCCTCCTTGATCCATTCTCTATTCCCCTTGGTTTCCAAGATTCAAGGTTCTCTTATCTCTATGACTATATTTTATTATTTTCTTTCCTAGGGTCATGTTCTTAACTTCTTTCATTCTATAATACGTACTCACTCCATTTTAACTCATCCATATACATGGCTATTTACATCTGATTTATAAAATATTTCCAAACCTCATCTTCTGCAACAACTTTTAAATTACCTATTGAGTCTTTCCACTTGCATAAGTCAAAGTACTTAAAGTTTAATGTGATTGAAACAGAACTCAATACTTTTTTACCCAAGCTTGCTCTTTTTCTTGTACTTCCTATTTTGGTGATTGATCTCATTATTCATTCTTCCTCACAAGAGACAATTAGGAATTCAGCCTGTATTACTATCTTTCTCAATTCCCATATCCTGCTAATTCTGTCTCAATGATATTGGCTATTTCTCCCCTTCTCTTCTCTTTCTTTCCACTTGAGTTTTGAATCTCATCTTTCTTTCCTGGATGACATCAACAGCGCCTTAACTCATTTACCTGTTTTCAGTCTTCTTTCACTTCATTCATTAACACAGTCAAAGGACAATTCTGTTTAAAAAATTACTTTGTCACTCCCCTGCCAAAAATTCTTCTGCACCACAATCTTGCTTTTATCCTCCAGAGTCCTTTTTTAAAATATTTATGGAAAAAAAATAATTGTCTCGTGCACTCTCCTGAGTTGTCCACCTATCTACACCTTCTCTGTGTTAAGTGCTTCTTGTGTGTTGCTCTCACCTATGCCCTGGCCCACTCCATCTCTTGATTCTACTTTCCTCACTCTATGGGAATTAATTTTGTTTAGCTCATTCCAGAATCAGTTAGTGAACTGGGCTGCTGGAATAATAGGCCTGGATAATATGATTACTATTGGAGAATCTCTGTGGCAAGGAGGGTCCCATGCAGTGATTGGCTTCACCTAAGGCACTGTATCTATCTGTGTAGTTTTAGGTGGAGGTACCACTTGGACCATGGTTTGATAAGACAGAAAATGTGGTCTTCATGGGAAGTCTAAGTGTTATTATGGTGGAAATAGAAATCTCTACACTTAATCCTAAACTTGATTGGTCAAACTCAAATAGCACATGTTTGTGATGACTTTCCCGACCTCTGACTCCTAGTTTGGGTTGGACGATCAACTTTATGTCCCTACAGCAATATATGCTCAAATATATAACATGTCATTGATAGTGATAGTCCATAAACTCCTAATGACAGAGACCTGTGTGCAGTCTTTTTCGTCTCCCCAGTACATGGCCCAGTGCCTGTCAAACTTGGCACTCAGTAGCTGCTTGCTTTACTTATGGAATTGAATAATAAATAAATACCATATTCCAGATCTTAGGTTAAGCTTCAAAGTAGAAACCTCTAACTGCTTCAGAGTTAGTTTGTTCTGTCCTTTGTATAGCTTTTTAATGGGATATATCTATTTGCATATGTGTCACTGGAAAGTATCTTATTAATCTTATTAATGTTTGAGCAAATAGACTTTGCTCAATAATGTTTGGTGAACAAATGAATGAATATGTGAGTGAATAAATGAATGATGGATAGAAACTAATTTACTTCCTCAGCTCTCCTGTGCCTCATTAAACACTATGGATTCAGACAGGAAAGATCAAGCAAGAATTCCATCATTGTGCAATTGAGAAACTAGAAGCTCTGGAAAAGCCAAATTACATTTGCTATGGAAGTTTCTTTGTGACCTTGAGAATGACAGAAGAGAATTTAGGTCTCTGATTCTTCATGCAGAGTTCCTTTTGCTGAATTGCATTGTCTGAATTCATATTCAAGCATCTCAGTTTTCACTCAGACCTTGGAAATTTTTGGCTGTTTTATGTTAAGAGAATTAGGATACATAGTTGATTTCTTTAAGGGACATAACAGTGTCTAATAAAATTCCCTTTAACTTCCTATTATGTACCTTCAGTTCAAAAGTAGAAAGAGAATTTTATTTGCTAGATCCCAGTTAGGGCACACTTAATTTTTAATTAATTAGGTTTTAAATTATATTAGAAAACTATTCTCTATATGTTGTATTGTACTCTAATTTATTAAAGAGAGACAAAGTCATGTGCAGAATTTTTCTTTTTCTTTAAAGAAGTGGAAGATATATAGAGAAATACACAACATTTGTTTTTATTTAAATGTCAACTCCAATACTACACTTTTTGCTCAAGTTTTCACATAATAAGAGATCAGGAATCTTATTTCACATAATAAGAGTTCTAGTGTGGTTCCCCTCTGTTAACATTTCTAATATTCCTGAATTCAAAAGACCAGACAGCAAAAGCATTGGCTTGCACATAATAGACCCTCAATAAAGATTTGCTGGACTGACGTGAATATAAAAAATTAAAATTTCTCCACCCTTGCTATTTTTTCTTTTTAACCTCACTCTTAAACTTTGGTTTTTATCTTCATTTTTAAACTTCTTGTATTCTTTACTTTGATCTTCAGCTAGATTTTCCTTAACTAATGAGTTTGAGATTTTCATATGTTACATGGGGAAAATAATTTATTCCACACATACTGAGGTATTAAGGGATAGAAACTAATGAGGTAAATATATATACATATATATATCTTAATTGATTGATCAGTTAATATATAGGAGTATATTCATTTGTCCATCTCCCAAGAAACTTACAGCCCATTGAGAAAGACAGCTATTAGCTATGTCATTTTGTAAGTTTAAGAGAAGTGTAAAGTTTTATGAAAATATTTAACAGGGACAAACAATCTAGTTGTGGGTAAGGGAAAGCTTCCCTAAGATGGTTACTTTTTCATTTTTTCTGGACAAGATCCCTAAGCACAACATAGTTATATTTTCTATGAAGCTGAAAATTTAGAGACTAGTTCTCTCAATGTATCTGGATTTGACTAAGAAGAACCATTTTTTTTTAGTTTCATTTGAACTTCAGAGTGTTTTCTGTGTTTTTTCAATGTACATCTGCTCAAGCAATGTATATTTAGACTTTTATTTAGGTACTTAGAGTGCTGATCTAAGGCAGATATTTAAATGATACTTCACAATCAATAGTTTACATTACCTAATTTATGCGAAGTTACAATTCAATTCCCTGGGAAAATATCATTTGAATAATGTGGAGTGTACAAAGAAATATATGTTGCCATCTATCTTTCTCTGGAGGAGCCTTTCATTTTAAATATATTTTATATTTACATATGTCTTAAATCCTAGGGGCCTTTGAGATAACCTACCTTCACCACATTATTGGTATTGTTTTCTAATATTTTTCTGAAATATGAGGGCTGCCAATTCTTGTGATTTTTGCTTAGACTCTAAAATTAACTTTTCCTGAATTTGTGACTTGTAGTCTTTTTAAAAAAACCTTATTTTGAAATAATTATAAATTCACAAGAAATTAAAAAATACAGAGGGGTTGTGTGTACACTTTATCTAGTTTCCCCTAATAGTTACTTCTTACATAACTATAGTAAAATATCAAAACCAGGTAATTGGTATTGACATTCATTTTATCGCATGTGTATATTTGTGTAACCACCACCCCAATCAAAATGCAGAACTATTCTATCACCGCATAGATCTTTGTCATGCCACCTCTTTATAGTCATAGCTTCCGTCCTTTCTTCCACCATCCCTAAACTCTGGCAACCACTAATCTATTTCCCATTTCTATAATTTTGTCATTTCAGCAATGCTATATAAGTGAAATCATATGTTGTCTGACCTCAGCATAATGCCCTTGAGAGCTGTATAAACTGTTTCATGTATCAACAATTTGTTCTTCTTTAATGCTTACTAGTAGTCCACGGTATACATATGGTATTGTACAGTTTCTTGAACCATTTACCAATTAAGGAACATTCGGATTATTTCTAGTTTCTGGTTAATTAAAAATAAAATTGCTATGAACAGGCATGTGCAGGTGTTTGTCTGGCCATAAAATTTACTTTTACTGGGATAAATACAAAGAGAAGCAATTGTTAGCTCATATAGCAAATAAACTTAATTTTTTTAGAAAGAAACTGCCAAACTATTTTCAAGAGTGACTCTATCATTTTACATTCCAACCAGCAATGTATGAGAGATCCATTTTTTTCTGCATCCTAACCAACATTTGCTATTGTCAGTATTTTAAATTTTAGCTGTTCCAACATTAGTGATAAGTCCGTGTGGTCTTAAGCATTTCTCTAATAGCTAGTGATGTTGAACATCTTTTTATGAGTTCATTTGCTAACTGTATATCCACTTTGGTAAAATGTCTTTTGTTCATTTTATATTTTCATTGTTTTTTACTGTTGAGATTTTAGTGCTTTTTATGTATTCTAGATACTCTTCCTTTGTCAGATATGTACTTTCAAATGTTTTCTCCCACTCTGTTGATTTTCTATTCATCCTCTAAACATATTCCTTTAGAGATCAAATGTATTTATGTTTTGATGAATTTCACTTTATTATTTTTTATTGTGTATCATTCTTTTGGTGTCATGTCTAATAACTCTTCACCAAATCATAGATCCCCCTAAATTTTCTGCTATATTTCCTTCTAAAAATGTTATAATTTTATGTTTACATTTAACTCTATAATCCAATTTGAATTAATTTTTGCAAAAAATGTGAGGCTTCAATTGCTAGTCATTAATTTGCTTCTGGATTTCCAATTGCTCCAGCACCATTTCTTGAAAATTTTATCCTTCCTCCATTGAGTTGCTTTTGCACTTTAGTCAAACAACAGTTGGCTGTACTTGGGTGGAGATTTTCTGTGTTCTTTTTTCTGTTCCATCAATCTATGTGTCTATCCTTCTGTTAATACCATACGATATTGATTACTATCGCTATATGAAAAGTCTTGAATTGGGATAAAGTGACTTTCCACTTTATTCCTTTTCTAAATTGTTTTGGCCATTCTTATCACTCTGCCTTTTCATATACATTTTAGAATAAACTTGTCTAGATATACAAAAATATTGCTGGGATTTTAAACAATTAAAACAATGCATCAATTTGGCAAAAATTGACAACTCACTATACTGAGTCTTTAAATCCATGATCTCAGTATATTTCTTCATTTATTTAGATCTTTGATTTATTTCATCAGTGGTTTTTTTTTTTTTTTTTTGGCGGTACACGGGCCTCTCACTGCTGTGTCCTCTCCCGTTGCAGAGCACAGCCTCCAGACGCGCAGGCTCAGCAGCCATGGCTCATGGGCCCAGCCGCTCTGCGGCATATGGGATCCTCCTGGACCGGGACACGAACCCGTGTCCCCTGCATCGGCAGGCGGACTCTCAACCACTGCGCCACCAGGGAAGCCCTCATCAGTGTTTTATAGTTTTTAGCAAAAAAGTCCTATGGATATATATATTTTTTTGTATATGAGTATTTCGTTTTTTGAGTGAATGTACATGGTATTACGTTTTAAATTTTGGTTTTCACATTTTCATTGTTAGTGTATAGAAATATAATTGATTTTTTTTGATGTTGCACTTGTTTCCTCTGACATGCTGAACTCACTTATTAGTTCTAGAAGTTTCTTTGTAGATTCTTTAGGATATCCTATGTAGACAATCATGTCATCTGCAAATAGGGACAGTTTCTTCCTTTTCAATCTGTATGCTTTTATTTCCTTGTCTTGCTTTATTGCACTGACTAGAACCTCATCATTATGTTGAATAGTGTATCCTTCCTTTGTGTATAATCCTAGAGGAAATATATTTAATAATTATTAAATCTGATGTCGTCTGATGGTTTTTTGTATAAGTTCTTTATCAAGTTGAGGAAGCTGCTCCATATTCCTACTTTATTGAGTTTTTATCACGAATGGATGTTAAAACTTTTAAAATGTTTTTTCCTCTGACAAATTGATATGATCATAAGATTTTTCTTATTTAGCTTGTCAATGTGATGAATTACATAGATTGAATTTTAAATATTGAGCCTACTTAACCTCCTTGGAATAAACCCCATTTTGGATATTTATATCTAATTTCATGTGGAATATTGATGTATAGTTTTCTTTTTTCTTTCTGGTTTCAGTGTCAGAATATCACTGACTTTATACATGGATTGAGAAATATTACCTCTTCTGTTTTCTGAAAGAGACTGAGTAGAGGTGGTGTTAATTCTTCTTTAAATATTTGATAGAATTCTCCAGTGCAAACATTTGGCCCTTGGGATTTCTTTTTAGGGAATTTTTTAAACTGTGAATTCAATTTCCTTAATTCTTATAGGGCATTTAAATTACCTGTTACATGTTGGGTGAATTGTGGTAGCTTGTGCTTTTTGGTGTACTAGTCCATTTCATCTAAGTTATCAAATTTGTGTGTGTAGCACTGTTTGTAGTATTCTCTTACTTTTCTTTTGGCGTCTACAGTGTCTATAGTAATATCCCTTGTTCCCTTCCTGATACTGATAATTTGTTAGAGGTTGATCAATTTTATTAATCTTTTAAAAAAACAGTTTTTCTTTTATTAATGTTCTGCATTGTTTTTCTCTTTTTAATTTCATTGATTTCTGCTCTATCTTTATTATTTTCTTCCTTCTGCTAGCTCTGTGTTTATGTTGTTCTCAATATCCTAGGTTCTCGTGATAGGAGTTTATACTATTGATTTGAGATATTTCTTATTTGATAAAAAAACATTTAGAGCTATAAATTACTCTCTCTGCCTACTTTAGCTGCATCCAACACATTTTGATATGCTGTGTTTTCATTTCGTTCAACTCAATGTATTTTTTATTTCACTTGAGATTCATTTTGACTCATGGCTTATTTAGAGGTGAACTGTTTAGTTACAAGTGTTTGCAGATTTTTCTTTCAGCTTTCTATTATTGATTTCTAGTTTGATTGCACTGTGATAATGGAGTATACTCTGAACAATTTATTTACTTTGAATGAGTTGAGATTTTCCTTTTAGCCCAGAATATGGTTTACCTTGGTATATATTCCATAGGCCCATGAAAAAATGTTTTCTACTAATGTTAGGTAGAGTATTATATTATCATACCTATGAATGCTGATTAGATCCTGATAGTTTATGTTGAACTTTTGAACTTCTATATCTTGCTGACTTTTTTGTATAATTGTTCTGTCAATTGTTGAGAGAGAGATATTGAAATCTCCAATTATAATTGTAAATTGATTTCTTCTTTCAGTTTTTACTTCACCTATCTTTCACTTATGTTTTTTTGGTGCATACACATTTAGGATTTTGGGATCTTCTTGCAGGATTCAATGTCTCTTTCTGTCTCTGGTAATTTTCATTCTTAAGTCTATTTATCTGATGTTAATATAGCCAATTTTGTTTTCTGTTGATTAATATAGCGTGGCCTTTTTCCTTCCTTTTACTTTCAACCTTCTTACATTGTTTTATTTTAACTAAAGTCCTTTTTGACAGCATATGGTTTGGTCAATCTTTTTCAGTTTGCCAATCTCCAGATTCTCTACTCCACCTGAGTTGACTCCTAATTATTGTTAGTTGGGGTAGGGGAGTTCCAGCTTCCACTAGGCCTCTGCTGATATCACCCTGCCTAGGATAAGAGAAGTACCTCATTTCTGCTCTCCATGTAACCTCTGTGATTCCCTTATTAGTATTAGTTTCCTATGGCTGCCATAGCAAAGTACCATACACTATGTAGTTCAAACAACAGAAATTTATTTTCTCACAGTTCCAGAGGCTAGAAGTCTGAGATCAAGGTGTCAACACGGTCATTTGTTCTGAGGCCTCTCTCCTTTGCTTGTGGATGGCTGCCTTCTAACTGTGTTTTCACATGGTTTTCCCTCTGTACCTGTCTGTGTTTTGTTCTCCTCTCTTTATAAGGACACCAGTACTATTGATTTAGGGTCCACTCCAGGGCCCCATTTTAACATAATTACCATGTTAAAGGGTCTATTTCCAAATGTAATTACGTTCTGAGGTACTGAAGCTTAGGGCTTTAACATACGAATTTCAAGGGACACACTGAACCCCTAAAGATACCAGTGTCTCTTTTGGCTTCTCTGATACCAGCCAGCATGGGAGTTAGTATGCTTTATTATAGCCTGGCTAGAGGTGGAGTCTAGGTTTTCCACTTAGTCTTTCCAGGTGGCATTGGGGTTGGAGGCTATAGTTTTTTTCTGTGATATTTCACTGAAGTAAAACTTTTATTGTCTAACAGTTTTCTGTTTTGTTAGGTCTTTCCTGGTCTTTTTGCTTGAGAGAAGTGACTTCTGTTGAACTCCTTTTTGTCTGCACTTGTTTTTTGGCGGTCACTCATTTTTTTGAAACAAATTCTGGGACATCTGGGGTTAAAAGAAAACCCAAGGAACTCACACTATGCTTTTCTTCAGGTCCCGCGGTCCCCAGTAAGTTTTCCTTCTTCTCCCACAGTTCAGAGTCTGCCTATGTTTGTTTTAAATGTAATGTCCAAGGTTTGTAGTTTTACTTAGTGGGAATAATAGGGAAAGTAATTATACTCTATCTTTCCAGGAGTGGAACTGCTGTAGAATCAATTTATAGTCTAAGTGATACTTTTCTACTAAAGCTTTTATTTGCAATTGTATTACTTGCTAATTTTATATTGTTTCATTGGAAAATAACTATAATACTTTATTGGTATATTGTTTTCTTAAAACTTTAATATCTAATTTTGTATAAATCTTTAGATTAATTTTATTATATTATTAAAGTTTCATATTGTAGGTTATTTATTTTATAAAAATAAAGATAATAAATTGTAATGATTATGAATATTCTAGAATAGGGAGATGAGGTATTTAAAATTTTTGTGTACACTTTATCATAATTCTTACTACACACAAAGTTATCATAAATATAAGAAGAAAAGTTCACTAGATGAATACTACTTAGGTATTATGAGGAAAAGTTAGCATGAAGAATACTTTCTATACTCTCCTACTATAACTGGGTTTAACCTAAACTCACAATGTTTGACTCTAACTATAATCTGTCAGATCTCATATTTAGATACTTGGAGTGCCTTTCACAAGTACTAGTTCCATAATTATTTCCTGTTCCTTCCTTGAGCATACATTGCAACAAATATATGGCTTTATATTCCTTCACTGATGAAGCTGATAAAATAACAAACACTACACGTGGGATAAATCAAGATGACGTCAACATCTTCAGTGACACCAATAATTTACCAAAGAAGGAGAAGGAGAGGAACCATTCTCTTCTGGGCTAAGTATTTTACATTTATCTTTTTATTATATCTTCACGAAACTCCAATGTTAACTAAGATTATGATACAGAGTGTTTTGTTGTGACATATTTCTATATTTTTTGGTAGCTAATGATACTAACCTGAGGTTGACTGTTTGTCACGTATCTTCTGTTTGCTTTTCCAGATTCTTCCTTCATCTATTCTTCCTTCATCCATTTTTCCATTTTTCCTTCTTTATTCCTCCTTCATCTCTTTCTATTCATCTTGTCCTAGGAAGGGAAGGTGAGCCTTATAAGTCTAGAATCAATGTACTCTCTTGCCAGTGAGAAGCCCTTGCAGGATATTAGAAGGTAGGAGGACAATGATGTTGGGGTATTTATTCCTATGATCCCCTCCCTGTGTTGCTGTGGGGTGTTTGTATTTATATACCTAATATCACAGCTTGGGTTGGTTGGGCTTCAGGGACTTTTCCTTATAGGTATTTTTACTGGTTTCCAGGAACAGTTCCTTCCCTGTCCCCTTCAGGACAAGGCTGCAAAGTGCTTCCCATTGTTGCCAGCTCCATTTCTTATTGGTTTCTCTTAAACTTCTCCACAAATAGCCCCTTTAATAAAATGTCCTAAGTTACCTCATTTGAATGTGTCATCTATTTCAAGTTCTGTTCAATACAGATTTATTCATATTTGAAATTTCAGTTTTGCTTTCTTATATCCCCAGTTTACAAAGCAACTTTCAATATGTTCTATATATTTTATTTTTACAACTTCATGTAAAGTAATTGTGTTTTTCTCTAGATGTTCTAAAGCATATTCCACTTTTAAAACATTATTATTAAGAACATAGTTTCCAAATATGGTTCATACCTCAAACAGCTTCCTTGGCTTAATTCAGAAAATAGCACTTATTTTCAAAATCTGGAATCCAACAGTTACATGACAACTTTAGCCTATTGAATGCAATCTAGCATGTTAAACATAACAAAGGCTGATCCCCTAATAAACACAAACCAAAAAAAAATTAGGGTATTATATTTTCCCAGTAATGCCATTAGCTTTACAGTTCCATACATAATAATCAATCAATCTTGTCTGCTACCAGGAAGAATTTGAAAGACTTTAATAAATTTATCCACCTGTATGATGAGTCTTCACTGATCTCATTGGCTTGACATGGATGGTATGTCTGTGCTCTGTTTTAAGTTAATAGTGTCATATGTTTGATATTTATAATAGCTGTGTAGAACTTGACTTGCACAGACTTCTTTGTGATTATTGTTCTAAAAATTAATTTGTTTTGCTCTTTCTGCTTTCCAGAAATCCAGAGTTAGGCTCAATTGTGATTCTGGGTGTTCTTAAGGCAGATATTCTGTTTTTGACCAGACTTGTTTCAGTTTCCTACATGGACAGCTGCTCAAGTGTACTGCTATCATCCATCAATTCCACATGTCGAAACTAACAAAAGTGAATTGCTCTCAGCATTGCTTCCAAACTGGTAGCTGGCTGACATCCAGCTGCTCCTTGCTGGTGATTTTGTATGCTAATATCCCATAGGTAAATGCCATTGAAACTGGTTAAGAAACATTCTTGTAGTTTTTTTCTCCACATGTCTTATGGCTTAAGGGAAGATTGGAAAATTTAAGCCTTCAATATGGCCAGCGCAGAGATAAATTCAAACATTGTTCTTTCTAAGGAGAAACAAGGCCTTGTAAAGAGTACAGCTATACAATTTCTGAATGTGGATGAATAATGGAACTAATTACTATTGAGTTCCCTTTTTCATTATTATATATGTCTATATGATATGGACATCACCTACAGCCTTCCCCAATCTCATAAACAACCCTTTGGACCCTAGAGGAGTATAAGGATATAGCTTACAGCTACTTCAGTATTTTTTGTCATCATTGTCGAACTAGAAAGCAAAGATGATTCATATATAAGTGATAGAGGGTGATGAGAATATAAAATACTAAAATAAGGCAATGATAATACTAAAATAAGGCAATGATGATAGCATCATAATAGCAATGATGCTATCATCATTTTTTGTGGATATATATTTCAGCTAATAATTTGAAATGTGTCCCATGATCTTCCAGTCCTTATTAGTAAAATTATTAAATAATACATGTATACCTCTTTCAAGCATTTACCATTACATCATTATCATTTCAACAAGACTAGCAACTATTCCTTGTTCATCTTTGAATGTACCCAGCCTTTTTGCCCATATTGTAGTGTATTTATAACCAGGTTTAGACATGGTTCTCAATCTAAAAAGATATTAGACAAGTAACTGAGCAAAAAATAAAGAATAAGAATGTATTATTACCTAAGTCTTTTGTTGATGATGTGACCTCTCTATCTTCACTCCCACTTTTCTTTATAATCTTTTGTCATTACAATTACAGAAGCAGATCCTAGAATTTCTCTGTTTTTCAAGATTAACTGCATTGTCCCTGATTGCTAGTGATTTGAGCAGCAATTGTAGCTCTTTGGAAATGACTAATTAAAAAGTGACTACAAGATATTTTGTATAACAGAATTCCAAAATCAACAAAATTATGAAACTAAACCAAAGGAACATGATGATGGTGGCGCTGAGATTGGAACCATGCACCATGAGAGCAGGAACCAATATTGCTAGGCCTGATGACAGAACCATAGATGAAGGTAGAGCAAGCAAGTGTGAACAAAAGAGTGGGGATCAGTTTTGGGTGAGACTGAACTCTCAACACTCAGAGACTTTACTTTTCTCATTTGCACAGTATCTACTAAAACACATTCTCATTTTAGTAAACGCAACATGCAACTTCTTTTGGTTTAGTGACAGATGTCTATAATCATTGCCTTTGCATTGACAAACCCATGAAGAGGAAAATTTGACACAAAGAGATGGGAGAGGTGGAAGGACCAGGAATTAATTCCTTCATAGGTGAGTAGGGATTAGGAAAGAAACTCTGTCTAGGAGTCACTGATAGACACATGGAGGATGGATTCTCTGATGATTTTGAAGTATAGAAGCAGAAGCAGAAGTATCCATCATCTTCTAGTACTTCAGTACATTGGCCTGAGTGTTATGTGGGCAAATATTAAGCATGTATTGGCTCAAAGGGGCAAATGAGTATTTTAATCACATTCATATAAATATCCTAATGGTCTCCACTGAGGCATACTTTCCCATAGGCCCACACATAGTTATGAGTGCATCTATCTACTAGACACTGTTCAGTGTGCTGGGAAATAATGTCTCTTTCCTCATGGAATTTATATTCCAGTGGTTGGAACAGGTTACAACCAATAATCAAAGAGACATAGATATGCTGTCAATTAGTATCGAGTTCCAGAAAGTAAACTAAGCAAAACCTAGGCAAAGAGGGTAAAAGGAGATGGGGGTAATTTATGCAAATGAAGCACTGGGTTCAAAGTCTCTGGGGCAGCAGTGTCATTGGTAGCTGGGAACAGTAAGAGGAGATGGGGGGGCAGAATGATAAGAGCACAGTCAGCAGGTACAGAAGTGATGGAACTTCACTTTGTTAGTGTACCAGGATCTACACCATCATAGGGTCCTATAGGACAGAGTAAGTATTCTGTTAGTCAAAAAGGAAGAGGAAACCAAGTAATAGTTAATGGGAGGTTTTAAGCAGGGGTTACAAGACCTATAGTGTCAGTCTCACTACTGGGTCAGCAACAGACTTTAGAGAGGCAAGACTAAAGTAAGAACCAGTTATGAGGCAATTGTAATAGTCTAAGCAAGAGATTGTCATGCCTTGGGCTAGACAATGTCCTTTGATGATTGGCCCTACAGACAGCAGGTTTTGACAATCTTCAGAAAGAGCGGTAAGCATATTACAGAAAGTTTACACGTGTATTTGGGGCTCTAGACTAGTTCTGCCACCAAATAATAATGTTCTCTTGGGCAGAAAATTTAAACTTCCTATAATGCAACTTCCCATTTTAACTCTCAGGGTTTGAATTAAATTATCACAATAACCTCCATCTCCAACTGTCTGTTTTTTTTCTGTGAACTAATACAAAGGATATAGAACATGGAAAATGTGTGAGCACCAGGAGTCTACTACAGCATTAAAGTGTCCTATGTCAACCTCCTAATTCCTAAGGAAACATTAAGAAACTACTATTACACTGTAGAGCAAAAATGTAGAGGGTGAGTTTGGTAGCTTTTTTTTTTTTCTTTCTTTTTGCAATGGATAATAAATGTGCAAAATAATTTATGTTTTAAATCTATTCCTAGAAGCTTTTGCATGATTTTTGTTTGATTGTCTATAATTATGCAATCCAAAGTCACCAACTGAATTAAGCATCCCAGAGCTATTTTAATGATTCAGGCTAGAAAGGAAAAATTGCAGAGTTGAAATTCTGTTTCAGTATGATGACTACTGAGAATTTTATTGACCTTGGTGGAACTTTTGGAATTTGAGTTCATTTGTAATCAACCAAAAAAAAAAATGTTTTGAAATGCTATTTAGAAGCTTAAAAGAATTATTGGACCCTGAATAACTTTCATTACATGACATTTTGATAAGGTCATTGTAAATGAGTCAGAAATGCAGATTTCATTTCTTTTAAAAATACACATCGTTTCATGACAGATTTTGTCCAAATTCGTTTTGGCTTTTGCTGAATCCCAAGTGTTTTTCCTTCTATTTTTTTCTCTTTAAATTATCCAGTAAACTTGCTAAACCCATAATCTAGGTGAGCTCACCTGTCTCACTTCCCCTTTGAGTTTTGCCTCAGGCTTTTCTTTAATAGCATGTATCCTTAGAGCACAGAGTCTTATACAGAGAATCAGGAGAAGCACAAAGTATAATAAAAACATGGGAATATACATATTTATTTTCCTTTTCACCAGGGAGAGGTCTAAGGAAATGATATTGTTCCAGAGTACTGACTCAAATCTGTTCTGTATTTGAACTCTGTGATTATGAAATTTCAATTAAATCTATAAAAAGCAAAGCTAAGAGACCCCAGAGCATGCCAAAGGAAAAAAAAACAACGAAGAAACAGGATGTTCTTTTTGGATTGGGAAATAATTATCTAAGTTCAATGGCTGGGTCCAGGTAGCTGAGTTTACATTTGCTTCCCCTCATTGTAGAAACAGTTGAATTATGATAAATTTTCCCCAAGCAGCAAAGCTGTCATTCAAAAGGGTGATTTTCTTGGGGTGCAACTCCCTTTGGTTATTGCTTCAGTCCATTTTTTAAAATAGATTTGAAGCCTGAAGGGAAAGTTCAAATGAAGACAGATTTCTCTTTTTATGCAATGAACCTTGCCTGTCTCGTGTGCTATAGCCACTGTGGTACCTGTAGGGCACTCAGCTACCAGGGAAGTCCTCTGTTATGTCAGTCTTTACAGAAGTGAGATGGAAACACCCCTAGCTCTCTTCTTTCTCAAAAATCATTACACTGATTTTATTATGTCTTCAGCAATGGAAAGAATTTCCTCACACTTTTATTACTTAGTGATTGAAACATGTAGATTTCAGTTTTGAGGTAACATAGAAAGGCACTCAAAAACTAGGAATGCAGAAATGTGGTAACATTAGTGTCTTCCATACCTTCACCTCAGGGCTGGAAGGGAGGGAGAGTACACCTTTTAAAATTTGAGAAAATGACTCTTTTTAAACATTTTTCAAATTTGAGCACCCTTCATGATTAGTTTACTGTGAATGATTCTGTTGAAGATATAATATTCATAAACATTCTGTATAAAATAAACTAAGGAATTGTACTGTAATTAAGATCTCAAAATGATTCAGAAGTATTTTAATAGAATAAAATATTTATATATTACACCATTTGAACTAGATAATATAATGGAAAAGAAACCAAAATTAGATATGATTACTCTATTCTGGGCAGTCACTGACAGTGGACATAATCTCTTTAGGAGAAATGAGGGTATTTTTTCTTTCTTTTTGCCATTAGGGAAATAACAACTTAAAACATATTATGTGAATAGATCTCCTACTGTTAAGAACTAAGTTTAATTTTTAATTATAATATCCATTACATTAAAATTTTAGGACAATATCTCTAGGTAAAATAAGGATTTCAATAAGTATATTATATAGTATGTGTACAATATATGAATGATATATTTATGAACACACATATACATACACATATAATACATTATTTTCAGAACTTAAGTGACCTCAGAAGATCATTAACTCTGTCCTCTTTGCTTCATGACAGTATCAACATAGACAATCACTTAGAGAAATACATTCATGAGCAGTCATCATTCCACATTTAAATTCTTTCTGTCTTACCCTTAGACTTTTGACCCTTGTTCATTCATTTCAACAGAAATGGCCATCAGCACTTGAACAATAATGTTCCTACATATCTTTAAAGTCTGCTATCATCATCCTCTGAAATCTCACCTGAGGCCAAATCATTAAAAAATAATTTTATTTTGGCTGTGTTGGGTCTTTGTTGCTGCTCGCAGGCCTTTTTCTAGTTGTGGCGGGCAGGGGCTACTCTTCCTTGCAGTGCATGGGCTTCTCATTGCGGTGGCTTCTCTTGTGGAGCACGGGCTCTAGGTGCATGGGCTTCAGTAGTTATGGCACGTGGACTCAGTAGTTGCGGCATGCGGGCTCTAGGGTGCAGGCTCGGTAGTTGTGGCGCACAGGCTTAGTTGCTCCGTGGCATGTGGAATCTTCCCAGACCAGGGATCAAACCCGTGTCCCCTGCATTTGCAGGCAGATTCTTAACCACTGCACCACAGGGAAGTCCCCAAATCATTTTGTAAACTTTCTTAGATAAACCTTGTGATCAAAGCTTTTAATCAATTTCACTGCTCTCCTGAATACCCTATTCAGGTTGTACACATGCATGTTAACACAGAGGAGACTGTTAGTTAATGGTGTGAATAAGTTAGTGTATAATGGGAGGATTACATCGATTTCTTTCTGTACATTTTCTTCATTCCTGAATTCTGCTTTGCTGTTGATCAATGGTGAAATATTGCTGAACCACCTTTAAATCATGTCCTGTTCTGAACTTAGAGACTGATTTCCATTAAATTCCCCATAGAACAGTTAGTGATAATCTACTATGTCTACAGATTTTTCTCTAAATGCTTACTCCCTTTGATCTCTTCCCCCCAAGTCAACCAGTCCTCTGATTTTAAAAAGAAAATAATTTTAGATAATCATAACGGTTACCAATTATGCAACACTGGTCCTGGAATATTCTTTGAGCAAAGTAAGAATTAAGTGTTTGTTGAATTCATGGATTAATATAAAGCTCAGTAATTTCCTTGCCCTCTTCTTTTTTTGCTTTATTTTCTTTTATTTGCTGCTACCCTCATCTCATTTGAATATTGCCGTTATGATAATAAGGAGAATGAATTCAGAACTTTTCCATATTTCTTTAAGGTTTGGGAAATGTTCAATAATTTCATTTCTTAAGCATTTAGTAAACACACTTCTAAACAACCTGAGTGTTGTATTACATTCCGATATATTACTGTGTACTTACTTCATGATCGAAATCAATTGTTTGCAAATGCTGACAGTTTTATTTCCTTCTTTGACAGTTCTCATACCATTTATTTCTTTTTATTGCCACGTCACATGAGCTATGACCCTCAGTACAATGTTGAATAAAAGTGGTAGCTGGAATACTTGTCTTGTTCTCAATTTGAAAGGGAAAACTTTCAATATTTCACTGCTAAATATTCTATTGACTATAATAATTTTTTGATAGACACATCACATTAAGGAATTTCCCCCATTCCTAGTTTGCTAACATATATTTTTAATCATAAATAAGTTTCAACTTATATAACATTGTTTTACCCATCTGAGATAACTTTACTATTTTTCTACTTTTTTTCTGATAAACGTGATGAATTGCATTGATTAATTTTTTTAAATGTTAAACTGTCTTTGCATTCTTGGTACAAAACCAACTTGGTCATTATGATTTTTCCTTATTTTATGTACAATTTGTTTATTTTTGTTATTTTATGTACAATTAGTTAATGTTCTATTTGTTAATTTTTAAAAGATTTTATTATTTATTTTCTTTTAATTTTCAAAGTACTGATCAGGTTTTGATATCAAGTTCATACTACAATACTCTAGATTAACAGGTTTTTTTTAGAATATTAATTATAACATTATTTTGTTTCATGTTTTCATTATTTCTGTTGAAAAGTCACCCCTTTTGTATATTGTTATACATCTATGCATGTAATAAACCCAATGATACATTTATAATTATTAGTTTATATATTTTTATACCTTTTAAAAAGATTGAGAGAAGAAAAGGTGTAATGTAAATCTCTATCTATCTATCCATCATTTCCTTATTATTTCTTATTATGTTACTAATTACCTCATTAGAATTGTTAGGTTTTCTTGATGAATTTCCTCCTTTATTATTATGAATTTTCACTCATTTTCCTCCCTGGTAATATTTCATTTCTTAAAATATAGTTTGTCTAGTGTTAGAATAGCTATTTTAGCATTCTTTTGATTATTGCTTGCAACATATATTTTTAATCCTTTCACTTTAATGTATCTATATCATGATATTTAAATTAGAATTAGTTTAGGCAGTTGTGTCATGCATTTTATTCAGTTTGATGTCTACCTATCATTTCGAGTATTTAGAACATTTACATTTAATATAATTGTTAAGTTGATATTTTTGGAATTAAATTTTTCTATTTGTGTTCTATTCGTTTATTCTGTTATATGATCCAATTTCCTCTTTTTCTGCTTTCTTTTGGATTTACTATTTTAAAGTTTCAGTTTCATTAAGCCTCATTAATTATGCCTGTGTATTTTACTTTTTATGGTTTTCTAGAGTCTTCAACATGCATGTAAAAATTTCGAGCAACCTTCAAAATCATACACTTTCACACGTAATGTAAGGAGCATAATAATATAGTTTAATTTTCTCCTCTTATCCTTTGATTTATTGTTTCTATACATTTTAATTCCATGTGTTTCAAACTCCACAATAACATATTTTGCATTGAATATTCAATATTATTTTAATGAAAATAATAAGTAAAAATACATTTTATATACACACAGTTAGTTACTATATTTTTCTGTGGATTAAGTTTTCCATCTGGGATCACTTTGATTCTGCCTAAAGGACTTCTATAAATATTTTCACAATGCAGGCATGATTATAGTGAATAATATTTGCTTAGGTTGATCCTGAAAAAAATTACTTCTTATTTTTAAAATGTAGTTTTATTGGATATATTATTTTAAGGTGAAGGATTCCACTGCACCCCCAGACTATAAAGAGGCTGCTCCATTGTCTTTGAATTCAAAGGTTCAGACAAGATGTCTCCTGACATTCTTTTCTTTTTCCTGCATACATAATGTCTTTTTATCTCTGATTGTGTCTCATTTTTCTATTTATTATTTTTTAAGTAATTATGTTAAAATGTGCTTTATGAATTTTAAACCTGGTAGTTTATAGAATTCAACATATTTGAAAAATCTATGGCCATAATTTTTCAAATATTTTTTTCCCCTCCTCTCTCTTTTCTCCCCTTAGGAATCAAATTACCTGAGTTTTGGACAACTGTATATTGTTCCATGGGTCACTGAGGTTCTTTTCACTTTGTAAAATCCTTTTTTAAAAAATCTCTCTCTTTGCTTTATTCTAGAAAATTTCTATTGTGATGTGTTCAACTTCATCAAATTTTTCTACTCCAGATACAATCTACACTTTATCTCATTCAGTGTATTTCTCAGTTAACGTATTCCAATTTTCATCTCTAGAATTTTAATTAAGATCTTTTTCATATCTTCCATTTCTCTCCATAACATGATTCTTCTATTTCTTCTAGCAAATAATGAGCATATTTATAATAGTAATATTAACACTTGACTGTGAATGTCATCATCCCTGAAATTCCTTGGTCTATTTCTAGTCATTGATTTTTCTCCATTTTTACAAGAAGATTTCTTATTAGTTTTTCACTGGATTCCTAACATAAGAATTTTACATGGTTGGGTTCTAGATTTTGTTATATTTTGAAAATAATTTTGGATAATTTATGGATCATAGTTAAATTACTTGAGCATATTTGTCTTGTTTTAAGCTTTCTTAGGGCAGTGTTTATTCTATGGTAATTTAGATTCACTAGTAATTATATTCTCTCTGAAAATTCTACTTGATTTTCCATGGGTTAGAAACTCTTCCCACCTTAGCTGGAGGAAACATAATCTATTCACTGAACTCTAGAAATTATTCAACCAGCAGGTTTCTGGTGATGATTTTTCTCACCTCACCCTATGCATGCACAGATCTGTATTTGGAAAAACATTTGACAGAATCCTTCTGAAAAATCTCTGTCTCTTTTATTCTTGACAGTTCCCTGATTTCTGGTATACTTCACAAATCCTGTCCATGGTGGTCTCCTCAAACTCTAAGCTCTGTTTCTTCAACTCAGTGAGAGCTTTTGTCTCTTTGTTTTCTCCTTTCCTGAAATGTGGCCTGGAAATTTTTGTCTAGTTAGCAAACTGAAGCAATCATTTGGCTTACCAGGTTTTCTCCCTTTTCAGGAACAAAGACATGGGTTGCCTGTTGTCCAAGTACTAAAATAATTGTTTTATATCTTGTCCAATTTCTTCTTGTAGTTGATTGACAGAAGGATGATTGTTGTAGTATTTCTTAGATCTTGATTTTTGTAATCTAATAAATGCATTTAAGGCAATAGATATATTTTCTGAGAATAATTCTGGCCACATTTTATATACTTGCTTGCATAATCAATGATTAATCATTGTTTTCTATTTTCATTTTTTACTCATCAAATTTAATTTTACTATTATAACTTGCCAACATTCTTTATTCCAAAAGAAGAATTTAATGTGCTCATTTTATTACCCACCCCACCACTCCACATTACTTCTACAAACTTAGGTTATCACTCACCACTAAAATTTCTATTAGTATATCATTTCTTGTTAAATATTTATCCTTTAAGAATTATTTTTCATTCATGCACTCAACAAATGATGTGGATAAGCCATTGTCCAAGACCATATCATAGTGATTCTCAAACCATGTAATGAAGGAAACTTTTTAAAAAATTAATATTTATCTTTATGTCTAACTGATTGTGGCTCACTACCATGTAAAATACTGAAAAATAAAATTATTTTTAAAAAGCAATGATGAACAACACAATAAATGAAATTAAAAATACTCTAGATGGGACCAATAGCAGAATAACTGAGGCAGAAGAATGGATAAGTGACCTGGAAGATAAAATAGTGGAAATAACTACTGCAGAGCAGAATAAAGAAAAAAGAATGAAAAGAAATGGGGACAGTCTCAGAGACCTCTGAGACAACATTAAATGCACCAACATTCGAATTATAGGGGTTCCAGAAGAAGAAGAGAAAAAGAAAGGGACTGAGAAAATATTTGAAGAGATTATAGTTGAAAACTCACCCTAATATGGGAAAGGAAATAGTTAATCAAGTCCAGGAAGGACAGAGAGTCCCATACAGGATAAATCCAAGGAGAAACACACCAAGACACATACTAATCAAACTGTCAAAAATTAAATACAAAGAAAACATATTAAAAGCAGCTAGGGAAAAACAACAAATAACACACAAGGGAATCCTCATAAGGTTAACAGCTGATGTTTCAGCAGAAACTCTGCAAGCCAGAAGGGAGTGGCAGGACATATTTAAAGTGATGAAGGAGAAAAACCTGCAACCAAGATTACTCTACCCAGCAAGGATCTTATTCAGATTTGATGGAGAAATTAAAACTTTACAGACAGGAAAAAGCTGAGAGAGTTCAGCACCACCAAACCAGCTTTACAACAAATGCTAAAGGAACTTCTCTAGGCAGAAAACACAAGAGAAGGAAAAAACCTACGATAACAAACCCAAAACAATTAAGAAAATGGGAATAGGAACATACATATCGATAATTACCTTAAATGTAAATGGACTAAATGCTCCCACCAAAAGACACAGATTGGCTGAATGGATACAAAACCAAGATCCATATATATTCTGTCTACAAGAAACCCACTTCAGTCCTAGAGACACATACAGACTGAAAGTGAGGGGATGGAAAAAGATATTCCATGCAAGTGGAAACCAAAGAAAGCTGGAGTAGCAATTCTCATATCAGACAAAATAGACTTTAAAATAAAGACTATTACAAGAGACAAAGAGGGACACTACATAATGATCAAGGGATCGATCCAAGAAGAAGATATAACAATTGTAAATATTTATGCACCCAATATAGGAGCACCTCAATACATAAGGCAAATACTAACAGCCCTAAAAGGGAAAATTGCCAGTAACACATTCATAGTAGGGGACTTTAACACCCCACTTTCACCAATGGACAGATCCTCCAAAATGAAGATAAATAAGGAAACACAAGCTTTAAATGATACATTAAACAAGATGGACTTAATTGATATTTATAGGACATTCCATCCAAAAACAACAGAATACACATTTTTCTCAAGTGCTCATGGAACATTCTCCAGGATAGATCATACCTTGGGTCACAAATCAATCCTTGGTATATTTAAGAAAATTGAAATTGTATCAAGTATCTTTTCCGACCACAACGCCATGAGACTAGATATCAATTACAGGAAAAGATCTGTAAAAAATACAAACACATGGAGGCTAAACAATACACTACTTAATAACGAAGTGATCACTGAAGAAATCAAGGAGGAAATCAAAAAATACCTAGAAACAAATCACAATGGAGACACAACGACCCAAAACCTATGGGATGCAGCAAAAGCAGTTCTAAGAGGGAAGTTTATAGCAATATAATCCTACCTTAAGAAACAGGAAACATCTCGAATAAAGAGCCTAACCTTGCACCTAAAGCAATTAGAGAAAGAAGAACAAAAAAACCCCCAAAGTTAGCAGAAGGAAAGAAATCATAAAAATCAGATCAGAAATAAATGAAAAAGAATTGAAGGAAATGATAGCAAAGATCAATAAAACTAAAAGCTGGTTCTTTGAGAAGATAAACAAGATTGATAAACCATTAGCCAGACTCATCAAGAAAAAAAGGGAGAAGACTCAAATCAATAGAATTAGAAATGAAAAAGGAGAAGTAACAACTGACACTGCAGAAAAACAAAAGATCATGAGAGACTACTATAAGCAACTCTATGACAATAAAATGGACAATCTGGAAGAAATGGACAAATTCTTAGAAATGCACAACTGCCAAGACTGAATCAGGAAGAAATAGAAAATATGAACAGACCAATCACAAGCACTGAAATTGAAACTGTGATTAAAAATCTTCCAACAAACTAAAGCCCAGGACCAGATGGCTTAACAGGCGAATTCTATCAAACATTTAGAGAAGAGCTAAGACCTATCCTTCTCAAACTCTTCCAAAATATAGCAGAGGGAGGAACATTCCCAAACTCATTCTACGAGTCCACTATCACCCTGATACCAAAACCAGACAAGGATGTCACAAAGAAAGAAAACTACAGACCAATATCACTGATGAACATAGATGCAAAACTCCTCAACAAAATACTAGCAAACAGAATCCATCAGCACATTAAAAGGATCATACACCATGATCAAGTGGGGTTTATTCCAGGAATGCAAGGATTCTTCAATTTACACAAATCAATCAATGTGATACACCATATTAAAAAATTGAAGGAGAAAAACCATATGATCATCTCAATAGATGCAGAGAAAGCTTTCGATAAAATTCAACACCCATTAATGATAAAAACCCTGCAAAGAGTAGGCATAGAGGGAAATTTCCTCAACATAATAAAGGCCATATATGACAAACCCACAGCCAACATTGTCCTTAATGGTGAAAAACTGAAAGCATTTCCACTAAGATCAGGAACAAGACAAGGTTGCCCACTGTCACCACTATTATTCAACATAGTTTTGGAAGTTTTAGCCAGAGCAATCAGAGAAGAAAAGGAAATAAAAGCAATCCAAATCAGAAAAGAAGAAGTAAAGCTGTCACTGTTTGCAGATGACATGATACTATACATAGAGAATCCTAAAGATGCTATCAGAAAACTACTAGAGCTAATCAATGAATTTGGTAAAGTAGCAGGATACAAAATTAATGCACAGAAATCTCTGGCATTCCTATACACTAATGATGAAAAATCTGAAAGTGAAATCAAGAAAACCCTCCCATTTACCATTGCAACAAAAAGAATAAAATATCTAGGAATAAACCTACCTAAGGAGACAAAAGACCTGTATGCAGAAAATTATGACACTGATGAAAGAAATTAAAGATGATACAAATAGATGGAGAGATATACCATGTTCTTGGATTGGAAGAATCAACATTGTGAAAATGATTCTACTACCCAAAGCAATCTACGGATTCAATGCAATCCCTATCAAACTACCACTGGCATTTTTCACAGAAGTAGAACAAAAAATTTCACAATTTGTATGGAAACACAATAGACCGTGAATAGCCAAAGCAATCTTGAGAAAGAAAAACGGAGCTGGAGGAATCAGGTTCCCTGACTTCAGACTATACTACAAAGCTACAGTAATCAAGACAGTATGGTACTGGCACAACAACAGAAAGATAGATCAATGGAACTGGATAGAAAGCCCAGAGATAAACCCATGCACATATGGTCACCTTATCTTTGATAAAGGAGGCAGGAATGTACAGTGGAGAAAGGACAGCCTCTTCAATAAGTGGTGCTGGGAAAATTGGACAGGTACATGTAAAAGTATGAGATTAGATCACTCTTTAACACCATACATAAAAATAAGCTCAAAATGGATTAAGGACCTAAATGTAAGACCAGAAACTATCAAACTCTTAGAGGAAAACATAGGCAGAACACTCTATGACATAAGTCACAGCAATATCCTTTTTGACCCACCTCCTAGAGAAATGGAAATAAAAACAAAAATAAACAAATGGGACCTAATGAAACTTCATAGCTTTTGTACAGCAAAGGAAACCATAAATAAGACCAAAAGACAACCCTCAGAATGGGAGAAAATATTTGCAAATGAAGCAACTGACAAAGGACTAATCTCCAAAATTTATAAGCAGCTCATGCAGCTCAATAACAAAAAAAACAAAAACCCAATCCAAAAATGGGCAGAAGACCTAAACAGACATTTCTCCAAAGAAGATATACAGACTGCCAACAAACACATGAAAGAATGCTCAACATCATTAATCATTAGAGAAAAGCAAATCAAAACTACAATGAGATATCATCTCACACTAGTCAGAATGGTCATCATCAAAAAATCTAGAAACAAATGCTGGAGAGGGTATGGAGAAAAGGGAACACTCTTGCACTGCTGGTGGGAATGTGAATTGGTACAGCCACTATGTAGGACAGTATGGAGGTTCCTTAAAAAACTACAAATAGAACTACCATATGACCCAGCAATCCCACTACTGGGCATATACCCTGAGAAAACCATAATTCAAAAAGAGTCATGTACCAAAATGTTCATTGCAGCTCTATTTACAATAGCCTGGAGATGGAAACAACCTAAGTGTCCATCATCGGATGAATGGATAAAGAAGATGTGGCACATATATACAATGGAATATTAGCCATGAAAAGAAACGAAATTGAGCTATTTGTAATGAGGTGTATGGACTTAGAGTCTGTCATACAGAGTGAAGTAAGTCAGAAAGGGAAAGACAAGTACCGTATGCTAACACATATATATGGAATTTAAGAAAAAAAAATGTCCTGAAGAACCTAGGGGTAAGACAGGAATAAAGACACAGACCTACTAGAGAAGGGACTTGAGGATATGGGGAGGGGGAAGGGTAAGCTTTGACAAAGCGAGAGAGTAGCATGGACATATATACACTACAAAAGTAAAATAGATAGCTAGTGGGAAGCAGTCGCGTAGCACAGGTAGATCAGCTCGGTGCTTTGTGACCACCTAGAGAGGTGGGATAGGGAGGGTGGGAGGGAGGGAGACACAAGAGGGAAGAGATGTGGGGACATATGTATATGTATAACTGATTCACTTTGTTATACAGCAGAAACTAACACACCATTGCAAAGTAATTATACTCCAATAAAGATGTAAAAAAAAAAGAATAAACAATTTTAGAAAAAAAAAGACAAAAATATAAGATTCATTTAAAAAATATTAGATGCAATAATATTGCATGTATTTTGGTTATAAAAGATTCGTAATATTTTTCTAAGCATTTACTCTTAATTTCTATATTTATCTTACCATGAAATAGTTATACTTTATATAGTGACCCAGGTCCACAGCTCACGTTGTGAGTCGCTGTGCTCTAGGGTTCATATGTTTATATATTACACTAGTGGTGGTGGTGGCAGTATTTGACGTTGATACTAACAGAATAATCAACTGGAATAAATATCTTCTCTTAAAAATTACATCGTTATAACCTGAATAATTATCTGATTGCTCTTGTATTTTACTTAAAACTGTTACAGCACATGAAAAAAATGGAAATTTCACTTGCTAATATAGAGAGTTCCTTCACTGGAATTTGGAAATTTTCCTGAAATCACATTATTGAACAAAACAATTATTTGTACCACAAACTATATCCACTGTTGGGTTCTCTATCTCTAAATTTATTAAAGTAACATGATATTTTGTCTGGCCTTGAAAAAATAAATGCAAAACTCAATTAGAAGAGTTCACAGTAGAAGTAAAGGTCATAGTAAAATATGCTGTGGTTTTTTTACCTCTCACATTATTACAATAAGAAGACAACAAAAATGCTATCTACATTCTATATTATTTAGCTCTCTGTAGAATTTCCAGGTAAAATACAAGATGCTATCTAAATTTAAATTTCAGAAAAATAACAAATAATTTTTAGTATAGGTATATCTTGTGCAGTATATTTATTTGCTAAAGCTGTTAACCATGGAGTTTTACCTTATTCATTTTAGGAGATTTGACTACTGCCAAGAGCCCAATTACTATAAGAACTATGTCACTCATGACAGAGAACATGTAATTTCTAATATAAGACTTTCAAGTGCTCTTCCTGCATCACATCAAATACAAGAGGCTGAATTTTTTAGATGGTACAAGTCTAAAATGTTGGGGACTTTATCAGCCTGAGCTGACTTTATCACAAAGATGCTGAAAATATAAATGTCAAATGCCTTACAGACTAGACTGGATCCACACCAGACTTTCTGTAAGCTAGAAATAAACCTTTGCTGTATTAAGTTCCTGAGGTTTGGGTGATGACTATTGCCATGGCATGACCTAGCCTACACTGACTGGTATCGAAATTATTTCTTTCAAAGTGAGACCTTCGTGATTATTTAGGATAAACAGTATTATTTCTAGATTAAATTAGATAAAAGAAGTAAATTATCATAAAATTCTGTCATGCTTTGATAACAATTGAAATCCAGTTTTAGCCACTTTATTGATGTTTATGTAATCCCATAGGTAATGTTTTTGTGAGGATTAGAAACAAAAATGAATAAGCCAATATCTATTTAAACTCTTTTTATAAAATTCTCTGAAATGGAATTTGCAGACTCTACTGCCATAAATCATAAGAGGGACTTCTGACTCCTTTCTTGGTAGATAAGTCATATAATATGTCAGATCCTTTGAAGGATGTGACTAGTTGTCCAAGTAGAATATCCAGGACAGGTTGGAAATCAGGGGCTTCACCATGGGAGAAGAGCCACTGACATTCTTTTCCTTTGGAAATGTCCTCTCATTATTGACATGATGTTGTTTGATCTAAAGATTTTGTGACATTTTATGACATCTTATGACATCTTATGACATGTATATCGTTTATGACAGTAGGTTTTCTAAGGAAATTGGTCCTTAGGATATGAAGAAATAATCTGAATCTATCTGACTTGCCCTAAAAGGAATAGATTTATTATTTAAGTGGCAAGTGATTATCTTAGTAAGTGACTGGTTGGCACAAAATAGAGTGGTGATATCAATGAGATGTAGTGGCTAATGAGAGTAGTAATGGCAAGACTGGCTCACTGTTGAGCTATTGAAATAAAACTCTTTATAATTCCTCAATAGTTTTGACTGTAATAAATCCACAAATGAAGCAATATTGGCTTTGTCAGTCATGGTAGACTTTCTCAATTCTGTCCATACATTATAATTTTCTTCAGAGAGCTTTTTAGTTTTTTTAAATAAAAGTGTTCAGGCCCCTCACACAAAATTCCAATTCAATAGACTTGTTCAGTATCTGACTTTTTAAAGGTTTCACTGGTGATTTTCATAAACATATCAGTTCTGCTAGAAATTCTTCACAGTTTGCTTAATATATGATATGACACATTCTTAGTTTGTTGAACTGCAATATGCCAAGCACATGCTTTGCTAAAAATTTCAGGAGCATGACAGTGAGGTGGGTTTTCTCTTATCTATACCTGGATCCATATCTAAAACATACTCAGAAAGCAAAGAGGAAATTTAAAGAATATACGAAGAAAGTTTAAGAGACTAGAAGAAATACAAAAAGTCACACAGAATTTCAACTGAACACATTATTTCTGGAAAGTGCTAGGAGTAATATCAGACTCCAATTAGAAAAGCATGCTTGCAGCTATCATTACTACAGAACTTTACCAACAGAGAATGATGGCTGGTGAATCATAACTCCTACATATTACACTTTAAATACTGTATGTTATTCTTTAATTTTGCCTCTCCTTGTTATATACCCACATTAGTGTTTCTGTTTCTCTGCAGCAGTTTTGTATACTGATGGAGTCATTTTATATTTAACTGATCAAAAAAAAAGATTTAAGCAATAAACAATGTAATTTATAAATGGAAATCTTATTTGGCTCCATAGAAGCTTCATAGAACAAGTAGAATTTATAAAATCTTAAATAAAACTAAACTTTAAAATCTCTTTCACAATTGGCAGTTAGGATACTATAGGTTTTCACTCAGTTAATGATTTGATCAACATACTTTTTTTAGGTTTTTTAAAATTAATTTTTATTGGAGTATAGTTGCTTTGCAATGTTGTGTTAGTTTCTACTACACAGCAAAGTGAATCAGCTATACATATACATATATCCCCTCTTTTTTGGATTTCCTTCCTATTTAGGTCACCACAGAGAATTGAGTAGAGTTCTCTGAGCTATACAGTAAGTTCTCTTTAGTTATCTATTTTATACTTAGTATCAATAGTGTATATATGTCAATCCCAATCTCCTGATTCATCCCACCCCACCCCTTTCCCCCTTGGTATCCATACGCTTGTTCTCTACATCTGTGTCTCTGTTTCTGCTTTGCAAATAAGATCATCGATACCATTTTTCTACCATACTTTAGTGATCAAGTAATATCACTATAAGGGGGAGAAAACTCCATTTTTTAAAGTGGGTGTCAAAAATAATTTGCATTACTTGAATTCTGAAAAAAATTCTCTCTCTCTCTCTGTCTCTCTGTCTCTGTCTCTGTCTCTGTCTCTCTCTCTCTCTATATATATATGAAGGCTTCATATGTATATGAAGGCTGCACTTGTTTAAACATTCAAGTTCCTTAGAATCACTGAAAATCACTAATGTAATGGAAATTAATTCTGTGGAACATTTTAAATTGGCCATGGGGGTCATTTTATTAAAGAACATATGTCTTTCAACCAATAACTTCTAGCTAAAGTAAGTATGCTATTCACTGCAATTTCAAAAGTGTGTCCATTTAGAATAACACTTTTGACCTCAGTAAGTACTGCAAATCACATACTACTTATCTAGGAGTTTACAATCCTTATTTTACCATACCCATGTTTAATTTTCCCATATAACCTTTATGATTAAACCAATCAGATGCTATTAAAAAGATTTTCTTGAAACTATATACAACTATTAAATATTGTGTTACTTCTTTTTATCACTACTTTTCAATATTTATGCTCAGAGATTATTTGATATTAGTGGTAACCTACATAAATCAAAGTCTACTCTCCCACAATATATAACCCATGGGTCATCCTCATTTCTAATTGTGAGCCTTCCTACCTACTAGTGTACCCATCTATACACATTGACAACTTATTTACTATTTCCCTCAAATAAATTGAACTACATTACTTCTTTTTAAAGTAACAGTTTCTAGATTTCCATTTTTCTGATTGCTCTAATTTCAAAAGTATATTTTATACACAAAGACTTGGTAGTATGAGCCACATAAATATTTCAACAAAATTTGTAGGGGAGAAGACAACATAGATAAAATCTGTAATAGTTATGATAAACTGATTTTATGGAATATAAATCAATTATGATTTAGCAAATAGTTTCTTATGAATTATTATATGTTCTTCTTTTTTAAAAAATATTTTCCTGTAAATCTCAATAGTAAGACCATAGAATTAGACATTTATAATAAATTATTTTAATTTCCAGGTGTTGAGGGAAGAAATAATTACAAAGTCTGTTACTAAAATACATACTTTTATACCACCACTGTCTGTCAAACTGGAGTATTTTATCCTCTCAGCATAAGATAAAAGCTTATATTAATTATCCTTTGTATATTCCCTATTATGTTTCACATTTAGCAAGCTTGATTGTGAGTGGATACAGATGAACAGAAGAATGTTATATTATTATGGTTCTCAGATTTTATTTGAAGTGTCTGAATCTATTAGTAAGAATTTTTTAAGGTATGTGACCATTGTTTAATACTGTTTTTATTTTAAGACTATTCTGAATGATTCTTCAAAATTTTAATTCATATTATTCAAATATTAATAGAGATATTTCCACCATTATATTCATAAAGCTATGCCTTTGCTAGGATGGAAACCCTTTATAATTTATTTTCACTCCACTATCCTCTTGGTTATCATACTTAAATAATCTCCTCCGTAATAAGAATCAACATTTGGATGTAATATAAATGAACACTAATCCTTTAAGACACACTTAACTAATAGATTGTACTTTTTACAAGCTTATTTATGGTTATTCTCAGATAACATACTTTACTGGCAAACATAATTGTTCACTGGCAGATTTGCCAGCTATAAAATAGGTGTGTATATTTTTAAGCTGAATGTAATAAATGGATTTCATAGGTACATGAAAATAAAATAAATTATCATCTGCAAGAGAGCTTTTACCTAGTATATATTTCAACCATTCAAGATTCAATTTGTTAAATTTTTTATATGTTCGTTCCAACATTCCAATATTACATTTAACTTTAGAAGCTATGATTAGTCCCCGGGGGACTAGATGAATCATGGGGTTGCTAATAGTATATTAAGACTTTCACATCTACATAGTCATTTGGTTGAAATCTAGTCAACATTAATAGCATACCATCTTATAATTTGCCAAATGAAATGACTATGTTATGAGACCCAGTTCTACTGAATTGATGGCTACAAAGTACTTTATGCTGACCAATGCAATCACTATAAGATTAAAGATAGTTCATTTTACATCTGCTCATGATCATCCATAATTGCTCTCTAAAAGATCAATAAAGGTCTTTAATTAGTATGTAATGTGAGATAGTTTTGTATGATATAAATATCATATAAATGATATATTCATATACAATATAAATATCATATTTATGATATATATGATATATATGATATATGATATATGATATATGATGATATATGATATAAATGATGATATATGATATAAATATCATATAAATGATATATTCATATACAATATAAATATCATATTTATGATATAAATATTTTATATATAAATATATTAAATTAGACATTTAAATATCCTGTGTTATATGCATATTTTGGGAAACACATATTTTCTTTAAATGTCCTAACTGTAATCTGATAATATGGAGTTAAAGCCCAAAATATAATCAAATAAAATGACACTAAAGAGAGCAGTGAAGTTATTGATCAAGTTACCTACACATCTCTTTGACATATCTCATGACCTGAAATACAAAAATGACAAAATAATGTTCATTAGATCTGAAGCTAGTCCTATGACAAAGAAAGTCATTTATACTAAGGTTACTATTACAGGTGTTTCCAGAAATTTTCAGCTAAAATTTATAGATTTGGTTCAATATTTGACCAAAAAGCATAATTAAAATTTATTATTTTGAGTTTATTTCAGATTTAAAAATTTTTTTCCATCCATCCAATCTTATGTCTTATAATGTAAGACAGTTGTTTCAACATGATCCTGGCACAAAGTATAAAGCATGTTGAAACATGTTAACTCAGAACTGTGATGAAATAAGAATAAAGAATAATTCTTTCGTTTAAGAGCCTCATATGGAAACCCATTAAAATAAAATGTAGGAAAGTGTATACAATTATCATGGGAAGAGATAGGCATGTAACCTAATTTATTCTGTAGTGGAAGTCACAGTAGTCTTCTGAGAGGTGACACATGATGTGAATCCAGAGGGTAAGTAAAAGTCAGTAGGCAGAAGCAGGGGATAGGATATGGAGTCATTGCAGTAGAAGCAGCAATGTGAAAAACGGTAGACATTTTGTAGGTGAGGTAGCATGCATTAGTTTTCTAATTACCAAAAACTGGTGACTTAAAACAACATGTATTTATTTTCCCACAGTTTCCGTGGGTCAGGAGTACAGGCATCATTCAGCTGAGACCTCTGCTCAGGGTCCCACAAGGCTTCAATGCAAGTCTTAACTGGGCTGTGCTCCTTTCTAGAACTCAAGGACCTCTTCCAAACACACTTGGTCGTTGGAAGAATTCATTTACTTTCAGTTGTAGGACTGAGTTCTCTGTTTTCTGTTGACTGTCAACTAGGGCTCTTGGCCCCTAGGGGCCCCCAATTCCTTGTTTTGTGGCCTTCTCACAGAGCCTCTCTTACAACATGGCAGCTGACTTCTTCAAAGCCTGCACGAGAATCTCTTGCTCTAGGCTGCTAATCATGAGAATGACATCCCATTACCTTAGTCATATTTTATTGGCTAGAAGCAAGTCACATGCTCTGCCCACAGTCAAGGGGAAGGAATAATACAAGAAGTTGACTCATTTGGGGTTTATCTTAGAATCCTGCCTACCGCAGAACGTCTGGAGATATTAAGAAAGACCCAGGCTTGAATTTGAAGGAAGAGCACTTTATATAGAGGCAACTGTAAAACAAAAGAAAACAGGAAATATTCTAGGGCATTTTGATGCATAAAAAGGGAGTTTAGCTATATATATTATAAAAATATTTAGGCACAGAATATAGCCTACAGAACTTACTGGCATACTGATTGAGTAGATAAGTTTGCTATCTTTCTTCTACCCCCATGCAAGTTTAGTGACTGGATATTTGGCTGTTTTTTTGTAACCACAGTCTATAAATATACTGTAAATGTTCCATTTCTGTTGAATATTCAAATCATTAAAGATAGATAATATTACTCATTAATTAAATATGGTGTTCCATACCATGCTTAGCACTGTACTTAATGTGAGCTTATTATATTGACATTTTCCACATAGATGTACTATTAGCCTTTACATTTGCTGAGGGAATATGAAAAGCATACTCATGTTGTTTGCAGCAAAAGAATTAGTGCAATGCAGTGCAGGTCAAAGGGGAGTGTTCAACAAAACAGATGTAAATAATCAAAATGAATTTAGTAAGGAATAATAAAATTTTTCTTACAGTAGTTTTTTTATCAATGTCCTAATAAAACCATTAATAGCAAAAATCTTCAAACAACAGGAGGGGATTTTACTAAATGTGAACTACTATTTGAATAGTAGGCAAAACTTGAGGTGAAAAATTAGTATTTACTAAGTGAAAATTGATAACTGATTCCCATCTTGTCCCAAAGTTTCCCTCCTATTTAATTAAATATACCAATTATAAAATAGACAAAATCTTAAAATGAACTTTGATTTCTAGTTTCTACTCTAACATTTTTTTCTCAAAGATAACAATAATTACTCATTTTTCCACTAGGGTTTGATATGAAGAAATTGCCTTCAGTTGTTTAAAATAGGAAAATCTAGACAATCTGATCCTGTATACCAAGCTCTAGCAAATGTTCTCATTCTTAATATTTATACTGTGAATATTTTATATTTTCCTATAGAAACTACACTCATTGATGGCTTTCTTAGCCTCTGCTAGTTTGATCACTTAAGGTCAATTCGTATTAAGTTCCCCACACTATTTTAAGAAAAATCTCTTAATTCCCCTTTTATAAAATACCAATGATTTGAGAGTGGATATTAAAATCATAAAAAAAACCCTCAATCTTCTGTGGTATATGGTACATGCTTTACTTCATTCATTCCTCACCATCCTCCTATGTTATCAGTACTCTCATCACTCCTCTCTACTGGCCAAGAGTCTGAAGCACAGCATCTGCCATTTTATATATAGCAAAACAGGAATTTCAGTCTAGGTCCAGGGGACTCAAGAGACTATTCCAAGTGCTTCCTAAACCCCTTCTTTGGCTGAATGATAGCTTTGAATGAATTACAAAAGTGCCAAGATAGTGATACCTCAGTGGTAGGGCTGACCAAACATGGTCTGTGTTCCCTGAAGCCCTTAAGCTGGTCACTTCTGGGTCAACACTACAGATATGGCCAAACTCCAAAATGTTGTCATTGTCTACATAAGCCACCACATTAAAATTTTAGCAAGCATTGTTCCCAGCTCAGAGAATCCCACTGTGAGTTGCATAAACAAGACATTGGACATTGTGGAATTTAGATACTAGTAGGGTAGTATATATTTTTTTAAGTAAATAAAAGTACATCAGAAATATACAAAAAGTAGAATGAAAACACAAGCTCAAGTACTGTTAAGCAGTAAGAAGAAAATGCAACAAGGTAATATGATAGATAGTGTGAATATGCCTGGGTCTATTTTAGAAACTGGCCAGTGAAAGCTTCTTTGAGAAGGTGATATGTGAAGTGATAGAGCAACATAAAAGAGCTAGTCATCTGAAAATCTGGGAGAAGACTATGCTAACCACAAAGAATAGCAAGAACAAACACAAGCAAGGAACTGTGTTGTTTGAAATTCAGGTATTCTGTTTTATTAAGTGCAGTGGGATATCCTAAAAATGTCCTTAAAATTGAAAGTAAATGTTTAACCTATCAAAAGCAAATGGACCCTTATTATCATTTATAAAGTAATAAATTCTTCTGAGATTATTACTGCTTACTGTGAAATATTGGAATATTCTATTTTTCAGTATAAATTTGAATACTTAATTTATCTCTATTGGTTTTTATCTTATAATGGTTGAAGGTGGTCAACAGATCATATCTATCCTGGATAGATATAAAATTGCTTCATCTGAATCAGTTGATTCACAACCATGGATGAACTTGATATCAACGCAACTTTTGATACATTAAAATGTATTGTTTTGCCAATTTTATTACTTACTAAGCTGTCCCTACCATCTGGTACCAACACGGTGGCATTTCTGGAGGGTTCATTATGGTTTTGTTGATTCTTCTGGTTTTATGCACTTGTAGCCAAAAATTATTAGCTGAGATACTCTAGGGGTACAAAACAAACTAAGGGAAATATGGTTAAATTTAAATAAACAAAGAATCATCGTTTAATATAAGTATTTCCCAAATATTGCATGTGACCTACTTAGGCTGAATCATTTACAGAATATTGATTGTGCCTTTACATGGATAGAAATAAAATTATCACTATATTTTAATTTCAAAAACACGCATGATAAATGGAAACTTTGAGGATTCATGATCTGTTATAATTATATATGAAGAAGATGTCGGTTTGGCAAAAGTATAGCTGCATAAAAGACATGATCAATTATGATTTTTTCCTCAGTAAATTTAAATTTTGTCTATTTGGATCAGAGATAAAGTTTAAATTAAATTGCTTTTCTATGCTATTTACATCTTTCCAGCATATGGGATTAGATTTAAATAATCATAACATACATGAAATTTTATTGAAGTAGAAAATATAAAATGTATGTATTTAATTTTGATCATTATAATTTCCTACCTGAAAGTATAGCAAGATATATGTATCAGTTTACTAGGGCCGCTGTTACAAAGTACCACAAACTGAGCGGTTTAAATGACAGAAATGTATTGTCTCTTAGTTCTAGAGAATAGAAATCCATGATCAGGGTGTTGGAAGAGTTGGTACCTGCTGAGGGCTGTGAGGGAAGTTTTGTGCCATGTCCTTAGCTTCTGGTGGCTTGCTGGCTATCTTTGGCAGGTCTTGGCTTGAAGAAGAATCACTGATCTCCACATTCATCTTTTCATGAGCTCTCCCTGTGGGTGTGTCTCTGTCCAAATTTTCCCTTTTTATAAAGACACCAGTTATATCAGATGCTTATCTTACTCCAGTATGAATTAATCTTAATCAATTACATCTGTAATCACCTTATTTCCAAATGAGGCCCTATTTCGAGGTATGGAGCTTAGGACTTCAATATATGAATGTGGGAATGAGAGGGACACAGTTCAACCCATAACAACACGGCAGAAAGAAATAAAAATTCCAAAAATCTAGAGGCCTGTCTTTAAATTTGGTTCTTCACTGCTCTGCCTTTGTCAAATACCTTAATTTCCTTGTCTCAATTTTATAATCTACAAAATGGAGCTAACAACTTCAGCCTTGTTTACTTCATAGGGATGTTGGAGGAATCGCAGGAAATTATGATTTTTTACATGAATTATCAAGTAAAATATAAATCTGTCCATTAGAATAAATTTAGAGCTAAAGAATATATAAGTCAAAATATAACTAGGTAGAAGTACAACATTTGTTGTTAGTGTCTGAAAATGGAACATCAGAAGTAACCTTGGGATCATTCTCAACTACTCCTCCACATTGTATCAATCAAATCACCAGAGGGAACTAAACATTGCCACCGGTCCTTCCCTTTTCTCTGTCAGTTTAGGCATTTGCCTTTATTAAAATTATCTCATAACAGGCCTTCCAATCTCCATATCCCATCCCACATACCTGTCCTCATTCTTTTTTTTCCAATATAATTTTATTAAAAACAGTATGTGAACCTGGCATTAATAGGATTAAAAAGTAATGAAGAAGAGTCATTGTTCTTAATGTGCTGTGATTTATTGGTGGGCACAGGCAACAAAAAGAAAAGAAATTCTGGAAAGCTTTTTAATAACTTCTATCTGGTTTTCATATTCTGATTTTAAACAATGAATAAAGATAGGAGGGAAAAAAAATTAGAAGGCAATCTCATTTGTGAAGAAGACTCAAAAGAAAAAACACAATAGCAAATCTATCCACCAGATTAATCTCCCATGGCTGAGAATAATTTACTCAAAGAATACATTGATGTTTTACAATTAGAAAATTTATTTACGTGTTTCATTCATTACGTGTTTTAAAAAAGAATTACTTAATTGATTATCTTGAGGTTACCAAAAGATTATTAAATTCAGTCCTCATTTCTTATTGGAAAAAAAGTTACAGTGAGCCAAATGAATAATGGAAATATTTTAAAATTAAAATGCATGTACCTAAAGCTATCAGCAAATATTGTTCCTTATTCACTATTTTTTAAAATGCAGATGCACAGAAAAATTATTAAAATTGAAAGGGTACTACAATGAACGTTCATACATACTTCTGAACTCACCATCTTTGAACATTTTACTACATTAGTTTCTCCTCTCTCTCTCTCTCTCAACCATTTGAGAGGCATTTTACAGATAGAATACTAATTCACTCCTAAAAACTTTATGACATGTTGTCTAAGATGACAGCATTCTCTTACATAACCATAGTACAATGGTCAGGCTCAGAAAATTGAATACTAACAAAGTAGAGTTATCTACTATAAGCCTGTATTTAAATTTTCTCATTTATGTTACTAACATTTATGTTGTGTTATTTATGTTATGTTATATTGATATTATTTATGCCTTTGATAGACTTCTTTTTTTGGCCTTGCTTGGATTGCACATTGTGTATAATTGAAATGCCACTTTAGTCTCTTTTAAACTTTTAAAATAGAACACTTTTCTACTTTTTTTTTTCGTGAGAGAGACTTTTCTGAGAAAACCAGATGAGTTGTTTTGGGATGTGTCTATCAATTTGGATTTGTCTGGTTAGTCGCTCCTACATAGACTCAGGTTAGAAAAGTTTCCACAGGGATACTGCTTAGGTGATGTTGCATTGTCTTTTTCAGGGATTCACACTTGGACACACAGAAGGTCAGTTTATCTCAATTTGGTATTGTGTTTGAGTAGTGTATTGGTTTTCGACTGCTATGTAACAAATCACCATAAATTTAGCAGATTACTTAACACAAATTTATTGTCTTATAGTTTCTGTTGATCCTAAGTCCAGCCCACAGTAGCTAGATTCTCTATGCTGGAACTCACAAACTGAAATCAGGGTGCTGCATCTGGAGGCTTGACTAAGGAAAGAGCTGCTTCCAAGCTCCCTCAATCTGTTGGCAGAATTCATTTTCTTGCAGCTATATGACCTCTGTCCACATTTTCTTTCTGTTCGCCAGAGATCACTCTCGGTTCTTCCAGGCTGCCCACAACTCCTCATCACATGACCTCCATGGGAGATTCAGGACATGGGAGCTGCTTCTTTCTCACCCAGACACACAAGAGCACATTCCTCTATCTCCTCCATCACCAACCAGCCAGAGAAAACTCTTTTTTTAAAACACTCACTTGATTAGGTCAGGCCTACCCAGGATAATCCCCTTCTGCCATAAAACATGACAAGATCACTGCAGTGATATCTTATTCACAGGTTATACTCACACAAAGGAAAGGGAATTTTACAGTGCATTTACACTAGAAAGTGAAACTCTTGGGACTGTCTCAGAATTCTGCTTACCACAGCCAGATTTTGCATTGTTAAAAAAAAAAAATGACACTGAAATGATTTAATCTTTGAGGGATAAAAGAATTTCCATATAAAATTATCTGAACCTTGTCTTTTTTGTGGGTAGTTCTTTGATATGTTTCCCTACTTCCATAGAAACTGATCTGTTTAAGGTTTATATCTCTACTGGAGTCAATTTTGATAAATTTTTCCTAGAAAATCATGTATTTTATCCAGGCTTTACAATTTATATGTATGAAATTTTGTAAAATATTCTTTATAATTTTTATTATGGTATTGTTTTAACAATCTCCTATAGGTATTTCTGAATTTGCATATTTATGTTCAGTATTTTAAAAAAATTATGTTACCTAGTTTAGTTTTTTTGAAGAAAAGCATTTTTATTTACTAATTAATTTTGCTATTTTTTTCCGTGTTTAGCCTCTTAAATTGTTGATTTTGTCTTTATTATTTTTTTCCTGGTGCTTACCTTGGGCTCACTTTATGTTTGTTTTCTCATTGAGTTGGAATTTAATTCACTTACTATTATTTCTTCACATTTACTGATATAATATTTAAAGATACGAATTCTCCTCTGATCACTACTTTAAATGTATTCTATTATAGTTCATAGATATTGATATGTATGTTTTTATGTCAAAATTTTTTAGAAATTTTGTGGTTTGGGTTAGTAGATTTGTATTTGCCCTTCCTCCAAGACATGTTTAAAAATACCTTTCTTGTTAATTAATATTCTTAGCATACCACAAATGTTTAAAAGTTAATAAGGATCCTTTCTTTCCTCTCATCTTTCCTTCCTTCCTTCCTACTTTCCTTCCTTTGTTCTTCTTCTTTTCTGAATGATTCAATCCAAAAACCATTAATGTAGCGACAAGCAAAATAGCATACATACCTGGCACAGAAAAGGGAAGCACGATAGTGCTTGGTGCAGAGAGTCTGGGTCTGAATGTGGGAAAAAAAGGGTTTCCATTCAAGACAGTGACAGAAGAATGATGAGGTGGAATACTGAAGCCCCAGTAGTAGAGTGAGAAGGACCTCCACATGGAGGGGTGGTGACAGCACAAAAGAATAATTGTACTTACGGTGGTTGATTCAATAAGTAAATATAATGGGGATTATAGTGACCAAGTTTCTTACTGTCAGAGAAGAGAGTTACAAATATGGAAAGGGAGGAAACTAGAATAAGATCTGTGATATTAGATTGGAACTGGACAACAATATGAACTCAAGGTTTTCAACACATGCAGATAAATAAAGAATTACATGTAGATGCCTTGCTATGCCTTCACTCTCCAGGTTCCTAGTTTGTTTGGAATTTACTTTCAAGGATACAAAGGAAAACTACATTTCACAGCCTACAATATGTGCTTGACTAATATTAAAATACTACATATACCATTAGGATCATTTTGAACTGTCAAAACCAGCAATGATTATTCAGCAAATGTCAGGGCCAATAATCTCTATCTGTATACTGTTTGATAATTGAACCATTCTGATTTGTCACTGTTATTAATTAAACATAGAAATGGATTTAAAAACCCAAAAAACAAACAATGTGGTCTGCAAACAAGCGTTTCTTCTAATATAGTCACCTCTGGGAGGCAGAGGAGTTAGAAAGGTTTAACTTATGTTGCTATTGTTGTCCTGAACTAGGAGTTTATTTGTGTTTCTGCTGTTCAGTTATTTCTGAACTTCCCTGTTCAGACCTCACTATTTTAACAATTGATAGTTACAGAAATATGTGTGAAAATCTCTTCTATGGCAATATCAATGGGAAAAAGAATCTTGTGAAAAATGAGTCAATATACAAGTACAGTCCAGTGGATTCAATTAAAAACAACAAAGAAGAAAACCCCTAAGTACCCACTTAATTCTTATGAAAAACATGAATCCATGCATGTGATACATATTTTCCTAAAAACATCTTTCAACTGAGAAGTCACGGGACTGCCAAGTTGGCACTTCTGTGTACTTTAGAGAAATGACCTTAAAACCTTTCATTTTCTTTCCTCCTGTTTCCCTCTTATTCTGTTTTCCAGCTATGAATTTTTTTTTAAGCCGGCATTCCATGCAAACCAACATTGTTACCCTTGGTTATGGTTTTATATTTTAATCTTATTTTCTCCTTGACATTTACCTTTCCATCCATGATCTGTTTTTCCCTAGCAGCAGGGCTTCCCTCTCCTTCTGTGTCACATAATAACAAGTTCAAAAGCGTAGACGTTCAGTACTCAGAGCCTGTCGCCTCCACTGTAGTTTGGTCTCCAAGGTTAGATCTATTCTTATTTTACATTTACCTTCATTTTAGTTGGGCCTGTGGTACAAGTAATAAATGTCTCCTAAATACTCATACTCTCCTCCTCCCTTCCCTCTCCACTTTTCTGCAGCATTAAAGGCCAGAAAAACAAATACTGTTTTGACAGTGGGTTCCTGGTAGTATATATACAGACTTGTTTTGTATACAACAATTATTCTTGAGATAGCCAGTTTTAAAGAACAGTTAATACAGAAAATCAAACACATTTTAAAAAGGATATAGTTAAACCTTTTGTTTCTCAGCTCTCTCCTTTGCTTGCTGTGAATAAACACTTACTATAAATGTCAGCTCTGACAGCAAGAAAATGTCCTGAGAGAGTCTTGTCTTTTCAGTTTGAATGTTATGGCTTATAAGGAAGACTGTTACAGTGTTTCACAGTCAGATTAAAATAGGAATTTTATTTCACCTGAAATTCTCCTTAGGCCCCATGGGTTTCACCTTGGAGAAATACTTATATGTAGATAATACAACTATTATTGACTCACTTTAACAAATGTAAGTGCTCCCCTCAGAATTACTTGTTTATAGTTTAGAATACATCTGGCCAAGAGATGTTCAACATTCTAACTTCCTCTTATACTAACTAGAAGGCTGTGTGGGCAGCTATGTTAGTCATCAGAATTACCAATCCATGGGGATGAGTGATACCTCTTAACATTTTCCAAAACCTATGTACACACGAATTGCCTTAAAGTTCTCTTAGATTTTTTTTCTTTTTAGAGAAATGGGTAAAATCTGAAAACATGAAGAATATTTAGCACAAGAATTAGTTCCAAGCAGTTTAAAAATAATATAATGGGGAGTTCCCTGGTGGCACAGTGGTTAAGAATCTGCCTCCCAATGCAGGGGACACGGGTTCGAGCCCTAGTCTGGGAAGACCCCACATGCCGTGGAGCAACTAAGCCTGTGTGCCACAACTCCTGAGCCTGTGCTCTAGAGCCCACAAGCCACAGCTACTGAGCCCACGTGCTGCAACTACTGAAGCCCGCGTGCCTAGAGCCCGTGCCCCTCAACAAGAGAAGCCCCTACTTGCTGCAACCAGAGAAAGCCCACGCACAGCAAGGAAGACCCGACACAGCCAAAAATCAAATAAATTTATAAAAATAATAATATAATGACCTACATGGGGATTTCAAGCTGGAAAGGCTGTTAGTTTATTATATTTATTTATAATATTTTTATATATTAAATATATAATATTTATTTATATATAAAAATATCTATAAATTTACATATATAAACTATATATATATACAAATATAGTTCAATGTCTCAACAGTTTTACATTTCAACAATAATAGCTGAGGGCTAATTCAATATGATTGTAGAGCTAATTGAGGTAGTGGGAGGGTATATTTTTTATTTTTGTTTTTCATAGAATTGAGGACTTTGTTATTTTTAAATAATATGCTCAGGAATTAATTTTGTAACAATTTATTTCACATACTTAACTATCAATTTAGTATTGAAGGCTCATGATTAGGGTTGACATACAAAGTTTTAGGAGATGAGAGCTTACAATATTGAGTTATTGAGGTAAAGAGCCATCTGATTTACTGTTTCTTTGAAGTATTTTTCAGAATTTATCGCTTCTTTTGAACAAAATCTTATATCTTTTGTGTGTGTTACATTGCCTGACTGGCCCGATTCTTCAACCGTCCCTGCAGCCATACCCTTACCTCTGACCTCATAACAGGGGAAGTGTATTTCCTACTGTTAACTTTAGAATTGATTACGTGACTTGCTTTAACAAATAGAGTCAGGAGTGACTGCATGTCATTTCCTTCCAAATCAAGGATTTAAGATGCCTTGCTTGTTTTTTCATTTTTTTGTTTTTCACTTCTGCCATTGTCATAAGTAGAACCCTGTGCTGATTAGACTGCTAGTCAAAAGTGGATGAGAGGGGGCTTACCTGGTGGCGCAGTGGTTGAGAGTCCGCCTGCCGATGCAGGGGACATGGGTTTGTGCCCCGGTCCGGGAAGATCCCACGTGCCGCGGAGCGGCTGGGCCCGTGAGCCATGGCCGCTGAGCCTGCGCATCCAGAGCCTGTGCTCCGCAATGGGAGAGGCCACAACAGTGAGAGGCCCGCGTACTGCAAAAAAAAAAAAAAAAAGTGGATGAGAGACCTATGAAGCAGAGTCACCCAGTGTTACTCATAGATCTTTAGTAAGAAGCATATCGGTTTTAGCCACTGCCTGTGACACATACCCACCCAGTTGATCCCTGCCTAAATCAGCTGAGCCTCTCAAAGCCATGTATGTGTGAGAATAAGTGATTGTTGCTTTAAAACACTAGGATTTTATTTAACAGTGTTAATGAAGGATAATCGACATGTAATAAACAGCATACATTTAAAGTACACATTTTGATGAGTTTTGACATATGTATGCATCCATAAAACCATCGTCACAAAATTGTCATCACAAGATAATGAACAATCACTCCCAAAATCCAAACTTTGGTCATGCTACTTTGCTTTTCCTTTCCACAGCACTTTGCCTACCCCATCTATAGGCAACCACAGATCTGCTTTTTATTACTATACTGATATTTTCTAGGATTTTCTCTAAATGAAATCATGTAGTAGATACTCCTGTTTTGTCTGTTTTTTGTCAGCAAAATTATTTTGAGCAAATATCAACAGTTCAATGCTTTTTATTTCTGAGGAGTTTTCTATTGTGTAAATAATCCACGATTGTCTTATTCATTTAGCTTTCCATCGCTGTTCGTATTGTTTCCAGTTTGGAGGCTACTAAATAAGGCTGCTATAAATATTTCAAGTACAACACTTTGTAAAAATACATGCTTCCCTTTCTCTTGAGCAAACGCCCAGGAGCAGAATGACTGGAAGAAATGTTAAATGTATATTTAACTTATTAAAAAACTGTCAGACTATTTCCCAAAGTGGTTGTGCCATTTTATATTTCCAACAGTTGGAAATTATTTATCTTATAACTGGAAGTGTGTACCTTCTGCCTGCCTTCTTCTAATGCCCCCCCTTTCCATCCTCTGCCTCTGATAATCACAAATATGATCTTTTTTCTATAAGTTTGTTTTTGAAGTATAATTTAATAACCTTTTGGGTCACTTGGATGCCTAAAATTAGAATGTATGACAACGCCAAATGTAGAGGATTCAGACCACTGTAAACACTTACACAGTGCTATTGGTTGTGTAATATACCACAGTCACTTCGGGAAATATATTTTTACTATATATCTATATGTAGAAATATATCTGTAATTACTCTATATCTATATTTATATCTATATCTTTATCTATATCTATCTGACCAAGGAGTTCAATTTCTGTGTTTTTACTCCAGAGAAATATCCACAAAAGAATGGGTAAGAATGTTTTATTAGATAAAGGCTGGAAACAAAGCAAATGTTCATCAATAGAGAAATAATATATAAGATATATTCTTAGCATAGAATAATATTTTCAATAAAACAGAATAAATTACAGATACACAGACCAATATGAATGAAAATCTAAACATTATGTTGAGCAGAAGTGAGACCAAAAGTGTAGATATTGAATAATTTAATTAACATAAATTTTAGGAATAGGCAAGACCAGTCTTCAGTGATGGAAATAAGAATGATATGGAGTGGGAGTGACTGGAAGGGGTCCTGAGGACACTTTCTGTTTTGATGGAAGTGTTTTATACTCTGCTTCATGTGGTGGTGGCATGGATTACACATTTTTTAACTCATTGAGGTATACACTTAAAATCTGTGCATTTGACACTATATAAATTGTTCTTCAATATAAATAAAACAAAATCAATGCAGGTGAAAAAACTAGAGCTTCGAACACTATTACATCTCATGGTAATTAAATTTTCAGCATTTATGTAGGGTCATATATATTTGAAATATACTGGATGGTAGTTTTATGCTCTAAATATAAGTACTTGAAATTGAGTATTTTTTATCAAGGAAGGACATCTTGGTCAAAACATTGTATAGCAAATCACTTCAGAAAGCATTTAATGTATTTATCAGTCTTCCCACCTTTACAAGAGGTACAAATAGGTTGATGAAATAAATATGTAATGAAGTACAATGCAGGCAAGGAGGGCAAACTTGGCTCAGGACTTGAGAGCTAATGAGTGCCTTTACATCTGTGATTTCCTTAAATTAGAAATTGATTACAAGAAGAAAGAAAAGAAGTGTAGATTTCCAGTTTCAATGATCTAATATTATCCTTAGCTCTGTTTAGATGTGAACATATATATGAATATACATACGAATATATCTCTAGATATCTACATATAGATATGATGTATATCTGTATAGATATCTTCCAGAAGATTTTTGGTCCATTAAGGCATAATTTTGGTATCTGGAATCTAAGCAATGAATAATTTTTATTTTTCATTTAATAAGTAGTTATTTTGTGACTATTATGCTAATTACTGTCTTAGTTTCTGAGGATACTGGTGGAAGACAGGAAGATTATAAAATCACTAGAAAAATTAAAATAAAAAAGTAAATTAAATTATGTTAAGTGATATGAATAACGTAAAACAGGGGTAACGTAAAACAGGGTAATGCAGGAAGTGACCAAGTGACTGGGTTGGGAATTTCCAGATAACATTAGACAACATGGTCAAGGAAGTCCTCTCTGAAGTCACAATTTTTGAGGTGAAATCTAAATGTTGAGATAGTGAGGAAGGGCATTCCAAGCAGAGGAAATAGCAAACCCAAAAGTTCCTAAGTAAAACAATCTTCAAATATTTCAGAAATGGAAATAAGGTCAATGTGGTGGACTATCATAGGTAAGGAGTTGGATGATACAAATGATGTAGTAGAAAGTAGGATCTTAAAATGCAGTTTGTAGATACATAAAGGAGTTTGACTTTTAAGCTAAGAAAAAATAGGAAAACATTGGTGTATTGAATAGCAGCAGGGATGAATCTGAGTGGTATTTTTAAAAGATCACTCTATGTATTAAGAATGGACTGTAGGAGGGCAAAATGGAATTTATTACAATAATTTTGGTTGTCATTGATGCTTATCTGAGATAAAAGAATACATATGATGAAATCTATAGTTTGCTAAAAAATATCCTTCCAGTTAGCAAAGAGGAAAATTAAGTAATAGATTTAGTAACTGAATATTCTAGAGTTAGTTTTGAGCCATTGTTGAGCCAATCTCTAATTCTGTTTTAACTTCTCATTATGTCAACCTTGAAAATATTTGAAATCATATGTTCTGTGTGTCTTTCATATTTTCTTTCTTTCTGTCCTACAACATTTTCAAGTAATATTATATAACATTTTTATATCTTGGTACATTTATGAAAGTGAAGGTTTAAGAAGATCATGCAAAACGTTGGTAAAAAATTATAAATTGTTTCTAAATTTTTTTTCTGAGTCTAAACACAAAGACCTATGGAATGGAAATAAAAGAATCACCTTAATGAATCATCCTCTTAATATGCTAGTCTAATTCCTAATATTTTGTGTTAGCAGGAACTTATGTTCACAATAAATGTTGAATATAATGTATATGTGTGCATACATACACATTAATTTACTCATTATTTCATGATGTGTTTACTTTATTCTCACAAATCCATCTGATAAGTGACCATGACCATGACTAATATTTCTTTTGAGCCCTACTGCACCAATGAATGTGTTAGGCACATGAAAGAAATTCAGAAATGTATATTTAATGAATTTCATATTCTACACATGTAGCTATGTCTGGGAAATTTGTGTTATTTGTCTAAGCCATTTATTCACATGAGTACAAGTTAAACTTTTTTGTTGCTTATTTCATTCAGAATTTTTTATTTCTTTTCATATTACTGAGTGAAGCAGTAATGACTGAGAATACATTCTATGTTAACCTATGGTTTATGTTCATTGTAAGGCTATTCTGTTTGCACTATTCATTATGAATATCAGACTCTTTTTCTATTTTCTAGTCAATGTTATTCTGAATAATATTATTCATCAGTATGCTTTTCACAGTCATGAATATGCTTCAGTCAATGGGTAAACATATTTTCTACTGCATGAATGATTATGTAACAGGCTTGGAAATCTGCTGTCTTAATAGAACACAATATCATTAAGCTATATTGGCAATATTTTCATATTATTTTACTGTCACAAAGAGATAATATATAGAATGCACTGAAATACACTTAAATAAATTGGTGAAGCCAATTATTTCAATATTTTGTTATTGGATTAGGACAGAATATGAGAAGTTTATTTTGTGGTGTCTAATTGCTATACTCTTGGTGTTGGATGTTCATGGTATAATTACATTATCAATCTCTATGACCCTCAGTTTATTATTCACCATTGTCTTTAGATATTTTCTTCCTACTCTGGGGCCAGAACCAAAGTCACTGAATTTTACTGTATCTGTACATTTGAAAGAACTACAGTACATAAACTTTAAGCAAAGCAGAAATGGAAAGGTTGACATTTTATCAGATATGTGGCATTATTCTTCTGGAAAAAAAATATTCCCATCTTTCCATGATTTCATGGATTTCATGAAATCCATGATTTCAAAATGAAACACTGACAAGGTCTCCAAATCCTAAATGCAGTCTTCAGCATTTTCTGGACTAGAAAATATTTGTTGATATTGAATGAATTTTACTTAAAGAAACAAATAGGATGGTATTATTTTAGCTAGCTCTCTTGGTAATAGCTTTATTCTGTATTCTTCCTCAATGTAACAGTAGCCTGCAAGACAAGAAAGTATATCTGTGTGTTCAATCTTTTGATTTCACCTGAAATGAAGCTGCTCTGCCCCTAAATCAATATCTCAGTGTTGAGCTGATTACATGTTTGACGTTCGTAAAGGGATGAAAGAAGGCTGAGATATTACTCCTGTGATAAGTGGGAATGTGCAGAAACAACCCAAGTTATAACTACACAGAGTTGTTATTTTTTCTTTTCTTGTCAGAGTATGCTGTACACAGAACTGTTTTAGGAATCTGACCCCTGCTGTAAACTGTAATTAGTGAAAAATGCCATTGAACTGAGAGGGTCTGGACAGGTCAAGAAGAAGTAACAGCCAAGGTTGTCTTATCCAAAATACAAATCAATGCACAAAGTTAACTACCTTCTTAATTCACTTATAATCCTTGGTGAGCGATTCAGATGATTGTCAACCATTTCACTGTAAAATAAAACTTATTTTTGTATTATTCTTGTCTATGTTTAGAATGGAAGGTGGTGTTGGGAAGGACAAGGGACAAGATGTGCTAGCATTTAGATGTATTCACTGGTACTCATTGGCCACTGGGTCATAGAAAATGTTATTTCCTTCCTGAGGCTGGGAAAGTAGAAAATAACAGATCTTATCTGGATGAATTTGATAAAAAGAAATCCTGTGTTCTCTTCTGGTGCAGTGGAATATGATACTTCATGGACTGGGGGACATATAACTAGGTAGGAGAATCGAGAAGGTCACCCAAAGCTCCTCATTTTTTTTTTCATTCAGCAAGAACATAGCTATATATGAAAAGAGGTTTAACAGGCATTTCCCAGATAGTAATTTACAAGGATATCCTCAAAGTTGCTCCCTCTGGTCTGCCTCTTCTACCCTTCAACATATGATTGTCAACAAACATGAGGCTGTTTTTTCTAGAAGGTTACTATTATAGCCCTTTTGTGGCTTGAGAGCAGGGCATTTAAAATTTACTTCCAACTGTGCATTATTTTTGAAATTTTATAGTTGAGTGATTTTTCAAACCATATTCTACAGAGCTCTTGAGGTAGCACAGGGACATTGTGGGCAAGGGAGAGATCAACTGCTAACCTTAGACCTCTTACCTATATTAACACCAGCTGTTCCACTTTTATCAGCATTGTGTTTTCTCATATCATTTTGATTGAAGACTATTTACTGATAAAAATGGGAGACTGGGATTGATGTATATACACTAATATGTATAAAATAGGTAACTAATAAGAACCTGTTATATAAAAAAATAAATAAAATAAAATTCAAAAAAATGTGGCATGATACAGGTCAGGTACAGGGGGATTGTTGAAAAGTAGAAATAATTGAGCCTTCATTTCTTTTCATATTCCTTTTCATACTGAACAAATCCTTATCGAGCACGCATATAGCTTAAGACAGCAGCAAGTCACAGAGGAGGGGAGACATTCTCAGGTTTTTAGTGGAAACAGGGTAAAGAGAAAGAGATGGGGTGGCTGATGTGGTGATCTTTGTAGGACAGTATGGGATACAAAAGGGGAAATGGAGTCATAAATGTAAAATTACACAGAATTAACCTAGCATCTGCCCCAACTAGAAAAAAAAGTCAATGACTTCCAGTATATGAAATTTCTTCATAGAGCTGTTTGAGTTTTGAGCTCTTTATTGATACAGTTGACCCCTTTAATAAGAAACAACATTTTTGTGAGAGCTCAGTAAACTCTATCATTCAATATTGGATTATACATAACGGTCTTAACCAAAGTGTTCATCAAAATGTCAAATATGAAATATTTTACTTAAGAGCTTTGACATCCTGTGACTATGACAAAAGAAAGTCTGGGTAAAATGTTCATAATTAACCATCTACATTAATAATTCATTTGCATGTAGTTCCAAAATTATGGGTATTAATTTTTCTTTAAACATATTAATGGCTCATAAGTATAAATCCTTTATTTTTGGGATTATGACAACTTAAAAAGTCATATTGTATATTATACAATGATTTTCTGTGAGTGGAGATTGCCTGCAATTGCAGTAGGATTTCCCATTTTTTGAAAAAAAAAAAACCTAAATAAATTAATGAAGGTCCAAGTTGAACATTTTGAACTTAAGATACAACTAATACACTTTCAGCTTATTTTTAAAAGTTCTTTTAGATTAAGAATTCAAAGACATGCTAAATTAAATTAAATCAAATTAAGTATGTTCTTATAATACTGATGAAATTAATCATGCTATTTGCTGTTTTAGTAACCCTTCTCCAAAGACTGTCAAATTAAACATAAGTTTATACTTGAAAAATAGAGAATCTAGATATTAAACTACATCATTTAGAACAAAAATACCAATATTTTTAATATTTTGATATTTTTGACTCAACATATATCACTACTTTAGACCACATATTAAGTAGTGAAAGGTCACTAAATAGGAGTTCACTTGTCCTGGTTTCTAGTCTCCAAATCTATTCATGATCTAGAGAAGATGACAAACTTTCTAAGCCTCAGATTCTATAAGTTTATTATAAAGAACCTATTTTCATCCCTTTCAATTCTATAAATGTAAATCCTTCTTGTCTAGATAGCTGCTGAATGCTTTCCCTTTATTTTCACCACATAATCTTTAATAGTTATAGAAAACACGCTTAACTAAAGATATTTTCTCTTGCGAATATGTTTCAAACATGTATCCTGCTGGGAATGACTGCAAATTATGCTTTGCATGTTATGATGCCAAATAATGGTTCCAGGAATTTGAGGAGTTTTGCCTTCATTCATGAAGGAGTTCATGAAGGGTTATAGAAAGCATCCTTTCACTTTCTTTAGACCAAACTCTGTCTCTTCTGTGGTTGTAAGAAACACAACTTGTATCTCTATATAGACTTAAATAGATCTTTATATCTTAGATAGATAATAGATGATAGATAGATAGATGAACAGATATACAGAGATAGATGGATGATTATCATGCATAATCTAATATATACATAGTAATACTTGCTTGAAGTTGAGAAAATGCTCAAAATGCCTGTATTGATCAACATTCTGCATAAAATATCCATGAAAAGACTGTGTTACAATTACAATTTGAGCAGCCAATCACTGATATAAATGATACAGATTTGGCTCCATAGCCTAGGGAACTTCAGTGGCATGACAGGCAGCAAACCATTCCCAGAGCAATGAGGACTGAGGGAAACTAAAAGAGGCAGATTTACTGGCCTGATCTGGTGATGTTGATAGGTATATCAGACAAAAAATCTAATGTAAATGTTATAAAAGTAAGCCATTTTATACTGTCTCAGCAACATTCCACATTCAAGTGAAGATTAACACTGAAAAAACTGAAAATCAATTAAAATCATTAATGAAACTTCTGAAAGGGTGAGATGGGATGCCATGATACTTACAACCTCTATATGAAAACTCCTCTAGATAGGCACGTCCTCAGTCTTACACAGCACAGCATGGCTTCTGTTCTTGGCATTCAGTCTCTTTTCTCCTTTTCTATTCTTAAACTGTCTTACCCACATTGGTCATTTTCCCTTTTCTTGTGTTTATTTTTATAGCTCTCCCTCTGTCTTTTGAGGTAAATTAGTCTAGACTTTCTAATATGCTTTCTATTCTCGTCTTCACTTATAACTCGATTTACTCTAACAAAGTGGTGTGCAAATTCTCAATACTGATAATAGTTTTTATCTTTTTTACATTAACAAGTACAAGCATTTGAGATAAAGAGCAGAAAACATATGTAAGCAACTGTCAATATCCTAGAGGTCCAATGGGAAGGAAAGTCAGAAACCTCAAGAATTCTGCTTGACTTCAGATTTTATAGTAGGTTTTATGGTTGTACTAACCAACAGATCCAAAGCTGATATCTGAAGTGAGTTCCAACCTCAGGCAAAATAGAGACCTGAAAATTGTGTGAAGGTAGAACTGCAGGTTGTCAGCTGATGATCCCATAGTGGGGAGGGATGGACAATGAATTCTGATATCAAGACTCTAGAGTGAGGACCCCACTAAACAAATTAAGACCATGATGAGGAAAATATGACGTACCTACATCTCCCATCTCCTTTTGACACTTAGCCACTGACTTTGGGAAATTGTGTTCTTATAGGATTTAAAAATAGTCAGGGCCAGTCTTAAATTTGGTTGATGATTGTTACCATTTTGGTGGCAATGGAGCAAAAAGGGCCTAGCAGTTATTACCATAATTAATAATTTAAAAAATTTTACTGTCACTACTTATTTGGGCATATGTTGATGGTTGAACTGTATGAAATTGTTGATATTCAACCATTTTTTATGTATTTAAAAGGTAAAATTCTATAATTTAAAATAACAGATGTAAATAGGCAATTAACACTCACCAAGACCCCTCGTCTCCCCTGCATTGCACTCATATGCATTTTGGAACATATTGACAGAAGAGACAGAAGAGACAGGTACTTCCATGGGCATACTCCTGAAAGCCTCTCACCTTGATCCTGTATGGCAGCTTGACCATTCCTGGAAGCTTCTGACCTGGGCAGCAGCACCATGTTCCTGACTACCTGGGCCATATCTACAGTAGTAGATCTGAAACCTAAGAGAAGCCTGCTCTGACTTCAGCTCCTCTGGCCATCCCACTGGTTTTATGATTCAACTCACTACATTAAATTGGCTTGTGCTTTCGATACCTGAAGTGGCTTCTATCTTTCTGACAGAACACAGACTGATACACAGAACAATTAAAATCACCCTGTACTGATGTTCTTCTCTCACCTAGGCAATAATCATTTGTGATAGAAAAATTTAAAACATTCTTTTTCCCAGAAGTTTTTAGAAAGAGGAGTCAAGCATATTTAAAAATAACTAAGATAACAGGTAAATTACTGAGGATGTGCTAGGCACAATTCTAAGTTTCATGCATGTTACCTTGTATAATGCTTACAACAGTCCATAACATATTCTCATATCCATTTTAAAAATTAGGAAACTGAGACATGGAGATTTGAGGAAATTGCTCAAGGTTGCACAGCTCATCAATGATGAAGTCATGACTCAAACACAAGGGCATCTGACTCTGGAGCCAGTGCTCTTACTCAATGTGTTAAAGCATCATCTCAAAGACAAGCGGATACAAAGTGCCATAAGACAGTGGATATAAATGTAATAAGTTCTGTTGGGTAGGTGGAAAGAAATGGATCTCAGATAGTAGCTCTAGAGTAGCGATGATATTTGTGTTGGCTTTGTTTGAAGAGACATTTGCCTGGCAGAGATTTGAGGGTGAGAAAAAAACATTTTATGTAATGAATACATACATTTTAAGATGTGGAGATATAAAAATATATGGAATATTTAAGAACTGTTGACAGACCAAATGTGACTACAGTTCTGGCTCCATGGGATAAGAGGAGAATGACACTGGAGGCTGGGATGGTAGAATGGGTCCCAGCTATGAATTATTTTAAATGTCTTGCTCAAAATAAATTCATTACTTTTTTAAACTTAGATATACCTTTAAGTTAAATCACTAAAATAATTAAACCATTCTTGTGTGTTCGATTGAGAATGAGGGAAAAATGAGAATGTCACATTCTGAATAAGATATTCAGTGGGATCACCCCAGAATCAGATGACAAATGGTATGACAGCTATTTCAAGATGGCAGGAGAGGCAGACATGTTCAGGGTCTTTCTAAGTATCTGAACCAAGTCCTATGACAATTCTTCTGAGTCCTTAGGGACTTTTTGGATAAACACAGTTTGTATGTAGTGTAAGATGAGAATATGTCAATAATAAATTTTAAGAGAGGAGAGTTGGCAGGTTGTAAATTCTGTGCATTGTGTCCCATTAAGAGATGAAGATTTCCTGCATATGGCTGTTGGCACTAAGGGGAACTCACCAAGAATATTTGTGTGGGGTGTTCATGATCAGAATGTGCTTTTGATCATCTCTCGTGGTGCAGAAAAATATTAGATTCTGTATTTATGTATTTAAAGCACTAACATGCATTTCTTTATAGGTTTATTAGGCAAATGAGCATCCCTAGACTTGGTAATTTAGTTGTTCCCTTCACTTTTTTAATGTGAAATGTCTTTTAATTTACAGGTTTCCCCTCTATCCACTTTGTTTCCTTATAACTTATATGATAATTATATATTACCATAATTTCTTGAGGACGTGATATTTTTCTTAAATGTCTTCAGTCCTACATCACCAAGCAAACTTATCTGCAACAAATGTGTAACATATATTGTGCTAATGAAAATAATAGATTTGGTAAGTGGGATCAATTATTTGTAGATAAGAATAAAGTTAATGTAAATTATTTAGAAGCATTAGTCACATGAATTAATGAAGTATTATTAGGGTATACTCACATCAGTCAAATTAATTTTATGCAATTTTCAGCCATTAGGAAAAGACATCTTCAATTTCTATTCTTAGCTTTAAAATTAGCATGCATCTTTCATATATTTTAGTATAAAAAATACTCCCTAAATTGTTACAAAAACACAGGTCGTAGCGAAATAATGATCTCAAGTATACAAAAAGAAGTAGACATTTTTGTTAAACATTCTTTTTTTTCTGTCTTCTGATGTGATCTGCTACTTACTTAACACAAAACTTAAACACCAAGTGAATAAAATTGCAGATAAGCAAAAATATGTAATGGCTAAAATGGTTAATTATAAGTTCTCAGTTATATTTCATCCTTTTTAGTTTTAACTAATTATAATCCAATTCCAGGTATTTATTATTTTAGTGAGTTAGAGTCTTTAGGATATCAAAATTTTTATTCTTGAGGAATAAGAATTTAAGGTTATATTCACATTTTTCTGTTAGAGCTCATTTTCATTTAGAATGTGAATTAAATTATCATTATTAGTTCTTATAGGCTACATAAGGCATAAAATAATGTTATTCCAAATATATTTATCCATATAAGTTATTGAACAATAAACCAAAATATATTTTTGTGGTACATCCAGACAATGGGATGTTATTCAGCACTGAAAAGAAATAAGCTAGCAGACCATGAAAAGACATGGAGGAAGCTTAAATATTAATAAGTATTAGTATTAATAACATAATAAGTGAAAGAAGTCAATCTGAAAATGTTATGTACTATATAATTCCAACTGTATGACATTCTGGAAAGGCCAGGACTATAGAAAACCAATAGTGGTTTCCAGAGGTTGAGGGGTGGGAGGAAGGATGAATAGGCGGGGCACAGAGAACTTTTAGGGCTGTGAAAGTACCCTGTGTGGGACTGTCATAATGGATATATGTCATTATACATTTATCGAAACCCATGTAATGTGCAACACCAAGAGTTAACCCTAAGGAATACGAAAAAATACTTTATAAAAGGCCTTATCTAATTCTTTAAGGTGATAGAAAAAATGTATAAGAATTAAAAAGAATACATAAAAATATTCTTGTTCACAGATTATATGATTCTGATGTAGAAAACCCCAAAGAACCAACATATACATTATAAAAATTAGTTAATGCATTTAGCAAATTCACTGGCTACAAGGTCAATATGCAAAAGCAATTATGGCTCTATATACCAGCAACAAAAGTTAATAAAAAGAGATATTTACAATATATAAATTAAAATGGTATCAAGTATCTCAAATACATAGGATACATCTAACAAAAGAGATGCAAGACCTCTACAAACGAATCTATAAATGTAATCAATAGAAAAGAATGAAAGAATACGGTATAGTTATGAATTTGAGGACCTGATATTGTAAAGGTGTACATTTTTCTCAAACTATTTTCTACATTAATTACCATCTTAATCAGATTCCAGCAAGATTTTATGCAGGATGTGCACGTGTGTGTGTTTGTGTATGCATAATGCAAAGGGCCACACATAGTCTAGCTGATCTTGAAAAAGAGCAGAGTGGAAAGATTTATTTTTATGGATATCAGGAGTTATTTTAGACTTCTTCTGCCTGTGGTCTTATCTCAAAATGGCACCTCACTGAGGCATTCACATAGAAAATGTGTTGCTTTGTGTAACTCAAATTTGCATTAGTGACAGAACTTTGATGCTCTGGCCTACTAGAGGGTTTAACTACTTTTGTAGAAGATTATTACCATTCAAATAATTCTCTAAAATGTAACTTTGTAGTTTCCCATAAGAAATCAAATAAATTTGAACCAATTTCAAAATTATCTTCACCTTAATTTTATTGGCTTTATAAATAAATACAAATTTAATATACCTAGCATTTTGTTTTTAATACAGAGATTAAAACAGTGTGGTATTGGCATAGAGATGGAAAAATCGACTAATAGAACAGAGACATACATACACGGACTGTCGATTTCCAACAAAAATGTACTACAGCAAAGAAAGAAAATAACCTTTTCAATAAAATAATGTTGCATTTGTTGAATTTATCTATTTAGAAATATCTTGACTCCTACCTCATCCTCTATTAACATGGAGATTTCTAGTTATAAAATGATAACATTAAGAAAATATAGTGTTAAATCATATACTGGGCAAAAAATATTATTAATATGACAAAGTACAAGTCTTCAGAATATTTAAAGAACTCCTACGAATCAATAAGAAAGGTGAAGAAATAAACAATCACCCTACCAACCAAACAAATCTCCAACCCAATAATAAAATGGACAAGAGATATAAACATGCATTTGCCAAGGAAAATATCAAAACGGCCAAATTATATAAAATGATTCTCAAGTCAGGGAAATGAAAATTAAACACTTTGAGTTACCACAAAACAATGACAACAATGGTTTATATTAAAAAGATGGACAATATCAATTGTTGGCAGAAATGTGCAGCAATATCCCCTTTAACCTATTCCTGGTGGGAGCGTAAATTGGAAAACTACTTGGCAAAATAATCTGGTACCTACTAATATTGGACATGTCATACTATTTGATGTAGCAATTAGACTCCAAAGTTTATACCAAACAAAATTTTGTACACGTGTCCAACACAACACATTTGGAAAAATATGAATATAATTATTTCTAATAGCCCCAGACTGGCAGCAAGAGTTGAACAGATGAATTCTGATAGTTTTATAAAATGAATACTATACAGTAATAAAAATGAATTATCTTTATACATAACAGAATGAATGAAATGCTAAATATAATTTTGAACCAAAGGAAACTGGCCACAAACAAATCAATTGCAAAACTTCATTTGTATAAAGTTTTAAAACTGGAAAAACTAATATGACATTTGAACTCAGAATAGGAGTAATCTTTTGGGAGTATGGTAGGGTTGTCATTAGGAGGGGGCAGAAGGTGTTTTTGGCCTTTTTCTTGCCTGTTTTTTCTTCTTTTACTTTTATTGGGTTATGCAATTCATCAAGGTATTCGATTTTCAATTGTGAACTTCTTTGTGGGCATGATATTTTGCAATAAAAATTTATTCAGACTATTTTCATCATTAAATGCATTTGAGAATTACTTTTGAGAAATGTGTCAAAATTTAATATGTTTCAGAATTTTTGTAAGCCTTTAATATAGTAATTTATATTTTCTCTCTAAAAATGTAGCATATTATGTACCATTTTCTCAAGTTGCTTCTAGAAACTGCATATTTGGAAATACTCATTTATGTGCAAAATTATTTGGCATGGTTTATCGACCTCTTTATGCTCTCATTAGTACTAATTTTCTCAATCTCTGTTTTCTCTATTTCTGGGTTATTCCTCTTATGTAAACCACATTTGATTACATGTGTTCTTCAAATCAACTCAGTTATCTCTTTCCTCCATACCTTATGATACAAATGATTCTTCTGTCTGAAATATCTTTCTATCAATAACATAGTTAAGCCCTAGGTGATTTCAAGACTCAAATTGTTGTCATCTCCTTCAGAAAGACTATCATAATTCACTTAGTCTTTCTTAAAAGTTCTTTTTTGCCTCTTATAGTAACATGACCTCACTCTCTCATAGCACTTATGATATTGAGTTGAAAATTAGAATATGAGCATCATGAAAATATTTCATTCATCTTTGTATCTGAAACATTTATCACAGTTCATACACAATGTGAAATGTGTGAATTTATTACATTTTAGAAATTAAAGAAATTTTAACTTTTCTCCTCATTTGTAAAGTGGGGAAACGGAGGTCTGTCCTAGGTGTTGTGAATTTTCCATTAGGCAGTCATATAACTAGAGAGACTCAGTATCAAAATTCAGATATGCAGGACCCAACCCATTGCCTGTTCATCTTCAACATTTTTGTAGAAAGGAATACAGAGCATTTGATCATATTGAGACATTCACTTCATTTCAACCTTGATGCAGCTTTTCGTTGACAACGGTAGAAAATATCTCCAGCTGCAGATTTCCCCATAGATAAGGAATTACACATTTTCTATGTGCCTGTGTTTTTGTCTGAATTGCTTGATCAGCGCATGAATATGAAATATGCTTAGATATAAAGAAGCACACAAATGAGAGATGAGATGGCTGTTTTTTTCCTGCTCTGTATTTGGTATGCCCTCAGGATTATTATGAAGATTAACTGATTTAATACGTGTGAAGAGCTTAGAACTGTGCCTGACACATAATAAAGTTTAAGTAAATGTTAACTATTACTTTTTGTATGGTATAGCTAGAGAATTATCTTTTTGCTATTATGGAAACAACTTTAAAGAAGGATAAAAAGCACTTGACATATATTTGTGTGTGCAAGTGGATGCTATATTGAAATGAGCAAGAATTAGATAATAAATTTTGCTTCAGTGCTAAAATGATCTCAGTGAGAAATGAACAATGAACCTTAAATTAATATGAATCTCTTCTTATTGTCATTGTGATCATGTGTACAGGAGTTTGTGTGTGACTGACAAGCTGGAATGGATACGACTTATTCCACAATGCCTCTCCCATCTCCTCTTATATTCCCTGCCATGGTGGTGATGAACTTTGTTACAAAGCTCAGGTGCCATTGATTGCTGGTAAATATGAGTGAGAATAATAAATCATAGCGTTCTAAGGTTGAAATGGCTCTATTTTAAGATGAAAGATTAAAAGGGGCCAATATCTCTGAAAACTTTGAAAAATGCAGCTTTTATCATAGCCTTGGGGTCATCCTAAAGAGTGCAAATTAGTTGGGAAGTATTATATGCAAGCAAACAATTTTCTCCAAAAAACAGGGAGTCTGATATTATCTACATCAAAGAACTCTTAAAAGGGGCCTTTCTATTCTTTTGGTAATGATCTGTAGACCCTTTTAGCACAGCATACATTAAGAATCTTTAATTCCAAAACTATTGGTTATGAATTATATAAACCATTGCACCACAAGTCCTATTTAAACATAATATTGTGGTTTCATCTCCAAAAAAGTACTGGTTAATTTTCATTCAGCTTCCAATTTGCAGTAAAATGATATTTACTCTACCAAATAAAATAAATAAAATGAGTAAGTTTAATGCCACGTGGATTTGTATTACTGACTGGATAAAATTCGTTTTTATTAAAAATGCTCCCAAACGACCAATATTTATTAGTACTCTCCTAGGACAAAAGATTATGTTTTGGACAATATTTTTTTTACATCACATGCTACAATTAATTATCAATATATTTTGCCCAGTGGTTAATTTTCATTTCTGTTACTGATAGAATTAATTGTAGTATTGTATGATTCAATTTTAGAGATGGAAGGCATACTATAACTTCACTCATTGCTAAATGTTATTTTATAATATAGGTGTATTGGTTTTCTAGGGCTTCTGAAACAAAGTACCACAAACTAGTTGGCTTAAAATGATAGAAGTTTACTATCTCACAGTTCTAGAGACTAGAAGTTCTGGTATCCATAGGGCAGAGCCATGTTCCCTCTGGGTAGAACTGTCCTTGCTTCTTCCTAGTTTCTGGTGGTCATGAGCAACCCTTAGCATTACTTGGTTTACAGCTGTCCCTCTGTCTTCACAGGGCCTTCTCCCTGTGTGTCTTCACTTGGCTGCTGTCTGTGTATGTCTGTCTCTATATCCAAATTTCCCTACCCTTTTTTAAAAAAATTGAGGTATAATTGACATACAACATTATATTAGTTTCAGGTGTACAACATAATGATTTGATATTTGTACATATTTTGAAATGTTCACCCCAAAAAGTCTAGTTAACATCCTATGTATAGTTAACAACATACATAGTTACAGAATTTGTACATTACAACCCCATGACTTACTTATTTTATTAAAAAATTCCCCTTTTTATAAGGATGCCAGTTACATTGGATTAGGGTTCACTATATTATCCTTATTTTAAGTTGATTAGCTCTGTCTGTAAAGATCTGATTTCCAAATAAGGTCACAATTTGTGGTACTGGGGGGTTAGAACTTCAATGTATCCTTTTGCATGGACACAATTCCACCCATAACAACAAGCATTAATGTCATTTGAAGATGTAGACATTGATCCAATTGTTTCCACTTAAAAGAAATTGGGGGTGGGAAACATTTTTACAGTATGTCGAATACAGTGCAAGTTCTTTTTGACTCAATTTGAACAGTAACAAATTTCAAAATTTAAGAAATATTTCAAATTCTTTAATGCACTTTCTTCTCTTTGTTAAAAAGGAAAGCAAAATCTTTTTTAACCCATTTGTATATCATTCCTATCAGATGATAATTAAATTTACAAAAGACTATCCAAAGTTTGGTTGAACTTTAATTTTTTTGATATAATTTTAATGTAAGTGTTTTATTCTTTGTGACTTGTGTTTTCATTCAGTTGTTTTTATTGTAAAGCTGTTGGTCAATTTGTAATATAATCCATCTTACTCTGTTGACTCAAATTTACACATATTTCTTTTGAAAGTCATTTGGTACAAAGGCATATATTTGCAAGCTTTACCATAGAAAATGAGTATCAGAAGGTATTGGATTAAGTTTTTCAAACAATAGCTCTGTTGAAGTTTATCAATAGCGTTAAATAAAAAGCAGTTTTATTGCTTTGTTTGTGTTGCCTACAAAATGAGTTAACTCCATTCTATTCCATGGACAGATGGAATCACTACCACTAAGGGAACCATCCTGTAAAAGCATGCTGTTACTGAAGTACGGTTGAGTTGGAGAGGATCAGATGAGGACAACTTTATTATTTTTAAAAGAAAATATCTATTATAAAATTTTATAGTTTCTTGAGGTTATCTTTATTGAAACTTATCAGTTTCTCTGAATATGACTGATCAGTGAGTTTCTGAGAAAGCCTACCAGTTTCTAGTTGACAGTAAACTCAATAGAAATAGAAAATATAATTTTGTTGGCTAAAACTTTCCAAATAAGCTAATTTAGTTTAATTAATTAATTTAATTTCCATAGAAACTAATTTAGTTTCTAGAATTTTCACTGATTAGTACTCATCTGCAATATCTCTTTAGTGAACTATTATATAAGAAATACATTGACAAGCAAGGTTATATAATATTTAAGAGAGGTAATCTATGATACAAAAAATGGAATATCCTACAATATAAGGAATGTTGGAGAAATAATTGAGCATTATATTTCCAGAAATATGTATTTGGGTTATCCCAGAGTTGACTACAACGTTAAAAGAAACCCAAATTCCAGGTACACCTGAAAGAAATATAGAGACAGAAAATATTGTTTCCCTCTGCCAATTTATTTTTTAACTACTAAGTTGTGGAGTCTGTGCAAAAACTTGTTTGAATCTAATGATGTGGAAAATTATCCTAGTGCTCAGTTGCACTCTTAATTATAACACACATTTATTTTTCTTTTATAACATTTTAATATACATTCATGAGTCAAGGGAATCAAATGTGTAGATTTCTCAAACATTACGGTGTCTTAAGTCTTAGTCCACAATCTTCAGCTGTTAACATTAACCTCTACCATTCATTACAATTGCCAAAATTAAATCAGAAATGGAAACAAAATAAATGAAATTAACAAGCACAATACAGAAAAAAAACATATCTTTTTACAAGTGCCAATAGCCTTGCATTGATAGAAATTAATATATTTGATGACAGGTTAGACACTTGTATATGAGGGTCTTATCTGTAAAATAAAATAAATAATGAAAGCATCATTCATTCATTCACTCATCAATCTTTAGGGATGGGCAAACTAAACTTATGGCATTTAATGAGATGTCCCACTAATGTTCAACTGCCCTCACTTGTTAAATGGCTGAGTGGGATTAAAGTTCATATGCTGTAGTTGTTGAATAGTTTTCCCCTTCTATTCAGCTTTTTTTTTTTTTTTTTTTTTTTGTGGTATGCGGGCCTCTCACTGTTGTGGCCTCTCCCATTGCGGGGCACAGGCTCCGGACGCGCAGGCTCAGCGGCCATGACTCACAGTCCCAGCCGCTCCGCGGCATGTGGGATCTTCCCGGACCGGGGCACGAACCCGTGTCCCCTGCATCGGCAGGCGGACTCTCAACCACTGCGCCACCAGGGAAGCCCTATTCAGCTTTTTTACCTACATATTGACCTAGTTACGCTATCATAGTATAACAAAGTATACTAGAAACAAAGATACTAGAATAGGCAATCTTCAATATGTGCTTACTTTTCAAATGTGTTGCAAACTCTCATAATAGGATTCTTTCACTGCTGAGTTGCCAGATAGTCCTCCAGACCCATGTGGGGGAGGCTCTTTGTCCCTTCCATTTCTTGAGGTATATTTGATAGAGCTAAGGATCCAATAAAACTGTGACTCTCTCTTGAATGATTCTCTGTGTTGTATTAGCTCTTATAATTTCTGGGCATCATGCCTTTAAAATCAACTAATTGTTTTTCTTTAAATATCTGAAAAATGCAGTGTTTGTATCAATCTTGGTTCAGCCTAGGGTAAACAAAAAAATATTGTTTTCAAAAGATGTTTCCATTCTGATTTTTCTCTGTGGATATCAAATTGGATGCAGACTCCATGTTCCTGCTTTGCCCCATGTATGTCTTTGGCCAAATATTTAAATGGTTGCTGAGCTTGTAATAAGCATAGTTGTCATGATTCTATTCCAAAATAATTATGCATAATTAGATCATAACAACGGCTAAGTATATGGCATAGGAAAATTACTCAATGACAGGAGAACCTTCATGCTAAAGCCAACCCTTTATTAGCTCTCTTTGTTTATAGAATGTGGTCACCATGGTTTTTACCTTAACCCCTAGAGGCTGCTTAAAACTTATGAACTCAGAGCTGCAATGGAAGCTACCTATCCATGTTTCATGCATGTATATATCTATTGATCCATCCATTGATCTATCAATCTGTTATCTATCCACTTTTTTTCTGAGATATCATAACTTTTGGAAGTAAACCAAAGCTATTATTAATGCATGTTTTACAAGTTTTATGAAGATGTCTACAATCTGTGATTTGTTTTAAAGATGTTAGAATTGTATCTTTAAAGATGTTAGAATTGTATCTAGAAATTAGAATTGTATCTTTGAATCTTGTCACCTTAGGTATTATGAAGTTGATCGTTGATATTTATGGGTTTGAACAGGAAAAAAATGGAATAAAATAATTATCTAACTCTCATCCCTACTTATGCTAAAATACCAGTGTTGACATTTCTATATGGCCTTTTCTGAAGGGTTTAGAATTTTATTTTCTCGGGAACCTCTTTTTTAGGTCATTTTTTGTTTCTGCTGCACAAAGTCGATCCCTTTATTTTATTTACAACCATTATACCCAGTAGAAATCTGTTTTGCAGTTACTCATTTGAATAATGATTACTGGTTTGTTTATAAAAACACAAAACTGGATCATGACCTACTGGTAGACAATGACAGAGTTAATGATCTATTAACTCTAGTACCTGGAATAGTGGTACAGATGGAATAGACACTAAATCAATGTTTGTTGAATATTGTTTCTGCCTGCATGATTAGTCTATCTGGTTTTAACGGTAAGACAAAAGTAATTGAAAAAATCCAAATCTTTTCTACTTGGTGTTTTAAATAAGACATTGGCTGACTAGTGTTCATATTTTCATGAAATGATAAAGACAATGCAATTCCTTGAAACTTCTTAATGCAAAGGTATAATTTGAAGGTAGAAAAATTCATCATATAATTAAAACAATGCCATGTAGACCTCATTCAACATGAACCAAAATATAACATTTTGCAAATATCTTCTCAGTAATTGATATCTATTCATAAGGGTGTTATTTGTACTTCTACGATTATCCGAAGTTCATTAATATCTATCTCAGTTCATGCATTCTAAGTTGTATGAAGATATCTTCATCACTCAGAAAACCAAATTCACATTTTGAATCTAGATAAAATTAAGTAACCTTTCAATTTTTATTAAATTTCTAATCATGTTTCTTCTGTTTTTTCAAATTAACATATCTTGTATATTTTATAATGTCTTATTAAATGACATATTTTATAATGCATTCAAATGGGTGTGTGCATGGACATATTGAATTTATTTGCTCCTTTCTTCATTTGACACATTCTAATTTACCACAGCTTTTATGTGAAAATATAAATAAGCAAAAACATACATAGCTGTTGTTCAGTTATTCCACTAAGCCATCTCAAATATTGTCAATATTAGCTTTTTAAAAATCTATGTATGCAGAAGCAAGAAGAACTACAACCCTGCAGCCTGTGGAACAAAAAACACATTCACAGAAAGACAGACAAGACGAAAAGGCAGAGGGATATGTACCAGATGAAGGAAAAAGATAAAACCCCAGAGAAACAAGTACATGAAGTGGAGATAGGCAACCGTCCAGAAAAAGAATTCAGAATAATGATAGTGAAGATGACCCAGGACCTCAGAAAAAGAATGAAGGCAAATATCTAGAAGATGCAAGAAATGTTTAACAAAGACCTAGAAGAATTAAAGAACAAACAGAGATGAACAAACCAATAACTGAAATAAAAACTACACTAGAAGGAATCAGTAGCAGAATAACTGAGGCAGAAGAATGGATAAGTGACCTGGAAGACAGAATGATGGAATTCACTGCTGTGGAACAGAATAAAGAAAAAAGAATGAAAAGAAATGAAAACAGCCTAAGAGACCTCTGGGACAACATTAAACACAACAACATTCACATTATAGGGGTACCAGAAGGAGAAGAGAGAGAGAAAGGACCCGAGAAAATATTTCAAGAGATTATAGTCGAAAACTTCTCTAACATGGGAAAGGAAATAGCCACCCAAGTCCAGGAAGTGCAGTGAGTCCCATATAGGATAAACCCAAGGAGAAACATGCTGAGACACATAGTAATCAAATTGGAAAGACAAAGAAAAATTATTGAAAGCAGCAAGGGAAAAATGACAAATAACATACAAGGGAACTCCCATAAGGGTAACAGCTGATTTCTCAGCAGAAACTCTACAAGCCAGAAGGGAGTGGCATGGTATACTTAAAGTGACGAAAGGGAAGAACCGACTACCAAGATTACTCTACCCAGCAAGGATCTTATTCACATTTGATGGAGAAATCAAAAGCTTTACAGACAAGAAAAAGCTAAGAGAATTCAGCACCACCAAACCAGCTCTACAACAAATGCTAAAGGAACTTCTCTAAGTGGGAAACACAAGAGAAGAAAAGGACCTACAAAAACAAACCCAAAACAATTAAGAAAATGGTCATAGGAACATACATATCGATAATTACCTTAAACGTGAATGGATTAAATGCTCCAATCAAAAGATACAGTCTTGCTGAATGGATACAAAAACAAGACCTATATATATGCTGTCTACAAGAGACCCACTTCAGACCTAGGGACACATACAGACTGAAAGTGAGGGGATGGAAAAAGATATTCCATGGAAATGGAAATCAAAGGAAAGCTGGAGTAGCAATTCTCATATCAGACAAAATAGATTTTAAACTAAAGACTATTTGAAGAGACAAGGAAGGACACTACATAATGATCAGGGGATCAATCCAAGAAGAAGATATAACAATTGTAAATATTTATGTACCCAACATAGGAGCACCCCAATACATAAGGGAAATGCTAATAGCCATATAACGGGAAATCAACAGTAACACAATCATAGTAAGGGACATTAACACCCCACTTTCACCAATGGACAGATCATCCAAAATGAAAATAAATAAGGAAACAGAATCTTTAAATGACAATAGACCAGATAGATTTAATTGATATTTATAGGACATTCTATCCAAAAACAGCAGATTACACTTTCTTCTCAAGTGTGCACGGAACATTCTCCAGGATAGACCACATCTTGGGTCACAAATCAAGCCTCAGTAAATTTAAGAATATTGAAATCATATCAAGCATCTTTTCTGACCACAACACTGAGATTAGAAATGAATTATAGGCAAAAAAACGTAAAAAACATGAACACATGGAGGATAAACAATACGTTACTAAATAACCAAGAGATCAGTGAGAAATAAAAGAGGAAATCAAAAAATACCTAGAGACAAATGACAATGGAAACACGATGATCCAAAACATATGGGATGCAACAAAAGCAGTTCTAAGAGGGAAGTTTATAGCTATATAAGCCTACCTCAAGAAACAAGAAAAATCTCAAATAAACAACATAACCTTACACCTAAAGCAATTAGAGAAAGAAGAGCAAACAAAACCCAAAGTTAGTAGAAGGAAAGAGATCATAAATATCAGAGCAGAAATAAATGAAATAGAAAGAAAGAAAACAGTAGCAAAGATCTATAAAACTAAAAGCTGGTTCTTTGAGAAGATAAACAAAATTACTAAACCATAATCCAGACTCATCAAGAAAAAGAGGGAGAGGACTCAGCTCAATAAAATTAGAAATGAAAAAGGAGAAGTTATGACACGGCAGAAATACAAAGCATCCTAAGAGACTACCACAAGCAACTCTATGCCAATAAAATGGACAACCTGGAAGAAATGGACAAATTCTTAGAAAGGCATAACCTTCCAAGACTGAACCAGGAAGAAATAGAAAATATGAACAGACCAATCACAAGTAATGATATTGAAACTATGATTAAAAATCTTCCAACAAACAAAAGTCCAGGACCAGATGGCTTCACAGGTGAATTCTATCAAACATTTAGAGAAGAGCTCACACCCATCCTTCTCAAACTCTTCCAAAAAATTGTGGAGGAAGAAACACTCCCAAACTCATTCTATGAGACCACCATCACCCTGATACCAAAACCAGATAAAGATACTACAAACAGACCAATATCACTGATGGATATAGATGCAAAAATACTAACAAACAGAATTCAACAACACATTAAAAGGATCATACGCTATGATCAAGTGGGATTTATCCCAGGGATGCAAGGATTCTTCAATATATGCAAATCAGTGAATGTGATACACCATATTAACAAACTGAAGAATAAAAACCATATGATCATCTCAATAGATGGAGAAAAAGCTTTTGACAAAATTCAACACCCATTTATGATAAAAACTCTCCAGAATGTGGGCATAGAGGGAACCTACCTCAACAAAATAAAGGCCATATATGACAAACCCACAGCAAACATCATTCTTAATGGTGAAAAAGTGAAAGCATTTCCTCTAAAATCAGGAACAAGACAAGGACGTCCACTCTCACCACTATTATCCAACATAGTTTTGGAAGTCCTAGCCACAGCAATCAGAGAAGAAAAAGAAATAAAAGAATACAACTTGGAAAAGAAGAAGTAAAACTGTCACTGTTTGCAGATAATATGATACTATACATAGAGAATCCTAAAAATGCCACCAGAAAGCTACTAGAGCTAATCAATGAAATTGGTAACATTGGAGGATACAAAATTAATGCACAGAAATCTCTTGCATTCCTATACACTAATGATTAAATATATGAAAGAGAAATTAAGGATACACTCCCATTTACCACTGTAACAGAAAGAATAAGATACTTAGGAATAAACCTACCTGGGGAGACAAAAGACCTGTATGCAGAAAACTATAAGACAATGATGAAAGAAATTAAAGTTGATACAAACAGATGGAGAGATATACCATGTTCTTGGATTAGAAGAATCAATATTTTGAAAATGTCTATACTACTCAAAGCAATCTACAGATTCAATGCAATCCCTATCAAATTACCAATGGCATTTTTTAGAGAGCTAGAACAAAAAATCTTAAAATTTGTATGGAGACACAAAAGACCCCTAATAGCCTTGAGAGAAAAAAATGGAGCTGGAGGAATCAGACTCCCTGACTTCAGACTATACTAAAAAGCTACAGTTATCAAGACAATATGGTACTGGCACAAAAACAGAAGCATAGGTCAATGGAACAAGATAGAAAGCCCTGAGATAAATCCATGCACGTATGGTAAACTAATCTATGACAAAGGAGGCAAGGATATACAATGGAGAAAGGACAGTCTCTTCAATAAGTGGTGTTGGGAAAACTGGACAGCTACATGTAAAAGAATGAAATTAGAACACTCCCTAACACCATACACAAAAATAAACTCAAAATGGATTAGAGACCTAAATGTAAGACTGGACACTATAAAACTCTTAGAGGAAACATATGAAGAACACTGTTTGACACAAATCACAGAAAGATCTTTTTTGATCCACCTCTTAGAGTAATGGAAATAAAAACAAAAATAAACAAATGGGACCTAATGAAACTTAAAAGCTTTCGCACAGCAAAGGAAACCATAAACAAGACAAAAAGACAACCGTCAGAATGGAAGAAAATATTTGCAAACGAATCAATGGACAAAGGATTAATCTCCAAAATATATAAACAGCTCATGCAGCTCAATATTAAAGAAAGAAACAACCCAATCCAAAAATGAGCAGAAGACCTAAATAGACATTTATCCAAAGAAGACATACAGATGGCCAAGAAGCACATGAAAAGCTGCTCAACATCACTAACTATCAGAGAAATGCAAATCAAAACTACAATGAGGTATCACCTCACACCAGGTAGAATGGGCATCATCAGAAAATCTACAAATAACAAATGCTGGAGAGGGTGGGGAGAAAAGGGAGCCCTCTTGCACTGTTGGTGGGAATGTAAATTGATACAGCCACTATGGAGAACAGTATGGATGTTCCTTAAAAAAGTAAACATAGAGTTACCATATGACCCAGCAATCCCACTACTGGGCATATACCCAAAGAAAACCATAATTCAAAAAGACGCATGCACCCCAATATTCATTGCAGCACTATTTACAATAGCCAGGTCATGGAAGCAACCTAAATGCCCATCGACAGACAAATGGATAAAGAAGATGTGGTACATATATACAATGGAATATTACTCAGACATAAAAATGAACGAAATTGGGTCATTTGTTGAGACCTGGATGGATCTAGAGACAGTCATACAGAGTGAAGTAAGTCAGAAAGAGAAAAACAAATATCGTATATTAACACATGTATGTGGAACCTAGAAAAATGGTACAGATGAACTGGTTTGCAGGGCAGAAGTTGAGACACAGCTGTAGAGAACAAACATATGGACACTAAGGGGGGAAAGCTGCGGGGGTGGGGATGGGGATGGTGGTGTGATGAATTTGGCAATTGGGATTGACATGTATACACTGATGTGTATAAAATTGATGACTAGTAAGAACCTGCTGTATAAAAAAATAAATAAAAAATTAAAAAAATCTAATACTAAAAAAAAAACTATGTAATTTAAGGTATTTAAAAATGTATTTTCTGAGAAATCTTGATTTATTTTCATGTGGTTTATAAATACATCCTAGTAACATAGTTCAGATATATAACTTTAAACTTAAAATGTGTACATATTTGAAGCATTATGAATAAATAAATTTATAAATAACTGTGAAAAATCTGCAGATCAGATACAAAATGACCATACTCTTGTCTCTGTTTGGAAAATCTCATACCTTCAGTAACAGAGTCTATTTTTGGAGTTAAAAACTAGTTCGGTCACAACACAAGTGGCATGACTGAAGGCTTGGGTAATGGGCTATAAAATCTTTTCCATCTAGGTCACTGATTGAATTGAGACTGTCACGAAGGTAGGCAGAAAAACAATGATTGCTGCCATTTAAGAAATGTCGAATAATGTGAAATAAGAATACTGTCTCAATTCTAGTAGACATTATTTTCCATTTACCTATCTAACATACATTCATATATGCAAGGCTCAACACACACACACATACACACACAGAGACTCTTCATGCTTCAGAGCAGAATAAAATTATAAAATTATTCTGGGATGATTCTTCCGCTCTGAAATTGTAAGGCAGAATTGAAAATATTGTGCTTAATTTGTCCAAACAGTGTCATCAGGAATTTTCTCTTCCAGAATTAAAGTGGTGCACTTGACCAGGGGAAATCTAAACTCTGATTTTTACCACTTTGTAGGCTATAGTGAACTGAAGTAAGTTTCTTTGTTCTTTTACTGTATGGTCCTTTAATGCTGTTTATTATTTGAAGGAAGCAACATTATGTTTGCATGATTCTACCAAATAAAAATGGAAAAAGAATTTAGTTTGATCAGCAAAGAATGTAGAAATTTACTTAAGTAGTAAAGAATGTGGCTGTCTGACTTTGGTATTATGTTACACCTCACGGTTCAGGCATCTTGTTTGCCTTAAATGGTTTCACAAGCAGGAGGGTTGACCCAGAGCAGATTTGCAGTGGCTGTACAGAGCACAGCTAAACAGCAGATTTAATGAGGTTGGAATTTCACACAATGCCTTATTAAAAGAATTCAGGCAACAGGGAGAGCAGTTGAATTGCAGTTGCCCATGGCTTTACATCAAGAAGCAAAACTTTTCTCCACAAATAGTTTATAAAAGATAAAAGTAGATGCCAATTACATTTAGCTTTAAGATTCAAACTTTGGGGGGAGGAGAATGGGGACTCATGTCTTCCCTTTATTAGAATTAAGAAAGTTCCATTCATTAACCAAAAGTATAGACCTTTATTTACTGCTCTAAAGTCAAAAATGATCAAACATTTTTCCTAAAATATTTTGACATGGCCAGAATTTTCCTTTAGTTTTCCCACTTGGCAGCATCTACCATCTTACACTGCATTTCTTTCTTTGCTTGTCTGATAGTCTTACTTAACTTAGAACTCCTTGAAGACAGGCATCAGAGCACCTGTAAACAATTAATAAATGATTGTAGCATGAATATTGAATGAAAATAAGTGTAACGAACTCATATACTCTGTGTTAAACTGAGACATAAATTGCTCAGACATTTTCACTCTGTCTTATGCCCTCAAGAAGCAACAATGTAAGAATTCAATACACAGCTCATCTTTCTATGAAGCTAATCATCAGCTTTAACGTTGCAAATTCAACATCCAGTTTTATGAAATTTCCCCATGTTTTTCCTCATTGAAAAATAGTCCCAGGTTGGTTATTTTATATCTCATTATTTAGACCTGGGCGTAAAAAGCAGACCACTTCAAGCCTCTGGGTGTTTGATATTAGCGGTGAGAACACCCTCCCCTTACATTAGAACTATGTGACTCTGGGCACTTCCACATAACTTTTGTTTGACCTTTACCTACATTTTCTGAAACAGTCATATGAGCTAGAGGGAGTTAGGGTAGCAGTAGAGTGATTATAAAATTTATCATCTAGATTTGGACCATTTTATCTACAACAAAATAAAAAGGGGGAGGAGGAAAGGGGAGTAGGGGAAGCAGAAGGGGAAGGGGACAGAAGAGAAGGAGGAAGAAGAAGAAGAAGGAGAAGAAGAAGAAGAAGAAGAAGAAGAAGAAGAAGAAGAAGAAGAAGGAGGAGGAGGAGGAGGAGGAGGAGGAGGAGGAGGAGGAGGAGGAGGAGGAGGAGGAGGAGGGGGAGGAGGAGGAGGAGGAGGAGGAGGAGGAGGAGGAGGAGGAGGAGGAAGAAGAAGAAGAAGAAGAAGAAGAAGAAGAAGAAGAAGAAGGAGAAGAGGAAGAAGGAGGAGGAGGATGGGGGAGGAGGAGGAGGAGAAGGAGAGAAAAAGAGAGAAAGAAAGAAAGAGAAAAGAAGGAAGGAAGGAAGGTAGGAAGGAAGGAAAGAAGGAAGGAAGGAAGGAAGGAAGGAAAACTGGGCAGGATGCTGGGACCATAGGCATAACAAACTTTCATCAAGAAACCAAAGCAAAGCATCAGGCCACCCTGGAGTGAAGAAATGATCCAGTGAACAACTCTGCCTTCCTCTCAGTTGATTCCTAGTTGGTTTCCCAACTTTTGCCTTTCTAATGTTTATATAAAGCCTTGATTAGAGCTTGACTGGAAGTGTTGAGTGCTCATTTCTCTTTTAATAGAAGAAGTTAAGATTATTTCCCCCTCCCACCTCTCCCCAAGATATCATTGAATAGTGCCTTCAAATTGGGATTCTTTCCAAGAATAATCATGCATACAGTTTTTTTTTTTTTTTTTTGCGTTACGCGGGCCCCACACTGTTGTGGCCTCTCCTGTTGCGGAGCACAGGCTCCGGACGCACAAGCTCAGCGGCCATGGCTCACGGGCCCAGCCGCTCCGCGGTATGTGGGATTTTCCCGGACCGGGGCATGAACCCGTGTCCCCTGCATCGGCAGGCGGACTCTCAACCACTGCGCCACCAGGGAAGCCCAGCATACAGTTTTAATGAAGTAGCTCTTCACCTACTCTTTCCTAGCATGGCATAGGTTTTTATTTTTTTTAATTCCTTTTCTTAATTTAAAAACTATACACAGAAAAAGAGAAATTTTTGCACTCATTGATCCCTTCAGATATTGTAAATTACTATTGCTGTCATGGATGCCTTCATTAAGGCACCTTGATCCCATTATGTAAGCTTTTGTTTTTCCCCATCTTATGCATATTTCTGTTAAGACAGAAATAGGGAATCAAAATGGTACATTTCTGTCCTTGTAGAATGTTCTTAAATCAGATATATGGTAGATTATTGGTGGTGCAATTGATGACCATTTTCATTTAATGGCCTCATCTCTGCCAAACCCCTACTGTCTTCAAAGAAGTTATTACTCTTGAGAAAATACATGGTTAGAGTAAAGCAGTGAGCTTCAGTAGGAAATAATAAACTCTTTAAAATAGCTTTCATTCACATATTTAATGTAAGCAAAATTTAAAAGTTATTTGCAATCCCTATTCCTAAAATGCATCATTAGGTGGAAAGAAAAGAATCTAGAAATATCCAATGTAATACAGATTACTCACTCTAATATCTTTAAATGTAACTAGAGTGCCGTGGAGTACACCTTAATTTTTCAATTTTAATGGGTACAATTTGCAGATAAAGAATTTTTTATTTTGGGTGTGATTTGCCTTATTCAATAATGTAGTTAAATCTTATCAAATACTATCATGAAATATTTATTAATTATAATAAATCATCTTACCTCATTTTAGTTATTTCATGTTAAAATATTTTCTACTTTCTACTAACAAATAAAATTATAATGCTAATGTTGGAATGATTACTCTTCAGTAGCATATTCTGTTTCCTCCATTAAATACAAAGAAAAATTTTGAGTGTGATGCCTAATTAAAATAATGCAGTTATTCTCAGTTAATTTTTCCCAGAAGCTGAATGTCAGAGTTGAACCCATGAATGAACATATTTTCTGAAGGAACATAATGTATTTATATCATAATGTATTTTGTATACATGTATAATGTATTTCATAATGTATTTATTTCATCCACTGTTGCTTAAATAATCTATAATTTTTGCTTTTCATTACACTAAATTATTGTAAGTTAAGTAATGAGATATAGCATAAAATTTATCCAACTTAAATTACTTATATTAAATTCATATTTTAATTTTATTTAACCATTTTTATCATTTATCTTACAAGATACTCTCTGGACTTTGTTTCTCTCTCTCTTTTTTTGATATTCCTCAAATGTATATTAACAGATGCATTTGAGTTGGAAAATATAAAGTGAAACTTTTTCTCATACGAAGTGTCTGGTTTGACTAATCGGTATGCCAGTAAGAACAAACATTATTTCTAAAGTTATAATATCAAAGACAAGTCCCTGAAATGAACTAAATCTGGAAACTCCTAAGTTTGGCAAAACAAACAAACAAAAAGTTTAAAGCACATGAAAAAATAAAAATATTTCATCAGATTGCATCGTTAAAGATGTTATAGTATTTGTGTTCCCAATCAACCAGTTCTGAGAATCTTAGGTAAATCAAAGTATTTATAAGGCAAAAGAATAATAGGCTTAATTAAATGGTGATTTGATATGTTTAGGAAAGTAGGGATTTAACATGGTGAAATCACCTAAGAAGAATTTTGGCATTGTCTATGTCCTTCTAAATTTGAACATTCATATGCCCTATGTTTCAGAATTTTATTCCTAGGTATGCTCCCAAGAGACAACCTTGCCCAGGAATGCCAGAGACCTGTGTGAGAATATCATAACAGCAAAAAGAATGGAAATAATCCAAACACCCACCATGGCAGACTGGATGAATAAACTATGTGTTATTCACACATTGACATATACTACAGTAGTCAAAATAAATAAACTATAACAATGTGCCATAGCGTGAATGAATCTTAACAACAAACAAACTCTCAATAAAACTTTTTTTGAACTGCTTTACAGAAATTAAGTAAACAAATGACACAAAAGACTGGATAGCCAAAAGACAAAAAAGCCTGAAAAACAAATCTGTGCACATGTCTTTGGTTTCAAATTCCTGGCTTTCATTATAAGTGAAATATCGATAATTGCTAATCGACTTATCAGTTGGAATAGAACATTGAAAATTGTATTTGATAATAGTACACCATGGGATTTTTAGTATAGGTGATATGAAAGAACTAAATGTCTTTGCCGAATAACAAAGTACTTTAAATTGGAATCTTCCCATTTTTCCAATATTGAGTCTATTAAGATCATTGCAGCTGATTCAGATCAATGTGGAAAATATGATTATATCAATCATCATGTTTACTAGCTACATGTATAATATTGTAGACTGGAGTCGGTTTCAAGGCATTTATTTTGCCCAGATTAGAACATTTTATTTTAATGCATTTTCAAGCATTCTTAAAACAATTCACACATGACACAGTTCATAATACAGAGTAGAAATTTAGAAATATTTGTTAATGAGAGAACTTGAAATATGCATATAAATCAACACATCCCTCCCTGACACAGGAATTGAAATCTTTTTTCATCCAAGTAAACCTGTTTACTAAAACTTAGCACTATCTGCTATTAAGAGCAAAAATAATTCAGTCTGTTTAAAGAACTATTGGAACTCTGCCCACTGGGTCTGAAACCACACTTATTTTTCAACAGATGAGAATTAGTAATAAAATTCAGAATGGATTTCAGTTAATGAGCATTTATTTGTACCTACTGAATATAGAGTAATATGCATATTAGAAAAACTAACACATAATTTAGTTCTTCCCTCACTTTCCCAAAATTTATTTTTTTACCAAGGTGTAAAATGAAATGCTACAGTACTACGAATATGCCATGCAGATGTCATCATTTCTTTAGTCTTGGCAGAACAAGCCCCAGGCAAGATTGTGAAGGAAAAGATTGGCCTTGACATCACCAGACCTACTTTAGGCAGTTTTCCCCTCCTCTTCATGGTACTTTTCTTTGCATCCTTAAGGAATTCCATCTTTGTGAAATTCCCTGACCCCTGCCAATTAAATCTGTTCTCAACAAAGGGTTCCGTCTCACTTGTTCCTCCTTCACTGTCAATTTATGGAAAGATATTACTTTACCAGGGTTCTTGACATTTTAAGCCATCTTTCTAATTGTGGAATCAGTGGTTTTGTCCCCTGGAAAGCCCAATCAGCTGTTTAAGTAGGCTTGTCTTCTAATGTAAAAGTCAAATCTGACCTGGCTTTCTGGAAAAAAAAAAGAAACTTACCAAAGAGTTATTTCTTTAAGCAAACATAGTTGATTGAAAGATTAATGCCCAATTAGTGATTCTAAGGTCATCAATTAAACGTCCTGACCACTGAGTCAATGATGATGGCAGTTACTGTATACAGGGCTTGTCATTGTTTGCAGAGCTGTCTCTTAGCTTTACGACCGGTGAAACACATTGTTCGAACTGAGCCCTGTCAACCTTAATTGTTTCACACTAGAGTAGCTCATCTGCCGCTGTCATTTCCCAGGTATTAATATTGATTCAAGCTCACTCTAGTGTCTCCCAGAAGGCTTTCTTCTTCCAACATTTGATAGGATTATTTTCCCTATTCCACATTGTCATATGGCAACTTTTTTTAGTACTTAACTGTTTTCTGGGCTCATCATGTGACCAAAACAGCATTGAGAGCCTATCTGAATTATTGGCATTGGCGACACCAATTGTTTAACTTAAATCCTTTCCTAATTTTCCTAGAATATAAACTTCATAAACACAAGACTTATGTGAGCCCAGGATTGGCACATAGTGAGTACCTATTTTGTAAATAGCTAAGGGGAATTTAGCATCAGATTTTCCTGGAAATAAAAGAAAGGAGAATATATACCTTTTGACTGATACCCTGGTTTTAATTTAAAAATGTGCCTGAAGAGAAGACAGTCCTCTGTTACCCCCATAACTCATTCTATACAAATGTAGGAGTGGAGTCTGGGGGTCACAAATAATTGTAAGGAAGTATGTTTGGTGTGTGCAAAGGAGACACATCAGAAGGAATGTTAAATAAGCTTAGGAGGGATATATAGGAAAAAAAAGGAAATATTGAGGTTTTTTTCTGCTTTCATGTTTGTATTACCCCAAAGAGCAAACATATGCAAGTTTATTAATATAAGAGCATTTCTACATGGAAGTGGATGTAAATTTCCCTCTCCCTCGCCTCCTTCCTCTTCCTCCTCTTTCACCCGGGATTGCAAACTAAAATACTGCTTTGGGGGAAATATTTCTAAGATTTGAAGAGGATTTGTACTTCTTTCTACTGTGTTTAATTCTTTTAGAAGACCCATGCAAACAAAACCATTGATTCACAACATGAAATTTCATTACCACAGCTATTTATCTCTTTTTCTTAATTCATAATATGAGGTTGGTTTTGAACTTGAGACCTAACAGCAGAAACCTGTATACTGTAGTACCAATCTGCTAAGCCATCCAAGTTTCTTTATATGCTTATTTATGAAATTGTATTAGGATATGTGAAAATCAGTTTTATTTAGATTATTGATGTAATATACTTTCAAAAATGAAGTTAAATATTAAATGTTATAGCACCTAACCTTCAGATATACTTAATATAAAATTGATAAAGAAGGTACTTAATGAAATACCATTCATTAAAGAGATTAGACGGCAACAGCAATGTAGAGGATTATAGTTGAATAAGGTTACATTAGTATAAATAAATAAAAACCTCTGGTGCAGTTATTATTATAAGCACTGGACACACAACAAACTTCTTTAACATGTCTGCAGACATTCATTTAAAGGTTGCTCTATTGATGGATAACTAAGCTTCACTATTCACCAACTTCCTCCCCTGGGCCTGACTCCAAGATGTAGATTCATGACTGATGTGTTTGAACTTCTCAATTGTGAGAGGAAGAAATTTTTTTTTCCTCAGTGTATCCTAACTGGCTTTGGAACTATAAAGCTATACGAGGACCAGGGCATGATTTAGTGCTTTTTAAAATTACAGTGAGTTTTGACTTCCATATTTGTGCAACATATATTTCACCACATCAAGTAATCAACATTCTTTTTGAGAGTCACCACCATGTATAATGGCCAATTGCCAAGTTAAGAATGTGGTGTGCCATCTTTTCATTTAAAGTTCATTCACACACTAGGTTTGAAGAGACCCTTCTCTTCACTAGGAAACTGCATATCAAAGAGCCTACCTTGCAAGTATGTACATGCATATGATTCATGACCCTTACTGTCACAATCTCCTTCCTATACATTTCCAGAATCTTTCTTGTAAGAGGATTTGAAACCTTTGTGGAATACTACACATGTGGTATAGCTGATCTCTTCATAGACAAAATGTAAGATGAGATATATTTGGATATTTGCATAATAGACTCAGAGCATTAACTGTAAAAGTAAAATTTAATAATTTAGGTAATACGTAAATATAGAACTTTGAACAAAACAACAAAGGTAGACCTGGAGAACATATTACTAAAGGAAATTTTTATGGTACTATAGAAACAGTGTATTCAAATGATTGAAACTGGTGAAGCAGATATAAAAAATATTTAAACAAATAGCCTAAGTTCTGTACCCTCATTGAAATGATGGTATTATTATGGTATTATTTTAATTTTTGAATTGCGGGAATACAAATAAATTTATTTTTTGAGAGTCAAGTGTGTCAGTTTTCTTGGGCTGCCATCACAAAGTATCACATAAACAAGAGAAATGTATTGTCTCACAGTTCTGGAGACTAGAAATCCAAAATCAAGGTGTTGGCAGTGTTGGTCCCTTCTGAGGGTTGTGAAGGAAGGATCTGTTCTATGCCTCTCTCCTTGGCTTATAGAAGGCCACCTCCTCCCTATGTCTCTTCACGTTATCTTCCCTATATGTGTGTCCTTGTGGACAAATTTCCCCTTTTTATAAGAACACCAGTCATACTGGATTAGGTTCCAACTTAATGATCTCATTTTAACTTGACAGCTTCTTGTAAAAACCTTATCTCCAAATAAGGTCACAATATGAGATACCAGGGATTCAGACTTCAACATATGATTTTTGGGGGGACACAATTCAACCCATAACCAATTTCTTGAGGTATAATTTACATAAAGTGAAATGAAATCTTTTTAGGTATGTGCAAATATATTCACCACCACAATAAAGATATAAAATAGTTTCATCACTCCAAAATATTTTTGTGACAGTTTTGGTAGTCAACCCTTCCTATAATGCCAGTGCCTGGCAACCACTGATTTGTTTTCCATCCTATACTTTTGTCATGAAAATAAAATTATACATATATAGTCATTAGTACCTAGCTTCTTTCACTAAGCATAACGTTTTGGGGAATCATCCATATAGTTGCATGAATCAGTAGATCATTTATTTCTATTGTTAATCAGCATTCTATTGCACAGATGTACCACAATTTGTTTATCCATTCATTTATTAGTGGACGTTTTGATTGTTTCCAGGTTTTTGGATATTCTAAATAAAGCTTTCTAAATATTTTTATATAGGTCATTATGTGGAAATGTTCAGTTTTATTAATCTTTTTGGGTCAGGTCCCTCAGTTATATGGTAAGTGTATATATCATTTTATAAGAAACCACCATACTGTTTTCTAAAATTGTTCTGCCACTTGGCATACTCAACAGCAAATATGAAGGTGCTAATTGTTTTGCACTTTCACCAGCAATTTATGTAGTCTGTGTTTTGTTTATTTGATAATTTTTGCCACATTAGTAGGTTTGTTCTGGTGTCTTACTATGGCTCTAATTTAAATTTCCCCAATGACTAATAATGTTGGACATTATTTCATGTGTTTATTTGTCAGTTGTATTTTCTCTGTTGCAAAGAAGTGTCTTTGCAAATTTTTCACTCATTTTTTATTGTGCTGTTTGTCCTCTTATTATTGAGTTGTAAGAGTTCTTTTTACTTTCTGTACTCAATCATTTATCATATATACCTTTTGTGAATATATTTCCAAGTTGTGGTTATTTTTAATTTCTTTTATTGTGTTCTTCAAAGAGGAAAATATTTTAATTTTGATGAAGTCAAATTTATCAAAATTTGTCTTTTATGTTTTTTGTTCCTGTGTCCTGTCTAAAAAATTGCCAAAGATTTTCTTTTATGCTTTCTACTAGAATTTTTATAATTTTAGAATTATATTGTGATCTTGAATCAATTTCAACTAATTTTAATATGGTTTGGATTAAGGGTAATGTTTCTTCATTTTTTAATTTATTTTTGATTTTGGGTATTCAAATGTTCCAGTAACACTTGTTGAAAAAATTGCATTTTTCCATTAAATTACTTTGGCAAGTTTGTTGAAAATCAATCAATCACATATTTGTGGGTCCCTTTCCAGAAACACATTCTGTTCTATTGTTCTATATGTTTATTGTTACACAAAATCCCCACTGTTTTAATTAGTGTAACTTTAAGTTTTAAAATAAGCTAGCATGAGTTCTCAAGCTTTCCTTTTCTTTCAATTGAAATATAATGAAAATCTCAATTTTAAAGTGATATAATTCAATTCATAATTTTGTGCAATCATCACCACTACCTAATTCTAGAAAATTTTCATCACCTCAAAAAGAAACGATGTATCCATCAACAGTTACTCCCCATTTCCCTTCCTCCAGTCTTTGGTATGAAAGCCAATGAGACCACTACTCTGGGGGCTCACAGGGTGAGGTCCCTGACCCCATGGGATGAGAGAGTGCAGCCACTTCCATATTAGGCTCAGAAGACAGAGCATATAATCACAGAGATTATTCTCAGGCATTGAAATCTAATGGAGTTTTCTTTTCTGCGTTTTAGACTTGCTTGTGACATATTTTCCTTCCAATTTAACACATTTAGAATGAGAATGCCTACCTTATGCTTGCCCCACCATTGCATTTTTGAAGCTGATAACATCTTTCTTAGGTTTCATAGATACACAGATGGGGAGAAATTTTGTCCCAGAGTGGACCAGACACAAAGTCTCACCCATACCTGATTTTGATGATTTAGAACATTAGATTTTGTACTTTCTGAATTGATTATAACATGTAGGAAAGAAGTCTATGTGAAGATGGAGGTAGCGGTTGGAGTGATGCATGTATAAGCCAAGAACACTGAGAAGTGCCAACCACCATCAGAATCTAAAAGAGTCAAGGAAGGGTCCTCTGCTAGAAGTTTCAGAGAAAGCATGGCCCTGCCTACACTTTGATTTTGGACTTGTTGACCCCAGAAATGTGAAAGAATAGATTTCTTGTACTTTATAATAAGTCACTCAGTTTGTAGTATTTTGTTATAGCAGTGCTAGAAAACCAATAGAGACAGTTGATTATATTTTAATGTGATTTAAAATAAGAGAAAAAAATGTATGTTTATTCTTATGTTTGCCATTTCTAGTGCTCTTTATTCATTCTTTATTTATTCATTCTTATAGACACAAATTTCCATTTGATATTATATTCCTTACCCTTGAATATCTAACTTAAATATTACTTATACTATAAGTCTGTTGGCAATGAATTCCCTCTGCTTTTTAAAAATATCTGAAAAAAAGTCTTTATTTCACATTTTAAGATTTGTTTTTTGAAAGATATTATTACTGGGTATAGAATTTTCAGTTGACATTTGGTTTTTTTATTGGAATATAGTTGCTTTACAATATTGTGCTGGTTTCTACTGTACAGCAAAGTGAATTAGCTCTACGTATACATATATCCCCTCTTTTTTGGATTTCCTTCTCATTTAAGTCACCACAGAGCACTGAGTAGAGTTCCTGTGCTATATATTAGGTTCTCATTACTTATCTATTTTATACATAGTAGTGTATATATGTCAATCCCAAATCTCCCAATTCATCCCACCCACCCCCCCCCTTTCCCCTTTGGTATCAATACATGACAGTTTACTTTTTCATTTAGTATTTGAAAAATACTGCTCATTGTCTTCTGGATGTCTTCATTTCTGTAGAGAATTCTGCTCTATTTTTATTATTTTCTTGGTTGCCTTCAAGACTTTATCTTTGGTTTCCATTTTGCTGTTATGTCTAAGTGACTTCTGTTTGTCTTTTTTCTTCTTTTTTTCTCTTTGTATTTATCCTGCATGTAGTTCTATGAGCTACATTAATTAATATTAATCAATGGCCACAAAGCACTATAATTCTATTTCTATAATTTTAAATCTGTTTATACATGCTTTTTGCTTTTTCCATTAAATCTTTTAACATACTAATCATTGTTATTTTCAAGACTCAGTCTAATAGATACTATATTTGGGTTTTCTCTGAGTTTGGTTCTATGGATTGCATTATTTCTTGATTAAGTCTTGTGTGTGTGTGTGCATGTGTACGTGTGTGTGTGTGTGTGTGTGTGTGTGTATCTCATAACTGTATTGCATGCTAGACATCAAATGTAGAAGGACAACAGAAACTGAGATCAAGAGTATTTATACCAAAAAAAGAAAGAGTATTTATACCCAATAATGGGCACCTCATTTTTTCTGCACAGCCACTAGTGTGGGGAGTTGGTAATCTAATATGTGGTTCAGATAGGTTTGTGATTTGTGGTGGCAATTTTTGTCTTTGGTATACTATAGGCTTCAAATTACTTCTGGCTGGGTTTCTCTTACTGTTTGTGTTCCAATCTCAGCTGTCAGCAGTTTCTCCACCTTTTGTGCCACAGACAGGATCTTTCTCCACACTCTTACCCTATTTATCAGTAGCCTGCTGTTGCTTGCTATGAATTGCTAGGTTTATGAAAGGGGCAGTTATCCTGTCCCAGCTTCAGTGTGGGCCTTCTTAGCATTACTGCCTTTTCCCACTATGGCATCCAAACATCACTTCTATGTCCAGTGGGCTTTGTAGAAGATAGAGTTTTCTGACTATTGCCCAGTGATAGCAGACCACTGTTTTGCACTGGGGAAGGATAATGGGTCCAGCAGTTCTTCCTATCCATCCACAGTGGCAGATGGATTTTGCTTCCACATCCCCTCCAGAAGCAGTATATCTTTGTTTGAGGCCTAGAACAAGGAAGTTTTGTTACCTCTCACCTTGTGGTTTGAGGATCCTGCTTTATATGTCAAATGGTCCAAAAAGCAGGTGATGTGTTATAACTGAACCCTACTGGTAGACAATCACTTTCTTTATACCTATGCCCCTAATAGGGGCTCCTTCAAGTCTGCAGCCCTGCCTCAGATCTTTCTCATCACATGCAGAAGAAACCCATTGAAAGAAGCTTGAATGTGCATGCAAAATGTCTTTTTGTACAGGTCTCCTAATTATTCTAATTATATTAGCCCACACTCAGCCTTTAAGGTTTAGCTTTAATTTTAGTTGATTTCATTTTACCCATTTTTATGAAGGCCATCTTTTTTTTTTCTTTCCCTTTTCCATGTTTGCCCAAAGTAAAAGAGATAACATATCTCATTCATCTTTGGAAAGACTTGTTACCATTTGGAATTCAGTTATCATGGTGGTCTTGTGACCTCAGCTCTCTGAAAGGTTTAAAATAAATTATGTTTTTGCAGGCTATCCCTTTCATTTTAATGGTGTCTCTTGTGTCTTTCTACATCCTAAGTCATAGGAGAAGTCCAATAACTTTTTAATTACTTGATATTTACTATAACCTGAAGTACAAACAATGGAAATTCGCATCAAATATTAACCAACTAGTTAAGAAGCCATTTATTTGACCTTGGAATAGTATTTTACTTATAAGATAAAGCTATTCAAACAGGAAAACAACTTGGCTGAAAAGAAATCAAAAGCAATAGAAATAAATTACAACATTCAGAAAATTGCCTTAGCCTTTGTCTCAGAGAAAATAAAAATTATAGCAATATTATGATTTATGTATGTACTTTTATTTAATGCTATTAATCACATACCATGCTATTTTGTATGTGCTGCAAGAATGATATTTATAAATAAAAATATGATGATATCATATACTTGTTTTTAATCTTAAGTAATTCCTCATTGCTCTCAGAACAAAGGCAAATCTCCTTAACATAAGTTTTAAGACCCTCAACAGGCCCAGGTCTGCTTCTCTGTCCAGTGTTATCTCTTTTCATTTCCCTCATTATGCTTCACACTCCTGTCATACTGACCTTATTTTAGTTCCCAAAATGAACCCTGTTCCTTCTTTTGCCTGGACTTTCACAAATGCATTACTCTCCATCTAAATTAATCCATCTTCTCCCAGCCATTATGTCACCTTAACTGGCTAACTCCTTTACTACCACTATGATTCAATGTAGAAGTTACTTTTTCTAAGTAGCCTTCCTTGACCCTTAAAGCAGCGGTTCCCAACCTTTTTGGCACCAGGGACTGGTTTCGTGGAAGACAATTTTTCCAGGGATGGGGGGGGTTGGTGGTTCAGTGGTTCAGCAATGCGAGTGATGGGAAGCCACTGGGAGCCGCGGATGAAGCTTCGCTCTTCACCTGCTGCTCACCTCCTGCTGTGTGGCCTGGTTCCTAACCTGTACCGGCCCATGGCCCTGGGGGCTGGGGAACCCTGCCTTAAAGGCTGCATTATCTATTCTGCCATAGGTTTCTGTAGAACCCATAGGGTAATCAATTATCACTTGTTTTTGTTGTATTGCCTGATTATTTATACATATTAATCACAATATCATAAGCAGTGGAAAGTCAAGGTCTGTGTCTACCCATTGTATTCTTTTCCAGACCCTAGACAGAGTCCCAGGCACATGCTATGTATTTGCTGAATGTGAACAGGTGAATGTTCTTTCTATTTGCTGGTACAACTGCCCTTTTTATAAAAGACATGAAATATTGAAAATTGTACTTATTACTCTTATTTTTCAAATGAAATGATTTTCTTCCAAAAGCCATTATTAGATTCTCAAAATTTACTAATTTTTCCCTTACTCTAAGGCTTGATGAGTAATATTAGTGGGCAGAATGCACATAAAGAAAAAGTAGACTTAAATAAAGGGTGACATCAATATTGTTGAGTCTCTTTTAAATTTTCATGATACCACAGTGAATAGAGAGACTCATTTCCATCAAAATGTGCTATAGAAATGAAAGTGAACAAGTTCAACTTTATATCTGAACACATTTGAACAAAGGAATGGCTTTGTTTCAGAAGACTTACTCATCATTTCATATTTGCTCTGGTGTATAGGTATTTGTGCTTAATCTACAGCAACTACTAATGAAGTTGAGTAATTCTACCCAAATTTGTTCCTCAAGCATGGAGTATACCAGTTGAGAAGGAAGTCTAATTTGTGGTTCTTCTTATCATGTTGAAATGAAATATTGGCCTGTTCACTTTTCAAATGAGGAGACTAAGTTTCAGTGAATATCGTATACAGGTATACCTCTGAGGTATTGTAGGTTCAGTTCCAGACCACCACAATAAAGCAAATATTGTCATAAAATGAGTCACACTAATTTTTTCTTTCCCAGTGCATACAAAAGTTATGTTTATACTATACTGTAGTCTATTAAGTGTACAATAGCATTCTGTCTAAAAAAATGTACATACCTTATTTAAAAATACCTATTGCTAAATAATGCCAAAACAATGAAAATAGTTAAATCAAAGCTCACTGATCAAAGATTACCATAACATAGTAAGAATGAAGAAAGTCTGAAATATTGTGAGAATTACCAGAATGTGACACAGAGACACAAAGTGAGAAGTACAGTTTGAAAAAATTGCACCAATAGATTTGTTTGATGCAGGATTACCACAAAGCTTCAATTTGTAAAAAGTACAACATCTGTGAAACACAATGAAGTGAAACACAGTAAAACAAGGTGTGCCTGTATATGTCTCAGAAGAAAATAATTGTTCCATAACACTAAATATAAACAAATGAAAAACTATGCTCTTGAAGTGCTTATAGATTTTTCACATGTCTAAATAATATTCAAGTTTCTTGGAACCATATGTCAAAAAGATATAAAAGCTACACTTTAAGATTATATAATATACAGAAAAGGGCACTGGCACTGCTAACTGACTCAAGAAAATTTGATTATGCGCAATGCTTAAGTGTTTGATTGTTTATTTTTAGTACATTATAATACACTAAGATGGGGTGAAGATTAGCTATACCACTTAAGACTCATCTCACTACCAGTATAAGCAAATCTCAGACTTATTTCAACCACAGATATAATCATTTAATAATCACATGTTAACGAAACACAGCAAAAAAGACCTGTTCTTTAATCTTGATACATCCAGCTCTCTGTAATTACCTGTGCTCTGACAACAATTTACACAAAAGTTTCACTTGAGTCAGATAAGACAAAATCCTACAAACTGGCTTAGATTATCCTGTTAGGCAACATAAGGCAAGAAGAAATTCCCCTGCCTAATATTTGGACATAGAACTGTTAGCAATACAAATTTGGTCACCATTCCTAAGAGTAAAACTTGTAGGCCTGAATGGATTCTTGATTTACACCTTATTTATCTAAATTTTAGCAGTGCCTTGAAAATATATTATCCAATCCGTGTACCTCAAGTATCTTTAAGTTCACATAATACTCATTTCTGTTATTCGGTATGTTAGTTAATAGACCAAACAGTTTACCAATAAAACCTTATTCTGCTATAACCTTAGCTGATATTTCTAGAATGAGGACACTCTGTTTGAAAAACTGACTACAATTAGAACTAACCACACTTTCTAATTCAGTGAAGAAAATAACATAATAGTTTGCTGAAATATTTTCAAGTTGTTGAATTGATTTGCATAAGCCTTAGAGATAAATTCACAAGGGAGTGGGAGGAACCACCCTTTTTCCATTTATATTCAATATGTGTGTTTTGCAAAGTACTATTCTATTTTATATTTTACATTCACTTTTACAATTAACTTAAGCTTTGATGAAGGAAGTCCCTATTTAATTGTAGACATTTTCATTGTGGGAGGATTTTTTGTAGCCCTTCAGGGACTACCTAACTGAGATGTATAGTGCTCTGCTTTAAGTGTAGAGCAATTAAGTCTATTTTTTGTTTTATAGTCAAATGAACAAAAAAGCTTCCTCTTAGAGAATTTAACTCCAAGCATGTCAACTAAGTATGGAACCAGAAAGAATTATTGTGTTTATAATATCAAAATTTTTGTAAGTGGAAGTACAACTGGCACTTCCTATCCATGGGTTCTGCATCATGGAAACAGATTCAACCAACAACTGATGGAAAATGTCAGAAAAAAAATCCATAAAGTTTCAAAAAGAAAAACTTGCAACTATTTACATAGCATTTACACTGTATTAGATATTACATAGCATTTACACTGTATTAGGTATTATAAGGAATCTAGAGATGATTTAAATTAGGGAGGATGTGTGTAGGTTATATGTAAATACTAGCCATTTTATATGAGACTTCAGCATCTGTGGAATTTGCTACCACTGCATGTCCTGCAACAAATTCCCCTCAGAAACTGAGGGATGACTCTGTAATATATGCTCCCCTTTGAACGTGGGCATATTTATATTTCCTTTAAAATTATTAACTCATTAACTAAGCAAATATTTATTGAATTCACACTATGAACCAAACTAATCCAGATCTTGGGCAAGAAATAATAAATCTTCAAAATGCTAAGGGAGGGAGGGAGAAAGAGAGAGAGAGGGGGGATGGGGTGTGTGTGGGAGTGGTTGGACTGGTAGGAGAGGGAAGGGAGGGATGGGAAGAGAAAAAAGAAGTGTATTTATAAAAATGCTAAGTAAATCATGTTCAAGCTAATACAAAAACGAGCTGAGGAGAGGAGAATGGATAGTTCAAGGAACACTTGAAAAAAGAACTGACATAGTCAAATTGACCCAGTTGGTCATAGGACAGTTTCAAATGTTCTCCTGAGTACTAGATTTTAAGCAACATGTTGAGTAATTTAATTTGGTAACAAATATTTATCTTCAGAAATAAGTTTGTCCTGTGTGACACTACATCAGTAAGAAGTTCTGGATTTTTTTTTTCCATATTTTATGAGTGTTTAGCTAGATGTAACCAAGTGACTAAATTCTGTCCAATGAGATGTATTTGAAAATGCAAGCCTTTATAACTGGTAACTCAGGTGGACAGTTCTTTTATACATTTCCAGTTTTCTTTCTTTAAGCTTGATTTGTAGTGTAATGGCTGATGTTGAGCCATTACAGCCCTTGAGGTGATGAGAAGGTATAACTGTAAGTTAAAATCGTGAAAGGGAAGGACAGAAGTAGCACAACTCTGAACACTGTTGATGCCTCATCTCAACTTTGGTTTGCTTACCTTCAGACTTCTTCATGAGATAATAATAAAAGTTTCACTTGTTTTTACACTACTATTCTTAGCTCATTAATCAGACAAGAAGAATAAAGGGATTTTCTAAAACTTAACTAAACTCTTTTATTTCCTGCATCAATTAAAAATGTTTCCAATTTTAAACTTTATATATGGGTAGAAATTTCAGAATCTCATTAGAGCTCATCCTAATTGAATATGACCTCAACTAAACTTGATTATATCTTCAAAGATGCTGTTTCCAAAAAAGGTCACATCCGTAGGTACCAGAGGTTAGTACTTCAACATATCATTTTGGGGGAAACAATTCCACCCACAAGACTGGAACTACTTCAGACAAGGATATCATCTGTGGATCTGCCTTTGGAATAAGAGTAGCAAGATTCATGCTTACTTGTCATAAGGGATATACAGTTGGTTATGATTATGGAGGCATTACCATGTGACAGGCAATATATTAAACTCCTTCAAGAACTATTCTTTATATATCTAACATTTGTTAAACCAATAAAGCTTCTTATAAAATATTATAAATAAATCTAAAATAAATAAAATGAAAGTAGAGAAATAGATCAAATGGCCTTTTCCTCCCAATAATAACAAGAACACAAATCTTGAAATAAAAAATAGAGTTGAAGTGAGAATTTAAAGATGAGATGAGACTAAGAGATAGATCCATCTGTTTCTTTGTAGGGACACTATTTGGATCCTGATCAAAAAAACAAACTCTAAAGAAAATTATGATTCAACTGAGGAAATTGAACATTAATTTATATTTGGTGATATTAAAGTAATTATCATTAATTTGATTTAGATGTGATAACACTAAAAGGTTATCTTCATAAAAAGTTTTCTTATCTCTTAGAAATACCTACTAAAGAAAAGACCTTCAAGAAGGCAGAGGAGTAAGACGTGGAGATCACCTTCCTCCCCACAAATACATCAGAAATATACCTGATGTGGAACAACTCCTACATAACACCTACTGAAAGCTGACAGAAAACCTCAGACTTCCCAAAAGGCAAGAAACTCCCCATGTACCTGGGTAGGGCAAAAGAAAAAAGAAAAAACAGAGACAAAAGAATAGGGATGGGACCTGCACCTCTGGTAGGGAGCTGTGAAGGAAGAAAAGTTTCCACAAACTAGGAAGCCCCTTCACTGGTGGAAACGGGGTGGCAAAGGGGAAGCTTCAGAGGCACGGATGAGAGCATAGCAATAGGGGTGCAGAGGGCAAAGCAGAGAGATTCCCGCACAAAGGATCGGTGCTGACCAGACCAGCTCTCACCAGCCTGAGAGGCTTGTCTGCTCCCCAGCTGGGGCGAGTGGGGGCTGGGAGCTGAGGCTCAGGCTTCGGAAGTTGGATTCCAGGGAGAGGACTGGAGTTGGCGGCATGAACACAGCCTGAAGGGGACTAGTGCACAACAGCTAGCCAGGAGGGAGTCTTGGAAAAAGTCTGGAACTGCCTAAGAGGCAAGAGACCATTGTTTTGGGGGTGTACGAGGAGAGGGGATTCAGGGCACCACCTAAAACGAGCTCCAGAGACAGGCTCAAGCTGCGGCTATCAGCACGGACCCCAGAGACAGGCATGAGACGCTAAGGCTGCTGCTGCAGCCACCAAGATGCCTGTGTGCAAGCACAGGTCACTAACCACACCTCCCCTCCTGGGAGCCTGTGCAGCCTGCCACTGCCAGGGTCCCGTGATCCAGGGACAACTTTCCCAGGAGAACACATGGCGCACTTCAGGCTGGTGCAACGTCACGCTGGCCTCTGCTGCCACAGGCTAACCTCACATCCGTACTCCTCCCTCCCCCTGGCCTGAGTGAGCCAGAGTCCCCGAATCAGCTGCTACTTTAACCCCATCCCGTCTGAGCAAAGAACAGATGTGCTCAGGCAACCTACATGCATAGGCGGGGCCAAATTCAAAGCTGAACCCTAGGAGATGTGCAAACAAAGAAGAGAAAGGGAAATTTCTCCCAGCAGCCTCAGGAGCAGCGGGTTAAATCTCCACAATCAACTTGATGTACCCTGCATCTGTGGAATACCTGAATAGACAATGAATCATCCCAAAATTGAGGTGGTGGATGTTGGGAGCAACTATAGATTTGGGGTTTGCTTTCTGTCTCTAATTTGTTTCTGGTTTCATGTTTATCTTAGTTTAATATTTAGAGTTTATTATCATTGGTAGAGTTGTTTATTGATTTGGTTGCTCTCTTTTTTTCTCATATATATATATATTTTTTTTCCTTTTTCTCTTTTGTGAGTGTGTATGGATATGCTTCTTTGTGTGATTTTGTCTGTGTCGCTTTGCTTTTACCATTTGTCCTAGGGTTCTGTCTGTCCTTATTTTCTATTTTTTTAGTATAGTTTTTATTGCTTGTTATCATTGATGGATTTGTTTTTTGGTTTGGTTGTTCTCTTCTTCCTTTCTTTTTTAAAATTTATTCTATTACTTTTTAATTTTTTAATTTTTAACAATTAAAAATGTTTATTTTAGTAATTTTATTTTATGTTCTTATTTTTTATTTATTCTTTTCTTTTTCTCCCATTTCTTCTGAGCCATGTGGCTGACAGAGTCTCAGTGCTCAGGCTGGGTGTCAGGCCTATGCCTCTGAGGTGGGAGAGATGAGTTCAAGACATTGGTCCACCAGAGACCTCCCGGCTCCACACAATATCAGACTGCGAAAGCTCTCCCAGAGATCTCCATCTCAACGCTAAGACCCAGGTCTACTCAACGACCAGCAAACTACAATGCTGGACACCGTATGTCAAACAACTAGCAAGACAGGAACACAACCCCACCCATTAGCACATAGGCAGCCTAAAATAATAATAAGATCACAGACACCCCAAAACACACCACTGGATGCGGTACTACCCATCAGAAGGACAAGATCCAGCCTCATCCACCAGATCACAGGCACTAGTCCCCTCCATCAGGAAGCCTACACAAGCCACTGAACCAACCTTAGCCACTGGGGGCAGACACCAAAAACAACAGGAACTATGAGCCTGCAGCCTGCGAAAAGGAGACCCCAAACACAGTAAGTTAAGCAAAATGAGAAGACAGAGAAACACACAGCAGATGAAGTAGCAAGGCAAAAACTCACCAGACCAAACAAATGAAGAGGAAATAGGCAGTCCACCTGCTAAAGAATTCAGAGTAATGATAGTAAAGATGATCCAAAATCTTGAAAAGAGAATGATGAAAATACAAGAAACTATTAACAAGGACCTACAAGAATTAAAGAGCAAACAAACAATCATGAACAACACAATAAATGAAATTAAAAATTCTCTAGAAGGAATCAAGAGCAGAATAACTGAGGCAGAAGAACAGATAAGTGAACTGGAAGATGAAATATTGGAAATAACTACCACAGAGAAGAATAAAGAAAAAAGAATGAAAAGAATTGAGGACAGTCTCAGAGACTTCTGGGACAACATTAAATGCACCAACATTCGAATTACAGGGGTCCTAAAACAAGAAGAGAAAAAGAAAGGGAATGAGAAAATGTTTGAACAGATTATAGATGAAAACTTCACTAATATGGGAAAGGAAATAGTCAATGAAGTGCAGGAAGCACAGAGAGTCCCATACAGGATAAATCCAAGGAGAAACACACCAAGACACATAGTAATCAAACAATCAAAAATTAAATACAAAGAAAACATATTAAAAACAGCAAGGAAAAAACAACAAATAACATACAAGAGAATACCCATAAGATTAACAACTAAACTTTCAGCAGAAACTCTGCAAGCCAGAAGGGAGTGGCAGGACATACTTAAAGTGATGAAAGAGAAAAACCTACAACCAAGATTACTCTACCCAGCAAGGATCTTATTCAGATTCGGCTGAGTAATTAAAACCTTTACAGACAAGGAAAAGATAAGAGAATTCAGCACCACCAAACCAGCTTTACAACAAATACTAAAGGAACTTCTCTAGGCAGGAAACACAAGAGAAGGAAAAGACCTACAGTAACAAACCCAAAACAATTAAGCAAATAGTAATGGGAACATACATATCGATAATTACCTTAAATGTAAATGGATTAAATGCTCCAACCAAAAGGCATGCACTGGCTTAATGGATCCAAAAACAAGACCTGTATATATGCTGTCTACAAGAGACCCACTTCAGACCTAGGAACACATACAGACTGAAAGTGAGAGGATGGAAGAAGTTACTCCATGCAAAGGGAAAGCAATAGAAAGCTGGAGTAGCAATTCTCATATCAGACAAAATAGACTTTAAAATAAAGACTATTACAAGAGAAAAAGAAGGACACTACATAATGATCAAGGGATCAATCCAAGAAGAAGACATAACAATTGTAAATATTTATGCAACCAACATAGGAGCACGTCAATACATAAGGCAAATACTAACAGCCATAAAAGGGGAAATTGACAGTAACACAATCATAGTAGGGGACTTTAACATCCCACTTTCACCAATGGAGAGATCATCCAAAATGAAAATAACAAAGGAAAAACAAGCTTTAAATGATACATTAAACAAGATGGACTTAACTGATATTTATAGGACATTCCATCCAAAAACAACAGAATACACTTTCTTCTCAAGTACCCATGGAACATCCTGCAGGATAGATCATATCTTGGGTCACAAATCAAGCCTTGGTATATTTAAGAAAATTGAAATCATATCAAGTATCTTTTCCGACCACAACACATTGAGACTAGATATCAATCAGAGGAAAAAAATCTGTAAAAAATACAAACACATGGAAGCTAAACAATACGCTACTAAATAAGCAAGAGATGACTGAAGAAATCAAAGAGGAAATAAAAAAATACCTAGAAACAAATGACAATGAAAACATGATGACCCAAAACCCATGAGATGCAGCAAAAGCAGTTCTAAGAGGGAAGTTTATAGTAATGCAATCCTACCTCAAGAAACAAGAAACATCTCAAGTAAACAACCTAACCTTAAACCTAAAGCAATTAGAGAAAGAAGAAGAAGAAACCCCCCCCCCAAATTTAGCAGAAGGAAAGAAATCATAAAGATCAGATCAGAAATAAATGAAAAAGAAATGAAGGAAACAATAACAAAGATTAATAAAACTAAAAGCAGGTTCTTTGAGAAGATAAAAAAAATTGATAAACCATTAGCCAGACTCATCAAGAAAAAAAGGGAGAAGACTCCAATCAATACATTTAGAAATGAAAAAGGAGAAGTAAAAACTGACCCTGCAGAAATACAAAGTAACAAGAGAGATTACTACAAGCAACTATATGCCAATAAAATGGTCAACTTGGAAGAAATGGACATATTCTTAGAAAAGCACAACTTTCCGAGACTGAACCAGGAAGAAATAGAAAATATAAACAGACCAATAACAAGCACTGAAATTGAGACTGTGATTAAAAATCTTCCAACAAACAAAAGTCCAGGACCAGATGGCTTCACAGGCAAATTCTATCAAACATTTCGAGAAGAGCTAAAACCTATCCTTCTCAAACTCTTCCAAAATACAGCAGAGGGAGGAATACTCCTAAATCATTCTACAAGGCCACCATCACCGTGATACCAAAAGCAGAAAAAGATGTCACAAAAAATGAAAACTGCAGGCCAATATCACTGATGAACACAGATGCAAATATCCTCAACAAAATACTATCAAAAAGAATCCAACAGCACATTAAAAGGATCATGCACCATGATCAAGTGGGGTTTATCACGAGAATGCAGGATTCTTCAATATACGCAAATCAGTCAATATGATACACCATATTAACATATTGAAGAATAAAACCCATTTGATCATCTCAATAGATGCAGAAAAAGCTTTCAATAAAATTCAACACCCATTTATGACAAAAACCCTCCAGAAGTTAGGCATAGAGAGAAATTACCTCAACATAATAAAGGTCATATATGACAAATCCACAGCCAACATCATTCTCAATGGTGAAAACAGAGACCCTTTCCTCTAAGATGAGGAGCAAGATAAGGTTGTCCACTCTCACCACTATTATTCAACATAGTTTTGGAAGTTTTACCCACAGCAACCAGAGAAGAAAAATAAATAAAATGAATCGAAATCAGAAAAGAGGAAGTAAAGCTGTCACTGTTTGCAGATGACATGATACTATACATAGAGAATCCTAAGGATGCTACCAGCAAACAACCAGAACTAATCAATGAATTTGATAAAGTAGCAGGATACAAAATAAATGCACAGAAATCTTGCATTCCTATACACTAGTGATGAAAAATCTGAAAGAGAAATTAAGGAAACACTCTCATTTACCACTGCAACAAAAAGAATAAAATACCTAGAAATAAACCTACCTAAGGAGATAAAAGATCTATATATAGAAAACTATAAGACACTGATGAATAAAATGAAAGATGATACAAACAGATGGAGGGAAATAACACGTTCTTTGATTGGAAGAACGAACATTATGAAAATGACTATACTATCCAAAGCAATCTACAGATTCAATACAATCCCTATCAAACTACCAATGGCCTTTTTTACAGAACTAGAACCAAAAATTTCACAATTCGTATGGAAACACAAAAGACCCCAAATAGCCAAAGCAATCTTGTGAAAGACAATCGGAGCTGGAGGAATCTGGTTCCCGGACTTCAGAATATACTACAAAGTTACAGTCATCAAGACCGTGTGGTACTGGCACAAAAACAGACAGATAGATCAATGGAACAGGATAGAAAGCTCAGAGATAATCCCACACACATATGGTCACTTTATCTTTGGTAAAGGATGCTAGAATATCCAATGGAGAAAAGACAGCCTCTTCAATAAGTGGTGCTGGGAAAACTGGACAGCTACATGTAAAAGAATGAAATTAGAACACTCCCTAACACCATACACAAAAATAAACTCAAAATGGATTAAAGACCTAAATGTAAGGTCAGACACTATAAAACTCTTAGAGGAAAACATAGGCAGAGCACTCTATGATATCAATCACAGCAAGATTCTTTTTGACCCACTTCCTAGAGAAATGGAAATAGAAACAAAAATACACAAATGTGATATAATGAAATTTAAAATCTTTTGCACAGCAAAGGAAACCATAAACAAGACCAAAAGACAACCCTCAGAATGGGAGAGAATATTTGCAAATGAAGCAACTGACAAAGGATTAATCTCCAAAATATACAAGCAACTCATGTAGCTCAATATCAAAAAAACAAACAACCCAATCCAAAAATGGGCAGAAGACCTAAATAGACATTTCTCCAAAGACGATATACAGATTGCTAAGAGACACATGAGAGGATGCTCAACATCACTAATCATTAGAGAAAATCAAATCAAAATTACAATGAGGTATCACCTCACACCAGTCAGAATGACCATCATCAAAATATCTACAAACAATAAATGCTGGAGAGGGTGTGGAGAAAAGGGAACCCTCTTGCACTGTTGGTGGGAATGTAAATTGATACAGCCTCTATGGAGAACAGTATGTAGGTTCCTTAAAAAAGTAAAAATAGTACTACTGTACGGCCCAGCAATCCCACTACTGGGCCTATACCCTGAGAAAACCATAATTCAAAAAGAGTCATGTACCACAATGTTCATTGCAGCTCTATTTACAATAACCAGGACACGGAAGCAACCTAAGTGTCCATCACAGATGAATGGATAAAGCAGATGTGGCACATATATACAATGGAATGTTATTCAGCCATAAAAAGAAACGAAATTGAGTTGTTTGTAGTGAGGTGGATGGATCTAGAGTCTGTTATACCGAGTGAAGTAAGTCATAAAGAGAAAAACAAATACTGTATGATAACACATATATATGGAAATTAAAAAAAATGATTATGAAGAACCCAGGGGCAGGACAGGAATAAAGACATAGACGTAGAGAATGGAATTGAGGACACTGAGAGGGGGTAGGGTAAACCGGGACGAAGTGAGAGAGTGGCATGGACATATATACACTACCAAATGGAAAATAGATAGCTAGTAGGAAGCAGCCACATAGCACAGGGAGATCAGCTCGGTACTTTGTGACCACCTAGAGGGGTGGGATAGGAAGGGTGGGAGGGAGACGCAAGAGGGAGGAGATATGGGGATATATGTATATGTATAGCTGATTCACTTTGTTATAAAGCAGATACTAACACACCATTGTAAAGCAATTATACTCCAATAAAGATGTTAAAAAAATACCTACTAAAATATCTACAGATACCATGTTCTGATGGTTGGGATTTTCTGATCGTAGTAATGACCACAAAGTGATAATTGCAGATATTGAATGATGACCACATAGAGTTTCATTATGCTATTTTTAAAATTTCAATATATTTGAAATTTTCATAATGAATAGTTAGAAAACAACTGATGTGTAGATATGAAAATTATGTCTTTATAACAAACTATTTTCTTTACCTGAAGAGAGGAATAAAAATTATGTCTCAGTTGCATAAAGTTTTACAACTTAAAAGTTTTTAACATGCTTTTAGTGATATTACATTAAATCCACCCAACAATACAGGCAGTTAGGTGGTGTTAACTCAGTTTTTTCAAAAGAAGCAAAAGCTAAGTCAATCTTTTTTTCCAATTTTAGAATAGAGTTTCAAATTCTGTTTCTTCAGCATCTCTAAATGGACCAGCAAGTGTTGGAACTATATTTCTAGCATCCCAGCTTGCATTTTTTCATTTTATTTCAAATCAGTTGAGATTTTCAGTATGTGTGTGTATGTGTGTGTGTGTGAGAGAGAGAGAGAGATTTGACCTATTAGAACTCAAACATGGACACATATTTATATGAAATACTCATTAACGATTTACCACTTATCTGCTGTTATCCAAATATTATTTTAATACAATTAAGTCATGTTTTCACAGGAAATATTTTAAAATTTTAAAAAATGGAGAAAGGGAAATAAGAAGCCATCAAATCTTAGAAAAGAGTAATTTGTGGAAAAAAAAAAGAAGTGAGAAAATATTGGTTACCAGGAATTTGAAATTAGTGAATGTAAGAATCACAGAGATGAGAATAGTCCAGAATAAAGGAAGGGTGTGAGGGATGGAGGATGTCAGGTTCAGGTTCAGGTTTCATAGCCATGCCCTAGGCAAGGTATGAAGTGGTCAAGTTATCCGCGGGCCTTAGCTTCCTGGCTTCTGCCACTACCCGGAGTAGCCAAGTGTACACAGACATAAAGTGTAACTCTATTTTGTTTTTTTTTAAAGTTATCAATAGCATTATTTTATTTTGGTAGGAGCCAACATAAAAAAATATATATTAAAGAATTATTTATATGTGATATCTTGCCATTTGGAGAATTCCTACAGAGAATTCTGTAACTTTTTTTTTCCACAAATCTTAGCTATTTTCTCATTAAAAACTGTTGATCTTTCAAGCCTGAGAAAGGCAATATAAATGAGGTTTGTTGTGTACTAAACTCACTGAGAATCAATTTATAAGGCCAAAGCCTTTGGAAAAACAAAATGTACCTCTCTACATTAAAAAAAAGAAAAAGAAAAACAACTTCAAATATAAAAATAGAAGAATAACCATCCCTTTGCTGTGGCATAGAATATACACTCAAAAACATTTTAAAAATAGGAAATTTTTAAAGGCAATTTTCAGATGAATGTTTGTGACATTGGAGCTGGAAACAAGAGGGGTTCTGAGGCCTGATGTTCTTTATATAAGGGAGTTATAGACATCAAAGAAGAGAAATGGTCATGAGTTAGAGTGAATGAAAGATTTACCAGAACTTTGTCAATTACTCCCTTGTCTTGGAACACATTCTGGAAAGGCCACACATTTTGTGACTGTAAACAGTCCTTTGCACAGAAGGGCTAAGATGCTGTGATAAGCCATGAAGAGTTCTCATTTCGTCTTATTAAAGAAAAAAAGTGAAATAAAAAGCAAAGAATGATAAAGTTTTATATAATATATATGGATATATTATATTATGGGTGTAAGGAAACAGCTGAGAAGCAGTGTGGTATAGAATGAATGGTTAAGAGTTCAAATTTTAAAATAAGATTACGTGGCTTCAAATTCTACCTTAATTATTATCCACATGTGTGTCTAAGACTTGACCTTCTCATTTCTGAAATGGAGTTAAAATAGGTCATAATAAGATTAAGGTGAAATAATGCATATAACATGTTTAGCATGGTGCCTACCATATATAAATTGTTCAATAAATATTTTTTATCATTGTCTTACTGTTATTCATATTATCATCACTAGCTGTTGCTAATGAAATGATAAAATAAATAAAATTTATGACAATAAATTTTTATTATGACCAACTTGGAATACATTTTGGATTTCAACAGGATTGCCAAAATTTAGATATTAGCTGAAGTGATTATCAAAATGATCTCTGGCTTATATCTGTAATTACCTTTTACTGTACAACCACTGCCATGTAACATGTTACTTCTTGTGAGATCAAGCACTCCCTTCCCAGCCTCTCCAGGTTAGAGTTAAGGTGCACATAAATACAGAGTTTTATAGGTTTGCCACATGACCCCCAAATGCAAGGATGGATCTAGAGTAGGGATCCCTAATTTTCAATGATGGATGTAAAACAGAGATGTATAGTCATAATGTCTGACTATGCCTTCTTTCTTAAAGATCACAAATCCCTGTGGTCTGCAGACATATTATTGTGTATGGCCAGGGAAAGACCAGAGCAAAGGTTGATGAAAGGAACTTCTGTTTTTGAAATACTGGAAGTCTCTGCATGCTTTTACCAAATAGATCCAGTGCTAGTACTTTTCGCTTTTATTTCTAATCCCAACATTTTCACACATTTCCCCTTATGGATGTGAAAACTATTGAGAAATACACTGACTCCTTCAACACTAAATAATTGGGTACCACGGGTATAGAACAACCCCTGGAAGAGATAAACTCTAACTTGAGAGCATTCCAGATGAATTTTTCCATTAATTCTTCTGTTAATTCAACATCTGTGCTAATTGCAGAAAATAGTGTGAAGCCTCGTAGGTGTCATAAAACCTGTGATTTTTTTTATACAACAACCTCATCAGCTCTTAAATGGCTAAACCAAGCAATCCTTACAGGATTCAGGATTCAGAAGGAACCTCAAGAGACCCACAAGAAATTTATTGGTGTTCCTATGGATGTCCAGAGAGTTTGATAGTTTACCTGGGATATTTGCAAAATTGTCAGAGGTCTCTCAGGATCCATAAAACTCAGATTTGCATAGACCACTCTTTTGCAAATTAAAGGGTTGAAGTGGGTTCCTGTGAGTCTGGCATCCAGAGCTCCAGCTAGATGGGCAGTACTAAGAAAAGGGGATTTCATTTGTCCCAGAAACTAATGATTTTCTCTGATTATGTATATTTCTCTCTTTGAAGAAGACACTGAAAGATTACACATAAGATGAAAAGTGTAACTTGGAAAACTTTGTGGTGTCACTGAGAGAAAAACAAAGAGCATCGCTGAATTTAAGAGAAATAAAGTAAGTTATCTTAGAAAGAAGCAACATTATTGATCTACATTTAAAAAGAATGTTTCAGTTCATCCCAGAAATAAATTAGTGTATTTAATTTACTCTTCATGTGAAGCGCTTATTGTATTTTCAAACTATTTTTATTAAGTCACTTAAATGCCTTAATTTTACTTTTAGAGTCAATACTGTGTATTCTCATGCTTGAAATGCATTCATCAGTTGAATCTTTTAAAAAAATTTTTATTGAAGTATAGCTGATTTGCAATGTTGTGTTTAATTTCTGCTGTACAGCAAAGTGACTCAGTTATACATAAATATGTTTTCTCACTTCTTTTCCATTATGGTTTATCACAGGATATTGAATATTATTCCCTGGGCTGTACAGTGGGACCTTGCTGTTTATCTATCCTATATGTAATAGTTTGCACACAAATACGAACTATTTCATACCTATGAAACAAAAACAGACTCACAAATCAGTTGCATCTTTAATATTAAGATTTCAGAAAGCTTTATTTATAAAGCACATGTAAATGTATTAAATTATACACAGGTTAATATGGAATAATAATAGATGTATATTTCTACTCCAATCTTACAGGGAATTTTTAATCTGAAACACAGTTTAATCAATAAAGAGCATAATGGAAAGTATAAAGACATGAAATATCATGAACCTGCAACTGTTTCTGTTTAGGTTATAAACCTTCATATGCAGGGAGCATGTGTGATGTATCTACAATGCTATTTATGAGCATGAAATATAGGACTGCTTTTTATCCAGAGGCATTGTGGACAATGCCTGATCTTACATGAAAATCCCATTATATTAAATCCTATTAATAATATATAAAAATCTTAAAATACAATTTTCTATCATATTAGTGATACATCATATTGCATTATAGTTTTCTTGCCATTAATATTGTGTTTATGCCTTTAGCTAAAGGGCTATTATTAATAACCTGTAACATAAACTTTTTAATTGTCACATTGTTCTACATGGTCTTTTTAAATACTAATAAGTTTGCCTTACATGTGGAGAGAAAAAAAAGAAATTCATGTAAATTTATATGGAATAATATGCATGACTAATTCACGTGAGAATCCAAATGAGAGCTGTAAAATAAAAATGAAAAACAAAATTTTAAAAAACTTATGACTTCATAGTTAAAGGCTGAGTGTACCCATGGGATTAAGCAATATTTTATTTTTGCTCTCTGAAATAGATTTAGTCTAATCAGAAATATAATTTTTACAGTTTCTTCCCTTTCTCCATCTTTTTCTAGTTTCTTTCCTCAGTTGATTCTCTGCCCTATCCCTTGTTTTTCAATGCCCTGTGTCCTCGGTTCTTAATTGTAGTTTAATACTGACCTTTTCCATACAGCACTGTACATATGGTATTGATTTTTATACGTACTTTAATTATCCTCCTTAATCCTATCATCCTAATTGTACTCATCTTAGCGGTTGTGACTTGCCTCATTAATAAAGCAACAAAGACTCCAGCTTATGACAATCCTAAGGATTCTGGGGAGGTGCTGGGGGCATGCCGATACTCTTTCCTCAGAAGTGGATGAGTCCACATGTTCTGTAGCTGACCCAAGTATTTAACGGTGGCACTTGTAATGATATTATGCTTTAGCTAATATTCTTTTGTTCATGTTTTAATTAGAAAAATATTATGTGCCCAATATGACCAAAAATTATACTAGTACTGAAGAAATTTACAAAAGCAAAATATGTGTATCAAGTTTCCTCCCATGTCGTAATTCTTCATTTCTATGTTATTTCTATTCATGTTCACTCATTTCAGAACAAAATAGAACTTGATATAGCACTGTTAAAGTTATCTACCAGGGCTTCCCTGGTGGCGCAGTCGTTGAAAGTCTGCCTGCCGATGCAGGGTACACGGGTTCGTGCCCCGGTCCGGGAAGATCCCACATGCCGCGGAGCGGCTGGGCCCGTGAGCCATGGCCGCTGAGCCTGTGCGTCCGGAGCCTGTGCTCCGCAACGGGAGAGGCCACAACAGTGAGAGACCCGCATACCGCAAAAAAAAAAAAAAAAAAATTTACGAAATTAACAACTATCCAGCTCAAGGAAAATTTATCATTTATTTACTTTATTTAGTCATTATTGTACTGATTTTTTGATACAGCTATTTGGAGAAGTAAAAAACTTCTAATTTTGTTGAAGATATAACAATTGAATAACTTTATAAACTCTCTTTGCATAGTAGAGAGATTAGGAGAGCGGAATCTGCAGTTAGACTCTGGACATCCCAGTCTTAGTACCTACAAGCTGGGTAGAACTCTCTTACTTCATCTGTAAAACAGAGGCAGCATCAGTATGTATTACATAGAATTTTTATAAGGATTGACTGAGTTAACATGTTAGTGCTATAAAATAATGCCTGGTATATATAATATATGTTCAATTAGTATTTGCTATTTTTATAGTCATTGATACATTTAGCATGTAACATACATCTATTGATGTTGATGTCAATGAATACACTCAATTTATTTATATCCTGACCACTTTAAATACTTTGAGTTGACACAGTGATCAAAAGGCCATGGAAGAGAAGAAATGACAGAGAAGCAAAAATGAGCACAGACTTCTCTGAGGTGAAGAAGATAAGTTAGTGAGTCTACAGTGAGCTGATTGTAATTTGAAACCCCTTTTTGGTCTTGTTTCCTGATAGCAAATGCAAAAGTGAAACTTAATGCATTGCATTTTTTTCGTCCCTCCTGCGATTAAATGCAGGCACTTTTCTCCTTGCCTTTGACAGAATGATATTGAGTGATATTTTCCATTTTATTTTATTCTTGACCCTTAGGGAAACATTTGCCTAGGACCTTAGCTTTATTTGGGTCACTCTGTCTTCCATCCTGTTGTTGGGAATGAGACAAGAGCAAGCTGGCTCTGCCATCCAAGCCCATCATTAATACTAGTGGGATGCTGAACAGGCCACTGTCACACCAGCCCTTTAAAAGCAAAAGGCATAATAGTCAATAATCACTCAATACCATATGTACGTTATTGACTTTCTAATAATTGTTGATGGTCCGTTTGTAATCTTACTACCAAATAAGAAACTCATTCAAATTTAAATTTCATTAGGACTGGATTTTACTAATAATTAATGCTACCTTAATATTTATTCTTTTACTTTTCAGTGGGGCTTGGAAGAACTATTTAGCTTATCATATAAGTATTGATCTAATGACATAAAATATTATGAAATGGCATTTTGTAGAATAAAGGACAGTCAAGTGACGCACTTCAGTTACTAAGTAGAGTCCACGTGGGTGGGCGTGAAAGGAGTGAATAATTTGGAGTATCCAGAAGCAGGTGGGAGTAAAGTGTATCATATTACTTTATAAGCAAAACAGAACTTGCCCTTCAGTCGCTCTGTTTGTCTTCTGCTGGAGGCTAATATTGCTGAATTTTGTGACCTCCCTTGTATTTCTATCAACTTTAATGTAGCCACATAAGCAAATAGATATTCATATGCTCGGGATCTTTATGACATCTGGATGTTCTGGTAAATATTAAGACAATAAGCAGATAAAAGTGGTATCACTTATTTTATCACTAGCTGCTCTGTGTGTGTGTGTGTGTGAGTGAACAAAGAAGACATCACTTGTTATAACGTGTTGTTCGCTAATATATTTATAAAAGCGTATTAGAATGAGTCATTATTCTCTGGGAACCAGATTCTCCCCAGTGGCTTCCTCACTTGGGTGAGTTAGTTGCTTGCATGTTAACCATTTCAGGGCACTGATGAGTCATGTCTGTAAATAATACTCACTACTGAATCCAAGTCAAGCTTTCAAACATATAGAGAACACTAGGGAAGAAAAAAAAAGATATTTCAGTGTATATATTTTAGAATGCCTCGTTTAAAAACTCTCTGAACCTAGCTTTGGAACTTAATTTTAATGTCCATGAGTTACAGGGTCTCTGAGGATGAGGTCCTTTATCTCTCAAGTCACAGCAGACTTGAGCAATTCCTGTTTCTCATGCATGACAACAAACTTCTGCCTTTACCCCTGGGTGTGTTCAGAAATGCTGTTAGAGTCTGAGACTTAGCTCCCGAGGACAAGGAATTGACTCCTCTGGGTAGTGGCATCACAATAGTTTAGTGATGCTTGACATTGATGAAGTCTGTGTGCTGTATTATAAAATGATACAAATGCCTTAGAATAAGAAAAGCCTCTTAATTTCTTCTCCCTGTAGTTATTTTATGCTTAATCTTAGTTATACAAAAAATTTCTTTGTGCCTGGCTGTAAAGCAGAGCCCTTCTTTGTGAATTGCAAGTACATATAAACCCTCCTCTTAACTCATTTTCTGATTCTCCTTTCCTCGCATAACATAATGAATTTGATGAGCTTGCTTGGAAAACTATCGTGGATAGAAAGCATGTTATTCTTCTCCAAAATACCCAGCCCACAATCTGTCTCGATGGGTGATAGGCAAACAGAAATCTCTAATGGTCAAAAGCAAATGTAACGCATTTCAGCCCAGAGATATAGTGTCCAATGTGTAGGAGTTGTCTTGTTTCCAGGACACCACCCCTACTCACTGGAAACATTTGCAGAAGATTTCCATCCAGGAAACCACCCCTACTCACTGGAAACACTTGCGGAAGATTTCCATCTTGATTATATTACTCTACCTTCCATCCTGTGTTTGCTGGAAATGAGGATGTAGCCAGCTGTCTTTATAACATTTGCTTCATAACAATCAAGTAGTTGGAAAACTTCATCTAAAATAACATCAATATCATTATAGTAGTATTTTCTATCTGATATGCATGTGTATAATAGATATATGAATTGGACTGGATTCATGCTAGAGCCATTAAGTTCATTCAGGAAATATAATACCAACATCAAACATAAGAAGCCTGGACTAGTGAATAGATTGGGAATCTGAATTTTAATAGAAGCCAATTGCTCAATTAGGAGGCAAGCACTGAAATGGAAATACGTTCAATCAGGTCAATGCCTTCTGAATTGTTTTGAAAGTATTATTAGTTATTTTTTTTGATGGTTATAAAATTGTGGATTTTATCTGTGTATACCAATTGTGGATTTTATCTGTGTATAGATGGACATACATGTACAAAGCCAAATACACATGTACATATTATATTATGCAAAATTATATGCAATAGTAGCTTGATTTTAAAAACAATATTAGCAACAAAGTTAGGTTGAAATATCTCTATTTGTATCAAACATTTATCTTTCATCATAACATCATATGGGTTAAGAGTAAAAACTTTGGAACTGGGTTCAAGTATTACTTCAGGCATTACAGCCTCAACTGCTTCTAAAGACTAGAAAGCTCACAAAAATAAGGTAAATTAACCAACTATAAAATCACATCCAGGAGTAGAAGAAAGTGATAAACTAAATACTTGATACTTCATCAAAATAGAAACGCTTCCTGTAAATCATCTATGCTTCCATTAATGTGCTATACTAGAATGTATGCGCTACAGCCTGATATTCCCATTTTTCAAGAAAAGTCAGAAATCTGAGTTGTACCTGAAGTGTAGTGAATTATAAATTAAGCATTTATTCAACAATATAATTACCAATTTAGCTCATAGCCCTAACTGATGCTTTTGTTCCTCATTTTTATGTTTGTAGAATAAAGACATTAATGTTTTAACTCATGGCATTTTTCTGAGGATTCTATCAGCAGAAATAGTGTTTGGCATCTAGTAAGTGATCAGTAAAAGTCAGCAGTTATTATTCTAAATAAAGTATTGTTTCCAAATTATATCATTTATTCAACAAACATTTCATGCCTATTATTTTTCAGGCATCATGCAAATTTCTGGATTCACAGAAGAGACTCAGAACCACTTTCTTTTCTTCGATATTGAGTTGTTGCATATCCACCAGTACCCTGATTTCTGTTTATCTTAACTGTCTTTTGGAGTAACCTTTTTTAGGGTTTATAAATAGCAATGTCCCAGAGATGTGTTGGGAAATGTTTAACAACTGGCTCTCCAGAAAGAGAAGGAGAACAAGAGAAAACGCACAGGAGAGAGAGGATTTTGGGGAGTCCTGTTTTGTAGAATCTACCAGTTTCCATGTGTAGATAATCCTACAGTAGCTGATTTCAAGTTACCAGTATGAAATCACTGAACACAAAGTTGGAAAGAAATGCAGTCACTTGAGATGGTTACAGTACGTCCTTGAATATAAAGCTTGTTAGTGATGTTATGTGGCAATTTGAAAGAGAGCAATTTTTATGTTCATGATAAGACTTGAACACCAACAGAAGTATATTTGTGCCAAAAGTCAAACATAAGTTTAATAGGACACACAATAACATCAAGTACAATGTAAAATGATCTCAAATGGAAACTGAAAATCTGTTAAAAAAAGAATTTATTTTGGACTGGAAGGAGAAATGCAAACATCATATAAAGATGACACAGTTTTGTTTTGTTTTTAAAGATATTTATGTAGTAGTTTCTCTGTGCCAGGCATGATTCTAAGAACTTATAAATGCTAACCGATTTGAATAATAACTCATTTGAAAAAGTAACTCATTAAAATGAATAGTCTTGGAGTATATTCATACTTTTATAAAAATAGTCATGTTCTACAAAAGACTAGAAGTGATCTTGCTATGTATGGAATCCAGAGATCAGAAGATCTGCAAAACGGCAGCTGTAATCTTACCGAAGAAGAATAGGGGCCTGAGTAAGGAAAATCATGGACACAGAAGGAAGGAAAATTCTTTAACTATAAATAAAATAATAACATAATAAATAATAATATGAAATAAAATAAATAATAGTATAAAATAATAACATAATGAAAATAGCTGTGATTTTTAAAGCACATAGGTAAATGCTGCTTGGCAAGTGGTTTTTCAGTTTATATTTTCATTCACATTTTGAGTACCTTGTGTGAGGCACTGCAATCATTCACTTGGTGGGAAGCACAGTGGATAACAGAGAGAGAGATCACTGATTTCCTGGAGCTCTCCGTCTAGTTGGGAGCTGATATTTTGTACACATTAGGGTTAGTAATGCTAGCAGCAGCTTTGTCCCCAAATCTTGTTGGTTTTCAAGTAAAAGTTTAAATCTTTATACAAAGTCAAATATGGATGTTCCTCTTCAGTAAATGGTCTGTGCAGCAAGGATATTCAGGAACCCAGGCAAATTGCATCTCATAGCTCTAATCCTCTAGGTCCTAAAAGTCCTTTCCATTTAGCAGATGGAGAAGGAGAGACATTGGTGAATCATGGAACAGGATTTTAAGGGTCAGTTCTGGGAGAGGCAAATATCACCTCCATTCACACCACATTGGCCACATCCAGTTGCAAAGAAGGCAGGGAAAAACAGCCCACCTGCGCACTCAGAGGAAAGGGAAACCTAGTGTGATGAAACTGCAGTCTCTGGCACATATTCAATTTCTCACTTATTGCTCACACAATTCTAAATGTAAATTACTGCATCCATTTTACAAATGAGAAAACAGAAGCTCAAAAAAAGATTAAATAATTTTCCCAAGTTAACATATTTAGTTTATGGCAAAGCTGGAATTTGAAACCAGGTCATGATCTTACTACATGAGAATCAACATGTAGAAAATTTTTTTATTTTATCTCCTGTCTATGTTTTGTTTTTAAACTTTTCAGAAAACAATAATTTAGGTGACTTGAATTAATGTTTTCCAAGAAAACAAACTCAACATTTAGAATTAACTCCACTACCAAGAACCCCACAAGACAAAATTATATAGGAAATTTTGTCTACCCTTTATTTTCCAATTTGGAGATTTTATGTAGACAGTAGAAAACTTTTGATAAAATCTCAGGGATAGGCTTTACAAAACATACACTTCTAAATAGAATATCATTTGCAATTATTATCAATAATAATAAAAGACTGCCAAGGCTGAAGCCATAAACCTTAGTGAAGAACACAGGATTATTGCTTTATTATGGTCCAGAGAGGTATTTGAAATACCTTTCTGCTATATTTGGAAACTAATAAAATATAGATTGAAAAGAAGGGTAAATAATTACAGATTTTAAGCTCATATTTCAAATTCCACCCAGCTCATGCCAATCTGAAAATCACAAATTTGATTTAAGTCTATGCAGTGAAACGCCATTTGTTTTTGAGCTGTCATTCAGTTCCCTATGACAAATTCCTAAAATATTTTCCTGGAGCATGTAGAACTTGATGAAATGTCCTTACAACATTTTAAGTAGTTAATACACATAGTCAAGAATATTGTGGAAAGACCTATTTTAATTATCTCTTTGGTTTTATTAGCAAATGTGAATTTGTAAGAAGGTATATTCACATACACAGGGTGATAATATATAATGAAATCATTTTACACTGTGATAATCAAATACTTTTATTAAGCTCTCAGACTTACTGGAAATGTACTTTCTTGGTACTTTGTTAGGATGGCAATAGGCACTTTAGGTCTCAGCTCAATAGCTAGAATCACTTATTTTACATAGAGCGAAGCAAAGAGATTTTCTATTGTCTTAAACTTCATTTTGCTCTGTCATACGAACTCATTTTGAAGTCTCTTTCTTGTCAGCAATAAAATCACTGTGTCAAACTGAGACAGAATGTGTTTCTCTTTTGAGAAAGCATCTCATATAGAGCAAAGTTTCAAAACAGCAAATTAGATTTATTTTTATCACAAAAATCTGTAATGTTCAAAAAAGAATATAAAGGAGACAAACTTCCCTGCTAAGAAATTCCATAGCTAAAGTTTCCTACGAAAATAACTAGCTGACCAAAGATGGAATCATTGTCTAGAAATTAGAACTGGGAAGAAAATAAGCAAGATTCAAGCATTTATAGTTTATACATCTGTCTATTTAAGGACTTCCAACCCCATAGCTTGATGCCATTGTCAGGAAAGAAATGGAAAATCCTGTTACAGTTGTCTAGTTGGTCTATCATTATTCAGGATGAAAATACAGTTTAGTCATTCACTAACTCAGAATTCTCTCTTTTTAGCAACTTAATACAGTATCATGAAACAACTGCCCCAGACGGTTTATAACAAGACTCTGTGCCAAAAATACATTACTTGTAAGGAAAACAGGAAATGGCAAAGAGAAAGTCAACTTTAACCAAATTTCTGAGTCACCTCTTCCTGTGGATTCATCTTGTCATAAAACTCCACTTGTTTTAGGACAGTTCAAAGTGTGAATTAGAGGAAAGACAGCCTGATAGTGCTGTTAATTGGACTGAGCCACCAGGTTTTCTAAAGGTTAGTTCTAGGCCAAATGATTAAGCGGCAAATATATCTTTGACACCACCTCCTCTCCCAATTCTGTGCTCAAACCCTTCCCTTCCAGGTAACCAGGGTCCTGCTGCTTTATTTGGCTTCCCAGGGCCTAAACTTTACTCTCAAAAACCAGTGCCATTAACATGACAATTTAGTCAGTTAACATGATAAACTAGTGTCAAGTGAAGGTACAAATGAAGATTTTGTGAAAGACTGGGATTACATGAACTCTGTTGGAACTTCCTCAAGGAGAAAGAGGGCCAATGGTAATAGCAACCAAAAGTTACACTCAGAATTTGTTCAGCATTTTACTATGTTCAGGCAGTGGACTCAGTGCCTTAGATAATCTCATTAAAACATTACAACAACAAAAGCAAAGCTCTCAGGTATGTCTGTTGAAAAAAATGCACAACCTAAAAGTTAAGCATTGTGTTTTATTCGGCGGACTTTCTGAGGACTTCAAGCCCAGAGACAGCCTCTCAGATAGCTCTAAGGGTCTGCTCCAAAGAATTAAGGGTGGAGCCAGGATATATGATATTTTTGTAACAAAACCCAGGTAGTCAGAATATCGAAAGATTACTGTTTATTAAAGAAAACCAGACATCTGAAGTTAATGAATTTAGTGCTTTTCTATGTGTGGGAAGATGCAAAAGTCTGGGCTCATCTAAATCATTCCTTTGATATGTACCTCAGCTCTCTGGTTCCAGTATCTTGTGTTTGCCCATCCTGGCTTTCCTCAGGGCTCACCTTCAGGGCATCCTCTGTTTACTGATATGGCAGGCAACGTTCTTCATTCACAGGTAATTATTAGGTATTATATATATATATAATATATATTTAAATTTTGTATACTACATATATATACTCTGTTTACCTATCTATCTATATTTTAGTATAGGAGGCTTGAGGCTTAAATGTTAGGTAACATTCCAGAAGATCCCTAGCTCTTACCCAGTGGAGTAGGCTGGTCTGAATTCAGAGTCTGTCATACTGATCTGCATGGTTATGTTTCATGAGGGAGTGTTTAAAGATGAGAAAGGAGCTTCATGTTAGAACTCTCAGAGAGTGCCCTGAAACTTTTTACACATGAATGAGAATCTCCTGGCTCCTTTCATGGGCCTGGCAGTCATATTCGTTGTGAAAATTTCCCAAATGATTCAAACACACTCTCTGATCGAGGGCCCACAGTGGTGTATGAAGATTTGGGTGAACACCAGTGTCATTTGATGCAGACAGGAAACCACCAGCAAAAGAGTCACTGGAGTACAAGTACAATGATTCAAGTACTAGTCACACCTCCCTTTGCAGGTACAAGTCCATGGCAGGCAGTGCTGGAAACTTTGGGTAATCCTTCTGGTTAAGTTTAAGTTGTAGCAGAAGAGAAGCCCTTCAAGGAGGCTTTTGGAGTGGATTTTTGAATAAGGATGAAAGTCCTTGTTCTCTGGATAGATTTGAACTCAGACCCCATGTTCCTTCATGGTTTTTTCCTAACAAGTCCTGTCAGCCATGTTGCTCTTCAAGGTAGGTCCTAAAGTAGGAAATTTGGTTCTCAATATTATCCTCCCCTTGCCATTCTTCTACATGTTTTGGTCTGCTCTTTTGGGGAGACCTGGGTCTCTGGAGTTCTATTCTGGCAGGCTATGCCTATAGCTGCAAGACACACTCCAACTTGCAAACATAGACTTTGAGAAGACTTCCTTGCTCAGGATTCCACCTCTACTTCCCTGGGTATCCAATTCAAAACTTGATCTTGGTCTCTCTGTCTCCTTCATCATCAGGGACTCCCAGTTTCATGGGGTGAAGGTGTAAATAAAGAAAAACCAAGAGCATTGGTCACCACACAGTTCTACAAGGATGAAGTCATTAGCCACTGCAGATGCTGACTGACAGGGCACTCTGAGAGGAATTCAGGATGAAAAATAAGATGAAGCACTCTGTGCTTTGGACAGGCAGCCTCCTTGGATAGTTAGATGTATTGATGTATCTCAGGAAGAATTTCAGTGAAACCCTGATTCTTGCATCTTCCCATTTATAGAAAAACACTAAAATCATTAACTTGAGATATTTGTTCTTTGGCAATAGCAGTAATCTTTTACCAAGAATGTATGCTTAACTGCACATATTCCCTCACCAAAAATCACATATAAACTGGCTTCTCCTCTACCTTGTTGGAGTATTTTGCCCAGAGCTACTGAGTGGCTATCTCCCAGGCTATAGTCCTCAGTAAGTCCTTGAATAAAAATGAAACTCACAACTCTCATGTTGTGTGGTTTTCTTTAAGCTGACAGAGGGGACTTAGCCCATATCTTTTATCATTTTAAGATGCCTTGGGAGTGTAGATATGCTTCCATGGGCTGCTGTAGACCTTCTACCAGGGTTCTAAATAAGGGTGGAAAACAGATATCATTCAAAATGTTAAAACATATTCAATTATGAGGTCAGAACTCATGTTGTATACACTGAGTTCAACCACAACAGTAATAGTTTCTAGGAATACTAACAGTTGAAAACATTAAGCAAACTTTTAGACTTTACTCTTCTCCTCATTGATTCCTTTTGTTTTGCTTATTCAGGCAGGAGGGGCAGGAGGGTGAGGATGTAACATATGTTGAAGCACTTACTCCTTTCTGGATTGCCCAAATGAGAGTCCTGGTTTAAAGGTGTAAACTGTGTTTCCTATTGCTCAGCACTTTGGGGAAGTAACAAATGTTTCCAAGGGATTTAGACACATTAGAAAGGATTTGGGGATCAAAAAATTTGAATACATCATAACCTCACCACCCAGGATCAGCACATAGAATGGATACTGCAGATGATGACAATGTGGACAGAAGAGGACCTTGGGCCATGTGTCTATCTGTCCATTCCTTCTACTATTTATTTTCATAGGAAATTCTCAGTAAAGACAGGGATACCCTTAATTGGCTGATGAAAAGTTTCCAAAACCCAGTGAAATTAAATTCATAAAAGAAATTAAGTTAGGTTTTGCAATGTGAAAGCAAGTTATGTGTCATACACACCTGTTTTTTGAACTGAGATTATTAGAGAACTCTACTGTTGATAATAATGACATCACCCAAATCTGTATATACTCAAAGCCTAGTACTGTAAAACCGTGTAGATGGGAATGATGAACTCAAAGGACATGTAAGTTAGCTTCAAATGAACTGTTTTGGATCTGGGGATAACTTCAATTTTATCTAGGAATATTTACCAGCATATTGTTTAGCTATTGAACACTTTACCATTAAGACAATATGATTCAATATTTTCATGTATGCATTGAAAAATAGTTTAATATAATATATTATCATCATCCAGAATTTAAAACATTTTAAAGTAATTATTTAATGTGCATCACATTTGTGTAAAGGAATAATTCATTGTCTAACATTCATATATAAGGTGTGAACAAAAATGAAGACACATTGATAGTTTTTTATAATTAATGAAAGTCAACACATTTATGCTTAAAATGCAGAAATAGACTACACTGAAGAACTACAAATGAGAATTTGAGTTACTTAGAAGGCAGTCATTAAAATTACAAAGTGACTTCTTTGTTATAGGAAATTTGGTTTAATTATTTAAGAAATAGGTCACCATTCTATTTCTTTTTGTGATATTATTCCTCGTAATGGGCTGAATGATTTTCTCTCAGCTTTTTTTAATATTGTTATTTGTAACTGGCTATTATTGACTATTCATAAAGTGCATTTAATAATTTCAGATATATTACAGATTCCTAGTTAATTAAACACGTATAATATAAATTGAGTAGGAATATATATATATATCTTTTCACTTTTTTTAGATTATCACCTTTATGGTATAATAAATACATTTCTCCTAGTGAAATAATGAAGCAGAATAATACAGTGATGTAAAGAAAACATTAGTAACTTTTTCCTTATCTTGATTTGCCATGAAATATCTGAGTAATTGGAAGTTGTCTACAAGTGTCTGATTGGCTTTCAAGAGACTCTATTATGCTCTCTTTATTTTCTAATCTCTTCATCTGATTCCATTAATTAGTGAGCCCAGAATATGGGCCACATCTTATTTACATTGGAATTGCATTATCTATTACAGTACCTGGAACATTGCAGGTATGCAATAATTAGAACCCTATTTTCTTGCTGAGCTTCAGTGTCTTGTCTTTAGGATGGAAATAACATTTTTAATAAATTATATGGCCATGACAGGAGGAATAAATAAAATGTTATATAAATTAGAAAGCATTTAACTTATAAAACAATACAAGTATTAGATTTTACTATGTAGATTCTATTTATTCTTTAAGATTCAGTGTAATCATTTATTCTTTTTTAGAGATGTTCTGATCACCTCATTTTACAATTATTCCTTCCTTTCCCACACTCCAATTTTTCTGTTTAGATAGTAAATAAATTTAAAATAGCCTCATGCAATTTAAGAAACAAGAGAGACCTTAGTCCAGTATATGTGTTTTGTGGAGGAAGAGGCTGAAGCCCAGAGAAACACAGTGGGAAGAACTGAAATCTTTTGATTCTTGGGTGACTGTTCTTCCTGTGATTGCCCATGATGAGGAGCTGATTGGCAGACCATGCTAAAAATATCTCAATCTACTTATCTGTAAAATCAGCAGAATGTAAAGAGGCTGTCTAGAGAATTTTGTATTTCAGGACCGATCAAAATATGTATGTCATATTGATTCTGCAACATAATTGTTCATTCTGGAAAATATTGTAAATAAATTATACACAAGGGGAAACATCTTCAGAAAAATGCCTCCATGTGAGCAGACAGCATTTTTCCCATCTCATAACCATCTCATAAGGAAAGATAAAGCCATCAGTCATGACCAGCCTTAACCATACTCCCTCAAAAAATGAACATCAGCACTCTTTCCCATAATAATACTAAGGTGAGGGGAAAACAATCCTTATATTATTTCAAGACTGATTTTTCAATCTGAATTTTTAACCAAAATCTTTTCTGTTTCTCTGATACTTTTCTCCATAAATTAGTCCCACTTTCGACTGAATTTTCACCTTCTCCATCCCCATTACCACATTTCTTATGGACATATTTAGGTCAGTCTTCTAAAGAAACTTCTTGACTCTATGGTTTCCTATTGCTAGCATCATCTTTCCCTCTCTTGCCCCTTTTTTGAAAAAGCCATCTCTATTTACTTTTCTTTTCCCTAATTTGATACCTACTGCTTAACTTGCTGCATTTAGGCACATATCTAGGTTTTGCACGGTGTGATTATTAACTTTCTGTGGCAGCATGACTGGATCATGGAATGCCCAAATATTTGGCAAAACATTATTTCTGGGTGAGTTGGTAAGGGTGTTTCCAAATTAAATTAGCATTTAAATTAGTGAACACAGTAGAGTGGTTTGCCTTCCCAGGTGTGGATAGGCATCATCCAATCTATCAAGGACGAGAACAGAACAAAAAGGTGGAAGAAGGAAGAATTCAGCCTTTCTTGCTTGAGCTGGGATATCTGTCTTCTCCGGTTTTTGGGGCTCCTGGGTCTCAGGCCTCAGACTTGGAATGGAAGCTACCTCGTAGGCTCCCACCTTTGGACTCCAACTTAATTACATCATGAAGCTTTGCTGGGTCTCCAGATTGCACACAGCAGATGGTGGGACTTCTCAGCCTCCATAATTGTGTGGGTGAATTTCTTATAATAAATATCTTTTTACACACACACACACACACACACACACACACACACACACGGTCTGAAACTTATAAGCAAGTTTAAGACTTTGAAGTTCAAGCTTCAGTGGCTTCATGATAAATTTGCCTTTGCTGAAAACTTAGTTTTCTTTTCACCAACTACTGAGGTTGCTCTCATTTGAATCATCAAATACTTGTTGGTGCTAAGAGAGAGGGCACACTTGAAAACTTGCTTGGATGAATTTGTATTTTTGTATTCAAAATACCTATCCCATAGGGCTTCCAAGATGTTGCTTCTTTGTCATCTAGAATCCAGTACAAATAATGCCGCTTGACAACAATCTGTGTCTCATTCCTTGTTAAGTAACCTTTTTCCTGCTCATCCAAAAATCTTTCCCAAGATTTTAAGGCTCTTCTGTGTATATTTGTCGTTCTGAAATTCAGGGAGGATGATCTCAGTGTGGGTCTGTTTGTATACATTCTGCCTGACAGTTGGTGGCTCCTTACCATATAAAAATTCATATGCATTTCCAGGTCTTGGAAATTTTCTTCTCTTTCCCGTTGATTACTTTTTCTGAAAGTCAGGAAATAATATGAGGTATTGTGTAATTTATGTAAAATACTATAAATTTGTAGATACAAAATTATGTATATATAGATTTATTAAAATATACGAGAGAACATGACAAAAACAACCATGATTATCTTTGGGAAGATTTTGTATGGCTGAGGAAGAGAGTAAAGGGGTACATTTACTTTCAGTCCTTTTAAAAACTACTTGTCATATAATTGACATAGAGTATACTGAATATATTTAAATTGTACAGCTAGGAAAGTTTTGACATATGTATACAGCCATGAAATCATCACCACAAACAAGATAGTGAACATATCCATTACTTCTCAAAGCTCCCTCTGGACTCTTATAATGCCTCCCTCTGTTTTCTTCCACCCATTTCCATCCCAAGATTATTACTCATCTTTCTGTCATTATCAATTAGTTTGTATTTTATAGAATTTTCATGCAAATAGAATCATACCATATCTGTTTTTTTGGTCTGGATTCTTACATATCACCTAATTATTTTGAGATATATCAATAGATAATGATTATTTACTCTGCTGAGATTTTGATTAGTATTGCCTTTAATACACGTATAGATCAGTTAGAGAACTGACATCTTAAGAATATTGAGATTTCTAGCCAATGCTCATATTTAGGCCTTCTTTAAACTGATTTTTAGTTTTCAGTATATAGATTGCACACATCCTATGTCAGATTTATACCTAATTATTTCAGGTTTCTATATTATTTAAGTAGAATTGTTTTAAATTTCAATTTCTGATTGTTCTTTGATAGTAAATAGAAATTCAATTTACTTTTGTATATTAATCTTATATTGCAACACACTAAGCTCCCTTATTCTATCTCTAGTTCACTGAGAGTTTTTACAGTAGTAGATGTTGAATTTTGTAACATGCTTTTTCTACTTCTATTGAGATGAAAATATTTTACATGTAATTTGTTAATATGGAGAATTATTAATTGCTTTTTTTTTGCGGTACACGGGCCTCTCACTGCTGTGGCCTCTCCCGTCGTGGAGCACAGGCCCTGGACACGCAGGCCCAGCGCCCATGGCTCACGGGCCCAGCCGCTCCACGGCACGTGGGATCCTCCCAGACCGGGGCACGAACCCGCGTCCCCCGCACCGGCAGGCGAACCCTCAACCACCGTGCCACCAGGGAAGCCCTATTAATTGCTTTTTGAATGTTAAGCCAACCATACTTCTCTTCAGTTGATCACAATTTGTTATTTTTATTATTGTTGGAAAGATTTGTTAACATTTGGTTAAAATTATTTGCATCAACGTTCATGAGGAGTATTGATCTGTAGTTTTCTTTTGATATTTGTCTGCTTTTAGTAACAGAATAATGCTGGCTTCATATTTCTGGAAGAGTTTGTTTAGAATTGATATTATTTCTTCTTTTAATGTTTGATTGAATTCTCCAGTAAAACAATTTTGTCCTGGTTTTCAGTTTTTTTTCTTTTTATTTAACCATTTTTTTAATTGAAGTATTGTTAATTTACAATGGGTTTTTCCCTTTGGAACATTTTAAATTACAGTTTCAATTACTTTACAGATATTAATTACTCAGAATATCTATTTCTTATTGAGATTGCTTTGGTGGTGTGTTTCAAGAAATTTGTCCATTTAATCTACGTTGTCATATTTATTGTCATAAAATTATTACAGTCCTTCTCTATTAACTTTATTTATTTATTTTTGTGGTACGCGGGCCTCTCACTGTTGTGGCCTCTCCCGTTGCGGAGCACAGGCTCCGGACGCACAGGCTCAGCGGCCATGGCTCACGGACCCAGCCGCTCCACGGCATGTGGGATCTTCCCGGACAGGGGAACGAACCTGTGTCCCCTGCATCAGCAGGCAGATTCTCAACCACTGCGCCACCAGGGAAGTCCCTCTATTAACTTTTAATATCTGCAGAATCTGTAGTTATTTCACTTCTCTAATTCTTGCCATTGATAATTCAATCTTCTCTCTTTTTTTTTCTTATTCCTCCCTCTGACTAGAGCATTGTAAATTATATTGATCTTATTAAAGAATCATTTTGGTTTTACTTTTTTTCCATTTTTAGTCAGTTTTCCATGTCATTGATTTCCTTTCTATTTTCTTTCTTCTTCTTACTTTGGGTTTAATGACCTCTTTTTCACATTTCTTAAGGTTACTGCTGAGGTAATTGATTTGGTACCTTTCTTAATTTCTAATATAGATGGTTATTGCTATAAATAAATAGTCCCTCTAACTTCTGCTTTTGAAAATTTGCTTTTTCACTTACATTCAGTTCAAACTTTTTATAATTCCCTTTTTGATTAACTTTATGATCCATGGATTAGTTATAAAAGTATTATTTAGCTTCCAATTTTGTAAATTTCTAGAGATCTTTCTGGTATTAATTTCTAATTTAATCACACTGTAGTCAAAGAACATAGTTTGTACTATTGGAATCTTTTCAGATTTCTTGAGACTTAATTTATGGTCCAAAATACAGTCTTATTTCCTCTTAGTTATATAGGTTAGTCCATGCAATGGGCTACATAAGAGTAGAGAGTGGGCTACATAAGAACATGGATACTGGAGTGTATGTTGGCTATCATGTGTCTATTATGTCTTAGTCTACATGCAACTGGAGCCCCAACATGTCCTATGGAACTTACATTGTATTCAGGGGTGCTAAAATAAAAACATAAACTAATAAGTGAACAAAAGATATAGATTGTAATAAGTACTATGAAACACATAATCAGGATGTGGGAATAAAATATAAATGGGCTGACTGGTGCTATTTTACCCAGGGTAACCAGGAACAGACTGTCAATAGAAGGACAAATGAGTAATAAGGATGGAATATATCAGTCATTCAAATAGCTGAGGAAAGAGAAGTATCAGCAGAGGGAAAGATCTTGGTATTGGAGAGAAAGAATATAGTCAGTACTTAAGAGTAAATCTCACAAATATATAGGATCTGCATGTGGGAAACTATGAAAGACTAATGAAGGAAAGAAAGAAAATCTAAAAAAAAAAATTGAGATAATCTGTGTTCATAGGATGAAAGACTCCATATTTTTACAATATCAATTCTTCCCAATTTGACCTATAGATTCAGTGAAATCCTGAACAAAATCCTAGATAATTTTATAGATATTAAACAACTGATTCTAAAATTTATATGGAAATACAAAAGATCTATCATAGCCCACACAATACTGAAGAAGAACAAAGGTAGAAGACTCACAGTATCTGACTTTAAGAATTACTATAAAACTATCAATACATTAATCAAGGCATCTGGAAGTAGTGAAAGAATAGACACATAAATCAATGGAGCAAAACTGAGTGCCCAGAATAGACCCACACAAATATCATCATCTTTAGAAGATAGTTCATCAGTCTCATAAAGCTAAGCCTCAATTAACATATGACCCAACAGTCATAATCTTAGGTATTAACCTGACTGATTTAAAACATATTTCCATGGAAAAACTTGCACATAGATTTTATATCATCTTTGCTCATAATCACCAAAAACTGGAACCAACCAATTTGTTCTTCAATTGGTGATTGAATGAATAAACTGTGGTACATCAATAGTACGGAATACTATTCAACAATCAAAAGGAACAAGCTATAATTCCACACAGCAAAATAGATGCATCTTAAAGGCATATTTCTAAGCATAGAATCAAGGCTGAGATTGCTATAACTTGTATAATTCCATTGACATGACAGTTTGAAAGAGGTAGAACTGTAAGAGATGGAAAACAGGTCAATAGTTGCCTTGGTGAAGCACAAGGGATTTTTAGGATGGTGAAACTATTCTGCATGATACTGCATGATACACAAGATCATTTGTTTCTCAAAACTCATGTTGCTTTATAGCAAAAGTGAAACTTAAATTACTAAATTAAAAATAAAATCCACTAGGAGGGTGGGGGATTTCTAGATTGATTTCAGACTGTGGAAAAAATATCTGTTCTACAAATATATTACAGAACCACACTGAAGGTGGTGAAAACAGGAGTGTTGACCTCAGTAACTTTAAAAATGACTGGAAAAAAAAAATGACTGGAAGCTGTAAGTCTAATGACAAAAGGAACTGTATATAAGTACTGTAGTCTAGTACATAAAGTCATTTCTCATGGGGGTATGAGTTAGCAATTTTGAAACTGCTGTACATGTATATGGAATTGATAAAATTAAATAAATGGATGTTGGCGGCATGGAGGTTCCTTAAAATCTAAAAATAGAACTACCATATGACCCAGCTATCCCACTCCTAGGCATATACCCAGAGAAAAACACAATTCAAAAAGATACATGCACCCCAATGTTCATTGCAGCACTATTTACAATAGCCAGGACATGGAAGTAACCTAAATGTCCATCAACAAAGGAATGGATAAAGAAGATGCAGTACATATATACAGTGGAATATTACTCAACCATAAAAAGAACAAATTAATTAATGCCATTTGTAGCAACATGGATGGACCTAGAGATTGTCATACTGAGTGAAGTAAGACACAGAAAGACATATCATATGATATCACTTATACGTGGAATCTAAAAAAAGGGTACAAATGAATTTATTTACAAAACAGAAATAGAGTCACAGATACAGAAAACAAACTTATGGTTACCGGGGATAAGGGGGAAGAGATAAATTGGGAGATTGAGATTGACATATATACATTATATATATAAAATAGATAACTAATAAGGACTAACTGTATAGCATAGGGAACTCTACTCAATACTCTGTAATGGTCTATATGGGAAAAGAATCTAAAAAAAGAGTGGATATATGTATATATATAACTAATTACTTTGCTATACACCTGAAACTAACACAACATTGTAAATCAACTGTACTCCAACAAAAATTTTAAAAATTAAAAAATTAAAAAAGTTTAAATAAATAAACAAATGGATGGTGGCTGTTGGGAACCATTCATGTATACATATACATGTGTGTATGTGTTTACATATGAACTGAATATATGTATATGTGTATATATATGCATATGGACTGAAAATGTAGATTTTTGTAGGTATAAAAATAAGGGAATTTATCTTAACTAAGTTTCAAAATATGTTTGCATCATAGCTCTCCTGCGTTTTACAGTAAGGGTGGATCATTAGTCTATGAGTATTTCTTTGCTGAGATTAATGTTCATATTCTTGCTTAATAGCCGTGGTGATAGACTTTATGTTGTTATATGCTGAGACCATTTTGACTGATTCAGCAATGGAGTTATTTTCCACAGGCTGGTAATTAGGTTTAGTGACAGGCAATACAACAAAATGAATCTTTAACCAAATAATGCAATCACAGTGTGGTAATTCCAAACAATTTATTTGGAATGTTAATTTGCTTCTGATTATATTATAGTTACAGGTTTGGGGTATTTTTTAAGACTATTTTCTTCTAAGGATTTTAGGTCCCCAGGAAAATTGAGAGGAAGATACAGAGATTTTCCATATATCCTTTGCCCCAGACACATGCTCAGACTCCCCCATTATCAACATTTTCCACCACAGTGATTTGTTACAAATCATGTTACAACTAATGAACATACATTTTCACATCATCACAATCATTCAAAGTCCATGGTTTACCTTAGGGTTCACCTTTGGTGATGTACATTTAATGGTTTTGGGTAAATGTATAATGACATGTATTCATCATTATACTATCATACAGAATATTTTTACTGCCCTACAAGTCCTCTGTGCTCCACCTATTCATTCACGTCGGATTTTATTTTATTTTGTATTGCCGACTCTGTAGAAACTAACCTAAACCTTAATATGAGAATCTCCTAAGAGCGTCTCTTTCACCAAATTGAAACCAAATTTACTTACAGCACTTTCTGGATGTGGTAAATACCTGAGGAATCACCTGGCTCAAATCCAGCAGGATTTACATAAATAATAGGAAAAGAACAAACCGTCTCTGACTGAGAAAAATCTGACTTTACCTCAAGTCTGTAGTCTGGCTTTAGACTTCTGGCATCTGGATCTCTCCTATTTGCAAACATCTATGTTACCTCTGTCAAAAGGTATATTTTAGCTTTTTTCTTGTGTTTCATATTGGCCCTAAGTCAATCCCAATGTGAATATCTTTAAGGATACAAACTCTATTTGTGCATTGATCTGACA